>NC_137079.1:18660556-21090110 GCF_951640355.1 Cnephaeus nilssonii
ACCCTGGGAATCAATATACTAGATCTATTATTATTAAAGGTCTGTGTATACTGACCTTGACTAAGCTCTGCATCCCCACTCTATTTCTTCGCAGGTAATCCCATTAAAAATCTAGCTGCTGTTTTAGGGATTATAGTATGATAAATAATTGCTCAGAAAACAAATATAGAAACTAAAGTTACTATAACACATTCAGCAAATTATATAATCTGAGTCTATATTTTTCACTTATCTTCCTCTTTCTTGTCACAAAACTCATGGGAAGACATACTGCATGTTTTGACCCATTTTCTGGCTTTGAATAGCTGCATATTCTCTTGGCTATTTGAGATGCACTTATTTCTTGTATCTTTTAACTCAAAGGTAAGCTCAGAAACTGGAAGGCTTCCTTGGTGCTGGCTGCTGGGATGACCACTCATGGTGGTATTTTCCTTGGTGACAAAACACAAGTTCATAATCCCTCAGGACTGTAGGCTAAGACAGTTTTTTGTTTGTTTGTTTTTTATTTTGTAATAGACTAGGGAGAGGTGGTTCTGTTCTCAGAATCAGATTCATGTTAACACAGTTCACATATTGTATTACAGGCCAACGAGAATGCCAAGTGATGAAGAGAGCTATGAAACAGGCTGTGGTGCTCAAGTCAACAATAGTTCACAGAATTCTCTCTCCATCACCCAGTAGCAGGGGGATCTAAATTATACTCACAATGCCAAATTATTAATTTACAATGAGAAACACATCTGATGAGAACATTACTTGAGTTGGCCTGATAAATTGGTCCTCTCCTTGTCAATTAGTGACATGGGATGCCAATTTTTCTGAAACTTGCTGCAGAATATGGGTTCAAAACAATGGGAATGACTCAATCTTATGTTTTGTATTCCAACTAAGATGTTTTGGCATTCCCCCCTCTATCAGGCTGACTTTGCCAAGAAAACTACTGAATTAGTCCCTATAATCAGAATGGACAATGCATGTTTGTTTTCTGCCTTTCCTTTTCCTATGCTTTTGTTTACCAACTATCTCTTTCCAATATAAAAAGGACAATGTTGGGCTTTTATCTAACATAGTATTGATTTATCCAACCTCAATTACATTTCAGCCCTGTAGCCCTAAGATTACTTCTATATAATCTTTATAGGCATTTGGATTATTTCCAAACACTCAGATCAAAGATATGTAGTTATTGGTCTAATCCCACATTTGTTTAATCATATCCTTTATTTTTGAATCCTGGAAATCAACTAGTTGCAGCTCACTGGCAATGAAAACACTTCTAGTTGTTTATTACATTTCCCGAAATGGCAAAAGAGGCAGAATTGTGAGAACCAAGGGACATAATAGTGTTCTCTGCCTTTGGTATTTAATGCAAATTGAAATGAAAAGAAGGCTTGTTTTGAAAAAATAAATCCCAAAGTAGTAAAAAACTAGGTTGTGTTTTTGTTAGATTGTGTTTTGTTAGGTTGTGTTTTGTTGTGTTATAGTAAATAGATTGAGATGATTTGGGGCATGAGGGTACTTTTTTAGCATGAATGAGTGGACTCTCTTCTCATCTTCTGGAAGCATTCATGGAATGGCTCCATAATCTTCTGCTAGCTCCTAACACAACTGCATATATATATAAAAGGTCACCCAATATGGTTTCCAAGTACCATCTCCAAAGATGTCTGCTTGTTCAGAATAAAGAGTGAACATCAGAATAATTACAATATCTTTGACCTATGACCAAACATGATCAATTTCTTTTTCTAATCCAATATGACAAGCACTTATAACTTTTGAGAATAGATCTCTGTACAGAGTATGTTTATATGCAAAAATTAAGATAACATTCAGTTTTGAAGCTGTTAGTACATAATGACATTGTACTTGATAGGTTATTGATTTTCTTTTTTCATTTATTTATTTTGTATTGAGCTCTACACTGGGGAAAGGCCTGGTGCTTTACATGGTGTCCTACATGTTTGAACTTTAAAAAGGTTCAAAGGTTTGCTCATGGCCTGGAACGGTAAACATTTGTCCTAAAATCATCCTTCAGCTTCTGACTTGGCTTGTGATTTAATTGCCACCTCATTAATATGGACCACTGGTTGTGAATTTGTCAAAACAAGATACATCAAGAGAGCTGAGTGAAATGTTTCATGGTGAGAGACTTTTACCACTCCCCACCTGGCCCCTCCATGTTTCTTAAACTTCCAACTTCAAGAGACTCATTTGATAAACATGCCCTGTCCTCTAGGTCATTGGGTTAAGTATCAGTTCAGTTGTTTTGAACTTTTCACTTTTTCTGTGTAAGCAAAAACGAAGTGCTTACTGGGTTCTAAAACTAAAAGTCTATGAAGAAAAAGGACCTTACTGAAATTGTGAAATAAACAAAATATCTTTATGGCTACTCACCTTCCCTCTTTCGGTTGTCTTTTCGTGAATGATAACCTCATGTTCCCAGTATTTATACCTTTTTAGAGTTTTTTCATTAAAAGAAAAGAAACACAGGGAAGGGCTATGTTTAACCTTGATTATTTAATTAATAATGATAAACCTTGATAGGGAAAGAAGAAGAAAAACTCCAGGAACTGAAAGTCATAACTCAAGAGAAGTGCTAATACATATATAAAAGCTCCTTCTCTATAAAGCCCCATGTAGAAAATTCATACACAGCCTATAAATTAAATAAGGATCTCATTTTATGCCTGGTACAATACATGTGTTGCACACAAAAACACTCAATAATTACTATACTAGTAAATAGTGTTATACATACAAGTACATATTTTTTACTATAAACATATTACATACCAATACATATATTGAGTAGCACCACAATTTTGCTGTTGAGAAGAGTCTTCTAGTCCACTTTTCTCAATTCCCTTCTTACTCCCTAGAGGTGTCTTATTATTATTTTAAATTTTTACTGGTTCTTATTTTGAGTCATCTGGTAGAGTACGCAATATCTTGACGTATCAGATTTAGACAATTTATTCTGAAATTTGGAAGATGGACTTTTGCTCACTTGCACTTTCCTTTACTTCTTTTACTAATATTCTTCTCCTTGTATTCATGTAACTGTAATATAATTGTAAGCTTTAGGTAGAATCCTTAAAGCTGTTTTCTTATTCTGGTAATTTGCATCACTCTATTCCTCATGAGATAAAATGAGGATCTTAATCCCACATACTCTCCCCAACTTTTTCTCTCTCATTTCTGATCCTAATTCTGTCAACCACTCTTTTTCTGTGTTTATATTGTTTCAATTTATACTAATATTACAACCAAGTCTTTGTACAAAGGTTAACTTTAAATGTAGAAGAATAAACAGTATTAACATTATTATGACTGCATAATGTTAGGATTTCTTTCTTTCTTTTCTTTTTTTTTTTTTTTTGGCTTTTATAATCCAATGTCATCACCTCTCATTCACTGAAAATTTCTTTCTTACATTGAATCACTTGCTTAAAGTTAAGCCTCATTTATTTTATTCTAATTATCTTTATCATAGCTTCATATATTTTTTACTCTCTTTCATATCACCAGTCTTTTGGTCTGCCCTTCCTCGCCCCCACGAATCTTCCTAGAATCTTCCCCTTTCCTGGGCTCCTAGTTCTTAGAACTGATGCACAGCTGACATCCTGGGTTTCATTTTATTGTTCTTCTTGTTTGAATATCTTTCTATTGCTTGCCTTTTCATCTCATTTTATTATAATACATCATGAAGTAACTGCCTAAGGAATATGGGAGGTAAATATTCTGGTTCTTGCACACATTCGTATTTGTGTGATACTTTGAGCATAGAATTCTAGGTTGAAATGAGTTTTCCTCTGGAAAATTGTTGATATTGACAAGAACTTGGTTACCAGGCTGTCTGGTTCTGATTTATCTCTAAAAACTTTTAGGATGGGGACGAGATCAACCAAAGAACTTGTATGCATATATGCATAACCAAGGTTCACAGACAGTAGGGTGGTGAAGGCCTGGGGTGGGGGGTGGGGGTGGGCTAGAAGAAGTCAATGAGGGGAAAAAAGTAGAACATATGTAATACTTTCAACAATAAAGATTTTTTAAAAAGCTTTTAGGAACATCTCATTATTTTAGGTTCTTAAATGTTTTCAGTGACTCACTTTTTTTTTTTGGAGGATATTTTTGAACTTATGCATTCACTGAGACTTCTTTGTAGATGTATGGGTTGCTTCAGATGAGGGGAATTTATTTCTATCATTTATTTAATAATTTTCCTCCTTCATATTCTTTCTTCTCCTTTTGTGTTTTCTAGATCTTGCAGATTTATCCTCCCTCATGATATCTGTCTTTATAGCTTAGTCTGTATTTGTGAGTTCCTTGGCTGTGTCCTTAGTCTTTCTATTATACTCATTTATGTCAACAATCATGGTTTAATTTCTAAGTTATCTTTCTTGTTCTCTGTTTTAATTATTCCATTTGAAAGCCTTCTGTTTTTATTTTTTTTTTGTTTTAATAGCTTCTCCAATTTGTCTAAGTTTATCGGAGGTGTGTTTTTTTTCTTGTTTTTTAAATTATCTGTGTTTTCCAGCTTGTCTATCTTCGTCATTACCCATAATGTTGCTGGATTGCCTGATAAGTGTGATATGCTTGATTGTCTGGTTAGTAGAGGGGGGAAAATGACTGGCTGCTGTGGGGATTTGTTGTTGTTCTTATAGAATCATTAAACCTTAACATTTCTATCTGGAGTGGCAATCTGGGAATAAAAGACACATTAAGGTAACGAGTGGTGATTTGGCATTAATGGGTCTCTACCATAAGATAATGACAAAATTGTTGTTCTCACATGAGAACACCTAACTAAAATCTTTTTCCCATGGTAATGTATTCAAGTGTTTTAGAGAAGCACCCTTCTTTGCATTAATTTTTCTTTTGTTTGTTTTGTATTTTGGATGATGATGATGGTGGTGATTTGCTTGGGATTAATCCAGTTTTTTGTTTCCTGAGATTGAGAATGGAGAAGATGTGCAGAAGAAGATAACAGTATACATAGCTGTTTCATGTACAGAACTTACATTGGGTTCTATTTTCAGTTATAGCTTTCATTTTTCCCCTTAGACTCTGAGATTCCTGTGTCAACATCCTCACCAGTTCTGTAGTCACTGTAGCACATGTTTTGGACTGTGGCTTCCTCTGCCTGTTTTTCTAATAGTTCCTTTCCATCTTCTCCCTGCATCATCATCACCACAACACCCCCCTCTTGACTGTTATGCACGTATTCCTCTTTTTCCTATTTATTTTATTGTTATATATTACATTTATGTTATATAAATAATATATTTATTATAAATAACATGTATTATGAATAATATATATTTAATATAAATATATTAATACATTTAATATATAAATATTTCATAGTATCTCTGAAAGGAGTAGAGACAAAAATGTATTGTCTTTTTGAAGCATAATAATTACTTACCTTAAGTATCACTAAATCTAAAAATTAATGAATTCTCCATTCTTTGTGTTTTGTTTTTATTTTTATTTTTTTAGGATATAAAGTACTTTCTTTAAAATTATTTGCATACTGCCCTCTGATATTGTATTATCTCTGAGTGTGTAATAACTCCTAATCTTTGGAATTCCTCCTGCCTCACACACCTAGATCTCAATATTATCATTTTATGATCACAATATTTTCTGAACTTTCTTTACTTACCTGATATATGCACATTTGCCCCCAAGATGCTACAACATCTAACAACTATAGACAATTTCAGGCTTGCTCCCTTTTTCTTGTGATCTGCAAAGATATATCTTAATCCTTACACGAGTTTGTCATGTGCAGTATTGTAAGTCACCTACTCTTTCACTGGTGATGTTTTAAAATAAGCACTGTAGGTACCCATGAATCACAGCGAACTTAGGCTCTCAATTGTCTACTAGTAACTGACTTACCTTTTTTCTCCTTTCAAAACTAGGAAAGTCACATTTCCATTCATTTGATTTTGGTGAATGCACATAGCTAGGCAGGTAAAGGAAAGAGGCAGAAAGAGTAGCTGTTGGCCAGGTGAACTTTTGGGAAATTCCTGCTATATAGGAGAGCGTATAGAGAAGGCCTCTGTCGCTGCTGAGAAATATGAGCCATTCTCCATGTTGTGTCACATTAAAATGTAAATCACAGGGAGAATTTTTAAAAGTAAAATTTAGCCAAAACAAAAACAGAGAACAGAATTCTCAGAAAATGCTGTTACATGACAGATATATGAGTACCCAAGAGAATGGGAAATTCCAAAAGCCTCTTAGCCAGGTGTGCCCTGGGCTCTTGCACTTTTGAAGCATGCCGGTTGGAAGAAGAGCATGCTAGACTAGACAGTTTTATTGTGTTCTGTGCGGTGACCTTTTTAAAGGGAAAGGTCCTTTCTGCGATATTTAGAGTCCACTCCTGCATCTGCCCTAGAGTTTGCTTGACAGGAGGTGTGCATGTGACACCAAACCTTCCTTCGGAGCGCAGCCAACTTAACTGTCTAGGGAAGGTGCTTCAGGGGTGTTGTTCAGATGCAACCGCAGGGGGTCTATCCCTGGGCTTGTCTTGCTGCTGAGAACATAGGATCTTCTGGAGTCTGAACAGTATATTAACTATTTCTTCAGACCTCCAATTTGGGGGGAACTAGTTTTGTCTCACTTTGACCAGCATTATATGCATAGACCTGCGGGAGGCTCTGCCGCCTCACACAATCTGACAGCCTCATGGAGAGTTCAATAGTGGCCATTGTTTGCATAAGAGAGGGCTCTTTTTAAAGAGTTCAAGAGAACATCACATAGAGAGACATGCCTTCTTCCTGTATTTCTCTCAAGTGTCTGTTTTCCCCTAGTCTAGCCCAGGGAAGATAAATTCCACTTATCCATGTAGCAACCATTGCCTTGTGTGCAATTCTGTGTCAGGGGCGATGCTCAACCCTGGGGTGAAACTCATTGTTGAGGGCCTCACTGTAGTGCTGCTTCCTCTGTGAAGCACCCCCGAACTCCCAGGTACACCTGGCTGCCTTCCCCGCCTCTTCACTGCTGTTGTTCTTCTGGTGCACCTCTTTTATGCTACCTCTCATGCAGCGATGTGATTTTTTTTGGATGCTTTTGGATGCCTGACTCCTCCCTAAAGCCTGAAGTTATAACTCTTTCTCCTGGCTTTTCTAGCACCTGGCAGAGCCTGACCCTAGCAATTAGTCAATAAAAAAAAATTGTTCAAGATAGAATGGCTAAATGAAACATAAGCTCTTTCCACAGTCCAGAGATGGCAATAAACATTGATTTGTTGACCAAAGTAATAGAAATATCAGGGTGGGGAGTTAAGATTTGAACCCTAGCAGCTTGACTCCAGAGTGCGTGCTCTTGACACTATTTCAGACTGCTTTGCACATAAATATCGTGGTGTGAGAGGAGCTGTTTATAGCCACTGGCATTGAGAGAGAACACTTGCTGGTAAAGTCTGTTCAGCTGCTCGCTATGCATGTGATGTTGCAAAAGTTATTTATCCTCTCGGAACCTCAATAAACTCATCACTAGGATGAGAAAGTTGTAGTAGATGATCTTATAAAATTCCTATTAGTTCTAGAATGCTCTACTTATGCATCTAATGATATTGGAATGTGGGCTGTATGAGATGAGAGATAAAAAGGCAGGCAAGACATACGACAGGAAGATACAAAAGATTTTCTGGGGATGACAAAAACAGTTTAAACACTGACCAATGAGTAAAACTTATATAAAAAAGGCAAAATGGAAAATACCTTTGGATGGTGGCAGGCAAAAGATCAAAAGAATGCTGGTAGCTTTTTTTTTACACAAAACGACTCTAGAAATTGAGTAAATTTTCCAGAGGGCAGAAACTGGGTAGTTCTGTCTCTACATTCCTTAAGATGGTTCATAATATGGAACCACAGAGTGGATGCTGATCATGGATATACTGAAAAATATCTTCAGACTCATCTAAATATTTTTAATCTGACTTATTTTAAGTTATTTTAATGTATTTTAAAATAATACTCCTAAATATTCTAAGAACTTCTTTATCAGTGCCTTTGTTTTTGTCTACCCTGCCACATCCTGAAAAGTAGGGAAGCAATGACTAAATATAGTTGAACATTATTTTTTAATCTATATCAACCATTGAATGGCTAAAATTCAACCTTTATATATAGTACATTTTTATTAATTTGTATGGATAATAAATGAAAAGTCTGATTTTTGAAAGTAATGTTACTTTTTATTTTATTCTAGCCAGTTAAAAACATTAAAGATTCTAATTGATGGACATTGCAAGATTCCCAAATCAAAGACTATTAATATTTTTGTTTGTTTCAGAAATCAAAAGTTTCCAGAAAAATAAAGATCAATATTTTTTAAGCATAAAAGTAGATAATGTGACACATATAATATCAAACTAGGTTATTCATATGCATTCACTCCTGTAAACTGTTGCTTTTCATCTGTCCTAAGACTGTGTATTTGAATCAGGAAAAAGTCTAATTTGTACTTAATTATTAATTAATTATATATAAATACTGTGGGCATTTCTGATGTAGTTTAAATAGACTACTCTCACAGTATTTCACTCCTGTTATTTACATCTTACATGTCACAGAATGATATAGTGAATAATGCCCCATGTTCGCAATTAGAAAAACCTTGGTTTAAGTTTTGTCTTACTGTTTACTCTCCATACTACCTTCAGAAAGTTGCTTAACTTTCCTGATGCTCAGTTTCTTTACATGAAACAAGGGATGGAGAATTATAGTAGCATTACCCATCAGATTTATTATAAAGAAAACAGGTTAATGATGTAAACTCTGTGTTTTTTGTTGTTGTAGGTAGTAGGTGTTCAATAAATAAAATCCATTGCAATATTACTACTTATTGTAAAACTAGAGGCCCAGTGCATGATTTAATCATGCACCTGGTGCACCAGCGGGCTGGCTGTCCGCCGGTGCCCCAGGCCTTCCGAAAGCCTCCAGCGCAGCCATGACATAGACGCTGAGCTCACAGCGCCACTGGCGCCGCGAGCTCAGCGTCCTGCTGGCCCAATCAGCTACCCCGGCCACCCTGAGTCCCGCCCCCTGCGCCTCCTGCTGGCCCAATCGTGGGCGTAGTGGAGTGATGGTAATTTACATATTACCATTTTATTATGTAGGATGATTCACTAAATTAAGGGTAAATTAGAGTCTGTTCTGGTTTAAAGTACTCTAAAATCCATGTATCTCGCTGTTAGTGTGCTCTGTAAGTGACAGAGCAACAGAACATACTGCAAATAGCCTGGGAGCCAGGTTTTGGTTTCCAAAGCTATTAACATAGTTGCACGACCCTAGAAAGACAATGAAATGCTCTTGGACAAATTATCAAAAATAATTGTAAGACTGAACTACAATTTTATCATGTGATCTTCCTCAAGAATTGTCACCCTCAAGAGTATGGAGTTTCTGTAAATGGTCTCTATACCTATGTTATTTTGTCAACAGATATGAAAGTATCTCTACTTTCATTGAAGTTATTACTCTTCCAAATGGACCTAAGGTCAGATACAAAAATATTTTAAGGACTTATTACCTATGTTGGTTGGACCTCTGAGACTGGCTGAATGTGGTCACACCTGTTACCTCATTATCATTGAGAATTGTCCCGTGAGATTCAGTAACCCTTGGTCCAAACTCAGTTCCATAGTACTTAGAATAGGCCAGTGTCAAATTGTGTCCTTGGTTATTTTTTAAAAAGGACCTACTGTAATAGAAGTCTTGCTAATTATGTTTTCATATCATTTCTTCTCTGCCTCATATGTTGCTATATTTTCCTCTATTACCCTTCTTATTTGCAGATGACTTTCTCATGTAGATGAGAAATTTAGTTTTAGGTTTGGGCTACTTCCTTAGTTAAGCACCTTGATTAAACTTCAAATTCTTCAGTTTTTATGTTGAAGGAAATAAATCACATTTCTGGAAAATTAGGAAGGCATAGGAATAAGGTTGTGAGCCCTGTACTGACTTTAGATTCTAAGGAAGAGAATTTGAGCAAATTTTATTAAACATGCCCGGATATATGTGTGAGTTTATCTTCTTCAGAAATTGTCTGTTTCTTAAATAAAACTCATGGCAGATGGAATCCTTCTATCTTACAACTCAAGTATTCAACATTCTGAGAACTCAGCAATCATTTTATGTTCCTTATGGGGGCTATGTGAACTCAGAGTATGCATGAATCTCTCTGGGTCCCACTTTTCTGACACCTTTCTTTCAGGGTTTTATGCAGCAGAAGAGCTATTTTGACACTTTCCACTAAGTTTAGAAGGTACTAATTAACTGACAATCCCTTTCCTTTCTCACCACTTGACTGATGTCATTCTAAATGATTGCATGAAGCCATTCTGTAGGTCTCACTAAAGGAACTGTGCTGTTCCTTTATTCTGGTTCTGTCTTTATGCTCAACACAGACACAATCCTTGTTAGTTTTATCAAAATCATGTGATAATCTATTTAATAAAAAATGCCTGATTACAGTTGCATTCTTTTGGCAACCCTCAAGAGTTGAACTTGCTCTACATTTTGGTACTGTGGATCAGGCTGAGATGAAATACTTTGAGGACAGTCTTTTCCTTATTGAATCCCTGGGAAGGAAAATACTATGTATAAGAGAGTTGAGCCACTGGCCATTTTGCTTAGTGGTTAGAGTGTTGTCCCATACACTGAAGAGAGGCAGAAGAATGTGCTGCACTAAATGTAATAAAAGCTATGCTTTTGACATTTTTTATAGACCACTGCAAAAATGTAAATGTTTTTTAGTTATTTTTACTTGTCGGGTTCATATTTCTTCCAAATGTAATTCCAGGCTGAGATGATCCAAAAGATGGTCAGATTTACATTGATTACCATGACAATTTTTTCACTTGGTTAAGAGCATCAAATGTGAAAACGGAATTACATAGGTTTTATTGCAAATCATTGAAGTCTGAAATAATAATATAGAACACAGAAAAGAAGCTCCAGAGCAATACAGCTGCAACTAGCCTGTCTGGAAAGAGACCTTGATCAAAATGATATTCAGTGAAAGGAAAATATTTTCAATGATCAAATTGTTAGTGTGACCAGTGTTTGATAACTCCACCTAAATGGCCATTAGGGGTAGTTAATTGGACACTTTAAGGCATTGTTAAAATTGGTGTGAATGAAAAGGAGAGATCTTACCAATTATCTTGGGACAACAGGCTTTGAACTAAGATTATCCTGGGAAAACCGGGATGTATGGTCCACCTGGTAATGGTCTAATCATTATACATCTGCACTCTGAGTGGACAAATGGCATCTTGTCATGAAATAAACATTTAACTAAGAAAAATTGCACTCAAAGATTTCAATAAAGCTGTGAAGGAAGACTTGTTAGGCCAAGATGTGAGAGAAATCCGGGGCCTGGTGCAAGAAGTCCTATAGTGAAGAGCAGGAAGTGAATCTCAAACTACTTCTAATGTCCTGAGTCTTAAGGTTTCATCTGGCTGTCAAAATCACTTGTTTCGCCCTAACTGGTTTGGCTCAGAGGATAAAGCGTCGGCCTACGGACTGAAAGGTCCAGGTTTGATTCCGGTCAAGGGTATATACCTTGGTTGTGGGCACATCCCCAGTAGGAGGTGTGCAGGAGGCAGCTGATCGATGTTTCTAACTCTCTATCCCTCTCCATTCCTCTCTGTAGAAAAATAAAATATATTTTTTTAAAAAACCACTTGTCCCCTAGACTGTGATTGACCTGTGATCCTGGCTGGCAGTCACCCTCAGTGATGGTTTAGCTGTTGACTAAATCCTGACAGTTTTTGCCATCCTTCAGTGGTCTTCATAGGCGGAGTTCAGTTACCAGGATGCATAGCATATAGTGGACTCCAGCCCCATGAACTTAAAAAAAAATTATAGCTAAACTCTATAATTAACAAGCTGATTCGAAAAGCATTATGAACTATAAAATATATGGATTATCATCAAGGAAAATTATTTCCTACAGCCAGATTGATCCAGGCTAACCCTTAGGGAAGCTGCCACAGCCAGTTGGGGGAAATGGATCATAGCACTTGTAAGTTTCTGTCAGCACCTCTTTTCTGTGTTTGACAGCTCTTAAGCCAGAAGTATAAGAACTGAAAGTGATAAAAAAAAAAGAGTGTAAAATTTTATGAGCCTATTCCATAAGGGCCATATATTAGATGTACCTTTTAAGTACAGACTGATTTCATAGCAATATAATGGATGGAGCAACTCAAAATTCCTTGGGGGGAAAAATGACTTAACCACCAAAAATTTTCATAACAACCAAAATTAAAGGCAAAAAATGAAATTAGGATATATGAGTTTTAACTTTCGTTCTTCTGTTGATTTGCTTTATGAATATATGGGCTTTAGACTTTCTTGCCTTAAAAAAAATCCATGAAAATGCTCATAATGATGCCCAGGCTGATTCTGACCTTGCAGAGCTGACTCCCATGGAATGAAGTGTTCAGATGGAGAGGGACTCTGTAGTCACATATATTTGACCCTGAGAGTGAACCTCAACTTTGGAACTGATTGGCAGGCCTTTGACTGTTAGAAGACTCCTTACACAGCAGGAAATCCTCTTCTTCTCCACACCCACTGGGTTGAAACATCTTACTTGGTAAAAATATTCTTCTCCCAAATACATTTACTATGTTTTATGTATTCTCCATCCATGATTACTGAGGAAATGGGGAAATTAATTTGTCTTTGGTTAATTGGCTTTAATGGAAAGAAAAAGAACATTTTTTTCATCTATCCAAATTTAATATGACAAGTTTAGCAAAAACTTTTAAAGATGAAACAACGTGGATGTATTTCTCTATAAACATCAGCTATAACCCTTTTCAAACTTGTAGAGTTTCTCAGAACAGAACTGAACCTACAAGATGAGTCATTGTTCCTAAACTCAAATTTAACACACCTTCCTTGGATTTCCATCCATTGCTGAGTATGGTTTCTAAGAATGGTATGACATGGTTAATGTTAGGTCATGGTTCTGTGAGTCAGAAGTCCTGGGTTCTAGTCATTAATGACTTACTTTGTGGTGTTGGGGTAATCACTTAACCTTTACAGTTTCATCTTCTGTAAAACATGGAAGATAGGCTTAGTGCTAATGTTTGTTTCTACTCTAAATGCTTTAGATATTTTATCTCGGTGACATGGCTCATGACCATGCTCTGATAGAACTAGCGATTGCAAAAACGGTGATTATAAGGTGAAGGAACCTGGAAGTTTCAGCCTGGGAAGTAAAATCAGGAGATGTTGTCAAAATCAGACACTGGGTTACCACATGTCATAGTTGGCTTGGGATGCTATAACAAATGGGCCATAGACTGGGTGGCTTAAACACAAACATTTATTTCTCACAGTCCTGGATGCTGGGAAGTCGGAGCTCAGGGTGCCAGCAGGCTTGGCGTCTAGGGAAAGCCCACTTTCTGGTTGACAGATATCTTCTTTCTTGCTCGGTCCTCACATGGCAGGGAGAGAGCAATATCTAGTCTCTTTCTCTTCTTATAAGGACACTAATCCCATCATGGGGCGTCTATCTACCCTCGTGATCTCATCTAAACCTAATTCCCCCCAAAGACCCTCCATTCTAATAACATCTCTTGGGGGTTAGGTTATAACAAATAAATTTTTGGGGAAATAAACATTCAGTCCATAGCATCATATGAGGAAATGGCAATGAGTGACAGATGTAACAGAGACATGCATAGAAGCCATGGACTATTCCAAGGCTCAAACAAGCTAGTCTCAATTGGAAGACAAGCAGAGGGATGGCAGAGTTGAGGATAGGAAATCAACAAGACTTGTTCCTGGGGGATTTCTTTAAGAGCCATGAGCTCAGATCTGTGTAAGGCCTTACCTCTCTTGGTGTTAAGAAGCAGACTTCTAGATAAACCTGACACTCTGCCCTGAGTCTCTTCTTCAACCAGGCTAGGGTGAGGAATGGGTTTCATGCCATGATGACAGGAGTGTAGGCCTCACACAGATTTGTGGGTATCAATAGCCAGGTGTGCCCTTGAATCATATTCCTTTCTGACAACAATAACAAAAAAATGTGGCCAAGTGCCTATTGCCTGTTGAACCTAATGGTGTAGTTGAGAATTGTCTTCATTGCTATGGGTTGGAACCCTGATAGAGATTACTGTGACATATTCTTTGTCTTTGTGAAGTGGGCATGTGTGGAATGCTGGATGTCCTTGGAGGAATGGCAGAACTTGAACCATAAGAAAGATGACATTTATGAGGAATAATATCAGAAAATTTATCTAGCTTTGTAAGTAGAAAGTAAAGCAGAAGTGGCACAAGAATGTCCAGGTGTTACCTCCTTAAAGAAGGGGTGAAAGGGTCCCTCAGGACTTGTCTGCCCACGGGCATCAGACTTATATACTAAAATTATGTTTACTTCAGATCTCCCAGAGTTTGAAGTGGGCCTATTTGAATTTGACACGTAATCACTTTTATTAAGACAGAGCAATGAATGTATTACACATTTGGTTACTGTCTGGATGAAAAGGCATGAAATTCAAGTTAGAATAAAGCACATTTTTTATGGGTATGTAGTGGATCTCATGGAGCATGAATTTTTTGGGGAAGCCAGTATTATAGAATCTTCTTGAGATTCAGACTTATGCCTTATCATCTGACTGGAGGTGAGGTTCAGAAAAAGCTTACATCTTGACAAGTAGTGCATTAAATAGAGCTTTATAGCACTGATTGATGAACCAGATGTCAGAAATCGAGACTTGGTGGTTGGAATGTGAGGCTAGGAAATTTCTTTGCAAAGAGGGACACTTTAATGGAGCTACCAGGATAGCCTAAGTTCTGACAGTGAAGTGGGTCCTCTTTGTGAGAAAGTGCTGTAGAGTAAGGGTGCTTATGACCCTGAGATTAGAGATGACCCATAGCAAAACCAAGGGACCAGAGACCTTGGACTTGTGAAGGCAGTGCCCATACCTCCCAGGGATCCTTCATCTGAACATGTCATTCCCAGATCTCCCTGCAGTGGTCTTAGGAACCTGAGTCCTAGTTGAGACCCTTATGGCTCTCCCCAGGTCCTGCCAGTTTAGTGTGCCTACTACACATTTTCTTCAGGAAGGATATAGAGATAGAAATGTAACTAGAAGTTCCTCAGTGAAAGAGAGCTGTGTGATCACAACTGGGACAGTAGTTTAAAGGATAGCCCTATTGATATTGACCACTAATGCCAACTGCAGCAGAGTATACTTGGGAATCTCTGGGAAGTGTCAAGTCATAGTGGAAATTACGTGTATTTATTTAGGTAATACATATGTATTAGAATATACTATATAGTATACACTGATCTGGGTATGGAGCTTGAATTGAGAGCCAGATAGATGCAAAGTCCACTTTTGGGAAATTTAGAATCCAATTTTCAAGCCAAACAGATCTGGGTTCTGCCAATTCCCAGTCTGATAGGTTGAAAAATTTACTTAATCTTTTGAATGTCAATTTTCTCACATGTAAAATGGCCATTTTAACATTGTTCTGCATGACTGCCAAGTGGGTTAAATGAAATAACATCTTTCAATGTCTGATAAAGCATATAATAATAATCAGTAGCCATAATTATTTTAACTATTAAAATTTGAACTAAAAAAAAGATTTGAAAGTACTATATTGGCTTTTCCTTCTTCATAAAGGGCATAATTATTAATCAAGTAGCATCATTCAAATTTTGATTCCCCTGTTTGTTTGTTTGTTGCTTTGTATCCAACCTGTAAGCAAATTCCATTATTTCTACTTCAAATTATATCTCAAATTCATTAATCTCTCATTCTCCATCCAAATTAATGAAAATACCATATGCTGTATATAAAGTAAGAATTTTAGCCATTTAGTGTTGATACAATCTAGGCCACTAGCCTTTAACTAGCCTCATTGTCATCACTCTTACCTTCTTACAACACTTTCTCTGCAAAAAAGCAGCCAGAGTGATGAGTGATAGTTTTACCATACATGTCAGGTCATGAGGGCCCCTTGCTTAAAAGTGTTCAGTGGATTTTTTAAAGCACTTATCATTCTAATCTGAACTTGATATCATAACCAGACTTCTCTCATTCTATAATATTTCATCTCATACCACTTCCCCTCACTAACCCCCATCCCTGCTTCCTCCCACCTTCCTTCAGCCTCACTTTGTTTTCAGTTCCAAGAACACACCAAGCTCTCTGCCATCTCAAGGCCTTCTTACCTGCTGTTCTCTCTGCCTATGAGTCTCTTCTCTACACTCTTGGCAGAACTACCCCCTTCTTAATTTTCCACTTGTAGCCTTAACTGAACTAGCTCATCAGTCTGCTCAGTCTTCTTCCTAGAACTTGCTATGATGTGTTTGTGTTTGCTTATGCATTCACTTCTGTGATAATGAAATTCTTTTCTGTTCGTTTTTAAATTCCTACTTCCTGGCTCATGGGAGGCACTCATTAAACCTTTTTTTTTATGGTAAATAATTCCAGATGAACTAATCGTTCATTGTAAACCTGCCATGGTAGAATGGTAAGACATGAACACCTCAGTTTTGTTGTTGAACACTGTATTTCTGAAGATCTATGTGACTTAGTATGGTGCTGACTGCCTCCCTACCAGTGAAGTGTTCCTGTGTCAGTCAGTTGTGTAGACCCACTTTCTAGATTAGCCGTTTCTTCCTTCTGTGCCATTAACTGGGAAGTTTAAAACACTTGAGAATATTTCCTTTTTAGTTACCATTCCTAATATGGCGATGGAACTGTGGGGAGCAGAGTGAGGCATTCAAACTGTGGTTTTCTTTCATGTTAACCATTCTTAAAAATAGGTGCAATGACAAAGGATTCATGAGCTGGGGCATGGGCCTTGGTTTGGGGGAATGTATGATGCAGTGGTGGAGCAAAGGACTTTGGAGTCAGGTAAACCTGGGCTTGAATCTTGGCTCTGTTGTTCACAAATCATGTTGATGCAAGGTAATTTTGCTGAATCAATTAGATAATTTCCCTAATGTGAGTCCCTAATAAATTAGCAGCCATTTTTACTCTCAAAGAACTTTAGGTCAAGCTACTGATGTTTTTATAAACTTGTTGTCAGCACAAGAACAGTTTATAAAAATATCCATCGCTTGACCTAAAGTTCTTTGAGAGTAAAATAAAGAGAATGGGAAGAAAGGCAGAATCCTTTCTTGTCTAGGTTTTCACATCTCTTTTCTCTGCCCTAAGTCCAGAATTCACCCTGCCAATTAGGTAAGCAGTAAATAGAATGTCTTTTACCATTAAATAAACTCTGGTGAGGTTCAGATTTCACTGTGAGTAAGCACTTTTCAGTATAAAATCCCAGAATACAGAAGAACATCAGAGAACCACTAAAGCTTCCTCAAACAGCAAACAAATAAAAGCGAACAACAAACAAAACTTGTGATTGAAAGGAAAAAAATAGACAAGCAAAGAGGCCCTTAGTCATTTTGTTCTTTTTTAAACATATATTTTTAATTTATTTGGAGGAGATAAAGTTAGACATTCTTCTGGCAGTAATCTAGAGTTATGCCAAATCAATTACCCACCCCAAGCCCATGTCTCTAGAAGCACTCTTTGTCACCTGATGGCTCTAATTAACAAAAACAAATGTTTTCGGTGTTGTATATCTTTCCACTCTGAATTACAAAATAGCTTTCTTGATGTTCTTTTAGTTGTTTTACAAAGAATTGACATTAAACCCATAGATAAATTTAATTTTGTAATAATGACCTAACTACCTAATTCACAATTGTTTTACTTTCCTTTGGATTTACATCTTTTGCATATCTAAGTATGAGGACATATAACTAATAAAATGGTGATTTATTCAAAAATTAGTCCAAAATTTATTTTATTAAGGCCTTGTTGACTCAATGGCAAACAAGATAATGTTGTTCTTTTTAATTCAGTGTGTTAATTTCTGCAAAACAAGCCCGTTCCCTGATGGAGGGGCAGAGATATGTTGAAGTTGTAGTGATGACATCAATGGCTACAGCTTCAACATATCTCTGCCCCTTCATTTACTATAATTTCAAGAGATGCTAAAGTCTCTGGTCTTTGCTTATTTCTATGACTAACATCTGTTGCTGTGTGAAGGGAAATTTTGAATGAATACATGCAATCTTCCTTTTTTGCTACTGTCCTAAATATAGCGTCTAACATCAGGTCTGGGGAAAGAATTTGGCCAAAGAGATATCCTGAGGTTATTTTTAGGAAGTTGCTGCTTAGGGAAATTAACTAATGGTAAGAAAGTCTCTGGTTTCTATCTCTGTAGATATTCCATTAGGAGACACATGCATCTCTTCAGCATCTTGTTTTCCTACCCCGAGGGTGTTCCACGTCACTCCCTATCTTGTTAGAACATTAAGCAGAAAGAAGCTTGAGGCAGAAGATAGCTAATGCAACCTTTCCATTTGATCCTGTGGTTTTTCTGCACAGAATTTTATTTCAGGTTATTAAGGGGAAGTTACTGAGGGAAAAGCTTAGGCTTTGCCAAAAATATACCAAGGATTACTAAATTCATATGTAGAAAATAGAAAGTGGGAATAAAATTGGAAAAGTCCTGGCAGATTTCTCGGTAGCAGACTTCATCCTTAAAAAGCAGAATTTCATCCTGCTCTTCTTGGTGGCATACTTTCTCATCGTGAAATTATAACAAAATTGCTTTATTTATGCACCTCTCTTTCTAAAGCCCAACCGAGTGTCTGACAGGCAGATGACATGTCTAATACCACCCTCATTGTATGGAAGGGAGATATGAGACTGAAAGCTATCACTACCCTGCCAGGACAGCATTTCTAAGCGTTTACTAACAACCATTTAGGCTGCATCTATGCAGTTCTCACAGAAGGATAAATGCCAGAAGTTCACTGAACGATCCAGGTGTTTCAAATACATGGTTGGTTTATTTTTTTTTAATAAGTAATGCCTTCTCAGATAATTTAAATTTTTTTCATTTGGAGTTTTATCACTCTGCAGGCAACATAGATTAGGAAGGTTTTTCTTTTTCATGTCCTACCTATTTTATTTGCTAGCTTCTTTTAGATACTAGTAGGCATATTTAGAGTAAATATAATATTTTGTCCAGAATCAGGATGGATGACTTAGCAGGTATCAGATATTAACAGAAAGTTTCCTACAGTACATAAAAATCACTTCACAAAGATGTCCTCCAGAAAATTAAATAAGGTACCTAAGGTTTTTAATTGTAACTACCGAAATTTCATAAAACAATCATTCTGTAACCCTTCCACGTGATATTATAATAGGCAGGGGATGCTGAGTATAACTTAATACTTTCTGTGATGGCTACTCAAGTACATCCGTGTGGGTGTGCATTCCTCATTGCAAAGCACAGATGCTTCTACTTCGACATTTGAGTTTTATTTGTCTTCTCTCCAGCAGTCAGCTGTCACCTCTTATTGCTGTAAGAGGTGATGTGTTCAGGGAAGTCAGATAATTAAGCTTGATAAGAATTGTAGGAGCCTGAGTCTCGTGTTTAATTATATGTTTAAAAAGAATCCATAAGCCTGGCCAGCATGGCTCAGTGTTGAGCATCAACCTATGAACCAGGAGGTCACGGTTTGATTCCCGGTCAGGGTATATGCCCAGGTTGCTGACTCAATCCCCAGTGTGGAGCATGCAGTAGGCAGCTGATCAACAATTCTCTCTCATCATTGAGGTTTCTCTCCCTCTCTCCCTCTCCCTTCTTCTCTGAAATCAATAAAAATATACCTAAAAAAAAGAATCCATAAGAAGTTAATTGCTGACCAAAGGATATGGTCTTAGTAAAGTGCCCCAATGAAAGTAGTTTGGATCCTCCTTTGTGTCCAGTACATGTTACTGTGTTCCTGAAGGCCTCCTAGTCCTTATCTTGTTGCTGGAGGTTGGGTGTCGGCCAGGAGGAGGTGGAATTATGGTATCCAGTTTGTCGATGAGCCATGTTCCTTTCCTCTGTTTTGTTTATTGGGACATTAAAAGTAATTCAGGGCATTTAATTTTCAGTCAATGTCTCAATTATGCATTCATGATGGAAATGGCAATGTGGAGAGAAGAATGAATATGGTAGATTCTTTTCATTTTAGTCATATTTGTAAAATACTTGGTGGAATTTATGAACAAATTATTGCTTGTTTATATACAAATTATTGATTATTCCTTCCAAACAACATGAACAATATTTGAAAGACATATGGAAGATAAAATAAGGCCTCTGAATTAAGACATCTAAATTTACATATCAAATATGCTGTTTTTTGCTGTGTGCTTGTAGGAATGTTGCCTCAGTTCTGTCATTGGGTTGTTGTGTGAGTAGCTCAAAGGAGTTACTATGTATAATTTGCTAGAACTGCGCCTGGCCTGGAGTATGCTCCATGTGTTAGTCTTTGAATGAAATGAAGGGTCTGGTAGAGATATTCCATAGCAACAATCTTAAACATAATATCTGAATTTATTAAGCCCCCAAAAATGTGAGCCTTACAACCAAAGCAAGAAGTTATAAATCATGCCAGAATAATGAGAATAAATTGGGCCTGTGTCAGGAAAACAGGTACATTGGTGATCCTATCTATAACATTGCTTAAATATTTATAGCAATAAATGGCAAATAAACAAAATATTTTTTAAAAGGTCACTACATTGTCCAACTATTATTAGAGAGAATAATCCTCCAGAAAGTTACTGTTGTGTCCTCTTTCCTTTCTCTCTTCTTTTCCCTCTGCATCAAGCATCTGCTTTCTTATAGGCATGTCTTCTTCCCCTTCTGTTCTTTTCTGCCTAAATGACTTAGATACCACTTTACAGAATCAGGCGATGTTTGTCCTTAATATTATTGAAATTGGTGTGTTTTGCTCCTGTTGGCTCCTTCATGAAGGATGCTGGTTTCAAGGGAACATTTGGGGCCCTGCAGAGTTTATACCACAAAAAGAAATGACACAGTTCCTCTCCGGCTTTCCTTTCCCGTACCACTTTTGGCTTTGTTTTGTCTGTGTGACCAATTATGTATGTACTTTTGATGTGTACAAGTAAACAAAAATGTGCTTAATACACTGAAATGATTAGACGATTATTGTTGAATACTAAAATGAAAAAAAGTCTGAGATATCTCAGGAATATTATTCTATTATGTAGTTCAAGTTGAGTGTTTTTGTTCAGTTGTTAGTTTCTAATGGGCTTAGGACAAAATCCTATCTAAAAAAAGAGTAATATACAAATTGACCATCACTCCAACACACAAGATGGCTGCCCCCATGTGGTCAAAGATGGCTGCCCCCATGTGAACACAAGATGGCCGCCACAAGATGGCCAGCAGGGGAGGGCAGTTGGGGGCAACCCAGGCCTGCAGGGGAGAGCAGTTGGGGGGGACCAGGCCTGCAGGGGAGGGCAGTTAGGGGTGACCAGGCCTGTAGGGGAGGGCAGTTAGGGGTGACCAGGCCTGCAGGGGAGGGCAGTTAGGGACAAACAGGCTGGCAGGGGAGCAGTTAGGCATCAATCAGACTGGCAGGGGAGTGGTTAGTGGGTGATCAGGCTGGCATGCAGAAGTGGTTAGGGGCAGTCAGGAAGGCAGGCAGGTGAGCAGTTGGGAGCCAGCAGTCCTGGATTGTGTGAGGGATGTCTGACTGCCAGTTTAGGCCCAATCCTACTGGGATCGGGCCTAAACGGGCAGTCAGACATCCCTCAAGGGGTCCCAGATTGGAGAGGGTACAGGCTGGGCTGAGGGACACACACCCCCGTGCACAAATTTCATGTACCGGGCCTCTAGTTAAACTATACAGATAAATACTTTAGGGAATAGCCAAGTGATTGGTATGTCCACCTGTATCTTATGTGAAATTATGACAGAACATGAATTGAGAAAATGAATGAGTGACTCCCCCTCTGTTCAGCCGAGGGTGTAGCAGTAAATGTTGATTTACAAAAACATAACACTAGGCACTGTTTGAATAATTGGCAATGAAAAGAACTGCATATATTGATTACTGGAAGTAAAATTCATAGACCATTAGCTACAGAAAGAAGAAAAGGATAAAAAAAAATGTAGGTGCTTTATCTTAGGTCAACCATTAGGGTCTTTAACCAAGAACCCAGGGCTTTTGAATCATTTTCAACATTCTCATTATCACATTATGGTTGTACTTAGTAACTAAAATTAAAAAATCCCTCTTAAAAATCATTAACCACTGTGAGCATAAATATTAATAGCCACTTATTTGTGTTTCTGAATTAGACCACTGGTGTTAATAACCCCTGCCATATAGGAGCTGCAATACATATAGGTCAGTGGTCGGCAAACTGCGCTCACGAGCTACATGCTGCTATTTGGCCCCTTGAGTGTGGCTCTTCCACAAAATACCACGTGTGGGCGCACACGTACAGTGCGATTGAAACTTCGTGGCCCATGCGCAGAAGTCGGTTTTCGGCTCTGAAAAGAAATTTCAATCGTTCTACTGTTGATATTTGGCTCTGTTGACTAATGAGTTTGCCGACCACTGATATAGTTTATCTGAATGAATCATATAATCATAGGTAATTTTTACCTTCTTCTTTGTGCTTTTTATAATTTCTTAATTTTTACATTGATTGGGTATTGCTCTTGAAAATTCTTTAAGATCTGATAATATAAATAAAATTGCAGGAACAGTGATAAAAAAAGAAAAATAGTCTATTAGCTGAAATCACAGTAAGTTTACATTGAGTTTGAATCTTCTGATATTAAAACTTTGAAGAGACTAATACAGATGCTCAGATTTCTCTGTGAAAATGCTAAGCAGTTTGATCTGGAATTAAGGGAAGCTGCCTGAGAAGGTGGTGAGGCTGCAGGAGGCCTCATGGATATGTGACCAGCTTCTTCCTCCTGGAGGTTAAGTTCTCTCCACTCCATCAGAGAGGCCACTAGGAAGCAGTAATGAGCTCTTCCAAGTCACTAGGAAGTCAGCTCAGCCCACATCCCATATCAATTCCAATTAGCCATATAATAATACATATTTGGTGGTGTTATTCTTATCCCTTTACATACTTCTGAACAAGAAATCACACACCCTCAAAATGCTTGAAAACAATCACCAAATAAGAATAAGTAGTCCCAGAAAAATCTGATTTCCATATGCAGGGCTATGGGGTTAGCTAGGTACCCAGTAAAGTCTGCCTGCTTTAATGTAACTGGACCAAAAGAAATGGAACCTTGGTTTTCTGAATGGATGTCTTTCCAAACTATTTTACCTTGCCAAACTTTGTTTATTAACTTTTTTTCAATTTATAAGAGGATAAAAAAATCCTATATTGTTCTTCACAGCTCACTCGCCTGACAGACCTAACCTCCCTCCTGTTTAGTTCTGTGCATTGCACTCCGACTGCCCCAACCTGAGAAAATGAATGAGTGACTCCTCCTCTGTTCAGCCGAGGGTTTACTCCAGCTGGCTAGCCTCTCCTGTGTGTATGGATTCTGTCAGCAGGCTTAAATTAAGATATTAGCTGGCAGTTATTTATTAATTTTCACCAAGAACAATAACTTGACGATATGTCAACTAGTTCAGAAGGGTTTTCACTAACATTTTTCACACTGGACTTAAAAGCTGGGACAGGCACGTGGGAGGAAGCGAAAGTACCAGTGGTGCTTATTGGAGCGGTCCAGCTGGAACAAAGACTAATGCATTCAACACAGAATATGGAAGAAAAGATACACACACACACACACAACTGGTCATACTTTATATCTGCATTTCCCTTTTAAGGTGTCCCTCACAGTATTTGTGGTTATTATCATATTTTTTTCTCATAGTATAATAAAGCAGACATTATACTTCCTTTCTTTACAGAAGAGCATGGGTTAAATTATAAGTACTGAGCAAAAGCTATGTCTAGGTATTGCAAAATTTTACAGAAATTATTTCTTTTACTCTTCACAGCAACCCTGTTAAGTGAATAGTAACACCCCAATTTACAGATGTGGAAACTGAGACCAATTAACTTGCCTAGACCAAGGGTGGCAGGGCCAAATCAAGCATTCAAGTTTCCTTTCCTCCAATTTAGTATTCTCTGCTGTACAAATGTAAATGTTCTTTAAAAAATAGTGAATACATAACAGCAGAATTCATATCCATCAGGCACGATTTTCTGCCAGAATCACAGTGTTTACCTGAAGGAAAATGTGCTCATAAACAAAGCAGAGAGTGCAGCTGGTGCTTACATCTGGGATGATTAACTGGCAGACACAGTATTTTTGCCTTCAATTGCAAACTGAAGGCAGCAAAACCTCATGGTAATGGGGTTTTTCTCACATGGGACAAGGTGATCTGAATGATATAGCAGGGAAAGGCTGCATATGGGAATATGAGTTTATTATGTATCTTTTGTAACTTCTAAAATAATGTTCAGTGTATCCTATACCTTTCAACATATGAGAAGTTATGTATTGTATGCATATAAACCTACATACAAATATACATTTAGCTAAAAAATAGAATATTTGTTTTAGTGAAATATAAACAGTAGTATAAAATATTTATAGTAAAGAGGAGGAGATTTAGGGCTGGGGGGAAAACATATGGAAAAAAACACACCACCAAAATACTTAACTATAACACTTAGCAATGTCTATAATAACTATTTGAAACTGCCAGATATAGAGCATAACTTTAATTGTTTATCCAGCTTTTCAAAGACATGTTTCTCTCCCCTTTTGTCCATTCTTGGTGGGAAAAACTTTTCTCAACATGATTATTAGTCTCACATTTGATTTTAGGATTATATCAATGGCAAAGGTGTCTTGGTATTTGAAGGACATACTACACTTAGGAAAGGGAGCATCCCTCACCCTCCTCTTAAGGAAATGCTGAAGTGACAGACCAGGCTATGCCTTTTCCAGGAGCACTGTGACTGCACTTACTAGCAAGCTCAGATAGTGGTAGTCAAGGTAGAAAGACTTATAGTAATAGTAACAGACATATAAATGCGGTGCATTGCGTTAGATTTATTTTTTAATGACATAAATAAAAACCAACCTGTAAAATAAAGGCTCCTTCTCTCCCCTCCCCCATACTTGCAAATTAACCATCTGCATAAACCCAACTGTGGTGGGAAAGTACCCGCATGGTATTTCCAGACTCAGTAGTTAGGAATAGCATGCCAAGGTGGGATATTGAGCAGTGTGTTAGAGGAACAGAACCAATAGTATGTGTATACTGTATATAGTTAGAGATTTATTTTGAGGAATTGGCTCATGTGAGTATGGAGGCTGGCATGCTGAAAATCTGCAGGGTGGGCCAGCAGGATGGAACAGAGAAGAGCTGATGTTGCTGTTTGAGTTCAAAGGCTGTCTGTCTGCTGGCAGAAATCCCTTTTGCCCAGGGGAGGTCAGTCTTCTGTTCTGTGCAGGCCTTCAAAGGACAGCATGAGGCCCACCCCCATTATGCAGGTCTTACTCAAAGTACACCAATGTAAATTTCATCCGCAAATACCTGCACAGAGACATCTAGAATAATGTTTGATCAAATACATAGGCACCATAGTCCAGCCAAGGTGATACATAAAATTAAACATCTCAAGTCCACCCCTCATCAATTTGGCACCCCTACACATCTCCTTTAATAATACTTAATCTACAAACAGAAGAAGAGGGAAGCTCCTTCTCATTTACTTTACTGTCTTCCAGGGCTAACTAATGCCAACTTCCATGAGTGAATAGGACAAGAGTTGGTTCACAAAACAAAGATTGAAGGGCAGTTCACTTGAATCCAATCAGCAGGGTAGAGATTGAAAAAGCAAACCGAATTAAAACTGTTAGAAGACAGGCTTGTTCTAAAACAGGATAACGTATCTAATATACTATTGTTAGGTTATAGGATAATATTTGGAAAAACAGACTCTACACATTCTCTTCCAATAGAAATATATTTACTGAAAGCTTGGGAAAGCTAAGCTTATGGTCTGATAAGGTCAGGCCATTTTCCTTGGATCCCAAAGTCCAATAGAAGAAAGTTGAAGTTGTTGGGGATTTGGTATTCCACTCAGAAAAGAATACAGATGTTCATAGCTGTGAATTATGATCTTTTGCCCAAGAGGCTCTTAAATTCTTAGTAGTACTCCATTTCTACCTGAGGAATGGAGACACCATTAGATCTTAAAGCCTCTGGTCAACCTGAATTGGAACCACAGCAACATGTGGGTTTGGATCTAACAAAGGACCTGGTATTACTGATGGAAGGAATCTCTCTTGAAGAGAGAATATGGATGCCAGTAAGAGAAACTCATCAATTAAAATCCTGGTGAAAATTACTAAATCCAGTTTCACCATGTTAACTTAAGCAGAGAGGTGATGATCCTGAGGGCATCCCTTATCTCCATGTACAGGAGGTGTTTCTCACCATGCTGTTCTTATTCTTACGTCTTGTCATGGAAAACAAAACACCCCCCCCCCCAAAAAAAAGAAAAAAACAACAAGGAGCTACACCACCACCCTAAAGTATGTCTTTAGGATTTGAGGTTCAAGTAGGAGGACATGAGGGTCACAGAATGACACATGTCAAGTATTCTCTTCCTGTTGTCAATCCTCTTTCAAGAACATTGCTACTGCCTGACCACACACATGTCCCTACTTATAGTATCTGCTTTAAGATCCGATTTAAGTATAGACGGTATAAGTAGAATAAAATAAGCTCGCTTTTTAAAAGAATTTCCCATATTTCACAGTTGTTCTATATATAGTCACATTGTATATTCTAAAATATATGTTTAACTGTCACATGCAAATATATTTCAACTTTTAAAACTTAAGCTGCATGCTTGTAGTCTCTATAAGTAAATATATATGTTAATGGCACAGTATCCCCAATCCCGCCCCCACCAAAAACTAAATAAAGGGCAAGTGAATAAATAAATAAAATTGTTCAGACTGCTGACCTTCCTGTCAACAAAGGTGATGTGAATTACATGAATCTGTTTTCCAGCTGGAGACACGGGCATAGCCAAGAGTATGTTATGCCATTAAATTAACACCACTAACCATACTCAGAGCATCAGCTGTGTTAAAAAGCCAAGCTTGATATTACTTGTATTTATGAGGACTTTTAAAAACACACATATACACAAGCTGAATTAATGATACCACATCATAGGTTGAAGATCGGAAATATAAAATTCCCCAAGCAATGTTCTCCCTTTTTAATGAAGTACTGAAAATACTGTTTTACTGAGATGGAGAAAAAAAGGCTTTAAGCCAAATATCCTGGGTTAGTTAGGCTCGCAACTCTTCCTCTGTTACAAATTTAAGAGCTAAAGAATTGGAGATTGCATGTGTGTGTGCTTTATCAATACAGCAGGTGAAATGAATGTTGGGTTATCTCTGGGATAATGTTGCAAACCTTATCTCATATCCCAACCTTATCTTCCAATGGGAGATTTGGACAATGAGTAGAAAGATTTGGCCTTAGGCTACTTTTAAGGTTTCCAGTTTAGTCTCCTTCCTAACACCATGCTCAGCTCACTAATCTTTCTGTCTTTAAGACAACTGGATGATGAGCCATCTGCTCAGTGGGAAATGGATATGGTTTGTTCACATTTTATGTTAGGTACAGGTCAGTTACAAAACAAGAGCTGGGACAGTGTGAAAACATTAAATTTTATTTCATGCCATGTGATAACATGTACACATATTTTAAAAGAAGAAAAGCCACATATTTTAGAGTTCATTTGGCTATTTAGATTTAACCCTCTTCATGTAGACTGTAGTAATAATGGTATTTACAGAAATCTCAGCAACTTGAGAAGGAAATTTTCCCCAGTGAGATGAATGACACCATTTTTCAAAGTGGTAGAGAGAAAAAGTGGCATGAAATTTACTTAGGAATAGTACTGTTGAAATGAGACAAAATTATTTTACCTTACCTTGCATCCCTCCTCTGGAGTTCTCCCATTACCCTTTAACACAGATAGTACCAGGAAGAAATATATATTCTAAATAAAAATCGATATGATATATTATCCTAATTTAGTATCATTATTCCCATTATCATCTAGAAACTAAAAATGGAATGAGCACTCAGAATTTACACTGTAACTGCCTGTTATTTACATGAAATTATTTTTAGACCTATCACTCTTATTATAGACATTCACTATGAGTTCACTTATGAAATGTCATCTCACAGAGTTTTTTAGGAGACTTTTCTGAGATTTCCAAATGAGGTCTCAGAAACATGATTAGAACACAGTCATTTAGTTTCCCAGGAAATGCTTATTCTTTCCAGGAAAATTCTATAAATAAAAAAGCATAGCTGGTTGTCTGCAGTTTGAAATAGCTGGGTTAAATTGTGAATATTAATGGATAAATTACATCTTGTTCCAGCTATATACAACTAGGGCTGTATGCATACCTTCCAATGGTTTGTTTAAAATATGATTTTTGCATACAAATGCTGGTATAATTGAGTTTCCAAAATAACTCTTAAGAGATGCCACTTGCTACTTCAAGACATTTTTGCCTTGAGAATTTTTGATAGGTAAGATCCACCAAAAGTCAAATTTGTAAATTTATTTGTACCATTGTAGAAAACATTCTATTATTAGTCATTCCAAAGTGAAAGAACTAGGTAAGCTGGCGTTTGTAAAACCCAGTCTTTAAAGGGACAGCTGGCTGGAATATGGCTGGGTGGCTGGTGATATAGTTATAGAACCCCTTTGACAAGAGATCAGAAATGAGGGGCGAGACTGAAGGGCAAAGGAGCCTTCTGAGTGCAAAATCAAGGTCAGGACTGGAGTTGACTATTCTTCAATAAAGAATACTTATGGTTTCTCTATTTG
Organism: Cnephaeus nilssonii; assembly: GCF_951640355.1. NCBI lineage: Eukaryota > Metazoa > Chordata > Mammalia > Chiroptera > Vespertilionidae > Cnephaeus > Cnephaeus nilssonii. The sequence goes on from NC_137079.1 coordinate 18,689,364, forward strand.
AAGAAAAAATTTTAATTCTGAACTATATTGAAAAATAGTGAAATAATTCATAGAGATGAGTTAAAACTAGGCTAGGTAATGACTACATATAGTTTACTCTTTAATGGTCTTTCACGTGTAAATATATTAATATGAGAACTATGCAAATGTATAGGAATAATAAAAAGGCTGCTCTGAAGTTAGACCTAACTTCCTTAGTCACTAGCCTATTGGTAAAACCTTAGCTCAAAGAAAGGAAGGAAATATCTCTGTAATCATTGCTCTAACTCCCTTCTTTTGACATCAATTTTCTGGCATTTAAAATCAATGTCCAGTAGTCCATGGGATCCTTTCCACTCTATGTTTTACTCTATGCTAATTATACAGAATCCTCAGTATCTTATGGGATGTTTGTCTTAATAGAAAAGAAAACTTATACCTTGCACTGGAGAGGTATTTTTTAGTTGTGATAGTGTTGCCAAATTTGTTTGCACAATTTGATGGAAATGCTAGAGATTCAGGAGCTACAGTTCTTCTTTAACATAAATGATGTCTCCTTATACTTTCAAAAAGTGCTTATAATTAATTTATTTTAAACTGTGGTTTCTATGAAAGTATTTTTTAGACTTTTCTGATTTCAGTGTGAAGGTATTAACTTTCAGACTAAGTGTTCACTGAAGAATCCATCTCTTATTACTCCAGAGTCCTTTATTTTACAAAGGTTGGTGTCTCCCTAGTTAAATATACCTGTAACTACAACTTACAATTTAAACTGGTATCCACGTGAGCATGAAGGGAGGAGTGAAAGTGTGCATTTTCCATGGACACAGACAACAGTGTGGTGATGGTCACAGGGAAGGGGGGACAGGGGCTTGGTGGGAGAGGGCAAAGGAGGGGGGATGGGGACATCTGTACTAGTATCAACAATAAAAACAAATAAAAAACTATCTTTTAACTTTAAGTTGATATAAAATTTTAAGGGAGGTGCAATGTCATAGGCTGGGTTTAGCGGTCCAGACCAGATAACTGAAAGCAGCAGCTCAGGTTCTGTTGACTGAAGCACTTTGCATCACAGAGTCACACAATGGCCACACCAATGTGACACTGATGGAGCTATGAGCTGCCTCTTTGGTAGTTCTGACGTCATTTCATATACCATGTTCCTCAGTTGAAGACTTTCAAGTAGTGATAAATGTAGTTGATGTTAAGAATTCTTCACAGAAAGACTTAATGGTATTTCTGAGAGTCGCAAATTATGGGTGGAGTAGAAAGAATGTTCTTATAACATTATCTTAATCCTAAATATACTAGAATTTTCTTGTAAATGGGCATTTCATTAAAAGATACTTTGTTTTAGCAATTAAAGAATTTGATATGGCATGCCTATGATGTTTTAGAGTACACATTATAAAAAGGATAAAGAATAAGAAAGAATTTTCTTAGCTCAATTAAAATTATGCATTATTTTTGACCCACACAGATCATATCACCTGAATAATTCAGACCAGTTGGCCAAAAGGGGTAAGACAAGGTGTTTCTGAGATTTAGAAAGTCTTTCTAGTTTCATACTTAAAAAGTTTATGTAAGGTTTCTTTGAATTTAGTGAAGAATATTTGGCAACTTGAGTAAACTCTGTTAATGTGAATGTCAGTTATGAATATTGGTCATCTCAGTTTGTGTATAGGGCACTTTCTGTCAGATCAGTATAAAATCATGTGACCAGATCTGTACATTATACTGACTGATGTTAACTTGTCAGTATACTTTTCCCAAATTATTTTCTTACTCTATGTTTCTAAAGACCAAAATTTCTGCATCTTAAGCAAACATAAATTGAAGAAAACATAATATGGAAAGTGATTAGGGACATTAAGGTAAAGGGGAAGAGCTGCTAAATTATTTTTTAAACTGTATTGAGGAATAATTGGTTATAACACACTTTACTATACACAATTCAAATATATAAAATTTAAAGTGTGTTGTTATTTTAAAAGTAGTGCTATAAATTCACTTAGTCAAACTAAGTATATAAAATCAAGATAGCCAATGAGTGATAATGTTATTCCTAAAGTTTTTTTTTAAATATATTTTATTGATTTTTTTATAGAGAGGAAGGGAGAGGGATAGAGAGTTAGAAACATCGATGAGAGAGAAACATCGACCAGTTGCCTCCTGCACACTCCCTACTGGGAATGTGCCCGCAACCAAGGTACATGCCCTTGACCGGAATTGAACCTGGGACCCTTGAGTCCGCAGGCCGACGCTCTATCCACTGAGCCAAACCGGTTAGGGCTAAAGTTTTTTTTTATTGTAATAAGAAATTTAACATAAGAACCACCCTCTTAACAAATTTTTTTTACATATTTTATTGATTTTTTATAGAGAGGAAGGGAGAGGGATAGAGAGCTAGAAAGATCGATGAGAGAGAAACATCGACCAGCTGCCTCCTGCACACCCCCTACGGGGGATGTGCCCGCAACCAAAGTACATGCCCTTGACCAGAATCGAACCTGGGACCTTTCAGTCTGCAGACCGACGCTCTATCCACTGAGCCAAACCGGTTTCGGCCCTTTTAACAAATTTTTAAGTGTAGAATACAGTATTACTAACTATAGGCACAATGTTATACAGCAGATCTCTAGAATGTATTTGTCTAACATAACTAAAACCTAATACCTGTTGAATAGCACTCCCTATTTCTCCTTCCCCAACCTCTGACAACCATCATCCTACTATCTGATTCTAGGAGTCTGACTATTTAAGCTACATTGCATATGTAGAATCATGCAGTATTTGTCTTTCTGTGACTGGTTTATTTCACTTAGCATGATATCCCCATATTGCATATTACTAAAGTTTTAATGATAACAGTTTGCTGACTAAGACTTAGCTTAAGTAAAATGGGATGTTTTTGGTCCTTGCCTCATAGCTTGTTACCTCCTTGACTTGACTATGGCCATTACCTATTCCAACCTGCTCTGGGAGATCATATCTTAATTGTCTGTAGATGGCCTACTCATGTACCTACTCCACTAGGAAGTTTTATTTCTAGGCATAATTCAATATAACCTCATCTGAAAACCGGTGGCACTTCGCAGTGCCTTTTACTACAACTACATGTCTATGGTCTATCTTTACAGTGAGAATGAAAGCTCCTGAAGGCCAAGGTCAAAGTCTGCCTTGTTTTTGTGTCCACATGGCCTTGCATTTAATGCATGAATGAACGTGCAATTAGTGTCTGTTGATGGGTAAATAAATATGAAATATAATTCTATACCAGGTCTGAAAAAGTGAATTATAATTTTAAACATTGTGGAAAATAAACATTACAAACTTTCATAACTGGTGAAAAGCAGTCGGATATAATTAATTGACTACCTGATCCTATAATTTTCTAAGCCTTTCCTTGAATTCATAGAAGCTTATGTCTGGAAGGAGGCTTGAAAATAATCAATTTTAATCTTCTAGTTTTATAAATTAGAAAATATTGATTCAAAGGATGAAATGGCATACTTAATGACAGAGAGTGGCCACAGTAAGACTAGAACCCAGGCCTAGTCTTTAAACCTACTTCAGATGTTTTTCTTTTTACTCAGCTGTACTGCCTCCCACATGCTGCCTATTTTGGTCTCTAAATTGTCATGAAAACAGATGCTAGGTCCCTGTCAAAATGTTTGTATATTTCTGGGTATAAGAAGGTGTGTGTGTGTGTGTGTGTGTGTGTGTGTCTGTGTGTCTGTGTGTGTGTGTCTGTGTGTCTATGTCTGTCTGCATATATTCATATGCTTGCCTGTTGGAGAAAGAAGAAAGGCTATCAATTTCTTTAAGTTACATACAGTGTACCCCACCCCTGGTTTATTCATACTCCACAGCAATAGTACAATTGCTGGAAAGCAATTATATATTTTGCATGAGGTTCTTGGCAATGACAAGAATATATCCCTGTGAAGAATGCCCTCCTGACCTTTTAGTGTTATCCACACTTAATAGACAGAAAGAATTAATGTGTTAAAAGAGATTTCCCTGCTGGGCAGTTGATCAAGCAACTTTTACATATTAAACATGAGTTTTTGTTCCCTTCTGTGACATAGCAATAATATTAAGACTACCAGTAATGACAATTAAAATATTTCAAGTATTTATTTTTTTCCAATGGAAAAACATATGTAAAATAAATGCCAATTATTTCCCCCTAGGGCAATAGTCTTCTTGTATCACCTAGAATTCACACTAAAAACCCCTGTAGCAATATAAACACAGAGAATTACCCTACTTTCAGCAATGATACTATGTGCAATAAGTAAAGGCAATGATATAGAGGTGAGACTAAGTATAAGAGTATCAAAACCTGAATTGCAGAGAAATCTATACATTAAAAAACTAACAATTAGACCTGAATGATTATAGACAGCCTATATCTAGAAATGGAAGGAGCCCACTACCTTTGGTAAGGCCTAATATAGGGGAGAGAGAGAGAGAGAGAGAGAGAGAGAGAGAGAGAGAGAGAGAAAGGGAGGGAGAGGGAGAGAGGGAGAGGAGAGAGAGATGGATAGAGAACATCTGTAACAGGAAGATTTAGGGGCTTCCTTTTGATAAACCTTTTGGGAAATACTGTGTTTTCTGTCATATATATTCTAAGTAATCTAGCTTTATTTCTTATTTATCTTTTGACCTGGTCCTATAAAGTATGCTATGAAGGAGAACTCCTTTATTTTGTTTTAAGTGGTGACATTCATCAATATCTTCATGACAACTATGAAAAAGATTTTATATATGGACAAGAGCATGAATATGTCAACAGTGGATTCATGTCTAGAGTTTAAAAGATTGTAAGAGACTGCGCAAGTCAAATCACTTAACCTTTTGAACCTGTTTCCTCATTTGTGGAATGGTGACAGAATCATGCTTTACAAAGATGAGAAGTATATGAGAAGAGCTATGTGTAAGTGTTCAGGAAATTACAGAATATTATGGAAATCCTAGTAACTATTAACTTTGATGTTTGCTTCCAGTATTGATAAATTACCTATGGCTGAAAATAAACTGAATCATAGTCATGGACTAAACTTTAAGAAGTCTTAGTACAAGAGTATTTTTGAAATCAGGGACTTTATCATCAGAAACATTGCATTGCAGAAAGAATGGAACCTTAGACTTCTTCTGAACCAACTCGTTCATTTTATCACCACCAGCAACCTCTGACGCCATTGGGAAATGACTTGTCAACAGTAGCACACATGGAAGAAGTAGAAGCAGAATATAAAGGGTGTAAAACAAAGTGGTAGAGTTGTGTGTTTACATTGTGAGTATACATCTTTGCTTTCATCCAAATCATAGTCAAGGAACTGAAATAAGTTTTCAGTTAACAGGTAGTCACAGATGCCCTCATTGCTGTTAAGCCCGGCTGGGTTAGACTTTTACTGTTGCACCATATCCAAGGTCAGAGTAAATTTTCAGTACCAGTGTGGGACTAACAAAGGCAGTATTGGAGCAGGAGCCAAAGTCAGGTCCTGGGGCTGGAGGTGATTCACTACAGTTCATAAAGAATGATATAAAATAAGCGCTGAAAGGGAGAGGGGAGAAGAGTTGCTGAGACCTGAAATTAAGTTGCCAAGCATATAGAGGTGATAACGTGGAAAGGGAGCAATGAAACGAGGGCCAGCCAGGTCTGGGGAAAAACCAGAACAAGGGAACATACCAGGAAAAGTGAAAGTTTGGGCCAAACTATGCCGACAGCTGAGTGCATGAGTCTCTGAAAGAACATGGCCATGAGCTAATGGGTTTATGCCTACAAAAATGTTGCTTAAAGTTTCATGTCTGAATTAGACAACCAGAGACTGAAAATGAATATATAGTTTGGGGGTAAAAAGACATTAAAGACTTTTATAGAAAATGAAATTTAAACAAAAAATCTCATGTCACAAAATGTGTAAAACATTTAAAATATCCTACCATCCCAACACATATTTTTGGATGTCAAAAGAGAAATGCTGTCCATTGAAAGGAAGCTTAGTGAAGAACATTAAAATGATTTGCTTATTTTCCAACTTGTAATTAGTTTGCCAAAAGGGATACAATATCAGTTCATTAGAGAAATAATTATATATTTTGCCCCAATTTCAGAGGCTCTTACTTGAGAATCCCAAGTGTTTTGTCTTCAACCTTATCATTTGGTTGTTACCTCGAAACTAACACCTTCACAAGGTGTTTATCTTTCTTCTTCCCCCCAAAGCAAAAAGTTTATGTTTTCATAAAACAGCTGCTATGAATAGTTTCTGCGTTTTTTTACTGCACAGCAGACTGAGCTATTTGTTCAAAAGTGACCTTACACATGCGATTGTTTAAATTATAACTGAAGTAAGCAGATTTCAGCCATTAAAAGTTGGCCTGTTTGGTGTAGGCTAAAACCTGCACCACTATCTCCTGGCCATGGATAACACAGACCTTGTGGCTACCAACACATTCAATCCACTGCCACCCTTCTGGGTTCAGTGACTCAGAGCCCTCTCACCATACTGCTGGGCAAAATCACTAGACATCTCAGTGACTGATTCTCTTCTCCCCCTAGAGCTACCTGTTCTTTTCCTTTTCTAGATGAGGACCCCATCCTATTGTCTCTGGAAGGCCTCATGCTGGGAGGGACTTTCCCCTGCATGGAAACTTGTCAAAGTGCTCTCCAAATAAATCCTGTTGTGTGTTAGTGGGGGGGAAAAGTCTAGGTATCATTTTTCTTGTAAACCTGCTTTCTGATCTCTATTTTTTAATTTAATATTTCTTCAATATAACTATTGATTAATTGTTTTCAATGTAAGAATGTGTAGGTAGGGATAGAAGTGAAGACTGGGCTCATTGACAATGTCTTATCACTTATGATGTTGGTATCTCATCAGACAGAGTTCCCCACAGCCTCTGTGCTTGTGTAACTCCAAATATTTGCATAAACAAATCAATCATTTGGATAATTTTTTCTACACAATACTAATTATTGAAATTCTTCTAAATCCCTACTTGTCATAATGATTTGCACAAGGAGTACTGACTTGGAGTAATGTCAGAAAACATGAAACCTAGTGCATATTCATAGACATATTTTTAGTTGTCTGGACAGGAAGAATAACATCTAGCTGATTAGTTGTGTTTAGGAGAATTTTGGAAAGAATAAATTACCCTATGCCTTATGACTGTCCTGATACCTGCTATTTATAGCTCTGTTCTGGGCAAAGAACATAGAAACGGAATAAATTAAATGTTCTCCAGGCCATTGTGTTTTGGATATAGTAATATCAACATTTATATAAATATAAAATCAGTACTGATAAAAATGAAAAGTAATTTTCCTCTTTTGTCTTTGAATAATAAAAATTATTATTTTAGACCTGAACCTTCTTCTTTTACTGGCTGAGAAGAAAAGTTCATGGCTTTCAAACACATGGTAATTTGAGTGGTAAATTGTGTCAAAATGTATATCCCCAATTCCCTCCTGACTCCTAGCATATTCCACCCCCCCATTTTTAATTCTAAATTTTTTATTGTGGTAAAATATGCATAACATAAAGTTTACCATATAAACCATTTTAAGTGGACAGGTCAGTGGCATTAAGTGCATTCACATTGTTATGCAACCATCACAACTATCCATCTCCAGAAATTATCTTCTTCCCAAACCTAAGTGCTATACCCATTAAATGATACCTCACTGTTCTCCCTTCCCTCAGCCCCTGGTAATCACTGTTCTACTTTCTGTCTCTATTAATTTGCTTATATAAGTGGTATCAAACAATATTTTTTCTTTTGTTTTCTGGTTCATTTTACTTAGCACTAATGTCTTTACAGCATCCATGTTGTGGTATGTGTCAGAATTTCACTACCTTTTAAAGCTGAAGAATATTCCATTATATGGATATACTACTTTTGTTTACCAATTCATGTATTGATAAACATTTGGATTGTTTTCCACCTTTTGATATTGTAAATGATGTTGCTGTGAATATCAGTGTGCAGATATCTATTCAAGTCCCTACGTTCATTCTTTGGAGTATATTCCCAGAAGTGCAATTGCTGAATTAATGATAATTCTATGTCCCAGTTTTCTCTTAATGCTTTAATTGTTTTGTTTGGGTCTCTAACTGGCCAGCTTCTCCATAAGATTGCTTTCTTCTTAATCCTGTTAAAACTCTTTATGGAATAATTTAATCTATACAATCTAAAGCAATATCAGCAATTAATGATTTTGTTCATTCAACAGATATATAACAAACATATGGTAAGCATTTAGAATAGCCAGGTACTTTTCTGTAAGTAAGTAAGGAGACAATATAATTCCAGCTGATATGTATAAGAAAATAGAAAGGTAATGTGATGGAAAATGGCTAGGGCTACTTTAGTTTGGCTTTCCAGGGAAGGCCTCTTTGAGGAGGAAAAACTTTAGCTTAAGAAACCTAAGTAACAATAAGGAGCCAACTATGCTGGGAAGAGTATTCCAGGTGGAGAGAACAGCAAGTGCAAAGGTTCTCCAGTGAAAACAACTCAAGCCAGTGTAGACAGAGTCCATTGTACAAGGGTGGAGTGGAGGGTTAGTGACAGGAATTTGAGTTTTATAAGAAATTCAACTAGAAATCAATACATAGCATTAAGCGAGAAGTACATGATCTAGCTTACAATTAATAAGATCCCTTTGGTTGTTCTGTAGGAAGACAAGAGACGAGAGAAACAAGAAACAAGATAGGGGCTATTTGAGTAGTCTAGGAAAGAGATAATGTTGGATTAAATTAGATTGAAACTAGTGGTTGGGTAAAAAAGAAAAGGAGAATTTGGACTCTTATATCATTTCTATTTAAACAAGATGGATAGTTTCTCTCACATGTAAAATCTGTCCAGAGCTGTTACAGTGCTCTGTGGTAAAAGGACCTAAGATCTTTTATCTTGTTGCTTGACCATTGATAACTTCCATTCCTAAGGTCATCTCAAGGTCCAAAGTGGCTTACGAAAATCCAGCCATTACATCACATGGAATATATTTTCGAGGTAGGGTCAATAGAACTCACTAAAGAATTAGAAGTAATTAGGGAAGGAAGGAAAACAATAACACTCGTTTGTGGCTTAAGTAATTAGATGAATGCTGGTGGTGCAGAATGAGATAGGGAATATTCGGGGAATATTTAGTGGGGCTTTTTGAGGGATGAAAAATGCTATTAATATGAGATATCCATTATACATTCAAGTGGAGATAAAAGCAATTGCCTAGAAAAGTCTGGAACTCAGTGGAGAGGTCAAAGTCAGAGATACAAATTTGGAAGTCATTGGAATATAGATTTATTTAGTCAATTTAAATGGATGAGATCCCCCAAGTAGATAATGCTGGCAAAAAAAGATGAGGGTCTAGAACCAAGCCCTGGGAACTCCAATATTAAAAGCTGGTAGAGGAAAAATCAACCAAGACTGTGAAGCGGTCAGTAAGGTGGGAGGAAACCAGGAGGTTATGGTGCCATGAAAGCATCTCAAGATGAAAGGAGTGTTGATTAAAGAGAAGACAGACAAGTTTCCATTGGATTTGAGGTCACATTTGTGATCTTGACAGTACAGTTTTAAACAGTAATGTGTTTAAATTGTTCATCAAGCTGAAAGACATCCACTCTATACACTCTAATTAAAGGGATAGCCACAGGAGGTTGACACACGATGTACCTGGTGTACATGTTTTTGGTTCTGTCCTCTGGAACCCCCTGTTAGATATACATTGCTCTTAGAGTCTCCGTCATAATGTCATAGTGAGGGATGGTTCTGACAGGAGCCAAGGAATCGCAGCGTTAAGCAGATCAGGTTTATTATTAGTTATTTCTTAAAAGCATGTGAAGCCTTGAAGACTCTTATTAGGTGAAATATAACTCCATTCAATTGTCTGACTTTTTAATACTTTAATTTAGTCACAGGAACCACTTTTAGTGTGAAATGTTTTGGAAGAAGGATCCGTTTGAAACCGTTAAGCTTTTGTAATTCTGCCTTTTACCTTCCGAGCCTTTTCACCAATGTGACTATTCCAGATTTGTATCTTGGCCAATGTTGATTGAGAAAGAAGGGCACTTGGGGTTTAATTAACATGGGTGGAACAAGTTAAATTACTCAAAAGGGTGATGAGGTGAAAATACATTGGACCGGGGGCATGGAATTCTGATTCACCTCCCTGGTGTTCATCCCTGATCCTCCACATTAGTGTTGTAACCATAGAACCTCTTTCGCCCCCATTTTCCACATTTGTAAACTCCCTAGACATGGACAAAGAAACACATCTTTAAATATAATTGTAGAATCTCATGTATTTTAAAGCATGTACCGTTCTGGCTATTCTGGTTTGAATGACAGATCTAGGCCTTACTAGTAAAGAACATGCCCTGGATATAGAAACTGTGAAGAGCCATCTGGTCAAAGGTGGAGATGAATGCCCTGACCCTAGTATAAGATGGACTTAGAGAAAACCAAAAGGAAGACAGGGAAATGAGGTAGGAATGGAGAAAAAATGTGGTTGAAGGGGAAAGTGTGACAGTGAAACAATGTGGAGTTAGAAATGTGAGAAAATGAAGTCCTAGGCTTTACACTAATTGTTGGGCCTTGGTCTCAGGTCAGGCAGGATTTCACAGGCTGAAGGGACATGAAAACAAGGTTTGTTTGGCTTGGTTAAAGCTAGGCCACAGAGTGGGAAGATTATAGTCTAAGCTCAGCAGAGCTGATAGAAAACATGAAATCTGAGAGATTTTCAACTGTATACGTACAGTTGTATAAAGAAACCCCTACTGTAATACATGTCTGTATTAGAACACAGTGGATGAAGGTAGGATATAGAGTCTCAGATTGGAGGGATTGACAGTGTGTTTGGGAGAGTAGAGGCTAGGGAAGGACAAGATCTTGGGTGGGGAGGCTGAATTCTTTGCTCAAATTCTCCCTGCATTATATCCCCGCCCCCTCTTTCCTCTTTCTCTCCTTTTCTTTCTCCTTCTCCTTCTCTTCTTTCTCTTTCTCCCACCCTCCCTCTCTCTCACCCCGCATCCAAAAACTATGCTTATACAACAAGCAATGCTGTCACACTTTGCTGACACCACCCCTGCAGGGAATAGTGGGCAAGATTTTTAAGTGGAGGTAAATCCTAAACATTTATATCACACCATATAACACAGAAAGCACTTTAATAAAACCCCTCTGATTTGATCATCACAATAATGCCTGAGGCTGATAGTTATATTGATAAATTCTCATTATTGATGAAGAAGCTGAAATTCTGATCAGTATTTGTGGCCTGAGGCTTAGTAGTTGGCAAAGTCAGCCAAGCCTGTCTGTCTTCAGACCCCATGGTCCTCTGGTTCCAAATGTCATGCTCTTTTCCGGGCCAGTTCATGGTTTTAGACACTAAAAACCAATTATTTATTAGATTTGAGAAAATGGAACACATTTGGATCCTTTTCCCCATAGCATAATGAAGATGCCAAGAGCCAGGAGCTGTTCTACTAGCAGAAGGTCCAATAGCAGAAGGAAACCAGGGAGCAAGTAATGGATAAAGTATATACTAAATCCAGAAACTGTCAGAGTGGGCCACATTAGAGATGCTGGGGTTGCCTGGTTGTTCATGACACCTGGTGATACTGGGTCTCTCAGTAATGAAAACTTCAGGGAATCTGAAGGAAATAATAATTCCCTATGTTATTTTGAGTTTATCACCACTAGGAATAATCTGTAATTGGATCAAATGATTATAAATGTCATGTTTTTGGCGGCGTAATAAACAATTCAAGGAACAGTTCTGGTTATTAGTGGCAAAATATGCATGTATTCCACATATTGTTTTTTGCAGACATTTTCTGGTATCTCATTTCTGACTATTATATTATATCCCAAATAGAATATGCAACTGCATGTAACCAGTCTATTCCAGTGGACAGTAAGTGCAGCATAAATAGAAACTGAAGATAATCAGAAGCATTTAGAATTCTGTTCTTATTCATCTAATTTGCCTGTCCCCATTCTGGATTGCAAGTGATTCTCAGCTTCTCCCCACACTCGCACCTCCTCCGGGCCTCAGTTTCTGGGTTCACTTTCCCCGTGGAAAGAATTCCAAGGCAAACTTCCCCTAGGACTGTGTATGCATTGTCCATACACAAATCACTGTTGCTCAAAACATAGGAAACAATGATTGGGGATAAAAAGAGAAAGTCTATTCCTTGGAGAGCAGGAAGGAAGCCAGGGCTCTTTTTCGTATTTCTTGTTGGTGGGAAACAAACTTTTTTTTTAGTGAAAGCAGATTTGGAACATTAAAAAAAAAGAAAAAGACCCAGATCGTGTGTGTGTGTGCGTGTGTGCGTGCGCGTGCACACACACGTATGTGAACATTTTATTGTATCTACAATAGTTTAAATGAAATGAGCTGTTCTGCTATTGGTCCTAAATGATAAATTTGATTAGTCATCTAGGAAGCAATAAATGCAATGTTTGGGGCAGATGCAAGGTTAAGAATATGTTAAAAAAAATAAAATAACACCTTGGTTATATTTGAAGTAGAGGGCAAAGTAAAAAACTACAAATATCAAACAATTTTCCCATTAATTATAGAAATTAATAACTGTTCTGTGTTCATCTTTCCTTCCAAGCTGTACTAAGATTTTTAATTTATACTTATATGTCACTACACCAGATGTAGTCTTTTGAGGTTTTCTGGTTATGGAAAGCAGATGAAATGAATTTTCAGTTGAAATATGCTTTCCTTTTCTTTTTTTTTTTAAATGTGCCATTTAACGTTTGTTGGGTGTTTTATGAGAAGGGCTTTGAATGTAGACTTGAGCAGTTGAGTATACTTTATAGCAGAGTGAATCTGGGCATTGGATTGACTTAGAGTTTCACTTTCAGAAGCAGATGGAGAAAAAGTGATTCTTGCTTTCAAATTTATTCTTAAAGTTGACAAAGAATTATTGGAGCCTTGTATACTAGGTGCTGGGTAATATAGAAGAAAAAATAGCGTTGTTCTTGCCCTCCAGGAATTTATAGTCTAGGGAGGGAGACAGAATATAAACAAACTCTAATAAGTAAGCAGTTACCAAGTGTGCTAAGTGCTGTGATAGAGAATAATGGAAATGCATTATCTGCATGCTCCCTGTTAGCACCCGGCCCACCAGGAAGGCCCATCAAGTACACCCATCAGTCTTGGTGCCTTTCTGGAACCTCATCTGGGGAGAGTAACATGGAAACCTAGATAGAAGTGAGAAGACGGTGTTTTAAAAGCTGCTTTCTTTGGAGACCTAGGATTCTAGGGAAATGGCTCCAAGGCTGTTGCAGAGTGATGGAGAAGGAAATGGGGAGAGAGCAAGGGGGTAGGGTTGGAGCTGGGGGTGCAACTTCTCTCAGACCTGCATTCTGCTTTTATCTGTTGACGAATTCCCCTGCTAAAGCAAGAAAAACATTTTAAATTCACTATTGTGGTCCAAATGGGTCAGTCTTTGGAACTAGACAATTCTGGATTCCAAACAGCAGAAAAGTACCAGCGAATCTTCATCCCATTATCTAGAACATGGTGCTCAGACCTCTTCTGTGAGGTTTGCCAAGGCTTATAAATATTGCACAGGAGAGGAAGTTGCTAAGAAACACAGCTCTTAATGTTCTCATCACTTATATTTGTAGTTAGTGTGCACAAATTATAACTGCATTATTAACAATATTTTTTAAAGTGTTGTAAAATCAAACATAGCCACTTGTATAACAACATATATATTTCTATTTCTGTCCCACTCAGGATTTTATTTCGGGGCAGTAGAAACTCTTCTGGACTCTTAATCTCATTTCCCTATAGAGAACAGTTCTTGTTATGCTACTCATTCTGCCAAGTGGATTGACTCACTGCTCACTTAGGATAGGGAATTATAGAAAGAAAAATAGAGTTGAGAAGGGAAAGGCTCAAAAGTTGTGTGTGCATATGGCAGTGGGATAACTGCTGTAGACAAATTTGGGCTGTGAACACCTGTGGAAACTTGTATACATATCTTTTGTTTTCTTTAGATTTTTCCCATGGAAGGGACACTTAATTTGTTCTTTGAATTTAACCATGATATTGTAACATACATGCTGATTTAATCAGCATTTTGACCAGCATCACTGGTCAAAATTTTCTTTTTATAGCATTCAGACAGCTTGTGCATATAACCACATGCAGTTTTATTTTGTCACCAACTGGTCGCCATATGGAAGCCAGTTGAAATGTATTTTAATTATATAACTCTCTGCACACAAGCAAAGCATCTCTGGGAAGCTCAGGTGGTATAGTGGCAAGTGAATTCAGCTTGAGACTAGAGTAATGATGTGGATCTGATAGTGGGCAATTCTGGTCCCACAGTGATTTCTCTAAGAAAGACCCTTAAGTGACCATCCCTGCCTTAGATTACTTTACGTATGATGAACTCATAAAAATATGTGCTCTCCAACTTTCTTCAGATGTGATGCTTAATGTTACAGAGATCTCTTTAGTAATCTGACTAGTTCAACAATACATTTACAATTTTAAAAATACATAAAAGAGAAATGGAAGGAAGACGAGAATTAGTGGTTACTGTTATTGAAATGTATATGTAATTTATTCCATTTTTAAAAAAAATTTATTTGGGCTTTTCTGCTGTACAGAGATTTCTGTCCTAACATCAAATTGAGTAAAGAATAAAAAATTGCATTTTCTTCCTTTGTTAGTCATCCCTGTAAATATCATTAAAGGCCATCTATATATCTCTTATATAAAAGGCTAATATGCTAAGTGTCCGACCTTCCAGCTGGTCACTATGATGTGCACTGACCACCAGGGGGCAGATGCTCAACACAGGAGCTGCTGTGACACACACTGGCCATTTACAGAGAAATGGCACTGTGGATCTGGCACCCACAAAGCAACACTAGGCTTCCCCCAAGTGGGACACCACCCCAGAGCAACACCCCACCAAATCACGGCCAACACTGCCGAGACTCCATGGCACAAAATGTGGCCCACAGCCCAGCACAGCCCGGAAACAGTCACTATGGGGGCAGGGTAATGACATCATGTAGCAATGCCCAGCTTCCTCTCCCTAGCGACCACTAGCCTCCTTGCAGTTTATTCAGCCCAGGAACACGGCTTGCTTTATAGCCAAGTGCAAACATTTCACACTTTAACCAAATGTCTGTGAAGTGTTTTCCCGTGCCTCATCTCATTTGATCTTCACAGAAGTTCTGGAGTAGGTAGATAGGAGACTCAGTGGAATCCTACTTTCTTTTCATTAGCCAGAAAACGGAGATTTAGAAAGTTTAGAAACTTGACCCAACTGAAAAGTAGTAAGAAATGGTGGACCTTGAAAATGATTTCAGGTTTTCTCACGGTACAGAATATACTGTAACACTGCTACAGTTAAATATTTTACCCTTTGTTCTTCCTGCATGATCTACAATAATAACCTGCTTCATGTTCATATTTACTGCTGTGTTGCTGACAATTACCTGAAAGAGAAGTTGGGGTGCTTCACTGGGTTGTAAAAAGTTTAGCTAGTTTAGCTACATCAGAAAGCAGGTCTAATTAAGCAAATATATATATATATATATATAT
This sequence comes from Cnephaeus nilssonii, assembly GCF_951640355.1. Taxonomy (NCBI): domain Eukaryota; kingdom Metazoa; phylum Chordata; class Mammalia; order Chiroptera; family Vespertilionidae; genus Cnephaeus; species Cnephaeus nilssonii. The sequence goes on from NC_137079.1 coordinate 18,704,938, forward strand.
ATATATATATATATATATATATATATATATATCACTGGCACCAATGGCACGCGTGTGTTTCCATCTGTCATTGTCCATCGTGGATTTGGTTGACACTTCTATTATAGAGAAAGGGCGAATAGCAATATGAAAATATTTCTTCTAATTTCCTTTCAATGCACATGAATCCATGCACTGGGCACTAGTTTAAAATAAAAGAATTGTCTCATTAAAATTTAATTATGTGTTGTTTTAAAAATGTTAAAATTTATAATACAAATAAATCAGGATTTATTTTTAATCCCAAATATAGGGTATAAGAAAATATCAGAAAGTAGTTTTCTAGATGCTATTAGATATTTTTCTCCATTTTGTCATTTCTTTTCAGATGACCTGATGTGAAGATAAAAATGACAGTCATTTCTTAGTTGGCATTTGAAAGACATGAACAATAAGAAACCCAGCAGAACTCCTGGAGACTTTTTATAGGGAAAATAAGCATATTGACATTTTTTACTTTTGTATATTGATTTTTGGCTCCAGTAGCTCCAAAGCCATTTAGTGGTGAAGTTAATCATTCTTGATTTTTTTTATTGTCAGTCAGTTCCCTTATTCATAATGCTGAATAATAGTAATACTATTTCATTTTATTTATGCTCATAATCAGGTCTATAGTAAAAAATTCATAAGGTAGCATACTGAAATTCTTGCAGGTAACTGATAAAATATGTGATCTTTAATAGACTATTGATTGATGTTCTAACAAAGGGGTAGAGCTTGTGAATTTCAGAGGTTATCCCAAAATGATCTTAAACAATCCTACTGTGTTAAAAATATCAGTATTTCTTTCCTGTAAAAATAACCCCAGGGCTCTTTTGAAATATTCACAAGTACTTATTGGTAAAGTCAGTTTAATTAGCTATGAAAAGAATGACTTTTCATCCCTATGTTAATGTCTACTTTCACTGTGAGGTTATTAAGGCTTCTTGATAGAGATTAATGCCATGTCTAATAAGCTCTCTCACAATAGATTCATAAAGTGTTTCTGTTTATATCAAAATTTTAAACCCAGAGTAAAAATGGACAGTGTAGTAAGCAGAGTAATGACCTTCCAAAGATGTCTATGCCCTAAACGTCGAAACATATAAATGTGTTATGTTACATGGCAAAGGGGAATGAGGTTGCAGATGGAATTAAGGTTACTAATCAGTTGACCTTAAAATAGAGAAATTTATTTATTTCCTGGATTATCCGTGTAGGCTCAAAATAACCATACAAGAGGATGTGGGAGTGATAACATGGAAGAAGGACTCAACCCCCTGTTGCTAACTTTAAAGCTGTAGGAGGGCATTCCACTAACCAAGGAACACATGCAGCCTCTAGAAGCTAGCACAGACAAATAATCAGATACTCCCCTAGAGCTTCCAGAAAGGAATGCAGTCCTAACAACACCTTGAATTTAGTCCCTTGAGACCCTTTCCAGACATCTAACCTGCATAATTGCTGTTTTAAGGCAGTTAGTTTGGGATAGTTTGTCGCAGCAGCAATAAAAAGCTAGCCAAAGACAATAGTGTCTATTAAATAATGTAGTCATTTGAACATCTATTACATGCCTGTTTATTAAATAACAGTTTGATTTCTACCGCCACATATTTGTTGTAATTAAAACATCCTCCATGCATCAGAGTAAAAATCATACTTAAGTTTGTCTGTCAATTGCCTTGATAACAGTAAGCCTTATGATTTCTGTACTAATTGTATTGGGAAGGCTGGGGCTTAATGGAGTGCAGTATGGCGGAACCACAAGCATCTTCCCACCCAAGCAGATATACAATCATTCATTCCCACTTTGTTCCTAAGGTTTCCCATTAGTGTAGAGAGATGCTGGGTCCTGGGTCCTGACTATCCCTGGGCACATGCAGACTTCAACTTTGGGTCCAAGAGAAGCTTATTAAAATATAGACTCTAAGAAGTAGGAAGAACTTTTGAGACCATTTGGTCCAAAATATTAGTTTTAACCAGTGAGCAAATTCAGGTCCAGGTCACTCAGCTGGTAGGTGGTAAAACTGAGATAAGTCCAAGTATTCTGTTCTTTCTAGTTCTATGTTGTTGTCCACTGTAGGATGAATTCCAGCCAGATCTAACCACTCAGTTCCCTAGCTGGCCCACAACAGAAACACCATCAAGTCAAATGCAAAGGAGGTTTTACGTCCAGGAGTCCATACTTTAAACCTGGGCATGTTTCCTAGATAGGTTCCTTAAAGATTTCCCATAAACACTGAGAATCTCAAACAGAAAATGAAAGTTCTATGTTCAAGAATAATTGAGACTAACATCATTCATGAATTATAAATAATATGACCTTCTTATGGTAAGAATCACCAAATCATTAGTCATAAGTGACGATGAGCTTATATTTTACCTTGTTTATTAGCCACAATCTAAAATACTGGATTGGTAAATAGCTTTGGACTACTTCTGATATTAACATGGGAAAACCTCTTTTTTTATAGTTATGAGGCATTAGGTAAATTATACAACTTTTCTGAGTGTAGGTGTTCTCCTCTGTTCAATGGAACTGACTATGCTATATCAGAAAGCTAGTATAAGGATTAAAGGAACTAATATTTGCAAACTCCATACTGTTATTTGGAATATAATGTACTGAGTAAAAAGTGGCTATTTTATTGTTATACTTTTTTTCTAAAACTTGCTAGAAATCCTGAAGAGCATAGTTGTCTCAGTGGGAAAGGACAAAGAAGAAAATCCTAGAAAGATTCTTAGGACCTTGAAAGCAAGAGAAAGGGAGAGAGGATGGCAGAGAGAGAAAAGAATATCTTTATAAAGTATAAAGGGGGAAAGGATTGAGGAACTTCAAGGGCCTGAGTCAAAGGCAAGGCTAGAAAAAGTGTCAGAGAAGACAGAGGAGAGAGAAGGATAAAGTAGGGGGAAGAAGAAGGAGAGCAGAGAAACCAGTGGTGTTTTATAAAGGTGATGTGATAGGAAAAAAAGAACACAGTGTGTGATTCATCTCTTAAATGAAATGTTTTCTAAGAGAGAACTTTCCTCTTTTGTGTGTTAGCAAATAGAAGGTAAGAACCTCCTTCCTTTACCCTGAGCAAGGACATGCTCTCCTTTTAAATATCCCTTCTGTCTGAAGCCATATGACAGTAAGATCAAATAGGGTCTCCTCAGTTTTGTGACTTATATAAAGTTGAATGATATACCTGACAGATCCTTTTGAGCTGACCAATCTGGGAAATGAACCAAAGACTCTGTGGTCCCAAATCAAGGTGCTTACAGACCACTTTCCCCTTTTCTCATAGTCCCCATACTCACTACTCAAAATTGTAAAATCCTCCTCAGAAGACATGGATGGACTAGAATACTACAGTTTTCCCCAAAACTTGCCTGATTATACAAATACCCAAAAGCATGCCTGGAAATTTGGAATCTTAACCTCAAGGTGATTCTTTTAATTACCAACTGAAACATGTAGACATGGAGGAACTTCAGAATGAAGCAAGTTGTCTTCCTACTGACTGGGCAGTTCTGAATATGACACCATTATCCGCCCAACAACAAAAGTTGACAATTTGACAAATGGGCTTGGGCTCTAATTCTTATTCAAGTAATCTCTGTTTTTGCTAAGTTATCTTATTGCTACTAGTGATGATAATTTATGGATGTCTTTCTGGTCTAGATTGTCAGTACTCAGAGGCACGGCCTCAGTAAAATCTTTATTATGCTTTTTACCAGGCTTGCTGAACATTCCTTTTCTTCTTCATCTCATGTCTGCAAATACTAATTGCAATCACTTTGTGTAAGAATTATTGTCTAATATTTCTCAAGACTCCATGTCGTATTAGAAGGCATGCCTTATTCATCTTTGAGTCTTCAGTATTTTGCTCACCTGGCACATCATAAATGCCCAGTATTTATTGAATGAACACCCAATGTAGACACTTAGGAAGACACACCTGAAGGATGAGAAGGTTGAGGTTATCCTAGGGCAGGGGGTGGGGTGGGGAGAAACATGACATAGGAGTAAGAGATTTGCCTAAGATTATCTTTATATCCTAAGTAGCCAGCAGCCCTGGGGCCTGTCCTGGCATCTCTCCAGAAACCTGTTTCCCCTCTGGCTAGAATTGGTATAGAATTGATCTCAGAGATTGGTTTAAGCTTCATCAATCACTCTATATATGAGCCTCTGATAATTAGGACTGTCTTTTGTACTCAGGTTGCAAGAAAACCTTTATAAATAGAATGGGAATAAAATGTGATAATGGTGGATAACTAGTAATATTTTATGACAAGAAGTTGAAAATATATTCTTGTATGGAATATTCCAGCATAAAACTGCTGCTTCAGGTGCCATAGGCACTACATAAGTCAAGGAGCACAGAACAGCAAAAAAATCACTGAAATATTGAGATAGAGAATTTATAGTAATTGTATTAGGGATTCTTTGCATTAATTAATATTCCCTCTGAGTTGATTCCTGCCAAATTCGTTTGGCTTCATTTCAGTCTTAACTGTTAGTGAAAGCAGAATGACCCCAGAAAGTGAGGCTAGGAAGATTTTATTGGGGGAAAACCTCATGTCTAAACCTCTGACAGAGGACCAAAGGTGGGGAGAGAACTGGCTACCGTCATGAGGGAGAGGTCCACACCCACAGCTTCCATTCACTTCTAAGGGATCATAAGGGAATTGTTGAAGTCAAGTCTGCACTTATTTCCTACTTTACATCAATTTCAAGGCAACTTTTGAAGGGAAAACAGGTGTTGCATTTCTCGAATTACTCTGCTTCTTCAGCAGTGGGGAGCAGGAGAAACCCTATTAGCATCTTTTCAGCTGCTCTTAGCAAGCCCCCAAAGTCTGGGTTAATGTTTGTGGCCTGGAGTGACCAAAACGGAATAGCAGAAATTATTCTCTGAGTAGCAATGGCTGAGGACATGAGTCCCTTCCCTGCTAAACTGGAAGAGATTTACCTGCAAAATTCGCCCCTTTGATTTTTAGTACAGTTTGGGGGAATAGAATTGACCTGCAGTTTACAGGAAAGAGTGTGGACCTCGGCCTCAGACATACCAGGTTGGTTTCAAATTTTACTATATGCACTTTTGTGAAACCCACAGTAAACTACTTAATCTCTGAGCCACAGAGTTCTCATCTGTACAATGGGAATAACGGTGCTGTGTGTTGAACAGCTACACGATTTGCAGGCCAGTGCAAAATAGAAATGTGGAACTTTTGTTCAAAAATTATTATGAATTTCAGGAAGTTGATAACTTAAATCAAGTGTGGGGGGCCCTCTAGAGCCAGTATATGTAGGCAGGTCACACCCATAAAGCCGGCCCTGGCTGTACAAGTCATGTGCCTCTGGTTCTCAAATATCTCCCCCTATTTATATCTGTATCTCAGAGAGCTGATCCCTGAAAACTAGTTGTACACTTGAAACCTGTATGCTATGCTTTTAAAAATCAGTGTCACCCCAATAAATTCAATTTAGAAAAACTACATTTCCACTGGCTATTAGCTAGATTTGACTTGACCAATAGGAGGAAGGAGGAATTGGAGAGTAGAAGAAGCCCAGTTCTCTCTCTCTCTCTCTCTCTCTCTCTCTCTCTCTCTCTCTCTCTCTCTGTCTCTCTCTCTGTCTCTCTCTCTCTCTGTCTCTCTCTCTCTGTCTCTCTCTCTCTCTCTCTCTCTCCCTCTCTCCCCCTCTCCCCCTCCCTCCCTCTCTCCCTCTGTCCCTCTGTCCCTCCCTCCCTCTCTCCCTCTCTCCCTCCCTCCCTCTCTCTCTCTCTCCCTCCCTCCCTGGCTCCCTAACTCCCTCTCTCCCTCTTTCCCTCTCTCCCTCTCTCCCTCTCCCTCTCCCTCTCCCTCTCCCTCTCCCTCTCCCTCTCCCTCTCCCTCTCCCTCTCCCTCTCCCTCTCCCTCTTCCTCTCTCTCTCTCTCTCTCTCTCTCTCTCTCTCTCTCTCTCTCTCTCCCCCCCTCTCTCTCTCCCCCTTTCACCCCCCTCTCCCCATTTACCCTCCCCCCCTCTCTATTTTCCTTTGAGAGGTATCTCCAGCAGTGACTACCTCTCCTCTTAGGTTCCAGGTTATCAGGGACAGCCACCTTCTGGGGTCTCACTTTCCCTGGTCCCACTTCCTGCTAAACTCTCTCCACGGTTTCAGGTCCCTGCTTCAGCCTGGTGCAGGCTGATCACACCACCTTTCTCCTGTTTCCTAGGCCTGACTGAAGAAGCCAGTTCCTGCTGTTGCTAATTTCTGGACTGCCTCACTGTTCCCTATTTGGCATTTCAGCTCTTCCAAGCCCCTTTTAACTGGTTCCCCTTATTAAATATTCTCTATTGAACTATTCTTCGTGGAATCTGATACAAACATCTGCCTTGCAAGGTTTTTACAAGAAATAAATTTGCCTAAGTCAGTGTTTTTTGGCTGTAGATTACAATCCATTCATGAGTCATGAAATCAATTTAATGGGTCAAAACCAGAATTTTAGAATGCAAAATAACAAAGTAGAATAGAAAATATTTCAGTGTATTGTCTGTACTTAGGGTATATACTGTTTCATCAAACTTTTAGTTGTCTGTGTGTGCATGTGTGTGTGTGTGTGTAGTGTGCACCAGTTCATGCTATAAAAATGTATTACTTTCTAGTAGTCAGGATTTAAATAAAAGAAGAAAGTCAATGGTCTAAGGTTTCTGGCACATAATAAGCACTTAACAAATCATAGCAACTATTGTTGCCATCCAAGGCCATGCCATATAAACACAATCCAGTGAGGGCTCAAAGAGTTTACTGGTCCAATGCACTTTTGTACATTAGGAGAGTTCCACATAGTTGAGCCAGGATGTATTGAAATGGCCAACACATTCACTTACATTTGTTTGATTGCACCTCGACAGGCCCAGCCTGAGTCACCACCTTGGCTGAAAGAGAAGCCAGCCGGGTTGGAAGAAAAGAAGATAACGTTTTCTTTTTCAATGATTCATTGCAACTCTGTTCCTGCAATGTTTATTTTAACAGCTGAATGCTTTAAAATAAGCAAGCCTCGCCTAGGAAAGTGGGTATGGGGAGGAAGTGATGAGATAAAGCAGCTCCCAATCAGCATATTAGTAAGAGGACAGCTTGGTTCCTCTGGAATTCCTCTTCTTTAAAGGTATTAAAGGGCTCTAGAAAAATAACTCTAGTCCAAGACAGCCATGAAATCGGTAAATAACAAATATTATCAACCACCCAGCATTTGCTCACGGAGATCTGATCAGAGCCATCCCAGCCCAAGGCTACTGTTAGCTATGTGTTGATGACCATAAGAAAATGATTAGCAAAAAGAATTTTTAGCTCCTTGTCAGGCTCTTGTCTATTTCATCAGGCAAAGAAACACAAATCCCCAACCATTCTTGAATCCATCCAACTCCAAAGAGCAAGGGGCCTGAGGAATAGCAACAGCTACAGGTCCCCTGATTTTTTCTGCTTCATGGTGTCCTCTGAGACCTCCTCAGAGCTCCCTATGGTTGAGAGCTGCCTTTCCAGGCTCTGATGACCCTTCAATAGCACAGTGGGCCAGGACACTCTACCACCGCATGACAACAGTATTTGCGATGTCAGGTATCAGAGAAAAAGAGCAGTTGATAGAGCCCTTACGTTGTACCAGAAGCTGAACTGAATACTTTCTACACTTAAAATTATTGAATCCTCCAAACAACCCTGTTGGGTGGGTACTATTATTACCCTCATTTTTCAGTGAGGAACTGCATAGGGAAGGCAAATAACTTCCCCAGATTCCCACAGCCAAATATTAGTAGTGGAGCCAAGATTCAAGTAAGACTGTCCAGCTGCCAACTCAATGCTCCTGACCTACCTGGACTGGGAGCTACGTGACCGCATTCTGATTTTATCATTAACCAATTTGCCTGATTGGTGGGCAGAGCCACCTCTCTGCAATGTCTTCTTAACACCTAAAAGATAATGAAATTGCTCTGGATGTTTTAAAATCCCTTTTAAGTGCCCCCTTTCTTGTTTCTTTGAGTTTTAGTGTTTAGAGAGAGACTGTTAACTCATCCTGTCTAATAATAGAGTAATATGCAAATAAGCATCACTCCGCTATGCCCACGATTGGGCCAGCGGGAGGCTGGGGGGTGGGACTTGGGGTGGTCTCTCAACGGCCGGATCAGCCCGGACCCGCCTCCATCAGCGTTCGCGTGGTGGTGGCGGTGTCGCCCAGACCCGCCCCATCAGCGTTCGCGGGTCGGGGCAGCGCCCACTCCTGGACCCGCCTCCATGCACTTGCACTGGGGGAGGGCCTGGTCAGCAGCCGCCGAGGCTGCTTCAAGGGCCAAAGAGGGAGGCAGGGCCAGACCCCAGCGGCCGCAGCTGCTGTGGGGCCCGGGGAGCCAGGCAGGGCTGGACAGGCAACCTCAGGGTGGGCCTGGGGGTGGGTCCAGCGGCGCAGCTTGACAGCAGACAGCAGGGCCTGTTTGGCAGTAGCTGCTGGCGACCCACAACAGGCAAGTGGGCCTGCAGGCAGCACCCAGCAGGGCTTGCTTGCCCATCGCTATGGTGTGGAGCAGGCAAGCCCCACAGAGAGCAGAGAACCACAGGGAGCGGGCATAAGCCGTCAGCAGGACATGCCCTGAGGGCTCTCGGATTGGAGAGGGTACAGGTCGGGCTGAGAGATGCCCCCCCGCCCCCGTGCATGAATTTCATGCACCGGGCCTCTAGTCCTATATAATAAAAGGTTAATATGCAAATTGACCTAATAGCAGAATGGAATGACTGGTTACTATGACACACACTGAACACTAGGGGGCAGACGCTCAATGCAGGAGCTGTCCCCTGGTGGTCAGTGCACTCCCACAAGGGGAGTGCCGCTCAGCCAGAAGCTGGGCTCACAGCCGGCGAGCGCTAAGGAACCCTAAGCGCTAAGCCGGGCTCACGGCTCTGCAGCAGCAGTAAGGACCCCTCAGGAGATGTCCACCAAGGGGTCCCAGACTGGGAAAGGGTGCAGGGACCCCCCTCAATGCACGAATGTCATGCACCGGGCCTCTAGTCTAATATATTCCATTGCCCTGAAATGTTTCAAACAAATCAATTACTACTTTTCCCACTCTTCGGAGTAGGGATATGTTTCTGTTCATCCACTCCCTCCTGTAAGGAGGCCTCTTGTTTTGCTGCTGTGTCTGTCTCCTACCTTCTTTCCCTTCTATCTGACCGAAAACTGCCTTCTGTCTTTCAGCCCCCAGTGGGAAACCCCAGGAAGCTTTCTAAATCCCTGTGTTTATCACACCAGCCCCTCAAAGGAGTGCTGACTTCAAGGGTGGGGCTGGTCTAATGGATTTATATATGATAGTGATACACTGAGGAGATACTTGAGGAAGAAGAGGCATGGGGGAGACAGAACACTAAACAATGTTTCCAATTAAGAGGAGAGTCAGGTCAGAGAGAACCGCCCTCTGGATGGAGCTCTCCACCACCTGACAAGCTGATTAAATTGCAGGCTGCGAAAAGTAAATGTTTACTCCAAGCCAGGTGCTTGGACTACTCGGAACTCTATTAGGCATGAGTAAGAGGTTTAATTGGCTTACCTTTATTCAACTGTTAGTGTTTTCCTCTAAAGTGCCTGTCAGAGAGAATCTTTGTGTTTCCCTTGTAACAGCTGACTCGTAAAAACCTAAACTCATCTGAAAATGTGGAGTAGGGATCTTGAGACTCCTACTCTCTTTCCTCAAATCTGTATTAAAATGATAGAGAACGAGAGTTAAAGCATGCTATTCTAGCTGGCTAGTTTATCAATTCTATCAAAATTAAGGGAACCATCTTTTATAATTCGTTCTATAATTTAAGGGCAGTTTGTTTTATCTCTTGAAGACAGAATCCTAGCTAAACTGGACTTAATATAACTTGTGAAATCACCCAACTGCAGTAATTCCCTATCAGAATGTCTATAAAGGAGATCCACAGTGATATGCACAGAACATTCTTGTTAATTCAGGAATTTGTGGTCAGCTTGACATGTTAGCCATAATTGACTCCATGTTTCTTTTCCTTTTGCGGTTTTGTTGTTGTTGGATTTACTTTCCAGGCATTTTTTTTCCTCAAACATGTACTTATTAATTCATCTGCTTGGAATGATTTGAATAGAAAATTATATCAAGGTATCACAAATACTCTCCTTTAAAACTATAGTATCCTTGGCTTTGTACCCACTCCACCTTTTCTTTTCTTTCTCCATTTCTGATTCTCTACCTCTGTGGTTACTCAGGAAATACAAGTCCCTTGATGTTTAATATCGTGATTAACTCAAAAGTAGTGACTCAGCATTGGTTTTGAAGACAGTATGAGGGATAGAGCTGTATAATTTTTTATTATAATTAATATGAGTATGTATTGTTTTATGTACTCAAGTGCCATATTGCAAGTGTAGGGTAATCTTTCAGAATAAAATTAGCCTGGTTCTCTTCACATTTTTGAATTTATCTTTAGTAAAATATTTTTTTCCAAATTATGTCCACAGAACACTATCTCCAAAACATGCTTCTTGAAAAGGATGTTGTTGTCTACTACGTTTAGGAAATCCTACCTATGCTTTCCATTTGCAGGGGTCCTCAAACTTTTTAAACAGGGGGCCAGTTCACTGTCACTCAGACCGTTGGAGTGCCGGACTATAGTTTAAAAAAAACTATGAACAAATTCCTATGCACACTGCACATATCTTATTTTGAAGTGAAAAAAAACAAAAACAAAACGGCAAAAACACCCGCATGTGGCCCGCGGACCGTAGTTTGAGGACGCCTGCAAGAGTATTTAGTAGCATTAGCAGACTTAAGACTAAACAATTCATTAGCAGGAGAACTCATTTAATTTTACCTCAATATTTTTCAAAATTAGTTTACCCCATCCACCTAAATCCCTGCTTTTATTCTGACAATTGTTACTGCTGATAATTTAGAATTCTTCAGAATATACTTGGAAAATGGTCTCTAGATCTGTGATCCTTTTGAAATATTGATACTAGACATCATTTCCTGAGAATTCATTGTGGCAGGTACCTTTTTATGTTTTATTTTTATGATCTGAATACTTTTTTGTTGTTGTTGTTTAAAGTATTAAATGTTTCATTTTTTCCCCGATTGACCTCCCCCACCCAGCCACTCCCAGCCCTGAGGGCAAGCTCCCACCGCCCCAGTGTCTGTGTCCATTGGTTATGCTAATATGCATGAATACAAGTCCTTTGGTTGATCTCTAACTACCCCCCTCCCTTGCTTTCTCCCTGAAGTTGGATGATCTGCTCAGTGCCATGTTGTCTCTGGATCCATTTTTTGTTCATTAGTTTATCTTGATCATTATATCTAACACATAAGTGAGATCATGTGATATTTATCTTTCTCTGACTGGCTTATTTTGCTTAGCATAATGCTCTCCAGCTCCATCCACGCTGTTGCAAATGGTAAAAGGTCCTTCTTTTTTATAGCAGTGTAATTTTCCGTAGTGTAGATGTACCACAGGTTTTTAATACACTCATCTGCTGATGGGCACTTAGGCTGTTTCCAAATCTTATCTATTGTAAATTGTGCTGCTATGAACATAGGGGTGCATATATCCTTTCTGAATGGTGTTTCTGGTTTCTTTGGAATATAGTCCTAGAAGTGGGATTACTAGGTCAAATGGAAGTTCCATTTTTAACTTTTTGAGGAAACTCAATACTGTTCTCCACAGTGGCTGCACCAGTCTGCATTCCCACCAGCAGTGCATGAGGGTTCCTTTTTCTCCAAATCCTCATTTGGAGGATGATAGCCATTTGTTTATGATAGCCATTCTGACAGGTGTGAGATGGTATCTCGTTGTTTTGATTTGCATCTCTCAGATCATTAGTGACTTTGAGCATGTTTTCATATGTCTCTTGGCCTTCTGTACATCTTCTTTCAAAAAGTGTCTAGGTCCTTTGCCCATTTTTTATTGGATTGTTTATCTTCCTTTTGTTAAGTTGTATGAGTTCCCTGTAAATTTTGGAGATTAAATTCTTATCTGAACTTTATTTTTTTAAAATATATTTTTATTGATTTCAGAGAGGAAGGGAGAGGGCAACAGAGATAGAAATATCAATGATGAGAGATAATCATTGATTGACTGCCTCCCACATGCTTCCTACTGACGATTGAGCCCACAACCTGAGCATGTGCCTTGACCGGGAATTGAACCCTGACCTCCTGATTTGTAGGTCGATGTTTAACCATTGAACAATACCGGCTAGGCTGTTCCAGGTACTTTAGTAATTGTAATAGCTAGCTGCTTACTGGGTTTCACAGTTTCACATAGACTGAAATGACTGCTTTGTAGAAGATACACTTCCCTCTCATATAAAAGTCTAACATGGCCAGCAGTACAGGGAGTTAGGGCAGCTCTCTGACAGGGTCATCCAAGGGCTCAGGTAGCTACACCATCCTTCAAGGTGTTCCCTTCTCTGTGGAATTGAAACTAACTCATCCCTCACTCATGTTCTATCAGAAAAGAGACAAAAGGGACTACCCTAACGAAAGAGAAAGTGGAGTGCCAACAGCTTCCTGTTAAGGATCTGGTTTGTATTATGCTCATATCTCATTGTCTAGAATTTATTGACATGGTGGCCACACCCAATTTACAAGAAATTCTAGGAAGCATAGTCTTTGCCTGGGGAACATATGTTCACCTCAAATTGAGGAGGTTTGACTATTAAGGAAGAAGGAAAGAGTGAATATTATACACACACTTAGCTTCTCTGCTGTGCTTTTTCAACACTAAATCCTACAACTAACACCATGATATAGGTACTTTTGTCCCATCTTAATAATGAGAAATTAAGATACTGAGATGGTAAAACTAAAATCACATAATGATTGGTGGCTTTAGGCTTACATATCAGGTTACTTAATTCCAGAACCTGGGTCCTTAAGTAACACACACACCATGCTTTCCCCAAAAATTTCTAGTAGTCTCCTCATTCTTGGGCCTATACTTGTCTAATTTTATAGGAGATTAATTTTCTAAGTTAGTGGAGGTAGAGACTAATTTCTTTACTCAAACCATAGTCTTCTTTCTTTCTGGACACATGTCTAGACTATATTTTGCAACTTCTCTTAGGTGTGGCCACATATAACTGAGTTCTAGCCAATAGAACATGAGAAGATCTGATTATACTACCTCCAGGTTTGGCATTTAAAAACCTCCCTTGTATGTTCGTCCATGCCCTTTTCCCTCCAGCTAGCTGAAATGAATGTGACACCCAGAATAACTGGAAGCCTTATGTCAAAGGTAACAGAGCCTTCCCCAGCCTGAGTCCCTGAATGACTATGTGCAGGAGAGATACCACAAAATCTGTTTTACACCTACTACTGCTACAGTGGCAAAGACCAAACTTCTCTTGTGTTTGATCCATTTTAAAGTCTTTGATCTGTTTGTTTTAGTGGTTTGCCTAGTCTAAATAATACAGTATGTTAGCATGATGTCATGAAAAAAAATTGACCATCTGGGTTAAAATCCTGTACTTGCCATTTACTAGTGATGTGGCCTTGGTTTTCTTAATTTCTATGGGCCTCAGTTTTCTCACTTTAAATTAATATTCAATCATAGAGTTGCTGTAAGAAATATATTACTCACTATGAAAAGTGCTGTTTCTTGTTACTTATTCCATTCCCAGGATCAGGAATTTACACTTATTTTAGTTGTCCCACTGTTTGAAATACATATGCCTTTGTATTATGAAAACATTTTTAAAGAAATGTGTCTTAAGTATCTTAAGGTTTCTACATTAACATTAGAGAACTTTCAGATTTACATTTCATGTCATTAAAAAACACACATATATGTCAAAAAAATGAGAGAATAACAGTTTTGGAATCATTTGACAAACCTTGATAAAAAACATCTGTTTGAGCTCTTATTAGCTCATCACCTCTCTAAGACTTAGATTCCATATTAGTAATTTTGTAATAATAATAGTCCTCTTTCAGGATTGTGATGATTCCATAAAATTCTGAAAGTTTATGAAATCTCTTTGCTCATTGATGATTTTCCTTGTCCCTCCAAATGGATTTTCATAGTGTTGACCTTAAACAAATAGCCAGATATTTCTCCAGCAAAATTGGACTTATTCAGGAATAACAAAGAATTGCAATTCAGGAGATGTGGTATCATGAGAACCACAAATCCCAAGAAATGAAGGAGAGGAAACTCTTCTAAAGAGAAGAGGAAGTGGAGAGCTCTGTAATAGCACAGGATTCTTCCTGCTGGTCTCCATGATCCCTAAGCACATGAGTGTGCCCTTCTTCTGGCCTCCCAACTTCATTTTAAATGAGGTTTCTGTTTCTTAATTTTTACAATAGAGCACTGTCAGTCGCTTTTGCTGGACTGCAGTCACCTTTCTTTCTCCAAATGTTCAGTTTTAACATTTCAGTTCTCTAGAAAGCAGATTTGTTTATCTGATTGCAACACTGAATTGCATCTCATTCCTCCAACAGGCCTGTGGATTTAGGGTGGTTTGTAAAGGATGAAGTTGGCCATTGGTATACTACCAGGAGATGGGAAAAATGTTGTTTTCACAGCCCATCTAAGAAAGTGATGGTCACAGAGTGGGCAATCCAAGGCTGATTTTGTGGAGGAATATAATGTTGTAGGTTATCTAATTGTTTGGAGCACAGCGTGCCTTTGAACGTTTTCTCCATGTGGGGCATAAAAAGGAGGATTACCATTTGGCAGGCACGTGGGCAAAGTATATTCAGGTTCCACACCCACTTCACCTGTGGGGATTTCATTTGCTATGGAACTAAAATTTTGGTCCATTGCTTTTCATCCCCATTTATACTATAGTCGGAATGCAGTAGTTATAAATTGTGCTTATTAGGTATATCTTGACTTAATCTATTGTTGCATAAAAATATGAGAGGCATATTAATACCTGTACAATCTTTCTGTAGGTAAGAGAAAGGCAAAATCATCGGAAAACAAAATAAATTGCGTTTGATATTAAGGTTGTATATTTCCCTTCAATATAGTATCCACATGAAATTAATGCATTTTAACTCAACTCAACAGCAACCAACAAAATCACATTAAGTGCATGAAGAAACTTGGACTTTAAGGGGATGATTTATTGTTGAACACTCCATTTGGGAATCCACATGGAATGGTTATTTAACTGGGAAATTTTTGTTTTTGGGTTTTTTATTTTACCCTTGAAAGGTATACCACAAAACCTCAATTTGCTAGAGTGTTCCAGTTAATCTCCTGCTCTATTGAGTGTCACTCTAATTCCCTATTCTTTTCACCTTCGCAGTGAAAAATCATTCTAGACACTGCTGAACTACTTTTCTGCCTTATTAAGAAAAAAACTATTGGACAAAATTTAATCCTTCATGACTGAAAAATGTGGAGTGTTGTTTGTCTTACATTTTTTGGAACATAAACTATATTGAGAATATAATAAAAAATCTGAATGCTATCAGAAAGCGTTAAGAGAGAGAGAAACATATATACATAACTTTTCATACAATTTACAAATTTCTGCAGCCCACCTTTGAGCCTCTGGCAAGAGAGCCCAGGCTAAGAATCCCTGTCATAAACCCTTTTGACCTTATTATTCTAAACATTTGTTTTATTTGCAATAAAAATATAGACAGAGAAAATGGGATTTGGCAAAACATTTGTTCACTCAAAAAATTCAGAGTACATTAATACCATAAAAGTATTTTTCATGTGTATTCCTGGGAACATACTTGTTAATTATTTTATTATTAGAATCTATTTAATTGATTTATTTTTTTTAAAGCAGAATATCAAAAGAGGTAAGCTAATTCATCAAGGGTTCTGTGGGGTTGATTTTAAATAAATGAGTTCTATTTAAAGAGCTCTTCCAAGTACCCCTTGAAATCAGCATATGGAAATAAACTCCAGAAGTTTTTCAGAATTTCTCAAAAGCAAATATAAACATAAAAATATATATTAAAAAACAAACAAAAATATGAAAACAACCTCAAAAACACTAAGCACCAGAAGCCCTTTATTTTTAGCACATTCTCTGCTCTCTTCCTCTATGCCACTGGTTCTCAATGGGAGTGGGATTGCTCCCAAAAAGGGGGCTTTGGAAATCTGTGGGGACATTTGGTTGTCACAATGTCAACCAAATAGCTGTAACTACTATTTGGATAGACAGGGTTAGGGTTGTTGAGAAGGCTTTTTCTTTTTACATCCCTCATGACTTTGTAATCTCCCCTAGGATATTCATGTAGCTGAAAATACTATCCATAATGATAGTGCTAGACTATAATTCCATTTTACAAACAAACACCAAAAATATATATTATGGTTTTCAGTGCACTCTGAATGTTTTAAGAGGATGTTACACTGCCATGTATGTCAAGGTAAGATTGTATTTTGATTTAGTTAAGAATTTTGCTAAATGTTGTTTTCCATTGTGGACAATCATGCCAAGGAGATTGATGCTGTTTATGGTATTCCAGTCAACATGAGAACACATCTGTATCATTGTACATTTATAATGATCATATTCACAGTGATTCCTTGTACAGGTGGCAGCTTTTCATTACTTCACTATGTCTTCTAATATAGTTATCCCAACATTCATATATGGAAACTAGAGGCCCAGTGCATGAAATTCATGCACTCGGGGGGTGGGGGAGAGGGGGGATCCCTCAGCCTGGCCTGTGCCCTCTTGCAGTCTGGGAGCCCTCAGGAGATGTCCTCCCCACAGGCCTAAGCCTTCCGTTGGACATCCTTAGCACTTCTGTGGAGGCGGGAGAGGCTCCCGCCACCACCGCTGCACTTGCCAACTGCTGAGCTTCTGGCTGAGCGGTGCTTCCCCTGTGGGAGTACTGACCACCAGGGGGCAGCTCCTGCACTGACCACCAGGGGGCAGCTCCTGTGTTTAGCGTCTGCCCCCTGGTGGTCAGTGTGCCTCATAGCAACCAGTCATTCTGCCATTAGGTCAATTTGCATATTAGCCTTTTATTATATAAGATATTATTTTTTGCAACTTTATTGTCTTCTATTTTACTCTATAATTTATTCTATAAATTACAATTTATCAAATAAGTCAAAGTTTCTTACGAAAAATGCTTGAAAGCAAAATTTTATCTCTTCGGTCTTTTCACTACTTGCCAAAGAAAATTCACTGGCACTAAGTCTGGTTTTTTTATGATTACTCAGAGCTGTGCTATTAAAAGGACAAGTGAATTACTACCTTCTCAGAGCTTAACTCAAGGGGGAAGTTTGACTAATGACTGATAAAATAAAATAGTGGAAATTTATTTCTTTTGTTCTATATAATCAGCTACAAAACATCCTTAAAGAAATGAAATTATTTATGAACAGACATTGGAACCTTTAAATACATTTTTTTCTTTTTGCCTTCATTGCAGAAACCCTCATAATACAAGTTTGAATATAATGAAATTTTGCATAAATGACATGTGGCAACCTAATTTAGTATAAGCTAGGGAATGTGGTAATAGTTTAACTTCAAAGCTCTTACATTTCATTCCTTCATTACTTTTTTTTATTTTCTCCTCTCAAAGCATTCTTTAGCTATGGACCAAGTTTGAACAATGACAAGTCAAATTCCCAGAGCCAAAAATCGTGTGTTTCGATATTTCCATCTAATTAATTGGTGCTTTCTGATGAGCATCCAGTGTACTTAGTACTCTCACAGAAGATTCTCGAAGCCTGACACCAGGCTGAAGTCTCAGTTTGTGGAGGCCTCCATGGATACCTCCTTTTGCCCTCAACCCCATTCTGCTGACCCGGGTCATTTACTGTGTCTATACTGTGAATTTGTACCAATATTTTCAAGTTGTATCCTACTAACCCTTCCTTTCTGGAAAATTCTGCTAACCTTTCTTTCATGTTTCAAAGGCAACAATCATTATCGCCACAACAAAGGTAGTTAACATTTTAGATGCCTCAGATGTGCCAGAACCAGCAAAGGTTTTTTTAGCTGCATTGTCTCATTTAATTCTCTTAACAACCTATATGATAATCTTTATATTACCCCCACTGTACAGATTAGAAAATGACATTCAAAGAAATTTACAGTCTTTATCATTTGGCAAAGGTCACACAATGGTTCTATTTGATTCCAAAACAAAATCATCGTGCTTTTCTGGTTTTAATCTGCATTATACTTAGATTTCTGTTATCTTTCCATGAGGTGTTGCTGACTCAATTCTCAGTCTGTAGGAATCATTTCTGCATTGTTTGACAGATTATACGTAGATCACAAAAACTATCCAATCCAATCTCTATCTAGAGTTGACATCACTCCCCTACTTAAAAAGCTATAAAAATCTAGTATGACAAAGCAAGTACAGATTCCTCAGTCTGACATTAAACAACCACCATAATCTGACTCAATCTATGTTCTCCATTTCAACCTGCTTTATTTACCTCTTTGTTGATTCTCATTTAGTTGTTTCCTTGATGGAGTGTTTTTACTAAACCTCCACCACCCTTACTTTCTGTCATGTTGCTATTTCCCCAAGTCCTTTGATGAGAGGGAATACTTTTTCTCGACCATTGATCTTTCTCTCTTCACTTCATCAGCCATGTCAGCCCCCTGGCATTTGACTGTATTATGGCTTAGTTTCTAAATTTTCTTCAAAAAAATTTGTCACAATAAGGTTGTTGGGGCCTGGAAGTATTTTGTGATTTGTTGATTAAGGAGTTCTGCTTATTTGGCTTTTAGTCTTCCATTTTGTTGGATAGATTCAATCCCTCTTTCTTCTATGATTCCACTGTTCCTTTGACATACTTCTTAATTCTTTACATGCCTGTCTCTAGTGACTGGCAAACTCCAAGGTAGGGGCCATGCCTTGTTCATCTTTGTATCTTTCCGGAACTAGAACTAGTAGGTAGTGTGTAACTATTTGTTGAATGAATGAAGAAAATGCTGGGAAGCAAACTCCAGGGATTTTGTGGGTTTTATATAGGTTTTTTGGATCTTGCAACAGAAAAAGACTATTAATGAGTTAGTACATCCCCACATACACATGGTTGAGGTGATATGATAGATTGTATAACTATTTAACCCACCTTAAATTGCTATTAGGCAACAATAATGCTTTGACTTCAGGGGCTGGAAAGCAAACAATATATAATGTACAATTGCTCATGCTAGGGGCAGAGAGGGCAGATTTAAGGAAGAATAATATAATGAGATGAAATTTGGCCAAGATACAAGGTTAATGTCTCCTCACCTCTCAAAGAGTACAGAATGATCATTCATCATCACAGCTGTTGGAGTTTAGAGCTTACTTCTCATCCAAATGACAGTGCCTTCCACAGAAGGCTATTTCCCAGGGCTTCCCTAATCAGCCATCATGTCCTGTAGAGGATAATTCGCCCTGGCTGTCTCTATCCAAGTGGTGACTTAAGCCCGTCTGAAGGCCTTCATTAATGCAAACAGCCCAGCCCATGGTGGCACTGATTTCTAAAGCTGAAGACTTGGAGAAGGACCCTGATTTTCCATGGTGTTGATTGTTCTTTTCAGTAAGAAGTTTACCTCTTCCATTATTCTCTCTGCCAAGTACAAATCAGTGTATTTCCAACATCCCGGTGTTTTAACTAAGCATTGCTGGCTTCCACTGCTTCTCTTCAATTAACAAGCATCTGTAAAAGAGCTTTTCAACTGACATGGGAAGAAAATCTCTAAGGAAGGGATGGACGGCATCCCACATCTCTAAATCCTCACCAGAGATCTTCTGTTAAGTCACCAAGAAGACATGTGCAGTAGGGACACTTGAGATAAATGAGTAATTGATAACTAATTGGGTTTGGTCCCAAATATATATGTAGATTCTTATGGCAGGGAGCAGGGAAGGGTCATATAAGATCATTTTTTAGATTTCTTTACTCCCTTAATTGAAAGCCTAGAATGTAGGACAATTGAGTAGCTTGTTGCTTTAGACCTTTCTTCCTAGGTCAACAAACTTGGTCTTCTGGATTTTAACTCTTCAGCTATAAGAAGAAGCATGGTAGCAAAAGGCTTAAGGCAGTTTTAACATAATCTGAGCTGTCCATATCTTCCTTTAATGTGACCCTAGCACTGGGGCACTAGGCCTTTAAGGGACCTTCCAAGAAAGTGGTGACTACAAACCTTTGTCAGCATACCATAAACCCAAGGAGGAAAGACCAGCCAGTTTACCAAATGCAAGAGGAGTGATAACCTTACTTCTTTCCTTCTACTTGGCCCCTGCATAGATTGTGGGTACTTTATCCATTTTTGAGCTCCTGTCTGTTTGGTGGAATGTGTGTGTATGTGAATGTGCACTTGTACGTGTGTGCTTGCACGTGTGCCTGAGTGTGTACACATATTTACAAATTCGCAAACATGAGGTCTTGGGCTTTCTTGAAGGTCAGAGTGTGTCTTCAGTGATCCTTTGTAGAAAAATAATGTTTCTGTAGCTCCAAATCTTCCCATGAGTGTACAAATACCTAAATATAAAAAAAGAAACTGTTTAGGATGGCAGTAATGACACACTATGTCTTTCTTTTTTTCTGCTTAGTGGCTGCATCTACCACTAAAAGACACCATTAGTGGTTTAAGAACATTCCTTCTCTCTTTCCCTCCTCAGCAACTTTAGATGGCTCATATAATAAAGTACATATATTTTGCAGTGATGTAGTTGGAGGTAATGCCATGATAAAATTATTCTTTTTCCACAATCTCTGCCGGTAATGTTTAAGTATCTTCCTCCTTGAGTGCAACAGCTAAGATGAAGTATTTTTCTCCACTTGGTGGAGCTGTGCACATATGTGCTTGAGGGGAAAGGGTCCTGCCAGGAGCTCTGTTCTAGCTGTTTGGAGTGAGTGATCTTTCCAGTGCATCATCCTGGCTTTATGCATTGAGGCCAAAGCCGTGATGGCAGTATGATTTTAATTTGTGGGCACTGCGCATTCCTATGTCATGGAGAGAACCAGAGCAAGAAGATGACACATCTGTGGTCCCAGTTTCATTGTCAACCAGCTGTGTGATTGTGGACAAACTGCTTTATTTTGCTATACCAGAGTTCTTGATAAGGTAGAGTGGGAGTAATCCCTCTTCTACTTATCTCAGGAGTTTGGTGGAAGCCTAACTTAAAATTAGATGTGAAAATGCTTTGGGAAGTGAAACAATGGATAAATGCAAATCAGAATGCTTATTTGAGTCTATCAGTTTTCCCAATATGCATGCTGCCTCTCTTACTTTGCAATCCATTCATTCTTCACACCACAACCATAATGTCTTTTTTTAATGTGTATGATCATAGTAATCCTCTTATTATGACTCTAAATAAATTTTCCCTGCCACAGAATTAAAGTTGCAACTCCTTGAGTGGCTTACAGAGTCCTTGTCTGGCCGGTGGCCTCTCTCTCCTGATACACTGACAATGCACTGAACCTGACACTTTTTTTTCTTGCCCTTTAGATGTTGGCCATGTGGTTCTTTGGTTGGGAACCAGCTTCCTACTGTCACTCTCTAGGCTAGCTTCCATTTCTCATTTCAGATTTCAGCATAGAGTCACTGTCACTGGGGAGGTTTCTGTCGTCCTCTACGAGAAGCCTCTGACTCGTGCCCCACAACACTCTGTCCTGCCCTCAGATCTTTTTACGCCACAAGGCACAGTCATCATCTGTATAACTCAATGTTGTAAATCCTTGGCAGGTATCACAACCTCAAGCTCTTAAAAAGTACTCAAGAAATATTTGTTGAATGACCAGGTGGATGGTGTACTAGTTTTCTAGGTGCCTTAAAACAACAGAAATTGCTCTGACTGGTTTGGCTCAGTGGATAGAGCGTCGGCCTTCGGATTGAAGGGTCCCAGGTTCGATTCCGGTCAAGGGCATGTACCTTGGTTGCGGGCACATCCCCAGTATGGGGTGTGCAGGAGGCAGCTGATCGATGTTTCTAACTGTCTATCCCTCTCCCTCTCTGTAAAAAATCAATAAAAATATATTTTAAAAAAACCCAGAAATTTATTATCTCATCATTCTGGAGGTTCAAAGTCTGAAATCAAGGTGTCATCAGGGCTGTGCGCCACGCCCCCCCCCCCCCCCCACGCCCCGAGACTCTGGGTAGAATCTTTCTTTGCCTCTCCCTAGCTTCTGGTGGTGGCCATCAATTCTTGGCATTCCTTGGTTTGCAGCTGCATCCACTGATCTCTGCTTCTGTCATCCTTCTGCCTGTGTGTCCCTATCTTTACATAACAGTCCCTTTTTCCTATGAGGACACCAATCCTACTGGAACAGGGCCCATACTAATGACCTTGTTTAAACTTCATTACATCTCCGAAGGCCCTAGTTTTACTCCGAAGGGTCACATTCGCAGGTATTGGAGATTAGGACCTCAATATACTTTTTCAGGGACACAATTCAACCCATAATGGATTAATAGACCAATTAATTAATCATCAATATGTTATGGATAAAATTACTTCCTCTTATTATGATATAAAAACACACAAAGATCTAATCAATATACTTCCTTAAAAAATATATGTGTATAATATATATGTGCTGTTGTGTATATATATATATATATATATATATATATATACAGGGTGTCCCGAAAAGTATATACACACTTTGAATAATCATTAATCCTAATGGGTTAATATGAAAAGAAACATCAATTGAGCTATCAGCTGTTAAAGTGTGTAAACATTTTTGGGACACCCTGTGTATACACATGCATTGATTATTTTATCTTGTGCAAAATCCCCAAAGGCTAATTACTACAAATAAGAAATATTGTGTGATTTGTCTAAAGCACTTCAAAGACATCTGCATTTTTCAGATGCAAATTTTTTGGATGACAAAAAAAGGCTGTTTTGCCAACTTTCAGAATACTAAATTATGATAATCCATCACCCACCATGTAAATTCTGTGCTTCTATCATTTAGAAATGTAGACTAACTTTGCTAAAATAGACATTTTAGAGAATGTGGATGCCAATTTCAGACAAAAGTATAGGTGAGTCACTGACCAGGGCACAGTTTCAAATCCCATCTGTTTGGGTTCTCTTATTTAGAGTTTCAGAGTAACTTAGCCAAATACCTTCCCAATTTTTCCTAAATGTTTGTGACTGAAATATTCTTTCAGTTTGGGGAATGGAAAAAATGTTGAGAGAAGGAAGGGCAGGTTGAAGGAAGATGGGCTTCTGTTCATTGTGTTGCTTCAAGGCAGTGTGCCCATTGCATTCCAATGTTAAACATCTAACTGGAGTCCTCTCACATTAGCTGATTATCTTGGGTGTGTATGTGTGTGCAAGCATACCACCATATGGCAAAAGGTAGAGTTGCTGAAATCATATATAACATAGAGGAAGGTCAATTAGCAAATTAATGAACTGAATTTTATACAAGACTAGAGGCCCGGTGCACAAAAATTCATGTACTCGGGGCAGGGGAGGGGGGGTCCTTCAGCCCGGCCTATACCCTGTTGCAGTCCGGGACTCCTCAGGGGATATCCACCTGCCGGCTTAGGCCCACTTCCCGGGGGGATTGGACCTAAGCTGGCAGTCAGACATCCCTCTGGCAGCCTGGGAGCCCTTGGGGGATGTCTGACTAACGGCTTAGGCCTGCTTCCCCTGTGGAAGCTCACTGACCACCAGGGGACAGCTTCTGTGTTGAGCGTCTGCCCCTCTGGTGGTCAGTATGCATCATAGCGACCGGTAATTCCCGGTTGTTCCACCTTTAGGGTCAATTTGCATATTACCCTTTTATTATATAGGATATTAACCATACCTTTAATTTCCAGATAGAGTTGTTATTAAAAATATCTGCCTTGGTGAAGCTGTTGGGACCTACAAGTGTATTTGCCAAGCAAGGTTCCTCATTATGAAATAGTAATATTTTAAAAAGTCAAACATGCTTATGAAAATGCACTAATGCTCTCATTTTCAAAAGAATATATAAATGAGGAATAAAACATACAAATCTTTGCCTGGCTGGTGTCACTCAGTCGTTGAATGTCTATGAACCAGGAGGTCATGGTTCAATTCCCCATTAAGGCACATGCCCAGGTTGTAGGCTTGATCCCCGGTGGGGGGTATGCAGGAGGTAGCCGATCAGTGATTCTCTCTTATCATTGATGTTTTTCTCTCTCTCTCCCTCTACCTTCCTCTCTGAAATCAATCAATCAATCTATCTATCTATCTATCTATCTATCTATCTATCATCTATCTATCTATATTTTAAATCCTTCAATAACTAAAAATTGGGGCTAAGTAGAAGTAGACTGCATTATTGTCTATGAATCTTCTATTCTTACATAAGCACTTATTCTTCCACTTTTTTCTACAAACTATAAGGTGAGGCAGGGCAGCAAGTTGCATTTTTATCTCCATGTTGAGTTAAGTATAAAGTCCAAAGCCCAATGGCCACTCAAGGATGATGAAAAAAGCTTCTGAAAAGAATCTCCTGTTTTACTGAACCTCTCCCTCTAATTACATTAACTTTCATGTTGATGCTTGTGAAATCCTGTGGCTAATTATATTTTTATTTCTTCTATGGCTAGGTGCACTAAATGTGAAAAGCACTTAAGAGCTCCAAGATAACAGCTTGAAAGTAAATAAAATGTTTGTGCCATTTTTAAGTATTAATACCTTTGTTATGATTACTATTATTGTCTTACTTCCATGGCTATTGGAGGATTGAATTTAAAGTTTATAAAGTACATAATAAGCATTCATGACAGGAAACCCATACAATGATAATTATTTCCTTCCTTGTGCATTATTACTAAGATTGTCATGAATCAGGAACTGAGAGCTTAGTCTAATATTTTCTGTAACCCTCTTATTAAAAGTCTTATTAAAAGAGCTTCTGGTTTTTCCACCAGGTTGGAAACCAACAAAGAGACCCGAATAACTATTAAAGAACACTGAAAGGAAAATTTTAAAGGCAATTTTTTAGAATAGTCAACTCCACATTGAATGATAAATAAGATTCAAATTAAAATCTCATTTGGCGCTAATTGTCTGGATGTTTTTGTTAACTGAACTTTAGCCAGTTTTTCTTGTCCTGACCAGCCAAGGACTGCACTCTCATTTTTGAGAAGAAATAAAAATAAGAAAAGAGAAAATTAAAGGACTATTATGAAGGGCTTATTACATACTGTGCACCATGTTCTGTCTCTTTCACCTGTGTTGTTTCCAAGATAACCTTGTGAGGTGGAGACTGTGATTCCAACTGCAGGGTAAGAAAACATTGGAGATTAAATGTTTGACTTTCCAATGGTATGCAACTATTGAAATAGGCAGTATTTTAACACAGTATTTGAGCTGCCTGATTCCTAAGGCTAAGTTCTTTTCCATGCACCATGTTAATTACCAAAAAGATGTGAGATTGACATGTGGAATTTATATTGGCATGTAAGTGCAAAGAAAGCAAGGCAGGGACTAGAATGTTCTCTGGCCCTGACCAAGAGACAGGAAGCACACAATGGCAGATCTATTCCGGCACTGTAAATTTAAAATAAAAAAATATATATTTAGATTTGCTTATTGTCTCCTACTCACTAAGTCCTGTCCCAATTCTCTGGCTAAGAGGTGTGCAGAAATGGCTCTTTGTGGTAAATGGTGTGTGTGTGTGTGTGTGTGTGTGTGTGTGTGTGTGTGTGTGTAAATAGATGCGAGGACACATCCGAGATAATGGAGTGTTTACTGCTTTGCAATTAGCACAATGGGCTGTCTTTATGGAGTGTAATATTGAAATTTATGCACCAGTGCTCTTTCCAATAGAGAATGTGCCTCCTATTTTCACTTAAAACTATCTTTTATTTTAATTAACAGGAATGCAGTTTAATCATCCATCTTTTCAACTTAGGGAGTTTTACAGGCTTATAATACTGTCGGAGTCTAGGGTGTAATAGTGAGAAATGGAATAGACAATTTTAGAGAAGAAATGCATCTCGCTTCTTTCCTCCCTCTTTTCCCCCCTCACATCCTTTCCCCACCCCTCCCTCCCTCCCTCCCTCCCTCCCTCCCTCCCTCCCTCCCCCCTCCCTCCCTCCCTCCTTCCCTAAGAAGAAACTGTCTACAAGCTAGGAAATTTTATTGATGGTGTGTAATTTCACCAGCTGGAATCCATCTCAGAACATCTTTTAGACTCAGACCTATCTGAAGCTTCATTCCCAAGTCATTACCCAAGATACCCCAGTGTTGTTGGCACATGTTTTTATAATGGTAGGAGAAAGAATTTGTAGATGCAACTGTGGATTAGAATCAGTGATATGCTGGTTTAACAACCAGTAATTCCATGGGATGTGTGCGGACACAAAGAGTGAGTAGGGGAAAACCTTTATTTCTAATGTTTGCCAAATTCTGTGGTGTAAATAATCCTACCATGGCCAACTTCATTAGGGCCATATAAGATGTTATACAGAAGATAGCAGTGATAGGAACCCATGTGGTTTAACTGATACTCACTTATGATTTGAGACTTTAAGCAATTCAAATAGTTACTGGTTTGAATGCGCTAGTGTTTCTTCCAAGAAATATTTTTCTTCTCTCCTAAAGAGATAATAATAAACATTTTCATGACATAATTTAGGAGATATTTTGTATTCTGTTACTCACCTCATCATTAATGCTTTGTGTGAAACCAGATTTGTGAAAAGACCCAGGGATTCTTCATTTATTGTCTCATCTCCTGTTGGTTTGAAAATGAGATGCTTATATTACACATATTTTTCCTGATTAAGAAATCGAGGCAGCAGGCTATTAAAAGTTTTTCTCAAGGTGATACAATTGTAGACTTTAAATTTTCTAATTAAATAGGGGTAATCCCTTTATTATGTCTATTCACTATATAAAAGTGGTCTAAAACACAAGTTTTAAAAATTTTATGGGTCCAAAACATAATTACTCAAGTGCTTATTTTACAGATATATAAACACACACACACATATATGACAAACATATATTAGCTAATGAATGTAGCTTTGCCAATTTAAAAATTGAAAAACAAGATAAAAGAATCTCATACTCTTGCCGATGAGCTGTGCGTGCCCTGCTATAGCTGGTTAGTTCCACATCTTGCATCTTGTGACTTGGTCCATCCTCTCTAGGAAGAGACAAGCCTCTTTTCTGCCCTGCTTGCTATCAAAATCTCAGTCCCTACATGGTGACTACATGCAGAAGACACTCAAAAATCATCCTTCAATAAATAAGGGAATTAATTTAAAAGATCAGATAGCAAAATCAGGGTGATGCATTATTTATATAACATTGTTTAATTTGAAGTATAATTGCTTATTAAGTAGGATGTTTAGAAACTAATTTTACCTGGAAGTGGTTTAAAAGCTCTCAGTAGGCTAAAAAATATAACTTGAAGTAGTCCATCTTCAAAGTAAAGGATTCCAAGATGTCTGAATACCTTCTATGTACATGAACCAATTAGACTGTGACAAAAGGTAATAAAAAGATTCTATTGCTTTAATTACCTATGTTATTCTCCAAGGAAACCCCACCCCTGTCAATTCTTACACATGATATTTATTTATGTGTTTATTTAGTTATTCATTCATTCACTCATGCATTTATTTAAGAAATATTTATTATTCCAAGAACTGTTTAAATAGTGGAGATACCACAGTGAGCAAGACATCTGCAAGAGATCTTGTTATCAGGAAGCTTACACTTATGAGAGATTAAATTCATAGATAAAAGAAATATCAGTATTGAGAAGTATTATACAGACAAGTAAAATAGAATGGTGTGGCCTGAGAATGACTAGATGACAATTTTAGTTTGAGTATTTGAGAATGAAATGAATTTAAAGTCAAATCTGAAAAAATACCCATGCAAAAAATGAGGAAGGAAGCAGAATATCAGACATGGCAAACATCTTCTAATATGATGACCCTATGTCTGGCATGACTTCCTTTTTGTTTCTTGAATAGGCCACAGATTGGAGGAAAAATGGTGTGGAGAAGGCTGGTATAAGATGATGCTGGGGAAAGAGGCAGGATCAGATCACAGGGCTTTATAATTTGGCTAAGGAGTTTGCATTTAATTCTAAATGCAACATAATGCTTTAAATGGCATTATGTTGGGAGTAATGTGACTTGACTTAAATTTTAAAATATAATCTAACTGCTGTGGGGAAAATGGCTTCTATATGAGACAAGGATATAAACCAGTAAGGAGACAAGTTAGAAGACCATTACAGTTGTTCTGGTGTCAGGTGATGGTGAGTTGGTGTAGGGCAGTGGTAGTAGAGAGATGCAAAGGAGAATCTGAACATGTCCCAAAGGCAGAGGAGGCAAGATTTGCTAATGAACTGGCTTACAGTACTGGAGCAAAGAAAATACACAATTAAGTGGTAACTCCAAAATTTTCAGCCTGAGTAACTGAGTAGATGGTGTGGGCATTGACTAAGATACATGGGCAAGATTGAGAGAAGAGTAGAATTGGAAGATATTAGTTCTATTGTGTCCATGTTCACATTTTGAGATGTCTATTAAATAGCTAAGTGGAAAGGTCAAATACGCAGTTTGTTCTATAAGTCTTTAGCTCATGGGAGAAATTGGGAATAGAGATGAAATTTTGTGAGCCCGTAACATATATGTAGTATTTAAACCTAGTAGTCCATATGAGATCACCTAGAGAGTACTTATAGATAGTGTCTTAGGCAGCTTGGGCTGCCATAACAAAATACCAAAGACTGGGTGGTTTAAATAACAGAAATACATTCCTCAGTTTTGGAGACTGAAAGTCCAAGCTCAAGATGCCAGCAGTGTCAGTGTGCCTGAGAACTCTCACCTTGGGATTAGAAGGCCATGCTATGTCCTCACATGGCTTTTCCTTGATGCATGTGGGAAGAGAAAGAGAGAGGCAGCAAGCTCTCTAGTGTCTTTCCTTAACCTCGTCCTTACAACACCCTTGACCTCATCTAAACTTAATTACCTCCCAAAGGCCCCACCTCCAAATACCTCCACCTTGGGGGTTAGAGCGTCATCGTATGAATTTTGAAGGGACACATTTCGTAATAGATAGAAGAGATAAGGGAACCCAGAAGCACTCTAACACTTACAGATGAGCAGAGAAAGAAAAGCCAGCAAAAAAAAAAAAAAGGAGCAAAAGTGAACAAGAGGAAAACCAAGGAGCATAGGGTATGCCATGTGGCAGTAGTTGCTAGGATGTTTGCAGAGAGAGAGGGTTGACGTAGTTATTTAGCACAGTGAGAAACCAAACACAATGGAGAAGGGATGGTGTGGGGAGGTAATTCTCTATGGGTCTTTTGCATTTTTGCTCATTTTATCATCAGTGACACTGACTCTCTTGTTTCAGGACTTTTTTTTTTTCAAGGCTGTGTAGTGAATGGCGTGGAGATATAGTGTCTTTCTCCAAAGCTAAGGACAGTTCTGTTTGCTGTTTAGTACAATCACAAGAATGTTGTCCTCTGGGGCAAAGGCTAGACAGGCTTACTGACCAATATAAAATATTCAGGTTCCGTAAGTTCATAGTTCTTCTCCTATATTGCAACTTACCTGCATGTGCAACCTACCTGGCCCTTTTCACATTGCCCTGTGAGAAATGGAATTCAGGGAACCAGTATAAATGCCAACACTGACTACTGCTGTTGTAAAGTCCTTGGTCTCTAACCCCAAAGTCTCCTGTCCCCTGCCAGCATCCATGAAACAGTGACAAGCTAACTTTGCAAGTTGAGGAGGGTAATGACTTAAGTTCTTCCCAGGTGGTGGACAGTTTCCATTGTCCACTTGGGATCTGTGGTTATGGGGAAGTATTTTTCTCCAGAAATGTTCAGTGGCTCTGACACAGGTGCTGGTAGATAGATGTGTTTATGTCTTAGAGATTTAATATGAGTGGCTTACTGCATCATCACATAGCTCCTTTTGCATACTGAGGTCAATACTGAGACCCCTCACCACTGGGTTGTGAAGGCCCAGGGAGAACAGTGCTTGAACACTGCCAGATAGAGTGTTGGTAAGTGTGCCAGCATATTCAGATATTTACACGAAGCATTAAAATGATAAAAACTCAACTCAGTTATTTGTTACAATCAAATTGTATATTTATGTTTCGATGACAAAATTCCATTAAAGAATTGGTCCTTCCTTATGTAATACCTTAGTATTAATAGTATTTGACAAAACCATAGTCCTTGAACTATATTTAATTCATAATAATAATTAATACATCATGCATTTTCAGAGCATAGAAGGAGGTAATTACATATTATAGAAGCATGTAATTTATCTCTGGTTTATTAGGTTGAAAATCAATAAACATGTTTTTTTACATGATTTTTATCATGAATTTTTAATTGAATTGAGTTGAAGTTCTTTTACTACTTGGTTGCTAGTTTTTCTCTATATAATGTAAGGATATTATCCCTATAGAGCAGTTAAGTAGGTATTTGTCTGTAAAGCAATTTAGTGGAAATGGTACTGTCTTTGCATGTATTTCCACTTACATCTATAATAATAAAAGTGTAATATGCTAATTAGACTGGACAGCTGAACAACCTTCCGGATATCATTCCAGACATCCTTCTGAATGAAGCCACGGCATCAGGGGCCAAGGCAGAGGCAGTTAGGGGCGATCAAGCAGGCAGGCAAGCATTTACGGGTGATCAGGCAGGCAGGCAGAGGGGTTGGGGTGATCAGGCAGGCAGGCAGAATGGTTAGAGACAATCAGGTAGGCAGGCAAGCAGTTAGGGGTGATCAGGCAGGCAGGCAGAGGGGTTGGGGTGATCAGGTAGGCAGGCAGAATGGTTAGAGACAATCAGGTAGGCAGGCAGGCGAGTGGTTAGGAGCCAGCAGTCCCAGATTGTGAGAGGGCTGTCCGACTGCCAGTTTAGGCTTGATCCAGGCAGTTGGACATCCCCTGAGGGGTCCTGGATTGCAAGAGGGTGCAGGCCGGGCTGAGGGAGCCCCCCCCCCATGCACGGATTTTGTGCACTGGGCCTCTAGTTCTCATATAATGTACTGAGGGATTCCAAATACTTGACAGTCTGTTTCATCTAAAGACAATTATACAAAGGGAGAGCCATGTGCAAACCCAGTCTCTGGTGCTAGGCTTTACTTCCTTTCTACATCTCCTCTTTCCATGACTGTCCCTGATGTACACAAGCATCCTCATCTCTCAAGTTCTGGTTGGCTGTCTCTATTTTGGTACCAGAAAAATTGCTTTCCCTGCCTTCTGAAAGACTGTTTGCTGCTGCAGGCCAGTAAGTATTTATTCTAGTCTGAATCCTCTCAGACATTCCTAAATGTATATTCTGTCTGTAGTTATTTTTCCAGAAGCAATTTTATATTAATATTAAAGTTTTCTTAGGTTTGCAGATGAATGTCCAGTGTCCTTGTTGAAGAGAGAGGAGGGGAAGACCCCCTCACCCCGAAAGCCCTCTTTCCTCCCAAGCCTTGCTTCTCTCCTCTTTATATATTCAGCAACTACGCCTGACTTGGCAAAGCCCACAGCAGCTATACAACATCAGTTAGGACAGTAGTGAGTGGATGCAATGTACAAATGGAACAAGTAGAATATTTAATTGCTGCACAGGGAGCAGAATGGGTCTGCACTCCCTGTGGGGGTCCTCACTTCAGCCCATCGCCCAAAAAGACAAACAATTAAAGCTCAGCATGGGGGGTCCTTTAAGGCAGAAAATACAAGCAAAGCATTTTTAGCACAAGATGCAAGTTTTAGGATTTCATGTCAATGACACGGCGCCAGTCAGAACAGAGCTTTCACCCTTCTCAGGGCCTGAAACAGTAACCATGGCTCCGTGGTATGCACAATTCTGCTGGCTCAGAGCACAGGCAAGCTCAGAGGCCATGCCTGCTGGGAGGCTCACAACAGTTCTTACTTCAAGATGGTT
This sequence comes from Cnephaeus nilssonii, assembly GCF_951640355.1. NCBI lineage: Eukaryota > Metazoa > Chordata > Mammalia > Chiroptera > Vespertilionidae > Cnephaeus > Cnephaeus nilssonii. Next base: position 18,736,795 of record NC_137079.1, read on the forward strand.
GGAGCGGGTTTTGCTTTTCTTACTTCCTCCCTTCAAACTAAGCCAGGCATTTTTTCAAAGGAGAGAGAGAAAAAGAACTGTTTTGCCTCTAGCAGAGCATAAAAGATTCCTTGATACTATGAACTTAAGCAACCATTCTCACCACATCTTCCCCCACTCCCTTCTTAGTCTCCAGGTACACCCAAAGAGTTGAGTTTTCTAGAACATAGATAACCCTCTCTCATAATTCTGTGTCTTAGTATAAAATGTATCCTCTCTTATGTCCATTTCTACCTGATTCATCATTCTGGTTCAAGTGTAAATATTTCTGAAGAAGGTCCTATTGACCCCTATCCCTTCCTCCCCACTTTTCAGTATTTTAGCTGTTAGGATGAGAACCTGAAGGAGAAAGATGCTCAATGATCAGTAGAGGACAGAGACTGGAAAGGTGCAGAGAAGCACCTAGCGATTTCTTCATCTTGTACAATCATGACACAAAGATGAAAAGGGACCCATGCTTTACTCAACAAATCATAAATTATCATGAAATAAAATGAGATAGTTTGAGCTGTTGGCCCTGTCAAAGTAATAAATGTTGAAAAGAAATAGTTACATATATACAGATAATAGAAATAAATGAGGCATGCTTCTTGTAAAATATAGAGACCAGTTACAGTAGGCATGTATATATATATATGGTTGGAAATATGCAAATGTGTACACTTGCTTTAAAAAGGTAAGATTTGCAAGTTGCAAGATGAGAATGCATATTTATGCCATGTGGATAATGCATGAAAAACTCTTTGTGATAAGAATTGTGTAGGTTACTTTTGGGGTATCTCTAAGAGTAGTTAGTACCACTGAAGGTTTGTAAACGGGTGCATAGCATCAAGGGCTCTAGGATCTGGTAGCTGTAAATTTCATAGCCATGAATGCAGTGGGATAGTAATATTTCCTTCCCTGCATGGCACACTGGCTCAGCTGATAAGTTTCTTAGGGACCCAGGGACTTTGGCTATTTCTGTCAGGAAATATCCCCTTACTCTAGAGTGGAATGACTCGAACACTACAATTCTGAAATTAGTCTCAACAACAGTGAAGGTCAGGGCAATCCTTCATGCAGATGGATTTCTGTCATCCAGACTGAGGCATCTATCTAGTATCTGTGATGTTGTCAGGCAGTGGTGTAGCATCATTTGTTTTTCTTCCCGCAGAGATTCAACTGATACCTAAGACCTATGATCATCTGAATTTTTCCTACCTACCCAACTTTATTTCTCCTGCTTTTAGAGTATAAACCCTGTCTTTTAGGCAGGCAGATATTTTTTCCTGTCAGTCCAAACTTCTTTTCATTACTCACGTCTTTCTCATCTCCTGAAAATTCTCCCTCCTCCTTTATACTAATCAAGAACCTGAATCCCCATCACCTTCACCTGCATTGACCCCTTCTGAGCATTTCAGCCTCACTTATCCTTTCTCTGAACTCAGAACTTATATTCTTATCCACACCTTGGAGCCTTGATTTTATAGTCTCTGTCTCCCTTTACCTCCCTCCCTCAGTCAATTATTCTATTCTGGTACTTAGTACTTATGAGCACATCTGATTAACATCCTAAACTCCTTCAAAACAGAAAATACGTATTTTACTTTTCATGTAATGTTTAAGAAACTTCACACAGGGATTTTAAAAAAATGTAGTAGTGGATTGATTGGTAAAGAGGTATATCCTACTGGAGAAGGTCAGTGGGCTGTTCTAGGACATGGTTGAGGAATGTGGTTCCACCGCAGCAATAAGCCTCTGAGAGGAGGTAAAGTAGTCATTGTGTATCCTGGAGGAATTGGGACTCGGTGCAGGCTTTCCTCTAACTCTTTGGCATTGTTCTCATCAAATATAGAAATGTTAACAATAAGTCAGTTCATATTGTTCATTACGAACTACTAATACCTTCAGGAGACATAAGCCATGTTTCTCTCATTGCTTTTATTTCTGCAGTGAAATTTGGGCCAGCAAGGCCTTTTGCAATGTCCTCTTTTGATGGAATCATGTGTCTAGTCTACAGATAGATATTTGTCAAGAATGAGATAATTGCTTGCGTTTATCATATGTGTGTGTGTGTGTGTATGTGTGTGTATCACTATATATCTCCATATCCAAACTGTTCATGACTTTTGCACTAATTACTGAATAATATTTGAAAAACTTACAACTTTCTCTTCTGGCTAAAGATCAGCATAAACACTTCATTTGCTGCATGGAGACTTGTGCCAAATGCTTGCCCAGCTCAAGATGTGTTGCACAACAAAAAATAAGAAACTTTTATAACTCCAGCTGATACAACTCGTGGCTTTTCCAGTTTGAAAGCAAAGGATGGCTGCTTGGTTTCCACACTTAGTATTCCTAATGCTGAAAAGATCTGTTCAGGGAAGTTCCCACTGCTGGAGTTTCACTGGTAATCCTGAGCTCTGCGGGAGGTCATTGGACTCTGTTGCCATCTCTGAAAGTGGCTGCCCTCTTCCCTCAGTTTAGTGGGCAGGGGATCAAACCAGCTATTAAGTGTCTGTTTGCACTGCATGAAAATAAAATCTGATGTAGAAACGGATAGCTTCCTCACGCCTAAAGCCCAGGAGTCTCATCCTGCCTGATCTCAGGCATGTTTTAAACTGAGAAGGGAATGGATATCTCGTGGGTCTGTTTGACCAGATCATCATAGCATATAGAAAGTCCTAATATCCATTGCGTGAGAATGGTGAAGGGGACTTGCATGTATATGTATTGTCCTGCTTTTTTATTATTTGCAATCATGGGATGTAGGGTTACTTGTCTATCCTTGTGACATGAGAACTGATAGCATTGCTGTGTTAATTCTTAGATTTCCAAGGCTGTATAATCTCCCTAAAGAACCAATTCAGAGCAGTGAGTTTCAAAAATCAATATTAATCCCAATCATTTCTCCTCTTATGGGTCATTGGCATTCAAAAACCACAAAGAGGCCACGTCTACAAGCATTAGATTTCTAAACACATGTTTAGTGGGGAGAATTTCTCTTTCCTAACTGATGGATGCTAGCTACTGGTCTGGAGGAAAATCTTCTGAGGAAATTGGAGAGGCTTGAGGATTAAATACTATTGAGAACCACTTAGCTTTTTTTTTTTCTCCCTACCCACAGTATTATAGCACAGAGCAAAAGAAAACGCTGCTCTTTTGTTTTATGGGGTTTTTTGTTGTTGTTGTGCTTTAAAGGTATTCATTAGACCAATGAGATAATATGAGAATTTGGTTCCTAAGAAGAAAATTAATGTTTTTAAAATATGGTTAATACATGTAAATACAGAATTATATCAGGCATATGTTAAAAGGTGGATCAGGTTTCTAGATGTGTATTTATGTCTGTCTTAGACTTAAAACAAGGTTCTGTATATATCTTAAGAGTCTTATTATGGAAAGCATGAAGCAAACCAAAGGCATGTTACTTTCTATTACATATCATTCAGCTACAAAGGTACCTCACTACCATGTATGATGTGCGGACTTCCAGATGTCAGCCAGTACCCAGAGTCCAGTGGTTCACCAGCCTCTAAGTGGTAGCCTCTGTCAATTTTGGGACAATGGAAGTCATGTGACGTGCCTGCTACTGCCTCTGGTTGGGCAGCTCACAGAGTGCATAGTCCATGTCTAGAGTCCAAGTTGCTATGGATGGCTTTTTGTGGGAGAAAATATTTCTTTGCTTTTAAAAGGAGATGTATCTGTGCTAAAGTTCCTTGAATTTTTCTACCAATAATATGCAGTATATTAATAAAACAGTCTATTAGAACTAAAAATTTCTCAGTCCTGGATTATTCTGTATTTAAATAGTTTGCACTATCAGCTAAAATAATGAAAGAATACAAAAAATGCCTATTCTTTCACAGATTATAAAGTCCATGGAGGCAGGAGCCATATTTACCTGATTAACTATTATTCCCCAGTGTTTGCATGGTGCCTACCACATACCAGGGTCTCAGTACCTCTTTGAGTTAAAGTGAATTACAGTGACATGAATTGATTTCTATGTCAAACACTGGACAAGCATTCTCAGGGGATTCTCTGGGTGAACCCAGGAACAGGTGATGAAATGTGAAGAGCAGTTAAGGTGATCCCGTGACCCTGCTCACTGCCTGAAGCTTATACTCCACAGCATTCCATCCACCACCACTGCAGTTCCTTCTCCCTTCCAAAGCTGACAGATCATACATTTTGAAAACACACACATACACTCCTGTACTCATACATGCATGGGATTGAAATTCTTCTGGGTTTAGGCTCTTTGGGAGCAGTGGCAGTTTGTTGAGAATCACTGTACTGGTTCATGATCAGCATAGACATGATCACATTATATCACATCTTGCTATGGACGGCTCCTTTAGTCTGCCAGCCTCTCTTAGTCTGCCTATTATTCCTTTGCATTCCTGTTCAGTGTCAACTTTCCCTCCTAGAAATCCATCATCTGCTCTATGAAGAGCTGAAGTGGAAAATAAAATCTGGACAAATGTGGCCAGTTGGAGCCGGCTAGGGAAGAACAGCCATGATAGGCCAATCATCAATGGGGACGAGTGGCCCTTATCACAAAGAGGCATCTGGTTGCAGAGAAGCAGAGAGGCAGAGCTGTGCACGAGAGAGAGAGAGAGAGAGAGAGAGAGAGAGAGAGAGAGAGAGACCTGTGACCTGTGTGACCAGGTATAACCCTGGGCTGAAATTCTTCTTTCATTATCCTGACAAGGCAGAGGTTTGCCTAGATTCCCATCTGCATATTATTGTTTTACTCTAAATGATGCTGCCTGTCTTATCTAACAGTTTCTTTACCTATAACTAGACAGAGAACTGCCATGGGATGCAACAGGAATTATTTCCATTTACTCTGAAGGCTGGTACCATTCTTAAGATGTTACTATTCCTTTATTTATTTAGTTGTTTTTGGTCTTGGTTTTTCTCTTTTTCCCCCAGTTTTATTTTTTAGTTTTGGTGTGGGATTTCCTTTATACCCCCACCAATGAATAACTTAGAGAGGAAATATGTTCTAGGGGGCCCGCCCACTTCCAATAACATGGTGTCAACACACTTACTAGTTGCTGCCCATGTAATGCAGAGACTACTTCTGTGGAAGCCCAGGGGCCTGTAGGAGATCCATGCATAACTTCTCTGAAATTATATACAAAACAATTTGCAAGTGTCTTTTCCAAATTAGTTTCCCTTGTTATAGTTTTCATTTGGTTCTCAAAGGGCAACATGACTCCAAAAAATGGTTGAGGGTCGTCCCATTCAAAACAGAGGGCAGACATCACAAATATCCAGCCCATGGATGTCTTTTCTTTGGCTTTTTATTTGGAATAGTTTCCAGAATTTAAAAGTCATGAGATTTCCCATAAAATAAATGCAATCGTCTGCTTGTCTGAAAAATAAGATCTGGCAACAGGACCCAGGGTCCTGAAACAGTAAGAACTGTCCCCTCCAGATGGGGCACTGAACTCCCAGGTCCTGTAAAGTCTACCATTCCTGTCTTGCTTATGGAGCTCCTTCAGCTGTCTTGTATTTCTCCCCTGATCCAGGTAAACATTTGGAGGGATGTCTAGTGAGGTAAAGTCTTGAGGTCTGCAACCACACTACTTGGTCCCAAATATTGGCTCTACCCTTTGCTACCCTATAAAACTTTTGGGGGTTTTGTAATATCTCTATGCCTTCAATGTTTCAAGGGTAATGGATATAATAAGAGTACTTTTCTCAAAGTGTTATTAAAAGAAATAGAGGAGTTAATGCATGTTAAAATATTTAGAAGAATTTGCCAAACCCTTGATAAATGTTTCCTACTGCTATTTAAGGTGCACTAAAGGATTTGTCAAGATAGCCTCAAATATATTGACCCATGGATTGCCCAACTTGCATAGCTTTTCACTTTAACGTAAAAATCTAGAGTATATTTGAATATATTATAAGTTAAGCATACTTTTTTCTCACAACTTTTAAATTCTATGCTATAGAATATATGCTCTGGCCAACCACTTTTTAAATGGCCACATTATCATTTCAGGAGCATCTCTGTTTGTTTCATATTTGTGTGTCCTAAATAATATCTTCTAAATATACAATGAATATTTATTGAATTGAATTAGTAAAGGTATAAAAATATTTGACTTTCAGCTATGCTGAAATTGCCTAGCTCTGTATTGTTTTTTGGTATGGGATTTTATCAAATCTTTGTAAACAAAAAAAAATAATAATAATAAAGCCAATGTATTATAGGTATCACTATAATTTCTCCCTTCTTTTCATTTGCTCCATTAAAAGAGTAGTAATTACATCTCTAGTAGAATGTTCTTGAAAACACTTGAGTTTCCAGAGCACAAAGTGCCATGTAACCTCAGTCATTATGTTGCTGGAGAAATTAATGGGCCAGATTTCCCAGAAATGAATGGGAGTGGGGTTCTTGGGGTACCACTCAAACGAGCATTTTCAGAAGCCCCCACGGGAGAGTGAAATGTGGAAAAATGCTTAATTTGTGTGGAGTTACATTCCTCGGTTGCAAAGTCCCCTACCCTTTAAACCAGTACTTGAAAAGGTGCAGCTGGGGGTCCAGCAGATCCAAATGGAGAGCCAGTGTCCAGAGCTTCTGTTCCATGTTTCAGCCAGTTCCAGTTTAGCATTCAGGTTAGTTAAAGTCCATCAGTCCACTGTGTGGAGCCCACATAGCTGTGGGCCATAAGGGCAAATGCAGGGAAGCACAGCACCTGCAACAGGAGTCCCAAGAGGGCCAAGAGCCAACATCCAGAGGGTAAACAGCAAGACAGCATGCTTCTTTTATCAGAAGTTTAAATATTTAGGTTCTGCACCCTTATAGTGGCCATGCCTAGTCTAGCCACTTCCAGACCTTACTGGGCCTGAGTCCAAGTCCCTTCCCCCATTGATCAGTAGGGAACAGATTTGGAGAGTGTTAAATTAGCAAAGTTGTATAAATAGCATGCCTATATTATCTAGTTTTTCCTTTACTCCTTTCCTGTTAAATAATAACCAGATTATTACAATCATATTTAACAACTATGGAAATTAATCCTCCTTGGGGCTTACACTCTTGGGGACCAAGACTTTGTCCAGATTCATTTGATACACCAGGGACTGACTAAAAATGCCAATCTGGGAGGGCCCCTCAAGATGCCCACTAAAATAAGTGCACTACACTTAAAGTAGTTTTAAGATTACAACTGAAAATAACGTAATGATCACAGCACGTTCTTGGACCATCACGGTAGCTTATTTCCTTTCCTCAATTCTAGTTTCTAAGTTTACAGCTAGGGTTTGATGTATGTGTGTGTGTATGTGTTAGTTTTTGAAACAGAATTTGAAGTTTGAGTGAGAAGTACTGCCCTTGTTTACGTTTATTTCCATTATTCCATCTTATGCTTTTCTCCTCGATTGGCATGTGAGTAGTAGCAGAGCCAGGCTGCCAGTCACATGTCTGACTTGGGTTTTATGGCCTCATCTCCACAGAGTCACTTGGCTTAGCCAGCCAGGTGGAAAAATCCAATGGTTTGGACATAACCAAATTCAACCAAAGCCTCAATCTTTCCTACTCCCCTGCCTTTCATTATATTTAACGACTTCCCAGGAAAAGTATAAGGAGAAACTTTCCAGAAAAAAAAAGAGAACAGATTGCTTTCTGAAATACTTGAACCATAACTTATTGAATATCTACTTCCAATATTCTGTACCCTAGTAGATGAATGCTATTTTTAGGTGCTTAAAATATTTTTTCATAATAAAGGCATTCGTGTAAACAGTCAATTGTTATATTTCCCATAAATATATAGTAACACAATTCCAATTAATCTTGAATCTAAATTTTGGTTCCTAAGTCCAATTCTCAACCCAAAGCGTATGACTTTTCCTATAATGCTTCAGGGCTGCCATAAATGAGTGTGCTATTTGTGTAATGAACAAAGTACCCGCCAAAAGCAGAAATCAAACAACGCCCCATTTATTAAGAACTAGAGGCCTGGTGCATGAATTTGTGCACAGGCGGGGTCCCTCTGGGTGACCTGCAGGGATCGGGCCATAACCCACAGTCCAACACTGCCTACAGCTCTTACCTGCTGCTCCCGCTCATCCCAGTCCTACTGTGCCTGCTGCGGGCTCCCGCCCAATCAGTCCTGATCAGGAGACACTTGCTCTGCTGCAGCAGCACTTGCCAGCCATGAGCCCTGCATCTGGCGCCCTCCCAAGGGGAGTGGCCTGCAGGATGGGGCTGAAACTGGCTCTCCGACATCCCCTGAGGGGACCTAGATTGCCAGAGGGTGCAGACCAGGCTGAGGGACCCCACCGGTGCATGGTTGGGCCAGGGAGGGACCACAGGAGGGCTCCAGGGCATGTCTGGCCCACCTCGCTCAGTCCCGATCAGCTGGCCCTAGCAGCAAGCTAACCTACTGGTTGGAGCATCTGCCCCCTCGTGGTCAGTGCATGTCATAGCGAGCGGTTGAGTAGCCTTAGCATATCATTAGCATATTACGCTTTGATTGGTTGTTTGGTTGTTCTGCCATTTGGTCTATTTGCATATTACCCTTTTATTATATAGTATTAGTTCCATGCATGTAGATGTGCTTTTTCAAATTCTCTTAAAGGAACCACCTGATTTTAGAACACGAATGGACATTAACATCATGAATATCTGCCTTCCATGCATGGTGTTAGAGTACTTAACCATAATCAACCACTATGGCAATAAAGGCAATGAATTGATGTGTTCTTTGATGCCCTGATTCCCCTAAAATTCAGCAAATTCCCTGCAGGCTTTGAAAAGTTGAAGCATAACCTCTGCTCCTTATGATTCTTTGAGAAGGTGTGCAAATCGTAAGGCAGAAAACACTCTTGTAGCGACTATAGTTTTGATAAGGGTCAGTACACAGCAGCCAAGCTCTAATGTCATCACATGTTGGATCAGCCGGAGCAGAAGTAGCTGGACTCTACTCATTTCTTGGGTAGAGTGTAGGCACCTGGAAATTTTAGGTGCATATCAAGGACATGTGAGAAGTAGGAAAGCTATTTGTTCAGTGTCTCTGAATCAAAGTCCAAAGTCAGAACCTGCATGTTGTTCACCAGGACATCTGTGTATTCAACTAGGATAGGGAACCTCTAACTGTCTGGGAACTTTTTCTCATTGTGTCCTTTAGGTGCCTGTCACTGATGTCTACCTTAAAGACCTTGTGAAAAGTAGTAAAATGTTTATTAATTGAGACTGAAGCATTACTTCCCTTTCTTATGCTATATTTTCTATTAGCAATACAGACCTATCTATGTTAAAAAAAGACTTTCCCTGAAGAAAATTGTCACCAAAGATGTGCAACCTTTAATTAGTCAGGAAATTAATCATTCCTTGAACCTGAATTGATTGGCACCTCTATCATAGGACTGGTGAAAGCATGTTTAAGCTTCATGATTTGGTGGAAACAATCCTTTTTTAAAGAAAATAATGTTGTTGTTACTCTTAACATACATTTGCATCTCAGTTGGCCTCTTCCCCATCTTTTAAATGAAGCATGCACACTGTGGTGTCTAGCCTTGCTCCTGGTGTCTCCTGGTCTGGAATACCTTCCCCTCTCTTGGGAACCGAATCACCTTCATGTGCAATATCCCTGATCGCTTCAACCTGAAGCGGTGCCCTTCAGTTTTCAATGCCCATAACTCTGAACAGGTCATTTAAATCAAACTCCCTTGGAAGTTCTATATTTTATTATGGATTTATATGCCTTCTTTAAAAATAGGTTATAAAGTCCATGAGGCAAAAGCTTTCATTTTTATCCCCATATAGGATAGTACAGGAGATACTGTACTATTTTTTTTCAACAAAAAGAGGAAGAAAAAGACAAAGTAGCCGCTATATGGCAGGGACTTCATATAATTATCTCAAGTCTCCCCAAAGTAAAACAGTTTTCTTCAGTTGGTTGTAATGTCTTTGGAGAAGAAGTGTGACCTTCTCTAGATCTCAGTGCCCCAATTTGGCAAATGGAGTTTGACCATATATTTTGTCCACCAGGTTTGACATAAAAAAAACACTGATGAATTGTTGTAATCTCTTTGGAAACATAAAATGCAAGACAAATACTAAGTAAAAGGACTGATCAATAGAGAGTTCAGCTTTGAAATTCTTTCTTCTGCTAAAACTGGTTTTCTTGGCAATATCAGCAAGATCTGGAATTTTAAAAAATCATCTTTATATATATGTATTGAGTTTATGAAGATGCTTTATTTTCATATTCACTTGCTTATAAGAAGGCATCAGTATATGTCAAATACAAGTCTCAAAAGATAATCCAATAAAAGGAAATATTGCAAAGCAATAGAGGCTGCACACCATTTACAAACTGCATTTTTATTCATTTTCATGTATGCTAAAAAAAAAAAAAAGAGCAAAGGGTTTAAAGCTTTCTAGAGTGATAAATGCCAGGATTCAGTGGAGAAAACACATTTTAATTTGCAAACATCTCCTGCTGAGAGTAAGTGTGGTGGAAGAAGAAGAGCCCTGGGCTGTAGCCTCCTTGGCATCTCAGTGCCTTTGAGGCTGAGGGGCCTAGACCTTCAGTTTTAGCTCATGTTTAAGTAAAAGAGAAAAGTGTAAATGAAGAAGTGTTTCATTCTTGCATTTATTGCAAACTATCCTCTAACATGTTCCTGGTAGTCAAAAAAAAAAAAAAAAGCCAAATAAACAGGTTATAATCTTTTATTGTACTTTTAAGATTCCAGGGCTTGTCAACCTAATGTCAACATTCACATCAACAAAGAAGATGGGATAAGTTGTGTTATTTTTGTCACCTTTTCATCTGTAAAGCAGAATGGTGGCCAAAAAGAAAAAGAGAGAGAGAAAAAATAAGTTGGGGACTTCTTAGGAAGAGATGTAACAGCTAAGGGGTGTCCATAAGAAATGGAGTACATTATAATCAAGTGGCAAGACAGCTGGTAGAGAAAAAAAGTATACCTAACAGGTGTTACACATGGACCAAGTACCTAGAATAAAATGGGATGCTCACAGCCTAAGGAGATTTCTAGGAATTAAAGATTGAGAAACATTATTTCTTGACATGTCTGGAGGCTACCTGGATGGAAGACCTGGAAAATGTTTAAGAGAAAAGCTAAGACAAAGCAAAAAGCCCTAAACAGAAAAGCTAAGAATTAGGCTCTCATCTGGACAAAAAAAATAAAACTCATAGAAATAAATGAAATTAAATAACTTCCCAGATAAAAGGGCTACTAACACAAGGTTCTGCAAGTCAAAAGAAAATCTGGATCAGGAGAGCAAGTCTCGGGTGGAGGTGGGATGGTGTCAGGTCTAGATTAGAGCCTTATTGAAGTGAGACCAGTAGGAGACATCAGAGCCCTGTAAGTTAGATACTGGGAAGCCTGATTTCAAGGGAAAACTTGAGTGGTGGACAGGAAAATCCATGAGGATCAGAAACCTAAGTGTTGGTACTTTCTGGGTAGATTGGCAAGAAATGAAAGGGAGAGAGGCCAATGAAGCAACTGGAATCAGACATCTGGGCCAGAGGACCTGGCAACAGCCAGTATCAGCTGAAAGAACAGAAAATTAAGAGCCAGACTTTACCTTCAGGCCCCAAATGAATATTCCCTGTGAGGCCCAATGCCTTTAAGTGATGTTCATAGATTTTCATTGTCTGAAGGTATTTCAGAGATGGTCAGCGAAGACCTCTTCTGTGCATCAAGCTCTCTGCAGTATTCCAGCGAGGAAAGCAAAAGCACTTCACTTGAATGGGGAATAGGGCAGAGAAATGGAAATTTCTTTTTATTTTATTGTTTTAATATGTTTTTATTGATTTTGTTTAGAGAGGAAAGGAGAGGGATAGAGAGATAGAAAAACTGATGAGAGAGAAGCCTCCTGCACTCCCCCTACTGGAGATCAAGCCCACAACCTGGGCATGTGCCATGACAACCGGGAATAAAACCAGTGACCTCTTGGTTCCTGGGTCAACACTCAACTGCTGAGCTACCCTAGCTGGGAAGAAATTTCTAACCTGGTCTATAAATGCCTTATCAGTGAACTAGGCTAGATGAAGTGATATTTTTTAAAGACTAATTATTTGTAATTTAGCTATTCATTTTGTATCCAGAGAACTCCACCGCTGTATGCAAATAACTTCTTGTACTATAATAATCATAACTGTTCATGTAGTGTTCAGATATTCCATCAGAAAGAAATATTGCTGAAGAGGGACAAAGGAAATGTCATTTTCTTAAAGTTGTGGTCCTTACAGGGAGACAGCTCTTCACTTTGGTGTTGGCGATGAAGATGTGTGGGGACACCTGTGGCCCTTCCTTTTGAAGAGACACTGATAACTGTATCACACATTCCAATTTTTTTATTCTTAAAGAAAAGTTAATGGATAAAAGAAATGTTTCAGAAAAACTCAGAACCCTAGTTTAGTCATGTTAAATAGTAGTCTCTTTTAAGGACATCTAAGTCACACTCATAACTCTGATAATGTAGGAGATGATCAATGAATATGAGATAATTTCCCCTAAGATTTCTTTAAATAGTAAACTCCTTTGTTGCTTGTAGTGTGTGGTTCATTACAGAACCAGGTCCAGTAATACACTAGTAGTCAGCCTCCAACTTATGAGAAGACACTGCGTTTTGAAAGGTGGTTGTAAGTGCGTTGTTTGGAATCCAGAAGCATCTGTTGCAAAGAGTGAGTGCTGAGCTGATCACATCCTCAGGGCAGCCCACAAACAAAACAAAAAACAAAACAAAAAACAAACACACATGGCATTAATTAATCTATGAGTCCAATTTGCTCATCCACTTTTAGACCAAAAACTTTTAAAAATTAGAACTCCTTGTCTAAATAAATTTATTTCCTATGGCATCTATACACATGCACACAAAAATTGGCATGCAATTTGAAGAGGTACAGGAACCCATTCTAATGTGCCCAAGTTAAGAAAACCAAAGGTAGAGAATAGTAATAACTAAATAAGACAATAATTCTTTGGGAGAGGCATACAGCATTTTGATTTCAGGTGCTTAATAAAAGAGGGAATTCTCCATCCCCTGTGTGGCTAAGAATGAGAGCTGGAAGTTAATTTTAATTCTAAAAAATTAACAATGCACAATGTGGCAGGAGTGTTTGTGGTGTTGTTGTTTTTTTGTTGTTGTTGTTTTTTTCAAATGCCAGTCCCTAAAGAACCAGCCTGCTTTCTAGTCAAATGCCTCAACAAGTTGCTTTTAAATCAGGGTTCCCCTCCATTGTCCACTGGGGAAGAAATTCTTTTCTACCCTTCAGAATAAATGAATAAGTCTGTTAGCACAATGAGAAACCAATGAGGTATGAAGCAGTTCTGGTACTTTTTCTTTTCTCTTTTCTTAGATTCTGTGGTGAAAGGGGAAAGTGCAGGAAATTGCTACCACTGAGTACACAAAGATCTGAAGTAAGATTCAAGTGAGGCTGGGCAGTTGGGGCATTTCTTCCAAGTGGGTCAGAGATAAAATAGAAGAGATGTATGAGGCCTAGAAGGAGGTGGTGGGCAAGATATGAGTGAGGATAGGAGACAATGCAAGGAGTAAAGGAAGTAGGAGCAACCCCAAGATGTAGGCATCCTTTATTATTTTCCTCTCCCCTCATTGCTGACAGCCCTCCCCTTCCTGGCCTGCCATAGATTGACTCTTTGATAAAGAGAAGGGAGGCCAAGTACAGAATAGAAGGAAAGAAAGAAAAGGTAGATATTAAGTCATGCTATTGAGGAAGGAAATGAGGGAAAAGCTAGTTTCTCTCTCCATGGCCAATCATGAACTTTCAGAAAGGCTCTCATCAATAGAAAAATATTACATACCATTTGTTCTGTAAGTCAAGAGTCCCAATGGAAAGCTGCAAAAGAATCTTACTTAGATCTGAATTACCAGGAATTTTTGACATCTCAGAGTCTTAAGGTTGGAAAACTTCAGAATCCATGAGTACACTAGGGAAGAGAGTGTAGTATTCTTTGTGGGATATCAGAAATCTAAGTAAGCACAAGAACCAGGAGGCCATTGGTGATCTGAATAGTAGGCTGGGAGGACTTAATAACAGTTTAGTTATAGGGATCAACTAACCACCCTGGCTGCAGACCTTCCTGCTAAGGTAACATGAGAGAAACTATGTGCCCAATCCAGTATTGGGAACTAGTTCGACTGAATATACTGTATATGCTTTTGGGCAAACAGCAAGCATATTCTTTGGTGAAGTTTTGTTCACCTGAAACTCTTGTTCTCTCTTGGCTGCTTTATCTTTCAATGAGGAAAATGGAAATCTGCATAATTGAGATGGCTCAATCAGCAAACAGTGAAAGAAAATCAAGACTTTCGAGTAGATCAGCTAGCTCTGAACCAAATGTCCCATCTTGAGACCATACTGAGGAAGGCCAATGCAATTTTTTTGCAATCTTTCTCTCTCTACTACCTTTCTCCTCGCCTTTCTACTTATGTTTTCACCCTCTCCCTCCTCCTTGATCGCCCTTCCTTCTCCCTTTCTCTTCCTCTTGCCTGTTCCTGCTCCTCCCCCTTCTCCTGGCAATGATATATTCATTGGTAATATCTGATGCTATTTCCTCCCTTTCTTCTCCCTTCCTTCCTTCCTTCCTTCCTTCCTTCCTTCCTTCCTTCCTTCCTTCCTTCCTTCCTTCCTTCCTTCCTTCCTTCTTTCCTTCCTTCCTTCCTTCCTTCCTTCCTTCCTTCCTTCCTTCCTTCCTTCCTTCCTTCCTTCCTTCCTTTTTCTTTCCTTCCTTTTCCATTCTTTTTTCCATCCTCACAAGGTCTTCTTGCCAGTTTCCACCCATTTTCTTATGTAAAGCAATTTTGAATCCTAGCCATCTGTTAATATAAGGCAGTGAAAAATGTTGAAGTCACATCAAATTCCACTTGCTCTGCCAGTTAAAAATACAGATGCTTCCTGTTTTATGCTTTCCTCTCACTTTCTCTGGAGTTTAAACATGAAAATATGTTCAATGATAAAAACCAGCACATATCCCCTTTCATCAGGAAACATATTCCAAACAATGGAAGGTAGGGTTATTTTCCCAGGTCCAGCCGGGGTATTTAGATGTTGGGGGAATTATATGCATAGAACCATAATTCCATAGAACAAGAACATAATTATTCACAACTATCACATTTTATTGATGAAGAAATTGAAATCGTAGGGAATTGTAATAATTGTTCTCATATGTGCCGCTCATAGACTCATAGACTTGCCAAAGTTCACATCAGCTTACATTTTCACCCAACATAGCTGAGTCTCTATTGCTCTGCTATACTTTTTTCTGTCCCACCACTTTCAGAAAGGGTTCTTTTGGCTTCTGGGAGAAGCCAAATCATTGAGCAATGGAGCATTAGCTTGAAACTCTGTGTTACAGTGGGAGAAAAAAACAATAACAATGCAAGATTTAGTCAAGACACCTGGGTGCTAGTAACAACTCTGTTACTAACTACCTGTCAGACGTTGACAAGAATTTCTACTCTTGGTCCATGAAAGGGTCAGGTCAAATGCTCTGTAAATATCTTTCCAGCTCTTTGAATCTTGATTACTGTTTTGTTCACTTTTCTGCTGACTCAGAGTATATAACCTTAGCCAAGGTATTAACTGCCATAAATCTCAATTTTTCCAAGTACAAAAGAAGGACGGACACATTCCCATATTTTCCTAGCATATAGACACTAAGTGGTCTTGCGTTAAAATAACTAGCTTTAAAAATCACATTGTCTTTTATACTTATAGACATTTAGTAAGTTGCTAAAGCTAGAATAAGACAATGGTCATACCACTGGGCAATGTCTCTGGTTGCATTATGAAACACTGTAGTGACCATGAATTCTCAATCCTCTTTGCTCCCATTGTATCTTCTTATATAAGTTGTTATGTTTTATATTACTACTAGAGGCCCAGTGCATGGATTCGTGCACTGGTGGGGTCCCTCAGCCTGGCCTGCGCCCTTTTGCAATCGGGGACTCCTCCGGGGATGTTGGACTGCAGGTTCCAGCCTGATCCTGGCAGGGGCTGAAATCGGCAGTCTGACATCCCTGAGGGATGTAGCAGTGCAAGAAACAGCAGGCCCAAGAAGGAGCCCAAGCTGGGGCCAGGCATTACGCTGCTCTAGCTCATCCTGGCTCCTCTGCGCCTGCTGCGGCCGCTCAGTAGTGCTGCTGCCACAGCTGCGCTCACCAGCCCCGCCTGAGCCCAGCTTCTGGCTGAGCAGTGCTCCCCTGTGGGAGTGCATTGACCACCAGTGGACAGCTCCTGCGTTGAACATCTGCCCCCTGGTGGTCAGTGCGCGTCATAGTGACTAGTCTTTCTGTTCAGTCGATTTGCATATTACCCTTTTATTATATAGGATATTATGGCATGTTGTATGTCACCGTGTTCTTCCTTCCTATCATATCTGGTCCTATTCTAGTATTTCCTTCTCAATTACTAGCTCTCACCCATTTTACTTATCGTTCTTAAATTTCTTATTTATACATCCAATGATTCACCAACTTATTGATTCTGTCGTCCCCTCCACCATGTCATTCGAATTCATCTATTTCTCTTTCTTCCACTATATCCCAGTCCAAGTGCTCATTGCTCCTCACTTGAACTACTCTATTCTACACAGAAGTAAAAAATATTATTTTAATTGTGAATCTGACCATGTCACCCCACTGCCTAAACCCCAATACCTTCCATTGTTCCTAATATAAAGACTAGAATACTTATTATGACTATCCAGCAGGTACTTCATGGCCCTTGCCTCTGTTCCCAGGCTCCTAATACATCCTCGTAACCCATTGCCCCCCCCCTTTTGCCCCTCACCATCCTATCTTTAGAGACACAGGCTTTTCTGCTCCCTGTTGTTAGCATGCTCCGACTAGCAGTCATCTAGTTAACTCTTGCTCCTTAGGGTTCACATTAATGACCGGGTCCTCAGAGAAGCCTTCTCTGACATCCCTAAGTCAATTTCGCTATTGCTTGCCCTCACTGTGCTCTGTATCCTTGTTTTCATTCTACTTGTCAAACTTGTAATTTTACATTTGCTCATGCAATCCTTTTAAAATTATTTTTGGATAACTTTTCCCTCAGGAGATTGTAAGTTCTAAGATACTATGTCTATTTTTCTGTCACTGTTGTAATCCCAGTGCTGAAGACAGTATTTAACATGTAATAGGTACACACTAAAATGTAGCTGAATCAATGAGTAAATGAGTGAATGAATGAAAAGACAGAATAGAAGCTCCTGAGTTCAGTGGCTGTGTCCTCATCTTCTGGCATTCAGGGTTGGAACCATAGAAGGCAATTAATAAATTAGTGTTAATAGAATAAAGCCAGTGAGCACTGAATTACTCACTGAGCGAAGAAGTACAGAAAAAAAATTAAAATACAAAGATATGGAGTAGAGAAAAAAATTAAAATACACAATAATGTTTCTAAGGAAAAATACTGTTAAATGTAACTATTAATCAACATAGCCTCAGTAAAGCATCAAACAGTCTGTCAAATTACAGCAGGAAGGTTAGGGAGAGGTGGGGAAGATAAGAGATCAACCAAAGGACTTGTATGCATGCATATAAACATAACCAATGGATGAAAAACTTTGGGGGGTGAGGGCATATTTGGGAGTGGGGTGGGTGGGGGGCAATGGTAAGATATGTACACATATAATACCTTAATTAAAAAATTGAAAAAAAAATAACATAGCCTCCAAGAAAGCCCCTACGTACTGCAAAAAGAAGTATTTCAAATGTCAAAGTATAACTTTCTGTCTTATATGTCTAAAGAGAAAGACAAACTATAAGTACTATAAATTCAAATAAGAGAGCAATCGTTAAAAACTAGAGTCATGTGAGCCCTGCCAGCATGGCTCAGTGTTTGAGCATTGACATATGAAATAGGAGGTCATGGTTTGATTCCCAGTCAGGCCATATGCTTAGGTTGCTGGCTCCATCTCCAGTAGGAGGCATGTGGGAGGCAGCTGGTGCTCTCTCATCATTGATGTTTCTATCTTTCTCTCCCTCGCTCTTCCTCTCTGAAATCAATATATATATATGTATGTATATTAGAGTAGAGTCACGTGGAAATCATCACACTTGAACTGTACTTTGAAAGGTAATTTTAGTTCCAACAGTGGGGTGTGTGTGGCTCATTTCTTAAAGATCTGCTTATGTGATGATTATTCCTCATCTGCTCTTCTCACATATTCTCCACCTGGCTCCCCAAAAGTCTGAGTTTGGGGACATGGGCACCTATGGACCACATCAGAAGGACTATATTTTCTGTGTGCCAGTTGGGTTTCCCCAGAGAGGCCCTGGCAGGAATTTGTGTGGTGGAAGGAGTGCGTCACAGGCATTCATTTCCATACAAGCCCTCCTGGCCTGGCTGTGACTGGCAGTACCTAATTCCTTTTCTGAAGGCCACACTTCCTATTGGAAGCCTCCTTCCAACTAATACCTACAGTTTTTAGTGGGTTTCCCCTTCCGATATAGCAGTAATAATCGTTCTCTATGTTCTGTCGGCAAGAATACACTTAAACTCTCCTCATGTACCCATTATGGAGATGTTACGAGTTTCCTGCCAAGACTGAGACAATGGGATTTAAAAATGAAAACTGTCAGCCTATCAATGGGCATTTTCTCAAACAAAATATAGTTGTATTTTTCTCCTCTTGTTTGTTCTGTTCAGATAATCCATATACTTTCCCTCAAAACAAATCACAAGGCAAGGGTCACTTTAAACTGGCTATCACAAGCTAGCCAGGAAAATTGAATTTTTCCTTATGTTGAATAGAATAAAGTGGGCCAATAGGAAATGGAGCACCTGCCTCCCTGGTCCCCCCTACCTCACCATACACTACAAGGATGGATCTTCAGAGAAAATTAGCCAGTAAGAGATAAGTGCTCACCTCTGCTCCTCTCCCTAGGTATAACCATCAACATTACAGTGTTTCCTGACATAACAGACTCAGGAAAGAGGACATGTGAAAGGTGAGCTTGCTGACAGGGTCAAGAGCTAAGGGTGGGGATAGCCAGGGGATCACAATTAGGGTATTAGGGTCTGAACCTAGAAAATAACTGTTCTGTCATATCCATTCTGATTGTCACATCCATTCATCCAAGATGATAGTGTCTCAGTACCTTGACCCCCATTCTTCCTGCAAAGGAGTTTGGCTTGGAGCAGAGCTGCCTCGCCATGGTCCAAAGAGAGCCCAGTACTGCTTTTTATGCTTTAGTCACACCTAAGGTGAGGAAGAGAATGCCCAATTGGTCTAATTGATTATCACTGGACCACATCAACAGGACTCCCTTGCCCTCTGTCTTTAAGTTGGGTTTTCCCCAAGAGAAGCACTGGCAGGAATTTGTAATGTGGAAGGAGAGAGTGACAGGCATTCATTGTCATAAGTAGGAGCAAAACCAGTAGCTTAGCCAGAATTGTGTAGAACTATAAACTTTGTTCCACTTCTAAAGTACACTGATTGGAAGGGAAAAAAAGGCTTTATGTGGCAATTGGGAATCGAATTATTTCCTCTAAAATTATTCCCAGCATTTTTTAAATAAAGGAACACTTGGTTTATAAAAAAAATATAGAATCTGTTAATAATTAGAATAATTGAATGAATTACACAATGTCCTTCACCAAAAAGGCTTACATTATTACAGTGGTTAGGAGGTACATTAATGAGTAATCTTATTATAATAGTCCCAGTAATTATAATAGAATGAATCACCCCATATTATAATTATCATTCAAATAATATATGTTTTTGTAGATCAACTTTTTCATGATGTGCTGGAATGGAATGAGGTAATAGGAGAGCCATGCTTTGGCTAACACATTAGATATTCTGAGTCAAGCCAGTGCAATATCAGAAATCATTCTATTTACTGACTTGTTAAATGTCCAAAGAAGTGTCCTGGGACAGATAAATACATGTATAAGTCTGCATTAGGAAGAGAGCATGTTTTTCCCTCTATGAAGCATCCTCTGAAAGCCAAGTATAGAGAAAGAATGGGATTATAATAGAAGGGTGGCCTGGGAGAATTCTGAAGGCAAAGCACAGCAGTTGTAATGCATGTCCCTGCTCACCTTTGTGGGCATGCTGGGTGCATTTAAACTCAGCGGGAGTGGGGAACATCTGGCCTGCGGGCCATATAAGGCCGGAGAAATCATTTGGTCTGACCCTGCGAAAGCACTAGGGTTGAGTTAATTAAATGTTTGACCAAATATAGCAGGCTAATTTTGAAGTTGATAATTTTGTATGGCCGAAGAAAAAAAAAGGTTCCCCACCCCTGAAAGGAGCTAAGAATCAAGGGGACCAATTCAAATATGCAGATGAAGGATAATAGAAATAGTATTTGGCGAACACTTGCTCTGTGACCAGGAACTGTGCTGAGTGTTGTTGTTTTTTCAGGGATAATTCACATGAATTCTCACAAGCACTCATGAAGTAAATCATGATTGTTATGCTCATTCTTTAGATGAGGAAACTGAGAGGCAATGATGTCAAGAAACATGTTCAAGGTTACAGCAGCAGTCACAGTGGGATTGAAATTGACCTCAGCATGACCATGCTCATAACTATTAAGTGAAACAGGACAACATCACGCTCAGGTTTTCTCTCTATGTATGTACACACAATCAAATATTTTGAGGCAAAGTTTGAGTTGGTGCCAATACCAAAACCCTTACAGACACCTGCCTTATGGCCAAGAGATTTTAATGTTGTCAACTTTTGGTTGTAATTACATTTCTTATGTCCATATTATTGAAATGTATTAACCTTTTGCACTCGGATGTCGAGATTAAAATTACTCTTTGAATGTATCAATAGTTTGAAATATAAAAAAATCCAAATAAATAAGTTTGTATGAAAAGAAACTCCAGTTTTTTATTCTACTGCCGCGCTTTGTAAAATCTGGGGTATTTAAAAAATTAAATCCCGAGTAGAATAAAGGAATGGAGAAAAAAGCAAGCGAGTGCAAAGGGTTAAAACATGTAAAACATTTTACAATTTTTATAGAACCTCTCCATTTATAAACACTAGCACAGTTAAGATGGATTCTTACCTTATCCTCTGAGTGATGACTTCTAAAGTTCTGTGGAAAAGCTAAAAACGCTCAACTCTAGAGTTATTTATGGACTTGAACACCAATATTGTAGTATATTAATGCGTGTGTGTTCCTAACTCACCTGGAAAACTGATATGTTAGATGATGCCTACTCTATAGATAAAGAAAGTTGTGGCTACAAGTGATAAAGCCTAAAATATAGCCAAAAATAAATAAATGCACATGTTGTTTCCTTATTGGGACCACACTGATGTCTGTAAGCATCATCAGAGGTAGGAGGCTAGCCTCCCAGGTTTTTAGTTTCTTACCATTCAGTAAGACTTAAGAGAACAAATGTAAATACTTTGCCTCATGGTCCACTGGACCCTGGAGTTCTGAGTCCTAATCTAGCTCCACTCCTCATTCCCTTCTCAAGCACCATTTCTTTAGAAAGAGTTAGAAATTATTATATTTCCAATCTAATAGTTGGTATGACTTAAAACTGTTAAATCACTGGATGAATTAAAGTCGCAAATTGTAAATGAGAAAACATTGGAAAATTGGAAAGTCGTTGGCTGAGGCTCATTGAATCCATTGATTAAGGATGGAGAAGGGGCTGTAGTAAAAGCTGGCAATATTGCTTATGTGGGCCCCAGCCCATACCCATACATGGGCCACTCATGCCACTGACATTATAAAAATAAGTGTGGGAGATATATAGTATTAGAGCATCTTCAAATGAAAAATAATTCTGTTTATATCAAAAATAGTATGCAACATGACACATTTTATCTATGTATAGGCATTTTGTTGGTGGGATAGTACATGAAAATTTGGGGAAAAAAAGAATACTATTATTTTTATGACTTAGGGAATGCTAACTGCTGTAAAAAACTAATAACCCCAAATCTTAGTGTTTTAACACAGCAAAAGTGTGTATGTTGTTGGTTCAAGTTCTAGCAAAATTGTTCTTAATGGTGTTGCTCCTCTAAGAAGTGACTCAGGCATCTGTCCTCCTTTGCTGTGACAGAGGAAGGTGGTTCCTCCATGGTTAGCACATGGCTTCAAGGTCACTCTGGCATTGTGCAGCCGGCATACTGTGGGCAGAATGAGAGTGTGAAAGAAGGCATGTGTATGTCTACCCCCTCCTCCCCAACCCAACACATATTCATAACTACCTTGTTTTTGAAAGTGACACATATCCTCTAAGCACATTCCATTGGTCAGAGTAGTCACATCACCCCCACCAGGTCTAAGGACTCTAGGAAATATAGTTTGGTTTGGTCTCAGGAAAAAGGAACTACTCATCTAGTTAGTTTCTGTGACAGGATTGGTTTAAAAATTATACCTGTCAAAATAAAAGTAATTCTACTTATAACATTTCACAAGATGAATTGATTACAGTAGAATGTACAGTTGACTCTTGAACAACACAAGTTTGAATTATGTGATCCACCTATACACAGATTATTTTCAATAAATATCTGCAGTGTTTTCAATCAGTACATTGGGATATGGAGAGCCAACTGCATGCATTGATCTATGATATTTTAAAAGGGAACTGGAGCATCCATGAATTTTGGTATCCATGGGGGTTCTAAAGCCACCCCCCCATACTAAAGGACAACTAAATTTTCAAGGAGTTAAAAGTTAAAAGCAGATTTTGAACTGCATGGCAGTTGATAATCCTCTAAGCCCCTCTTTGTTCAAGGATCAACTATATATGCATAGTGAAGCAAAGTGCAGATCATATTACTTAAGCTAGTAATTTCAAGACTTGCCTTTATAAACTACATGTACATGTTTCTAAATGAATGTAAAAGATTGGTTCTCAAAAAATATTTTAGCCATCATCATGGAATTCTGGTAACCTACTCTGTGCCTGAAAATTGCCAAAATATCTGGATCAAAGAGAACAGATCAGTCATCTCAATTTTGTGAGAGTGTATGTAAGTGTTTCACCGTGGATTCATTTATTGGTATTTCATAGATATATATTTGGCTGAAATACATAATGGGGATATAGCAAAACTCACAGCAAAATCATTGTGTTTCAGACTAAAAGTAAGATGTGAAATTTTTTAAAGAGCAAAATTAGCCCAGATAAATGAAATAAAATTTTTAAAAATTAAACTGAGAGTAAAACAGAGAGTCTACCAGTTCCGTGGTTATTTTCCAATTCTCTAATCTTCAGCAAAACTTGAGTTGAGATGTAAACTCAAGACTCTTGAGTTGTGATTAACCATATATGTTTTGAGAATTGGAGAGTGGGTTAGCCAACTCAGGGTTCAAAAAAAAAAAAAATAAAAAGATCTCGTATTATAAATTTGCAGGAAATTTGCTGCCTAGAAATATGAGCTGTGTGTAATTACTCCCACCTGCTGGGTAAAATCTTTATTACATGGGCATTAAACTTCACTCCCACCAGGGAGTGAGGAGGAATGCAATGTGACCCAGCCACATCACAGGGTTTGTGAACATGATCCTTTCTTCATGGTGGCTCTTGACACTCTTTTCCAAATTCCACATGTAGCATGACTTAGACTGGAAACTGCAAGGCAAAGCTTATCCTCTGAACAGGAAGGTTTACTTCTCTCCTAAGAGAAAAGCAAAGGGAGAATGATTGGGAGGGACCAGTGGATCCACCATATTTATCCAGTAGGTGGTTCATCTCTAAGGAAAGTTAGACAGGAAAGGGACCCTGCCAGCAGAATGATCCTCAGCTCTATTTTTCAGCTAATGGACCCGAAAGGTAGGCACTTGCCCTTGGTCACTGTACACCCTGCATGCACTCCTCCTCAGATCCTCCTGGTGCCTGTGAAAGCACTGACTTTAGAAATGGAGATGAGCTTCCAGCTCTAGGGCACACTGGTGAAGGATGGTGGGAATCCATAGACTACAAAAGGTATCTCTTCTACCATAATAATTCACTTCACCTTTGTCAGGAGGTAAAAGAGTTTGGGGAAAAGGCTTAGAAGCAAACGTGGTTTGAGATTTTTTATTTTGTTTTGTTTTTTGTTTGTTCGTTTTTGCTTTGCTCACTACTCCCTCCCCTACCAGTAGTTTAGGGAGGAGAGTTCCAGAAAGGAGACCTTTTATTCCCAGGAACAGGGGTCTCAGTCCTTTGTTGATATCGGAAATGTATATGTATGCCTTTTTAACTAATTTCTTCTTGGCTCCAGAAGAAAACAGACATAGTTAGCAAAGGTGAAGACCCTGGTATGTCAGGAATATAATTCATTTTAGGGTTCTTGGTCCTTGAATTTGGCTGTGGCATGATTGACAAAGCTGAACGACTTCTTTTATGCTGAGAAGTCTTTGGTTAAATTGCAAGTTTGGTTTACTGATCTGCAGTGACAAAACTAAACAGAAATCAAGGTGTAAAATACAGTTCATGAACTGCTGTCTCCTGTAACTGGCAGTGGCAGTTGTGGGGTGTGTGTGTGTGTGTGTGTGTTCATTCTTCATTCCGTATGTTCTGTTGCCTTCATGTCTTCCTACTCTTGGTTTCTTGGTTTCTCTATTCTATGCCCTTTTCTCTCTTCTCTTAATCTTTTCTATAATCATGTCTCCAGTTGTAAGCACCATGAAAAATGCTAGTTTCATCATCTCTATTTGAAAAAAAAAAAAAAGTCAACCAAGAGAGAGGCCAAATATATCTGTCTTTAGTAGCTATCACTGAGTTTGGAGGGCTTCCTGCCAATAAAACTGTCTTCTGAACCTCCTTGGATCTTGTTGTTTTCACTAAGCACACCAGCCAATAAGGCTGCCTTCTGACATGAGTTTGAATATCTAGGTTGGCTTTTGCTCCTAACTGTGCCAGCCATTGAAAACAGATACCCTAGGCCTTTTTTTTTTTCCCCCCAGACAGGTTTTATGGGACAGTAAAATCTCTAAAAAAAAAAAAAAATAAAGGGGGGGGGGTGGTGGTGGTGCTAAGACTGACATAGATCACCTTATATTTAAATTTTAACAGGTAAAACTTTAAAAGCTACTCCATTGTCACCATTATTTCATAAAAAGGGACATTTTAGGAAGAATACTCACAATATAAGTTGAATTTTAGTCTATGGAAAACATACTGCTTTGATCTTTTTTTCTCATTTTATCAAAGACTGAATATAGATGTCAACCAGCATCCATACAACTTTGGGTCCTTAGTCTGATAAAATTGTTCCTTTTCCCATACAAATGGTTATGCCTTTAGGCTGATTGTTTTGCCCCTCAGGGGTTCTTATCTCCTATTGCATTTCTGTTGAGGATCGTCATTTTATCCTTCGAGTTACAAAGCCCCAAAGAGGCTAGTGGCAAATTCTTAGCTCCAATGTATAAACTGAGGCACTAAGAAATAAAATGAAATGAATATGACCCACACAGGAAAGCTAGTAAAGGGGTGAGCTTTATTTCTACTTTATTTTTGCCACCATGTAAGGCATTGTGGTATGAACTGCAGGCATGGGCTAGGTTGTGGGAAGCAGGGGTGTGTATGAGAAGGGAGGGAATGTTTAGGAACACAAATATAAGATGAGGCCCTTATTCTTGAGTAGATTGAAATCTAATTAGACAGAGATATGTACCCAATTCATATCACAAGACAGACAGTAATGAATGCTGAATGGAGGAATAAGAAAAGTACTGTAGGAGAGCAGAGAAAGGAGTAATTTATTTCACTGGAAGAATCAAAGAACAGATCAAAGAAGTATTATGTGTCATTATGTAATTGTGGGATTACTTGATAATTGTTCTTCATGGTTAAGATCTAAGCTCAATGAGAGCCGTATCTCTATCAGATGTGTGCACCTCTATAATCTCAGCCTTTAGCATAGTACCCAGTGTGTAGTACATGACCCAAAATATTTCCCGAATGAGAAAAGGAGTTTCTACAACGATAGGTGCTGTGAAAGATACCAAGAAATTGAAGTTTCATTCATTGCCTTTAAAACATTTGCAAGTAGATAGGTTTTCAAACATGGCAGATGTGTTCAGTCAACTCATTGCTTGTGTACAAGATCACAGATGGTCATAGTGCCTTACCTCTTTCATTCAGAAATGGAATAATTTTATCCCCACTCAGCTTTTTCTTAGGCATGGGTTTTGATGCCATATTTATCAAGACATGTACTTGGATGTAGATGTCATGCTGTGAAGAACCATTATAAACAAACGTTACAGCCACTTGCCAAGTAATGACTTATCCCGGGCATTTGCTTAAAAGACTGACTTTATTCATTTTATTTGCTGTATTCATGTACTGCTTAGGGAAGGGGGAGGGTGGGAGGCCAGCAATCCTTTTTTTTTTTTTTTTTTTTAGCCAATAATTATTTGCAGAGGGCTGTGGGCAAAGTGCTCAGCTCACACCTGGGAACAGAACTTGGGTTAGAGGGTGGCCATGGTGATATTTATACATCTCCAGGTTGTGGTTTGCCAATTGAAATGCAGACATATGCAGAAATGGCCTCATTGTCATTTCTTGTTTTTGTAATATTATCTTTGGCTCGACAGACTCATTTTTTTCCCCCTTCTTCTACTGTCAACACTGTTTTGGTGGTGAGTTATATTATCCGGTGACATCAGAGGAAGCAAAGTTACATGTGTCGGCTTGGCAGGAATCATCCACTTACAGCAAATTTGTGACAAGTTGCATTTTTCTACCATTTTCACCTTGAGTGATGAAGTATGCACAGTTTGGGGAGACACCCTGGGGCCTCCCTTGATGGTAACAGTGCTCTGTCAGTTGAGCTGCTGTTGCTTCAGTACCGGAGGGGAAAGAGCCGTGATCTTTGAGAATCCTTCCCTCTGAAGAGTGGGAACATATCCCCAGAGCTGATTTCCTGCATCTATAGGTAATAGAGGCTTAACTGGCATTAAAGTCATAGCCAGTTTCAGACCCATTAAGTTTAATGGTTTGTGTAATGATAGGCTACAACTGATAAAATAACTGAAGAACAATTCATGAGCTGTTTATGGAAGAATACCTTTACCATTCACAATGGACATTAAACTGTGGATGGTTTCATTGCAAAGCAAGAGTCCCCCTTTTTTTCCAGTTAGGTTTATATGCAGCCCATAGAGTATGATGTGAGGTGTATCTCGGGAGAAAAGTTGAAGCTTTTAAGCTAAGGAGCTTGAACTTTGAGTGTTTTCTATTATTTTTTCAAATCAGTGGCGATACATAATTTGGAGCTAATAAATTAATTTAGATGCAAGTCAAATTAATGTAAGTTAAAATCAAATACAGCTAGAAAAAGCCAAATATGTAGACTAAAACAACAGGCCCTGTCCCCACTCTTCAATGACCCATGGAAAGTAGAAAATTTTGTTTAAGATGCCACTCTAATTTATGTAAATCAGAATTTAACTGCCATGAGATTAAGAACTGTTTTCGGGCCCAGCCAGTGTGGCTCAGTGGTTGAGGGATGACCTATGAACCAGGAGGTCACGGTTAGATTCCCGGTCATGGCACATGCCTGGGTTGTGAGCTCAATCCCCAGTGTGGGATGTGCAGGAGTAAGCCAATCAGTGATTCTCTCTCATCATTGATGTTTCTATCTCTCTCTCCCTCTCCTTTCCTCTCTTAAATCAATAAAAATATTAACAAAAAAAAGTTGTCTGTTTTATTCATTCTTATATCCCCAGGGTCTAGAAAAATGCCTAGCATATAACTGGCACTCCACAAATATTGAACATAAGTGGTTGATGAATGTATATCTACTTGAGTGAGGTAGCTTTGTTTCATTTCTCCGTGAGACAAGTTCTTTAAGTGAAAGGGGAACAAAAAAGATCTCTACAAAGCAATTCAGTACTGGTTGATATTCTTCCCAGATCTACCTTTCTTCACAAAGATCTTTTCCTGAGGCTGAGAGCAAGCCACAGGGATTTGTGGCTGTCACCATCAATGAAAGGTTTGGGATATGATAAAATGTAGAAAAAGGCTAAGTAGGAAAAGGTACGTGCTTTATAAAATAGAATTTAAAACAATAGCTATCAGCAGCAGGACTCTGTAGGAAGCCCATGCTGGGAAAATATAAACCCCACCCTGGTGATGGCATCTGGTACAAATTGAGAAATGAATCGGAAAACAAAACAGAATGTGTCTTCAGCAGCCCTTAAGATCAAACCACCAGTGTATGATAAGCATGGGTCTTTGGAGCCTCTACCTTCCTCTGCATGAGACAGCTGGAATCAGTAGGGGAATGAAAAGGAAATGGCTTTATTATCTGTGAGCAGCTTGTCCCGCCCTCTGGATACCCCACTCTCCAAACATGCATTTTGATATGCCTCGCGAGTTCTCTTTATCTGATCATTCCATGTAGAGAAAAATATACCCCTCCCTGCCCACATCCCACATTGTTACATCACTGATTTCTCATCATTCTGACACATTCAATAATCTAACATTTAACTCAATTGAAAGAACAGTCATGGCCAGTGAAAAGGCATGATGGAGGGTAAAGAAAAATGGAAACTGTAATAATCGTGGAAGAAGCAGATTTCAAATTGGAAAATCAAACCCAATGATCAGTGAATGCTCCAGGCAAATGGTATGAGTTCAAAAAATTTAATTCAACAGAAATTTATTGAGCACCTCTATGTGTCCAGCACTGGGATATGTCACTGAATAACACAATGCTCTTTGCTTACTGGTGCTTATGCAGTAACATGTGGTATGTGTGTTCTCAACAACATTGCAAGTCACTTTGGACTGGAACCATGAAGCCTGGCAAGAGTGTTGACTTTAGGTTAAATTAACACCATTTCTATAAAAATCTAGAGCCGGAACAAACATGGAAGTGAGAGTCCTGTTGCTGATTGAATTTAGCCTTTCGCTATAAAAGCCAAGAGCCCAACTTTTGTCTGTTTCCTGATGGGCTTTTTACAAAGAGAATGGATTTTGACAATTAACCAAGAATTTAAAGTTCTTGGAAAGTGAAATGTTTTAAAACAGGAAGTCCTTGAAGAGAGAATTATAAAATCAAAGGGCCTTTTTTTTTTTTAGAGGAATAGAAAAGCAACTAACTTACCATTTCACTTCCTTCATATTATGGCTCAAATTTTCAGCAAGGCTTCCCTTGATCATCCAACCCCTCCCTACTCCTGGTGCTTCCTAACCCCCCTTATCTGTATGTCTGGTGTGTACCATCTGGCACACTATAAATGTCCTTATTTATTTGCTGATTTTCCTTTCATTGTGGACTATAAGCTTCATCAAAGCAAGGACTTTTTCATAGTTATCCCCAGGTAGTGTTAGGAGCCTCCCATATAAGGCTGAGAGGCATATTCCTTACTGGGTCTGTTATCACTGGCACTTTCTTGCCATTTTCTCTGTAACCAATGCTGGTGTCATTGTCACTGATGACTTTAGGTTCTAAAATGGGCAAACCAGATGTTACAGTTGATTAATACATCACATATCCACTGGTAAGGGAATGTCTCAGGTTGATAGCTGAAACTTGATAGACTCAGTCCACAAGGCACAAGACAAAGTAATGTGTGTTTTAAGACAGCTGTATTCTCCATCTATAGATGTGGATGGGTGGTCTTCTCCCGATACCAAGTCATGGCACAATTGGTTTTCATAAGACTGATTCTCTGATTCTGTTTTCTATAATAATCAGTGAAATAATTTTGAAAGTTTGTGGTGAGGAAACATGTAGGCATTTGAGATTTGTGAGGGGCAGTACATGACAATTTGAGAACAGAGTTCAAATGACCAAAATAAAATAAATGCTCATGTTAATAATAATTATTAGGGGCTTACTAGAGTCAATAATTCTGGGGTTGAGTTTCTGGGAGTTGATGGTTTGGTGACAAGTTGATGGTTTAGCAATTAAGTGTACCTAGTTGAGAAAGTGGAGGAATTTGAAGAGTTGTTTGTAGTTGGTGAATGTGGAGGCATGGAACACAGTGGAAACTTGGCAATTTGACTACTCCACACAATTCTAAAGGATAACTTTCTGTTCAAAATATGGAACTAGGAGCACCTTATCTTTCCTTTAAATAGGAGGGGATTTACATAGAAAACACAAATACAAATTATAAGCAACACAAAAGCAAACTAGAATGATTTTTTCTAGTCCTATTATGGATTGAATTGTTTTCCCAAAAAAAAGATATGTTGAAGTTCTAGCTCCTAGTAACATTGAATATTACCTTATCTGGACATAGGGCCATTGCAGGGAAATTAGTTAAGATGAGGTCACACCTTAATCCAACATGTCTGGTATCCTTCTAAAAAGAGAGCAGGCAGCCTGGGGCTACCAAAAGCTGAAAGAGGCAAGAAAGGATAGTGACCTAGAGGCTATAGAGGGGACATGGCCCTGCCAACACTTTGATTTCAGACTTCAGGCCTCCAGAACTGTCAGACAATTAAGTTCTGTTCTCCTAAGCCACAAAACCTGCGGTACTTTGTTATGGCAGCCCTAGGGAGCTAATACACCTTCCTAGACCCATGTGGGGCAGAAAAGGGAGAACCCCAAGTCAGAAAGTGAAGCAAAAAGCTATCACCTTCCCTAGCTAGTTTGGCTCAGTGGATAGAGTGTTGGCTCAGTGGATAGAGTGAAGGGTCTCAGGTTCGATTCTGGTCAAGGGCATATGACCAGGTTGTGGGCTCGATCTCCAGTAGTGGGCATGCAGGAGGCAGCCAATCAATGATCATCTCTCATCATTGATGTTTCTATCTCTCTCTCTCTCTCACCCTCTCTGAAATCAATAAAAATATATATGTATATTATTTAAAAAGCTATCACTTCTCTGGTGAGAAGTGTATACTGATGGCAGAGAAAAGAGTTTTCATTTTCTGGAAGCCTATAGAGTCCCCTGTCTTGTCTAGTGATTACAAGAATAGTTGGAGTATCTCGGGAGGTGAAATACCAGCAACCAAGACCAGATACCTCTGCTGTTGTCTCTGGCTGCCCAGATAAAGAGTCATAGACTGACTTTATTTATGATGCCAATTGGGATTAGGCCGGGGTCTAGAGAAGCTGGATATTTAGGCAAAATTTAACTCAAAATTTTTTTAAAATGCATTGATTGCTCTGGCCGGTATGGCTCAGTTGGCTGGGTGTTTTCTCATGCACTGAGAAGTTACAGGTTTGATTCCTGGGTAGGGAACATTCCCAGGTTGCAGGCTCAATCCCTGGTCAGGGGCGTGCATGGGGCAGCTGATTGATTGTTCACTCTCACATTGATGTTTCTATCTCTCTCTTTATCCCTTCCTCTTTTTCCAAAAATCAATTAAAAATACTTAAAAATCCATTGATTAAAGCCAGTCACCCTCTTTTTCCCCCAAATATGTTGCTGATGCCTAAAAGCAGCTCCTGTATTTCATCAAGTTGCATTAACTGGTTTATATTTGATGTCTATCAGCTTCATTTAATTTAGGGATAGCATGATGGCCAAACAAAGAAGGTTTCATTAAAGATGGAAATTATTTGGGGTATCTAGCCTCCCGAAATTATTGCCCTAGGGACACTTACTCATCTGCTTGGCTTCCAGTAATTTTTGTTTTTACTATTTCCACAGATCCTCCCCTGCTTTCCTCTCAGTGGTAACCATAGCAGGCTGGGTATTGTTTACCTGTCTTCTTATGTTCCACGTTCCTCACACTTACCCCTACTTAGTCTCTCGCAGTATCATTTACTCTTGCCAGTCAATGGGTTTTCTTTACTTCCTGTGTGTCTAGCTTGTCAGAGGGTGGGGAGGAAAGGAAAGGATGAGTAAATTTGTATGTGTGTGTAAAGGTTATCCAAAGCTGTTCTGACTTGCTTTCTGCATTTTAGGGGGAAAAAAGTGGAAAGAAATACCTTATAAAGCAATATTTTTAAAATGCAACTGTTCAGTAAAAAAGGACTTTGTTGTTTCAAGTACGGTGGTAACATGTTCTACCTGTGTTATTCATTTAATCAGGAGCCATCAATACATATTAGTGATTATGCAAATAGAAAAATTGTGCCATTTAATTGGACACTTTTAAAGAAACATAGATTTAGAAATATTGTCTGGAAAGTATCAATATCATTCATTTTAGAGCAAACTTCATTATAAACCCATCTTATTCATCTATCCATTTAACAAATATTTACTGTCTACCAGGTGCTGTGATAAGAGCTGCACATGCATTTAGAACAAGAAGGACACGGTTTCTGGCCTCCTGGGCTTTACCTAGCAGGGGCACAAACACACAAACCGGTGGGACAAGAGCATCCTGCTCAAGTATTTGTCAGGTAAAGGGTTGAGGAGAGAGTAGAGTGAGTCTATAGGAAAAGAAATAGCACATAAAAGGCCCAGAATTCTAAGAGCCTGCTAGTCAATGGAGCTGAAAATAATTTGGTAGGGCCTTTGCTTAGATGGAGAGGGAACGAAGTAGTGAGAGATGAAGCTGGAGATAGAGGCGAAAGTCATGTCAAATATCTTATGTTTTAGGTTAAGGAATTCCTGTTTTATTCTGAGGGCCATGGAGGGCTAAGAAGCAGAGCAGTGACTAGGAAAGAGCACCCTGGCTTTTGGATGACAATAGCCTGTATGCAGACAAGGCCAGAGTCAGGGAAGCCATGCAGAAGGCTGCTGCAGTACTTTAAGTGAGACCTAGGTGGCAGTGTCACTGATAGTAGGAGAGAGACATTCAGAGGGTAGGATAGATAGGACTGGGGGATTTGTTAAGTTTGAACATGGAGAATAGGAAGGAGTAACTCAAGGATGGCTTACCCATGACATATGAGGAGCTTCTTTCTATCCTAGAAAAAAAAAATCACTGTCATAAAACATGGTAGAAAGTGCTGGACATAGGAAAGCAATTAGATCTTAATTCTCAGTGCCATGTTGAAGAATCCAATGCTCTTATAACATGTCAAGTAGAGCTGTACATTTCTTTTCTGAAGACTCAGTTCATAACTGAGTTATGATGTTAGACCCATTCCTCAGTAATGAGGGTTTAGGTGCTGGGGAGAAGGAACACGTGGTGGCTGGATAGATGAGTCACTCTCGAAGGTAGTGTCATGCACAGCCTTCCACTCAGTGTTTCTAGGGTCTCATGGTCACAAAAGGAGGTGAAGCTCTCACATCCAGCAGGGTTAGGGAGCAGCACAGAGAGGACTGTGCCTGATGCCAAGAGAAGGAGCCTTAGCTCTCTGATAACAACTCACCCATTGAGTTGTTCAGCAATTTCTGTGAGAGAGTATTTACCTCTAGGGAAATGCTCACTAGAAGGCAAACATCTCTCTGGAAATCACCATTTGTTTCCACCCTTGAATGTTTTCCTTACATGTCTATTTGAGAAAAATGAGAACCTTTCTCAGGCAGTAAGTGCCACTACTAATTAATTACAGCTAAGACACTCGGCAACTTTTTCCAGGATATTCTCCTGGAAATTGACTGCACCCCTACAGAGCCTCTCTTCCAGCTTCTGACCAGTGGTATGCATCTCCTGCCCACATTCCTCTCACCAGCTCTGTGATGGTGGGCACATTTGTAAACCTTCATACTGTGCTGGGAACATACTAAATGCTAGAAACACATTAAAATATCATTTTTATTATTCAGTAACTTGGCAAAATGTATTGAAGCTTTAAGCTCCTTGCTTCCATTTTCCATACACTCCTCGCTGGCCCTCTATGTCCTGGGAGGGACTTTCCACTTTCTACTATGTTAGAACTTGGAGTTTCTCTACTCACAGACCACAGTTGAATACGTTACTTTTCATATTCAGGAAGTATTTGGTGCCCATTAACCAAGTCTGACCAATAGCATTGACCATGGACCTTGATTTTCCTTCTTTTAAGCACAAATTCCTTGTATCCCTTGGTTTTTCTCTGTTAGTGAACCCTCTTGTTGTTATAGTATTTTGGCCCTACTTGTTGCATTTAATTCCAGCATCTTTAGCAATTCATAACTTCTTTATATCTTTAAGGACTATACATGGAACTTTAAGACCAGTGTGTAACTAGAGCTGTGTACACTCCACACAAATTTGCCTCCATTCTAATGCCACCTATATTCTTCTATCTTTTTAAATCTGAGCTCACATTTTCGTTTTGAGCCTCTTTTACTCTTCTGTTTAAACTGCCTATTCAGTTTTTGGTGGGCAAATGTGTGTTTGCCTTGCCAAGGCATTTTCCAATTCTGTCTCAATTCTTTATGATACATTGCTCCTCATCTTTTGGATTGGATGTTTCTGTAGTTCTTTCTAGAGGAGTTTTGGGTTCTCTTACACATTCTCCTTCATATGCTTTTGCAGACTCTTGCAGATACATTCCCTTGGTGCACAAGTAAACCTTGCTATTCTTCTAATCCTGGTGGTAAATGTTTTCACTACCATAGACCCCATTGGCATTCTGGTGATGCCCAGGGACCCTTTCTCAGTATAGTGCCTTAAACTGTATATGTGAAATACATCAAATTACAAAGAAAGCCAATATAATTGAAAGGCAGTTAAATATTTTTATAACTGTCATATCATAGTAATAAATCAACTTATTTATTGGTACATTAAGTAATAAGATATAACCATAGAGCAAATAGCTATTCTATTTCTATTGGTGAGAAAAATCACAAATATTGTTATTACTGTGATTTGTTGTCTACATTGAAAATCAATGGCAATGCTAATTTCACTTAGAGTTCAGAGAAGAGAACTATGAACATTTTTCTCCATCTAAGGGCACGGAAGCCCTGTATTCATCCACAGGTGCTTGAGGGGGTGTCTAAAAACGTAGTTTAAGAACTCTTGCTGGTGGGCCTTTGCACTTTGAGACTCAGCTCAAGTAACAATCTCCTCAGTAACACTTTCCCTAAATTGACTAGGCTGCTTCTCTATCTTGTTCCAATAGCAGTACCTTGTTCACCCTCTACTATGCAATATTCATTTTTTATTATTAATACTACTACTATTACATGTTTTCCTATACCTCTCTCCCCAATTTGAACATATCTGTTTATGTTTTATTCACTTCAATCTCCTTAGTATCTAGGACAGTTTCTGGCATATTGTAGGCACTCCATAAATGTTTGTTTAATAAGTGAATTAAAACCCTAAATAGCTTCTGGTAAGTTTTCCCAGGTCACAAGTAATGAAAGGGCATGAATTTAATGTATTTGCTTCTACAAGGCACTGTGTACAAGCATTGAACTTCTAAGAGGTGTGCTTTCAGCAAAGGTCTAGACTTAACCTTTGCCTCTGCATTGATTTCCACTTAATCTCTCACAGAGTCACAGCTAGTGATTTATAGCTGAGTCTTCAAAGTATTTTAATACCTTATGAACATACAAATGGAAAAAATTAATTCCATTGTTAGATAAAAATATATGATAAAGATTACCAGCAAATAAGTATTTCTCTTTACAACTGAGAAAAAACTGACAAAGGGATATTGTTTATAAGGAATTTATTCTGAATAATGTGCTGTGAGATTATAAATAGCCTTAACTATTCATAAAAAATGGGCTTACAGAAAAATTATTCTAATTAGTCTAAGTGTATTAAATTTACCAGTAAGTAGCATGAATTAGCTGCTAGTTAAGTGTGAACTTTTACTTCGGTATTGCCCAGTTCTGTTCTATACTAAGTCACACATCAAAGAATACCTGAAGTTGAATATCATAAAGTTTTAGCCATTATTAGAAGGTGGAGATGACACAGTCTCTGGTAAATAATAAAATGACCACATAGTAAGCACAGAGAATCATAAAGAGTAAAACACAAGGAGACCATAGGGAGAACTGGAGCCAAAGGAGAATGAGCCCTGAGCTTCTTGTACTTGTCCTTCAGCAGGAGGAGAAGTCTCAGTACTGCTGGTATGGTCCATTTAAAAGCTCTCTCTCTCTCTCTCTCTCTCTCTCTCTCTCTCTCTCTCTCTCTCTCTCTCTCTTTCTCTCTCTCTCTCATCTCATTAGAATGTCTATCATCAATAAATCAATAAGCAACAAGTGTTGGGGAGGATGTGGAGAAAAAGGAACCCTCTTGCACAGTTGGTGGGAATGCTGATTGGTCCACTCACTGAGGAGAGTACATTTTTACAAAGCCACATTGATGTTAGAGGGATTTGTGATTCACACAGGCCAAGCTTTTCAACCTTCCAGCTTCTCAGACAGGGCTTTCTCCTGATGCCAAGGATTTGGGTCAAGTCACTTACTTTCTTTTTCCAACTCCTGCCTTCCTCTTTTTTTTTTGGTTCTAACTAGATAATGCATTCTAATTTTTATTTTATTTTTCTGTCCAACTCCTACAGCTCTGCCCAAGGCAGAATGCTGCAGGGATTAGAAGGACAAAGCAGATAAGTCAAATAGATATTGACAGCCAGTCAACAGGTACAAATTTCAGCAAGGCAAACGTTCAGAATTATCTCTTGGGCTTCCATCAACATAAGCATCACTAAATATCTTGATTTAAGGTTCTCACAAAACAAAAATCAAATAACTAATAAAGTGCAGGTATGAATAGCCTTCTGCTTAATGAGTTTGATTTTAATTAATTTCAAATTAGAGTTCTTGAGTAGTGTCACCTTTGGGCTAGATGCTTAGCCTGAGGGGAGTTTATTTCCCATAGGTCAGGCAGATGAGAAGACACTTCTTCAGCTCTTGTTAGCCACTTCAGATACCCTATCCAGCTCTTTAACATTTGGTTGGCATGTTGTCAGAAGAAGGACTCAGAATTGAGGCTACTTATGCAGAAAACAACCTAATTCAGGCCTTCTTTCTTCTTTGGCCATTCACAATTGTTTTCTTTAAACCTGTTGTACTGGTTGTGTTGATTCAAGTAATGATTTTCTTAGATAAATAGGGTATGTAGTTTAGAATGTGGTAGGTTCTTGAAAAAATATTTAGTAACTATAATGATATACTTACATCTATGTATGTATACATTTATATATTTTTAGAGGGTCGGTGCACGGCATTCGTGCACTGGGGGGGGGGAGGGAGGAGGGTCCCTCAGCCCGGCCTGTGCCCTCTCGCAGTCTGGGACCCCTTGGGGGGTGTCCGCCTGCTGTCTTACTAAGCTGGTAGGTGGACATTCCCTGAGGGATCCTTAGCACTGCCGCAGAGGCGGAAGAGGCTCCCACCACCGCTGCTGCGCTCATCAGCTGTGAGCCCTGCTTCTGGCTCCCCCTGTGGGAGTGCACTGACCACCAGGGGGCAGCTCCTGCATTGAGTGTCTGCCCCCTGGTGGTCAGTACACATCATAGCGACCAGTAGTTTCGCCATTCGGTCAATTTGCATATTAGGGTTTTATTATGTAGGATATTTACATTTATATATTATATTTTCCCTTGTATTTGTTTTAAGAATTTTAGAGTGGTACAGAAATAGCACATCAACACTTCACACCACATATATTAAAAAATTTACTTTGACTTTTTACTTTTAACTCATTGAAACTAGTCAAATTCTTCTATTTTCCTGAAGGTACATTTAGACATAACCTTACAGTTTAATACATATTTTGATGTTTTATTTTTGCTAAGGCCAAATTAAATCAAAGTCCACATATACACCAAATGCATTTTCACTTGTCATAAATTTATTATGAATTGGCATTGTGTTGATAAGGGTCTTATTTAGTCTATAACATTTTGGGAATTTTGATAAACATGATTTGTGCCATGATAACATTTAAACTAAGATAACTACTATTTTCTCAATGCATGTTAAATTTTATGGAAAATATAAGAAAAGCCTCTGGTAATGGAACAAATTATCAGTACAACAAAAGACATTTTCCCTGAAGGGAATTACTTGTTTTTACATTAGTGGTTAGAGCTATTCCATTACATTGTGTCATCTACACACTTCTCATTTTTCTTCCTAATAAGTATACAATTTAAAAACTAAAAGTCCTTCCTAAAGTATATGCATTATTTAATTTTCAAAAGGACAGTGAGATTTACTTGCACATTAAGGTAAGGTATCAACCAAGTAGGTTTCTAAGGATACTTTATTGAGAAGTTTATAGAAGTTGATTTTAGTTAAGGATTTGATGGCATCAAAGGAAGCAGTGAGCAGTGGAATTCACAGAGGACCCTCTATGTTATAATTCTGTGTTCTTACCTAATAGATGGTGTTCCAGAGACTTTTGTGTATAAATTAAAAATCAAATAGTTGTCTCTTTTCCTAAGCCTGTTTACTCTGGGGAAAAGATAAATTATTCTAAATTCTTATTCTACATTCCCATGAGTTTGCATGCGCGCACACACACACACACACACACACACACACACACACACATACTCAACATTTAAGTTACTAGACTGGAATAATAACTCAGCAAATATAGTAATATAGGCATTTATTTCTGTAAACAGGAAATAGAATACATTGATGTTTCTCTATCACCTCTGAATTTCTTCTTTCTTAAGTGAGAGATTGGGGCATCTAATCATGCCAAGGCCATCCTTCTGTTCAATATGACTTAATAAGTCCTTTTTATGTCACTGTTCCAAATTGCATTCTGATGGTTTTCAGGGATCAAACCAAAGAAAGCCCTGAAGTGAGGTCAGAATAGCATAAGTGTTCATAGGTAGTCATTCACGGTCACAGCATTGCAAAGTAGTGATGGAGGAGTTAATCTCATGCTTATTTTACATACTGGGAAAACTAAAGCCTACACAATCTAAATGCTCTGTCCACCATCACAGGATGATAGAGGGTAAAGCTGTAAGTATAATTCAGGTTAACTCTGACTTTTGTTCATCTGTCCCTATGAGTCACACTTTTTACACATTGCCTACTTTTATCAATGAAAACCCATGAGAACATTTAAGGATTTAATGACCAAGGCTGTTAGAATCCTGTAGCTACAATTTCTCCAGGAGTAAAATAAAAATCCCTTATAGATGTGTTAGGAAACCTAGTGAACTTAATTGTAAGCCACTTGGAATTTCTTGTGGGAAGGCCTCTTTATAATCATAAGTAAATTCTTCTTTAGTTTGCATCTCAGAATGCTCCCATTTATGCAGTTGTTGCTCTGAGGTCAGTTCCTAACAGAAGCTATTTAAAAAGAATCCAAAGAATGCCACTCACAGTTAGGAGAACTAGTTATGCTTTAATCACGAGCTACAAGGGTAGCCTCTAGGTACCACACTTAGTGCTAGTACCACCTTGCCCAGAAGTTATGTACCTAAGAAACTGATTTTTGTGTCCTAAGATGACAAATAAGATGTTTTTACATTGCAAAGTGAGGTCATAAATTTTAACATATATTATAATTCAGCTTCTCAGCTGTTGGTAGTGCTACAGAGATTTAGACCCTCACCATTTAAAGTGTGGCCCTTGCTGGGAACTTCTTAGAAATACAGGATTTTAGCCCCACCTAAGACCTACTTACTGGATTAGAAAAAGAACTTTAGATCTTCTGAAGCTTCATAAGTACAGTAACATTTGAAAAGCACTGCTGGGAACATCTTGAATATGCTGCAATCATCTCAGTCTTGGTAGTTGGCTTTGCACAGCCCTTACTGCAGACCTAGCCACTGTGTCCTCTAAGGTTAATTCTGGTAGTTCCACAGTCAGAAGGATGCTCAGGACAGCTCAATCTTAGACCTTTCTTTGCTGACAGTGCTGGGCTGCTATACAGTCATTCCCTTTGTCATAGGCTGATGCTCTCTTCACTATGTCATGTTGCCTTGAATGACTCTTTGAACTGCCACAATATTTTGTTTGCTTATGAGGACATTTATGGTTGCAAATTTTAAGAAATCATAGAGTGCAGTCATTCAAATAAAAATGAAATTGGAGCAGAATGAATATTAAATGAATTACTTGCATTGGAAAAATGACCATGCTCTTAACGCTTTTATTTAGTTTTAATAAATACTTACCAGTGGTGAAAGGTGGGCACATTAGTGGACTGGTATTTTCCTGCCTACCAACGCTGTGTCAATTTCAATGACACAGCTCTTTGGGATCAGACTCCATCATGTGCTAAATATTGACAGGGACCTCGGGCATGAGAGAGTCCTGTCCTTACGAGAATTTATCTAAATAAAAAGAGCAAACAGTTTTCATTTTCCTAATATATATTTTCCTAATAAAAGAGTTATTGAAACCTCTGACTTGGGGGAAAATGACAAATGGGGATCCTTAAGTTTTGCTTCATGTACAATGAGGCATGTCTGGGATTCATGGGGCATTCATCTGTGCAGCTCTTAGGACAAAGTCATTACAGAACAATAAATGGTTAATTATTAGGAAGAAAGGGATGGTTTTGTTAGGGATCAAGAGCATGTCATTGTGAGGAGGTTCAGAAGCAGCCCAGCCAAGAGAAGAGGTGTATTTTTAAGGGACATGGCTTAGAATTGCCAGCCCATATTGATAGTAGAAAGCAGATTGACTTTTTGCCAGTTTTAAAATCTCTTCATACAATGTACCCACTTAAGGCCTGCCCTTGGGGCAGTATGATCCCAGTACCACCACTTCCCTTGTATGTCACTGCAGGGAACTGTGTTTGCAAGTCTTAAGACATTATATACCAAGCACACACACAATCAATCTCTGAAGGACGCTACTCCTGGGCAAAATTAAGAGATGATGGGAGCACATTGACTACAA
Source organism: Cnephaeus nilssonii (assembly GCF_951640355.1). NCBI lineage: Eukaryota > Metazoa > Chordata > Mammalia > Chiroptera > Vespertilionidae > Cnephaeus > Cnephaeus nilssonii. The sequence goes on from NC_137079.1 coordinate 18,777,389, forward strand.
GTCTTGTTCTCATGCCTTAACTTGAGGGATATGAGTTTTGACACTTAGATTAGTTTGACTGGTGTAAGTAGGCAAAATAATTACCCCCATATTTTTCTGCCAAAGGTGTTTCACATCCAATCTAATCTTCCTAATCCCCAGAACCTGTGAATGGCACATGGCAAAGGAGAAGGAAGGCTGTCGATAGAATTAAAGTTGACAGCAGAAAGGAAGATTACCCTGGTTTATCCTCTACTGTGTTCCTCTGAGAACCTTAATTGGCTATATAGTCATCTGCCAATCACCAGGATATCCATTAGTGCTGGATTACCATTCGCCTCCTCATGGTTACAGAAGAATCTAGCAGATCCCTATTTAGTGGGAGACAGAATCAATGCTCATGTTAAATGAGTAATACATTTTGATGACTTATAAACTCCCTCTCATATAATCTCATAAAATGCCTTTGTGAATTCCATTCATTTTCTCTATTCAAAACTAACCAAATAAATCAGATAAGAAGGGTACATTAATTTATTTGAATAGATACTATCAACATTGTTCAGAAAAAAATAAGACACCAATTGACTGTATCATTATGTGCCCTCCTTAAAAAAGCACTGGAAATACACCTATATTATTTTATAAAAAATTATTATTATTAATAATTTTCTCTTTCCCCTTTAAAAGCAATTCTTTTCTGAATATACTTCTTCTAAGATACTTTATAATAATGGAGAAAATATTTATAACTATCCAACATGCTTCAAGATAATATTATCTGCCTCTATGGCCAAATTATATTATCACTTGATATTAGTAACACTCTTGGTTCACTCTTTTCTGTACTGAAATTCAAATTCTGAACTTTTTCTTGAGCAAACAAAGGCAACAGTTGTGAGGTCCCAGTTTATCTTTTCAGTTGGGCTCTTATAACAGCTGTTTGTGCAAAGTTGAGAGAAATTAACATTTGCAAAGTGCTCTGAACCCTGTTTTTTCTAAGTTCCCTGAAGAGCAACCAAACCACCAGAGTCCTGTAAAATTTCATGACCAAAACAGCTATGAAGATGGTGTTTCTCTTGGAATGTCTGTATGGGTGCAAACATTTTTTAATCCAGGTCTCTTGAGAATCCTTTTTAGTGGATGTGAGAACTGTCATTTTACACTACCTGCAACCTAGCAAGTTAGCCTGTCACATGAATGTGGGCAGAAGACAGGAGGCTCCTGGGTCAGAGATGAGGGAAAGTTTATTCCCAAGGGAATTGCAGGAGCAGAACAGCTGCAGTTGTACCACTTCCCCAAACCCAATTCCCATAGGTGAAAGGAAGAGTGCTTGAATACATGTGGGGTGGGGAAAGGTAAGCTTAGGGAACCCCCAAATTCTATAATGGTCTGATGATCCTTTGGTGCAGAGAAAGATGCAATCTTTTACTCGATAGCAAATAAAATGTCTTTTGCTGCAGAAGGAGACACTACCTCTATTTTCCAATGGATTTTTGTTACACAAGCATTCTGGGAACACTAGCTTGGAACAGTTATTAGATCATTCATTCACAAGATGTACAGAGATGAGAGAAGCCATGAAGAATTGTCTCCCAACAACAGGTTTATTAGATGTAGATAAATTCTTTTCCATGTTGGTAAGACTGTTGCACAATGAACATTATCATAGATATATATTATATATAATGTTAAGCCCTTTTCCTATAGAAAAGGATATATTTGGCTTCCCTAGCAGAATACTTGTTTCAGTTATGTGATCAACCTGTTTAGATCAGGCAGGTTAAATTAGATCAATTTTATTTTTTTATAAGTACTGTAAATATTTAGCTGGGTTGGTGATGGGCATGGGGATGACAGAAGGGAGATTGTATGGCCCATAACGAAGTATTACTCTTTCTCTTGCACTTTGCTTCCCATTTTAATGTTGTTGATCAGCAGCCAAGGAAGGTCCAGATGATCTCAGACTTAGAGGCAGGAGGGAGCTAAGGAATCTCCCAGGCTGAGGTTGTCAAATCTGCACAGACTTGTCAGAGGAGCACACCATAGTCAGGTCTTCAGCCATCGAGGTCATTGAGAGCCGCACTGGCCTTGTTGCTATTTCTGGAACTGGGCCAGATCCCATTTAGGCTCTTTGCATTGAAGACTCTTTGCATTGATTCTAGTCTCTCATAGGCACACTCTTCCCCAGATAACCCCGACTCACTTCTTGCCTTCCTCCAGTGTTAACCTTGTCAGCAAACCACCCTGAACTGCAGGTACCTACACACACACACACACAGCAGAATATTCAATCCCCCTTACTCTGATCCATTTTTCTCGTCTTCCAATATAGTTTATCATTTATTTAACAAGAAGTTAAGCTCAATGAGCAGGGCTTTTCTCAACCTTGTTCTCTGATGTTTTATAGGCACCTAGGTCAGTGCCTGGCACATAAATAAATAAATAAATAAATAAATAAATAAATAAATAAATATTTTCAATAACTACTTTCTGAATAATGAATGAATGAATGTAACTATTGGGATTTTTCATTGTTATTTGTCTTGTTCCTAGGAATACAAACTGAGTCATATGATGTACCATTTTTGAAATATCATGGGCCAGGTTGTATCCTCTATTTGTGGGTGGGAAATGGTAATAAATGAATGAAGCATAGCCACAGTGACCCGGTTGATGATAATAATGAATCACCTTGATAAAGTACTTTTCTTCTTCTACCTTTTTTTTCGGTGGAATTCCCCTCAGTGTCAGCGTGATGGATTATCACCATTCCTTCTAGGAAAATGGCTATTCCATCTTAATGCAGGCTTTAAGAAATGAAAAATAATGCCTACTTAAATCAACTTTTAATTATATACACTAATGGAGTGCTGATGCTAAAGAAATAATTCCCAAATAATTTACATTTGACTTCAGGATGCAACCAAGGGCTTGTACTCAGAAAAAAATGAAACATCAGAAGCAGCGTATGATAGTAGAACAAGCTGTTGTCTAGAAGTTGGAAAGCTGGGTTTGGTAACAACGTGGTGTTGTGGGTTGGATTGCATTCCCAAAAAAATGATGTATTGGTGTCCTAACCCCCAGTAGCTCAGAATGTGACCTTATTTGGAGACAGGCAAAGATAAGTTAAAATGAGGTCATTTGGGTGTGCTCTATTCTGACAGATGTTTTCATAAAAAGAGGAAAATTGGATGCAGCGACAGACATGCACATGGGAGAATGCCATGTGAAGATGGGAGTTATGTTGCCGCAAGTCAAGGAACTACTAGAAGCCAAAAAAGATGCCTGGAATGGATCCTTTCCTGGCATCTTCAAAAGAAGCATGGGTCAGTGGACACCTTCATCCCTGATTTCTAGCCTCCAGAGCAGGAAGTCAATACATCTCCATGTTTAAGCCTTCCAGGTGGTACTTCACTATGGCAGCTTTAGTAGACTAATACACTTTGTGACCCGCTGCTTATGTGGTCATTTAGCATGCAATTTCTTTTAATCTTCAAGCCTCCATTTCCTCATCTCTGGATAGAAACCAAAGCCTCTTGCTGCTTGGAGGCTCTATAATGAAAGCTTCCTTAGATGGGGGTCTCTATCTTCCTTGCTTTTCCCAACTTAGAAGTAACCCCCACTTCATCTTGGTGTCCTCTAAAATTGGTAATGACTCTAGAAGAAAGTCCCACAAATAGTCTGCACAGCAGATAAAATGCATGAGAAATGACCCTATTCAAATTTGAGTGTTTCTGTTGGAAAACTCAAAGATTTAACATTTTCACATTTAAAAAAAAATCCCATATTTTGATAACCCAACTCTCAGCTCTATTTCTGTGAGCAGAATCAATTCTGTTACCCAATCCCAACCTTCTTCCAGTTACTGTTCAGTTGAACAAACATAGGTTTTCCTCAGGCGCTGGCATAGTAATGTCAGCCTGACATGGAATAGGGCTAAGCGTGAAGATCTGACTTATATTCCAGCACCATGCATTTAAAACAATCACATCCACTGAATTTTCTTCTCTGCTGCTTTGTTTAATATTTGGAGTAAATGCACGGAGTGGTGTTGCCACATTTATTCCAAAACATGTAAAAAGAAAGATCAATGGAAAACATTGTTCCAAAGTATATTCTATTGGGGAAATATTTTTAAAAGAGCCACTTGATTTGTGACTTGTCTTTTCACTATACTTCTCTGAAAAATGATAGATGATTTTCTATAGATTAATATAGTTCAAGCATGAAAGTTGTTCTCCAGAAGAAAATTACACCCATAAAATAAATGTTGATTTTAAATAAAAGGTTCCAAGTGTTCTGAGAAAGATACTCCTGGATAAATATAGCTAATTCCTAGGAAATACATAGGAGGATTGGTTTACTAAGTATAAGTCATTTAATACTCTTCAAGAGGAAGGCATCTTATCATCAACACTATTATTACAAACATCATTTTCAATACCATCCTGTGCTTGGAAAGGTTACTTCTCTGAGTCCTGGGATTGTCTGGCATGGAAGCAAGAGGCAGATTTCAAAATCCCTGAACAGTTAAAATAGGTCAACATGAAAGCCCATGAGTTCTCCCTAATAGTCTAAAACTATTTATATCTGATGTGATTATAATATACGGACTTTTTTTTCCAATTCACATTAGAAACCTACAGCATAGGGCAGGAATCAGAAAATCAATTAAAAGGAAATGAATGAGTAAAAGAACATGGCAATGTTAGGTCATTATGTCTGTATTCAAATAGCCTTCAAACCACAATAGTCTCTGAGTGTGCCACTGACAAAGCTCAGTCATCTATGGTTATCATTATGACCTTGAAACGAATCTTAGGGTAGACATAAAATACTATGTGTTAGGTTAGAGAATTGTATAGTGTATTTTAAAAAGATGTTCCATGCATAGTAGTTGATTTGGTTTTAATATTGATAGTTAGGTAGTGGGTTATAGAATCCTAGAACAACTTGTTCTCATGGAAGACCTTATTCCCTGACAATGCCAGCTGAGTGAATAGTTTCTGTGCTAGTGCCTATTCAAAGAATGTGTGATAAAAGCCAGGCCTGGTGTTCCTTAGGCCCCATAGAAGAGAAAATGAACGTGTGTGTGTGTGTGTGTGTGTGTGTGTGTGTGTGTGTACATACATGTACATGCTTTGGAAAGCCATTGATCTGTACACATCCTTTCAGTTCATTAAAGAAATTTTGGGTGCCTACTATATGTCTTTACATTGGCTGTTCTCTGAATATTTATGATGAATGAGATAGCTAGCAGGAAGAGCAGGCCCCAGTGCTGGAGAAATCGTTCAAGAATATGATGAGAGAGTAGGCATGAAGGGAAAGTATGTTATAGGCTCTCCTCACTTTCTGATAAAAGAACACTTTCATCATCTATGCTTAGAACTTTAGACTCAGAATACTTTATGGTGAGTAGAAAAGACTAAATGAAGTAGGATGAGAAAGCAAGACTGCCTAGTTCATATAATGAGTACATTCTCTGAGTTAATCGGGTGTCAGCAAAAGCAGAAATGTACCCAGTGGGAACAGAGGGAGGCAGTTTTTATTAAAGTCTTAATTTCCAATGAATGCCAACAAGAACTTAGTTTAACATTCCAAGAGAAATCTTCATTTTTCATCCCATTGTGGTCTGAAGGCTCTTCAAAGGACCTTCAAGCAAAGCCAAGGGTTTTCAACAGTACGTCTCGGGAAATAGACTCAAGGTCTGTGAACCAAAGTCATATTCATAGTCCTCCTCTTATGTGCTAGTGTGATATTATTTGATTTCCTCTTTTTCCATTTGCTTGTTCCCTTGAGTTTTTAGAGATGCGGTTTCTAAAGCTGGTTTTCTACCGGGTATGTGATGAGAACATTCTTACTTTGAAAGGAAAAAATCCCATCCTAGCCTCCTGAAAATTCTCTCACTCACACACATGGGCAAAGTGATCTGTTCTCAGCCTCCTCTCTTAATACTCACCCTGGGAGGCTGCCTAGGCTTTGCACCCATTGCTTCACAAACTATGCTAAAGGCTGACTCAGTGACCCAATTAATCATGTTGTCTACACAACCCTGGAGCTCGCCTAGACATATGTGCCTTCAAGTCTGCCCAACTCTTTGCCTTGTGTATCATTTCTGAAGCCTCACTTTCTTTACTCAGGATGCGAGAGCTTGGATCAGATTGTCTCTAATGTTCCTTCCAGTTTTGACCTGTTAGAAGTGTCTGCTTTTACATGATTTGCCAAAAGTCACACAACCATAAACATCTGGGATACATATAGTATTGGCTTATTGTCTAACTTTGGGCCAGTCATTTCAGCTAAGCAAACTGAAAAATGGGTGCTGGCCCAGAATCAAGTCTTAGAAGACTTCTTTCCTAATATTTAACACTTCTTAAATTAAATCATTCTTCCTGTTTCCCTTAATTCCTCCTCTCCTCTTAATTTTCTTAAACTTTCAGAGCCCTCTGACATTCTGAACAGAAGGTTACAAACACTTATCTTAATGTTTGGCCATGTCCCAGGAAAAGATCCTCACCTAGCCACATCCTAGAACATTTTCTCTGTACTTTGAGTCTGTACTTTGAGATCACTAAGCACACACATGCACACACACACAAACACACACATCATCCAGCATTCCCCCGAGGATGAATGAATATTCTTGGGCCAAATATTGCATGAGGATTTGGGCAATGTTTTGGCAAGTTGAACAAGGCTCATATTTATGCTCTCTGGCAAGACAATTGCTTGATCATCCTGTTCTTGGTGAAGGGCATTGTTTTCTAATCAAGATAGCTTAACCACCCTTGGGGTGATATTTGATACTGTAGTTGCCTGAAAATGTCATGTTTTCATAACGGATGTTTCTCCAGCATTTAGAAATTTAGGTTACGTTGGAATCAGGGACAAGAAGAAATATTTACTGTGTATCTATTTCCTGATTTTACATGACATTTGATATTTACACAAATTTTCTGAGGTCAATATTATATCCAGTTGGCTGTCAAGGAAATCAATGCTTTAATTAGTTAAGTGATTTGATATGCATTAATCACAGAGCTCTTATTCTTAAGCTTGTATTCTTTCCTCTAAATCATGTTGCTTTTCTAAAGAGAAACTAAAAATTTGAAAACAGAGGGAGAGTGGTCATTAATGACTATATTCTGAAGTTTGTATAAAAATCAATTATTTAATTCTTATAAGAATCAAGCTTCTCCTTCCTCCATCCTTTCAAAATTGTCACAACTTATATATAGTATTTACATTGTAATACTTATGAAAATATTGTTCACTGCTGAGCCACTCTAACCACTCCTCTAATCTTAAACAATCCTTTATTTTATTTTGTTTTTGAGTTATCTATTCAGATTTTTATTTGCCTGTTTTCTATAAATCTACTGGTATTCTCTTACTTACTCAGATTTCTTTGTCATATGCCTATCCATCAAGTTCACCTACCATCAGTTTCATTTTGTTTATCTATTCATAAACACTTAGGTTGTTTCCATATTTTGGCTATTGTAAATCATGCTGCAATGAACATGGGGGTGCATATATCTTTTAGAGTTTAGTGTTTTGTTTTCTTCAGATAAACACCTAGAAGTGGAATTGTTGGATCATAAGGTAGATCTATTTTTATTTTTTGAATAACCCTATACTGTTTTTTTCATAGTGCCTGCAACAATTGACATTCCCACCTAGAGTGGACAAGGGTTCCCTTTTCTCCACACCAACACTTGTTATTGCTTGTCTTTTTGTTAATAGCTATTCTAATAGGTGTGAGGTGATATCTCATTGTGTTTTTAATTTGCATTTCTCTGATGACTAAGTGATTTGAGCACCTTTTTTATATACCTGTTGGTCATTTATATGTTTTCTTTGAGAAAGTATCTATTCAGATCTTCTGTTCATTTTTAATGGGATTATTTATTAAGTTGTATGGAGATACTTTTTAAAAAAAAATTTATTGATTTCGGAGAAGAAGGGAGATGATGATATAAACATCAATGATGAGAGAGAATCATTGATTGGCTAAATCCTATATGCTTCACACTGGGGATCGAGCCCAGAACCCAGGCATGCACCTCACTGGGAATCCAATTGTGACATCCTGCCAGTTGGGCTGTATGGAGATAATTTTAAACTTGTTTTACTTAGGAGTCTAAAATGTCCTATGAAGGCTATTAATGTAGTTAATCTTTCAAAAGCCCTCAATGACTCTAAAGCTACAATTGACAATGTGGTTCAATGTATCAAAAATACTGAATTTGGCTTCTATTACAGGCTCTACTGCTGGCTATGTGGTACTGAGTGCTACCCATGTGTCAGTGCTTTAGGGAAACATTTAAAATAATTATTTTATCTAATAAGCAAAAACTTCTTTTAAAGAATGAAGTGAAGGGGAGGGGAAGTATGAGACAATAAAATAAGCAAACAAAACATAGAGGAAGAAATAGAAACAGGAAAGTAAGGAGTATTGAGGTTTTAGGGGTGAATTTTGATATAATTAATGTAATTTAAATACTTTTTTTAGTCCTTGCCAATGTCATTCATTCAGCAAGTATTTATTGTGTGCCTACTATGGGCCAAGCATGTTTCCATGAACCAGGAATTCAGCAAGGAATGAAGCAGTCATCTCTGTCCTTGTAGAGGTGCATGCATGAGCCTAGAATCCTACTCAGAAGCAAGAACTGGGAAGATATACTCTCATCCAGATCAGCAATAGCCCCTGAGCGTTCTGTGGTGGGACCATAGGGAAAATGAGGAAAGGGGTACAAGAGTATATCAGGACACGAGTCATGTTGAAACTTTAAAATGGATGATCAGGTTATTAGGGATGCATTATTTTTAGTAGATTTGAAGGAGTTGAGTGAGTTATCAACATGGATATGTAGATGAAGGACATGTTGGGAGGGCAACCGCAAGTGCAAAGGCAGGAATGGGTGTGCTATGTTTGAAGAATAGCAAGCAGGTTGGCTTGGCTGCAGCCCACTGAGTGAGCTGGCAGTGAGGTCAGAAAGGTAAGGGTGGGGAAGTAAAGATTACTTTGGCCTCTGCTGGCAATGACTTCAGCGCCAAGTATAGGACAGCAAACTGTTTGAAGGATTCCATGCAGATGAGTGACTTGTTCAGACTTACGTTTTGATGTAATTATTGCATCATTAACAGGGTGGTTTTATTTGAATGTGTAATTTTGTTTAGTTTGTGGGTCAGAACTAATCATTTTAAAGCAGGAAAGAGGGACACTTCTGGGATAGAGATTCTAACCACATTTATTGTCATAAAGGAAGTTCATGTCAATCTTATACCAGTGAGAGTAGCTTTTAGTCCTGATTGCCACAAAAACAAATGACTTTGGATGTTAACTGAATGTACTCTCCTCATTTGCAAGCTGGGAATAATAGTTTATATATAATAAGTCATTATTAGTAGCTTAAGTGCTTAGAAATATACTGGAAGGAAATACATACTGAAATGATAAGAATGGTATCTCTGGGTCTATTAAAATCATCTTTTTCTTTGTTTTTTTCTTTATTTTACAAATATTTCTGCCTTGCATCTTTTTTTCTTTTTTTCTTTATTTTACAAATATTTCTGCCTTGATTCTATGTTACTTATGTAATCAAAAGTAGCCAAGACATATTATTTAATAAATCTTGATGGAGTGGAATTGCAGGGAAGGTTAGAAAATGCAATGTAAGGAACCCCAGTAACTAGACATAGGAGCTCAGCACTCATTTTTTCTCAATGATTCTCTGACCACACATATTTACCACCTGGGGAGCAGAAATATAATTTGATGAGAGGTTTGTTATTATAAAAATAGTTTTCAAAAAAATTGAGATAATGTGATACATGTGAATTTTTTAAATGAGAAATAAAATGTAGAAGTAGTCACCTAAAATCTGTTCTTTTCTTCCATCACTTGGGCAAAAAGTAACATGAACTCTCCTGCATTATAAATGGAAAAGGGAACAAACTCAGAGTCATTTAATGTGTGAGATGGTCCCTTAGAAAAATCAGGCATTTGCCTATCCCTGCAGTTCACACTTTTCACTTTTCCTGAAGAATGCAAGAGTAGCAGTGACTGGATACTGCTGAAAATGTACACTGTTGACCTGGCAAGGTGGGCACTACCTGGCAAAGTGTTTTTTAAATATATTTTTATTGATTTCAGAGAGGAAGAGGAAGGGAGAGGGAGAGAGAGAGCTAGAAACATCAATGATGAGAGGGCATCATTAATCAGCTGCCTCTTGCACACCCCACACTGGGGATTAAGCCTACAACCCAGGAATGTGCCCTAACCAGGAATTTAACCATGACCCCCTGGTTCATAGGTCAACTCTCAGCCCCTGAGCCACACCAACTGGGTATGGCAAAGTGGTTTTATCAAGACCACTCCCCACTGGCAAGGTTTCAAGAAAGAAACAAAAATGAAGAATGCACAAATTCCATCTAATGCAAAAACGCCAGAATTGAAGGTGATTTTAAAATAACTAGAACCAGTTTCATTGGAAGGTGATGGAAAAACACTTGTATCTACTTTTTTGGTAGTGGAGAGCTCACAAAGACCTGCGTATCTCCCAGACCATCTTAGAGAGTCACTCTGTCATGCACTATCTAATGGGTCCTTCAGGCTTTAATGGCTCTTGGAAGCCCTCAGAAGTGAAAGTCCTGTAGGACACAGCTTAATTGGATATTAATTAGATACCTGTTGACTTAAAGGGGAGAGGTCATAGAAGGGGAAATGGAGATTATTGGGGGCCAAATATCTATGAATTCCCAATTTTTTTAAAAAAAGTTTTATTTTTTTTTAAAGCTGTAGGTCTTGACTAGCTAAAGAAGATTGAGTTTTTTCTTTGTGTGTTTTTCTGAATGTTGATCATTGCCTTCCCTGTAGTCAATCGACATTTTTATTACTATCAAGACCAGAATTATTATCCTAATTACTGTGAAAGGAAAACTATGCCTTGCTAAAATGAGGGAAGCCATAACCCATTGCTTTCAGTAGTAAATGCTGTCCTTAGTGCTGGAAATACTACTGTTATCCCTTTTTCCACTTAAAACATAGCTGTGAAATGTATAAAAAGATGAGCTTTGGTTTTGTAAAAAAAGTTTCACAACACTTTTTGGAGCAAGAAAGCCACTAAAACATGATTGTCTCTGGGTTGTGATATTATAGGTAATTTTAAATGTTGTCTTTATAACTTCTTGCTTTCCAATATTTTACAACAGTAATAAATATCATTAATTATTAATTAAGTATTACTAGCATTACAAAATAATGACAGAAAAAGCAAAACACATACCTCCAGATTTTAGAGGACATTTGAATGCCATTACCTAATGCCCTTTCGTTTTTTTCTTCCCAGGATTTTGGTAACTTAAGTTGTAGCAAAGCAAGCTCTCCCTCTACCCAGCCAGACATCTTTCCCAGTCAGAAGCTATGACTCGGTTCTTCTAAGTTCAGTTGTGAACAATCTATTTCCTTTTTCATGTATAGCTAATCTTTATTATGAATGAAATGCGATTAAATCTAAGAACACTTTAAAAACACCATAAGAACACGTGGGGAGACTTCCTGTTTGCCAGTTTGCTATTTCCGTCTAATAACAGATTTTAAAAATCCAATTAGAGAACTTGTAAAAAGGAAGCCCAAGTTAAAAATATTTGACTGCTTGACTCAGCACAGTGGGGAATGGTTTATAGGCCAATTATTTATGGTGAATGGGATCTTAGGATGAGACACTGGCTTCTCTAGCCCATTAAAATAATAATTTTTTACTGCTCATACTGCTCCTAAAGCTTCCCACTTAATTATACCAGGTTAAATATCAGCCATTCTTACTCCCTTTATGGGGAGGGAAATCACACTGATTCACCCACATAATACCATCCTCATATGCTGAGGGACTGGAGTTGACCTAAGGGGAAGCAAGCAGATGGTTTAGGAAATAAGATGTGATTTTTCACACAGTGGTTAATGCATGAGAAAGGCATGCTGGGCCTCACGTCTACATGTCCTCTTTGAATCTTCCTTAAATGACCCTCTTTGGTTTGATTTCTTAGCTACATTAGAAGTAGACGAACAATGAATAATTTTTCACCTCTCATATTGTGTATATATGCCCTATCTTCTTTATCCATTCATCCATGTCAGTCACTTAGGTTGTTTCTGTATCTAGGCTATTGTGAATAATGCTGCAGGAATCAACTTATCCTTGAATCAAACCTTATTGGTTTCTTTTGATTTGCTAATTTTATTTAGAACTCTTCTACATTCATAATTGAGATTATTTTAAAATTGTGTTGAACAATGATTTGTATCAGGTTTTGTTGATTTGGTGAAGTGAGTTAGGAAGTTTGTATTGTAAACTGAAACAGTTTTTGAGAGTTTAGGAGAACTGGTAATAAAACCATGTGGGCTTGGTACCTTGAGGTAGGTGGGGTGAGGGGCAAGGTCTTGTCTTCCTTATCTATTTCTTCTAAGGTGATCATCTATTTAGGTTTTCTATCTACCCATAAGGCAATTTTGAAGTCACTGATGCTCAAAAGAAAATTCATCATTTGGTAAAGTCTTAGCTTGGGCTGCTGTAATAAATTACTATGGACTGGGTGGCTTAAACTACAAACACTTATTTCTCATGGTTCTGGAGGCTGTAAAGTCCAAAATCAAGACACAGGAAGATCCAGTGTCTGGTGAGGGTCTTATTCCTGTTTTTCAAATGATTGTCTTCTCCTTGTATCTTCACATGGAGGAAAGAGAAAGGGCTACCTCTCCTTCTTTTCTTATAAGGGCATTGATTCCATTATGGGAGCTTGACTCTCATAACCTTATTACCTCGCAAACACCCATCTCCCAATACCATCACTTTAAAGCTTCAATATATGAATTTGGGAGACACACAGACATTCAATTCATAGCAGGTAGCAATATCTCCACTTAACGAAACTCTTGATGCTTCAACTAATGAGTTTGAGACATATACAAAGTTTTATCTTTAAGGATATTTATCCCACCATTTTCAGTACAGTAGAATTGAAAAGAACAATGAGATCTGGTTAAATAGATATTATATATCCACTAAAATTATGCTATAGAAAAACTCTTTACTTGTCATACATGAGGTAGATTATATAAATAGTAATAGTGCTTTTCTTTGAATATTAGCATTACAATGACTTTTTATGTGGTTGCCTTCTTCAGATTTTCTATAAATAACATGTTTGTTTTTTTAAACAAAAGTCAGAAAAGCAATGGTTGTGTTTAATTCAATTAAACAAAACAGAACCATAAAAACCTGCTGAGTGCTTCCTATGTTCCAAGCACCATGTAAGAAATTAAATGAATCAGTCTCCACCACTCATGTAATTTGCAGCCCAAGGACAGAAGCAGCTAAAATATTATACATAAAAGAAGGCAGGATGGGATAAGTGCTATGGAAATTATGACTTTGGCAACAGACTTGGTCAAAGGCCCCAATCCCTTTTTGTACTTCTGGATATTCCTGCTGGTATTTTAAATGACTTTGAAGTTTCTCTTAGGGTAGGTTTGCCAGACAAAATATAGGACACATAGTCAAATAGGCATTTAAGATTTAAAGAAGATTAATTTTAACATCATTTTGTCCTGTGCTTATTTATATTAAAATGTATGTTGTTTATTTGAAATTCATATTTTCCTGGGATGAATCTGACAACCTTACCTTAGGAATAAATTATTATCTGTTATATTTGTATAAGGCAGCATTTCACAAATCTCCAGAACACCAGTTCTATAAAACTCAGCAAAAATAGCTCTGTGGTCACACATGAGAGTGAGTCACTGCCTGCTGCAGCTCCTCGTCTGCATAACTATAAATCTGAGTGATAGTCATCTGTTTCAACAACCGGTGTAGACTGGACACTGACTGATCCGAATGGACTCTGGCCATTAACACGGCTGTGGAGATCCACGCATCACAATTCACACCTCTAAGCATTTGCTGTTTGTAAGACACCCCACTAGTGCTTTGCCTCCTTCATCTCATTAAATACCCACCCACCTGTGAGGAACCGATTGGGATTTTACCTATGAGGAAACTGTGGCTCAGAGAGGTTAAGCAACTGGCCCAGGCTCACAGAGTAGTCCGTGACAGAGTTTGAATCTGTCACCTGTTAATAAGTAGAGATTCAATATAGGCCATAGCCCATCAGAGGCCCTCAGGAATTCTAGAGTCAAGAAACCTTTGACTTTGTTTAAATGAGCAGAGTATTTTATAGTACCAAGACCATTTTGTTTTGTTTTGATTTTTGTTAACCGTCACCCAAGGATATTTTTCCTATTGATTTTTAGAGAGAGTGGAAGAGAGTGAGAGAGAGAGAAATTGATGTGAGACAGGTGGATTGGTTGCCTCCCACACACGCCCTGACTGACTGGGCCTGGGATCAAACCTGAAACCCAGCTGTGTGCATGCCCTTGAGCAAAATCAAACCTGGGACACTTTGTTGCACAGGCTGTCGCTCTAACCACTGGACTATACCAACCAGGGCATTAAGAACTTTTATATACATCTTACCTTCGAGTACCTTTTTAAAAAAGTTTTAGAAATACATTGGCTCAAAAAAAGTACCTTTTTTAACTGTTTAAATATTTTTTAATTTCTTGGAACATTTTGTTTTTTGTGTGTTCTCCACATCTCGACATACTTCACTATGTTCTTTTTAATAACACAAATTCTTGTAAGAGTATCCTTATATAGAACAACCTTCTACCATAAAACAAATGCTTCAAAAAATTCGACAGACCTTCACAGTGGCTCAAACAAAATAATTTCTAGAGCTCTTAGTTCTGCGGAATTATTATATACTAGTAGCCCTGCGCACGAATTCGTGTGCCAGTAGCTCTCTGCGGGGCCTGGCCCCTCCACGCCCGCTGTCCATAGCCCAGAGGCCCATCCGTGGCCGGGCGTGGAACATTTGCCTCATCATTGGGATGACAACGCAAACGTTCCACGTCCCAGCCTGGCCAGATGCCCATCCGTGGCCAGGCGCAGAATGCTTGCCTTGTCACTGTGGCAACGAAGCAAGCATT
Source organism: Cnephaeus nilssonii (assembly GCF_951640355.1). NCBI lineage: Eukaryota > Metazoa > Chordata > Mammalia > Chiroptera > Vespertilionidae > Cnephaeus > Cnephaeus nilssonii. The sequence continues at coordinate 18,792,426 of NC_137079.1, forward strand.
CTGCCAGGCCACTCATGCTTCCCACTCTCACCGGCCACCCCCCAGGACTGGGGGACTCCGGCAGGGCTGAGAGGACTGGGCGCTGCCATCTTGTGGCTATGTGTGCCACCATCTTTGTGATGGAGCGATGGTTAATTTGCATAGTAACCTTTTATTAGATAGGCTATAAAAAACTGGGAAAGTATGGGATCAACTTTCTTTCGAGTGTCTAAATACCTAATATGCTACAGCCAGCCAATTATTTTTAATGCAAACATTTATATTTCTAAGCACAGGGTCTATTAAAAATAACTATCTGGATTTAAGTGTGTCACTAACTAGATTTATAATTTTGAGCATATCAAGGCTATTGAGCTAAATTACCACAAATATCTTAATTTACTGAATTGGCAGGATTAGAGTAGATCAGAAAAACTAAGATTTAGGAACCTTAGTTATCTTTCCCAATGTCATAATTATTTCATTGAAAAAAACATAAATTGGTATTGGGGTGAACAATTGTAGTTTTAGCACCTCTCATCAAAGCATTGCATATAACAAATTATTTTTTCAGTAAAATTTTTAGATATATTTGGTCTAGACAACAAAAATTACTTCAAATAAACTAAGGACTCTTTGAAATACATTGATTTCCCTTTTGATTTATATACAATGGCTCAATTATATGTGATGTAAAAGTAATTACCAAATGACTAATAAAAATAAAGTTACTGCCCTGGCCAGTGTGCTAAGCAGTTAGAGCGTGACCCATGCACTGAAAGGTCATGGGTTTGATTCATGATCATGGGCACATACCTGCATTGCAGGTTCCATCCCTGGTCCCAGTGGGGACACGTACAGGAGGCAACCAATCTATGTGTCTCTATCACATTGATGTTTCTCTCTCTCTCTCTCTCTCTCTCTCTCTCTCTCTCTCTCTCTCCCCCCCCCCTCCCCTTCCTCCCCTCCCTCCCTCCTCCCTTCCACCCTCTCTTAAAAATCAATGGAAAAAAATATCCTAAGGTGAGGATTAACAAAAAAGTAAAATAAAATAAAAATAAGCTTACTAAAACTAGTTGTTTAAAAGATTCTCTGTGCCCAATGCTTATACTAATAGGTAGGTTTTTAATATCTTCTTTGTTATTTAATGATTATCTGGTTAATTAAACTTGGATTTAATAAGATCATTGGGATTTTACCCTTATAAATACAACTTAGTTGGCCAATATAAAATTCTTGTTTACTCAGTGTGATGGTTAATTTTATGTGTCAGCTTGGCTGGGGCATGGGGTATCCAGATATTTGGTCAGACATTATTCTGGATGTTTTTGTGGGTGTTTTGAATGAGATTAACATTGAATCAGTAAACTGAGTAGAGGAGACTACCCTTCATAATGTGAGTGAGCTTCATCCAATCAGTTGAAAGACTGAATAAAACAGAAGACTAACTTTCTCCAGAATAAGACTGATCCTGCCTGATGGCCTCTGAACTGTACCATATTGGCTCTTTCTGGTTCTACAGAAGCTTTCACCTTTGGATTCAAACTAGGACATCAGCTCTGCAGATTTTGGATTTGCCAACTTCCATGATCGTGTGAGCCAATTTAGGATACAAGCCCTATTAGTTGGAATTAGCCTAAGAAAAACAATTGTGATCCAAAAGCAACTTGACACTATCATGTCTCTTTAAGGCATTGGTTCTCAGCCTCTTTTGCTCATTAAAAACATGTGGGGCACTTTTTAAAGCCTGGGCCATCCTAGAAATTCTGAGTTAATTGGTCTAGGGAGGGGGTAGAGGCAGAAGTTCTCAGGGGATTACAGTGCACAACCAAAGGTAAAAGCCAGAAAGGGGATTAGTTCCCTGCCCACGATACACGGAGTTCCTCCCCCTCTGTTAGAGAGCCAACAGAACACCAGCCAATGTTTCTAGGCCAAGAGCTTGTTATTCCTAAGTTCTCCTTGGAGATTTGTTTAATACCATAAAAGTCTGTGATTTTTTTCCTTTATCTGTTGTGCAAATTCACTTGCTATGTAATTTCCATCCTTTTATGAATAGAGTGTTCTTATTATAATACTCTTATGTTTAAAAAATAAATTAAAACCCATTTTAAAATCACTAGTAGGAGGAGTGATTCCCCTCAGGTGGGTGAGGGGAAGAATCATCAATAATTAAGAACAGCTTTGTGCCAAAAAGGTTTTCTTATTCATTAAACTTATTTGTTCATTTTTTATTCATCATACAATTCTAGAAATATTAATTCAGTACCTAGACTGTGTCAGGCAATGTACATCATTGGACGAAAGAGGCAATAGTCCTCGCTCTCAGGAAGTTTATCTTCTAGTCTAGTGCACCTCGAGCATATGCCAGGCTCTAAACTGTGTCGGGCTGGTAAAGTCTCTTAAAACACAGTTCCTGACCCTCTGCTCAAAAACCAACAGCTTTTTATGATAATGAAATAGTGACCTGCGTAAGTTAAAATCTACAGGTTTTGAAGTTAGGACTCCAATCTTTCCTGCATACCTCACCATGTATTTATTAACCACTTTTGAAAAATTATTGGCAGTTCTCTTCAACCAGAAGGATACAGAGTTAATGTAAGTTGTTGAGCAAAAGAGCCATACTATTAAGATGATGTTTGAAAAATCGAATTGTAGTTTAGTGTTTGGAAACCCACGTGTGTAAGGAATTTGCAAAGGTATAAAAACTGAAGTTGATCAGGTGGGACACAGCAGGAATCGATGGGGACCTTAGCATCAATGACTGGAGTGGTAGATACTTGACACCAAAAGTTGAAAACTCAGCCTGAGAAGCTCTGAGGATATGTCTGTCATCCTTATTTTTAGATCAATCTCTATTCAAGGCAACCTCGGGACGAACTCTACACATTGAAGGTGACCTTGGTTGCCACTACAAGTCATAGCTCGGGCTGGATGGCTGCCAAGAGTCACTGAGTACATAGTATAGGACAGCTGCTCCTGCCTCTGCGCTGTCCATGATCAATGACATTTAGTAATGGTTTTCCTCCCCTCGTCTCCAGAGAAGCAGGTGCTTGCTTGCTCTGGCCTTCGATGGCCTCATCTGTGAAATGCAGGTGCTGACTCAGATGATTGCTATGTTGCTTTCACACGCTAATTCTCTGTGTGTCACTTCTGTATTCTGTGTATCAAAAGCACAGGCATGGAGTCCTGTCTTTGACAGTGTTTAGATTAGAGGGTAAAGGATGCAGAATGAGCCTGCACATCTTTTGGCACAGATTCAATAACCTTCCTTTATGTATTCCAGGGAGGAAGGGCAGGACTTGCCTGGGTGTCCAAGGTCTTTCCTCATAATGAGAGTGCTTATCAGCACCTTGGTAATGAGAGATTCAGAATCGGGAGAAATGTATGTATTGAGTATATATTTTCTGCTAGACCCTGTGCTGGGTGGTATTAAAAATTGTTAAAATGGCTAAACAAGGAGGCAGCTTTTGCTGCTTTTTATGATTTATGATTTTAAAACTCTGTTAACATTTGGTTGATCTCATAGAAGTCATGATTTCTAGGTGTGTTTAAACTTGTAGTTGTGATTTAGGAATTTACATCTGAGTTAGTTCCATGATGCTGTAGCTGGCAATGTAATTCTAATTTCTGCCATCACAAATGAAGATCAGAAAATGTTACCCATGTGAGATAAACACTAGTCCTGGCACCTAAAAGAACTCTCTTCTTTCCTTCATATGACGGGGTTTTATGAGCTTTCTTGGGAAAACAGTGAACTCTGAATTCAGGTTTTAGGAACAAAGAAGAAGCTCATTGACAAAACCATTGCAAAACCTGCTACAAGTTCCATCAAGAATGGATGCCCTATTGCCAAAAACACTGTCCTTTCTTGCTGTTATGTTTCTGTTCTCACAACATCTCACTCCATTTTCAGTTCATGTGATTGTTAAAAGCCATTTATTTATCTGCCTTTTTGTATGGGTTACAGACATCTATTTTCCTGCTGTGTTTATACACATTTGGGAGCTTTTAAAATGGAGCTGAAACACTGGCAAATACTTAATATGCTTTATCTGAAAGAAGTATGACCCAATCCTTTTTTTTTCTTTTTTTTAAAGAAATAAATGAGCAGAGTGCACTTTTGGCTGCTTGGTTCCTATAGCTCATTCTTGGAATTGCATCTGGGTTGTGTTGAGTAGAGTGATCAGAGTCTATAGAGATATTTCTGTTAAAGGCATATCCACATTCTTAATTATTGAATTCTTTAATAATATCAAAAACTCCTCAATCCTTAGCCTAAAGGATTTTTCCATTGGCCTCCATTCTTGGTCTGGCCCACTCTTGGTCTCTTTGTTGTAAATGTGCAATGATGTGGTCAGGATGACCATGGAGCAGGAGAGTCAGACCCCAGGTTGTCCAAGTTTAACCTTAGAGATTGCTGTGAAGAAAAGAGAAGAGCAGAGGGAATTCCTCATTCCTCCCAGGCTTTAGGATGAGAACATGGGGGAAGTTAGGGGTGTTCTTTAAAATATCACTGCTACAACCAGCTCGGTGGGCATTATAGACACGATCTTTTTACACGTACTCAACCTTGCAGTGGTATAAATTGCTCAATGATTTTATCAGGCAACATTAAAAAATAGGCTTATTTTAAAAAATTCTTTCTAATTTTAGCTTCAAGGACTTGGCTTGCTTTGAGGCTATTGCTCAGGAGCCTTTAAATGCAAATGAGGGAAACCCCAGGTTATAAAGCATCTGCTTCTGCAGACAGGTTTTCAGTCCTGTTACCTTAGCAACATTTGCCCTTGTATTCCACAGGCCACCTTGACAGCCTGCATAATGTAACTGGCAGAGAGAGAGAGGGGGGGGGGGGGGGAGATTAGAAGAAGAAGAAAAAAAACAACACAAAAAACGGGGCTCTTGGAAGGTTTAACATTGGTTAGTGGATTAGGATCCTTCGGATAATGTCCCTGCACTAAAAATAGAAACCTCATTTCCAGAAATAAATGAAGTTGGGGAGAAATAAAAACGTTGATTAAAAGGGAGCGGGGGGGGGGGGGGGGGGGAGAGAGGTATCAGAACTAGCTGGACCTGAGAGAGCAGAGATTTTCCAAAAATAGCCTTCCCACCAGCCGCGCTGCAGATGTGTCACTGTAGCGCAGCCAGGCAGGCCATCTGCTGCAGTGTTTCCCTGGAAACTCCCAGCGACGCCCCTCCGGCGGGCTCCCGCCCCGGCCCTGCGCAGCGGAGGAGCCCGCCCGTGATGTCACTGCTGCGGGCTGGGAGGGAATCCCAGGACCTGCGTCCCCTGGGTGGAGCCAATCATGGTTGGCTGTGGATGCTGGAGACCTGAGGCTTTTGACCATCAAGAATGAAAAGGCAATATGCAATTCATCATAGTCCACAAAGCACCGTTCCAAACAGATTCTAAATTCGTGATTTAAAAATATATATTTAAAAAAAAAAAGATGAGAGTTGACAGTAAAAGAGGGCTAGCCTACAGAGGCAGCGCCGCAGCCAGTCTTCCTACGGAGTTTTAACCCACGCTCTATGGATGCATGAAAAAAGAAATGATTTTTGTAACTACTTTAAAAAATAAAGGTAACGGCTATTTCCTATCTATATATTGTTGGTCGTATTGCAGAAAAGTGGGATACAGATCTCCGACTGATGAGCTGTGGCTGTGTGGAGACCTCTAGCAATGCAATGTTGAGCTCGTGTGCATTTTGTCATTCCAGGGGTAGGAGATGAAATAAGGCACTACCAGCGCGGTGCGCAGTAGGGAAACGGCACCTGCTTCCCTTTCCCCACTCATGGAGAGGGTTAACCTCTGGGTAGGGCTGAAAATATGGACAAAGAGATGCCTTTGGAAGATTGTGTTGCCTTTAAATATGTTTAACTTACATGTTCAGAATCAGCCAAAAAACTGAAAAGATAAAACAAGATTTAGCAATGTTAGGGTGGGGCACATAAATAGAAATAGAGACTCTTGGAGCTGTTATATCTTATTCAAGAACTCTAGATAATTACAGCGTTAGTGCTTTATTGCTTTGTTTTATCTGAGCAAAAATGAGGGTGTGATTAGAGCATATACTGATTGGGTACTGATTATTGGGTACTCGTTAATTTTTGTTGTCACTGCAGACTAAAGATTGAGTTCATGAATCTGTGTTTTGTTGTCATCACTAGAAAAAGAGTCATATTTTTAAAGAAAATGGTCTAACTAGGGGAAAATTTGGACATTTTCCTATTTTTTCTACAGTGTTTGGTGTTTTATTTATTTTTCAATGGTTCATGTACACTTTTACAATTCTTTTCCTTCTCATTTACAATTCTTTTCCTTTCTGTCATTCCTATATCGTTTCTATCAAAATACATTTACCCTTTTCACCATTCAGTAAACATTCTTTTCACATTTTTACAGTTAAGCTAATGCGTCTGTAAAGGAAACCCCTCCTCCCTGCACACACACACACACATACCCTTCTCTGGCCACAGAGAAGAAAACATGAATAAATGTCCATGTCTTTTTAGTAGCATTTATACATAACAGTCTTCACATAAGATATTTTGGGGAATAAAGGCCAATACTACTTGACTTTACATTATTGCAAAGTGCTAGCTCTATGCAAAAGTAGATTTTTTTTTTAAAGTGTAAAAAAATGGAAATGCATACAGGAGCTCTTACAAAGCTTTTTTAAAACTTAATCCCTCAGGTTGTTTTTTTAACTCCTTCCTTTCCTGCCTCTTAGGAATGACACAAGGAAGAGCTGTTGTATAGCAATTGGAATTTATAGGATTCTGCATAAATGCTAGTTAAGATTTTCAGTATTGGCAAGGTTTCATTGGTGAAATGAACCTTTCCAACATCCATCCCTTGCAGCAGAAAGGATAAAGAAATGTTGACCTACTATAAATGCTGTTCTCTCTGCTGTCTCCCCCAGCCACACAGGAGAAGGCCATTTTCTTCAGAGTCATTCAGCCAGCCCACAGCTTTTGTCTTTTCAAAAAGTTAATTGTGCCATTTACTTCTTAATTTGGAAACTTTTGATTGCCTCCCCCACCCACTTCTTTATCACCTTCTTTCTTCCTCCACCCTCTCTACAACCATCACACTTGGCTCTGGAATCTTCTGGATCTCTGGAAAGAGGATTCCCATCTGCCGTCACCAGGTACCAGTTGTTACCACTTGGAGGGAACTGCCCTGTCAAAAATTAGTAGGTATAAAACTCAGAATGAGGCTTTGCAGACTTGCCTGTTATAGGTAGATTCTATTTCTGTGTTGATGACAACAGCACCAATGTTGCTGATCTGAGAACAGCGTGCATTCAAGGTTTTCAATCCATCACAGAGAAAAGAAAAACAATGGCAGCGTCTCAAAGATCAGCTATTTTGTAATGGGAAACTATATTGTTATCTGTTTTTCTTTACTTCAAATATCAGATGGGAGAAAATGGGACAAAATAGGATGCATTTGTTTTGCCAAAGAAAGCATATTAAAGAAAAAACAAGCCTAACTACAAAACACCTGACAGTTCCAGTAATCAAATGTCTGATCACTGGGCAAGATATTAACAAAGAGCATTTATTAAATCTTTAAATAAAGCAATGCCCATAAAATGATAAACAACTTTCCTCTAAAGGGGAATGTCTATGTAGCTGATATTTTGTATTTTAATAATACGAAATGAAGTCAAGATTCTACTTAATTGAATTATAAAGATATAATACTTTACCACAATTAAGTTTAAATCTTGGAAAAATAGAAATGCATTTTCAAGTTTTATGCTGGAATTTTCTAGAATATGTCATTCAAAGTATAGGGGGATATACTTTGCTGATTCTGTAACCTTGGTTAAATCCCTTAACCTCTCTGAACCTTGGCTTTCTTCTGTCATTGACAATAGAGACAATAATACATGATTTTGTCTCTCCATGTTTTTTAAGGTTAATAGGGCCGATGCAAGCGAACATGCTTTTGTAAATAGCGATGCCCACATCTGATTCACTGTTACCTAGTTTTGCACTTTCTGAGCTCCGTTCCAGCTGAGCAAGCCGTCTGTCCTTGTCCTTGTCAGCTGTATGTGAACATGTTGCCCTCTAGTGACTGCAGTTCGCAGAGGCCGAAAGGTAGCCTTGAGAGAAGAGGAAAAAAAAAAGTTAATGGGCTTAAAGGAGGGAGGTTAGCGGTAGTAAATTATGGAGATAAACCAATCAAAGGAGTAAGATAAAAAAGCAACAGCTTAGGATGAGTAAGGGGACCCGATGCACACACTGAGAGAAAAGGAAAAGGATAGAATAGAGAGAAGTGAGATGTTGATGAACCTGTAAAGCCCATTGGCTGGGGAGGCAGAGGAGCTGCAATGCCCAGCTTTGTTAATAACCAGCATAGGACCTTCTCGAGCTCTGGCCTCTCTAACCAGCCCATAACTGGGAAATGAGATCATTCAAATAAAGGTTAACCAAAGTTCCTTGCAAGACCCAAATTCTTTGAGTCAACGTAAAAAGATGAGAGGGAAATAGAACCATTAAAAAAAAAAAAAACATGAAAGAGCAAGGATGAAAGGTCTGCCGAACAAAGATTTCCAGAGTAGTTTTTTTAATGTGTCTGAAGTCACTTCAATATTTCAGGATCTGAATAGCAATCAAGTGCAGGAATGATGCAAACAAATTAGGGCATTTGGTCTGTTGCGTGACTATAGTCAGCAAAGTGTGTCCTGTCCTGTGGTTACCTCCCTCTGGGGGACCAAGATTGTGTGAGGTCACGTCCTCTGAGACTGAACACCTACAAACCTCACTGACTAATTTCTGAAGAGCTCCTTCTTTTGGAAATTAATCTGTCTTTACTTAGAATCATCTGAGAATCAAGTGATCTTACTGTGGGAAGTTTTATAAGACCAGCTCCCCATTTCAAATTATAGCCATTACAATCCTGTGTGCTTTAGGCTGTGTGGTGCTTTTCCCTAAACCAGGAGGATACTACAGGAAACGAATCTATTCTGCAAGAGCTGTGTGATTAAAATAACAATGGTGCAAATAATCATGAGGTTCTATCATTGCTCTCCCTGGAAAGATGATCACTCATGGGTAAGTATTTGAAATAATCTTACTAAAAGACAGGATGACACCGTTCAATGGAAGGAGTACTGCATTGTTTTCAGAAGGGGTGGGCTTTAATTCTCATGTTGGCATTTGCTAGTTGCGTGATCTGCAATATTCTAAACTTTGTAAACATCAGTTTTCTCATCTGAGAAATGGGAATTACTTCATTCATTCATGTTTATTGGCTATTTACAGTGTGCCAAGTATTGTGTTAAACTCCAGAACTGCAGTGTTGAACAAACCCTGTGTCATGATAAAGATTGGACAGGTATATCTTTTAAAATTCTGAGTGCTGAGGGAACTCCATACTGCTTTCCACAGTGGCTGCACCAGTCTGCATTCCCACCAACAGTTCTTGAGGATTCCCTTTGCTCCACATCCTCGACAACACTTGTTGTTTGTTGATTTATTGATGATAGCCATTCTGACAGTTGTGAGGAGATATCTCATTGTGGTTTTAATTCGCATTTCTCTGATGATTAGTGATGTTGAACATCCTTTCATATGTCTAGTGCCCATTTGTATGGAGTTACCTCAAAAAATTAAAAACGGAACTGCCTTATGATCCAGCAATTCCACTTCTGGGAATATATCCAAAGAAAACCGAAACACTAATTTGAAAGAATATATGCACCCCTCTGTTCACTGCAGCATTATTTACAATAGCCAAGATTTGGAAGCAGTCCAAGTATCCGTCAGTAGATGAGTGGATTAAAAAAAACCTGTGGTACATTTACACAATGAAATACTACTCAGCCGTAAAAACAAAGGAAATCTTACCTTTTTCAAATCATGGATGGACCTGGAGAGTATCATGCTAAGTGAAATAAGCCAGTCAGAGAAAGACAAGTACTAAATTATTTCATTTATATGTGGAATCTAATGAACAAAATAAACTAACCAAGTGGAGACAGACTCATGGATACAGTGAACAGACAGCTGTCAGAGGGGAGGGATTGTGGGCTAGGTGAGAAGGGTAAAGGGATTAAACAAGGAAAAAAAGAAAGACTCATGGACACAGACAATAGTATGGTGATTGCCAGAGGGAGGGGAAAGGGGGGAGGTAGAAGAGAGTAAAGTGGGAATAAATGGTGATGGAAGGAAACTTGATTTGGGGTGGTGAACACAAAATACAATATATAGATGATGTATTGTAGAATAGTATACCTGTATAATTGAAACCTATATAATTTTGTTAACCAATGTCACCTCAATAAATTTAATTGAGAGAGGGAGGGGGGGATTTTTTTCACCTGTGAAGAGCATTTGAAACTGAGTCTTAATTTGGGAGCCTGTGACCCATGGGAACACTGGAAGTGACATCCTCTAAGCATTTCCTTCTGGTGAAACCCAAAACCTGTTACCGCCTTAGAACTATTAGCTTTGCCAGAGGGTTTTCCATTAGGAAGTGGATAAGGCAGTTACTACATAGCAGACTGAAACATTTTAAATATTATCATCGTATCTAGCCACCTCCTATGTCTAATAGCTTCTGAGCACCTTTCTGCACAAATAGGAAGGAAAATGGCCCCTGTTGTCTCAATGTCATATCCCTTGTAAACCCAGTGTTGTCTCCTCTTCTACCCCCGTTCTGCCCAGGAATTCTGAAACTATTTTATGGGGCCACCAGGTGGCAGTTAGGGCAAATGGTTTTATGTTCTCAGCTCTGTGTCCTTGGGGGAAGGCCAGGTGGTTGCTGATGGAGAAGTAAGCCCAGGAAATATGAAGGTCATGGAGCACTTGGGACTGTGGGGCCCTAAGCTCCATGCTTCACACACAATACCTCACACAGTCCTTGCAGCAACATCTGTTAAATACAGCCATTAAACAGATGCAGATAAAGAGACATGGGCAGTAAGAAGCTTTCCTAATGCGGAAAAACCAGAAAGTGCCACAGAGTGAATTCAACTCCAGATGATGTGTCATTCCACTGCAGCACAAGGTCTAAAACTGAAGCTAGGGAAAGGGTGGGATGTGCTAGTAAAGTGGCTTTCTCAAAGGATTTTAAGAGTTTTTAGATGAATTTAACAGCTAGCACATTACCTTTCAGCTACCTTCCACCTCTTGGTGTCCCCACCATTTTTGTCTCTCCTGCACACCTAGGTGGTGATTTTTCTCCTTCTGTAGTTTGAGTCTCTCCTTAGCTTTCAGATTCTATACATTTCACTTCTCTTTATAAAGAAAAGCAATCTTGGTGTGAAAACCTGTTCAGGAGCCTGTTGACCTAAAGACTAACTATATGGCCCCGGTGTCCTAACTATTTCAGTTGGAGAATTTACAGACAAAAATTCACTGAACTAAAATTAACAATGGCCCAGCTGGGTGGCTCAGTTGGTTGGAGCCTCCACTCACACACCAAAAGGTTGAGGGTTTGAATCCATGTCAGGGCACATACTTAGGTTGCAAGTTCAATCCTCAGTCAGGACACATGCTGGAGGCAACCAATAGATATTTCTCTCACATTGATGCCTCTCTCTCTCTCCTTCTCTCCCTTCGTCTCTCTCTAAAATCAATAAACTTATCCTTGAGTGAGGATTTATAAAAAATGAAACATTTGACTTCTTACTCCCTTTCCCATAAGGCGTGGCTAAACATTAGAACTAATTTAGTCTATTTTTTTTTTCTGTCAATATTTCAGGCTCTTGATGAGAAATAAGTAAAAGCTATTTTTGCCATTCAGACAGCATATTACTATTTTAAACCTAGAACATCTATTACTCAAATTTGGCCTAAAAATAGGCCACCAATTCATTACCCATTTTCTGGAGACTGCTACTGGCTTGATACGTACGTGTGTTCTGGTTGGAAGATATTTTGAGTAACTACTGTTCTCAGTTGTGCCTACTTTATTTCAATACATGTTTCAAGATGAAAGTGGAAGAATGCTTTAATGGGATATTCAATAGATCATATTTATATAAATGTACAGAAATACTAAATAATTTAATAGGTTTGTCTTTTTCTGGCATTTGAACTTACCTGGTGGGTAAAGCTAGGAACTATTTATTTCTGACTGCCATTTCTTTCTAAAAAATATTCCAAATCAATGCATGAAACTAGTAAATATAACATTTCAGAAGTTTGTCTCCTGTTGGGTGATAAGTAGTGCTTTCCATTTTTGGCCCATCCCTATTTTCATGGGACATGCTATTTGGTTATAAAGGTTTTCTGATTAAAGTATCGGAACAGCAAACATGGGAACTGGGGAGATAATTTTGAATGCAAAATTTTTTTTGTCATCTGGTTGCATTCTGTGGGAGATAAATTTTCCCTATCAAAATGTCAAGTTATTTTCCTTTCACAATGAATGAGGAAAGAAGTTCATAAATGTAGAACAATAACTCAGTAACTAGAGTGCTGAGTATCATTTATTCTACCCTTATATCACAGCAGAGAAATGTAATGTGCCCTGCAAATGTCTATGCAGCAACTCAGGGTCACTGGCACACTTTTTTTTTTCTTTTTCTTTCTTTTCTTTTCTTTTCTTTTTTTCAGAAAATAGGATTCTGGGTAAATATTCTGGAATGTGCAGAGTGTTACTGTTAGTACTTGTGGGGATTTCTATCAAGGGTAAGAACTTCCTCTCTCCTTTTATGCTGGAGTTTTCTTAAACTGAGTCGTTCAGACAAAAGACACACATTTCATGAATTCCAACTGTGGGAGTGTTTCCCTCACAAATTTGTGTGCTTCCAAGAGTGAGGTCTGGTGAACATGTTCATGAGCCTTGTAACATGTTCCAAGCTCTGCCGAAGTGCTTAATTCATTCATTAGTCAAAGACTAACACATTCACAGCAATGAATTGCACTATAAGCATTCTTTCTTGATGAATGCATTAGTCCTACTACAAAAAGCAAGAACACCAGTTATATAAAGCAATAATAATGAACTAAGGGTTGTAAAGTGTGTTTTTTTTTTGTTTGTTTGTTTTTTAATGGCACAATCACAGGGATTATTTTAAGGAAAAACTAGTCACCTCTCTTTGGAGGGTTCAGTCTCAAACTGCCCAGGGGAGTTAGAGGTAAGCTAGTAAAATACTTGAAAATTAGCATTTTTGAACCAGGCTGAGTGAAGTGAAATATTTCTCAGACTCTCTGCTCCTTTCTAAATGTCTTTTGGGTAGAGAGTGGACGATACTGGTCTTGCTTTTCACTGGAGTAAAGGTTAGATGGGACAAGCACCTTGAATCATTAACATCCTATTCCCCAGGAGTGACTAAGCTCAAATCCATCAGTGGGATGCATGCCAGGACCCTCACCCCTTGTTTCCGGCCCTGTGGTTCTTAGGAATGTGCTCAAACAACCACAGCATTCCTGATCGCCACCTCTAGGTGACAAAAGGAAAAATGAGTGTCAGTGAACCAGAAGAGGTTAGGCCATCTATTTTATCCTAAAAACTGTTTGGAGATAAGAAATTTCCGTAAATTACAAGCATGGTGATGATACATATACAGAAGATATTAGCAACATCCAGAAGTATAATTTCTGTAAATATTTATTCTGGTCTCTCTGGCATATTAGGAATTATGTCTTGCTTTTAACCCCCATCTCTTGTTTCCAGCTTTTCTGCATTAGGGAAGCTGCCTCAGGGGAGATATCCTCGAAGATTTACATTATGATTGGTGGCAATTACACTCTAATTGCTTGATATTAATACTCATATTTGCTCATTTTTGCTAAAATCTGAGTAAAGAATAGAGTGTAATGATATGAATTTATATCATGTAAATGGATATTAGGATTACTGCTCTGATTTTAAAAAAATAGTATTCAAATAAAGTTCACACTTAACAATTCCATGTAATTAACAGTTAAGTAGTCCCAACTTTAGGATTAAAGTTGGTGGTTTCTAAAGTTTTTTTATAGTTCTACTTCATTTTGGTTCTAATTTTCAATATTAACCTGAGTTTCTGGTTAATTTCAGTATAAAAAATTATACCCATTATGATATGACTCTACTTTCAGTCTCATGATAGTATTATTCATGAGTTGTTGATTTTTTTATTTTTGTTTTTTTCTTCATTTAGCTTTTCACATATAAGTGGATTACAAAACACATCTGGTTTTTTTCTCTACATTGTACAGTATGCCAAGTCATTAGATTGACTTTCCTCATTACCTCACTATCTATCAATGACTGCAGTGTATGTAAACCAAGAACATTATGCTCCAATTTACATTATAGATAAAGTCAATCTTATCAGACTCATTTGAAAGGATTAAAAATCTCCCATAATTGAGACATGAATAAATATATGTATGTATGTGTCATATTTTATGTATACAAGGTATGTGTGTATATGTACTCTCCACCAAGTTAAATTCTCTCTTATCCCTTTAGGAAAAAAATTAAATCCCCTGTTTGTGAAACCAAAGTGCCTTTCCCACCAAAGAAATACTTACAAAGAAATGTAGATATTTAATTCAGATGACTGACTCAGACTTAAGACAGTTTGATAGCTCTTTCTGCACCAAGAAACACAGAAAATCTCAAAGCAGACTTGTGCCAACTTGGTAGGAAAAGTCTTCCCTTAAAAGCTCATTATCTTCCATAGGAAATGCTGCAGTGCACCTTACATCACCCAGCCAATTAGTGCACCTGAAAGGCACATGATACTTCCTGTTGGCAACCTCGAAGTGAGAGAATTGGAAGGCTACTGCCTCTGTTGCATGCCAAGGCCCCTAAATCACGCAAGGAGGTGAAATAGCTCATGCCAAGAAAATGGCAATTGCAGGAAGAAGCAAATAATGCAAGGTTTTGTGTCTCTGCTACAAATGTGAATACTCATTTACCAGGAGCAGTTTGAAATCGACAGCTTTTGGATTTGTAAGGACATTGCTAGTCAGGGTGCTGGTGAGTGGGCAAGATGAACAAGCAGACAGCCATACCGTGAGGAGGCCCTGGGTGTGGGAAACTCCATTCCTGCTTTAGCTTCAACAGCGTGGGAATGGGGATAAAACCAATGGTTTCCAGGCAGTTTCTATCTTTCCTCTGATAAACAGTCAGACAAGGCCATGTCTGTAATATCACCCTCTGCCAGGTTCTAAAATCTCTTCCTTACAACCTTTCTAAGATGTGTAAAGGACCACCTGCCCTTGGCCAACAAGAGAGAAGAAACACAGTCAGTGAGGAAAATGTTGCCAAGACATTAGCCATGTAATTCCTACCGTTTCAGATTTGGGTTAGATGCAATATTGGACTCTGTAGACACATTTCTGTTCTCTTGGTGGAACACAGAGAGATACTGAGGGTGTGGAGGTAGCGGGTAGCCTCATCTTGCAAGCACTAGTAAATAGCTGTCCTCCTTCAGAATAGTCTCCAGGAGAAAGGTTGCAAGCCTGTCCCTACACATCTCTCAACCCACACACAGGGTCTGAAAGCTTTCACACCTTGCTTTTTACTCTCTGAAATATTCCTATTGTTAATTGGAAACTCTACATGGCTTCAGGGGTCATCTTATTGAGAACTTAAGTCTGATGCCTTTCCTTCTAACGTTTAGCTGAGACCAGTGGTACTGACACTTTGAACTGTAACTAGAGAACATGGAAGAGAGAAAAGGGTCCTCCTTCTCTAATTCTCCAAAGGAAAGTGCTGAGGTGGGTTTGGGGGCAGCCAGTGATTCCTGGAAGATACCAGAAAGGAAAACGCAGAAAAGGGAAGTGGATAGACACATTTCTGTCTTGATATATTGCTGGTGTTGCATGGATCTGCAACAGAAAGTACTACCTTCTCGTTCTTTCTCCCTTCCCTACACCTCTTAGGCTGCTGCTCCTAGGACCAAGCACTCTGGAGGGGTGGGAATAGAGGCTACCCGCTGGGGTGGAAGAGATTTGAGAGTGGGGAATTCAGGGAAATTAATCCTGAAGAACTAGAAAGTTGCTAAAAAGTTTGTTGAGCAGAGAAAAAAATGAATCAAAGAATACAGGAACAAAAGATGTTAGGGGGTCCAAGGGAAGGTAAACATGCCTGGATTCATGTCACTGCAGTAGAAATAAAAGAAAGAATAAGACTAAGGATGTGTCAAAGATGTCAGGTAACAGGATTTTTGACTGACTAGACAAAAGAGGCAAAGGAAAGGAAGAAACAAGGCATGATTCTGATGTTTCTTGCCTAGGAAATAGGTGAAGGAGTAGGTCTGTCTAACAAAATAAGGAAATTGGAAAATAAGATTAATTTGGGGGAGAAATTAACTTATTTTTAGATATATTGAATTTACCAAATCTATGTGTTGTATCTTGGGGCTCAATCATAAATCCTGCTACACATTTAAGTATTTATAGAATGATATTAACTTTAAAAAATGCATATATTTTTGAGTGATAAAAACAAATTAAAGTCATACTATGTCATGATTCTGTTTTGTAAAGAAAAAATGTTTTGGATATATACATAGACAGGAAGATGTAACATTATATACTGTGGGGTATTAATAAGAATAGTTGTGCCCTGAAATTTTTATGGATAGAATGGAATGTACATGGAATTGATCCCAGTACAGAGTTACCTGGGATCTTATTGGTTCTTTTTCATAGGGAAAGAAACCTGGCTTCACACACTATGAAAGAAAAAGAGAAGATGACCCATACATAGTTTTATCTAATATTATTTGGATTATCAAAAATTCTTTTTTGGAGGAAAGTTTTATCTAAACTTGTTCACAAAAATTTCTTAACTAAGTTTTATTTTTTATGGTTTATATCTGGCTTTTAGCAAGGATCACATGAAAATAATCATTTCCATATTTTTGTAACACCACGTTTGAAAATACATACTGCCTAATAAATGTTATTTAGGATTTTTTTGTATAAAGATCTGTATGATAAATTTCTTCTATACATTTTTATAAAAAAATGCTTTTATTTGCCTTCAAAGTTGTTTTCTCTTTAATTAAAATTATAGAATTTGTCACTATTTCCACTTTTCTCCAAATAACTAGATCACTCAAAGTAATGACAGTCCTCATTCATGCTAACTATATTTGCTCCTCTCACACATGTCATGACTTACAAAATTGTGTTTCTATGTACACTACCTTATTGCCTTCATTTATTAAAATTGCATACCACCTTAAATTCCTTTTGGGAAAAATAATAGCAGTAATGTTGTATCTTTACATATAAACATACTGTAAATATATACTAATATATTATGGCAACATCTTATTAAGGAATAAAGTGATATTGTGTTGTCCACAATTCAAGAGAAGACCATAAACCCTATTGTGCCCATAAGAGCAGGAGAACTTACTTATATTATTATCGTTATATTATGTATGTGTTTCATTAGGGAGATTTTGAAAGATGTCCAAATCTTTACTTTAGTTCCTTAGTTTGCTATAAGCTCCAGTTTTGAAATGTGTGCATTGGCCTAACTGTGAAGGAGTTGAAACTACATGGTTGATTTTTGCAATAGAAATTCATAAACATTAAATTGCCACTGAAATTTATGTGTCAGAGAAAGTAATGAGGATGGTTTGAAAACTTGTGGGCAGACTGAAGGTCACCAAAAATATTTCTCTATGTAATTTTGCTACCTTTATGTATATTTGCACCCTAATCACTGGTATTTATAAAGCTTAATTTTAAGCAAGATAAACTAGAATAGGAACAGCTCTTTAGAAGAGTGGGAAATATTCTAGAGACTTCCTTAATTCCTAAAGAGCTTGATGAGTCTTGCCTTTTCATTCTTAGCCCCGTGTTTGGTTTTCATTAAGTATCTTACTGACATTGGCTAAATACTCTGCATTTATAAGCCAAATTTCATATATATTATCAGATTCAGATCTCACAACAATTCCATATATATTGTCATATTCAGTCCTCATAATAGTTTGTTGTCTCAGTTTTTAGCTTAGAAAATGGAGGCGTCAATAGTGATTTGCCCAAGTTTACAGCTTTCAATAGTGGTATAGTCTGATCAAATCCATATTTGGGAGCTCTTCATTCTATATTCCTCCCATTTAATGGAACAAGACTTTGTAACTAAAGTTGACATAGCAAAAGGAATAGGACAATGACATTGAATAAAATATTAGATATGGCAGAAAGTGTGCACCACATTGAAATGCAAATTCTGAGGACCATAAAACAATATTGATTTTACCCTCTATTAATTGTGGAGTAGAACTTACCCATGCATTCACTGTGAAACAAGTAAGTTAAAGAGTGTGGTTTTGTTCCCAGAGTCAGTATTGACCAATTCTGTGCTTGGATAATCATTTTGGCTTTCTGATACTAATTATATTATTCTCGCTCAAACAAATTTCCCCTTCTCCATACTCAACTTTTGTTTGATTCTTAACCTCATACAGAAGAGATGTTCATTTAGTGTTTCATCTTTCTTTCTTTGATAGGTATGTTGTAAGAATTAATTAATGCTCTGAGTACCTTCAAGTATTTGGTTCTAGTGGGTACTTTACTCCCTCGTTAACCCAACACCCTGTCAGGGCCCTTGAAGTAGGACAAAGAGAGTTGAAAGATGTATCATTTTGGTTCTTGATAAAGAACTGCTGGCTATAAAACAAACTGTCGAGTGGTTTGGAGACCCACTGACAACTGAAGGTCATGGCTGAGAGAGCCTCAATAGCAGGGATTTTCATACTTCCCATTCCACCAATAGCACCTGTGTGAATAAATGCAGGCTGCCACCCTCCACATTCCCCATTAGAGTAGGTAAGTCTAGGATAAAACAAAAAGACTAATTTTCATCAGCTTTTCAGATGATTCTGAAATTAGAGTCACCACCCGTTCTGGTTTGCCCAGGACTGTACAATTTCCCAGGACACAGGACTTTCACTCTTAGGCCAATTGGAATGGGTGGTTGGTCACTCAGTTTCCAATGCAGGTGATCAAGGTTTCACTGTCTAAAGTACTGCAGTAATTTTGGTTGAGTTACAGGAGTTTGGTCCAATGCAGGACTAAAAAGGACAATCAATTTTGGGTGAGTTGGAGATCAGCACATTTCCCAAAGTGGATCTTGGATCATTTACTGAATGCCTACAGTCCAGATGCCTGCATGCTAACAAGATTCACAGGCAAACTAAAGTTTGATGCTCACTGTCATCGAGTGTCAGAACCAGAGCTGCTTAGCTTGAGAATAAATGAAATTACCAAACTAGATTCTTTGAATGAGACTAGGGGCTAGAAGTTGTCTCTGTTGCTTTCTGAGCTAAGATGCATTTATTCTAAAACTTCTAAAGGGTTCTACTATCAGAATCTTGTCTTCCACCATAAGGAATAAGAAGTATTTTGTGTTTTTTTGTGTTTGTTTTTTTTTAAATGAGTTCCCTTTTGTGGTTGAAAAGGTCTTGGCCCTCTTGATAATTTGTCTTTGAGACAGTTTAGCCCTGGAATCAGACCTGAAAAAAAAACAAAAAACAATCAAGTTATGATGGGATTAAAGAAAACCCTGAAGAATTACTAAATCCCTCTCCTTTATTTCCTGCTCCCTCCCATTTCTTTCTTTCTATCTATAAATAAATATCTGCTCTAGAAATAGAGGACAAATATTGTAAACATTGAGCAGAGTGGGAAGAAATTGTAAGTTCATTACCGTTCCGGACTGATGCAGGTGAGCTAGCGATAGAGCCAAGTGAGCTCTGTTGGATCATATGCCATGAATTGGAGTGTGGCTATTAGGGGTGGAAACAGGCTATTAGATCATCAGTCCACTTTCCTCTCCAAGCAGCAATTCAATTTGTTTTCTTTTTCTCAGCTCACTTCTTGCAAAAAAAAAAAGAAAAAAAAAAAGAGCATTTCAGCTCCTCCTCAAAGAGAGTAAGACCAAACAGAACACTTCTGTCTTAACATGTGTGGTGATTGAGAAGACGAGGCAGGAAGGAAATGGAGGAGAGACGTGGGAATCACAGTTAACCTGCAGGATGATCTGGCTGCTCCCTTCAGCTAACGGAACAGTTTGGCAGTCAGTTGCAGCCCCCTGAGAAACAACCAACATCTATTATAAATCCCAAGGATGCGTTCCAATTCTTAGTTTAAATGTACAACTTACTGAGAGGTGACTGTGCTGTTATCACAGTGCAGGATAACATATACCATGAACTTAAGATGGGTGTGAGAGAAAACTACAAAAACAAAAACGAAACCATTTTAAAAACAAACCATGCTGTAACGATAGCCTTCAGGGATCATGGCCTTAAATTGTTTTGTAAAATCTCTCAGCTCTTCATCTCAGGCATGGAAGACATATATGGATTACATACATGATTTCTTGCCTATTTTTGATGTGCTTTTTTTTTCTCTCTCTTGACTATACTTAATCTTTTTCCTTATCTGAGTATTAACACAGTGTGAAGCTCCCCAAATTTCCTGAGTTCTGGAGAGGGAGCAAAACATTGCAAAAAGCTCAATGAGTTTTCTGTTAAGTATATTTTGTGAAAGACTTCATCATGTTCACGTTCTTCTGAGTTTCTGTGTCAGCACTATATGACTAAAACTTCCGACATCCCCTGCAACATCACAGAAACTATAGAATTGCCCTTTTTATGGATCCCCTTTATTACACATTTTGTACATATCTTACTTCACAACTTCAGATATCTTTGTTCTGACACTTTGTGCATTGGGGTTTTTCACTGCGTTTCGGTGGGCTCCAAGGACACACATAACATCACTAGCTTATTTTTCCCAGTTGGGCAGTTTGGAATATAACTGATTCAAAACTGTGTGTTCCAGAGATAACTATGTAAGTCCTTTCTCCTATCAGAGGATTCTATTTTAGTAGTCTGTTAAGTAGACAATTGGCCTTGAGTTATGACTTGATAAGTAGATTTGCATTGCAACTTAAATATCTGTTGAAACCGCAGTTTATGGTTCTATCTGCCTCTTTTAGGTTATTGTTATTGTTTCGCTTTTGGCTTAGGCTTGGACTTTTCAGCAGGGTCTATTAGCTTTTTGGAACGACTGGCTTTAGTGGTTTATTACATGAATTTCCCCTCTGCATTTATTTCCATTTAAACAATTCATTACCTACGAACATCTTTGGGAACATGAGACATACTTCCAAGGAAATACCTGTGGAAAAATAAATCTGTTCAGATCTGCAAACAAATACAGCAGTTGCCAAACTGTGGCTCTTTTTCGCAGTCACTGTAGTTTTAATTTGAAAAAGTAACATAAAGGCTTTTTGTCAGTTTTTGTTCAGATGGCTATCTGATTCAATGAGTAGTAAGCAAGGGAGTAAATATAAATGTAATCTGTGCTTACTCAAAAATGTAAAACCCTTTAGGGGGAAAAACCATTTCCTCTATCATTATAGGATTGTTTATTAGAGATATGGGAAGGTCAAGTTTTAGAACTCAGATATCCTTGACTACAGGGAGAGATGATACATCCTTGGATAGGCTGAGGGGCACCATTCTGGTTGACATGTCTATACTCCCAGGAATCACGTGCTTGTAGACATGCTAAAGTTTTCCATTGTGGTAGGTTCACTTGTTATGTTTCAGAAGCTTGTCTCACTTTTTCAAGTTTTTTAAAACTTAATTAGTGTTTTAAACCATTATGTTAAAAAGGGGTTATTATTAAACCTGGTACAACTCATCACAGATCTTATCACAGAACTTGATAGCCAAAAACAATGACTGGGCTGAAGAGGTGCCTGAATTGAATAGGGACATGCTGTTAACACCTTCATGGAGACAAGCTTCCCACCCATGATCTTGGCAGCAGAGCAAGACACTAAGGTGCAAGGAGAAGGTGACTATTTTGGAAGTTAGCAGACTTCAATTCTAGTTGTTTTTCAACTTGGTAGCTATGTGGCCAGAAATAAATCTCTTAACTTCTCTGCTGTTTGATTTCTTCACCACAGGAAATCTGATCAAATATACCAGCAAGCATTTTTCAGGATATAGGTTAATGCAAACACTACAATAATTTCAAAAAAGATGACTAAAGTAGGTGAAAACTAGATAGCTATAGTTATTCAAGAATGTGTGATACTGGAACAGAATAGATTACTCAGAAATAAAGCCAAATACACTGAGTTTCAACAAAGGTGCAAAAGTGATTCAGTGGAGGAAAGATTGCCTTTTAAAAAAAACAGTGCTGGAGCTAATAGATATCCATAGGCAAACATACATACATACATACATACATACATACATACATACATACATGCATACTCTGCTTAATCCGCACATCTTATACAAAAATTAATTTAAAATCAATCACAGACTAAAATGTAAGCTGTAAAACTGTCAGAATAAAAAAAAAAAACTTAAGAGAAAATTATCAGGACCTAGGGCTAGGTGAATTGTTAGACTTGCCATGAACAGTAGGATCCATAAAAGGAAAATCTCATAAATTGGACTTCATCATAATTTAAAACTTTTGTTCTACCGAACTATCTTGTCTGGTGGTAGTCACATGAACCTATGCATGTGATAAAATTGCATAGAACTAAATTCAAATGTATATACAAATGAGTGCATGTAAAACTGGTGAAATCTTAATAAGTTTGGTGGATTATAAAAATGTCAATTTCTTGGTCATGGTAGTGAACTGTAATTTTGCAAGATGTTACTATTGAGAGAAACTATTAAGTGAAGGATACATGGGACCTCCCTATACAATTTTGGCAACTTCCTAAAATCTATAATTATTTGAAGATAAAAATACATTTTTTAAAATATCAAGAAGAATTATAAGGACCCCTCCAGGGCTTCTACTTAGTGATTTAACCAGTTATCTGAGAAAACTAAGCTTTCACTGACACCATTTCCTTCCCATTCAAAGCCTAGTCAACAAGAAGGTGTTAGAAGAGAAAGGGAACAAAGGACACCTGAGGCTGCAGAAGAGTCTGTGCCCAGATGTTCTATTATAGCAATAGTGGTGGGCAGAAAAGGGAGAAGGGAACCCTCAGGTTCTCAAATGTTAGCATACATTAGATTCTCCAGAGGACTTGTTAAAACACAGATTTCTGATCCTCAGCCCAGAGTTTCTGATGAGTAGGTTTGGAGGGTGGGGTTTAAGAATTTGCATTCTAGCCTGGTTGGTGTGGCTCAGTGGTTGGGCATTGACCTATAACCCAGGAGGTCGAGGTTCAATTCCCAGTCAGGGCATATGCCCGGGTTTCAGGCTCAATCCCCAGTGTGGGGCATGCAGGAGGCAGCAGATCAATGATTCTCTCTCATCATTGATGTTTCTTTCTCTCTCTCTCCTTCTTCCTTCCTCTCTGAAATCAATAAAGATGTATTTATTTTTAAAAAGAATTTACATTCTAACCATTTCCCAGGTGATGTGAATGCCCATACTAATGCTGCTGGTCAAGAGACCGCACTTTGAAAACCCCTGCTACAGAACACTTGAGAGTAGCAATGTTAAATTCTCTCAAGAAACTTCCAGGTAGATGTAATGAAATAAATTAATAATTTTCTGTATTTACATCTCTTTATTTGTACATATCCCCCCCTCAATATGTTGGCTGTATTTACATCTCTTTATTTGTACATATTCCCCCCCTCAATATGTTATTTTTGGTTCTTCACCTGTGTGGGCTCAAGAGTATGTCATTGAGTTAATTTACAAAGACTCTGGTTGCACATCTGTCACATTCTCAGAAAATATTATCCCATAAAAATCCATCAACACAACACATAAGCCCCTACATGTACTGCACAATTGGCATGCAAGGGAGTGAAAGAAACCAATGAAATGCAAAAAGTGATCTATATAGAGGCCTCAAATGCATTAAAAGTTAAATCCTATAGTAGAATATGGGACTCCATTAAGGGTTCACTCTTATGGGCTTCTTTAATGGGTTTTAAAAATAGAAATGCTATCCTAGGCAGAGCATTAAAATGATAGGTTGCTCATGCTATGGAGTCAAATGCCCCATTTTTTTTTTCCAGTTTACCTTTGCTACTTACTGACAGTCTTAATTTGGTCAAGACAATTAATGTAAGCTTCAATTTCCCATATATGTAAAGAATAAAATAATGCCTAAATTGCAACAGTTGTTAGCTGAATTAATATGATCATATCTAAAACAATTAGTCCATTGCCTGATGCTTAAGGTCTGAATAAATAGTTGTGTGATGATGTTTAGAAGGATGGAGATGATGATGATTATCAATAACCTTATCGATTGATCATGTTTTGGAAATTCTCCTCCAAAACAAATTAAATAGCAATTATAATCATTTCCATTTGTTAACATTTTATTGAGCAATTACTATGTTCCAGTCTCTCTGAAAAGAATTTTCTTTTTTATAATCCTTTACACTAAATCTTTGCCACAAGCTTATGAAATAGTTACAAAACATGGGCAACGGACCTAAATAGATACTTTTTGAAAGAGGACATAAGGAAGGCCAAGAGACATATGAAAACATGCTCAAAGTCACTAATCATCCAAGAGATGCAAATCAAAATGACAATGAGATACCATCTCACACCTGTCCAAATGGCTATCAACAACAAATCAACAAATGACAAGTGCTGGCGAGGATGTGGATACAAAGGAACCCTCGTGCACTGCTGGTGGGAATGCAGACTGATGCAGCCAGGGAGAACAGTATGGAGTTTCCTCAAAAAGTTAAAAATGGAACTCCCATCTGACTCAGTCATCCTACTTCTAGGACTATACCCCAAGAAACTAGAAACACCAATCAGAAAGGATATATGCACCCCTATGTTCATAACGGCACAATTTACCATAGCTAAGATTTGGAAACAGCCTAAGTGCCCATCAGCAGATGAGTGGATTGAAAAACTGTGGTACATCTACACAATGGAATACTACGCTGCTGTAAAAAAAGAAGGAATTCTTACCATTTGCTACTGCATGGATGGAACTGGAGAGCATTATGCTAAGTGAAATAAGCCAGTCAGAGAAAGATAAATATCACATGATCTCACTCATTTGTGGAATAGAATGAACAACATAAACAGATCCAGAGACAGAGAAGCATCAATCAGACCGTCAAACCTCAGAGGGAAGGTAGGGGAGGGTGGGGGTAAGGAGGAGAGATCAACCAAAGGACTTGTATGCATGCATATAAGTCTAACCAATGGACACAGACACCAGGGGTGTGAGGGCGTGAGTGGGGGGTGGGGGGACAATGGGGAATAAGGACATACGTAATACCTTAATCAATAAAGAAAAAATAAAATTAAAAAAAAGAGTCTAGTGTCTTCTTCAAGGTTACCTGATGTATTAGTTTTCTAGGGTTCCATAACAAAGTACCACAAACTGGATGTCTTAAGCAACATAACTTTATTAGCTTTCAGTTCTGGAGTCAGGAAGTCTGAAAGCAAGGTGTCAGCAGGGTTGGTTAATTCTCAAGTCCGTAAGGGAAGACTGTTCCAGGCTGCTCTCCTTGGCCATGGATGGCAGCTCTCCTTTCATCTGTTCACATCATCTTCCCCCTATCCCTTTCTGTTTCTGTGTTCAAATGTCCCCTTTAGTTGAAGGACAACAGTTCTATTGGGTTAGGGCCCAGCCCAAGCAATCCATTTTAACTTGATTACCTCTGGAAAAACACTATCTCCAAATAAGGTCACAGTCTGAAGTGCTTGGGCTTAGGACTTTACATATCTTTCATCAGGGGACAGAATTCAATCCCTTACAACCAGGTCATCAAGTTGAGATTTGAAACTGACTTCAAGAGGCAGTGCTGTGGACTGAATGTTTGTGTCCTCCTGAAATTCATATGTTGAAGGCAATGCAGGCTAGAGCCTCCATCAAGGGATTAGTGTCCTTATAAGAAGAGGAAGAGATCAGAGCTTTCTTTCTTCCTGCATGTGAGGAGTCAGTAAGAAGGTGGCCATTTGCAAACCAAGATGAGGATTCTTACCAGATCCTGGATCTGCTAGCATCTTGATCTGGGACTTGTCAGCCTCCAGAACTGTGAGAAATGTTTGCTGTTTAAGGCATCCAGCCTGTGGCATTTTGTTACAGCAGCCAGAACTGACTATGACAGGCAATATACTGAATTGCCTCCTGCTCCAGGACTTTAAGGGGATTATTAATCTTATTGGCAACACTAGGCAGTCAGGTTTATTTGATCCTCACACCCAACAGACCAGTTGCTTCTTCATTTATTGCCAACTCTTTTTATAAGATACATAAAACTTACAAGAAAACATAGATTTTCTGTCTTAAGATTCCACTTGTTGGCAGCATCCCTCCAACAAGGCATTTCAGATCATTCTGTGGGAACTCTAAAGCTAAGGAGAAGTGGTCTCTGTGTGCTTATTTTTAGAAATCCTTTAGTCCAAAGTCTAAATATTGAGTCTTGGTATAAGACAAAGCCAGTTAAAAGTTATGTAAACTAGTTGTTTCTAGGTAATGAACCAAAGCAGAAACTGAATTTAAGATGTGGAATGTTACCATCAGAGTCAGTATGCATCAGACAATTAAAGAGATCATTTTTTTTCAGGCCATTGCAGTGAATGAGGGTGTTCCTAAAGAAAATGAAGGGCATGTGGAGTCTTATGAATTCTGGAGAGCCAAGTTGCAGACATTTCCTACCCTGCTTCTGTTCTCTAGAAGAACAGTGATTGGGTAACATTCAACATTGACAGTTCCTCCTTGTGTTCAAGATGAATGTCATCCTAAACCTCTTGGGTGAGACTAAGCAAAGATTCACAAATAGTCTCTCCAGAATTTTTGCATTGTCCCAGTAAAAAGTGGTAGCACAAGTCAGTTGTCTTAGAGTCCTGAAGATTGGGGTCCTTAAAAGAGAAATGCTTGAGCCCACTCAGTGTGGCTCAGTGGTTGAGCATCAGCCTATGAACCAGGAGGTCACAGTTTCAATTCCCAGTAAGGGCACATGCCTGGGTTGTGGGCTTGGTCCCAGTGTGGGTCGTGCAAGAGGTAGCCCATCAGTGATTCTCTCTCATCATTGATGTTTCTATCTCTCCCTCTCTCTTTCCCTTCCTCTCTGAAATCAATAAAAATATTTTTAAAAAAAGAGAGAGATACTTGAATGATTACATTAAATTAAAGATTATATTAGTAAAGTGATAGGATTTAAATCTTGAGGGTGCCAGTCCAGTGGTTTCTAAGAGATTAGTGGAGGAAAATCCTTCAATAATGTAGCTCCACTTATTGAGTTTCTTGAACTTAGGAGGCCAGTGCTGTTGCTTATGTGGTCTAGTCTTAGTTCTCCTATCCTATATAATAAAGAGCTAATATGCAAATGGTCATCACACCCTCACACCCTTGTACTGGGGCCAGGGACCTGAGGCCGGGCCAGGGGACCTGAGGCTGTGCCCCCTGCCCGGCAGGGCTTGATGGGGGTGGGGCCGACTGGGTCTGGGTCTCGCCCGATTTTGAGGCACACACGGGTGGGCAGGAGGGAGATTTTCATATACATTTTATTAATTTTCTTTCATCTCTGACACTTCTATTATAGAGAAAGGGCAAATAGCAATATTAAAATATTTCCTCTAATTAATTCCCTTTTAATGTGCATGAATTTCGTGCACCAGGCCACTAGTAAGATAATGAATGACCTGAGCTTTTTTGTTAGTGGGCCAAACAGTGGCTTGTCTTGGGATAAATTCCACCTATGAATGATTTGCTACAGTGGGGAGTTCTTCAAATTTCATATTAAGTAATTGAAATCTTCAGATTTTAGAGAAAAGGGCCAGCTTCAAAGCAACTGAGAATCCCAATAGGAATCTTGGCAACCAGCCTTTAGTTCTTAGTGATGCTGAGTCAGGAAAAGGGAGGAAAATTGGAAATGTTAGTTTAGAGGTTTGCATCCAGATATTGATGGAAACTGGAAGAGTTGAAAATTTGATAAGGATTGATAATTTGGTCAAAGTAACAGAATCCAGTTCAATTTACAGGCAGGCACCCAAACCAGTTTTTCCACATGGGAGGAAGTCATTTAAATCTCTCCAGTCAAGTCAGCATTTACATATTCATCAGTTACCTGTAATTTATAAAAAGGTGCAAAAAAGGTCAAAGAAAACAAACATGTCTGCAATTTGATAAACTGGGAGGGTGTGCTGTAGTTTTCTACTGAAACAAAAAATCCTTTCTACAGTCATCTCTCTGTTGATCAAAGATATCCTCAAAGAAAGATCAAAATAAGGCTGGTATCATCTTATTTGGCTTGATTATTTACAAAAGTACAGTAAGAATGATAATTTACTATATAAAACTTCTTATGTTTGCTTTTCTGGAAGTTTTCATAAGAAATCTCAGGTTGGCTTGGCCAGCATCCACTTTAATTCAATATGGTGTATCTTAATGGGAGTTAGTTCTTTTTCTGTAATATTCTTAGCTGACTGTTTAGATCTGTGTCATGTTCCTCCTTTTAACATATACACAGGCAATGATTGTGGCAGTGTGTGACTTTCTGTAATCATTGAAAATAGGCCTGTGGCCTGGCTGGCTTGGCTCAGTGGTTGAGCGTCGACCTATGAACCAGGAGGTCACGGTTCCATTCCCGGTTAGGGCACATCCCTGGGTTGTGGGCTTGATCCCCACTGAGGATTGTGCAGGAGGAGGCCGATCAATGATTCTCTCTCATCATTGATGTTTCTATCTCTCTCTCTCTCTCCCTTCCTCTCTAAAATCAATAAATATATATATATATATTTTAATAAAGAAATCTCAGGTTAGATTTTTATAAGCCTCTTGAGGCTAGGAAGCTAAACCAAGAACTCACCAACAGATTTCACATGCAGTATTTATTAATTTGGATGAACTCTTTTCTGGAGGTTCCCCCTTCTCCCCCCCCAATATTCCAAGTTTCCTGGCCCTGTCAGGAAGTGATCTTCCACACTCACCTGTAAGGCTGGGAACCCTGTATGCCAGGAGTTAAGCCAGTTTTCCCCAAAGGGCTCTATAAGCATGGCTCCATAATGTCAACCTTTAGTTCCTTAAATGAGTATTCTCAAATAAGCATTTCAGGCAACCCCATGGTTGCAACCTAATGTTTTCAATATGCTTGTTAAAAAGGAAGACAGATTCATATTGAGCCAAATGCAAATAATTATTTTGCCATGAAAATAAGAAGACTCAATAAGAGTTTCTGAATTCTGCAAGTCAGTTAGCAAGAGAAATATACCTTTTACAAATGTTTTATTTCTCTTGGCAAAATCATACACTACTGAATTGTTACAAGTTATAGATAGCTTAAGAGAAAGACAAATAGGTTCCCCATGTCCAAAAAATAGACTACTAATATATCAACAATATTCTAAAACCCACAGGCATCCCTTATTACTTCATTTAGTCCTATGTAATTCCTATTCTACTCCATCATTGCTTAGCAATCTCATAAACACATACTTCTATAAGGTTATGGAAATCTTCCCTCAGTTCACTGGTGTGGTTTTAATGTTGTTTAAGCAATGCCATCATGGGGCTATGAGACAACCATTCATACTAAGTACTCTGGCCTGTAGCTGATTTTGCAAGAGCTTTTTGGAAAGCACCAAAATAAAGAAAAATCTATCTATAGATAACAAAAACAAAACAAAACTTAAAATGACTGTGGTTAACTTATTATTGATAATTTTCAAATGTCAAAGATCTGGTGAGGGTTCATTACAAGAACCCATATTTGAAAATTACTGCTTAAAAAATGTTAGTTTTAAATGTAAGAATTGTGACCAAGTTAATATTTTTAAAATAATTGAAACTATGACTGATAATACTATACTGTTGTTGTCTAATATCAAGCAAAGCAACACCAGAACTCAAATACATAGCATTAAGTCATGGGTAGCAATAGCATTGGCAGTTCTCTAGGGGTTTCCCATAGCATACAATTTCTGAAATATTTACAGTAATGACATTGTACCCATACAGATTTATGCTAGGGAAAACTAATCATCACTTCTGATTTGACTACGACTCCCATGCGACTCTTCAATAGTAACATATCAAATAAACCTAATTGTTATTAGCATCTCTCTTTTTACAAGTTGAAATAAGAAGTTATTTGTGATTCCTAGGAACCCTTTGGAAAATATCAATTACAATTTTAGATGTAAAAGCTACCACTTTGGAATCAATTTTGGAAAATAAAATATCTAAAGTTGTCTTAAGAGTTTCACACCCAATTAAGATAAGATCATGAGTTCCTGAGAAATAATACTTGGCTACCTGTCTAACTCCAGTGACAGTAAAATATTTTAAAAAGTAAACACAGATAATATCTTGATTGTAAGGTATCTGAGCTTTTTCAAAATTAAGAAGACTTTATTCTTTTAAATAATCAAGGGCATTATAAAGTTAACATAAAGTATGGGACATTCTAAGACACAGAATTTTTGCTTCTGGGCAGATTACTCAGAAGGTTAAAAAAAATTACAACCTCATGTTAGACCAATAATCCAAGAAAACAGAGAGGAAAACAAATTCTTTCCATCGGTATAATATTTGGTGCTAAATATTTGTAGTATTTTGCAAATACTATAAATGGATCCATCAAACCTTAACCAGTTTTGACTATAGCAAGTAAAGGTTCCTTTTCCACAAGCTTTCTACAACTTTCTGCATCCATTCACATTTTGTCCTACATTTTAACAAAGCCATTTCACATAAAGTTACTCTTTTTTTCCTTAACAAAAATACATCCTGGAAATCTTGCATACAAAGTTGTACTACCCTGCCATATTTAATTATGGTTGAGTCTTATTCACATGTATCAGTTTCAATTTTAGCTAAAATAAATTTTATTTCACAGAGGACAAAGGGAGATGGTTAATGATGAACTGTCATACATCAGCATTTTGTAGCGGACTAACAGAGCTCATGAATACACAATCTCACACCTTTTAATAGCCATTCATATCATTAATAATACAACTTTACAAATTGTTTTAAAAGGAACACATTTATAACAGACACAACTGTATCTAGCTTTTGTACACACATATAAATAAAAGGGAAAATGTATAGAAATTCAAAATTATGCTTAGTGATCAATTTCAATTCTGTCCTATTTAGAATGATCTAGATATACAATGACATTAATTAGCTAAACTTAGTATCAATCCACTGTTAATTGAAGCAATTTAATATGAATTTCCTTAACTTTTGGACATTTTAGAAATAATAATTTTATGTAAATAATTATTTCTAGGCCAGTTAGAATAAAGTTTCTTTAAGAGATTTTTACAATATGATTTGGTAATGCTATCCTAAGATGTAAAAGTGATACATACTCACACAATGAGAGGTAAAGTCCTAATTACAAACACATAGAAATACAAGCAGAGATAGAGTTTACTTTCAATTCTGAAATTTAAGCCATGGGTGAAGAGTAAACACAGAATTAGAAAATTAGAGTTAGAGAATTAGAGAAACACAGTCACTGGTCCATATCAAAGAGTTGTTCATTTCCCTGTGGGTATGAATCTTAATTGATTTGAACTCAAAATAGACAAACAGAAAAGAGTAATAAATCAAATTTTCTGTCATCTTTCACCCAAGAGAGACAAGATCTTTATAAATCATTAATCCATTTATGGAGAAATTACCAAATGGTCAGACAATAAAACCAAAAGAAGCTAGCAGCAGAAAACAAGTGAGTGCTAAAAAGGAATAAAAATGAAATCCTTGGCATGCTAGCATTGGAGTTCAAATCACAGGGCCAGTAGTTAGACTCATCATTGGGTTCCTAGACCAGGAACAGAGCACAGTAAGGCCCCAAGAGGCCTCATTACTTGGCTGAAATGAACAAGGATCTGAATGCCAGAGCCAACCTATCCAAGCCATGGCATCAAACTATCAAAGACAAGATATACCAGTCAATGAAGATTATTTTATTAAAACTATTGCAGTAGAAAGCATATTGATTAATGGCGAATGCCTTGAATAAAGGGAGAAAGGCCTGGGGTTTCATAGAGGCAGGTAAAAAAGGGAGTCATCGGCAAGCCTTATGGGAGTCATAAGGAAGGGTGGAGAGAGGTCTTATCTCAGTATGTGTAGGCAGATGGGTATTTTACATTTAGTCATTTTTCAGACACAAAAAGCTAGAGAGATTTCTTTTTTATTTTGCATTTCAATAATTTTATTGAAATGTATATCCCTTAGTACCAAAACATAATGGTAGTTGGTTAGGTTACCTCTGCAAAGTCAAAATTAACACCTACGTAATAAAAATATTCAAATATATCAGCCTTTGGGGAAAACTGAAAAGTTACCTACAAAACACGGTTTACAAAAGTACAAAATATACTGTGATCCTTTGGTTTATTTCTCAATGCATTTTCATCGATAGCATGATGTCAAAATTGGTACAGAGATGTGCACTTCGTTACTTCATGGGAATTACATTTAAATTTGGGGCATTTCATATAAGCAAAACTACACACAGTAATTTGGGCATATTAATTTATTTTTAATATAATTTTGAAAAAAACTGGGGTGTTTATGTTCAGGGGGGTGGGAGTTTTTATACAAAATCTACTTCAGTCTAGTCCCACCCACAAAATTAGTTTTATGGTATTAATAACTCAAAATAAATTAACATCACTCTGAAAACTTGCATATTTAACACTCCAGAAGTCTTCACTAAAGACTGCTTTTATAAAATTGCCATTGCTTTAATTTCAAATCTTGTTTAAAAGGAAAAGAATATACATTCACTAATTGCCCCTATTGTGCCATCAGAGTCTTAAGCATCTTCATAATCATGAGGTTGCTTGAGGGAGTGTCAGGATTTTCTATTAAGTCGGTGAATATAAGCAGATCTATAGTGTTAAAAGTGTTACAAATGGTTCATCAGTTACTCAGTGTAACATGTAGCCTGAGTCCATCCAGGGAGGCTGTAGGGAGGTTTCTTAATCATTGCTGTTTTCTAGCGCACATGACTCAGGTAAATTTTCAACATTTCCAGTGCCTTTTATCTCCTCTTTTTCATCTTTAACAATCCTGTTTGTTGAGGCTACGTGAAATTATGTGTACTATTCTATTCTGTGATTGATTCCATAAAAAGAGTTGACATGAAATATCTAACAAGTTCCACTGCATTTCAGTAGCTTATTGTGCAACATTGTCCCAAGGGAGGTTTTAGGCTCTCCTTCCAGGAAAGCAATGAGGTGAGATGCTTGGGAGATGGCCTGGTATTTGACTAACCATGAAACCATGAGGAAGAGGTCTACAGAAGTGGGTCACAAACTCTGCCACTGAGATCCACAGTCCAAAATTCATTCTTTTCTTTTCTTTTCTTTTCTTTTCTTTTCTTTTCTTTTCTTTTCTTTTCTTTTCTTTTCTTTTCTTTTCTTTTCTTTCCTTTTCTTTTCTCTTTGTTTCTTTTCTTTTCTCTTCTTTTCTTTTTCTTTTCCTTTCTTTCTTTTTCTTTTATTTTGTAAGTCATAAAGTGCTTTATTTTTGTAAAACCTGGCTCATGACTAGAGTGTATTGTCAGCACTGGAAGATACAAGGCAAACTTCTTCACTCTATCCAAATAGTTTATCGACAACAGAGACTGTCACTGACAAAAATAAAGCATTTATAAAATTCTAAAAGCATACACAGATTGGCTACAAAGGAAATAGTTACTCAAAATAATGTATATGAACCCTATCTTTACTTTGGGGTCTCCCTTTTATAGACTTGGGTCCAAGAAGCTAACTTCAGAACACTGAAAGTGATTGGATTCTAGAATGAATAGTGTGTGTGGGGTGGGGTGTGGTAGTGTTGGAGGTTGGGGAGTAAGTCACAGCCTCAGTAATTTAAATGCATGAAATACAGATTTGGACAACCATGTCACAGCAGTGTTAACATAATCTATTGAGGATAACAATCTACGTGAAGTCAATTACAGCAGGATGCTCTTGCTACAGGATACAAAAGACACTTATTTGCTACCACCTTGTGTTTTCAAACCCACATACATTGGGTGCAATTACAATCTTGATTAGCCCTGAATTAAAATTACTGGAAGAGGCAATATGGCAGGGGTGTTCTTTGAGTTATAAGTAACTAGAGGCCCAGTGCATGAAATTTGGCCATCCCTCTCACAATCCAGGACTGCTGACTCCCAACCGCTCTCCTCCCTGCCTGGGAGATTGCCCCTAACCACTTCTTCCTGCCAGCCTGATCCCCCCTAACCACTCCCCTGCCAGCAGTTAGGCAACTGCTCCCCTGCTAGCCCGATTGCCCGTAACTGCCCTCCCCTGCCAGCCTGGTCACCCCTAACTGTCCTCCCCTGCAGGCCTGGTCACCTCCAACTGCACTCCCCTGCTGGCCTGGTAAACCCTAACTGCCCTCCCTTGTCAGCCTGGTCCCCCCCAACTACCCTCCCCTGAAGGCCTGGGTCCCCCCACAACTGTCCTCCCTTGCAGCCTGGTCCCCCCCAACTGCCCTCCCTTGCAGGCCTGATCCCTCCCAACTGCCCTCCCCTGCCAGCCATCTTGTGGTGGCCATCTTGTGTCCACATGGGGGTAGCCATCTTTGACCACATGGGAGTAGCCATCTTGTGTGTTGGAATGATGGTCAATTTGCATATTACTCTTTTATTAGATAGGATTATTGAAGGGTGGATTTGTTTTTCTTTTCTGAAACTGCCTACAAAAATCATTTCATGTTTTAAACAAAGAGTTTCAAAGGCACTGCTTTAATACAGTCTATAAGTTGATAACCTCCCTGCTTCATTATCTATGCATATATCTATTGAACTCTAGGACTAATGATTTTCATAACAGAATACATTATATGACAAATAGTGATATTTTTATCCATTCTCTTTTCTTCTGTTTTATTTTTTAAAGCTGGTAGTGACTCATTAAACTTGTTTTTTGCTAATGCATTGCAAAACACAGTTTGGAGTACAATGACTAGAATATCTTGTTACTTTTTTATTATAAAAATAATTTAATAACCTTTAAAAATGTTACTACTCATATTTTTGGGGGGAGGGTTAAAATAAAAATATGTTGCCCTCAGTCTTTTTCCACACAATATGTGTCATATTCCCAAACATATTTTTATAGATCAGCAGTTTCTAGTACCACATTTGGGCTCTCTTGGCATTTTAAGAGATAGTCTGTAATGAAAAATTGAGAGAAATTATGACAATATAGTCTGTAGGCATGTATAGTCATTTATTTATTCAGCAAGTATTGTGTTTCTTAGATTCTAATAATTGTTCTACGTCAATGGTCAGCAAACTGTGGCTCACGAGCCACATGCAGCTCTTTGCCCCCTTGAGTGTGGCTCTTCCACAAAATACCACGTGCGGGCGTGCACGTGCAGTGCTGTTGAAACTTCGTGGCCCACGTGCAGAAGTCGGTTTTTGGCCTGGGCGAGTCTATTTTGAAGAAGTGGCGTTAGAACACTCAAGGGGCCAAAGAGTTGCATGTGGCTCGCGAGCTGCGGTTTGCTGACCACTGTTCTAGGTAATTGGAGACAAATAAGAAATGCAAAGTCCCTGCCTAGATGAATCTTACATCCTAATAGAGAAAAAAAAAATTGTAAATTTGCTTTTATTGAAAAATACAGACTTTTCCCTTTTTATTATATTATATTTTAATATATTCTATTTCACTGTCAAAAAGTAAAATTTTATTATATTACATTTCTATATTATATCACATTTCTATATTACATTATCCTATCTAATAAAAAGCTAATATGCAAATCAACCAAAGGGCGGAATGACCTGTCGCTATGACCACCAGGGGGCAGACACTCAATGCAGGAGCTGGCCCCTGGTGGTCAGTGCTCTCCCATAGGGGTAGCACCACCGCTCAGCCAGAAGCCGGGCTCACGACTGGCGAGTGCAGCGGTGGTGGTGGGAGCCTTTCCCACCTCTGTGGCAGCACTAAGGATACAGGCTCCCAGGGGAAGCAGGCCTAAGCTGTCAGTTGGACATCCCCTGAGGGCTCCTGGACTGTGGGAGAGTGCAGACCAGGCTGAGGGACCCCCCGCCACGCCAGAGTGCATGAATTTCTTGCACCGGGCCTCTCCTATATTATAATGTTTAGGTTTTCTTTCTTTTGTGAATGAATCGTGATATTAAATAATTTTGTTTGTTTTAGTTCAAAAATAAGTTTGGTAACTTGATGTCAGTCCATAATTTTAAAAATTGTTATTTTCCCATCTTAGCAAATGTGAAAGTCTGGAACAAGCTAGATAAATCGATTCCACCCCCGCCCTGCTGTGAGGTGATGACTCAGGCTGGCTCTGACTACACAAAAGAGGCCAAGGAGACCCACATCCTGGAGGGCCAACCGCCACTGACTCGGAGACCAGTGTCTCTTGTCTCACTTCTAAAAGTGATTTGAAATTGATAGCACACTCTGGAATCTACTGTATAAGAAATAGTCATGTTGAGGGTCATTTAGAAGAAAGATTAGTTTAATGGATTCTGGCACCCTGTGTCAGGCAGAAAACCGTGACCATGTGTTAAGTATAACCATATTTTGTGCAGCATGAGAGTCAGAAGAGTGATTTAATAGCTCTAGTCCAAGAAGTGTTGAAAACTCTGGCCCAGTGTAGCTTTCCAATACAGGACACATAAAAACAGAATAAGAAATCCAAGAATCAAACTGATGACTGCGTCGAGCTCTGGAGAAACTTCATCTTAAGACACAGAGCCAAGGTTTTACCTTCATATATGTGTACTCGCCACCTAGGGCTTTCCTTGAACATTTATGCATGAAGGCAAGAGGAGGATGTGACTTAGTCTCTTTGTCTATCATCTCTTCTTTACTCCCATTCTGAAATAACAGTTCAGAGTTGGGGGGGGGAAGTAAAGTATTTGACCCTCTTGCAATAAATGATAATACTGATAATAGCTAATCCATATATGTATTGTACTTAATATGTGCCAGGGACCATTTCATACACTTTACATCTATAAACTCATTTAATGATCATGATCCCATGCGATAAATGCTATTGTCCTCATTTCACAGACAAGAAAACTGAACACAGATAGGTACAAACTAAAGATCACACAACTATTAAGATATGGAGCTAACACTCAAATCCTGGTCATCTGGCTCCAAAGTCCAGCCTCTTAACTACTGTATTCTACTACCTCTTTAGAGAGGAAAGTTAAGAATGGGTGATGTTAGTATCCAAATGCAAGTGCAAAAGGAAATGGAAGTTAACTCAACAGCTTGTTAGTTACCCATGATCAGTAAGAGACCTGGGAATATTTGGCTCTGCATTATAAATTTGGTGGATCCCAGTGGTCCCTCTCCAGAACCCAAGTAGGGGTAATGCAGACCCTCAGACATGGCTCACCTTCCAGGGTGAAACCACCTACTGACAAGAACCAAATTACCCCCCTCAAAAAACCACAAGCATACAAGATTTTTTTTATCAGTTTATCAGTGCAGGACTACCAAATAGTAGGTGTCTGGACATTAGGGAAAGATAATTAGAGAAGGTAGACAAATCAAACTTCTCTTTTCTCCAAATGTAAAACTTGTGGGTTTCACTCTTCTTTCAGTTTATAAAATAACATTCCAAAGTTTTTATGTGGACTTTTATGAGGGTGTATTTTTTTTTTCACACATCTCTCTTTCCGTAATCAGATTTATACAAGAATTGTTTTTCCTTCACTCCTTTTTCTTTTCCTTTTATTTTTTAGTTCTGGGCCTTGGCTGTCAATTGAATTGCATCTTGAACTGGGTAATTAGATGGTTGGTAAGCTGCAAACATGTTGTAACCCATGTCATACTCATGTGTACATCTCTGCCCCGACTTGATAAAATGAGTGATACTGGGGCACCATTGCCATGCGCACCCCCAAGCCTGGGTGTGTAACCTCCAACTGCCTGAACTTGTTCAGATGGAAGCGGGATTGCTAAAACACCTAGATATCCTCCCCTTATGAAAGGCGCATCAGGAC
This sequence comes from Cnephaeus nilssonii, assembly GCF_951640355.1. NCBI lineage: Eukaryota > Metazoa > Chordata > Mammalia > Chiroptera > Vespertilionidae > Cnephaeus > Cnephaeus nilssonii. The sequence goes on from NC_137079.1 coordinate 18,830,279, forward strand.
AGCTCATAATAGAAAAGTGTGGAGTGGGAAGGAGGAAATCTCTCTGGGGCAGAAGTCCTTTGAAAACACCGAAGGTGACAGCCTATATAATTTTGAAATGATGAGTACTAATGGAAGTTTATTTCACTAACTTAGGTAGTCATGGACAAAATATGCAACTTTGGAGAAAGCACCTGGCTGTGCCAATCATTCCAGGCTTCACCTCCTAACAGGAGCAGCCCATGGAACAAAGATACCAAATGTCTTAGTTCTCAGTTCTTTCATGCCTGACACGCTCCATTGTTATCTCACGCCCAGTTCTCCTTTTTGAATGCACCATAGATGAGTCCCTCTTAATTTCTGCAGTTAATTTGTCTTGGCCTGAAGTACCACTTTACTCAGTACCTTTCTCAACAACCTTCAGATCTTGAGTCCCCATGTCCTGCCAGGGCTCTGCCCCACATCTTTTGCTAAGTGACAAACTCATTCAACCACTTGGCCTACATGGTGTAGAAGAGTCAGTGAAGGGAAGTCTCCTGAAGGATCACTATAATCTTTTGTGATTCAGAGAAGCTTTATGTGGCCTCCAGCACCTTCCTTGGGCTGGGCTCTACCATGCCTGCTTACCCTTGATCTTTTTGTCCCTCCTGACCTTCATTTCCTTTCTTCTCTCTGCCTTTTCCATGGTCACAATGCAGGTTATGGAAGAAAGAAACTTAATGCTATTGGCCACCTTCATAACCTGGTAAATGGAAATAGTGCTTCAATAGTTTTGGATGTAATTTTTTAAGACTTTTTTATTTTATTTTAAAATGATTTTAGATTTGCATTAAAGTTGCAAAGAATATACAGAGTTCCCTCATGTTCTTCACCCAGCTTCTCCTAATGTTAAAAATGAATATTGGCATGGTACGTTTGTCCAAACTAGAAAATCAATATTGATGCAATACTATTAGTTTAACTCCAGGCTTTATTCATATTTACCCAGTTTTTCCACTATTGTCCTTCTCCTGTTCGTGGACCTAATTCAGAACAGCACGTTGCATTGCTCCATGACGGTTTTAAATGGTGATGAAAACAAGACCCCTACCTACGTTCCTGTCACTCTGTATGTGTGTGCATGCGAGTGTGTGTCTTTATCTATCTAATATTAATTCAACATGGAGATTTTTTTTCCTTTCTAGCCTTTTATATAGACACTACTGAAAAATTAGGCAGAGGTTATATTAAGTATCTTTCAAGCCTTTACTTTTCAACTCTGACTACAAACCAGCTTCATCTGAGGAATGTTTGTAAAATGCACATGCTTGTTCCCCACCCAAGATTTATTGAACAGGAATCTCTAGGGAGTGAGGACCAAAATCCGTGCTTTTATGGATTCATCAAGGCCAGAAAAGATTACCTTAGACATTTCCATTTCAGAAGCTAAAACAGACTCCCAGTTTTTATATTGCCTAATTTGGGACATATGTCTGAGTATAAATATATACATGTAATAATTTGTGATGAATGTTGAGTATATTTCAATAGCGTTCCCTTGCAGAATATTATTTCCTTTGCCATTATCATTAAACCTATCTTGATAAAATGGGCTTCATGCCCCTAGGCTCACACTACTCTCAGTGCTGTTTAGATACAGTCTTTCTTGGATCCACATGGCTCTGAGTTCAAGCTCTAGCTCTGCCACTTACAAACTTGAGACAGTTATATAATTTCTCTGTAATTACTCTCTATCTGTAATAGAGGGCAGTTATTATTACTAACATGCAAGATTGCTGTGAGCATAAACCATCCGACACTGTGAAGGTTTAGGAGACAGGATTGTTTAACAAATAATGGTAAGGAACTCTGAAAACAAAATAATGCTAACTCCGAAAACCTACAACACCTGGGAAATGAGAAGATTTATCAAAACCACCAAATTGGGAAAACACAATATTAAATCCTGTGTCTTGTCTTAGTTTCTTGTATAGTTAGGGTTGCCTCCTACTAAAAATTTCCAACACATCATCCAATTAAATTGTTCTTTGATGTAATAGTGAATACAGAGGAAATACGACTTATTTGCATTTAGAGAGAAAGGAGACAAAAAATGCTGAGGTTGTGAAAACATGTGTCTGAAGTTGAGTTTTTCAGAGTTCTCTGTAAAGTACTAGCAGTTCTGTGGCTAATTGAGGTTCTGGATATAACACCTGTCTGCAGATGCCTCATTTCATATCTCTTCTGCAAGGCATGTTTCCTTTTGAAAATGCATGGAGATATTTTTAATTCGCTCTGTAAAATGACAGTAATGTTATCAAATACTTTATATACACTTATAAGCCCTCAATTGTAAATCCCATTACAAAGTATATTACTGAAGTTTCACAGAAACAACTTTGAAACATGAAAAAAAATGTTTGTGATGGTAGATTAGAGGTACTAAATGAGGAGGCCTTCCTATTTTGTAATAATTTGTTTTCTTTTGTTTAGGCATTGTTTTTCCGTCTAATTATAAAAAAAAAAAGAACATGCATGAACAGGTTAGAAAATATCCAAATAATAGGCTGGCTAAATCTTGCAGATGCCAAAACATGAGACAGTTTGCCAAGCTAAGAGGCCCTTGGCATTCCTGACAGACCTCTCTCCAACTCCTTCTCTTACCCAGTCCCATATGAAAGAATATCAAGCTTGCACATGACACGCCCTCCCTTGGGCCATTTGTTAATTGGTTCTGCTAATTAGCTACTTACAAAGGAACCTTCACATGTATAGAAATATTTGTCAATTTTGTTTACAGATATATTCCAAATGTCTAGATTAGCACATAGTAAGTATTCAGTAAATATGTATTAAATGAGTGAATGAATGAATGAATGACACTGTACTCTACTTTAAAAAATATGCTTTTATTGTTTGTTTGTTTGTTTGTTTGTTTTTCAGAGAGAGAGGAAGGGAGAAAGAGAGAGAGAAACATTGATTGGCTGCCTCCTGCACACCCACTACTGAGGATAGAGCTCTCTACTGGGGCAGACATATGCTCTGACCCGGAGTCAAACCAGTGACCTCTTGGTACCTGGGATGATGCCAAATCCACTGAGGCACACCGGCCGGCTATACTCTACTTTGTAAATGTATCATTCATTGTTTGTAATTCATATAGCATACGTGAGCTATAAGTACTATTACTTATACATACAATAATCTGAGTCAATTAGGAAACTACCCAAGGTCACATAGCTAGTAAACAGGGGACAGGTACTTCACAGATATGTATGCATATCATGGAACTTGGCCTTCCTATCTGGCATTCTAGAGATGTGTACATACACTTAGGGTATGTTCAAGAAAGTTTGGAGCACTGGGAGAATGTAAGAAAAGAAGCAAATGGTAAAATTCCATGCTTACCACAGGAGCCCCTTATCCTGCTACCACTGTTCCACTCTCATTTCTTGTGCTACTTTCTCCATCTGTCTTGCCTTGTCTTTTCTCAACAATAGTTTTTCTAAGGCTTTCAAATTAAATAGCTAGTCATTAATGCAAAAGATATCCTTGAAATCATTTATCTCTTTAGTATGTTCTACTTGCCAAATATTGATGAACTTCCTTTCATGTATTTCCTTGTCCAACCTCTGTCACAACTCTGACGTTTCAGAAAAATCCTGAGATTATCCTGGGTGGGCCACATATAAATCCCCACACTGTCAAATTCTCCAAGCAACCCTTTTTGATTCATCATCAGTCTAGCAATCTAAACCAACACTGAAAAATAAGGGCCTGAAAGATTTATTTCACCTTTCAAACCTCCTCCCTGATGTTCTAGGGCTGTGTCAACATAGGCAGAGAGAGGTGGAGAGCCAAGGGTATTTAAGAATCTCGTCACATTAGAAGTGGAGGAGGACTTGGCCATCCTTTAACCACACCCCCTCACTTTACACATAAGAAAACGGAATCTGAAGCCAACAGTAACTGTACTTGCCTGCCTGTTATCTGTCATTCTAATAATGATTGTTGTGGAGGAAAGAATCATATAGATAATAAATTTTTTTATTTTATTTTCAAGTGTTGGCATCTTTTACTAATTACTGTTTTTCCAAAGTTAATACAACCACAGCATAACTTCTGTGTTATTTTGAATTTGATAAATGTCATTAAATTCAATTCAGTAATCATTTTATTAGGTGTCTGTTGATTGCTTATTTTTAAATAGTCTGTGTCATTCTATAGTTGATTTAGTCACTACCTGAATTCATTTAATGTAACTAACTGAATTTATTTGAGGGAAGGGGAGATAAAAAGAAAAAAAGGGCCAAGCCAGGCATGGCTCAATGGTTGAGCATTGACCTATGAACTAGGAGGTCATGGTTCAATTACTGGCCAGGGTACATGCCCGGGCTCAATCCCCAGTGTGAGGTGTGCAGGAGGCAGACAATCAATGATTCTCTCTCATCATTGATGTTTCTATCTCCCTCTCCCTTCCCCTCTGAAATCAATAAAAATATATATTTTTTTAAAAAAAAGGAAAAAGGCACTAAAGCTAGAGGCAAGATAAGTGCATAAAGATCTCTGCCTTGAGAAGGTGGTGGGAGGCGCAGGAGGCCTAAATGTAAGCCAAGCTTCCTAGTAAGCAAAATAAAGAGAAAAATCCGGGTTAATTCCAAGATTCATAGTTGCTGTAAAACAAACAAACCAGTTTGTTTTGTGCTGTCAACACCGCACAACAATCCAAGATATAAAGACTGGACTTAGAATTCACTTGGAAAAGACATTAAAAGAAGAAGGGTGATGTGAATGAGAACAAAATGAGTCCTCGAGTACTGGTTCCAAAATAATATTATAAGATCACAGAAAAAGGAAAGCTTCTGAACGGTGGGATTTGGTAAGACTTGGTGAAGGAAGAGGCGTCTGAATGGCCTTGAAGGCTGCCCAGACTTGCAAAGAAAAGGTTAGGGAAATACGAGGTAAAAGAGGCCCTTGGTCAAAGGAACAAACCCTTTTGCTAGTAGATTGTTGAAAAGTGTAGTATCTGCACTACTCGCTGACAATGACAGATGTCTCCCCCTCTGTCCACTAGAATTGCCATCAATGAACATTAACTAATCTGTGTGATATTTGTCAAAGCCACACTTAGTAACTTCAGTGATCTTTTAAAATAAAAATGAAGGTACTGTTAAAATGTCTCAACATAAAGGAAACACTTATCTCCTCTGTATAAGTCTGACCTTGTAGAAGGAAAGTCTGAACGATGTGTAAATGATAGTTTCACAAACACAGTGCCCTGCACTACTGTGTGGGAGTAGAAAAGGATCCTTGGTATTTTTTTGTTTGTTTGCTTTGTTTTGCTTTAAAATATGTTTTTTATTGATTTTAGAGAAAGAGGAAGGGAGAAGTATAAAGAGATAGAAACAATGAAAGACATGGAGAGGCTGCCTCCCACACGCCATCTACTGGGGATTGAACCCACAACCCAGGCATGTGTCCTGACCTCTTGTTTCATGGGTTGATGCTCAACCACTGAGAAAGATGAGCTGGGCGGCTTTTGATTTGAAAACCTTCTTATCAAATATGAAACTAACAACCAAAAGAAGGAGGGAATGCTTACTTTTTGGAAGTGAAGTTTCTTCCTTGCCCCCGAGGTAACATATAATCTTGTAGTAACCATTGCCTAAGCAAGGTCTGAGAAGCGTTAATGCAATATCTAACAGGTTAGTCTCAATTTTTCTAAAGGACCAGGTCCCTGGTGATTTATCCAGACTTTTGATTCTCCCCAAATACCTGTGGATGGAATTTGGATTGTTTAAGGAAGATGGCTTCCCTAGTTTGGGGAAAGGAGCATAGAAGAAGGGCTGTTAGAACAGAATGCCATCAGCCTGAGTAGATAAAAATTAGTAAGAAGGATTAAGATTAAGTACTATCTAAGAGGTATAAAAATAATAGTGTTTTAAGTCAATAACTTGTTAAAAAAACTAGTTTATCTATAGATCTGAATTCTATCAAAGCATGACAATCTAGTGCCAAATTAGGGAGAAAATAGTGATTCTTAAAAAGGCATTTTTCCAAACAATATGCACTGTGATATAAGAGGTGTCCCAGAAGATGGTCTGTGAATCACATTTTGTTATTCCATTTAAAAGGAGGAGTAAGCCACCATGCTCATTCCCCAAGGGCACGGTGGCTTTAGACTATCACATAATGGACAGGTCTAAACTGCATGTCTGATTAAATAAATAGTCTGCAAGACTTAGACTGACTGAACAATACAGTTTACTTGAAAAACTTAAAACAATTCACATGTTGCTCTGGCCAGTGTGGTTCAATTGTTTGGGTGTCATCCCATGCACCTAAGTTTTGCAGATTTCATTCTCAATCAGGAAGGACACATGTCTGGATTTTGAAATTGATTCCCCATTGAGGAGAATACAGGAGGCAGCCAGTTGATGTTCCACTCTCACATCGGTGTTTCTCTCTCTCCTTCTCCCTTCTCTCTCTATAAAAATCAATAGAAATATATAGATATTTAATTCACACATTAATGTATCCTTTCTTCCCCCCTCTCTCTGTTTTCCTCCCTCCTTTCCTTTATTCTTTTCTTCTCTTCTTCCTTCCTTTCCCACGTATTTGTTAAATGTGCCTACTATTATCATAGTATCATAAACACTATCTTGTCAATTCCTTGTCAAATACTTTTTTGTGTTTTCTTGTACATATCTTACCAAAAATTGTAATAGACTCTGTGGACACAAAGTGAAGGAGGAATGTACAAACATGTTTTTAAACAGCCTGACCAGTGCTAGAGATGATAGAACAATTATAAATTTGAGCAACTACAGATCAAGGCTCCATATACTATTTCTAAAACGAGTGTGAACACCTGAAAAAATATGAATGACTTCCATTACATTCTGCCAGTGCTGCCTTGTGGTGGCTGTTTTCCCATAGGTGATGCTTTGATTGGCTGTGGCCTCACATTCTGTGTCACTGCAGCATAGAGCTTCCAGGTCCCCGTGGAAGAGTGATGGTGTAGTGGCTTCTCTAGGCCTCCCTGTGCCCTCCCCGTACCTCCTAGAACCTGGACCCTGTGGGATCAATGGCTCTGCTGCTGGAATGTCTATGACCTGGTCAGTTAGGAAGGGAGAGGAGCTCTCTGAGGAAAGCAAGTCTACATTTTGAAGTGAAACTCCAGTGGTAAAAGCAAAGAGTTCACTTTGTGGGATCATAATACCATACATAGTCTGCCATGCCAATGGGAAGGGAAAGGAGGAAATTTCCTATCAAGATACCAAGAAATTTATTGACTCATTAATTCTGCGTATAAGCAGAAAACAAGCATCTGTTGAGGACTTATTACTTTTCTTATTCATCATGAAGTTTTGAAGAACAAGACGAATCTTTTGCATGAGGAGCAGTATAATGACCATTGCTTCGGTAGCATGTGAACCAAGTGATTATGATGTAATTTATATCCCAAGTGCTTGTTCTTCGATCTCCCACAAATTATTAACATTCAAGGCTTATAAAGAAATATAACATCTGTTTTTCATACATGCATGTACACACAACAATCTGGAAATATTTTATGAATACTCACATTAAACAAAAAATCCATCATTATGTTAAACGCCACTGTGATTCCGAACATTTTTTAAAATGTATTTCTTTATTGATTTCAGAGAGGAAGGGAGAGAGAAAGAGAGAGGTAGAAACATCAATGATGAGAGAGAATCATTGATCGGCTGTCCTGCAGGCCCCCTACTGGGGATTGAGCCCACAACCCAGGCATGTGCCCCTGGCCGGAATCAAACCCGGGACCCTTCAGTCTGCAGGCCAACGCTGTGTCTACTGAGCCAAACTGGCTAGGGCTGATTCTGAACATTTTAATATACTATGGAGGCATCAGAGTAAAATAGAGGCGAGGTTGTATGTAAGTAGGAATGCTTACTGATCTGTGTGTGTCCAGCAAAATTAAGGTAATAAAATATTTTATTAAATTCACCTATTAACAGTGTGCAGTGTAGAGTCACGAAAGGTCAGAAATAAAAAATAATATTAATTGTCTAAGCCAACAGGAAGGGCCGTCCCAGCTCTGAGCCGAGATGCTGGGGAATCATGGGTCACATAGAATATAAGCAGCATCACCGTGGGGTCCTAGTTTACATATTTGATTTGCAGCTTCTTATTCTTATATCCTAGGGATGTTTTTCACTTACTTAAACTGAAATAAAAAATAAACAAGCTATTTGAAATTGGGACATAACCATACCAGAGGAGGATACACACAAATACTTGTGAGACAAAAGTAAGGAAATACAAAGTTTAATCTTCAAAATGTAGACATTGGTTGTAAACATATTTCAATAATTGCTACAGAGTGATGTTTCAACATGTCACCTTGAAATGCCTTCTACTGTTTCTTTGGGCTTAACAATTTCAACAGGAAGTTCCAAGTTAACGTTGGTCTTCAGCGGTAGGATAGAACTGACTTGTACTGCCTCATAAATGCCAATCGTCATGTTTCTGTTCCTAGTATACGTTCAATGTCATCCTGTTAGTAGCTTCAAATTGGTTGTTTTGGGAGCAATGACACCTTAGAAATTGGAAAATTCTAGAAATCAAGCTACAAATGTGATTTCCCCCCCTCTCTTTCTCTCTCTCTTTTTTTTTAAATTGTGATCCAGTTGTTAAACATTTATCAACCTGATCTAGTTCCTTGTCAAAGATATTCTATCTTTCCTCACCACCTTTGTGGTGTTTTGTTTTTGTTTTCCTTGTACCCTTCTTCTGGTGCTCCTAAATTAAAGCCAATGCAGGTCTTTGTAAGACCAGTTCTAGCAAAGTATAAAATGGGTGAAATATGTTTCCCTGCTTCTTTGTCCTCTTTTCCTAAACCTTTTCCCTGTCTCCCTCTCCTCAGAATCTTATTTTTTCTCTTTTCTTTTTCATCCCTGTCTCAGCCCTCGGTCTTCCTAAACCAGAGATGTTTCCAGAAACGGTGTGAAATATTTTGCCATAGGCTGAAATATTCTTCCCAAAATTTAATCAGCAAATTAGAGCTAAAGAGAAAGAAAAGATTTTAGTTTTACATCAAATGCTGTCTAGTTAGTAGTAGCTTCATCGAACATTTTCAAATAAAATTAACGATAAAGTAATTACACATGATTTAAGAAACGGCAGTGTGAGAACTCAGTGCATGACCCAGTGATATGCAGATTCATAAATGAGAGTCAGATATAAAATGACTGGGGACGAACTACAACACAAATCCTCAAAGCGAGGTAAATTCTTTATTGTAAGAAAGTACTCCTTCTGTTCTCATGTAGAAATTTCTATCAATGAAGTTTTTGTTCATTGCAAGTTCTTCATTTTTGCTCACATGTGGACAAGTGGTCCTTAACTTGTTGGAATTTCACACTGGTGGGGACCCATGGTACAATCTGAAAATCCCCACACCAGTGCAGACACCTCTACCCTATGGATCTTTGGGTGGACTTACCTTTGGGTCTGCTCCTGAGGACTCAGAGCCAGGAAACTGGTCCGCACAAGTCTCTTTAAGTGTGCTGTGACCTACGTTCATCTCCTGGGGCCGTGGACTCTTCGTGGGACCAGCGCAAGCTCTAGCAGTGTGAGGCAGGCCCCGCATGTATCTTCAGAACAGGATCCGTGCACACCGTCTTGCCTCTTTCCAGACAACCCCCTGGGCACAGAGGCAGTCCAGGCAATGCCATTGTTTAAAGGGGCTGATGATAAAGGACTTTTTAAATTTCCCCATCAGCCCTCCTTAGTGGGTAAACTTCATCAATTCATCCATTCATCCATCCAATCACTCATTCCCTTAGGTTAGAGCCTGTGTTTCAGCTTTCCACTATGAAAATTTAATTTTTCTAGAATAAGGACGTAGGAACTAAATACTAGCTGGTAGTATCTTTGTTTGGGCAGTCGCAGAGAGCAGGACCCTGAGGGCGTGGTGCACAGACAGGTACATTTGCAAGTGAGGTAGGGTGCATGGAGACAGCCCACAGGACACTTAGTTTAGAAGCTCGTAGTGGACATAGAGAGGGTGGCTGGGCCGCTGGAGGCAAGAGGCTCAGAGAAGGGGCCATGAGGGTTCACTGAAGGCAAATTCCTACCTCGTAAATGAGCCTATAACTCACCCTGCCTCTGTGACCCAGGGGGTCCTGCGTTATTGATCAAATTGTCAGTATACCTTTTAGACTGTGTTGCAAAGGATAATTCTGTTATGGTAGAGATCTGCACCCAAATATTAGTGGTTCCCAGTAAAACACATCAGTGTTTTCTTCCTCCAAACTGGAGACACCTATTGGGATTTTTATCAAATTATTTGATGGGAGAAAAGATTGGTAAGCATGCTTTCAATTGCAAGGAAGAATATTAAAGTTTAGAGGGCCGGAGAGTTGCATTTTGACTGACAAAATAATGAACCTGTTGATAGAGTCCAGAATTAGTTGGCTGAATTTGTTTTCGTTTCTCCATAAATTTGCCAAAGTCAGAAGAGAAAATCCGTAGAGGCAGAATGATGGACCCTTTGATTAAGCATGTTATCAGCCTGGCTGTGGCCAGATTTCACCCTCATATATTCATGCGCACATCTTTTGCTATGAGTTGCATATGTGCTCCTCGGTTGTGGGGCAGATTTAGGTTTGTTTTTCTTTCTGTCTTTTCTAGTCCAAAAACTCATCATTTAAAGTTTTTGGAAGCAATTTAGAAATGCTAGGAGATTCCCAACCCCCTCCCGTCTTTTGGAATACTTGCAGTTATTTCTTCTGGCACAGAAACAATCATAAAAAAATAAAAATAAAAAACACAAGAAAAACACAAATGCTAGGATATCTTCCAAAGAGAGACATAAAGGTACCGCCTGCTTTACTTGTAAACCACCATGACTTGTTTATTCTTACCTGCTGTTACCAGAAAAGTTATTTAATATTTTTTTTAAAAAAGTGGAAGGCAGGTTTTGGGGAGGGGGTGGACACTGGGGACCTAAACTGAAGAGCATTGCTGGATAATTGCAAAGAGCAGTTGCCTGTGTTTGGTCGCTGGTTAATTAAAGCAAGGTTTGAGAGACTGAAGAATCAGGTGGTACCTTTGAGTCATCTGATACATTTTTTAAAGCAGTATCTTGAGATGCAATGTAAATTGGTTTTAATCCTAATCATTACAGTTTATTCCTTAAAAAACAATGGTGATTAGGAGAACATTGCTTTTTAGTAGTTTGGGAACCTGAAATGGGAAGAAAAAAAAGAACCTTTAAAGATTGATGTTTTTCAGAGTCATGGAATTATGTTGGATTTGTTGGGTAATAAGCTTGTTTACACTGGCGTTTTTCTAGCACGTAAAAGGCAATCTATGGTTTATATCCAAATTCATCTTCTGTCCACAGAACAATGTCCAGTCCTCACTGATAGCTCTGTGGGAAAATTAAGCATTGCTTCTCCAAAATCGAAGGGATTATGTCTTTGTATTCCTTTTTTTACAAATATCCCTTACAACTGAATACCATATGCCTACAATTTGTTTATGTGGCTAAAAACAAAACAAAACAAAAGGTGTATGTGGTGGTGGGGGGTGCGGGGGGGTCAATCCAAGCAGGACACCTGTATAAAGATAATGACACTGGGTCACTTGATAATCCCTCTTTGCTTCAGCAACTACAACAGGTATGGGGTTCAAGAGCACCTTGCTAAGTGTTCTTTTTATTATAGCTTAAAATCTTCCCAGCCCTGTGTTTCTACTCTCTCCCTCTTGTAGTTGGCTTTGTCCTGAATACCTCCATGCTTTGCCTGAAATGTTTTCATTTACAATGAGAGTTTAGGGTGAGTATGAGGTGGGCAAGAGAAGGCTTTCTTCTCTCTCATGGTGCTCCAGGCTACCTGCCTTCAGGAGACCCAGGAAGAGATTTGAGGAAAATGTTCTGGTACACAAATTGTTCTTCAACCCTGTGCTCTCACAGTGTGTCCTTGAGCCCTCCTGTCCTTCTCCCATAACATTTAAACGGGGCTAGAAAGTGAAAGATTTTTAAAGATTGGGGCTGCTACGTTTAATTCTGTTCCTTTTTTCACATCGCACACTAGTCTTTTCCCAGCCACCTGAGTAGTGAGACCGTTTTACCATCCTCCCCATCTTAACCCCAATTTAAACAGCCACAGGCAGCCAAGCAAAACATGCCCATCTGCTCCAGATGTGTCAAATGAAGCTCTTCTACTTTAATTTTTTCCCCCAGACAAATCCTCCAGCAAATGTATAAACAGGTCGCTTTTTAGAAGTAGTAAAGATTAGTCTCTCTGGGGAAAAAAGAAAAAGCCCGTGCATTTTGGAAACATTGGCCATTTTCCCTTAAAAAAAAAATCATCTAAATGAAATGCACAGCTTGTCCCCCTGTGTGCCAGAGGGGGTGGGGGTGGTAGTTTCAGGCTTTGTTCCTCTAGACTCTGCTTGATCTGGGCTTATCCTCCAACTGAGAAAGAATCTACCCCAAAACTAGAGACTTGCCTTTAGTCCCAATTCATGTATGGGCCGCTTTGAAGAGAACAACATGTGATGTTGGATGAGGCAGCCCGGCTATTGTTAGAGACCAGCAGAACCCCATCCTCCATGTTCTCATGGTGTCTCATTTTGTTCCAGGGAATATGTCTCATGAGATGCACAATTCAGTTATCTATTCAATGATGATTTCCTAACAACCTACTTTGTGGCAGGAACTGTTCCAGGGTCTAGAGATTCAGCCATGAGCAAAATAACACACCAAGTCCCTGCTCTCATGGACCTGGAGACAGACGATGAGAATATATACCAATATGGACCAGGGCAGGTGGAGGTGGGCACTCTGGACTAAAATAAAGCGGGTTCTACAGATGGGGAGTGAACCGGGGAAAACAGGGTGGGGAGGTCAGAAAGGTTTTCTCAACAGTGGTCAGAGCAGCCGCTACAGGGAGACAGGGAGGTGATGATGGAGCAGGCACTCGAAGGAAGTGAGGGAGTACGTGGAAAAGAAAAAGCCTGGGGCTGGCCCAGCCAGCCTGGCTCAGTGGTTGAGCATCAACCTGTGAAGCAGGAGGTCACAGTTTGATTCCCAGTCAGGGCACATGCCTGGGTTGCGAGCTCGATGTCCAATTTGGGACATGCAGGAGGCAGCCAATCAAGGATTCTCTCTCATCATTTATGTTTCCATCTCTTCCTCCCTTTCTGAAATCAATATGTGTACACACACACACACACACACACACACACACACACACTAGTGGCCCAGTGCACAAAATTCATGCACAGGGGGAAGGGGGTTCCCTCAGCCCAGCCTGCACCCACCCCCTCCAATCAGGGACCCCTTGGGGGCTGTCCAACTGCCAGTTTAGGGCCGATCCCTAAACAGGCAGTCGGACATCCCTCTCACAATCTGGGACCACTGGCTCCTAACTGCTCACCTGCCTGCCTGCCTGATCAACCCTAACTACCTCTGCCTGCCTGCCTGATCACCCCTAACTGCCCTCCCCTGCCGGCCTGATCTCGCCCCCAACTGCCCTCCCCTGCTGGCCTGATCACCCCTAACTGCCTCTGCCTTGGCCCCCACCAACATGGCTTTGTCTGAAAGGAAGTCAGACATCCAGAAGATGGCCGGTCGACCCAGTCTAATTAGCATATTACCCTTTTATTAGTAAAGATAGATTATATAGGATAGGATTGCTTAAATTGGGGGGGGGGGAAGAGCCTTTTTCAGCAGGAGGAGATGCTCTTGGCAGACAAAAATACATAATCCCTATATCTGGACTGATAGCCAGCCATATGCACTATACTGCCAAACCAGTCATTAAAAAATTGAACCACTTTCTTACACCTTACACCAAACAGCTGTTGCCCTGAAAACCCCTCCTCAGCCCCCATCTTAGGTTCTGCCTTCGCAGTTCACTCAGATTAAGTTCTGATTGGTCAGTTTCTATGCCAGTCAGCGTCAGAAGCTTCACCTCCTAGGCAGCCAATGACTCCTCACACTTCACCCAGATTTGGTTCTGATTGGTCGGTTTCTATGCCAGTATGAGTCACACTTTACCCAGTTTGGTTCTGATTGGTCGGTTTTTATGCCAGTCAGCATCTCCAGGCTTGATCAGAGAGGCAGAGATGATCAACAGCCACCCCAGGCTGCTGGTGATCGGGCTGAACTACTTATCTCTCAGAGAGAGAGAGGCACAGCTGCTGGCAAGGCCCAGAGAGAGAGAGAGGCAGGGTCTGATCCGAAGCCTCGGTGGATCAGACTCTGCTTCTCTCTTTCTCCTGGCCTTGCCAGCAGCCACGGTAGCAGCTGATCAGCCCCACCTCCTTCTCTCCCTGAGAGGTCAGCAGTTCAGCCCACTCACCAGTCCCCACCCACTGGAGCCTGCTGCACGCGCAGCCTGGAATTCGATCAAGCCTTCGGTCGTTTTGGATGTTACAGACCCTGGGTTTTATATATTAGTTGTTTTTTGTTTTTTTTTTAAGCCTGGGGCTGTAACATGGTTGGCAAGTTGAGTGACTACAAGAGTCCCAGCTACCTACAGAGAGCTGAGAAGGGAGAGCAGAGGGAGAAGAGGTGTGAGAAGTGACCACAGGTCAGAACATGAGGACTGAGTTTCTCAAGCCCCATGTCCGCACAGATCCCCAGAGGACCCTGTGTCAATGCAGAGCCGATTCAGCAGGTCTGGGGCAGGTCCCGAGTCTGCCTCTCTAACACGCTCCCAGGGGATGCCATTGTCACTGATGGTCCCAGCCCACACTTTCAGTAGCAAGGATTCCGGCCTTTTTTGCCACAGTAAGAATCCTGCCTTTTCTCTGAGGAAATGGGAAGGCTTGGAGGCATTTGAATAAAAGGAAAGTGGGAACTGACTTGTTTCAATGGAGTCACTTTGGAAAAATGAAGCAAGGGAGGAAATAGGAAGCCTGCGAGGAGGTGATGGGAGTCATGTAGATGAGATGTAACGCTTGGGTGGAACGCCACACCCAGAGCCACTTCAAGTGCATGTAGGGGGTCAGCGCTGCTGGCCAGGTGCAAACACACAGGTTGGGGTGTTAACCTGTGACTTTGCAGAATCCTGCAAGTCAACGGCTCTTTGATGATTTTGTGAAAATCAGGTCTGAGATGCTTGATTCTGGGAACCTTATCTGCCTCATCCCTGAATTTGATTTCCATTCCCAATGCACGTGTTGCTATTGAATTAAATGTGAAGTCATTGTATCCTGTGTGTACACTATGACAGCTGAGGTATTTTTATCCATCGCCAAAATAGATTTCTGAATGCATTATAATATGACACCTGAAGCTAAAAATAGTACCTATTTAATTTTTTAAACTTTATTTGTGTGTTCTTAAATTTAGGGTCAGACATTGGATTGTAAGTTCATCTGAGGACAAGAAAATTAGAATATAAATTAATGTCCATTCAGTGTGGAATATCATTGTCGTAGGATGGTCTTATTCACTTTGCATTCCCTAGCTGAGTTGTTTTTCTTAATAGTCATATGTAGTTCAAAACATTTATGTTTTTCCCTTCCCTCAGATTTTACAATTGTCCTGAGAAAACTTCCTGAATTTTTTTACATTTCCCTGGTGTTATGTTTCTCAACTACAAATGATTTTCTCTAAAAGGGGCATTTGGCAGTCTGTGAGACATTTGATTGTCGGGACTTGGGAGGGAGCTGGTGGTATCTAGTGGGTATGGGCCGGGGACGCTTTTCATTATCCTACAAGCACCGGAGAGACCATGGGACATAGAATTCTTCTGTCCAAAGTGTTAATAATGCCAAGGTTGAGCAACCCTGCCTCTCTGGTAACCATGAGACCTCCAACTACAGAAAATGTAATCCACCGAAGAGCTTGTTGGCTATGCTCTGAACTCCATCACAGAATTTGCTCTGAGCCATCCCTCCCCAGAGGCTGCTGCCAGCCAGTGGCTGCACGTGGTAGAGTCCTAAAGCCAGCTTTTTTCTGTGGGACAGAGGAGTCCCCTGAGGGCAACTTTGGCCCTAGGGTTCCCCCAAACCTTGCTTAATAGCACAGAAGTCTAAGACACTTCCACCAAATTCCCTTCCTTTCCTCTCTTTTCTAATAGAATCAGATTAGCATCTCAGTCTGGAGACTCTCCAAGCCCTTTTCTGCTCCCTCCCAATTTTCTCTCAAGACATTTTCCCTTGCATATCCACTTGAGAGTCTTCTCCCTAGAGGGCTTGGATTAATAGATTTCATTAAATAATTGAGAATAATGAATTTATTAACATTCTCTATTGTAGTGATAAGGGAAGCAAACATTCTAATGAACAGAGATGGCTGAGAAATAAGAACTTGACTACTAAATTGTTAGTAAAAGTAACAGAATAGATAAGTGAAAGATAGAAATATTTAGGAGGAAATTGAGAAAATCTAATTATTCAATGAAACAACAAAAAAGAATAAGCTATTGTTCATGTGTTTAAAACCTAACTCAAGCCTCACTTGAAGCAACTAAAATTAGGAACTTGAATTAAGCCACCTACTCTTACTCACTGAAAATCTGTACTGGTTCCATGCATGGTCCATGATCATGAAGTCATCATTTCTGGTGAGGGGAATAAGTTCCATTCTTTGATGTTTAAGACGATCATCTTAGCATCCTTAGAAAACCTATGTTTGCAGAACCGCCTACTACAAGTGTGATCTTCCCCCAGCCTGTGGTCAGGAAGAATCCCTTGTGTAGACACATCTCCACAGACCACTCAGAGCCATGCCCTGCATCTCCTGGAACAGTCTCCCTCCCTTCCATTGGCTTCTAAGACACTCATCACTCTGAATAGATTCTCTTCCACCCAGGCAACAATTGCTCTTGTGAGTTACCAAACTCCTCCCTGCTTCCTGGGTATATATGAGTCCCTCCTTGGACAGGCATGCCGCTCAGCCACCCACCATTGTCAATGGTTCAGGGACTCATATGAGGTCCTGATCTGACCTCTTTCCTGAGCTCCAGCCAGAGAAATACTCAATCTTATTCCTGACTCGTTTGAGGCTGTTTTTTCTTTATATTTAATCTGTTTTGACAATTTCAAGATTCGTTATTGCCATTTGATAAAATGGCAGTTCTCTCCCTTAAACTCCCACAATGCCCTTTCTAAAGCAGACTCTCTCTATCCCCATCTGGCAATCCTTAAGAAGCCCAGATGTGGTCCAACTTTATTCTGGTGCTTTATATCCAGGGGTGTCCTTTTTCAGACCTCCTTTTGTATTGTGAGGATGGGTGTCTTTGAAGAAGACCCACAAGAGGCCTGCCATTTCCTTAATGCCTTTTATGCATCAAGCCATGAGCAAGTCACATTTTGTTCATTAACTCATTTCATTCCTACAAGATTCCCATGGCATGTGTATTTACTGTATTATCCCCATTTTACAGATAAACAAACTGAGGCCTAGAAAATTTAAATAACTTGCTCAATATCACAGGGTTGGTAAGTGGCCAAGGAATCATTTGGGCACTCTTACTCAAGTTCCAAAAGTTCTTATTATTTCTAGATTATATTCTAGGTAATGCCAGTTTCCAGCAGATACTCTTGGTACCTTAATCTGCCATTTGAGCCTGTTATGTTTTTCTGACTGATACATGCAGTGGTACAACTAAGAAACCCTCCACCGGAAGCAAGTCTCTAGTCAGGCACATAGTCAGTTACGTAGGTAACTGGCAGTCCTCCCTGACTCTACAAGCCAGTGCCAGCTAATGAGCATCCAAAGTAAGACTGTCAAGGAAACACCCAAGCTCCTGACTCCACTGAAGAGGTTGGGAACCAAGTCAGTATCTTCAGTCACTACATTGCATCAACACTCATCATTTACATGCAATAGGTGCTCAGTAAATACTGACAAATCCCTGTGTGAATAAATGCGTGAACAAACCAAAGCATTTGTCTGTAAAAGTCACAATGATTTAGAGTAGAATGAGAGTTCGAAGCTCATTGATTTCAGATGTTTGCAACATCCCCACCAAGTAAGTGGTTATCTAAATTCTGCCTGGGACTTACTTTGTCCGGTTATCTACACACTTCATGAAGGAGTCTGTCCAAATTCATAAGACTCTGGCTGTTCAGAAGGAAGCACCAGTTCAAATGAGACTTTTGAAATGAAAATTCAAGAAACTAGATAGAAATAAGTAGGAATGACTACATATGATGGCTTATCAACTTAGAGGTTTTGGTCACTTCAAATTTTTTATCAACTTGAAAACATTATGCTAAGTGAGATAAGCCAGACACAGAAGGGCAGATATTGTGTGATTCCAGTTACATGAAATACCTAGAATATTCCAATTCAGAGTCAGAAAGTTGAATGATGGTTCCCAGGGGCTACAGAGAGGGAATCAGGGATCTATTGCTTCATGTATATTAAAATTCAGTTTGAGATAATGAAACAGTTCTGAGGAAGGATAGTGATGATGGTTGTAAAACAATGTTAATGAACGTAATGCCACTCAAATGCACACTTAAAATGATTAGGATGGATAAATATGTTATACATATTTATCACAATAATAAAAACTAGTTCAAGACCAGTGCATATACGTAAACCTGACCAAGAAATGTTTAATTCATCCATTCTCGTTACGCAATGAAAGCTTAAGGATGTTCTGAGACTTTAAGTTAGAAGTTAAGTTAGAAGTTAAGGGGAAAAAATTCCCTTTCTGAAAGTTTCCACCACTCTCAAAGGATGGTAGACTATGAATTAAATGATATAACTTTTAACTTGACAGTATGGGAATCAGGCTGTAGGAATTTTAAATCTTGAAAATGGTGAGATGGAATGTCCCTGGACACAGGGTGCCAGGAGCATGGTGCACTGGTGCCCCCGGTGGACAAAATACAACTTGCACAATGCAGACCATGGCCTTGGTCTTGGCTGGATATTTACCACCTGTCCCTCAACCCCATCCCACTTCTCTCTCTCTCTCTCTCTCTCTCTCTCTCGCTCTCACTCTCGCTCTCGCTCTCGCTCTCTCTCATTTCAAAAGAATCCATTTACTTATAGTTTCTCAGTACCTTCCATCCAAATATGAAGAACATGTTCCCCTCTCAGATCCAGACTAAAGAAGTTGACTGGCTGGGAGCCAGCAGAAGGGGTGTATGCACTCTTTATTAGGCCAGATTTACCGTCAGCCTTCAGTAAGTGGTTCAGCATGCCTGTGTGACATGCTTTCCATCCTGCAGTGGTTCCTGCTGGCAAAGCATGCAGTTGGCTTCCTTTTGCAGAGGGCTAATTTTCTCTAATTGCTTCCAATGAGAGGTGGGAGACAGGAGGGTGGGTGCCTTGCTCGGGGTCTCTTCAGCCTCACCAAGCGATGGAAGCAGCTTTCATGCCCAAGGTCATTGTTCTCCAGATCTGGCCCTGCAGATAGAGTCATGCATTGTTATATTGGCACCTTGTGAGGTGGTGGCCTTCCAGTCAGCTGGCTTTCCAGTCCACTTTTTTTAAATACTCTGAGCTCAAGGGAATACAGACAGGCCTTTTTGGTGACATATCCACATGGGTTCCCCAAGTTCATGCTTGGAAAAGCTTCCATCATAGGGTATCTATGCCGTCTTTCTGGAGGCAACAAAAGAGTTGCTATGTTTTATCTTTTTGGTGGCAGGGAGGTCTCCAAAATTGGTCTACTCTGTCTCTGTGTGACAAAGGCTGTGTGGAAGAACTGGGGCTTGAGAGTTTCAATTTGACACAAAGGCACTACTGGTTCTGGGGCATCTATTGGGCCACTTTATATCCAGGGTGTATGCTGAGCTTCCCAGTACATCTGGGGCTCAGCAAAATGTCACACAACTGGCATGATTCAGAAAACACTTAATTTTGGTGGTGGATGAGATTTATCTTGACACCAAAAGCACTTCCACAAAGAACAGTCCAATAGTCCTCCCTGTCAGACACCAGAAATACTGACTCCAAGCTTGGTGGGACCTACTGCTGGCTCTGTGAAATGACTGCCTGAATGAGCCTTGCTCAGACTCTCTGTCTAGAAATCAGTTATAAAATGTAGAACCTTGGAGAATTATGAAATCAGGCATTCTAAGCTGGAAAGGATCTCAGAGGTCATTTCGCCCAAATGAAATACCCATTTTACACATGGAACTTGCTCAAGTTGACCTGATGCACTGGTGGCAGAGGGAGGACTAAGTACTTTCTTTCTTTTTTTTAAAAAAATATATTTTATTGATTTTTTACAGAGAGGAAGAGAGAGGATAGAGAGTTAGAAACATCGATGAGAGAGAAACATCGATCAGCTGCCTCTTGCACACCCCCTACTGGGGATGTGCCCGCAACCAAGGTACATGCCCTTGACCAGAATCGAACCTGGGACCTTTGAGTCCACAGGCCGTCGCTCTATCCACTGAGCCAAACCAGTTTCGGCAGGACTAAGTACTTTCAATGCAGTGGTCTCTCCACTACGTCAAGGTCTTTCACAGTGGTAAACTACAGGCTAAGAGAGCAAGATGAGGACATGAAATGACAGGACTAGAAGGATCCTCAGCAGTTACCTGGTAGTCCAAGCGACTAGGGGACTTGGCCAAGGTTATGCAACTATTGATGGTAGAAAAAGAATAGAAATACACATCCCTTGACCTCAAATCCAGTCCTCTTTTCCCTGTGCTACTCTGTACAACTTCAAAAAGCACATTATCTCCAGGATTGGCTGAGCTTGGGCAATTCAAATGTTATTTTTAGCTTCATGTCTCCTTGGATAGAGGGTGCTGCTTTTTATTTCATGTGTGTACTTGAGACTTTGTGATGAGGTTCTGTGTGCCTCACTATAGGTGGTGTTTTTATTGTTACCATGTTGTCTTCCTATAAAGAGAGATTTTACAGTGAACCAGAAAGCTGTCTGGTTTATTGCCATGGTTGTAGGCAGGAGGGAACATAGTGTGTGGCTTCTGAACAGACGTTGGCTGCTCTTTAAGTTCAATGAAGTGAAAAAAAAAGGCAAGTTAATTGACTGCAGACATATGCAAGAGCGCTCCTAGCCAAGCCATAGTGCTTTTGGAATTCAAGTGCTTACAAAGTGGCCATAACAGTCTCACAAGCACTGTACCTATGGACCCATGGACTGTTACCATATACCATCACCTGCGTGGTTCAGTGGTTGAACGTCAACCCATGAAGCAAGAGGTCATTGCATTGATTCCCCCTCAGGGCACATGCCTGGGTTTTGGGCTTGATCCCCAGTAGGAGGGTGCAGGAGGCAGCTAATGGATGTTTCTCTCTCATCAATGTTCTATCTCTCTACCACTCTCCCTTCCTCTCTCCCCCAACCCCTCCCAAAAGGCTACTACTACTTGCTCCTTGAGGGTACTGTGTCAGGCCACCAGTCATTGTTGGATATCCTGCTGCATGTTATGTGTAGTAGAATACATGTGTGTAAAACAAGGTACTTCTAGTTAGTCATGACATCTTGATGGGTTTGTTGAGTTTTCTCAGTTAAATATTACTGCATCACATACCATCACAAAACTCAGTGGTGTGAAATAATAGTATTTATTATTGCTCCCCAGCCTAGGGGTCAGGTGGGTGGTTCTGCTTATGTGGACCATACTGGACTGATCCTGGACAGTGTCTCCCATGCCTAGTCATCTGGCAGGTCACTGGGGACTGGATGCTCCAGGATGCCTCATTCATATGTTTGTCTATTGGCTGACATTTGTGTCAAATTCCTGGAACCTGTGAGTGTTAGCTTCTATGTAAAAGATGTGATTAAGTTATAGAATGAGAGTGTAGGCTCTTATCCTGGATAACTCAGGTGGACCCTAATGCAAGCACATGTGAGAGAGAGAGAGAGAGAGAGAGAGAGAGAGAGAGAGAGAGAGAGAGAATTTTGAGACAGAGACACCAAGAGAAGGCAATGTGAAAACAGTAGACAGGGATCATAATGGCCACAGGCTAAGGAACACCAAGCCCACCAGAAACTGGCAGAGGCAAGGAACAGAATCGGCCTTGGGGCCTCCAGACAGAGGGCCTGTGGCCCAGCTGACACCCTAATGTCAGATTTCTGCCCTTCGGAAATGTCAGAGAATTTATTTCTGTTGTTTTAAGCCACCAAGTTTGTGGTCATTGGTTACAGTGGTATTCCACAGGATACTTGTATAGATAATGGTTTTATGAAACTCAAGCATTAAGACATGTCTAAGATTTT
Source organism: Cnephaeus nilssonii (assembly GCF_951640355.1). Lineage (NCBI taxonomy): Eukaryota > Metazoa > Chordata > Mammalia > Chiroptera > Vespertilionidae > Cnephaeus > Cnephaeus nilssonii. Next base: position 18,852,403 of record NC_137079.1, read on the forward strand.
GACATCATTGTTTGATTTTAGTCAATTATATGAATATTCTAAACTAATAACTAAGATTTTAAAAAATGTGTTCTGGTTGGTCATGGTAGTCAGATTGCAAACAGCTGTCAGTATTAATTAGAAAATGAGAGGCTGGTCAAAATTTATACAACGGGGAAAAAACTTTTCATAAATTATCCCCAAAAGTCCTAAAAACTTACCAACACACACCTTATTCATTGCTGTTTTAAAACAGCTTTTAAAAACATGTATATTTTTATTGATTTCAGAAAGGAAGGGAGAGGGAGAGAGAGAGAGAGAGAAACATCAATGATGAGAGAGAATTATTGATCGGCTGTCTCCTGCAGCTCTTTTTGTGTTTTGTTTTGTTTTTAGCATCTAGATTCTAAACCTGTGTAGAATGAAATATATTAGCATCTTAGTCTCATTACTTGGTCTGAATTGGAAACATTTCCAATGACTACCAGTTGCACACATCATTATCCACTCATAATTGGTTGTTTAATCTGAAAAGAGCAAGTTCTGCTCCATCACCTAACATCTGTTCACTTTGCTCCCAGCTCTATTCAACCAAATCCAATTATTGTCGGGAGAGTCTCTGGGTAGACTGTATCACTTACGAATGATTTCCATTTCTTTGAGGGTCCTTACTTCTTCCTTCGTCTCGTAGCTGCTATTTTTCTAATCATAAATGGCATTGGGCGGAGTATTTTCTTTCTGAACCTGTGCTTGTTTCCAAAATAACAAGAATGGGAACTGAAGGTTTATTTATGTTTGAAGTCATATAACGCCTCAAAACATGTCTCAAGCCCTAAGAATATTAACATTTCCAAGCAAAAGCCTACTTATAAGAGAGAACTCTTTAAAAATTCTAGGAGTAATGGATTATGTGCAATCCTCTCTTTGCTGTTGTTATTGGTTAGCATAATTTTAATTCCCAGTTGTACTGAAACCATTTTTATTTAATTATTTTTATCTATTTAAATCTTCACCTGAGGATATGTTTTACTGATTTTAGAGAGAGGGGAAGAGAGAAAGAGAGATTGAGAGAGAGAGAGAGAGAGAGAGAGAGAGAAAACATCTTTGTATAAGAGAAATATTAATCAACTAGAGGCCCAGTGCATGAAATTCATGCACAGGGTGGGGGAGCGGAGTGTCCTGCACCCTCTCCAATCTGGGATCCCTCTCACAATCTAGGACTGCTGGCTCCCAACTGCTTGCCTGCCTGCCTTCCTGATTGCCCCTAACTACTTCTGCCTGCCAGCCTGATCACCCCCTAACCACTCTCCTGCCAGCCTCATTGATGCCTAACTACTCCCCTGCCAGCCTGTTTGCCCCTAACTGCCCTCCCCTGCAGGCCTTGTCACCCCTAACTGCCCTTCCCTGCAGGCCTGGTCACCCCCAACTTCCATCCTCTGCCAGCCTGGTCACCCCTAACTGCCCTCCCCTGCAGGCTTGATCGCCCCCAAATGCCCTCCCTTGCAGGCCTGGTCCCTCCCAACTGCCCACCCCTGCTGGCCATCTTGTGGTGGCCATCTTGTGTCCACATGGGGGCAGCCATCTTTGACCACATGGGGGAAGCCATCTTGTGTGTTGCAGTGATGGTCAATTTGCATATTACTCTTTTATTAGATAGGATTGATTCCCTTACTAGTATGTGCCCCCACCAGATTGAACCCACAACCTAGCTATATGCCCTGACCTGGAATCAACTGGCAACCTTTCCATGCACAGGATGACACTCCAAACAAATGAGCCACACCAGCTAGGGCATGAAACCATTTAAAACATTACTTCCCTTTGATCTTGGTAGTGAAAAAGTATTTTCCAGTGTTATTATTTAGGAATTCTATAGTTCCTAATTTAAGACAAAATTTTCAGCAAAGATGATTGAAATGGGAGAAGACTTTAAATTATTTGTGAAATTTCTTCAAATTATGCAATGATTTATTTCTAAAATATACAAAAATGTCCAGAATAAAACATGTCAGATGAAAGGGGATTTTTTAAAATGGATCTGAATTTCACTCTATCATAACACATCTAGAAAATGTGGGATGCTGGCAGCTTAGACGTGCTTAATTAAGAGGCTGTGGTGATGGTGAAAGTGGGGTCTGGAGGGAGCATCATTCCACTGTTTTCTATGACTTGCTCTTAGTGCAGGGGTTTGGGAATAAGTCTCTTTTATTCCTATACTTCCTATTTAACAATTGAAAAGACCCAACATCTTATTATAGTAGGATCTTACTTTCTGGCAGAATCTTCAGAATACAATTCATTTAAATTATGTTCTTTGTATGTTTTTATGAAAGACGTAGATCATGATGACATTCTGTTCCTTCTATTTCCAGGGAAGTCAAGAGATTGGGAAGGATTTTAAAGAGGCCTGCTTGTTTTCTCTTATGAAAATAACCCCTTAACCAACTTCCACTGCCATGAGTATATATACCTTCCAATTAGCCTCCCAATTTTATTATTGGCCACTCAGGTAAATAAGATTTACAATAGATCCCCATCACATGAAAGAGCTCCTGGGAGAGCATGTGCAAATTTTCTGGCTGGGGGGTGCAATCATTGCAAGTCTGTAAGCAGGAGCATAACATGTTGAAACCATGTGTATCTAAATGCAGATATGTCTGCCTACATATTAATTTCTTTTGTGAAAAGGGATGCAATAGGAAAAAGTAAAGAAGGGACATTCAGAATATTTTTAATACAAAGAAATGTCTATGTTGCCATTAATTGGGATATTCATTATTTTCTAATATAGAAAACATACATGTTTAGTATATAATCATGGAAAATACACCAAATTAAACATTAAAAATTCTGCCATCTAAAAAAAAAACACATTTTAAAATAGTTGCTTCTAAACTTAGTTTTATGCAAATTTTAAAAACCTATTTTAATTATATTTAATATTTGAGTGTTGTGTTCTGCTTTTTTATATTTATCCAAAATTTATTTGAAAATTTCTGGTTGTCAACCAATGCAAGTTCAGAGTGATATATTATCTATTGATATAGCTTAACAGTAAATAAAGGCCATTCTTTCAGGTCAGTGTAATATCATAAAAGGACTTTGCCTCTTGGTATTTCTTTCACTTTAGTGTCATTTAAATAGTAGGTTTATCAATATAGTTTATTCTGAGTAGAGGTCAGGCATGGTACTTGGTAATAATATGTACTAGTACAGTAAATAGCTATCTAAGTCCAAATGCCAGGGAAGTGTATGAATAGGCAGCAACAAGGTATTAAAGTGTGAAGAAAATATGTGGCTGCTTACTAGATGGCCTGTACTTCAATAGCTGCTCTCTCTGGACCCTTCCCAGGGATTCCAAGCATGAAGAACCCATCTCTCAGGAAGCAGTTATTGCCCAGGGTTGCTATCTTACATAGTTGAGTTCCACCAGCTACAAATTGGAGCAGTTAGCTTTTGATCTCCTATCTCCGCATTGTGCTATAGCTGAAGAGGCTATCCAAGACTACAGCCACGTTTCATTGTACAGCACACATAGTGGAAGAGATCATGCAAATCTCGTTGATTCAAAACCATGGCTGCAAACCTATCTGAAAGGGTAAGCTTTAGTTGACCCTTGCGATTCTCTTCATTTAGGATTAATCACATTACATTATTTATTATTTATAAAATTGAAAGTTATCCATTCCATAGGCAGTCATATGCAATGGAATTAGAATACTTTGCCAACAGTATGCAGAAAGTGAACTAATTCATGATTTATTTTGAAATGATTAGGACGCTTAGTTCATCTATAAGGATATCATTTAAATAGAATTTTTTTAAATATGCAATGCATATGCAATAGCTTTCAAGTATGGAATAGCATCTTAAAGAGCAAAAGAAACTATTAAGACTAATTAAATGGATTTATTGGCTAATTGGTGTTTTCACATGTAGTTATTTCTGCAGTTATTATTCATTTGCTGATTTCCATAGAACTGTTCTCTAAAATTATCTTGGCATTAAGTGAAGCTGGAAAACATCTCCAATTTGAAAATCTAGTAAGCAAAGAATTTTTAACTTAAAATTGGGGTGATACTGAATCAAGGCCTCGCAGAAAGGACTTCAGAGTCAGAGGAAGTTTATTATTCTTAACTCCTTCCTCTGCCATTTGGACCAACCTAGCAAAGGCTTTCATCTTCTAAACCATACTTATCTAATCTGTAAAATGGAGATGATCCCATTTTAACTGTATGGAGGTTAGCAAATTCTACTTTACCAGAGTTACCATACCCTTAACATTTTAACAAGAAGTTATGTAATTCTTAATCCTTTCATCTTTTTCTCCCCTCCCTTTTTTTTTTTTAATCTTTATTGTTGAAAGTATTACACATGTTCCCCTTTTTCCCCCATTGACCCCCTCCAGCCCGCCTCAGGTCCTCACCACCCCATTGTCTGTGTCCGTGGGCCATGTGGTGGGTGGGAGGTAATCAATCAACCTTTACCTTTTTCAAAGTATATAATTGTCTGACCACTATGCTATACACCTGGAATTAGTACAAAATAATATTGGATATAAACTGTAACTGAAAAATAAAAAATAAAATTGAATTACATTTTAGAAAAGAAATTACCAAGTAAAATAAAAGTTATATATCAATCACTCAGGAATAGTACTTCTTTTTTATGCAAATAGACCATATAAATAGACTAGTTGTAAATTCTTCCAGTATGTTTTCTAGATAAATAATGCTTGGAGCTATTGTTGTCTAAGAATTACAAACAAAACCGAACAGAACAAACAAATAAAGCACATGGTTTCTCTGTCTAGGAACATAGATTTCAAACAATGTTGAAGACTAAAGATAAATTTGACTTTCATGGAGAAATGAACTATAGAAATAAAACTTTGTATCTAATTTATTTGCCTCTTAAGCAAATTTGTTAATTAAGACAACAGCTCCAGAAAGTGATAGCAAAGTAAATCACCTCATTTAGAAAGTTAAAATTGGGAAATGATTACTGGTCAGGAGACAATGGTACCGCAGACATATGAGGTAAGAAAAAAATATCTCCCTCCCAAAGGTAATTCCATTTCAGTGGTTAGAGGATGAGAGAAAAACAAGGTGCAGGTTGAATCATTTCAAATGAGGAATGATTTATATTTTAAATAATTGAAGAAAATGAGCACCAGCTAGTTAGACTATATCACAGGAACATACCTAATCTGACTTCATAACCCTCACCCACATTCTCTCTACCAACAGATTTCAGTGAGAACCCACGATGTCATAGGATTTCAAACTAGGATCAGTCCTGGGGGGGCAAGGGAGCTATTCAGAAAGCTGAAAAAACACTACAATATGAGATTAAATACTCTAAGATTGTTAACACTATTTTCAATATAGTGAGATAATCAAGATGACAAGTCAAAAATTAAAAATTACTAGTAAACAACTGATTCTCAGAGGGTCAAACTTTACATAGTTTTGTAATTTATCAAGTGAACAACAGAGGATTGATTTTTGTTTTCTGCTATAACTGCCTTCTTCAAGGAAACAGATTAATTTTTATTTAAAATATTACCAGAAAATGAATAAAATATATATATATATATATATATATATATATATATATATATATATATATATATTTATCACCAAAGCCCAGGCCAGGTAACTTGGTTGGTTAGAGTGATATCTTGATACACCAAGGTTGTGGGTTCAATCCCCAGTCAGGGCACATAAAAGAAGCAACCAATGAATGCATAAATAAGTGGAACAACAAATTGATGTTTCTTTCTCTCTCTCTTCCCCTCTCTCTAATATGAATAAATGAAATGTTTTTTTAAAAATAAAATATCACCAGAAACTTAAAGTAAGTTTTCTATCCATGTACATCTCTAAAGACACTTTACATTGTAGAGTAAGTAAATAACATGAGGAAATATAAGCCTAAGGGACATGTGAAAAATGAAATTATGAGCTCTAAACATTAAACATGATTTTAGTACAAACAGAATGGCAGTTGTCAGGAATAACTGTTATAGTTTCCTGAAAATAATCATCTTATTGTAGCTTTAGAATTGAATAGCTAGAGTTATACACACTAGAGACACATATAAGGACTTAGATACAAGTTCCTTGAGGAAAGTAATTTACTGGTTATTTGGGGGCTGACAAGCAATATATGTTATTTTCGAGTCACAAAAAAAAATTGCATTGGAAACTATGCTTTCTAATGCGCTTGGGTGGAAGATTACCTATGACTGAGCCATTTATACAAAAGATAAACCTATTGTAGGAAGTGATCCTTTCTGTAAATTACACCTGCATTCTTCCTGATCAGAAAATAATATGCAAAGTGATGTATTTGGAAACATTACAATTGCATAATACCTCAGTAGTATAGTCCTACTCTTAGAAAAATATAATCACTAAGTCTCACAGTAAATATTGGTGGCAACTATTTCCTAAGCGGAACCTGAACAGATGGCATGGAATTTTGCATGATGCTTAACTCCCTCAGCAAGTTTTAAAAATGGGAAGTTTCTGCTTCACCATTTTATACCTGATTCTGGTTAAACATGGATATAATGAGTAATGAGTCTGCATTTTTATTTTATTCCTAGAGGCCCAGTGCACGGATTCATGCACATTGAAAGTAAATTAATTAGAAGGTGGCTGGCAGGGCGGGACTGGGCGAGACGGGCTGGACACACCCTGGTGCCAACCTCCAGTGGTCCCTCCCCGGGCAGCGGCACCTGGGGCAGTGCCAGGGCTCAAAGGGCATCTATGGAGTGAGTGGTGTCCCTTTGGCAGGTGGGGTCCCTTAGCCTGGCCTGCGGGGATCGGGCTGAAACTGGCAGTCCGACATCCCCCAAGGGGTCCCAGAGTGTAAGAGGGCACTCTGCAAAGTTGCCCTTGGTCGGCAGCTCCTGCGTTGACTGTCTGCCCCCTGGTGATCAGTGCGCTTCATAGATACTGGCTGGTCGGCCAGTCACTTAGGCTTTTATATATATAGATTTTTTTTATTCTGCACCCAAGGATATTTTTCCATTGATTTTTAGAGAGAGTGGAAGGGAGGGGGAGAGACAGAGAGAGAGAAACATCCAGGTGAGAGAGAGACACACATCAATTGATGGCCTCCTGCACGTGCCCCAACCAGGGCCTGGGATCGAGCCTGCAACAGACATACATGCCCTAGACTGGATTCAAACCCAGGATCCTTCACTCCACAGGCTGATCCTCTATCCACCAAGCCAAACCAGCTAGGATGAAAGTCTGCATTTTTAAATGTATGTTGCCAATGGGAAGTCACTGGAGATGATTCAAATCTGTACTGGAAAAGATGTATTTAATTGGTGAATGAAAAGATCAGGCCAATTTTTATGTCAACCCTGGCTAAAATCTCCTTAAGAAAGATAATGATAATGATTTATTGCATATGGAACTAATTTAATTACTGTTAGCATTTTAATGGGCCCTAAGGAAATATGCAGGTCCATTAAATGAAAACTCCCTCCTTGAGTTTGGTACCAGCTGGGTATCAACTGGCCTTCTCAAGAAGGCATCACTGAGATCAATGGCTTCAGGGCTTTGTGGTAAGCATGGACAACAGAGAATGGAGTAAATGACACCGTTATTTATTAAAGAGTGTGACTGCAAGTACATTATCGTGCTTTTCCCCCTCGCTCCATTTGATTCTAAATCTCTGACTCTCCAAGGCCTTTACTCTGTGTTTTAATATTGAGGTAAGAAATAAAATATTTTCTACAGTGACAGGGAAAGGAGGAGTGAGATTGATGTGTATTTTGTGACCTTGTTAATTTTTAGAAGAATGTTTTTGCAGGTCCAAATATTCATCAATCAATTAAGCAACTAATCAGTCAATTGAAAATCGAGAGGGAGAGAGAGAGAGAGGATGTCATTCATTGAAGACCACATCCCAGTGACTCCTGGTCTAGAGTTTTACCAATTCTATTGCTAGAGCATTCTTTCTCTGTTAGGGCTTAAATTTAATGGAAGTTTTCATCTTTACTAGGTTTATAATAAGAGACAACTTTTGAGACATTAAAAAACATTATTCTCACTTTGCAGATAAAGAAGGTACACAGATGTCAGATGTCACAGTGCTTTCGTGTAGCCCTTACTAAGTCATGCTCTGCACAGGGCATGTTTCTGGTTTCTTTAAAAGTATCTGAACCAGCCCAGATGTGGTCAACTTTCCCTTAGGGAATCCACTGATAACTCAGGGCTAAAGGAAAGCACTCCATGGAAATAATGTCTAAAGGAGGTCCTCTTTGTCCTAAAGAGGAAAATCAGAGAGCAGGCTCAACCTGGATAATGTGAAAAGGATTACTCCCTGACTCAAATCAAAAGTGTAAGTGCCATCAATTAAAAAGGGGAAGAGGGCGGTTCAGCAGAAAATTGGGGGCCTGGGGCATTTTCTGGAATGTGTACAGTCAGAATGTGCATGTTAGTCAGCAAAGAGAAAGCATGCAGCCACACCTTTCCCACAGACTGAGTAGTCATCCTTCCTTTGTGGTTCAGAAGTGTTTGTCTTGCAGTGCTGAGATTTAAGCCCGATTGCTTTACATTAAAATGGCAATGTGATAAAGTGTGAAAGCAAACCTTGGGTTTAGGAATTGCCAACACTGGCCATACCCCTTCCTATCGTGTGAAATGGCCCTCCTGTCATCATCCTCTTTGTGTTTTGGTATCTTTACTTGTGAAATAAGGATGTTAGGACAGGTGAGTTCAAAAGTACAGTCTGGGTTACTATAAGTGTTACTTTGCTTCTTTGAGGAGAGCTTAATGTACACACAGGTGTGTAGAGAAGGAGTGGGGGAAAGGAATGAGCATAGCCCTTGTGCCTTCTTGGCTCTTACACATTTCGATTACTTCTGGGGATCTGCCCCTCAGTCCACAGCTGGCATGCCTCCGTTGATATTGTATCTGTGACCACGAGAAGCCACTAGCACACACTGTGTGACCTTTCTGACATTCATTGTAAACCCTCCCCAACCCCAGAACTTTTCACAGATACATGAAGGTTATCAGCACTGCTCAGCTGGCCAAAGCTGACAACACTGGGTGAGGTTGCTTTTATAATCTGTTCTGGAAAATGGGAGCCACACTCCATCTTCACCCTGTACCCACCCACTCCCATTTCTCTCCGGGGTTCTGTGCTTTCCTGCTTTTAACTTTGGGTGAGACTTTTCCAGTGGGCATTCCAAAATTGGAAACTTGATTGTCTCTGCTTAGATTTCCTTGCTCTCCACGTTAATAAACATCAATAAATTGAGACTCACTTACTTTCCAAGGCTCTAACGTATTTGTGGCAGTGATGATTTTTTTAATTCATTAAACTTTCGTCGTTCCATTTTCTTTATTATGGCATCCATATGAGCTGCCATGTATTGTTTAACCATAGTCTCTCATATATATGAATTTACTTATTCTTGTCTCCAAAGTATGTTCTATCTGAGACACTATCTCATCCTCTCCTCTGCCAGATATTGATTATTCATACATTCTCTGATCCCAAATGCTTCAGCTTCACTCATTGTTATGTCTTTGTAGCTCTTCTTTCCCTCAAATACAAGGACAACCTATTGTTCCCCCAACTCAGCACCCTTTGCTGGGTCTTTCATGTTTCTAAAGCCAGAGAACACCAACCCTTGTTGTAGGTGTGGTTCTTTTCTTCCACATGACCCTTCCCTGTCAGCTTAACTCTTCACATGTGCTGTCACATTTGTTTAAGTTTTTCCCTATGTAGTTGCTATGACAAAAAATGAGGTGTTCAAATGCAAGCCATTTCTGTGGCATGGTAGTAAGTAACAATTTAAAAGGAAAAAAAAAACTTTGAACTTCTTGGAGCTGTGGTATCCCCCTAGAGTGGAATGATGTATGGAAAGGGTAATAAGTATCTTGCAAGGTACCAGTGCTCTGGTCAGATGTACTAGACTTGTTCCCCTCTCTGTGGTCTATGGATAACTCCCTTCATCGCACCTCACAAAAGACAGCTTTGATGCATTTGACTGCCGGGGCTTTGTCTCATAGGCTTCCATTTCTGATGGCTGCCTTCTTGACTGATGATGCATACCGTTGACCTTTAAAAAATAGATAGCTAGATATATCTCCAGCAAAATGGGTTTATTCAGGAACAATAAAGAATTGTAAATCCAGACATGCAGTTTAATGGAGATCATGCACAAGTCCAGAGAAACAAAAGAGAGGAATAGCTCTTTTATAGGCTTAGAAGGAGCTCTCGTAAACAAATAGTCCATTGTATGAATATCATAGAGGGTACTTCTGCAAACCTGGATGGTACAGCCAACTACACACCTGGGCTATATGGCATTGCCTTTTTCAGGAAAGTGAAAGTTCCAAGCATTGTGACTTCATTGCCTAAGTTATGGCAGTTTCCCATTGGCTGAGCTGTTGCTGGGCAAGCAGGAACCTTTTCTTTCTGCTGCTGAAGTAGTATAGTCATGAGCCAACATTTTGGTCAACAACGGACCACATATAACTTGGTGGTCTCATAAGATTACAATAAAACTGAAAATTTTCTATCACCTAGTGATGTGATAACTATCATAATGCCCTAGTGAAACACATTTCTCACGTTTGTGATGATGCTGGTGTAAACACACCTACTGCTTTGCCAGTGGGATAAAAATATAGCTCATATAATCATGTCTAGTACATAGATCTTGATGATGATGATAAATGATGATGTTACTGGTTTATGTATTGACTGTACTGTTATCATTATTTTAGAGTGTCCTTTCTACTTATAAAAAATGTTTTCTGTAAAACAATGTGTTGTATTACAGTGGCAGTGGCCTCACATATCTTCTGTTTACTGTATCTTAACTGCATCTTTTTTTTTTTTTTTAATCTCATGTTGTTTTGTAACCTGCTGTACAGGATTGTAGCCTGTGAGCAATAGGCCATACTATATAGCCTAGGTGTGTGGCTGGCTGTTCCATCCAAGTTTGCATAAGCGCCCTCTATGATGTTCACACAGTATGGAAATTTCCTAGCATCTCATTTCTCAGAATGTACCTCTGTTGTTAAGCGGCACATGACTGTAGTGTATTCGCTCTTTCTGTAGTAGTTGTAAGGTGCATCTCTTCCTATTGGGGTCTAGTGTCTGTTGAGTGCATGAGAATTTTCTCTTCTTTGCCTTCGGACTACATTCTAAATGAGGTTTCCAGTTATTAATTTTCACAGTAGGCTGCTTCTGCTTGTGAAAAAAAAAATCCTTTTCCAACAATTCAGAGCTCATCAGCATGGTGGACTCCTTCCAGTCCTGGCACATGTAACTATTATTGGATGATTTCTGTTTTCTAGAGAACCAATATACAGTTGCTAAGTTCAACTTACTTTGTGTCTTTGTTCCAACTGTGATAGACCTGATTCTGTAGCTTGAAAACCCCTACTGGGTGATACTCTTGTGAAAATATGCAATTTTATATATGCATTTCTGACAAAAAGGAAAAAAATGTGAAGTCCACCCTAGTTTTGTCCGGACAAGCACAGAGAGAGGCGTGTTAGATTGCTAGACAAATATTTTCCCCGAGTTTTGCTGAATGAACTTGATTCACTGTAGGGCTTTTTTTTTCTCCACATAAGCAGGCGAGGTGGGCTGCCTGGGAAGCAGCCACTGCCCCGCTCTCCACAAGGCACTGGTGTGAATCATCGGTTTCATGAATGAGAAGAATAGGAGGAGGAAAAAAGAGACAAGGAGCTTGTTGCTAATGCCCTCAAACAAGGCAAACATTTTATAAATAATTTTTAGATAATATATGACGGGTTGACTTTTGGGTTTCGTTGTTTTGAATGGAATGCATAGAAAAAAGAACTTGTTTCAACGAAAGTTTTATCTGATAGCCTATTCATATGCCAATTCTTTCTAAACTGTTTGGCAGCTTTTTGAAGGTACAGAGAAGGCACAGTGTTGAATCATGTTGTTTTCAAGCATTGTATCAGTGCAGGCAGGAAATGAGTTTAGAGATTGTCGATCCCACCTAATGTGCAAGGAAAGCTCTGGCCAGAGTGTATGCCCACCTCATTTTGGAGGAAAATTAGGGTTGATATGTACCAGTGTACCTTGCCACAGACCTAATGCCTTTAGCAGAGGACAAAAAAAACAACAACAAAGGAAGGAAGGGAGGAAGGGAGGGAGGGAGGGAGGGAGGGAGGGAGGGAGGGAGGGAGGGAGGGTGGAAGGAGGAAAGAAGGGAAGGGAAGGGAAGGGAAGGGAAGGGAAGGGAAGGGAAGGGAAGGGAAGGGAAGGGAAGGGAAGGGAAGGGAAGGGAAGGGAAGGCCAACATAGATGCTGGACAATTTATAATAAAGTATATTGAATTTCTTCCTCACTGATGTCCAGTGACTTTGATTTTACAGGATACACTCAGTGAGACTCTTGTCTAACCCATGAGTAAGGAACAACAAGGTAAAGAGAAGGAGCACTGGAATAAAAGTAAATATTATCATAATGATTAATCCCAGTTTCAGGTGCTGGCCCCTGTAGACCATTTAGCCTCAATGGAAGGTCCAGGCTTCTCAGTTTGATGTACTCCATGACATGTATCCTCTTTTTAAAAATATATATTTTATTGATTTTTTACAGAGAGGAAGGGAGAGGGATAGAGAGTTAGAAACATCAATGAGAGAGAAACATAGATCAGCTGCCTGCTGTACACCCCCTACTGGGGATGTGTCCGCAACTAAGGTACATGCCCTTGACCAGAATCGAACCTGGGACCCTTCAGTCTGTAGGCCGATGCTCCATCCACTGAGCCAAACCGGTTAGGGCGACATGTATCCTCTTGAACTCAACCTCATGCCCTTATCAACCTTGAACTTCCCCTCATATCCTAGTGGTTTCATGTTTCTACTCTTAGCTCATGCTACTTCCTGTACCTGGAACATCTTATTCCCTTAAGTAATTCTAGAGAGCAGGTTTCAGCACAGGCCTCCACTTTTCTGCATGGCCTTCCTAAGGCCCATTCTGGGCTAAGTATCCCTCCTCTATGCTGGATATAACTGTGTTAGCATCTTCCTCAGTTCTGTGTACCAGACTCTGAGGTTCTTCAGGGAAAAGACTGCCATTCATTCATTTATTCATTCAACAGAAATTTATTGGATTTCTATTATGTGCCAAACACTGCTTTAGAGACTAGAGATAAAATGGTGAAAAAGACAGATAAGATTCCTGTTCTCTGGGAATATACATCCTAGCAGGGGAGACCAACAAGGAAACCACTAAGCTAGTAGGTTAAATACTACAAAGAAAGGGAGCATATGTCAATGTGCAGGAGAGTGCCTGCTGATTTAGATGGTGCTGAGGCAAGGCTTCACTCAGGAGATGGCTTTGCAGTGAGACTTCAAATGTAAGAAGGAGCCAGCTACATGAGGATCTGGGGACAGTGTCTAAGTCATGGAAATGCAAGAGCAAGGCCTGGAGGAGGCATGAGCGTGTGAGTTAAAAACCCCAACAAGGGCTGTGTGGCCGATGGACCAGCACATCCCAGCAGAAGTCAGGGTTAGATAATGCAGGGCCTGATGGTCACAGTGAAAGTGGAGGTTTTATTCTCTGTGTGATGGGAAACCCTGGGACAGATCTAAATATGACGTTGTGGGATGCAACTTGTATTTTGTAGAATTATGGTGACTGGATTTTACTTCACGTCCCCAGAGCCTGGCATAGCACCTGCTTCTGCTGCATCACGACACCCCAGGGTCAAGCTGCCTCTCCACTCGTGAACACCTACCTTTCCCAAGGCATGCGCTGATCAGTGAAAAAAAATCTCAACACTGAAACACAGTGCAAGGCTGAGTTCCCCCTCTGGCCTCCATGATGCCCAGCTGTTTAAAACTTCCAGAAGTCCAGGTTGCTTCCAATATTTTTGTCACAGTTTTATACATAATCATTTCATTTTGGTTTGCCCCACTTATACCAAGTTGGGTAGCCTCAGAGGTGCTGAGGGATTGTCTCCAGGCAAGGCCACAAGGTGGGGCAATAATGAGGACTAGAAGCACCTGTGGTGCCTTCTAAGATTTACATGATACTTTCTAGGACATTCTGAAGGCAGTAATCAAGGCCTATACTCACTCTGTGACTTCCTTCTAAGGACCTCTAACCAGTTCCTCTGTGAGTTAACGTGGGCATACCCACAGCAGCCTGTATTTTTAAAAATGAAATCCAAAAATCAGAGCACACAGGCCCACATGATACCACCTGGGAGATGAAGCTCACATAGCATGTTTCACATCCCTGGGGAAGACAGTCCTAAGTCACTCCACCAGCAGAAAGAATGTCACTGTGCTCTTTTAAGTGACCCCCACATCTGCTTGTGGTGCCTCAAATCCATGGTGGAACGATCTTTGATTATTTGCTTCAAAGACTTAGTAACCCCCAGGAGTGGAATCTGTCTTTTTTTCTTTTTTGGACTATTCTCGATCTCAGCTGTTTCAGGCTGGCTTGAATCCACACACGCTTGCATTTCCAGGTAGAAGTCAGGTGCTTTGTAAATAACCAGTCCTCTGGAAAATGCAAAGTTGTTTTAATCTTTGTAAGAGAGCATTTCAAATTTACACTCACAAAGAGCCAGACCTTTGGCCACAGACTAAAACGCAGTAACAACAGTGGCAGTGAAGTGTGCACCAGGGCCTTGTCTGACGATAGCAACGACATGCTAGGTCCAGGGGTCACTCAGGATGTGCCTGTTCTTTCTAAAGCAGGGAGTTGTCATAGCCACTCATTTTTAACGTGTTTGTTTTTTTCTAATTATACCTTTTAAAAAGAAACACTGGGATATTGTGAAAAAAGGAGATAACAGCCAGGCTGGCATGGCTCAGTGGCTGAGGATTGACCTATGAACCAGGAGTTCATGGTTTAATTCCCAGTCAGGCACGTGCCCAGGTTGTGGGCTCGATCCCCGGTAGGGAGCATACAGGAGGCAGCCAATCAATGATTCTTTTTCATCATTGATGTTTCTATCTCTCTCTCTCCCTTTCCCTTCCTTTCTGAAATCAATAAAAATATATTTTTAAAAAGGAGATAATAAAAAAGCTCTAAAATCCCAGAGAAAAACAGTTATTGTTACCATTTTAGTTCATTTATTTCCACTTTCTCTCTCTCTAAGTGTGTATCTTTGTACATGTTTCAGTATGTATTACCCCTGCTCATGCAGACATATTTATAAATATCTATACTTTCTTTTACAAAGTTGGCATCAATTTTTATATTTTATGTACAATATAAAAGTCTTATATTCTTCCTATATAAGCAGCCACTACTTTTTGCCCTCTCTGCAAGTGCTAGGCAAATGTATTTCATTGGCCTTTTCCTGCAATATTTATAATATGCATCATCTTGATCAAGGGCAAGAGACAAATTAGATTACTTAAAGCTTAAATGCCTTCCTCCTGGTCAGCTGCCTTTATTCATCAAATTCATCACATGCTTAGTTTTTACTTCACTCTGTGTCATGTAGACTGGCTTTTAAGTGGGGGAAAAAAAGCGCCAATGACAGTGTGTGTCTTTGGAGAGAGTGCTGGACCAGGGGTCAAGGGTCCAGTTTCACACACCAGCTGTGCTCAGGACAAGCAGTGTACCTGGCATTTCCCTTACTCCTAAAATGGAAATGTGGATTTCCAAGGTTCGTTTACAGCTAGGAGAGTCAACCCTTGGTTAGCATCCTGTTGATATGGGACCTTTCCAAATAGCCTAAAAAACGGTTGGCCTGCTGTGAAAATGTAGGTAGTAGTTCAATTAACTTCCTGGGCTGGCTTAAGCAATAAGCCTAGTGACCTCAGTAGAGCCGTTCAATGATACAGAAGTAAACAATTACTCGGCACAATCTTTCCTTCCAAGTGCTTCCCACTGGTCAACATTAATCATCTTGTTAGTCATTTCAGACAACGGATTCATTAGTGCCTTGCTGCTTCTTACTCAGCCTCATTATAGAAAGGCCAAAAGTCTAATAGACAGTGAAGGGAGGATGTTTTCTCCCCACGTGCCAAGGAATGGGCATGTCTCTTCGTAAGTAGGAAGGCAGCTCCTAAATGGATCTTTGTCCTTATAACCTTGGCCCAACGTGCATTTCCACCTCTGTCCTCCATAGTTGCTCCCTGATTCCGCAGCCCAGCCTACCTGCTGGTCCGTCACTCTCTGCCCTCCACCCTCTCCCTTCTGAGCCTCTGATGGGAATCTGTTCCTTTGAACACCTGGCTAATTCTGACACTTTATTCTGGTCTCACTTTAAATGTCACTTCCTCCAAGAAGCCCTCGACCTTTTTCCTCTGAATTGAGCTCAGTGACCCTCCTCTAAGCTATCACAGCACCCCGTGATTACCCTCACCATATTTTGTATCATATTCCACTGAAAATGCTTATCTTGGGTTGGGTTCCCCTTCTAGAATATAAATACTTGGAAAAGACCCACTTGTCTTTTCAAAGCATTCATTGGCACCAATTCTAACATCAACAGGAATCCCCAATTTGGGGTGTGGTAAAGAAGGGAACTTGATTCAGTGCAAACAGCTCAATAATGCTACAGTGCAGCTGTGAAAACAGTGCCATGGTGAAACAGCTCAATTGTGATACAGTGTGGCTGTGAAAATTGCACAGCTGTAGAACAGCTCTGGGGCCACTCCATGCCTGCTCCACTCAGTACAGAGACATCTTAGGTGTTTCAGATCATCCAGCAAGACCCATTCCAGTGGAAAGGACAAATGTGCTCTCCCAGCCATAGGGGAGTTGGCTCATATGGACAGAAGACCTCTCCCCTGGTCCCTGATTGATCTGTCCTCATGCAAATGAGGGTGTCAAATCCTCACAGTTTGATTGGCCCAAGAGTCACCATCCTGATTAGTCAGAATAGAGCCACTCTGATCAGAACTGCACAGTGCCTGTTGGACAGGCAAAGCCTCAATCCTACTGGTTGAAACAGGATTCCAGGAAACCTTTCTAAGGGCTGGGGAAGATGGCAGAAACACAGTGCAGGCAGGCAGTTCAGTGCCAAGGCAGGCAGGTTAGGCTTCTCCACAAATGGCTGCTATGCTCTGCCTTTTTGTTGTTGTTGTTGTTTCTTTTTGTTTGGTTGTTTGCTTGTTTTGTTTTAGCTCAGTTAGCCACCAGGAGCCATTCTTAGTAGGTGTCTTTTTTTCTTCAGAATTCACACCATTAAATCCCTTTCAGTTAGCATGGTGGCTGGAACCTGATAGGCTCCCCACACATATTTGTTAAATAATGCATCTCTACATGATTTTTGTCTACTTATTTCTACAAAGTGGATGACAATGTCTAGGAGATGGGCAGGAACTCGATAAAAGCATCAAGCAGGAAAACCACGTACGAAACATTTAAAAGGTTCTTGCCATTATGCCAAGTGCTTTGTATATGTTACATCATGTTTGTGTTGACTACGTGTCCTTTGTGTCCCCTGCATTTGCTAGGCACTATAGTAGTTGGAAAAGAATAGAAACTATGAATCCCATCTTCAAGACCACTGAAGGGAGCCAGTTAGCCTCTATGGAATAGTTAGAATGCTCGTGTGTGATAGGCTGTGTCTGTATTGAGTATGAAGACTATGACTGTGCAGGAGAGTTCAAAGCATCCTGAAAACTCCGTGAAGAATTCTAGACCTGGTGCCCAAAGGACCCTGAGGACTCCCACATCGTAACAGATGCACATTCCTTGATGGTGATGGGAGGGAGGCAAATCACGCTGTTTCAGACTTGGAGGAGGCAGGAAGCTTTTTTCTCCTTCTCCTATAGACTGTTATTTATAAGAGGAATATGGTAGGAGGACCTTGTGCTAAAATTGCAGTTCTGATGTTAGTCTTTCTCTACCTCATTTTGGTCTTCAGCTTGAAAGGACTCAACACTGCTTTATCTGAATTAGCATGTATCCTCTTTTAAGACACATTGGGAGTTTTAAGTGAATGAGT
Organism: Cnephaeus nilssonii; assembly: GCF_951640355.1. Taxonomy (NCBI): domain Eukaryota; kingdom Metazoa; phylum Chordata; class Mammalia; order Chiroptera; family Vespertilionidae; genus Cnephaeus; species Cnephaeus nilssonii. The sequence goes on from NC_137079.1 coordinate 18,870,332, forward strand.
GGAGTCAGCAGAGATAGTTGTGCCTGAAAGGGATTATGCAGGCTTGAGGTGGGATAGATCCTCTAGGAGACAAGCCTCTAGAAAATGGGGAATGGCCAAGAGAGAGAAATCAGAAGACCCAAAGGATAGGCTCTGCGAATAGCAGGTATTTTCTCCTTTCCTTGAATGAATGGAGTGGTCACATTTGTGCAAAGCAGGACCTGGGTTAGGGAAATCATACATTGTTGTTCGTTCAAAGTTGTAAAGTGTCTGAAATAAAACACTAGATTAAATATTATTTTTAAATATTACCTAAAGATTTTTCTCTCTCCACTATTTAGCAGATTTTTCTGGGACTGATTAGGAGTCTTCCCTACGCAGAATGTATTAATGTGTTTCTCAGTGGAAAAAAAGAGAGAGATCCAGAGTGGAAGAAGGAACATCTTTGACTGCTTAAGTGTCCATAGGAAATAAATTCTATGTCCCAGGGTTCTGATTTGATTTTTAATGACTTACTGGCTTTGCAAAATAAGACACTACTCAGGAGAAAGTACATGTAAATTGAAAGATATCCACATTAAAAAAAAATTTTTCTCTTGGGATCACAATCAGAATGCAGGTATAATTTAAATAAAGCCAAGGAAGAAGCCTTTTCTTATGGTCGGTAGAAGTTTTTCAGTTAGATATGCTGAGAGGATAACCTCCTCCATGAGTTCTTGCTTGCGACTTAAGGCAGATGTATTTGTGCAAATGCCCAGTTAGTCCAAAGAATACCTGTAGTTGTTCTGTCTTGAGATACAGAAATCATAAAAAAAAAAAAAACTCTTAATTTGAAATAACAGATCATGGAAGGATAAAACAGACAACTGAAACAGAACAGATGCAAAGATGAAAAAGAAAAATCTTTCTCTACCATAACTGTGCTCTTTTGTAAAGAATGAATAGCATCCCAGTGACAAATGAGGGAAATTACTACCTGTTGTTGTATAATTGGGCGGAGTGACATCTCTTGGTTATGTTCCAGTGTTTAGTAATTGCTCATCTTTCCCCCTGGAGCAGTAGAGGGTGCTATGCTGACACAATTGAAGAGATGCTACGTTTCTAAACAAGACCCGGACTTCGGACTGCCTTCTCTCTTCAAGCTACTCATTCTTGGGGAGAGGGGAATAAAACTATTACAAAGGCCATGTTAAAGGATATAGATGAAACAGGAAGTTCTAAGAGAACATGGGAAATGATCAAGTTCTTCTAAATCTCTTATAAAATTATACTATTTTGAAATATTTAGCAGAGCCAAGGTATGGCAAGCTTTAAGAAATTATAAGGTGACTGAGACTTTGTCTGAAAGCAGAAAGCAGGATTTTGAGCAGATTCCTGCAGTTAGAGAAGACATTTGACAAATGGTGAAGCAATTCCTGCAATTTCATTATTGTTTGTTCTAGTTCTTTGAGTAGTTTGTATATTTCACGAGAGTCAGAATTTTATCAATATAGATTTGAAATACACTGAGTGGCCAGATTATTATGATTTCTGAACACATAATAATCTGGCCACTCATATATATATATATACACTAGAGGACCAGTGCATGATTAAATCATGCACGTGTAGGCTGTCTGTCTGCTGTTCGGGACCCGGCAGCTCCGAAGTCCCTGGGCCCCTAGGGCGAGGCGGGGCGGGGCCGTGGTCCTCCGGTGGCCGGAGCCCAGGCCAGGGTCTTGCCTTCCCCTCCAGCCCAGGAAGGCTGGGGCCGCCGCTGCATCCTCTGCCTTCCGGCTCCCTCATGAGCCCTCCCTCAGCCAGCCCAGGCTGCGCAGAAACCCGCGTCCTCTGTGGATACCACCGCGTACTTCTGCGGCCCAACTGCTGCCAGACTCTTCCCCCGGGAGCCGCGCCGCCCGCCCGCCCGCCCGCACCGCCTCGTCAGCCAGGGCCCAGAGGCCCCTTCTGTGCCACAGCACAGCCATGGCGCAGACGCTGAGCTCGCACCGTCACTGGCGACGCGAGCTCAGCATCCTGCCAGCCCAATCACCACCCAGGCCACCCCGAGTCCCACCCCCTGCGCCTCCTGCTGGCCCAATCGTGAGCGTAGCGGAGTGATGGTAATTTACATGTTACCTTTTTATTATGTAGGATTAGAGGCCTGGTGCATGAATTTGTGCATGGGTGGGGTCCTGCCAGCCTGGCCAAGGGGAGGGGACATGGGCGATTGGCCAGCCTGCCTGCTGGTGGAACTCCTGGTAGAGGGGACAATTTGCATATTAGCCTTTTATTATATAGGCTATACACTGAGTGGCCAGATTATTATGCATTCAGAGATCATAATAATCTGGCCACTCAGTGTATATTTTGGCAAGTCTACCTCATGCTTTATTTTAGAATCATGCATTTTTGAACTGATCAGCCTTTTGGGGGTGACTGAAAACATTAAGCACAATCTTAATATTTTAAGATACAGAGATGTTGCCACCAAGAAGTAAGTGACTTGTTTAGACCTGCCAGCCTGATACTGACAAGGCCAGGGCAGGAACCCAGTGTCCTTCCACCTGGACTACAGCCCTCTCTTTATTTGGTGCTGCTTTGAGTGTCAGTATTTTATATGCTGATAATACAAAGCATAGTATCATACTAGCTATAATCATAGATCACTTTAGTCTTCAAGGCAGTTTATATACATTATCTCACACTTCTGTAACAAAATGTCTTTAAAAATATATTATTAGTCAAAGAAAGACCTGCCCAGTTTTATGGAAGACTAACGAATAAATAAAATATCTTTTTGCAGTGCTGTTTACAGAGAAATATACATTTATACCTACCTAGTTAATCGATAGGTAGGTATTCAGCCTACTTTTTGCTTCCTTTAAACTGCCTTCTTAGTGCCTACTTTTGCTATTTTGTGTGAACAGTGGAGTTCATGTTCACCTGACTCAGAGTAGGGAGCCTTAGCCAGATTAATGGGGTTGTGTAACACCTTCAATGAGTCCCAGTAATCACGGTGGTGTGATGAACAAAAGCTTTGCCGGCACCTCTGAAGCTTCAACACGAAGGTGAAAAGTTCAGTGATCCATCTTAAACCTCAGACCTGAGAAACACCTTCAGATTATCTGAGAGTTGGGATCATGCCTCTCCGAATCTCTACACAGCATCTGTGTATCTTTCTTAACCCACATGCCCTGATGTAGTTAAATAGAAGGACAGGAAGGAACCCATCTGTGATAAAGTCTGGCAGCTATTTGCAGGGACATCAATGGAAATAGAACCAGTTATGCTCAGGGTCATGTCATGAAAGTGTAGTTTTTGAATTTCTAGTGGGCCTTTCCTGGATGACTTGAGGTTAAAAAAAAAATGGTCACCTTAAGTTTGCACAATAGGACTAAACTTGGAAACCATCCTTGGGATGCACAAAGGAAACCGGTCCAAAAGCCTCAGAGGGGCCCTGGGAACTGTTTGTCTAAGAAGGAGAGGAAAAGGTTGAGAGAAGTGAACCTTCAAGGACCACGCTGGAAAGAGGGTCTTCTATGTGCAAAAAACACTATGAATACAGATTTGACCCTAATGGGAGAACTAAACAAGATAATCAATGCCTATAAATTATTGAGAGAGTTGATGGGGGATATGATCTTGTTCACTATTTAATTATTCCAGGAGACATGAAGTGCAAAGATTATTTTTTAATTAAAGGGAGTACTACTTTATTGAACAGGTAACAAATATAAGTAAATTATGTTATATAATAAATAATATACACTGAGTGGCCAGATTATTATGATCTCTGAATGCATAATAATCTGGCCACTCAGTGTCAAAAGGCTAATATACAAATTTTCCCCTCGACCAGGAGTTTGACCAGCAAGCAGGCTGGCCAACCGCCCATGTCCCCTCCCGCTGGCCAAGCAGGCCGGATCCCACCCATGCACAAATTCATGCACCAGGCCTATAATATATATATATATATATATATATATATATATATATATATATATATATATATAGAGAGAGAGAGAGAGAGAGAGAGAGAGAGAGAGAGAGAGAGCTTTGAAATATATATACTGAGTGGCCAGATTATTATGCATTCAGAGATCATAGTAATCTGGCCACTCAGTGTATATTATATCAAGAAAGAACATAGGCTAGTAGGCTTAAGGCTTAAGGAGGAGTTTTTAAATTTTATATCTCCAATGGATTAATGAAGAAAATTAGGACTAATTTTAATATTATCCCTGTTTGTTTGTTTTTTACTTCATTTTGGACTTATAGCCATTCTCTGTATAGAATAGTCACTTAATACAAATATGAATATAGTAATATAAATTAATATCCTCTTATGAATAGCTCACTAATATACAAGTCAGTTGCAGAATATAATACACTCCCCTTGCTCCAAAGTCCCAGGAGGAAGAATGGTATATGTGAAAGAACCTAAGATTTTGGAGCCAGGCAAACCTTGCCTAACCTCAGCGACTAAAGTTCTGTATGATAGTGAGCAAGTTATTTTAAATTGTTAAATCTTGTTTTCAATTTCAAGACAATAGGAAGATAAGCCTTAGTGTGGCTTACCTTTTCCCAAAGATTGGAACCGTGATTTTATAGCTTATTAATAATGATATTTCTGGGAAATGAAAAGTAGCTCTATATTATATGATGGGAGATGTGTCAACTCTTTATGTACCCCTCTAGCAAATTAGTTGGTGCTCTCAGTTCTCATCACCATCTTTTTAACCTTGTAAGGTTACAAATATTAGGATCATGTTTACCACCTGTAAAAAAATCCGACAGAAGTGCTATTTCATGTTTTGGTGTGTGTGTTTTTTCTCCTTCTCAACCACATCCTCTGCTAATGATTTCTATGGGCTGGAAACACTGTGAAGAAAGAAATATTTAGTTGAATTTATTTGAAATGAAACTGATAGCTTCACTAGTGATCTCATAACCTCAAAGCACTTTAGAAACTGAGTAATCATTGAGGATGCTAAATATAGTGAGTACAATGCTTAAAACCTTCGCAAATAAATCCATATTAAAGCTTATTCTACCGCTAAGTAGTTTTGCTTTTGAAGTAGCTTTTTAAATCATGGATTTCTTGATGGAAGTATTGAGTTTGGTTCTAATAGTTGCTCTTTGTTTGATTTTCTTCCCAATTATGTAAGTTAGGCCTCTCTCTGTAAGACATTTTATCATATGTGGAAGTAAGATGCTAGAGCTATGGTCCATGTGCCCAAAGTCTTTTTAATCCCTAGCTCAATTTCTGAGTAAATATCTCATATCCAGCTTTAAGTAACAATGAAAATATGTCCTTTCCTTGTAGAGATTTTCTGAATATAATGTGCACATTATTATCTATAACAATAAAAGCATAACATGCTAATTAGACCGGACAGCTGAATGACCTTTCAGATGTCATTCCGATGTCCTTCGGGATGAAGCCATGGGGGCTGAAGCAGAGGGGGTTAGGGACAATCAGGCAGGCAGGCAGAGTGGTTAGGGGCAATCAGGCAGGCAGATAAGCAGTTAGGGGTGATCAGGCAGGTAGGCAGAGTGGTTAGAGGTGATCAGGCAGGCAGATGAGCAGTTAGGGGTGATCATGCAGGCAGGCAGAGTGGTTAGGAGTGATCAGGCAGGCAGGCAGGCGAGTGGTTAGAAGCCAGTAGTCCTAGATTGCAAGAGGGTGCAGGCTGAGCTGAGGGACCCCTCCACACTCCACCCTGTGCTTGAATTTCATGCACCAGGCCTCTAGTTTATAAAATAATAGACTTTAGAAATGTAACATGTATGATTTTCTTGGTACTAAATAAGGATAATTCTCATTTAAGTGTATATATACCCATCTGTTTAATTTTTTAAATGTAGCCATAGACACAAATTATAATTTATAAATCTGTTAAGATAGAACAATTGTAGAAAAAAATTTAATTTAAATATTCACTATAATTTTTACCCATTTATTTCATATATTGGTCTTAGGAGTCACTCCTAAAGTTACACCCTACAAATAATTGACTACAGGCCTGGGAGACATGATCCCCACATCTTCTCCAGTGGAATTCTGGGCATCATGTCTCCTGTTGGCCCATGCTCTCTCTCTAGGCTGATATGGTTATTATTGTTGAACCTAACACAGGGGCAGCTCAGGAAAGAAAGACTATCCTGAGTGGCACCTTTCCTTTAGTAAACACTTTTTGGCTTGCATAAGACTGAGCAACTACTCAAAGAAGACCCACTCAGTATTTCGCTTACTTACATGACTGAGACATTTTGCTGTAGAATAGCATGCCTCACTTTTTCATATTTGTACATATGAGTAGTAGATGGAGCACTCTGCAGGGATATATTCAATCCTCAGACACCGATGCTGTTGCTGGCTTTATGGTCGTGACCTCTGTATCAAAGCAGGACTAAACCCTGGAGACAAGATGCCTGGGAATGAGTGCCACACTGAATCCCAATTAAGCATGACCCTTCAGTACAGTCATGTCACTTAATAACCTTTCGTGAGAATAAGGTAATTATGAAATATGTTGGGTTTTGCCAAATGCTATTTAAAAAGCCACATAAAATAGTATATGAGGTCACCTCTGATTCCTATGTAAAGATCCCTCCTCCCTTCCCTAACTCATCCTACTCCACACCCTGTCCTGCACCCCACCTCCTGTCCAATGCAACGAACTCACCCAAAGTTTAATTTTCCTTTCCAAAAGCAATGTACCTCAAATTTCTATTCTTTGTTGTGTGTATTTTGGTTTCCTCTTTGATTTTCCTTTTTTCCCCCAGGTTTCCTGTTGATACCAACATGAGACTCAAGGGCTTCCTTTGGAAAAAAGAGAAGGGAGAGATCAACTTAGAGCCATGCAGTGGAAAGTGATGGTCATGAAAAGGCAGCTATGGCACGTAGCAGGGCAGATACAGGGCTCACCACCTCCTCTCCCAGGAGCCTCCTCCCTGGGAGGGCATCCCTTTGGAACAGAAGCACGGTCCATCCCACAGGGATTTGCCAATTGTAAGCGCTGAGCGATAAAAAGCTGAGTCATGGGCTATCAATGCGCAAAGATTACTCCTTGCCTCTGCCTTGAGGGTGTACAAGCCATTTTTTAAAATTCATTTGTTGGAATTTGATTCATTTCCTCTTTTTTCTTCCTTTGGCCGTCAGATCTAGAATTCCAAGTTTATCTTTAGGAGGATTTCCAGATCTATGCTGATCCTGAGGGGCTTAAGATGGATGAGTAGATGGTGGGTGGCAACGGCTTTTGCAGAGATACCTCGAAATGAGCCCATATGGCTGGGCTTTGAGGAGCCCAGTGTGGGACCCAGAAACGATGTCCACCTCAGAATAACCTTGTCATGATATTAGTTACTGTTGATTCGGAATGTGTTTCGCAGCCAGTCCTGACCACTCAGTTTCTCCATCTGCCTCACACAGCCCTGGTGTGAGGGGGAAACTAATCAAAATGTAAAGTGGCTAAGTGATTGGAGATGACAAGATGAGTTCATTGAAACATCAATCTTCAGGAGGTTTTTGTCAAAGTCCTCTGAAGAATTTTCCCTCCTAAACTGCTCCTCTTGTTATTCAGCCAGGTCTCTGGTATCTTCAGGCTCACTGTATGCGAGCCCACACATATTTTTACGTGTGTCGTCTTTATACCTGTGATTTATGGCTGGGAAAGCACACACTGCCTCATCTCTGATGGTCCTTATTACAGAAAGCAGGCTTATCCCTTGAACACAGGGGGAAGTCTAAATGGTATAGGAGGCAACTCATTGATTGGGGATTGGCTGCCTCTGTTCCTTGAAACCATCCCGCTTGTTAGAGAATTTTAAGGGTTGAGCAGAGAAGTGTCTTGCTGGGGCTTGCTTTTGAGTACCAGGAAGTTAGCTTTTCTGCTTTGGAAGTCTGAGTTGGGATGTAGGTGTGTAGTGGAAGGAATGGGTGTAGGCTTCTAACTAATGGGGAGCAAGCTGAGATGTGGATCTGGAATTTTGGGAAGCAAAGCACTGAACTTTGATGGGAACATACTTTGATATCTATAGTTGCAGAATAAATATAATTCATTCTGGGGATTTTGCATCCCAATTAAATGAGTCTGAAAAGGCAAGTAGAAAATCTGAAAAATTACCTAGAAATAATCTCAGTAATTTTAGAAGTATTCCCAAGAACATTCCTTTCTTCCTAGCCATTATTTGTGTGTTCATTTATTTAATATGTTTTTATTTATTTTCTAGAGAGGGAGGAAGGAGAGGGTTAGAGAGATAGAAACATCCATCATCTGCCTCCTGCATGCCCCCTAATGGGGACTGAGCCTGCAACCTGGGCATGTGCCTTGACCAGGAATCGAACCAGTGATCTTCAGGTTCATGGATTGGTGTTCAACCACTGAACCACACTAGCTGGGCCCTAGCCATTATTTATTAAAATCTTCAGGATATTATCCCGTTTTTGGTAATGCTCATGTAGCAGCTAAGAAAGCACACCCTCAGTTTAATGCTAAAACTGTTTCTTTTGAGCTATAAGCCCTCCAGAAAACTACATAAATTTCTCTGTTCCTCACTAGTATCAATTGTACAGTGGGAGATAATTTTATGTATTTCGTAAGGCTTTTAGTGCTTTAATTAGATTGCAATGCTTAATATTGATTAACTGCTTTGGAGCCAAACATTGCTTTAACTCTTTATGAGTATTATTTTTATTGTCATCATCATTACATCAATCCCAATTTTTATTTGTTATGTTATGTTATGTGGAGCCAGGCACAACTTTGATTCCACAAAGAAAGAAATTTAAGACTTAAGGAGGCATGAGAAAATATCCCATGAAGGTTTTTTTTTTGTTGTTTTTTTTTAAATCATCATCTAGGGAGCCAAGTAAGCCTGAAATGTCATTGCAAACTTTTGCTATGCTTTTTAGAGTTTTTAAAGGGTCAGGTAAATAAAATCAGAAATTAGCAGCAGAATTAGCCTATAGAATGGAGTAATGATACAGATGTCAGGAGATTATAGTCCTAAATCACTTATTACCTATATGTATAACTTTAAATATATTATTTAATTTCACTGGTCCTCAACTTAAAGAAAAATTTCAAAATAAAAATAAATAAATAAGATACTGAGTTAGGTGATAGCAAAGGTTCCTTTTACCTCTGTAATCCTAAATATTACTCAATACCTACTCTGTACAGAGCATCTATTTCTACAAGATATGGTTGGTAGCCCAAGGCTTTGTCATGTCCTGTTTTGGAATGGGGCCACTGAGGACAGAGTGCTGGTCACTGGCACATAATTCATCCCTTGGCCTATATTAAGTCTGGGAATGATTTTTGATATTTTCTCTTTTGTTCAAACATGAGGGTTTTACATAAATCAGTGAGGGACTGCTTGTACTGACATATGCATTTTAGGATAGCAAACATACTCAAAAGTAGAACCAGTGAGTCCTAAAATTGGATTTTTAAAAAGTGCATTAGAAACATAGAGTTAAAATGAAGGTTATACTCTTAGAGTCCTGCAGAGATAAGTGCTAAAGTCATATCTCCAAACTGTTTTTATTGTAAGTACTATAATCAATTTTATAAATAAATAAGATATTATTTAAAATAAAGAAAATCAGGCTCCAGTAATATCTTGGATTGCAAAGCACCTCTGGCAATGAGATGAATCCTTGAAATCTCAACAATGCTCAAATGTGCTGAGATTTTTCTTTCGATAGAACCTCATCGAAGAGGTCTTGGATATTCTGCTAGTCAATGGACTAAAATGATGAACCAAAGAGAAGTCCTCCAGCAACTCACCAGACCAAACGTCTCTGACTGCCTGTCCTATTTCATAGGACTGGGCTTCTAAAACCAGTTTGATGCTGGTGAAGAGATGAAAGACACGGGGTTCCTCCTGGTTTCTGCCCCTCTGAACCTGTGTGGGAAGAGAAAGGAAGCAAAGAGAAGTGATGCAAAACCAATGCTGTGCCAAGTTTTCTCCCATATGCTAGCAATATTGACTTGTATGGCATAATTATGCCCAGATGCTATAGTGACAGGACAGCAGACATTTCTGAGTTTTATAACTTAACATTAAAAAAAGACAACAAAGAAAAAGAAATCAGTCACATAGCTTTAGTGTCCTGGGTCTTGGAGTGTTTCTGCCAGGGAAAGTTGTAGTCTCTCTGTGCTCTTTTCTCTTAGACAGCACCTTAAAGACTGGTTTCAATTGGATAACATATTTTAAGAGAGACCCTGACACTTAGTATCCCAATCAGAAGGATAAATACATTACTGAGGATCTGGAAACCATCCCTATAAGTTATTGTTGAATTCTCTTAAGAAGGTTTGCTTGGATAGAGAAGTAGAGAAATGGCAGATGCTTTCAAATATATGAAGAACTCCCTTGTTCTTTGTTTTTCTAGAAGGAAAAACAAATGAAATCTGAAAGGTAGATTTGGATCACCATATTGAAGCTCTTTCTAACAGTTAGAACATCATAGAAATGGGGCAAGCAGTCTTATAAGGTGATGAGCTCCCTGTCATTGATGGAAAGCAGAAAGAGGCCGGTTGAGTGTATGTCAGTAAAACTGCAAGCAAGGTTTCCATTCTGCCTTGGAATTTGGAAGTGGCAGGGAAGCCACCAACTTTATCATGATTAGAGGACTGAATTGAAAATGAATACCTGGGATTTTTTGAAACCAGTTACCTCTCTTCAAGTCTCGAATATGAAAAGTATGAGACCTTCTTAATCACAGAATGACTTAAAGAAGTCTGCAGAAAGAAGTATTGTGTGGAGACAGGATGTCCCAAAGTGAGACAGTATCATTTGAGAACATGGTTGTCTCTTTGGGTAGAGTGGGAATCATAATATTGGCTATTCAGTTACCTCACAGAGATGTGAAAGTATGTGCCCCAGTGTTTTTAAAGGGCTTTGAATGGCTTCTATGATGAATGTGTCACTGCAAATGCTTTTCAAAGGTAATTATTTTGATCAGAATGCCACTCAGAATCAATCTAAGCTCTTGAATCACTTGGGGAGAGTAATATAGTTCAAATCTATTATAACTTGTCAAACATTTAAAAATAATAATGATAGCCTGGCTAGTATGACTCAACCTATGAACCAAGAGGACACATTTGATTCCCGGTCAGGGCATATGCCTAGGTTGTGGGCTCGATCTCCAGTAGGGGGAATGCAGGAGGTAGGTAGCTGATCAGTGATTGTCTCTCATCATTGATGTTTCTATATCTCTCTCCCTCTCCTTTCCTCTCTAAAATCAATAATAATAATACTGGTAATAATAGTATGTAGTATAATAAACAAAATACTTTGGTTTTAGGCCCTAATTTAAAATAAATTTGTTTCCTGGAAAAAGAAAACTTTACCTACACTGAGGTCCAAACTACTATTTATAATTTCAAATGTCTATGTGACATCAAGCCAGGCCATTTAAAGTTATATCTGGTTATTTTATTTTAAATTCGTTTTGTAAAAATCCCCCTATCTCTGAGGAGTATGGACAGCAAAAGCAGGACCATCACAAATGCTGAATTTATGAGAATGACTGGTACTTTTTAGCACACTGTGATTTCCTGGAGGACTGTCAGCAGGGTTCTTAGAGGGTCCTGCGCTGGGTTGGAGGACAGTCAAGACTGGATCTCCTCAGTGCACTGAATGCAATAAAGGGCCAAGTGGTGGGGAAAGCCTATTCAATCAAATTAGAATTATGAATCCCTCTTTGCATCTGTGCTGAACTCTGAGGAAGGTTGACTATGATAGTAGAGCTCCGAGGTAGAAGAAAGTGACTTCTCACTTGGTAAAACCCCTGAAATCTATACATTGTCACCAATTATTCTTGTACTTATCAACCACAATATGAAAATGATTTTGTAATAAAACTCAAACTTCAGAGGACAACTAGATTCAAAAATATGAATTATATCTAGATAATATAACAGGTCTATACATTCGTATCCATGCAAAAAAAAAAGTAAACATTAAAAGAAAACTATGGTACATCTGCACAATGGAATACTACGCTGCTATAAAAAAGAAGGAATTCTTACCATTTGCAGCAGCATGGATAGAACTGGAGAGCATTATGTTAAGTGAAATAAGCCAGGCAATGAAAGAAAAATACCACATGATCTCACTCATTTATGGAAAATAAAGAACATTATAACCTGATGAACAAAAAGATAGATACAGAGGCAGTAAAGCATCGAACAGACTGTCAAATTACAGTGGGAAGGCTGGGAAGTGTTGGGGAGGGGGGGAAAGTGATCAACTGAAGGACTTGTATGCATGCATATAAGCACAACCAGTGGACACAAGACACTGGGGTGGGGGTGGGATGAGGGCATGCGACAGGGGGTAGGGGAGGCTGGGGGAAGGTTAATGGGGGAAAAAAGGGAGATATATGTACTGCTATATGTACTACTTTAAACAATTAAAAAATAAATAAAAAACATGTTGAAACATAATGTTAGTGCTCACAGTATATTTTAAAAAATAGAATATAAATGATTTATGAATGAATTATTGACAGGTCAATACAGTGAAAAACCAACTCTAGATTGATGGAGTAAAATATGTGATATAGAACAAAGCTTCAGCCTTTAGGAATTATTTTCTAGGTCTTTGCTCTAGGGCTAATATTCTAGGTGGACAAAACACTTAATTGGATGAGGGGTCAAAATTCTACTCAGATCCATGACTTACCAGTTGCACCACCTTGAACAAATCACTTCACCTTTCAGAGACTTGAGTTTTCTCAAATATAAAATGATAGGATAGAACTAGAGAGTGAAAGAGTGAAGGATGCAAAGAAAAATTGAACTAGAATTCATTTGCAGCATGGTCCTCAGCCAATTCTACCAGCTCTAGAGCTGGGCTGGCCCTTCAGAGTTGTCCTGAACCACATGGCGGCAGGGCTTTAGTCATGTGTATGTCACTTTGTCAAGTCTTTGGGGGCTGCACCTTAGGAAAAGCTGTGGCTTCAGACAAGAAGATGCTACAGCTGAGAGCAGTTCCTGGGGAAGGTGTAAGCTGTGAGTTGTCACCAGGCAGCATTTCCAGCAGTTTGGGAAATGAGTGCCTCCTGAAGCTGGTTTTGGCTGTGTACCCACTGTGACAGTCACAGCATTACTTTTAAATATATACAATTTTTTATTGACTTTGAAGAGGAAGGGAAAGGGAGATAGAAATAAAAACATCAGTGATGAGAGAGAATCATTAATTGACTGCCTCCTGCATGTCCCACACTGGGGATTGAGCCCCCAACCCCAGCATGTGCCCTGATCAGGAATTGAACCATGACCTCTTGGTTCATAGGTTGACACTCAACTACTGAGCCATGCCAGCTGGGTCACAGCATTATTTTTGTTATTGAATTCTGTGAAGTTGAAGTGTTGTGCAGTCAGTGATATCAGGGCATTTTTATATCTTGGTACTCATGATATTTATTCTCTTCTGTGTGTTTCTAGAGTTCTAGAATGGTTTTCTGCATTCTCATGTCCATCTAGTTTTACAGTTTCTATTAATCTTCTTTTTAAGACAGATGAGCACTGCATGACAATTTCTTTTGTATTTTTTGTGGAACATAAAATTATATTATAGAAGTCTCAGTGAATTAGTTTCTTCCTTAAGCTTCTCTTAATACTATTTCCAATCTTTATTTCTCCATTAGAAAGTTTCTTCTTCCTACCTCCAATTCATTGTTCATCATCCTCGCAACCAACTTATAGCCAATAATTTACCCCTTTACAATTTCATATTCACAAACACACTTCTTTACAAAGAGAAAGTTACCTTTTATTTATATTCAAAATCATGTGCCCTGAGGATCTTTTGATCAAAAGGAGAATAAACATTGAGGTAATGGGAGGAAGTGTGAGTAGCCAGTTAGTGAATAGATTAGGAGGTGGGTAGGAAAAGTGGTATGTGATTAAGAGATGATCATCACAGACTAGTGTATGATATATGGTTATGAGAGCATGATGACCCAGCCTTGAATATCTGACTTAGGAAGTTACACAGGTGTCTGGATTTTTTCAAAAAAGTTTGCATGCCTTTGATCAGTATCTTAGATCAGCTTATGGAATGAATGATGACAATGTCAAATGGAATTGAAACCTATAAGGTAGGAGGAGGATGAAGAAAGTAAACAAAAAATGCAGTAAGGAAATAAGAAGGATGGTGCTTCTTCAAACCCCTAATGGTGCAGCCAATATATTGAGATTTCATTTTTTAAAATATATTTTTATTGATTTCAGAGAGAAAGGGAGAGGGAGAGAGATATAGAAATATCAATGATGAGAGAGAATCATTGATTGGCTGCCTCCTGCACGTTCCCCGCTGGGGATCGAGCCCGAAACCCAGGCAAGTGCCCTTAACCAGAATTGAACCTGGGACCCTTCAGTCTGCAGGCCGACACTCTATCCACTGAGCCAAACCAGCTAGGGCGAGATTTCATTCTTTAGATGTGGACAACTTGCTGTCTTTGACCCTATTGGAAAAATAAACAACAATAACAAAAATAGACATAAGAGTACCCACCATGGGTCCAGGCTTATTCTACTTTAAGAAGGTTCCCTGACCCCCTTCTTGACAGCCACACCTCCAATCAGTCACTTCTCTGTGTGCTTGGAGATGAATCTAAATTATTTACAAATGATAATTCTCATTATAACCCTATGAAGGTAGTACTATCATTTTGACCAATATAGATAGGGAAACTGAGGCATAGAGTGTTGAACACATCCCCAGTGGTCTCATAGCTAGTAAGAAGAAGGGCTAGGATTCAAGCCCAGAGCTCTGCCACCACATGCAATACATGCAATTAGCCACTATATCACGCAGTCCCTGTCTTTTGCTAGCTTATCTGTTATGCTCACTAGACTGTGAGAAGATGCCCTACTTCTCATAGTAAAAATAGGGTTTTTATTATATTAATAATACTTCCCCATTATAAAAATTAAATCAATGCCTAAAATAGACTAAAGAAAGGAAAGGTTACCTGGAATCCCATTACCCTGAACTTGTAATGACCGTCATTAAGTTTTGGTTTTTATCCTTTCATGCATTTATATAATGTCCCACCCAGCCACACTCATACACAGATAATTAGATTGGACCACATCACCTTCTTCTTTTACCACAGATGCTATCTGCCCTCCTCCTCCCAGAACTGTCTGTCCTGATGAGACTTGTTAAAAATCAATGTGTGAAAAAAATTCATTTATTTTTTTTCTCTCATGGCCTCAAAAATGGGATCATATTAAATGTAATTTTATGTGATGTTTTTCTCATTCTATAATCTCTGCAATTTACTTGGCAAACACTAATTCATTCTTTTCACTGGCTGCACGACACTCATTCCAGAGTGGAGATGTCCCACATGCACTCAGCTATTCTTCTATGGCAGCGACTTGGTTTCCAGGCCTGCACTAGTGCAAAGAATGCAATGACTTTAGCCTTTGTATTTTTGACATTGTGCTGGGCACAGCAGGACCCCCTGAATATATATATATATATATTGAGTTAAAAATAGAATAGTATTTGATTTCAGAAAAAGTAAACTAGTTTTTCCTAAATTAATACTGAATAAATGAAATTATGAGGGAATTATAATTAAAATGTATGAGAAGAGCTTACAATTAAAAAGTGTCATGTGTTTTCAAAATTAAATAATTGCCCTTACTTTTTCTTGACTGATGAAAAATTCGGTTTTCATGTAGACTATTGGCTTAAAGTGACCTAACCTAGAACAGTATTAAAACACCTTTATCCACAAAGAGTTCCTTCCTCGGATACCTCATGCTTTGTGATCTGGTCCCTGTTTTTGAAACCTGTTTTCGCACTACTGCTGTGCACAAACTGCATGTTCTGCACATACTAAGCTACTTATAGTCGCACAAACATAATAGGTTCTTTCAAACAACAGCTCTTTTGCATATGTCAGCTCTCAGCTTGGAGTAACAGTTCCATCACCACAGTTCCGCTGCTGCTTTCTATTCACCTTTTCCTGTGCCACTTCCTCTGCAAAACTTCCTGAATCTCCTCTCCTGTCACCCTCTTGCACCTTTAGCTTTCATTCATTTGATCCCCTAGAATCTATCCTACACTAAAATCAGTACCTACATCTTCTATTTTAACTCATCTCTATCACCTACAAGAATGTGATTGATTGTTTGTTTTTTTTAGGATTGGTTTGCAATGTGTATTTTCCATCTCTTTCTCTAGTATAGTCTTAGTATCTGGCACATAGAAGAGGCTCAAAAATATTTGTTATATATATGAGAATTTAAAAAAACAACAACAATGTTCTGCATTGGAATCCTGAAAACTGTCCAGTAATCTCTAATATTAAGAAACTCTTAGACACAGGCAACATTGTGATGGTTTCCAGAGAGAAAGGAGGGTGGGGGCAGGGGTGGTAGTAAAGGGTAAAGGGGGTCAAACATATGGTGACAGAAACGATTTGACTTTGAGTGGTGGGCATGCAATGCAACATACAGATGATGTGTTATAGAATTGTACACTTGAAACCAATGTCACCACAATAAGTTTAATTTTTTAAAAAAAGAACACTCCAGTGGCATTTTAGAAAAACAACCTGTGTGCTCTGAGACTCTCCAGAGGGCACTTTCACGGAAAAGGAGGAGCAAGGAGTCTGATCAGAAGTTGAGTAAATATCCTCTGAGGCCCCTGATTATCCAGACTTTGACAAAAGAAAGGCTCTCCGAGCTGCCGCTATTACTATAAGGAAGTCTCAGCTCAGATGATTCATAGTCAAATATTTGCATGTCCCCTGGCTAAGAAAAATAAAAGCCATGACATTCCAGAACTTTTAGGCATGTAAGATCTAGGGACTTTCCCAGTTATTTCTCCCTAAAAACTGGTAACTGAAGAGACTCTGTTTCATAAAAGCAAGATATGTAAAATGAAAGTCAGAGCTGCTCAGAATTCAGCGAATATATCAAAGCCAACAAAGTCATTGTTAAAATGGAATGTTACTGTTGTGATATTTTGGCATTTCTCTTTTCTGTTCTCCAGCATAAGCTAGAAAGATGATGAAGTGTGGTAAACCTTACGAATAAAGAAGGGGAAAATACAAATCATTTATTTTCCCAACAGGCTGAGCTCACAGTCTTCCAACACCAGCAATTGGAGCCCATAGTTAAGCTCAGAGTCAACCTCACTCTCTTTGTGGGCACTTTAAATGTATTTCTCTCCCAATAGCCTTGCTTCTTATTTCCATTTCACAGATAAAAAAAAAGGAGGTTATGAAAAGTTGTTATCAATACTTAATATAGACAGGATTTGAACTCAGGCAATGGAGAAGGTGCCAATCTCCAGAAAATGATTTCAGAAAAGCTGTGTAGTAACTTTTGCCTCTAAACATATAAACCTATTTCTTTATTACCTGAAAAAATGCACAATTACTGCTTTATTCTTGTGGTTTAAGGTAATGGAGGCTTTCAATGTGGTGAATACAAACCTTTTCCAAATATCAGAATCCATTTATAATTCAGTTTATCAAGTAATTTCCAGAAAACAATTGTGATAAAGGAGTGCAAACAGTTATTCTGTAATCCTCCCCTGTCTTCAAGCATGAAGTGACCTTAAAGCTTTCGGTAGCAATCCTTCACCAATCCACTGTTAACCTTGAGGCCAGACAGATATAGTATTCATATTTAATACATGTGTAATATTTAGGACCGAAAGCCCACCAAGGAAACTTTTCTGAAAGCCCTCACACTGGAAGCCTCCTCGGTATTGGGAAGTAACAAATTATATGAGAAAATGAATGAAGACCTCAGTCCCTTGCACATACAACTTCCCTATGTTTATTCCATAAATAAGATTATATGGGATAGACTGGCAGAGCCCCAGTTTATAATCCCTACTCTGGGAAAATTGCTGTAGAAATAGTTGTAAGATATACTCTCTTATTTTTTTGGTACTAACCCATTTTGGACCTTGGTCACAATCCTTCCTCTCTGAAGCACAACTGAAAAAATGCAGCCCAAGGGGAGTGATCTCTTCATTGTACAGAGGGGTCCGTGGGCCCCAAAAAGAAGCCCTTGAAGCCAGATTATACCTCTAAGCATGTGCTACAGAAAAGCATACAGACAGGAAGCCAAGGGCAATTCTGACATCTCTTCTGTTGCTAACACATAAGCACGCACTCGGGAATGCACACACCCACGGATGCACCCACGCACACACGCACGCACGCACATGCACACTGCTAAAACTGTATCCAAAAGAGGCCATAACTAAGTACAAAGCAAGGCACCATGGCTTGCCCCTAGAAGGTGCTCAGTAGCCCACATTTAGGGAGGTCTCCTAGTTCAAGGTACTCTCTTCATTTGATCTAAAGTAAAATCTTTTCCCCCCACTCTTTTTATTCTTCCATTATCCACTCCCTCCTTCTTTAGCTTCACACATTAACTTAGGCTGTCTCCATACTGGATACTTAACTATGCACAGGAGATAGAGTGGTGGTCAAGACAGGCAAGGTCTTTGTGTTTATATTCTATTTAGGGGGCAGATAATGAACAATAAATAGGATACTCTAAAGCAGTGAGAGTAAACAGAGCTCCAATTGAACAGGGAGATACTAACCAGGTGTGGTCACATTGTCTCCAATTCTCTCGGGGAGACCTGAGGATGAAAGAGGGGTCTAGGCAGACAGAATAAAAAGTGAAGAGGCCTAGAGATGGGAATGAGCCTGTGTATTTCTAAAATTTAAATTAAAAAGTAAAGTCTTTGTGGTTCAAGGAGTGGAGGGAAGCTATTGAAGAGACTGGCTAGGTGCCCAGGTCAAAATTTTTAGGAGTCTGTAGACCATAAGGTTGAGATTTGAGTCTAACTGCAATGGGATGTCAGAGGGATTTTAGCAAGGGGCTTACATGATCGGGATGGATGTTGTAAAGAGCACTAAGTGTGGTAGCTGGGACAATGACCAGGAGTCTATGGTGGTGTCCAGGTAAGGCCTGATGGCAGTGAAACTAAGGTGGCTTCATTGAAAACAGAGATGGTTTGACTTGTGACACATTTTTGAAGTAAAGGCCACAGGGCTTAGGTGGACTTACAGTTCATGTGCCTTTGAATAAGGACCACATAGACTTAGCTTTATACTAACATATAATTGATTTCTTCTGTCCCTGCCCCAGAATCCAATTGCAATTAAGAGAAGGATGTTAGTCAGAGTAGCTGAAGAAACAAAGAGGGTTATAGCAAAATAAATAAATAATACATCGTTGAAACAGTAAAGAAAGGGAAGCCTGAGCTATCAAAAAGACACACCAGCTATTACCAAACAGCACAAAGGGCCAAGCCTGCATAGCTGTGCAATCTTTGAAGTCTGTTTTCTGTGTCAGTGTCAGAGCTGGAAAGCTCTTTAGGTACCACCGAGGTCATTCATCATCTCAGAAATGACAAGACATAAGACAAGAGATTGAAATGCCTTACCTGGGATCACAGATCTAGTTATTGATATGAACAAATTTAGAGCTCCTGTCTCCAGATTCTCAGAACTGTGCTTTCTTATTGCTTTTTAGAATATAACCTAATTTTCTCCTAATAGGCTTCTAAGACACAGTGCCTGAAATTTAAAGATTACTCACTTTTTGCCTTCAGGCGTCAAATGTCTCATTTGACATTTTAGCACAAGTGTAACATCATTAGAATTACTCTCACTTGTTGTATCCCTTTAACATGAGTTACTGTGAGGTGAAGTCTCTCTAGAGAAGAAGGGAGGAAAGGGAAGTATAATGGGGGAGAAGGGCATAGAGGAAGCGGGAGAGGAGTACCAAGTGAAAGAGTTAATAATGTCTTTGCCCTTGGACCCAGTTACAGATAGCTGTTACCTTCTGGTTTGACCTCCTTGGACACTGATCATCCTGCCTTTTTCATTTTTGTTGAGAATGTGTGAAAATATGGTAGCCTGGTGCCCTTCTCCCTTATGTAACTTTGTCTAAATTCTTTATTTTGATTGAGATCGGTAGCTCTACTAGCTTAACCTGGTGTATCCCATACAATCATATAATCGTCTATAATTATAAAATGTTTTTGATAAGTGCTAAATATCCAGGCTCATCATGAAAGCTAGTCATTGAGACATCTCTGTGGACACAAAGAGGATGGTAGAAAAATCAAGTAGTCTGGTGGATTCCTAAATTCTTTTCTCAGACAACTTGGACTCTCTTCTGAAATCTGGTACAAATTTAATGAGATCTTGGAAAAAAATGTTATTCTCAGCAAGCCCCAAACTTTAGGAAAATAGCAAAAAAAAGACTGATACTTTACAAGACTTTTTTTTTCACCTTAAATGCAGAAGCACTTTATAAATATAAAGGTGCAGTCATTCTTCAGTGAAATCTTTATCACCTGGTGAAACCTGCCTGGTGACTATTCTATTAGTACACTCTGGAGGATGTTCATGTTCAAGCTTATTAGCATCTCGGGCGCTAAGCATCTTACACCAATTCCTTCATCTGACTTCAAGTCTCTTGTGAGTCCTTGGGAGCTGGGCCTTGTCAAAGGAGCTTCAGATCAGAGCTCAGATACACGAAAGAATGGAGAAACAAGATAGGGTTAGATCCCTGAGGAAGTAGATGAAAAAGTCAACTCCACCTCCAGTTTGAGTGATTGGCCTAGAGAGGTGGCAGCCAGATAACTGTCATTTTGTAGCGTCGGGTTGTTGCAAAGAGAAGAATAGAAGCCTTTTTTACTCCCTGCAATTATTTCCATGTGCTCTGGTTCTCCCGCCCTAAGCAGTCTACCTGGACTTGTCAAGTTTGAAAGCGAAAGGAAAATTGAATGTGCTTTCTGGATGCATAGTCAATAAAAAGGACACAGACAATTCAAACAGTATTCTAGTAGTAACCATAAAACTGAATTCATCACTTGATCGCCTGCATCCCTAAGCCCAACACTCACTTTACTTCTCTGACTTCACTTACTTCTCTTACTTCTTATACTTAAAAACTAATGAGAATAAACATCTTTGTCAATGAAACACTTTAAATATGATAGTGTAGAATGAAAAGGGTAATGGAATTGGATTGACCACATATAAAAAGTCCGTGTATGGTATGGAAGGCCAGGTCTAGTTCTTGCTAGACAAACATCTAGGAAGTCACGTAACGCTTAGTGTTTTATTGTTATATGTGTTAAATGGGATGATAACAATTGCAGTGACTAACATTTAATGAGGACTCTATGTGTTAGACACTGTAAGAAGAGTTTTACATGTATTATCTAATTTAAACTTCCAACCAATCCATGAAATGGACATTTCCCAAAGAAAATTAGCTTTAGTGATTTTTCTGTAGTCAAGATATATTGGAAGGAGATCCCAACCTGGGCAATCTGACTCTGGAGTTGTTGCCCTCCTGTCCTCATCTGGTCATTGGAGATTGAATGAAATACCATTTGTCAGCATGGAAATGAAAAATATTCTAGATATGAAAGGTTTATTAAAATTTTCTAGGTAAAAAATAGATTATAATCTTTTTAAAAAATATATTTTATTGATTTTTTTACAGAGAGAAGGGGAGAGGAATAGAGAGTTAGAAACATCGATCAGCTACCTCTTGCACACTCCCTACTGGGGATGTGCCCGCAACCAAGGTACATGCCCTTGACCAGAATCAAACCTGGGACCCTTCAGTCCGCAGGCTGACGCTTTATCCACTGAGCCAAACTGGTTCAGACTAGATTATAATCTTAATAAGGACTGTGTTATCTAAAAATTTGCTGGGTGAGATCTGAGGTAGTGGCATTTAGAAGTCAGGCAGGAATGATTTCAAAGAAATTTGAAATTTCTCCCTTCTCTCTGTTGCTGGGGGTAATATGGGGGTGGTTCCAGGACTTCCGCCATTGATCTAGGTATATGAGTGACAGGAAGTGAGAAAATGTAGTGCTGCTGGACAATGCTAATAAATTAATTGGAATTTAATAAAATATGCATGCCATATGATTTCATACTATGTGACATTTTTAAAACCATATACATGCATACAGACATACACACACACACACACACACACACACACACACACACAAACACACACCATTTGTCCTACCTCAGGCTATCATCTGCTGAGGCAGGCTTAATGACAGGGGTGATTCTGGCCCAATTCAACCATTCTGAAATTGAAAAGTATTAGGATGGTACAGTGTCGGCCAAACCCTGGAGAAAACAAGCCTCTTTCTCCGCTTCATCTCTTTATGAATGTCTTATAGGAATTCCATTTCTATATCCCTTTGGTAACCAGACTGGATTTTTGTGTTGCTCGAGCGCTATAAAATTGGTGCTAAGACACACTTCCTTCTGGTAAAGAAAGTTCTGAGGGAGCAGGAATAGAATTATTTAAAGGAATGTATTTATATACCATATAAGTTGGCTAGGTGTGCCAGCCAACAAGCTCATCATTTTGCATTCATTGTCTCCTATAATCCTCATCACAAACCCCTGAATTGGGTGTCGCTATCTCCTCATCACAAAGAATGAGAGGCTCAGAGAAGTTGAAGAACTTTTAAAAGTCATTCAGAGAATAAGTTTCAGAGCTGGCATTCTTACTCAGTCTCTTAGACTATACACCCTGTACTTCATCAGCTATTGTAGAGATCAGCAAACCACAGTCATTAGGCCAAATCTGACCTTCTGCCTGGTTTTGTAAATGAAGTCTTATTGGGACAGAGATGTGCTCATTCATTCAATGGCCTACTTTTGCACTACAATATCCTAGTTGAGTAGTTGCAACAGAAACCAAGTGGCCTAAAATATTGACTCTTTGGCCCTATACAGAAAAAGTTCACCAACCCCAGGACAACACCAAAACATGATGGATCCAGCTCAGATCATTAATCGCTGTATGTCTATATTTTCACATGTATCTCCAAAATCTTACGGTTATAGGTGTGTAGACTTCCTGTCTTAAGCCCTGCTTCCTCTGTACATATTTGTTTTGTTCCAGGAGGCATGAAGAGACCTGAATTCTAGACAAATCCCTAATAATGAGTCATGATTGAAAGGATCCTACTCCATTTTGTATTTCCTAAACATGTTTCTTTCATAGGAATTAAAGTACTTCCTAAACCTGTTTATGTAGCAGGCAGATGGAAAACTAGCACCCTTTGGCAGAGAGGAGAGATGAGTAACTTACTTGGGAAAAGTGAGACACCAGCCCGCCTGCTCAGGGGCGAACTCATGTTATATCATCCACCAATTCTAATCAGGAGTGTAAGGGTTATGGGCATGAGGTCTTTGGCCATCAGCGTCTTCAACCTCTTAGATTTCTGAGGCAGGTTGGAGGTTCTTCATGTCCTGTGGGTTTTGGGGCCTGCGGATAAAACCAGAAGTGTAGCGATACAATTAGAGCTGCCTTAACTCCTGCCTCGTTGCCCAAAGCACATAGGCATGGGCAGGGTGAGTTGGCTAATCTCATTTAGTTATGGTCTGTGTCCTGTCTCAGGTACTATAGAGATGCTATAATCTCAGTTTTTAAAACAAACCAGACTACAGTATTAGGAAATAAATGAAGGGAAGGTGGAGATATTTTTAAAGGAAACATGTGACTTCCAACATACAAATACAGAAGTGTATCTGAAATAGTGAATAAACTATAACAAAATACTTTTTAAAAATTTTTTAATTTAATAAATCTTTATTGTTCAGATTATTACAATTGTTCCTCTTTTTTCCCCCCATAGCTCCCCTCCACCCAGTCCCCACCCCACCCTCTGCCCTTACCCCCCACCACTGTCCTCATCCATAGGTGTAAGATTTTTGTCCAGTCTCTTCCCACACCCCCCACACCCCTTTCCCCCCGAGAATTGTCAGTCCACTCCCTTTCTATGCCCCTGATTCTATTATATTCACCAGTTTATTCTGTTCATCAGATTTTTTATTCACTTGATTTTTAGATTCACTTGTTGATAGATATGTATTTGTTGTTCATAATTTTTTATCTTTATCTTTTTCTTCTTTTTCCTCTTCTTAAAGAATACCTTTCAACATTTCATATAATACCGGTTTGATGGTGATGAACTCCTTTAGCTTTTTCTTATCTGTGAAGCTCTTTATCTGCCCTTCAATTCTGAATGATAGCTTTGCTGGGTAGAGTAATCTTGGTTGTAGGTTCTTGCTATTCATCACTTTGAATATTTCTTGCCACTCCCGTCTGGCCTAATAGTTTCTGTTGAGAAATCAGCTGACAGTCGTATGGGTACTCCCTTGTAGGTAACTAACTGTTTTTCTCTTGCTGTTTTTAATATTCTCTCTTTGTCTTTTGCTCTTGGCATTTTAATTATGATGTGTCTTGGTGTGGTCCTCTTTGGATTCCTTTTGTTTGGGGTTCTCTGCACTTCCTGGACTTGTAAGTCTATTTCTTTCACCAGGTGGGGGAAGTTTTCTGTCATTATTTCTTCAAATAGGTTTTCAGTATTTTGCTCTCTCTCTTCTTCTGGCACCCCCATAATTCTGATGTTGGTATGATTGAAGTTGTCCCCGAGGCTTCTTACACTACCTTCAAATTTTTGGATTCTTTTTTCTTTTCCGGTTGAGTGTTTTTTGCTTCTTTGTATTTCAAATCTTTGACTTGATTCTTGTGATCCTCTAGTCTGCTGTTAGATCTCTGTATAATATTTTTTTATTTCAGTCGGTGTATGCTTAATTTCTAGTTGGTCCTTCTTCATATCCTCGAGGGTCTCACTAAATTTATCGGCCTTTTCTAGAAAATTCTTGAAAAACCTTATAACCGTGGTTTTGAACTCTATATCCAATCGTTTGCTTTCCTCCATTTCTTTCATTTGTGACCTGTTTCTTTGTCTCTGCATTTTGGCTGCTTCCCTGAGTTGATAGAGTGGCTTTGTGTGCTAGGTGTCCTATAGGGCCCAGTGGCTCAGCCTCCCCAGTTACCTGAGGTGGACACTCTTGGTGCACCCCTTTGGGGTCTGTGTGCACAGTCTTGTTGTAGTTAAGCCTTGATTGTTGTTGGTATCACTGGGAGGAATTGACCTCCAGGCCAATTTGCTGTGAGGATCAGCTGTGTCTATACTGGGAGAACTTCTGTGCTAGAGACACCCTTATGAGACAAGACTTGCAAAAGCCTCTGTGCTCAGCTTGGATGGGGCGGAGTCTCAGGGCGGAGCAGACAGCATTGGCTTCCCGTCAGCCCTGCCCTAAGAGGCCCCTGGGTCTCAGTGTCCAGTGGTAATTGCTGCAAGCACCTCTGAAAGAAAGCCGCCCTCGAGTTTCGCCCGCTGCCAGACAGTCCAGTTTCTCCCCAAATGAGTCTGGGTCCCCAGAGTCTCACCCAGAACTGGAGTTCAGCGCAGTCACAAGCTTTTGTCTCCCTCCCGATTGAGAAGAAAGCCAGCCGCATACTCAGTTGCCAGCCCTCTCCATGTGTGCATCTCCATACCCCTGCCTTCTGCAGCTCCTCTGAGTCTCAGTGTGCTTTTCTCTTTCCTTCTAGTTGTAGAATTCCCACTCAGCCAGCCTTCCTATGGTTCTGGATGATGTCCGTTTTGTCCTTAATTGTAGTTTTGAAATTGTGTGAGGCAGCAGTTTAGGTGTTTACCTATGCCGCCATCTTGGTTTCCTCCTAAACTATAACAAAATACTTTTTAAAAGTGTTATTTTATTTATAGTAAGTCATGTAATTCCAACTAATTTATACTATGTAAAAGTAAGGACCCATTTGAATGAATGTGTAAAATGTTAGAATATCAATTTTAAAATATTTCTGCTTTGCAATTTTACTGCCATTTCTTTTTTCATAATCCCCTGCTACATTTTATTTATTAATGATATCAAAGATTGTTTCAGTCAAGCTACTTGTTCATGTGTCAGGTGTTTTTGTGAGTTAGGTATCCAGAAATATGCACACTCTAGAGCAGAGTCAAAAATCTCTAAATTAATAGAATTGGAGAAAAAAATTATAAACCATATATCTGATAAGGAGTTACTATCCAAAGTAAGAAAGGAACTCCTACAACTCAAACCCCCCCCCAAAAAAAAATAAATAAATAAACACAATTATAAGTAACCAGATTTAAAACTGGGCAAAGAACTTAAATAGAAATTTCTCCAAAGAAGACATGCAAGTAGCCAGTGGGTACATAAAAAAGATGGTTAACATCAGTGATCATCAGGAAAATGCAAATCAAAACTACAACCTTATGCCTGATAGGATGGCTATTATAAAATTTAAAAATTTTTGAAAGTACTGGCGAGCATGAAGAGAAACTGGAACCCTTGTGTAGTGTGGGCAGGAATGTAAATTAGCCATTCACTATGGAAAACAGTATGAAGGTTCCTCAACAAATTTTAAAAAATGGAGTTGTCATATGACCTAGCAATTCCACTTGTGAGTATTTACTCAAAAGAATTACAGTCAGCATCTTGAAGTGATACTTGTACTCCCATGTTCATTGTAGCATTATTTACAATAGCCAAGATATGGAAGCAACCTAAATGTCCTTCAACAGATGAATGGATAAAGAACACATAGTATATACATACAATAGAATATTAATTATTCAGCTATAAAAAGCTGGAAATCCCGCCATACGTGACATGGATGAATCTTGAAGACATGCTCAGTGAAACAAGCCAATTCACAGAAGGACAAATACTGTATGATTCCACTTGTATGAGAAATCTAAAATAGTCAAACTCATAGAAGCAGAGAGTAGAATGGTGGTTGCAAGAGAATGGGGGAGGAGAAAATGGGGAGTTGGTCAATGAGTAGAAAGTT
Organism: Cnephaeus nilssonii; assembly: GCF_951640355.1. Taxonomy (NCBI): domain Eukaryota; kingdom Metazoa; phylum Chordata; class Mammalia; order Chiroptera; family Vespertilionidae; genus Cnephaeus; species Cnephaeus nilssonii. The sequence continues at coordinate 18,897,055 of NC_137079.1, forward strand.
TTAACTATGCAAGATAAATAAGTTCTGGAGGTCTACTATACAACATTGTGCCCATAGTTAACAATACTGTATTGAACAGTTAAAAACTGATAGGATAGATCTCATGTTAAGTGTTCTACCACAATAAAAAATCTCAAAGTTAGGTAAAAATCTGCTTGGAAGCAGCCAAAATAGCTGTAAGAATTTTGTAATTTTAATAAACATAGCTAATTTCACAGAATACAACAGATTGAATATCGTACATTAAAAATGGAAGCAAGACTAGTCATTCACAAGAGCTAAGATGTGTTGATGATTTATGCTATGCTAGGCACGGGTCTAAGTCTTTTGCAAGAACTTCATCTTTACACAACCCAGTAAGTGTGGTACCATTGTTGCTCCTTTTAACAAGGAACTAGTATGCAGAACATGAAAGTAACTGATCAAGTTTGCACAGCTGATAAGCAGCAGCTCTGAGAGCAGTCTAGACTCTTGATGCCAATGGCTATTGCCTCCCCAGAAAATACCACCCCCAGCTTCTTGCTAAGGCTGTTAAATTACTGATGTCCCCGATGATGACCTTAGAAGTTTAGCTTATGTTTCCAGGTAAATATTGGTGCATGTTAGAAATATTTCACTTAACTATGGTTACATAAAAGTAGATTTTTATTTAAAAAAAAACAACAGACAAGCATCTGTTTTCTAGAAAATCTACTGGCATGCATCACTTCATCCCCTGACAATGACTGTGGTGTTTCCACTGTGCATTTCAACTTAGATGGGCTTAGATCCCAACAGGGGGCATTGCAGTTATACTGAGCAGGCTTGGATGATTAATGAATACTAATTGATGGTGATGAGATCTGTAAGAATAAGAACAATAAGTTGTCTTCTGGAAGTGTTTCTGGAACACCCCACCACCATTGTTTTGAGGTTATAGATAGACGTGATGGTTTTACAACGCCAAAATAATCTATTCTGAAGAGACAAAGTTCAGTCAACCATTTAAACTTCCTGATGCTGAAGACTCAGTCACATAGGATTTTTAAATTATTTTGACACCTTGTTTTGGCTATCTGCAACTATATCTTCCAAATAAAAACCTCAGAAAATGTCTTAAATAAAAGTATGCAATTAGTATTTGGCTTAACTTATTGTCAGCTTTTATTGTACATATTTATCACCACTTCTTAAACCTTTGTAGTCATTATTAATACTTGCTAGAGAATAATATCCTAGTTAATTTTCTAATTATATATGAAGTACAGGGTCAGGATTAGTCAATATTTTTACATGTTCACATTTAGAGACCTGGTATGACATCTTACATAAACTAGCAAATGTTTGCCTTTCATAATAGAAATTTGAAGAGTACTCTAGTTTTGTTTATGCATTCACTAGCTAATGGTCTTCCCTGCTATGAACTTTAGACACGTTCATTGAACAGGCATAGAGCATGACATATGCCTTAATGACCTAATGGGCAGATTTGCAGAGTAATAACCTTGCCAGCTTGTCAGCCAGAAATAAAAGGGGAGATGGTAGTGGTGAATCTGTTTGCATTACTTGATGCGTAATCATAATGAATCAGAGGCTTTTATGAGAAACCTTTAACCATCCCATGAAAGATGTGCTTGCCAAAGATATACAGATTTCTGTTGTTGTTGTTGTTGTTTAATTTACTTAGGCTCTAATTGTGTGTATGTAAGAGATTGTTGAAAGTCTAGCAGTTGTTTTATGCTATAACAGATGTCACACTGTTCCAATTTCACTTTTCTGATGTTATCAAATTCTATAAAATGTGATTTTAAAAACTTAAATCTGGTCAAAAGGAGACCATTTGAGGAAATCTGCAGCATATGAAATTGTGGTTCAAAAAGTGTTCAGTCTTTTCATGTAGATACTGCCTGGTGGTGGAGACCTTTAACGGAAGTCCACTGTAACATTTAGGAATTCCTTCAATGAACCAGAGCTTAGCATCTAAACCATGGAAACACATCACAGTTACTAAGGGAACTTGAAAATATATGTCAGGCACCTCCTCAAACTAAACAGAGGTGGAACCTATGCAGATGGAATTATTTCCACCTTAACTGCCCACATCTGTGTTTGGAAGTGGCAAGATTTTTGTGTGTCTCCCTTGTATCAGGGTAACCCATTTCTATGCACTTTGAAATTATATTAGGAAAGAGCCACATCTTAGCTCTGAAGAGAATGCCACACATTTCATTTGTAAATTCCAAATACAAAAACTGCTTAGTTTGTTGTAGACACTTAAATTTATTAGACAATTCTGCTTCTCAAAAAAGGGTTAAGACCTGTTTTTCTAGAGGATGGAACGCTCTGAGACCTTATTCCTGCTAGCAGTCTGCCAGGTGACACCTTTCTAGCTTGGTTTCATATACAAAGAACTACCTCACAATCATGTCAGTATTCTAGGGGCCATGTATTTAATTGGCCAGACCTAAGATGTGGCCTCTCCATTATTTCCTCTGCTGTGACATAGACATTAACTCTGCTGATGTCCATGTTGATGAAGGTCTATAGCCATCTACATCCCAACTACACTGAAAAGGGAAATTGATGGCAAAGGCAGAAAATATCCATGTAGTTGTGAGTGCAAGTGCTTTTCTTGCTCTAGGGTGGTGCCAGCCCTATATGCTTTGAGGGAATAGATTATATGCTTTCCATTGGCTGGAAGCATCTGTTGAAGAAAGGCTTGATTCTCATAGTCTGAAAGCCAGCCATGCAAAGTGACCCACAGAGGACTCCACCTTGCTATTGGGTGCTTTGTCTGTGAGTGGTGGCCCCAGGGTTGTCCTGTTTTGCAAAAGTTCCAAATGCATGAGGAAAATCCAGACTGCCATGGCTATTGCTTACGGTCATCGGAAAATAATGGCCTCAATTGTTCCCACAAAGGAAGGTGAAGTCAGGGTCCTAAGTGTCTTCTCAAGCAAGTACAGTACATATTTTCACTACCTCACAATAGATGATTGTTTCTACATTTAAGTTAGGATTAAATTAAAAGTAACATATTCTCATGGCAAACTCAAACAATATGGAAGTATATACTTGATATGAAGAATTAAAATCTCTTACCTCATCTTGCCCTTTATTCTTCCCTTTAATTCTATTGTCCCAAAGAATGCACTGTTAACATTTGTTATGTGTGTGTTCAGAAATATTTTGAGTAGTTGCAAGCATGCATATATATGCAGTTCACTAACTGTAGCTAGATAGTCAGTTCACTAGAGCCCTTGAATGGAAATAAGACAATTCTTCAAAAGGCATCTCTTCTTTCAAGCAAACATTAGAAGTCTCTGGAAAAAAATTCATATTTAGCTTAATCTGTTTTTCTGTTAATTAACATAAACTGTGAGGAACCTTTTCCCCTTCGAATAAATGAATGATCTAGCTGTAATTTACTGTTATTTTACATGTGCTTGTTTCTCTTTCTAGAGGCCCCTATTTTAATAAGAGAGGAGCTCTGCAAGGTCTTGAAGATGATCCCCAGGTGCCAAAATTTTTCAATACATTTTCATAGAGTTCAATGTCAACTCACATGCATCTCATTTAACAAATTGATCCAGGCAGCCCAGATTCCTGAGCTCTCTTGATAGCAATAAAATTATGGTAGTCATATAACTGAAGTCATCTTTAGTTTGATGTACTTGTCGCTTTTCTATGTATTTTTTTGTATTTTTAAAACACAGAGATCTACAGGCAACATTTTTGATAAGAAATGGCTTTAATGCTCTGCATTTAATAACTTGAGGAAGGTTAGACAAAACAGTATTTGCAAGATTTCATGCTGTGAGGGTGATGAGGGTAATGGGTGAAATTAATGAGTCTGAAATGGTCGTGACTAAAAGTTGTTTATAAAATGTCATTTTTCTCAAAGAGCACAGAAACTTGAAATTTAACAAGCATGAATATAGGAAGGTCTTTTCAAAGAGTCCATGGGCATTCTCACAGACATACATTTGGCTTTTTAGGATCACACCTAAGCTGTGGGCTGCATGAGTGTGTTCTCCTCTTCCTCTCATCAGCCTATAACCATACTGACATCCAAGATGCCACCTGGCAACTGGATTGGAATCCTGTGATCCCATCTTTTGCCATTTATGTTAGGAGGTTCAGTGGTCTCACACATCTACTTTCCTTTTTTCCCTTTAATTATCTCTACACAGCTAATCTTAGTTCCAAGAATCAATTCCCTTCATAGTGACCTAGACATTCTCTTTAAGCCCCTAGACATTACCTTTAAGGAGTTTTGTTTTGTTGCATTTTTCCCCCATCTCACTTGCATCTATTTTCTTGTTATTTCAGGAAAACCTCTTCTCACATCACTTTCCATCTCTTCTCTTCTCTCTTGACCATAAAATAAAATATGTCATGAACCAAGGTAAATGTCTGGATGTCCCTAGAAATATTTTAAAGTGGCACAAAGAAATCAATGCTATTACTCTTTTGAATTTGCTTCAAGGTCTATTCAATATCTGCCTTTATCTTTTTATCCCTGTAGAGTGAAATTTCCTTCAAATACCTTATAGTTATTTTTTCAGTCAAAATACATATTTTTCTGCATTGTTCATGATGAATGATTTTTTCTGTGTTTTTTATTAGTGTACCCATGTATTCCAAAATCACAATTAAATACATTTATACTAAAAAAAAAAACAACAAAAATACTTCATAGCTGATTACTTAAATTTTATAGTGTATTTTGAAATTCTAATTGTAATATCAATATTATTTTCTGCTTTAAGGTAGCATAGATAGATAGATAGATAGATAGATAGATAGATAGATGATAGAGTTTTGCCATATAATAGGTGAAATAGTTTTTTGTGTTAATCTAGACTGAGACACATCCACTATCTATATCATACCTTTTCAGGAAATATGTATTCCAAGGTAATTATCTATTATCTATTTATATAAAGAGCCAGGGTCCATAACATCCAAAATGAACAAATGGACGACCAAACATGGGAAGTCAGTCCTGCTGTGGCAACCCAGTATTGACTGCTGAGAGGGCTGCATATCAGGCATGGAGAGAGGCCTGGGGAGAGAAGCAGGGTCTGATCTGTAGCCTCTATGGCATCTTTTGATCAGCCCTTGCCTCTCATTCTTTCCGGGCCTTGCCAGCAGCCACAGGGGCTGCTGATCAGCCCCACCTCTTTGATCAGCCTGGAGATAGGCCTGGAGACTCTGACTGGCATAGAAACCAACCAATCAGAACCAAATCTGCGAGGAGCCAGTGGCTGCCTAGGAGGTGGAGTTTTTTATGCTGACTGGCATAGAAACTGAGAAATCAGAACCTAATCTGGGTGAACTGAGAAGGCAGAACCTAAGATTGGGGCTGAGGAGGGGTTTTAAGGGCAACAGCTGTTTGTGTAAAGTGTAAGAAAGTGGTTCAATTTTTTAATGACCGGTTTGGCAGTATAGTGCATATGGCTGGCTATCAGTCCAGATATAGGGATTATGTATTTTTGTCTGCCAAGAGCATCTCCTCCTGCTGAAAAAGGATTACCCTCCCCCTATATTTAAGCAATCCTATTCTATATAATCTATCTATACTAATAAAAGGGTAATATGCTAATTAGACCAGGTCGACCGGCCATCTTCCGGAAGTTTGGCTTCCTTCCGAACAAAACCATGGTTGTGGAGGCTGAGGCAGAGGCAGTTAGGGGTGATCAGGCCAGAAGGGGAGGGCAGTTGGAGGCAACCAGGCTGACATAAGAGGCCAGTTGGGGGTGAGATCAGGCCGGCAGGGGAGGGCAATAGGGGGCAAGATCAGGCCAGCAGGGGAGGGCAGTTAGGGGTGATCAGGCAGGCAGAGGCAGTTAGGGGTAATCAGGCTGGCAGGGGAGAGCAGTTAGGGGTGAGATCAGGCTGGCAGGGATGGCAGTTAGGGGTAATCAGGCAGGCAGGCAGAGGCAGTTAGGGGTGATCAGGCAGGCAGGCAGGTGAGTTGTTGGGAGCCAGCAGTCCCAGATTGCGAGAGGGATGTTCAACTGCAGGTTTAGGCCATATCCCACAGGCAGTTGGCTATCCCCCAAGGGGTCCTCAATTGGAGAGGGAGCAGGTTGGGCTGAAGAAACCCCCTCTCCCCGCCCCCCTGCACAAATTTCGTGCACTGGGCCACTAATTTTAATAATAACATTTTAATCAAATCCAGTTCATAGGTTGCATTTCTTCCATTTTCCAAAGATGATTAATTTATTAATTTTAGGGAATTGGGAAGGAACAATAGTGGTTCACCAAAGACTATCAGAATTTTAGAGCAAGGTCCAAATCTTAGTAAGTGCTCAGTAACTCTGCATAAGATAAATTACTTAGTGAGCAAATGAAGTAAGCATCAAATATATTGGCTTCCTCTGCTCTGAATTACCCTTCTAAGTGTAACTGCCTCCTGCAAGCCAATTGAAAAATAGCTATTGGCTCCCTGAGTTCACCTTTTATATTTAAAGGTGTCATCAAGATACTTTCATGCATATCTCTAGATATTTTAAAGATGTGTTGTGATTCAGAATCCCAATTAATTTGCTTCTATGTTTCATCTTTCATGGATCTGCATATCTAGGGAAAGGACATATATTGGCAGAACACAAATATGCAAATTCCTCATCTGCCCCTTAATAGTCTATGGAAAATCATCGAACTTATGACTAAATTTTCTTTAAAAAACCCATTCTCCAGATTCTGATACCATAACTTCCAAATTTATATTAGGGAACTGTTTGTACAGACTGGAAAGGGAAGAACAATAGAACTGGTATAGTGTAAGGAATATTTGAGGTATTACACACATGGTAAGCATGAAGGAGAGTGCCTTATCATTTTTTATTTCTCTTTGCAATTATTTTGGAAACTTCACAAAAAATATTTCTAGGTAACCAGGGCTAGAAGTGAGGTATAGGATGAGGTATTCAAACATCCTATATAATAAAAGCCTAATATGCTAAGTATCCTGTCATCTGGTCATCTGTTCAGCCAATCAAAGCATAATATGCTAATGATATGCTAAGGCTGCTCAACCACTCTCTGTGACGTGCACTGACCACCAGGAGATAGATGCTCCAACTGGTAGGTTAGCTTGCTGCTCTGGTCCAGCCAATCAGGACTGAGCAAGATGGGCTGGACACACCCTGGAACCCTCCCTCAGTCCCTCCCTGGCTGGCCAACCTCCAGCATCCCTCCCCAGCCCCGATTGTGCACTGGGGGTCCCTTGGCCTGGCCTGTGCCCTTTTGCAATCCGGGACCCCTTGGGGGATATTGGAGAGCCAGTTTTGGCCTGATCCTACAGGCCAGGCCATGGGACCCCACTGGTTCACGAATTCGTGCACAGGGCCTGTAGTATAGAATAAGAGATCCTAGATTCTCCAAATGATACATATGAGGTAGTTATATGAGTAAAGTGCTCTTTGTATTAGAAATAGGTAGCATTTGGAGGTAGCAAAGGAATAGACAGATAAGCCCTGGAGGTATCCATCTGCCAGTCACACATGAAGCTTTAATTAGGGGTTTTTCCTGACTCCTGAACTGACTCAATGGGAGGCTGTGGGCACAAGCTCCATTGGGCATGCTGGGCTCATATTGGCTTTCCTCATTAGCCATCTCCTTCCTTCTGATTCTCTGCCTTCCCATGTTCCAACTACTTGCAGGAACAGGACCAAGGCTGTCAAGATGCACATTTAATTTCAAAATTGATGCTATAAGTAGACATTCTCCTTTTCTGTGGGAGTGTACTTGAATGAACATATCTTCTTCCTCCAGGGTTTGGAGGAAATGGGATGGAGCATGTTAGCAGAGAAGAATGGAGGGCGTGGGCAGCAGCTCTCCTGGATCTCTTCCCTTCCTCAGCGGAAAGGATTTCAAAATGCACCCTAAGTGGTCCCTGCACACCAGCCTTTCTCCTTTCCCAATCCTGCTGCGTGGTTGCAGAGGACACGGAAAGTAAACACTGCCATAAACAAACAGACAATAATAAATTATAAGAATACAATGGAATATGTTTTTCACTTAAACTTGGGGACTCATTAGATCCAAACATTCTCCTTCTGTCCTTCCAAAGCTGCAAAGTGCAGAAGGTTTTTGTTTTCTGGAATTATGAAATGGGTGCAATTCCTTTATCTGTCAGTTCATAATTCCTCTGGGGAAAATCTGGATAGAACTCTTTCCTTCTTACCCAAATATGTGATGACTTATCTTTGGTAATTTATAACTAACAAAGCCCCAACTCTGATTAGAAAGATAGAATGGTAGATGAATACATTTACCATTGGTAGATGTATACATTTAGTTTATGAAGATGTGGAATTTCTCTATCAGACTGAAAATTTACTCAAACAATATTTAGCACTGGGCCTGTGCATACTAGTTTCTCATTAAAAGTCTGATATGGAGACTTGGGTTCTAATCCTGGGTATAAGAATATTTACCCTTTCTAACCACTGTCTTCTCCTCTATAAAATAATAAATACTAAAAACTATTTGAGATTATGTATTATGCTATATATTAGTATAACTAATACAACCACATATTATAATATGTAACTATTAGAGTCCCTTAGATTTTATGTATTGATTTTCTGAAGGCAGTGACCACATCTGTCTAGATAAGCTTTTTGTCCCCACCACTCAGCACTGTGCCTTTTCCATAGCAGATGCTCAGTAAATATTTATTGAATCAGTGTTGTTTGTGTTCAAAGAGAACGTTTGACCTCTTACTGTCTCAATTTCTGCCTCCCCTTTCTTGGTCTTGTGTCCACTATAAGTATATTGACGTCCGTGAGTTCTGTTTCCGGGAATCTCAAAGAAAGCTTTCTTTTTATACTATTCAGAAATGTAGCTCAGTTTTTTAGAGAAAACATTTAATATTAATTAGCATATCTCCCATCCCCACATTCACACATACATACACATAATTTGTTTCTCCTCTCTTTCCTTACTTGGTAATGCTGTAAGAGTTAATAGATGACTCATTTCTTCTCTAGAAATTCTGAACTAGGATTCTGTGAAACCCTCCAAGGGTTTGTGAGACCCATAGATTGTTTTCAACAGATACATAAACTATGATGTTGTATGAAATGTTTGTGCTTTTTTATGGAAAGGGGATTGGATTTTTTAAATCAAATTTTCTAAGGGGACTTTGACCCATAAAAAGTTAAGATCCACTCTACTAAATGAGTAAGGTCTAGTCATTAAGAAAATCCTGCACTCTCCCCTCTGTGATTGCTTCAATTTCTCTAAAAATATTTTACAAGATAATAAAGAAAACCAATTTACATCTTCTCATTCTACCCTACAGCAAGACCAGCTAAAGTGTGTACGTTAAAGCTTTCATCTCTCCATCTGAGGGGTCCCCACTCCCAACCTTCTCAGGCCAGCAAGCCCATAACTCAGATCAGGCAATATCCTTGCTACATTTCCATGTGCTTGCTACCCTGGTGGAAAGAGCTAACATTCAATGGATTAAGTCAACATATAAATATGCATTTTTGGAATCTACAATGATCTAACAGGATATTAAATACTGGTGTTTATGACTGTGGTTTAAAATCATGGCATGTTCTCGGTTTTGTGAAGTTGGAACCTGAACTTGATAGTGCTCCCTGGAACCCCTGCGCCTCTCTTTCATGAAGCCGCAGGATTGAAATTGTATTGTTCTGTGTTCTTGACCAGTACATTAGCTGCATATTGTCATAAGAGAAGAAATAAGTGAGAAAGAAAAGAATTAATTTCTAAAAATCATCAGAAGTCATAATCCTGAACTATTAGCACAACTAAGTATTTAAAACTAAGAGAAGATAATGTTATCTTATGATGAAATGCAAACATTTTAAAACAGGGATAAGTGTTCAAGAATGAATATAATCTATCTTCCATGTACTCTCTGTCTTCACCATAAATAGACATGAGTTAACGTGTGTTTGAAGATTCATTTCCCTTTTATTGAGCTCACCCAACAAGTTTTTTTCTTTCAGCATGTCCTGCTTTTATAAACCAAGATCTAATTTGACATGATTACGTAATTGTGTGGCCATGGATGCCCTTCCTCCTCTTCCTCCTCTCTACAAAGTAGAGGATTTCTTTCTTCCCAGAGCCTTGTAGAATATCATTCACTTAATAGCAATAATAGTTTTCTCACCACAACTAATTCCTCTATTTACTAAATCGTTATTAAAGACCTATTCGTTGGCAGCCGCTGTGCTAGGTGTTGAGAATACAAAAATGAATAAGACCCCTCCCCTTCTTTGGAGCTGTCAGCCTAGTGGGAGATTCAGGTGATTAAACAGATCATTTTAAAAGAAAGTGTGCAGAAATGTGTGGCACACTTTGTAGCTTTGTATGAAGTTGAAGTAGGAGATGGAGAAGGACGTATAACTGGACAAGGAAATCCTTTTTTGCCTCTCCCAGCATAATAGTTTCTCAGTTTTCATTAGAGACAGAACCCTTTAAATGTCCTCAATTATAAAGGCCAACTCTCCCGGTTTTCTCTGCAGCTAGATGTGGCTACGTAACTAAGGCCTGGCCAACAAGATATGAGCATAAGTGCTTCCAGCAGGGATCCTTAAAAGAAGATGACTTATGCAGAAGAAAAGTCCTTTTAACTTTTGTCCATTCCAGATAATGAAAGAGCAGCAATCCTGGACTATGAAGTAACCTTGAGAGTACTAGATTAGAATGCTAGTAACTTTGTAAAACCATTGTATCATCCCCAGACAGTCTCCTGCTAACTTCTTTGACGTGGGAGAATAAACCTTTGTGCATGTAAGCCACTGTAGTTGAATCTCTGACCATTGCAGCCAAAACTAATACTAACAGAATGATACTTAAGAAAAGACATGGGAATGGCTCCCCACTCTGTCTTGGTAGGGAGAAGTCAGAGATGATATTCCTGTGGAAGTCACATCTAAACTGAAACGTGGGGATATATGAAAGAGGAGGGTGTGGGAAAGTGTTTAAGGGAGAAGGAATACCATGTGAATATCTGAATTGGAAAGAAGCTACATACAAAAAAACTAGAGAAGGTCAGCATAAGAGAAGTAAAGTAGATTAAGAACCTGGTAGGAGATAAGTCTGGAAAATCTCATAGATGCTTCATTTTGCAGAGACCATCTTAAAGATGTTATAGGTAGCTGCAGAGCATAGCAGAGATCTAGAGAATAGGTATAAATTTGGGAGATGCCAATATATATATTATATATTCTAAGGGAATTAATGTGGTCACCCAGGGAGTGTGTTTAAGTTAGAAAAAGACCAAGGATAGAAACCTGAGATCCGACAACTAAAGATCAAATGGAGAGCCTCCCTACCCCCTGATAAAAATATATATAAATACATGTTTTAAAGTAAGAAAGAATATAATAATAATTCAGTGTCAAAAATATAAGAAATCACTGGGATCTAGGACAATGGTGAGGTGAGATTTCTTTTGCTTTGTTTCGTTTCTAAGTAGGCAGAATGGATTATCACTGATGCGTTATTTCAAGGAGCGTAAACAGCCTCTCTGCAATTTTGCCCTCCTGGAGAGACTGGTGGGTGGACTATTAACTAAGAAAATATTTAGAAACAATGAGCCCATGGCAAGCATCCTCAGTTTCATTATTTATAAAATGGGGAAAATAACACTTACTTTGTAGCTTTGTATGAAGTTGAAGTAGGCGATGGAGAAGGGCATATAACTGGATAAGGAAATCCTTTAAAACTGAGTGAAGCTGAGATGGAAAATTATCACACATGCATATAGGTCTTATTTTGTCAACCTCTTGACAATTACTAGTATACATATTTTATTGATTTTCAAGATACTTTATATCCCCATGCATTGGCTAATAATCACTCTATCACAGATAAGAGGAGAAGCACAAAACATTTCTTTGGAAGGTCTTTGTGCTGGATTTACCATAAAGCCTGGACTACAGAGATCCTCCTTGCATGGCCTTTTCCAAGACTCTTGCCAGGGGTCCTAGCCATGATTCCCATGCTTGCACATTTATGTAAAATTTGCAAGGTAAGGCAATTAAACCAAGTAATTAAGACCAGGGTCTCTTTCCACTCTGAGTTGCCCTCCCAAACATCCCTCTTGTGTAGGTGGAGTAGGAAGGGCCCTGGGCAGTTTGGAATCAGACTGAAGGAAAGTTAAGTTGGAAATACATTTACTTGGCCCTTAGTGGGATGTGTAGTAAAGTTATTGCAAGTGTCCCAGCATAGGAAAGGGTTTTAGAAATACGCTAAAACCCACTGTGCTGATTCCCACAGCATCATGTCAGAAAAGCCAGGACCAGAGATTGTGTTGTGGATGAATGTGTCCTAGTGCACCAAGTACCAGTGGGCTGTGGGCCATGGTGGGAGAAGTTTGGAAAATGTGGAGCCAGCAGTTAGCCTGTGGAAATTCTACCAGGTATCAGAAATGTGGAGCTGTGACCAGAACATTCCATTTCATTGATGTCTAGTCAAAATGGAAATTCTATTCTGTGAAAAGTATACATAATAATTCAGTGTGTGCAACTATAAATTTACCAAATGTTTTTTCTCCCTTTTCAATGGGTATCTCAGAAATTTAAATTTATCAGAATCCCTATGCTTGTAGGGCACAGACTCGTAATAGTACCTTACACTGTGAGTGTCTGTCACAACTAATACAGGAAGAAAATATAATAGAGGTTTTCTGAAATTTGAAAATCCTAAATATTTGCAGGACACTATCAGAATAAGCTGTGAAGTTGAAAGAAGCTCATTTAATTATCCTATCTAATAAAGAGGGAATATGCTAATTGACCCTCACGCCGTCGCAAATATGGCACCCATGGCCAGTAAGAAGGGAATATGCTAATTGCCTGCCCTGCCCTCAAAGATGGCAGCACTCACAGCCAATAAGGAGGGAATATGCTAATTGACTGCCCAGCCCTCAAAGATGCAGTGCCCATAGCCAATAAGGAGGGAATATGCTAATTGACTGCCCTGCCCTCAAAGATGGCAGCACCCGCAGCCAATAGGAGGGAATATGCTAATTGACTGCCACACCCTCAAAGATGGCGGCACCCACAGCCACAAGATGATAGCGCCCAGTCCCCTCAGCCCCGCCGGGGTGGCAGGCGCATGGCAAGGCTGCGCCCTCCCCCAGGCTGGCCTGGCTACTCCGCGTGCCTGCCTCCAGAGTCCCCCAGCCACCCAGGGCTGGCCCAAGGTGCAGGCAAGCCTCGGATGGTGGCTGCCCAGCCACCCAGGGCCACCCAAGGCTCAGGTAACCAGGGCCGGATGAGGTTTGCACTGCTGGCAGTGGCAGCAGCAGTGGTGTGATGGGGCGTCACCTTCCCCCTGATCACCAGGTCACCTCCCGCCCCTGAGGGCTCCCAGACTGTGAGAAGGCGCAAGCCGAGCTGAGGGCCCCCCCTCCAGTGCATGAATTTTCATGCATCGGGCCTCTATTTAATAATAAAGGTTAAACTTCGTATTAAAGACTGATTGTCTTTATATTTTCTCTATAAAAAAAATCATAGTATAAAATCATGGTCAGATGATGAGGCAATCAAAAAATATTCAGCAGGGAATAAAGAGATGGGGATAAAACTATCATAAAGATATATCAGGCAGTTAGTTAATAAAAAATACTGTGTTGTTTTGCTGAATGTTGTCATGTTTGTTGTTTGTCAGATTTTTGCATTTTGTAATTGATGGAATTTTTTTAAATTTTAAATAAATATTCACTTTTGTACCTCTTCATTTGTATTTATAGTTCTTTAATTCTTCATAATTTTTGAAGCCATATGCCTCTCCTGTCTTACAAAACCTAAAGCATTGTGTTCCTCTGTGCTGATACTTCACTGTCTACTCAGCAAGGCCTAGGGCCTCTCCTAGCAGTGCCCCCATTGATCATATAAGTGAGGGTTTATTTCTGGGCTCTCTATTCTTTCCATTGATCTATGTGTCTGTTTTTTTTGTGCCAGCACCATACTGTTTTGATTATTATAGCTTTGTAGTATAGTTTAATATTAGAGAGCGTGATATCTCTAACTTTATTCTTCTTTCTCAAGATTTCTTTGGCTATTCAACGTCTTTTGTGGCTCCATATACATTTTAGAATTATTTCTTCTAGTTCTGAGAAGAATGTTATTGCTATTTTGATAGGGATTGCATTGAATCTGTAGATTGCTTTGGGTAGTATGGTCATTTTAATGACATTAATCCTTTCAATCATGAACACACTATACCCATCCATTTATCTGTGTTCTCCTCAGTTTCTTTTGTCAACATGTTTAGTTTTCACAGTTTCCTCAACTACCCCCAAGGAGTCAGTAGTCAATGGTATCATCAGTCTGCTTCCAATTGCAGATGGTTGGAATGAAAAGCACAGCCAAAATGCCAAAAACATGAGATTTTGATTGGGTATTTTGGGGTAGGCTGTCCCTTGTTACCTCTGTGACACATGCAAGAACTGAAAACAGTAAACTGCTTTTCAGAGGGTTCCAAATTTGATCCCAGCTCTGCCACTATCTGTATGCCCTTAAAAACTGAATTTGACTCTTCCAAGCTTCAACATACTTATGCATACGACAGACTCTTTCATGCCTACTGTGAGGACAACTGTAACTTATGTACATAAGGCACATGGAGTATTTCAAGGAGCTGCTCAAATGTAAAATCTGATTTTTCTTCTTCTCTGTCATTGCCAATGAGCCAAGAACTTACTGCTGCTCATATACCCTTATTTCAGGGACATGACAAACTGGACAGGTAGTCAGCATTTCAGAATGCTATTATCAAAATGCACGTTTGACATTTCTTTTTTTTTAAATTACTTTATTGATTAAGGTATCACATATTTGTCATCAACCCCCCCATTCCCATCCCAAACCCCCCCACATGCATGCCCCCATCCCCCTGTTGTCTGTGATCACTGGTTAGGCTCATATGCAAGCATACAAGTCCTTTGGTTGATCTATCTCCCTTGTCCCCACCCTCCCCTACGTTCCCTCTGAGGTCTGACAGTCTGATCAATGCTGTTCTTGTTCTTCAGTCTATGTTGTTCATCTTTTCCCCTAGATGAGTGAGCTCATGTGATACATGTTTGACATTTCTTAAGCTGATGGGCCGAGTGTACGAGGAAGGAGGTGGAAAAGGCTGACCACTAGTGGCAGCAGTCTCCTTTGGTTCTGAACTTGCTTATCTCATTAGACCAATCAGAAGCCTGTGCAGCAGGCGGAGCAGCCATGTGTCATTGTGCTCACACATGTTGGAGAGGTATCAAGCTTTCACACCTTCTGCCCGCATACAACACACCCCATGAATGGACTCCTCATAATATTAGTTTCTCATCCCATTGAATTCCCAGTGATATACATGCATCCCTTCTTGGTGGTCATTCTCCAAAACTATCTGAACATTCCTTCCTTTAATCTAGCTCTGGCCACAGAGATCATTTGTCTCACTTGGGTGTTTAAGTAAGTGATCTAAGACTTCTTGAGTAGCCTTAGGAATTCTAAGATAGTTGCTGCAACCATCTTCTTTCGAGGCTTACAACCTGTGAGTGGTTTCCCCTGGTTTCAGGGAACAATCCAAAAGTCAAAATCTTAGCAGCCTACAAGGGCCTGCATGGTCTCACTAATACCTAATTCTCTAGCTTTATCTCAAGCTGCCTTCCCCTCACTATGTTCTCCATTCCTGTGGGCCTACTCATAGCTCTTCTCTCTCACCAAGAACATTGCTTACCCTCACTTTACCCAGGCAGCTCTGTGCCCAAGGTGCTTCCTACCTCCCTTCATGAAGCTGTCTCCCGCTCACCCTCCAGAAATCAATCATGCCAAATGTCTCTTTCTTGGGAATGTCTACCCTGGCAATATCCTCCTCCAGATTTGGCTAGTCCCCCATTCTAGCCCACTGTAGATTGAACTATATTGAATTGCATGTATTAAGCCATGATTTAATTAAGCTAATGTTTAAGCCATGTAGTAAGCCATGGTTATTGATGGTTTTGTAGGTCAGAATGACTTAATGCACAGTCCCCTGTGCGTCATAGCCCTCATTGCAATTGTTATTAGGTAATTATTTGAGTATTTGATTAATATCTAACTTCCTGATGGATTATAAACCCTGTGAGAGTAGACATCATCTCTTTTGCATCTTTTGCTACTCAGCACATACTAAATACTTCTTAATAAATATTTACTAAACATTATTTACTCTACAACACAGATATACTTTTTTACATTTTTGAAATTTGTTATATACCCAGAATGTGACATGTCATGGAGGAAGATGCTATTTAGCCAAGTAGGGACTTGTTGCTTTATTTTTTTAAGACTTCAGGCATTCAATGTCATTATCTAATATTTTTGCAATGCTATTTGTAGTTCTTTGGCCCTAATGTTCTTGTTTTGGTTATGATACGGCATTGTGCCTAAGAAGTACATTCTGGATATACCATAAGGCTGCTAAGACAACCACAATCTTTTAAATTTTCTTTTCTCCTAAGATAAATCTCAAGCAAAATTTTCTCCTAAAGAAGAATGGAACTTTTCACAATCTTGTGCCAAGTAAACACTCTCAGATTACAAAGCAAAGTTGTTGCAAAATACTTGAAAAGTAGTTTATGAAGCAGAAGTTATACAGATGTCATGGAAGGTCTAGTGAAAAATAAGAAAAGACTGTAGCACAAATTTAACTTTTTTCAAGATAGCGAAGTCATTTCAGGTGTGATAGACACTCTCATGGGGACATTGGGAGCACAAAGCCCTACTTTCCAGGAGAGGAAACACAGCAGGTCTCAGACTCCAGCAGAGGGGCCCTCATTAGACCAGTCAAGGACCGCCCACGCCCTGTGCCAGGCCGAGAGCACAGGGGGTGTGCAATTAATTCTGCCCATGCTGCTGATGTTTCAGTCATTTGTATTCCTCTCAGCCCCTCATAAACATGTGCCTCGTTGTCTGGATCTTCACACTTGTTCCATATTATAAAATGTCTCCTCAAAGTCTCAGAAGCTGAAAAGCCATGCCTTGTTAGGAGCAACTGAGGTGATATTAACTTCAACAACTAGCCTCTCAGGTTCCTGCTTCCTGCATCTCCCTGATGGGAAGAACAATGTATGCCTTACCCCCTTCTCCCTGTTGCTGTGAGCATCTCTTGAAATAATGGCTGCACCAAAATATACCCATCTGTACACAAATCCAAGGACTTCCTACAACTCATGCTGGAAAATTTATTTCAACTCTGAAGGGATTGATGTATTTGTACATGGGCATAAAACTTAGAATACTGATGTAATTTCTCTAATGGGAGAACAATGCTCCAAGTCACTAGTCCCAGAGTCTTTTCATAGATGGATGGGTTTTTTTGATAAATACATAACTCACCCTCAGTGTTAACTCAACTTTGCAACTAGCCAAATAGGCCTTCACTGGAACAAGATTAACAAATGATTAAAAAAAAAGGGGGGGGAGGGGAACCTCTGTCTCTCTGTCTGTCTTTGTCTCCCTCTCTTATTGAAAGGTTATTTCTGTTCTTTAAAAAATAAACTATAACAGAACAAAGACCAATGATTGCAAAGTTGGGGTGGGGAAGGGGGTTGTCCACAAAAAGGAGTAAATAAAATATTAGGAATTATAGAACTTTTTATATTTTTATTTTTAAAGTTATACAACAGTATACTTCTGTTCATCTTGCAGAATTGCACACTAAAGGGGGTGAATTCTATTGTAAATGTAAACTTTTAAAAAATTGAACAAAAAGAAAATCATATATTCCCACCAACTAATGACAAGGGCTATTAAAACTTTGATATACTTCTGACTGTCAATTTTGTTGATAGTGGTTTTTAAACAAGTAGAATTATGATTGTACAATAGGTATACAGCTAGATAGCTAGATGGGATAGATAGATAGATAGATAGATAGATAGATAGATAGAATAAACTTTAAAATACAAAACAGTTCATTCATGCAACTTATACTAAATTCCAAAGTACAAGAAAATATACTATGAAAATTCCCCTCTCACCCTTACTTAGGAACCTGGTTCCCTTCCAGTTTTGTTTTCTTTTTATGTGAAATAAACATAACATTAAATTTATTATCTTAACTATTTTTACTATACAATTTAGTGGTATCCTATTTAATAAAGAGGTAATGTGTAAATTGACCCTCACACCCTTGCACAAGATGGCTGCCCCCATGTGGTCAAAGATGACTGAGGGACACCCCCCCAGTGCATAAATTTCGTGGTCAAAGATGGCCACAACAAGATGGCCAGCAGGGGAGGGTAGTTGTGGGTGACCAGGCCAGCAGGGGAGGGCAGTTGGGAGTGACCAGGTCTGCAGGGAAGGGCAGTTGGGGGTGATCAGGCCAGCAGGGGAGGGCAGTTGGGGGCAATCGGTCCAGCAGGGGAGCAGTTAGGCATCAATCAGGCTGGAAGGGGAGTGGTTAGGGATGATCAGGCTGGCAGGCAGAGTGGTTAGTGGCAATCAGGCAGGCAGGCAGGCGAGCAGTTGGGAGCCAGCAGTCCCGGATTGTGAGAGGGATATCTGACTGGGATCGGGCCTAAACCAGCAGTCGGACATTCCCTGAGGGGTCCCAGATTGGAGAGGGTGCAGGCTGGGCTGAGGGACACCCCCCCCCCCCTGAGTGCATAAATTTCGTGCATGGGCCTCTAGTTTAATATATTCATAATGTTTCGCAACTATCATCACCCTCTATCTCCATAATTTTATCTTGTAATACTAAAACTCTGTACTCATTAAACACAAACTCTTCTACTCCCACAACCCTTGGCAGTGACCAATGTACTTTCTGCCTCTGTGATTTTTGATACTGTATCCCATAAAGGTGGAAATATACAATATTTGTCCTTTTGTGCCTGGCTTATTTCACTTAGCGTATTGTCCTCAAGATGTGTACATTCATGTTATAGCATATATCAGGATTTCCTTCCTTTTTTAGAATAAACTATATATATATATATATATATATATATATATATAATATTTCCTTCCTTTTTTAGAATAAACTATATATATATATATATATATATATTTCCTTCCTTTTTTAGAATAAACTATATATATATGTATATATATATATATATGTATATATACACACACACACATATATATATCTATATATATACATATATATACAAATTTTATATACATGTACACACTATATATATGTATATACATACACACACACACACACACACACATACATATATATACAAATTTTGATTTTTCCATCCTGGTTTTTATACATCTTCCCTAAGATAGTTTATGCATATACAAGACAAAATCCACATATACTTCTTTTCTAATACTAAATTAAGACAACAATTCTTGTTTATGCATCCTGCTTTTATTGAAACTTAACAAAACATCTTAGATATTATTCCAGATCATACATACATATATATGTCACTACTTCTAATGCTATAGAGTATGTCCATGTTTTGATGTACTGTAATTTATTGTATTATATTGGTAGTTATCTGAGTTATTTTCAAACTCCTGCTATCTATATATATAAAAGGCTAATATGAAAAGTGTCCACTCACGAGTTCAAAGGAGAGACCGGGAGTTCGATCACTTACTATGACATGCGTTGACCACTAGGGGGCAGCGCGGAATGAGGGAAGACCCCGGCCGGCAGCCTGCAGCCAGGGAAGGAAGGCCCAGGCCAGCAGCTGGAAGGCCCCAGTCAGCCCTGATTGCTGGCCAGGCCTAGGGACCCTACCCATGCATGAATTTTGTGCACCGGGCCTCTAGTTACAAATAATACTGTAATGAATATCCTGATTTTAATGACTTTTACTTTTCAGTGTGGGTTATTGCATTGATAGAAGAAATTCTCAGAATTGTAATTGTGTGGTCTGAGTCTAGATTTAAAATCTTGATAAATAAAGCTAAATTGCTTTCTTTAGAGTTGCACAAAGTTTTATTCCAGCTAATAATGCATGGAGTGCCTATTCCTACACTGTGTGGTTTCCAACTTTTAATCATTTGACTAAATGAAGGATGGCTTCTCACAATCACTTCAATTTCTATTTCTCTTACTGTGACTAATGTTGAGCTTCTTTTTATATGTTGAAGAGCCAAATGTATTTCCTTTCCTTTGATCTGCCTCTTTATATCCATGATTCATTTCTATTTGATAGAAATGATTAGAGGAAGGTGTTTTATTTTATAGATTAGAAAAATTAACCCTTTTCACTATAATAAGTTGCAAACTTTTCTTTTGTTTGCCACTTGCCTCTTATCTTTACCTGGATTTTTTTGGCTTACATAATTTGTTTAATATTTATGTAGTTGGATTTGTGAGTCTTCACATCTGGCCTTTGCCACTCCAATATGATCTAGAAAAAAAAAAACACTCTGAAATAAAGAATTCTTATACTTTAGTGTTCCTTTTTTTATTCTGATATTTGATCCATCTGATATTTGTTTGAGTATAATATTGAGGTAGATTTGTAACATTTTATTCATCTAGCTTGTGAGTCAGCAAACTTTTCTGTTAATAGCTAATTAATAAACATTTGAGCCTTTGTGGACAATACAGTCTCAGGGTAGCGTCTCATCCTGCTGTTGCTGTGAGAGAAAAACCAGACCACCTGTGAGCAAACAGGCATGCGTACATTTCAATGAAGCTTTTATGTACAAGCAGGATGCTGGCAGGATTTGGCTCACAGGCTGTTTGCTTACCTCTGGTGTGGAAGGCCACTTAATTATTTCAACAAAGTTGCTCAAATGAATAATTTTTACCATAGACATACCATGACACATTTATCATATACTGTATTCATTTTTATAGGGATGTTCCTTATAAGACTCTTCATCATTCTGTCTTTCTACTCATAACTGGTACTACACTGTTTTAGTTACTATCAACTTAATCATATGATGAGGTTAGCTACTCCTCAACTCTTTTGTTTTTTAGAATTCTATGCATTTGACTATTATTAAACAGATTAGAATGTCAGAATACAGTGATGGCCCTAGAAGCCATTGGGGAAGGGAGGGTGAGAAATACTTCCAATGGGGAAATTGGAAAAGTTTATTTTGATTATATTAGTTTACAGTCACTTTCACAGGTTAAAATTAATAACTTCAGAGTAGTGAAGAGAGAGACCAGATTCAATTTCCTCTCCATCAAACGTACCTCCATTCACTTCTCTTTTCCTACCATTTTAGGGAGTAAAAGTGTATGAGCTGGAAAATGCCTCTTCACCCTAACAAAGTCGCCAGTTTGTATATCTTGTATTTCTTCATTCTTACTGGCTCAGTACACTAAATTAAGGTCTGTTTCCTTGTATCTGATAGGTTTTATTATTGTCCTTCCACCTTTGTCAAAAAATAATTTTAATTATGAAAACAAACATCAACTTACTTTAGAAAATATGGAGATTATAGAAAGATATGAAAAAGATAATTAAAATTGCCATAACATTGCACTCAGAAATAGCCACTGTTACTATTTTTACATATTTCTTTCTCTTTGGAATATATACTAACTAGAGGCCCAATGCATGATTGAATCATGCACGTGTAGGGTCCCCTACACGCTTTCTCTTTTCATGGTGGAGCTGGGTGCCTGTCCGCTGGTGTACCAGGCCTTTCAGAAGCCTCCGGCTCGGTGGAGGCTTCTGAAAGGCCTGGTGCCGGAGCAGACAGGCACCAGCTCCCCCACTTTTGATGGTCCGCGGCTGCTGAGGGGGGCTACCCTGCTGTTGAGAGGCGCAGGGGGGCGGGACTCCCACCCCCTGCGCCTCTCAATGGCCTCTGAGGGGGGCTGCCGCGGACACCTGGCTACCCTGCCATTGAGAGGCGCAGCTGGGTGTCCACGGCAGGCCCCCTCAGCGGCCAAGGATCTGGCCGTCGAGAGGCACAGGGGGCGGGAGTCCCGCCCCCTGCGCCTCTCAACAGCAGGGTAGCCCCCCTCAGTGGCAGCGGATCCGTGCCTCTCAATGGCCGGATAGACCACCCCGAGTCCCGCCCCCCAGCCTCCCGCCGCCCAATCGTGGGCGTAGCGGAGTGATGGTAATTTACATGTTACTCTATTATTGGATAGGATACCATGCATGTGTGGGTCTGATACCCATGCTAACAATGCATAGTAAAATCTTCTAACCTGCTCTTTCCTTTGTCACTCTATCATGTTGTACTACTATTTTGAGAAACAGGCAGGGTTCCCAGAAGTAAATTGAGCAAGTCCCTCATCCTTAAAAAGTGCATGTTAATAGTTTCTGTGGGTACAAGTTTGTACCTTCATCACTACTTATTTTTTCAGACTTTAGTTTGATTTTTTTTTCCCTTTTTGAGGAGCTATGTTCTCTATGTTCTCCTTTCTGTGGGGCTGCTTTCTCTCTAAGTCATTCATGGTGAAGTGTGGGGGAGGTAGAATCAGATGGAAACAAAGTATCTTGCTGGCACTCAAGGCTTCATATTTTTTGCTGTGTTTGCCCCATGGCATTTCTCTCAGCAGCCTCCTGTGCTTTTGCCAAAATTTATAAAGAGCAGTTCTACTTCAGAAAGTCACTGTGATCCTATCCTCTGAGAATAGGCATTTAGGAGAAAAGGTTCTCTCTTGGAACCTGGTCAAGTGCCTGAGTTGCCCAAGTGCCGTGGACGGTAGGTCTTGGCTCTTTTGTACTAAAGGGCTACAACCAGGGACCTTGAGGGCATCTTGAGAGAGAAGTGCCCACATATGCCCTTTTTGGAAAGAGAATGGTGTGAGATCTAATTGATTAGCTCCACGGTTTGTCTTCACATTTTCAAATTTCAAAATAATGTTTTATTTAACCAGTGCTGATAATAGTGGCACTGCTCAAATTTACCCGCCTTCCCCCAATAAAATTTTCTTTTTAATGGAACCTCAGATTTACACACAGAAATCGTTTCTGACATAAAAAAAAAGCTTGGATTTGTAACATATCTGGATGGGACTATGAAGAAGTTTTACAGAGTTTTAAACTCAGAAAAGAACTGAAGATTATGAAGATGCCATTGAACAGCTCTGAAGGGCTCTGGCCCTAAAGTTGGGGACACATGACAGACTCAGAGGCATAGACAACTAGTGTGGAGAGCCAGCGGCAAAATGATGTGAAAGATAGGAGTTTTGATTCAGAAAAAAAAAAAAAAGAAGAGAAACAAGGGCCTGAGTCAGGGAAGGAGAGAAAGACCTTACTGGGGGTGACAAATGACAACAAATAAAAGCAGCACTGCTCTGGTGAGTGGGGATATTTTTAAGTGTTTTGGTTGATGTTAGTATAACCTTGTTTTTGCCTTTCGTAAGTGAGCTTGAAGATTAAAGACTAGATAGGAAAGGAAAACAAAGATTAGACAAAATATTTTTAAAACAAGTTCAGAGGACAGTGCACAGAAGTTTGAAACATATACTCTATGCATAATGGTGCACATTTGAAAATGGAAAAAATATTAAGTAGCAGATAATGTACTCAAGGAACATGGGTAGCAGATGGAGTGTTATATGAGCAAATAATATTTTGCAGAGCTGAGAGCGTGATACTTGTCTTCAATAATATGAATGGCTGTCCTACCAAAGGATTGCAAAAGAAAGAGCTGGGACTCATAGATGTGTGCTACATGTTTTGTTCAACAGAAGCAAACGTTATCAGTGTATTATTATACTACTTCCATTACTATTGTAACTGTAAATAATAAGCACTGCCTAACAATGAAATGGGATGCTTTGTGGAGTAGTGAGATTCCTTGCATTGAACTTGTCCAATCTAAGGGTGGATGAACATCAGACAGAGATGCCTTATGGGAGCCTCCTGCACTGAAACACATGACTTCTTAAGGTCCTTCCAATGCCAGCATTCTGTAATTGAGTGATCTTTGGATTAAGTTTAATAATGAATCAGTACTCTAGCAGGATCATTTTCAAAAGAAGGACTCAATAAATTGTTACCAATATTGAAAGAAACTGATATTTATCTACCCAATATCTACCTATTCTCCACAGTTTGCTTACTAACCAAAACTTGATTTTATCAGATAACATTGTACCCAAGTTAAACACTCAACATTTCTCAACTTCTGCTGCATACAGGGATGGTCAAGTGACTAGGTTCTAGCCAAAAATATATAAGTGGGAGTTGGAAGAGACTTCTGGGATTTCTGAGGAGGGGAGACTGAGTACATGGGCCTGAAACTTGTTCATCCTTTTCCTCCCATTTTCTCTCTCCCTCTCTCTCTCTCTCTCTCTCTCTCTCTCTCTCTCTCTCTCTTTCTCTCTCTTTTTTTCCCCCCATCTGGACCAGGGTCCCTGACCATGCTGGGACCCTGAGGCAACTTTAAAGATAAAGCCTCAAGAGTAGTAATGCAGAATATTAAGAGTGCTTGGATTCAGAGTTCATTGTGGAGGTGCCCAGACTGCCTCCAGACTTCTCATTCTGTTAAAATTAAAACCATGATTCGTTTCAGGCCTGTTTCAAGTCTCTGTTACTTGCAGCTGAACACAAGGCACCGATACAGTTGAGATATTGTTTCCCCAAAATTATGGTGCTCCTGACTATAACTTTTAACCCAGACTCTGCTGCCTCTGACTGTTTAACACATCCTCTGCCCTTCCTCCTCTGACTTACTGATGAAAATAAAACAGCCCACAATCACAATTTCAGAATTTTATGTAAATAGTTTAGAAAACAAAACAGAAAGGAAATGACTATGGGTAGGTTCAATCTTTGGTGCCCAAACACAGCTGTGCTATTTGGTATGTATAACCTTTATCAAATTCCTATACAAATTTGCGTGTGGAGCTGGGAGAAGGGAAGGACGAAAAACAACCGATCTAAAAGGTTTTGAAAAATTGAATGTAGGTGAAATGGAACCCACAATTCTCTACCATCATCTACATTTGAATTTGGGAAGATGCTGCCCTGCCTACTTTCACTTCCTCTCCGAAAGGCAAGCAAGACCCTGCCTCAGGGCAATGTGTGGATTATCTGCCACCAGGATTAAAGTTTCAGTCACTCAGATGCTGGTGTCATTTACATTGTTTCTACTGGGAAAGGTCAGGTGTCAGCAGGGACCATAAGCAAAGAGAAACCCGTCCCCTGGAAGCAGGAGTGTAAGGAGAGGAGGGAAGCAAGTGACAGCAGGTCTCTGGGCTGGATCACTTTCGGGGGGAGCAGACCACTCCGTCCTGAGGCTTTTTTTTTTTTTGCAAAAAGGAAGCTGAAGGACAAACATCTGAGGGAGAAATTAATCTCTGTGAGTAGGTGACAAGCCACGATAAGCCCTTGGGGTGCACGTCAGGATAGCACAGATGTTCCTGGGAGAGCTATTACTTGATTCTAGGGAAGTGGGGAGAAGGGCGGAGAAGGGGGGAGATGGCAAACAAAACAAAACGACAAAAATTAGAATCATCTTCGCTGCGCAGCTGATTTTTTTTATGGCCACATATCTTCCGAAGAAACAAAACATTAAAATACACCCATATGGCAAAGACGTGGTAAAACTGGAATTTTCATCTCTTGATTTTGGCCGTGTACATTTGTTCATCTCATTTGAAGAACAATTTGACATTATGATGTAAGTGCCATTAAACATGCACATCTATTTACTCAGTGGTCCGGCTCTTAGAACTGTACCTAAAAGATCAAAACTCAAAACTACACTTTTTAAAAGTTGTGTGCCCAAGGTGTTTATTTTCACTTTTCTACATAGAGGAAAATGAGAGCCAAATGTCTGACACTGAGGTAATATTAATTCCGTGTATGCAAATGTACTAGGATGCTATGCAACACTGAAAATTATCATGTTTAAGATAGGAAAACATGGAAAATGCTCCTAACATAAAGAATGCATAACTAAATCAATTCTATGACTCCAAATATGTAATTATTACAACTTCATGTGGACAAGAACAAAAAAAAAACC
Organism: Cnephaeus nilssonii; assembly: GCF_951640355.1. Lineage (NCBI taxonomy): Eukaryota > Metazoa > Chordata > Mammalia > Chiroptera > Vespertilionidae > Cnephaeus > Cnephaeus nilssonii. Next base: position 18,922,929 of record NC_137079.1, read on the forward strand.
TTTGAGGGAAAAAATATTGGTATTATGAGATTATGGGTAACATTTTTCCCCACTTTAAAGTACAGTTATTGTTGCTGTGACAGGCATACAATTTTTTTTTAAGTGAAGTCAAGCAAAGGAGGACGAGGAATGCTGGAACTTTACAATGTAGAGATCAGCCAGTCTGAACCTCTCATTTTATGGATGACAAGTTGAATATAAACCTCATGTGAGATAGAACAGACTCATTTCCTTGGAAACAGTAAGAAACGCTCATTTTCCCAAGTTTGTATTAGCAGTATTGTCACTTTCCAGGGGCCAATAGTAAACAACTTAAGAAAAGACGGGCTAGCGTGATCTGAGCTGTTGCTCTCAAATCCCCAGGCTTGCTTGCTTTCAACTGCTTCCCGAGACACAGTGTTCCTCTACATTAACCACATCACATAATGAATAGAGCATCGAAGTGACTCCTTAAGGAGAGGAAGGGGAGAAATTATATTTAGATAACCCAGAGTTTCAGAAATATCTTCCTCCTCCTCTAGTACCTAACCGTGTTGAGCTCACTCTTTAGGTTACGCAGAGAAGACAGTCACATTGAGGTTCCAGCTGTTTGAAGAATAGCAAATATATAACTGTGAAGTCTTTTAGGAAACAAAATAAAGCCAAACAAAATGAGTAATTTTCCTTTTCTGCCTCCTAACAGTGCACCTAGAGGGCCTTCTTTACCCGTAGTATTTTTTTTCTCCCTAATTCCACTGTCTGTATAAGAAAATAACCTTCCTGAGAGAATGGATATAGTTCTGAGGGGACAGAAAGGATGTATATGGCGTGGCTGAGGTATTGTTTTATCACAGGCTATAAGGCAAATCTAGTAGGCGACCAGATGGGTCTCTATCATCAGGAAAGTGAACAGCAGGGCATCTCCTGGGAGGAAGAAGTGTCCCATGTCCCTAGTCCTTTAGTGAGCCCGGAACATAGAGCCCTCGGTGTGAGGAAGGGCTGGGAGGCAAGCTTGGCGTTGGGAGGAAGGGCTGTGGACAGATGTCTCTGGGCCTGCATCATTTTTCAATGGAAGAATGCCAAATCTTGTTCTTGAAAGACTTGAGTTTGTTGACTATTTTATAATAGCCTTAGATTTTTGACTTAGTTAATATTGAAGTTATCTGAAAGCCAAGCCTGTTGCAGATACAGTAAGGAGAGAAGGAGTCCCGAAGGGGAAACGGTGGGAGTGGGCAAGGTGGTGATGGGAGTCTCCTGGGAAGGTACACCCTCCAGTTGCAGGGTCAGGTGACTGGATCAACTGCCTCTGAATTTCTGGAAATTCTTCTAAACCTCTTCTCTCGGGGCGTTCTGCCACTAGAGTTCATAACGAAAGCTCTTCTCTATAGCCTTTACAGTTTATTTTCTTCTCACATTTTTCTCTCTTATTGTGAAGAGCTGTGCTTCATACCTTATCAAGGAACAGCTTTTCCTTCCATTGTAAGGAAGTCTGCATCACAAGGACAGACCTTCACAGGCTAATTAGGCACAAAACAGCCATCCAGTCAGTCCTGAAGGACAAGGCTTCACTCATTCTTCCCTTCAAGTTTAACAGACATGCTACCCTCCTGTAAACTTTGTTCTTAGTTTTATTTTCAAGAATAAAATATTTCTCCTTTCAAATTTGCATTTTATAGTATGATTCAGCAAACTAACACTAAAAATTTTACTTTGTGAGATCATCTCAGTGGTTTGTTGAAATTATTTGTGTTTTATTTCTTTTCAAAGGGACATTAAAAAGCTTATAAGAACCGACAGAACAATAAAGCTATGAAATAAAATAGAAAACCAAAATCAGAGGTAAAACTGATTATGCTGAAAGGTAAGCATAATTGTTGGTGTGGGCTTCGTGTTTGCCTGTAAGCTTCCTGGTACTCAGAGCAAAAAGGAAAAGGAACTAAATGTCCTAGCTCTATTCACACACGGCTCTGGCTGTTGTCTTGTCTGCCCTTCATGTTTTCTCATGCTCTTCTTCTAATAACAGTGTTCTCCTTCCTTTGGGAGAAGGGGTTCTTCTCCACTCTCTGCCTGGGTCTCTCAAATAGCATGCCCCATCACCTATGCTTCTACACAGTGTCCTATCCCCTTTGCAATGATTATGTAGAGGTGGGTATCTGTCCATCAAGAGTCAGCATCAATGAGAATCTTCCCAGGGATTGATACACAGACTGGGGGGAGTTCATTTCCCACGGAAGATGATAAGCTGGAAACAATATGAACCAGGAGCAGCTATTGGCTATCTTACCTGCCCTGGAGAACAGACTTGTCTCCAGTGGAAGGAAAGGAAACTAAATAAGTGGAGGAGACAGGCCAACAGAGAGAGGGCAAGTCCTGTGTACTGAGTCCTGGCTCCTGTCCTTGAGCCCTGAAGCCTGGTTGCTGCAGTTCTTAGTTCTGTCCATAACCCAAGAATCCTTCCCAGCAATGAGAGCAAGTAAATTTCCTTCTTCGATTAGTAAGTCTGAGGAGGGCTCTGCCACTTAAAACAGGAAAAAAAAAATTCTAATTAATACCCTTTTCATTATTGGAAAGGAATCAGAATATCAATTTAACAAGGAGCCCATTTTGTTTCCTAAAAGTAATTTTAAAAGAATTTTCTCATATGGGACTTAATAGCACATATTGAGTGATGTAATGGACAATGCCCTCAACCACAATTTTACAGTAAATGCCGAAGTGAATTTCATGTGGTGGTTTCTAGTATATACCTTGAATAAAAGCCAATGGCATAACATTAAAGCGAAATTGAGTTAAAGCAATTCTGTAAGGAATAGCCCACTGCATACAATGTGTTCAACATTCTAGTGGTCCAACTTCATCCAAGGACAGAACTTCTCCCCATTAGCCTCTGATAAGGGCTGAATAACAAATATTTTTAGATTCTACTTTACAACCAGGATTGACATTTTCTGTTACGGGATGAGAAATGGATCTGAATTTTTTGGAGACTGGGAGAAATTAGAACAACTAAACAGTACAGTACTTTTACATAAGACCATTTTGCCTCTGCGTGGAGGTGACCCAGGTGGCCCTTAGGGGTACCTAAAAGATATCCAGAGTTTGGTGGGGTTTTTTTATTTTTGTTGTTGTTTGTGGGGTTTTTTTGTTTTGTGTGTTTTTTTTTTCAGGAATCAGCTTTAGATTTACAGCAGCACTGAAGCAAGTTATTGATTAGATCCACAGTCAGAGAGCAAAATGGTTGTGACCTGGAATTTTTTCAGTCAGAATTTATAGTTAGCCACTGTGATATAGAAAGGCCACAGAGGAATTAGCTTCCCAGTATGCTCTCCAGGCTCAAATAGTTTTAAAATGTCCGTTTCCCTTCTTCCCTCCTTCTCAATTCCAGCTACTGTCTCAACCAATGTATTTATCAAAATGGTGTGACCAGGGTCTGCGTAAAAATTTATTTAAGTTAATTATGACTAATATCAAAGCCATTCTTTCTGAGAGAAATCAGAACAAATCCTCTTTCAAAGTTACCTTTCATTGTGTCTGGTTTGATCACCATTGCATTCCCAGTGCCTGGCATAATCCCTAGAACAAACTAGTTTGCTGAACTAATGAATGTATTAATTAAAGGGATAGAATCAGGCTTATATTTTAAAAGGAACATTCTGAATATGTTTTGAAAATTATGTTGGACAAAAACAAAACTAGAGGTGGGGGGTCCAGATAAAAGGTTTTCATAACCAGTCCAGACGAGGGTTCCTCATGGCTTGAATTAAAGCAGTGATAATGGGACCAGAGAGAATGAAGCTGATTTGAGAGATATTTAGGAGGTTGATGGCAAAAGAGAAAGAAGAATGAATGGAGCCACCTAAATAAGTTGTTGAGCCCAGTTCAAAATAAAATGTCAAGTCCCTGGTTTATAAATTATTAAGAATTTTAAGATGGTGGTAGAGCATGAAACTAAGCTCCATATGATCTATAAAGTTGTACAGGACAACTGCTCATGAAGCTGCCTCTAAGAATGCAATAGCCTCAATTTACTATGACAGGGGCACTTAAAATGCCTACTATCTGACAGGCATGGTCGTAAGCATTTAATTTTACCTAAAAACACTAGCATAGCATTAGGATAAAAACTTTGATAAAGATGTGTTTTTCATTAGCTATTAGATGTATACAGGAGATTGGTAATAAACACTTGGGAACCAAATTGCCTTTAAAATGGCAATTTATAATAATAATTTCTAAATAATAATAAACTTAGCCTCCTAAATATCAATTTCTGTGTTACCAATTATAACACAAATAAAGATGGAAATGACTCACTTATATATAATCAGCTATGGTTATGTACATCCATAAATAGTAAAAAAAATCAAGAAAATGTTATAGATCTGGCCTTCAAATTATGACTTAGTTGAGTTATACAAAATAAGAATTAAAAAGTCTCTAACATTATTGAAATGTGCTTAATGAAAAGTTTGTTTAGTAATAGTAATTTAAAATCCAAAGTAAATATATGCCAAGCCCTAGAACTTATTTTATAAAATATAGACATCTAAAAGTTAAAAGTTGCCTAAAAGTGAAATATATCCTAAAAAGTTAAAAATATTATACAGTGTTTTCACTATTAGATTATGAATGCCACAGATGGAATTATACCAACAATAACAATAATTTAATTATATGTTATTATAACTCAAAAGACACCATTCTAGAAGCTTTAGATTAATTATCTCATTTAATCCTTGCAACAGAGTATGGAATAGGTGTTCTAAGTTCCACTTTTACACATGAAAATTGAAGTTTAAATAGGACAAGTAACTTGCCAAGGTGTCAAAGTTAGTAGGTGCTAGAACCCAGTTCTATTAGAAGAAACAAATAGAAGAGAAAGACAGGTCTACAGGAAGTTAGATAATTATAATAATTAGCACTTGTATAGTAGTTTATTATGCTGTTTTCATAACTGTGTAAATTACACAATCTGTATAAAGTAAAAATACCACTGTACTTGTTTGAAAATGGTTCAGAAGATAATGCCTTTTGTAGCCATAGAGTTGACACTTTGTCTAAAGAAAGATGTTAGGCTAAAAATGGGGAGACTCTCTAACTGGGATATCCTGCCAGAGAGATGCAATGGCCTGTGTTCTCCACAACTCTCAGAACTCACACCCATGCCAGGGCCTGTCTACTTGGATATAAGATTGTTTGCAAATCCACTTGAGTAAATGAGTCTCAAGATTTTAATTTACTTAATTTACTTCTTTGTAATAATATTCATATTTGCCACCTTAGCCTTATACACCATATTACCAAGGAATAGACGGAGGTTGCAGAGTGTTCAAAGCCTGACCTGAAAACCTAGATCTGTAAACCAAAGAGCTCTCCTTACAAGGGGAGAAGAACTCAAAGTTGTGACAAATTGGTTCATTCAACAAATACTTCTTGACTCTGTCCCATATGTGCCCTAGACACCAGATATGATGTCAGTAAATGAGCATTCATGGAATAAAAGTTTATATATAAAAGAAAAAGAATGGAGGGGGGACAGGGAATAGGTAAACATGTCTAGACTAGCACTGAGGGTAGCCACCAGAGGGCTACCTACCATACCTGGGAGAGGTCATGTGACCCAAAACTTCCTTCTACCTTTTCCTTACTCCCACCTGTAAACTAACACACTGGGATTTGGCATCAAGAATATATATGAAATTATCGAAATGGAGATAAAATGTATGATTGTTGCCCCTGGGACACTATAAGGAAGCAGTAGGCTCATGCTTTAAGACTAGAATTGAGAATATTATCTCTGGAGCCATACATCAGAGTCAGATGACTGTGACTATCAGCTTTTTTTTTTTTTTTTCCTTTTCTTTTTGTGGAGTTCTGTCAAGGAAAGTTGTCTTGTTCTAAAGATTGTATTTAACGTTCTAATACAAAAATATCTGGATTGAAAGGAAAGCTGCCACTGTGTCAGATGAGGTTTGCAGCTTCTTTGCCCACAGGCTGAACTGATCGTGATTTGTTTGTGTTTTTTGGTTAGTGGAGGTGAGATTTTATATTCATCACATGTGTTGGTTTTTATGTTTGAGATGACCACTTCAGGGCAGCTGAGGAATATAGCTGCCCGGTAAAATGTGCACCAAAGGACCCTCTGATGTGGCCTAAACTCACAGCGAGATGTTAATTTTACCCAGCAGTGTCCTTTTCCGCTCTCACTCCAGCCATTCCCTTGCAAAGAGCACACGCTTTAATTGGACTGTACTCCTGAATTGTCCCCATGACTTGGACCAAGGCGTCTCCCCCTCCTCCCTTGTATAGATGACAAAACTCTATTCTTTAAGTTTCGCTTAAATGTTTCTTTCTGACTCCCTCCTCTTCCCAGGCTGCTGCATTGCTCCCACGTCTGAGATGTACAGCCTTTTGATATTACTACCTAATGGATAATAAACCCACAAGAACAGAATGTTAGAGCTGAAGGGATCCTAGTGGCTCTCAGATGCCCAACTGGCTACATCAGAAGCCTTTGGATGCGTTTAAGCATATAGATTTATATGTCCCGGCCACAGATTCAGGAGGCTGAACTGGAAGCCAGGGATCTATATTTCACAGAAGTCCCTTGAGGTGCTGCTGAGGCATAGTCAGGTTAGGAACCTGCTGGGATGGTGTAAATCTCTCATTTCATAAATGAGGAAACAGACGTTGAGGGATTTGTCTAAAGTGACGGAGAGTAAACTGCAAAGTCAGGACTTGGATTTAGTGCCTTTTCACCAATCCACCCTATGCTGTCTTGAGACCCCATGTGGTAATGGATTGATCCATCACACAGCATCCGTGCAGAATCAACCCTGGTACCTGGGACAGTGATGGGTAGAAGGAAGATTTCTAGATTAGAAGTCAGCTGTTTGCCAACCAGGTGACGTGAGTATGTGATGTGAATGCATAGCCTCACTTTCTTCATCTGGAAAATTGGGATAATGATTCCTGCTGTGTTTTAGCCCACGGGATGAGATGTACATGAAGCACATTGTAAACTGTAAGTGATGTTACAGGTATATAAGAGTAATGCCAGTGATAAATAATGAATGCCCTGATAATAATAGTGACTGTTAGAAGAATGCTTCTTTAGCTCAGAGGTAATAGGGACTAACCAGCTCATGGCTCAGGCAAGGCCTCCCAGGTGTCTGTCTCCTGATGGGGCTAATGTGTGGTCTGAAGTCTGGGCTGTAGCTTTGTCATTTTAGTTCTGCTCCTTTGACTGAGCCAGGGTACTGATTAACATTATTGTCCAGCAGTTGACATCTCTATGGTAACTTGGGGAGTGGAGAGTAAAGCAGAGATAGTATTGCCTTTTGATTCTCCTTTTCCCAAATCAATTATTTGAATAGAAAGATGTCTTTGGGGAGGGAAAACAAAATGACAGCTTCCAATGCTGGAAGATGGTTCAGTGTCAGAATCCAAGAATGTCATCCTTTTTCTAAGTCACTTTTACCTTACGCTTCTGAGGAAACTGAGATTATTTTGTCCTTCTTACCTTTTAATCTTAATGGGATTTGAAAATTACCCAAGTGATTTAATGAAATGAAAAAGGCCCTTCATCTTCTCTCTTACCATTGATGTTTCTATCTTTCTCTCACTCCCCTTCCTCTTTCTAAAATTTATAAAAACATATTTAAAAATAAATAAAAGCCTGGCCAGTGTTACTCAGTGGTTTTAGCATCAACCCAGAAACCTGGAGGTCACCGTTTAATTCCCAGTCACAGCACATTCCCCGGGTTGCGGGCTCGATCCGCAGTAGGGGGCACTCAGGAAGCAACCCATCAATGATTCTCTGTCATCATTGATGTCTCTATCTCTCTCTCCCTCTCCCTTCCTCTCTCTGAAATCAATAAAAACATATTGAAAAGGCCCTTCATCTTAGGAGCCCTTTTACAAGCTGTTTTATAAAGGGTGGGCAATTCCTGAATTTTTTACTCCTCTTCACTTAAGCAGGTGTTTATTGATTCCAAGACTAGAGAATAATACAGTAATACCCCTTTATCTACAGGTTTACTTTATGTGGTTTCAGGTAACTGCAGATCAACATGGTCCAAAACTATAAAATGGAAAATTCCAAAAATAAACAAACAATTCATGAGTTTTAAATTGCATGCCATTCTGAATAGCTTGATGAACCTTGCTTCATCCCATTTCATCCTGACCAGATGTGAATCATCCCTTTGTCCAGTATGTCAACACTGTATACTGCCCCTTAGTCACTTACCATCCATCTGGGTTTTCAGATCAACTGTGGAAATATGACAGTGCTTGTGCTCAAGTCACTCTTATTTTACTCAATAATGGCCCCAAAGTGCAAGCGTTGCAATGCTGGAAATTCAGATATGCCAAAGAGAAGCTATAAAGTGCTTCCTTTAAATGAAAATGTCTGTGTGTATAGGGAAAAACATAGCATGTATAAAGTGTGGTATCTGGTTTTAGGCATCCACTGGGGTCTTGGAAGGTATCCGAGGACAAGGAATATCACTGTAGGTTCTGAACATGTCCTCTCATTGTAGGGAAAACCATTTTGGTGCCTATCTATGTAAGCGCTATCACCTCTCTTTTTTGAGCAAGATAACAAGAAGCAAAACAACCCAAAACAACCCAGAGCCTTATCATCCTCACCTTCAGGGAAAGCAGCCTCTCTGTTTACAAATGAAATCAGTGACTGGACACCAATCTTTTCCTCTGAGCTACTGTCAAATTGAAAAATAATAGAGCAAAATGTCATTAATTGAGAATAATAACACATCGCTGATTCAGATTACTTAATGACAAGTTTGAATTCTGTCTGCAAAATAACCTCCTTGCTTTCACTCTTCTCTGTCCTCATGCCTGGCACACTACTCTACCTATACTGGCAGAGGTCTTCACAGGCAATTCGAGTTGCCACTGGAAGACAATCGTATAACAACACTGTCTCTTTATAGCATTAATGTTTTCTATGAAAGGGGAAACTAAGTCAGTGAACTGAGCTAAGAGTTAGGAGACCTAGATTCTTGTTCCTAAGTTGCTTCTGTTTTTGCCTTTGTAAAAGGGAGGAATTAGACCAGATAGTCTTTAAAACTTCTAATGCTCTGACATTCTATAATGTGAAGTATTGCCTTAGTGATTCGTTGGGGGTTTGATGAAGTACTATTTCAGTCTTTTATATTTTTTTTAACAAATATTCACTGAGTACCTACTATGTGTCCGGCACTATGTTCTAGGCATTGTGAGTACAACAATGAACAAAACAGACAAAGTCCCTCCCCTCATGGAGTTCTTATTCTAGTGCATATAAAAAAAAAAAACACTGAAAATGACTCTCACAATTTTGACAGAAATAGAACTTCTGCAGGGTCTGGGAGAAAAGGGGGAGAATGAAGCAAATGGAATTCATGATACATTCAATTTTGTACTTCTCGTTCTATCTCTTCTCACTTCTTTCTATTTTTTTAATTAATTTTTTTTAAATTCTTACCTGAGGATATGTTTATTGATTTTTGGAGAGAGAGGAAGGGAGAGAGGAAGAAACATCAGTGTGAGAGAGAGACATTGATCAGTTGCTTCCTGAGTGTGCCCTGACCAGGGATCCAGTCCTCAATGTAGGTATTTGCCCAGATTGGGAATCAAACCCATAAAGTTTTGGTGCACGGCAGAATGCTCCAACCAACTGAGCCTCTGTCCAGGACCTCACTTCTTTCTCTTGAGCTAATTCTAGAGCAACACAACTTTATAATGTTTGCTACCAGAAAATAGTTATCTCCTATGTAGTTAATCTGTACAAGGTACAGGAGATGCAAAGCAAATCAAGTCATAGCACCTACCCTCATGAAGCTGGCAATTTAAGTGAAGAAACAAAACGTTCATATAGAAAAGAAAGTGCTAATTCAAGTGACCATAAGCTGAGAGCCAGAGAAGTGGCCCAGTTATGTGCCTCATCAGTTAGAAGGAGAGACCTCTCGAAGGGTTGGTTTACTTAGGAATACTTTTTTAGTGCATGTAGAGCTTGGATTTGAGTAATGAAGGTAGATTTAAGAAGGCAATTAAAAAAGACATGGAAACACAAAATAAGAGTAGGATTTAGCAAAACAGTTTCTTTTCCTGTCAATAAAGTACACAGTGCATAGCTGTATTGACAAGATTTATTTATGTGACTACAGGGAGGTGATTAACAAGGGCTTTGAAGTACAGACATGAGAAGGAGCTAATGGGAAAGATTGACTTGAGAGACCTTGACTTGAAGAATGATGACTAGGCTTCTAATGTATTATTAAATAATGTCCAGCTAACCAAAAAAAAAAAAAAAGAAGAAGAAGAAGAAGGTTTGAAAAGATAGACACAATACCTCTATGCCTTTGACCTGGTACATTCTGATTTCAAAAGAGAAGCTACTTGCATTACCATGGTGGTGGTTGAATGTATTCTGAACCACAGCTAGGCCCGTACTCATGACCACATCTGATTCCCAGGTATCCTCTCAGCAAACACCTCCCAGATTAAGTGATATTTACCTACTTGGCCTCTTTTGAAGATTGCCCCCACAGGTTCTTAACCCCAGAGAAGGTCATGCCCCACCACACACCCAGTTCCTACAACAATTAAGTCGGTTTCTTTTTACCACTGCTTTCAATGGTCACATGATGAAAGAAAGAAATTTTTTAAAAAGAAAAGAATAAAAAAAGGGCTGGGTGTCCTGGTTGACTTGGTAAAGTTCCCGGCAAAAAGATCCTAGGAGCTTTCTGAGTCTCAACATGTTTCCTCCTGGGTCTGTGTAAACGGAGATAAAAGTGGAGAGTGCTGGAGCAGCAGCTGCTAGCAGTGGTGACACTCGTTGTTGTGTAATCTACATTGAGCTGGGATTAGGAAGCCACCTGTCTCCCCAAACTTGTTGCAATTCAGTCACTTGAAGAAAAAGAAAAAAAAAAGACTTTCAGATGAGGGTGTCGATGCCTAATCGACCTGAGAAGAAAGGTACAACCTAGTCAATGAGCAATATGAAATGAAATTTACAATCAGGATTCTTATCAGCCTTAGTCAGCGCTACCCATATCAGTGCTCCTTTTGATGTATTTGCCACAGCGTCGCCAGCTACATAAATATTGAACATCTTATTTCTTAGAATAATTTGTAGAACTTTTAGGGGATGCAAACATTACCTATATAAGTGACTAAAGTACACTTGAAAAGGCTCTCTCTTGTCACAATAATTAGAGTGTTAGACAAAGATCTGATCTAACCACTTTCTTAGTGTAGATACTCATCCAGAGCCAAGACAGGATGTGTCACTGATTATTACTAAGCACATTTCTAATGGGGGATTTGCCCTTCATCGTCTGTCACGTTCCTATGGAATAGAACAGGCGTCCTCAAACTACGGCCTGCGGGCCACATGCGGGTGTTTTTGCCGTTTTGTTTTTTTACTTCAAAATAAGATATGTGCAGTGTGCATAGGAATTTGTTCATAGTTTTTTTTTTTTTTTAACTATAGTCTGGCCCTCCAGCGGTCTGAGGGACAGTGAACTGGCCCCCTGTTTAAAAAGTTTGAGGACCCCTGGCCTAGAACTATGGCTGGCTCTATGGAAGTGTTTAATAAATGCTTGCTCAGTTCATGACTAGAGCAACAAGCATCTTCTAAGTGAGTGCCCACAGGGACATTAACAAGGAATATGGCCACAGAGTGGACTTGTGTCCTCACGCTCTGGCTCCAGATGGAGGCACCCAGAGACAACCCGTCAGGAAAAGGAGACATGATATTTTTTTTAGACGCTCAGCTTATCCATTTGGCTAATTATTGCAAGAGTGTTCCCCCATCCCCCCGCCAAAATGCTTCATTTCTCAGAATACTATTTCGGTGTCACTGGTTTCTTCCTCACCAGTTCTATTTCCAGCTCTCTGCCTTTTCTTATAATGACCTTTAGGTGATAAATTAGTAATAATAAAAATCAATAGAGAAAAGGAACGTTTTCTTCTTTGGGAAATAGAAATGAGTTTTATGTTAGGGAAAGGGGAGACTTGCAGAGGGACTGTCCTCTCGTTTTAAATGGACCCGCCTGGCTTCTGGGAAATAACAAATGTTTATGGGCCGCCCCTCGGCTCAGGGCCACCTAATCCTGCACACTTGAAAACTTATATTAGGAATAACCACATGCTGGCCCTCTGGAGCCCACAATACTCACTGAGCAATTAAAAATATTTTAAAAACACATTTCATTTCTTGGTCGTTTTTAAAATCAATCTCATTCTATTGTCAAATCGTCTTTCAATGTCCGCCCAGCACATCATTACAGACTTCGCTGTCCCTCCCACTGTGCACTGAGGAGTCTCAGGTCCCGAGGGGAGATGCAAGGAAACACAGACCAAATGCCATTTCAGCAAACTGTAAGGGATAATTATAACTTTTGTAATGCTTGGTATACTTTGCTTATAAAACCATCCTACGGAGGTGACTGTCAGTTAAGATGAGAGATTTTTACTATGCAAAGATTAGAGTTCCTGTTGATATTTGCCAAACTGGGTTCAACCTGTGGGAGACCTAGTCTCTAGTCTTAGAGAATGTACAGCACACCGAGAAGATATTTAAGTTTTTGACTGAAGTGTGATTGGCTCATTTCTGCATGCCCTTCTGAGTGTATGCCAACTCTTTCCTCCTCCTTTCCCTTGCAGGCTGAAGGGCCAATCACCGAGTCTTGTTGGTCCCATCTCCTAATACATCTTGAATCAGTGTTTCTATATGTCTGTATTGTGTTACGCTGGTTCAGGCTATCATCATTTATCACCAGAATTTCTGCCAAATTGGTCTCCCTTTTACTGGCCTTACGTCCTTTCAACCCTTTCTCTGCTGTCAGAGGGATTTGATTCAAATATCGCATGGGAAATTCTTACCAAGTCCTGCCTGCTACAGGAGCTGCCTTTCTTCCATTCTTGTTCACTGCTTTTCACCTTGTCCTCCCCGCTGCTTCCACCCCCTATTCCCCAGGCTTGTCTACATCCTTAAAGATGCTATGTTCCCTTGAGGTCTCTGTTACCCCGAATCCAGAAATACTCTCCTGCGTCTTCTCTCTGAACGGCATCCTTCATATAATTCCTGTTCATCCTTGAGGTTTCATTTTACGTGGTAGTCGTCTTCCCATAGAACTTTTCCTGACCTTCCATGTTTGGAGTAGGCACCCTCCTATCTGCTCCCAAACTGCCCACTTCCCGTGCTAACTGGCTCATTACTTATCTAGTCCCTTCCCTATTTAAGGAGCTCCTAAAGGGCAGAGTCTGTATTTATCAGGTTCCCATTTGTATTATCAGCATCCAGCACAGTGATGGGCACTTAGCAGGTACTAAATAAATATTTGTTGAATTTTTAAAAGTTGAGAATTCAACACTCCCTTAATCAATTCTAAAAAAAATAAAAAATACGTTATTGCCCTGGCTGGTGTAGCGCAATGGTTGGAGCATCAGCCCATGGACCAAAGGGTCTCAGGTTTGATTACAGTCAAGGGCAAGTACCTTGTTTGCAGATTCAGTCATGCTGTTTGATATGCATGCAGGAGGCAACCAATCAATGTGTCTCTCTCACACTGATGCCTCTCTCTCTTTCTCTCTCTCTCTCTCTCTCCCCCCCCCCCTCCTGCCCTTCCACTCTTTCTAAAAAAAATAAATCAATGGAAAAAATATCCTCAGGTGAGGATTAACAAAGACACAAACAAACAAACAAAAATACTTTATTACGGTGTTCTGACAACTATTATAAAATGTCAAATATTTCAAATAAAATTGTGATTTTTAGTTACTTTTTCAATATTATAGATTTCTTACACCACACACATACACATACATACACACAAACTCAATTTCCCTTTAGTTACTAAAGTTTAAAATAAGTCCCTTGTTATAATAAATTAATTAGCTTAGTGCATATGTACATTCTTTTTAGTTGACATAAAATCATAGTCCACAATAGACTAAGAAAGGAAGAGATTCAGCTGTTGATATTTTAGTCCTAATTTTCTCAAATCAAAGGATAATTTGGCCAACTGAAAATAGTCAGTTGAAAACGTGGACAGAATTTGTGGGTGTCAAGACACAGATCATTAGGACTAAATCTTGAAAAACAGCCACAGTCTGTATAAGGAAATAGCTGTTGGGCCCTTACTGCCAAGAGCCAGTTTAATAAAACAGTATGCTAATGATAGCAGTGAGGTGGCTCATTTGAAAAAAAACACACAAAACAACAGGGGAACTGGGAGGCTGGTGGTTACCATTAGGAAGGCGGCAGCCTGCGGCGTTAGCAGGTAAAAACCAGGGGACTGTGTGTCACGGAACGGTGGCTTTGTGAGTCATCCTATACCTGTCCCTGGATGGCAGCCTGAAAGTAGAATCACTTTCTTACTCTAAATAGTTTTAATATAATAAAAGCCCTTTTTTTGAAACATGTAGAAGCCAATGTGAACTTTAAAAAATCCTTACATTCCATAAAAACAAGAACCACAGCATTTACTAGTAGTACATCAACAGGAAATGAGTAAAAGCACGTCATGGCAGTGCTTTCTGAATGTTTGGTTTCATTTGACAACATGCTTATCTCTTCTCTCACGTGTTTACTTCAATAACAGACCTTTTGTTGAAGCTGATTTATTTATTTATTTATTTGGTAAAAATATATTTTATTGATTTTTTTTTTTTTTTTTTTTACAGAGAGGAAGGAGGAGGGATAGAGAGTTAGAAACATTGATGAGAGAGAAACATAAATCAGCTGCCTCCTACTGGGGATGTGCCCACAACCAAGGTACATGCCTTGGAATGTAGAATAAGAAAGGTACATGCCCTTGACTGGAATCGAACCTGGGACCCTTGAGTCTGCAGGCTGACGCTCTATCCACTGAGCCAAACCGGTTAGGGCAAAGATGATTTATTTTAATATTTCAATTACATCTTCATCTTCAATTTATTGACATAATGGTCTTGTAATTGCCTTAGGTGCTAAGCCTTATTTTATATGAAAGATTCCTATGTCTTCATTCAATTGATTTCTTTCCTTTTGAGTATTACCTAGCAGAGGGAATTCTTAGGATCTACTTGGTAGTATAGATTCCATAACATTTTTTTAATGTATTAAATTGGGGATCACTTTCATTTCATTGCTTTTCCATAACACTTTTTCAATATCATTATTTCAGTGTTGTTTAGTCATTTAGCCCTTTACCTTATCATGCTATCAGTGACTTGAGACTGAAGAGTCTTAAGTAAAAGTATTTTTATTAAAGCAAACCGAAGATCAGCCTTTATGGGGAAACAGTTAGTCAGCAGGCTTCTTGTGGCTCAAGTCCAGAAGGATGCGTGTGTGGAGAAATGGAGAGAGAGCCCCGGGTGTCCGTAAATTATAAGGTAGCTGCCCCCATGACCCCGGAGGAGCAAGGCTCTCCCTCCATGTGACTGCACTTCATTCCTCATTGTTTCTGAGAAGCTTTGCACTGACTTCTGGGAAACAGTAGTTTGCCCTGACCCCACACCTTAAGAGCTCAGGAGTTACTTTGCTTCTGTTGTTGTTGTTAACTAACTTTATACTCATACTTCCCCTCTTCTTTATGCTTGAGATGTAGCATGGTTTTTTCCTCCCTTATACCACAAAATATAATCTTTCTCTTATGGGACATGAGACTGTTTCTTTAACGCTAGGATTTCCTGCCCCACTGGGAGAAAACTATTTCCTACTCTGAGTCTCAGCTGAAACTTGGTCTCCACTTTCAAATATGTTACCATCCTCATTTCCTTTATCCAATGCACTGCCTTTTCAACTAATTACTTTTTCTAATATGTACCCTCTTTTTTTTCTTATTCTACATTCCATAAAAGCTTACAACTCCCTTTCATGTCTCCTGGTCCACTCTACCTGCCTTTATTTTCCTATTCCTTTCAATTTATCCGACACGGGGCGATCGATTAAAAGTAATCTAGAGTGAACTATGTACTCCTGCTTTTATCTGTGTCTGCTGTGTGGCATTGCTTACAGTGAAAACAGAGCTGCAGCATGCCTCATATCTCCTTGCTGAGTAACTGGTTTGTAAACCAGGGGATAGAGTGTTCCCCAGATATTCTTGAATCTGTTGCAATTCTTTCCTATCATCCATCTTCCTCAACCTCCTTTTCTGCATCCACCTACCCCTTTGTATCCCTTAAGCCTTATTTTATCTATGTCTTCTCTCTCTCTCTAACCTTTAGTCACTTGAGACAGGCACAAAAAAGTAGGATTTTGACATAAACCACATTTTGCAGGCCCCTGGAGATCTTGACTCATCCTTGAGCCTGCCTAAGAAGTAGATCTGGGCTTGTGGAAAATTCTCCTGTTTCAGTCCTTTCTATCTTTTGGAATTTGGGGGTGTTTTCACAGTCATTTGCCAAGAAAACATTCCAAATCCTCAAGGATCACATATCCCTTAGCATGTGGTCAATTCCCAGAGACCAAGCCTAATAGGACACTTTTGAGCTTCCTTCTTCCTTCTCCTCCCCCTTGTCTTCCTCTTTCTTCTTCCCCCTTTTCATAAAATTGACTTCAGCTTAGTCTTCATGTGCGAAACAGAGATGTAGACCATTCGTTTGGCAGAATTGTTTGGGGGGGAAAAAAAGTGTGATTTTTACTGGGTGACATAACTTTGTGGAGATAGTTTTTTTGTTTGTTTGTGGGTTTTTTGTTTGTTTTGGTTTGGTTTCTTTTGCCCTGCTGTGCTTTGTTAAGGGTGAGCTTTTTATACAAGAGTAAATATTGTCAGATTAACAAGATGTTTTCAGATGGTATAAAATAAGCCATGAGTTCTAGAATGGCTGTATCCTATGGATTCAATAGTTGCTGTCACTTTCAGAAAAAAAAAGAGTTTAAAAATATTTATTTCAACCTATGGTAATCTGGTCCTCCTTTCCACACATACTGCTTTCTAAATAATAGTGGCCTTCCTCCCTTTTCCTTCCTGTATGTACTTCTGTACCAGGTTATGTGGGTAATATAGCCTGGGTGAACTTATGAAATAGTGCAGTACAATTTATTATTAACAAGTAGAGGCCCGATGCAAGACTAGGCCTTCCTTCCCCCAGCTGCCAGCACTGGCTTCCCTCCGGCACTCGGGACCTGGACTGGTTTCCCCCGGGCTGCCCGCAGGCACCCAGGACCCAGGCTGGCTTCTCTCTCACCCTCCTCCCACCCCCGGCCCTGGCTTCATCAGGAAGGACATCCAGAATGACTCTGGAAGAAGTCTGGTCTAATTAGCATATTACCCTTTTATTATTATAGATAATGATAGCTAACATATGTCAATTACTTACTTGTCCAAGATCAAGCAAATAGTAAGAGATAGAACTGGGATTGGGTCATACGGTAGGTGTACCCATAATGTTTTAAGGGATTGCCAGACTATTTTCCAAAGTATTGACTTCACATTCCCAAGAGCAGTGAACAAGAATTCCACTAAATCCACATCCCTGACAACACTTGGTATGTCTAGGCTTTTTAACTTGGGACATTCTAATCTGTGTTAGTGGTTTCTCGTTGTGGTTTTAATTTGTATTTCCCTAGTGACTAATGATATTGATCACCTTTTTATGTGCTTACTTGAATAGGATATTTTCTTTGGTAATGTGACTGACTATGCAAATATTTTGCCCACTTATTAATTGGGTTGTTTGTTTTCTTATTATTGAGTTGTGAAAGTTTTTATATATTCTTGAGACAAGTTTTTTTTAAATCAAATAAGTTATTTACTTAGTTTTCTGCTAGTATGTGGATTTTTTATTCCCTTAATATATTTTGCAAAGAAAATGTTCCATTTCATGAAGTCAAGTTTATCATTTTTTTTGGTTTGGATTGTGCTTATGGTGTTGTATCTAAGAAAACTTTATCTAACTATGATAACAAGGATTTTTTTCTAGTTCTTTTCTAAACATGCTGTGGTATTAGGTTTCATCTTTATATCTGTGATCCATTTTTTGTTAATGTTTATTTGTAATGCATAATGTGTATCAAAGTTCATTTTGTTTGTTTGTTTGTTTGTTTGCATAAGGCTCTTCAGGTGTTTCAGCATCTTTTGTAAAAAGATGATATTTTCTACACTGAATTGCCTTTGAATCTCTGTTAAAAATCAATTGACTGCTTATGTGTAAGTCTATTTTTGGTGTCTCATTTCTGGTCTACAGATCTATTTACTTATCTTTACTCCAATACCACACTGTCATGATTACCGTAGCTTTAAAATAAATCTTGAAGTCAGGTAAAGTAAATCCTCCAACCTTGTTCTTTTAAAAAGTTGTTTGGCTATTCTAGGTCCTATGAATTTTCAGAAGACGTTTAGAATCAGCTTGTCAATTTCTACAAAAATGTCTGCTGAGATTTTGATTGCGATTCTTTTGAATCTAAAGATCAACTTGAAAAGAACTAGCAAGTTAGTATTATCTTACCTCTCAATTTTTGTTGGCTTTTAAAAGCCCTTTTCAACAGTATTTTAAAGTTTTTCAAGTATAGGTCTTGCTCTTACATTGTTAGAGTTACCCCAAGTATTAAACATTTTGATGTTATTGTAAATTGTATAGATTTATTCATTTAAATTTCTATTTATAAAAATATAATTTATTTTTGGTTATTTATCTTATATCCTAAGAGTCTGTTAAAGACTAAACACATTCATGAGTTCTAGTAGTTTCTTTATAGATCACAGGAGCTTTTCTATATAGACGATGCTACCATAAGCATCAAGGAAACCAGGTTGCCACCTGTTCCACACTGTGCTGAAATCCCCTCAGCTGAATATCCAAGTTTATTGCTTACAAGTTCCACCTCCCACCTAACAGTAGAACACAACTCTGCCAAGATATCTGTCACTTCATAACAGGAATGCCTTTCCTCCTGTGTCCAGTAACATCTTCTTCATTTCTGACTGAGATCACACCAGAATCACATCCCACATTCACATTTCTAGCAACATTCTGTTCATGGTGCTATATATTTTCTCCAAGACAATGGAAGCTCTCTCTACTGCCCTCTTTGCTTCTTTCCAGGCCTTCACCAGAATCACTTTTTAAAAATTTATCTTTATTTTTGAAAGTATTATAGTTGTCTCCCTTTACCCCCCTCCACTCCGAACTCACCCCCACTTCCCTAGGCCTACCACACTATTGTCTGTGTCCATAGGTTATGCATATATGTATACAAGTTCTTTGGTTGATCTTTCTTCCTGTTCCCCTCTCCCGCTTCCTTCTGAGATTTCTCAGTCTGTTATTTGCTTTCATTACTCTGGATCTATTTGTTCATCAGTTTATTGTGTTCATTATATTCCATATATAAGTGTGATCATGTGATATTTGTCTTTCTCTGACTGGCTTATTTCGATTAACATAATACTCTCCACATCCCTCAATGCTGTCTCAAAGGGTAAGGGATCCTTCTTTTTATAGCTGCATAGTATTCCATTGTGTAAGTGTACCACATCTTTTTTATGTACTCATCTACTATTGGGCACTTGGGCTATTTCCAAATCTTAGCTATTGTAAATAGCACTGACCAGAATCACTTTTAATGTCCATATTTCTACCAACTGCATCTTTAAGGCAATCTAAAGTATTTTTTCTATGATGCACCTCAAAACTATTCTGGCCTCTACCTATTAGGCCACTTGCACACTTATAAGTGTGTGGTAGAGAAGCACCTCACTTCCTGGTGTCAGAGTCTGTATTAGATTCCTAGGGCTGCCACAACAAACTACCACAAACTTGGGTGACTTAACAAACAGAAGTTCATTCTTTCTCTCCAGAGACTAGAAGTCCAAAATCATGGCATTGACAGGGTCATGCCTCCTCTGAAGCCTCTAGGGAAGAAGCCTTCCTTTACTCTTTCCTTCCTTCTCATGATTGCCAGCAATCCTTGGCATGCAGCCCTGTCACTCCAATTTCTGTCTCTGTTGTCAGATGGCCTTCTTCTGTGTGTGTGACTTCACATGCCTTTTAGTAAGGACACCGGTTATGGGATTTAAGGGTCACCTTAATCAAGTATGACCTCATCCTAACTTGCAAATAAAGTCACACTCACAGATACCAGAGGTTAGCACTTCAATACGTTTTGGGGAGACACACTTCAACCCACATCATTGGGTTATCTTTTTATTGTTGAGTTGTAAGAGTTATCTACATATTCCAAATACAAGTACCTTACCAGATGTATAATTTGCAAATATTATCTCTCATTTTGTGGAATTACTTTTTACTTTGTTGATAGTATGTTTTAAAGCACCAACGTTTTTAATTTTGATAAAGTCTAATTTATTTTTTTGTCCCTTGTATTTGTTTTATGGCACTTGGCATCTAAAAAAGAATGCCTATTCCGAGGTCATGAAGATTTATTGTTATGTTTCTTCTAAGGATTTTCCAGCTTTAGCTCTTTCATTTAGATCTATGATCTGTTCGGAGATAATTTTGTATATGCTGTGAGGTAAAGTTTAAACTTATTGTATTGCATGTAGGTATCTTGTTTTCTTAGCACCATTTGGGAAAGAATACTGTTTCCCCATTTCATTGTCCTGGAATCTTTTTTTAAAATTAGTTGAATCTATGAACATGAAATGACTTTCCATTTATTTAGGTTTTCATTAATTTCTTTCAACAGTGTTTTGTAATATGCAGTGTGTAAGGCTTACATTTCTTTTGTAAAATTTCTTACGTGTTTACTTACATTTTATGCTATTACAAATGGATTTGTTTACTTTATGTCATTCTTGGATTGTTTGTTGCAAGTGCACAGAAATAATTTTTGCAATATTGATCTAACTCCAACCAAGCTGAAATTAAGTGTTACTTCTGATAGTCATTTTATGGCTTCTACAGGATTTTCTATATACAATATCATGTCATCTGTGAATAGATATAATGTTAGTGCTTTTCCAACCTGAATATTTTCTATTTCCTTTTCTTTTGTAATTGCCTTGGCTAGAACCTCTGGTATAATGTTGAATAGAACTAATGAGAACAGAGACTCTTGTCTTATACCTGGTTTTAGGGGGATACATTATACCTTCTTACTATTAATTATTACCGTACTTTTTATTATAAATGTTCTTTATGCAGTTGGAAAATTTCTTTTCTATTCTCAGTTTATGAGGTGTTTTTCTTATGAAACTATATAGGATTTTAGCAAACATTGTTTCTGCATAAATTGCAATTATTATCAGGGTTGTGGCCTTAATTTTGTTAAAATGGTGAATTATGTATTAATGTGGTGATTTTTTTTTTTTTTTATTCCTGGGGTAAATATCACTTGGTCATGGTGTATAATCCTTTTTCTATTTTGCTGGATTTGTTTTGCTAATATTTTGTTGAAAATGTTTACTTCTATTTCATAGGGGATATTATTCTGTAATCTTGTTTTGTTGGTGATGTCCTTGTCTGCTTTTGGTAGCAGTGTAATACTGGCCTTTATAGATTGAATTGGGAAGTGTTTTCGCCTCTTCTACTTTTGGAAAGAATTTATGTTAATTTTTCTCTAAAGGTTGGGTAGAATTCACTAATGAAGTCATCTGGGACTAGCTTATTTGTGGGAAGTTTTCTGGTTAGTAATTCACTCTCTTTACTTGAAGATGTATTCAGATTTTCTTTTTCTTCTTGAGTTAGTTTCATTGCTTTGTTTCCTTCTAGGAATTTATTCATTCTAGGTTGTCTAATTGGTTTGCATACAGTTTGTTCAGAGTACTGTCTTATAATCCCCCTTTGTTGTCTCTGTAAAATAGTAATGAATTTACTACAGACATGAGCCTTCCAAATCCCAGGCTTGTGCACTCATAGCTTATAGAAGAATTAATGGGCTCACTGCTTCCCGCGCCCACCTTCGGAGGAGCTCCACTGGCTGAGAACTCCATTTCTACCTCTTTTCTCAGCTCCCATCAGTGCCGCCCTATTTAACAGCAACCTGCCGTTCTCTCTACTATTTTTTAACAACAACCACTGTGGCAGCCTCCAGCCCTCCTGAGCGGCTTGCCTGGGAAGTCCAAGTTATCCCCCTTGGTACCAATGATTGGTTTTGTTTGTATTCTGGTTATAAAGTTCCATAGGTTTGAAGCCATCTACCAGTTGTACCGGTTAATAATGCGGATTTTGTAATCAAAGAAAACACGATAATTTCAAGAGAAACATCAAAAGTGGTTTATTCCAAGTAACGTCCATTGCTAGTTACACATTTCCCCCATCTTTCAAGTAATTTGTGGATACCGTTCCAATAGAACTTTTCTTGTTTTGAGGCAAATCATTCAGAGACCCAATTTTTCACTTCTTTGTAAGTTTGGAAGTGCTGCTCAGAAAGTGCGTGTGCCATCGATCGGAACAAGTGGTAATCTGAAGGAGCAAAGTCTGGTAAATATGGCGGATGGGTTAAGACTTCCCAGGCAAGGTCTTTTAATATGTCTTTAACTGGTTTTTAAATGTATGATGGTGCATTATCATGAAGCAAAATTATTTTGCCATGTCTTCTGGCCCATTCTGGTCAGAGCGTGGTTCAAATTGATTATTTCTTGTTGGTAGCAATCTGGTATGGTCTCACACTGACTACTGTGTACACTGGCTCTTGGATCTCCAAGGAGGTGCAAAGTCAGCCACTGCCTGGGGCCACCAGGCAGGAGCTACAGAGAGATCGGCAGATTTCTCTTCTTTGTTTTGGTTTTGGAAGTGCCCAGAAGAAGCCCAGCTGTGAATCAAGGCAGGCAGCTGCTGCTGGCCTTGGGTCTTCTTTTGATAGCTTTGGGGCTCCCTGACCCAGCTGCTGCCTGTTTGACAGGTTTTAGGCTGAGAAAGGACAGGCCATTCATATGCAAAAGTCTCTGCACACAGCTTGGGTGGGGATGTTAATTGGGTGGGGCAGAGTCTCAGGGAATCTCCAGGGAAGAGCAAACAGCAATGGCTGCCAGTCAGCCCTGCACTGAGGAGGTCCCAGCACAGGAACAATGACTGCTGCGAGCACCTCCATCTGGAAGAAAGCTGCCACCGCATTCCTACTCTGATGCCAGACAGTCCAGTTTCTCCCCGTATGTGTCTGGGTCCCCCAGAATCTCGCCTGGCACTGGAGTTCAGAGCAAGTGGGAGCTTGTATCTCCCTCCCAATTAAAGAAGCAGCACACCCGGGTGCCAGCCCGTTCCATGCCTCCACACCTCCTACCAGTCTCAGTGCATTTTCTTCTTTACCTCTCTGGTTGTAGAACTTCCACTCAGCCAGCTTTCCCATGGTTCTGGATGATAGTGTTCTGTCTTTTAGTTGTAATTTTGATGTGGTTGTGAGAGGCAGCAAGCACAGGTGTTTACCTATGTGTTTACCTATGCCGCCATCTTGGTTCGCCAAAATGTGTCTTTTTCAAACCAACCTGCTCTACCCCTTAAACTCAACAATGTAAATTATATTTCCATAATTATTAAATTAAAATGTGTCTTTGGAATGTAATTAGAACCTCTTATTTGTCATTGCTGAGACATATTTAAAATTTACTCTATTCAACTAATAACCTGGTTTTTTAATCTTGGTCCCAAAGTGATTTCCAACAATGCCATTGGAGCCACTTAAAGTAGAGGAAAAGTCATAAATAAACAGCCATTCATTTTATTATTGCTATTATAGGATATTATAGGATATAAGTCCATGTTCTTTTTCATATCATTTTCAGAAGTGTTGAATTTTCCATCTCTCCTGCATTTGAAAATGTGATGTTTGGAAAGAGAAAAGCTATTCATTCTTTAAGTACATTGCAGACACTACTTTATATAAAGCCTCCTTACCTCCTCCCTATACTATCTGCCTGCACTCACACTGACACATTTCAATGGTATATGTGGGTCTTTATCACAGTGCACCAGTCTATAAACTGTGCACAGTACCAAAGAGCATAAGTACTCAGATTACCATTGTGTTTAAGGAAATGCTGCAAAATCATAATACTATTTTAATTTTAATACCAGATTTATAGTATTGTTTCAACTATATATAAAAAACATAATATATTAAATAGAACATCTATAGCAAGTTAATATAAATAAAATAGTTTCTAAAATTCTGATTTCTTGTGTTTTATTTTGCCTATTCATTGGGAGTTTTTTAATATGTATAAGTAGAATGCTAATAATAATCAGAAAGGTTGAGGATTCTGGAGATATTTATAGCAAAAAAAAAAAAAAGAAAAGAAAAAGAAAGACAGAAGACTTGGAAGGAGGAGGAGCCAGATATAATGTTCCTGATGTCTGAATGAAATACATGCTTGTCTAGGCCAGGATATCAGTCTTCTTTGCATTTAATCACTTTAAACTGAACAAAACGTGCCTTCAGTGCTCAACCTACAAGACATTTGATAAGCATTGCTGTAAGGTGACTTCTCATTAATTAATTCCTTAGCAAGAATTCAGGTTTAAAGGTAAAGTATATTTTTATTCAAAAAGCTATTCCTTGCAATTCAAGTCAGAGAACAGAATGAGCTGCCATCAGAAGTAGCAATCTCCCCATCACTCCAAGTGTTGAAACTAAAGTTGACTAAATCCCATGAGTGCATTATTCATGACAATAACATCCTCTCCAGGGCCGAAGAGTTTTCTGACAGAACTGCAGGGAACATTTTCCCCATGGATTTTATTGTTCTCCACCAAAAAGTTTCAGGCTGGGAAGATACTGTTTTGGCCACCCCTGGCATAGCTCCTAACAAATAGAGATGGGAAGAACATCCTTGGGGCCCAGAAACATATTAAGTAGGAATTTTTGAGACATTGCTTTCAAATGCTCATCTATGATTAAATCACTGCATGATTTGAAATCAGTAGTTTGTGGTTGGTATCTTTTTTAAAATATGTTTTTATTGATTTCAGAGAGAAAAGGAAAGGGAAAGAGAGATAGCTATCAATGATGAGAGAGAATCATTGATTGGCTGCCTTCTGCATGCCCCACACAGGGGATGGAGCCTACAACCCAGGTATAGTCCCTGACCTAATTTTAATTCTTGATGAGGAATTAATTAATGGTTCACAGGTTGATGTTCAACCACTGAGCCATGCCAGCTGGGCTGTGGTTGGTATCTCTATGTGTATATAGGACAAAGATGATGCCAAGAATTGCTGATGAGTCATTAAAACTTTGTATTTTCTATGTCAAATACAATGGCTCACTGTCTTACCTCCTTCAGGTCTTTGCTCAAGTGTCTTTTCATCGTGGAGGCCTTAGCTGACCATTGTACTTAAAACTGCAGTGCTCTCCCCACCCCCTAAACTACCTTAGTGTTCTCTTTGGTGCTTATCAACTTTACTGTACCACATGTGATTTACCTATTTTATTTCTTGTCAGTTTTCCTCTGGTAGAGCAGGCATTATGCAAAGCACTTTGTATCCATCATGTCATTCATTTACCACTAAAATTCTATGAGATAGTTGTTATAATCTCTGCTTTTCAAGGTAAAATCAAGTCTCAGAAATCTTAAGAAATTTGTTCAGAGTCACATAATTTATTACAGTGAAAGCACTAATAGAACTCAAATCCAGGTCTATCTGACTGTGATAAGGAATGTGTCTTCCCAAATAGAGTATATGAGTTACTCCCTGCTCAAAAATTCTCTCCTACTCTCATACTCCACAGTTTTTAAAAAGTTTTGAGATATACTAGTAGATAATACTCACCTGTAACACCTCTATGTTTATTTACATGTAAGTGGCAATTATTATAATCAGATCAGCATTTCAGAGAGTGAGAGTTCACTGAGGGAAGGGGGAAGGGAACTTTTTGGACCATAACGAAGAGGGATCTTTTTTGTTTAATTTTGTCTTCACATGGTACAAAATTCAAAAAGCACAAGAGTGTAAACAGGAAATCATCCTCTGTCCCCATTCCTGTCCACAGCCACACACTCCCTTCAAAGGCGAAAGCGACTCATGCCTCCTTCCTGAGAAAGCTGGGCCATGCTTTAAAAAAAACAACAGCCCAGCTGGTGTAGCTCAATGTTTAAGCATCTACCTATGAACCAGAAGGTCACAGTTCCATTCCCAGTCAGGGCACATGCCCAGGTTATGGGCTCCATCCCCAGTGTGGGGCATGCAGGAGGCAGCCAATCAATGATTCTCTCTCATCACTGATGTTTCTAGCTCTCTCCCTCTCTCTTCCTCTCTGAAATCAATAAAAAATATTTTTAAAAGAAAATCATACTAATGTTAAACACCTGTGTTCATTGTCATGCTCCTGGCCTTTTTCACTTAATAAATGTATCTCAGGAATGGTGATAGGAGATTTGGGACCCTGTGGGGGGGGGGGGGGAGGGGCGGGTGAAGTAGGTCCTGGACACTTGGATACCTAGAGAAGCAGAAATAGGCAAAGCCCTGGGGAAATGTTTGCCTATTCTGCACCTGGGGGTGATCGATGGGTTTCTGAAAGCTATCTGGGTGCTGCACAATTCCAGAGCAGCAATGGTGCCCCAAATGCAGAAATTTGAGGACAAAAAGGGGTGTAGGTAGTAAGGAAAATTGGAGAGGGAAGAAACATATTATAATAGTCTAGTGAGTACACTCACGGGTTTTCCATGAATTCCTTTAATGGCCCGTGTCTTTAGACAGCAAGTTCCCTGGAGACACAGGCCACGCCTATTTTATTCATCGCTGTGCCCTTACTGCCTAGCACACCGCTTGGCACCTGTTAGACAAATGCTCTTGCTCAGCCTTCATCCCTCCATTTAGACCCCATCAGCTTCCCTACTTCCTTCCTCCTTCATAATGTCCAGGAAGCTAAAGCGATTTTCTTCTTCACGTGGAAAGCTCCCACCGTCCTGTCTATCCCATGCAGTTTCCTTCCCCCATCATTGCTGTGGCTTTGGTTACAGTCCCTCTCTTCTTCACAGTTGCTCCCAAGAATGAGCAAAAAAAAATAACCTCTTTTCACTTCAGTGGTTTTATTGCTAATCATTAAAAAGGAGCCATTGGAATATCAAACAAGGAGAAATTGCAACAATTATAAAGGAATTAAGCAGGGTGCAACACAAATCTGATTTCACCAGCTTCTCACGGCCAGCCCCACCCTGTTTCTTCTAGTTCCTTAGGCAATGCCATTAAATCCAGCTGGGGAGGAGAGGAAGGAAGCACCCTGATTCCGGGAAGAAGCCAGAGGCCAGCTCAGACTCCTGTTTTCTCATGTCTCTTCATTTTTTGGTTCATTTGGCTTCTCACGCTCCATCTAATTAAAGTACTTTGGATTAGGCTGTTTCAGGTATTTCTGTAATTTAGTTTTCTACTCTCATCTGAGGCTGTCGAAGTGGTCCAATATTAAATAATCAGATGTTTCAAGAAGTCATTTCTATTCACCTTTTCTAAACAAAGCCTTGTCAGTGGCAGGGTGAAGACCACTAATGGGTACACAGTGATTTGGTGGCTGGTAGATAAGTAGCTGAGTACTTGGCTGCCCTGATAAAAATACGACAAATGTCCTGTTTAGGGATATTTAACACAGATGCTTATTTTTCTTTCATCTGTTTCCCTAAACAGCTGATTATTTCTCCAATGTCCACACTTATACATTCATATAGATACAGAATAATTGCCTGTAATTCCACATGTCTCATATAATTATTGCCTGTGATAACCAGGCAGTCTTTATGAAGATATTACTGTACAATTTTCTAATCTCACTTTACAGTGATGAGTATTGCACAAGTAATCTGCATAATATCCTCTTGATTATATTTGCTGGATATGCATTTCAATTTACTGGCATTTAGGTTAAATACTTTATAGTTTTCATCTCATTAGTAAGTTTTTAAAATATGCTTTTATGTGAGAATCTGATATTGATGTGGAAGGAATATCCTCACCAATTCCTCCTAAAAATAATATGAGAGGTGGTAGATATAATATGAATCTCTAATTATCAACATGTAAAGAAGAGATACAAAGAGAATAAAATATCTTAGGTAATCATACCATAGCTCTTCTACAGCCAGGGCACCTGAGCCTTTTGTCTTTGGGTTTGGAAAAGAAAACTTTAGATTCCAGTTGCTCAACTTACTGGTTCTGGATTCTTTCTTGGCCAAGTACCCTAGTTTCTGTTGTTTTTATTGTTTTCTTTTCACCTAATGATGCTGATCACATAAGGTTGGTTTCAGGATTAAGTGGGGTGATGCCTCATATATGTTTACAAGCACAGATTCAGGAGCCAGACTATGTGAGTTTGAACTGTGCAGCTTGGGAAAGAGACCAGATGTATCTATGCCTTTGTTTTCTCATCTGTAAAATGGGAAGAATTACAGTACCTAGTCAAACGTTGTTGTGAGGAATAAAATAATGTAATCCTGTAAAGCCCTTTGGTCCCTGGCATATAATAAGTTCTCAGTTAAAATTAGCTGCCATGTGGTATGTGCAAGCATTGTGTAAATACTGATCCACTTTCTCACCTGCTATCTGGGATCTGTGTGTAGTTTATCTGTGCTTATCTATTGTAGTTATTGTCTATATATTTAGTCAGATTTTATAATGCAATGCAAGTGGGTACATAGTAGGTATAGAGAGTTTAATTTTGATGTTTCCCACAATTTTATTTATATCTTACTGTAACACATGCACATCTTATCTCTCTTCTTGGTCCTATTTTTTAAGGCAGGGGCTACCTTTGTTTTAGTGCTTAGAAGAATGTCTTATTAGTAATAAGTATTTGTGCTTAATAAATATTTCTTGATTGTTAAATTGGTTACCATTTGGGGGCAGAACCCTAACAGCAAATAAACAGGCTTAAATCATTATAGCAGAGAGTCAATATCAATCTTAAAAGTAAATTTATGAATAGTATTTTATGGAGAGAAATGGAGTTCGGTGTAAATTCAAATTTTGAAATCCAAACGTGCTATGATATAATGGAAAGGTGTGAGATTTGTCTTCAGCCCTGACATCCCATAGTTTGGGGCATGATCTCAGGCAAGTAACTTCATAGTATCTCTATTTTCCCATCTGTAATATGAAGATCATACATCCCCTCTTCCTATTTCACAGCAATGATTAAAATTGTTAACAGAGTTAATATATAGGAAAGTGCCATAAAAGCTATAAAATTAATGTACAGATTTTAGGATTATTGGTATTCTGAGGCAAACCAATGATTTTAAAGAAGGCACTAAATATTTTTCATTTTTTAACTGAGCTGGTATTAGTCTTGTCTACTAAATTCATTCTGAAAAGTACAGGGTAGAATCCATCAGTCCTTTAGAACACAGGACCTATTAGGGGAGTGAATACCTAATTTCAAGATCTTACCCTTAGAATAAGAGGGATATGTGCCATCAGTGGAATTGAAGTCTGGAGTAGAGTGAGAGGGAGGAAAACTAGGACTTCTCCCTATTCCCATACAGTCTGTTTCCGCCCTCACAATGGATGCTGATGTGCCCCTCCTTTGCTCTGTCTCTATATTCCTTTACATTCATATCTCAAACCATATCTCCAACTGCAACCTCATTCAAAGTGTAAGGCTAGAGAGCAGTGGTGAGCATTCCTCCCTCAGTCTTAATAACAACCATGATGCATGCCCCTCTAAGTTCTGATCGTAAGGGAATTAGAAACTCTATGCGATTTTTAAAAATAAAAATATGCCAGGAGCTCAAAAAAAAAGAAAAGAAAGAAAAGAAAGAAAGAAAAGAACTGATCATAGGGGTCTCAGCTCATTGTAGGAGAGGTGTATCTGGGAAAAACCCTCTTGTAGAATGTTTCAGGATGGAAGGAATCAGAGGAGTCACTGAGCTGAAACCCTAATTTTAGACCATGGAGTCATCCTGGCACATTTTATTTGTACGCCTGAAAATAAGATATTTATTGGAACTCGGTGAGTGTTCCCTAGGCTCTGATCCCAGAGACGCTCCTCCATAACTCACCAGAGACTCAGGTCAGTTCTGAGACGATAAGTTACTGCTGAGTCACTGAAAATACTTGGGTTGGAAAGTAGAAGGAGAGGGTCCTATGAAGAGAAGATGCTGATGTGTTCTCTTATGAATAGAAAAATGAGCCCTAGCTGGTTTGGCTCAGTGGATAGAGTGTTGGCCTGCAGACCGAAGGGTCCCAGGTTCGATTCCAGTCAAGGGCATGGACGGACCAGTTGCAGGCTTGATCCCCGACCCTGGTCAAGGTGCATGCAGGAGGCAACCAATTGATGTGTCTCACATCAATGTTTCTCTCTGTCTCTCCCCCCCCCCCCCCCGCCGCCCCTTTCTCCTCGCTCTAAAAACCAATGGAAAAATATCCTTGACTGAGGATTAAAAAAAAAGAAGAAGAAGAAAGAAAGAAAAATGAGGCTGCCCCGACTCATTCTCAGGGTGAAAAGCATTTCCTA
Organism: Cnephaeus nilssonii; assembly: GCF_951640355.1. Taxonomy (NCBI): domain Eukaryota; kingdom Metazoa; phylum Chordata; class Mammalia; order Chiroptera; family Vespertilionidae; genus Cnephaeus; species Cnephaeus nilssonii. The sequence goes on from NC_137079.1 coordinate 18,953,242, forward strand.
TTGAACTGCTCTCCTGATCGTGGCCTCTTACTGAGCCATCTGCACTTTGCCTGGTTCCTTTCAAGCCCAATGGTCAGGGAGTATAAGCCAGCTGGCTGAGATGCAGAGTATGGTCCAGAGGTTCAGGAACAGTTTGCAACTGTGAGCCAGAGCCAGGCTGATTATTTCAGAGTGGGAAGCCATGACCCTTGGCATATGGGAGTTGTTAGTTAACGCTCTGGAGTCCTTGGGCCTGTTAGGGAAGGGCTGAGAGAAAGCACTTAGATCCCTGCTGAGCTCCTTACTGCAAATTAGCTTCCTTGTTCTGGTGGCCTGTGCAGAAGGGGGGATTCTCCAACCTTGGAAGTGTGTGTATGGATGTAGGATGGTTCTTCAAGATGGAAAAGAGAGTCAGTTAAACTTCTATTAAAAAACAAAAAGTTTTGTTAATCCACAGTGCATTCCTTTTTAGAGCAGAAAAGCTTTTTCTTTTTTAAATTTTTTCTTTTTTGTTTAAAATATTATTGATGTCCCTCTATTTTCCCCATTTACCCCTTCCACCCCACTGCCCCCACCCCCAGGCCTTCACTCCACTATTGTCTGTGTCCATGTGTTGTGCATATATGCATATAAGTTATTTGGTTAATCTCTCCCTGCCCTTCCCACCTCCCTTCCCTCTGAGATTCCTTAGTCTGTTCCATGTTTCCATGTCTCTGGATCTATTTTGTTTGAATCTAATGAACAAAAAAGAAAGGCTGTTTCTTTAGAGCAATCAGTCTGAGGACGTGAGCTGACTCCGCCAGAATGTACATGGACAGTGGACAGAGCAGGTAGCTGTTAACACCAGGCTTTACCTTTTTCCCTGAGCTCTTTACCAAGAGACAAGTTTCGCAGTTAACTTCCCTCCCTGTCTGTTTTCTTCTGTCTGTGCAAACTGGGTGATGACATTGACTCTCTTCACAGGAAAGCACTAGGTGAGGATTAACTAAGTAATGAGAGCAAATTGGAAGGGTGATGGAAATGCTCAGTAAAATCGCTGATAGACATCTCCCAGTGGGAGAATCCCTTCAATGCTCCTTTCATCTGGGTCTGGGCAGCAGCATGCACCATCACTGTCTTCAGTCTCCTCAAGCCTCCCCCTCTGAACCCGTGCCTCTGAGCAGCTTTGAACTATTTATCGAAATGATGTCCTACTTCTCCCACTAACAGCCAGAGCAGCAAAATTCATTTTCCTCTGTATGGGGAGAAACGGAGACAGGAATTTGGCCAAATTGCAAGTGATTCCTCCTTGCTCCCATACCGAAGAAAACAGCTATTCCAAAATATTCCTACCTGAAGACACACTTTACAAACTTTCTAGAGAACAGTTTAGTAAAATATGTGTTCAAAATTCTTAGAAATTTGAGTGACTCTTGACTGAGGAATTCCACGTTCCTCTCACTTGTCTCTTCTTCACACCAGAGTGCATAGCCTTCAAGAGAGAATTGAACCCCTTTTGCACATGGAATTAACCAGTTGCTAACCCTCTCTGCCCACCCAGTTGCTAGGGGTCTCACAAATCTGCTACTTAGTGGGCACCGCCTCTGACAGGCTGCTCGTTCTCTGGTTATGGGCACGTTCAAGAAAATGTATATATTTGCACAGAACCGTGGAAAAGTGGACATGAACAGGTTTGAGTGATCATAGTCCACACTTTTTATTTTCAGATGAGGGGTCTGAGACTCTGAGAAACCTACAGAAGCAACTAGAACCCAGGCCACATAACTCCTGTCTGAGCTTTTCTCTATTATGGAAGCTTAACAATGTGGGACTTAAAGCAGAGAGGTCATTGTAGGCATGAACCTTTAAAAAGCAGAAAAAGAAGTTATGCTTGTATTATGTATCGTGGTTTGATCTAAGAATCCGCTCTTAGAAATATCTACAGCTTATTCTGCATAAGTTAGAGACTGGAGCCATCTACATTCAATGCATTCAAATTTTATATCCAGGGAGTATAAATTATAAAATAAAAAAGGAGCATTTTTTATTGGCTACTCAGCTAAGTTTCAATGTACTGTGGGTCCCTAAATCTGATCTTGACTAGGGCACTGTGGGCAAGTGGTTACTAAATACTAAGGTTTTTACATACTGTGTTAATTTTATGTGTCAACTTGACCGGGTCACAGGTTGCCCAGACATTTGGACAGACATTATTCTGCATGTACCTGTGAGGGTGTTTCTGGATGAGATTCACATTTGAATTCATAGGCTGAGTAAAGTAGATTGCCAGTCACTGGGAGACCAAATTAGAAAAAAAGAGCTGAGTGAGGGGGGGGTGGCGGTCGTGGGGCGGGGGGCTCCTGCCTGTCGGCGTTTAGCTAGGATATCCATCTTTTCTGGTCTTTGGACTCAAACTAAAACATGAGCTCTTCTTGGATGTGGAGCCTGTTGGCTTTTGAACTTGAACTTTCACCATAGGCCAATACCTACTACTGTTTTCCCTGCCCTCGCTAACAGCTTCCATGACTCCCAAATGGCAGGGTGGTCCATGTGCATCTGTGCACAGGTGGTCAAGGTCTACAGGAAGATTTCTGCTTTCGTGGGATGTTTTCCCATGGTTTGATCTAAGATACCAAAGAGTGCAGTTTTGGTTTTTCCAAAATAATTCTCTTACACAGGCCATCTTAGATATGAAAATATGCTGCCCCTGTTCACTGGGCTGCACTGTGTCGTAAAGAGAACTGGGAGTAGAATCCCTGGTTTCTTCTTTTTTTAATGTTTTTATTGATTTCAGAGTGAAGAAGGGAGGCGGGGGGAAAGGGAGAGAGAAATAGAAATATCTATGATGAGAGAGAATTATTGATCAGCTGCCTCCTGCACACTCCCCACTGGGGATCAAGCCCACAACCCTGACATGTGTCCTGACTGGAAATAAAACTCTGACCTCCTGATTCATGGGTTGACACTTAACTGCTGAGCCACACTGGCTGGGCTAGAAGCCCTGGTTTCTAATCCCTGCCACTAATTTAATATGTGACCTTGGAAGAGAAACTGCCATCCTAAGGCACCTCATTGCTAAAATGAAGAATCTGGAAGAGATCACTGGTTTCCACACTGTGTATTACTAAACACTGAAGTTTCTTAGATGCCCTCAAGGCCTCAGGAGGTTGGGATTAGATTCTCTGGACCCCTTAACCTGGACTAAATCAAAGAACCTTAGCATTGACCTGTGTTACATGTTGGGCTTCTGTACACAATTTTGTTTGAGAGCAGGGATTTTATTGAATTCTAACACTAAGTGACCCCAAGATTCTGAAAAAATGGCTTAAAGTGAAATCAGAGTTCAAACATCTATTTTTCAGGCATATGATCAATACTGCCTTGTACAAGAAGAAAGAAACTACCACAAAAAGGAGCAAAATCAGATGTAGGCGTTTTCAGAACTAAAATATACTGCCAGGATAGTCTCTGAAACATCGCTTTTTCTGTCAGAGGTGATATGGGAGGGCGTTTTTTCAGGCAATTACATCATGATTCATGTTGCTTATAAAAATCTTTAACTCAATACTTCTGCCTTACAAACTCGAACGGCAACCCAAGTTAGTGACCCAAAGTTTTTACAACCTTGCTCTCTGAAAGCGGTATTTAGAAGCTAAGGAATGTCAAGAAATAGGAAAATATGCTGGGAAAATTCATTACCCTAGCAAGCAGGGGACACATGGCTTATTCCCATTTTACGAAGTTGAATCAGTAGAATTGGCCTTGAGCTGAACCGATCGGTCTTGTATTTTTTCTGGCATTTCAACTCTAACCCAAATGCAGAGTAGCAAAGGCCAAAGGACCAGTGGAGCGAGCCAGTGATGCCAACACTTCCAAGGGTCCTGAAATTAACTCAGGCTCTGGAGTCCCTCAGGACAATGGTGACCAGGAGCCTGTTAGAACTTCTCAGAACTTTCACCAATAAGAACAGACTTTCGGCCGAAACCGGTTTGGCTCAGTGGATAGAGCATCGGCCTGCGGACTCAAGGGTCCCAGGTTCGATTCCGGTCAAGGGCATGTACCTTGGTTGCGGGCACATCCCCAGTAGGGGGTGTGCAAGAGGCAGCTGATCGATGTTTCTCTCTCATCGATGTTTCTAACTCTCTATCCCTCTCTCTTCCTCTCTGTAAAAAATCAATAAAATATATTAAAAAGAAAAAAAAAAAGAACAGACTTTCACCAATGAGAACAGTCCTTCTGAGTCCAAGTTGGGCTGAGCTCAAACCTCCTAATACCTGGGCTTATAAATTATTCCCCTGTTTTATCTCTTCCAAACCCTGTGACAAACCTGAAGAAATACCCTTGCAAAAGAGTCTTGGAGGGTTCCTGGAACAGATGAACTAAGATCAACAATATATTCCTAAATAAATGAAGCATCTATTTGAATAAAACTCTGCCTTATTGGGCCTATTTTCTATAGTGTATTTCTATGTGGCATATGTTCTAGAAAAGGCACATTTTACTTTATAAAAGCAGATGTTTAGGGAAAGTTTCGCAAAAATGCACAAATTATAATAAATTTATATTTATTTGAATGTTTTTAATTTGATACTCTCTCCAGTGATTTTTTTCTGGCTTCTTCCTTTCATCTGAATCATTATGTTTATTACATAAATGGAGCACGTCACCTGATGTTCATTCTCTGGTAGACTTGCTGGTAGTTCTAACTCCCAGCAAATAGTAAAACAAATGTGAGCAGGGACACTGAAAACCACATGAAACCTATGGGATAACTGAAAATTTCTAACCTTTACCCTTACATACATACCCAAGTTTCCATGTTTACCTCAACCTCCTCTACCTTTTCTTTTAATTTTTCCCATACCCTCCCCCAACCTTCATCCTCACTCAATTCAAATCCTTCACTGCAATCCATGGATTTTGCAGTTGGTCCATTAAATTGCTAGCTCCATTGAAAACTATGGCTGGCCAAGTACTAGTTAACAGGAGAATTCTAGATGGCCCTTTGTACACAAACCTCATTATGTAGTTTGGGTCTCTGCAGGTTGTTGTATAGTCAGCCCTGCAGCAGAGACTACACTGTGATCTCCAACAGGGCAAGGATCAGAATGTTGATACATATTCTAGACACTTTCGTGAGTAAGTTGCTAAAATATCAGCAGAGTGTTATGGTAATGGCTCTGAAGTCAGTCAGCTTGGCTTTACATCATCACTTACCAACTATATAACCCTTTGGATAGTTATTTATCCACTGTAAGCATCATATCCATCATCTGGAAAAGTATATAATAATACCTGTCTTTGTGTTGTCATGATTATTAAGTGACCTTAGTTACATGTGTTAAGTGTGGTACTAGACCCTAAAAAGACTTTGATAAGTATCTTTTTCCTTCCTTCCTTCCTCCCTTCCTCCCTTCCTGCCTTCCTGCCTTCCTTCATCCCTCCCTCTCTTTCTATTTTCCTCTCTCCCTTCCTCCCATTCTTCCTTCAACCATTTTTGATGGCATATCTGGGAGTATTAACAGAATGGATATCTACACCACTGCTTCTCAAAGTGTAGTCTTCTAACCACCACCAGCAGCAGCATCACCTGGGAACTAGTTACAAGTACAAATCCTCTGGCCTACCCCAGATCTCCTACATCAGAAACTCTGGGGTTGGGGCCCAGCTATCTGTGTTTTAACAAGCCTGCCAGATGATTCTGAATCTGAATATTCTGGTATGAGGTTTTAAGTCATGCAAGAGGATATCTACTTCCAGTTAAGGTGAAAAAAGGAATGCCTTGGCTAACATTGTAGTTGGGCAGTATGGCAGAATGTAGAAACACTATTAAAATTACTAGAAAAGCACTGTCTTGAGCAGTTCAGTCTTTTGGGGGTGTGCCTTCTACTCAAGATGTAAATAGGATAGGAAAAACAGCACTAGTAACAGCTGCTCCATAATTATTTAGTCATTATCAAGTAACTAAACAGCATGAGAGTGTTGACCAAATACTCTCTTGGGTAATTAACAGTGGAAGTGTGAACGTTTCCCAATTCAACAAATATCAGAATACAACTCACAAATATTGTGAGTAACATGGAGCAACTAAGTAGATGACCTTTCATTGCCTTCCTTCAGGGATGTATTTTTGGGGCTTTCTGGAGAATTCTATAGAATGAAATTGTGGATAAGACCTGGGAGGAGACTTCTCTAGTGTCATAGCAACCATAACAATGTTAACATACATTAAGATACACAGAAGACTTCATGAAATTTTCATGGTCAATAGCTATGTAGAACATTTTGAAGGATACAGCCCCTCACCCATCTCCCCATATGATACATCTTTTAAAACTGAACTTCCTTTCTTGCTCTTTTAGAGAAGAACCTGTTAGGATATTGTCAGGATTTGTTCTAGCCACAGAGGGGAAAGTGGAAAAAGCTGTTCATTCTACAGTTGAAGAATTATTTTATTTATTTATTTTTGCTAAAATATTTTTTGGAGAAGTTCTGATATAATTCCTCTTAGGATTTTTCTCTTTATCATTGTAATAATAGTATTTAGCTTTCCCTATTATAAGTAAGAAACTATACTCACTGCAATATTTTTGTTAGTCATTGGTATAATTTTTCTACTCACTTTTTCCAAATCTACTCTACCTATCTTGAAAAATGAAAATAATAGCTTTAAGATAAATCCTAGTGATAATTTCCCATTAACCAAAGACAATGGAAAAAATACAGGAAAATGAGAAATGCATCATTTTTGAAAGGTCAGATTCTCATACACAGTATTTTAAAGCATTTAAAAACAGCAGTAATATTTGTTTATAATGTTCAATAATGTTGCAGTTATTGGACCTCAATGAGAAATTTATTTATTTACAAAGTACTTCTAAGCTAATCAAATTCTTCCAGCCTAGTGTTGTTCAATAAAAATATAATGAGTCATATATATAATTTAAAAATTGTAAAAGCCAAATTAAAGAAAGGTCAAGAGAAACAGGTGAAATTAATTTAAGTAATATATCCTACTTAACTCAGGATATTCAAAATATTGCCACTTCAACATCTAATCAATATAAAAAAATCAATGACATCTTTTACATTTTTTTTCACATTAAGTCTTTGAAATCCAGTATGTATTTTATACTTGCAGCACTTCTCAATTTGTACTAGCCCCGTTTCAAGTTCTCAACAGCCACCTGTGACTACTGGACAGGGCAGTTTGAGACATAGAAAAAATGATAAGTCTATAAGATATCTTCTTAAATAAAGTTCCCCAAATATAACAGATTATAAGATAAAAATGTATACACCAACAAATAATTATCACTAAAGTAAAAGTGTGTTGAATGCAAAGCTATTGATTTTTCAGTAATTATATATGTTTAGAAACAGTGTTTCCTATTACTCTAAAACTGTTCTTGAAAGACAGCATTGCAGTTCAGTTGACAAGTGTAGATACTTGAAGATGAAGTGGTTTTGTACCATCCATGTTTAAATTTGACGAGCTTTATCAAGTGCCTTGCATTCTTGATTTTGGGATACACTATTCACATTTCAACATTTTTGAATACGGAACACATCTTGCAATTAATGTATACATTTGAGATGTTTGTACTTCTTTTCCTGGAACTTTGTTATATCCTTCTCAACACGGAAAGAGTTCTCAGACATTATGTGGTGTTTTTTTTGTTTTTTTGTTTTTTTTAGAATGTTTCACCACTTGATAGATGAATTTCTTAGAATTTTTATTAAGGATCAGAATTTAAAGGTGGGACTATACAAATAACAAACAACAGAATTAGTGTTTGCCTTGAATAAGCAAAGGTGAGGGGGACAAAGGACAGCTTTCTCTTCCAGCTCCACTTCAACCACAAGGATAAAAATCTATGAGATCTTATGATACTTGACCTTGTTAATATCCACATACTATCCTGCAGAGGTGGCTGGAACTGAGCTTCCCCTTTGTATGGTAGAGGAACAAGTGATCTCTGGATGATGACTATATTCTCTAAAACAGACCCAAAATAGTGGCTAATACAATGTATTTTTTATACCACTGCCTTCTTCCAAGAGGCATCAATGGTGGCTTGCCTGCATTTATATAAATATAGAACTAGACCCTCAGTCAATCTGTCCTATTAGAACAAATCCTTTTATACTCTTTAGGCAGGAAAGATGAAGGCATGGGGTAGGGAGGTGATTAGGACAGAGGTCCTAGTTTACTGCTCATTCTAAATGTAATTGAATTACTGAAAACGATTTATCTTCCATGGTAATAGTCAGACTCTCATTTTTATACAAGTCACATTTGTCTTTTAGAGAACTCAAAACATTTTTAAACACCAATTCCAATAATACTGCGTGCCAAGGTAAATAAGAGGTCAGAATAACTACAACATAAAGCTTGGCTAAAAGACTGCATCACAACGCAAGTACTTATTATTTTACATATATGTAAACAGACATTGTATATCTCTCTCCACCATCTAGGAAATCTGCGGAATAAGTTCTTATTGTCCCTTCATACCCTGTTAATATTGAGCTTCCTCTATTTCACTGGCCCCGAGCCTCAGGGATGGTCACAAAGTCAGTGGCATAAGGGAACCTGGGGTGCCTGATTCTGTTGACTTCTCATCGGAAGGTGAGCCTCTCATAAGGGCCAGGATCTAGAGCCCAGGTTACTGCTCATGTGTTTACATCCAGCTAATAGAATGCATGCAGAGAACTTCAGCAAGGACACTCCTCTGAAGAGGCAAGGAGCATGCAGCTACCTGTGGGGTGGGTCTTGCACCATTGTATTTCATGGAGGTGGTGAGTCCACTTCCACTGGGAGGAAATGAGTTGTTTTGGGTTATTGTTCTCTCAATTCAACATTTTATTTTGATGTTTCAAGAGGAGGAAAAACTTGAAAAACTTCCTCATTTGTATTTCCTCTGTAAGATCCTGCACAATTTCTACTACCGATCTTTTCCAGGGGCTTACCCAGAATTGCTGAAAAAGGATTGTGGGCATGTTCAACCACAGCCTCAGCATCAAAAAGCTCTCTAGCTGTGCCTTCTATTCTTTAGTTCCTGCCGTTTGATTGAGGGGTGGCCCCCAAACCAAAACTGGGATTTACTGGCATGTAGGAATTTGTGAAGCTTTAACCAGTGTCTTTTGAAGACCTTATGTGGAGGGCAACATTTCATCCCGAACAAAACCAGACCTGTATAAATCTTTTACCAGAGACTCCAGAATTGAAAGAGAGGGAGAATTACTGTTTGTTTTTTTTTAGAACTAAGATAGGGAAGGGACCAAGTATGAGATGCCCTAAAGTTGGCTCCCTGGTCAGGGGATCAGCAAGTGGATAACACTGACCGTACAACAGTGGCCAGAATGCAGAAAAATAAAGCTTGCACTTGTCGACTTCCGGCAGAGCATGTGTAGGTTCTGGTGGAAGTCTGCCCCTGTCTCAGCCTGGAGCTTCTATCTTTGAAATGGAAGGTAATTGCCGGCAGCTAGAGCTCACAGGCATACCACATGATGAGTGAGGTCATGTTAATAAAACCCTTGGAAAGAGAAGCAATCTGAAACAGCAGGGCTATTACCGTTCCAAGATTATTTTATAAAAGTGAACCTGAAGTTCAGCGTGATGATTAACAAGCTATTAGAGCCAAGCTATTGATTTCTCTATCTTTAGAGTAGCTAATGCAGTGCACACCCACAGCCCACAGCCCCAAAGCTCTCCCTTCTTCCTGTGCTTCGTGATGGCACTTTCCTTGGGAAAACGCAAATCATTTAACACATGGGACATCTTTATCATGCAGGGGCTGGGAGAGAGGAAAAACACATAAATGGGTTGTGTGTTGTATTAATGTTTGCTGATAACAAAGGTCAATACAGATACAGATACATAGAAAGTAGAAAGAAAAAGTAAGGCATTACTCCAAAGTCCTTTACTCTGGAAGATCTAGTGTTCACTGTTCTATGTACATCATGCACTTACATATGTCTGTCATCATATCAAGCATGTTTTATGACTTCTTCTTTGTTTCTTTCCGCTCCTACTCATCACAAATAACAATATCACTGATGGTTTCTCGTGTCCCTTAACATAGATTTCACTGTTGTTTCTATCTGCAAAATATTTCATGGATGACATACTATTAGCTAAATCATTTAACCATTCTCCTGTTGATGGACAAAGAGGGTGTTTACAATATTTTTACTCTCATAAATAATGCTCTGATGAATCTTGTGCGTACATCTTTGATCTTTTGACCAAATTTCACTCAGTGATAAATCCATGGAAGTAGCGTGGATGTGTTGAATCAAAAGATTTGGAGATTTTGTATCTTTAAACATATTGCCCACCTACCCACCGGAAAGGTCATACCAGATTCTTTTCTGCCTGCACTGCAATAAAGTGCTTGCCCAAACCTTACCAACACTGGGTAATGTCAATGTTTTGATCTGTGACAAACTGATAGGGGAATGAAATGTCTGATGATTTTTACATTACATTCTAGCCATGCCATATCAGACTATAACTGAATGCAGTTGTTATGTGTCAGGGGACCTGGTTTAACTCATAGCACACTGTTTGAATCTGTTTAATAACCAACTATGATATAATGAGACTTTGCTGTCGTTTTGAAAAAGAAGCCAAGTATTCACATGGTTTAAATTATACTCTCTCATTTACACCCTCGATGTGCTAGATCATCTGGGAAGCCCTTTGGAGATGCCCCAGATGACCCAGTACAAGTTGTTAGCTGCACTCTCCATGAAAGAGAGACTGTTCTGGCCCGAAGACCATGATCAAGAAAAGCATCTTGGAAAAAAGTACTAGTCTACAACTGAGATGGCTCCATTGGGTGGCCTGTGGCACTTGCTTCACTAGGAGGTACTAATCCCTTTGCCTTCAGCACTAATATTTTCACAGTTTTGACATGTTTTAAAGGTTATTGTCTCCAGGACAGGTAATTGAGGAGACCTCACTCTTCATCAGGAAGCATTCTATCTTTATTAAACAGCCACACATAAAGCAGCGTATTTCTCTTTTCACTGACAGGTTATGCCAAGATTTACAAGGCCTGGTCTACATGAAAGCAAACACATGTTTGGGCAAAGATTCAAATAAGTCAAAGATATAGGGTCAGCATTACCCTAAGACAAACGTGAGGACTTGCGCCTCTTTTGCCTGCACCAGAGGCCAACCCTCAAACACGCAAACACACGTACACACATACACCAGTGCTTTTCATTTTTAAATACTGTTTTCAAATATTTGCTTTGGATTCAGGTTTCCATGAAGACACCCATGATTGGTTTACTGTGAGTTACCTTCTGGCACATTGATCTGCTCAAACCTTTTTGACTATTGTCAACTAATTAATTTTGAACCCCGTGATAACATATGTTCCTCAAATTACTTTCAGATAGTTTGCATTCTATGTACATTACAGATAGAAAAATGAGGAATGAGAAAGTTATCTTGAGCCTGTATTTTGAAACCTGGTGTTTGGAATTCTAGACGTTGATGTCTCCTGCCCCGTTGCTAAGCCCTTTTTCTAGATAAGCATCCAGCAGCTATCCTGGAATGTGGCTGACTGGTTAATTCGTTCTGGGTAGTACATCCATATGCCAAATTTTAGGTTTCTCAAACTTTTCTCTGTGACTACAAGTGAGCACTGTGTTCTCTAGTCTATTCCATAAGCTTCAGTGTCCTTTGTTTTGCCCTCATTTCCCCCCTTGTGACAACCACAATACATTACACAAACAGTGAAGGATGAGGGTGCGCAGGGCACACTGACAGGCACTTGTCCTGGGTCCCTGGAGCTGAGAAGTCCCGAGCCAGCCAGGGGGTGCTGGATCACTATTAGCCCTTATAGGTGCCACACTCATCCCCCAGGCCCTTGGCTTCTCTATGGCTTCCCAAAATACCTTCATCTGGAGTTTGTTAATGATAGGTGCTCTTTTTAGAATTTAATTAGATAAAAAGCACTGGTCATCAATTTTGGGGTAAAGAATCAGAAAAATCAGGTAAATCAGGAATACCTGGTAAATGAAGATTAACCTTTTGCACTCGGATGTTGAGTGTGACTCGACACAGTTAGCATTAGAATAAAGGAATAGAGAAAAAAGCAAGTGAGTGCAAAGGGTTAAACTTTATAATTTTGGTGCAGAGAGCATGTTAGGGTGAGTCAGGGGACTTGGTTTAAGACCCAGATTTATCTCTTACAAGTTATAGAATCTTGGGTAGTTCTATTCATATATTTGAGCATTAGTTTCCTCATCTATGGGATGCAGTGAAGATGAGGTCATATATAATTAACCTTGCCATGACATTTGGCACATTGTAGGTACTCATTGAAAAGTGGCTATCATTTTTACTTAAGCGCTCTATGGCTTTATATTTCTACTAGAGGCCTAGTGCACAAATTCGTGCACCAGTGGGGTCCCTTGGCCTTGCCTGCAGTATCAGGCTGAAACTGGCTCTCTGACATCCCCTAAGAGGTCCCGGATTGCAAGCGGGTACAGGCCAGGCTGAGGGACCTCACTGGTGCACGATTGAGGCAGAGGGATACGGGAGATTGGCCAGCTGGGGAGACCACGGAAGGGCTCCCGGGTGTGTCCAGCTCATCTCACTCAGCCCCAATCGTCCGGACCCCAGCAGCAAGCAAACATACCAGTCGAAGCATCTGCCCCCTGGTGGTCAGTGCACATCATAGCAAGCAGTTGAGTGGCCTTAGTATGTCATTAGCATATTATGCTTTGATTGGTAGAATGAACAACCAGACACTTATTAGGCTTTTATTATATAGGATGATTTACTATATATCAGTAGCAACTCTAGTACATCTTGGCTTGATAGGTACCACTGAATGTGAAGTGGGGGGTAAATGGAATGATACTGTCTGAGCCACAGAGAAAAGGAGTAAGAAAGCAATTAAATGTATCTCTTTCTGCTTGGCAATATCCAAAGAATAAGTGCCTTGGAGCAGGAAAAGTTGGGATATCGGATTTCTTCATAGCTGTAGTAAAGTCCTTTTTAGAAAGTAGTAATTTTCTCTCCATATTGATTTTTTTCAGTTTTATTGAGATATAATTGTCACATACAATGTAGAAATCTAAGGTCTTACCACAATAAGTTTAGTTAACAGTAATAATTTTATATAGATATAAAAAAAAAAGAAAGAAAAAAGTGTTTTTATTTCCCCTTGTGCTGAGAACATTTAGGATTTACTCTCTTAGCAACATTTAAATATACAGTACTGTACTTTTACATTTCCTAAATAAGTCTAGGGGGAAATGTGAAGGCCAGGAGTGAGTGTGATTTCACCAGGATGAGAATCAGATTTACAAATTAGTATGGGCAAGGGTATCGCTTGGTTTGATTTAGACCAGGAGACAACAAACTACAACCCCAAACATAAAGTTTTATTGGAACACGCTTATTTACAACCATGGCTGCTTTCGCGCTACCACCTCAGAGTTGTTTAATTGCAAGAGAGACTCAGAGACCATATTGCCCTCAAAGCTGAAAATATGTACTATCTGCCCTTTTACAGAAAAAAAAAAATTGTCAACCTTTGATTCAAATTATAATAGCACTAGAGGCCTATTGCAGGAAGATTCCTGCAATAGGGCTTCCTGCTGCGGTCGCCGCCCCGCCTGCTTCCTTCCCTTTTCCCCTGGCCCGCCTGCTTCCCTCCCTTCTCCCTCCCTTCTCCCTGCCCCACCTGCTTCCCTCCCTTCTCCCCGCCCTGCCTGCTTCCCTCCCTTCTCCCCTGGCCTGCCTGCTTCCCTCCCTTCTCCCCCAGCTTGCCTGCTTCCCTCCCTTCTCTCCCACCCCGCTTGCTTGCTTCTCCACAGCTTCGCTCCCTTCTGCAGTGCTTGGCTTCTTTCTACACTGTCTTCAGTCTTCGCTCTGGCCTAGATATGCAAATTAACCCCCATCTTGGTTGGGTTAATTTGCATACTCGCCCTGATTGGCTGGTGGGTGTGGCTTGGTAGCGAAGGTACAGTCAATTTGCATGTTTCTCTTTTATTAGTTAAGATTGTTTCTGATTGAATAGGCAGTGGTGGTCCCATCACATAAAGTTTATACTACCGAAAGGCACATAATACAGAGGCTAGAGGCTTAAGGAAAAGTATATGTGAATCCATTTATTTGGAATAGGAGGGAGAATGTCCCAGCACCATCATTCTTGTGAGGATGCATGCACACAGGTAGGACTGGGAGTGAGAAGATGGAACTGAAGTATCTTCCATGAGACAGTTACTCTGGCTGGGCTACAGTTCGTCAAGTCTAAGGGAAACCATCTCATAGAGGTCTAAGGAAACAGGAGTATCACTCCATATAAAGGCTCAGAGAAACATATAGTAAAGGGTTATACTGGTGAGAAATATTTCATAAGGAATATCAATAAGAATTTGTTCCATATTGAGAGGATATGTTTTGGATCCCAGACCAAATAGACCTTGCAGCAAGAAATGAAAGGTCAATTTAGGCAACTTCATTTAGGGGCAAAACTTATGAAATAACAACTCGACAGCTATCCAATGAAGAAATAGGAGAGAATGTTTATCAATTGCCATTGGTTGCCATGAACTGCCTGCATGGAATTTTAGGGTTGGAGCGACAATGGGTGTATATGCCTATGTGCAAACTGTAAAAGAAAAAAAGACCTGGATCCATTTTCATCAAAAATAGAGAAAAAAAATTGTTCTGTTGTATGAAACTCTTCTGATATAAAATATTGTGTAATTCATAAACAATTCTGTATGACCATTTTAATTCATACAGGACTCACTAGCTACCCTCATGTACAAACCAATTTGCTCTTTGGGTGTGTTTATTTGATGCTTAAGTAGTAAACATTACCTTAGAGGATGTTTAAGTTTGTGAAAATGATGAATTGATGAATTATGTACATAGAAAATGTGGTCCCGGACCCTTCTCTCTCTGATCACCACCCTTAACTCTACACCCCACAAGCACACACTGCCTTCCCGCCGTGACACTGGCCACACTGTTTCTGCGACACACAAAGCCCATGCCCAGGATAAGCTTTCCTTTCAAGTGCCTATCGCGCTTTCAGCATGTGCTTTGAAGAGATAGTGACATTGCTATGCTCTGACATACACCATAATGTCAGCACAGCAGAAGCAAGTGGAAGATTCTACTTTTCTGATAATGATCAGTTGCTGTTTCCTGTCTTGAAGACGAAAGTTGAGCAAATGCAAAGGTCATCTGTGTTTATATTAACAATGCAAGAGTTACGCTGCATTTTCGCAACAGCATCAGGTCATTATTTATCCACTTGTCCTTTTTTTTTTTTTTATCATCCTTTGAACTGCCTACATTTGCTTATCGTGATATTTCTAAGTCTGTAAACAGCCCAAGTGTAGCTGTTCTATTTCTCTAAATAGAGTCTTAGGTCATTTTATTATCCAGCATTATAAGTCATAGGAATTCACCCATCTGTTGTCCTTCCGTATCTGGGGTAACTTTAACTCTTTAAGTCTATTGAAAAACTAGAAATATTATTGTGACATTAGTTTGTTACTTTTTCCTACAACATTCCTTTCTAATGTGTCCTTTTCCCTGAAAAATCACAAGGAAATCCTTAAACATTTGTTTTTTTGGAAGTGGCATTAAATATAATGACTTTTCCTCTTTCACTTGATTATTTTCCCTGGGATCAGAGACACTCAGTCTCTTCTTACCAACTCAAAGAAACCTTTAAAGATGGAAAGTCATAGAGCCTCCAAGGTCACCTTTCCAGTGGCCAATGGGCAGATCTCCATAGCAACGGGGTGGGGGTGCCGCGGCAGGGGTGTTGGGGGCAAAAGGCAGTTTAACACTAACCATCTTGTCAATTTGCAAATCATTACATTAGATTTCATGACATACAGGATTAAATTTTCTTGCATGTGCATTTTGTGGTCACAATGCATTGGTAGACCTGTTTTCAATTCATTTCACTATTTTTAATTTTAAAGTCCCTTCAGCAATGAAGAAAAAAATGAGCAATCAGGTTTGAATCAAGTGTTAGGAAGATTACAATTCATCAACTGATTATAAGATAGTTCTAATATGTGAGACAGAATACGCTCTCTTTTTATCATCTATCGGGGACAGATGCTCAACATCAAGAAAACTGAAAAATGTTTAATTACTTATGTTGAGTAGCTTATAAACACAATATGAACAGAAACAGTTTCAACCACACGATTATTTTGTTCCAAGTCCTTATCTGTTTCAGCTGGAATAGGTCTGACTGTTCTGTGTTAACAAACCACCCCAAAATCTTGGCAGTTTACAATGATCAAGGTCTATTTTTCAAATACACTACCTTCCCAGTGGGTGTTAGCAGAGGGTTCTGCTCCACCTCATTCTCTCTATGGGACCCACAGTGATGGAGAAGTCTCTCTTTTAATATCAATGCTCATTATGGCAAAGGTGAACCACAAGCACAAGCTATGTCTTAAGCTTCCACTGAGATACCACACAAGTCACTTCCACCCCATGTCCGTTTTAGTAGAAGAGCAAGTGAATCCAATTCTGATTTCAGCGTCTTAAGGAAATAAAATTCCACCCCACAGAGAGGGAAGCAACATGGGTGAATAAAATATACCACCCCATCAATCCCCAGCATCATTGGTTTATTTGAGTGAAATTTTTTTTCTTACAGATCCCTTTCTTCTTTATTTTATTTTATTTTTCCAACATCATTTATCTTCCTATTCCCTTTTCCAATGCCTCCACCCACCCTCTCCCCACCCCTGTCACCACAGTGTTGTCCATGTCCATGAGTTCTTTCTTTTTTTTCTTTTTTGCTCAATCCCTCCCTCTCCACCCCACCATGACATCGCACCCCCTCGATCCCTTTTAAAACATCAGCCTTAAAATAGTGCTTATGGAAATCAGCTTTACTAGTTCTATTGTTGGGATATTTTGTCTCTCCTAGTTAGCAGATTTCAATCATAGACTTAAATGGATAGAATTATCCATTATAGAATTATCACCACTCCTGGAACTACAGGTTTTCCTGCTTAGGGGTTTCACACATAAGTCTGAAAGGAGTTCACCCTTTAGTAAAAGGGCCAAAGCTCCATCCTACTCTGTCACGGGCTGGTTTCTTTTAGCAAGTTACTAAAACTAGGTACAGGGTGCTGGGGTGGCACTATTCAGCAAGTCTGCAGAATCTGTGCTTGTGACAGCTCCCTGGTAATTGGATCACTCCCTGATGGAAACCCAGCTTTTATTTCAGCAACAGTAATGGGTTGTCCTGGACCCTGGCCTCCCGTGAAGATGTCTTTATGTTGGATCTGCCCTATATCTAGGGTAGTTGGTTCAAGACTTAGAGAAATGACAGCTCTCTCCTACCAGGTAAGTTGCTTGTTTTTGTTTTGCTTTTGGGATAGGACCTAGTCATATTCCATCCACTATTGGAAAGCACAGATTAGCATTACATATGGAAGCTTGCTTACTCCTCCCCGCTGCATTACCGTTTTCCTAATTGAGCATGGGCTGCACCAACACCAGTGTGTAACCTTCTGCAAGTCAACATAGTCATGTTGGACCATAGTTATCAGAGGGTGGGAGTGGAGTGAAGTGTGGTTTCCTTAATACAACTAAATAACAAGCTGTACATTTTATAATTTGAGTGGGATTCGCGATATCCACAGATATTTACCCAGAGTTTCTCTTCTCTTTGTTTTGTAGAATGATGGGACCCAAACGGGAAAATTGGCCCAAAGAAATAATGGCTTCCAGCTTAGTGAAGCAGACCAAAGTGTGAAGGTAAGTGTTTTGAGACTCTGGTTTCCTAGGAGCAAGTCTTTGCCTCATCGCACGTAGTCACAGCCTCCTTTTACCACTTTGGCCCAAACACTAGGAAGCCTTCTGCCCACTGGCAGTGTTTCCCTTGCCATATGCTGATTACTAATGCCAGTAAAATACCTAGGTACTTTGGCAGTAACTTATACAAATACGCGTGTTTCTAATTACAGGGAAATTGTTAGAACACGACTTGGACTAGAGATACACAGTTATTAATCCGGGAAGAAATAGTGCTTTGTTTTTCAACAGAAGAAAATAAGAACTTTATTTTAATCATTTCTTTCCCTTTCTCTCTTCTTTTGTTTATTTGTCAAAACAAAATGCATGGGCAATTTCATAAACTGGCAATACCAGAAGTTCTTGCAAACCATGTGGCCATTTCTACTCAGACGGGACATACTGCATCTGTTACCTGGTTTACATCCACTTCCCTGCTGCAGCTGCATGCCCACAGCCCTGTGTCCTGCTGTTGTCTTTACCATGTGATATACCATGTACATTTTAAAAGAATAAATGTAAATTAATTAAAGTTGTTCTTTTAAATATATATATATATATCTATATAGTTTATGTGCATAGTTTTTTGCTTTTTCTGATCTTTTTTTCTTGCAGGTCAAAAGGTTAAACCTGAGAGTGGTATGTGTGTATGGAAATTGAATGTACTAGAGTGTCAAATGGGTTCTTTGGGCAAATTGCACAGTCCTGTTCTTGACGGTGCTGTTATAATTTGCGTTATCAAATCAGTATGTCTTCAGCCTTAGGACAGGGCTACTATTATTGTTGGTGGATTTTGCAACGTAATCTTGACTCATTCAGTGAACTGCACACAATCACCTGAGGCCAGAATCCCAGTCCACAGGAATTCCCTTTCAAGTGTGGTGAACTACACTCTTTTTTAAGATCCCCTTAAGAATTCTCAATTTCTTGCACATAGAATTGTTTTTGCTTATCAATGAAGCAGAGAATGTTTGTAATATTCCCTTTGCTTCACCACATTCAAAGAAGAAGAGAAATCTAGTAACATATCTATGAACAGCAATAAGTAATCTATTCTGCTTTCTTCTAGAACAAACCTGGCAAAGTGTTTAAGAACACATGTGCAGAGTCTGGGCAAATGGTGGCAGCTTAGAGGCACTTGGGTGAGGTTAGGTTAGAGACAGGTAAATGGAGGATCCGCCAAAGGGGCTTTTCCATTTAAACTTTGTACTGAGCTGACTCCCAATAATCTAAGTAGTTTGCTACAGTTTCTGGCAATTTGCATACGACCTATTATGTTCATCACTGAAAAACGGGGACTGTGCTTTTCTTTTTTGTGTAAACGATGAGTCAATGGCAAAGTAGCTACAGAGACACTGACAAAAGAAGGCATTTTGTCTCCTAGAAAATGCACCATTTGCTACGGTAGACATGCCCAGTCTAATTGGTTCTTGCGTTACACTGAAATCTTTTGTTTTCTTTTGAACACCTCAGAAACACTTGTTTTGAAGTTTGTTAATTTAAAACATCAGTCAGCATTCACTCATTGAGCATTACTTTACAAATAGGCATTAGGGATATGAAGATGAATAAGACATGGCCCCTGCCCTCCAGTGGCTCACAATTTAGAGATGTCTCCATGATGAAAATGGCTAGCATTTATTGACTCCAACTGTATCTCCTCAAGTCCATTACCTCATTTAATTTTCACAGTTAAGTGGAGTGAATATTGTAACACAAGCACAGGCACACATCAGATGTGACACTCAAAGAAATTAACTGACTTGCCCGTGATCACAAAATGATTACATGACCAAAGCAGAATTGTGATTTAAGCGCAGATTTCTTCAATTCTAGAGCCTATGCTCTTTTTGCTTCTATTTTATATCAAGCTAACGGTATAATACATAGTCACTCAGGACACATGACTGAATGGTTAGGATGACAGGCAGCACATCCTCTGTTTAGCAAGTAGACATCAGAGCCCTGGAAGAGCTCCTGACTTGCCCTAAGATTCCGTCCAAATCCACCCTTACCAATAAACAGGAATCCCAATGTTCTGACCTGGCATTTATTCTCAAGATTCCGAGGAACACCCATCCCTCACTCAATAGCCAGTATATCCCTTTGCATTATTGGTGACTTTGTCCATGTTTATTGAAACTTTCATGCTTCTTACTAGTCCTCAAGAGACAAGACCTCACAGGACAGTTAATATTCTCAGAGTTCCTCCAAAATACCTGTTTCCGAGGTCAGAGCCCACCTGGGAAAGGGTATCTCCATATACCCCAATCTAGGCTGATTTTGTATTGTCTAAGCTCATCTATCAATATCTCAGATTGTTTCTATTGTGTCCCTTCTTTAATTTACAAAAAAGAAAAAGAAAAGAAAAGAAACTTGGTGAGGTGACTTATCAATTTTTTTCTCTGATTATCACTATAAACCTAAAGGTTTGAACTTTGTCAGTGGGCATAGTGTTTACTGTATGAGATTGTTAAGCAGGTTAAAATGAGATAAGAAATGCCACAAGTACCTGGGAGGTATTACTTCACAAATGGTAAATGTTACTCTTTACTGGCTTAATGTGTTGCCCTTCCCAGGAACATTTGTTTTCACAGAAGATAAGTAACCCAACCCAGGTTAAAGTAGCAAATTTCTAATTGAAGAATTATTCTCCTCTGTTATCTGTTGGGAAAGGTAGATATATTTTGGTGGGATGTATGTGAGGAAGGAGGGCTCCTTGAAATACACCTGGTATAAGGCTTATCATTCAAGGGTCCTGGGCCTATCCCTACATGACAGTGGTAGAAAATTCAAGGATTTAAGGATAGGCATAACAATATATTACATATACTGAGAGCTCATTATGTACTAAACTTATTTTACATTTATTAACTCATTTAATCCTCTCAACAACCTTATAATGTAGGTATCCTTAGTTGTCTTCATTTTATGAATAAGGATTACACAATTTGTTCAAGACCACTTAGTCAAGAGGGAGATAAAGGAGTTAGATCAGATATTTCCTGACACCAAAGTCTGTGTCTTTAACACTATATCTCACTATATTTACTATCACTGCAAGGTCTGCTGTCTGCTCTTCCTGGGCAGACCCCAAATATCTTTGGCAAATCCTATTTAGAGAGAAGAGGTGCTTTTGAGTGGTGGTCAGTTAAACAATGGTTAAAGTTAATGTCCAGATCTAGGTCAAAGGGAAATGGGAAGAGTGGGATGACTGTGTTTTGGGGGAATATTTGTTATATTTGCAGTCATGTATGCAACATTGCCTGTATTCTTGAGTGGATGCTAGGAGGTGTGGCCAGAGTGGGCTTTGTAGAACATGGTATATGTTGTCAGTATCAACTTGAACAGCTATGGTGCTGGGGAGTGATAATTCCTTCCAGTGGGCTGGGCCCCGTTTCCTATCATCTTCATCTGGGGACCAAGCAGCATGGCATCAATGGGAGGGATATGTGAGGAGGCATCAGGAAAATGTCAGAATGAAAGAGAAACGCAAATCTCTAAAGGCTGTTTTAGCTCACCCCCCACTCCCTGCAATTAGGAAAGAGATGATAAGGGCCCAAAAGGGTAGAAGAGAGATTATAGATTTAGGGAATTCTTACCAGGTTCGTGGTGGAAAAGCAAGATATGTCCAGTAGCAGAGCCATGGAAACTATTAGAAACTGAGCTAATTGCAGACTTCTTATGTGCTTCAGGAAATGGAAAGGCATTTTTCTCTGAGGGGCTTGTATTTTTTCCAATTATCCTTGTTCAGGAAAGAATTCATCCTTTGAGCAATGTAACCTCCTGCTATGATTTCTCAACTCCACAAAGGAGAATAATTATAGATTAATAATGGACCAAAATAGAAAATGCTAAATGTGGGTAGCAGATAAGTGGAAAATATTCTGTCTTGTAAATTGCATTGTTTGGGTTCCTGGCAACTCAGAGGAATAATTCTCACCTAGGCAGCTCTGAATGAATGTGAGAATTCACTCCTCTTTCCAACCCATGTAAATGTTTAATCTCAGTGGGACTAGAATTGTGAAGTGTCCTAAGCTTGGTCGAGAGTAAAAACAATTTCTTCCTTGGGCTGAGCTATCTGTGGCCTTTCACATACATGATCGCTGGCACAGTTTTCAGGATATTTCTCAGTAGTACAATATAAACTTAAAGTTTTAACTTATTGAGAACCTTCTGTGGATCAGACCCTGTGCTAGATTATTTCCCACGTGTTATTCATTAAAAAAAAAAATTGTTCAGCAGCTAGCATGTGTCAGGCACTAGGCTGGGTGCTCAGAGCACTTTGCTGTCTCTTAATTCTAACAATGCCTCTGAAAAATGGGGAGGATTATGCATACCTATTTTACAAATTAAAAACAAAGGGATATTGCTTCGGCATATGTCAGAGATTTTTCTGCCTGTAGATTCCTCTAATATTTTTATGGTTTCCCATCTTATGTTTAAGTCCTGTATCCATTTTGAGTTTATTTTTGTGTATGGTGTAAGTTGGTGGTCTAGTTTCTTTTTTTTTTTTTTTTTTGCAAGTATCTATCCAATTTTCCCAGCACCATATATTGAAGAGGCTGTCTTGACTCCATTGTATGTTCTTGTCTCCTTTGTCAAATATTAATTGGGCATAGTGGTTTGGGTTGATTTCTGGGTTCTCTATTCTATTCCATTGATCTATATGTCTGTTCTTGTGCCAATACCAGGCAGTTTTGAGAACTGTGGCTCTGTAATACAGCTTGAAATCTGATATTGAGATCCCTCCTACTTTGTTCTTCTTTCTCAGGATTGCTGTGGCTATTCGGGGTCTTTTTTAATTCCAGATGAATTTTTGGAGAGTTTGTTCTGGTCTGTGATATATGCCATTGGTATTTTAATGGGGAGTGCATTGAATCTATAGATTGCTTTGGGTAGTATGGACATTTTAATGATGTTGATTCTACCAATCCATGAACACGGTATATTGTTCCATCTGTTTATGTCTTCTTCTATCTCTTTTTTCAGTGTCCTGTAGTTTTCTGAGTACAGGTCTTTTACCTCCTTAGTTAAGTTTATTCCTAGATATCTTAATTTTTTTTGTGTGTGTGCAGTGGTAAATGGGATTTTTTTTTTTATCTCTCTTTCTGTAAATTTACTATTTGTGTATAAAAATGCCATATATTTCTTGGCATTAATTTTGTATCCTGCTACATTGCTGAATACATTTATTAAGTCTAATAATTTTTTGATGGATTCTTTAGGGTTTTCTATGTACAATATCATGGCATATGCGAATAATGACAGTTTTATGTCTTCTTTTCCAACTTGGATACCTTTATTTCTTCTTGTTGTCTAATTGCTATGGCTAGCACTTCACTGATATAGCTCCTAGGGCAATGGAAACTAAAGAGAAAATAAACAAATGGGACTTCATCAAAATAAAAAGCTTCTGTACAGCAAAAGAAACCATCAACAAAACAACAAGAAAGCCCACTGCATGGGAGAACATATTTGCCAGTGTTATCACCAATAAAGTTTTAATCTCCAACATTTACAGGGAACTCATGCAACTTAACAAAAGGAAGATAAACAACCCAATCAAAAAAATGGGCAACGGACCTAAATAGATACTTTTCGAAAGAAGATATAAGGAAGGCCAAGAGATATATGAAAACATGCTCAAAGTCATTAATCATCCGAGAGATGCAAATCAAAACAATAATGTGGTACCATCTCACACCTGTCAGAATGGCTATCATCAACAAACCAACAAATGACAAGTGCTGGCGAGAATGCAGAGAAAAAGGAACCCTCATGCACTGCTGGTGGGATTGCAGACTGGTACAGCCACTGTGGAGAACAGTATGGAGTTTCCTCAAAAAACTAAAAATGGAATTCCCATTTGACCCAGTGGTCCTACTTCTAGGAATATATCCCAAGAAACTAGAAACACCAATCCGAAAGGATATATGCACCCCTATGTTCATAGCAGCACAATTTACCATAGCTAAGATTTGGAATCAGCCTAAGTGCCCGTCAGCAGATGAGTGGATTGAAAAACTGTGGTATAGCTACACAATGGAATACCACGCTGCAGAAAAAAGAAGGAATTCTTACCGTTTGCAACAGTATGGATGGAACTGGAGAGCATTATGCTAAGCAAAATAAGCCAGTCAGAAAAAGATAAATATCACATGATCTCACTCATTTGTGGAATAGAATGAACAACATAAATTGATGCACAAAAACAGATCCAGAGACAGAAAAGCATCTATCAGACCGTCTAACCTCAGAGGGAAGGTAGGGGAGGGTGGGGGTAAGGGGGAGAGATCAACCAAAGGACTTGTATACATGCATATAAGCATAACCAATGGACACAAACACCAGGGGGGTGAGGGCATGAGTGGGGGGTGGGGGAGCAATAGGGGGATAAGCACACATATGTAATACCTTAATCAATAAAGAAAAAAAAGGAGATTAGAAGTTATGTAACATATGCAGAGTCACACAATTAGTATGTGAAAGCTGGGAATTAAATTGTTTTGAGTCACCAAATTTACTGAACTCTTGATACCCCCAGAAGCCTAGATCAGGTCCCAATTCTGGCATCCACAGAACTGGAGCCAGCCTCCCAGGTGCTCAGACTCCTGGGCGTGTTACTTCATTCTGTTCCCTGTTCACCAGTGAAACTTTAGCCCGGAGCCTCAGTTCCTGGCCCTCAGTGCCTTCCATAGTCACAATGGCCTAATCTGTCAAAATAATTTAAAAGGTTCAGGCTAGGAGAAATTGCCAGTAACCATCACCTCTTCCCCGGTGCTTCTTAGCAGTGGCCTTCTGGAGTCACATTGGTTTTTGTCAGATAGTGAAAAATTGGGATGACTGAAGAAAGATGACAGGCAGATAAGCAAGGAGGAGGCAGGTATTTCAGTAAATGCCTTTCTAGTTTCATTTATGGCCTCTGTTCTGAGAAATTTAATCATGGCACCCCCAGAGTCTCATTAGTTTCCTCACTGGTAAGGTGAATAAAGATATCCACGCATCACAAAAGTATTCTGAGGAGATTTCTTACCCCAAACTACAGAGCCTTGTATTTAAAAGTACCTTTATCCAAATTGAAAACAAAAAAAATCAAGTTCACAAACATGGTATTAGCTCAAATCAATGAGTTGTTGCCTGTGCAATCACTGTTGGGATAGCCCCGTTGACTGAGCCAAACACTCTTGCTACCTGGGAGAGCAGAGCAGGGCATTTTGCATTCTCTGGATGCTTCATGCAGGTCTCTTCTCCCTGGGGAACTTAGCTGCTGCCCTGTGAACTACGGCCTGCTGGTAGCTTGGTCTGTAGTTCTGTGAGTGTGCCTGGTTAACAGTCTACAAACCTCAGTGCTTCCCATTTGCCATGCAGATAGAGACGTCTCTTTCCTCCACAAAAACACCATCAGGCAGTTTTTTAAATCTAAGAATGTAAAATAAAATCAAGTGATTTCAATATTCTAAAGAATTAGAAGTCAGTGAAACTCACAAGTACTTTTTTAATGATTTTTGGATGTTCTTTAGGATGTTTTGAAACATATTAGTATTGTAATATTTAGCCATTACTTATTTCCATACATGTGCATTATTACTTTGGCAGCAAAGTAGTTTTATTGATAACATGTTTTTATTAGCCAAAATGAAGTTTCTCTTATGATGTTTATCATTTTCCATCTGTGGAATTCTGGAATGTGCCCTATCCTTATTCTATCACTAAGTGGGTGTACTTCCATTTCATTCCTCAAACTTCATGTCTGAAGTTTGCTACCAAAAAAAAAAAATGTGCTTTGTGAAAGCATTAGAAGCTTAAGTTGGCTTTATAGTTACCAAGTAACTTTTGTTTCTCTAAGAATGATTTATAAAGGAATCTCTAGAGTCAAATGTTAGCCTTCGCTGCTTCATCTTACATTGCTAACGTAAGCCTGAGTCTGATCACTGAGATAACACTCTTTCTTGGACAGAGCTAGGGCAAGGCCTTTCTGTGTGTAGGAACATCATCAGTTAGGCTGTCATCATCCAGGCCAGATGAAGCTGTGTGTATGAGATCTGTGTGAACGATCAGAGGTCATTGTATAAGTAGAAGTATATTTCTTTTCTTTGCTTGGAGATTTTTTGTGACTTAATAGTTCTTGTGGTGATGAACAGTATAGAAAAAAAATTTTTAAGGTTATCAGTGTTATAGTTCATAAACTGGGTCCCACATGACCAAATAGTAAACACACACACATGCACACACTTAAAAATAATCTGGTGTGTTATGGCACAGTACAATATTCTCATCACAACTCTGTCACAATGCTTCATAGTCAGGCAGGTAGCAGAAATGTTTGGGACTTTATTCATGAAGTTTTGGGGACTGTGTTCATGTGTGTGCTTCTACCAGCCTAATAGTATGTGTGGATCAATGGGAGAGATTTTTGCTCCATATTTTAGCCATACCAGGGGAACTTCTCCTTGTTAAGCTCACTCAAACTTGGGATTTATTTACATTGAGATTACAGGTCCTTCCTGAAAGTCCTCCTGGGTGTCTGGGTTTTTGTTTATTGCTTTTTTGTATGTGTTTTTTTTAACCTGGCTAACACCTCATTCATTGCTCAAGACCCAGCTCATCTTAGAAAGCCCTCTATGTCCCTAGACTGCCCCAATTCCTAATCTGAACTCAGGGTCACTCCTGTGTGCTTCCTTTACTGATGTCTTTTGTGACCTACACTTATTACATCGGAAAGTTCTCTTACAGGGGAAGTATTCCACCCCCCCCCCCCCCCCTGTATGCCTGGGCTTCCTTGGAGGGAAGGATCAGCCATATTTATCTCTGTGTCCCCCCTGCCCAGCACAGAGCCTGGCTATATACTAACCTCTGTAGAAAATGTTTGTTCAATGGGCAAATATACTTTTGAGAATCCCAAGCAGACTTCTTTATTTGTGCTAGAAGTCACCTTTTATTTCATCTGGGTGGTTTTCACAAAGACGAGTATTAGGAAGAAAGGAAGGAAGAGCAATATATTGTAAAACACCTTTGTACTGCATTGTGAATATGGCATGGTTTTTGGTTTCTTATCAATGAAGATTGTCCTTAGAACTAAAATTTGGCATTTTAACTCCATTCTCATGTTATAACACTATCATTTCTTACTATTATTATTATGGATTTAAGTACTTATTTTCAACTAGAGGCCCGATGCATGAAGATTCAAGCAAGAATGGGCCTTCCTTCCCCTGGCTGCTGGCACCGCCTTCACTCTCACCCCTTTCTGCTCTGGCCCGGAGCAACCTTTTTGCCTTCCCATGCTGCCCAGAGGCACGGAGCTGCTGGCGTGGTGCAGAACGCTGCAAGCATCCCGCCCCACCTCCAGCTGCTCAGCGCCTGTGTATGCAAATTAACCTGCCATCTTTGTTGGGTTAATTTGCATACTCACTCCTGATTGGCTGGTAGGTGTCACAAAGGTCAATTAGCATGTTACTCTTTTATTAGGTAGGATAGGTAACATCTGATTGAAATACATTTCTTTAGATGTTTTTATTATACATCACGAGCTATGTTTTCCCCATATGCAAATCCCAGCCAGGAAATAAGATAGGCACTTTTGATACTTAACTCTTTTTAGATATTATGGTGTTTGCGGAAGTTGTAACTTAAATGTTAAAATAAAATCTTTCTCAAAAATAACTTTTTTAATTAAATTTTGTATTTTGAGATAATTGTAGATTCACATACTGTCATAAAAAATAATACAGAGAGATCCCATGTATCTTTTACCCAGTTTTTCCCAATGTTAACATCTTGAGAAACTATTGTACAATAACTCAATCAGGATATTAGCATTGAGTTCAGATACAGAACATTTTCATCAGACCAGAATTCCTCATCTTGCTCTTATAGCTATACCTACGTTTTTGCCTTGTCCACCCCCACCTTAACCCTGACAAACATTAATATTTTCTCATTTTAAAATCCTATCTAATAAAAGAGTAATATGCAAATTGACCATCACTCCAAATCACAAGATGGCTGCCCCCATGTGGTCAAAGATGGCTGCCCCCAGGTGGACACAAGATGGCCACCACAAGATGGCCAGGAGGGGACGGCAGTTAGGAGGGACCAGGACTGCAAGTGAGGGCAGTTAGGGGTGACCAGGCTTGCAGGGGTGGGAACTTGGGGGCGACCGGGCCTGCAGGGAAGGGCAGTTGGGGGGGACCCTAGCCTTCAGGGGAGGGCAGTTAGGGGTGACCAGGCCGGCAGAAGAGGGAAGTTGGGGTTGACCAGGCCTGCAGGGAAGGGCAGTTGGGGGGGACCCAGGCCTGCAGGGGAGAGCAGTTGGGGGGGACCAGGCCTGCAGGGGAGGGCAGTTGAGAGGGACCAGGCCTGCAGGGGAGGGCAGTTAGGGGTGACCAGGCCTTCAGGGGAGGGCAGTTAGAGGCAATTAGGCTAGAAGGGGAGCAGTTAGGCTTCAATCAGGCTGGCAGGGGAGTGGTTAGGGGGTGATCAGGCTGGCAGGCAGAAGTGGTTAGGGGCAATCAGGAAGGCAGGCAGGTGAGCAGTTGGGAGCCAGCAGTCTTGGATTGTGAGAGGGATGTCCGACTGCCCGTTTAGGCCTGATCCTGGTAGGATTGGGAGAGAGAGATAAAAATATCAATGATGAGAGAGAATCATTGATCGGCTGCCTCCTGCATGCCCCCCTACTGGGGATTAACCCTGCAACCCCAGGATCGGGCCTAAACGGGCAGTCAGACATCCCTCGAGGGGTCCCAGATTGGAGAGGGTGCAGGCTGGGCTGAGGGACACACACCCTCATGCATGAATTTCATGCACCAGGCCTCTAGTGGTGTATAAATGGAATCATAGAGTCTGTAACTTTGGGTATTAGATTTTTCCATTCAGAATAATTCTTTGGAGACTCTTTACTTAGCATAATTCTCTGGAGATTTATCTAGGTTGTTATACATATCAACAGTTTATTCCTTTTTATTGCTGCATAGTATTTCATGAGCTGCATGTTTAACCATGCACCCATTGAAGGACACCTGGGTTGTTTCCAGTTTGGTGCTATATCAAATAAAGTTGATATAAATATTCATGTACAGGATTTTGTGTGAACATAAATTTTCAATTGTCTGGGATAAATGCCCAGGAATGTAATTGCTGGGTCATATGGTAGTTGCATGTTTAGTTTTTATAAGAAACTGCCCAAACCTTTTCCAAAAGGGCTATACCACTTTACATCGCCATCAACAATGGGAGCGTGATCTAGTTTATTTGCATCCTAACCAGAATCCAGTGATGTCACTTCTTTATTTTAGTCATTATGGTAGGTTTATAGTGATATCTCATTGTGGTTTCAATTTGCATTTCCCTAATGGCTACAGATGTTGAACATCTTTTCATGTGCTTATTTCCCATTTGTATATCCTCTTTCTTTTAAAAAAAAAATGTGTATAACTATTTTATGTAACCAGTCCCTTTTTAAAAAATATTTTGTATTGATTTCAGAGAGGAAGGGAAAGGGAGAGAGAGATAAAAATATCAATGATGAGAGAGAATCATTGATCGGCTGCCTCCTGCATGCCCCCCTACTGGGGATTAACCCTGCAACTCCAGGCATGTTTCCTGACCAGGAATTAAACTGTGACTTCTGGTTCATAGGTCAATGCTCAACCAATGAGCAGCACTGGCTATGCTATATTTCCTCTTTAGTGAAATATCTCTTTATGCCTTTTGCCTTTTTTCGATTGGATTGTTTTTTGACTGTTGGATTTTGAGAGTATTTTATATATGCTTGATAGCAATCCACTAACAAATATGTGGCTTATAAATATTTTATCCCAGTATGTAGCTGATCTTTTCATAATCTTTACCATGTCTTATACAGGCCAAAAGTTTTTAATTTTATTAAAAATAATTTTATACTAAGTTGATAAACAGATATCCAAAGTTTCTTCTGATAGAAAAACTTGTCCAACGTAATGTAAAATGGCTTTTATGTATTCATAGATCTAGCTCCACTAATGTCATGCAAATTTAACCTTCACAATAATAATGAAAACAGAATCCTAAATTATAAATTGGCTAATTGTTTTACTTACTCAATCTTTTGCTATAAATTTACTTTCAATAACATTTGTTAAGCACCATCTCTGTGTTGAGTAATAAGGACACAAAATTTATAATATGTGGTTTATTGGCTTCAGGCACTTATATTTTACTGGATTACATCTAAATTTCTATTTGGCAATTTTCTTTCAGGAAGCTCATGATAGCCTTGTTTTCTAAATCTTCACTGCCTATGATGAAAAAGAGAAATAAGGTTTAACTTTACTTTTAACTATGAAACCTGAAGAAATAAAGTGAAATAACTTGTCCTTGCACAAGACACGGGAAGAACATTCTCACAATCTTGACTTTTACTTTTCTCTCCCTATTTTTAGCAAACCATGCTATTTCTTAGAACATAAAAGGTTGCTTTCACCAGAAAATATCAGAACTTAACAAAAAGTCATGATTAAGTAGCACTATAGAGAACTGCTTATATTAAAATGTAAAGGCTATGCTTATAAATACATACAATTTGCATGTACATTTCGGCAATAATTAGAATTAATCACTGAAAAACAAGGGAGAATTATGAGTGGTTATTTCTATGTTTTTAATAATTTCACTAATTCCTGATGACTTGAAAGACAGTCATTATTTTTGCTTGTCATGATCTTCATAGAGAGCATTTTGAACTTGTGAACATATAAATGAATTTGATTTGCTGAGCACAGCAGAGAGAATTGATTGGTGACTAAGAGTGCCACAGGGTAATGTGTCATCATAGTTGTTTCCATGGTGATGAACTATGATGTCACAAACTCATTAAACTGTGATTCAATGAGCTATTTAGTCAGAGGATGAAAAAGTAGCAGTCCACCAAGATGCACGCCATCTTTGCTTTATATGGTATTAATTGAAATGAAGGGCTGGGCATTTCTCTCAGTGAGATTATATAAAGATATTACATGTATCCAGGCTTGCCTGAACATGGCTATATTGGTTTTAAATTGAGTTTTTTTCAAACACCAAAGAATTTATTAATAGAATTTGTTTTAGAAGTGTATATTCATAAGAAAAGACCTTTTCTTCTCACCTCCTGAAAGCCTGATCATTAATCACAGTTATATTCAGGCCAATTTTTCTCAGTCTATTTACTCTTTTTATTATTTAATGGTCTTGTCTTCAGTTTACAATATTGGCACTGAATACGGTAAGTGGGGAGTAAAGGTCTTAGCGCTTCCCTGCTCAGAGATTGAGAAAACAGTTTTAGATTTAAAATTAGATACTTTGCCTGATCATTTTGGTTGGTACACGCTTAAGGCTAGGTTTCTATGACACAACCGGATGCAGATGAATTGGCAGTCACCATGCCTGCCTGCTGTTTGTCCCATCTCCCTGGTAGCAAACATCCAGGCTAGAAGCACATACTTGGCTCTGTGAGTCAATTCAAATCATACACCTGGGAATTCACAAACCTTCCTCTGACCTTTCGATATCAATATCCAGACAATTTCTCTGATTCCAAGGGTGCTCAAGAATAATACAAAATAGTAAAGACCAGTCAAAAAGTCAACCTGGCTTTTTTTAGCCAGAAATTAGAAATCTAAAGCTAACAATTGGCACTGAGGCCTGGCATATCGGAGAGGCATCACGGACCTGGAGAAATAGATTTTATTTTACCAGTGTATGACCTTCAACTCTGATACTTGATTTTTTTCATAAAAGGTGAGATTTAAAAACTTTTAACTGTATTACAGAATTATTGTGAGAATTCAAAATAAAACGTAAGTAAAGCTCCTAATTTAGTGCTTGGTATAAGGTCAGTGCTTAATAAATGATAGTTACTTTACCCTTCACAATAGATATCAAAAAGGCCTGACCCCATTAATGTTTCACACAAGTAAGGATTCATTCTTTTTGCTATCCCCAAAGCATACAGAAGGTGAATTCTCCATCATGTCCGTCCCACCATCACACACAGGACACGCAGGTGGTACTCAGCTGGTGCACAAGGCAGAGACAGAGGGGGGCCAGGCTTCTCCCACTAACCACTGACCTCCTCTTGCTCATCACAGTCACAGAACCACAGACTGCCTTCCTTCTGCAGGTTTACTTGAGCCTGGATGCAAAAGAATTGCGTTCATTATGATCTGAACGAAGTCAGACCCATTCTCTGCTACATGGCCCTCTGGCTCTTGGCACTTTCCATGCCCCCCTCATTTGGAAGCGC
Source organism: Cnephaeus nilssonii (assembly GCF_951640355.1). Classification (NCBI taxonomy): domain Eukaryota; kingdom Metazoa; phylum Chordata; class Mammalia; order Chiroptera; family Vespertilionidae; genus Cnephaeus; species Cnephaeus nilssonii. The sequence continues at coordinate 18,985,281 of NC_137079.1, forward strand.
TTTCATCACTTTCTGTCTCACAAAGCAGTCCTATTGTTGCTTATTTCCACTGCAGGGAAAAGGTGAAACATCTTACTCGGGGCTGCAGAACAATGGAAGTCCCTGGAAGAAAAGGTTTAAAGTAATACCCAAGTTGCCTCTGATATATTCCCAAATCCAGATGTTTTACTCTTCTTAGAATTTTCAGAAAAACTTCAAAATATTTTTGACACTATTTCATAAAGCCTGTGAGTGGCCCAAAAGGCTTATTTTATTATGTACCAAAAATAGTATACATTGACTAAGAAAATTTTTTAAAAGTAGAAATAGATTTATTGAGGACATGCCATTAAAAATAGGCTTCATAGCATCAATTCTCCTTTCAGAGAGCTGCCAGTCTAATCAAGATAGGTGGTGGATTCCAAATTTGGGGAAAAGTGAGCCCTTAAATTCCATTAAGTATATTAACTACTTGATGGAGGAGTGTTCTGCACTTATGTATCTCTGGAAGCATACGTTCGTCTTTATAGTAAATGACCACAGCTTTCCCCTTTGTTTTTTTAAACTCCTCATAAGCCCTTGGCTCACATTTTTACCAGACCATACACACACATATCCAACTTCCAAATGACTAAGTGGTAAAGTTAATGTACTTCCTCTAGTGACAGCGACAGAGGACTAGAAGCAGAGTAAAGGAATGGTAGGGTAGAGGGATAAGTAGATTGTTACATGTGAAATGATGCAACAACATGGATCTGGTTAGTAAATAGCCATGGGGAGCTTGGACAAGGAAGAAAGTTGGGAAAGTGGCATCTAATACAGAAAAATAGAAACAGCCTGGCTGGTGTTGCTCAGTGGTTGAGCATCAACCCGTGAACTTGAAGGTCATGGTTCGATTCTCAGGGCAAAAGCCTGGGTTGTGGGCTCAATCCCCAGTGTGGGGTGTGTAGGAGTCAGCTGATCAATGATTCTCTCTCATCATTGGTGTTCCTGTCTCTTTCTCCCTCTCCCTTCCTCTCTGAAATCAATAAAAACATATATTAAAAAATAAAGAAAAACAGCAACAGCCACTGATGTCTGGGGAAAGAATGGAAAGAAAGATGTTACAAAGTATCCCATTTTGTACCAGAATTTCACAAATTCCTATAAAGATTCTAAATTGCTTTGTGGGCTGATATACATTTTTCACCCCAACAATAGGTGTTTATCTACACACTAGTGGCCCAGTGCATGAAATTCATGCATGGGGGGGGGGGAGGGAAAGGGGAGGATTTCCTCAGCCCAGCCTGCACCCTCTCCAATCAGGGACCCCTTGGGGGGTGTCTGACTGCCGGTTTAGGCCCGATCAGTCAGACACCCCTCTCGCAATCTGGGACCGCTGGCTCCTAACCACTCACCTGCCTGTCTGCCTGATCTCCCCTATCTGCCTCTGCCTGCCTGCCTTATTGCCCCTAACCCCTCTGCCTGCCTGCCTGATCGCCCCTAACTGTCCTCCCCTGCCAGCCTGATCTCGCCCCCAACTGCCCTCCCCTGCCGGCCTGGTTGTCCCCAACTGCTCTTCCCTGCTGGCCTGATCGCCCCTAACTGTCTCTGCCTGCATTATCACCCCTAATTGCCCTCCCCTGCTGGCCTGATCTCATCCCAAACTGCCCTCCACTGCTGGCCTGATCTCTCCCCAACTCCCTCTCTGCCTTGGCCTCCACCACCATGGCGTTGTCTGGAAGGAAATCAGATGTATGGAAGATGGCTGGTCGATCTGGTCTAATTAGCATATTACCCTTTTATTAGTACATATAGATTATATAGGATAGGGTTGCTTAAATTGGGGGCGGGGGGGGGCTTTTTCAGCAGGAGGAGATTCTCTTGGCAGACAAAAATACATAATCCTTATATCTGGACTAATAGCCAGACATATGCACTATGCTGCCAAACCTGTCATTAAAAAATTGAACCGCTTTCTTACACCTTACACCAAACAGCTGTTGCCCTTAAAACCCCTCTTCAACCCCCACCTTAGGTTCTGCCTTCACAGTTCACCCAGATTTGGTTCTGATTTGTCAGTTTCTATGCCAGTCAGCATCAAAAACTCCGCCTCTTAGGCAGCCATTCGCTCCTCACAGTTCACCCAGATTTGGTTCTGATTGGTCAGTTTCTATGCCAGTCAATATCTCCGGGCCTGATCAGAGAGGCAGGGCTGATCAGAAGCCCCTGCAGAGTTCTAGAGAGAAAGAGAGGTACAGCTGCTGGCCAGGCCCGGAGAGAAAGAGAGAGGCAAGGGCTGATCAACAGCTGCCACAGAGGCTACAGATCAGACCCTACTTCTCTGTCCAGGCCTCTCTCTGGGCCTGATACACAGCCCCCTCGGCAGTCAGTGCTGGGTCGCTGCGCCCGCAGCAGCAGCAGTCAGTACTGGGTTATTTACTAAACTTTCTTTAGACAGGAGTGCATATGATTATTTATTGTTTACATACATCTTATCCTGCATATGAGAGAAAAATCATGCTTTTCTGAATGTATTTTAATGTAGTTTTTAAAATTTAAAGTAAGAAAAATGTATGGTTCTGGAAAATGTATCGTTTTGGAATTCTAGTGGTTTTAGACATTATGGACACTCTTATGAATTCTTGTCTTGAATATCAATGCCACAATGCATTCATGCTGTCTGGAGATTAAATGAGATTCACAATACAATTTCCTTGTGCTTTCCCATATATGAGTTATTTTACTTGCACGGAAATTTGAAAAGATGAAACACATTTTAATCTTCTATTTTTCTACTTTGTTTAAAAGCCAAGTCATTAAACCAGTTGACTTGTTAATGGATTGGCATGACTCAGGCATTTTCCAAAGGGTGAACCCATATTTTGGTAATCCCATGTACTTTCATCATATTGTTTTGTCTGTTTCCCAATGCCTTGATGAGGGATATCATTCTTTCCTTTTAAGTCTGACAATTTTGTTAAAGGAGATACTGTTGACTAGTGCAAATCCAGTAATTAAAAGAAGCATATGTAACAAATAAGGCCAACCTAAAGAAGTCATTTGGCCTTTCTTGGCTCTGTCCACCTGACCTCTAAAGTAGGAGGTGGGACCAACTCACTTCAAGGATTCTTGGTAGCTTTAAATAAAATCTACTATTGATTTCTAGAACAAGTACAAACAAAAAAAGTGCTGCCTAGCAATTGCTGTTCTAATAGTGGTGATTCAAAGAGAATTTGGGAGGGAAGTAGCTATCCCTGGATGTTTCTTGAAAGGCACTAGAAGTTGGATCATCACCTGAGGACCACATAGTAATAGCCCAAATTGAGGTTGGTTGGTATAGGCACACCACTTGTTAATATGCCCTGTCTACAAAGGAATCTCCCCTAACAGTCCTGCTAGTCCATTCCTTCATTTCTCAAGATTACTAAACCACCTGATTTGTCTTTCTCTACAGTCTCAGTCTGTCTGTTCCACCTTCTAAGTGACATGTGTGCTCTGAATGTGCAATTCAAGGCCTAAGTATTAGCCCTAATTCAAAATGAACATAACCCAAAAATATGGACAACAATGACACTGCCCAAAAGATTTCTACCCTCCATTCTCTACTCTCTTTTCTTTATATATATATAAAACCCTAAGTGACCGGTCGACCAATTGACCAGTCGACCATTTGACCGGTCGCTATGATGCATGCTAACCATCAGATGGCAGACACTCAAAGCAGGAGCTGCCCCCTGGTGGTCAGTGAGCTCCCACAGTGTGAGCGCCATTCACGCTGGACTCACGGCTTATGAGCGCAGCTGCAGCGGCACGAGCCTCTCCTGCCTCCACAGCAGTGCTACCAAGCAGCGGCAGCGGCAGGCACAGTGGGGCCAGGATGAGTGGGAGTGGCGCAGCATCCAGCTCAGGTTCCTCCCAGGCTGCCTGCCACTTCGCACACTACTACATCCCTTGGGGGATGTTGGACTGCTGGTTTTGGCCTGAAACCAGCAGTCTTACATCCCCCAAGGGGTCCCAGATTGCAAGAGGGCTCAGGCCAGACTGAGGGACCCCACTGGTGCATGAATCCATACACTGGGTCTCTAGTTAATTTATAATAGGTAGAATGGCCTATGCTCCTATTTTTTTTTTTTTTTTGGTATTATTTCCCATGACATCCAGGATTATTATCTATAAAGATCAATTAGGGAAGGCCTAGTTGAGTATCATAAACCATCCCAGGATTCATTAAAAGTGAGGATGTTTCATGTGGATTTCTAATCACTTAAAATTTGGCTCCAAGCACCTAAGGATCATTCTAGACCACAGAGATGAGGCTTTGTTATATATGAAGGAAAGCTCAGTAAGTATGTTCTTCAAGAAGACTGTCTTGGTACTAGCAACGTTCCCTGCTATGTGGTTAACAAGGCAAATATATTGTTTTTATTTCCATATCCCCAGAATAGGGACTTGAAAGAAAACCAGATCTCAAATAAATAATGTGCTGAATTCTCAAGTAACCCTCTATTTGTTTATTTGTTATTTTGGTATTAATAGATATTTATTGAGATTATACCACACATAGGGAACTGTTTGTGTCAGGCAAACCTTTAAATGAAAATTGCCACATACTGAACCAGATCTGAAATAACATTTCATTCAACTGCAGCCTTATATCAGAGCATATTTTCTTTTTTCATGACATGTGTATGATGTGTCTTCAAAAGCAGCTGAGTGACTGGTTGCCTTTCTCATTATGCTCTTGGACTTGCATAGAATAGAATGTAACGTCACCTGGGAGTGATAGAAGTTTATAGAAAGATGGTTCTTCCTGCAGGCAAAAGAGGTGCCATGTTGGCAGCAGCAATGGAAATCAAAACTTTGAGCTCATGCTACTGACTATGTTATTAGAATCTCTTTCTAGCTTACTAAGACACTTGAGGAGAGAAATGAATAAAAACCTTGGGAGCCTTCTCATTTACACGCCCAGCTTCTCCACACTGACCAGATGGAGCCAAGAGGGACAGTCAGACATGAGGAACCTCAGTCCTGTATTGTAAGATAGTCACGGGGCAGAATTGGGTAAGAGTTTCTCTTAAGCCATACCCAAGGACATTTAGTTCTCAGTAAACTAAAAAGATCCTTAATAAGATTATGTCATCACTAAGTTCAAAAGGTCCTTGAAAATTGGAGCAGCCAGAAGAAGGAGGTCCTCTCTTGGCTTTTCCTTGGAAATGTTGTGATCAAACCTTCTGACGCCCTCCTACAGTCATAAAATCACCCAAAGCTAATCACTGTGGGGCAATATTTACATCCTATCATAATATATAGAAACCCAGGGCCCATAACGACCAACCAAAGGCTCGACCGAACATTGGAAGTCCTGCAGTCAGTGCTGGGTCGCCAGGGCAGACCAGCACCGACTGCCAAGGGGGCTGCGGATCAGGCCTGGAGAGAGGCCCGGAGAGAGAGGCAGGGTTTGATCCGCAGCCTCCATGGCAGCTGTTGATCAGCCCTTACCTCTCTCTTTCTCTCTGGGCTTCACCAGCAGCCGAGCCTCTGTTTCTATCCGGGCCTCCACAGGGGCTGCTGATCAGACCCGCCTCTCTGATCAGGCCTGGAGATAGTCCCGGAGACACTGACTGGCATAGAAACTGACCAATCAGAACCAAATCTGGGTTAAATGTGAGGAGCCAATGGCTGCCTAGGAGGTGGAGCTTTTGATGCTGACTGGCATAGAAACTGACCAATCAGAACTAAATTGGCCGGCAGGGGAGGGCAGTTAGGGGCGAGATCAGGCCTGCAGGGGAGGGCAGTTGGGGGCAAGATCAGGCCGGCAGGGGAGGGCAGTTGGGAGCAAGATCAGGCCGGCAGGGAAGGGCAGTTAGGGGCGATCAGGCAGGCAGGCAGAGAGGTTAGGGGTGATCAGGCAGGCAGGCAGAGGGATTAGGGGCCATCAGGCAGGCAGGCAGAAGCAGTTAGGGGTGATCAGGCAGGCAGCCAGGTGAGTGGTTAGGAGCCAGCGGTCCCAGTTTGCAAGAAGGATGTCCGACCTAAACCGGCAGTCAGACATCCCCCAAGGGGTACCCGATTGGAGAGGGTGCAGGCTGGACTGAGGGACCCTCCACAACACCCCCCCCCATGCATGAATTTCATGCACCAGGCCACTAGTGTAGTTATTATATAAAAGGAAAATAGATGATCTTGGAACATCAACGTATAAGACTACTAAGAGATACATCTATTTTATATTTTACTCTATTATATAGCCAGTTGCCATTTTCCCTAAAAGGAAAATGAAAAAATAAAGTTGAAGATAAAACTTGATTCACAATGGATTGCCCAGCAAAAGAAAAGATGCTTTCCTTACTGTAAATCTCTACAAGGACTTTTTCCAAAGTGTAAATGAAATTTTTGTATGTGATTATTAACTGTATTAGAACATCATCATTGTAAAGTTTGGATAATGTATCAGATTATATTATGAAGGCTTTCCAAAGCTTAATTATGTATGTTCTCTTCAGTTCAAGTCTTCATCAGATTTTAACATAAAAAATAAATGATTTCATTTAATACCATAGAAGAAATTATTAAGACTAAATTCTACATTTACTCATGGCACTATTATTACCTGGGTCTAAGGTGGGAAATAAGTTTATTTTTATCAGCAACTGATGTTGATATACTCACCTGAACAAACAACATCAAATTCTTTTGCCATTGATTAATGTTTGCTGTCACTTGCTTGAGATTTTTCTTTCAAGAATATTTCCAAGTACTATATTTAATCAACAGGAATAAAATATCCAGGGCTGAAATTAATATAATCTCTCAAGATCCTGAATTTAACACCTTCATAATTTTTACATAACAGTAGTTTCAAGGCATTGGAATTGCCTTTTTAATCTGGCCTGAGTCTGAGAGGAGAATCCAGAGTCTCTGTGTTGTTTTATTTTATTTCTTTTTACCCCTAACGAACTGCAACTGGTTGGTGATGAAGCACTCCTAAGGCAACCGCAAGATGAGGCAAAACAGGAATTAGATGAAAACCAAGCTCACCCACATCCTACGTCAATTAGCTATTTTCTTTTTCTCTGTAAACAAGGAGGGGGTGTTATAGCTTTTAGGAGAGATGTTCCTTCTTACCTCCAGCCCTCCCCAGAGTTCTCTTGTGCCCTTCCACCCCCCCCCTCCTTCTCCAACATAAGCTGACAACAGAACATGTTTTCTCAAACAGTGTTTGCTGTTTACTTTGCTGTGGCTTCATCTTGAAGGTCATCAGCACATTCAATTACCTTGGAAGAATCTTCAGAATAGTGTGTATGTGTGTGTGTGTGTGTGTGTGTGTGTGTGTGTGTGTGTATGAGAGAGAGAGAGAGAGAGAGAGAGAGAGAGAGAGAGAGAGAGAGAGAGAGAGAAGGATGTGAGGAGGATTGGGACATGGGTCTCTGAATAACATGTTGGAAGAAGAGTATAAGGAAAGTGGTGTTTAGAATTGTGCACGGTGTAATCAGTGTTGATAGAACAAAAATGAAAAGAGCTCAATGGGGATTTTGGTTGTGTATTTAGCCTAAAAAAAAGAACAGCTACAAATTTGCTGGCACTCAATTTTTTCAGGTGTAGAAGGCTTTTTAAAGATATAAAAATAATATAATCACTGTGCTGTGCCCCTAAAACTAATATAAAATTATATGTCAACTGTAATTGAAAAAAATTAAACAAACAATTTAATTATAGTGAGCATACTTTGTTTGACCTGAGCACAGGAAAATCCATTCATTCATTTATTCATTGAGCAGATGTTATGTGCCAGGCAATGTGCTAGATACTATGAAAGATCAATAAGATGTGTGCCAGAATTTAGTCTATAGGCAAAGAGTGGAAATATATTGTAGCAGTAAATATTTGGATATGGTGGTATCACAGAGTAATGATTCTTCAGCTAAATTTTCAAGTATTAGGAGGAATGAGCCATATTAAAAGAGGGAAGGGGGGTTAGTACTTCAGAGAAGAAACAGCCTGTGCAGTAGTGTGGCATTATGGGAGAGCACAGTATATTGAAGGACCCACAGTTCAAACTGGCTGGCACCCAAAGTCCTAGGAAGGGAATGGACTGACAAAAGAAGAGATCATTAGAGTCTAAATAATTAAACTGTGACTGAATTTTACATATGATAATGTCGATAAGAAATTTGGCAACATGATGGGCAGATAACTATGAAAGAGCAAAAGATAGACCATTTAGGCTTTCAGGGATCTAAGCAGAAATAGAATAATTTTGTTGAACACCTAATGTAGACACTTGCTAGATTATTTTATGTATTTTATCTCCTTTCATTCTTACTACCACTCTGTGAGTTAAGGTTGGTAAAGAATTACATAAAGGCAGAATTCTATGAAGATCAAATGAAAGGCATAGAGGAATGTCTTTGATCTTCGTCTCTGGCTGTGTGTCAGAAAAGTGAGGAGCACTTTAGGAGGGAGATCAAGGTGAGGATCAGCTGATTACAGTGGTTTTGTTCACTGAATTCCTGCGCACAAGTTTTCAAATAAAGAAAAATTGGTTGGTGAGTAAAGAAGTGGGGAGGCCTCCCAAAACCATTTGGAGAAAAATTGGAAAACCTAAAGGAATACACAAATCTTTTTTGGCCTTTCATACTATGACATCTCTTAGGATCAATCTGTATCTTGGTAATGTAATCATTTTTATTTTCTCAAACATCCTCAAAGTGGAACATTGGGAGAATGACATAGGTCTGTACACTTGAACTCCTGTCTGACTTGCTGCAGAAATCTCTTGTCTGATTCTCCGTTTAAATCTCACCATCGGGCCATCTGGTTTCCTGCTTAATTATACCAGTTTTTTTCCCCCCAACTCTTCTAATTCTTCCTACTGCTCTAGCAACCATGCAGTGAGCTCTACTCATTTGAAATCCAGACATTTGAATGAACTTCTTTCTGCAGTTGGCCTCTGGGCAGTGAGAAAGGAATGGAAGCCCAAATGCAGGGCTCTCCTTCCTAGCACCATGCTAGGAGAGGTCCCCCCCCCCTTTTTTTTTTTTTTTGAGGGAAGAGAGTCTCCCTTCTCCATTCAATAGTTTCCTTTATCAGTCTCATGTTCTTTCTAATGGTTCTTTGTGTCTCAAACAAAATTTCATATCTCTGGCAATTGAATTAGGAAATTTGGAGGCCATACTACATTGGCTCCATAAAGACCAAGATTAAATTGAATTGTTTGTAACAACTCTCTCCTTCTTAACCATCAATGGCTCAGGTTTATTTGGCTAAACTTGTAGCTCATGATCAGAATCATTGAGAAGTATTTTTATGTCTTTACACTGCAATTCTAGTTGTTGTTTTCTTTTTTTTATTTGGGGCATTTAAAGTTTGGGTCTTTGCTTATTACACTGATTTATTTCTGGTCAAGTCAATTCTGGAAATAATCATTTAGTTGAGCACCTACTATAGTGATATCAAGACAGTGTTTGCCTTAAATGGGCTCTAAATCCAGTTGGAAATATGACACATATGGAATAGACTGTAACTGAAAAGTGGGCTATACTTGGTGCTACAATGGAAATGTGGCAAATTATGCTGTAAACTGAAGAGGAGATGTTTTGGACTTTGAAATGGAGGAGATTTCACAGAAGAGATGACATTTACTAGTAAATTGAACCTTGAATGAAAAGTAGTATTTCATGAAATAGAAAAAGAGAGGGCATTCCAAGATGAGGAGGTGTACAATGGTTCTCAACTTTCCTAATGCCGCGAACCTTTAATACAGTTCCTCATGTTGTGGTGACCCCCAACCATAAAATTATTTTCATTGCTACTTCATAACTGTAATTTTGCTACTGTTATGAATCGTAATGTAAATATCTGTGTTTTCTGATGGTCTTAGGTGACCCTGCTAGTGGTTCTCACGACCCACAAGTTGAGAACCGCTGCTGTAGAGCCTAAGACCATCGGAAAACACAGATATTTACATGTCGACTCATTAACAGTAGCAAAATTACAGTTATGAAGTAGCAACAAAAATAATTTTATGGTTGGGGGTCACCACAACATGAGGAACTGTATTAAAGGGTTGCGGCATTAGGAAGGTTGGGAACCACTGAGTAGTATAAATAAAGGTAAAGAGGCACAGATGGGTGTGTCTTATCCAAGGGATAATAAATAGATACGACAGGGCTGCTAAAGCTTAGGGGGCCCAGGGTGAAGACTAGAAGAAGTGGGGATAGTTAATCTTAGAGAGATATATTAGGCCTTTATAATAGAAATCTTTGCATGCCACACTGAGAAGCTTTGAGTTCATTCTTTTTGGCAACTATGAACTATTATATGTTTTTAAAAAGGTAGATCTAGTGGACGAACAGAAATTCAGATGATATTTCAGTATGTAAAGTTCTACTGTGAGTCCAAGAGTATATAACATGTCTGCCCCATGTCCAAACTTCTGTTTATGCTGTTTGAACCATTAAGAAATAATAAACCATTTTCTCTGATAAAATATTTAAATAGCTTTTAGCTATCAATCTCTAATAATTCCCCTTTAATAAGACATTTATTCCAAATAGACACCATCTCCAAGGCAATTGACAATGAGGAGACTGCTTGGATTCTACATAGAATCTTAGCTGCAGTTTCAGTTTTAGAAATGCAACTTACACTTGATGTCTCCTCTTATTAGGTAGAAACTTCCAAGACATATTTTTAAAAGTATCTTAATTTGTATGTGTACTGATTTTCAGGTATAAAGAACCAGATTCGGTACTAGTAGCTCAATTAAAACTTGCCATGACTTTGAAGAGTTTCCCGAGGTTCTAGTCTTTCCTAGAAAGATAATTTTCATGATACTTTTTCCTTTGAAAAAATAGTTTGGTCAATGTTGGGAGGAAAATAATAACTGAGGTAACGTAAGTCTTTCTCCTTAACATGTTCTGTTTGGAATTAATATCTTATTGATGAACTTAGTAATAGAGCTTAGTACACAGGAGCTGTTGAAATGTTGTGTCAGTAGAGAAAATTGTGTTCATTATTCCTCATTCACAACATAAACGAGCAGTAAATACACCACACCAGGGGGTATATGCATTAGGGCCTCCCACATAAACTTCGCCTCTGCAAAGATAAACATTTTCTTATTATCGCAAATAATCAACAGGAGAGTAGCAAATGCAAGTTTAACTTTTCTCCAGAATGTTTATCATGGTTACTTTAAACTGTTTATAGGAAAGAGAAAACTATAAATGTCCTTCAGGAGCTGGGCAGCACCATATGGCTCAAAAGGCTTTTCTGTGATAAAATGTTTGGTTAAATTTCAGGCAACACATGGTCTTTCCATGGCGATTATTTGTCATTTCAAACGTTGTTGTTGATATTCAGCTCCTGAAACAAATAACACCAACCTAAAACATTTATAGTAACTTAAGAAACAAGGTTCATTCTGGAGCTGCTGGGATCCAGCTGCACCTGGCAACCCACCCTCCAGTCAGCTGTGGCCCCACAGGTCCAGAGCTCTGTCCCTGCACCACAGAGTGTGCTGCGGAGAAACTCACGGGGCCTTCCAAACAAACACTGGACGTAATCCCCCTCAGCGTTTTCCACATTGGGGCTTTGCAAATTCTACTTTTCTCTAAGAAAATAGCCTGTATATTCAATAGGTTGGGCAAGGATTTAGTTTCTGATGTACAAAGCATGCCATACCTTGAAAAGTGTCTCAAGTACAACAATGGGCATTAACTAGATGTGAGTTAAGTAACCAGGCCACATTTCTTTCTAAGTAACCACCAGATCAACTTAGATACAGGATGTCTTGGTTTGTCTAAACTCAAGCAGAAGTGAATTAGATTAGCAAGAGAAGAGGCAGACCTGGTCCCATGGCCTTTGCCATGTTCTAGGATTCCTCCACTTACCACTGGTAAGACTGAAGGTCATCTATCTATCTATATATATATACTTGATTTCAGAGAGGAAGGGAGAAGGAGGGAAAGATAGAAACATCAATGATGAGAGAGAATCATTAATCGACTGCCTCCTGCATGCCCCACACGGGTAATTGAGTCCGCAACCTGGACATGTGCCCTGACCGGAAATCGAACAGTGACTTCCTGGTTCGTAGGTTGACGCTCAACCAATGAGCCACGCCAGCCAGGCAAGACTGAAGGCCATCTTGGTTAAATCCTTAGAAAGTCATCTTAGCAAAAACCTAGACTAGTTCTCTCAAGAGTTTTGCGAGTATGTATGTATTTATATATATTAAGTTGGTGGCATAAACGCTTAAGAATAGTTCAATTTCATTTTTTATACTCAATATTCATTGTGTAGAACAATGAAAAACAAATCTTTTGTAGTTTCCCCTTAACTTAAGGAAGTTAGCTATTTTGGTTCCTCCTGTTCTAGTCTCAAAGAAAACCACCACCATGCACAGCACACATGCATTCACACAAATACACCCTTCTTTCTCTCTTCTTTTCATGCTTTTACATTTATTGGAAGGTGTTATAAAATGGATACAGAAATTTATATGACAGTTTTTAATTCAAGATATTTACAATACAAAAAGGAAGACAGTGATAGCAACAAAGAGCTATGACGGATATTCAGTGTGATCCATTTTATACCATAGGTGTTGAAAAAGTACCATGGAAGCACAAAGGAGAGAAAGATTAATTCTGATGGGTGTGGGGATCAGAATGAAGAAGACTACATGAACAGGTGGCCTTTGAGTAGTCTTTAAGGATGAGTTTGATTTTAAGAAGTAAAGAGAAAGGAAATAATGCTCAGAGAACTTACAAAACAAACAAAAGAATACCTTGTTCTTGTTCTTGACATCTTTCTTCCTCCCCCATCCCTTCCTCCTTCCCTTCCTCTCTCCCTACCCTTCCCTTCCTCCTTCCTTCTTTCCTTTCCTCTTTCATTCCTTCCACTTATATATCCTTTATTCCTCCCTTTCTCCTTTTCTGTACATGTATAAAAAAACTAGACTACCAAGAGTAATAAGCATTACTTTTCCTTTGCAATTTCTCAGTGTGGTGGATTTCACTTGTAATTAATTTTGTCAAACAGGCAGAACCTTAAAAAACAGCAACATAAAACAAGCATTAAAAATATTTTTTGGGAAATAATAAAGATAGAGAATAATAAAATCTGTAGGGTGAATATTTATTTGTACTTTTTTTTGTAGTTTTATGGAATCAAAATTCGGAATGCCCCACTAGTAGGTTTTAATTGGCCCAGTCTTTATGGTTGTAATGCAGAATGGTGTGATGAGCATTAGTACTATAACCCTGACTGGTACTTATAAAGTGGCTTACTCTTTACAGCAGTAGTTCTCAGTCAGGTAGTATCTTCTGCCTAGAGAGCTTTTGGCAATTTCTGGGTTTATTTTGTTGGCAAGTGCTGGAGGACATCAGAAGGGCAGAGCCAAGATAGCCAGTGCTCAATGAAGGGTCATCCTGCATCCCACCCAATGCTTGATGTCCAACAGATACTCATGTAGGTGAAAAACTTATGATCATTTATGCCAAGTGCCTAACTCTGTTTTACATACAATTCTTTATGATTTAAACATACTGAATTTTTAGGCATGGAATTACTATGTAAATAAAATTTAAGCCCAGCCAGTGTGGTTCAGTGGTTGAGCATCAACCTATGAACCAGGAAGTCACAGTTTGATTCTCAGTCAGGGCACATGACCTGTTGTGGGCTCGATTCCCAGTGTAGGGCATGCTGGAGGCAACCAATCAATAATTCTCTCCCATCATTGATGTTTCTCTCTCTCTCTTCCTCTCTGAAATCAATAAAAATGTATTTAAAAGTATATTATGTTTGGTTTAGAAATTTGCTGCTTTTTTTTTTTTTTACCATTTCAGAGAATCATATCAGACCAATAGATGGTTCTTTAAGTCACCAATACAATGCAAGAGTGTATGTCTTTCAAGTAGAGGAGCAAGCATCTGGCTGCTTCTCTCTGGCTTTCACAGTAATCATGCTGAGCATGTTCCTGTTGAAATACAGTATAGTTTGGTGGCAAAAATATGGATGTTACAGCCTGCCTACATTTTCTTACCATCTACTCTTTGCTCACACTAGCTGTGTTGCTGTGGGCAAGTTACTTAACCACTCTGTGTGTCACTTTTCTTGTCTGTAAAATGGGACTAATATTAGTACTCATTTCATAGATGTTAAAAAGGCTTGGGAGCTAAGAAAAAATGCCTGACATGTAATGAACATAATTAAAGGTGATCTGGTGAATGTATTGTGTATATTATGTAATATTATAGGGTGAGCACCTATAATCAGAAACATGAATGTTTCTGCCGAAAAACTTTTGGCCATTCATGTTAACTGGGAAAAATAAAAACCACATCAGCTTCGTGTGTGTTCCAAACAAGTTATGAAATGTTTTTGAATTTCTGAGCCATTTGAATTGTAGAATTGTGGAGAAATTATGGATCTGAATTTTATTACTCACTACAAATCATTTTCCTCTACTTTTCTTTTATGCAGCAGACATTATTTAATTATTTAAAAGGGTATCTTTGTAGATAATGACTAGCATCTATGAATTTCATTTTGAGATATTTAAGATGTGTTACAAATTGTTAAAAAAGAGGACAATGGGTCTGATAGGGTTGAGAACCACTAATATATGTGTTTTTCTTAAATATTTCATTTGATCTTCACCATAGCCTTATGAGATAGGTTCTTACTTTAGAGTGAAGAAAAGCAAATATAAGGGAAATTAAAATGTCATTCTCAGTAAGGGAAAGAACTGGCATTGACCCACATCTTGGACTTTGAGTCCTGCCCTCTCCCTCCCATTCCTCTCCTGATGCATCCACCACAGAGGAGTCAGCCGCATGCTGTGTGCTCAACCTGTGACTCAGAAGTGACTGAACCTAAAAGTATAAGAGGGAACGCAGAGTGAATAATAATGAGCCACTTCCCATTGAAAGGTTGATTTTTATGCTATTATATTATCACTTAACTTCGCTTCATTTTCCACCTACTTTGTTAACTAAAAATTATTCAAAGCTTGGATTTATTTTTCCCTCATCTTCTCTGAAAATATTTTCATAGAGAAGAAATTTTACCCTTTTAAGATTTCCTTGATCTAAATTCCTTTTTTAAAAATACTCATAACCTCAACTAGGTTTTCATTTGAGAAAGAATGCAATTGTCAGTGCTCAGTAGTGGGAAGAACATTATATTAGAAGACAGAAAAAATAAATCCAGGCCCCAATGTAGCTTAACTGTACAGCTTGATTAACGTGCCTTTATGAATCTCAGTGTCTTTATTTGATTCACTGTGAGAATGAAATGAGATGCCATATATTATACAACCAGAATGAAGTCTGCCAAGTAAGTGCACACTCAATACTAAGCCACTGTTTCTCTGCCTATAAAATAAAGGATTTGTACTATATCAAGAGGCCATCTCTGAAATTCAATTATAATAGAATAATTCTAAATTATCCCTCAAGGATAATGACCCATTGATCTTCTGAGTTCTGTACTTTATCACACCCCATTTTAACCCATAAATATTAACATACTGTTAATTTTAATGGGTTTACTAATAAATTATATTTCCAGGTTGAATCAAAACAATGTACATAGCAGGCATTGCTAAAGATGCAAGATAAGTGGAAAATATTGCATTAACTAGTCAAAATATTTTTTAAATCAAGAAGCAATCACTGAATAGCTTTCTTTGATTTAGATAGCAATTAGGTTAATAATTAAATGAGACTGATAATGACAATGGAGGAGCCTAATCAGCCAGATTACAATGCATTTCTTTAAACCTCTTGAAAAAATCACATCACAGCTGAATAGAGGAATCTACTTACGGCTGACATCCCTTGGTCTTTACTCATTGTCTCAATGGATGCCAGTCATCAGAGGAAAAATTGTTTCAAACAATCGTTTATTTATAAATCTATCTTTTAATTTTCAAATTATTTCTGAAGTATGCTCAAACAGAATTTTCTTCTTCATAACAAGAAAACAATTCTGTAAGTGAAAGCAGGTTTTGCGCCCTCTGTTTCACACCAATCTAGCAGTGTGCTGACCTATAGGCTTCATGATTTGCAGTCTTGTTTGCGTCTGTCCCTGTCCTTTCACAAAAGAGAGTTGTTTTTATGTTTATAAAGCATCTGAGAGAAATACACATCCTTATTGTTACTTGCTGCTGGAAGAAAAGAGATCTCTTTTCTCAAAAAAGTCAGTCCCTCTGTCTATCATAGAGCAGCCTACATAGTGGTGGCATTTGCTCTTTCATTCCTGAGCTACTTCTAGGGCATCTGTATGTCAGAGACTGGTCCACATCAAATCCTTAGCAAACCACGGCTGCAGGCCACGTGGAGCAGGTGTCTAGTCCTGCACGGCCCCCAACTCCTCTCTGCAAAGTGCTGTTGGGCTGGCCAGCAGTTCCTTTCCTGCCCCAATTTTTGCATCTTTGTAGAAGGTAAAGCATTTCAGCCTCGTTACTAATTCTTTTTCCCTCCAACCTGAATAATAGAAACTAGAGAACTCCCTAGAGATTTGAAAGGGAATAGAAATTCCTATTCAGAATTTCTTTTCACTAACTTTATTTAAAAAAATAAATAGGGAAGGACTCCTCCTAGGTTCAAGAATCACCAATGATTCACAAAAAGAAAATGTTTCTACTTTAATCTTTTCTTCTGAATTGCAGTGTTCCTTTAGTCATTTGCATGACAATTGGCACAAATCATTCTGTAACCAGGGCGTGAAGGGGCTGGAGCTCCATGAAATTCAGGAAGGTGTTGTTGTTTTTTTAAAGGTGTTTGTTTTGTTGTATTTTGTCTTAACAAAACAAGGCATAGTGACCAGGAGGGAGGATTTCCTAGTTAATGCATAGTACATATACACAGGGAATATATATGTATGTGCTCATGGTTACTTAATGTGGTGAATGAAAATCATGCAAAGGCTTATTCTCCAGAGCTACCCTACGGTTTGGCCTTCAGCATGTAGAGAATTTAAAAGGTGCATTGGATCCATGTTCAGACAATTTTTCTCTGACCTTACATAGCTGTGGCTTTTCACTCTCATAGCGTGGATCAAAAGCTAGAAGGAGAATAAAGTAACAAGAGGCTTTGTCCCAATTGTTTCAGATTTCAACCTCTGACTACAGAGGTTGAGAGAAGGGAATTAAGGTCTTCCACTCCTGAGTATTTCTGCCTATTTCTCTTTATTTCCTGTGGGTTTTGCTTACTGAATTTTGAAGGCATATTTTCATCATGCGTAGATGTCCATACCTCTTATATCTGGGGTAGATGAAGTCATTTCCTAATATCACTGCTTTCTCTCTCTTCTCCCACAAGTCATCCAGGAGATAGGAATAAGTAATGTTATTTGTGAGGGTAAGCTAATAAAATAATTAGCATTACCAAGAAACTTACATTTACTCTGGAGTTTGTGTATGCCTCCCTGCTACCCTCAGTACAGATAAAGGAGGGATCAGTCAGATCTTCCTCTATGCCAAAGGATGATTTTTTTCTTTTTCTTTTTTTGGTTAATCCTCACCTGAGGATATTTTTCCATTGATTTTCGGGGAGAGTGGAAGAGAAAGGGAAAGACAGAGAGAAACATCCATGTGAGAGAAACACATCAATTGGCTGCCTCCTGTAGGAGCCCTGACCAGGGCCTGGGCCAGGGAGGAGCCTGCAACCAAGGTACTTGCCCTTGACCAGAATAGAATAAAACCTGGGGCCCTTTGGTCTGCAGGCCAATGCTCCACCCACCGGCCAAGGCCAAAAGGATGATTTTTTAAAATCAATCTCTCTCCTGGTTTTCTTTATTTCACTGATTACTCATACTCAGTGCCCCTCACTTTTTCTCCTCTGTTTACTTCCAAATACACAAGTGTTCCAGGGCCTCATTCTCTTCGCTTACTATATACATCCAGTCAAATGGCTTCAGATACCATCTGCATACTGATGGTTTGTAGATCTAATTCCTGACTCCCAGAACTGTGGACTCCTAGGCCCATCAGGCATCTCCGACTTAACATAGTCAAAGCAAGACCCCAGACTTTTCCCGCAGCTAGCTCTTTTGCTGATCTGGTACATCTCAGTAAATACCACTGCTCTTTAGGCAATTCCTCAAGTCAGATATCTGGGAGTTATTCCTCTCTTCCCCTCACTATCTTCCCACCCCTCCATCTAATCCATCAACATATGCATTAACTTCTAATTTTAAATAGCCCCAGAATCCTTCCAACTGTCTCTATCTTTACTTATCCTGAGCCCAAGACATCATATAATCTCTTGCCTACTTCAGCAGTGGTTTTCAAATTCATCCTTTTTATCTTACATTTGCTTTTTCTGTTGAATCCTCCATAGGACAGCCAGAATGATCTCTTTAAAATATAAATTAATTTGTCTCTCCTGTTTAAAGTCTTTTCACTCCATTTAGAATAATTTCTAATGTCCTTCTCTTGGCCCCTTTTGATCTTACTCCCTATCACTCACCCACTTGTCTACTATTCTCCCAAATCACTGGCCTTTTATTTGTTAATATTCCTATATTATATGCTGGGCACTTGCCTTTTTTTTTTTTTTTTTTTTTTTTTTGCAAGTAGAACACTTTCCCCTAGATCTGTAGAGGATTGATGTCTGTCACTTAGATTTTAAATTAGATATCATACCCTCAGAGAGGCCTTCTCTGACCTCAGTCTGGTGTTGCTGCCAGTCATTGAACTGTAGAGCACCTGATGATAAGCTTATCACTGTCTGCTATTTTACTGATTTGTCTTTTGCTCATCTTCTGCCACCGCCTACCCTTGAACTAGAAGGTCAGCTCCATGAGAGGACTTATTGCTTGTTTATGGCAGTAATCCCTGCCCTTGAAAAAGTGCTTGACACATGGGTGGTACTCAATAAACATACAGAGTGAATGAATGAAAAGCATCAGAAACCATGACCCAAAATGAGTTAGGCAATGTACTTGGCTTCTTTTTTTATTTTAATTAATAAATCTTTATTGTTCAGATTATTACAGGTGTTACTCTTTTTTTTCCCCCATAGCTCCCCTCCACCTGATTCCCCACCCCACCCCATACCCTTACCCCCTGCCACTGTCTTCATCCATATGTGTAAGATTTTTGTCCAATCTCTTCCCGCACCCCTCACACCCCTTTCCCCTTGAGAATTGTCAGTCCACTCCCTTTCTATGTCCCTGATTCTATTATATTCATCAGTCCATTCTGTTCATCAGTTTTATTCACTTGATTTTTAGATTCACTTGTTGATAGGTATGTATTTGATGTCATTTTGTTGTTCATAATTTTTATCTTTACCTTTTTCTTCTTCCTCCTCTTCTTAAAGAATACCCTTCAGCATTTCATGTAATCCTGGTTTGGTGGTGATGAACTCCTTTAGCTTTTTCTTGTCTGTGAAGCTCTTTATCTGACCTTCAATTCTGAATGATAGCTTTGCTGGGTAGAGTAATCTTGGTTGTAGGTTCTTGCTGTTCATCACTTTGAATATTTCTTGCCACTTCCTTCTGGCCTGCATAGTTTCTGTTGAGAAATCAGCTGACAGTCGTATGGGTACTCCCTTGTAGGTAACTAACTGTTTTTCTCTTGCTGCTTTCAAGATTCTCTCTTTGTCTTTTGCCCTTGGCATTTTAATGATGATGTGTCTTGGTGTGGTCCTCTTTGGATTCCTCTTGTTTGGGGTTCTGTGCGCTTCCTGGACTTGTAAGTCTATTTCTTTCACCAGGTAGGGAAAGTATTATGTCATTATTTCTTCTAATAGGTTTTCAATATTTTGCTCTCTCTCTTCTTCTGGCACCCCAAAAATTCAGATGTTGGTGCGCTTAAAGTTGTCCCAGAGGCTCCTTACACTATCTTCATATTTTTTTATTCTTTTTTCTTTTTGTTTTTCTGGTTAGGTGTTTTTTGTTTCCTCATATTTCAGATCTTTGGTTTAATGTTGATCTACAGTTGAGTTTCTGTATATTCTTTATTTCAGACAGTGTATGCTTAATTTCTGACTGGTCCTTTTCCATTTTTTTGTCATTCTCATTAAGGTCCTTGAAGGTCTCACTAAGCTCCTCAGAGGTCTCATCAAGTTTCTCAGTGGTTTTTAGAAGATTCTTGAGTAACTTTATAAATGTGGTTTTGAACTCTATGTCGTCCAGTAGTTTGCTTTCCTCCATTTCTTTCATTCGTGACATGTTTCTTTGTCTCCGCATTGTGGCTGCTTCCCTGTGTTGATGGAGCGGCTTTGTGTGTTAGGTGACCTATAGGGGCCAGTAGCTCAGCCTCCCCAATCACCTGAGGTGGACACTCTTGGTACACCCCTTTGTGGGCTGAGTGCAAAGTCTTGGTGTAGTTAAGCCTTGATTGCTGTTGGTACACTGGGAGGAAGTGACCTCCAGGCCAATTGGCTGTGAGTACCCGCTGTGTCTATAATGTCAGAACTGCTGCACTGGAGACACGCTTATGGTGCAGGACTTGTTTCAGTGGGGCTTTGGCGCTCACTGAGTCTGCCTCTTGAATGTGTCACTTATGGATATGAGGGGTTGAAATCTGGTGTCTCACACTGACTTCTAGGTATACTGGCTTCTGGATCTCCAATGGGGTGCAGGTCAGCTACTGTCTGAGGCCACCAAGCAGGAGCTACAGCGAGAACTACAGTTTTCTCCTCTTTGCTTGGGGTTTGGAGGTTTTGGCGCTGTCTCCCCGGAGCTGAAGTTTATTTAGTTAAGCTGCGATTGGGCAGGCCATTCATATGCAAAAGCCACTGCTTGGAGCTTGGGTGTGTTTGTAGGTTGTGCGGGGCGGGGTCTGAGGGAGTCACTAGGCTAGAGCGTGGCAAACAGCGATGGCTGCCAGTCCACCGTCTCTGCGTCTCGAACCTTGTCCCCGCGTCCGCGCCCCCACGCAGTAAGCAGTTATTCCTGCACGCAGCTCTGCAAGCAAGCCACCCTCACTTTCTGACCCGATGGCAGACAGTCCAGCTTCTCCTCGTAGGAGTTTGGGTCCCCCGCGTCTCCCCATAAACTGGATTTCAGAGAAATCTGGAGCTTGTCTCCCTTTGGGTTGAACAAAGCAACGACCGCCACCAGTCCAGATCGTGCGCACCTCCATACCTCAGCTTTTCAGCGTTTGTGCACGTCTCAATGCTCTTTCCTCTTTCCTTCTAATTGTAGAACTTCCACTCAGCCAGCTGTCCCGTGGTTCTGGGTGATAGACATTTTGTCTTTTAGTTGTAGTTTTGAAATCGTTGTGCGAAGCAGCAGTTTAGGTGTTTACCTATGCCGCCATCTTGGATCCTCCTCTGTACTTGGCTTCTTGCACATGCTAATTAATAGCACCCTGGAGACTGTTTACCTGTATACAGCTATCTCATTGCTTACAAAGCTGATGAACAAGGGTTCTGTCTTCACAGGTAAAAGTGCCTAAACTTTTAACTAGAGGTGAGCTGTGTGGTATCAAAAGGTCTAGGCTGTACACATTAAGACTAACCAGATGACCTGTTGAAACATCTTCTGGGATGGACTTGTAAGTGCCTGTCAAAGCTTATTATTTGAGAGCAAGCATCAGTGAACTGAACCTGAACGCCTTTCACCTTGGAAACTTTGATGCTTGAAAATCACCTCTATTTCACTTTTTGCTCGATGGACCTACTTATCTTTTAGTTTCAAGGCCTGATTCATCAGTTTTGATGGATCCATTTATAAACTCAATCAGCATTTTAGTCTGCCAGCCTGTGAATAAAAGGGAGTAACTGCAGGCTCGGAAAAAAAAAAAAAATAACAGTTTTCACTGATTCTGTTTTCAATTAATTTCCAAGAGCACAACACAATAAAAATTGAGTTCTCTATTTGCAGTTTTTCATTTAAATACAGAATATATTCTATTTTTCCCTTTTTTTATTTTTGTGTATTTTGCCCTCACTTTAAGACTTATCCAAGAAATAAATAATAGTTCATCATTCTATTCATAGAGGTAAAACAACTCCCAGCATGAAACCTGTCTCTAGATGTTAGTAAACAATATATCCTACAGGGTAATTTTTAATCGCTGAACTTTTTAGTACAGGGCTCTGTCATTAACCTTTATGAGCTCAATTACACTTTTTAAAATATTTTGCTTTCCCAATAAAATAGAACTTGGTTTAAATTCTGGCTCAGATTGCTAGAAAATGGATGAATATTATGGATGACTGCATGAAGCTCCTACCCTTCAAGTTAGGGTAGTAATTGACTGAGCTTGTCTTGTGATTTAATAATAACTGCTCTTCTCATGATATGATTAGTATAGATAAGTGAAGACCTGGCTTAACATACTATGAAAAATAGTAGATAGCTGTATGAAATCATTTTAGGGAGGAAATTATAATACACTAGAGGCCCAGTGCACAAATTCGTGCACCAGTGGGGTCCCTCGGTCTGGCCTGTGTGATTGGGCCAAAACTGGCTCTCCGACTTCCCTTGAGGGTTCCTGGATTGTGAGAGGGCACAGGCCAGGCCAAGAGACCCCACCAGTGCACAATTGGGCCAGGGAGGGACATGGGAGGTTGGACAGCCAGAGAGGGACCATGGGAGGGCTCCAGGGTATGTCCGGCCCATCTCAGTCCTGATCAGCCGGACCCCAGCAGCAAGCTAACCTACCTGTCAGAGTGTCTGCCCCTGGTGGTCAGTACACATCATAGCGACTGGTCAACTGGTTGACTGTCTGCCCCCTGGTGATCAGTGCATGTCACAACGAGCAGTTGAGCTGCCTTAGCATATCATTAGCATATTATGCTTTGATTTGGTTGAACAGATGACCAGACACCTAGCATATTAGGCTTTTATTATATAGGATGTACTTTATTGACTTGAATTGCAGAGTGAATATAATACAAGAAATAATGCTTAGTTCCTACTCATAAACACAGAGTTAGATGAAAAGAAAAAAAAAAGTGAGATGAATATTTGAAGGCCATAAAAAACTTAGGCTGAGTGAAAGACTTTCAGGATAAAAATTCACTCTGAAATGAGACATTTACAAAGATGATAGAGTCTCCATTTGCAGAGATCATTACTGTTTGTTTGTTTGTTTGTTTTTTAACTTAGCTTCTACATAGGCTTGTGCATCATAGCACTGGAATGAATTTGGAAAAGTTAACTGCTTCAAGACCATGGCAAGAAACCCTACCAGCTTTCATCTTCCTCCTGTCCAGTCCCTCCCTCCCCCAGCACTATTCAATAACTCTCTAACTATGACCTTCCTTGGGAAATCCCAAGCCAATGTGTTATTGCTAATCCACCATTTGTTCATACTGTCTATATACATTTCACACACATTTCTATAACTTTTTCTTCTTTTTGTTCACTTTCCTCTATTTTCCCATCACAGTTTTTCATTTTAAGGTAATATTGTCCAATATAGCACTGTCGTTCTTCAATTGTTTCCTGTTAATTTTTGTAAAACCAGGAGTGAAATTCAGAACACTTAGAGACCTGATACGTATGGTGTGGGAGCTGCAGTTCCCACACACAGCCACGAGGTCACACTCCATGAGAGTGCTGGCTAGTCCCGATCTGATAGGCACCTGTAATGTGCCCACCATGATGCTAGTGCCACTGCCAGGGCACTATCGGCATCCAACAGAGGCTAGACCTACACTAGATGGAACATGGAGGGCTGTTATGTATGAATGGTCAGAGACTTGCTGGCTGGCACCCCTTGTAATCACCTCCCATGGACCATGTTAGCTGCTACTATGGGTAGTTACTCAAGTGGCTCAGGACATTAAATAATATATTATCTTAACAATCATATGACCAGGCAAATGCAAACCAGCTGACTATCAGCTCTGTCTATAACCATAAAATCTTATCTTGTATAATTACCCTTTTCATACCAAATCCCTTACATATTGATGGTATTCATAATTCAGGATTTGTATTTTTGGGGTGAAGAAGGAACAAACTGATAATGTGATCTCAAATTCGACCTGTTACAGAATGAATCAATAGAGTTATCAGGACCTTAATACTAGTAGGAAAAAAATGAAGCTATACCATTTTACATTTTAATAAAGAGACAAATAATGAGTTGAATTAGAGAGACAATGAGCTAGTTCCTCACTTGGAAATTTCAGCACAGACCCGTGTATCATATATTCCACTGGTTAGAGAAAGTTTTAGTATTGTGCTAGTGAAGATGGAAAGTACCAAAAAAACATGATGTCCTTTGCTTTATCCAGAGGAATTTTGAACAATTGTCCAAGTTTGAATAAATAGCTTATGCAATAAATTGCAACAGAAACAAAAGGCCACAAATAATATTCTCTTAAAAGTTAACATCAGTTTAGAGAATATTTGTTGACACTTATATGACTTTATTTTTTGTTCACTCAATGATTTTTTGAGTTCATATTATGTAAACGTGAATGACAATAGATTGGAAAAATTTGACAAGAGAACTATGCATACTGTCTGTAAAGATGAGAGAGAGGGGAGAGTTAGGCAAAGGAAACTTCCAATAGAAGTTATCTTGTGATCAAAATCTGAGCTACCCAGGCAAATGAGAAGGGAAAACACATCCCAGAGACAGAGTAAGATTTATGCAAATAGAGGGAGGGAGGAGTGTGGCACCTGAGACAGGGAAGCTGGAAAGGACCAGATTATAAACATCTTTTAAAGCCATGTGAAGGAACAGGAGTTAATAGAGGGTTCTTTGAAGGGCAGCAGGTTGTCTTAAAATCAAACCTGTGATTTAGAAAGCTCCTGGGAGGAAGGCGGGCTGGAAGTATTCAGGATGGTTAGGAGACCACTGCAGTAGTTCAGGGACTGATTATAACGTGAGCTGACATGCTGGCTGCATGCCACTGTGCTTGCATGTGCTTATATCAATGAGTGGGAACCCTTTGGGAAATTTAATAACAATCTGTAAAAATCAATCAATCAATTAAAAAAACCACAGACATCTAATAACTAAGTAAAATCACATCACCTCTCCGGGTTTCAGTTTCTTCTTTATAAAATAAGAGGCTTGTACTTGAAATATTTTAAATGCTAAATTCTCCCAAATCTAGTAGAGGATGTGTTTCCTTGAGGTGGATTTTAAACGTTTCTTTTCACTTGCTTCTTTACTTGGGAGAACCCAGGATTCTCAAGTCCTGAAATGTATTCATGGAAATTAAATTCCACTACAGTCTTTCTAAATAAGAAGCTCCCACTTAATGTTACTTTCACTTTAAAATGTTCTGCCCTGATCTGACATATGTATTGGGATAAATGATACTTAGAATTCCTTACATTCACATGTTTGGTGTTTTCAAATTATTTTCATGTACATCCCCTGAAGCCAAGACAGAACTGTTTTATAGATTAGGAAACTGAGAATAAGAGAATTTAAGTACCTAGCGCATACATTGGAGCTTCATTCAGGTTCCAGAATCCCAGTTCTTTGTTTTTTCCCATTGTCCCGGAATTAACCCAGCTTTACAATCATCTCCAGTGATAACACGAAATAAAAATAGTGTTCTTCTCAGAAAACACAGTTTATGAACACAGAGATGTTAATGCTACTGTGACCCAGGCTTCAAATAGGAGATGGGAGATGGCTTTATTTTTTCATTTAGATAATATATACCAGTAAAGTGTTCTTTTGGAAGAGGTTGTGTCACTAACTAGTTGCATTACTTATACAAGTCATTACATCTGTCCAGGCCTTAGTTTTTATTAACTACTAGAGTCCTGGTGCACGGATTCATGCACATTGAAAGGAAATTAATTCGAAGGTGATGGGCGGGGAAGGACTGGGGGAGATGGGCCAGACATGCCCTGGAGCCAACCTCCCTTGGTCCCTCCCGGCCAGCTTTACCTGGGGTGGTGCTGGGGCTCAAAGGGCATCTGCAGAGTGAGTGGGGTCCCTCCAGCAGGTGGGGTCCCTCCAGCAGGTGGGGTACCTCGGCCTGGCCTGTGGGGATCAAGCCAAAATCGGCAGTCTGACATCCCCCGAAGGGTCCTGAAGTGTGAGAGAGTATTCTGCAAAGTTGCTGTCTCTTGGCAGCTCCTGCATTGAGCGTCTGCCCCCTGGTGGTCAGTGTGCATCATAGCTACCAGCCAGTTGGCCAGTCAACAGGTTGCTTAGCCTTTTATATATATAGATTGTCATTGAATTAGAACTCACTAATATCTATAGCATTCCCAGCTACAAAATTCCAGCATCCTGGTGTTCTTTAATGTTCATTCGTTGATTTACTATTTTTTTTTTATCAAACCATTTCATCTCAGATAAAATGGCAACCTATATAAGTGAAATTTCTGCTATAACTTCAAAGTAAGAAAATTCACCTGGCCTACCAGCAGCCTGTCTGTTATTGCTAACATAGCCTTACAGGACAGTCCTTGCCATCATACCTGCCATCATAACTTAAACCTGTTTCTTTCCTTTTTATGAGAGAGAAATAAATAATACAACTGCACACAGCAACCTAGCAGGATTTTATCTTCATGTCCTTCAAATCCCATCCCCTTCACTGATTTTTAACTTGGCACATCTTTAAGCTGGCCTCACATAAAGACGCAAATCTTTCAGATATAAATTGTACAAAGGCATGCAATCAGTATCCTTTTAGAATAAATCTAATATAAATACAAAATAGTGTAGGAGAGAAGCTTGAACAATAACCATATCCATGGGAAGTGAAGATTGACATAGTGTAATGTTTATTTTATATTTTGGTTTTTGCTTGGAATGTCAATAGTTATCAGACAAAGTGATTGGGAGGAAAACTTGTTCCCTTTTAGAACTTTCTTCTTAGTCCCAGAGCCCAAATGCAACTGTGCTGTGGACCAGGGCTCTTGCCTTGAACCTATTATTATGTATCTCTTACAGGCTTGTCCTTGATTATGTCCAATAACAAAATCTAATGCACACTCAGTCCAACATACAGCAATTTCTTCCCATGCATGAGAAATGTTTTTAAGAGCTCAATTCAAAGAAATCACTTATTCCTTCAAAAAGCATTCAATGAGTTTTTCATAGGGGCCATATATTATGCTAAGGTAGCCACATAGATAAGACAAATCTAGATCCTTCCTTTAAAAAGCACACAGTGTAGGGGAGATCTATACCCTCTGTATAAATAATGATACCATTTCATCACACGTGGGGAAGGGCCGCAGGAGAGAGAGAGGGCTACGGAAGCCAGATATAGTGCTTTGTGAAAGGTCAATGGCATTAGAAAGGGCATCGGAGATGTTACTGTCTGGCTCCCTTCACCCCAGCTCTTCATGGAGTACAGCCTGTAAGGACTACTGATTGTCTCCCTTCTCTGCATGAAATTGTCTAGTACATCCTACCTCTTAGGTACTTTGAAAATCCCATCGATAAACAGCTGGACCCAGCAGAAGTCTTCAGGAAGTTGTCTTCTCAGCAGCCATCTACAAGCAGACAATAAACACAAGGCATTAAATAGTATCAAATGCTCTAGGGATTGCAGCCCTCCTGCCTCCTAATCCCTCAATTATTTTCCTCTTTATTGACTAGTCAGGAGGATCACACTTAGCCAGCCATTAGAGCACAAAAAACGACTTTCCTGCAAGGGGGCTTTTCGGGGCCCACTGGAGGTATTCGCTGTAGGGATAGAAAGGTACAGGGGCACAGGATAATTACAGAGTCCAGCTTTGCCTCCCTTTAAGGGATAAATCTTTTTCTTCCTAGCTTTTGTGTGTTGTAACTGGAGGTCAACTGAAGTTAATTCTTTTAGTTGGTTCTTGAGAAAACCCTTTCAATCTACATTTCCAGGCACAAATCTTGACTCCAACTTAAAAACAAACAAAAAAAAGCCCTCCAAAGAGTTAGTTACTTGAATCCCTTAACTTACAGCTACATTTTTAATACTTTCATAAACCAGACATCTCTATCTACAATTTTGCCCTAAGTGTCTGATTAGCTTAACTTTCCACAGCTGCTGTTAGCATTTCTCTGAAAAACTTGAGTGTCTCTGTTTCTTAAAAAAAAAAAAAAAGTAAGGACATATATATATTTATCCTTGCTTTTTAAAATGTACTTTTTCGATCACTTTCCATAAGATTAGAATACAACTGTTCTGTTTTCCACCCACCCTGCTCTCACTAAGTAGCATCTACATATATGCAGATTTGATCAATATAGTACTCATTTTCTTTACAAAAAGTACATTCCTCAGACATTGAGAACTTGGCAGAGGGGCTACTATTCTACACATCAATATTTATTTTTAGCCACTTCTATTTTGGAAGGCTTTTTCCCAGAAAATTATGTGGAAGACTAAGTCAGGGAACGAATATAAACAAGGTGTTGAAGCTACTGGAAAAGTAATTCATTCTCTCATTCATTCATTCATCAGCTATCTTCTGAGCACTATGCTTAGACCTAAAGACAGTGGTGAAGGCAGAGTAGGTTTCTATTCTAGCACAGCAGTCAAAACCAATAGAGTGAGATTGTTAGAAATGATGAAACAGGGCATAGTCCTTTTGAGAGAATTAACTGGGTGAATGATGGTGTTGATGTAGAAGTCAGAGCATAGTGCAGGAAAAACCCATCAACTTCCCTCCTCTCTGGGAAATTTAGATAGGTTGAGAGGTGATGTGACAGAAGTATGGAGAGATTCCATGTCCCATGATAACAAAGACATGGTAAGATAGTTAATGTACAGGGTAGAGCAAAAGTAGGTTTATAGTTGTTCATATGGAAAATAATGCAATCAATAATTAATAATAATACAAGAATAAACTGTTTCGCATACTCACAACTGTAATCTACTTTTGCCCCCACCCTGTATCTATAGCAAGCGGAGTGCATTCACAATGCAATGGAAGGAAAAGTAGAGAGGAGGGTAGAGCAGACAAGGCAAAGAGAAAACCATGAAAATAAACATTGTGATCATAGGACTCATTTGTGCCATGGATGTTAAACCAAGTTGGTGGTTAGAGGAAAATGAAAGCTTCAAATATTCTTTTTTTTAAATATATTTTTTTTATTTATTTCAGAGAGGAAGGGAGAGGGGGAGAGGCATAAAAACATCAATGATGAGAGAGAATCATTGACCGGCTGCCTTCTGCATACCCCTACTGGGGATAGAGACCACAACCCAGGCATGTGCCCTGACAGGGAATTGAATTGTGACCTCCTGGTTCATAGGTCCACTGAGCCACACCAGCTGAAGGGGCTTGTGCTATTCTTGTTGGTAATCATGGACAGACTGTGAGGAGCAGTATTCTTAACCTTTTGAGACCCAAAGTTTAACAAAACAGGCTCCAATCACTTCACCAGCACCTACTAGCTGTCAGCACAAGGCAAGGCATCCAACTTCTCTAAGACTCATTTTCCTCATGTGTAAATACAGGTAATAATTATACCAAACTTACTTCATTTTAATGAGGATTAAATAAGTCCTGAATGCCTGATACATAGTGAATATTAGTAAAAGTTAGCAGAGATTATAAATTGGCAGGGAATGGAATGAGACCCTCAAAATGCTAATCTTCAAGGGATTAAGTTTTGCTAAGTAAAGACAGAGGAGGCACATGAGATTTAGAGAATTATAAAGACAAATTAATTAAGGATTAAGATAAAAGAGTGCTGAGAAATGTTTAATCCACTCAGGGTGGAAAGTGGACTCTTTTTTAACCTCTTAACTATCTCTAATCTGAGTTTCAATTATTTTCTTCTTTTTATCTTTAATACTTTGTACCTCCAATAGTATATAAAAACTAGAATTGCTTTGGGATGGGAGTCAGAGAGGGAGAGGGAAGGTTGGGAGGTTACTACTCATGTTTGCTGGTACCAACCAACCCCTATCCTAATGTTTGTGATACGCACCCATAACTCAACTCCCCTGGCAAATAAAACACACTGGGGTTTCACTAAGGGAAACAATAACTGCCAACATTTACCATTCAATCTGGTTCACTTATATCACATGCCAGGGATCCCTAATTAATGAAATAATTTGTAATTTCATTGGTAAAATTCTTCTCTCTAGGAATTACTCTTCGTTCCACCAACAGACCACACAACCGAGAATTACCTCCTTCTGCACATGACCTTTAGTACACTTAATTTCTTCTTCCTCCTTTCTATCTACTTCAGAATCTAATCGTTTACTTAATATTTTTAATTAATTAATTATTTTTGCTTTAAAAACAATTCTTATCACCCTTTGGAAAGATCTACTAGCTGTGGTAAGTAGGAATGGTTCTCTTGATTTTTAAAAGGCAATATCTTAAAGAGATGAAGAAAATATATTTTAAATTATTTTAAAATTCTAGCTTTGTGACTGACACACTATTTAACTTTTCAACATATTGCTACTAATCTTTTAGGAGCTTTTGCAATCTGGCTGTCTTCCTGCCCTCATTGGGTCTCCTTTATGGAAGTCGCCAGCACTTGGAGCCATTTATGTCTATAGACATACAAATAGCTAATTCCTTTCAAAACATGTCCATTTCACCACAAGCACTAATTCTGTTTCAGTTTGAGTTCAATTGATGGACTTACCTTTGCTTCTATTCAGTTATCTCAGCAACAATAGGATTCTTTATCTACATGGTTTAGTGGATGGAAGGGCACACCGACCTGACCCGCTGCTGCTTTTATTTCAGAAAATCATTTCTAATCACTTTCCTTGGACTCAAGTGGGTCTGTTTATTTTTTCCTACATTTTATAATTTGTCACATTTACATTTTTGATGAATTTTTTGGAATCGATTTTTCTGATAAGAGGGTTGTGGTTACAGATCAATCACCATCCATCATGGTACCAACCCACTGAGAAGTATATTGCTTTCTAGATTTCATTTAGGAGAAGTACTTATTTTACATAAACAGATGATCCAAGTAGAATTTACTTGAGTTTTGTAAGAAACACCAAACATTTGGAAACAAAGACTTAATTTTTTTTAGTGAAAAAAATGCTCTAACACAGATTCTGTATTTAGAAACTACCACTGTTAAATACTTGATATTTAGTATTTATAATATTTAAATATCAAAAGGGGGAAAAGATTTTGTCGTTTAAAGTCTTCTTTTGAGTCAACCTAGCTTCTCAGCTCCAAAACTCACCCAAAAGGCTGATTTAAGTTACAATTCTAAGTTCTAGACAATCATTTGACTCTTTTTTAGCCAACTTTAGGGTCGGTGCTCAAAATAGTTGGAGACTAGGTACGAAAAGAAAGCTAGCAATGAGAATGGAGAAAATGGGTCATAAGTGTCCAGGAATGCCTGTTGACCACCTGAACTCCCTATATTTAAACAGGAGAAGAAGGTGCTGGTACTCACTTTCTTCTTTTATACCCACATGATTGAACTCACCCAGGCAATATCCCATCAGATATCTCTACTGTTTAAAAAGCCAACGAGAATTATCAGTGGGATTACAAGGAGCAAACTATGGTATAGAGGAAGAGGAATGGAAGCTTGCAAAGACCTGACCTTGAGGTCTTGGTCTTTATCTTCTATTTCCCCTCATACCAATCCATAATGAAACATAGTTAGTACACATTTATCTTTTTTAAATGTACAGTTTTTATTGCTAAAATAGTATAATGGACACCAGAATAGTTGGAAGATCATGTTCTTTAAAGTCCTACTTTTGTAACCTTGAGCAACTCTTGACTTTTCTGATTGTAGGTTTCTTCACCTGTAGTATGGGGTAATAATACTTACTCT
The DNA here is from genome assembly GCF_951640355.1 of Cnephaeus nilssonii. Taxonomy (NCBI): domain Eukaryota; kingdom Metazoa; phylum Chordata; class Mammalia; order Chiroptera; family Vespertilionidae; genus Cnephaeus; species Cnephaeus nilssonii. The sequence continues at coordinate 19,016,914 of NC_137079.1, forward strand.
GTATGCTCAAATGCAATATCAGTGAGTGTTTTGTACTTTACAACATGCATCTCAGTAGTGTTTTTATTTATTTGTTTTGTGCTTTCCCCTCCTATACCACTGCAAAAAAAAGGAGGAGGGGGTACTGAGGGTGAGTGGGGAAGGAATGAGAGCCATCTGTTGAGGATGGAAGGCTAAGTTCTTATTTATAGAATTTCTCTTTAAAATTCTGTTACTGTCCGACTTCTCCTTGGGTTTCTGATAGTGTTCCCTCTCTGTATTTTAACCTTCTGTTATTTGGAAGATACAAATTTATTCATGACAACATGGATGGAGGAATTTAGGCTACAGGGTGAAATTGAAAGAACATAGTCTGAATATCGTTTAGAATCCACTTTGACCTTAAACAAGTTGACTGAGCTTCTTTTGTCAAATTGACTTATTAAAGGGATCAGAGATAACATATGTGCATAGGAACACTAGTACAGGGAAGAGGCTAGATAAATTGGTGCTATTACTCACCTGATTATTACTATTGTTATTTGAAAAAAAAGAATATTTTCTGCACACAGAATACTAACTGAATTTAATTTACCTTAGAGCACAATGATGAGATTTCAGAACTGGAATGGACTTCAGAGACAATCTAGTAAGTGAAATCTAATCTAGCCCCTTCATTTGATAGATAATAACAACAAAAAAGCCCTGGGAGAATAAGGTCATCCATTTCCTTTAAAATATATATGTAATCTCAGATCTTGAACCAGACTCCCTAAATCCTAATCAGGGCTCTTTCCACTCTAACATATTATTTAACAGAATGTTTGGTCTTTCATTTTCTGGTAGCATCCTGGATTCTAGAACCAACCACATCCACTTATTCTCCCCACCATCTCTCTCAGCATCTTGATCCCTGGACTTCACTCACTGAGATGCCTTTCCATTTAATATTTTTGTAGTCACTTACCCAATGTATTTATCATAATATATTCCATTTGTGACAGAAGACAGCACTCATACGTTTTAATGAACACAGACATGCTCTCCCATATTTTCAGATAAAAGAATAATGTGAAATTAATATAAAAATTTTGTTTAGAATAATTTTCTTGATATCATACACTTATTGTAACAATATTGCCCATTCCTCAAAACATTCTGGGAACTCCTTGAAATCTCTGTATTCAGAAATGATTATAGTAAGAAAAGTTTTTCTGGGCGTGAAGAAGACTGATGACATTAGAAGGTATATGGCTGGAGTATCACCTTCACACTCTCTCCCATGAAGTCCCTATTCTGTAGGCACACAGTACTCCCCAAAATGTTCCCCCTCCCTACAGCATGCAATGACCCTACCTCTAGTTCTGCCCAGGAAGTGCTCTCAGTGCTATCCCTCTTTCTAGGGCTGTAATTTTATGTTCTTGGACAGGTACTTTGTGACAGAGATGATGTCAGATATTCTAACCTATGGTCTTTGACTTTTTTGTGAGGATTATTGGTTTATTTATGCAAAGCACATAAAAGTGTTCTTTACTAGTACTAGTACAGTGCTGAGAATATCTATATAATAAAAACCCAGTGGTCATAACACCATAATGACCAAAGATCAGTCACCAGGAGGTGCATTGATGGGTCCCGCAGCTCCGGCGGGACTTGATGCTTGGTCCCGTGGCGCTGGGTCTGGGCCTCGTGCAATTTCACGTGCTGGGCCTCTAGTATAGATAATAATGTTTCTTCCCCTAGAAATCCATCATCTCTAAGATTGAAGCACTAGTTTTTCCTACCTGCTCCCTGGACCTTGCTCACACCTTGTCAAAAGTCAGCAGCTACTTCCCTCACCTCCTGCCATCACTCCAAAGGGAGTTTGACCTCCAGTTTGACCCTCCAGTTAGAAAGTCCCTCTGATACTCTTCCTCTGTCTTTTCACTTTGGGATCATTCCTGTCTTAAGAATAAATGCACTTCTAACTAAAGGAGTGTGGTATAAGGGGACAAATGTGAGACATGGGGTTAAATAAATCTAGATTCAAATCTTGGCCATCACAGGTGACATAATCTTAGACAAGTTATTTGACATAATAATAATTATGAATATTATATAACAGTTAATTATCCTGTAGGTCAGGTATTGGGTTAGATGCTTTAAATTGAGTATTCTCAATTAATTCAAATCTCTGATTTTTAATGTCCTAAAAAAAAATGAGAACAAATATACCTATCTCATTAAGGAGAAGTAAAAATTTAACAGATAGCATCTGGATCCTGCAGGGTAGGAAAGTATTGTTTCTTTTTGTGTGGATGTGAAAGAGACACTAGTTTATAAGGAAAACTGAAATTGATTTTAAAACATATATGATAGAAATTGGGGGGAAAGGAGAGTCTATTGGAGAAGAAATCTATGTCTGTGTGGTCAAAGACAAATATAGGAAAAGAAGGACCAATTATATGAAAACTGACAGCAAGGTATGTACATAATTCTAGGGTCCGAACTAAGAGAAAGTTCAGAAGGTTATGTATGAAAGAAACAATTCATTCTTCAGGGGTCCTCTTTGCTGATATTATCTCCTTTCAGGATCTATCAGTTAATTTATTTCTTTTGCTCCTTTATGTGCTCATAGGCATTAAGCATACAATTGATCCCATACAATTATAGAGAAAAGTTTCACTCAGGAGGCCAAAGAAGTTTCTTTCTGACTTATAATGAGGCAACCATGATGACTATAGAGAAAGATGTGTATAACCTTTTATGAGCACTGTGAATTTATTTTCTAGGAGGTCTAAGATATTTTCCAGGTTTGATTTGATTCAAGAAACTATATTTTCTATAGGACTGACTCTTTTTGGCAACACATGAGAATTACCAATGATTATAGCACTTCCTGCTCTTGATAGCAACTCCCCTCATTTCCTTCGGTCTTTATATATGACCTGCTGTAAATATTGACAGTTATGTTAATGGTAAGCATAACACAGGATGACTTTTCTTAAGCTCCAAACTGAATTTCGTGGTTAATTGATTGGCCAGCTGGCCCCGCCGTCTCTTGACCTCCACAAGAGCCAGCAAGATTGATGGCTTCAACAGCCTTTCACGGTGCACTGAAGCATTCAGATCTATCTTTTGTTATTTGGGAAACACTAAGTTCTTATGTAGCACTTTATTTAGATGGACTCAGGAGCTGATGAGTTGGGAGGCAGGCAAATGCCCAAGTGGAAGACAATGTCTGCAGATCAAAGGAGCCGAGGAGACAGGGAGTTCATAAAATGTGAATACAATTCCAGGGGAGGATTGATGATTATGGAAGCAGAAAGCCAATCAAGTTAAATATTCATTCTAGCAACAAGTCTGGTCATCTTACTGGGACCCATCCCTCTACGAAGTTTCCTCAGCTTTTCAAGGTCTGCACAAGGGAAGAACAAAGCCAGCAGCGATGCTCTCATTCTGGAAAGCCGGCTGCAAGATGGCATGAATCAGAGGGTCAAGCAACTACCACTGAGAGTTCATCGCATTCGACCCCTTAAAGAATAAGGCTCCCACTGTGGTTCTGCAGGAGTGGTTCAGCGTCATCAACACCAATGAGCCCTAATGAATGTGACAATTTAGAATTATTGAGTCATTTTCTCAGAAACTTTTTCTCCTCAGAAATAAAACAGGCTGAAACTCATATCTTAAATGTTCTGTTTAGATGTTCACACATTAATATCTGAAATCCAATGATTGAAGGGCATATTAATAAGTAAAACATTGCAATATAGTCTTGTTTCAAGAGCATAATCATAATGCAGTTATAAAACATTAAATGTATACGTACATATACATTAAATAGATATATATTTATTTACAAAACTGCTAGCCTAGTTTTGCCACCTATGTCTGTCAATTGTCATTTCAAAATCTCAACTTAATGACTTTTGACAGTAGGTGAGGTTGAATGGTGGTAGGGGAAGAAAAGATGAAGAGAAAATTAAATCCAAAAAGTAGGGCTGAACAGTAGGAATTATTAATTTAGTGTCTCTACACAAAAATATTTACTTTTGTCCTTTGGCCTCTCACAATATGCAGTTTAACTCCCTGTGTAGTTTAGTGAATAAAATGTCTCAGTTTGGTTCTTGGTTCAACTCTTGGAAAGGATTCTAAAACAGTTAACTCTGTTCTCTTTTGCTTGGCTTGCTGAGTTATCTTTACCAATGACACAGTCCATGAATAGACTACCTTGGAGATTTGAGAAGTCACAACATATAATAAATCTGCATAGAATTCTCATTCTCTGGAACAATTGAGAAGTTGAAATTGCCTGATCTTTTCAAGTCAATGTTGCCACTTTGACCCAGGCAAATGAGAAATAAAACAACAATACCAACCAGCAGTTTCAAGCATCTTTCTGCTGCATAATAACTCAGCAGTAGGCTTTGCTAATGGTGTTTATGAGCTGCCAGACTGGGATTGGCCCTTAGGCAAGGAGGCATTTGCCCAGGGGGCTTCTTCTGTGTGGGGGGACTTTTTGCATCCTGGGGGCCCTTTTAGGTGACTCTCAGCAGGAGTGGTCTCTGCAGGCCAAGGCCTTTTGCAAAAAGCGAACTGTGTTCAATTATTGCTTTATGGTCCACGCTGCATTCAATGTTTTAGGACACCAATATAATACCATAAAAATTATTATGTAGGAAACATCTATGCTATGAGGTCATGGCTGCTGGTTTTTAGGTATTATTTATTTTTTTTATGCCATTAATGAAAAAGAAACACACCAAAAAAAAAACAAAAATACTTCTCAAACTTTAAGATAGCTGTATCCTAAACTCAAATGGCACTATAATGTGCAGTGGATCTCAGTGTAGCAATCATCAACCATCAACCATGACATGACATGGAAGGAGATTATATGAAAAGAAGACGGGAGTAGAGCCTACATGGCGATGGCTGAGTACAGGCAAAGGGGAAGGTGATTGAGAGCCAAAGGTTGGACTGTCCAAGTTGTTCTTTGGCCTTAAAATGACCCAAAATGTTTCCGAGTTCAAGTTCAGAAAGGAAATCAGTACTGCTCACTGTACTTTAGGTTTCATTTGACACCCACAGCTGAAACTACCTCTTGGGGTGTTTGTATTTACTTCAGCAAAGGATATAATTGAATTTGGAGATTATTTACAGTACTACCTGTTCAGATCTGTTATTTCAACTTCCTGAAAATTCCTGTATTGAGTCCTACTGGGAAGAGTTCTTAGAATGGCATCTGTTTACTAAGAAGGGGCTATGTCCACCTGCTCTAGGGTATTGAAATAAATGGTAAATCTATACCCAATTCATATAAGACATAATTTCCAGGGGGAAAACAAACTTAAGGGACAGGTCCTGGCAGGATGCCAGAGAATCTCAGTCAGGTTCCCAACCCTGTAATTCATGGGAGAAATAAATCCATTAAACTGAACAAACTGAATCTAATTTATTTTTCATAGTTCAAAGGAATGGAGAAGTTGAACAAAAGGGCTTGATGCAAATGAGTGGTAGCACACTCAAAGTTCTAGAATAATGTTGCCATTACAATATTTTACATAATTTTTCTAATTATTATTTGGTTTTGGTTCCAGAAAATTCATCCTATACAATAAAAAGCTAATATGCAAATTGTCCCCTCAATCAGGAGTTTGACCAGAAATTTGACCAGGAGTTCAGCTAGGGGGCGGGGCTGGCTGGCCAACTGACTGTGACCCCTCCCCCAAGCCAGCCCTGCCCCCCATCGCTCCCCCCTCCCCCAATCAGGGTGGGCTGGCCAGACCCCACCCACTCATGATTTCATGCACTGGGCCTCTAGTCTTTATATATTATCTTCTTTAAGATCAGTCAAGGAGGCATAGGGTCTGTCCAATATGTATCCAACATTCTGATAAGCTTAGGGAGGAGATCCAAAAAGATGAGAAGGAATTTAAGGAGGTCATTATCTAAATCATTGAATAAATCCTCATCACATACCAAATATATGGAGAAAGCAGAATACAAAGTCCCAGTCTTCAAAGTGATAAAGTAAGGTTGCAGAAACAATTAGAACACAAGGCAATATACCTGGAGCTGCCATTAAGTAGCATGTGTCAAATGAGTGATCAAGAACACAAGTGTAAAGTCAGAAAAGTGGTCCATTATTGGGGTCTCTAGATGTGCACTCTGATACCTGACTCTCAGTGAGGCAGTATTGCACTGTGGTTAAGTTTATGGACCCTAGAGTCGGGCTGCATGGGTTCAAATCTCTGCTTTACTACTAATAGCTACCTGATCACAAGAAAGTTACTTAACCTTTCTCTGTTTTAGTTTCTCATCTCTAATAGAGAGCTGATGGTAGTCTGGAATAGTTGCTATAAGGATAAAATAAACTAATAGTCATAAAGTGCTTAGAGCAATTTCTGAAGGAGCTAGACTTTCTGGATGACTTGAAGAATGGGTTGGATTAGGAGTGGGGGTGAAGACATCACTCTGTCAAAAGAGAGGAGGTGTCAGTCTAAGTGGGAATGCAGGGGTGGAGAAATGCCTGGCTTGCCTGTGGTGTAGAAGACCTCTAACTGGCCTGCATGATCTAGCAAGAGTGAGATGCACTGGGTTAAGTCTACTAAGAGCCCTGAATACTAAGATAAGGAGTTTATTTTCTAGTCTATACTATAGTTTTCCACCTCGCTCTTTAAGACAAATAATAGTGCTATATGAGTAAAAGATGGTAACTGTGTATAACTGTGAACAGAATTAAACACCTGTAATGAAATAAAATTCACAACAGAATAAATTTACCACATTAATGATATGCATAATTAGTTGTGTGCTGGTAACTGGCTTTCTGGGGGGAAAATCCTGATTTATATAAATACTCTCATAATGGCCAATTGGCACTATCAAAGTAATGCCACTGAACAAGGAATTGGGAAGAAATGTGCACAGTTGGCCCTGGTGAGCAGGTGTTAGCAGGTGTGAGCAGGTGTGAGCAGGTGTGAGCGAACTCTAGCACACCACTGCCTTGTACTTAATCCCTACACACACAGAATGAGCTCCTTGAAAGTAGTAACTGCTTTATCTTTTTTTTCACTCACACTAAGCATTGAATACTAGTAATTACATAATATGTGTATATGTGTGTAGATGACATGATGAATCATATATATGTGTGTGTGTATATATATATATATATATATACACACACACACATACACACACACACACACATATCCTATATAATAAAAGCCTAATATGCAAATCGACCGAACAGCTGAATGACTGGCAGAATGACTGGTTGCTATGACACGCACCGACTACCAGGGGGCAGACACTCAACACAGGATCTGCCCCTGGTGGTCAGTGCACTCCCACAGGGGAAGCATCGCTCAGCCAGAAGCCGGGCTCATGACTGACGAGCACAGTGGTGGTGGTGGGAGCCTCTCCCGCCTCCGTGGCAGTGCTAAGGAATAGCGAGCCGAGCTGTAAGGAACAGTGAGCAGGAGGGCGTTAAGGAGTGAGGAGTCCCAGACTGCAAGAGGGATGTCCGCTGAGGGGTCCCAGACTGCGAAAGGGTGCAGGCTGGGCTGAGGGACACCGCCCCCCCCCTCACCCCCAATGCAGGAATTTCATGCACCGGGCCTCTAGTATGTACAGTATATATACACATAAATAGATCTAAAAACTTATCATAATTGGCATTGCCTTGATAGAGCCAACCCAAATTTTGGATTTGCTTTCTCTCTCTTTATTTGTTCTCTAGTGTCTTTCAATAGTATCAGTGTTTAGGTGTTTATTCTTTTTTATTTTAAATATATTTTATATTTTTATTGATTTCATAGGGGAAAGGAGAAGGAGATAGAGATAGAAACATCAATGATGAGAGAGAATCATCCATCAGCTGCCTCCTGCACACCCCTTACTGGGGATCAAGCCTGCAACCTAGGCATGTGCCCTGACTGAGAATCAAACTGTGACCTCCTGGTTCATAGGTCAACGCTGAACCACTGAGCCACACTGGTTGGGTTGGGTGTTTATTCTTTGCACATCATTAATACATTCTAAAAATTAAAAGCTCTCATGTCCTTCTGAGCAGGTCCTGACTGAGACCCCTGTGCCCTGAGGGCCCTGTGTCCCTGAATCACCTTGACCTGAAGTCCCTCCATTGTTCTGCTGTGATTAAGAAGGGACTGCTTTGGTGCTCTGGTCCTCTGTGGGATAAGCCCAGTTCCTCCCTCTTCCTTACCTGAGGAACAGAGGCAGAGATCTGACAAGAAAAGAAAAAAAAATGCATGGATTAGAGAAAAGGAACAGGCAAAATTGGCTTGAGGCCCTAACCTATTTTGAAGTGTTGAGTCAGGAGATTAGAAGCTGTGAGGAATGAAGGAGATAACAGCTAGTTGGAATAACCTATCAACAGATGGGCTGAACTAAAGCCCCCAAGATACTCCCATTCTCAATCAGGATTTCTCTAAACCAGTTTGGTGTTAGGAAACAACCTGGGCTTTAAAACTAATTTACACCAAAGTGCAAAATGACTACTTTGAGAGAAATCTTTGAACCATGGGAGATGGTGTTAGGCAATTTGAGTCTTAGGTTTTCCTGGAGTCTTCCCAGTCCCTTGCCTCTCACATGGTACACATTCAATTCATGTCTGGATGACAGAGTTAGCATGATCTGAGGGAGCCTATAACTGTATATGAGTGTGTGTGTGTGTGTGTGTGTGTGTGTGTGTGTGTGTGTGTGTGTATTGGGCAGATGGGCAAGAGCATTTTCTCCCAGATTGCCCTTCTTGCAGGTAACTGTCTTATTAGTCTTCCATTCCTTTAACTAAATCTTACATTTTCCAAGGTATAGCCTGACTAGAGGTGTCTTTTATTCATGGGGGTACAAATCTATTCTCTGAGATATGGAAGCTATTTCAGGTACACTCCCAATAATACTCCACTCCCCTTGCCTCTGAAGAGACACACACAAAATAAACCAAAAGAGACATGGGGCTAGGAAGGATTTCAAGTAAACTGACTGCTGTCTCTCTCTCCAGCTTCTTCTCATCATGAATGTTATGCTCCCACTCCCCTCTTGTTTATTACTCCGGACTTGAAGGGAAGTGACTATTTCTACTTCTGTGTTCAGTATGCACCACAGTTGCTTATGTTTGAAACCCCCATTCTCCGATATATATGCCTTTTCTAGAATGTCCTTCTCTCCATCTCTGAATGATCTTGTGTTAAGCTCTTTGAAGTCAGGGCAGGGACTCTGGTTAGACTTCTTTGCATTCCCCACCTAAGTGTAGGCATGGAGAACGGAATGCTTGGCCACTCTGTCTCACTCAGGTAGGTGGTACCGATGTCATGTCAATTTCTCTCACTGCTGAGAAGGGGAGAAACAGTGAGTAGTTAATCCCAGAAAAAAACTTCATCTCTTTCACAGTTTCCATTACTATTTCAGATGTCCACTGACCATTAGAAAGTTTGGGCAAAAACACAGCAATTTGGAAGAAGCCACTTGAGAATTTGGTTCAGGTGGTAAATAGAACTAAAGCAGCATACCTATGAGAATAGCTGGCATCTGTGCAATACACAGTGTAGAAGAGAGATTGGAGTGAAGAAACCATGTTAGGCTTACGGTCCCCAGGTAGAAAGTACTGAACATCCCATAGTGTTGCTGTCAGTGGGCAGAAGAAATAGACAACGATAAAATACATTTTGATTTAGCATGATTTAGGGGAGGACTTACATGGAGAAAACATGAGAAAAGGGAGTCAACTTGGACAGAGGTTTCAAGAGCAGATCACTAATGAAATGTGATAACACTAATGAAAATAGAGGAACTAAGATGGTTTTGGTGAAAACGTGATGAGTTCTGTTTTAAGCTCATTAAAGTCAAGGTAACTTTTTGAAATTCAAGTCATGCTGTTCCCAGGCAATGGGAGATAGAAGCTATGCCTTATGTACCTGAGCCTTATCTTAGCCTATCTGTGCTTTATATTGTTTTGTCTTTATCCTGCTAGAGACCTAAGAACTGACTTTTGCCTTACCCTGATGTGCTAAAATAGGATGGGAGATATTCTCATTTTTTAGAAATTATTCATTGTTACTATTGCCACATTTGCCTTTAGTCTTAAAAAACGTACACCATAATTTCCTCAAGAGGCTACAGAACTGCCAAAATTGAATGCCAACTCTGGACTGTTTTTTCTTTCTCTAAATCTAGTAGATAGCAGGTACCTGATACACATTAATGAAGTGACTATTAAGGACCTGGAGTAAATGAAAAAGTCATTTTTTTTAAATCAAAAACATATAACATACATTTTTGTCCAGTGATATAATTGGAAAAGAAAAACCCCATCTTTTAAATTTCCAAGTTCCCACTGTTGCCAATAATAGCATGTAAAACAGTATCACACTTGGAAATCATGGAGTAAAAATCGGTTTTGACTAAAAGTTGTGATACTACCTCAAATCTGCCATTGAAAGCATGGAGGAGGTTAGACCGAAGGGACACCTTTAACTCAGCCCATGTCTCAATTTCTGCTTCATCAGGGAAGGGACACAGAAAGCAGCTTTGATTTATTCCACTTCTTGCTGGAAAGTTTATCTGAAAAGATGTATTTTAGGAGCCTGGGTTTATTTTATTTTTTTGTACTTGCTGTAATGCAGGGCTTGATGATTTCTTCAATCCTTTAATTTTCCTTCCCCCTGATTGCAGGAGGGTTGGTGAATGTCTTTGTGCTTTGCCATTCCAGAGGAAAGAGCCAAATGAGATTTTAGAAATCCCAGAACGAATGAAATGTGCACCATTTCATCCTTGGATTCCTTGAGCCCGCCTGCCTGTATTCCTGTCCCCTGGAGTACAGACTCTCATAGAGCATTTGGTGCCACTGAACCCTGAAGAGCCAGGCACGCAGCATCTGTTGGGGAACACAATCTGGTTTCTGTGGATCAGAAGCATTTCTCTAAACATTAGAGTCTAAAGGATTTTTAAAGAGAGGGGATCCGCTCAAGGAACTCGTTACGGGTCCCTTTCAACTGGAGTCAGAAGTAAGAACACTCAGCAGATGGCTGTGGAGTGAGGTAAATTGCATGCAGCCTTCAGTCATTAGTGACAGATCTATTTTAAAGGCTTGAGGTTGTGTAACAGGGTACAAAGGCCGCTCAGGATTCTAATTGTTGGGCTCCATTAAAAGGGATCATTCTGGAGACCCATGGCTTCTTAGGGCACCACAGTCTACCCCCAAAATGAAAAGCATCCTGCTGGCTAATTAACTTGCAGCATTTTTTTCTCTATTGTGTCCTGTTTTTTTTGTTGTTGTTGTCATCGTTGTTGTTTTAATCCTAGACCCTGTGTCTAGGACAGAGGCAGTCTCCTATCATTTCACTCAAATATTACATGATGACCAGTTTCAGTCAAACATTCACTCTGATTTCATTGCTTTCATCTTACTTTTCATTATTATAATCTGCAATAGAGACAAGATTTTTAAATTTCAAGCTCTCTTGACTCGTTTTTTCAGTATCATGAAACTCTGTGATCCTTGGAAGATATAGTGAGCCCTATTTTTTAAAAATCCCGTGTAGGAACATCCAGTGTGATTAATTTGGTTTTCACTTATTTCAACACCTCATATGGACATTACTAAATGATAAAGAATTCAATTTCCGACAAAATGTGTAGCAGTGTCTACTGCCTAGACGTTCTACTTGAACCAGTGCATTGCCAAAACAATATCAGAGGAATTCATGAAAGACTGGGAATGCTAAAGTAATCTTTCTCTTGGAATTGTAATCATAACATTTGACATGAAATAGAGGAGCAAATGAAGCCATTGGAAAGAGAGGTTATTATACCCGTGTCCATATGGGAAGCACCTCCAAGAAAATGGCTGAAGGTTCCCATGATTGCTCAGTAATGAATGCTTCCTTAACTGTATGATCTATGGAATAAAGAGACAGAAGTGGAAAGACAATGGGTGGAGAGGAGCAGCTTCGGATGGCACAGAAATTTGTAGCACCTGGGTGAGAATGACACTTTGAAATGGTAGGCACTTAGCCCAGGGAAGGAATCACAGGTAGACTTTTTCTAAGGAGCCTTCCAGACTTCTTCCTAATGAAGAGCCAAGACTGTGTGATCCAAGGGCTGCAGATAGTCAACGATATTAAGTAATGGAAGGTAAATATTTAAATTAATAACTCGTAATAATTCTCCGAATGTCTATAAAAGGCTTTCATTTAACAATTGTTGGCAAATAGTATGTCAGTGGAAAATACAGCCAACCGTTGGCTCATCCAAAATGTTGTCATCACCATCACTTTATTATTTAAGCGGTTAATGTTTCAAGACTCTCCCAAAAAAACTGTGTTTGGAGCCTGATTGAATGACTTCTCTGCCTTCACTTCATGACTTCCCTCTGCCTCCCTTCTTCTCTTTATTAATTTGTGACTTTGGATGTTCTGAATAGATTTAAATTGTATGGGCCTATGAGAAGTAGTTCTCATAGGCCCATACAATTTAGTGTGTCCTTAGGCTAGCAGCATCAACATCATCTGGAAACTTGTTAAAAATGCAAATTCTGGGGTCTCACCCCAGACCTACTGACTCAGAAGCTGGGGGTGTGGATCAGCTTGCATGTTTAGTCCTTGTGATTCTGATGTCATTCTGTGCCATGGGAATGAGCAGGTTGTAGGCCGTTGATGACTGGATTATTCTTGAGGCAGTCGTTGTGATTCATGAAGTAGGGAAGAGTTGATCAACCTTACTTCAGCACCTCTGGGTGTGAAGCATTCTTTTGGTTTCATTTGTCTGAAATCCAGAGCAGAAGTGTATCTCCTGTCACTCATGGCCACTGGAGAAAAATCAGGATGTCAGAGTCCACCTACATGGGCCCCCAAATCTCTGAAGAACTGCCAAAGGCCAAAATCCTTTGTCTTGAGCAATGTTAACATGCATTTTGCTTTCAAGGTTTGTTTAATTTTATCATTTTTTAAATCAAAATGGTCGCACTCAGCTCCTTGTTTTACTTTCCACATCACATCTAAAAAGAGAAGTTCAGAAGAGTGCCCCTCACCCATTCTCAGGGAGGAGCGTTTGTCCATCTTGTCTGATCTCTACCTGCCATCACTATTTGGCACCTTTACTGTGACTCCACCCTGCAGGCTCCAGTCTTCCCTGTTATATCCTTGGTACTTTGCCTGTGTCAATGGCATTGGTATCAGAAGAACACACAGCAAACAAGGATAAATGTTTACAAATGTTCTCAAGACCCTAATTTTTTTTCATCCCTGTCCTCAGGGAGTCACTGCTTAATCTTAGTTCCTATATAATCTCTATAGTAGGGGTAATGACAATTACCTTATAGAAATCTTGGGGGAAATGAGATGGGAAAAAACAAAAAAAAAAAACACCCTAAAAGACCTAGGATAATGTCTGAGCCAGGCAGATCATCAATTATTTGATGCCAAAAAAAATTATTTTGGTTACTATTGAAACTTCTTTTATTTTTTCTCACATTAATACCTGTGGAACTAATCATAAGGAACTAATTTGCAAGAAAATCATGCTTATTTTATTTTAGCACAAAGAGTATAGGATATAGCCAACCATGTATTAGAATCTATTATGTTTTTATGCTTTAGAAAATTACTATTTAAATTTCCTAATCACTCATACCATGTACAAGAAGATGCTTTACTCCTTAATTATAATAGGAGACTATGGAAGAAGCAGATTAAGTTGAGGCCAGGCGGATAGGGGCAGAATGTTCTCTTGTACAAACAAAATAGAAGCTTCTCTTCCCTTCAGTTCAATCAACCCCAAGTTACTGGATACAGACCATGTGCTAGAGATTCGCTCTCCAGGTGGTCTGGCTTAGAGTGGATCCTCAGGCCCTGGCCATCTGCACAGCTGCTACAGGAAAAGGTTGTCTCGCTTGATTCCAAGAATGTCTTGGAAAATATTATATTCATGAAAATGAGTGCAGAGTGCCCACTTGCACAATGGAAGATCCACCATCACATACCTGGGCCTACAGAACGCCTTCCTGAGCTTGAGCTACTTCCTCTTTGGGGTTTATGAGTTTAAGGGGACACGCATAGGGACTGCTTTTGTTTTTGATTATCTAGGACCTGGGTGAGGTGTCATTCTCCCTTAGAAGCTATAAAACTTTTACGACAGCTTATTCTCAGAAAGGTGGAAAACTGGACAAAATTCTGGATTAGAGGTGACAAGTCAAATGTGCTATCTAACCAAGAAATACCAGTATATAATGTTCATTATATATAAATCTACATTTTTGTACATAACCCCTATAATATTTTCACTCATCAGAGAAATTTATCCAGCTGAGACATAAAAACCCGAGTCAGGATGTAAAAAAGCAATTTTCTCCCCAAACAGTCATGGGGACCAGATTTCTCTATGATTCATCAGGGCCTAGTCCCGTGTTGAAACATACTACAGGTGTTTAACAAATCCTTGTGGAACTGAGTTATATGGAAGTCAACTACTCAGCCAAGAGGTTGAGTCCCTGGTAGACTTACTTTGAGTTGACCTGCAGGACCTTTGGTTTTGCAACCTTGTGTTCAGTTTTAGCCATCCATCAATACTACTAGAATTTTGCTTTTACCCTTCTTCTTTTTCTTCTTCTTCGGTTTTTTTTTTTTTTTTTTTTTTTTTGGAGAAAGCATACGTGCACATACAACATCTCAGTCAGTACCCTCCAGAGCTGAGATGCTTGTGAAATGTATTGAAGGGCTTAAGGATCTTAGAACGAATTCTTTATTTTTTTCAAGAAAATAAACCCTAAAATATGAGGACTTCCAAGTAAAAAGAAAGTGCATGAACCCAAGAAATATTTTAAATACAACTGTTCTCTGCCCCTGTGTTCTAACGTCTGTAGTCTGTATTCACCCCTGTATTTTAATTTACAGTATTTGCAACCTTTAGGAAACTTTGTATTTGCAGTCTTAGTGTCTTAAAACCGCTTGTCCCAGTCCATGCAGATGTTACACTAAAGTTTCCATTAAATAAGTTTTTGAGGGGGTTGGGAAGGATGATGGGGGCTTTAAATTCATTGTACTTTTATCCAACAATATTAACAAAAAGTGTTTCTGAAAGCATGATGGTAACATAGCAAAACAAACAATACAAAAAACTAATAAAAAATGATAATAATAAGGTGGAAAGAGAGTTCTAATGAAAACAGAACTTTTCCATCCAAGGTAGAATTTAGAGACCTCTGCTTGCTGTTCTTTTTTAAGATCAACTCCATTACAAGTGACTTCTGTGGCAGCTTTACCATTGTACCCAAATGAAGGTAATTAAGAGTCCTCCTGTGTGTTAAAATGGGTATTTATAAGGGTGGGAAGCTTCAGATACTGTGAGCCAGATCCTCTTTTCTTGTTAATCATGCTCTAAAAATCTAAGACTGAAGACTAGTGACTCTCAACCCATTAGAACAGCTGAGCTAAGAAGCTCAATGAACGGTTCTGAGCCCCACAGAGAAGTGAAAACGGAGGCTGGATTAACTGACCACTCACTGAGCATGCTCCGTCCCAGCTCCCATTCCCTACCTCCGAAAATGAATTCCAAATGACCTTTTATACCTGTAGCTGAATTTTTACTTCTTTGCTTAAAATTAAATACTGGAAGTGATTCTGTGACTTTGGTTGGAGGATTATATCTTCTTTGACAGGGGTGGAAAAACCAAGTGGCATAGAAAGGTGATGCATTTCAAAGTGACCAGTTGCATTCTTGTAAATGCTTCATGTGAAATTGCCTTCTTCCATGTAGTGATTGGCATTCTTCAGCTGGTTTGGTACAGTAGAGTAAACAATTATTAAAAATAATACTTAAGTTCATTTGAAGCATTCCAATTCGCTATGAATAAAAGATGTTTTATAAAAAGATGTTTTAGATATACAAATAGGCCAACAATTGTGCTGTTAACTTGGCTGAAGTTGCCAGGATAAACTGACTTGAAAGGTAATGAATTCCCCACTGTTGGTGGATTTTGGGTTTCAATTGGATAATTCCAGATGATGTTGGAATAGGTTATCTTGAAGGTCCCTTCTAATTCTAAAAATCAGTAGTTATTTTATTAAAATGACTTTAAGGGTGTTTGGAAGGAAATGATAAAATAATGAAAGGGGAAATGCAGAGATGACTATTTGGTTGTTGATAAGCTTTGTAAGATTTTTAAAAATTGCTTGTTTATGGTAAATACTGTGTTGTAGTCAAGTGGCTTTTTCAATAATAAAACACTCATTCAATTTAATTGCACGGTGAAGAATTCAAAGGCAAATAGAAGTGATTCCTGCATTTAAGAAGCTTATTCCTAAGCTTTCTTTGTACAATTTAACTTCTCTTTCTGATTATAAAAATAATATACTTATTAGGAAACATTTAGAAGCCACCAGAGTCTATAAATAACCCATAATTGCCCCATTAGAGAAGATCATTTTTAACATTTTTACTATTTAGGTATATTTTTTCCATATGTATTCAAGTTCATATTCATATTCATTTTTCATATCATGTTTCCTATTTTAACCTGCTCTTTAAACTTTATAATATAATCAAAACAGAATTGTGTCTCAAAACAGAGTTAAAGTGATTAATTTGTTAATGTTTTAAAAATCTTATCTGGATGAAATGGACCAAAAGGAGCACATTTGTATAGGGAAGGGGGTCAGAGTTACTCTGTTCACTTGATCAGTTACATAGCAATCAGCCCAAATGATCAAATTGACCAAACAAATTTTATTTATTGACTGTGTAAAAAAACTAAACAGAGACAAACAACAAAAATTAATACAAAAATAAAAATGGAACCATACAACTTATTTTAGAGCTTAAATTCATTTTTTCAGATTTACACAGAATTTTTTTTTAACTCTGGGTGATGAATGAATAATCCTTTAGCTCTTCTTTGTGCCTGTACATCAATCCTCGTCATCATCCTTAGTAGTAAATTTTGTACACTTCGTGTTTCCAAACTTTCCAATATAATGTGTGCAAAACTACATGGCATGTGATTCTGGTCCTGTGTAATATTCCTTATACAGGGGGATGGTTTGTAGACATGTTAAATATTCCTTAGGAGTTGTAAACATAGATAAAGTCAACAACAAGAAACAACACAGAAAAAAACAACAACACAAAATTTCTCATTATTTCTGTGGTTCTGATTTGTTCCCTTTGGGTTCTTTGTTTCAACAAAGAAACAGAGTCAGGGGTAAGACTGAGAATTGTAGCTGACAGGGACAAGAGGTTCTGTATTTTCACTATAGCGTAGGGAAAAGGACCTTCCTAGTCCAGTCCTTCCTGGCCTCAGATTACTTGCTTTGACTTGTCAATTAAGACATTTTTGGTGAATCAAACACCACTCTGTGGTGGGCTGCCTGAATACAATACATTTATGACAGTTTTAAAAGATTCCCCCAGGAATTACATAAAAATATATGATTAAACTGGATATATAATACTAGGTAATAGGGAAATGAAATCCTTCACTACAGTTGTTTAGCTTTTACACAAAAACCCTGAAGATTTTAGCAAAAAAAAAAAAAAAAACACAAAAAACACACACACAACACCATGTCAAATTTCTCAGCAGGTTTCTATTGTAACTCTTCCCCTAAACAGTAGTTAATGAAGTACTATATATTAGGAAAGCAATTGTTTTGTTATTCTGCCTGGGCTGACCTTTATCTGATAATCCCACCATAAAAAGCCCCTAAACACTTTAGAAATTGCTCAGACTTTTATCTAAAACTAGAAAGGATGGGTGTGTGGCTGAGGTGGTTAACCAAGGTACATGGGCTCAAATAGTGTTTGTCTATCAATTTAAGTTCTCCTCAGTCATTTTTATTCCTGATTGTGCATATTAGGACCCACTTCTATTATTATTATTATTTTAATTAAATTTTGTTAAATTTAGTAAGTATTGGGAAAGAATCAACAAGTCCAGAATCTCTTTCTTTTCTATATTAAAACTAAGTTCTATTTTATGGTTGGCTAATAATATATGCATATATCTTATTTGATTCTTACTGTAATTTTGTACCATAGGAAAAGCAGATACTACAAATTCTCATTCCTTTTTTACTCATAAGGAGATAAGTTCAGAGACTTAATAAGTTGCTCAGAATTACACAGCTAATGAGTCAGAACTGTCTTCTGGTTCAAATACCATCTTTTTACATCCAGATGCCCATGAATGGTTTTTAATTTTTCTAATTGATTTGTGAGTCTTACTTTTAGGAACTTAACAGAAAAATGCAAATCTCTAAACAGCACTAAAATGTTGGAAAATTTAAATTCTGCCTAATTATAGTTTCTTAACTTGTAGGTTGCCACAATTGTCCTAGTGTTTTCAAGGTTTTGGAGGGATAAAGAGCCAAGTCTAGGCAACTTTCCGTGCCAAAGAGTTGAATTTGCTTTTATCTACATCACAAGCTGTACAAGCTGGCGACCAGCTAACAAATGCATGTTATTAGCCTAAGGGATAAAGGCTCAAGCAAGGGGGCAGTTGGAGGGGAAACAAAATATTTCTCTACCCTCTTACGTTCAGCTTATGGGGGCATGCAAATTAGAGTGGCAAAAGATAAATTAACAGTAGGAAAGACACACCATTCTTGTTAATATTTATGTGCATGGGAGTTTAAAAAAAAGAAATCAAACTCAGAGAAATAGATAGATTTGGGGGTTTATAAACTCTTCTTAACAAAGGAAAGTGGGTTTAGTCTGCAAGAGATAATAATTCTGGAGAAGTGACTAGGAAACATATGGGGGGAAACTAACAGAAGATAAGGGTATTTTAATAAGATCAGTTTATGCAAACTGATCTTGGTATTGACTCTGTATCTTTGATGATGAGTCAGTTTTTCTTCCTGGTAGGGGTGGTAATGGGAAGCACCTTCCTCAAAGGGAAATGTATGCCCTACTTTACAATAGATAGGGGAGGGCAGAGTACTCCTGAATGTGTTGATTCTCATCTGCCTTCAGCTCAAAATAATTCTCATGCCATATTGAAATATTTTGTTATTTAGGGGTGACATGTTCTGGTTTTTCATTACCCACTGAAACTTTGCAGGAAGTTGAACATATCAAAAGCCTAGTTGGTAGTTGAGGAGAAATGGTCCATTTTAGTAGTTGAGTGGTAGAGATCTTTAAAGGGAGAGAAGAAAACAGATTAGAATGAGAATTGAATCAGCAAAAAGAACAAATCTAAGCACATTTCTCTATAGCCCATCAAAACAGTCTCCCAGTGCTGGACATGGGTCAGTTAGGTTAAGCCATTGTGTCTCATTTCAGGAGGCAGCAGTGTAGAGAGGAATAGGTACCAAGTTATATGGTATGAGCAATGGGGTATTTAATGTGGTTATTCCTACAGAAACAAAAGGAAAATAAACATTAATGTTGGAGCAGACTATAAACCCAGCTTTTGAGTCCAGAGGGCAAAGATTTCTATGTGTTGGGCTCAAAGTGTCTTTAAATGGTGGAGTGAACATAGTGGTGGCAATCTCATAGTCAGGGTTATGGCCTGGAGCTCAAAGAACCAAGTTCTGGTAAGTTTCCTGAGTGGCCCAATTGTTGTGGTGATAAATCCTATGAATTATATCAAGTCATCCAGCTTCAACTTGTAGGATGTTAGGAAAAGGGCTGTTTTAGTTCTCAATGATGCCAAGTCAGAAGGGTGGGAAATTTTTGGAAATATTAATACAAGATGGGGGATCCAGCTTACAAAAGAGTGAAAGTAGTTCAATGGCAATGAGCTCCCACAAAGGTGGGTTGTATTTTGCCATTGGAAGAGAAAATTTTCCTCTATAATCAGCTTCATTTTATCCAAAGATAATCACAGTAAGGCTATTTTTGTTTGGGAAATAAATCTAATCTCATTAAAATTGGCCTGATTATTTACACAAGTACAGCAAGAATACTATTTGACCACCATAGGCCTTTTTAAGTCTGCTTTGCTGGAACTTTTGATAAGGAATCTCACATTAGACTTTCAAAAAGCTTCTCAACGCTAGGAAACCAAGCCCAGAACTCAGCATCTGATTTTGTCTTCAATAACTATAGATTTGGGTGAATTCTTCTCCTTTCAAGGTTCCCTAAAATAGACTGCGTCCCGGGCCTGCCAATAAATGATCCTCTCTACCTACTCATAAGGCTGAGAACCCTATAACTACGCCAGTTTTCCCAAGAGGGCTTTGTAAGCATTAGCTCTATAAAGTCAATCTTAGATTTTTAAAATCATCTTGTCTTATCTGATTTCTATGATCATCATGATCAAATATGACATTCCCGTCAAAGCCTTAGTAGTATAATCAGTGTTCCCAATTGTGTCCTGATACAGGAAAATGGGTTCTTACTGAATTTATCTGAATAACTACATTACCATGAAAATAAGAATGGTCAAAAGAGCTTTTTAATTTTTTAGGGATCAGATAGGGAGAAAAGATAAAAATGTTGCATTTTTGTTTACAAAGGTATAAATTGTGTTATAGATAGATTCAGAGAATAAAATAGTTTCTCATATCTATAAAATAGAACATTACAGATTCAGAGAAGTTTCAAACAAAAAGGTTATAAAAATTTTAATCTTTTTAAATTAATTATTTCAGTCCCATGTAATTAATTCTTGTTCTGTTTGATCTTGGGTTGGTGCTTTTATGAACCTATCAGCTTCTCCATTTGTTACTCAGCCCAGGGGTATAATCTTCAAGTTATTTAAGCAATGCCATCGGAAGTGTGTACTCCAGTGATTGTCATAAACCTTCCTAGCAGCCTCTAAAACAATCCTTCTTTGTTGAAGATGATTGCAAGAACATTTGGGAAAGCACTGAGTAAAACAGTAACTGTGAATGACAAGACTTAAAGTGGTTGTGATTAAATATCTGCCAAGATAGTTCATTATAACGCAGTTGGCAAAGAAATTTGTTTCTGTGGCATACAACATTTTTAGTTGATTACTAGAATTATTACTGATAACATTATGTCAGGAAATACCATGGACAATAAGAACATTGGCAAATTACTAGCGATTTTATACAATATCTGAAACATCATTTTTACCCCATACAAATATAACTTAGAGAAGGTTAAGCATTACTTTTTATTTGACAACTAGAGGCCCAATGCACAAAATTCATGCAAGGTGCTAGGCCCTCACAGTCCCAGCTTCATCTGGAAGGTCTTCCGGACGGTCTTCTGGTGTTCAGTCTAATTAGCATATTAGCTCTTTATTTTATATAGTATAGTTCCAATGCAATTTAACATATCAAATAAACATAATGAGTTAAGCATCATCTCTTTTTATAAAGTGAGAGAGCAAATCCTTTGAGTTTTTCTAGGTACCCACTAGGAAATAACAATGTCAATTCAAGGTTAAGAAGACTAGAATTTTATTTTAGGAAGTTATCTAAAATGTCAGAATGTTTGAACATTTTATTACATTGGATCACAGATCACTATGAAAGCTTGACTTGTTATCTATTTAATCAAATTGAAATAAAAGATTTTGAAGGTAAATATATAAGATAACA
Organism: Cnephaeus nilssonii; assembly: GCF_951640355.1. Taxonomy (NCBI): domain Eukaryota; kingdom Metazoa; phylum Chordata; class Mammalia; order Chiroptera; family Vespertilionidae; genus Cnephaeus; species Cnephaeus nilssonii. Next base: position 19,038,408 of record NC_137079.1, read on the forward strand.
TTATTATAAAAAAATCTTAACTTTTTAATATTGAGAAGACTTGTTTTTTTTAAATAATCGAAGAGATGATAAATATTACATGAAGCACACAGAATTTTTGTTTTCTAGGGAGACCATTCAAGAGGTAAAGAAAACCTTTCACAATCTTTTATTAAAATAGACCAAAATACAAGAAAACTTAAGTCATTTTAACAGAGAAAGAAAACCATATGATATTACTTATATGTGGAATCTAAAGAACACAACAAATGAACAAATAGAAACAAATCTATAGATACAGAGAACACGCTGATGGATGCCAGAGGGGAGGGGTGTTGGGGGATGGGGTAGAAAAAGGCAAAGGGATTAAGAAGTATAAATGGTAATTACAAAATAGGAATGGGGATATAGGTAAAGCATTGGGAATATATTCAGCAATATTATAATAACTATCTATGATGCCAGGTGAGCACTTGAATTATTAGAGGAACACTTTGTAAAGTATATGAATGCCTATATACACCCAAAACTAACACCAAATAGTGTTGAAGGCAAACTTTAATTGAAAAATAAAATATAAAAATAAAACAAAGAAAATCAGAGAAAAAATTATGAAATGCTATCTTCATAAATTTGCTCATCTACTACAGAATGCTGAAATATGATAGACAGTTCCCAATTACCTACTTCCTAGTTTTCATGGAAACTAAGCTTACTAAGGGTTAAGAGTTATAATCAATATATGTAAATAAACTACTAAGAACAATAAAAATGAAGAAAAAACTCTATGCAAAATATACAAGGAAAGTAAGATATGTTCTTGTTAAAGAAAAAAAAATGATTTTGTCCTAAAGTAGTTTAGAGATCATGTAAAGGTTGTTCAAAAATGAGAAAGAAAGCCCGGCTGTCATGGCTCAGTGGTTGAACATCGACCTATGAACCCAGAGGTCTCGGTTCTATTCCCAGTCAGGGCACATGCCTGGATTTCAGCTGTATCCCCAGTGTGGGGTATGCAGGAGGCAGCCAATCAATTATTCTCTCTCATCATTGAAGGTTCTATCTCTCTCTCCCTTTCCCTTCCTCTCTGAAATCAATAAAAATAACTTATTTTTAAAAAAAGAATGAGAAAGAAAAATGAAGGACAAAAAATGGAATGGATACAGATATCATATGGTATTTGTCTTTTAGATCCATCTATGCTTTTGCAAATGGTAAAACTTCCTCCTTTTTTATGGTCAAGTAATATTCCACTGTGCATATGTACCACTGCTTTTTCATCTACTTGTCTATTAATGGCACTTGGGTTTCTTCATATCTTGCAGTATTGTAAATAATGTTGCAATGAACATGGGAGTACATATAGTCTTTCAAATTAGTGTTTTTGGGTTTCTTCAGATATATACCCAAAAGTGGAATCCCTGGGTCATAATGCAGTTTCATTTTTAATGTTTTGAGGAACCTCCATACTATGTTCCATAGTGGCTGCAACAATCTGCATTCTTGCCAACAGTGCACGAGGGTTCCCTTTTGCCCACATTCTTGCCAACACTTGTTGTTTATTGATTTTTTGGTGACTGTCTTCCTGACAGCACCATTTCATAATTTCTAAAGGCATATGTTTCCTCATAGTATAATTTTTCAATGTGGCAAAAGGATATATTTACTAACATATCCAAATATTTTGAATCTCTCTATAAAATTAAAAAGTTAAAAGTCAATAAACTTAAACTTATGTTTATTAACTAGTGTTTCGGTATTTTATCTTATTTCATAATGATACGGATATTCAGTGAACATTTATTATTTAATTTAAGTTAGTATGAGTTTAAGTCTTCAAGTTACCAGAAAGATTTTTTAAAAAATACATATTTTATTGTTTTTTTACAGAGAGGAAGGAAGAAGGATAGAGAGTTAGAAACATCGATCAGCTGCCTCCTGCACACCCCCCCTGGGGATGTGCCTGCAACCAAGGTACATGCCCTGGACTGGAATCAAACCCGGGACCCTTCAGTCCACAGGGCGACGCTTTATCCACTGAGCCAAACCGGTTTCGGCTCTGTTGACTAATGAGTTTGCCGACCACTGCTATAGGTCACCGATTTAAAAAATGAGCTTCTCCTCTGTCTCATTTTGTGTCCTGAGAGCTTGGCTTAGGTCTAGAGAGAACATCCTCTCTCTGATTTTCACCTGCCAGGGGCACAGGTTGCTGGGCCTGCACCTGGAGGCACAAGGTGTACAAGTAACACTTCCATTTGCTTATTCTAGCTCGCAGGGGAGTTTGTCTAAAACCGGATCTCAGCCCATAAGGGGCTCTTGTCATCTCTTTCCTTCTTGCCTTGTTAGTGCTGGGAAAGTCCCATCTCAGTATGGGCTGCCCAGTGTCATGAATTAGCAAGTCCATGGTTCCTGGTGCTGGATGCTCTATCCACTGAGCCAAACCGGTTAGGGCACCAGAAAAATTTTGTAAACTATTTTAAAACTGATATACTATAAAACAAAATTGTTGAAATAATATTTGTCAGAACAATGACTCAATTTGATTAATATCAAATATGTTTTATAATTTTAAGCATCTAGAAGTTATAATATTAGCTTATTTGACTAGTAAACCTAAGTAGAATAAATATATGTGTATTATATTTAATGTTGACAAATCTGAACATATACTTGTTTTATTAAATCAATACTACTCAACTAGTTTTACTTACTAAAGATCATCCCAGATCAAATGAGCTTGAAAAATATTTGGGTTAGTTCCTATATTTCTGAGAGTTTTAGAAATACTTACTAAAAGTGCTTATTTTTTTTCTAAGTCAATTTAGAATAGAGCTCCTTTATTAACTTGATAATACTGTATGGAGGTAAGAAAATCACATCTATATACTGTGTATACATACATAAAAATATAATCAGACACAAGTAAAGACTTAATGGTTTTTATTTTAAGATTTAAGCCATAGTCAGGTATAAATACAGAAACACAAAATTCACTAATTTATATACAAGTTAGTTTCTATTTTTGTTTTTCTTTTTATTCTAATTATATTTCTGGTTCATGGAACAAGTCAACGTTATCTGCTCAATATGAGGCCTAAAGCTTTTTACTAATATTTATGGGGGAGAGTTTTAACCCTTTGCACTCACTTGCTTTTTTCTCGATTCCTTTATTCTAATGCTAACTGTGTCGAGTCACACTCGACATCCGAGTGCAAAAGGTTAAGATTATTTTTCCTGACATGGAGGCTGTGGCTTTAATCCCAGCTCACTGTTGTAGTCTACTAAGGTGAGGCAAGGCACTCTTGGGGCAGAGAGCCAAAATTATTTCCATGCAGGCTTCCATTTCAGGAGTTATCTCTCAGGTCCTTGAGAATATAGTTCTTGGTGTCGAAGATTTACATCTCAAAGGGAAAGAGAAAGGATAGAAGCTTTTAAGTAGTTACTCTAAGGAGTTTCTGAGAATATTTAGCTATATCCAGGTTTTTGTTTTTGTTTTCTGAGACAAGCAGGAAATTCTGACAGTGTTAAGCTTTTTGGAGCAGGATTTTTAAAAACAGAAGGGGAATGGTTCATAGTGGATGCCTATCTTAATTTTGTTCTAAACCTGACTTCTGCTCATTAATTTTGATTAGGAACTTTTTAGGCTAGTCATAATGTGGATTTTCCTCTATCTGATCCTCCTATAGGTACCAATAGGACATTCATTTAAGGTGAGAGTTCTTAAGGAATTCTTTTCAATATAGAACCTTTTTTCTAATTTCAAAGATTGTCATCTGGCCATTGATCATGTAGTATCTCTGAAGGTCTACCTGCTCCAAAAGGTGACTCAAAACCACTCAGCCATTTTATGGCTTAATGATGGACACAAGAGGCATCCTCAAAGAGGGTGCAGGAGATGCTGCCCCATGATCCAAATGTACGCCTAAAGGTACCAATAGGAAAGAAAGACCCTTGTTACCGCAGAGGGTAAGAACTGTGTGGTGAAAACCCATGTCTCCAAACTCCCTCAAAAGTCCAGCACCAGGAACCATGGATTTGCAAATTCACCACACTGGGCAGCCCATACTGAGATGGGACTTTCCCAGCACTAACAAGGTAAGAAGGAAAGAGATGACAAGAGCCCCTTATGGGCTGAGATCCGGTTTTAGACAAACTCCCCTGCAAGCTAGAATAAGCAAATGGAAGTGTTACTTGTACACCATGTGCCTCCAGGTGCAGGCCCAGCAACCTGTGCCCCTGGCAGGTGAAAATCAGAGAGAGGATGTTCTCTCTAGACCTAAGCCAAGCTCTCAGGACACAAAATGAGACAGAGGAGAAGCTCATTTTTTAAATCGGTGACCTATAGCAGTGGTCGGCAAACTCATTAGTCAACAGAGCCAAATATAAACAGTACAATGATTGAAATTTCTTTTGAGAGCCGAAAACCAACTTCTGCGCATGGGCCACAAAGTTTTAATTGCACCGTACATGCGCGCCCGCTTGTATTTTGTGGAAGAGCCACACTCAAGGGGCCAAAGAGCAGCATGTGGCTCGTGAGCCACAGTTTGCCGACCACTGACCTATAGCAAAATTTGTCCAAATAGCTAGCTGCAGGTCCAGTGAGAACTGTAAACTCACGGGCCTGTGAGGCCAGCTCAAAAAAACAGGCTTAGAGGACCTATGCCTGTGTTCTATCCTATGATTCTTCTCATGAGGACAAACAACACAAAGACAGAGACAAAGGGAAAACAAAGGCTATCTCCAAGAGGGAGAGGATCCATAAGAAAAGTATGCAAACCCAAAAGCACAGGAGCCACAATAACCAAAGTACTAGTACTTGCAAATGTTCTCTCCTGCCACTCAGTATTTGGAAAGAAAAAGACAAGGAGAGGCCATTACTGCTCTCACTCCACTGACCTCGGAGCAAAAATATAGAAGGCTGACTTCATAAAAATTCTTACCTTTGCTGGCTTGGTCAGAGGTCCAGAAATCTCAGCTATAGGCTTTTGAGCAAGCAGGGAGCTCAGCCCATCCCATCTTTATTGCAAAACTATGAGGAGGAGAAACTTTTCCTCTACTCCCCATGGCCACTGAATTAGACTAACAAAAGACAGATTAACAGTAGAGACCAACAAAAGGCTCATATTGTTGCCAGAAAGCCTCAAGGGCCACCACACCCTAAGAGCCATGCAGGCTACCCAGGGGCTCTTAGTAATAAATGAGGATGGATGACTCCAGGACCAATAGCTAGCTTGGCTCCTAAATTCTGATTCTGCCCCATCCTGGAAACAATCTCTGGGGCAGGATTCTAAAGGGAATGAGGTTAATTTTCTCATGGATCCCAAAGATTAAGGATTTGAAATTAACTTTGAGAAAACTAGGGTATATATATATATATATATATATATATATATATATATATATATATATATATATATTTAAAATACTTGAATTATGGACTGAGATTTTTACCTACTGAACCAAATAAGATGGGAACTGTTCCAATTCACAGAGCAAGCATACGTACATGTTCAAACAATTATGAAAAATATACAACAGATATTTTATCAGCAAATACATCAGCAAACGAACTTATGTGACCCTGCAATTCTTGTTTCTTATCAATGCACACTAGCAAATACACACACACACACACACACACACACACACACACACACACACACGAATGCATACAATTATTTGGAATATAATGACTCCTTGAAAACTTGTATATTATGAATGGGTAAGAGCTACTTATTGCTCTGAAGGTCCATAGAAAACCTTTCTTTCATAGTAGGAAAGTATTATACTTTTTCTCATTATTTTCCAGATCATCACAGACAGGCTGATTATGCACAGGTGTTTCATATTTAAAGTAAAAGAAGCATCAGCATTTAGATTATTTGACACCTCTTAAATTAGCTGGGTTTGAGAACTTTTTCAAAGTGTGTCCAAATTAGTGTTTATCAATTGAGTTGCAAGGCCCTCCTTTAAGCCAGTCAAACATACTCATTGATAAAAATTATAAAGGCTTTCAAATGAGACAACACTCTACTAATATTAAATGTGCTTTGTAAAGGCAAAGGTGTGCTTTAAAGGATGTCTCAGAGCAGCTGGGTAGCCCTGGGTTAGGAGCAGGCAGCTGGGTGTGACCCTGAATGCAGAGAGTACAGCTCAGGGCTGCTGTGATGTTACAGCTGACAGGAAGCCAGACTGAATGGACAGAGCCAGGGCCAGTAGGGTGGGACTGAGGTAGAAGCTCCAGTATTGTGCTGGACAATGTGTTGGTTTCTTCACCGCTCAGCCCACACCAAGTGAGAGGCAACATGTGGTCATAGGTCATCCCATGCCACAGGTTCCTAGCTCTTGAGCTGGCCTTCATAATTAAGGAATAAGAAGAAAGTAGTATGAGAGAAGGCACTACATTATGGGGGAACATAACAATTGGAGAAATGTCTAGATGAATTAGAACTTTGGTGGACAGATAATTCTGCTTGATAGTAATATAAACATACATAATTAGAATAAATTTTATTTGAATTACTTTAAAATTTTGTGTACTTTCCAAATGGTTTTGATGTAAGCCTTATAATTTAGCCAGTTGGGAATACTAATGGTAATTTACAAAAATAAATTTGACATGGAGGTAGCAGGATAATGAAATATTATATAAGAATTTCCTTTAAAAGCTGTTACTTTTTATAGCTTTTTATGGTATTGTTTTTTTTCCAGTTTTATTGAGATTATAATTGACATACAATACCATATTAGTTTTAGGTATACAACATAATGACTTGATACATATATATATATTGCAAAATGATTATCACAATTTTAGTAAACATCCATCACCTCATGTACTTACAGTTTTTTTTCTTGTGTTTTATATATTTTGATTACTTTGTAGCTTATACATTAGTTTGCATTTTAAAAGGATCCAATAATAATAGCTCATGTTTATGGAGTATAAATATTTCTCTCTTTTTCATGTCCAGCATGGCTAGAGAGTGGTCTGGTTCCTGAGTAGGGGCAGTTGGGAATTGAGAAGATGAAAGAAAGAGACAGACACAGAGATAGAAGGAAAAAGCTGGGGCCGGGTGGGACTACTGTCCTCTGATGGAGAGACAGTGACCCAGAGCCTATACAGTATATCTATTTTATACAGCAAAATACCAGGAAGTTTTACTAAAGCCCAAGACAAGGAGATTATGTGCATTCTTGTGGCTTCTTTTTAATCGTCACTTCTGGGTGGGCCCTGATAATTGTGTTCGTTCCTGGTGCTTGGCTGGATTTAGATAATGAAACCCACCCCCTGGCGCCTGAGCTGAAGGTCAGGCTGACAACACACCTGCCTCTGGCAAGGTATGTTTCCAGGGCATGGCTCTGCCAGGCACCACTGTATTCAGATGACAATCAGCTCAGGGGCCTTTCTCAGGTGCTCTCTACAATGGAGCATTTATTTTATGCTAGAGATTCTACTAAGTACCTTTATCTCATTTATTCCATACAATAACCTTATATCGTAAGTACTTTTATTAGTACCTTTTATTACTGCTATGAATGAAACACAGAAAAGCTAAGTAACTTCTTTAAGACCACTCAACTGTTCAGTGATAGACCAGAGATTGAAGCCAGGCTGGTTGATTTTAGTACTTAGACTGGTGTATTATGGATGCATAAGAGTGAGGAATTTCCACTTTGCCCTTTTTATAATCATACTAGAGGCCCGGTACACGAAAATTTATGCACTGGAGGGGGGTCCCTCAACCTAGCCAGGAGCCCTCAGGGGCAGGACGCGACCAAGCGATCAGGGAAAGGCGATGCTCCCATCACACCTCTGCTGCTGCCACTGCTGGCAGCGCAAGCCTTGCCTGGCCCTGGTTACCTGAGCCTCGGGCAGCCCTGGGCGGCTGGGCAGCCAACATCCGAGGCTTGCCTGCACCTCAGGCCAGCCCTGGGCGGCTGGGCAGTTGACATCCGAGGCTTGCCTATGCCTCAGGTCGGCCCTGGGCAGCTGGGGGTCTGAGGGGACTGGGGGACTCCGGAGGCAGGTGCGCAGCGCAGCTGAGAGGACTGGGCACTGCCATCTTGTGGCTGTGGGTGCCACCATCTTTGTGAAGGTGGGACGGTCAATTAGCATATTCCCTCTTTATTAGATAGGACTAGGGGCCCAGTGCACGAATTCATGCACCTTGAAAGGAACTGTGGGCAGCGAGACTGCAGTGGGCACAGGGGCAGGTCTCAGCCCATCTTCTGCACCCCTGCCTGGGCCCTCCCACTGCAGCCCCTGGTCCCCTGTCTGCCGGCAGCCCTGCTCCCACCGCTGCCACTCCAATGCGCTGATGGTGCCAGCCCTGCTCACATATGCTGAAGGTGCAGAGCGATTGGGGCCAGCGCCAGCAGCTAGTGCGAGCAGGGCTGATGCCATCAGTGGGTGTGAGCAGCAGCTGCCAGCCCCAATCACCCCTCAGGAGCAGGGGGTGGTGGAGAATCCCTCAGGGGCAATCGGGGCTGGCAGCCACTGCTCACACCTGCTGATGGCGCCGAGCGATCAGGACGTGTGCCAGGCATCGGCAGCAGGTGTGAATGGCAGCTCTGGTGCCAGCTGCAGGTGTGAGTGGGGCCGGTGCTGGCAGTGGGTGTGAGCGGTGGCTCCGGCACTGGCAGCAAGTGCGAGTGGGGCCGTCGCCAGCAGCAGGTGCAAGAGGCAGTTGCTGGCCCCAATCTCCCCTCAGGAGCAGGGGGAGGTGGAGAAGCCCTGAGGGGTGATTGGGGTCAGCAGCCACTGCTTGCACCTGCTGACGGCACCTAGAGCAGGGCCAGCGCCAGCAGCAGGTGCAAGCACCAGGAGGGACTGTGGCACACGGGAGCAAAGAATTTTCAGTAACCACCAGAGGCTCGCCCCGATGGCAGCCACTGGTGCCCCGTCTTGGTCTGGTGCCTCTGCTCACCTGCTCCACCATCCCGCCATGGCTGACACCCGTCATGTTCCATGCACGCCCCCTGGTGGTCAATGCACATCATAGCGACAGGTTGTTTGGTTGTTCCACCGTTCGGTCTATTTGCATATTAACCTTTTATTACATAGGATGTTATTTGAATTTGTTTACAATAAGCATGTGTTTATTCTATAACTTGAAAACAAAAACAGAAAAGATAAAAAGCCCTCATTCTTTAACCTTTTGCACTTGGATGTCTTGTGTGACTCGACACGGTTAGCATCGGTAGCAGCTCGAGAAAAAAGCAAGTGAGTGCAAAGGGTTAAAAATATTGGGATATTTATTTCAGTAGTATTATATCAAGCTGTTCTATGTCTTTGTGCTTTTACTTGTTTTGGTTTTTAAAATGTCCAGACAAAGATAGATGCAAGTGAAAACTTGGAACAGTAAAATTTTGACCTTTCTGTAATGATGGAGAGGCATGTACAAGGCCATTTTAATGAGATTAGGATCATGTCAGGTCATGGTCAATTATTATGTGTAATAATTGGTTTTAGGTAATTCTTTGTATTGCTTGGTTTGCTGAACCTGACATAGGTACTTAGGTCTAAAATATATATTTAAATCACCTCAGTAGTTCCTTTTTACTTGTGTTTCCCAACATGTTTAAGCAAGTGATAGCTTTCCATATAAGGGGCAGAAGAATTTGGGACTGTAAGGCAGGCTGACAAAGAGGAAATTTATCCTGTCTGAGCAAGAAAAGAAAGGAGAGTGGAAATTCTTGCAACATTAACTTTTTCAGAAAGAAAAGTAGCCATCGTTTCTCCAACAGTAGTTAATTTGTCACTTTAAACAAAAAGCCTGGAAATATATTTATTTGAGAACTGCCTCCCTGGGGCTCAGTCTTTAGCTATCAAATGGGGAAATGGCTCAGTGGAATCCATTAGATGATCTATAAACTCTCTTTGGTTACAACATCCTCTGAATCTCTAGGTCTGGTCTATGGATACGCATGTCCAACCAGAAGGATTATCAGATACAAAAAAGTTTGTATCATTTTTGAGGATAAAAATAAACAGCTTTTTCATGCATATCAATGAAAATCTGGGTCAAAAAACACAACTTCGCGATAGAGGAAATAGTCTAGTTGATCAGTACAAAAAGTAGTATTGGAAATCAAATTATATATTTAGGTGGACTAGGGAACTATATATTGGTTATGTTATTTTACTATTTCAACTCAGTATTTCCACATAGAAATGAGACCATCTAAATGGGAATGGGAAGAGCAAACTAGTGTGTAAAATGCTCTAGAAGTATGTTGCTCTACTGATTAGGAAAATTAATTGAAAAATTTTCTAACAAGTCCATAAACTATGTGCATTTCCCAGCTGTATATTGTAGCTCTCAGGGATTGGCAAGGCTGAATGAGAATATTTCTTTGCCAAGACTTGTCTGCAAATTCTTAACCTTTTTTTGTTTGCCAAGAACAAAAAAAAATTGCTGTAAACTTAGCTGCTGTTGTAACATATGAAGAGTCTTTTCTGAAAATGCAAATTAGGCAAACAAGAGTCATTACATCATTTGCAGCGTGCAGTTACATTTGGTTTCTGCTATTGTATGTATATATTGCTTTCATACCTTACTTGATATATTTCATAGTGCTTCACCATTTTCAAAGTGCTTGCACATGTGAATATCATTTGATCTTTCCTGAGATCCAATGTTTCTAATATACTTCATGTTTAAAAACATTTGAGGCTTAAATTTATATGATGCATGCATCATACAACAAATGTTTTGATGATCATTATATGGAAAATTTGTATTATATCCCCAAAATAGGTTACACATATTTGGCAAAGTAAGCCATTGTCAATTTCTATTGCCACACAAACTGGATTTTAAAATACTACCAAGTGTATCTGGGTATTTTTAAAGTAAAGCACCATTTATTGCATGGTTGTTTATGCCAGTATGTGGGAAATCACCAAGAAGTTGGGGTCATGTGGATTACTACTGAAGATTTGACTTGATACACTGAAAAGTTTGTTGTTAACATGTAGGATACTAATAAACCCATTGTTTCACATAAAATTGAATTTTAGTTCAGGTTTTATTATTGTTTTATAAGGTAAGAGCTATCAGTTATCATTAGTTGGGAATAGAGATTTAGCTAGAAAAGCAACCTATGATTTTGTTTGATGAGCAACTGCTACACCCTAGTGATGGGCCATGTAGTCTCTAGCACAGTGGTCGGCAAACTCATTAGTCAACAGAGCGAAATATCAACAGTACAACGATTGAAATTTCTTTTGAGAGCCAAATTTTTTTTTAAACTTAAACTTCTTCTAACGCCACTTCTTCAAAATAGACTTGCCCAGGCCTTGGTATTTTGTGGAAGAGCCACACTCGAGGGGCCAAAGAGCCGCATGTGGCTCGCGAGCCGCAGTTTGCCGACCATGGCTAGCAGATTGAGACTTCAAGGGGTGGAGAAGATGATATTAAAGATCTATGGTAAGAGGAATATATTTGACTCATTCTATAAGTAAAAGTGGGTCATTATAGGTCAGAATAAGATCATGAAATTGTTCCTCCATTTGCCTGCTTCCACCTACTTGACGCCAGGCACAGTCTGCCTGTGTCTTTACCCTGAGCAGCAAGGTATGGCTGTAGTCTAATGTAAATCCACCGTTCTCCAACCACATTGCTTTCTTTTCTTTTCATTGGATGCATCAAACGCCTTGCAGGTTTCTCAGCCTGGAGAACTTCCCCCACACTCTTTATGTAGGAAGGTACTGCCTATCTTTTAGGTCTCCATTGAAGTTCACTTCTTTGAAAAACTCTTCCTTTGTAATAAAGACTGAGTTTATTTCTCTTGTTAAACACTTTTATAGCATCCAGGATATAACTCCCAAAATGTGCATGTCGGGGGAGGCTAGAAGAGGGAGCTTTGTATTCAGTGTCACGTTTGTCAGGAAGAGGGGCTAAGTGTTAGAAGCTTCATCCAAAGAAAAGGAAGGATGTGTTCATATTTTTCTCAAAGGCCTTTATTAACTTTTTGGTGAAAATTGCATTAACAAGTTTTGTTTCAATAATATGTGTATATTCCCCTATCTAGTTTGGTGGAATACACAAGATTAAGGGCATGGCCTTTTAAAGCTGGAAATTTATTTAGGGGAGATAACTACAGAGAGATATTCTGTCAGCCTCTTATTGAGTATAGTATAATGAAATGTTAGGTCATATGACATATGTAGGGCTGGCCTATGGGGTCACTGGAGAGTTAAGACAAGATTTCTTCAATTTGTAGCATTTTCCCACATAGTCCTTTGGGTGAATACATTAAACTCACTAAATTGTTCATAAAAAAACTAAAGCAGACATATATTCACATGTTACCGTGTAAACACAAACTGGTTTAAATGTTCTCTAGCAAAGATCAAATCCAGGAGAGAGAAATAGGAGAGGAAAAGAGGAAATTTCTAGAAATGGGACTCAGGGCAAGGGAACACTATGTAGTATAAAGGGCCTTGATGTCAAGGTACGAGGGGAAGAAGAAAAGGGAATAGGAGGAGGCTGCTACCACCAGAGTCAAATATATATTTTTGTATTTTACAATTTTCTCCTGAGCCCGTGCTGATGACAGATTTTCAGATCCTTTTTTTGCAGACTTATTCTTCACAGCCTTTTTCACAATCATTATTTTGATCCTTTCATCCTCACTATCCAAAAGGTGTACACTATATTGTCACCTATTGCTAGGATGCTTGTTCCCTCCACTTTTAAAATCAGCCAAGGAGGCTTCCCAGAGCCTCAGAGACCCAGAGCATCATGTTCTAAGAGTCCATCTCAAAGAGGATATTCTATTCCTCAATCCCCAAAGAATCTAACAGTTCCTTGCTATAGTTAGTCCCAATTGTGTGGTGACAAATTGATCTATGGAAAAATTAAGAGTGTGAATGGGAGCGAGGCTCAGCCTTCCCCATTCTTGCTGCTTTAACGCCCACGGAAGTGTAACTTGCACAAAGTGTGACAACATTTGAAGCTGTGAGGTAAGGAACTAAAGAAATCCCCTACTGAGCTGCACAAGGAAAAAGAGATTTCATAACCATCAAACTCTGCTAAAGACTGAGTCTCCCAGGAGCTGTTACTATGAAGATGCAGTGAGAAAAAAATTTGGAGGCAGGGAGTTTTATTGTAAAGCCAGAGGGTGGGCGGCAGGGAGGGGAAAATGCCTCATAAAAGAATAGCATCTGATTTGGTGTATAAGAAAAATTTTGCAGGATAAGGAAATAAAATAAAAAAAAAACAAAAACAGAAGAAAAGTAGATTCTGAAAATATGAATAGGATTCAACAGCCATGGTAATCCTATCTAATAAAGAGGGAATATGCTAATTGACCATCACACCCTCAAAGATGGCAGCACCCACAGCCACAAGATGGTGACACCCAGTCCCCTCAGCCCCCCAGCTGCCCAGGGCTGGCCCAAGGGTCAACCAAACGACTGAACAAGCAGGCTGGTTGGGGTGACCAAGCCAGCAGGGGGGATAGTGAGGGACAACCAAACAACTGAACATCAGGCTGCATGGGGCGCCCAGGCTGGCAGTGGGGGCAGTTGGGGGCAACCAGGCCAGCAGAGGGGGCTGTTGGGGGAGACCAGGCTGTCAGGGGGGCAGTAAGAGGCTACCAGGCTGGTGGGGGGTGGGCAGTTGGGGGTGACCAGGCCAGCAGGGGGGGGGTGCAGTTGGGGGCAACCAGGCTGGCAGGGGGGCAGTTGGGGGTGATTAGGCTGACAGAGGGGGCAGTGAGGGGTGACTAGGCTGGCAGAGGGGGGCAGTTAGGGGTGACCAGGCCAGTGGGGAGGGGTAGTTAGGAGTGACCAGGCCAGCAGGGAGGGGGCAGTTGGGGGCAACCTATCCAGCAGTGGGGAGCAGTTAGGGGCAACCAGGCCAGCGAGGGGGCAGTTAGGGGTGATCAGGCTGGAACACAGAAGCAGTGAGGGGCAATCAGGCTGGCAGGGGAGGCAGTTAGGGGCGACCAGGCAGGCAGGCAGGTAAGCAATTAGGAGCCAGCGGTCCAGGATTGTCTAGACCAGCAGTCAAACATCCCCCAAGGGTTCCTGAATTGGAGAGGGTACAGGATGGGCTGAGGGGACTCCCCTCCCCCTGCACAAATTTCATGCACCAGGCCTCTAGTTTTGTTCATAATTAAAAATATGCTTGACTTCACTGAGAGTTTAATTATTTTCAGGGGTACCAACTAGTAGACTAATGACTATAATGTACATTGTTAAGTAAATCACAAATAAGCTTCTCATATAAGTTGTGTTAGTGGTGTGACATTATAACTAATGAATAGTATTATAAAACTAAGTTAATATAATAACAATGTGTTGTTTTTCTCTGGATGAGATTCTTTTAGACTTTGACATTTTGTTCTAGACATGAGATGGACATACACTCAAAGACAGCTGAATGTTGCCAGATAATGTGGCTATTGTTTTAGAGTTAATCACAGTTAGTTTAGTTTTGAGAATTATTAAGCTCCTTGAGATAATTGGAGCACATCAAAATCTTGTGAAGGAAAGCAGGAGCTGACTGTTTTATTTTTTTTATGAACATGTTTTTATTGATTTCAGAGACGAAGGGAGAGGGAGAGAGAGATAGAAACATCAATGATGAGAGAGAACCATTGATCAGCTGCTTCCTGCACATCCCACACTGGGGATCAAACCCACAACTAGGCATGTGCCCTGACCAGGAATTGAACCCTGACCTCCTGCTTCATGGGCTGATGTTCAACCACTGAGCAACACTGGCCAGGCAAGAGCTGACTATTTTAAAACTTGGTTCAGCTTTGTAATTTGGGCTAGTTTGCTCAAAATATAATTTTACCTAAAAATTCACTAACTTTTAAAATGTGCACATCTAATGGATGGCTATTACCACATATTAAGAGTTGATAATCCATTAAACTAAATATATCATTTATAAATGATATTTTTAAAGAGGGAGGTATTGCCTTGTAGAAGCAAATGGCTTCAGATAATATCTATTAAAATCATCATAATAACAGATTTCATGTGACACGTGAAACATTTTCAGACGTGGATGGAGAGTTACACAAACCAGATTTCCACTGGGGGACACGGAGATAAATCAACAATAATGTCACACACATGCTGAGTTATTTTATTTACTAAATTTTAAGTGAAAATGTCTGATCTGGTGATATAGAGGAAAGCTAGAGCATTCTGTCAGAAACACAGGAGACTTCCAAGATTGAATCGAAACCAAGCCAAGCAGAATGGTTCCACTCAGAGATTTGAAATCTGTGATAGATAAGCTTCGATTTTTTGTGACCTTATTTGATCAGAGTAACTTTGTTAGAAGTTCCTCCAAATCTATAATTGTTTCTTGATGCAACCAGGACTTCTGGTATGTTGAAGATATGTAAGCAAAATATAAATGGGGTAGATCTGCAGCTATATTTCTCCCATTTTTATAAGTGTTCTGTTCCTCTTATTTAGTGTTTGCTATGCCTACATGTATACCACACATGTACACACAACTCTTCAATCACAAGCAGTTATAGTCTAAAGAATAAAAATAGAAGTGATGGAATAGGGTGTATGATACAGGGGGCTGGAATCCTATTTGCTACTCAGTGCTGTTGTGAACTTGGATGACTTAGTTAGCTCAAGTTCTTCACCTGTAAAATGGGGAGGAAAATAGATATATCATAGGGTTGTTGTAAATTAAAATGAACTAATATATGTAAAGCTCTCATCACAGTGCCAACAATATAGTAAGAAGCAACAAATGGTATTTATTCTTGTTACTCTTTTTATGTACTATTAAGCCATACAGAAATCTAGTAAAAATATTATTATTATAGGCTATACCTATATGACAATAAAGGCAAATGGACATAGGATATCTTTTTGGGTTGTTTTGTATATATAACCCTAATATTATTTTTTAATTAGGAAAACTTAAATGATTGATTTTGGATATACTTTTGATTGATTTTAGATATATTTATTGTATTCTGTTTTGTTGGTGCATATTCCATGATATTTAATTTTATAAATGCAGAAGTTAAGGTATTGAACTTGGAAATACTTATTTGTGGTCATGGAACAAGCCCATTATAGAACAATAATAGAATGTTAATCAAATCAAAGAGTATTTCTTCATTGCCTCAGTGGAAAACAATTAAGACAGAAGGTACCATAAAGCATTTACTTAAGAAAATAAACTGGGGAAATAAGAACCAAAAGACAGAGAAGATAGAGTAATATTCATTTTCATGAGAGAGATAATCAAATATTAAGTTTAAAATATTTTAATATTATAAATTAGTTACCTCAAAATCAGATATCATAGAAAAAGATGATAGATTCAAATATTTAAATTTGTGGATACATTTCAGGTGGAAGAGAGTGTGGGCTATTCTTAAAGAAAAAGGAAAATAAGTGTATTCAAGTATAGTTTTCAAAGAAGATATGGAATGAAATAGCTCATGTAACCCTTTCAATTGAAAATGACACTGGATGTGCCTAACTAATTTTAGTTAGGAAAAATTCCTTTAGTTTTATCTCTATCTTCCTCCTAATTTTAGTTGCTTTTCTGTGTAAATATTAGAGCTGTAAAAAAAAAAAAATACACGAGCGAGAGTTGGAAAAAGATTTCCTGAAATAAGTACCAGATGAGTATGGTGTTTGCTTGAATTATGCTCAGAAGATCTACTTATTAGTGACAAATCCAGAGATTCATCTCTGTTGTGAGTATGTCCCATGTGACATGAGCTTACTCCATTTCAGAGGAGAATCAGTGCCTTGTGAGTCTGTGAAGTCACCCCAAGGCAGCAGAAGTATGTCCAGCTTTGCCCAACCTCAGCCACTGACACAGATCACTAGAGCACCATGCTATTTTCCCCAGTGTCCTCCACTTAGAACCCCTCTTTAATGCCCTTTCACTTGTTTTGAAAGAACATTTCAAAACATTATAAGCTAAGCATTTTGCTGTGTCTCCACATATAGCTCCTTCAATCATTACTTTAATTCGCCTCTTTTTAGCTCCCCCACAGCCCTGTTTCCTCAAGTTTCCAATATTCTTGACTGAAAAGACTGAAGGTGCCTCACCTTCCTCATCTTGTTCTCACTGCCTTGGATTTTCTCTGCATAATCATTTATCCTCGCTTATGCTTTTGTGTCATGAGAAAACATTAGCGCTCTCTCTTTAAACATTCTCAAAGACAGACCACATGTTAGAACACAAAATAAGTCTTAATAAATTCAAGAAGATTGAAATCATATCAAGCATCTTCTCTGACCACATGCTATGAAACTAGAAATCAGTTACAATAAAAAGACCTGAAAAACATTCAAACACACTGATGCTAAATTACATGTTAAACAATGAATGAGTTAACAATGAAATCAAGGAAGAATTCAAAATTTACCTGGGAACAAATGAAAACGAACACACAACCCAAAATCTATGGGACACAGCAAAAGCAGTCTTGTGAGCGGAGTTCATAGTACACTCTCTTTAAAGGCTAAACTTTCTACCCTGCTCTTCACCCCTTCACTTCTGTCCTCTGTAGGGACCTTGGTTCAACTTTCATCTCCTCTTTATCTTCAATGTCTCCATCTTGTTTTCTTACCTTCAATTGAACTTACAAACATCCTTAGGTTTTCCTAATTCTTAAAAACAAACAAATGGACTCAAAATCCTTCCCTCAAACCAATTTTATGTCCTTGAATTGCCACTCAAGTTGTCTACTTTTTGTTGTTAAATTTCTCAAAGAAGTACCCCTACATCAGAATTTTCGATGCACACATTGAAAATTTGAGGACCTCTCAGTCATGAGACTCTTCAGGAAGTCCCCTTTGTAACTACCATCTGTTTGATGCCAGATTTTCTACATATTCTTCAACCAAAATAACATTTCCAACAGATTGAATGCAGAAACAGATATGAGAATCCGGCTGTCTTCTATTAAGCCAGACATTAAAAGAGATTTATAAAAATGTAAACCAATGCTCTCTTCTCACTAAAATTGTTTTTGTTTTTGGAAAATATTGTTATTTGTGATAAAAACTATGTTATTTACATGAACATATCATGACTTAATATTGTTATTTTAAATGAGTTGGTAAATTTAAAAGTGTCTTACTTGCTTAAATTTAATTTCTAGTAGGCAAAAAACTGATAAAGACGGCCTGCAAAATCAATAGCTTTTTGGGTTTCCTCAGTGATTTTAAGAATGAAAAGGCGTTTTGATATTAAAAGGGTTGAGAAGAGTTAGGTCTGCACTCATGATTCCTTTTCCTCAATACTGTCCTCTCCTTTGATCTCTGATCATAGAATTGGCCCCACCAGTATCCCACAGCAGATTTTTGAAGTTATTTTTATATTAAATAAATCTCCCTGGGATTTTATTGCCCCAGGTATCTCAACAGTGGTTATCAGTGCTTACCGTCCTTTTCTTCATTTTTTTCCCCTCTTTCTACAACAGCAAACGACTGATTTTCTCCCTATCTTCCTTGTTACCCTCTTTCTCTCTCTTGGCTCCTATTACCTATTATATTTTCCCTCACAGTTGTCTCTACATACTTGTCCTTAAAGATAGTTTTCCTATTTCTTTTTCCAACTTTTTTTTTTTTTTTTTTAGATCTGAACATCTTTCCCAGGGTGTCAAACAAAAAGCAGTCCAGGTGCCAGCTGAATATTCTGTATCTCAGTGCCAGTGGGTCTATAACTAAATTGAACAGCTTCCCTTCCAATAGTTGTTCCAATTAATTTGATAGCTACTTCTATTTTATAAGCTCAATTCTCTTAGCCAATTTTAAATCTCCTGAGTAGTGTTTTTGTTTTTTTTTTAACTTTCCCACCACACCTCATGCATGTGTTCTGTTTGTTCCTCTGTCTTTCATTTCACCCATCCATTCCCAGCCAATGCATGTTTGGAAGCTTATCATCTCAAAACTGGGCTATTTCAATAGTCATTCCCACCCCATAGATTTTTACTTGCCCAATTTACCCTCTATGTTCCATAAATTTACTATTGATCTCAACTTTTATTTTTTAACCAGGAAAATATTTTTCCACCAAAAATTTTAACCGTAATATTTAACTAGCTGGGCTCTACAGGTGGATTTACCCCTGGCAACTTGAGTGAAGAAATGTTTGGAGTATCTTCTAGGCTCTCTATGTCTCTAACCAGAGAAAGGGGATCACTGAGATGGGCAGTGGAGACTGTTTTCCAGGCTTTCCTTTCCTCCTCCAGCCTTTTGCCATAGGCCAGTCAATTATTCCAGACAGGAGTATTTTCAGCTTAAGCATGTGTGTGTGTGTGTGTGTGTGTGTGTGTGTGTGTGTGTGTGTGAGAGAGAGAGAGAGAGAGAGAGAGAGAGAGAGAGAGAGAGAGAAAGAGAGAGAGAAAGAGAGAGAAAGAGAGAGAGAGAGAGAGAGAGAGAGAGAGAGAGAGAGAGAGAGAATGATTGCCAGCTTTCTAAGAAATGGGAAGAGATAGGAAGATAGCAATCATCATTCAAAGTAGGTTTTCACTTAATTTCCCTATTTTCAGTCTGAAAACACACATTTACATTCACTCATCTTGCCTCAAAATATCTGCTTCAGTGTCTTCAGAGAATAAACCTTCTGTTCCCTGAAGGGAAGGTTAATCATCTGCTTTTAATGTGTTGGAGTGGATCCGTGGATCTGTGTCTTACTCATGCTTTCCTGCATTCAATCCTCGTTTTCAACAACCCCTCCTCTTTCATCTTAGCTTTCTGTGCACCCGGAGCGTCCAAATCTTTAGCTTTTCCACGGTTCTTTAACTGAGTCAACTTTCTTGTCGGTCTCCTCGTTTGTAGGGACATAGTTTCAGCTTGTATGGCTTTGCTATATTACTTTTTACAAACTCCTCAGCTTCGCATCTCACAAAATTTGAATATCTTATCTACTGTTCATCACTTTTTTAGTATTTCGTTCCTTATCTTTTGGGTTAATACCCATTTATTTCTTTCCTTATTATAGTGGTATTTCAAAAGATGTGTTAGTTATTATTGCTGCTACACACTACCACAGATTTAGCAGATTAAACAACACATATTCATTAACTCCGAATTACTGAGGGTCAGATGTGCGGGTTGTGTCTCAAGTGTTTTTGTTTGTTTGTTTGCTTATTTTTTCTTCAAAAATGTCTGTGCTATTAAGGTGCTGTTTGTTCAAAGTGCCTATGATTCATATCAGAAATTAAAATGATGCTTAATGAGAACAAAACATGTTTTCACTTGAAATGCAATTAAACCAAATTGGAGAAACAGGGTTTTTCTAACTAAAATGAAAATAGCTATGTTTATCAAACTCTTAATGGTATTAGAATTTCTATCATAGAAACATTTTCTTTAAGCTATATTATTTCTAAATTAGAATTGACATTGCAGACAAAAGAAGTTGTAACTTCCTTTTAATCCAGTTATTTCTTTAGAGAACCCTTATGCTTACAACTCATTACAGACTCATTTGGTCATGTATTAATAGAAATTTTATGGAGAATTGTTTTTAAAGACTTGTGTGTAGAAGGTTTCCCCCACAAAATTTCATGTCATAGTTAGATATAACTTATTCATAATATGCTCCATTTTTAATTCTTAAAATGCCTTAAGAAAGAATTTCTACATAAATTGAAAAACTTTTCCCCTAAGGCAAAAATTGTAGATAATTTCCATAGTCTAAAAAGAACACATTTCTGTAAGTTACTAGTTTTTTTTCACATTTTTATTTGAATGCTTTGGCATTTTGTACATACGCTTATGTCTTAGTTTACTACATGTTGGCATGACTTGATGTTTTTCTAAAGCCCCCCCCATCTCCCCAAATTGCTTCCATTTCCAAATTTAACGTTTTTCTTGATCTTCCATAGTTTCAGTCCATAACATTGGGAGAAATAGCAAATGTTTTCTTGTGTATATATAATTGCACATATACAAACAGTTGAAGAAATACGCAATTTCCTATGATGATAACATTGGAAGACGTCATTACCAACAACAGCAACAACAAAAAATATTACTGCTCTTAAGAACTTGACCTTCAATGTATAATCTTGAACTCCTCTGTTTGGAAACAGCATATAAACATCATGTAATACATGAAACTCTAGAAACTTAAGTTGGTTATAAAAGTGATTTTGATTAGCTATGTAGCTATCACAGACCTCTATATCTTAATTTTAGGCTAGGTCTGCATTAGGCAACTAGTTAAACGTTTTTATTACATTAATTGATTTTATTCAGTTAAATTTGAATAATTAAGTGAACTGTGCATTATTTTCCTCCTTTGAAATAATCACGGAACAGACTGTTAGAATCATTTAAAAGCTGAGACAATATTTTGAATTAATATTCTTTTACACTTAACTCTATCCTAAAGTAACTGTCTTAAAAATCATACATTTAGCAATTTTAAAGAGAAAACATTCCTAACAGGTAAAAACACTCTATTCTGTATTATGAAAGATCTGTAATTCCAATAAATAACACAGAAATTATCTTCAAAGAACTTATCATCTATTTATGTGTAAATTAATATGCGTTCATCATCAAGAGGCAGTTAAAGCTTTGATCAGTCAGTGACATATGAGCAATAGAATCAAGCATGGTCCTTATTTTCTAGGATTTTCAGTGTAAGGAAGAAAGATTGGGCCATAGAATAATGTTAAAAATATTAATTATTTTTGAACTCTGGACCATTTTAATATGCAGTACCAGTCATGCTGTTAGTGAGCACACAGATGTCATACTCTTGACCAGAGAAAGAGGACACTTTTCAGCCATGTATGTGCCCCTTACCCAGAAACCCTTGGAAAAGTTTTGCAAACCCCAGAGCTCAAAACATGGTAAGGAGGGGATGCTCCCGACAGTGAGCATGGGAGGATGATCTTCATCAGGGTTGATAATGCAAACACCATGATTTGAAAAGTTTTTTAAAAAATAACTTTTTAGTCAAATGTTAATGTACCAAACCCAGTTAAATGTATCTGCATTTTTACTATATTTTTCAAAATAGATTTACAGTCTCCTTTAAACAAAAGTGAATTTTGGTGTTGCTTTTTAAAAAAATAGGTAATTACTAATGCAAATTAGTTACTGGCCTTGTAAAGGACTCCTGCAAGTGTGGGACTCTGAAAATTACTGGTTTCACCATAATTCTACCCTAGTTCATAGATGATTTTGGAACATGGCAAGTATGGTTGAAGACATATAAGTCTAATTCAATAATAGCTCCATCATCACAGAATGGTGATATTAAAACCTTTAGGGATAATTCATGAGGGCATTATTTGATAATCTGAGGCTCTACAGAAACATTGATGTCTGATTGTGTAAATAATTTCATCAATGTATACACCAATCTGGATGGTTCAGACATAAATTCCAACATTTCCTCCAGAATTGGTGCTCAATGTGTCAAAATCAGGGTCACCTTACTCAGAAACTGGTACACACGTTTTCCTAATGAATCCTTAGACTGATATACAGGGTAGGTCAGAAGTAGGTTTACAGTTGTTCGTATGGAAAATAATACAAATAATTAATAAATTATATAATAATGCAATAACTAATAAGTAAGAATACAAGAATAAACTCTGTTTTATAGACTCACAATTGTAAACCTACCTTTGTCCCACCCTGTACTTTTGAGTTAAATTGTTATTATTTGTAAATACGTTTTTTATGTCTACCATGAATGTGCATCAGAGTTTATATTGCATTCATCTTCATGGCAGGTGCTTTGTCTTAGTGATTATTTTGGCAGAAAGCATACACCAAAAATATCCCTGTGAGAAATAAAAACAAACCTCCATCCTCCAAAAATAGAAAGAAGCCACAACTGTTCAGGTTCCCCTTGGACCTGTGGCCAAGGCTGATGAAGCTCCTTGGAGTCCATTTGATGTCTGTGAGTCTGACTGAAACTCAGAGAAAGGGTTGGAGATAGGATGGTCTACAGATAGGAGAGCTAGGATTTCTGAGTTGGGTTTGATCTTCTGCTATCTGTGAAATTTCCCAAGTTACCTCCCCATGCCTTGTTTTATCCTTTTAAGAAATGGGTTTTATAATCTCATGATATAAAATATAAAATAAGAGGATTGTAAGAGCCTGGAAAGTGCCTTGGAGGCACCTTGCCTTTTATTTATCTTTCATTTTACAGACCAGGAAAGTATACCTTGCTGTCTGAAGCACTGAATACATTAAAATCTATATACATAAAAGCCTAAGCAACAGGCTGACAGGCCAGCCAGTAGGTATGATGCACACTGACCACCAGGGGGCAGACAGTCAACACAGGAGCTGCAGAGCAACAGCAACTTTGCAGAATGCCCTCTCGCACTCCGGGATCCCTTGAGGGATGTTGGACTGCCTATGTAGGCCCGATCCCTGCAGGCCAGGCCTAGGGACCCCACCTGCTCACTCTGCAGACGCCCTTTGCCACGGGGCCGCCCTAGGTGCAGCTGGCCTGGGAGGGACCACTGGAGGTTGGCTCCAGGGCATGTCCGGCCCCTCTCGCCAGTTCAGCCCCGCTGTCCTCCTTCTAATTAATATCCTTTCAATGTGCACGAATCCAATGTGCACTGGGGCGCTAGTGTTTTTATAAATGCATTAGTTTAATATTTCTCTGTAACAAATAATCCCAATTTTAGCATCTAAAAACAACACTTATTTATTAGCTGCCAATGTGTCAGTTGGAAGTCTGGGCCTGGCATAACTGGGTCTTCTGATTTGGGTCTTACAAGGTGGAAATCAACCTGTTGACTAGGCTGTGTTCTAATCTGGAGCTCAGGTCCTCTTTCAGGCTTATTCAGATCGTTGGCAGGATTCAGTTCCTTGTGGTTCCTGTACACCAGGAACAGAAATCTTATGATTAGAATTAGAATTCTGTTTACCAAATTAGTAATATCCCACTCATTCAATTATTAGCTTTATTTTTTACCTCATTTTCCCCATTGGGCCAGTTTAATAATCTGAACTACAGAAAACCCAAGAAGGGATGATGAAAAGAAGGAATTAGGAGCAGTGTGGTGAAAACTTCAGATCCATAAAGATGTGATTTTCATGGTTTTATTTATTCTTTATATCCTTAAGTGTCAATGGCCTGGAATAATCCAGTATTACCTATTCAGGAATTACTGAATATTTTAAAAATTACTTTTTTTTTTTTTTTTTTACAAAGAACTTCCTTTAGTAAAGTTGACTTCCATTCAGAGATTTTGGGGAAACCTGGGCTGGGTTGATTAGGACCAACAACAGCTAGAAGTCGGGGGAACAGTGACAACCACAGAGGTGCCATTTTCCTAGTGTCTCCTATCAGCTGGACACTTGACTCACATGAGCTAATTTAATCCTCATAAGAGTGATGTTACAATAGGTATCATAACCCCCACTTTACAGATGAGGTGACAGCTGTGAAGGAGCAGAGTCAGAATTCAAGGCTCTGTCTGACTCAAGGGTGCTTTCTTGGGGACAGGGTCTCTTTATCAGGCTTCCATCCAGGCCCAAGGCAGAGACTGGCCCCAGAGGCTCTGAGGACAGAGAGACTGGGGAATGGCAGATGGGGCTGCTGAGTGACAAGCACCCTCTGAGAGGGAGGCCATTTTCAGTAACCAAAGAATATCAACTCTAGGTCCTGGCCAGGTAGCTCAGTTGATTAGAGCACAGTCCTGCTATGCCAAGATTAGGGTTTGATCCCCAGTCAGTGCACATACAAGAAACAACCAATGAATGCATAAATAAGTGGAACGACAAACTGATGCTTCTCTCTCTCTCTCTCTCAAATCAATAAGTAAATACAAAAATATTTTTAATCAACTATATAAAGGAACTCTCCTTCTTCCTTTCAGAGTTATAATTAAAATTTTCAGAAGTCAAAAATGAGAGCTATATATAATAAAGTCATTTTTCCCTAGAGAGGAATTTACAAATAAGGCATCAGTTGAATTTTATAATACCTCATTATGGTGATTGAGTAACAAGTGTTGATATTATTTTTTTAATATGAGGAAATAAGGCATAGAGTAGGTAAACAAGGGCTAAAGTGGATTAAAGTATGTAAAAATGTAGTGACAGAAATCAGTGAGTTCTCTTCTTGAATCCTGCTAACTGTAGCTTTGGTTGAACAAATCAATTAAGATGGAGCTCTCACAGCTGCAGAACTTGGAAAAGTTGCAGTTACTTCGTGGAAGTCCAGTGTGCGTTGGAGTAAAACGTTAAATTTGGAAAGATTTCAAAAACCTTCAACGGTTGCTCAATCACTCTGAAGTTGAATTAACTGTAAATTGTGAGTTCTTTGAATACATTTAGAGTCTCTTCGAATATACATATGCTGAGCATGTACTTTAAGGAGATATAGGGATGATTCCTGAGGTGGGGCAGAGAGACAGACTTAAAAAGAAATAATTATAAAAATGTAGGTGCTAAACTGAACATAAATTCAGCAGCAATTGGCTCTGTTTGGGAGTATCTGGGAAAAACAGAAGAGGTGAATTTTGAGATGGGTCTGGAAGGAAGAATACAAGGAAATTCTAGGTAGAGGGAGGGGAAACAGAGTTAAAGGCATGGAAGTAAGAAAAGATATTATTATGTTAGTGTGACCAGGATACACTGAAAGCACAGAAGAAGATAGGAAAGAGGTTGATTTTTTCTGCAGCACTTAGATTGGGAAGGACCTGGCTACCCTCTATTGAGAAGTTTCAACTTTAGAGCAACAGGAATCCACTAGAGGTATTACGTCAAGAATGACAAGATAATAGCTGTATTTTTTTTTGAAGATTAACTCTGATAGCAGGCAAGAGGATGACTAGGTGTGAGAAGTGAAAATGAGCAGTGAGATGAGAACTTACAAAAAGGCCAAAAAATGACAGAGGACCCAGACTGGGGAGAGGCGAAGGACATTTAAAAGCTGCTTCAGAGGGGAATGAACTGGAGGGGGTGGGGCGCCAAATGGCTGGAATCATGGGAGAAAAGGAAGATGTCAGGAGAAAGGCTGATGCCTACTTTCTGATCTCTAGGCTTAAGAACTAAAAAGAACACACTTCATCTGACAACTAGGAAGGCATTAGTGAATTTTGAGCAATTTCATTAGATTGCTGGTGTAAGGGAAGAGGTGAACTTCTTGAGCTGATAAACAAACAAAAAAAAAGAACTGAGAATGTTTGTTTGTAAAAGGGAAGGAGGGTCAAAAGGAAGGTTTTTGTTTTGGCTTCTTTGTTAAAGTGGGGAAAGATTATATTGCTGGAGAAAACTGGGTAATTGGGGTGACATGGCATTAGATATTGGGAGGACAGATACAGAAGCAGGATGAGGAGGGGAAAGTATTGATAATACTTTAATAAAAGTTTCTTAGGTAAGAGGAAAAAAGTAAATTTTAAAAGAAAAAAAAAGAGTTGATAACATATATATAAATTTCTTTACATTTCCCTTCTGAGATAGAACTCTATAGCTCTAGTACTCAAAGTAAACACCACTGATAGAAACCTAGCACATTGCTGGCACTCAGGGGTCTACTTAGTATCATGAAAATAAAAGTGATAGTGTATTTCTACCTCATTTTGTTAGACTCTCTTTTGGAAACAACAATAGAAAAATAAGATCCTGCAATTCCAAAGCAAGATAAATGACCCCTAAATAAAAGTGACTTTCTCTTCCTACCTATAAAACCATGGCTTGTTTTGGTCAGCCTCAAAGACAGGAGTCTCAGTTGAGTGACAGGCTTTTTTGTCCCTGAATCTACCTGCTTTATGGTATCTCAAGGATTTCTGTCCACTCTAGGACCAAACAAAGATCACCCACAAATGCTAATCCAGGCATATTTTAGACATTCAGTTGGATACCTGGGACCAGAATCACCTTCCAGAATTTCTCTAGGGCCCCAAAAATCCTATATATTGAACTAGAGGCCTGGTGCACGCCCAGCCTGCACCCTCTCCAATCCAGGCCCCCTGGCTCATAACCACTCGCCTGCCTACCGGCCTGACAGCCCCTAACCACCTCTGCCTGCTGGCCTGATCGCCCCTAACCACCTCTGCCTACCAGCCTTATCGCCCCCTAACTGCTCCCCTGCCAGCCTCATCACCCCCTAACTGCCCTCCCCTGCCAGCTTGATCGCCCCTAACTGCCCTCCCCTGCTGGCCTGATCACCCCTAACCACCTCTGCCTCAGCCCCCACCACCGTGGCTTTGTCCAGAAGGACGTCAGGAAGATGTTTGGTGTAATTAGCATATTACCCTTTTATTAGTATAGATAGGACCCTAGACAAGACTGGTGCTCCCTGCACCATTTGAACTAGGTTTCCATCTTGCACCTTGGGAAAGAGTTGGAACAAATCCAATCATTTTGATTAAGCATAAAAGACAACATTTTCCATGAGAATGTAATCTTCTGCATGGTTGGTCACCAGTTATTTTTTGGACGGTCATTTAGTTTCCGTCAAGTTAGCTAATTGTTCTGCTAAATTATCTTTAAAAGATGACTTGCCTCCTTGGGTTGTTACTACTTGTGACATTCTTTTCCCAGATGAATGAGAATTGAAAGATATATACATTTTTAACACATACATACCCCAAAATTCCCAAACATATATAAAGTGTGTTGAAATTTGGTCTGTTGCGAAGTAACTTGAATTCTAGGCCTGGGTCCAGGGGTGGAGATAGCTGTAACATTCCACTGAGAACTTCACTCTTGGCTCTCAACTTAAAACCAAAAATCCCTACTCAAGTCAGATAGATGAAGTATTGGTCTCTAACATGAGGAGGAAGTGAAAAAAGGGGGGAGGGGTATTCAAAAAGATTTAGTAAGGAAGTTAGAAGGAATTATGTGGGAAGGAAGGAAAAAAGAATAATTGTGGTGTTATTACATGCCTGGGCCAGGTACAGAATGTCATGGGTCAGTTTTTCATTCCATACAGCCCAGTTATCATGATGACATTATGAAGTAATTTCCTATATAGTATAATCTGTTTTGGAAATGCTTTCTACCAGGTGTCTCTCATGGGATGTACCAAAGAAAAGAGTTGATATGTTAAATTACTCTTACTGTTCAAATATTTGAAGCACTAATTCATCACTCATGACATTAAATTTAGATTTTAACATCATTATATGTTTAACAGGGATGAATCTTTTTACAATAATAAAATGCCTCTTGAAAGGAAAGATGTTGACCTTGGAGAAGATCTTGTGGGATGACTCTTAAAAGACTTTTATGCATCTGAATCTTTTTGCTATGTGTTGTTAGATGGTCACAGAATCTGAGCTCCAAGTACGTATGGAGAAATCCCTTTGCCTTCACTGTATAGATAGGGATGGTGGGAAGGGTGCAAAACGTTAGAGGAATTAAAACCGAACTCAAAGCTCATTCTAAGGTGTAATTTGCTGAAATAACTACAAGTGGACATACCACTACTCTGTAAAGAGATAAATAATCATATGGAGAGAGGAAACTTATATTGTGCCCATGCTAGGAAGGGGTTTTTAACTTTCCATTAACAGTGGTGTGTTTGCAGGTTTTCACCCATTATAATTTTGTTAGAACATCCTTGCTAAAAACCAGCTGTTTTATGGGCCTCTTTGACATGTTGCAAGAACCCAAGAGAGCAAATGGAGCCAATAAATTGCAGAGGCAATTTAGGAAAGAAAGTAATTATCCTTCTTGAAATTTTACCATTTCATAAAAGTTATCACCTCACCTCTTAAAGTTTTGAAAGATTATACTGATTAGTCAAGATTTTTACTTTATACACTTCTTAGAAATGCTTATTTTATTTTCACAGAAGTTAGTCCAAGGTTACTGGTATCATATCATTATCATTTTAAAATTTGACCAAATAAACATAAGCTTATGCACATATATGTATGTGCAGTCTTATAGACATTTGAAAGTAATTCTATTTTTCCTCATTTATTCACCAATTAACAAAATGTATGTGATTGGCTATGATGAGACAGGCATAGTGCTAGAGATATGACATAGAACTCGAAATAGTCACAGGCTTTGCCCTCAAAGAGATAACTGTCCAGTGGGAACAGATTATTGTAAGACATCTATATTTATATAAAGAGGTAATATGCAAATTAGGCCAGGACACCATAACAGGTAATGACTGGACAGGAGGAGGTTGTGTGTGCAGGTGAGGCCCAGAGTGGAGACAGAGACAGGCAGGGTGGCCAGGGGACGCTTCGAGTCAGGTGCGGGTCCCGGTCCCCCGCAGTGTGCCTCCTCACACGGCGGGAGGTGGGGCACCTCCTTGCAAGATTTCAATTGCGTGCTGGGCCTCTAGTTACATAATAACAAACTGAAGGAAATGTATTGAAGGAGATGAAAAAGTGTGATGGGAGATGAAAAGAGTTTGAAAGTTAATGGAAAGCTTTTCTCAGTAACTGAAAACCAGTTGGAGCCTGAGAAATCAGTGGAATTAGACCACACATAGTAGCTGTGGTAAAATTCAGGCAGAGGAAACAGCAAGCACAAAGGCACTGGGGCTGGAAAGAATGGCAAACTTCAGAGGCATGTTGCAAAGAGACCTCCGAGAATGAAGCAGGAATTGCTAGGGATCAGGCACGGTGAATAAGGCTGGAGTTAGGCACAGCCTAATCTACTACAAGAGCATTAGACATGGCTCTGGGAAGCAAAGGGTAACTGGATTAGATTTAATCTTCGAATAAGCTTCTCTGCTACATGTGGCAAAGTAATTGGAGGGAGCAAGAGCGCAGGTAGAAAGCTTTACTGTGGTCAAAGTAAAGAAAGGAGGAAGGCTTGGATTTGGGTGGTAGTTAATCCTATAAAATAAAAGGCTAATATGCAAATAGACCGAATGGCAGAATCACCGAACAACTGGTCGCTATGATGTGTGCTAATCACCAGGGGGCATGCACAGAACATGGAGGGTGTCGGCCACAGCGGGATGGTTGAGCAGGTGAGCAGGGGCACCAGACCAAGGCAGGGCACCGGTCACTGTCATTGGGGTGAGCCTCTGATGGTTACTGAAAATTCTTTGCTCCCATGCGACATGGTCCTGCCTGGCACTCGCACCTCCTTCTGGCGTTGGAGCTGCCACTCGCACCCCCTGCCAGCCCCGATTGCTCAGCACCATCAGCTGGTGCGAGCGGCAGCTGCTGGCCTTGATCACCCCTGAGGGCTTCTCCACCTCCCCCTGCTCCTGAGGGGCGATCAGGGCAGCAGCTGCCTCTAACACCCACTGCTGACACTGGCCCCAATTGCTCTGCACCAACAGTGGGTGTGAGTGAGGCCAGCAATGTCAGTGCGTGGGAGTGGCAGTTGCAGGAGTGGGGCTGCCAGCAGACAGGGTACTGGGGGCTGTGGCAGGAGGGGCCGGGCGGAGGGATAGAGGGCTGAGACCCACCCCTGTGCCCACTGCAGCTTTGCAGCCCACAATTCCTTTCAAGGTGCACGAATTCATGCACTGGGCCCCTAGTTTAGATGGATAAAAGATTACTGACATGAAAAGACAGGACTCGAGATGAGTTTGATATAGAAAAGGTGTCAATTATTATTAGAGTAGGTGATTAGTAATTAATTGGTAGAAAGTGATACTATTAGAACCAGGCTTTTGATATTTATCCAATTCCACTTAAATTCTTTCTATGCAAAACTAGTGATTACTAGATGCAAAGTGGTGCTTGGAATTCTAATCGTTAGCAGTGTAAAAGAGGTGGATAGGGCAGGATAAATAATCTCTGCCTTTTATAGGCTCACATTCAACTACAATGCTTCTCATTCCCAATAGAGGAAACAAACACTAAGTATATACCAACACACATATATGTGTACATGCACATACAAATAAGCATAGTTGTATACACACATGCATGTCTGTGTATGTGCATTATATATGTACATTTAAATTTGAGGTGCTTGCATCACATACACATCTCAATTAAGTACATGTTGTAAGGAGATTGGGGAAGAAAAAAATAAATTATTACAGTGAGGGTGAGGAAGTGAAATTGAAAAGTTGCATGAGATTGTTTTCTCCTTAAAATGTTTCAAAAACTATTAAGTCTTATAGCTTCACCTTATTACAGAAGAGACTTATGATACTGGCTCTATTTGTAAATTATAATTCATAAAAAGAAATGAGGCACTAATCTTCAACTATTAAATCCATTTTTAATCTGTGCTGTATCCCTACAATTATGAGAGTAATATTATCAGTAATAATAATGATAGATAACAGAAAATAACAGTAATCATTGTCGTGTAGTAATTTTTATTTTTATATATGTTTTTATTTATTTCAGAGAGGAAGGGAGAGGAAGAGATAGAAACATCAATGATGAGAGAGAATCATTGATTGGCTGCCTCCTGAATGCCAACCTGGTCATGGGTCCTGACCAGAAATCGAACCATGACCTCCTGGTTCATAAGTCGATGCTCAACCACTGAGCCACGCCAGCCAGGGCAGTGAGTAGTAATTTTTAAAAATCACACAAACAAGCAGAAAAACAAACAGATTTCATTTTAATGTGGTTTGAACATTACCTTTTTAATATTTATCTTAGGATTCTAAACTCACAATTTTGTTCTCAAACTGACTTCATAGCAGACAGAATATGGTTAATTAGTAATTCTGTTAAATATTTGCCAATTGTAATGGAGGACACCATCTCCAGTTTTGCCAGAGCATATTGTTGATCAGAAGCCCTTTGTTGAACAAAAACATCTTGCATGTTGGTTCTAAGAGTCTAAACATAAAGAACAATTGCTAATCTGTGAATTCTTAAGGCTCAAATGCATCTCATTTTCCTCACATGATAGATACTCTTTGCTTGCTTCAGTTTTGTGTGTATTTTTTTGTATTGCTTGTTAATGTCTCCTATTTATAGTGATAGTATTATCTAATCTCTAAGATAGTATAGAATTGTGCTTTATCATGACTATAATTGTGCAGATGGTGGAACATGCTTTGAACCACTAGAGGTGAATTTACAGTAAAGCTATGAAGCCTACCCTTCAGGGCCTCTCACATCCAAGGGCCCCCTTTAATGTTCTTGGACTCACATTTGCATTTTTAATTTTGTGTTCTTTTCCTTTAAGAACATCTCCCAAATTTTATGAGCTCCAGGCCCTGGAAAACTGATCTGTCGCTGCGTTGCATTTGTAGTATAATAATTAATTTGTTTTTCTAGCTTTCTCATAATACTTAGCTTCATGAGAATAAGGGTGATTCTTGCTTGTTTGTTTCTCTGCTATCTCACACTTATTTTGGTAACTGCTTGGTGAATGAATGAATGCATGAGCCAAGCACATTTAGTGGTTGTCTGGAGCTGGCTCTGCTGAGTGAGATCTTCTCTTGCATTCGTGCATCTTTATTAATGCCAACTTTGTTGCAAAGTTTTAAAAAATGTAATCTTTATGTAAATTATCTTAAATTACTTCATTTTTAAAAGTTAAAAGCATCTATTTGCAGAATTGTAGATTAAATTCTCATTTTTGTTAAAGTGCACAGTATTTTGCAAAAATGGAATTTATCTTCCCATGTTAATATTCTCTCATTTTCTTTATAAAATTTTCTTGGAGTATCTTCAGAAATGGTCAACTTTGTAGATTTTGAGGATGCTTCTAAAAGTTAGGCCTAGCCAACAAAAAAAGTGTTATGGCGCATGACTGCACTTATTTTAAGCTGTTCTTTAATATAAGATACCCATTTTGTCTTTATTTCTCAAGTTGCTTATTTATAAATCTCCACTCTGTTTTTCAGGAGTTGACATTGTTGACAACTTGATGTATGTTACACACTCTCTATGATACACACTGTAAGAGTTGAGTAGTACACAACAAATTCATAAAATTATACCATGAAGATATATCGTCCTTCCTAAATTAGACAATTGAGGTTAATATTTTTATTTTCATAAAAAGAAAACCATTTTCCTCCTTTCTCCATCTCTTCTTCTAATCATTTCCAAAGTGTGCTTTTGAAAATTCATTTGCCACTTCCCAACCACAGAGATGAATAATTTAATAAGAACAATCTTAAATTCTTGATAAATCACAAATATTTTAACTATCAAAGCAATGGACTTTTATTTGGTTAATCTTTTAGCTAGTCATAAATAATGTAATAAAATAAGCTACTGAAAAAATTAACATGAGGACATAAAGGATAAAGTCTTATAAGTAATGTATTGGTAGAAAAAATTTTTGGATTTTGCCATCAATTTCCTGACAAGTCAGTGGCAACTGGCAATTAAAATATGACTCCAGAATCTGAACAAAGTCCCAGGAAGCAACCTTGTCATCCAACTGCCGCTTCATCACTGTTCTTTAAAGTTTCTCCAACATTTATTATTGTGCTTTTTGTCCTCTTTTTTTCCCATCACATCAAACCAAGGAAAGACAATTATTGAATGCTTATTTATATCCATCTTCTCTTCATATCTGTTCATTCCTCAGGCCTGAGCTTTTCCACAGGAACCCTGACATGGCTTAGTGGCTGCCATGTTTTATTATAAAGGTACCACATATCAGCAAGCTTTTCTGTAAGTCATTTGTGCTTGGTTTGGGAAAACTGTCATCTACTACCATAGATTTGTTCCAATGGAAAGTTATCACAAAATTGTGGGATTTTTCCATTTACCTCATTGAAAAAATGACTGCAATAGGAATTAATAGGCTGTTTCGTGAAGTAAAACATCCAGATACAAAAGGGACTGAATTATAGTATTTCCATAGCTCTGGGTTTTACCCCTGGCTTCCTGCTTTTTGGTAAAATCTGAAACTTTTTATAGACTCCCAAGTATGGTTTCCTTTATATCTCTCAATTTTAAAGTAATGATCTATTTGATAACATGTAGCTATTTTGTATTAAGCCCTTACAGGGTCTCACATCCTGGAGATGAAGTACCCTTTTGGAAAGGACTCCCCTTTTCTGAATTTTGCTGTTTCCTGCTTGTTGAGCAGTGTCCCCTCCTGGGAAAGCAGAGTTATTTCAGCCAACATTGGGCTCCATTTGACATTGGAATTTGTGGGATACTATATATAGTGCTATTCAGATATAGTCATAATCTTTTCCCTGATTTTGCTGTGTTTTTTTTTATAGCTCAGTAAAATGTATATTTTTGTTGAAAGGCTATCAGAAAACATTTGAATATCAAACTTTTTCAAAAATAATGATGGTAATATTGATCAGACATCTTTTAACAAAGCCACCCAAACAGTCTGGTTCTTATTATATTGCAAATTAAATGAGAATAAAATTATTCTTATTTTAGGACAGTTTCAAAATGAATATTTTTGCCCCCCCCCCTTCATTGTCACATACAAGGAGGCACCTCGGATTTCATCTTTATTTAAATCGTGGCAATTCAAACATATACCTAGAAGGCTGTATGTAGGTAATGGTTCAGTTAGCATTAACCCCACAGAATGGAAAATCAGGAGCAAGTCACTATTAAAGTGGAATACCTTAATTTCATGTATGGATTGCTCATGCTCACCTCTTCCTGACCACAACACACATCTATCCCTGTCAATTAACAGTGGAAGTTATATCACAGCTGTGATATAGCTATGAGAATGTTCTCTTGACATGATTCTGGATCATTCCGTGGTGCAGGTCACTCTGGCCTTTAACTTTTGTCCTTTGCAGCTGGCTGCGAACGTTTTTTTGGATCTCACTGCTCTTTGGAATTCTCCACCAGAGGGAGGACGAGGGACGGGAAGTCCCGAGGAAGCTGGAGTCAGAGGAAGCTAGCATTAAGGAATTAAAGAGCTCTGGTGCTGCTCTCCACTCTGCCTCCCTGCTCGCTCACTCATCTCAGCTGAGTGAGCGCAGGTCGTGCAGACATTTAACTGTTGATCGCCTTTTAACCAGGGGTTTGCAGTTCATTTGCAATTAAGTTGTAGTGAGAGATAGCATAGGACAGCCCCTTTGAAGAGGTCAGGTTATTATTATTTATTTTAGGAAAAGCAGAAGATGAGGTTTAACAGGCACGTTGTTAAAACCATGAAGAAAGGCGGGCACACGCGCGCGCGCACACACACACATTCAATAGCAGATCTATGAAGAAGGTGCGATCTGACCACCTTTAAGGTTCACTGAGCGCCCTTCCTGTGTACCCAGGACTGTCTTAACACGCAAACTCCCTTCCACCCGGAGTTATCTTGGCCCTACGTGCGTGTAACTCCCTAAAGTAAGAAAGGAATGAACCTCAGACTCTCCTGGGAAGACAGCAAACACTCCTCTCCTTCCCAGGGGCTCCTGAGCCTTAATTTGGGGGACAGGTGTCCGAGTTGCAAACTTTTGTCTCCAACATTTCTCTGCATGAAAGGGAACGGATCAACTCTTTGGGGCGCTGCCTGGCTCAGGAGAGCGAGGAGCGCGAGCCGCTGGGTCCTTCTATCTCCCAGGGCCGCTCGGTTCGCTTCCCGCGGCGGCGGCGGCGGCGGCGGCTTCTCCGCGCAGGTTCCAGCGACCCCTATCGGGAGTTCCCTGCAGCCGCGGGGCGCGTGGCCGCCCCCCGCCCGCTGGCCCCGCCGGGCTCGTGGAGAGAAAGGGGCTGCGCCCGGGAACGCCGAGCCCAGGCTCCTCCCGGTGGCGTGTCCGCGCCTCGGGGTGGGGGTGTGGTAGGGAAGAGGGAGGGGGCGCGGGAAGGGGAGGGTGAGAAGGAGGCGCCAGCCTCCAACCTGCGGGCGGGAGGTGGGTGGCTGTGGGGCAATTGAAAAAGAGCCGGCGAGGAGTTCCCCAAAACTTGTTGGAACTCCGGGCTCGCGCGGAGGGCAGTAGCAGAGCGGTGGCTGCCTGGGCATGGGAGCGCGGGCTGGACAGTGAACCCTTTCCCCTTCGGGCTGCAAGCACGCCGGATAGAGGCCAGGACAGGAGCCGCCAGCGGCGGGACCCGGTGCGGCGAGAACCGCGGACTTCCCAGGCGACAGGAGCAGCCCCGAGAGCCAGGGAGACCGCCTGACTGCGCGATCGCCAGTCCCAGGTGCCTGGACCGCACGCCGCGCCGCGCTGCTCCCCGAAGCGACGGGAGACGCTCTCTGCGCTGCGCGAGCGCCGCAGCCCGGTCGCTGTACCCTCGAGGGACAAACTTTTCCCAAACCCGACTCAAGCCCTCGGACCAAACTTGTCGCGCATCGTCGTCGTCCGCAGAGCCGTCCTCGTAGAGCGTGCACTTTTCTGGCGAGATGTCCGAGCGCAAAGAAGGCAGAGGCAAGGGGAAGGGCAAGAAGAAGGACCGAGGCTCCGGCAAGAAGCCCGCGCCCGAGGCGGGCGGCTCGAGCACAGGTGAGTGCGCCGCACGAGGGCTCCGCGATCCTCCTTTTCCTCCTCTTCCTCCTCTTCCTCCTCCGGTGCCTTCGCTTTTCCCTCGCCCGCCCGCGCCCTGCGCTCGGGGCGCCTGGCCCAGCTCCCCGGCGTTCGCCGAGCGGGGCGGTTCTCTCCCTCCCTGGCGCCGCCCCTTACCTGGGCGCCCAGCCCCACCTGGGCGCCCGCACCCTGCGCGCGAGGCTAGGGGTGGCAGCCCGGGGTCGCGCTCTCCGAGGGTCCGGGATGGACAGCGCTCCCAGGTGCGCCCTTTTACCAGCGCCTTAGCCGTGCCGAGCCCGGGAGCGGGACCTGGAGTGCTGGAGCGGAGGCTGGTGCGCGCGTGTCCGAGCCTGGAGGGCTTTGCACGGGCCCCGTCTGCCCTCTAGCGAGAAAAGCAGGAACCGTTCTCCGGGCCGTGTGCCTGGCTGGGAAGAACCCGTTGAGAGAGAGGCCGCTTGAGAGGTTGAGTTTAGGTATTTGGGGCAGAGGGAGTGGAGGTGTAGGGTCTTGGTTATGTGCGTTCCTTCCTCCTGATTCATTCCTGCGGGATTGGAACTCCGATCAACTAAGAGGGATTCCTAGAGGTCAGTAAAGCAGATAAAATCTAGCCCGGTTGCAGGAATCAGGTTTGTTCCAAATAAGTTCTCAAACTTTCGGCTTAGTTCTAGTTTTGAGGAACTCCTTGATAAGTAAACATAGGGTCCACTTATGTCCCAAGAGATGCCCAAATCAAAAGCTTACCTGAATTTTTGAACCCAGCTGTTTACTGTTTATATAATAGAATGAAATAACATAGAATGAAATGAGGCTTTCTAGAGACCAATCTTGTATTTGATAGTCAACACGGACATGAATGACAGTATCACCTTAGATTTCCCTAATAGGAGCTGATGCTTTAGATATTGTCTTGGACAGAGGAGGCTTCCCAAATAAATAGTTGTTTATGAGTGATTGAGTAAAAAAGATGCTTAAAAAAGAGGAAGGGGAAAATATAAAGGCTACTGTTTTTTACTGCCATAAGTCACATAGAGCATTCCCCAACACTTTTTATACAGTATTTCTGAAGGATTAATTGAATAGCTCTTGGTAATACTGTGGCTGAAGAAGATAAGCAGAAGTACTTGCCTGTTCCTTGCAGGAAGAAAACAAAATTTGTCTCGTCTTCATATTGGCATCACCGATAGCATTTCAGAACCTGGCATGTTGGCAAAGACCTTAAGCAGGTTTTGAGCAAAACCGAAATTGAACAGAGAGTAATTGTTTGGCTACTGACCATTCCTGTGCATGCTTCTATAATAAGACGCTGCTGATCAGATTCACCTTAATTACCTTTCATTAGCCGTAATGAGCGTGTACTGAAATTTTCCTTACTTTTATCCTATGCTTGGAGATACCATACAGTATTTCATTCAACAATGTATGGATGGGATGAGGAGCTGGATTAGCAACATCTCTGTGACTTTCTCTACTGCCCTTTCAAAGGCCATCATAGTGAATTACAGAGGTCTTAGACCTAACTCAAACTGTAAAGTTGTAAATAGTTTTTGTGTAGGGCCCTTTAGGTGTCCTCTGCCTTGCCTGTGAATACTATGCTTTCAGAAGTTTCTGTGGTCCTCTGTAGGTGGTCTGAAGAATGAAGGATGGGGCAATGTTTTAAAGTAGCATCCCTTTCAAGTAGCAGGCTAGCATTTTGTCCAGGGTTCATAGCAGCAGTGCCTTAACACAGGCATTGTGGATAAGCAGATAGTTCCGTGGGGGAGAGACTTAAGAGCAAGCAGGTGTTTCTGTGCCCTGCACATCTAATCTACCTGCTGTTCTCTCTTTGACATGGGTTCAGGAGCTTCCTTGGTGGCTCTTGCTCTGCTTCCCAGCCCCACAACTGTGATTCCCTCCAAACTAGATGGATTGGCATTCTCTTTCACTGAAATTTTCTCTACTATCTTACTGAAAAAAAATAGGGGCGAACTTGTCTCTAGATTAGTTTTTAGTATATTTGTTTCTCTTCCCATCAGGTAGTGGTTTTCTATGGAGAGGAAACTTTTACCCCATCCAGGGCAGCTTATGCTTGTTAAGCCATATAAATAGAATAAATGACATTCCATTCTTCGATGCGAATATTTATTCCTTGATGCAAAAAGAGCTCAACTTGAAACTAGCATTATCTAAAAGCACAGGGCATTAAATAGTGTTGCTTTGAAATCAGTGTCTCTCTCCTTCTTGTCATTTTCCCTATAATGGTAGGTACCAGTGTACCTTTCCTGATTTTAGGAGTATGAATAACTGATAGCCATTCTGGTTTACGGGGAAAACACACACTTTTTGTCAACCTTTTTTTTCACACTTTAGTCTCAGGCATCCTCAAAGGAAGGGCCTTTAGATGCCCTAACTATAACATTGCCACTGGTCGGCTCAAATTAGGACTTATGAGGACACCACCTCTCAAATGGCTCCTGTACTAGTGCCCTTCAATCCCAAATTTCACCCCTTTCTAAAAACAGCCACTGAAACTTGTGTCATGATACACATGAAACAGCCAGGCCTTTCTTTGGATGCTATAAGAGTACTTCACGACATTCAGGGATGAGGGGGTGGATATAATGCTGAGAGAACTCAACCTCTCAGCCCCGCTGTGTGCTGTATCACAGGCAGAGGCATAAACACATATGTTGGAGGGATATCTTCAGGAGAAAAAGGCTTCTTTAACTTACGTGCGCCATGTGTGACGGATATGTAATACATATATGGCTATGTTTCATAGCATCCACATCTATATATATAAAAGCTTAGTATGCAAATTGTCCCTATGGGAGTTTGACCGGGAGACTGATCACTCGCTTTGACATGCGCTGCCTCCAAGGGGTGGTGTGGAATGAAGGAAGGCCCCAGCTGGCAGCCAGCAGCTGGGGAAGGGAGGTCCTGGCCAGCAGCCAGAAGGCCCCGATCGGGCCTGATCGCCGGCGAGGCCTAGGGACCCCACCAGTGCACGAATTTCGTGCACCGGGCCTCTAGTTTTTATATAATTTTTATATAATTAACTGAATATTAAATCACACACTGTTAGGGCTGCAGATGTTCAACAACAGAATTATCTATTCCATAATAATGGCTCTTATAGGTCCCAAGCCCTTGGAGCCATTAATTCCTCTTCTTTTCTCAAAATAAGCAACCTCAGCATCATTCTGGGCTTTGCAACATGGACCCATGAACCAGGGGCCCTGTAATATCCAGGGCCGCCTAGATGCCAGACCTCCCATGCTCCAGGCTCTTCCTATTGATTCAGCTCAACAAACGTTTCCTATTGAAGCCTGAATTACAAAACCAAAAGTTGTGTTTTTTCTTCTTTTCTTCTTGGCTCTATACTTCCCTTTGAATCTGTTGGCTGATATGTTTTTCTTTCA
The DNA here is from genome assembly GCF_951640355.1 of Cnephaeus nilssonii. Lineage (NCBI taxonomy): Eukaryota > Metazoa > Chordata > Mammalia > Chiroptera > Vespertilionidae > Cnephaeus > Cnephaeus nilssonii. Next base: position 19,078,042 of record NC_137079.1, read on the forward strand.
TTAAAACACTGCCAAGGATTCTTTTTTGTTTTCTCTCTCTCTTAAATGGCCTGGAACAAACTTATTATCAAGCCTAGCCCAGTTCTAGAATTATTGGGTCTCCCTTCACTGCTGACAGAAGAGGCATTTGTGAGGACAAGTGGTGGAAAATTCAAGCAACTTAGTATCCTCAATGAGTAGAAGCAGGGCCCTGGGCTCCCCAGATGACATCACCCACCTGTTTTGTTAACTAAGCGGCTCCTCAGGCTGAAGTGCTTGTAAACATTCTTGGATATGAAGTGTCCTGTCACTAACAGGGCAGCGTGTGTTTACAGAACACGAGGAATGTCCAGTGATCTGTTTCAACCTGGTTACTTGTAGCCACTTACCTTATGTAATTATTAAAAACAGTAAGTAGTATTTACAGAATGAAGTGGGATTTATTTTGAAGAATTATTTTGAAGAAGAAAGAGTGGGAGAAAATGAGGTATTATTCTCATATCTGCAAAGTGATAAAATGATATTGACGGGAGAATGGGGAGGAAAATAAATAAATAAATAAACATATATACATATATATATATAAAATCAGAAAATATTGAGCCAATGTGAGAACAGAAACCACCTAATTGCCAGTCACTTTGCTGGACACTTAATTTTTTTAACAAGGGGGCTACCATTTATCAATATTTACCATGTTCCAGGCAGTATAACAGGTGCTTTATGTGTTTATTCACCTGTCCTTTCGGAAGGAAAATGCCTCACTATTAAGCAGCAAGAGGAGGATTCCTAGTACTTAGCTCTGCTGCCGGATTGCCTGAGTTTAAATCCTACTTGTGCTGTTCCTTATCTGGATAGTCATGAAAAAGCTGCTTAATCTCTCTGTGCCTGAGTTTCCTTATATGTAAAATTGGGATAATAGTATTATTCTCATGAAGTTATTATGAGTCTTCAGCAAGATGATCTATAGAAGTATTCTGAACATTGCCCGCCATGTAATAAGTGCCCAATAAATGTTAGCTCTGTTTATAAAGTTACTTTAGAAACAAATTGTGTCTTTGCACAGATATTCTATATAATTTTCAAAATCTACCTTTTATGGTAAAAAATAATCCAAAGCTTGCTTTAGATGAGAGTAAGTATAAATATTAATATCTACTACCTGTAAATGTAGAGAAAAGTGGATAAGTATGTCAAATACCAGGAGTGCATATATGTGTAATAAAAACAGTCCTGAATTCAGTCTAAATATTGAAAGTAGAGTGAGGTGCAACATAATTTTATCTCTGGCAGAAAAATGTTGAGATTTCAAGCTATGAGAAGAGTTTGAAACATGACTCCTTTTCTGGCAATACTGAAGAGTTGATGCTTAACCCTCACATTATTATATAGAATATGCATGATCTCTTTTGGGACTAGTACAAATTGCAGCAATTGAAAAGGAAAGTGTGTATTAACATGCCCTTTGCTATCTTTTTATCAAGTGTAACTGTATATTGCCAGTGAGGTTCATAGAATTGAATGCAGGTGTTTCTAAATATAACCAAAATAATGAATATAATAAATCCACATTTCATCCTATTTTCTTTCCTCCCCCTCCTCACTAGAAGAGATATATGTAGTGTTTAAAGTTCTGGGAGTGTAATTCTTACCAAATCGGTGTTTTTTTTTAGCATTCTCTAACTAACATGTTAAATTTGACTTTTCTAACAGTACTGAGAGTTCATCGTGTTCTGTTATAACAGAGGAAACAAACCAAGTGTCAATATTTTGGTGATTTTATTTGCTCAAATAAGTAAATAAGTGGGTACTAGATTTGTCAGGGGATCAATGTCTAACCACTATGCTTCACACCTGAAACATATAAAATAATATAAAATCTCAACTTTAATTGGAAAATAAAAAATACACATACAAAAAAGAAGTAAATAATAGACTTCTAATATTTTAGTTAATCCTAGAGCTCTCCTCTTGACAAGCAGAAAATACAAAAAATTAAATCAGATAGTATTAGCTTAAAACACAGATTTTAAAAATAATATCTATTAAATATGCTATTAGGTACATAAAATGAAATTTCCCCAAAGAAATAAGTGATGTTTTGGATTCACCCTAATCCTACGCATGTCTGTATGTGTGTGTCTTTGCACGAGTCTTAATAGATAAAAAAAAGGAAAGCTACCCAAATGCCAATAGATGTCAGTGTTTGTTGCTTTAGAAAAAGTAAGGTGTTAGAAAAAAAAAAAAGATACAGCTTAATTTATTCTCAGCCTTAATAAACAAAGCTGACTACTTTAAAACTTCGACAATTAAAAATACCCTGTATAATTTTGTTTACTTATATGTTGTTGTTCATGAAAATATTGTTTCCACATACCTTTCCTTTAGTTTCTAAAAGATGCCTCTGCAATAAATTCTCCCCACAATTCAGAATGTAGGCTGAAAATAGCACTGATCAGTGCATGTCTTCTTTTTTAAATTTAGAAATAATTACTTAAGAATTTTGTTACACCTCGGATTTACTTTGCTTTTTTAAACTGTAAATTAATTATGCATGTTTCTGATGCTACCTCGATTAAGATTGAACAAGTGTATTTTTGAGTCCAACCCAAGTGAGATCCCTGGAGTTCATTCTCTGGGAGGCCGGAGATGGTCAGATTTCTTTCTCCCTCTTCCCAGTGCCACCCTGCTCTGGCCTCCAGAGGGTGCTCCAAGAGCATCACACTGTATTCCCCAAAGAATGTCTCCTTTTTCTATTCTTAAGTGACTTCGATATTCTGGCAACCTTTGGGAAAGAAGAGGGTCCAGATTTCATGAGTTAGGTGCTTCAACAGGGGTTTGTTTTCCAGCTTGACCAAATCGCCCGAATTCCTGAAGAATTCTGTATCAATCTTCTGAAACATCATCCGGATGAGGACGGTGCAGGTGTCAGCTTGCAAGGGGACATCTGTGAGATTAATTGTAACCAGCACCTTTTCCCCAGAGAAGCGAGCACCTTTCAGTTGCCTCTTACAGCAATGCCTTCTGAATACGTTCAGGCAGAACCCACAGAGAGAGGTAGTCACGTTTACGTTTCCCTCTGGCATTGCTACATTATATGGGCAAGCGTGAAAATGGAACAAAGGGTCTTTACTGACACGTTTGTTTTCATTTCTTCATTCTCTATCCTCAACCCCTGGGTAGCATGCTTAGAAACCCTACTTTGATTGAGTTACACATTTTTGAAACTGGGTTTGAATGACTAGTTCTTTTGGATCATGGGCTAATATGGTAACACCGTCATGTAGTCCCTATTATTTGCTCATTGTTTATTCCACCTGCACTTGTCATCTTCATTGTGAGTTACCCCCATTACATTACTCCCATTCTCTTTTCAAAGCGCAATATTGTTCACATTGTTTGGTCCCAGAAAGGCATCACTGATGGGAAGTCGGTAGCCTTTGCTCAGCCACAGTGTCCCAAGCCCTTCATTTCACAGCTTCAGGAGGCAGGCAGCTGGCTCCTCAGGGCAGCTGTTGAGTTTCCGTTTCAATGATGTGAGAGTTAGGGAATGTTTTATTATGTTAAACCATATGAAATTGTCAAATTTTGGGGTCATACATGACTGAATAGTGTTAGTGTCATATAGTTTAATATCTGAGCTCTCTATGCTTTGCATGTTATATTAACTAATATAATAATGACAACTTAAAAAAATTCTTACAAGTGTTGGTAGTTAAATGAAGTTAAAGTAATATAGAAAATGAAAGTGAGCTAGGAAATCATTGAGCAAGTGGCATTTTCCCCAATAAATAGATCGGGTCATATGATATCCATATAAAATGAATTCCGCATAAAGTTAGAGAGTCAGGGCAATGAACATTTTCCTTTAGAGAGAGAGTTGTACATTTATATCACAATAGGTAATTTTTATTTTTATTGGACATGCTAGCAAGCTGTTATCATGCTTTATCTTATCCACCGCATTTCTATAGAGATTTGAGTAGGAAATATTGGTGATTGGTTAGTAATCCTAGCTTTATTTTATGCACTGATACTTAGAAAAAAATTTGTCAGTTTCACAGTACTACATCAATTCCGTTTTTTTCTAGTAGTTTTAGTAAGTGTGAATTTTATTGTCAAGTGAAAATGCATCTCATTTTGAATGGTCTATATTATTTATAAATAAGGTTAAATATAGATAAAGCCAGTTTTTTAAAGCATGTATATTTGTGCTTGTGATTGTAACTCATCTGTTTATTGCATATAATCTCACAATTGTGGAGACAAATGGCATTTTTTAAAAGACATGGTAGTCTTCTCAGCTATTCCATAATGAATCTAAAACAAATTTTTAAAAGGAAACGTCTTAATTTCAATTTATAATGATTTTTTTTGAACAAAAACATTTATAAATATAGTGAAATGTTTGGAATACTGAATGTCTATATATAAATACTCCAAAATTGAAAGTTGAAATTCCTACATTTTATGTTTTTTAAAAAATATCATTTCACCTAATGCAAGGCAAAATTTGAATATTAATTATGCATAAAATTTTTCTCTCTTAAAGTCCTACTGTTTTACAACTTAAATTTTTGGATCTTAGCTGTTTAGTATGTTATTTATTAGGAATTTTCATTTGTATATAGTAATAGGAAACCACACATGTGAGCTGATACGAAATGCATTCAAAAATCAAAAAGAAAAAATGAAGGAGGTAGTCAACAGGTATTTAAAAGAAAACTAATGCTAACAAGAGAGCTTTTTAAAAAAGTAGAGATAAATACATACGTTTCTATTTAGTGTTTAGAAATATGTACTCTGTGAATTGAGTGTTCTTTTCCATTCTTAACTTCATCAGGACTTAAAGTTTCTAGTTGTCCCTCAATGTGTCTCTTCTGTCTCTTCTCCCCTCTCCTCATGTTATTTCTTGGACTTCCTGTATATGAGAGGACCGTTAGGGTTGTAACTTGCTCTGAGACTAGTTGAGGTAGGATAAGGGAGCTCATTTTAGACACAACACACTACAGGGCCTACACTGCGCCTACCATGTGAACATGTGCACCTCTGTGTGAACATTTGAATTACGTTGAGCATGAGTTGGTTTATGAACCATAAATGTTGTGTACCTTGTGCCTAGAGTGTGAGAACACTTGAATTCTGCTTGGCGTGTTAGTATATGAAAACAAATTTTTTTTGTGGACCATCTCTTTGTCTTCTCTCCCACCGCTTGCCCCAGCCTTGGAGAGTTTACTTTCCACTTATGAGTGTATACTACTTTAAGGGCTATAGATGTTTAAATGAAAGAATTACTTAGTGTTTGTTTAATATATTCATGAAATATATGAGTATACAGTAAGAAGACTTTTTTGCATGGAGGCCATCGTCATATCCATTTGTGACCTCAGCTAAGGTTGACCAGTAAACCCAAGTGAACGTTTGAAATCATCATCCTGATGATTCTAAGTTTGACTTACATTTATGCTGAAGAGCTTATTTTTACTTCTTTCCAAACCTACTGGAGTGAAGGAAGTACAAAGTGTGGATGACATTGGAATCTGCATCTAGGTATTTCACAGGGGATGGGATGAAACAAGATTTTCCTACAAAGGACACACTTGGATTCTGCCCTCCTAGGTGTGGGCTCATTCCTGACTCTTTTGATCCAACCTTTTCCAAACCAGCAATAGCCTGACTTTTGTCATCATTCTAGAACTGAACAGTATTTTGCCTTCTTCCCAAATCTGGCCTGTTCACCTTAAAAATAAAAGTTCCTTTTTTTAGTGTTGTCACTAAGAAGAAAAACCAGCTCTGTTCTTTCTGAACTAGCAGGCCAAATTAGACTTCTTGTATTGGAATACGGTACAATACTGACCATCACAGCAGCACCACATTGAGGTTTCTGGGACACCTGAATGGCAGTGGCCTGGCTTAGGGACTGTTGTGTTTGTTCCAACATAGGGAGCTGCTGGTTTTCATTAGGTCACAGCAGTGGTTGAGAGGCTCTGGCTCTGTCCTCCGATGACATGATATGAGCCCTGGCTGCACCACCTCCCATTCTGACAGTGACGAAAACTCTTCACACCTCAGTTTCCGCATGTATACATTGTGGAAAATAATACTATGTAGTTCGTGTGGTCATTATGAGGACTAGTGTTTTTATTGTGCTGTGTACAGAGTGAGGAATTAGATGATCAATTTTATGGGCTTAAATATTAATATTATCTAACATTTTTTCAGTGTTTGTTCATCCTGTTCATCTAATGACATCTTCTTGCTATATATGTCTACATCAATGTTGTCTGTTGTCTGAATGTTAGTGTTTCAGAAGATAACTTTATCAAAACTATACCTCTTTTCACACGGTCTTATACACAGCGGTTCTTTGTAAATAATTATCATGTTGCTGAGAATGCATATCAAATATTTATTTGGAATAGATTTATAGCTTTGGATAACTGGTGAGGTTTGGATGCCAAATATATAACACATTAACAAAGAGATCAGCTGGAAATTTTTAACCTGAAGTTTAGCTTGAACTTGGACCTATAGATATACTCATTTTTGGAGAAGGGAGGAACACTTGTGATGATGTGTTAACAGGTTGGCACAATAACAGATTATGTCCAGTTTTATTTTAAATAACACACAGACATACATGCACAGACACCCTTAATTTTTCAAAATATGTGCCAATTAGTTTTTTAGACATAAGTTTCCTATCCCATATCTCCATGTCTTAATGGTCAAGGGCATATTGCACCTAATGCCTAGTAGAGGACTTTGCATACAGATATTCATAGAATACATGAATGAGAATCATTTGTTTACTTTTGTTTACTATTTTTTTTCCTGAGCTACAAAGATAGATTATGGTAGATTATGAATTGATTTTATTGGAGCATGCTCCAATTGTGTTGTGAAATATAGTAAATTCATTGTCTAACACAATTTTTCATTTGCATATTAAGCAGACATTATTTTGTGTATGTGTGTCATATATGCTTTTATATTCTTTTGGTTTATTCTCTCTTCTCTGCCAACAGACTGGCGGTCTTTGTGTTAAACCCAATATTTCATTATTTAAACTTACAATATTCCTTACATTCTCCATTTAAATCATTTTCAAATAAATATAAAAGGGGAACTTGCCTTGAATCCATGATATGGTTGACTTTTATAAACAGTTAAAATAGTACTACTGAAATTTGTGTCATATATTTCTGAGAAAAATATTGAAGGCTGCTATATTGCCCCCAGAAAAATTAGCTCAAATACAGAAAATAGATTGTGATTATAATTTGTTTCAGTGAGGTTACCTTGTTGTATACTTGGCATCTTCCCCAGGGCCTGGGGAGGGAACTGCTCATACATTTTCCATTTTGGGAAAGAGTTATACATGCAGAAATGATGGAAATAACCTGGTGGGTTTGTCGAGAGAAAACCAATTATTTGAATACTGAGTTGAATGGCAATAGAAATACATAATTTTCCATATATTGAACTGAATGGAAGTGGGGATTTCTGTCTTAAGGGTTGTTTTTTGTTTTTTATTTTTTTTCATGTTGATTGTCGTGTGTCTTTTCAGCTGTCCTTCACCTGACAGGAAAGAAAAATGTCGCTGGTTATTTTGTATAGTTGATACTTGGAAGGTAGCGTTAGAGTTTTAAATGTTGTGTATATCATTACACCCCTGCAAACAAGACTGCGATCCACTTCAGAAAGGCAGGTGAGACAGGTCATTTATTACCTTTTCCCAGGAATTCACAGAAACGACAGGGACAGAATGGAGAGTATAGACCAAGATCTCTGCGGGTTCATTGTCCTCTCAGATCAGACCTACATGAGACTTTTCTACCAAGTAGTGCCTCTAAATTGGACCCTGCCCAGGGGGCAAATGTCACCACTTACATTCTGCTACTGAGTACCGAATAGATATTCCTCAAACTTAAAAAGCTCAGTGAAAGCCCCGCATCTGAATTTGGTGACTGGTCACACTCTCCCGGGTAAAGACACGTTTCAGTGCTTCCCTGCCCCCTCCACTGAAGGGAGGCAAACTTCATCCCATCTCCTGAAACCATGTGAGAAGGCAGGACACAACCAGCTCCCTGCTTTGCCCTGAGCACGCCCGTCTGGGACTAACACTCCCTGTAGCCAGATGTGTAGTGGCAGCTGACTTCTGGGGACCTGCATCGAGACATCTAGACGTACCTCTTGGGGGAAACGTCAAGGCCCCTCTACCTCTGACCCCACAGGATTCCAGAGAGAGGCAGCTGTAACAGATCGGGGTGCGCTTTTTGTCACTTTAGATACATGTTTTATAAAATCGTTGCTGACCTTAACGCAGATGCCCTTTGGGGATTGGTTTCCATGAAACTCATCAGCAGCCAGATGGCACAACCCCTGAATAACACTGCTGCTCTTGAGCAAGATAAGTCACAACCGTATCTAGAGAACAATTAGTTCATCCCTGAGTGGTCCTGCACGTCTCCTGTTAACTCACAGAGAGAAATAACCCTTTGGAAGATCCACAGGCTTTTGCTAGTACTAGTATGTCAACTCACTATAAAATATATAAAGTGTTCCCTACTTGGGACTTCTAAGAATCTAGTTTGTGATTATGAATATAGCGGCGCTTTATTGAAAACTCCCTTGACAAATTAAGCGAATAATGGACATCTTTGGAATTGTCATGTTTCCTGGTACATTTGTAACTAAAAGCCTCTTCTTTTAAGTAATGACTGATGGTTTCATTGAAAAAGGCATTCTATTTCTGGCCACTTGAGGAAATAAGAAATGGGAAATGACTGCATATTGAGACCCATATGCAGGGTTCTGAGGACTCAGCTTACACATGGCCTGAATATGTGGTTATGTTTTCTAGGGGTACAAGCTTTCTGTTCAATTACTTTAAAAATATATTAACAAACAATTATATTTAAAATTGACTAGAGCTACCTTTAAAATGGAGAAGTAGGTTTACTTTTTATAGGATTATTTTTTTGATTGCTAGTTCTATAATATTTCAGGAGTTGGTATAAATGCTGAGACATTAAACTATAAGGATGTCAACAAATGTGAATTAATAAGTAGCTAACGTTTTACATTCTATCACACAGAAAATATACTTTGAATATTTCATGTATTTATAATTTATCTTGGTGTTGTTTTTTGTTTGTAGGACAGAAGCCAAAATAATCTCAGTTCTGTTTTGAGCATTTTAGGTTTTTATTTCTGCATTTTAATTTTGTCCTCACCCAGAGGGATTTTTAATTGAGTGGTCATAGGCGCACATTTTAGCATTTCACATCTTCACATTGGGAGGGAAGGAGGGGGAGAAAGAGAAAGAGAGAGAAACACCAATGTGAGAGAGACACATCCATTGGTTGCCTCCTGCCTGTGCCTGACCGGGGCTGGGGATCGAACCTGCAGCCCAAACATGTCCTTGACCAGGAATCAAACCCGTATACCAAAGCGGGCCTACGCTCTAACCACTGAGAAACACAGGCCAGGGCTAGTTCTTGCTCTTAAGGACCTACTGAATGATTGAATGAATGAGGGAGTATTTTTAATTTGCTTAAAACAATGAGTTGTGGGGGTTTATGTATGGCAGTTTGGTTATTATGTCACTATCAGTTAACTATTTAGTTATTATATTACTATCATAATTGCAATATGCATGCAAATCACCAGTACCAGTGATTTGTGGATTTGTTCCTAAATTGAATGCATTATTTTTCTGGTTTAAATTTGCCCAGTTTATCTTAAAGCTCTCAGTAAGTAATAATCTGTTTCATTATTTAGGCTAATGAATAAGAATTAGAGTTTTGCTTAATCTGCAATTCTTGCTTTCCCTAAAATGTTTTTGTTACATTTTCTCTTAAGTATATAGAGGCAGTTAAGAAACTAATTATGTTGATGCTGTTTCAGGAGTTAATATTTGTAAATACTTAGACCATTGCCTGGAATATAATGTTTGCCATTTAAGAGTTTTTGTTATATAAATAAATAGCAACTGTTTCTGGTAAGTAATGAAAATGATCATAAATAATATTAGTATTGCCTAAAAAGTCAGTTCTTAACTACAACTATAGTAGTCTTGTGAAAAATCATAAAATCTTAGAAGGAAAAGGTTACCTGAGTCCATGTGCTTAATAACATATTTTTAGATGAAGAAAACTGTAAGGTCCAGCAAGAGCATCAGTCCCGGCACTAGAACCCAGGCACATCGATTTCTGGGTAGGGATTGTAATTACTGTGTTTTAAAAGATATAACTTTTAAATCTAAGATTGGTGCTGTATGCGAATTAAACTTTTATAATGCTTAGGGTGTTATTATGCTTCCAAGTAAGAGATGTATTTCTGTTCCATCAAATAGCAACTTGGCATACATCTGTGATATGATTTTAATTATTTTGAGGGTTGCAGTACATTTAAATCAACCAAACCTTCTATTTATTTGTTTCTTGTTACAGTGTCTTATACCCAAGTGGGTTCAATAAATATTGAATGTCATAACAAGAAGAGGAAGGTAATGTGTGTGTGTGTGTGTGTGTGTGTGTGTGTGTGTGTGTGAGAGAGAGAGAGAGAGAGAGAGAGAGAGAGAGAGAGAGAGAGAGAGAGGGAGAGGGAGGGAGGGAGGGAGAGAGAAAATCCATTTACGATATCGGTTTAGCTGTTTGGGTGCTCTGCATTGTTATTCACACCGTTACTTTAATGCAAGAGGCCCTAACGACAAGAAAAATCTCTGGGCTCTCTGGATGTTCTTTGTAGAAAAATAATGTGCTCGCAAAAGATCGTGAACACTTTGTAGCTGGACAGCTGCTCTAAGACCACCAAGTCACTCACTTGCATCTGGAAGCCACTGACCCATCACTGATCACGGTGACATTTTATCACTAACAACCTGAATTATCTTTGACCCAGAGGCCTAGGGGTCAAAGTTCTCCACATCCATTATTACTTTTCTAGAGTGGTAGCTCCATTGACATTAGGAGATTTATTTATATTTTATTTCTTTATCCTTTTTTTGGGGGGTGGGGAGGGAAGTAGGAATGAGCGATGTAGTCGTGATACCCCAGCATAGGGTTATTACTTAGTTCAGACCTTTTTTGTAGGCTTTTGCTAGCTTACTGAAAGAAAGGAAGGCCCCAAGACTCCACACATTGTGGCTTTTGTCTGGGCCTCATGCAGTATCCTGAAGGTTACCTGGAACCTTTGAACTGGAGCTTCCCAGGAGAAAGACACCGCAGGGAGGAGCTTTGCCTGAGAAAAACACAGCTCCTTTGAGGGTGGTAGAAACTCACAGAGTTTGCTGATTCCTATTCAACTGGACCCATTAATGAAGGGCTTAAGTAGTGACTAGGAAGGGACTGAAGAGTTCCTTTGGACCCCATCCAAGGAGCTGCGAGGACAGACAACTGCTGATTCCCAGCCAGTCAGGGATCCAAAGGCTCTTCAGGGTTGCAACCAGGGAGCGCTCCTGGGCCAGAGTTGGGAGGGCTAGAGAGTGAAAACCCAACGTGTGTGTGTGTGTGTGTGTGTGTGTGTGTGTGTGTGTATAAAAGTCTATGATAAACAGTCATCTCTTGGGAGGAAGAAGGAATCAGGAGCCAAGGGAAGGAGCACCAGTGTGTTGGTGTGGAAAGGGCCCTGTCCAGTCCAGAGAGAGGGGGCGCTAATACTCATATGGTTATGGCCATAGTGTAAAACGTCTGGGCTTCATACCCCTCCCTAGTAATTAAGAAGGTTGATTTAGATGAGGTGTAAAAACTTCAGATGCAAAATAAAACTGTGATTCAAAGGCTGCATTTTGTTATGTGGTCTCCGCAAGGCTGTCCTGTAAAGTCCTGTGTATGGCATTCATGGGACGTTTTCACTCAGAGGCTTGAGCAATGAACGTCTTTTCATAAATCCTCAGGTATTTGGAAAACAATAGCCATGGAAGGTCCAGGCAAATGACAGATGGGCTTTATGTAGGAAACAGTTTATCTTCTACAGAATAGGTTTTGATGGCTAAACTAGTCATGTGACTAATTTATCTTGGCAAACATCTAGAAGATTTGTTTACACATGTGAATTATTTAGTGAAAATGTAGAACATGATAATAAATATATTTCTAAATTACTAATACAAATGTCTTCTATGCGAAATCCCTACTAGAAAATGGATACTGGCTGTGAATTGTGAGCTCTCAGATACACTCAATTTAGTTGTTCCTTAAAAGCATATGATACACTTAGAGTTAGGGGATTTAACCTCCACTGAGGACCAGAAGTGTGTGAAGCAGTAAAAACAGAAAATAGACTGAGCCTTCGAGAACTTCTCGGCATATATGCTTTAAAACATTAAAATTGCATAATGTTTTTCTCAGTGGTTTATTTTCTCGAGATTTAATTTTGGTTCTTCTCTAGTCTTAATTTCTATATAGCATATTTCCTTCAATTTTTTTAGTGCAGTCCCTGTGCATTTTCCAGAAAAGATCCCCTGCACTGAAATTCTCAGGAAGTGTTTTTAAAAACCTTATTGATCATCTTAATGGAAACATAATCATATTAATTTATGCTACCACATTTTTTTCCTGTAGTAACTCTGAATTTTCATCAAGCTGTTTTGAAATGATACTTCATAAACTTTGCATTACTGAGGTTCCCAAATTTATTTATCCTCCTTTTCATAAAGCAAGCATTTTATTAAAAAAGCAGAAGACTGCTCTTTAGGTGGAGTGGATTAAGCTGCTGTGACTGTTATTGTGAGCATGTATGATAAATCACTCTGATTGCCTTTTAACATCAACATCACCCAGACCCACATAGAAACATAAAATGCTTTTTTCTTGTACTTCATAATCATAATTAAAGGTTTATTAATAAGTTATAAAGTACAAATCAAAGATCTGAGAAGTGTATGAAAGGAAAACTTTATTTCTCAAAAATTTAACCTGAAAGGCAAAAAAAAATTGAGCAAGCATCTCATCAGTGGCCGAGGGATGCATTTACATATATCATCTAGAGGCCCATTTATTACCAGGAATGAATCAATTCCACTTATTCTTCTCTTTCTTTGTGGCATGGTTCCAGGAAGGTATTTTAATTGATTGGTGGGAAGATTTTAACTCAGACAAAACTTATAAGCCAAGCACCATTATTTCTAGCACAGTGGCTTTACCACGTTATTGGGTAATAAAGCTAAAAGCTGCCAAATGTTTCAGAATTATTTTCAGAAATTTACATCCTCTTTGTTCCCATTACCTTGAGAAAGAGTTCAGAGAAAGGGCTTAATGAGCATGCAATTATAGTATTAGGTAAAATATAGAGGTGGGTCTAAAACCAAGAGGCAGCTAGTTGTCAGTGCACTTGGATCAGTCCAGAGCTGTTGAGAAGTTAGTTGTCATTCTGCTGCTCTTTTGAAGATAATCTGCCTTTCTTCTCTGATGCTTTTAAGATTCTGTCTCTTTTTTTTTCTTTTCCAGTTTCACTCTGATGCATTTAGGTGTGTATTCCTTTATATTAATCCTGCCTAGGATTCATTTGGCCTTCTTGAATCTATATATTAGCTTTATTCTGGGAAATTCTCACGCATATCTCTTCTGTCCTATTTCCTCTATCCCACTCTCTCTTTCTTCTGGAACTTTAATTAAAGGTATGTTGGACCTTCTCACTCTAATCACTGGTTCTCTTTGCCTCTCTTTCAACGTTTTCATCATTTGTCTCACTCTGCTGCTAAATTTCTTCTGATCTGTCTTCCACTTCACTCATTGTCTCTTCTGCTGTGCACAGTCTGCTGCTAAGACCATCCATTAACTTTTTATGTAATTCTTGTGGGATATATTTGTTTGTGTTTTTGTTTTTTTCATTTCTAAATTTTATTGTGTCCCTTTCCAAATCTTCTTTGTTGCATCTAATGGTCTCTGACTCTTCGCTGGTTCTTGCTTAGGAAAAATAATCTGTGGCATTTCTCAAGACAAATAAAAGTACATAACTGCTTGCCAGGAGGGTTTGTGTTTGTTCCCGCTGGCTAGCTCAGATCCTACCAAATTTCATGGCCTAAGGTTTAAAGGCCTGTCACTCTTCCTACTGGGGGTTTAAGAGACTGTTTTTAGCCTCATCTTTCCTTTCCTGCTTCCCTCAGGGTCAAGACAATGTTCCTAGTTCACTGGGGTTGGAGGAGGATTGGTTTTGTTTTCGTTACCTGTGGGTATAGCTCTTTGGGGGTTCTCTGTAGGTATAGCCATTTAGAGATCCAGCTTATTATACAGAATATATACTATAAGAATCTCCACTTCAGGCAGCCCCTGGACCTTGACTTCTGCTTCCTTCCTCAAGATGGGAAAATGCCCTTAAAGAAAAGGTAGTTGTACTGTTCAGGTAATTCACTTATGTTTCTGGGTTCAAGATTTTGCTCAGAATTTGTCTTGTAAGTTTCATATTTTGTCATATCCTCTTAAGGTGATGTTTATTATATTTAACTCAGCATTTTCAGTTGTTGGCAGCAGAGGGTTATTGAGAAAAATGGGCCCTCCATTGCTGAATGAGGAAGTCATTAATCAGTAAGAAACAAAATTTTACAGCAATATTAATACCTCACAAGAGATTTATTTACCTAAACAGTACTCACGTTAGGGATTTCAGAAGGTAATGTCTTGATGGTGAATTGTCTGGTTTTGAGTTAAGGACAGCTTTACAAAATGCCTCAAGTGGAGGTAGGGATGAGCTTTTGAGGTAAGGATGACCTTCAAAAGGTCAATCCTGAAAATCTCAGTGAAATAAGGGGAAAATGTGGCTCAAGATATACTCAAGGTGTAAATCTCAGTGAATGTAACTACTGTGGTTACCATCAAGTTTATGAAAGAAGGGGCAAGACTTTGTCAATGCTCAAAGAATCAGATTTTAAAAACCTTTTTGGCCCGGCTCAGCGATTGAGCGACAACCCATGAACCAGGAGGTCACGGTTAGATTCCAGGTCAGGGCACATGACCCAGTTGCAGACTTGGATCCCTAGTTGGGGGCATACTGGAGGTACCTGATCAATGATGTTCCCCCTTCATGATGTTTCTGTCTCTCTAACCTTCTACCTTTTTGTCTCTCTAAAAAGCAATAAAATCATATTTAAAAAAAAATCTTTCTGATATAGTCCAATGCTTAGTCTTCAAGAGAAAAAACAATGAAAGGTTAGGTGACTTGACCAAGGGCCCACAGAAGGAGATCCTGGTAGTCCATCCCCTGGTGTCACTGGATGTCTACATGTGTAGGACTGGAGCATCACTTTCTGCCTCCCCTGGGACTTAAAAACATCATGTGTCCTCACTTCTTTTTTAAGAAGCTATTCTGTTTTATTGCTGTGGCATTCTGAAGTCTCTGATCCTTCACTCCAGCAGGGACTGCTTCAGGCCATCCCCAATGAAGTGCCCTATACAGTTCCTGAGGCATGTGTATTGCATAGACGGATAGTTAGCAGGAGTAAACACAGGCATCTTTGCTTTTGAGTTTCAGTTGAAGAAATGTTTTTTTTTTTCAATTTGAATTGGCCATGTGTGCTCACACTGCGGTTCGGGTTCTGGGCAGAGAAGTAGCTGTGACGTTTATGAAGGCAGAGTGGGGGGCGGAGAACAGCAGCTGCAGGACGTGAGGAAGGGACTGGACTCTGGTATTCATGTTTGGCAGGTCAAGGGTGAGATTTAGCCTGACAAGATTTGGACTATACCCTGGGCTAGCGAAGTAGTGTTAAAATCAACTCCAGGTGTTTCCGGCATTACTAATGCCTAAGTATTATTAAAGCAAAAAGTAATGTGCTTTAGGATATGAAGGGGAGGGAACTGCTTGCTAACTGCTTGGGAATCACTTAGTATTTGTAATAGAGTCTGTCCTCTCTTGACAATTGCTCCTGCATGTCCAGAATACACCATAAATCTCCAAGTGCTTGTTTCAATAGTAGAGTTTCCTCCAAGTGAGCTGTTATCACGTTTGTCTTCAAGAGAGTGCTGTCTCAGTGAAACTCTTTGAGCTTTTTCTGCTTTATGCTGCGGAATTTGGACGTCTCATTGGCATATCCACAAGTTAAATTTGAAAAGAAGAAATTTACAATCATTGTGCTTACTTTTAAAATCTTAAGTATTAGTAAATGATGGATGATAAAAATATGTTTTAGAAATATGTCCAAGTACTAAATGATAGAAGTTAGAGCATCAGGAGACATTTCATAAGAGATGCTTCTGATGGTTGGAATGATGGTTTGCAACTTTGTAAGTCAGGGCCAAAAAAAGATGAAGGGTGATTTGTAGTGCCATTTAAGATAGTGTTTTTCTTGTACCTTCTGCTCATTTTATCTTGATTCAGGGCTGTAGAATTTTCTAGGATTATACCATCTTCTCCTCCTCGTCCTCCTCTTCCTCCTCCTTTTCTTCCTCCTCTTCCCCTTTCCTCCTCCTCCTCTTCCTCCTCGTCTTTATCCTTTCCTGTTACTGTTAGTGCCTGTCAACGTTGGTTGAAGGTCAACCTAGGTATGAACTTTGCATGTGTGTAGGAGGAAGCCATTCTTAATCCATATCGTAGTTAAGAAACATTCTTTACCTTAGTATTGGAGAATAGGTTGCAGCTTTGACATGTAATTGTTGCATTGCAGAGGGCCTGAAAATGCCCCATGACCGTGCCATCTATGTCCTACCCAACCTGTCCTCCTTCAGTTTCTCCCTCCTTTTGCCCAGACACAAATCACGGGGTGCACCCTTTGCTAAGCTTTGACATCATCTCAGGAGAATGCCCTGCTGGAGCACCTTGCAATCTTTTAGAGAAGTTTTTTTTCTTTTTTTTTCCTGAGAATAAGTTTCTCTCTGGCAAAAGCATGGCTACAAGTTAGAGTGAAATTGGACTATAAATACCGTGATGACAGAGTGTGTCTTAGAGAGCTATGCCTACTTAAAACTGTCTCATATATAATTAGAGCTCAGTAAATATGAAACACAAGAATGGATTGGCAAGTTGAACAGACTAAATGAATCAAGTTAGTTGCTAAGAGCAGTGAGCTGCAACTCTCTGTGGCAGGCCCACTCCTGACTGTTGACCAAGTCCTCTGCACGGTACTGCATAATGCCTCCGAAGGAAGACCTCTGCCTTAACTCTGCTTGGCTCGTAAAAAGTTGGCTAATTTCCGCTAGCATTTCCCTTTGCCCAGTCTCCACTTCCTGTTCACTCTCTATGCTGCTGAGGGAGTTACTGTCTAAAATTTGAATTGGACTATGACAGCTCTTTGCATGAAAACTCCCTTCACCTACAGGTTGAATTTTGCCTGCCTGACGTTGATGTGGCAAGTTCCCTCAAATCATGACCCAACCCCAGGCATTGTCAGGCTTTTCTTTCACTCTCTCCAAACACACACCTGTGCCTCAGCCACATGGAGCTCACTGTCCCTTGAACAGCCGTGTGGATTCATACTTTTGTGCCTGTGATCATGTGGTTGCCTTTTCGTGGCATGTACTTTGCATATTCTCTAACTCTCCCGTTCTTACTTTTCCTTGAAATTTAACTGATGTCCCTCCTCTACAGAGCTTTCCTAGACTCCTGCATAGTTAGTCACATCTTCTCCGGTACCACCTCTATTGTGATTTTTTGTTGTTGCTTATTATACATTTTAAAAATATATATTTTTAAATGCTCCATCCCTCTCCTGAGAAGGAGACCTTTCAATCTTTCAATATCCTAACACAGCATCCGCATGCTGAAGGGTCCCCATGTATGTTGAAAGAATGAAAGTATCTAAGCAGGGGTTACTGGGTGGAACTCATGGCCTCTTCCCTAGAAGTTAACCTTGACAATTAACTATTCGCGCAGCCCCTTGTATTGCCATCTTTAATCTCTTGTTCATATTCCAGTAATATAATCAAAGTAATCCCCAGATAACGGTCATCTGAAAAACCCCTCTCATTCTGCAAAATACAACACTTTTACTGGTAAGAAAATCTATGTGAAATAGAATTTGGGATTTGGCTGTTCATACTCAAGTTTTGGTCAAAGGAATAGCCTTCATATCTTTAGGCATCATCCTCAATCCTCTGTTTTGTAGTTAGTTTTGGGAAATTAAGAAATGGTGCCAATATTCTGTTAGTAATTTAATATATTTTTAGTATCAGTGATTTTTCACAGGTTGTCATCAGTTCTGTGTTACCTGTCTTATTCTTACTCCTCTGAGTGTATAAAGCCCAGTGTGGTCTCTGGGGCAACACAGGAGCATCACCAGGAACCTTGCTGGCAGCACATTTTTCTGGCCCCACCCCAGACCTCCTGAATCGGAAACATAGAATAAGGCCCAGCAATCTGTGTTTTAACAAGCCCTTCAGGTGATTCTGATGCTCACCAAAATTTTAGGGTCGTGCTTGTGAAGAACCCTGTTCAGTGTAAAGGTTTGATTGTCTGAATAAGTCAAAGAGTTCTTTAAAAAGAATATCCATGTCTGAGAGACTGCATGATTACATAGTTTCAGCAGATGGGTCCAAACAAATGGCCATATACAGGCAACATCTTGTTAGTAAGAAGGAATTAAAAAAGGAACCAAAAGATGATAAATATGCACATGAATAATCCATACAAGTGCTGTGTGACCTAGAAGTGGGATGAACAAATAGCCTTTCACAGTATCATATGGAAGTAAGATAATTACAATTAAACACCAAGATTGGCAAAGGTGTGCTTTGTGTGTGTGTGTGTGTGTGTGTGTGTGTGTGTACATGCATTGTGTTTTCATGGCTCACCTGCTTTAGCAATACTGTATGGTTAAAGGAATAGTGAGCATATCTAAATCAAGATTGCCTTGGGAGAAAACAATAATCTTACTCATTTTATTTCTGTTTTGCTCTTTGAAAAGAAAGCATTTAACAGAGGACTTATCATGTTTGATATCTACCAGAAAAAGTATATGAAAAATGCTATTATTGCAGGTAAAGCACTTTACCCTTCCTTTTTCTATTTGCTCTTTTCCTATACTTTGATATTGTATTTTGAGGTTCATTTTCTTATGACTTTCTTTCATGATTCATCAGAAAGACAAGCTTGTGTCAAATCACTGATTTATTACAAGATGTTTGTGTATTCATGTATTCAGCAAATAATTATTAAGTACCTAATATGCTTACATTGTGAAGGATACTAGAACGAAACAATGAGTAGAATCAATATGATTCCTACCCTTGAGGAGTAATTAATTTATATTCTAACTAGAGGCCCGGTGCACGAAATTCGTGCACGGAGGGGGGTTGTCCCTCAGCCCAGCCTGTACCCTCTCCAATATGGGACCCCTCAAGGGATGTCCGACTGCCCGTTTAGGCCCGATGGGATCGGGCCTAAACGGGCAGTCGAACATCCCTCTCACAATCCAGGACTGCTGGCTCCCAACTGCTTGCCTGCCTGCCTTCCTGATTGCCCCTAACCACTCTGCTGCCAGCCTGTTTGCCCCCAACTTCCCTCCTCTGCCGGCCTGGTCACCCCTAACTGCCCTCTCCTGCAGGGTTGATCACTTCCAACTGCCCTCCCTTGCAGGCCTAGTCCTTCTCAACTGCCCTCCCTTGCAGGCTGGGTGCCTCCCAACTGCCCTCTCCTGCTGGCCATCTTGTGGTGGCCATCTGTGTCCACATGGGGGCAGGATCTTTGACCACATGGGGACAGCTATATTGTGTGTTGCAGTGATGATCAATCTGTATATTACTCTTTTATTAGATAGGATACCTCCAAAGCACAATGAGTAAGAATCTGAAGGTTTATGTGGCTTCTATTTGGTTTCTAGGACAAAGTTCTTTCCTTTACCCACCACTCACTTCTCTCCTTTTACTCTTGAATGTTAATTTCAACATAATTTTTGTAACACCTCTTGAAAAGGATCCCACCAAGTTTTTGATAGTCCACATGATAAAACTTACAGAATAATACAGCATGAGACTTTCATTCTCTCACTAAGTTCTTCATATAACTGTAATTCCTCAGCCTCTAAAGAATGAAAAAGGAAAATAAAAGTGCCTTCTCTCATTCCAAGGCCTTTCTCAGTCAGGCAACCACAAAAAGAAAGAATGAGCCTACAATTCATGTCATGTAATCTCTATCAGGCATAATTCAAATCAAATCCCATCAGGCAAAGTCTGGGATAATTAAAATGTATAAGAGAACAGTGGTGACCTGGGGGAGAACTTATGAAACCTTGTCTCCTGCTTTTGCTGACTATTCTTTTCCTTATGCTAGACTCCAAGTCCCTATCGGGGACTTGGTCAGGCGGCTGTGGGTGCTAACCCACGCCACCTGGATCCGTGATCCGGGACCTGGGCAGGCGTCTGCGGGTGCTAACCCATGCCGCCTGCCATGGTCCGTGATCCATGATCGTGGACCTGGGCAGCCTGCTGCAGGCATTAACCCACGCCGCCTGCCCTGCTCTGAGATCGATGATCACGGACCTGGGCAGCCGGCTGTGGGCTTTAACCCACGCTGCCTGACCTGGTCCATGATCCCTGATAGGGGCTTTGAGTCAGCTGCCACTGGCGATGGCTGACTCGAAGCCCTTATCCAGGACCTGGTCAGGCGGCTGTGGGCGCTAACCCACGCTGCCTGCCCTCGTCCGAGATCGGTGATGGTGGACCTGGGCAGGCAGCTACGGGCGCTAACCCACGCCGCCTTCCCTGGTCCGTGACCCCTGATCGTGGACCTGGGCAGGCGGCTGCAGGCCTTAACCCACACTGCCTGCCCTGGTCCATAATTGGTGATGGCGGACCTGGGCAGCCGGCTGCAGGCCTTAACCCACACCGCCTGCCCTGGTCCATGATCGGTGATCGTGGACCTGGGCAGCCGGCTGCGGGCCTTAACCCACGCCGCCTGCCCTGGTCCATGATCGGTGATGGTGGACCAGGGCAGCCGGCTGCGGGCGTTAACCCACACTGCCCGCCCAGCTCTGAGATCAGTGATGGACCTGGGCAGGCAGCTGTCCTGGTCCGTGATCGGTGATGGCGGACCTGGGCAGCCGGCTGCGGGCGTTAACCCACGCTGCCTGCCCTGGTCCGTGATCCCTGATCGTGGACCTGGGCAGGTGGCTGCAGGCCTTAACCCACACCGCCAGCCCTGGTCCATGATCGGTGATGGCGGACCTGGGCAGGCGGCTGCAGGCCTTAACCCACACCGCCTGCCCTGGTCCATGATCGGTGATCGTGGACCTGGGCAGCCGGCAGCGGGCCTTAACCCACGCAGCCTGCCCAGCTCTGAGATCAGTGATGGACCTGGGCAGGCAGCTGTCCTGGTCCATGATCTGAGATCGTGGACCTGGGCAGCCGGCTGCGGGCGCTAACCCACGCCGCCTGCCCTGGTCCGTGATCCCTGATCGTGGACCTGGGCAGGCGGCTGCAGGCCTTAACCCACGCCGCCTGCCCAGCTCTGAGATCAGTGATGGACCTGGGCAGGCAGCTGTCTTGGTCCGTGATCTGAGATCGTGGACCTGGGCAGCCGGCTGCGGGCGTTAACCCACGCCGCCTGCCCAGCTCCGTGATCTATGATCGTGGACCTGGGCAGCCAGCAGCGGGCCTTAACCCACGCCGCCTGCCCAGGTCCGTGATCGGTGATGGCGCCTGCCCAGGTCCGCGATCGGTGATGGCGGACCCGGGCAGGCGGCTGCAGGGGTTAACCCCCTGCAGGGCCTTAACCCGGGTCCGCGTCCCCGATGGGTGATGGCGGACCCGGGCAGGCGGCTGCAGGGGTTAACCCCCTGCAGGGCCTTAACCCGGGTCCGCGTCCGCGATCGGTGATGGCGGACCCGGGCAGGCGGCTGCAGGGGTTAACCCCCTGCAGGGCCTTAACCCGGGTCCGCGTCCCCGATGGGTGATGGCGACCTGGGCAGGCGGCTGCAGGGCCTTAACCCCTGCAGGGCCTTAACCCGGGTCCGCATCCCCGATGGGTGATGGCGACCTGGGCAGGCGGCTGCAGGGCCTTAACCCCTGCAGGGCCTTAACCCGGGTCCGCATCCCCCGATCGGTGATGGCGGACCCGGGCAGGCGGCTGCAGGGCCTTAACCCCTGCAGGGCCTTAACCCGGGTCCGCGTCCGCGATCGGTGATGGCGGACCGGGCAGGAGGCTGCAGGGGTTAAGGCCCTGCAGCCGCCTGCCCGGGTCCGCGTCCCCGGTGAATGGCGGACCCGGGCAGGCAGCTGCAGGGCCTTAACCCCTGCAGGGCCTTAACCCGGTCCGCGTCCCCGATTGGTGATGGCGGACCCAGGCAGGCGGCTGCAGGGGTTAAGGCCCTGCAGCCGCCTGCCCGGGTCCTCGTCCCCGATCGGTGATGGCGACCCGGGCAGCCGGCTGCGGGCCTTAACCCCTGCAGCCGCCTGCCCGGGTCCGCGATAGGTGATGGCGGACCTGGGCAGCCGGAGCTAACCGCCTGCCCCAGTCCACCATCATGGCTTGGATCTCACTGGCATGGGTGCTGCCCTTTCCCCGGCCATCTTTGCTGGTTTAACGTGTATATTTGCTCCTGGTTGGCTGGTGGGCGTGGCTGGTGGGCGTGGCTGGTGGGCGTGGCTTATAGGTGTAGCGAAGGTGCGGTCAATTTGCATATTACTGTTTTATTAGATAGGATAATGGTATAGAGTACTTTTGAACAGAACTCTGAGTTATATTCATAGACTCCAAGAAGACGAGGTCTTGTTTTCAAATATTTTGTGCTACCTACTACTTGAACTTCATTCACTTCATATGAAAAAAACTTAAATGGGAATTTCTGAAGTATTTTTCTCCACTCTATTATTAAGCTATTTTAAATTTCAACCAGAGTATTTTCAAATATCCCATCATTGCTAATTGAATTTCCCAGTGAACTTAAGAAATCCCTGGGTATCAACCCCTTTGTTTTGAAAGAAACCTTTCTTTAAGAAAAAGTATCACATACATAACTGAAGTATGATGATTTTCAATCTTTCAGTAATCAATGATAAGGTAATTATGCTAGTATGAATTATGATTATAGGGTATTGGTAAAGTACAGGAGTGTAGGTGATTGATGTCAATGTTAACTGAGTTCATCATATCCAGAAAGTTAATCTTTGAACCAAATCCCTAGGAAGGGCCTTTGTTATTGCTTATTGAATACGAGTGAAGCGTATAGTTTGTAAGAGAAGATTTGGGCAGTATGTATACAGATGTCCATGTGAGTTGTGCATTGTTAGGTACTGGAGAAACCTATGGTGGGAAAGCTGGGTCAAGAGGATTGATAGTAGGAGAGAACTCGTCATAGCATTTATATATTAGAGGCCCAATGCACAAAATCCGTGCAAGGGGCTTGCCCTTTGCAGCCCCAGCTTCGTCTGGAAGGTTGTCCGGACGGTCGTTCCGCATCCAGTCTAATTAGCATATTAGCTCTTTATTATATAGGATATATTTCTAGATAATAAAAGAAAACAATAAAGACATTGCTACTATTTAAAGATACAGCAATGACATCAACATTTGAAACTAATAATAATGGATGCGGGGCTCTATTATTAATTACTAGTTGGCATGTCTTACTCAATAGAAATACTTTAGGATCTTGGTTCCTTTGCAATTTCAGATGTCTGTAAATGAATTTTTCTCTGTTGTAAATAATGTGCATATAAGGAAATTTCAGCACCACCCCTCACTTAAGGTCTGGCTCTATGTTTAAGTAGTCATTGCCATCATTATTTTACAGCGTGACGGAGGAGGTGTTGGCTTTCAGGTATTATTGTCAAGGTTTTGACTTGAGTCTTCTTCCTGCTTGGGTCCTGCTTCAGTGTCTCCCTACCTTCTCAGTTCAGTTTTCACATACAAGTCTTAGATTCTCTTTCCTTCACACAAACCAAGAGTGTTCCATAAAAGGAATAGGTATAAATAAATTCCATGGTAATACAACTCACAGTAAAGAATTGTGTATATGCACATATAAGTGTATTTTTTAAACTACCAATATGCACATGGCCATTAAAATGGATACTGAACTGGAATTCAGTCTCTGAGCTATCTGAGTCCAAAACCCAAGTAATTTTTATTTGTAGTTCATTGCTATCCCTTTTTCCTTTTATTTTCATTTTTCTCCTCTATCTTTTCTATATTCTTATGTTGCCTGTATTTAAAAATGTGTCTGTCTTCTGACTTCTTACCCAAAGTATTTCATCCCAATCCCCTTCTATAATCCTCATTTCTCTGTTTCAAAGAAATAATTGCAACACACTTTAGAAATATTCACAACATCTGACATACTCCCAAGACTTGTTAAAATCTATTTTTCCCAACTTCCCAATTTTTGGTTTTGAAGTCACTTTTCCCCCTGATAACCAATTTACAAAAACTCAGCATAATTTTGTAAACAATGTAAATTACCTTAGAGCCTTTCAGAACAAATTGGACAAAATGCCATGTATAACAGCGTAAGCAAGGTACAGAATTAAGTCTGTAAGAGGTGGCTTAAAGAGTCTCTTAATATTGTTACTGTCCAGATTTGATTCGTTAAGACAAACATTTACATTCTGTAAAATAATAGTCCATTGTCATAGTTAAATCCTAGAATAGTTCCTACTTAACTTCAATGTATTATTCTAAGTTGCCTTTATACCTTATCTCCATCATCTTGAATATAGTTGAAAATCATTGACAGCCATTAGAGGCATAATGCTATAACCTCTCAAATACAAACACAATAGGTTTTATAAATCACTGATGGAGTAGTATCAGAATTTTCCTCTGTTGGGTAGATACAGTTGTTCAGATTCCGATGGGTGAGACATTTCATCATTATGTCTCTAATTTTATATTCCACATTCTTTGTTTTCTCTCTGATAACTGTGCTCATCCAGGGATTTCTATCAGTCAGTCAGGATTTGGATGAATCAAGTCTTTGTTTCTCTAGGTAGCAAGTCATCAAATAAACTTATACACACTACATAAATAATATATCAAATGAAGTATTATTTTGCACATTCATAACATTTATTTTCTTACTTTGAGGTTGATTTCCCCACTACCCCTTTCTAATCAGTATATCCAGTCTGTACTGGCAAGCAATTTTTTGTCCATACTAGGGAATGTCAGCATTTATCCTAAATATATTCTTAGCCCCCTCTGCTTATCTGGATGAGGAGCCAGTTCCTTTCACATTCACATATAATATTTTGGACATTTCACTCTGTATACTACTCTGTAAAGAGCCAACTCTCTAGTCTAGCAAAAAACAACAACCCATTAGCATAGACAATTTATGGAAAAATGAATGTGACTGTGTTCCAATAAAACTTTATTTATAAAAACAGATGGTGGGCAGGATTTGACCTGAGGGTCAGATTTTGCCTGTGTCTGCTCTATAATATCCCTTGAAGAGTTATTGTCATCTCAATATTCTGCCATAAAAAATATATCCTTGCTGTTTGCTAAAACAATCCTTATTCTAATTTTCCTTAACTGGCATTGAGTATGTTCTCTAGCTAGTTCTGGCTTTTTCCTAGTAATCTGTGTTCTCATAGGTTTTTCATCTGGCCTTAATAGGCCTTTGAAAAATTTACTGAAAACATAGTTCTAAGAGATGTCAAACTCAGTTGTTGAATAGATCACTGGGTATTCCTTATTTTAAGTGGTTGACTTCAAAATCTCCCTTCCAGGAACAGTTGGTGATGGGGGTAGAGGCAGAGTGCTGGTAAAATTGACTGCATTTTGTAGTGGACTGGATATAGGCCATGAGTAGATGGGAAAATAAAGTTTCAGATTTGCTCATCTGAATGGATACTTCTGCCATTTTTTTGAAAGGAGTGATACTAACAGAGATCTAGATCTCAAAGGAGAGTTCTAGGCTGGAGATACTAATTTCCACATAAGTATTAATGCTCATGTTTGCCTAGGAGAGAAGTAGAAAGTGAGAAGATTTAGAGGTAGAATTCTGGTAAAGATTGAATGGTGACACTAAGGTAGGGCTTGGGTGTTCTACTGAGGGTTAAACTAGGATCTGGGGATGAGAACTTCTTATACCCTTTCTAGATGTACTCATTCAAATTTGAGGGCAGGCATATACTCATCTTAAAGAAAGCACAAATTTAAAGTTGTTTGCTTCTTTCTCTTACAAAGTTTTAAATATTAGAGAAAAAGTATTTTTAAGCAACCTCATTATGAACTATCCTAAATAAATGTGTTCCCGATTAACAAAACATACTTTAAATCAGTTTTAAAAAATATTATAGAATTTCTGTGCCTGTCTATAAAGAATAGTTTACCTCCTGTAGCACTTGAAGATGCATTCAGGTATATAGTTCAGGAGAAATTTATTTGAATATTTGATTCTCTTTCCTTTTTTTCCACTTTTATTTTAAAAAACCTGATAAACTCAGCACTGACTCTTTGTTAACTATTATTTTGCATATGAAGGGTTAAAATTCAAGTCTTGGAGATTCCTAAGCAGGTGACACCTATTAAAGCACTTCACATAAGAATGTAAATTACATTTGTCTCTTTCTGTAAGATTCTGAATTTCTCCAGAAGAGAAATTAAATCTTATTCTCTGTAGTTTACCCTGGACAATAAACTTTAAGCATTCAAAAAATGTCTTTACTGGAAAGACTTAATGGAGTGGCCAGTAACTCTTTGGTAAATGCTGAGCAGCTTTTGAAAAGAACTGCACCCTTCCCCCTCCCCAGCATTGCAGTATTTCTGAAAATGTTGTGCCCAAGACCAACTTATCTTTATCAGAACCATCTGGGATGCTTTTTGAAAGAGCACATTATTAGGCTTTTCTAAGACTCTAGTGAATCAGAATTTTGATGGGGCCTATGAATATTTTATATTCTTTTTGGTAAACATGCCCAGGTGACTGATACACATACACAAGATAACCCCTGTCCTGGGAGAGGGGGTTTGCAGGACCATGGGCAGATCCCTGTCCTAGTTACAGATATTTCTGCTGTATGTCTATGTTGGAATTCCTGGAAAAAACATTTCATTTTGCAGAATCACACACTAAAAATAATGGGGTTTCTGGGAAAAGTAGGGCTGGGTGAAGAGTACTCCAAACTTATGGGACTTGTAACTGGAGCACCAACAAGAATAATAATGATCTTGATAAGAAACTACAGCACAGTTACAGCTCCAATAATATTTGTTCTTAACGATTTAGTTGACTCTATACCAGGGGTCCTCAAACTTTCTAAACAGGGGGCCAGTTCACTGTCCCTCAAACCGTTGGAGGGCCGGACTATAGTTTAAAAAAAAACTATGAACAAATTCCTATGCACACTGCACATATCTTATTTTGAAGTAAAAAAACAAAACGGCAAAAACACCCGCATGGGGCCCGTGGGCCGTAGTTTGAGGACGCCTGCTCTATACCCTTAAACCTTGAGACTTTTCTAAAAGAGATCAGTATTCACTTCTTTATTGATTTTTTTTAAAAGCCTAGTACATGCCATCATTATAGCACTACTTATAAAAATAGGGAAGTAGCTTTGCAGCTGTTTCATCTGTTCCACAGCTTCTCCAAATGGCTTAACATAGTGGAAAATGTAAGTATTCTTGAAGCCACTAAACCAGCCACTACTTACTATGCACATCTGTAGAATATTAGCTTTTTTTCATAAGATCTTCGTGTATTATTAGTGCTATCTCTTTAATCAGAAGAAAGCTTCTTCCTTAGTGATCCAAATCATTAATGTGTTGATATCATGCCCCTTCTTAGGACCTACTTATTACATTGGCACGCGCTGTTGCTGAACCACTATAGAAATGTTGCTTCTTTTTCATCACTATAATGGTAAAATTCTTTTGTTTATTTTTCATCTTTAAAAAAAATTTTTACATTGGAGTTCTTACAGTTACTGTCTAATGGTTAAATCAAAGAGGTCCATAGCATTGCAGATGGAATTTTTTCAGGAAGTGGTGACACTACAGTTGTTTAGGAATGGCCTTCATTACCTGTCTCTGAACTTGATCTAGGCTAGGTTCTTAAGTGTCGTATTTCTATAGCTTGTAACTTATTTCAGCTGTTTTTTTCCTCCTTTATAGGTAAATCATTGTTCAACTGATTCATTGCATGCTTTGGTCTCATATCACAATTTTCCCTTGTGTTATGTAAGATATTGGAGGTATACCAAAGTTTTGCAAGAAATAGCTTTCCTTTTTAAAAAATTAAATTTATTGGGGTATAACATTGGTTAATAACATTATATAAGTTTCAAGTGTACAATTTTAGAATACATCATCTATGAGCTTACCACCCAAAGTCTAGTCTCCCTCCATCACCATATATTTGACCCCCCCTTTACCCTCTTCATCCTCCCCCTCTCCCCTTTCCTCTCTGGTAACCACTCTGCTGTTGTCTTTGTGTATGTGTTTTGTTTGCTTTGCAACAACATGCATCTTAAGAGTATCATGCTAAGCAAAATAAGTTAGATGGAAAAGGACAAGAACCATATGATTTCATTCGTATGTGGGTTAAAAAAAGAAAAGAAAAAGAAAAAAAGCAATAGCTTTCTTTAGAAACAGAAACTGGGTCACAGAACAAAGATGTAGGATTCCCAGGTGAAGTGTTTTATCAGACATCGACCCAGAAGTGAATGTAATGTTAACCTGTAAAGTCTTCTTTTGAGGATTATATTTTCCAAAAATCAAGAAAAATTACTGCTGCTTAAATAGCCAAGTCACTAGCAAAATCATTTATTTCATTTTACTACCTTAACTGTCACATTTCAGCAAATTTCTACCAATATTTAGGTTTGGGTCTTGAAGGTCTTGGAAAATTTTGTAAGAGTCCTTTCTTCCCTCTTTTGTATACTGTTGCCATTGGGATGTTAGTATTCATAAATCATGTTTAAATATAAAAATTAGATTGGTGACTCTCTGCTCATAAATCCCCGAAACACGGTGTACAAAAAGGAGAAGGAAAGATCTCCCTGACTCACTTTGGAGCTTAACAGCACTGAAAGATGACCCAACCTCTTCAATTTATGAACAGGAAATTGAGGCTAGAGAGAGAGAATGGTTGACTGGGTCAGAGCTGGTTGGGCTCAGTCTCTGGGGTTGAACTTTAGTTCCTGAACTCCAACCTCTGTTCCTTGGGGTCTATGATTCCTTCGGTGTGGGGGTCTCTCTTGACTCTGAAAAAGGAGGATATGAAGGGTGAAGTGATATATAGCTTATGGTTCTCTTCACTCTGGCTTATCTATTTTTATACACTATGGTCCTATAAACCATTTCATGAGATAGAGTTTCACAGTTCTTAATATCAGAAAATCAGCACAATTGATTTCTCTTTGGGAATTGTATTAGTTTTCTATTTCTGCTGTAACTAATTACCATGAACTTAGAGGCTTAAATCAACACACATTTATTATCTTAGAGTTCTATATGTTAGAATTCTAGACGGGTCTCACTAGGCTAAAATCATAGTGTTGGCAGGACTGTGTTTCCTTGTGGAGGCTCTATGAGGGAATCCATTTTCTTGGCTCTTCCAGATTTTGGAGACTGCCCACATTCCTTGGCTCAGGGCCCCCTTCCGCTGACTTCAAAGCCAGCAACATTACATCTCTGGCCATTCTTCTTTGACTGACTATACCAAGAAAATATTGTCTACCTTTAAGGATTAACATGATTAGATTGGGTATAGCCGATAATACAGCATAATCTCCCTATTTCAAGGTCCTTACCTTAATCCCATTTACAAAGTCCTTTTTGAACGTGAGGCAACACATCCATAGATTCTAGAGATGAGGATTTAGATACCTTTGGGAGTTAGTCATTGTTCTACCACAACAGGAATGAATGTGCTCTCACTGGTGTCAGCTGTAAGTGGGCAGTCACTTTTGAAACTTAGAATGTTTTATAAATTGCTCAAAGTTACCAAGCACTTAAATTATGAAATAGCAAGTATAGCTACCAACATTTATTGTGTGCTTGCAATATGACACACTGACTGCTTAGTGCTTTATTTTATATATATATATATATATATATATATATATATATATATATATATATTATTATTTTTTACAGAGAGGAAGGGAGAGGGATAGTTAGAAACATCGATGAGAGAGAAACATCGATCAGCTGCCTCCTGCTCACCCCTTACTGGGGATGTGCCCGCAACCAAGGTACATGCCCTTGACCGGGATCAAACCTGAGACCCTTGAGTCTGCAGGCCAACGCTCTATCCACTGATCCAAACTGGTCAGGGCTGCTTTGTGCTTTAAAGGCACAATCTTGTTTACTTCTTTTAACGGCCCTATGAGGTTCTATTATAACCTAGGTAGGTTGTATTATAATCTCATTTTATATTTCAGGAAACCAAGACCTAGAGAATTTTTATAATTTGCCCCAAGTTGCATCACTAATATATGGCAGAATATGATTTGAATTTAGGCATGTCTGACTCAGGCTTTTAACCACTGTACTTCACTACTTATATCTACTTCCAAAGTGGTAAAAGTGTAACATAGCATAGTGAAATATTAAGAATATAATTTATGCAGAGAAAGCTAACTAATAGCTAGTTGTTTTTAATAAGAAAAAATAATGTGTTACCATGAATAAGAGCTTTTAAAAATGCCTCTTTACCAATTGAGCAATGTTTAACTGATTAATATTGGTTGGTTATATATAGATATACTTATCGATTCTTAGCGTCTCAATTTAAATAGAAAAGAAGGTGGTGTTGCCTGACTAAGTAGAAAGGCTGCATAGCTGCCTCAACAGTTTTAATGTTTTCAGATTGTAAAAATAAAGAATTCATTTCACAAATCATAGTATAGTTTAATCAATTAATAGATCCTTCTTCTACTTCTGCTTCACCAGGATGTAAGCTCCAGGAGAGCAGGGAATCTTATTTTTTTTAATTCATGTCTGTATTACAAATACTTAAAACAGTGGTATTTATTTAATAGACACAATAGTATTTGTAGGAAGAATGGAAATCAAGAACTAGCTAAGAGAATAAAGCTGGTTATTTCTATGAATGAAGCAGAATCTGGAAATTAGTTGGATTCCGAACAAGGTGTTTTTCAATGTAGAATATTTTAGTGTGTCTGGCAAAGAAAAGATCATGTAATAGGTTAATATTATATGAGTAAGAAAGGTAGTGATAACTCTGAGAAAGTCAATATGTTTTTCATTTAAATCTTGTGTATTAGGGAAAAACTATTGGATCACTTGATAAGGAGTATTTGAATCACAGTTGACTTTATTCCTTTATTTATTCAGAAAATACTATTGAGTTTTGTGCTAGTTACTAGGGTAAAATATGAAATAGAAGAAAAAAGCCCCTTAAAGGAATCTTCTGTCACTATGGTGAAACAAACAACTTTAAAGATAAAATGCATTCAATCAAATGGAATAGTAATGATTTTATGGGAACACAGAAAAGGGACACTTAACTTACTATTCAAAAAATGTATAAATTGGGCTATTCATCTTGAGTATATTGGAGGGGAGATAATTTAGTCTTGTAGAGGAGTTGCAAAGATAGGGCTGAATTCCCATATGCCCTTTATTTAGCTGCCATTTTCTTGGTATAATGATCAAACCTAAAACTTATCATTGGTACAATCTTATCACCTGAAACATCAGACCTTAGGCAGATTCACCATCTTGAGTACACCTTTTAGTGCTGAAAGGTGGTCATGTATGCAAGTACTTCGTAAACAGTAAAAGAAATGCCATTGGAGTTGGCCCCGTGGAGGTCACGGATGGTGAGAGTTGCATTCTCTAAGGGGGCTTCCTTCATCTAACCAGGAGCTCGCTGTGTTTTAGCTTTCTTGAATAACATGCTCAGTTCCACCCATGAATGTTCTTCATTCCTTATGAATCTCCATTTTTTTAAAAGCTGTTATTGATGTTGTGTTTATTTGTGCTTGACAGTGTCTGTTCAAAGTGATGATAGAGTACCTTGACCCTCTCTCTCTGTCCTGTAGAAGGTACTCACCTTGCAGATGCCGGGCTGAGGCTCACGTAGGATAAAAGATTGAGTCAAGCTGGAGCTGGAAGCTGGGCCTGCCTGACTCCAAAGCCCACCGTTTCCTCCCAAATGCTGCCTCCTGAGCCTTTTCTTATACAGCCTCCCAGATTAAGCATTTTCCAAATTATACTTCTTCTTTCGCAAAACTTAACTTCCTTTTTAATTCTAAAATTACTTGCTGCATGCTTTGACGGTTTTCCACACACTATAGTATTCTATGAATCTAATTTTTTATTTTTTTTTACCCATTGCTTTGCCTTCTTGGCTTTTCTGGTATCAGTTTTTAGGATTCTATAATGTTTAGTCTATTTTTTGACACTGGCAGCCCTTCCCTTTGAACAGTTTAGTGACCCTTCTTGATAGTTTCCAGCTGCTTTAAAAAAAATTTTTTTTAATCTTCACCCGAGGAGTGAGGATATTTTTTCCATTGATTTTTAGAAAGAGTGGAAGGGAAGGGAGAGAGAGAGCTAGAGAGGGAGAGAGAGAGAGAGAGAGAGAGAGAGAGAGAGAGAGAGAGAGAGAGAGAGAGAGAGAAAGGGAGAGGGAAAGAGAGGAGCATCCATGTGAGAGAGACACATTGATTGGTTGCCTCCTGCTCCAGTGCCCATGGGGGCCAGGGATTGAGCCTGCAACCAAAGTAAATGTCCTTGACTGGAATCCAATCTGTAACCCTTCAGTCTGA
Organism: Cnephaeus nilssonii; assembly: GCF_951640355.1. Lineage (NCBI taxonomy): Eukaryota > Metazoa > Chordata > Mammalia > Chiroptera > Vespertilionidae > Cnephaeus > Cnephaeus nilssonii. Next base: position 19,110,633 of record NC_137079.1, read on the forward strand.
GGACTGACACTCTAACCACTGAGCAAACTGGCCAGCTCTCCAGATGCCTTTTTTTTTTTTTTTTAATCTTGAGTAATGAGCCAACACTATATGCAGGTGTTTATTATGTAATTTTGTGTCATTTGGATTTATATGATCTAATTTTTTTCTGATATTTCAGATGATTTATAGAAAACTGCTATCAAATCAGCTAAAGTAATAATGATAACTGATTTTTTTAAAGTTGTAAAATGTTTTCGTTACCATTTTTAAATTAGATTTTCACAACTGTGTGAAATTGGCAAGGCAGAGGCTACCCCCTTCCTTTTACCCACAAGATTATGGGGGTTCAGAGTAATTATGTGACTCCCTAGCTCCACTTAGACACCAAGTTTGCTGACTTCCCATTCTTATTGTTAATAGAGACTATCAAAGCTAGAGGCAGAAATGCAGGACGTTGTGTGTAGAGTTTACTCATTTCAGTTCCTGAACTAGAAACGGTTAACCAAGAATCTAATTAAACTTCTTTCTAAATAAAAACAAACAAAACCAAGAGATTGCTAGCGGCAGGGCAGTGTCTCCCTGGAGGAAATGAAAGTGACATATTGACACGCTAGCTAAGCTTCATTTAGGTTTCTTTTGTGTAGTGTTTGTGAATCTTTGTGCTGAGAAAACTTTATTGCAAGTTAGGAACCAATGGATTATCTCAGAATGTATAAGAAGCAGCTCACTTTCACTTACAAAACATGCTGTAATAAATGTATTTTTATGTAAAATAAGGGGAACTATGAATTCCAAAGCTTGCGGTGACTTGTTTGTGTGTGATGTCTGAAACTAGACCCCTTTGGCTCTAATGGTACAGTTTAACTTAGGAAGACTGTCCAGGCAAGCATCCTAGCCCTGTAGCTCTGTCAGGTCACCAAACTAGATTGCTTTAGATGAGCAGTGATGGAGCATAGATCTTCTCACTATGAACCATCTGTTTCATTTGACTCTGGTCACTTCCCACCTCTTTAACAAATTCATGACCCTGGGAACCTTAAGATAAAACACTTGTCTTCCTTGGTCTTTCCTTTGGGGTAGAAGTAAAATGATAAGGATTCATTGTTAGGCGGTCTGTAGACCGACCTGCATAAAAATCTAAAGAGCTACACAAGCTTTGAAAAGCCTTAGGAAATCAAACTTGGACCCTGCTTACTAAGAAGGGCTGCAAGGGTGGTTATTTAAAACTGTAGTAAACAGAGCAGAGAGCAGTTTAACTGACCTGGTAGCCCTCAGAGAGCGGAGCAGCCTCCTTCAATCCGGGCATGTGCCTTTTTAGGTGTCATTCGGTTTAGTAAATTAGCTGGGAATAAAAAAGAAAAAGCAGAAAACTATGGAATGGGAAAGTTGTCCTGTCTAAGTAGTAACAAAGAGACAGATTTTACAGGGCCTGAAAGGACAGGTTTTTTTAATGGTTAGTTCTGATAACATTTTCCGTTCTTCCTTCATAGAAGGAAAAAAAAAATTTAAATGGCTCCGTAAAAAAACGGAGTTTAGCTCATAGAGCTAAACTTGGTAGCTGATTCAGGGGTTTTGTTCATTTATGTGCAATGCTTAAAAGTTTTTATGTAGCTGTGGTTGTTTAAAAGTAATAATAGCCAGGTGCTGACTTACCTTACCTGGGTATTTTATCCAGTTCACAACATCTAAATAAAGTCCTTCTTTCAAATGAAAAAAGAGAACTTTAGTGACATCTATTAATTAAATAAGTGCAATTCAATTTGAACAAAGAAATAATGGGTATGAAGACAGATACTATCACATCAAGGTCATGCTAATGTGTTAAATTTACTTAAGCAATAGCACATCACAAGGGAAAAACCCCATTGCAATAAGAAAATAAATAATTATAGTATCAAATTTTTAGTAAGTAGATATTTCTCCATTTCTCTATTTGAGTGACATATTGGCAGTGAAAATGGCAGGTATATATAACAAATTAAAAAACACCCTGATTTTTGACAGCAGAAAAGACCAGTTTTATATACTTTTATGTCAAATGAAATTTGCAACATTATCAGTTAGGTCAAACTGTAATGGATCCATTTTAATTCTGGGTATTGTTGACCTTAAATGAAGCTTACGGAACATCTTCTTTATGTCCATGAATGAGATGTTCTGATAATTGGGGGCAGCTATGGTGACAGCATTAATTGGACAGGCCTGTTGAACACTCACCTGAAATCTGCTGACAGCTGCTCTGTGATTTATCCAGCAGCCATTGTCACGGACTGTTGCCTTTATTCCTTGAAAGAACAATGTTAATCTATTAAGACCCTCTGGTTGCTGTACCCCTCGACCCTCAGCGGAGGCTATCGCGTTTCAGTGAACACATGAGTGAGATATGGTGTGGTTCATCCTTGTGCCATTTGGCAGATAACAGACCACCACACATTTAAAAAACTTTTTTTTTTCTAATACCGATTTCAGGTATTCTGTCTTGTTTTATTGCCCCATAAATCATCAAAGTAGCTTAGAAAATTCAGTAATTTTCATACCTACTTTCTCTCCCAGACTGTTTTTTGCACTTGGAATATGTGTAGAAATGATCTGTTATGTCGTGTGCCCATGTTTTATCAGGAAAATATGCTCCCTATTGATATATAAATAGATTAAATCTTACTTTTGAACTATAAATATGTCCAACATGGCAAAGAATTGAGCTTACTGCTTCATAGTAAAGACAGGAGCTCTTGCCTAGCCAGTGTGGCTCAGTGGTTGAGCATCAACCCCTGAACCAGGAGGTCAGGGTTCGAGTTCTACTCAGTACAGGCACTGGTTGCAGGGCTCAATCCCCAGTAAGGGGACATGCAGGAGACAGCCTATCAATGATTCTCTCTCATCTCTGTTTCTGTTTCATCATCTGCAAATTGGGAATAATGATAGTAATCCATATCCCTGGAATTGTTAAAAAAAAACACAACTTGAGTTTAATGAACATAAAATTCTTAGAACAGTCTCTGGCATAAAGTAGGTCCTCAACAAGTTTTAGATATTATTATTCTGAAGGAGTTTATTGTTGAATGTGCTGAGGAAGAGGACCTCATCGTAACTTGATCTCCTAGAGGCCTTGGGAACTCTATTATAGTAGTTTTATAATTTTATCTTTAGTGGTCAATTTATGAAATAGTGGGCAAAGAACACCAGAACTGTGTAGAAGATGAGGATTTCTAATTTCAACAAACATGATATCAATTTTCAGGCTGAAAATTTCTCTTACCTAATAAATCCGCACAATGTTCCCTTGCAGAACTTCACAGTATTGTAAATCTCTCACAGACTTATGTGGAGGAGTGATCTGGTTTTATATAGCACATTATAAGAAACAACAAAATGATCACAGTGGCTATGAAATGGAATAATCTTTCCTGGATTTTAGTATACTGTCCTCCCTGTCTTGTTCCCACCTTCACCTCACGCTGCCCAGAGGCACTCATTGTAGAGAGAAGTCCCGGGGTAAATCCTGGCCTAAAGCTTGTTAACCTTGTGACCTCGAGCAAGTTCTGTGTAACCCTCCTCACCCATAAAATGGAAGTAATAATTATCCACCTTACATGAAATACATATAAGAACTGTCTCAAGGAAAATGGAATTTGACCCAGACTGTACATTTTTTGATATATTTCACATAAATGAAAGAGTACACGTAATAGTTAAGGGAAAAGATTTAGACCTTGGTAGTCTGGGTCAATCAATGAAGACGATCAACTTTGATTGGAAGGCAGAGCAGATTATGTGTGTGAGCCTCTTGCCAAAATGGAAGAACAGCCTGGCCTCTGTGGGGAAACTGAGATAAAGTGCACTAAATCAGACAGGAAGGAAATGATTGCAATGGCTGGAGGCCGGGCTAAGTGGGGTTCAAGTAGAAAACACTCTAACAGGTAAGGCTAGATTAGAGGAATATAGGGAACATAAAAATTTCAAAGCAAAGACAGTGCTATTTATTTGACGATTTCCAGTTAGATTTACACTGCCATAGCGTCATATGGAAGAATGTATGAGCCCTAACCCAATGGCATGCATAAAAACAAACAATAGTGTCCCAGGGCCCTCTATCTCAAAGAAAAGTCTTTGAGAAGCTAAGTGTGGCCTCTGGAGTGATTTTTAGACTTGGGTCTCTTCTATCTATCTTCTATCTAATAATTTTGATATTTGGATATTTGAATATAGTGACAATCAAAATGGACACACCCACCACCACCACCAACTGCTCTTATCCTTCCTTTGATTTGGATAAAGTCCTCTTTGTGCACATGTGCTTTTTCACTGCAGCATGTTGGGTATGGCATATACGTATATGTAGAATATGATTAGGCATTTTCTATGTATGGCCTTAGAATAAGCATAGTTTTAAGCACAATTGTTATCAGGGCTGTCTGTGGCCCATACCCTCAAGCAGAGCAGTTAAAAGAATCATACTGTTTCAGTCAACTTGTAGCAGCTCCCTTTGAGAAGTGGAACTTTGAGCACGTCCAAGTGTAAAAATCCCCACCAATGGAAACTGAAATGTTTGGGAAAATCAAGTAAACACTACCAAGAAGCCAGTTTTGGCTGGGGAGGCACAAACATTGTGAATATTAAAAGTAAAATGCTGAAATATTGCTCCCCATTTTATTGTTGTATGTTTTATAATGTCATGTTCCATATATATATTCTGATGATTATCCAGTTTGGCCCTAAAGGGATTGGTTAGCAGTATGCACTAATACTGATACACATCCTAGGGAGTTGGACATGGAACTACTAAAATGATATTTCTGGAGTCCAGCTGTCTTAACCATACTCTGAAGCATAGTCCCAGTGTTTTTACTGGTTGGGCTTAGTTTGCTGCCAATGATATGGAGTCAGCTTGAGGATGTTTTATAACACCCTAAATTTTATAGTAACTCAGAGTAACTTTCTTTCAGATGAAGGCACCCACATGTTTTCCCACATTCCCCACATGTCCTTGTTGAGCACACAGGGACAAATAGCAGTCCCATCCTCGCTCATGGGGACTCTAGGTAACCAGGGTGAGGAATGGTCTCAGGACTCAGCTGGAGCATGGGACTGTTTGAGCACCATGTCACCACGTGGCAACATAGGGGGACCTTGTTGGATGGTTGTGAGTGTAGCATAAGATCACTCACCGCATCAGCAGCAGTGGTTTTAAAGCTAGATGTATTCTCAAATAACATTGCCACTGGGCTTTCTGCCTTTTACATAGCTATATTTACAGATTTTAATCTGATAAGATAAATTTTCCCTTTTATAGTCAAATTGTGAGTACAGTTCAGAAGAGAAGACAGATGGCAAAGCATAAACTTTATCCATACTATGCGTGACCATAATCTTCTCAATAAGATAGAGCAGCGAGGGAGGAATAGGATCAGTGAAGGAATTTTAGAGACTTTGCTCAGTAATTTATTTACCTCTAACAGGACTATAAAAAAGGGACATCTTTCTGTCTAGACCACTGATGAATGATATCCGTGTGGCTTTCATTAACTAACATAATTGTCAGTCACCAATTTTCCCCAGGAGATCCGCACGTGTGTGATGTCAGGCTTTTAAAAGGCTTTATGCCAGGAAGACTTTACTGGGATCACAGCTGAAAGCTCACTGTTATTTGATAATATTTTGCAGGTTTCCTGTTTAATTTGTTCAGCGTGTTGAGGCCCTTCAGATTAGCTGCTCAGTCAAGCACGGAGAGTAATGATATGAGCTAACTTTGCATTGTCAGGCCCTTTAAAGATCAGAGACCATGACTTATCTCGTGTCACATGCTATCAGCCTATCTCGGCAGCATACACATGTGAAAATTTGTTTCCTGCTCTTAACATTACAGTACAATATTTGAATATATTTCAAAAGCAAGTGCACAGTGAGTGATTAAAACAGGAGGATGGCTTAGATGAATGGTTCTTTTTACAAATGTATTTCACTTCTATGACAAATATTTATTCACCCATTAAATTATTGGAACAAATGAACATATTGTCTTACATTTTTGTGTGGTCAGAATTTAAAATAAATATTTTTTTGCATTACTGCCATGATCCATTTTTTCCTATAGTTTTTATTATTTTTAATGTTGTTGTTTTTTTAAAAATTGATCTTAGAGAGAGAAAAGAAGGGAGAGGGGGAGAGAGAGAGAGAGAGAGAGAGAGAGAGAGAGAGAGAGAAAGAGACATCGATAAGAGAGAACCATTGATCAGCTGCCTCCTGCACCGTCCCTACTGGGGATCGATCTAGCAACCTGGGCATGTGCCCTGACTAGGAATGGAACCAGTGACCTCTTGGTGCATGGGAGAACTCTCAACCAACTGAGCCACACCATCCAGGGCTCTCCCATGATTTTTTCTATGTTGTGTGACATCCTATATAAAGAAGGCTAATATGCAAATCAACCAAATGGTGGAACTACTGGCCGCTATGATGTGCACTGACTACCAGGAGGCAGACGCTCAACGCAGGAGCTGCCCCCTGATGGTCAGTGTGCTCCCACAGGGGGAACGCCACTCAGCCAGAAGCCGGGCTCATGGCTGGTGAACGCAGCAGCAGTTGGACATCCCCCAAAGGCTCCTGGACTGTGAGAGGGCACAGGCCGTGCTGAGGGACCCCCGCTCCAAGTGCACAAATTCCGTGCACCAGGCCTCTAGTATCAAATAAGAAAGATAGAAGTGCAAAAACAGCCTTGTTAAGTCTACCTAGTATACCAACTTGCATTGAGTTAGAGTCAGAAGAGTATGTTTGTCATCTTTTAGAGCCTGTAAGACACAGCTTATAAAAAGAAGTGCCCATAGAGCATGTGGCATTGCTCTTAGGGCTTTTGAGTTTCTATTTTAAAAGGCTGCCTTTCTTTGCACTTTACTGTCTGCCTCTGTTGATGCATTTCTAAGAGTGTGGATACGTTCATATTAACGTCAAGCAAGTTTGAAATAGATTTAGACAAAGAGTGCATATAACTTGCTATTGCATTAAATTATTTCAGGGTGTGGAGCTACTATCTCTCCAGAAACACAGAGAAAGCAAAATTATGAACTGTGGTAGACCAAATCCAATGAAATCATGCCAGAGATTCTCAGAACACTTACTGCATTTGAGCATTAACTTCGCATTGTGTTTGCTTCCAACCAATTTTTAATTAACAGACCATTTATTCTTAGGTGACAATTGAAAGGCAAGTGATAATTTAGAAGTTTTAAAATCCAAGTACTCAGTTAAAAAAATGATCCCAAGTTTTAATAACTACTGTGGCCTTCTAAAGTTATAACTGAGTATTAGAAAGTACTTGGTAGAATAAAAATATTTTTATGAAATAAATGAGATTGTTTCATGTGAGTAAATTATATATATGAGAAACACATATATATTTAGTAATTTTATAATCTAATGAAAGAAAATATACTGTATTGAAAATTGTCTCATTATGGATAGATGAAAAGAAAACCATACAAACCATATATGCTCAGTAATGGCTTGCATTTTTGTCAAGAATCTATGAACTATTTAAGGGGTATTCCATCAGTGGATATGAGAGAAAACAGAAGAATGCATGTTATTGCCAAGTCTCTAGCATCCTTGAATTTGGGCTCGACCAAGAATGTGTAAGGAACCTTGTGTGATGCATCTCTAGAAGGTTCCACTGACAGCAGATCACCCACGGGCTAAGCATGGGGCTGCGTGGCTCTATTGGTGGTGCACAGATTTGTGTCTGCATTTATGCCATGGAAGATCTTGAGTTAGCTCCTTAAAATAACTGTTCTCTGAAAAGCTGATGTCCTTGGTTTCCCCTGAAGGACATGGCAGGGGCATTATTACAAGTGGACTTCTAGGGATTCAAGGTCAGAGAAGCTGGGAGCTTCTGCATTTTGACAGACTTGAAACTATGTGCAAGAGAGAGAAACTCGGCTAATCAGTAGAGGTATACCAGTACCTGAACCCCGAACATCAATAAATGGTTATACATTAGGGTCAGCTTAAGGAGTGGATATTTTAGCAAAGAAGATATCTGCCTCATTACATCACCGACCCTCTCTTAAGGACAGAGCATGTACTGGTCTTTGCACATGAACCCAAAAGGAAAGAAAGGTTAGACATTGACCTACTAGATGAGTGATTATTGTCCTCCCATCAAAGGACCTGGTAAGATTGGATCACCAAAGTCATGGTTATGAGGTTGAACCTGCGAGGATTTCAGTGCCATACCACTCACAGATTTTAAATGGAGACATAGTTTTATGAGCTACATTTGTAAATTATACAGAATATTTCTAAGAATCTTCTTCATGCTTGAAGACTTAATCAAGATTTTAAAAGTACTTAATGTAAACCTGAGCCTTTTATTCAATGGCAGAAAGACCAGATGTAAAAGGCAGAGAAATAAAAAGAGAAGTCAAGACTCCTCCTTTTTTTCTTTCTCTTTGTATTAGCTTATTTGCTGGATCACTTTGAAATTTAGTTGTATACATCATGACATTTCACTCCTAAATACTTCAGCAGATACAGCCTAAGAACAAGATATTCTGCTTTATAACCACAACGCAGTAATCACACTTGAGAAATGTAATTTGGATACAATACCTTTAATTCAGATTCTCCCAATAGTCCCAATAATGTCTTTTATAATTACTTTTTTTCCATAAAACGAGATCCAATCAGTAGCTACACCTTGCATTTATTTGTCATGTCTCTTGAAACTCTTTAATCTAGAGATCATTTCACAGTCTTCTTTTGTCATTTATGACATTGACATTTTTGAAGTCTAGACCAGTTTTTTTGTAGACTATCCCTCAATTTGAATTTGTCCGATTGTTTCCTCATGATTGAAATCATGATTCTTCATAAGGAAATAAGAAATAAATAAATGAAGACAGGAGGGGAGGGGAGAAAAAGGAAGGAAAAAGAGATGCAAATGGCATGAACATTACTTATTCAAACTAAAGAAACAAGACTCGTCGATTTGTATTCAACTATATTGATAAGCACATTGATGGAATAGGACAGGGAATAAACCTTGAGAGTTTTGGTTGTGTTCTAGTTTTTTAAAAAAAATTAAACTAGTTCTTTTACTCTATACATAAAATAATTAGGTGATTTCTTTTTCTTAGCATAAGTAAACCAGTTTCTTTGGTGTCATTTAGTTCCCCCAAATTTGTTTCTTTAGAACCCTTCACCAGACCTACAAAACTGAAAATGACCTTAAAGAGTTTATAGGAATGTACAGACATGATTGCAGATTGATGAGAATTTAGTCTGTTCTTAAAAACCTCCAAAACAGAGATGCATGAACCACATATTGAAAGGAAAACTCCTATGAAATCTATTCGGAAAGTAAATCTTGTTTTCAAGCTTCCAGACAAAATCGTCAGGTATCAAAGGCCTAGGAAGAGCTAAGTTTTGAAACTTGCCACTGTGTCTCCACATGGAGTGGCTGCTTCTCCACCTCCTCTCCCAGCCTCTGAATTAATACGAGGGTACAGGCCACTGTAGGAGCTTTGCTGAGAAATTACAGCGTTCAAATAATTTTCCCTGTAATTTATTGGAACCTTCATGTGCTCATTCCTGACATTTTTTTGATTTAACTTGGTAAGGGCAGAGTTGTAGAAAAACAAACATACCTTGAGTAGGAACAATACTCCATTTCCTGTTCATGTCTGAGGTGGCTCTGATTGCTGTCCTTGGAGTCTTGATCACCATACCCAGTGAATATAATTGCGCACTGGATTAGGGAGTTACAATCTCATTAGCCTGCATTTTTTTTTTTTCTTTCTGGGTCTTGCTTTTAATTTTTGAACTTGAGCAGAAGGGGGTTTGTGTTAGCTTTTCTAAGACTCAGTGGGAACAGAGTTGTTGAGCTCTCAATGTCTGTAATGTTGACTAAGTGAAGTTCTGTGTAGAGAGGAAGATCCATTCCTTACTCTTTTATTTTTAAACTGTTTTATTACAAAAAAAAAAAAAAGTTGGAGTGCTGTATAGAATCTTATAACAAACCACCATGTGTACCTATTGCCTCACTTCTACAATAATCAACTTCTTGGGAAATTTGTTTCATTTTTATGCCTATCCATTACCTACCATATCTGAGATTGAAGCAAGTCTCAGATATTACAACACTTTGTTCATAAGTATCTCAGTAGAGAAGAGAAACTCTGTTAAGCAGTCTTCTTTAAAATAAGAATGCTATAAAGACATTCAGTGTAAAGTATTCTACAAGTTAATGCACAATTTGAGTACTCCCAGTCTCTGCTGAGATTTAGAACTAAATCCAGTCAAAATGACAATTTTATGTGAGTATGGTGGTCATCTGGAATGGTTATATATTGTCTGATGGGACAGCGACTGTAGGTCCAGTTAAAGAGTGATGTCACCAAAGAATTTCTGTCTTGAGGAAAGGAGCATTGTGAAGATTTGTGAGTTGTTTGTTCTTTGGGCCTCCTGAGACGATAGGATAATCTACCTCTGACTCTCCAGAAAGTTGCAGACATAGAGAAGTTAGTCACTTACCTGTCTCTGAAACTAAACTTCCCTACTTAAAAAATGGATGTGATGCCTGTTGTACCTGTTCACAGAACTGGGATGAAGATCTGTTGTGATCTGGGATGCAAACATACCCAGTTACATATTCTTCAGATTTTGGTCCTTTGAAATGACCACTGTTCAGGATTTTTAATAGTATCAGAGAATTAACTATATAGAACATTTTAAAAGAATTTTATAATCTAAGTTGTCTTTTTCTCCCCTGAGTATATTTTGTTTGGGCATATTAATAAAACCTTTAGAAATGGGGCTGGGATCAGGCTCACCCCAAATTGAAGTTTCTCTTTGAAAGATTACGGGTGATCAAAACTCTTTTTCTTTCTCTTTTCAGAGTTGCCTCTTCGATTGAAAGAGATGAAAAGCCAGGAGTCGGTGGCAGGCTCCAAGCTAGTGCTTCGGTGTGAGACCAGTTCCGAATATTCTTCTCTCAAATTCAAATGGTTCAAGAATGGGAATGAATTAAACCGAAAGAACAAACCACAAAACATCAAGATACAAAAAAGGCCAGGGTAAGTTAATACATGTAACAGCAGAGGCAATACCTAGCAATAGAATGATTTAAGATATAAAAATTACTTACAGCCTAGCCCTGGCCGGGTGGCTCAGTTGGTTGGAGCATTGTCCTGTACACCAAAAGGTGCAGGTAGGTTCGATCCCTGGGGGTCATAAGGTTGTATAGAGATTATCTAGTTCAGTCTTCTATAATACATAGGAAATACATTGAGAATGGGTTGAAACACTTTGGTTGGGGAGCTTTAAGATTGTTAAGTAGCACATTGATTTACAAATAGTGATCTTTTAGAAAATTACTGGTTATATTGAGTTAGGTTCTACTTTATCGTAAGTCAGAATTTAATTAGGGAGATGAGATATGAGCATATTATATCAGACAAAGAAACTAAATGCTAAGTTGCAGGTTACTGACACTACTAAGTGGAGTGGGCATTGGGAAGACGGGGAGTGGGGGGGACCCTGAGAACTTCAGGAGTAGCTGTCAGAGGATAGATTTGATTCTGCTGAAGAGGGAGAGTCCCCTCTGGCTGGGTGAGGTGGGATGGGTGGTTTCAGGGAGCAGGAATCACAGTCATAGCAGGCTCTGTTATCACGCCAGGCCGATTGGAGCAGTGGGCGAGTGGGTAGGACATTTTGACCCTTATTGGACAAGTTGCTGCATGTGTCAGACCCTGGGCTAGATGCTGGGTACGCAGAGGTGAACAAGACATGTTCTCCGCTCTTAAGAGGCTTAGTCTAGATGGGAGAGAAATGGAAACATTTCCGATACTCAGTTTTAAGTTGTACAGTAGTAATAACTGTGAGATGCTGTAGAAAGAGGCTAACACAGATGGGGAGGGGACCCCGTCAGGGACAGTGGTGGCTTCCTAGAAAGTAGGAGAGGAAGAAGGGAGAGAAGGGGGGTTTATCCAGGCTGCAGGAACAGAACAAAGCATCTGCAGACTGCCAGTACCAGTATGAGGATGCCTGGAGAGAAGTAAGTGAGCTGGATAGATAAGGTGAAAATAAGGTACAAAATAAAGTGAGCTGCTTAGAATAAATACAGTTTTGAAAGAGTACATTTTTTGTGTGTGTGTGTGTATGTTTTATTTTTTTTCCTTGAAGAAGCAATTTGTTACATGGCTTTGATGGCATATAAAAGTATCATTAGTATTCAGAAAAGCATGCTCATATTGGCTCCATAGGTCCAGACAGCTAAGAGCACTGTCTACATATTAATAAAACCCCATTAGACCAGATGGGCCAATATTCAGAAATGGCTTCTTTTAAACAATAGCCTTGCTGGAAGGATTTAAATGGAAAAAGAGGACATTTTATTAAAGTTATGTAACTGTAAATTACTCTAGGAAAAACATGTAACATATTTGATCTAAAAATAAGACACTTTGTGTAAAGTGGGCAGCTACTAGATAAGTGATCAGCTTATCTGGTTTCAGAATTGGGTATGTGGTAATTTCTGAAGTTGTATCTTTGAAAAAAATTTACTGTGTCACCTTTTGTTACGCTTAAAGAATCAAACTGAATCTAAGTGTAATTAGCATTTATAAAATGTTCTGATATTTGAGGTTGTCTTATAAATATAAGAGGATGAATACTGTTATTATTATACCCATTTAAAATTAAGATCCTGGCCCGGCCAGTGTAGCTTGGTGTTTGAGCATTGACCTATGAACCAAGAAGTCACTGGTTCGATTTTTGGTAAGGGCATATGTCCAGGTTGCAGGCTTGATCCCCAGTAGGGGTGTGCAGGAGGCAGCCAATCGATGATGTCTCTCTTATGGATGATTCTCTCTCTCAACCCCTCTCCTTTCCTCTCCTAAAATAAAAAAAAACAACAACATATTTTATTTTATAAAATAAAATAAAGATCCTGAGAATGTAGTAAGTTGTTTCTTCCTGTAGATCTCAGGTTAATGAATGGTAAAACTTGGGTTTGAAGTTTGTCTGACTCCCTGTCCCACGTCTTTTCACAAATACTTGTGATGTTGCTACCTACAGTGAAGTCACAACACAGGGCTAGGGATGTGATTAAGCATAGAATGAAGTTTTTAATAAAAGCATTCATATTTTTTGGTTGCATCTACATATGTATAATTTTTCATTACCATGCTATCCAAAACGTTAATGGTTTGCAGTGGTTACTTGGTTACTTGACTTAAACTTTATCTTACTTACACTTGATCTTAGCAAAAAGGCCAAGAAGCAATGAGCTCTATCTTTAGATCCGTGATCAACAAGCAGAGGTGAATTTTAGTGTGAGGTGTAGGGTTTCTCTGGGATTCTCTTTATTTAAGTAAAGCATTGACTCTTTTCCAGGCCTTAGTCTAAGGTTTCTTTTTCACATTTTATAATCTAGATTGTTCGTAGCAGCCAGGATTTCTTTTTTAATCCCTTAGTGTTATGAAAAGCTTTCGAGACAATATGCAATTTCTATTATTTTGTAAAGTCTTATCTCCCTTCTGTCCCTGCTCCTACTAATAAACTACATTCCTACATGTTCTTCCTATGATTTTGAGTTCACGTTGGAGCCTTTGTTTGTTTTATTTGGCCAACCAATGTGTGGGACCAATTAAAAGAAATGGAAACTGCCCCAGTGGTATGTGTCCGCTGATTCCTTTGTTCTCGTTTCCTTTGCCTGGTGGATGACTTTGATGAAGCAAACTGGTTAAAGAGCCTGGTGTGTGGCAGATTCATGTCTGGGGCTGTCAGATTGGCCTCATTTAAACACTGGTTCTATGTCAGCCTTATTAAATGCTGACTTCCTATTGCTTGTGCATCACACACACTTTGGGATGCCCTTAATTTTTTCTCAGTTCTTTATTTCTGTTCTTGCAGCTTTTAATTTTGTTTAAAATTGGCTCTACTTATTTGGTCAAATTTCTTAAAAATTTTTTAAATTATTTTTTCTGTTGTTAATTGTTGCTTTTTTTTTTTTTTTTTTTTTTTACTCCAAAGTAGAAAAAGTTAATGCATATTCCCTTCTCTTTACTTTTTTGTTTTTTTTCGTTTTGTTTTGTTAATCCTCACCTGAGGATATTTTCCCATTGATATTTAGGGAGAGTAGATGAGAGAGGGAAAGACAGAGAGAAACATCGATGTGAGAGAAACACATTGTGCCTCCTGCAGGAGCCCCAACCAGGGCCGGGACCAAGGAGGAGCCTGCAACCAAGGTACATGCCCTTGATTGGAATTGAACCCAGGATACTTTGATCTGCAGGCCGACACTCTATCCACTGAGCAAAACCAGCTAGGGCCATATACCCTTCTCTTTTTAGCTTAGCTGCTTTGGGAGGTCACTATAACTTTATAAGTAAGAAAATCTCAAATTCCTTCCATATACTATCAAAATGGGACTACCAAGTGCCTATTTCCTATGGTTTATGTGAGGCATTAGGTGTATTGCCTGGTTCTATACAGTGTAATAATTGCCAATGAAGTCTCTTTTATCTTCTCATTATTGGCAGTTCCACAGTATCTGAAGCTGTGTTGACACATGCATGCATACATACACACACACACACACACACACACACACACACACACACAGCTCATATGTGGTTCCTTAGAGATCAGAGGAATGGAGTTATGTCAACTAATTCCTATACATTGACGTTGTCTCGACATGTCAACTATAGTGGAAGAATGGCTAAGTAAGAACAATGAGAGTCGCTGTTGAAACTGTGAATCCATCTTGCTAGTGAGCACTTATCGAAGGAACATAGTTTGCATTTCGATATGAAAGAAGAAAAAGAAATTAATATTTAGAACTTTCACTTATAAATCAGTTTGTATTCAGTTATTTTTACATTGTGTTCTTTTTTTCTGATTTCAAAAGTAATGTATGCTTATTATAAAAATTAAACATTGCAGGAATGTACAGTGTGATTATAATAACACCTAACATTTATCAGGAGCTTATTTAAAGCATTGTTTTAAACTTTTAAAAAATAAATTAACTCTTTAATAGTTTGAGAAAATGAAAATCCACCAAAACATCAACCCCTCCCAGATTCTCAGACAACTTATCAATTAAAGAGCCAAAAGTTAATTTTATGATTGGGAGGGAATTTCAGTAATTTTTTTTTCCAGTTAACATCCTCCTTTGTGTTGTAGTTTGTTGAGAGTAAAGCAAAACCATTGTATCCATACTTATCAAAGCCCCAAATTATTTCAGTATATAATTTTCAATAAAAATTTTGTCTATTTCTATTCTCTTGCCACAGTACTTCCCATTCCTATTCTAGGACACAAAGATTGAAGAATCTCAGTTTAAACATATGATCAGCATTCAAGGGGCCCTACTAATGAGCACCTCAATCAATGATTTACCCATTATTTCCCTAGAGAATCTTGTTTCCGCTGGATTCCAAAAAGGGTTGCCAACCACCATGAGCTGAATACTTCCTCTCTTTAACATATTTTTAAATATGAGGTGCTGATTTAAGCTTTCATTTTAAAACAGGATTCTTAAAATAGTTGAAACCACTGATCTAATTTAATCTTTCTCTGCATAGAGACATTCTTGTTAAGAGGATGCTTGACAGGTGTTTATCCAGACTTCAGTCTTTCCAAAAAGAAAACCTAACTCTTTCACTAGCTACCCTGCTCATTTTTTAGACTATCGCTTAAAGTATGCCTTCTTTTTCCTCTAAGGCGTAGTTTTCCTTCAAGAGCTTCTCCCAATAATTTTCTTTTTTAGATGACAACCATGAAATACATTATACATTAAAATAGCTACCCATACCTTGTTCATAACTGCCTGTCAGTGGGACCTCTGTTTCTTTAACAGAATCTCCTCTGTGCCTTATTCCATTCTGATCACCCTCTTCTAAAGTCCTCTAGTTATTTATATTTTTCATCAAATGCCACTTCAAAACAGAATTCAGTATTCTAGATGAGATCCAGCCTGTGAGCAGTGGATTGAGACTTTTATCTAATTTGACTTATTCTGTTTTTGACCAAACATTGCATAAATTAATTTTTTAAATTTTTTAAATTTTAATAGTTGTTTAAAGTGGAGTAATATTAAATGCATGACTAATTTGAAATCCCTTTTTCTGTATATATTGTTGTCAATACACGTCTCTTGCAGCCTGTATTTCTGATAATGATTTTTGAACCTGAATGTATTTGTTATGCTTAGCTTGATTAAATTGAATCTTGGTTTTGGCCCATTGATGTTTAGTGCTAGAATTCCCGAGGGTGTTCTTTATAGAAAGGATTCCTTAGCCACATATCATGCCTTCCTTAGGAAGTCACAGTACATATTTGCATAAAAACAACGAAAAGACACTGTTGTAAAGAAATCTATTTAACTTTGTTTAATGCAACATTTATCTGAGCACGGAACAATTTTTTTCCTATTCTCTCTCTTTTTTAAGCAAAACATTTATTTGTATTACTTGGAATAGTATTCCAGAAAACACTGCCCAGATCTGTTGGGAGAATTTTGATTTTAAGAATTAACTTTAAGATTATAAATTTGATTACCATGTTTCTTACCATTTGATTCAGCTCAATAGTTAAAATAATAATGACACAGGGTCAAGAAAGAACTCTTTACATACCATAAAGGACTCTTCTTAGATTTAAATAAATAGGAAAGAAGGGTTGTTCTTGGAATTATCTTAATCTTGGGGTGTTTTACATTATTAGACGGTTGTCTTAATAATCTTATTTCAGAGTTTTGGGGCTTAAAAAATTACTATTATTGTAGAAATTCTCTTTTTCTTCTGTGTTGAAAACCAGGATTTTATTCCCCATCCTTCATAACTTATCTGTCAATTATTGTTAGTGGTTCCATGGTCATAAATGAAAATTCTTTCAGTTAAGCATGTGATTTGGGGCTGGACAAGCTTATTGTAATATTGATTCCATTGTTTCTCATTATTCTTCATAGACGTCTGTCATGAAGTAAACTTGTCATGTACAAAGTGTACAAATAGCTGATAACTCATTTAAAAAGCACTAGATTTGAATACCTCAAAACAGGCTTAAATGTCATCAGAACTTGACAGGGGACTAAATACCCTATTATTGTTGTATTTTGATTATTTTAAAAGCTGTCACATTTTATTATTAAATCTTAGTATCTACTTGCCAGGATGCTTGCCATCCAAATGGTCTATTTTGGCTTATCAGGATATACTAGTACTTCAGGGAAAGTTTTCTGTGAATAACATTTCTGATTAATATGTGAATGTCCCTGTATAAATGGCCCTTGGGTCTTCTTCTCATTACATAGATAAACAAGGTCGTTATTATATTAGGTTCACTATTTATCAACTATGTTCTGTAGACCATTATTTTCAGGAAATATTAACAGACTAGAGGACTAGTGCATGAAATTCATGCACAGGTAGGGTCCCTAGGCCTGGCTGGCGATCAGGGCCAATCAGGTTCCCCGCTTCCCTGCCTCCCCACCTCCTCCTTCCCTCACTCCCTCAGTGCCCCACCAGTGCTGCTGGTCCCCCGCTATGTTCCACACTGCCCCTTGGTGCTCAGTGCAAGTCATAGCGAGCAATTGAACTCGTATTCTCCCAGTCGACTCCTGAGGGGACACTTTGCATATTAGCCTTTTATACAGAGAGATAAGCCATGTGAATGACAAAGATTCCATGGTCAAATAAGTTTGGGAGAAACTTACACTCCCTCTTGTAAAGTCAGAATATATTAACATATTAAAGAATTTGAGAAACCATGTAGGATTTTTTAAAAAAGAAAGCCCGTTTTTGTTTAACCTATCTTCCAAACTTATTTGAGCATAGTACACTTTGTTTTGTTTTCTACAGTTTATCTATTGACAGTGTTCTGAGTTATAGCTCATGAAGCTCATTTTTCATTCCACATGTTGATTTGACTATGGCTGCCCTTGATCTGGAGTACCTCTGACTATTTCTGCCCTCTTAATAGTGCATCCTCCTTTCCTACAGCCAGCAATAGAAACATGATGTCTTGCAGAGAGCTTAAGTGGGAACATTCAAATATTTTCTTCATTTATTCACACATTTATCTAATAATGTTTGAGGATGCACCAAGGACAAAGCAGTGACACCGAGAAGTTTAAATTATGGACTCCCCTTTAAAGTGTGTGTGCTAACATGAGAGATAAGACATCCTGAGAGCACCATGAGGATCATGAGAGAGGTACTCAGAGCTATCAGAAGGAATTGGCACTTGAGATGGCTCTTCCATACTCATGTCAGCTAATAGTTGGATGATTAGAATTGGGGGGTCCCCACTCGAGGAGGAAGACATGACACATGCAAGAGCACCAAGATGGAAGACCATAAGGCTTACATGTGGAACTGGGTGGGTTGGCTCAGTTTGATAGAATGGAAGAGAATAGTAGGAATTAAACTTGGAATAATGACTCTGATTTAATTAATAATATTATGTGACAAAAGACCGGAAAATTCACTGAAAACTAGGAAGGTGTAATTTACGGGAGGTTTGCATATAATCCTGAATTGCCATCTTTGTTCCCTGCCTTCTTTTTCTCCCTATTGTCATCCACGCAGTCAAGTCAGTACCAGGCTTGAGTATACAAGGATGCTTGTAAAAGGCTTTATATTGTAACAGTCACCTCATCCTATTAAAATATAGTTACAGAAAATAATAAAATAAATGGTTTTAGTAAATGCGGAGCCAATCCCAGTATATATGAGTTTTTAAATAATAGAGACTGCTTAAATTATAGGCTATGTGCAACAGTAAAACATAGACAAATGCAATCAAAATGCTGCCTGTGTTCAAAAAGAATGCTGAACATTGATTTAATGTGCAGAGTTTAATAAAAGTGTGTGCTATTGTTGCATGAATATTTATTTCAACATTAAGAACCATTTGTGTGGTACTATGCTTCTAGCAATGAGCCTTAAAGAAAGACAAATTCCCTTTCTTTTGGAAGTGATAAATCCTTTTCATTCAAAATTAACATAATTCCTGATGTTACTCTACTGAAGAAAGAAGTGCAGAGCATTTTAATCTATTCAAGCCTTAAGTGTCAGCTCTTACCAGATTTGTAAGAAATGAAACACTTTTTTTTTTTTTTTTTTTTTTTTTACTGTCCTAAACCCTAGTGGCTGGTGACATTTAGAAATACAGAGGAAAGAAAATTTACCAATTGGGTTGAGAAAAAATCTGAGGCATAATGTTGGTGATAGAGGAATAAAGAGAAAAATTCTTTTAAATTCTTGATTTGAGTGATAAAATTAAAGCTATATCCATGGTATAACTTAAATGCTAAGTGTCTCACTTTTACTTTTGGTAAATTATATATCTGTGTACTAGTAAGCTGTGTTTTAATATGGTGTATATAGAATGGGGAGGGGGAGTTTGAGAACTTTGAAACTACAGAGACATATATTTTGATGATCACTGTATATCTGTGAAATATACTTACACCACTTTGGTCCTGATCTTATAGGAAGTCAGAACTTCGCATTAACAAAGCATCACTGGCTGATTCTGGGGAATACATGTGCCGAGTGACCAGCAAATTAGGAAATGACAGTGCCTCTGCCAATATCACCATTGTGGAGTCAAATGGTAAGAGATACCCTACTACATTCTGTTTCTGAATCTGTATGAGGGATAATGACGTTATGTGGTAAGCTTTGTAATAAATTGGTGTGGTAAAATCTCATTATGAACAAATATAAGAAAACATATATTTTAAATATATTGTAAACTCTCTGAGATTCCCTGAGGTGATAAAAACCTGAAATATGCATAGATTTTTTTTTAAAAAAATTGGATAAGTTCATGAATGGCAGAGACAGGACTGGTCGCTAAAAGAAAGAAGTTCTACATCCCCTTAAATTAGTCATGGAGGGCAGTCAAGCCTTTAGCTCTATCAACAATATAATATGTATCTATGCATGTGTATTTATTACAGAATATATATGTTTATACAGAATTTATGTGTATTGTATATATTTACATATATGTATATTATGTATAAATAGATGTATATTGTATATGTAAACAATACAGTCTTGTTTCATTTTTGGCAACCTTGGCAATTTTTATGTGCTTAGATGTATTTTTAATACATCTGGCTCTAGGTCATAGAAAGTGAGGCCATTCAGTATTTTTGTTTGTTTGTCTGTATGTTTGTTTTTGGCCTATTCTGAAATTAAGAGTCGAGGCAAAGCATTTCTTACTGTGTATAAACTTTAGCTTCTGTTTTCCTGAGAACAGTGCCCGGAGATATTTGTTAAACAAATGAGTGACTTGTTACCACCCACCCTCTGACAATTTCTCTGAGATATTCGAGGACAGTGAAAGACCCGCAGCTGGTGGCTTTCTGTTCACAACACACCAGTACTCCATTAGATGGAGTCATCTATAGAAGCTGAGGATGTGCTGGCAGTGAGCATCTAAATCTCTTGTAATAATAAAATGCTACTTCAAAACCTTTGGAGCTTCCTTTTCTTTCTGAATCCAGCACTTCACTACTGCCTTCACAAGCCTGTTGTCTGTGCTAAAACCAAGCCTAGATGCCCTGCTTCTAGGTAATAGATGACAAAGCGTGTCCACTGCAAAGGCCCAATCTCTTAAAGTGATAACGTAAAAATGCTGGTCCAGCAGGAAAGAGTAACTTTCCCCAACTTTCAGGGTCAACTCCATGGGAGACTGATAGATGTAGTTTGTGTCAGTTGACTTAATAGGATAGATAGAAAGGAGTGAGATAAAAATATGGAAGGGTTGGGAAAATCCAAGTTAATTCTTAGGACTTCCCAATAAACTGCTCTATTGCAGTGTAATGATACCCATTACTTTCCTTTTAAATATCTCCCTCCACAGAGAGTAAAGGACGACAGTGAAAGGTACTAGTTTCCAATACTATTTTTAGGAGCTGTGCTTATAGTTTAAAAATGTAAAAGCCATTTAAAATTTATATGGGTAAATATAACATCATTTTATTTTTTAGTCAGCACTGGTTAAGCAATAGATTTTCGCTAGTATTTTTATGCCACATGGAGTCTTATAGGATGCTACTTGAAACACAAATTCATAATTTAATTTCAGTGGCTTATCTTTTTTCTTCTTATCATACCATGTTTAGTAGCTTAATGTATCTCCTCATGGTAAATGCTATTGAATTATGATTTTGACACTTGGAACAGATATGTGTAGCTATGCATACCATAAAGTCCCAGGAAAATCAAATTAGAGTAAGTGTCATGGTCTCCCTGAGTGCTTACAGTAGTATTATATTGATTATTCCATGTTTCCTGTTTTACTGGATTAAGCAGTGAATTATTTAACCCTATAGTTTTTTTCTGGAAGAAAACTATAGGGTTCCTTTTTAAATAATTTTGGAGGTGCCAAAAGTTGGAAAATATGGCTTTTCACATTTCTCTCATAGAAGAAACATTATTTTTGCACATTCATTCAAGAATTGGTTTTGTTTTTGAATATATATATTATTAACCAATTATAGTGTAGAGAAATGGAAATAGGCATGTTTTTCATAATATATCTTTTTTTTTTACCTGACAAGAATAAAGAGAAGTTCATGAAATATTGCAAGAAGGCCATTCTTCCACAACCAACTAAAATTCTTCAGGGAGAGGATTCTTATTGGCTTATTTAAAGCATCTGAAGGAGAATGAAGAATCTCAATTACAGTGCGAGGTGGTCTTGTGTGTGTGTGTTTGTGTGTGTGTGTGTGTGTGTGTGTGTGTGTGTGTGTGTGCGTGTGTTTCTTAGACCATTAGGAAAAGTTCACACTTATCCAATCCTCTCACTGTATTTAAGAAGAAATGGAGACTTAGACTATGTCTTAAGACAGACACATTCTGGACCAGAAGATATTTAGTAGCAATGGGGATTTGGACCCAGATTCCTTTAATTCCTGGTCCAGTATAGCTCACTCTAACTGTGTTTGCCAGGGTTTAAGGTAGATTCTTTGGTTTGTACAGAATAAAAGTTGAAGGGTTGGTGTGAGGCATAAGGAGAAAGAAATTCCATGGGGAATATAACCAGGCCTCAAAGAGTTGGAATTGAACCCAAGGCATCTCTGTGAATTTAAACAAGGGGACTTTGTGGCTCTTCTCTGTTTTTGGCTTTCATGTGCCTCAGCAACTTCTTGATTCTTCCCCTGTTTCCTGTATCTTCTCATCTCTCCTACTTTCAACTCTGCTTCTTCATGATTCCAAACTCTGACCTGGTTATGATCCCACTGAGCCATCTTTTTCTTCATGGTTCCTTTTAAGGTATTCTGTCAGTTTTAACTCTTCCTGTATGATTGTTGCCTTAGTTCCCCATAGCAAGAATCTGATTGGTAGAGCTTATTGTACCAGACCACATGGAAAGACCTAGAGAGCTTAAAAAATCATTTGCCTTCTCCTCTTATACCCACCAGGGGCTCAGGCCAGGAGAGTAAAACCGGAAACTAGAAACACCCCTGTGTCAGAGGTGATGGGTGGGGAGTGCCCTCATCAGAGCAGGTGGCTTGGCAGGTGCCATGACTGACAAGGCCAGTGCATTGTGTGTATTGGGAGACTCTTCTCAGACACTGCAGGGGCTTAGTTAGAGTGCAACTGAAAGGAAAATATGTAGTCATTCTGATCCTTCACCCTCTTCCACTGCTGTCTATGAATTTGCTATGCTCAGATCAAGGCTGGTTATCATTGAAGTTAGCTTGGGTCCTGAGCTCGGTGGGACTCAGAGGCACTAGCTGTGTTGTTTCATCCCTGTCTCCCTAGGAATCTGGGCAGAGGTTGCAGAGAAACACTCATTTAGGGAGGAAAAGAACACTCTACTGTGGTTATACACTGTCACATGGCTGTACATTTTCTTCCTGATGTATACCTACTTTTGACTCCGAGAGTGGGATTCTCAAGAATTTATTTTTCTGTGGCGGTCCTAGAAAAAAGATTTGGAAGTATGAATGTTATAAAAATATTACATTACATAGAACTCCTTTGAGATGTTTGTTTCTACAACATATCAATAATTTTGTTTATTTTGTGTTGTCTTAGTCACCTCTCCCGTATTTCTAATAAGTACACAACTGTGGTTTGATCATGTTTTTACAGGTAGCCTTGGTGAAAGATCCTGGTATGTTGCTGGAGCTCATTGTTCTAATTCCATCTATGCAAACAATTCCTTGTGATTTACTTAAGTTCTCACACAGGTGCCTTCTTTCAGCCAATATGTTTAGAATATATTTTGGTATAATATTCTAGGAGGGATGGCTGGAGTTAGGAGAAGACATGTAAGGGAGTCTGTTGTTATAAGAAATACTTATTTAGAGAGAAAAAGAACACTATTTTCTTCCCAGAAATAAAATTTAAAAATGTAGTAAGATGACCTTGCTATGTGACATTATGTTTAATCCCATTAAGACAGCTCAATAACTATTAGAATAAAATTAGCATATCATAAAAATCTTCTATTCAATATTCAGAACTTTCTGAAATGAAACTCATTGTTTAAATCCACTTAGAGTATCAACTAAATGAAATGATTTGGAAAAAAAAACAACAACTAAGAAATTCCCCTTGAATCATTTCATGCTTGAGTGAAACAATGACCATATTTCTATTATTTTCGAGCATTTAGAAAATAATATACATAACCAATCAATTGATTAAGTTATATTTTAGAAATTTATATCTTTTCTTTCTTTCCAATGCCTTTTAATCCCTACCTTATTTGGAAAAAAAGAATTTTCATACAATAGACAGATCTAAACCTATGGGAGCAGCTAATTACTTCTGGAATAATGCAAACCTAACAAAAGTCCAGTTGAGCTTTCATATAATAAAGAATATCATAGGGAGTCATCATTACATGATGGCTACAAGGGGATTCCTCTTATGAAATCAAACATGGCAGTTTAAAAGGCCATGTACACCATGTGCACTATGCTTACAAAGCTCATACACTGTATGTTTATTTTTATTTCATTTAGCTTGGTTTTTTTAATAAGAATCCTTAATTTAGCAATGAATTCTTAGCTAAGAAGTTCCATGGAAACTCCTGGGTATCATCTTAGGGAGAAGAATAATAGACCTAGCTATTATTTATTTGGTTTTCAAATTAATTAAATATTGCTGCCTCTTAAAAGATTAATACAGGAGAATATACAACTAATCAATCATGTCTTCTAGTAGGTTTTCTTCTTTTTTAATCAGGAGAAAAATTATTTGAGATTCAAGATCCCATAGGAGAAATTGGACTCATAGCAATAAAAAGCTATTTCATCTGTGATGAGCATAAAAATATTACTTTTATAAAATTTGATTAATATATCAATTGGTCTTTTAAAAACTGTCTTGTCTGAGTAAAGGGCTTAGCCTCACCTTTTCTCCTCAGGTGACAAAGTTGTTGCAAATGTTATAGAATTGATGAACAACCTATAGTTATACTGAGAAGCATATAAAATATGTTTGATAATTTGTATAGTAGTCTCCATGTCTGGTGTATTATGTAGGAATCCCAAGAAGGCTAATATGAGTGGAATAGAGTTTTCTTTTTAATGCATAGAATCTATTTAATCTCCACTATTTATTAATTTTAAAATTTCCTAGTTACTTTAAAGTAAGCACTCATGAGCAAGAATTCAAACACTCAAAGATGTTCTTGAAGTCTTCTTTATCAGTGCTAATACATGTGTACCTATCTTAAAATCTTTAAAAATGAGACTGGGTCAAATGCTTTGTATGCACAACCATGGCCTGTAATTTTAGAATAACAGTCACATAATCTAATATTTGAATGTACACAGAAACATCATATGTATGTTTGTATATATGTATATGTGCTTTGTTTTAAGTAGTTATATTTATTATATTATGCTCATGGTGAAGTTTCAAACAAGTCATGCATATCTAATTATTACAAAAATTGCTTTCCAGAAGGTGTTATTTTCAGACACTGCAACTTTTTCTTGAGGCCAGCTCCAATTTATTAAGAAAGCATTCAAACATTACAAATATACTAATGTCCCTTATGTTTACTTGCCTACTCAGCATAAGTTGTATCCAATTCCTGATGATTCTAAATCCTCATTATTTTGCACTAATGAAGGAGATGTCCTTTATAAATTAACAAATTTAATATTCCAAATCGCTATGAGAAAACATGATACTTAAGTAAACATCAAAGAGATTGCAGGACTTAATACTTTTAAATCTATAAAATTTAAGATAAAACTATTTTCAATTACACTTATAACAAAAGGTCGTTGTCTAAATCTATGAATTCTACTCCAAACACCCATGAAAATGTTTGCTGAGTGGTTTTAATAAAAAGATGAACTTTTCTTATTAGCAAGATTCTTTTAGTATAAAGTATGTAACTTCTAAGCTTATATTTCCCCCAAGATAAATCAGGAGGTTTTCATTCGGAACTATAATCATTACAGGTATTTTTAAAGGTCTCCAGGATAAATATCTAATTATAGCAATGGAGGTTATTTTAAGTTGTCTCTGTATAGATACATCTTTGTAGTAACTTCCTGTTCTGGTATTTTAATGTAATGTTCAGTTTAAAAAGGAAACGTTATGGTTAACCTTTCCTCTAACATGGTATCTTTTATGCAAAAGACAGAAAAGCTCTAATATATTTTTCCTTGGAAGGTCACAGTGACCAACTACTTAGTTTGTCAGAAATAAATGTGAAGAGTCATTCATGCTGGGATTGGGCCGTCTGCCCAAGTCTTGTGACTGAGCTTACTTCTTCAGTCTGGCTGTCATGTCATTGATGAGTCCTGAAGGACAGAATGAGGAAGCATCTCTCCCAATGTAGGCGCTTTGCTTGCGAATGTGGATCTTCTAGCTCTTCATAAAGAAAGACAAATGCTGTGAATCTTTGGTTAAAAAGTTTCTCTCTAATTAAATTTTTCGCAAAGAAAAGTAATTATTTTCTATGGCCCTAATCAAGAAAGCTAGTTGTAGCCACTTTAGAAACAGATATTGCCTTATTACCAACTCAGACTATCCCCTTTAATGTCTGCTGCTTGAGAAAGTCCAAAGGATGTCATACACCCTCACATACTGATTCCTTTCTCTTTGTCCCATTTGTAGTGGATATAAGAACCTGTGTAGGCAACTTTGGTGGCTTGATAGTAATCACTTGAACGCTTTGTCCTTCTAATGCTTGATTAGAGAGGACCATCATACATAATTTGCATGAAAAATACACATTTGGTCTTACTACAGGTATATTTCTGATCTTTATATATTCATATTTAACCTATGCTTGTTCTTCAGCGTTCCCGCTGGATCTCATATGCCATTTTTTCCTTCCAATTTCACAAAACCTTTTATCCCTAGAGAAGCTTCTGAGGTTTAAAAATGATTACCCCATTAAATTAATTTCTCTTACCTACTAGTCCTATCATGGAAATCCCAAAAGGTCATATCTATATACAAAGATAATTACATTGATCATGAACATTTCTAACTCCATGATTAACAGACTATTAACTGATAGCATATTTGATCTGCTTAGGATTTTAGTAGGATCTAGTAACTTTTGTAATGTGTGTGAGATATATATATATATGGATTCAATTTATCTTTTTGTTAGTAAATAGTAAAATACTAGTATGTCACTAAATAATCATTATACACACAGTGAAGGTTGAATGGTATTTATCATCTCTACATCTTTCTAGGTTTCATAAAACTATGCCTTACTGGAAATATTACATCTTAACAAATGGAAAACCTTTTTCAGAAGGACTGAATGAATACAGAATTAGTTAGACAATAGAATCATTCTTTTTATCACCACAAACGTGGTAAGAAAGCAAGTCAGAGTTTGAACAAGTCCCGTGATAATGGTGTGTCCAGAGTGTACAGGTTTATTCTTCCTTTCCTTGGGGTGGGAGCTGCCTACTTATTCTGTGTCCTGTCCTGAACAGCTGAAATGTCTATCATATGATAAGCATCCCTCTTGATTATTATTGGAAATTTTACGTAGAGTTGAATGCCAGAACTTGATGTTTTCCATCAATCCCAACTAGAAACATTGCCTGCTTTTGCTTTTGAACCAAAATGTAATTCTCCAAAGACCTATGATTCTAAAATTCTGACTACAGCTTTGATGTTCTTAGTTCTGCTATTTCTGCCTTCCTTTCTAAGGAGGAGCCCCCAACCTCTTCACCTTCTCTGACCCCAGTGGGGGCAGTAAATTCTTCCTAATTATTCTAGCACAGTTCATCTCATGCTCTTTGCTCAAGAAAGAAGACGTGCTTGCCTGGACAGTCTTTCTTTGCATTTCTAACCCTCTGTATGGATTTGGATAAAGCCTGCCTTTCATCACCCCCTTGCAATACTTCCTCCTATTACACCCATTTTTCGGTTGAAGGCAGGCTGTGGAACCAGTTCCTGGACTCCTGATTATACATCATAATATCCTATCACCTTTTCTTTTTTGCAGAGGTCAACACTGGCATGCCAAACTCAACTGCAAGACCATATGTGTCTCCAGGTAAGGAAAATAAGCTCGTCAAATGTTACTAACCAGAAGGACTGGTATCCCTGCTGGCTGCTTCTTCTACTAATCAGAACCCCTCTGCATCCAAGTTTCAGCTGTTCTTATTTTCTGCCCCAGTCTTTTCCTCCAGCTCATCTGCCTTTCTGGATTTTGCTTCAGGGAATGCAGTTCTTGATGTATGTCTGAACTTGGGCCTGAGAGGCATGCACAAGGAAAAGAAATCTATGTCTAGAGACAATTTAGTGACATAAGAACAGGAAAGGAGGCATCTAGGCTGTAAATTCAGGTTTTATATCTTTATAGGTACTCTTCTTAGCTGCCTCTGCTTGCTTTCATCCACCCTAGTTTATTCCTGGATAATGTATCAATGTCTGATATATAACCTTTGAGCACTTAATGATCAGTTGTGGGTCCCTAAACTTAAAAAACAAGCCACTATCGCTTCTCGGCCTTTCGGCTAAGATCAAGTATAAAAAACAAGCCACTGACTTTTAAACATTTTGTTGCTTTTTTTTTTTTTTTTTGGTTTGTTTATTTCTCACTTGCCTATAATATTTGCTGAGAGCAGTTATAGACTGAGCAGATACTACATATAACCCAAGTGAACTAATGCATTATAACCATAATTCATTCGTTTTCCCACTATCTATAAATCTAATTAATCTACTGGGAATTTTTTTTCTTATTCTCTGTAATTCTGTGGTAAACAGAACCTTAACATATTTAAGAATTAATAATCAACTGGAAGCTGACCTGGATTAAATTTTTGCAGACCTGGATTTAAATCTTACTTCAAAGGTATAATAACTTTTTTTTTCCTATGTTACAGTTTACTAAGATTTTTATTTCTCATTTCATAATGACAACGGATTCATGAAACAAGACATTATTTTGCTTAATTTTACAAGTGAGAAAGCTGAAGCATTAGGAATGTTAAGTCATACAGCTCAGCAAGCTCAGAAGAGCAGACACTTCAAACTCAGTACTCTTTCCATTACCCCAGATTTAAAGTTTTGGCTTTATTTATTTATTTTTTTAATTATGTCCTGTAGCTTGTTGAACCTATAGGAGGCCATATACTCTGACACAACACAATCTAACTTTTTTTTTTTTATCTTACCTTCACCAGGTTTTAATCTTCCCTTCAAAGCCATTGTTAAAAATCATAAAAGCTAAATTTCTCTATATCCTAGATCGTTTTGGCCATATTTAGGGCATATTCATGGGCCATTACTAAGATATAAGTATTTATATGAAGGAAGGAGGGAGGGAGGGAGGAAGGAAGGAAGGAAAGAAAGAAAGAGGAAGGAAGGAAGGAGAAGAGAGATCAAAAGAAAATAATTGTTGTTATCTGAAACTCTTCACCTTTCATTCAGGAATTTATTATTATTATTTTAAATGTAGGGACTTAATTATCCAACTCAGTAGATGCTGTTATGAACCTGAGCTTTTACATTTATGTGGTGCTTGTCTTGGGAATTTAGAGTGTAACTATTATCTTCTGATATATAACTTGAATCATTATAACTTCTGGCTGCTGAATTTCAATCCTTTTTTGATACTAAGTTGTTCTTATTTCTTACTAATAAAAACCCTTAGGTCCTATGCTGTTTTTTTCTGCATGAGTTATGTTTTCTGCTAGGTCTGTACTTACATACTGGTTTCCTTCCTTATCCTTGCTACCTAAGAGGACCTTGCTACTGTACATCCCTAATGATTGCATTATGTACTTACTTTAGCATGTTTTGTTTGAATCCTAATATAATTCCCCTAGTGGATCGTGCATGGACTTTATTTAGCACCGTGTTTGGTCAGGATGTTTATGCAGACCAAGTTGCCTGAAAATATTCTCATTCTTCTTTTATTTTCTCTGTGCATGAAAGTTGACTTTCATTCTCTCTTAATATGGGGATTGTTCTCTGGTTTAACGTTTTTAAAAATCAAGACCACACGTCAGAGAAGGACTTGTCTATCTCTCAGGCATTGTGGTTCTGTTAGTATTTCTAGGAAGTGCCTACAGCAGTTGGTGTGGGCGATCTTTGTGGATGGACCCACTCCATTTTCATCTCTTTCAAAAGTCTTTGGGTCTGGACTTACAGAAATTTTCCTTTGTTGTCTTTGAATATTGCATATATCTTCCTTGGACTTGGAAATGCTTCAGCTTTTCTGTTGCACTGTTTTCTAGTCCTCATTTCCCCGATGATACCTAAGCCTGGCCAGTTTCTAAAGTAAGAATCCAAGTGGCATGACTCAGTAAAGCCTCATTCCACTTTTATGTTTTATAGAGTCTCCCATTAGAATATCAGTAACAACCGAAGGAGCAAATACTTCTTCCTGTAAGTATATTTAAATATTCTGTTCACTAGTTTTTAACCCAAAACAATGTCTGTTTCCGAAGGCCCTGCTCACGTCTACCCTCTGCCCTTATGGAGTATATCAACTTTGGAAGCAGATGGTATTTGCTGTTTGGAATCGAAATGGCTCTCTATTATGCTTGGGGTCCACTAGATACCCCCCTTAAGATACATCTGGATATTAAGAGATACCACACACGTGGTCATTTTAGGATAATGTAGTATCTTTAAATATTGGAAAATAACCCAATAGCCTCAGAGGCCTAGTTCTGGGTGAGCAATAGAGAACATTGTGGGTTTTTTTGTGTGTGTTTTTCTAAGTGTGTCTTGATGCCTTCAGCAACTGCCTGCGGCAGGATACGCAGCTGTCTGGGGCCCCGGGTCCAAAGCTCCTCAGTTCTCCTGTAAAGCCTGCTGCGATGGAGTAAGGAAACTATATATAGATGCCCTTAATTCAAATTTGATAGCAAGTGACTAATTATGAAAATGTTTGAAAGCAAGTCCCTGGGCAAGATCTCAGATTAGTTTTCATCTGTTGAATGTTAAGTGCGCTTTGTGCTTATGCAGTTCTACAACTGTTAGACTGATTGGTGCCTCGTGCTATGTCAGGGGAACTGAAGACATTATTAGCAAGGACTAGTAAAAATAGTTTTCATACTTACAAGTTCTGAAAAGCATAGCATTAAATTTTGATATCCGACAGGGGAATTTATCAGACCTTGAAAATAAAACGTATAACTACAGTCTTTCTCTCCCTTATGTTAGCTCTTTATTTAAAGCCATTTCTCAGTTTGCTAAGCTCTTCAATAAATAGATGTTCCCGATTATTCAGTCCCAACCTGGAGCGTGTTTAAGGAACAGTTTCCTTTGGCTAACAGCATGGTAGAAGGTCTGTACTTTTGGCAACTTGAGTTGTACTGCAAATCTGTTGAAATAGATCCAGTTTGACCTAAAGCGTTTCCCTTCAGGTTGGTGGTACCAGGATTGTAATGATGTGATGTGAGCCTATTATTTTATTGCATGAAGTATAATGTTTTGGCTACATTTTAGCTAGATAAAGCATCATTCAACTGGATTGATGACAGCAGTCTAGTAAGATCAAACAGGAAATGAAATGCTAGGAAGGACTAAATTGGCTTCCTCTGAATTCTAAGGGCACTCATTACATACTACAAAATGATAATCCGTCCGGGGAGTTTGGGATAGTTGTTATTTAATTCCCCTTATGAAAAGCTTAGTACAATTATGTAGATTTTAGCTAACTAGCATTAAGGAATCACGTTGTGCTTTGTTTTATATCTTTGAGTGCTTATTATACAACAGCAAATACTAGATTTTTCTTTTTGGTGCTTTTTTTCCCCCCCTGTGAATAATTTCTCTACTGCATGATTCATTGAATACAGTTATTGAAACTCTTGTAATTGGAACCCTTCATGCTATCATTAATGGGGCGATGGATGCTATCCTTAAGCATAGCCGAGTAATTATGGAATGGAAGAAATATTTCTTTTGGTTTTCCAGAGCTTTAGGGAACTGAAATGAATCTCTCAGTTTACATTTCTATTCATTGCAATACTGTTGAGAGAGAAAATAATTTTGAAATCTGACTCTGATCTCCAACTCTCAGCAGAATTAGTTCCTGATATTTGGTAAAGATTTTAAGACACAGAAAGAAGGCTTTGTGTACCATAATGTTAAAATATTTCAGTGTACGGTTTTCGTACATCCCTTTCCATTTAGAGTAGGCTCTCAGTAAATATGGTTGAATTGATTAATTAATATATTTTTTAAATCTCATGAAATATGCTCTATGATTGGAAACTATAAACCAATAGTGGCAGGATTGAAGTCCAGTCTTGATTAGAACAACAAAAGCATGGTGAGGCTCTTGGTTCGTTTAAAGGCAGCAGCATGCAGAACTCTGCAGTGCAGAGAGCTGTGACGCACACAGATCTCTGTTTAGTAGACTGGAGGTGAAATTTGAAGAATCAGCAAGAGCCATAAGCTGGCCTTCAAGATTCAAAATATATAAAAGAGTCAAAGGCCTTGGAAGAGTTCACGTGGGTTAGAAATAATCAGCCCGGAAGAGCAGGGTTTTATTTACTTTCAGCCAGAGAGGAACGATGCGATTGCAATGCAATCATGTCTGTGTGGCCTATATTCTTTGAACTGTTGACATTGGCGTTTTCTATAGTAAATTTTGAAAAGCTGCTCTGCAGGAGTATGGATTCAGCAAATCGGTGATGTGTTTTAATGATGGAGGTGCCTTTTTGGGTCATTTTTCAGAGTGAAAAAGATACTGTGTTTAGTTCCTTTGCAGTTTCTCGGGTACCAATGCGCACACCCTCGTAGGGACACGTCCTCTACGTCCTCTTCCTGCCAGTCCTGTTTGAGAGCCTCCGCTGCCGGGCCCCTTTGAGAGGGTTCAGCAGTAGTAGTTTATGTTGTTGGCCCTGCTGATACCCCGCCTGGAGGCCAGGCCAGTCTTCTCTGCCAACATCCTCTCTCCCCAGTGTTCTCCTTTTCCCTTCATGTTGGAATAGAAAAAGCAGAAAGAAGAAAATAAAAACGGCCCACCGACCTATTCAAAATAACATCGCTGATATTTTAGTATGTTTTCTTCTAATCAGTGTTTTTCATTCTGGCTTTCTACTTACCCATTCTCCCTCAATTTACTTAACATATAATAGCATTATTCCCATGTCATTAAATACTAATCAGAATTTTTTTTAAAAAAATTAAATCAAAAATCTTTAAAAACAAAAATTTCAATCATTGTAACAACAAAGAAATCATTCTTGACAGAAGTATTTAAGGGATTCATTTTTCATTTACAAACATCTTATCACTTTTATCCATTTTGTATTTATTTTTCCTAGCATTCCATAAATATTGGCAGAATATCAAAGTTAATCCTTCCCTTTGTGAGGCAAATTTTAACTACTTCTTATTTGAAATTGGGAACTTGTACACTCACTATTTTTAGAATCTTTTTTTATAATTTTTAAGACTCTTATAATAACCTCCTGATAAAGAGCAACATAATTTCTCATTTTGTTTTATTATTTTTTTTGTAAATCAGTCCATCTGCGATTTAAAATATATAGTCAGTGTCCTATTACACATAAGTGACAGGTTTTAGAAGGAGAAGAACATAAACCTTACAAAACAGTCAGTTGGACTATCTTGTTCCTGCTTTACACGGAATCAGCAAAAAAAGTAAATGGATTCTTTAGAATAAACCTTAATGACTTCTCTCTCAAGTGCCAGCTGCCTGTGACCCCATTTGGCCGACAATTTTGTCGGATGCTGTAAAAAATACAATTGTTATACCAGCTACTTTAGTGAATTAAGCACAATCCATTCCAATTTAATGTATAAACGAGGAAAACAAAAATAAAAAGCCTAATGAATAGAAATAGGAAAGAAGATAAAGGTAAGTTTTAGTAGTAATATATGTTTTTAATAATAATAATAATAGTAATCTACACTAATAAAAGAGAAAAATGCAAATTGACCATACCACCAGCCAATCAGGAGTGGGTATGCAAATGAATACAACAAAGATGGTGGGTTCATTTGCATACGCAGGCGCCAAGAGGCCGGGGGCGGGACACTTGTGTTGTCACCATGGAGACGACGCAGGCGTTCCACACCACCCCAGCGCTCAGGGCCTCTGGGCAGCATGGGAAGGCAGAAAGGCGGCTCTGGCTGGAGCAAAGGTGGTGCCAGCAGTCAGGGCAAGGAAGGCCCATTCTTGCATGAATCTTCATGCATCGGGCCTCTAGTAATAATAATAATAATCCTATATAATAAAGCGTAGTGTGCAAATCGTCCCCTTGACCGGGAGTTCTTCCAGGAGTTCGACCAGGGGGCGGGCCGGCTGAGAAAGGGAGGGAGGCCCCGCCGACAGCCGGCAGTCGCTAGGGACCCTACCAG
This sequence comes from Cnephaeus nilssonii, assembly GCF_951640355.1. Classification (NCBI taxonomy): domain Eukaryota; kingdom Metazoa; phylum Chordata; class Mammalia; order Chiroptera; family Vespertilionidae; genus Cnephaeus; species Cnephaeus nilssonii. The sequence continues at coordinate 19,144,442 of NC_137079.1, forward strand.
TGCACGATTTTCGTGCACTGGGCCTCTAGTGATAATAATAATAACAACAGCAAATGTTCATTGAAGGCTTACTGTGTGCCAGGCACTGGGCTAGGTGATTTATGTGAAGGCTCATGGTTCTCACAAAACCTTATTCCATTTTTCACATGAAGAAACTGATGTGTCTTGTCTAAAGTCACACAAGCAGGATTCAAACTTAGTCAGTACAATGATGTGTGAGGTTTAGTCGCCGCAGAGAAAAATAAACTTAATGTTAAAAGGAATGAGATTCTGAGAATAGACTGAAGAGTACTCTTTGCTACAAAGTGGATTGGGAGTCTGTTTGGTAGATTAAGGCAAACGCATTGGCTGGAACCAGCTGAGCCCTCGTCATCTTTATGTTCCACATCAAAGCATGCCCGGTGGTGAGGGAAATGGAAAGAACACACACCGCGGAAGGATTCATGCTCTTAAGTCTAAGTACTACTGCTGCAAATGACTGTGTAATCTTAGGCAAGTTATTATCCTCCTCGGACTCAGTTTCTATGTCTGTATAATCTTGTGCATCTCAAACCCATACTGGGCAAGCCTAATGGGGAAAATGGACGTGACCCATACAGCACAGCTTTACTGATCAGCAGTCCCCCCTGTATCAGGAAGACAGCTAGTGCCTAAAAGAGTGATGTGGCCCTGAAGGGAGAATGGAACTCAGGGGAGTCTTTGCATCTTATGTGAGCAATATCGGACAATATCTGCATTGTTGGAGGAGGAAAGGAGTTCATGATTTTTAGTCTAAATGATGCTGCTGAACGTTCTATGCCAAGAAATCACCGTCTTTTCAAAGTATTACATATTCTCAGCTAAGGCTGCATTTTAAAGGAACTTATCCAGGAAGTTGTCTTTGAAATCTCTGAATGAAATGAACAATTCAATCTTTAATTTGGCACCTAAAAGAGCTAGCTGAAGGGGAAATAAAAAACATCTTTTGTCTACAGAGACATTTTGGTTATAATGAGACACAGTGTTTTTCACTTGGGAACAACACAGTAATATATATTGATTAGATTAGACCAGGTCTGCTGGCCCATTGGTGAGATTTAGAGCTATGGTTCTTATATTCCATCCGCAGCTGTGACTGACTTACCTGCTTTCATTGTGGAGGAAACTGCTCAGACTTTTGCTGAATGATTCTCAGCTGGAAAAATAGCATTTCAATTTCAGATCTTTATTGGTGGCAAAATATGACTTCTGCCCTGTCTCTGTTGGAGAGCGACTTCTAATTGAATGCAAATTGTATTTCCAGATTTTTATAAACATGGCATTTTCAAGGGTGTGGTGGCTCTGTCTGTTGTGGACAAATTACCATGCATCATATACCAATAAAAGCATGCTTTGAAAAGGGAATTGTCCAGCTGGTCTTTCTGGTTGCTTAGAGTTGGTTACCGATGTGTAAGACAATACAATGATGTGAACCAAGTGTAGGCACCTGTATATCACAGCCATTCATATGCTCAGGTGGGTTATTACCTTTACGATCAGTTTGTTCATTTTGTAAATGACTATATCTTATTTTTTTTCTTAGTACTACCTGCAACGTCAGTTCTGCCTTTGTCCTTTCTGAAGTCATTCAATGTCTCTCATTTCATTCCACCATTGAACGAGATAATCTCAAATTTTTTGATCAAGCTTATAGCCAAATCATAGTTAACCTTTTGTATTTAGTTGAAATTAACCTTCTACAAAATTATTCTTTTGAACCATACAACTATATATGTGTGTGTGCTATGTATATATAAATAACTGATATTTGTACATACTGTATATATTCTAAGGCATAGTTTTATTTATTGAATCATTTTTTCACACAGTAACTCTGTCACCTAGGTTTCATCCCATTTATCAGATGAAAGACTTGAGACTCAGAAATGTGACATGTCCAAATTAAAAAACAAAGTAGTTAGTAGAGCAGAAATTTAAACCTTAATCTTCTGATTTTAAATCGCATCGTCTTTTATTACAAAGCCTTATGGGATCCATACAGCTAGCTCAAGGTCAGGCCATCTATATCTACACTAATAAAAGAGTAATATGCAAATTGACCATACCTTCATGACACCCACCAACCAGTCAGGACTGAGTATGCAAATTAACCCAACAAAGATGGTGGGTTAATTTGCATACACAGGTGCCCAGCAGCCGGGCGCGGGGCATTCCACACCGCCCCAGCCACTCTGGGCCTCTGGGCAGCATGGGAAGGTGGAAAGGCAGCTCCAGGCTGGAGTGAAAAGGCGGCTCCTGCCAGAGAAAAGGTGGTGCTGACAGCCAGGGAAAGGAAGGCCCATTCTTGCATGAATCTTTGTGCATCAGGTCTCTAGTATATATTTAAATGCCTAAGCGACCGGCAGACCAGCCAACCAGCCAACCAGCTGGTAGCTGTGATGTGCACTGACCACCAGGGGGCAGATGCTCAACGAAGGAGCGGAAACCACAGGCATGGAAACATGCCACACACTGATGAATCTCAGAGGGAAGTGTGTGCCAGTGGGGTCCCTCAGCCTGGCCTGCACCCTCTCACAATCCAGGACCCCTTGGGGGATGTCAGAGAGCTGGTTTCGGCTTGATCCCTGCAGGCCAGGCTGAGGAACCCCACCAAGTGCACAAATCTGTGCACCAGGCCTCTAGTTTTAAAATAAAAGGCATCAAGATGGAATTTTTATAAAGATTCCAGGAATGCAATCACATTTATCCCAGTTATCCCAAAGCCAACTTTTACTGAAATAGTACATTTGTCACAATCTACAAGATAGTGAAATGGGCAGGAGAGCAGCCCTTAATTAATGGTAACACAATTCAAGGGGTTAATACTATAAAATGAGGCAGAGACGTTGACATTTAGTGACTGACTCTTTGGCTTTTGTTACTTTGAGAATGATGTGGTCTTTTTCCAAATATGCTGTTCACAGAGATGGGAATAATCATAGAGCCATTGTTTTAATGGGAAGCTCATCTTCATCAAAGAGGGAAATTTTCCTCAGTGGCAGTTTATATTTGGGATAGATGTGTTGCATTAGTCCAGGCTACCTACTATTTAATTTATTGTATAATATTACAAATCCTGGAAATTATTTGCATGATAGCTAAATCTGTTAGTAGAAAATTATCAGACCTGGAGCAATTACTTCTCTGTATTTTATTCTCATGGGTACTTTTTATTTGAATTTTTAAAAATATCTTCCATCTTTTTGTATATTAGCTATGAGAGGGAAGGACATTTTTATGTTTTCTATTTAAGAGAAGTATTAAAACTACAGTAATTATTTTAATCACAGAGACAGATTAGTAAAATGGATTATATATAAAATAGTTTTAATTTTTTAAAAATGTTGAAGTGGAGCCCTAGCCCATTTAGCTCAGTGGATAGAGTGTCAGCCTGCGGACTAAAGGGTCCCTGGTTTGATTCAGGTCAAGAGCACGTACCTTGGTTGCAGGCTCCTCCCCTGGTCCTAAGCCCTGGTCGGTGGGTGCAGGAGGCAATCAATCAATGTGTTTCTCTCACATGGCTGTTTCTCTCTGTCTTTCCCTCTCTCTTCTACCCTCCCTAAAAATCAATGGAAAAATATCCTCAGGTGAGGATTAACAAAAACAAACAAACAAACAATGAAATGGTGAAGTGGAGGTCAGAGAATGGAGACAGGGGAGGTACATACCAAGAAAGCATCTAGGAGGGCAGAGCTGGCAAGATTTTGATAAATTTTCTTATGCTGAACTTTGTGGCTTTCTTCGTTCTTCATTTTTTTCCCAAGTTATTTAGGGATCTGAGAAATAAGAAGAGGGAAACAGAGGCCTTTAAATGAAAAGTCTCTGAATGCTATAAGAAACAGCTTTCCCACTTCCAAAATATAAAATAAGAAAGGAACAGGATAGAGGAAGGAGTGAGGAACAGCATAATAAAACAGCAGAAACGCTGAATGGTGATTTGTTAGGAGTCAACTCCAAGAGCTTAAATATAAAGCTGGCCCAGTCTGATCCAGAGGATCAAGAGATATCACAGGATTGTTTCTTAGTCTTTGTGCTTTGCTTCTCTACAAATGTTAGCTTCATTCTCAGTGGCTTTTCTCTGCCTGAAAGGGAGATAGCTGCTGGTATCTCTAAGCCTGTATCCCTCAGCTCATAATCTAAAAGGAGACAGTCTACTCCCTTATCCAAACAGCAAATTTTAAGGGAGAATCTGATTGGCTCTGCTTGCATCAAATGCCTGCCCCTAAAATAATTACGGTATCCAGGGAGATTAATGACTCTGCTTGGGCCAGGGCAAGGTCAGATATCCAGCCCTGTGTGTGTTTGGGTTAGTGAGGCAGATGGGCTCAGCCTCCTGGGAACTGCATGCTATAGGTTCATTACAGAGAGCAGGGCTCTGTCTCTGAAGAAGGGGAGAGTAGGCTAGACAGGCAAAACCAACAAGGTCCTCTACAGCTAACTTCAGAAGAATCAGAAAATAGATATCGGTCACAGAGAATTTAAAAGGAAAATTAAACATAGATGTTATTGAAAATTAATTGGGCACACAAGTAAGGCAGGGTCACCATTTAAATAATGAGGTAGAAAACTGAAGACAATTGAAATATCATTTTTAAAAGACTCTTTATTAGTACCAATGAGCTCATTATAATCATTCTTAGGAATGCCCTCTTTTTTAATCCAAGAACCCATGCTTTTGTGGAGTAAAAAAAATGTTAAAGAAAAGGAGTTACAGTTTTCAAATTAGAATGCATGGAAAGCATTTTGAAATCTGTAAAATGCTCTTTCAACTTAAAAGTCAAAAAGCACTTGATCCAGGTTCTTTTAAGCAGATTTTGAAAAGCTACTAGTTTCGTTCACCAGAGTAATTGCATGTTGATTAGTGTCCTTTCCTCCCTTCTCCTCCCCTTCCCTTCCTTCCCCTTCAACATGGAAGAGGCATGTTTAGCTCATTCCATTTAATATTGCATAGAAAACTCAGCAGATCTTAAGTATGAGATTGCACTGATGGAGGCTTTGTGCGCATCGTAGCTAGCACCACTAAACCTAAGAAGGTGATGACTCCGTGATCATCTCCCACTTTCCTCTGCCTCCTCTTGCTATAATGCATCTAGCATTCCTTCATTTCTTTAATAAAGGCACTCTGTATGCATAGTTCAACTAATCACCAAAGAACTGCTGCAATGGCACTTTTCATTTTTCTCTCCGTCTGCCAGAGGTCAGCTAAATCTTCATAACCAGTATTATGGGCCATTGTGGGTTCTAGCCTAAAGCTGTGCTCATCTTCATTCAAGTCCATGACTGTCTCTTCTATTGGAGATTTGGTTTGTAGGTGGATTTGCTCATCAAACATGAGTTATCATTTTGTTCTTTGCTCTGATAGTTCAGAGCTTTTTTTTTTTTTCAGTGAATATTAAGCTTCTTTTTTAGAAATGTGACAGGGGAGAGAAGGAGGGAGAAACAGACTGAGATTGCCTTTGTTAAATATTGCAAGAACTTTTATTTGTAATGATACATTTTATGTCTTTATTTCACTTTTAAAAGGAATTTGGGGCTATTAATTTGTCCATTTCAATAGCAGAAAAGTAAAATATAGATAGGGATATGCTAAGTAACAACTAAGGTCAAACAGCGAGTGGTAAATTTAAAGATTGATGGCCCTGTTTCTGCTATTTGATTTATAATGTTTAGTCTGCAGTGCTATGAGAATGAAGTTGCTGCATTTTTCCCCCAAACAAACAATAAACAAAAAAAGGTATAAAATTTAGTATGTTCCATCTCTAATGAAATATACCAGGGGGAACCCACCTTGTCAGACAGGGTATTTTTATGATAAAAATGTGGTATGATTGAAGGAAATATGAAATGGGATAGCCTTGCATATATCTGAGGGGGAAATTATTTAAGTGGCCGCATAGATTTTCTTACACATTTTGGTACATTTCCCTTTAATTGATCCAGATGGATTATCCTCATGGCACATTCTTAATTTCATGTCCCCAATGCTCCAAAGCAGAAATGCATCTTTGTTCAGATTTTCCTCAAGTTATCTGTGCAAAAATAAACCATACAAAGAGTCCTTGAGTATGTTGTAGGATAAATAGATTATGGGGGCAAGAGAATTACCTCGTGTGTGCAAATGAGACTGTGTGTGAAAGCAAGATAAGCTTCAGGAAGGAAGTAGGCGACTCACATAAGGCGTTTATTGGAACCTTTAAAACCCTTTTTACTGCGCAGGTAAAGGGGGCCGAGATTTAAAACTGTTCAGCCTCGTGAAAAAATAAATAAAAATGAAACATAACATCCACTACAGTACAGAAACGAGTATTACAGTAAAACTTTCTGCTTTTTTTTTTAAGGACTAGAACATTGGCTGTGATCTATTCAGTAAAAAGCACACTGAGGAGTGAGTCTAATAGAAACTCTGGTGGAGAGAGAGTCTTCATGAGGAATAGGGTCCGCTATAATTTCATTCAGTTTTAAAATGTCGCAGGTCTGTGCTCGCTTCGGCAGCGCGTATACTGAAATTGGAATGATACAGAGAATATTAGCATGGCCCCTGCACAGAGATGACACAAAAAAAGAGTAAATAAATAAAAATAAAATAAAATGTCGCAGGTCCTTCCTTCCTTTTTATTTTTATTTATTTTTTAAATCATTGTTGTTGAAAATATTACCTATGTCTCCCTTTTCCCCTCATTGATCTCCTCCAGCCCGCATCCACACCCATGCCCCCGGCTTTCATCACCCTATTGTCTATGTCCATGGGTTATGCATATATGCATACAAGTTCTTTGGTTGATCTCTTCCCACTTCCCCTACCCCACCCCACCCCACCCCACCCCCCCTTTTTGAATTGAAGTGCAGACCTGGGTGTATTTTATTAAAATGATGTTCTGAAGTGATAAAAACCATTTTTGCCTAATCAAGGAGTGAAACAAGCTCTTTGTTATTTCACTGTTATGCTGAGATGTTGGATTGTGCTGCACTCCCCGGCAGCACTGTCTTGGTGCTCCCACGGCCCTGGTTCGCAGCAAGCTTGACACTTACTATGGACACATCGGTTCCCAAACTAGAATGTAAGACCTAGAAGGAAGGACTTTTGGTTCACTTGTGTCTCCATTCCCCTAAAACCGTGGTCACAAACTGCGGCTCGTGAGCCACATGCAGCTCTTTGGCCCCTTGAGTGTGGCTCTTCCACAAAATACCACGGCCTGGGCGAGTCTATTTTGAAGAAGTGGCGTTAGAAGAAGTAAGTTTAAAAAATTTGGCTCTCAAAAGAAATTTCAGACGTACTGTTGATATTTGGTTCTGTTGACTAATGAGTTTGCCGACCACTGGCCTAACATAGCACCACCCAGGTTCCTAGAGAGTATTTGTTAAATAGATATTAACGATGAGGTGATTTTTAAAGTTAGGTTACCACCGTTTTTTAAAAGTTGTACACATATGTCCTTATAAAAAAAACCCCACCTAAATCTTAAATCATGAAAACAAATATTTAAATATTTTCAAAACAGAGTTAAAAAAAATAACCTTGACTTAAATAATATTTATTAGAGATTTTAAAACAATTTGAGAAGTATTTCACACACCGTATGCTTCTATTTTAAAATGTTCTGGCTTTTATATCTGGAAGTTTTCTTCATTTTATAATAAAAAATTATTTATGTGGCGATTTATAAGACTGTTTCACTTTAGATGAGATTATTACAAAATACCTGCAAACACCCATATTAACTGGTTGGTCGCTGTTCCACCCGGTGGTGCTGAAAAGTCAGTCACTTATTTGGGAATAAGGGAATGAATGTCACCATAGCTTTAATAAGGTTGAGTTTTCTTTTATTATTACTAAAAATAATCATTATAATAAAGTAAATAATATTTTATTGAGCACCTACTATGTGTCAGGTATTTTCATCTGAGAATAGATGAAATAAAACAGTCCCATTTTACAGGTGGGGAAACTGAGGGGCTGAGACAATTTAATATTTGTCAAGCTTATGTAGCGGGTGTTGGTAGAAGCAGGGTTTCACTCCAGCACCTCTGACTCCATGTCCTGAGTTCTTTTCACCCACTGACAATAGAAGTAGACGGTGAAAGGAAAACCCTCAGAGGGCTCCTCTTATGACTTCAATCATGCTATTCTTTTTAGAGGGCACGTGGTCATTGCAGCGAAGTTTAACAATGGTCTTTTCCCCTAATGAGTTTACTTAGACCAAGTCAGTTTTATGAGTCAAGGTTCCTGAGTAAGGTACAAAAAATATACACATATTTACTATGATAAAAGGCATGAAAACTAGAATGCTTATATATTTGTATAAATAAATTGCTTGCTTGGTACTTGGATAATTTTGAAGAAGTACCATGAACCTCTCCGCCTTCATCCTCTAGTACACACACTTTGGGGATGGAGGGAGAAGTCTGAGCATGTTATGGTAGATAAAAGGTATATGTATTAAATATCTGAAATTCAGGTTATTCAAAGAAAAGAATAAACAGAATATGTGATACATAACCTCAGCTACTTCTTCCTTGATTTTGATGGATGTTAATTTTCAGATCAATTTTGACATACAGAATAAAAACCATAGCTTTTTGTTTAAATTCCAGATTGATATGATAGGTTATTTGGTTTTAATAATTCCTGCAGTAAGTTCTGTTTTTTTGTGTTTGGATTGACTTCTTTTGTCAGTTTCCAGTGAAGATGGCACTCTCATCCCCTGCTGCATGCAGCCTTTTGTTGTACTGTGGTGTAAATTCCCAGTGACTGACAATGATTAAACACAAGATGAAACTTGAATGGCACTATCTCAAAATCTACTTAAAGCCATGACAGGTATCTGTCTGTAGCAATAGATCCGTTTGGAACACACGAAGAATAAGGAATTGTGACTTTTTTGTGGGTGCATTTCTTTTTTCTTTGAAATCAAGTGGCAAAACTACCCATTTGTTCTGTATCACTAGAACAGCGATATGAATTTCTAAACAGGGTAGGCAATACAAATACACAATTAATTATACTTGAACTTGAAATCTGATAGTTTGCACCACACCTATTTTATACCAGTTGTAATTTTCCCATTTGTATACAGACACTATAGTAACTTAAAAAGAAAGAATGCATAACTGTAATTAAAAAGCGAGCAGTCAAGAAGGTGAAGACGCAAAGAATTAATTGGGATTATGCCTCTCCTCTCTGCATCGATGCGGAAGCTTGGTGATCTGAATTGTCTTCGGCTGTGAGCTAGGACTCCCTCCAACCCCCAAGGCTCTTTAACATTTGTTATTACTTAGCTATTTTATTTGGCAGGCATCCCTTCCATCTCATCTTCTAATGCACTGGCAAGGCTCCTATTGCCAATAGCTTAGTCTACTACTGCTAGGGTAAGCGGCATAGCCGAACATTCTAGCCTCTGCATCCTTCTAAATAATGCATCTGGTTTCCTGTAACTACATGAACCCTTAGACTTTGGTAGGCATGTCTTTGTTAGTCACAGAAAAAGAGTTGGGAGATGAACGATTAGGGAAATAGTTGCAGGCAGTTATTATCACTGATTAGAACCTGACTCCATCATATATGCATTAATCACTGGGTTAATGCTAATGGAATGCTTATGATATTTAGGGTAGACATAAACAAGATATATAAAAAGAATATCTTTGCTGACTGAACTGCGTGCTTAATTCAACATGGAAAAATGCTCATCATGTTAAACTAGGATCTTTTGAACCTCTATTGTCCATAATTAGATCTAATTTGCTCCTTATTTTTAAAATGTCTTTTAGTTTGCAGAGTTTATTGACTTTTTGGGAGTGTGCACACTTGTCCTTAGAACAATAGCGGGATATTAGTTAAATACCTAACACCCCAGGTAGATTGATGGCATGAAAGCCATCATTGGGCAGTCACATTATGACAGTGTTCAGTATGAAAATTATGTTGTAAAGATAAAAAATTCAAATTGATTTAGATATTGAATGAGAAGCAGGTTACTCTGAGCCTTGCATACTTTCATTAAATTTAATTGAAAGGAGGAAAAATCATATTTCTAACTGAACAAGCAATGTTAATTCTGATCATTTTATTTTATTTATTTTTAAAAATATATTTTATTGATTTTTTTACTGAGAGGAAGAGAGAGGGATAGAGAGTTAGAAACATCAATGAGAGAGAAACATCAATCAGCTGCCTCTTGCACACCCCCTACTGGGGATGTGCCCACAACCAAGGTACATGCCCTTGACCAGAATCGAACCTGGGACCCTTGAGTCTGCAGGCTGATGCTCTATCCACTGAGCCAAACCGGTTTTGGCAATTCTGATCATTTTATTATGGATTTCTTTTAATTACCATCAACGGCACATTTCATGTATTTATGAAGATTATAGCTTTTAACTTAAATTGTAAAACTTAAAAACATCTTTAGCTTTTGCCATGTCAGTGATTTTGCAGATCCGAAGTAGTTACCAAACAAATTCTGTCAAATAACTAATCCTTATTTCTTTGACTCATGTTGAACTTCCTCATTGATTAAACTAGTTTCTATAAGCAACCAATTTTTAAATCAAATCATCAGTTCTATATCTGTATGTATGTAATGTAATTTTTTCTTTCGATTTTGACCACAATATATTTTTTTTCTGTTTTGAAAGGTCAAAATATCTGTGAAATTAAAACATTTCCTTAACAATTCAGGAAATTTGATTAACTATACTTTAAAACTGTGCATTGGCATCACCGACAAAGAAGTCTTCAATTCACCATAAAGATAACACTGAAATACATTAATATTTTATTTGATTGATTTATTTTAATTTCCCCATCAAAGACAATCAAACCAATAACTTTTAAAGAAAATAAACCAACTGTCAAATTACTACTCTAGCCTTGTCTGTTTGGTGAGTTTTGTTTTGATGGTTACTGAGGATGGAAATAGATGGAATTTGTTTTATGCTTCTGATTGTCCAACATTTCCAGAGGCCTCTTGACTAGGCATGGTCCCTCTGGAACTGAATCTCTGCATTCTTCTTCTATCACTAGTCAAAACAAAACACTATCAGAGGAAAACATTTTCATAACTGGATCCTGAGTGAAGGAAAAATCTCAGACACTTAGACATGCGTATACAATAAACAGTGTTTCCTGACAGGCTCATTTTTTAAAGTCACTCCACTGTATGTCTACCACACAAACAAAATTAATTATAAGACTATGGGCTCTCACTTTGAAAGAATTTGCATTTGTGCCAGACTGGCATTAGGAAAACTAAGTCCTCCATTAGAATTCGTAACCGTGGAAGCAAGGACTCACTGCAGTATCTTTCTCTCTTTTTCTCTGCCTTGTGTTGGGCCTGGTACTTATTAGATTCTTACTGAATAAATTATTGAATGAATGAATGAATGAATGAATGAAGTTATCAAAGGAAACAGGGACAAGATCAACCTAAAATGTATCTGGAAAAACTGAGAATTAAGACACATGTTTTAAAAACTACATGGGAAATAAGTGACAGACAAGGCATTAATTAACTAACGGCCAGATCTCTCTTTTCACTATAATTTTTAACTTGTTCTAATTTACAATGTTTTCAAATATTGATTTAATTTATTTTAAAAAATGAAGAGAAATTAAATTTTCCCACTCAACTCTGGGTTTAGGGTATGTCTTTCCCCCTCATCTTGTTCATAGTAGGAGAAATCTACAGCAGAAAGGCATCATACTATGTAGTAACTTCAAGTTTTTTGATTCATGTACTTACTGTCAACATCATTAAATGGGTTGGTTTTTATTATGGCCAGAGTTAAGCCACACATCATAATGAAGAGGGCCATCTAATGTTGGAGATTAAATTCTGGTGTTGCAAGAAGGTGCACGTTTCTGAGAAGTAAAAGTTTTATAAATGGAAGTTGTGTTGTGTATATGAGCCTATGTATTACTATCGTCGTAATTGTTCCTGTTCTCTTTTCTTCCTCTTCTCTCTCCTACCTTCAGTCTTGCTTGGGCCCAAGTACTGGAGAGCTCCAAAGAAAAACATTTCTTTTTTTATTGAATTTATTGGAGTACATTGGTTAATAAAATTATATAGGTTTCAGGTATACAATTCTATAATATATCATCTGTCTATTGTATTATGTTTTCACCACCCCAAGTCATGTCTTTCATCAACATTTATCCCTGCATACCTTCTGTCTCATTTCTTATGTTGTCAGTGACCTTTTTTTCTTTTTAAAGACTTCCATTGGTGTACTTTTATAGTATAATTCTCAAGAAGAGAAATAAGGTGCTGGTAGTGAGGATTATAAAGAAGGAAGGACTGATATAAATATTCTACTTGCCACAATGTCCAACCTGCTCTGTTTTTCACAGTCATTCCTCTCTTCTACTTTCCAAGATGACTCAGACCTTACCACTCTCAAAATTTGAATCATGCCTTCCCTCTCAGCAGATAGCCTCACTACTTCAGACAGAAAAGAGACCGTATGATGGAAATTTTTTTATCTTCCTGCTACCAAATCTAGAAGCCCTAGCACAATGTCTGTGAGATAAGTAGCCACTTAGTAAACATTTTTTTTGGGATGCATGTAGATGGAGAGCTAGATAAATTAACGTATATCTTGAATCTTTAGAAATAGTGGCTATTTTTATTATATATATAAGACAGTGACCTTAAATATGAAATCTACTTTTGAGAAGCAGGTCATCCTTGGGATTTGTACATTTTACCTGCCAGACTGTGAGATGAAGTTAGTTTAAATGCTGAGCAGCAAATTTACAAATCAGTTGCTGCATGTTGGCTGAATTTCAATAATATCATTTCATTTTTGAGGTGGACAACTCAAGCATTTAGTCTTGATTTTTTCACAACATATTTACCACTGAAGCAATTATTTTGTACCTATTTGACAGCCATAGGTTATTTTAAAACCACCTGACTCTAGAAGTACAGCTAACTCTGAGCCTGAGATGCCTAAAAATGTGTTACCTTTAATTGTACTTTTATATCTTTTTTAAATTTCAGAAATCTCTACCTGCTGTTCTTTTGCATCACCAAATGCTTAGGTACCTAGGAAAACTGCTTAAGTATAGTATTTCTTTTTCTTTTTTATTTATTTATTGTCTAAAGTTTTACATGTGTCTCCTTTTCCCCCGATTGACCCCCGCCCCCAGCCATTCCCATCCCAGGCAAGCCCCCCACCGCCCCAGTGTCTGTGTCCATTGGTTATGCTAGTATGCATGCATACAAGTCCTTTGGTTGCTCTCTAACCCCACCCTCCTCCCCTGCCATTTGTCTCTGGATCTGTTTTTATTCATCAGTTTATGTTGATCATTATATTAGTGAGATCATGTGATATTTATCTTTCTCTGACTGACTTATTTCACTTAGCATAATGCTCTCCAGTTCCATCCATGCTGTTACAAATGGTAAAAGTTCCTTCTTTTTTATAGCGGCATAGTATTCCATTGTGTAGATGTACCAAATTTTTTTTTTTTTATCCACTCATCTGCTGATGGGCACTTAGGTTGTTTCCAAATCTTAGCTATTGTGAATTGTGCTGCTATGAACATATGGGTGCATATATCCTTTCTGATTGGTGTTTCTGGTTTCTTGGGATATAGTCCTAGAAGTGTTATTACTGGGTCAAATGGGAGTTCCATTTTTAACTTTGTGAGGAAACGCCATACTGTCTTGCATTCCCACCAGCAGTGTAAGAGGGTTCCTTTTTCTCCACATCCTCGCCAGCACTTGTCGTTTGTTGATTTGTTGTCGATAGCCATTCTGGCAGGTGTGAGATGGTATTGATCTCAGTAGTTTCTTTGGCTTTTAGGGTGTGAATGGTTAACAATAATTTAACTTTTGATATACCCACTCACAATTTTTTTCCTTGGAGTCTTTTGTAGGTGAAAGGGAAGAATGAGGGGGATCCTTTTGGATGACTTTGATATTGATCAGTATAGACTGCAGTAGTAAACATTTGAAAGGTCAGGATGGAAGAAAAAAAGGGGGCTAAATTCAGGTTTTTAATCTGGGGTGAAGAGGACTTAACCTGAAAATGGGCTGTCTGACCTCCAGTGACAGTGATGGCAAAACCTCAAAGAAGAATTTTTGAGAAACACTTCTGAAGATTTATGTTCCATTTGAGAAGGCTGTTTGGAAGCCTTCTGAACCATTTCAATTAAGCTTTCCTTCTTATGGGAGGTATATGGGGGCAGAAAGAAGCATCTGGTTGAGACTCTGCACTGCAGTGATATGTAAAAGAAGTACTTTTCCTGCTAGGTTAAATTACTCTGCAGGCCTCTTGCTGTCAGTATCATGATTTAGTTAAATACAGATGCTTTTAGAGGGGCTTTGTACTGCATCATAAATATTTACTAGTTTTATAAGATATCTGTATGCATAGCTGGGTGGGAAGAACAGCCGTGGAGAAGCTCAACCTCCCTCTACATCAGAACCTTTGGCCTTATTGTGTCCCCTGACCAGTTGACCATTGGAAAAGATATTGTCAAGATGGGAATGTCACTAACAATAAAAAGATTCTATTTTTTCCCAACAGAATGAAGCTTACTGTCTAACCCTTCTGATTTTGTCAGGAGTGTGAACTTTACAAGTTTCCTAGTCACATTATTCATAGGTGTTCCAATCCCCTAATGATTAAAGTATAGCATAAAAAAATACCTTCTCAATAAATAAATGGTATGGGGGGAGGGGTCAGGAAAAGGTCTTAGATTTTCTGAGGCAACTAATGGTTTGTCATATCAAGATACTTCACTGTCATTTGATAATGGTTCTGATTATATGGATCTTATATTCTTAACATAATATTAACATTCATCTTAAAAGTCAATGTCTTGAGTTCCGGTCGCCGAGAAGGGACCATCAGACCACCGCAGTTGTCGCCATATCTGGAATTTCTGGCCCTTTTCTCTTTGCCTTAAATTCGGGTGTCTTTTATGAATAATCAAAAGCAGCAAAAGCCAACGCTATCAGACCAGCGTTTTAAAACCAGAAAAGAGATGAAAAAGAGAGGTTTGACCCTACTCAGTTTTAAGACTGTATTGTTCAAGGCTTAAGTGAAACTGGTACTGATTTGGAAGCAGTAGCAAAGTTTCTTGGTGCTTCTGAAGCAAAACTTGATTACCGCCGATATGCAGAAACACTCTTTGACATCGTGGTGGCCGGGGGAATGCTGGTCCCAGGTGGTACACTGGCAGATGACATGATGCGTACAGATGTCTGTGTGTTTGCATCACAAGAAGACCTAGAGACCATGCAAGCATTTGCTCGGGTTTTTAACAAGTTAATCAGGCGCTACAAATACCTGGAGAAAGGTTTTGAAGATGAAGTGAAAGAGCTGCTGCTGTTCTGAAAGGGTTTTCCGAGTCGGAGAGGAACAAGCTGGCTATGTGGACTGGTGTTCTTCTGGCTAATGAAACAATGCATCCATTCTTAATAGCCTTTATAGTGAGAATTTGGTTAAAGAAGGGGTTTCAGCAGCTTTTGCTGTAAAGCTCTTTAAATCATGGATAAGTGAAAAAGACATCAATGCAGTAGCTTCAAGTCTTCGGAAAGTCAGCATGGATAACAGACTGATGGAACTTTTTCCTGCCAATAAACAAAGCGTTGAACACTTCACAAAGTATTTCACTGAGGCGGGTTTAAAAGAGCTTTCAGAATATGTTCGGAATCAGCAAACCATAGGCGCTTGTAAAGAACTCCAGAAAGAGCTTCAAGAACAGATGTCCCGTAGTGATCCATTTAAGGATATAATTTTGTATGTCAAGGAGGAGATGAAAAAAACACACAAAACAACATCCCAGAACCGATTGTCATTGGATGAATCTGGTCCAGTGTAATGAGCACCATGGAGCTTGTAGCAGAGGAAGCCATCAAACACTTGAAGCAACACAGCCCTCTCCTTGCTGCTGCCTTCACTACTCAAGGTCAGGCTGAGCTGACTCTGTTACTGAAGATTCAGGAGTATTGCTATGATAACATTCATTTCATGAAACCTTCCAGAAAATAGTGGTGCCGTTTTATAAAGCTGAACTCCTGAGTGAGGAGCCCATTCTGAAATGGTACAAAGATGTGCATGTTGCAAAGGGGAAAGGTGTCTTCTTTGAACAAGTGAAAAAGTTTGTGGAGTGGCTCAAAAATGCTGAGGACGAATCTGAGTCTGAAGCTGAAGAAGGCGACTGGATTTTGAAACGACACCCTCAGTAAAGCAAACGGGAGTTGGAGATAAAATGTCATGTCTCATGTGTCCTGGTTCTTACATCTTCCTACCTCCCTATATCAAGCATGATATAAGGGCTTTCATGGCAAATTTTATTTTAACTGTTTCTATGGTTACTGGAAATGTTGGGTTTGGTTTCTAAAACCATGTTTTAAGTAGCAACAGGAGCTGTAGATTTGAATCTAACGTTGCATTAGTCTTGTCAGTTATCTTCTACCTCCTGTATTTTCTACTGTAATAATGTAATTTAAGGCCTTCCACAATGAACAGTTCACTTTTTTCCTGGGTTTTCTATATAAACAGTTTTCAAGATATGATTTGGTTAAAAATAATTTGTTATAAAAATTCTGTTTGCAAATTAAACTGTAAAAATATCCAAAGTATCAAAACAAAACAAAACAAAAAATAGTCACTTTCTTAAAGTAAGAGTAGTAGGAGAAGGTGGTGGGGATGGGGCATGTAGTGGAGGGAGGAAGAGATGTAAACTGATGCAGGTTACTGAATGTGGAATTGGTAGGTACTTGGCGGGGGGTGGGGGAGCATTGGCTAAGGAGTTTTTAATATTAAAACTTACTACAGTAGATTAAGATGGGTTCTCTGCCCTATATGGTGGCCAGAAATAGCCATGAAAAAAGTTTTTTCAAAAGGTTTATCAGCATTTTAATTATAGAATTTTTAAACATACAGAAAAGTTATATGAATTGTACAGTAAACAACTTAAGCCCACTATCTAGATTTTACACTTGACATTTTGCTTTATCACATATTATCTATCCTTCAACCTTTTTTATGTTTGATGCAATTTTAAGTAAGTTGCACTCCTGAGTGCATTTTCTCCCCAAAAATCCCAGTATGCATGATACATTTATTTTATTACATTCTCTAAAAGAATATATAGGTGAAGGATTAGGCTAACAAATAGAATATAGGTTTCTCTGAAGTGAGTCATCATATTTGGACCTGGCATTTTCTAGTCATGATATTTCAGAGCAGAATCCAGTCATCAGCAGCTTTCTTTTTCCTATTCCTGACAATCCCTCCTCCCCTGTGCCAGCCTTCTATTTCTCCAAATTAAAAGAAGAAGGCACCTTGGCTCACCAACTCTCAGGTATTAGCAATTCCTGATGCTGTGTGTTTTTGAACCTTTGCAATAATGTGAGGCTGATTCCTATTTCGGGGTGACTGTCCTGGACTTAAGCTCCCTTCCATCCACTAGAGTCTCTTTATCCCATACCTTCCCATGTAAGCATAAACTTCACTGTAATGTTTTAATTGTTAATTTCTGATCTCCAACCTGTTCTCAATGAAAGTTTTGGGGCTCAACAGCCCACATTCTGTGTGTCCCCTCACTGTGATGAAATGCTGTTGAATAACTGAGTTCAAATGTGAATATTAGTCTCTGAAAAACATTCAGAAAAAGGGTCTGAATGTTCTGCAATATTGTGACCAAAAGTAGTGTTGGGAGCATTAAATAAAGTAAACTTCCAAATAGACAGTCACGGTGAAAGGTCAAAGTGAGATATATCTAGCCCCAGCCAGATTTGTTCAGTGGTTAGAGTGTCGGCCATCAGACAGATGCGTCATGGGTTCAATTCCCAGTCAAGGGCACATACCTCTATTGCAGGCTCCATCCACGGCCCCATGGTGTGTATGCAGGAGGCAACTAGTAAATGTGTCTTTTCACATAGATGTTTCTCTCACTCTATGTCTCCCTCCGCCCTCCCTTCTACTCTCTCTCTAAAGATCAATGGAAAAAAGAAAGTGAGATATATCTACAGACATAATCCATGGTAGTAGTGAGAGAAAATCTAAACTGTCCACTCTACTGTTCCTTTCTATCTAATTGGCAGAACGTAACCAAAGAGCTTTCTTTTGAAGAAATGAATTGAAAGGGGAGGAGCAATAGACATGAATTATACTCATGATTCTGAAATTAATGTTGGTGTGACTCCAGGAACATTATTTTTACCCTCTGGGACATTTTTTCTTCTTGTATAAAATAAAACTTATGGGTAAGGCCTAGTCTCTTTACCTCCAATATTCAGCCAGTGAAAAAATTTAATTATTTTTGAGATTACAGTTTATCTTTGTGTTAAGCCTAAATCCTTTATTTTCAAATAATTTCTGAAATAGAAAGAAAGGAAATAAACAGTCATTCTTAAACAATTCTGATTGGAAGGTTTGAATTGGAGGTCAAATCATATGATATTTTTATCTTTCAGCTTTCACATTTATATTTTTAAAGGAATTAAAAGTGTAACAATGCAGAAAAAGTTTCCATCCTTTGGACTGGGAAGCAGCAGAAAAATAGGATGCTGCCATTGGATTTTAAATGAGATTCTTCATGTCTCTGAGCATCAAAAGGCTGTGACCTTACAACAGTATTGCTGGTTGGATGACTCACTCGGAATGCCAAATCAGTGCTGGAGACTGCATATGTACTCCTCCATTTTTTCCCTTTGGTGCAACCTTATATTTTTATTTTTTCAGCAGAAAGTAGAGAGAACTGGGTAGCCTCTAAGGAAAATGTAAATCAAACTAACACATTTCTACCAAGAGCATTTGTAATAGTGATATGCTGTACTATCCACTGCATTTCTGGATAGATTTGGGGACCAGTTTATAGACTCAGCTGACAAGCAATTGAACTCTAAACGAATAGCTACTGCCTAAATCAGGTTCAATTCCTTTCATTTTATAAACTT
The DNA here is from genome assembly GCF_951640355.1 of Cnephaeus nilssonii. Taxonomy (NCBI): domain Eukaryota; kingdom Metazoa; phylum Chordata; class Mammalia; order Chiroptera; family Vespertilionidae; genus Cnephaeus; species Cnephaeus nilssonii. The sequence continues at coordinate 19,163,380 of NC_137079.1, forward strand.
TATGGAATTTGTATTAAACTAGCATTGATTATCAGAGGCAGTTTCCCCTTATTTTTTATTTATTTTTCTGCATCAAAGTACAGTCTTTATTGTTTTATTTAAATGAGATTGTACATGTACATGCACACAAAAGTCCAAATTACTCCTTGTACATTTGCTATATGTCTTGAGGGTAAAATAAACAAATTCTAAGTTGTGATGCCTTGTGCTGTGAACTTAACTTATAGTTGTGAATATTAATGAAACAAAGCAAATGTATTTGTTTAATGTAACTAATACATACATTGCTCTAGTCAACATTATAAAAGACCATCCATTTATACAACATCAGAATAGTCACTATAAAGGTAATTTTCCTTCGGATTTTTCTTCTTTCTGTTATTCAAACACACAGAGTATTTTAACATTATTTCCATTTATTCACACGAGTAAAATTCTATCTGAACTACCCGTATCTTTAAGACATTTTCATATAGTTTACGCATCGCCCTTTAGTTGAGTTTCCATATTGATACATTCATTCAACAGTACTTACTGTGTGCCAGACATGTCCTAGGTAGTGGAGATATAGTGATGGAAACAGACACAGTTCTTGCCCTTATGGAACTTGCATTCTGGTGGTAAGTTTATCACATGTTTCATAACAAAACACACTGTAGAGGAAATACTGGTAATTCAGAAATACTGCCACTTTCCTCCATCCTTTGCTCATAATTCTAGTAATTCCTAAATAGGCAATGGATGGAGTTGAACAATGAGAAATAATATTTTAACTATGTAAAATGGCATAGTTATAAACCTTTCTCATTTTTTCATAAAACTATTTTAAATTGAAACTCTCAAGGACATATCACTTTATTATATTTTTATTTGTACTTTGAAGTTTCTTGAGATGCAGTATTGCATCAGCAACATCAATCACTTCAGAGTTCATAATTAATCATTGTCAGAGATTTAATGCCACGTGGCCTACTGAGATTTTGTAGAAGGGCAGCCTACACATAAAAAAGTCTCATTATTTTAGTGCAGTCCACTCGTAAAACAAGTCATATAGAACATGTTTTCCTTTTAAAATTAAGTGTGGGAGAAGCTGAAGCTATGATGCATATCCACTTAATTTTTATTATTGAGTTGGAATTCACTTAACATAAAATTATCTATATTAATGTTAACAATTTATTCTATTTATCACAATTGTCGAGCAACCACCATCTCCATCTAGTTTCAAAACATGCCCAGTATAATTTTAAAAGAAAAGTGACTTGTAAAATTAAAAATAAAATAAACAGTGGCTGCTTGTAATCGATGATTTTACTTATGGGGAGTGAGAAATTAATAAGTTCTCCCAAAGTAAAGTAGACTCTTTATAACTATCCCATTTAATAAAAATATCTTCCTACATCAAATTCTCACATTCTCATCTTTGAGATCATTTACTGTATCTTGTGCTACAAGGGATCTGAACTCATAAAGAACACAATGTGCCAGAGTAAATTGATCATCTTGGTACGAAATGAGAGCACAGACGCACAGTCAATATCAAACATTTAAACAGTGTCTCACAAAATAATTCTTGAAATTAAGTCAAATTGTCTTCTATGAGTAAATTTTCACTGGATAAGAATAAGGTATAATCAGAGTCTTGACTAAGCCTCAAAGTGGGGAGTAAAATAGCTGCCCACTAAGGTGAAATGAGTTTCATCTCACCTGTTTAGAATTATGTATAATGTAAAACGTCAAAGACCACATTGATTAGGTTTACCCTCAGAAAACTTTTCTGTTTAGCCGATAAGAGAAGAATTATAGAAAAAAAAACAGTTAAATTTTGGTTTATTCCCAATTTTTCATCCACTGAAAAGATCTGTGGTGGCTGAGTTAAGTATAATTGGGGTAACCGAGTTTCACTAGAACAAGATACATTCATGGAAAGCTTATTTTGGATCAATCAGAAAAATTTTATAAGGATGCATCTGAACTGAACATTAAAATATCTGAAGAAATGGAGGAGATTATAGAAGGTATATTAAATAGGCAGATGGTATGAAAAATGTCTGCCAATTTATTAGAAGTGGCATAATCTATATAATTCAATCTCAGTGAAAATAAAACCAAACAAAATGTATTGAAGAAATAGCATAGCTCTAGGTTTGGGACAACTAGGTATTGATAAATCCGACCTTCAAAGAATTACTTTCTTCAGTCCTATATACAAGACATAATTAAATAATAACACCAACTGTGAAGATATGCCCCAATAATGGCATGGTTAGGACATGCTGGGTATGTGGCTTGGAAGCAAGAAGGGCTCCAGGGAGGAGCTGAGACCTGAGTTGGAGGTTAGTTTTCAGATGGGTGTGTAGAGGCAAATGGATCCATTTGCATACTCTGTCCTCTCTCTCTCATTAGAAGCAGCACGTTTTTAAGGTTACCGTCAGGTCCTGAAGGTTTCTTGTGAGATAATGATTTCATAATTCATTAGCAAATAAATCATTATAACTTCTACATAGTCATCTCCAAAGATTGTCATCCCAAAATAAAATTACTGCTGTCATTGTGGCATTAGATACCCCAAAGTAAATTCTGTTTTATAAGCCATAAAATTTAGGAGCAAGGATAAATGCCATTTTTAAATATTTTAAGAGTGAAGTAGCCAAATATTTTAAGAGTGAAATAGCCAAAATACTGGGGGAAAAATCAAAAGAGAAAAGAAGTTTGGGTAATATGGTCAAAAGCAAAATGGCATTTATCAGCCTCTTTCATCTGCTGGAGCTATGCTAAATACTTCTGATAATAGAATACATAAAATTATTACAGAACCAAAGAGCTTAGTTTGAATTGAGGTAGCAGAGGAATTTGAGTATCTTTTATCTGATGGTATAATAGAATTTTTCTTCAGTGAAGCTGGTTTAGAAAGAAGCTGGAATATTATGTAAGTGGATCAGAAATAGTGTTTTTGAAAAGTCAAATATCTTTCTATATTACTTTGTCTGCTCTTGACTTGGATTGACGTACTAATATTTACTTCCTTAGCTTCTATGGTGGATTATTTGATTCTTTGTCCCTCGTCCATAAAGATGTATTTGTCCCATCCTTGAATCTCAGGTGGCACTGTGACTGCTTAACCAATAGGATGCAGTGGAAATAACCTGTGCCTATTCCAGATCGAGACTTTAGGAGGCCTGGCAGCTTGCACTTCCTCCCTCTAGGAATGCTTCCTCTCAGAATCCAGCTGCCACACTGAGAAGCCCAGCCACTTAGAGAGGCCACATGTTGGTGCACCATCTGCCAATCCCAGCTGGGCTCCCAGCTGACATCTGGCATCAGCTGCCAGTTGTGTGTGAGCCATCTTCAATGTCTCAGCCCAATTGCATCTCCAGCTGTTTCAGCCCCAGCTGCCATCAAATGGAGCAGAAGAACCACTCAGCTGAACCCAGTAAACCTGCAGTCTAGTGAGATAATATACAATGGTTGATATTTCTGGACAGTTTATTTCGTAGCAATACAGAACTGAAATAGCTTTCCAAAGAAAATCCTCAAACTGGGACTGCAGAAGAGTTCATTTCATCTAAACTATAAATAGATAATATTTAAATAGCCTGTGCTTAATCCTTACAATGTCTGAAAATCAGCAGGCAAAATTTTAGAGGGCTATTATTTTTGGAAACTAGGTGCCTTTAAATTCGTTTACTAATTACTTTAAGGGAATGGCTATTTCAGTGTTTCACTTTCTGGTTTGCTTATTCTTCCATTGAAGTGATAGGTAAGCAATACATAATCACATGTGTTCTTTTGATTAAAAAAGAGATGCAATATTTTTCATCAGAAATAGCATGAGTCAGACTTTTGCTCAGATCTTGATCCTGTAGCTTAAATAGCTCTTTGTCTACGGCCAAGTGACCTAAGCTGCCTCAGTCTGTTAATAGGTACTGTACAGGATTTGTGATGATAAAAAACAACAACAATGTATGTTAAGAACCAGGCAGAGTTTCTGACACAAAGATAAGAGCTCAATAAATGTAACTTTTGTTGTTATCTAGGAGGTGGTAATGTGGTTTTTAAAGGGTAGTAAAAAATTGTCTCTTGTTCCCTTTTAAGGAGTCATTGAAATAAGGGTGAAGTCTAAAGAATTAAATTGATATCTCTTTGCATTTCTTCCTACAAACAGGCATGTTTTATCTGAAGGAAACTCTGATCCCATATACACTACCCTTCCTCACATCATTATTGCTAAAGAGGATTTGATAAAGGGTTAAAGGCAACTTCTGGCTCCTATTCTCAAGGACAGAACTCATGGAGAATTCCTTTTATTATTTACCTGCTGTCCTACTCCCTTTCCTCCGTTACAGTCACCTTCCATTTTGGTAGGAAACAACTTTATAGGATGCAGGCTTTCCGCAAGCTGATCTGAGCTTCTAGGTGCTATAGGGGTCTGGTCCATGTACACATGCCGCAGTCTGAGTTGTGTAGTCCAGGAGAAAGAACAGCTGTGCCAGCCCACAGGTCTGTCTGTTTTGTCCTAGCCTATGTATGATGCGTTGTTTTCCTTTGTTAAGTGCTGGGTGTCTTTGATATGACAGCTAGTGCTTATTAATATCTTTGTCTGCTACTTATGTCTGATCCTAATGGTTAAGGAGAGGTGAGTAGTTGTTATTTGTGCAAGTTAAGGACCACTTTTCTTTTTTTAAAAATATATTTTATTGATTTTTTACAGAGAGGGAGAGGGACAGAGAGTTAGAAACATCGATGAGAGAGAAACATCGATCAGCTGCCTCTTGCACACCCCCTACTGGGGATGTGCCGGCAACCAAGGTACATGCCCTTGACCGGAATCGAACCTGGGACCCTTGAGTCCGCAGGCCAACGCTCTATCCACTGAGCCAAACCGGTTTCGGCTAGGACCACTTTTCTTAACTACAGGTTACTATTCTTGGGATCTTTCTTCCCTGTCTGACTTGGGCTACCTGCATCCCATTTTGGTCTTTGAAATTTAGATGACCTTGTCTGTGGATGAAATGCCAATCTATTATACTTGAGTGAAATATTGGTTGGAGGTAGAATTGAGGAGTTAAGTGCCACATATTTAGCCTGAGTGATATTTAAAGGAATTATAAATTACCCTAACTTAGCATAAGCAATTCATTGCTTGTATTGGTTTTGAATATTTACATGAATATTGATACTTAAAATCTTAATACCTCTCAGTATGAATACTGTAAATGCTTCAATATAGATTTTCTATGGAGTGAAGTTTCATGTCCATTGCTAGAATCCTTAAGAAAATTCTCACTACTTTCAAATCAAATAGTTAAAGCTAGAACTTAAGCATAATAATTATTTTAAGATACCAGTTACTGGGATATAAGTGTAGGTTATGCACAGGTGAACTTTAGGATAGCTCATTTTGCTCATAAGCTTGTCATAGTCATAATCATGGTTATTTAAATTAGTTTGAGCATTTGTTGTGTTAGCTATAGTACTGCAAACACATTTTAAGATGTTATTATTCTTTTAACTTTATAATTACAGACTCATTTCATTTTGAAAGAAATAATAATATTCTAATTCCATGCCCACTTAAAAGCTGAAAAATAATCTACAGCAGTGAAGACTGCACTACACAAAATTGAATGTGCTTAAAGCGGATTTCCTCAGGACTCCAGCCTTAAATTTTATTGCTCCTGAGACTCATATGATGGTTATATAATATAGATTTAGAGAACTTTTTTAAGTCTCCTGTTGACATAGGTGAGCAAAATGCTTCCTTGGAAACCATTCAATGTCCAGTCACAGTACAGCGTGGGTTAAAGGGCCAGATGCATACTGTGTGCATTGATGTGTAATGATCGGCAAGTTCAGGGAGCCTGTCTCTGTTAAGGATAGTGCATTTCTTTTGGTCTTCTAACGACTGCTCTTTTAAAATAGGGGAAAATCAGCATTGAAACTATCTAAGGTAAAGCTACTGAAACCTAACCCCAAAAGGCATGCTCTCACAAAAAAACTCTGCTTAGTTCTTGCAGTGCAGTTATAGCCGTGGACATGTGGTACACATTACCTCGCCCAGGGAATTCAAACCTCCGCAGTGTGGAGTCACAGTGAAGGCTAATTTCAAAATGAAGTGGTAGCCTTTGCTCCCTGGGTAGCTCTGTTACTTACCAGTGTTTCTTATTAGCTTGCCATTAGTCTAGGGCTGCTGTGGGTGGGACAGGGAAATGGAAATTTAAAGGGGACCGGAGTTAGGATATATATATAAACCTCTCTCCCGTGCCCAGCAGCCCCCTCCTCCAGCAGCCCCCTCCTCCAGCACACACTCAGCACTTTGCACTGGGCATTACAAAGTCTCACACAATCTTTATGCAAAGGGCTGGAGGCAGAGCTGTCCATGGTTAGCAAAAACGTCCTAACTGTCGGTTGAAAATCCGGTAATAACAGTCCTCTTGGTGAACAAAACTTATTAGAGGGCTGGGGAAGGAACGCGAGCTCTCAGCAGCAGGCAGGAGAAATTGCTGTTGCAAAGCTTACCTCTCTGGGGAGGAATCAGATATCAGACTTTGCCAAGCCTCAGGTCCAACCCATACGGTCCCACCTACAGCCCCCACCCTATCCCAGCTTTGTTAGATTGCTAAGCATTGATCGCTGGCTTTTCTCTGACCCAACCGTGGGTGAAGGCAAGAGCCAGCAAGACTGAAAGCAAACAAGGCGGGGGGTGGAAGGCTGGGGCGGTTTTTGCAGAGAAAAAGAGAGAAAGAAAAGGGGTGGGGGCCGTGGGGACTAAGCTTAACTGGTGCCTGCCTGCTTCTCTTTGATTTGATGGCCTTTATTCCTTCTAATTGGATAAAATAGGAAGTCACTGGCAGTCCTGTGTTGCTGGGGATCCTGATCTTACTCAGCCCAGCCAGCAGCTCTGGAGTGCGGATAGAGGAGGGTGGGGGCTGGGAGAGGAGGGAGGAAAAAGGAAGAGACTCAAAGAGAGAGAGAGAGAACGTCTTTGAAAGAGGAGGGGAAAGGAAGAGCAAGAGACTATGAAGAAAGGGAGAGCCGCAGAGGAAGAAAGTGAATGAGCGCTCAAGAAGCACAAAGAGGAGTGGTTGGGGGTGAGGGCGGAGGCAGGGCGGGGAGGGGAGTCACCGCCCCTCCTGGCCGCACTCTTCCCTTCGGGTCCCTGGCGAGGATGCTGCTTGCAGTGATGCTCGGAGGGCAGGCACCTGCTGCTCTGTAATGATTCAGCCCCGTTCCGCCGTCGCATTAACACTACAGGATGCTGTTGCTACTGTCACTGCTGCCTCTCCTGCCGCCGCCGCTGCTGCCGCCGCCGCCGCCAGCGCTGGTCCTGCTTCTGCTCCTACTTCTCCTGCATGACAGTTGTTTTCTCCATCTGAGCAGATACCAGCTTCAGATGCTCGAGGTGAGGAACATGCCTTTCAGTTTGGGCTACTGGTTTACTTAATCGACCCACCATCAGCCGGGTTTCTATTTTGGCCCCATGTCCTCTGGACCAGCCGGGATGGTTTGGAGAAGCATTTAAAAGAACTGCCAAAGTGGCCCCCCAAAACAGCGGTAAAGAATTACAATATACTTTTATTTGGTAGTTGCTAGAGGCTTCCCCCCTGCCCCCGTCCTGCCTCCTGAACTCCTCTTGCTTGTGATAATGGCCTTGGACTTGGACGACTTATCGATTTCCCCCTGTAAGATGCTGTATCATTTGGTTGGGGGGGGCTCTGCATGGTAATGGACCGTGAGAGAGGCCAGGCCTTCTGGAGGTGAGCCGATGGAGATCTATTCCCCAGACATGTCTGAGGGGGCCCCCGAGAGGTCCTCCAGCCCCTCCACTCAGCTGAGTGCAGACCCGTCTCTGGATGGGCTTCCGGCAGCAGAAGACATGCCAGAGACCCAGACTGAAGATGGGAGAAGCCCCGGCCTCGTGGGCCTGGCGGTGCCCTGCTGCGTCTGCCTGGAAGCCGAGCGCCTGCGAGGTTGTCTCAACTCGGAAAAGATCTGCATTGTCCCCATTCTGGCTTGCCTGGTCAGCCTCTGCCTCTGCATTGCCGGCCTCAAGTGGGTCTTTGTGGACAAGATATTTGAGTACGACTCCCCCACTCACCTTGACCCTGGGGGGTTAGGCCAGGACCCCATTATTTCTCTGGATCCAACTGCTGCCTCAGCGGTGTGGGTAGCATCTGAGGCATACACTTCACCTGTCTCTAGGGCTCAGTCTGAAACTGAGGTTCAAGTTACACTGCAAGTTGACAATGCTCTTGTGTCCTCTGAACCGTCCGCGGTACCCACCCCGAAGAATCGTGTTTTTGCCTTTTCTTTCTTGCCGTCCACTGCACCGTCCTTCCCTCCCCCCACTCGGAACCCCGAGGTGAGAACACCCAAGTCAGCAACTCAGCCACAAACAACAGAAACTAATCTCCAAACTGCTCCTAAACTTTGTAAGTAGAGAGAGAGGTGATGGTGAATAAAGGCCAGGGGGTGGGCTCGAGGTCCTACAAAGTGTTCTCCAGAGCATGCAGCTGTTTTCTTTTCTTCTTGCGCTCTAATTGCATGGTTCGGTTTAAGCCTATCATGTGACTGGGATGCTTCGGGTGGCGTTGAAGAGATGAGTAAAAAGATCTGGCAAACTGCTGGCATGAATCAGTGCTCTAATAGCAACTCCTTCTAGCTGGATTGTTAAATCTGGGGTGGGGGACCCAAACTTCAGCATCTTCAGGTCATGCTTGAATATAACTTAAATTCAATTTATTTCTAACATTTTTTTGAAATTAAAATATCAGATCATCATTTATTCATGTAAGTGTGACTTCCATATAGCAGTGAGTATGATTTTGTGTCTTTCTTTCCCCCATATCATCTTCCCGTTACCTCTCTTCATCTTTCAGTCCCCCTCTGCCTCTCAGCAATCTCCATCCCCATCTCTTCTTCCTTAACCACCTCTCCCCACGTCTGTATTTCAATCGGTTCTTCCCGATCCGGCATCAAGTCTTTAGACATTTACAGTGCTCACCTCTCACTGCCATCGGATGATTGGTGTCCTACCCAGATTGTAGTTTTGGTTACTGGGCACTTATTAGGGGCAGCCTTATTCTATTCAAGATATAATACAATCCTGCATGAGAGGATTTTCCCAGATTGCTCTTGTCTTCTGTAATCAAATGTTTAAGTAGCGTCCTTGTCGGTCATTACAAAGTACAAGGCCCATTAGTAAGGTACGTCGCTGTTTTTCAGGCATGTGTCCTTTGCTTGTCAGGTTGCAGCAGCCCAGCTTAATAACCTGGGAGAGAGGGAGCCCACGCTTTCAAAACAATACAGAACAGTATGCTGCTGCTTGCCCTGGCTCATCGCAATGCTCTCTAATGGAAAGTTGACAAGGATGAAACCATGACTAGTCAGAATGTTGTAAACATCAATAGAAAAGGGAAGAGTTTTCTATTGCTTTTTAAAAATGTTTCTAATTTACTTTTGTTTATCTCCTATCACTATTTTCCATTGATGAATATGTCCTTAGTAGAACAGTGTAAAAGATCAGAGAACTTGGTTCTTAGTAACGTACGTGAAATCTCTTAGAGTTAAAGGTGAGTTGAGGATAAGGATTCAGTGATGAAATACTCCTCCTTCTGCTTCCCTCTCGATAGTAATAAAGAATAAAGAATATCTCTTCCAGACATTATGGTCAGGATGAGGTAGAGCCCGTGTGTTATAGAAACACAGGAGAACTTGATTTCTGCTTGTGATTCCAGACTGTTTCTTACACACCAGTTTCACTGGCAAAGGTTTAAAAAAAAAGAGAGAGAGGCTTGTTTTTCAGGTGTAATTAGGGAAGAAGCCTCTTTCTGCAGACACTGCTTTGTATCTTTATCAAATCCCTGAAGCATCATTAAAGGTCTGACAGACATCACTGCATTCACCGCCTCTTCCCACCTGGCAAAGTGACCGGGAAATAATACCCAGATGAAATGACAGGCTATAAAAAGCAAGTACAGATCCTGCAAGGAGAAGCAAAATTCACCGAGAGGACAAGGTTACTCCTTTGTCTTGAGCATTTTAAACTTGTCTTGACTTGAAACGGGGCCGCATAGGTTTACTGGCCCAGTAAAGGAATAGGAAGCCTTTGGAAAAACTTGTCAGCTAAATTCTGTAATTTTGTCATTGGAAGAAAACAAGCAAACAAAGGGAAACATCCAGCACATTTTCCTGATCTAGGACCTATCAAAAAGTATATGGTGACTTTATGAGAAATGAATGTGTAAGGCAAATTATTCTGTTAAGTGTTTTAGTACATTATACATTCCATATAGTTTCTTTAAACATTTTTTTTTTTGCAAGCCAGGGCATTGATTTTCTGGCATTTGCATTGAGTGGAAAAGATTTAGTGCTGCCTAAAAGCATCACAGTGACCAGTGCCGGCCCGATGCACAGCTGCACCTTCGGAAGTGCATTGGAAATAAGCCTGGAAACGCAGTCTGGGAAGTAGTTTTCTCCTGGAAAGTTAGCGATGGACAGTTGGTGAACACTGTACAGCATATATGGTTTTCTGTGTGGGAAACTCTGTGTTAATTTTTTTTAGTAGTGCCTAAAGACAAATGATTCGTATCTCAAAAATTGTGAGTCTTTTTTGTTAAAGGTTGGTCCTTGGAGCTTTGTTTGCAGACAATCATAAGTGGTCATGTTGGTTGTTTAAAAAAGCTTGTAACCATCAACTAAAGGGAAGCAAAGGAAAAAAAAAAAAGGCTTGGAACTGAATTTTGTGCTTTTGTAATCTCTTTCATTTTTTTCCTTTTCATCTAAGAAAGTATTGCTTAGTCACAGAAAGAACTGGAGCTTTCGTTTCATCATGCATGCTTTTGACATGAACTAAGCATCATCATGTATATTTTAAAATGACATTATCGTATCCGAAATATGCTCTTCATTGGTTTTAGGAGTTTCTCCCTCTTCTATCTGTCTCAGCATATTCAGCACATTATGCTCAGAGCTGTAACCTTCAAGGTCATAGTCTGTTGAGAGCTAATTGATTCTTCTTTATCCTGGAGCCTGAGAAAGGGGAGGAGAGACAATCCTAGTAATTGTGTCTGCTGTGTTATTTCCCAAACCAATTTACCCATTAGTATTAGGGTTTTATCCTAGAAACACTAGAATTACTCCCTTCCTCCCTGATTTCTTTAAAATAAAAACATCCTTAGTCTTCATTATAATAAAGGGCAAAATAGCATTTTAAATTGCCTATAGATATAGTGGCTATGCCAGCTTTCCTAAAATGGGTATTTCTTTCATAAGGTAATATAATTTCGTTTTTCACCACATTAAACTATGCATACATATATATCTTAAGGATTCTAATATAGGGCTGGAAAATACATGTAATTCTGTATTTTCTCTGTGTGATTGGTGGTTTTTCACTACCACACTCATTATATCACCATGATAAGTTATTTTTTGTTATTTTTTAGCAAGTCACATAACACTTGAACCATTCATTTGTAGGATTATTTTGCCTGGGCTTTAAATTTTTTCCTACCCTCTATTTGTCTGGAAAGAACTGATTGGAAGATTGCAAACTTGAGATTACTATAAAAAGAGCTGATTAATTAAATTGCAACCAGGAAACTCTGGTCCTGAAAGAAAATGTATTTCTGCTTGGGACAGCCTGCTTGACAACAGACTCTTGGATACAAGAATGTATTGGTATTTTCATCTTAGGCCAAATTTGTTTTGTTTTGTCTTAAATCTTTGTATTGGGTTGCATGGCAAACCACTGTGACCTCAGTGACAATATGAATCATTACTGTTTGCAAAGCTCAACATGATTCATTCAATTTATCAAAGGATTTCTTCCCTTCAATTTAAAATGGTCTTCATTTTTAGCCCAATAGATTCTTCTAGATCCTTGCAACTGTTCTTATTGGTATTTCAGAATGGTGTTCTCAAATAATTTTTCTCCACTTTGACCATACTTATTTTAAGCCCCAGGACATTAAAAACTAGAAGAAACTGAAAGATCCTCCATTGGACACAAATTATTTTATAAATTTACTGAGGAGGCAATCAGACTCTGAAAGAGTTCGTGAAATTCGTTTACTGGAATTCACAAACTCTGAAAGGTTTGGTGACATCCAAAGAGTAGAGAGCAGATTAGTGACCTATCTCCTATCCTCCCTTCCCTGTTATAGAGAGTTAGACCTAGAGACTCATTCTGGTATCTGATCTACAGTTAGGGAAGCACTTAAAGTGAGACCACTGGTCAAGCGTGTATAGTTCATAATATTAAAATTCAATGTTCTTTTCGCCTTCTTGTTTTGGGCTTATACACTTTTCAGTAGAGGTGGTCTTTTTTTGCTTTTAATTTGACCAGCCATACAATGTTCAGCTTGCTTTTGAAACCATCTTGGGTTGTCTAGGATCAGCTCTTTCCTGCCATGTAGCAGATGGCCAAGTGGCTCACCTCTTTCTGCACATCCCACTTTGTTTCTCCTTTTCCGTTTAGATCAGTTTTCCCCCTTCATCTACCTTCCCACCCTCTCAATTTTATCTTAAATATCTCTTATTTTTCTAATTAGGCCATTTTGGCTTTGTGTATCAATATTTCATTGTATTCTAAGATATCAAAGCATCTTCACCTGTCTTTTCTCTCAGATAAGTTTATTGCCTTTTAATACCGAAGAGTATTTACACGTACTGCAAAGATACGTACAAAAGAAAATGTCTCCAGCCACTGAACAGTGTACTAATTGTTACTGGTGCAGTAAATTCAAACTTTTGTTCCTCTTCTTTCTCTCTCCCTGTTCTTTTTTTTAGTATGCTTCATGCCAGTTTCTCTGCTGACTCCTTTACATGTTTGTGCAAATCAGCATTTCTGCATTCCCAGAAAAGCATTATGCCCCAAATCACATGTCTTTGTTCGTTCTTGCTTACCTTTCTCTTTTAATAACAACTCATAGTATCATTTTAAAGCATGAAGGAAGAGATCATTTGTAAATTGAGAAACAGAGGCATAAAAAGTTATGACTTGTCTAAAAAGGTAGAAGCCCCTAAGGATTCGGAATATAGCTCTTGTCCACTGAATCTATTGGACTTTCTATTAAACGATAAACTACACCATATCTTACTTTTATGCTCATGTTTCCATTTTTTTATTTTTTCATAAGTTAGTGATTCTCTTCTATAATTTCCTCTTTTTCTTCATCCAATGAGTATATATTTATTACCTTCTATGCACCAAGCACGGTTCGAGATGGGTTATATGGCAATGAAACACAGTAAAAGTCCTTGTCCTCAGAGAGCTTATGTTCTAATGGATTTTAAGAATTTAGTTGCACAATTCAACTTGAATTAATTTTTTAATTCCTAAACATATACTCTCTGAATTCAGCATTTCTTCTCCTTACCTTCATTTTATTCATATTTTGACCGCCACCTCTGTTTATCTCCTAGTATGTTCCTCTTCTAGTATTTTGAACACTGAAGACTTGCCAGCAATGTCCTACATCTTAATGTGACACAAATCCCAACTCTGCTCCCAACAAGTTGAGTAACTTTGGGTGATTCATGTTGGACTCTGCAGCACTGTTTAAACAAACCATTGGAGTGGTTGGAAAAGCAATATCTGTCTGGTTCTGTAAGAACACTTTCTTAAGTGGAAAATAGGTACATAACTCTATTAGAATGTAAAAAAAATTAAGATTAGTTTTAAGATTCTAGAAAGCCAATAGTGGTAAATATTTTTGTTTTCATTTTTCAGTCATATTCTCTATTTATTCTTTTGGCTTAAAGAACAAGAATATTAAAATACCCCCAAGGAATTTTTATTACACTGTCCAGAGAAAGTCTTGATTCTGCCATTAAGTTATTTAGTTCTGAATAAAGACTTGGGTTCCTATATTAGTCACATGAGAAGTGATTGGATAGAAATAAAGTTAATCCTCATAATTGGGATAAGGGAAAGGAATTCATATAGTTTAGATGTAGTGCCTGGGAAAACTTGGGCTGGAAAGATCATGTATTCTTCTTGGTCTGAATGAAAATTATGTTCTAACTCTTCTCATTGTTTCATACTAGGATTTCCAGACTCCAAAAGATAGGCATTTAGCTGTTTTCGGCACTTCACAAAACCCATGGAAATAACAATTTACATAGAGTAATTTTACATGAGTCAGATTAAACATAGAAGTTATTTTAATTTTGTAAATATACATATAATACATACACATAATATCCTAAATAAAAGGGGAAATGATAATTAATTGATAAATAAAATTGGGTAAATAGCCCGGCCAGCATGGCTCAGTGGTTGAGCGTTGACCTATGAATCAGGAGGCCACGGTTCGATTACCAGTCAGGGCACATGCCTGGGTTTGGGGCTCAATCCCCAGTATGGGGCGTGCAGGAGGCAGCCGATCAATGATTCTCTCTCATCATTGATATTTCTCTCTTCCTCTCCCTTCCTCTCTGAAATCAATAAAAAGTATATTTTAATTGGGTAAATAAAATTATTTAAAGTATAGAGGGAAAGATTGTTTATCAATAAGTTTAAAAACAAACAAACAAAACTCTGGCTCATGTCTAATTGTTAGAAGCTTTTAAAAAGTAAAAGAAAAATATGTTATGTAAGTAGAGAATAATTGTACCTCAAATATATACTGGAGATTCTGTTACAATTAAGTGGAAATATTATTGGTCACAATTCTACAAAAAGAAAAAAAGCCATGCTGTTCTGGATATAGGCACTTCTAAGGGGCTTTGGTAGTTTTGTTGCACATCTTATAACTTTCCTTACATAGAGATGTAATTTGTTAGAGCTTATAAGTTACAAATATGTACATTAATCAGCATAATTACACTTATTTATTCTTTAGCCTAGTAGTACTAGAAATGTGTGAAAACTTTTGTGCTTTGGTCATCTTGAAGGTTACTAATTCAAGTACAGAAAACTCACTGAAGAAATTGAACTCTGAATCAATATTGGAGCAATGAGGCCGTCACTTCTGAGGGGAAAAATATTGGATAACAACAATCTAGGACAAATTTTACCTGGGTATAGTCTTTCCTGACTGTGCAGTGGAAATAAGCTGCTAGACCCAATAAAACTTTATGAAATATAATAGAAATCATCCTAACTTAAAGTATTTTTATAAAAAATATGGTATGACAAGATGAGCCTTGCTATACGATAATTTTCAGTGATATGTACTTGAGTATTTGAACTGCCTTTCTTGGGGTGTTCTCATCCCAGTGAAAGGGGACATTTACTAACTATTTTTAGCAAAAGTTAGTACAGAATTTAACACTCATGTAATCATCTAATAAAAAGTCTCCTCTATAACTCATTGTCTTTTAAAAACTCATAATTTAAAATTAAAACAAGTATTTGCACTTTTATAAAGGGTGTCCCAAAAAATGTATACACACTCTGAATAATTATTAATGATAATGGGTTAAATCTGAAAAGAAAAAAAACCATTGACTGAGCTGTTGGCTAAGTGTGTATACATTTTTGGGGACACTCTGTATGCATTTTGAAGGAAGAAGATTGCAACATTGAAGACAATGATAGTTGCCCCTAGAAAGAAAAGGTACTTTATAGGCAAACAAATGTACTACGACTCTCAAGTCTTAACTTTGGTATCGATGTTGGTTGCAGATACTGATATAATTTTATTTATACAGCTTTCCTCCCTTCTCCCTCCCTTTATTACTTTCTCACTTGCTATCCCACAGTAACTTTTCTTCATTAGGCTGCTATTTCCTACCCCACCATCACTTCTTCTCCAGTGATGTCACAGCACGTTCCTCCTTGGTTCTGTTCTGTTCTGAAGCCAGTGTCCTGGAGCATCAGAGGTTATGGAGCAGATGGATGGCCCCGACCTGTAGTTTCTCACCAGATGGGTTGGGGGAAGAGTGAGTGAGGCCTTAACCGCAGACTTGACCACGATTAGCCTGATGACGCTCAATGTTGCCTCTTCCTTTGCTAAGTAACAGGAAGTATTTGTTTTATGAAGTATGTTTGTGCCATGCAGTAAAAGCTCCATAAATAAATGGAATGATCTAAGGACAGTGGAATTGAACTCTTGTTAGCATTTGTTGTAATCCCTTGGTGGAGCTTCCTGGGTCATAATTGCCTGCTCTTCTGGGAGCAAAAGGGATCAGTATCCATTGACTGTTACATGATGCTAAGTATTGCCTACGAAGCAAATCTTAAGAATGATCAGTGGCAGCATTCAGTGTTGCAACGCCGATTACTCTTTACTCTAAACCTTAAAACAAGCTGGATTTTTACAAATTTTTTCCATCCCACAACTCATGATTTTTCAAAAAGTGGAGAAAAAACAATGTCATGTGATCTGGGAAGACTTTGGTTTACATAGAAAACAAAAACATTGCACAAAATAATCACTTTAGTCTTTTTATCTTTCTACTTCAGTGACAACAGGGAGATATTTAAAGTAACCCCTGCCCAGGAAGTTCAGTTTCGTATTTCTGTGATTTTTAGCTGATCTGCACTGTGGAAGCTGAGGTACACATAGCCTATAGCCTATATATCCACCACCTATTCAGAAAACTATACATAAAAACATTGGTATCAGTATAGTAAGTCTTTGGCTTCTCAAAGTTTTTGGAAAATTAATTGTTCTAGATTGCTGAGTTTTCTAAGTCAGTGATCATTTGTCACCTTGAAACTTTAATTTTGTTCATTTTTTATTGAATTCTTTTAATAATCAGTGCTTCTTGCTAAATGGGACTTATTGAAAATAGAATCTTCATAATGTTGACTACTGTGGTATCTTAAGGACATAGTGGATTATAATTTTATTGAATACTGTGATCTCATTAGGACATATTAAGTTATTAGAAATTCTAACCCCAGACCCATATATATTTTAAACCTATGCTGGGTTATTGCATAATCACAATTAGATTTTCAGAACTTTAAGACATCATAGAGACAATTTAAGCCTAATATTTTCTTTTAGCACAGAGAAACAGGCTCAAAGATGATAAATTTCTTGCCAGAGTCCACATAGAACTAGATAATATTTATGATATATTTAGATATTACCTGCTTTCAGCTATGAAGTTACTTTGCAAGCAGTATATATTAATGAAACTGTTTTTACACTCCTTTTAATTTACAGTTCTTATATCCAATGGGGTTTGTAAATCAAGTTTTCAGTAGGTTAAACATTTATATAAAAGATAAAGTGTCTCTGAGTAAAGTTCTCTCCTTGAGAAAATGCCTAAGTTTTGGTGACATACATTTTGCTTATCAAACCTGACTCATCCTGTGTTTTGGATCAGCAGAGTTCAGGATGAGATGTGAATGAAGATGAAGAGTAAGAATAACTACTTTGTTCTCTTCGTGCTTAGATTTAGAGGGCCTAAGTCTAGTTTCCAGATGTTTTAATTCTTCATTGTTACTCCTTACATGTAGAATGGGGTTAGTAAATCTTTAGACTTGATCAGAGTATCTAATAGGACATTATTTTTTGAACATATGAACTCTACAAAATTAGTCAATGTGCTTTATTGAATCTGTTGCAAAATTGATTTGGGAAATCTTATGATTCACAAAATAGAAATTATTTTTATTTCATTTTCATTTCTGGAGTACACCTTAACTCCTTACTCTGTCATAAAATGGAGTGCATGTCCACAGGTTGACAATGAACTTCCCTTAGTTGTTGAAGAACAGCTGCAAAAGCTTTGGATTCCATAATGCTAGCATTTTTGTGAAGCAGAAATTGGCTTGTTATCCAGATGTAGTCCATAAATTAACTTGATGATTGGTGCTGTCCCTGATGAGATAGTAGTGATTATGAAGTATCTAAATTTTATTAAATAGGATCACAGCAGAACCATTAACATTTTAAAGATTTAGGAGCTTGTATAGATAAGCTGGTCAAAATATTTTTCTTTACTCCTGAGGAAACCAAGATACAGAAATGTGAAATGATTAGGCCTTACATATTTTCATAGTTAGTAGGAAACAGAGACTGGTCTGAAAAATGCAGATGCCACCTCATTTTGTACCTTTTTCAGTATCCCGTGCTACCTTACATTAAATAATTGTTTAGAGCTGTAAGAACTTCATTTATCCCAACTTTCTATATTCTTTATTGAGTGCCTGTTCAGTACGCTTTGTTCCAGGAGTTTATCTCTAAAAGCAGAAAACAGAAAACAGGATAATAAGTAAGTAAATAATGAACTATTTTAGAAAATGTTAAGTTGTATAGGGACAATAGCCGGTATAAGCTGGTCAAGGTGTTGAGGGAGAAGCATGGTGAATTTAAATAGAATGATCAGCATAGGCTGCATCAAGAAGGGAACAGTTAATGGAAGACTTGAAAGATGGTGCTTAGTTTAGTTCAGTTTAGGGATGAAGAAAACAAGGTGGGCATTGAAAAATTATATGTATAATTCTGCTGGAATTCTGATGGATGTAGGTATTTCAGGTTAAAGGAAAGGCATTACTAGAGCCAAGAGTAAAACAAGCATGTTAGGCACAAAGTGAGTAGACCAGTTTGATTGGCATGAAGGAATTTGTTGAAAGCATGCATTTACTAAGGATGTATTGGTTGCTCAATGTTTTACATGTGTTATTCAATCTTTAAACAAACACATAAAAAACATGAGCTGGCACTATTATTGTCTCTCCTTTAGAAGAAATTGATGGAGCAGAAGAAACTTGATGGTTCAGACATTAAAATAAGAAGAAGAATGATGATGATGATAATCATAGTCTGAATGGTGCAAGAGAGTGGGAAGAAGCCCATAGGTATAAGAGAGACTACGAAAAAAAAAAATTCTACAGGACTAATTGAATGTAGGAAAGGAAGGAAATTATTTTGCACACATTAGTAATTTAATGTATTTCTGAATGACAAGAACATGCATTTATTTAATGTGTATTTTTTTTGTGTCCTACTAAGTCTATATATACTTCGTAATGTACAGTCAGTAAATTTATCACAGGAAGTGACTCATGTTTCAATTTCCAGGAAGCAGTCATTAGTTTTTCCTGATAGACCCTCTTAATTAAATAATATTAATTGTTCTTCCCCTGGTGTAAAAATTAAAATTGATAGAATACAGAATTTAAGGGCATTTTTAATTTACTTTTTATTCACATTATTCATTGTTTCTGATGAGTCAAAGTCCTTTGCTGATGTATATCTTCTTAAATAAGCACCAGTAACTTATGTAGTGAGATTCATTTTGATATGGCAATTACTTACAGAATTACATATTGAATTTTAGTTAGTCCATTCTAGTACACAATCTGTGTGTAGTATATAGAGCATACTACTTAGCTTTTTTGAATTCTTTGATGTTAGTGATGCTATGTTTGAATTCTCAGCTTGTGGTTATACAATTATTACCAAAAGCAAGTAGAAAATATTTTTACAAAATCATTGTTAATTTTTTTTTATGAAACATTCAAACAAAGCTATATATTTATTAAATTCATCAAGTTAGTTCATTCAGTTGATTCAAAATAAGAACTCTGAAGTACTACAGTTAATACAAGATTTTGGCAGACTATTAATAATAACATTCTCAATTTGTGGCTCTCTCATCCATGTAATTTTAGTGATATATGTGCTATGTTCTCGGGAAATGAATATTTTAGGATTAAAGAGGCAATCAATATGTTGTTATATGTTGTTACTTTTACTCCGTTTTTCAAAGCTGGTAAATGGAAACAGGCAATATAATTTATACTCACACTGTTCACAAACAAACCTTTGATACTGGAGCTGGATCAACTATAGCATGGTTGCAGGTATAAAGGTTAATGCTAGGAACATTTCTCATTTAGTTGTTTATGTAAAGCAGTGATTCCTAAGTTAATATTATTAAGCAAGTTATTATTTTTAGAATCAGAGTAAAAATAAGTATAATAAGAATACTTCTAGTGATTAAAACATTGCATAAAAAGAAAAGGCTTAAGCAAGAAGTTGAGTATACTATTTTAATGGGATTAGAATATTTAATATTTTCTATTAATACACGTGCTCCCATTTGAATTAGAATTCATTCAGTGATGTAAGAATTCCACTTTTTTATTCCTTCTTGCCTGATGTCTGAGCTTGATCTTGTATTTCTTGAAAGGGAACTCCTTTTGTAAACAGTTCTTTTGCACCAGAATTCCTCAGGGTCCAAACAGTAGTGTAATTTCAACATTTTAGCTTAGAAATTAGTATTTAATGCTACTTCCTCCCCCTTTATGCATATGGAATATGTAAACTTTTGTAAAATTGTGGGCACTGTGTTCCAGAGAGACTTCAAAATCCAAGGTGCGCAGAGCCTGCCTGTTCTTTGCATCACAAAGTCCGCCCTCTGTGCCCTGTGCGGAGGAGAAGAAATGGAAATCACTAGTCACCGCAGTGAAAAACCTCTCTGGGTTACACTATGGGAGAGGATTCAGTTTAGATCTATCGACTTTCACCTTTGGTTTTCAAACTTGCAAATAGAAGCAGTATTTTCACATTTTTCAAGGGAAAAAAAATGAGAGCCTGGTTTCCTGTCCATATTGTATCACTTCCACCTTGGCTTTGAACAGACTTACTGCAGGAGAAGCTCTGGAAATGTCACCCAAACTTTAGGTGATTATTCCTCCGTTTAGTTGTCATCTAGGGGGTAACGATCAAAACAGTGGTATGTGGGGGCTTTTTTATGAATTTAGTCAAATTTGTGAAAAATAGAATTTCCTAGGGAAACATACTGATAAATGTAATGTCCTTATCACACATTAAAACAGTCCCTGCTTCCAATAGTACTATGGGTTTGTGAAGATGAAGTAAGTACTTGGCTACAGGATGCTGTTAACTACAGTAAGAGAGAATTGTCTTATTTCTTCTTTCCTTAACCTGTTTGATCATTTAAAAGATATTCTCTCATCTTTAATCATCAACGCAAACTGATTGACTTTGATGACCGACACATTAGACTATTTTAAACTGGTTATCAGTTCTGAAGTGCATTTGATTTTAAACACCTGAACTCTTTATATTGACTTATTATGGGACCGAGTATCCCTGTGAATTTGGAAGGATTTCCTTTTCTATGAAAGCATGTTGGAAGCTCCTTCCTGTCGGCCTTGCTATACTAATCATGCCACAGGACTCCAGCACAGACTTGACCTGCTTCGGCCTTGTGATCAAGTGCAGGTGTATTTAGGGTTTGAGGAAGTGGGGTTTGAGATTGACCTGTGTTCCAGTTTGAGGGCCAAGAAAAAGGAAGGATTGGAAGCTGTATAGTCATTCAATTTTGAGCCAACAAAAATGCTTCTAAATACAATCCAGAAGTTTGTATATGGTTAGCATCTTAAAAATATTGAAGCACTCTATGTTACTCTGTAGCACAGTGAGAGGGCTCAGAGAGCATTTGCTGAGGGAGGGAACCTGACCAAAGCTGTTTTACCCAAGAGAGGAGAGGCCCAGAGAGGTTTGTGGTTTGCTTACAGTCATATGTCTCTTTGCAATGAGAGGAGGGCAGCGCAGGCCCAGGCTTTCTGTGGTTGTCCCAAGAGCTGGGGCGGTTATGGGAGACTTACAATAACAATAGACTTAGAAAGCGTGTGTGTGTAATTACCACTCCTTCTCTCATGACCACTGGTTGCATTTGTTTTTATGCTACTTTGTTCTTCCATTAAAAAAACACTCATCCTTGAATGGTCCAGTTTAACTTTTTGGACGAGAGGATGTTGGAAGAGAGCTCAGTGACAAAGGCCAGGGATTATTTTGCTTTCCTTACCTCTTCCTTTGTTCGTCCTCATCTTAGTAAAATGGATTCTGTTTTAGGGTTCCTTCTGCCTTTTAGCAGGACTGACATGTGGGGCCTTCTCCGGAAATGCAGAGGCTGATTTGATTAGGAATGTCTTTGTTCCAGGCATCTTCCATCAGAGAGCCTTTGTACAAATGAGAGGGGTGGATGAGGTGTTTCCTGGGGATGGCTTTAGGTCAACACTATAGGGAAACTCTTGCCTTAATTAATTAAAAAGCTCCAATAGAATATATGGAATATAGTCATCTTCAGAATCAGCAAGTTGCTTTTCATCTTAAAATGCTTTTAAAATATTAAACAGTATACGCACACCTATATACGCATTACTAATTTCTTGGTATTTTTTTTCTTGTTTTGATTAAATGTGAAGAAAATCCTAAAGCAGGAACTAATACTGTCAAAATGTTATGAATTCCTAAAGAATGAATGTATTAAGATGGACTCCCTGAAATCTTTCTACAAATAAATTTAAAGAGCTTTTATTCAAATAACTATTTGGTTCGTTAATTGAATAAAAAGCAAATTGATGTGATATAAATATATTTATGAGATTAGAAAGTCATCATATACACTTGAACTGAAAAAAAAAATTGGTTTCCACATTACTTTTCCAAATTCCCTTTTGGCACCAAATTGTACTTGGTAGAGGTGCCTTGTCATGTCTGTGTCTTAATTTTCTGAATTAAGACCTCCTCTGCTTGCCTTGAAACTAGAACCATTTTTTCTGACCCTATTCCAATATCTGATTTTCATCTTCTACTTTTTAAAACTGTCAATCATTTTTTATATTGATCTCATCACTCTGCTAGACCTCCTGTATTCTCTCATTTTGAGAATATCCTACATGAAAAATATTAGAGACAAATTCCAGTTTAAACAATCAGTCCACATTTATGTTACTGTTTATAACAGCTATACTCTGTAAATAAATCTGAATGTCCATCATTTATTGGTTAAATAACTTGTGGTATATTATAGAATGGAATTCACATATATCATAGGTATATAATTGATTATATAGTGCATTTTTTTATTTTAAAAAGCACTTTTTCACTTTCATAGTGTTTTTTATCAATGATACATCTTACTATGTTGACCTTTATAGTATCAGTCTTCTGTTATACTCCTTAAAATAATAAACAAAACAATAACAGCTATTATTACAATATAATCATTCTGCTCTCTGAGATTGTTAAGCTAGGAAACAGAACTTGTAAAGCACCACAGTATTTCTGGTACCCGTCTCTCCCCCTCTTCATAGGTTGTGGACAGAAAGACCTCTTTTTTCCCTTTATAACTAGCCATAAATGATAAAGCAATTATTTGTTTTATAGAACAAGAATGTGAAAAAGTATTCTCACTGAACTTAAAAGTTAAGATTCAATTGTGTTTAAGAATAGGCACCCAGTATGACCATAGTATATACCCATATAATTAATACAAACAAAAACCAAAAACATATCTTATAAATAGTTTAGTGTCAGGCAGACCACAAAGCGAATTATCTTAAAGCAGCCAGCTGATCTCAGCACCTGAACAGGGACCACTGTCTAGGCTGTGAGATTTGATCGTATATCATACCCTGTAAAGTAAAATCGCTTTCACAGCTTCATAAAGTTTTCAATTAATTTAATTATAATAATATATGTGGCACTGTTGTGAGAGGGAGAATAGAGAGTTTATCTACCAGTTTATCAGGTTTGACATCTCTAAGTACAGCTATAATAGAATCTGAAGCCTTATAGTTTATCTACAGTTGAATAGATTAAACAATATTTGTGAAATGAATGACAGTACATAACCAGTAATTAAAAAATGGTTACGTCGTGCAACTCACTGTCATCTACTCTTACCCTTCTAGCATTTCCTTTTGAAAGGTTAGAAGAATAAAATGGCAAGTTGTAATCTTAAATGATGGGTTTTGACAATAGATTTTAAAACAACAACAACTAGGCTCAGTTATTGTGACTCAGTTGGTTGAGCTTAGTCCCATGTACCAAGAGTTTCCCAGGTCGGTTCCTGGCCAGTACACATGCCCAGGTTGTGGGCTTGGTGCCCAGTAGGAGGGTTGTGCAGGAGGCAGCCAATTAATGTTTCCTTCTCATGACTGTTTCTATCTCTCCCATTCCCTTCCTCTCTGAAATCAATAAAAACATATTGTAAAAAAACAACAACTATTTGGTCCTGTATTTTCTCCCATGTGCTTCATTTCTATGTGGAGACAGTAAGTCAGGCACCTACAGGAAACAAGTCTACTCTTGTTTGACTGCCACAGTGTATTTGTGACTGTCTGCACTGTGGCAATCTATTTAAATATTAGCATTTTTGTCACTTATAGATTGAAATATACTTCTTTTGTGAAGGTGAAATGAGGTGATGTATATGAATAGGATTTTGTAAACTTGAACAATGGCTGACACTTAATCAATATTACCTATGGTTTTATTACATATGCATATATTGAGGTCTCAGCTCGTGCCACGTGCCTGAACAATGTCTAGCCTCAGTCCCTGTGATGTGGCATTGCCAGGAAGAACAAAAGCAGTGAACATTTAACTTTGTTCCAACTTTTTGGCTCCACATGTCTTTCACTTACCACTTAAGAGAAACAGAATGTAAATATGGAATCTAGGCCTTTGTTGATGTCAGTCTATCTGAGTGGAGATAGTCAAGTCAGTTACGATTAATTATATTAATGAAACAAGTTTCCTTGGATCTAATGTAAGTTCTGTAAAATATAGGGACTTGGTCTTACTTATACTCTCACCATCTACACAGTTCTTTGCCAGTGCTAGGTCCTCAGGAAATAAATTTTTAATGAATGGCTTTTGTGTTAACCTGAAGAATGTGAAGGGAGACTAAGTCATATCTGAAATACATGACAATCCTTAAGTTTGTAGTTCATTGGTCGTATCATCTTCTCACAGGTGAATAATTTTGAAACGTATTAGCAAACACTTACTCTGACTCTTCCCCTAATATCGTCTAGCTTCTTTTTGTTATGTATTCCAATTAGATCATTTGAGCAACATGTATAATCTAGCCATCTCTCTGTAGCATGAATATTATAAATAACTATTAAAATAAGTTATGAGTCCTTCAGAGTCTTAATATATTATAAGAATTTCATTCAATCATTTATATTCTGTGGAATTTCTCCCAGATACTTTAAAAGTACTTCCTCAAGCAGTTTTCACTTGCCTTGCAGGCCTTGAGACTGAGTAACTAAAAACAGAATTTATCAGCTTCTCTCCTGAATCACCCTCCCCCCTCACCCCCCTCCACCACAGAGTAACTGTGAAGTACATAGAGTAACATATGAAGTTAAACACAGTTCTAACACTCATTAAAACTTGCTTCCTCCAAGGATAAACTATTTCCCTATGTTGATTATACCTAGTCACACCTGTCCTTAACAAAGAAATACAGACTTCGCTGTCTTCTGCTATGTCAACTTATCTTTTCAATTCACATTATATTTACAAAAATCTTCTAAGCTAATGGTCTTCTCCACATTGGTCACCCTATATTATACACAAATACTACCCTATCTCCTGTAGAGGTAAGCCATACATATTAGTTAAATCAATTTTATACATTTAATTATATTGACATTTTAAAAAATCAAGTGGAGCATAAATTCACATTTTACAACAGTGCATCATGGAAATCTCATTGCACTATTTTTCAGCTAATGCTCTAAGTCACCTATCTGAAAGGGACTGCTTACAAGGGCGGAGGGCA
The DNA here is from genome assembly GCF_951640355.1 of Cnephaeus nilssonii. Classification (NCBI taxonomy): domain Eukaryota; kingdom Metazoa; phylum Chordata; class Mammalia; order Chiroptera; family Vespertilionidae; genus Cnephaeus; species Cnephaeus nilssonii. The sequence goes on from NC_137079.1 coordinate 19,188,901, forward strand.
GGCCATCACGGGGAATGCACTACAGGTCTGTGAAGCAGAGACAAAAAATAACTTGTCTAAGAGTGCTGTCGGTATCAGGTATTCTGGCTATTGGCCTATAGCCTAAATTAGGTAGATTTTATTTTCTACTGGTCTTGTTTGAAACAACTCCTATAGACTTTCTCACTCTGAGTCCAATTAAAGGTTCTTTAAAGTGCTCATCCCTGGCATTATATGGAAGTCAGGTTTAATGAGTGCTCAGAAATACTCTCATTATATACAAGGCTTTTGAAATAGGTTCCTGTCTCAATCAATTGCTTAACCTTCTTCAAAGCAATTAACATGAGAACAAAGGAGATTAAATTAAACTTCTGAGCTTTGGTGAAATTAATTAATATCACTTCACCAGTGGAAACAAGAAGTAAATAACCATTTTTATTAATTTATTTCAAAGAGATTATCACATGTGCAGCAAACAGACTCATGCAAAGCTAACCCAGGCTGAATATGGTAAAGTTTCAGTCTGTGTTGCAGGAGATTTTTGCATAATTATAATTGCTCAACATTAAAATGTTTCAATTCATTGGCAAATTGAGCTGGGTAAAACTTGGCTATTGAATGCAGACAACTGCTTGAATAGGATGAGAATTGGAAAATATTATTTTCAAAATGGCATAGAAAGGGGGAAGTAAATATACTGTTAGATAATAAGCTATCAGTTCCAGACAAATGATAAGTGGTTCACATTTTCATGTTTATTCTTGTACAGAAAAGTTGAAATGTCTTGTAGTATCAAGTTTTTAGAATTCCAGAGCTATAAATGCCAACAGTTTACATGCATTGATTAGTAGGTTAGCAAATTCTTAACAATATATAATATAGATCCATTTTCTAGTAATTCTAATGTTATAAATAAAATGTAACAATTGAAAATAGGTTTATACCCTCCTTTTTTGGCTTAGCCTGATAACTTTAGTTGTGTTTCTTAAAAGAATTAAGCATTTAGCTCTCTCAAAAACACTGTCACTTTAATTTTTACTCCAATATGCTGACAAACAGAATGGATTTCTCTCCCTTTCCTGCCACTGTAGTATACTATATAAAGGATACCTCACTACTTTTGGGTTTAATTTGACTATTTGGGTACTTGTTGCCAAAATGATCTATTATTTATTTATTTATTTATTTATTTACATGTCTGTTTTTTTACTTTACTTTTATTGTTGATGCTATTACTGATGCTTCCCCCCCCCTCATACCTTTGCCCACTTCCACCCAGCCCCACCCTTCCCTCTGCCCATCACCACATTGGTTTTTGTGCCCATGGGTTATGCATACATGCTCTTTGGCTAATCCCTCACCTTCTCTAATCCAGCCTCTCCCTACTCCCACCCCTCTGACAGCTATCAGTCTGTTTCATGTATCCAAGCCTCTTCCTATTTAGTTTGTCAGTTTATTTTTTATTTTTTATTTTTTTTAAATATATTTTATTGATTTTTTACAGAGAGGAAGGGAGAGGGATAGAAAGCTAGAAACATCGATGAGAGAGAAACATCGATCAGCTGCCTCCTGCACACCCCCTACTGGGGATGTGCCCGCAACCAAGGTACATGCCCTTGTCCGGAATCGAACCTGGGACCTTGCAGTCCGCAGGCCGACGCTCTATCCATTGAGCCAAACCGGTTTCGGCATAGTTTGTTAGTTTATTTTATTCATTAGATTCCACATGTAAGTGACAGTATATGGCATTTGCCTTTATCTGACTGGCTTATTTCACTTAGCATAATCATCTCCAGGTCCACCCAGGCTGTTGCTAAGGATAAGATTTTTCCCGGCCACATAGTATTCCATTGTGTAAATGTACCACAGCTTTTTTTTTATCCACTCATCTACTAATGGGCACTTGGGCTGTTTACAGATCTTGGTTATTATAAATAATGCTTCTCTGAACATAGAGTGCATATATTCTTTTGAGTTAGTCTTTCGGGTTTCTTATGATACGCTCCTAGAAGTGGTATTGCTGGATCAAAAGGCAGTTCCATTTTTAGTTTTTTTTTTTAGGAAACCCCATACTGTTCTCCACAGTGGCTGCACCAGTATGCTTTCCCATCATCAGGGCACTGGGGTTCCCTTTTCTCCACATCCTCTCCAGCACTTGTTATTTGTTGATTTATTGGTGGTAGCCATTCCGGCAGGTATGAGGTAGTATCTCATTGTAGTTTTAATTTGCATCTCTCTGATGATTAGTGATGGTGAGCATCTTTTCATAGGTCTATTGGCCATCTGTATGTCCCCTTTGGAGAAGTGTCTATTCAGATCCCTTGCCCATTTTAAATTTAATTTCCCAGTGTTGAGTTGTATAAGTTCTTTATATATTTTAAAGATTAACCCCTATCCAATGTATCATTGGCAAGTATGGGTTCTTTACTCATTTTGTTGATGGTTTCTTTTGCTGTTAAATGGTTTTAATTCAGCATGTAGTAATTATTGCAGTGCAGCCCAGTCTACTTCTCTGATCTCACACATGCACTTTCTTGAGTGTAAAATAATATGCACAAGTATTCTTGAGTAAAAACATGCTCATTTTTATTAGAATGAAGGGAGTTTTTGCTAATGAATTTGTAAGTATGTTTACTCCTGTGAGCCAAATATTCTAACTCCTAAAAATTATTACTGTGCTTCTTTGATCTCCTAAAGATTAAAAAAATTTGATTGCTTTCAAAATAATAAAATGTCATATTATGTTGGACAATGAGGATGTCATTTTGTAAATTAACCTGTGACATTTTACCTTTTAGTTAATCATCCAGATTTACCTTTGATTACATTTAACTATGGATTAAAGTAATGAGTTGAATTGGGGATTGTGTCTAACATAATTATCACATCCTTAGTAAAAGGTTATTGTTAATGTGTCTGATGGTTGGTTGACTAGAAATTCTTTCCAGTTTCAATTTTCAGAATGAATGCACTGTGAGTGGAATGCACTTATTTAAGTTAGATTAACCATTAACATAGACCTCAGATGACCAGTTTCCTATTTGCCCAGAACTGCAGGAGTTCCCAGCCAGGAGACTTTGTCTGAAAACTGGACAGAGAGTTTGCTGGGGAAGCTGAACTTGTAATGGTAAAACCAGGGAAGTCCCAGGCAAGTGGTATTAGTGGATTACCTTGCACAGCTTACTGTACAGTGTAATTCAAATTAGTACAGTTTGGGAGTCATCACCCAACTGGCCCCTGTGAGAACATAACTTCTGTGAACATGTAGATTTAGCCACCGATGACTAAGATACAGAATTTTGCTTAATGAAGAAGTCAGATGGTGTAGATCCCCATGATGATGTTAAGATGCCAACAGTGGTAACCATTTATTGACTCATTAGAGGCCCGGCGCATGAAATTTGTGTATAGGTACGGTCCCTAGGCCTGGCTTGTGATCAGGGCCATCTTCCCCGGCTGCCAGCAGCCAGCCCCTCCCCCCGCCACCACCCACCCCCAGTTCCCCGTTCACCATCGGGCGATCAGAGCTGCAGGCCCGGGGGTGGAATTGAGAGGTTGGCCATTCCCACCCACTCACCAGCCCCGCCCTCCACCATCAGTTGCCCTCTGTGTGTGGGGTGACTGATGGGGTGGAGGCTTTGGCCTGGCACTGCCCGCGTCTGCCGCCACCCACCCCTGGTTCCCCGTTCTCCATTGTGCAATCAGAGCCTGCAGGCTAGAGGAAGAGACCTAGAGGTTGGCCAGGAGGCCCCGATCAGGGGGTTGGGGCCTGGGGGATGGGGGCAACTCCTGTGCTGAGCATCTGCCCCCTGGTGGTCAGTGTGCATCATAGTGACTGGTCCTTCCACCATTCGGTCAATTTGTATATTACCCTTTTATTATATAGGATAGCACTGAATCTTTTGGAGATTTAGTCAAAGATAACTTTCTTTAAATTTACTTTCTTATTCTCCACTCCCAATGTGCCCTATACAAAAGTTTATTATCAAACAGGTAAACTTCACTATTTATTTGTCTCCCTTGCATAGACTGTAATCTTTTTTTTAGGAAGCTAGAAGCCTTCTTTTATTTATCTTTGTACCCCTAAGCATCTAGTGTGTTTAGTGAATGAATTAATGACCTATATAATTTCTGCTCTTCAAAAGAATACAATAAAACCACGGTATTTATTATCCCTATTTTGCTGATGGGGAACTCAAAAATCCAAGGTATTATGTAACTAGCATAAGAACACAATGTTAATAAATGGTGAAGCCAGAGATGCAAAATCAGATCTGTCTGGCTGCAAAGCCCATTATTTCCCCACTAGAGGCTCGCTGCATGAAAATTGTGCACGGGTAGGGTCCCCAAACCTGGCCGGCAATCAGGACCCATCGGGGCCTTCTGGCTGCCAGCCGGGGCTTTCCTTCCCCTGGCTGCCAGCTGCCGACCAGGCCTTCCTTTGTTCCACTCTGCCCCCTGGTGGTCAGTGCATGTCATAGTGGGCGGTCAAACTCCTTGTTGGTCGAACTCCTGAGGGGACAATTTGCATATTAGCCTTTTATTATGTAGGGTTACTCAATATTAAATCATATGCTAACCAACATTACTATTTGGAAGACCAGAGTAGAATCACCAATACAAATGTTAGTTTTATCATGAATCCTGATGAGGTTTTTCTGGTAACCCACATGACAGGTTTTATAGGTAATTCCTGTGGTGGGAAAAGTGACTTAATGTAATGTAAAACTATAACCAATGCTAGTATATTTCGGCAAAGAAATAAAAAAAAGGACCTGGCTGGTGTGGCTCAGTTGTTGAGCGTCCACCAATGAACCAGGAGGTCATGGTTTGATTCCAGGTTGCTGGCTCCATCCTCAGTAGACAGCATGCAGGAGGCAGCCAATCAGTGATTCTCATCATTGATGTTTCTACCTCTCTCTTCCTCTCTGAAATCAATAAAAGTATTAAAAAAAAAAAAAAGAAATCAGAAGGAATGCTACACTCAGACAAATAAAGCAAAAGTTCTATATCTGTTCCCTTGTATCACCAGTAAACCATTCTTTTAGACAACGAAGAGGGTCTACCTTAATAAATCCTTTATTCACTCTAATTCTCTGTCCTCCTCCTTCTTCTGCATTCTTTTCAATGTATTTTGAAAAATTGTTAACTTGGAACCAAATATAATAAAGTGTTTCAATTTTATAAAGTATAATAAGACAGCATAGACCTATGTGAAGAATATATTTAGACTTATACTAGCACTGTTTTTTTGTTTGTTTTTACAAAGTGATGAACTAAATTTTAAAAAAAGGGTTTTCCAGCTGCTTGGAAAACATTTTTACACAAAGTTTTATAATAGTTAGCTCTTGGTATATTGTCATCGTAGAAATGCTGCATTTTAGGCAAATTCAGGATATATATATATGAAACTAACCACCTCAAAGTAAACGTGCGTATGAAAACAAACAGTGGCACACTTATTAAGGTCCATCTTGCAAATGTGATAGAGACCTTTAAAGACATCACAAAATATGTGCCAGAAATTAAATGTTTAATATTGTAAATCCTCAGTGCAAAATGAGATGGAACATATAAATATGTACACAGAGTAAATAGTATATTCTTTGAGTGCCTATATAGACAGGACCTGCTATGGGCAAGTCCCAGGTAGAGTAGAAGAAGCACTCCAAGGTTCATAGTTAGAAAGTGTACATTCAATTTTTCACATATCAGGAATATAGGTAATTTTAAGCAAAGAACACATGTGGGATAGAGAGGAAGATGAGGTTGGAATCACAGTTAGGGCCTCACTGTAAAGTTCTTGAAATGCTTGGTTGATGAATCTGAACTTAGTTGGATAAGTATTGGAGACTCTGTGATGATGTGTTTAGCAGTGGAGATTGGAGCATTTAGCCTTTGAAGATTAACTGACAGGCTGTAGAAAAATTATATACTGGAGAATATCAATATAAATATAATTTCCCCAAAGGCAATGTTTAACCTAAAATTTGAATAGTGTGCTTTAGTCTATCATGTAGAAGAATCATATATTTCACTTATCTCTCATTCAAATGGACAGTTTACTGTTCTTTTTTATATTCCAGTAACATTTCATGTGCTCGCAAATAGTTATTCTTCATTTACCATCTCTTTTCATGGAAAAAAATGCAGAACATTAACATCACAAGCACTTATTTTCTATCTTTTAAATAATTTATTTCCAAGCATCTATGGTTTCTTTCTAATCATCCCAAATAAAGAACTAAGATAGATACAGTCATGTGAACTGAATTCATAAGTCCCAGCCAGTGACTGGAAGCAGTCGGATAATGCACCAGAATTAGGTTGAGTTCTTCTCTCCTCCATTTACCGCTTTTTGACCTGAAGTGTTGACATGGTAGAGAAAAGTTCAGGGCCGGGAGACGTATGGTCAGATGGCTCTCCTGAAACAGTCAGGTGTGGGCAGATGCCCATGTTCATGAGTGTCCTGTCATTTTTTTTTTTACCAATTCACAAATGTGTTTCTCAAAATAGGGAACATCATACAAACCTATCATGCCAACATAACAAAAAGCTGTGTTACTTCCATCCTTGGACAGGTCATGCCCTTGCCACCAAGTCAGAGGCAGATACACTGCTATTATTTTCAGTAATGGCAGCAAGGCCTAATTTAAGTGCACTCACATGGCAGATGAGTTTCTCATTAGTATCAGGACCATCATTTTACTTGTCTGTCTCCACTTTTTTAAAACGTAACCTTTTTGGGTTTTTCGTTGATTTTCAACTCATTTTAACAGATCACCTCCATTCATTTGTTGAACATTGAATCCTTTGAGTTCATTATAGCTCTTGCTTGTTTCATTTATATCTAGAATCACACACAGGTATCCTGATCCCCATAAATCAAATGAATGAGAGGCTGGCACATTTATAACAATTAATTGACATTTCTTTCCTTTTCCTTTTTGTAAAAAAAATTTATTTACTTTTCAGCTAGTTATTCTCTACTCTGTAACTAGCAGTACCACACTCTGAGTGATTGTTCGTCCTTTTATATGACTGTATTTTCAATTCAAGGTCATACACTGGATGTACTTGAGGAAACAATTAATTTATCATGTTAAAAGATACCACTTTCTTTCATAACAGTTGTGTGAGCCTATTGAGCATTATTCATTTTAGAAAAATACTGTAATCCTGTGTAATCAATATTATTTAGGATTATACTGATAAAATAATCTTGGTCTGAGAATAGATAAGAAATATAAGTTTTGCACCAAGCACTACTCAAGAATTGGTTTGTTACAAAAAAAAATACTACCTGTGGAAATTATTTATCCTGGACATGAATTATCATATATTGCTTATTAACATCTTATTTGTGGCATTTTATTACTGGCAAAGAAATCTAACTTCAACTTTATATACTATGGAAATGTGCTCACTCTATACCCACTGATTAATTAACTGTCAGGTATTGAGTGGGTAAACAAACACCTCTTTAGGAACATCTATAGACTTTTTGCTCTTGCAAGAGGCACATGGGAAGAGCCACAGAGTTTTTTAGCCAAGACTTCTTATATTAGATGAGAAAACTGCTGTCTGTAAGACTTAAAAGACCTCCTCCAAGTCATCAAGCTTGTTAGTGGCAGAGCTGACATCAGACTCAGCGGTTCTGTCTCCCAAGTTCAATGTTGTTTTCATTTCAGTTCTCATGTTCTCTAGCAGATCTTGAGTCCTGGGTAGTAAATATTTAATGCAGGACACTAATTTGAGGAATCAAATTAAAAATTACAATCAAATGCAAAATATTCTCATTAGTTAGGTAGCAATTTTTTGATCTAGGGATTTCAAAAAAATTAATTCAGTGGACCACATGGTAATAGGAATGCTACAGAAAAAACAACAACATTAAGAAAGGGGGGATTGTTTCATGGGTAAAGTTTGATAATTATTTTCCATTCCTGGAGAGTTACAAAACACTTTAGCATATAGAAGAGTGAGAAGTCCTGAATTAAAATAACCTACTTGTTTTTTATACCCAATGTTTCTCAGAAAGTTTGCCCATGGTGTGTGTGTGTGTGTGTGTGTGTGTGTGTGTGTGTTTTCCTTTGAATACCTACTTACTTTGAAGATGGGGTTCTTATTGAAATATTAGACTAAATACTAATGAATAAACCAACAGGAGAATCCTAAAAAGTGTTGTAAGCTTCTTTTTGCTTCCATATTTCTGATGATATAATAATGGGAGCAGTAATATCTGATTCCTTGATTGTGTTAAATAACAGTAATTGGATAATTATTTTCCTTCAGAATAAAGTGTTGTTGTTTTCCCTCCCTTAAGTTGGGCAGAGTAAAAATTGTAGTCATTATCTTAAAATTTTGTTTTTTTAATATATAGTTTTGTGAAATATTGTTTTCAATATGGCATGACTAAAAAAGATTTTATGATGTGTAAAAGATGTAGTAAGTTTATCAAAACTCAGCCATGAGTGCCAATAATCTTGTGACATACCATTAGTTGTATGATTCTTGCATCTGCTGCGTCCTTTTACTTTTCGGAATAGATTGGTTCCTTTCTAGAAGTCAAATCTCATGTGCTAGAGAGAGATAGGGAAGGCTTTTTGCCTCTAGGAATATTTCTAACCATGGGGAAGGCAGCAGGTGCTACTTCCAAAGTTTATACTGTTTTTTCCCCCCATCTACAAAATATTAGAATAATAAATAGTTATTAATAAAAGAAAACAAAAAATAGATATGGTAAGACTTATGGAAATGAAAACTGCTGTAAATCTGAAATTTATATAAAATTTATGTAGGAAAACTTTTTGCTCTCTTTTAAGCAACTTTTCTTTGTCATAACTTAGTTTAGAACAAAAATATGTACCTTATCTAAACTGATTTATAGAGCACGTATTTTGACAGATATTTAAGGGCCTTCATAAACTTTGGAACAGAAAAAAAGCTTAATAGCAATGTCAACTATACTTTTAGTATAATTCATACTTAACCCCTTATCTTTATAATAATAAATATCACAGCTAGTTTGAGCAGGCAACCTTAATTTACATCATTTGGTGAAAGGTTTTAGCTAGTGTTTATATATCAAGAATTCTGAGCCTTTTAAATTAGCTTTAAATTTTTTTGGATCAACTCCATAAAGAAACATATTTTAGTTACATGCAGACACCCTTGAGAGAGAACCTTATCATTTCTGCAATTATGACCATAAGCCAACAGAGTCTTATTTACTCTGATTTAGTGTGTTGTGTCAGTTGACAGTATTCGGGGCTCCTGTTGATGTAAATTGCCATAAAGCAGGAAACACAGGCAATAGACCCGTCAGGGAGGCTCGGCACTGTAGAACAGCACAATTGTAAGAAAAGGGTTTGCAGAAAGGTTGCTTGTCAGTCTTTGGAAATTGACTGTAAATGCAAATTGGCCTCAGCTTCACAGTCTCTGAACAAAAGAGATGGGAAGTGAGGCACCACGGAACAAGCTGAATGCACTTTTAGGCATAGCTGCTTCCATGAAGACAAAAATAGGATCCCATTTGTTCATTCACAATACGTACTCAGACTCGACATTCTGCCATGCCCATGGTTTATTGGAGCCTGCAATGCTCCCAGGAGAAGGGTTGCCTCATTCTGATTTATCTTGATGTTTTCCCTCCTTCCTACACAGGGAAGTCTTCTAACCCTCCCCACTTTGTAGGATTAGAAGGAAAGGCATACTCAGAAGCCAGTCTCTTCTGTTACCTTTGCACCTTTGTGCTGATGGGATGCTGTGATAGTTTTACATTTATGTTTGGATATTGTGTCTCCTGATGCCTCATCGCCAGGAACCTGGTCTAAATTTCTGTCACAAAACCTGGGGCTCTTCTAACTGGCTTCATGAATAAAAATGCATACTAGAATCCCTAGGTCAGAGGAACAAGAGAAAAAAAAACAAACCAGAAAGCACAGAACAATAAAAAAATTATTTTTTTTGTCATGCCTATATTCTTAAATATCACTCACATTTAAAGAATTATTTTACTTAAAAGAATATTGGATTGCTGCAATTTTTGCTTTTAATCTGTCTCATCAAAAGAGGATGATTTTTTTTTTTCTGTCTCAAGAGGTACTTCACTTTAAATAGAGAGGTAGGAAAGAAAGTGATTTTAACAGAGGTTTACTTTTTCAGTTGTACTGGTAAGTTATTTATATAGATAAGTGGCTTACATTTGAATGGAACTGAGTTGTCCTTATCTTCTGTGCATATTTTTATGCTTTCTCCATACATGTTTCTGTTATAAAAAAAAATAAGAGATATATTTTTCAGGAAATAATTCTAAAACACTATTTTTTATAATAAAAATTTATTCAGGTATGCCTGGGGAAAACCTTCCTTATTAATTATCAGATTTGAACAACTCCAGTCAATGCTTATTATTATTATTTTTTCTTTTGACAGCACTTATCAATTTGGACACTATATTGTGAGAAATGTAATAAATTAGTTATGAGAGCAGAGAGGTAATTAGGTGAATGGTATAAATTTTTGACTGTTTTGACACTACTAACCAATCAGAGAAAAAAAAAAATATGTGCATACCCTAATCCAAACTGAATACCCATAACAATTAAATACATTTTTGCTAAAGTTAATTTTTGAATTTGAGATACTTGTAGATTCACCTACAGTTGTAAGAATTAACACTGAGAGATCCCATACGGAAAATTTCCATCATACACGAATGTGGCTATAAAAGTGAGCAATTAAATATGTTTTGAGGAATTTCCCATCTCTAAAATTTTTAGTACCAAATATCCTTACATGTGCACAGACTAACAACAGCGTTTATAGGAAAAACGACTAGCGGGTCAATGAGCCGGAATTTAGTTCTCAGCTCTGCCACTATAACGGATTTAATCACATTTTGGGAATCACAGCCTCATTGTGCCTTAATTATTTTGTCGGGAGTTGGTTTAAATCAGTGATCCTCAAGTAGGATGAAAATGAGGGATATCTCCTTTTCTTATGAAGACTTGTGAGAATCTTGGGTCTTAGGGTTTTTCAGATGCAGCCAAATACCTTTCCCTCCACCTCCACTCCCACCTCTGCCACATGCAGATTCTGAGTTTTGCCCCTAGACTTCTAGGATCTCAACTCCTTCATCCTCCATTGAGAATTGCTTATGAGAACAACTAACTATGTTATTGGTGGGCTGTAGCTATACAGTTTACCAACAAAATAGTCAGTTGCAAGCATCTCTAAGCTGCTTCTCAATTTAAAGGTAATAAAAAAAATATCTGAAGAACATTGAAAATCTTCCTGCTTCAGAGCATCAGAGTGGGGGAGAATGTGTTCACTCTGTGGGCCAAGTTCAGGGTGGTGTCTGAGGAAGGTCTTCTCCAGGAGGTATCCTGGAGAAAGGGGTCTGAGGACGTGCAGTTCTCACAAGGGAATGATCTGCAGAAATTGAATCCCCTAGATTGAGGACCGAAGAAAATGAGTCACTCAGCATAGGAATGTGACCCTGTCCGATGTCTAATTTATAGTTTGTTTTTAATTTTAGAAATAGGTTGCTTTCTCTATAACTTTGATGTCCTATCTCCAAAGCAGATCCTATCTAATAAAAGAGTAATATGCAAATTAACCATCACCCCACAACAAAATGGCGGTGCCCATAGCCACAAGATAGCAGCACCCAGTCCTCTCAGCCCCGCCGGAGTCCCCCAGTCCCAGGGAGGGCTGCCACTAAGAGCCAGGCAGCCCCAGGGGTCCAGCTGGAAGGTGCCCACACCCCCTTGCCACTATCCCCTCCCAGCGGCAGCCCCGGGTGTCTGGCTGGGAGGCACCCGCGCCCCCACGCCATCATCCCTTCCCAGCAGCAGCCCGGGTGTCTGGCTGGGAGGCGCCTGCGCCCCCACAGAGCGATTCAAGTACTGATGATTCTACCAACGGAAAAGTTAAGAGAAAGAGAGGACAGAAAAGGAATAAAAGGAGAAAAGAAAGAAAGGACAAAAGATGAAACATCAAGAAAAAGAAAGAGAAGGAAAAAAGGAAGAAACAACCACATGATATCACCTTTCCAAGGTCTCATGAAATTCCTGTTTAAGGAATTTATTTTATGACACTTTTAGTTTGGGTTTACATTTTTACTGGTTTGTCAAGACCATGGCAGGTACACTCTCCAATATGTTTATTTTTAAATACATTTTATGGATTTTTTACAGAGAGGAAGGGAAAGGGATAGAGAGCTAGAAACATCTATGTTTTCATAGAAAAGAAAAACACAGTGTGTTTTTATCATTATAATTGCTGTCTTAAATATTTCCTTCCAGGGTCCAGTCTAGGTTATCAAATCTCCTTAGCTTTATACTTCTGGTTAGTACTATCTCCTTGACTGTGGCAAATTCAACTTACCAATATCACTCCTTTCTATTTCTTTGCTTAAGGAGCCAAATATATGGGAAGGGGGGAGGACTTCAGACTACATGTCTAATTCATGTTGGAATGTTGAAAAGCAAGGAATGAGTCTGAACTGAAAACCAGCAAAAAGAGGCAAGGAAAAGAAAAGGAAGTAAAGTTTTTCTATATCCCATTAGGGATGATACATGAAAGAAAAATCGAGGGAAGCCAGAAACAATAATATATTCTCCAAAGTGACAGCCTAATGAGATTTTTGGACCCACACTGGAATGAGTGTACTCAGAGAGGAGCAGCACAGAGAGATGAGAAGAGGGAAGTATTGGTCCCTGTGTCAACTTCCAGGTTTAAAATAACTCAGAAGGTATCCAAATCCCTTCCTCAGATGCAGGAGTGTTTGCACACTTGGTTGCAATTTAAGAGGTACCCAGAGCGAAAGGGAAGACAGTGGAAACCTGGATACCTGCATTCAAATGAGACCCTCTGATTCTATCCGGCAAGTGACACAGCTGTCCTAGAAGATGAATTGCCAGCTCTGCAGTAATGGCTGAGTGAGGTCTAAGTGAGAGAGCCCCAGAGACTGTGAAGGCAGACCCGCTCTGGGCTTGAGAGCATCCAGTAATGACTCATAGGAGGTGGAAGAAAATGGGCTCAATTTATGGGCAGGTCAGAGTGGCACAAAAGACAAGCCATTTGGTATTGTCGATACAGTGATACCACAGAGGACAGGAAGTATAGCCAGTTACCACTGAAGTAAAGAACGATCTGTATTAACCCAGTGTCTGAGTCTGAATGCAAGGGCCTCTGTGGTGTCAGCTGCTAAATTCTTTATAATCTCGATTCTGAATGAGTTCCAGATTCAGGAGTCTCTGGGGTTTTTGAAATTTCTTGAAAAAAAATCCTTGTTTCTAAACAGATATAGCAACCAATCCAACCATCTTCAGCATACCACTCTATGTTAATAAAATATAGAAGATAATATGAGTCATTAGCAGAGAAGATCAGAAAAGCTACAAGGAGTTGGTAAAATATATGATCATTACCAACCTTTCAGTAAAGGGTGAAACAAGATTGTTCTGGTATCATCTGTGAGAATTTCAGACAAGCTATCTCGGAAGGAAAGCAGGCAGAGAGGTGATGGATGGATGGATGCGTGGATAGATGGATGGAGGCTAAAGTGGATATGTGCATTGAAAGATGGGGCAGAGCACTATCATCTAAAGTCACTTGAATTAGTTCTAAATGGGAAAAGAACAAGGGACACACCGAACAAAGGAAACCACATGTGGGATTAGCAAAGCTGAGCATGAGCCGGAGCACATTGCGAGGAGGAGGCGCTATTAAGGAGGCTGTCAGACTAGACAGATGATCCATTACCAGTGGAAACCAAGAAGCTCCGAACCATTAGCCGAGACTGCAATCCTCTCAGGCAGGGACCCGGCTGAGTGCCTGGAGTCGTGAGCAGAATCCATCTAGGAGCGGCCTCGCTGCTTACATGGCCATCACGAGAGCATCACGAGGTCCAAAACTTTGTGTGTGTGAACAATGGAACAACTCGTTTAGTATCAGATACTCCTGCGGCTCAGGGGAACTTAGGAGGACAAATAAGCCCCCCCGCCCCCCCTTTTTTTACAGCAATGCTAATTATGCTGAACTTTTATTTTCAGAATATCAAGGAGAGACTTTATTTTTAAAAGGATGCAGTCTGAGTGTTTGGGGGAGGCAGAGAGCTGGTAATCAATGCTTTTAAAAATGCTATTTTTATGTGCTTGGTATCACCACTGTCCCTGACTGTTCATCTATCAGAGACAGTGTCATGAAGTGTTTAAGAGCACGGACTGCACACAGACAGTCTAGGTTGGATTCTTGCCTCTTCTTCCTTATTAGCTATGCAGCCTTAGACCATTTAATTAATGTGTTAGGGCCTCAGTTTCCTCATCCATAAAAAAGGGATTAAAAATAGCACTTAAATCCTAGAATCGAGAAGTTAGATGTGTTACTATATGTAAAGCACTTGGACCGTGTCTGGCGCATGACAAAACATATATTTCCCTATCTCCATCACTTCCTTCTATTATCCCGTTCTGCGTGTGGAATGCATGTGCGGGAGCGTAGCCACAGGTTTGTGGGCAAAGAGTGATATGGAGGGGTCACATGGCAGAAGAGGAAAAATGGGCTTCCCTAACATCCTGACTAGTTCTTAAAAAAAAAAAAAAAGGAATTAGCTTTGATGGTATGTAGGAAGGAAAGCCATCAGAAGGCAGAACAAGGCATAGGCTACTGATATTTTTAATGAAAAGAAAAAGAAAAAGAATTATGACTATAATGTTTAGGAAATTTACAGCCGATAAGAGCTAAGATACCTGGTCCTTCAGTGCTCATTGTCCTTTTCAAATATCTTGTGGCTTTTTCCACCTGTGCCACTCACCCCACTGGGAATGCTTTTTGCCCCACAAGCAGTTTCCATTCATTAACATTATTCCCATTTTCCAGAGCACAAAACAAACAAAAAAAACCCTGCCTTTATTCCCAGTTACAAGGATTTGCCAAAAGCTACTTTTCATAAAGGTCATTTTTGAATTTGCCTTACTTTTTTTATTATATTCTCAACTCCTTTAAGACAAAAATCCTGTTTTCATTCCTATTTATGATTTTTAATCTTCATCTGTCTGCCTCCTCTGTGCCCCATCCTGACCCCCTGTTGTAGCATGTGCGCAAAACATATTTGTTGAGTTGCAATTGAATCCCAAATCCATAAAAGCAAGGAGTTTCATTCACTCTCTGGGAAAAACTCTTAGAAAACCCTTTTCCAAGTCCCAGTAGAGCCAGTGTAATGATAATGATAGCTTTTCAACAATTACTTAAACACTGTATTAAGTTATTAAAATAATCCCTGCTTCAGGTTGTGAATAAAGTAAGTAAATGGTCTCTTCTCTGTTAGCTCAGTTTGGTTCTTAGTGAATTCTGTTCCTGTTTTTATTGTACCCCTGAAACCGCTGCTTGCTGTTGGTTCATCTAGGAGGCATTTGAAATGCTGAATTACTCTGCATTGAATTTGCTCTTGTATTGTCTAGGCTCGAGTCAGCCTCCTAGGGTCGTCACACCATAATCTTAAACACAACATGTGCCCTGTGGCCCAGATGTTTTCCAAGAGGGAGGGCTGCAGCCAAGAAAAGCAAGATAGTATCTTGAATACCCGCAGGGATTGATATGACTGAAAAAGCAACCGTATAGCCAGCTGGATAGCTGTCCAAGAAAAAGCGGACCTATTATTTGTGTAGTTGGAGTTTTTGTGATCAAATAGTAGAAATTCAAAAAATTTTTATGATAAGACCTTTAGCTTCACAGATTCTCATAATATCTGCTTTTCTAGTGTGGACTTGGGCGTTTGGCAGTTTGTAGATAAACTAGGATTATAGCAACAGCAAGGAAAAAAAGGAAGAGTTCACAGACTGTGTATTGTTTCTCCATAAATGTAACACAATAAAAAATTACCTTCCTTTCCCAATATTTGCAAGTAACACAAAGAATGAACTAAAATTGCTTCTAGAACTATACTTCGACTGTAGCGACTATGAACAAATTGCTCTTTGTTGTTTTTATTCCCCCCCGCCCCCCGGACAAGGTTTGCCTTTTGTATTTTTGCAGTGAGCAGGGGTACCTGAAGTTGTTTTGTATTTTTCAAAAATTGTGAAAGTATTTGTATGTTTTTGTGGTGAGGGTTTATTTTTGCCTACGTACCAATTAACAAAGAAACACTGTGGTAACATTACATTTATATTTTCATTTCATTATCTTATTAACTGCTTCAAATCTTTTTTTATAACTATGAATTTAGCTCTTAGTCGTGAGCATCAAACCCTAAAGGACTGTAGAAATTCATGTGTATGTCATGATAATGCCCTAGCCAAATTTTTCCTACCTCTTGCATCTGAAAATATTTTGTTTTTTGTTTTAATCTTAATAGCGTGGATTATAACATTGTCTGGCCTAGTCTAGAATAGGGGAACCAATAGGGAACTGATTTTGTCCTGGGGTCTGTCTGAGACTGTAGGTCTATCTTAGGAAACGTGGTCTGAGAGGGCCACACCTTTCCTGAGCCAAACTCCAATACACCCTCAACTTCTAGATCCTGGACGTAGCATTATGTTGAATGAGTCAGGCTCATTCATACACTGTGAGAATTTAGCACAGTTGGCTGCAGGCTCCAATGACTGTTGGTCTCCCAGTACCTTTCATGTTTCTAAAGGCATCAGAATCTTTGTTTTCTCAAATTAAATCTATTATTTTGTCTTAAAACAAATCAGATTTCCTCTTCTTTCAATAATTACAGGGCCCAGGAGCCTATAATTCCACTAATTGGGGAGTTAGTTGCATTCCAGTTTTGTGTTAAGGAGATACATTAGTGGCATCCTTCTTTTAGCTTTTCATATACCGGTAAGTGGTTGGGCTGCTTTATATCCTGATAATTAAAAGCAGTTACTATGTATCTTATTTTCTCTGAAGGAAAAAATGGTTTTGATTTTATCACATCATCTTCATAGGTAGCAGCAAAATACCTTTATTGAGCATCACTGTATGCATAGTACTGTGCTAATATGAGAAAGCAGATGAATAAACTTGTAGGATCTATTTCCTATTCTTCCTACTTTATTTCCATAACTTAATTAGCTCCCAAACCCAATTCTTATATGCATAATGACTTTAAGTATATTCCAAACTCAATGGGGTAGGTTTTATTTATTTATTTTTCTTTTACGTACTCTCAGGACAGGGTAACACTACCTATTACATACATACACTATGAGAATTTAGCACAGTTGGCTGCTGGCAACAGACGCAAAGATTTATTCTGTGTAGCTATTTTCTAGCCTGTTGGATGCCAGCCAGTTGCCTAATGGATCATGAGTGAGTCAGTTTCATTCAGGCTCTTAGCAAAGTCAATTTGTCCAGCAGCACACGATTTTCTGTCGTGCAGCCTCTTTGCCTGGCACTGCTGTGACGGGCACAGTCTCGCTGTTTCTGCATCTCTAGATTCCAGCTGGGCTGTGGCCCCACAAGGCTGGTCTCTAGGGAATCGAAGTCCCCTCCAAAGAGGAAAAAATGATGAAAGCTTCCAGGAAAAATGAGTCAGACTCTACAAGTCCCCGGTATTAAAAAAGTGGGTCAGAAAAATATCCATGAATAAAGTTGGCTTAATATTGTTGTGTGCGATGAACAACAGCATTTGTCTTTGGATTACTTCAGACTCAATCGCCCTTTCTGTTTTAAGTTGTAGAAAAATAGTGAATACAGGGTACGTCTGGAAGGGACTGAATAGCATTTGCTAAGAAACCTGAGTCACACCCCAGTGTTGAAGAATCAGTGTGGCTTCTTTTAAGGAAGTCTGCCCAGTGTATGGGACAAGGGACCTAATGTGGGCAGGAGGGAGATAAGCCCTCCTGTACAGGCCACTCCCCCCAAGATTGCCACGCATGGAATTTCTCTCTCAGGGGTCATGGCACCGGCATGCCCAAGTCCAGGTAGGCACTTGGAAGTGAGACATCACTACATGTCAGAGTTTTCAAATACGAGCAAAAGTATCACGACCTTGTGGAGGAGAGCCCTGTCTGATTTGATTGGTTGTGAGCAACCAAGAAGTCATTTTTTCTGAAGGAAGATATTGGGATAAGGGCTGCTGTTTGCACATATACATAATCTTAGAAGAGATTACATTATGCAAAATCAGATACATTATGCAAAGAGATTCCTGTTTTAGCTAATGGCTCCAGGACAGCTTAATTTGTCTTCTCTATAGGTCCCTCGTTTTTAAGGGAATACTTTCGTTTTCAAAGAATTCACGTTCTTTTTTTTATTTAAAAAATATGTTTTATTGATTTCAGAGAGAGGAAGGGAGAGGGAGAGATAGAAACATCAACGACGAGAGAGAATCCCTGCCTGGCTGCCTCCTGTGTGCCCCCTATGAGCCCACAAGCTGGTCATGTGCCCTGACTGGGAACCAATCCTTGACCTCCTGGTTCATGGGTTGACTCTCAACCACTGAGCCTCACCGGCCTGGCAAAGATTTCACATTCTTGAAGGCCCTGCATTGGGAGTAGAAGACACAGGCTGCATGCTTTCTTCTTGGCTAGCAGCCTCTATTTTAGAAATCATTAGATGGAAGGTGTCAGGTCTAAAAGAAACTGTAAAATGTTGATTCCCCTTGGAGAAACTGTGGTTTCTCACATCTGTTCATTTTCTTCTATTTGATACAGTAAAATCAAAATCTTGTGAACCACTGTGGGCTAGGCAGAGATGCTCCCGTGGATAAGAAAAGTGTTTGTTTCATTATTCATACATTATATTTGTTAAAAGCACGGTATGTGAAAGACACCTTAGCATAGGCTCGCTGATTTCCTCTTGGATTCATTTTTGAAAGATTGTACATAATGACGCATACCTCACGCCTGTCGCTTTTCCCCTCGCCTTTTGTTTCTTCCTGTCTAGCCTGGGGAGCAGGATTTTGGCACAGTTTCAGCTGTGCTTTCTTAACTGCTATACGTCAAGCACTTTCTCCCAGGTAGAGGCTAGTATATTCTTTTCACTGAGGTTAAAGTATCATAATTGAATCCTCTATTCTGCCTTTCACCCCTAGACTCTATCAGCTTAAAACTCACATTTTAAAACTAGATGTCTTAAGTTATATTCAACACTGGTTAGTATCCAGTATTATCATAAATTTAAATCCCAGATTGCAGATGTTCATCCTTCGATTTTGCCAATATCCTCGTGTCTTTTTCCCCCATAGATGAGTGTTCCAATTCAAGTGTTTCCTTTTCAAGAGTTTGACATTTCAGAGATTGTAGTATTCCTAATATTTAGTCTCATGAGGTGCTTCATTTTTAAAGGACTTTTTTCTGTGTGTGTGTGTGTTTTCCTTGCTGACCCATCATTCCACTAGGTCAGTTTTTTTTTTCTTTTGTGCATGACTAATAACAATAAAGTCTGAGCTCCGGTCTCATATTCCATGTTTTAATTGTATAAAGCAGCTATGAAGACCCACACTGACAAGATTCTGAGCCTAAATGAAATTAGGTCATGTCTCAAAGAAATCATCTGTGAATCAAGCAAAATGTGTGGGTGTGCACATGTGCAACACTGATAATATTTTCCCTGACAACTCCTACACTGTGTCCTTGTAGTAAAATGAGAGGAGCTTTGGAGTGTGTCTAGTATTCATGTTCAGATTAGGACTCTCCAGCCCAAGAAAATACAGGTGAACTGGGCTAGAACCCCAGCTCCCACTGTGCTCCGAGTCCAGCCCTCTTCATTTTAAGCGAGCTCTGAACAGGACCTGAAACTTGGCCTGGCAACCAACTGCATATGAGACGAAAGGAGAGGGCAGGGGAAATCTGAGTCTACCAGCCAATCTGGAGATTCTAAAAGTGGCCAGCAAGGTTATTAATTCAAGAGTTGTTAAGCAAAACTGAAGAATATCTGTGTATCTTTATCATAGTTTTATGGGGAAGTGCAGAAATGAATACAAAGTAAAACAGTGGAACCTTCTATACCTGGTAAATGGAGATGTTGCAGAGAGGTTGGGGAAGAATCAGTTACAGGCACAATGTTCCCTGTGGGATTAAAAGACAGAATTGTGAATATCACAAATCGTTTAAGCCCCAGTTTAAAGTTGGGTGACTAGACAGACATTCACTGTGATGTTGGGTGCTGGCACCCTGCAGGGCATAGGTGGCTCCCCAGATTCAAAAAATGCCACGTGATCAGAAGTTCCACTCCTTTTGCTAATATTATTGCCATCTACTTAATATCAGATGCTTACAAATGAGAGTATTTAAATATTGGAGCAAACAAGAGATTGAGGGTCCCATTATTTATGAAAGTAGAATGTCCAAATGAGAATAGAATCAAACAATGCAAACAGTCCAAGAGTGAAGCAAAGGAATGTCCATAGCATTTTAAGCCAGTGTCTGGACACTAAATATCAGACTGACTAGTCAATGTAAATGACCACAAAATTAGATGATTTTGACCCAAAAGAATGCATTAGCCTCCTTTCCAAAAGTGTTTGCCAGTTTTCCATTTCTGTGTTTCCCCTCTTCACCCCCAGTCCCAGGTGGAAATTAAGATGGTTTTCCACTTGTTTAGTTTTGAAGAGAGAACTTTATGTCACCAAACTATAATGTGAGAGGAACTGTTCCCATCAAAACCAACAGTCTCAGGGAGACAGAGAAAATGAAAAACTACTCATGTCTTAGAAAAGCTTTCCCAAGAGTTGGATCATGTTGGATAATGTCAAGATCCTCTTCACTTTCAAAGTCCCTTAATTACCTTCAGGGGAGTGGAATACAAGTAGTGGAAATCTGCTTTTTTTTTTTTCTGAGTGAAAAAAAGAGCAAAGCACGCTCTTCAATGGAAAGCCCTCCTGAATTTCTCAAGCTGCTTTCCCTTGACATTTAACTCCTCTGTCAACAGAAACCGCTGCTCTGTTCCACATGTTGAAGAACGCAAGAGCCTTGACAATTACCATGTTTCAGAAATATTGATTACTAGAGGCCCGATGCACGAAATTTGTGCAAGGGGCTTGGCTCTCGCAGCCCCTCGCAGCCTCGGCCAGCTTTGTCCAGAAGGTCGCCCAGAAGGACATCCAGAAGGTCGTCGGCTGTTCGGTCTAATTAACATATTAGTTCTTTATTATATAGGTTATTAAGCAGCCTCAAAAATGTTCCTGCTTTTACAGATAGCTGTCTTTAAATTCTTTTTTCACAAGTTTATTGGAGATGGGGGTAGTAAAGCTCAGGATTCTTTTCCAAGGACCTTAAAGCACAAGGTAATGATCATTAAGGGTTGTTGCATGTCTGATTTGTCTACTTGATGTAGGTAAACAGAGTCAAAGTTTTGTGAACTGTATGATTGGATGGATGTTGCCTGCAATTCCATCTGTGGAACCGACTTTATTGTTACACTAGAGTACAGGTAGCGTCCCTCGGCCTGGCTTGCGGTGATCAGTGGACCTCGGTGCTGCCACAGCCTGGCCTTACCCGCCAGCTAGCCAGCTCCAGCCCAAAGTAGTGCACGAAGCTGCAGGCAGCTGGGGAGGAGCCCGAACCCGGGCTGGGCGCCGTGCCACTCCTGCTCATCCCTGCCCCTCTGTGCCTGTCGCTGCAGCCGCTCCGCTGAGTCTCCGCTCGGCCATCCTAGGGTGATACTGGCACGCCCATGACCACATAGCCGCCCAGTCAGTCCGGATGCCGGGACCAGGAGCCATGAGCCTGGTGCCCCTTGGTCAGCTGAGCTGCGCTCCTGCTGTTGGAGCACACTGACCACCAGGGGTCAGCTCCTGCGCTGAGCATCTGCCCCCTGGTGGTCAGTGCGCATCATACTAATAGCTACCAGTCAACCTGTCGACAGGTCAACCAGTCACTTAGGCTTTTATATATACAGATTAAACATGAGAGCTAAACTTCTTCACTGAAGTGGATTGAGAAAAATGGAAGTAGGATCATGTGGGCTGAGCTTGAGCCAGCCTATTCTGTTAAAGAACTAGTATGACAGCCAAGCTGGTGTGGCTCAGTGATTGATCATCAGCCCATGAACTCGGAGGTCATGGTTCAATTCTGGTCAGGGCTAATGCCTGGGTTTCAGACTGGATCTTCAGTAGGGGACATGCAGGAGGCAGCCGATCAATGATTCTCTCTCATCGATGTTTCTTTCTCTCTCTCCCTGTCCCTTCCTCTCTGAAATCAATAAAAACATACTTAAAAAAAATAATTAGTATGGCACAGCAAAGGAGAGAGTCTTGGACTAGTCATCTCTCTGAGCTTTGCATGCCTATAATTTTCATCATGGATAATTCAGAGAAACTCCCAATTTAATTATTAAATGTTTTCTTCATATCCAAAGTGAACCATTCATTCTTGGCTTGAGCAAATCAGAGGATTGTATTGTGCCAAATACTTAACCTCTTTGTGCTATAGGTAAGAACTTTAAAAAACTCTCTTTTTGGCTGATATAATGATGTTGAACTACCCTCATGTGTCAGCATACTCTCCTGGGGCTGATATAGTAAATGTACACTGCAGTGAACTTTCAACTCAGCTCCATGAGTCTCTGAAAGAGAGAGCTGATGAAATTTAGAGCTGAACAGAGACCAACATCCAACCTTTATATATATGAGCTGGAACTGGTTAGTATATAGCAATAGGACACCAATCAAAAGACATGGCAATCACTTAGAGTAAAACTGTATTAAAAAATAAATTGCAAAAGCAGATATAATTTTCATAAATCTGGGGAGTATGGATCTGTTGCTTTTTATAGCATCTGAATTATGGCTTGGGCTTATTAAGAATTAAGAAAACAAATTTCATTGCTGTCAGTGATACCTCAGTACAATATGGAACAATCTGTTAGATGTAAATGTGCTGAAAAGATAACAGCAATTTTCAATGAGTAAACACATAAGTAAAGCACCTAGAATAAAATAGCTTTTTTACATAGCTTTCAAGGAACAGCTGGGAAATGGGAGTGGCATAAAGAAGTAAAACATCAAGAAAAACATATCTGTTATGGAACTGTAGGCAAAGTTCATTACAGGAGAGTTATAAGGGCAGCTAGGATCTTGTAGCTCTAAAGTAGCTATATGGTAATGCACCCACAATTCAGCTTATAAGCACAGCTTTAAGGTGTTACAATAGCAGCCATACCTGTCTGTGGTTGCACTGGAGAGAAAGCCCAGATAGTAGAAAGTCTGGGGAAATAAGGGGCTTGTAAAAGAGCCACGACTATGTATTACAAAGGATAATGACAAAATAAAGGCTGAGGAGGAGGTCAGCTAGAGACCTGTGTAAAGAAGCAAAGGCCCCACTTTGGTTTAATTCAGGATAGCTTTTAAAAGAGGAATGACTCATATTCTCTATGGCTTACTCTACTTTATGAAGGCTAGTATCTGAGAATCTCTAGTCTGCTTTTTGGAACCAAATATACGAAGCAGGTGAGATGATAAAACTACTCCACATATAGCTGTTACTTGGGTTTGACTTTTCATATAAAATTAAAATCTCAGGGCTGGGAGTAATGTCCAACCACTACCTTCAGATAGGACTTCACAGACCAAGGAAATGTATTACCTACCCAATCCATTCACAAATAAGGCATAAACCTTCCTGGAAGAAATTCCACGACTGCTATTATAAATGCCTCCAGTGATAAAGACCCTAAAGCTAACGGACAGTTATTTTTCCAAGTACATTTAAATGCAGTAAATCGATTATATCTCCTCTCTCTCTCTCTCTCTCTCTCTCTCTCTCTCTCTCTCTCTCTCTCTCTCTCTCTCTCTCTCTCTCTCTCTCTCTCTTTCCTGTGAATTCGTATTTGCGTTCCCACTTCCTAAGAGTGCACGTGTCCCATGGTCAGTTAGTTAGAAACCACGTTATGAGTAATTTTGCATGGTTAAAACTGCCGTGCCAGTGTAAGTAGCTCTGCCTTCAATTAAGTAATTATTTAAAATGGAACTTGTCTACTTCCTCCTATTCTGTAGCTGACAGTGATCGAGGGGCTTGGTGTGCCCACGTGGCACAGAAATGGAATCAGTAAATGAGAGCAGTTGTCAGACCCAGATTCTGATTAGTGGAACAGCTTGCCTGGGTTGGTGATTAATGCCGTAGTGAGGAATGAAATCTGCTTTCCTAGAGAAGCCACGGGACAAGCAATAATAGACTAGAGTTCTATGACAGTTTCCGATGGTGTGAACCATCTTTGAACTTAGTCAAATGCTGATGTAATTTAATATTGGAACTTTAAAAACAATGGAATGATGACTTTGAATGTAAGAGAACAAGATTTTCTGGTTTCTATTTTTATTTTTTATTTTATGTCATTCCATGAATGTGATTAGTGCAGCTTTTAAGATCATTCTTTTGGAATTTCTTGCCTTTTGTGGTCTTGAGCCAACTTTTACTAATGGTGCAACTTTTACTCTAATGTCAATATCCTTAATTGGTAATACAAGGGTTTGGGTATCAATAGGATCAAAAATATGTAAGAAAATACTCAAATGAATATATTTCCCTTTGTAAAGATTTAATAAATAGTTTAAAATATTGAAAAATAATTTTACTGACAGCTTTATTATGATGTAATTAACATACCATAAGATTCGTCCTTTCAAAATGTACAATTCATTGCTTTTAGTGTAGTCACAAAACTGGAAAACCCATTGCCACTGTCTAATTCCAGAACATTTTCATTGCCCCCCAAACAAAACTCATACTCATAGAGGTCACTTCCCATTTCTTCCTTCTCGCTCCCCCCATTCAAGTTGTTTTTGAAGGTGCTCTGATTAGAACTCTACATCTGTGACTTGTGTTTATAGCTAGCAAATTTTTATTAATTCAAAACAAGTGATTCCACATATATAGTCGTATATATAATGTATTAGAATGTTATTATTTTCATGAATAGTGAAATATTTTAATATGTATAACTGATGAAATAATTTTAGCAATATCATGAATGAAATGAAATAACTAAAATGAATGCTTTTATCTTAATTGACATAAACAGAAAATTAAATTATCTGGGTAGATTAGATACATTTTCTTAAAGAAGCACATTAGTTACTTTCCTCTAATGTACAAACTATTATATAAATGTGTTCAACTATGTAAAAGAACTCAGATCAGAATTTCCTTTTAAAAAATTTCATCCCTTTTTGTTTATTCAACAGATACTTCCTTTCCACCACAAATGCAATAAATCCTTAATCTGTTCACCTCTTCTAATTGGTACCTTGGGTTTACCCTGCACATCAGCTAAAAGAATTGAGTTAAAGTTTATCTCTATGGATAGAGGGCTCAATGAGTTATTTGATGAGGTACAAAGGGAACATGTAATTTATGTAAGTAAATATATTGCACACAGTTTAAAATAGCCACCATTTAATGTAGGATTCTGTACACTCCTTCTCAAGCCCAGTCCAGCTCTCTGGACCCTGAACCACCCTGACCTGCACTCCCTGGAATTGCCTATGTCTCTTCCTGCCTTTGGATCTTCAAACAAGTCTTCTCCTATGAAAATCTACAACTCACCCACCCACCTCCCACACCACCCTGCCCTTTGCTTACTTAGATAACTTCTCCTTCAAATCTCACCTCTGTAGTGCTCCCCCGGGAAGCCTTTTTCAGCTTTCCCTATTAGTGTCCTCAGAGCACCATAATTTTTGTAAGTAACTTTCGTGATCTCACCCTAATCTTCTTTATTTGCAAACATTTGGAAGCACTGGCTTAATTGGGCAACACACACATACTCTCACATACTCACTGTGTGTGTGTATACGAATGATCCAGTAGCTTTTCAGAAAATCTACATTTTAGACTTTTCATTAAATCAGAACTCACTTCCTCTTGAGAATTCAGAATTATTATTTTTTAACACATTAATACTGTGAGATTTATTTTCTGTGTTTAAATCAAGAGGCAACAATGCCAAGAATAACTTGTCAGTAATTGATCAGTTTTCACTGTTAAAAAACAAACAATATCTTTCTCTCAGAAGGACAATTCAGTGATAGAGGGGGCCTAATGTCTAAAGGGCCAGCATATGTGAAAGTGATTTTTAAATATTAATTGTTGTGGTCTTTCACTTGAGTGATTATGATTTTTGAATCTCATTAAACTGCTGATTTCTCAACTTACTAACACCTACTTTGAAATAGGCAAAGCTGTCAACTAAAAGAGAATGTACCCAACTGAAAGATGATTCACTGGCCCTGGCTGGTTTGGCTCAGTGGATAGAGCATAAGCCTGCGGACTAAAGGATCCCAGGTTTGATTCCAGTCAAGGGCACATGCCTGGTTTGTGGGCTTGATCCCCGGTAGGGGGCGTACAGGAGGCAGCCAGTCAATGATTCTCTCATCATTGATGTTTCTATCTCTCTGTCCCTCTCCTTCCTCTCTGAAATCAATAAAAATATATATATTTTTAAAAAAGAGATGATTCACTTTGTAAAACTTAACAAATATTATGATTATTTCTCGATTATACCTTTCTGAATTAGTTATATATTTTTACCCTGCTTCCTTCCATGAAGGATTTAAGATATTCTTACTGCCCAGCATTCAGGTGCTTGAACAAAAGGGAAATGTGAATGGTGTACTTCGATAAAGAAGGGGACCCCCCCCCCTCTTGAATTGAAACTCTCCCAACTGAATATGAAAGTCCATAAACTGACATGGGATTCTAAGATCATGAAATTACAAAAGTGACATAGCCTTGAGATTTCATCACAAAATAAATCAAAGTGCTAGGAAATGGATTTCTCTTTTCCCAGAAATCAGGCACACTTCCAGGATGACATTTTTCCTAAGGCTAATTCTCATCATTGAGACTTGCTTGCATATCTAATATCAAAAATGAAAAATCTTCTCCCTCACTGGTGTGGCCCTGCAGTTAGAGCATTGACCCTGTGCACTAAAGGGTCATGGGTTTGATTCCTGGTCAAAGGCAGATACCTCTGTTGCAGGTTCTACCCCCAGCCCCGACTGAGGCATGTGTAGGAGGCAACCAATCGATGTGTCTCTCTCACATCAATGTTTCTCTCTCTCCCTCTCTCTCTCTCTCTCTCTCTCTCTCTCTCTCTGTCTCTAACCCGCCCTCCCTCCTTCCCATTCTCTCTAAAATCAACAGGAAAAATATCCTCAGGTGAGGATTAACAACAATAACAACAAAAAAGGAAAATCTTTGAAAAAATAAAAGGATATTTCAGGAAAACATGTCCCAAGTGCTATCTTTAAGGCATTGATCAGACACCACCCACATCTAAAAAACAAAAAAATGACTCTATGTCACTCCCAGAAAGCATGTGGCAAAACGTATATGCTTCTGAAAAACATGTGGAACTAACTTCAAATGTGCCTAATAGCCACAGTTGAAATCATACATGAAACTCAAGTGAACCTGCTAAAACAACCAGCAACCTGTTGTTCAGGCATTACAGATGAGTTTTCAGTAGAGAATGGGTTAATGGATGTTATGAATGTTGGTAATGTTTTCTTCAGTATTGTGAATATTTACTTGCAAAATTATTAGTGAGCTCTTAGAACTTGAAGAAGGAAGGAATCAGAAAACAAGAGTGAATTGAAAGATTGCTTAGACTATTTTAATGACTTACAGTCCTATTTTTATATTTTCATCCTTTCCTATTGGTGGATTTTTCAACAAAATGCAAGCAAGCATAAAAATTACAGAATGTACCTAAAAGTGCAAATTTGAGTTTATACCTTAATAAAATCAATTATTTTATGGGGTAACATTTAATTATATTTTTTAGTTGTTTGCAGAAAGATTTGTATACTTGGATTTCCGAAGTAATGCTGTTTGTCTTGGTTAATGGACGGGAGAGGGTTCAGAGAGGACTAGAGGCATTCCCCACCTCTTGGCGTTACTGTCTGGCCCTAAACCCTACAGGACTTTGAACCAATTGGAGCCTCACCACAAACAATATTGCTCAGAGCAGGTGGAGGAGGGTTTTGCACTGACTCCTTTGGAGTCTTCAAATTTTCTCTTCTCAGTTATCCTATAGTGGAGCTAATAATCTCATAAACACTATTAGTTTTGAAACACCCTTTCAACTCTTCAATTTTCCAACTGATCTGAGAAATGCTTTGATCTTTTTATTTTTGTCTCATGATATTATAGAACTGTCTTGTTGATGATTTTTAAAATACTTACTATTTTCACAAATATTTCACCTGGGCTATAATGCCATATTTATAACTTTCTTACATTCAAAGTGATACAAACTATTGTGATTCCTAGACCTTTCTAGTGAGATCTATGATATCAAATTGGAAGTCAGAAAATCAATAGGATCAAATAAAATTAATCTCCCCATGACAGTAACAATAGGTAAAATATGTGCTGCTCATGAAGGTACATGCAAAGTGTACTCCTTGGGTGAGTATTCTTCATTGCACATCTAATACCAATCTCAAAAAAAAATAAAAAATGGGAGGAGGCATGGGGCTGAAGAAAATGAATGTTTCATCTGTTGTATATCTTTGAAGTAGCAATATTACTTGAAATACTTATCCAAATGCATAAGCACATTTAAAATGTCTTATGACATTTATAAATCATTGTATTGTATTACTTTCTTTTTAACTTCTATGTATTTTTCTTCTAAAATAGTTTCTTTTGGGTTTTGGGGATTGATAGTGACTGTTTTAAGTAAGAGGCAGTTCTAATTCATTTTTAAATACAATCCTATCTAATAAAAGAGTAATATGCAAATTGACCATCACTCCAACACACAAGATGGCTGCCCCCATGTGGTCAAAGATGACTGCTCCCATGTGGACACAAGATGGCCGCCACAAGATGGCCAGTAAGGGAGGGCAGTTGTGAGGGACCAGGTCTGTAAGGGAGGGCAGTTGTGGGTGATCAAGCCTGCAGGGGAGGGCAGTTAGGGGCAAACAGGCTGGCAGGGGAGCAGTTAGGCATCAATCAGGCTGGCAGGAGAGTGGTTAGGGGGTGATTAGGCTGGCAGGCAGAAGCGGTTAGGGGCAATCAGGAAGGTAGGCAGGCGAGCAGTTGGGATCCAGCAGTCCTGGATTGTGAGAGGGATCCCAGATTGGAGAGGGTGCAGGCTGGACTGAGGGACACACACCCCCATGCACGAACTTCGAGCACCAGGCCTCTAGTTCATAAATAAAATTCATTGATAAAATTGTCTTTTTTGATAAATTGATAGGTAAGGAAAATAGAATTTTTCTTCTGGTCAGTCTGCTCATAGGATATATAATATAGAAATGAAAATCTGTTATATTTTTACTTATAAACAGGGTATAGCTTCTTTTTTTAAAATAGCAATAAAGAAAGCTGTTTTTAAAATTTGGAATTAACAGACAAAAACTTGCCAAGTATCTGAAATAAAAGTATTTACACAACTTAATGTTTATGCTTTAGTTTTTGTAATTTGGGGACTTTTTAGACAACTACTGGTCAAATACCTATTGTTTTCATTGAGATAGTGTTACAACACATTCAGCCTTTGAAAAAGCAACATCTTCTCTAGGGAAATGCGGATGGTCTTCACTCTGCTGTCTCTCTGACCCCTTGGCACATGGTAATTTCAGATACCATCAGCGAAAATGGGCTGTGCTGAACAAGCACTTATAAACTAATGGCTCTGTATAGGACAGAGTGGTGGCCCTTTAATAACAAAGAACAATTCACAGGAAATGAGTTAATTTAATAAATTGCCAGTTGCCCATCAGGCATCTAAGCAGAATAATGATATATGCAAGGTGCTCTAAAATGAATGTATTTCTCTTTTTTTATTTTTCTTTCCCTTTTCTCCATCTCCCATTACTCTCTGGGAGGCAGTAAAAGTGGGGGAGGGGATATATCAATTAAAAAGTGGGACAAATTGGTGAATGTTTAACAGTGATTCATTGAGCTGGATTAAATGAATTTAGAGGTGTCTCTTCAAGTGATCATTTCTTTTTTTCAAGGTTTTATTTATAATCTAAGATGTTTTCATTTGAGGGCAGTGATACTATCAGGCTTATATATAAAATTTACTAAATTGTATCAGTGGCTTTGCAGAGGATACCATGGAAGAAGTTTTGTATAATAGACTGGAAGATTAATCTGCATGACACACAAAATTAGACACAACTACTTACAGATATTATGAGGTGACAACAAAACAAGTAAAACAAACAAAAGGGGTAGTTCAAAATCTTTGTTAAAAGGCAAGATCTGATTTCTGAAGGCTCAAACCAGTTTATAATCTGAGAAAAATGCATAAATATTGCCTGCACTTCTGTACAATAAATTTGATTATTTCATACTTTATTTGCTACTACCATCATGAAATTAATGGAATATGTTCAAGTACTTTTGCTTGGAAACATCACTAAAATATAGTGTTCTTCAAATCATCGAACAAAGAAGCTCATATTTATCACTTACAGGCAGATTTTATTGGTCTTGGTGCATTTAGTCACCCCACCCCCATCCATCTGCTGATGGCCAATATAAGCTGTAGGAAGTCTCATCAATGAAATTAGTAATCTGTGGGGACAAAGATGCAGTTAATGCCTGTCATTCTAGATTTGTGATCATTTGGGGTATGCTTTTTATATCCATTGAAAATACTTGCTTGACTTATTAAAATGTAGACTTATTTCTATGGGTAAATATATTTTAAAATTCTAAACATGCAAATATTTTTACATAGCCAAAAGAAATTTTTAAATATATTTAATGAATTATAGGTTTTCGGAATAGCAATCAGCATGTGATTAGTGACCACATTTTTGGATTGGCTTCTGCTCTATTTGACAAAAACTGCTAACATGGCAAAATTTGTGATTTAGACTTTTACCAAAGTAGAAAATATCTGAGGGACATCGTGTATTTTTCCACTTTGGGAGGGATCTCCTCTATCTGCTCTCTATTCTTGTCCCAATGTGCACCAGTTACAAATTGATGCATTGGAATCAGATGCTTGAAATTAAGGTTAAGATGTAGCATGTTTGTGGTCTGTAAAAATAATGTCAGGTCTTGTTTAAACATGAAGATTGTTGAGTTTAGCCCAAACCACCAGCATTGCTAATAAATCATTTAATCTTCTCCTTAAAAATTATAGGACCTCAAATTTGGAAGAAATCTGGAATTGTTTGAGGTCTAATCTGGAGTCCCACTGAAGAAAAATTGTTAGTCTTATGCTTCCTTTAGTTACAAAGAAATGCCCAACTTACCAGTTTACCGATTTTATCTTTGTTTAGCTCTACAAGTTTATGCATATATTCAGCTGAAAATTTGTGTTCCTGTAGCTTCCATTAATTTGACCCAGTTTCTACCCCTTAAACACAGAGTTGGACAAAAGTAGACTTATAGTTGTTCATTGAAAAATAATACAATATTTAATAAATAGTAATACAAGAATAAGCTCTGTGTTTCCCATACTCACAACTGTAAACCTACTTTTCTCCCATCCTGTATATAAATGTTTCATATGTTCAGCTTTGATATGTTTGAAAACCAATACCATTTCTCCAGACTCTTCTGCAACAAACACCAGTTTCATCTACACTCTTTATATGGTAATATTTGAGCCTCTTTTTGAAGGCTGTTTTATATGATGGAGCCTGGCATGCATGGTAGCTAAGAGAAATGTTGTAGATAGGATGACCAAACTCTCCCACCTCTTTTTCTGGGCATCTATGGCAGGGAACCTGCTAGCAGTGTCAGTAGCACATAGCTTGAAAAATTGTCTCTTCACTCTTCTCTTTAACCCCCAGTGCTCCGGAGTTCCTTCTACTCTTTGGTGCTCGTGCTGAGGTGAAGCATGTCTATTGCAAATTCAGTCTAATTTGGGGACTCCAGATGTGCTCTTACCTCTGAGACCAATAGACTTGGGATGCTGATGAACACCTGATTCTAGAATTTGTTCATTAGCTGGCCCTGCACTGCTTACAGCCCGAAAGTGGGTCTTTTCATTGACAGCATTATTGACTCCTAAGTTATTATTCCTTGGACTGGAAGCCTGAGACCATCAAAACAAAGAGGCAAGAGTGTGAGTGTATATGTGTGGGGGTATATTTTGTTAGCTTGAAGTGAGTTTTGATTTGAAAGCTTCCCCCCATTCTCCTTGGTTCAATCACAGCAGAAATGGAGTAGAAATCCCTGAGGTACAGCAGCAATATAGTAGTGTAGTTCTAATCTTTTTTATAAATCCAGTTGCAGGAATGAAAAAAAAATACATCTTTGTGGTTTGTTTTTATGACAGAGAGAGAGAAAACGGGGGGCGGGGGAGAGATTATACATCCTCTTAGCAAAGGAAACTCTAAAAATGCTGTATAGTGTTACCCTTGCCTGATAAATTACAGGACAACCAGTTAAATTTGAATTACTGATAAACAATAGATCATGTGTTAGTTTATGTATATCTCTAATATTGCATGGACATACTTACACTAAAAATCATTTACTATTTATAGGAAATTCAAATTCAGTTGGTTGTCCTGTGGTGTGTTTTTTGTTTGTTTGTTTTGTTTTGTTTTGTTTTGTTTTGCTAAATCTAAGTCTTATTTTCAAGTGGGGAAGGGCATGACAGCTAGTGAATCTGGTGCTGGAGAGGGAACTGTATTCCTAGGAAACTGAGCCCTGATAGAGTGTCTTTTAACTTTTAAGAAAGAGACTCTTGGTTATTAAATGGCAGAAGGAGTTTCATTCCTTCTTGAAACCCACAAGGCAAGGAGTCTGGAGCCAAACACAAGG
Organism: Cnephaeus nilssonii; assembly: GCF_951640355.1. NCBI lineage: Eukaryota > Metazoa > Chordata > Mammalia > Chiroptera > Vespertilionidae > Cnephaeus > Cnephaeus nilssonii. The sequence continues at coordinate 19,221,561 of NC_137079.1, forward strand.
GAAGCATCTAGGATTTTCCTTTTCCAGGATCTGAGGCTGAGTCAGACAGATGGTTTTACAAGTGGTCAGGAATGGAGGGAGCCAGACGGCCAGGGGAAATGATAAGCAGTAGAGTATGGTCCAAGCTGGGAATATCAAGTTTATCATTAAAGATAAAAGGTGTAGGCCTGGGCTATAAATCAGGGGAGGTGGGGGGAGATAGAATGGGATTCTGTCAGGAACCCAAACATGTAGGGTGGATAGTGGACAGGATGGGGAGAGACTGGCCTGATTTTAAGCCACAGGGACAAAGTAGACACCCATGAATGTAAAGGATATGAGTCAAGTAAAGAGGAATTTGCTTGCAGAGATGCACTAGCAAAATGAGATAAACTGGACTGATAAAATTAATTCAAAACAAAGTTTAAATTCATATAGCAGTTTCACAAATACTAAATCTGTCTCTAATGGGCCTGAGCGAATAGTAAGGTAGTAAAACCAAAGTTCTGTGACTCTCGGGGAGAAGCATACCTTGGATGAGAAATTTGCCAGGATTTTTTAATGTTATTTGTATTTACAAATAAATCATACATATGTAGGCATAGACATATTTGAATATTTTATATCTTCTCTCATTTATCTTTCCACTACTAGGTAAATGAGACTTAACGAATATCTGAGTAGAGAAACAAGTTAAAAAGAAAGATAGCTTTCTTAATTTATCTGAGACACTATGTTATATGCTACAGAGCAAGTCAGATAGGAAAAGGCTTCTGTGGATGATGAGCACATAGGTTTTTTTAAAAGCTGAACTTGAAAATTAAGAACTTTAAGAAGTGTGTGAGTTTGTATAAGTGTATGTGTGTGTATGCTATCATTTCCGAAGACTGTAGAATCCTATATAATAAAAGCCTAATATGCTAAGTGTCCAGTCGACTCGTCGGCCGTTCAACCAATCAAAGTGTAATATGCTAATGATATGCTAAGGCCACTCAACTGCTGGCTATGACATGCACTGACCACCAGGGGGCAGATGCTCTGACTGGTAGGTTAGCTTGCTGCTGGGGTCCAGCCGATCGGGATTGTGCAAGACAGGCTAGACACGCCCTGCAGCCCACCCAGTGTCCCTCCCCCACTGGCCAACCTCCTGCGTCTCTCCCAGACCCCGATCATGCACCGGTGGGGTCCCTCTGCCTTGCCTGCACCCTCTCGCAATCTGGGACCCCTCGGGAAATGTCAGAGAGCCAGTTTCAGCTCAATCCCACAGGGGAAGCGCTGCTCAGCCAGAAGCTGGGCTTACTGCTGGCAAGTATAGCGGCGGTGGCGGTAGCCTCTCCCGCCTCCGTGGCAGCATTAGGGATGTCTGACTGATGGCTTAGGCCTGCTCCCCAAGGGCTCCCCCGAGGGCTCCCGGACTGTAAGAATGCACAGGCCATGCTGAGGGACCACCCTCCCCCCTCCTGCTGAGTGCATGAATTTTGTACCCTGGGCCTCTAGTTATAAAATAACAATAATTGCCCTAGCCTGTTTGGCTCAGTGGGTGGAGCATCAGCCTGCAAACCAGATAGTCCCAGGTTCAGTTCCAGTCAAGAGCACCTTGATACCTTGGTTGCAGGCTTCTGCCAGGCCCAGGCCCTGTTCAGGGCCTGTACAGGAGGCAACCAGTCCATGTGTTTCTCTCACATTGATGTTTCCCTCTATCTTTCCCTCTCTCCTCCACTCTCCCTAAAAATCAATGGAAAAATATCCTCAGGTGACGACTAACAAATAAATAAAATAAAATAACAACAATTTACTTTAAGGAAAATTTGACCAACATTTTCACTTAGGAATGTTAGTCTTTAATTATGATAAATGTTGCAGGCCCTCAAAAAGATTCAAACAATCCCTATGTAGTAGTCCTTAAGTCCTGGATATTGAAGTCCTAAAGAAGGATTGGCAGTTTCCTTTTAGAATTTTAAATTTCCTCAAATAATATGTTATCAAATATTAGTTTCAAATATATAATTTAAATTCAGTTGGTTATTAAAACTCATAGTCAAAATTAATTCTGTAGAAGAAGAAATCAACAGAAAGAAAGCTTTGGAAATGAATTTGTTTCTTTGTAGATAAATGCTAATGAATTATTAGCAAAGTTAATGTTATTTCAATTATTTAGTTTACAAACTATTTTAAAATCCATTTTTTATTCCAATATTATCAGAATGTTCTGAAAAAATAAAAATCAATCCATATAAAATACATTTTAAAGTAAAGTGCATTTTGTGCTTAGATGCAATGCTCATTCATTACTTGATAAATGGTACTTTCAATTCAGTTAATAAGAATCCTATCTAATAAAGAGGGAATATACAAATTGACCATCATGCTGTCACAAAGATGGTGGTGCCCGCAGCCAATAAGGAGAGAATATGCTAATTGACTGCCATGCCCTCAAAGATGGCGGCACCCACAGGCACAAGATGGCGGCACCCAGTCCCCTCAGCCCCGCCGGGGCTGCAGGCACACGGCATGGCCGGGCCTGCCCCCAGGTGGGCCCAGCCACTCTGCACGCCTGCCTCCGGAGTCCCCCAGTCCCCTCAGCCCCCTGGCTGCCCAGGGTTGGCCTGAGGCGCAGACAAGCCTTGGATAGCGGCTGCACAGCCACCCAGGACCAGCCTGAGGTGCAGGAAAGCCTCAGATGGCAGCTGCCCAGCCACCCAGGGCCACCCGAGGCTCAGGTAACCAGGGCCAGCCGAGGCTTGCACTGCCGGCAGTGGCAGCAGCAGAGGTGTGATGGGGGCATCGCCTTCCCCTGATCACCGGATCCCCTCTTGCCCCTGAGGGCTCCCAGTCTGTGAGAGGGGGAAGGCTGGGCTGAGGGATGCCCCCCTCCAATGCATGAATTTTCATGCACCTGGCCTCTAGTAATTCATAACCAATGATTAGATATAACAGAATTACAATTACATTTCTATGAAATAAACATGCACTGTTATATTTATATTGACTAATAGTATTAGTAACAAAATATTACCTAAAACCAGTAATAATAATGGTCTAGGACAGTGGTCAGCAAACTGCGGCTTGCGAGCCACATGCGGCTCTTTGGCCCCTTGAGTTTGGCTCTTCCACAAAATACCACAACCTGGGCAAGTCTATTTTGAAGAAGTGGTGTTAGAAGAAGTTTAAGTTTAAAAAATTTGGCTCTCAAAAGAAATTTCAATCGTTGTACTGTTGATATTTGGCTCTGTTGACTAATGAGTTTGCCGACCACTGGTCTAGGATAAGAAAATTGTACAGACTTAAGAGCTAGACTATCTTTCTAATCTTTCATCATACTCTGCAGAGAGGGACAGGAGGAGCAAATGTCACTATTGCAAAGTGCTTCCTCAAAATTGTGTTCAGAACAATTCAGGAGGAAAAAATTAGTCAGAGATTGTGTCAATGAAATTGAATGTGAAATAAAGTGTTACCTTAACTCTTCAGGCAATTGCACTTGTTTATGTTTCATGGCCAACAATATGTAGAATTATATGAATAAATTTCCATATTAAATGTTAAAATATTTCACCTTAGACTTTTTAAATTAAAATTATATTATAAAAATGGTTTAAATGCAGCTTCCTGGTGTTTTGAAGTTACGTACTTCAAAACAAAAAACACATAAATAAAAATATGTCTAAAAGATTCATGATATTTGTGTTTTGTTTCTTTTAGGAGGAATGTAATTTTTAGTGACATTAGGTTGATACCACAGCGCTCTCTCAGAAAATTGAGTTTCTATCTTGAATAATGCTAGTCCAAACTTTAAAATAAGAATGTCTACGACTATTAAGTAGCTAGAGACCCTCTTCTTTCCTGCCCTACCCCCAGTAGCTTCTTAAGTTGTAAAGTCAAAGGATTTGTGGGTTTTTTTTAAGCTATGGGGCCCTTTTAAATAAAATATTCTTTCATTATCATAGCTGATCTGTAAGCCATAGTGACATAAACTCCTAAAGGTTAAATTTTACTTACATAAAAAAAAACACCCTCCTAAATAAGCTTTCATTTCCTAAGTTATGTTATTGTATCCTATCATGATCTGCAATAATTTTGGAGATATTCTTAAATGATCTTACATTTGCCTCTAATATAGTTGACACAGATTATTGAGAAAGGCCTCTGAAATAATGCAAGTAACAATAATGAACAGAGGGGAGTAGCTTTTTCTCTTATGTTTCAGGGAATCATGAATTGAGGGCTCTGAATTCTAGAAGTCAAGGGTCTTTCAGAGTCCGACCCCACATGAAGAATTGTTAACTGGAGATCCATGGAATAACTATGAGTTGGCTTCAGAGGAGAGGGGAGCCATAAAATCCAAAAATTATATGCTGGTTTTTATTTGCACATGTAAACAAAAACCTGCAGCATTCCCCAGATTCTGGAAGAAGTGTATGGCCCTCGAAAATAATAAGAACCACCATTTAAAATTCTCCACTGGGCTCTTGGAAAGCACAGGGACTTTGTAATCAGAGTTTGAATCTCAACTGAAATGTTTCATCTGCAGGACCCTGGCAGACTCTTTAATCTCTTTGAAACGTTGTTTACTTTTGATAAGTGGGATAAATAATACAGAATTTACAGGTTATTATGAGTGCTTTATGAAGTAGGTCATGTATATGTTTTCCCTGGCACATTGAAGTTACTCAATAATGATTTTCTTTCCCTCCATATCTTTCCTCAGAGATGATAGAAATAGTTAAAGCAACTAAGTGTTAAAATGAGGTTTTTTTCTCTGTTGCCCATCACACATGGGTATATCTAATACTGCACATAGCAGTTGGCTGTCCAAGGTAGCTTTCCACTGCGGGTTTTGTTATGGAAAACCACATCAACTGCAATATGGCCCCGGGTGGCACTTGACATTTATATGGTGACTTGTTAATAAAGTAATAGAATTGATCACCTTTTCTTTTTATTTTGGAAAAAACAACCGAAGAATGTTGACTGGCCTCTGTGCCAAAGCTTCCCTTTCTGCCTTCAAAGCTTTTCTCAAGGACATGAAACACTCTTCCTAATTACTTTTCATTGATTTCTTGGCATTTCTGCTCAACACTGACTGCTTATTTTTAGGAAATAAAGGATGCTGAGCTAAAAATGTTAATGGTGCATTTGAAAGCACGAAGTTCAATATTTTAGTCATGTCTCTTACACGCACGTAAATAGTTTCAAAAACTATATAACCATTTTGCTCTGTGCCTCCATTGTCTTATTTGACTGCAGAAATAAATATAAAATTCTATGATCCTCAGATTTCTTCCATAGCTTTAACTTATTTTAAACAAATCACTGGCTTATACTGCAATATTTCAATTTTAAACAAGTGAAGATAAGACTTAGTACAGTCAACTGAATAACAATTTAGTAAAAGTCTACTGAATAGAGAAGCAGTTGTTGAAAATTAGGCAAATCAACTCTATTTTATAAATTCTAATTTTGTAGTCATTTGCCATTAGTAAGTACTTTAATCATGTCTGCCACTCTTTGCAGCATTGTGTTTTTTTTTAGGGATGAGTATGTAAAGCAAATCTGATTAGATGATCCTTAACATGTAACTTAACTGAAATAAAGCTTAGATTTAGAATAGTGTGTTTTGCTAAGAATTGCTCATTTAAATTAATTGGTTTTCACGATTTAACTATCAATTAGGGGTGCTACCACAAGACCCATTTTTAAAACCTTCTTGTGGGTGATTTATATGTTATGTGAAAATGAGTTTAAAGAAAATGATGAGTCAACAAAATGAGCCTCATTTCACATGTCACTTGAAATAATTTTTCATTTTATATAATGCATATGCATCTCTCAGGAACATACATTTTTCTTTCTTTTCCCCTATCTCTTTGCTGACCACAATCAGTTATGAAAAGAACTAGTGGTATTAATATTGCATTGAGGTCAATCAGCGATCTTATGCAAATATTAAATATTGTGCAGGCATCATAACTAAATTTAGCATTTCATTTGGAATAGTTCTCGCTGTCATAACTCCTCAAAGATGTCTATAACTCTGTATTTCTATTTGTATATGCATCTATATGCACATGCATAATTTCTCTTACTTTGCTTCATAAAAAAAAGAGGTCATTTTTTTAATTTGTGATTACTAATACATGAAATTAAATTATTTTCCTAAAAATAATTTTTAAAAGAAAATGAGACTAATTTGAATGGATGTTAAATCGTATCCATTACAACCCTGCAACAAATTTCTGACATCTTTCCTAATTTAGACTGAACTATTCAGGATAAGTTTAGTTTTCTAGTTCTTAGGAAAGCTAACTGAAATGATAATCGTTTTATTCTGAAACAGAAAACAGAATACTGGATAACAAGGACTGAGCATTTTCCCTGAGTTAAGACAAAAATAGCATTCCTTTGACCAACATTGGCCTCCTGTCTTCTGCTAAGAAAGCATAATCTAAAAGTAATATTGTAAGAGTCATTCCCTGACATACAGTTTACAAACACTGGCAAATATTCAGAAAGTGACCCTTTCTGGAAGGTGGAAGAATATGGCTTCTCTAATAGTCTTTGGAAAGAATTTCAATTTTGTGGTTGTTTGTTTATTTTTTACTCCAATATCAGATGTGTAGTTCTGGAATGAAAGAATCATAAGAGAGAATGCGTTAGTGGATATATTGTCAGCCTTGCAGTCAACCTGCCTCGGAATTTCTCTCCACGTTGTTTGTTGTACTGAGAACAAAGGCTTGCTATTTCACCTCTTTCAGCCTCAGTTTCTTCATCTGTGAAAAGGGTAAAATGTTACCTATTTCTTAGGACTGTTGTGATGACTACAGGCTAGAATATCTGGCACACTGTACTTAATGACTATGGGTCTTCTTGTTCTTTGCTAAGAATTATATTGCCTTTACCATGTAGATAACTTTTGAGTTTTCTTCAGCATTTATTTCCCCTCAAAAAAGGGGAGGATCAGAAAAAATAAAAGCAAAAGACATTCCTTTCCAATTTACTACAAACATTATCAATGCCAGATACCTACTTTCTTAGGTGAATCTGATTTCTACCTCAGAAGATAAGCTTATGAAGAAAAAGATACAGTAGATTTTTTATATAAAGAGCAAGTGCTTAAGAAGAAAATATAGTATGCAGAGAACTCCTCCCTCTTTGCCGTCATGCCTTTTCTCTCTGCTTCTTATTTCTTTTGTGTTTTTCCCTCAACCTACCTTGAAGATCACCATAAAGCCAGAACATAGTAGACAGCATGCTCAGTGGAAGTGGTAATTCTGAGCATACTTAACATTCCTCTTTGGACTTTGACTTTTGGCTTCATTGGGATATATTTTAGGATGGGTTGTGTTTCTAGAAATATGACTACTGAGAAAGGGTGGATTTATTTCTCCTGCAATAAGAAAGGCAGCAGAAGGGTTATCTTATTCCCAGAAAGATGACAGTGATTTTTAAGATTTCAAGGTCTGATGCATATTGGGCAAAGGAATTCACCTGAGAAAGTAGTGACCCTTTTTCTTATACTTCGCTCTTTGAGCCAATAATGACTCTGATGGTTCAGTCTCCTGCACTTTGTAGAAACCATATGCCAAACAGTACTTTATAGATGTTAGTTCTTCTAGCATGTGAAAGAATCAAGATGGTCTCTCTGACTTTAATGCTTCTGAGACAGAAAGGGGCAATTTCTATCACAAGTAAAGAAGATAGTCTGATTTAAATTTTTTTATTTTTAAATTTAAGTTACATTTTGGATGATATATTTAGTGGGAATGGCCTGTAAAGAGTTTAGTAGCCTCAGACAGATTAACAAGCAGGCCTCTTTGTTATTATTTTTTTGACAAAAGAGTTGGACATAAGGATTGAGAGAAGTGTGTTGGGGAATTGAGCATTCTCTTGCTAGTTGGCAGCAACTGTGCATATTCTTCAACTTATGAAAAAAATTTTAAGAAACTTATCTCTTATTCTAAATTATGCCGGGGGAATTAGAAATGCTACACATAGCAAGCACTAAATGTGGAATCAGTACAGATCTATGTCATCCTCATTAAAATGATTACTTCTTATCTAATTTAGAACATATCATTTTTACCTCATTAAGTCATCAACTTTAGTTGAGCATTGAGGGCACGTTCTCTTTGTTATTTTGATTAGAAAATGTCCCTGATTATTTTTAGGGTTGTATGGTCAAGACTTGAACGCCACCCTGGTAGGTAGTTCTTGTGATCACTTACATAATGATGGATTGATTCTATCTGTCTGGACCTCTGCTCCTCAAGTTCAGTGATCTAAGAATAGTTGGGACTTTGTTCTGACCTTGGGCTATGCGTAGTTTCCGAGTTTCTTGTAAAATAGAGCAAACATTTTAATACATTAGACATATTTCTTAACTTTAGAATTGTATCATTCATGACTTCTTTTTCAGGGTTGCTAAAATGGTCAGCAGTGTTGTCCTTAGCCCGGAGCACTAGTCCCACAAGTCAGAAGACATACCTCACTTCCTACTTGGTCACTGTCTCTCTTTTGACCTTTATATACTAGTACTACAGGCCCAGAGTGCACGAAATCGTGCGTGGTTAGGGTCCCTAGGCCTAGCCGGGCCTCTGTCGCATGGCCTCTGCCGCCCTGTGATGCTACATGAAGCTCCCCACCCCCGGATGCTCCGCAATGCTCATGGCCCCTCGACTGCTCTGCGAGGTTCCCCCTGCCCCTTGACTACTCCGCGAAACTCGCTGCCGCCTAGGTGACTGCTCCCCTAAGCTCACGGCCACCCCACAAAGCAGCACGCCACTGAGCTCAACAGTCCCCAGTACGCCCCGCCACTAGCCCCCCGTCATGGTGAGCGGCTCAAGGGCTGGGGCAGCGGGAGGACGGAGAGGTGCTCCATGCACTTCATGGTGACCCGTCATTTGTTTGGTCATGACGCCACCTAGCTCTCTCTCTCCCTCTCTCTCTCTCTCTCTCTCTCTCTCTCTCTCTCTCTCTCTCTATATATATATATATATATATATATATATATATATATATATATATTAGAATACTCATTCTACCTGTCTCATCTATAGGCTGTGATTCCAGGGGCATATATTACATTGTCCATTTAACAGATTGCATTTCATGAGAATTTTTCAATGTCTGTAACTTGCTTTGTTGCCATGATACTATTGTTATAGTTCTGCATGGGAAACTCAAACTTCATGTGAGGATTTGAAGCTAGTCATTACCATAAATAGAAATTTTTCAGCCCGAGGAATATGGTGTAATCAACAGGAAGAAACAAATAGAGGAAAGTAACCGCCTTTCACGTTAGCATCAGAAGTCCTTCCAGTAGCTGTAAACCTTCATGTGACTGTCTAAATACATCACAATCATCCCAGACCTTCCTAATTGAATTGAACTTCAGATTCACAGTTAGGTCCCCAGAAGAGCTAAGTTTTCACAGTGCCAACATACTTTCTATTGTCTCCTTCTCTCCCACACATCCTTCATCACACTACTTTATTTGCTGTTGTTGTTTACTTTTTCTCTCTGACATTCTGGGTAAGTTCTTTTTATTCTTAAATATGTGCAGCCAACATTTTCTGTAGATATTGCTATGGGTTTGCCAATGTCTCGTTCTGACTTCAGAAGAAATATTTTGACACTCTGCTTTCATTTATAATTTCCATCTGTTCACCCATGTGTTCTGCTTGTTCACCTTCGAACAACTAAAATGTGTCATTTACAACTAAAATAATTCACAGATGAAATGGTCTTCAAATCTTCAAAGCAAACAAACATACAAGCAAAAATGAAAACTGACAAAATTACCAAGTGTATATTTGGAGGATTGAATTTATCAAAGGATAAAATTGAATTAAAAAATTAAAGAATAATCATATATTCTAGTAGTATTGTTAACTAATGAATTCGCTGATATTCAGTCCACTTAAAATTATTTTTTATTTTATGATGAATTAATATCAAGTGATGAGACTAAAACAAACAAAAAGTCTACAAAAAATGGGGGAGAAACTCTGGGATGTCATGGGCACTTTTCTAGCTCTATGAAAAGGGCTTTTGATTACAGAAATGATGAGATTTAGTTAAGGACAAAATAGCCTCCTTTCCTTACTTACCAATGAATCCATCAGTTCCTGTCATTTCTTTTACAAAAACAAACAAACAAAGACACTGAAGAATTTAAAGCAGCCTTTCAGTCAGTGGGTGACAGAGTGCAGTTTGATTTTCCCAAGTAAGGTAAGCCACAGTCAAAGGCACACATGCATGTGTGCATTAGCACATGCATGAACGCACTCGGGCACACACACACACACACACACGTATGAAAAGTTCTGGCAAGTGGGGAGTTGGCTCCCCAAGCATGCACCTTATGCGCAGTCCAATGGCTGTGAGGGATCCATATAGCCATTCAACAGATTCTCACAAACTTTTAATGGAGAACAGCATGAGGGACAATGAAGGATTGCTGAATTCTTGCCATATCTGTCTGGTAATTAAGATCCTTTTTTTATTACACCATTTAATTCCGGGGACTTGTGTGGATTCTGTAGAACAATGCCTCACTTTCCTGAGTTCTTCAGACTTTGAGAAAAATCCTGGCATTAGAGTTCCTAGTATATAACATCTTTAACAGGAAGTGTCTCCACCTGTGACTAGTGGCTATGAAAAGACAGTTACATCCCTATGTCCAACACTCCAAAAAGGTGTGTAACAAAGAAAAATCCTAACTCTAACAACAAAAGTGTCCTGTATTTCAAAATTCTTCAGAAGTAAGGATTTCTTAAGGGGAAAGCCATGAATAAACCAGACGTTTTCAAAGACTATGGTCAGAGGTCTGGTTTCTTCTTATTAACAAGAACTCTTGCCAAGGAAGACCTTGTTTTCTGCCTAGAAACAGAACAAGAACTTGCCTGTCATCTACAAACTCTCCCTCGGTACAGGAGCTAACTAACTGCACATGTCTCCCCATTGTGGTGGGCACTGGATTCTGCAGTTTCTTTTTTTAAAAAAAATTGTTTTAGTATTTTTATTGTTCATAGTATTACAGATAGCCCCAACCCACACCCCCCCAGGTCTTCACTATACCTTATTGCCCGTGTCCATGGGCTATGCATATAAGATACACCAAAGAACTTATAGATTCTGCAGTTTCTGAACTGGAAAATTCTCAGTAGGTGTTAGCAATGCCTAGTTGAGCAGAATACCAGTGCAAATTTTTTACTAGACGTAACATTAGGTGTTGCAAAGTATTGGATGTCTTGAAAGCTTTAGAATAAATGACAAATCTTAACTGAAGACACTTGACTCCTGCATGGGAATGTGAGGAATTAATTAGGTAAAGTGCCTAGGATGTGGTGCTGTGATTTTTAGGTGGCTTTGCAGAGCCAGGGTTCCCTTTCAGCTGGTGTGCTGAACAGCCACGATCTCCCGCTTTAACTGGTTTTCTTCATTAGCCCGCGGGTAAGCAGCAGCTCAGTGATGAATGGAAAGAACCAAGATCTGTACTAAACACATACTTGCAGTGTCTACAAAATGGTTTATGTTTTAAAAAGGGAAGACCTCAGCCATGTTGAATTATGATAGCTCCAAGAGATGGAAGTGTTTTATTAGTCCATATACACAGATAGATCTATCGCCACCAGAAAAGAAACTAATAAATTAGAACTAAGAGCTTATGTGTGGACCTTCTTCACATTCCCTGCTTCTGGCAGCGCAGGAAAATAGCCAGGCAAGACCCTGACCTCGACATTTTTTTAATGATGTGATTCAACATGGCCTTTTCCAGTTTTAAGTATAAGCAGGATGATTTCTATTGAGTTCTTCCAACAACCGAATGATGTATAGACATGAAACAGCCAGGCCAGATGATGAGAGTAAGACACTGAGCACATGGCTCCAGTTTTTAAAAAATATTGTGTATTTTAGCAAAAAGAGTTCAAAGTGTGCACCTGTCTGTTTCCATTGAACAGTATGTTTTAATGCCAACAGTAGAAAAACAGGTGCCTGTTAGGTAGGAATATAGAGGCCCAGAAATTCAAAACAACAACTAAAAACAAAGGCTTAAGGAAAGCTTTATGCATAATGCAGTTGAGACTAATTTATCATTTTGGCCCACTGCCTATAAAGGCACAGGATTTGCTTATAGTATTACCTCCCCCACTGCCTCCATCTCTAAAAAGTATATGCTCTTTAGAGAATCAAAACCTGTTATGAACTAAATATTATGAGTCCAGCTTAGTCTTTTGGGGGCAGGGCAAAATTGTCTTGAGATGAAGCATTTAAAATGATGTGTTTCTCCAAAACCTTGTTTTATTCCTGCTCAGATTGGTTATGTGTAAATGACAATAAGTGTATTGAAAAAAGTTAGATTTCCATGTGTTACTTGGTTACTAGAATTTGTGCTGGGAACCTAAAAACTGCAGATACACATTTAATAACACATCACGTTACAAGGAGGGGCGTTTTGCTATTCTGATCACGAACCTGGGAAAAAGGAACTCCTGGGACTTCTGGGAAAATATGCGGACTGAAATTAGCCAAGTGTTGCAGAGCAAGATTCATATGTTTGAACATGCTTTTACTGCTTCATTCCTTTATATGCAGTAACCTTTCACCTCAGTGAGGAAAATGTTGTGCATATGGAAACAGAATCTGGCTATTTATGTTCAGGACCATCACACAAACCTAGAATTGCAGTAATTCAGCTAATGGTATGTAGCAAAAGGCAGTCTGGTGTTTTAGAGCTGCAGAGGTGACAGTCCAAGGAATAATATTCAAGCTCCTGTGTTAGAGAGCCACTGATCAGAGACCTGCCCAAACCTGGGACACTGGGGAGATTGTATCTGTATTGTCTAGACCCCGTTTCCCTACACGTTTGTGGAGGCTTCTTTATGCAAAATATTGAAAGTCTAGATTAATTATTTATCTAAAATCATTTCCTGTCATGAAGGTGCTCCCAGGACTTTTAGGGACATCCCTGCCTTGAGCATCTGTGTAACCTTGGCATTATCTATTCTCCGTGGGGTCCTTTATATCAACAGGCATGTGGTATAGTCACCTGAGAAAACCATCATGTGACTTGGCTGTAACGTAGACATTTTCACTTCACTATACAATGGAGTATTGAATATTGAGAATGGACCTCAGCCCTTTGGCTGCCATGGGTGTTTCCTAGACTGCATAGAGAGTAATGAGGAAATCTGTGTTAAGCAGTTTGAATGCCTTAGAAAGAGGTGGGATGCAAGGTGTGAAATGCAAATGAGCTCCAGCATTTAGCGCCTACCTAATTCTAATGTATATAAATACAAAATTGTGTTATTTCTTACTCGGGCCCCTATTCCTTTCCCATTATGAGTGCGCTAGTTTGAGCAATCTTTCTCTCTTACCTAGACCTTTGTAATAGCTTCTTTACTATTCATCTCCATTTTCTCCCCCTTTAAAGGTTAGAGAATAGACCCTTAAATCCATTAATTATGAACCTATTCAAACACCTAACTCTCTCCATGGTAAATATTCATTCCATCCAGGTTATCAAGGGCTTCTCTGATATGGATGCATTATTATTGTATAGTTTCATTAACTTCACCTTTGTATTTATAATCCATATTATAATTGCTGCCTTTCACGGAACAGAACATTCATTTTTCTATCTCCACAAATTCATTTGCTTTTCCTTTTAATGGAATGCCTTCTCCTCCCCCAAGCATAGACCTAATTCCACTTCTTACTATAGTACCTATTCTGTGAATTTATTGTTAGATTCATACCTGGCAGGCCTAATTGATTTACATTTCCTTTTGCAATTGTGAGTATAATCCCTTTATTTCATTGGGTTTTCTTGCTAGTGATATTCAATCATATCATAGATTATTTTATCTTCTCATTTCCTATGGTTTTACCACAATTTTTTATTCCTACCTTATTGCATTGGTTAGAGCAATGTTGAATAATAGTGTAATCTGGGTTTTTGCCAATTGCATTTCAAGGTGTCATTTAATGTTCTTCTGACCTGTACACTTCCTGTAAATTAGTAGTTGTATCTGGATGTTTGATTAAATTCAGGTTTGACTTTAGGGATAAGAATATTGGACAGATGGTTTTATAGAAACAGATTTTTAACCTCATCAAATGTTAATTCTATATCTATTGAAATGACCATATGGCTGTTATTCTTGGCTATGCCACAATTTTACAAAATTTTTTTGAAATGAATTTGCCTTAGAGTTTCTATATTTTGACTTTTCATCTACTTCCATTTCTAAATTAGAGTTCACCAAATGACTGAATCTTTGATCAGTCCTCTTTGTTCTGTTGGGTCCTCAAAACATTTGACTGATCTGGAAAGTGACAAGATGAACATTTTCTACATTGACACAACCTTCTCCCAACAAAATTGATACTGGTAGAAAACAGTAAAGAACACTGCAGAGTACAGTAAAGAATGTGTGCCTTCCATTTGTAACCTGAGGAGATCTATAAATATAGGGTATCCCCAAAAATGTGCACACACACATTGAATAATTATAAAGGCAGTGTTTATTAAAATACATTTTATTTTCAGAATTGAGCTATTAGCTGTTAAAGTATATATACATTTTTTGAGATACCCTGTATATCAAATTAAGCCTGTCACATGGACTGCTAATATTTGCTTTGCAGGCTAGGTGGATTTTAATCTTTTAGGATAGGTATTGATGGAAAAAGATTCAAGGGACGGATCGAAACTTTGTCGACTCCCAGCTATGGAAATTTTAGACTCATAAAACTGTCAGCGATTAGTAGAAAATGTCTAGCAGGACTGTAGTTCTGGAGTTTGGCTTTTAGGTTATTTCCTTTGTAAGGAACAAAATGTAGCTTTCTTGTAACTTTACCCAATCAGTGATCCACTGTGGGAAGAGACTCTCCCTCTTTTTCCGAAAAGCCATGACATCCTACACGGCATTTATGCCACTGAGATGTTGCTGTCAGAAGCAGCAGACTACACCGATTACACTGGGTCAGGAGTGAAATGCGCTGTCAGGACAGGAAAAAAGAAAAAGAAAGAAAATGAATAACAACTTGTATGTTGGAAAAATAACCTTTCTTGACAATTTTATTTTTCTAAGGATAATACTATCTAATGGTACCATATCATTTGCTCAACGACTGCTGGGAACCTAAGACTCTGCTTTCTGTTCAGTTACAAATGAGATCAGTGTTATAACAAAAATTATAATTTCGTTTTATGAGGAGAAATACCCGAAGGTCACTTTTCATTCTGCTGAAGAAGGAAGAATAATGTCAGGGTGTGCCCAGAGAGCCTGTGAGAGAGAGACCAAAAGGCAATCTTATTAACCGGCTTCAGCCCCAAAATCATTTAATAAAACAGAAAACAAGCATTTCCTGATTCTCTCGTGTGACCTTAAGCAGCCTTTCCTGTGTACTTTTGTGAAATCTTAGCTACAGGTACTTTATTAAAGACCACAGAACTATTCTTTTGAGGCAATTTGTATCCTCTTTTTAAATATGGGATAAACTATAAAATATGTTAAGTTTCTTTCTGGTCCCCCATTCTATGTGTGTTTAAATGATTCCAAAGCCCAAATTCATTGTTTAAACCATTTAATCTTCACTGGCCTTCGTGTCAACTTATTCTTTGGACAACACTCACCTTGTAGGTAGTCTACAAACCTCTAAGTACTTCCACCTTAGTTCCATAAAGTGCGATGTCCTAATTCTACTTTAGAAACTTCTGGTTCCGTTAATGATCTCATCATGATCCATCCCTGGCTTTCCTTTTTGTTTCTTTAGCAGAGTTCAGTAGAATCATTGATCAGCTGTCTCGTGCATGCCCCCTACTGGGGATTGAGCCTAAAACCCAGGCATGTGCCCTGACCAGGAATTGAACCTTGAACTGTGACCTCCTGGTTCATAGGTTGATATTCAACCACTGAACCACACAGGCCAGGCGATACTATACTACTTTAAATCACAATATTGACTCTGGGAACCTCCAAGTGAGCACAGGTTTCTTTTATCTCCCCCTGTCATTTCTTTTTTTCCTTTTCAAGTACCTATTTGCTATTTGGCATAGCATTGAATTACTACTCAGGAAAAAAAGATGCCAACCCAGAATGACAGTGCTTGAGTAGTTCTGCGTCTGGCTCCGGACTTTCCCTTTGGGAAACCAGTGTCACTCCCGTGGCATCTGCAGAAGCTGCATTAGGTATCACAGCATTTCCGCTCGGCTTCTGCTCCGGAGTTTCATTTGCAGGAGCCACAGAAGCACTCTTTGGCCAGTGGGAGCTCTAAGCGTCCAGCATGTAATTGCAGAGGAGCTGTATTCCAAGCAAGAATAATAATTTCAGATTTTTTAAACTGAGATCAAAGAGCGAGAAAGCATGCAGATTTCTAAATCCATAGCCATTGAAAATCTCACAGGTAAGGTTTTAAAAACAACAACCTGAAATATTGCAGTGAGTGACAGTTGTATATTGGAATATAAACAATGTTAACTTTTTATATTTCATTGAGAAAACTGCAGAGTTAGTTTAATGCCCTGCAAGTAGATCATTAAGAATTGTCCTAAAAACTGCTCATAAAAGACTCATTCTCTTAGGGAGGACAGGATCTAGTGATTGCTCCTTGAGTTAAACACTGTACAATCATGCTAATTCCTGCTAATTGTCAAAGAAGAATAGAGTGACTTCTTATCAGCAATTGCATTTGTGTAATGGCCCTGCTGTTGCTGCTGTCTGCTGTCTACTTCACTGATAAGGAAAACACCACTTAAAACAAGCAAGAGAGTAAGCCTCCCTTTCCGCCATTATTTTTTTAGCCTGCCTTGAGCAGCAAAAGCCTAGCCTTCTACAGGAAATATTGTGTGATTTTGTGGGAAGATATTTAGCAATAGAACAGTGAACACATAATTAACTCCTAATTTTTAGTTCATATATATATATAGTGTGTATATATATATATATATATATATATATATATATATACACACACACATACACTGAGTGGCCAGATTATTATGATCTCTGAACGCATAATAATCTGGCCACTCAGTGTATATCCTATATAATAAAAGGCTAATATGCAAATTGTCCCCTTGACCAGGAGTTCGACCAGCAGGCAGCAGGCAGGCCGGCCAACTGCCCATGTCCCCTCCCCATGGCCAGGCTTGCCGGACCCCACTGATGCACAAATTTATGCACCGGCCTCTAATATATATATATATATATATATATATATATATATATATATATATATATACACACACACACACACACACACACACACACACACACTGAGTGGCCAGATTATTATGCATTCAGAGATCATAATAATCTGGCCACTAAGTGTGTGTGTGTATATACACACACACTCACACACACACTCACACACACACACACACACACACACACACACTCTCTCTAGAGGCTCGGTGAACGAATTTGTGCATCAGTGGGGTCCCTTGGCCTGGCCTGCGGGATTAGGCCCAAACCGGCTCTCCGACATCCCCTGAGGGGTCCCAGATTGCAGGAGGGCACAGGCCAGGCCAAGGGACCCCACCAGTGCACAATCGGGCTGGGGAGGGACACGGGAGGTTGGCCAGCCAGGGAGGGACTGAGGGAGGGCTCCAGGGCGTGTCAAGCCTGTCTCGCTCAATCATGATTGGCTGGGCAGCAAGTGAACCTACCAGTTGGAATGTCTGCCCCCTGGTGGTCAGTGCATGTCAAAGCGAGCAGCTGAGCGGCCTTAGCATATCATTAGCATATTATGCTTTGATTGGTTGAATGGCCAACTGAACGACCAGACACTTAGCATAGTAGACTTTTATTATATAGGATATTTTTAAAAGGTAGACTTTTAATAACTGCTTTTATCACCAGGTTAGTTATACAGTTACAATAGTCTGTATATTTTTTAAAGTATCCAGTCAAAGATGATTTCCCCAATGTTGTTATACTATGGATGTCATAGTGTTTTTTAATATTTTATAGGTTTAAACTGTTGAAATGACACAATATTGTGAGTGAACTTAATTTCCTATAACTGGCAAGTTCAGTCAGAAATATTAAAGAATTATGTGGATTTTTGAAAGGTGAAAATAATTACACATTTAAGATGTTAGGTTTTCCTTTTCTTTTAACATGAATTGTTCTTCCATTTATTTTTATAGGCAGTTTTAGTGACAAGCAGTGATAAAGTTTAAATTGAGTAGATTATTGATTACTGCTTACAATCATGCAGTGGTTACCCTTCGAAATTAGACCATCTCTCTTCATATTTCACAGAATAATAATTCACTAAAAAACAACATTTGATACTTGATTATATAGAATTTCAGAGCCTGTGCAGAAATGTTTTAGCTTCTCTTTGATCCCTATTCAACCATTAGTAACAGTAACAGTATGATATATTTGTGTGCAGTGTTGCAGCTGAAGACTCTTCTCACACTTCACAGCCACCCCGAGATATCTCAGTTTTACACTGAGATTACTGAGGCAGATTAGCTGGACAGGAGTCACAAAAACAATAACTGGTGAAATAGAGCCTTAGCTAACTCCAGTGTTTCAGTCACTACATTTTATCTATAAAGGTCTCCTTTTAGGGAGAATTATTCAGTCTTACAATTTTTAACCTCTGTAACTCTAGTTGTTATCATTATGCCTTGCACATAATAGGCAATTATTAAAGAATGGTGGAAAGAAGGGAAGGAGAGAAGGAGGAAGAAAGGAAGGAAGAAGGGAGGGAGGGAGGGAAGGAGGAAAGGAGGGAGAGAGGGAGGGAAGGAAGTAGAGAGGGAGGAAGGAAGGAAGGAAGGAAGGAAGGAAGGAAGGAAGGAAGGAAGGAAGGAAGGGAGGGAGAGAGAAAGGAAGGAGGGAAGGGAGAGAGGAAGGAAGGAGGGAGGGAAGGAGGGAGGGAGGGAAGGAGAAAGGGAGGGAGGGAGGAAGGAAGGGAGGGAGGGGAAGAGGGAGGGAGGGAGAGAAGGAGAAAAGGAGGAAGGGAGGAAGGAAGAGAAGGAGGGAAGGAGGAAGGGAGGGAGGGAGTCAGTATGTGGGGTATGGGATTTGGAGAGTCTGGAAATGGTGATCTTAGTCTACAAAATCTTAGTCCTGATCTAAATTGCCAAGAGAGACCAGGTCAAGAGTGAAACACCCACAAGTGCATTCTCTGATAACAAGTTACTGCTTTATTTATACTTTCTTCCTTATAATGTAGTTGCAAACATCTAAGGAGAGTGTGTTCATATAAATGGCCAACATAAAAGAAATGAAGTTTTATTTTGCAGTGCTCCTAATTGCTGTTCACTTAACACTTACTAGAAGATGGCAGACTCCCAAATTAGGACAAACTATTCACACAGCGGGGGAGGCAGGGTTTATTAAGGACTGAATAAGAGAGATCTACTTCACTTCCTTCTAGGGACAGCTATGAGGGTCTTCTTTTATCTATTGAGATACATTCTATCTGCAAAACCTTTAGCTTCACCTCTAATAAATTCCTCCCAAAGTTCCCAGAAAGAATGGGGCTGCCACAGCTTGGTTTAAGGGGCTGGTTTGTCTGTTTCATTAATTTCTGGGCAGAATTACCAAATGGTCTGACTTCGCAATACAGCGTGTGTAAGCCAAAGAGAAAAGATCACTGCAAAATTAATAGTTCCGCTTAGGACTGAGTGTCCACTTAGTTCAACTAAGGAGAATTAAAAAAAAAACAACAACCTGGCAAATGTGAAGGGAGCACATATCACCATCCCATCCAGGCTCTTCTGACAATTACAATGTACCCCTGTGTTAGTCTGTGGGTTCAGAACAGCTGTGCCCAGTCAGTTCACCCTTTGCATCATCTGGGAGTTCTCTGATGCTTTACAATTCTATGATCATTTCTGTTCTCACTGCTATTAACAGATTAAAGGGCCAAGTATGATAGTCTGTGACCCTATGAGTTAGTTGCTACTTCATTGTCTTCAGGAATTATTTTACTATCAGATAGCCCATTGCTAGTTTCAACTAATGATCTATGAACTGTTCATATGAATGTGTCATAACTTGGAGCTGCAGAATAGCATTAAAAGGATAATTATTTCAGGGGAAAATATTTCTAAAAGACTAAAAAAAATAGGAATTATTTCTAGTATTAGCACACATTTATTTGTCTTGCCTATGTGATAACACAAGATCAGGAAGTCCAAGGAAGAGGTATGGTGCATCTGTCTCTTGCTTATATCACTGCTAATCTTTATTGTTAGTGTACAGCTTATATGGAGTGTCTGCTTTGGGGGGATGTTGGTTTTGTTATTTTTAGCAAAAGCCTCAGGGTTTGTTCTGAAAGAGCCTGATACAGTGTCCGCTGTGCCGCGTGGGTGAGGGGTAATCGGTAGAACCTGTCAGGGATTCAGACCACTGGGGTCCACTTGAGGCTCTGCGTTCCTCTGCAGGGACATGAGTGGTGACAGCACAGGGCAGGTGGTCCCTTCTGCACTGTCACCTGGGGCAGCAAGGATACCCTGCCCAATTTGTCATCCCGTGCAATCCTGTCAGCAGTTGACAGTCTTAAGCGCAAAACCTTTAATGCTGAAAGCAAACTTCCTCCTAATACTTTTTAAAAAGCAATTGCCATGAATGAAAATATTAACACACAGCACCGTAGTAAGCCGTTTTGGGCGTTCAAATATATTATTATGTTAAATTATGTGATGTATAGACATGTTGTCTATAATTTTACAGACCAAATGTTGCCAATGACATTCCCTCTTCCTGATAAAGATGGTAAAATATAGCTGATAATAGAAGATTAAGATCACCTCTCTCCTCACTCTCCCTGGTGCCTTTTGTTTGGCTTGTAGACCCATGAAGGATACTTTGAAATGCATTTTGAAAAGAACTTTTTATTTCAATAATAAGACAAAAATTGAACCATTTTTAATTATCTATACTAATAACTCAAAAATAACATGCATCTTTGAAATCCCCAAATTTTCATTATCAAGCTTTTATTTGATTAATGAATGCCCTCTCTACTTGCCCAGTAATAATGCCTGCTATTATTCCTTGAGTGCCAGTTTTGTGCCAGTTTATTTATAATCTCTACAAATATTCGGTAAGAGAGCCATTGCCCCTGTTTTCTAAGTGAGAAAATTGAGCACCTGGGTAGTTAAATGACTTGCTCAAGGACACAAAACTAGTAGGAGGTGGGATTTGGGCCAGATCTATATCCAAAGTACAAGTCATTTCAGCTGTCCTTTGCTGTTACCCCTGAAAGCCATGCTGAGAACAGCGAGATGGCCCAAAATCAGGCCTAATTTTAAAACGGGAGAATAAGAGTCAGAAAAGGTCTTGAGTGATTCAGAGGCTGATTCAGGGGTCCTCAAACTTTTTAAACAGGAGGCCAGTTCACTGTCCCTCAGACCGTTGGAGGGCCGGACTATAGTTTAAAAAAAAAAAAAAACTATGAACAAATTCCTATGCACACTGCACATATCTTATTTTGAAGTAAAAAAACAAAACAGCAAAAACACCCGCATGTGGCCCGCGGGCCGTAGTTTGAGGACGCCTGGCGCTGATTAATCAGTGTTTCTATCAGGTAGAGTAAAAAGGAAGCAGGGTTAGAGGAGAAGCTGAGTTAAAAGTCAAAACAAAATGCGGACTTGTGAAGAAAATGAAAAAGAAAGGCAAAAGAAAATGGAAAGTAATACATGACAGGTTAGATAAAAGTACACAGTCATCTGAATACCATATGCAGATAACAAAATAAGAATAAGGAAGACAAGGATTAAAAATCACAAAGAATGATCAATAGACAAGAACAGCATTTTGTCTAAAGGTGGATTTTTTTTTTTCCTGAGAGTAAATGGAATCTTCATTGGCTGGACATATTGGTGTTTTTTGTCCTGATATACATTATGTACATTAGAATGCTTTGGGTTGAGACTGAGTATTGCCCGTGTGTTCCCAGTGATGTGAGGAGACGTTCTGATACTAAATGCCCTTCGAGTCTCAGGACTGAGAACTTTGGCTTCGTTTAATCCATGCACAAACCGTGGGTGCATCACTTTCAGATCATTGTGAAGTTTGATGAGTGACTATCAACCTTATTATATGACGATATTAAAAACCATAATTAAGACTAATTTCTACTCGTGATTCAAAATGGGTGAATATGGTTGTGCTTACTGTACATTTTTAGCAATATTAGACTGTCTTTCCATTTCCTCCAAAATATGATGGCAGTTGGACATTTCAAAAAATATTCTTCTGATTGGAAATTAGAATAGAGTGGAAATTTTGAAAATAATGCCCCCCAATGTATATGATAATATATATATATATATTCAATTAATATATAATTTTTCATAAGGAACAAATAAGCCACCTTGTATTTTTTTTGCTATATATTATATCTAAAAAATATGGTCAAAATTAGTTGCCATTAAAAATTGAGATCTAAATTGAGTTGCACTGATATGACTTCATATCACTGTCTTTGAGCCTTCCTGGAAAATGTATTTTACTTAAAGACAATAGATTTGCTGTTTTTCAACTTCTCTATAAGATAAAATACTGGTTATAAAAAACGTTGAGCCTTTTTCCTATTACTGTAATTAAATTAGCTAATAATAGTCACCCTTTTATAATTGTATTCTGTTTAACTACACCCAGAAATTATTTAACTTCTTTGCTGTTGTTTATTAAGCCTGAAAGTTTAGTGGAATCTGTTGCACCTTCTTCGACCTCTTCCTCTTAAGAAATTTAAGAATAAAGGATGCCTGGAAAGGGGGAAGATAGCTCTAAACCTTTCCCCTTCTTTATCTTCCATCCAGCTACATCTACATCTACCACCGGGACAAGCCATCTTGTAAAATGTGCAGAGAAGGAGAAAACTTTCTGTGTGAATGGAGGCGAGTGCTTCATGGTGAAAGACCTTTCAAACCCCTCAAGATACTTGTGCAAGTAAGGAAAGAAATCCTGTCTGTGGCTTATGTCCATAACTGCTTCTTTCAGATGACTCCGTGTCTCATGATGTACTGTTGCTTCTTTTTCCAATTTCGTTGCATCCTATTGAATAATGCTTTTTATTTGTTTTCAAAAGTTCACACCATTTGTCATCTCTGTTATATTCAGAATTATGGTTGTTGTTTTTTACGATTGTTTTTCCTTTTTGCCTTCATGTTTATAAAGTTGCTTTCTTCATGGTTTTCATTATTGTTACCTAAAAGAGATGTGGAAATATCATAGAGGCCTCTAACTATTGGTACCTACTTCTCCATCCAATGTGTGAATTAAGCTGAAAGATAATGTTGTTTTTTACCCCAGTTATCACCAGCAAAACAAACAGGATAACTAAAAGATGCAGAAGTACAGAGATTTTTTACAAACAGAACTTTTACACTTAACAGTAACTTACTGTTTCATAACTATTTTTATAAATGGAATTTAGATTGATCTTGCTAATTATAAAAAAAACAAACTGCATGCGTTTGGAAATGGATTTAGTGTTGTAGCAGCATTGTGTGAAGAAGGCAGATGTTCTTTTATGCACTGCAGTTCTTTATAGATATATTTATAATAGCACTCTGTCCTATCACCTGAAGGAGTTGATGCACCATTCAGAAGTATCACAGTTATTCTCTCTCAACAGGCAGAATAAAACAATAAAATTATCAGTACATTAAATATTTAAACCTTGTAAGTTAATATTAACAGGTCTCATTAAAAAGCACGTATTTATTGTGCCATACATTTAAATTAAACTCTTGATATTTAGACCACATGTTGTACAGGACTGTTTACTCTTGCAGTGAAATGATGACCAATAGTGGAGTCCCACTGTTCTAAAATAGCACTGCTTGTCCTACATGAGAAAAAAAACATGCCATCATAAACATTGACTTCTGCTCCAGAATATTAGCTTGTGACTTAAGTGTTGACAAAGAAGAGCGAGTTTGTTAAAGAGCTAATAGAGTAATTAGCAAAATGGGGGGGAAAAAGCACACGAAATTATTAAGAAGGCCAATCCCATACATCATGTAAGTAGTATACAAATATTTATATTCCAGTTCTAAAAAAAAACCTTCATTGTTTGTTAGTAATAAAATACATCTCAAAAGACACATGTTTTACAATCATAACACTGAACAAAAATGCCATTTTGTAAGAAATGTTTCACTGTTCCCTGTGCTGTTCTAGACATGGGTTGTCTGCAGAGTGTCTCATGCAACCTCATGAACAGGTACTTCCCAGAACTGCTTTTTCCCCTCAAACTCTTTTCTTTTAAGAGTAGAAGCAGTTCTAGGAGAAGACAAGTTGTGTTGGTTGTATAGCTGGCAAGTTATAAAAGTCAATATCATCTGTCGGAGTGAATAAAAGACTAGGAATCACCTCGATTGTTAAACATCTCTTTGATAGGTAATAATTATAAGCCAAAATAAAGTTAATAGGTAAAAGTCTTTTCAAAAATTTAAAGTAAGATAAAAATGAAAGAATATGTAGAAAAATATATTTCAGGTTTGAATTATTTCACATGACTATTAGTGTTTATTGTTTTAAAATTAATCTTAGAGTTTTACTTTTTGATCACCTGTATATTCAAATCTATATACCTAGAGCAAAGAATTAAAATGGGTCAGTTTTAGTCTTTGGTTCTGATGACTTGGTGTAAATACAACACAAGCATGGCACCCCTATACTTATCATAGTGAGTCAGGAGGCATAAATTTCATAGTTTTCTTTAAGGTTTTCTCAGATCAAAATAAAAAAAATACCAGAAGCTGAGAATTATAATCTATAAAATATGAGGTCCATTTATTATATGGGGACATCTTGTTATTCTGTACTAATCTCAGGCATACAATCCAATCATATTTTAATAAATCTCCTTGAAAAACATTTAAATTATAGTTCCTTAAGTTCTTCTCTTTTTTAAACAAAGTGCTCATATTATCTATGTCTCATATTTTTACTTCTTTAGAAAAACATCTGAGACCACTATATTTTAATTATAATAAAGAAACGTGATCATTTTTCATCAGAGCCTTTGCAAAGATTTACAAGCTGAGTGAGTACATGTGATAGTTTCCATATACCTCTAAGGAACCAGTGCAGCTATTTTCCACATATTAATTTCAGCGATTCTGCAGCCCTCCCACGTGCTATACAAAACATGCAATCACAGAAGTGTTGTTCGTTTGTTCCACTTTGGTATTGTGCCAACAACTGCAATTTTTTTCATCTATACAGTTTTTCACCTATAAATTTTAAGCCCAATCCAGAAAAATCCAGAAATAAATGCTTGTTATTTCTCTAATAATTATTAAAGCAGCAAAACATGACTGAACACTCTGTATCTCCCAAACTCATTGTCTAGTGGGTTATGTTGTTTGCTAGTTCTCAGCAAATTGGCTTCATAATTTGATTTTGAATTTTTTGTAATTAGAATGTCTCAAAAAGTGTTAAAGCTTATTACTGGATCTTGTTGGGAGGAAACTTTTTGATGCTTATGATTTTGATAAGCAACCCCCCTCTTTGGACCATGTCTTTACTGAAGCATCAAAGCAAGCCAGTACTTTAAGTGAAGTATTGGAATATAGTTAACACCCAAAATATTTCAGGCCTTTTTGTTAAATAAAAGTGTGTCTTTAAAATTTCATAGCATTAAAAATAATCACAACTCAGAATTGAAAACCAGGACACATAAGATACCATGTCTGAGGATAATATATTGTAAACTAGACCACTTGACTAGAAGCAGAAAACATGAAAATGTTGCTTTGGCTCATCACGGTCTTGTACGTGAAGCCAGTTCATAGTTTCCATATGGACCATCTGTCTGTAGCAAAACATTGCTGAAGCATGAGCTACATCATTGAAAATCAGCTTTACTCCTGCCTGAAGCCATGACTCAGAAGCACCACAGGCAGGGACGTTTCCAAGTAGTCTCTCTGGTCACCTAATCCACGGTTGTATTCTTGGGCATTGAAGCTGAAGACTTTACAGCAAATCCCTTTTGTCTCTCCAGTTAGCAAAGGGTGTCCCCAATGGATTCCCCATAAAACAGTTAAACACTTCTCTGAGGGGAGGTTTGCTGGTTACTTGGCTTTGCCCCTGGGGACTGTGGGAATTTAAGCGGTCATTTTCATCTTCCCTCTCTAGTAATTTAAAATTTATCCCGAGGAAAAAATAGTGACTATTATATGAAGATGTGAAAAGAAATATTTCATCTTTTACCCTGTCATGCCCTGTGTAGGCATATGGTTCAAAGAAATAAGACAGTTGAACATGACATTGCCTAAATTTTCTACAACTCTATCTCCCCCCTCCCACCCCTCAGTCTTGTATGTCTGTTTTTCCAAACAGTTTTAGTAGAGAACTATTTTGGTATATGTTGATGTGATTTTTTTTAAATCTAGAAATGATTTCATACCAGACCACATTTATAAACCCATTATGTTGTCCCATGGACAGATGCGGCTTCCCCATGAGGGGACTAGAGTTTTTACTACCAATTTTGGTAAACAGTCGTGAGCCCTTTCACTTAAACTCCCTGGACAGTATCTTAATTCATAACATAGAGCTAATATATTCTCCAAATTTCTTCCCAGGAAGTTAGTGAAATTAAATGAATTCATTTCTGCTAAAGTAGTTCTAACTCTGGCAAAAGCATGATTTTTTTTTCCTTATAATAAAAAGTACATGGTAGTATTACATTCTCTCTGTAGACTTTGGAAAAATATAAACACCTGCCTTAACAGACTGTATTATCATATTTAATCCCCAATTCCTCATCTTATTTTACACTAGCAGCTTTTATTTGGTTCGGCAGGGCCACCAGCTAGCTTTATGGCTTTGCATTGGACAGATCCTGCAAAGCTCTGTTCATTATATTCCTTTTATGCAAAAAAACAAAACAAAACAAAAATACACACAAATCTTGGGAAGCTGGGAGGTGCCTTCAAACATGCATAAGCTTATGATTTTTTATAGTTAATTTTTATGAAACTATATAGTATATACACTGAGTGGCCAGATTATTATGATCTCTGAATGCATAATAATCTGGCCACTCAGTGTATATCCTATATAATAAAAGGCTAATATGTAAATTGTTTCCTCGACCAGGAGTTCGACCAGCAGGCAGGCCGGCCAACCACCCATGTCCCCTCCCCCTGGCCAGGCTGGCCGGACCCTACCCATGCATGAATTCATGCACCGGGCCTCTAATACACACACACACACACACACACACACACACACTGAGTGGCCAGATTATTATGCGTTCAGAGATCATAATAATCTGGCCACTCAGTGTATTATCCCTATGTTGTATCATTATAGGAGACAATTATGAAAAATATATAACTGTAGATTTTAGGTCACAACAAATGTTAAAATAAATTAAACTCAATAAATGAAATACTAATTAACATCTGTTTATAGAACAGCTACATCTATGCCAGGCATTTTTGAAAATACAAAGCATGGTCTCTTTCCCAGGGAACTTAGTCTGTTTAGGAAAATTAAGTAGCTGAAATAGTGAATCAGTTAGAGTGAATACATCACAAGTGGCACAATGCTGATTATTATGGTAAAGAGAATTTAAAGATGGGAAAGAAACAATTGGAATAAGTTGGAGAAGACTTTATAAACATGGCCAGTATTTATGGAATCTTTTTTATATAGCAGACAGGCACTGAGGTTACAGTAATGGTTTCTGTGAGACCCGGTGGCATGCACATCTAAACCAGCAGCTCCATTCTGAGAAGTAAAACAAAATTCTGAGCTAGTTTCTGAGCCCCAGAGGCCAGGCAGAGGATTTTGGACACTGGGATAGCTAACGGAGTCATATTATCTTCTAGAGCAGGACTGGGACACCATAAATACAGCAGATGTTTAGAGAAGATTTCCATACAAATTCGAGGACTAGGTAAAATGGGGAGAGAAAGTAAAAAACACTAGCTAAGGTTAAAGTTTTATAAAATCCTGGCATCATATGGATGGTGATGATTATATTTATAATACTTACTAGCAGCTAGATTTGCATAACGAAAGGGTCACAATGATTCAAATTCCTAATTGTGTCCTGCAGTCCAGTCATCTTGGCAGTAGAAAGAGAAATGTGGACTAGATACAAGGGGTATATATTGAGTTAGAACTTGTCCTTAAGAACAGACTGCTAATTGTGCTCTAACTCCAGCCCTGGAAGAGTTCATTCTTCAGAATGAGTGTGACACTTACCTATGGCCCTTCTGTTTTTAAATGCTGTGACAGTTAACAGACACAGAAGCATTTGTCAGAGAGAGTAGGTGGATGGTTGTGTCTTAGGTCAAGATCATCAGCTCTTCAGAGGACCATGTCTTCCATTTCTTCTGTGTGCCTCATGTATCTAGAATCCTGCTGTGTGCTTCTAGGTATATATTAACCCTTTCCGACTTTCACTCACTAAATGATTGGAAGAAATCCTTTTGTTTTTATAGGAATCAATTTTGGTGCAGGTTTGTCTAAAATCAGGTGCACTGACTAAGTAGTCTCAATAGCTTTGCTTTCTTTGTTCCAAAATCAGCCAGAGAGCCACATACTAGTATAGTTACTGAGCTCCTTCTCTGAGGCGGGCTCTGTGCTGGTGCCTAATATGAAGTCATGCACAAAACCATGCTGGTCTCTGCTTGCATGGAGTCTATAGGCTAGTAATAAATGCATTTCATTAATTAATTCATTATAGTTATAGGTGTGTCAAGGGCTGTGAAATATATTTAGGGAACTAAGGGAATGTATGAGGGACCTCAACTAGTCAGAAGCAGAGACTGAAAGAAAAAGAGTCTGCAGCCCTCACTTTGAGAAACATATAGTCTATTTAAAAATACAGTGCACAATTTTTTAAAATGTATTTTGAATGACATAAGTAAAATGTGAATATTTAGGTGTTTCTTCAAACAAATGCAGCTGGTGGAGTAGATAAAATGGTAAAGTCCTGAATTTACAAAATTTTGTTTGATGAGACAGGAAAAGGCATTCTCTGGAGAGGAAGACCCAGCCACAAATTAGCAGTCAATATGTCATTGTGTCAAGCACAATGTGGAGATGTATGGGATGTGGATTGATCCCATATCCCATTGAATTGTTTGACCCCAAACTTACAGATACATCATGTAGAATAAACAATGGCAGGGTTTTGGTGTACAGATGAGCATTTCAGAACAAGCTGTGCAAACAGAGCTTTGGGAAGGGCACCACAGGGTTCAAGCAAGGATGGGTTAATCCATAAACACTGCCATCCTCATTATTGGGATTCTGTGTCTTAGACACTGAAAGACAACATTGGAGGGCCAGGGCAACTTGGATTTTTTTCCTCTCAGTATTTGCCCATGAGTCCAGTGTGGCCACCAAGTGTATCCTTTTATCTCATGAATTGAGAATTAGTCTCCAGATCATCATAAAAAAAGAAAAGAGATGATATGTATTAGCTGAACGGAGATAGGGAAGTATATGGTTGTTTCTAAAGGAAATGCTATTGGAACATTTTATATTTGATATTTTTTAAATGATGTTGAAGAAGGCATTCCCTCGAGGAAATAAATGTCTTTTGCAGATGATGTCATAAAAAAACACTAAAACACAAATTAGAAAAGCATATACAAACTTCTAGGAATTTCCCTTAAAGGCAGATAACAGAATGAGGGTCATCTTGGAAATATGCAGACTAATAGTAACAGTACATTTGGGAAAGAATAATCTACAACACAGATTCTCAGCCAGTGAGTGGGTGAGGTCCAGCCAGAATGCTGAACAGGCAAAGGGGTGATAAAAGTCTGTGTTTGCAATACAATCCCTGTAGACAAACACCAGCACTCTTTGAACTAGTGTTCGCACTGCCAACTCCAGTTTGTTCAGAGTGAGAGCAAAGGTCTGAAAATCTAACACTTAACCCCACTGATATTCCTCAATGTATAGTTGTTGGTATTTCGATTACTTGATATTTATAAATATAGACACCAAAGAAATCATTTCAGATGTTTTGTAATATGAAGGTAATAACCAAAACTAGTACTGAGGTAAAGGAAAAAGACAACAAGGACACTTCCTTTTTAGACAAGGTATTTAAAATTGTCCAAATATGTCATGGTAGAGTGATGACTAAAGAGAGAGGAAATATCAGATGTGGACCTTGTTTCCCTTCTCCTAACTCATCAAGGGAAGGCCTGATGAAAATTAATGAAAGAAAGGAAGGGAGAAAGGGAGGAAGGGAGGGAAGGAGGAAGAGAGGGAGGGAGGGAGGGAGGGAGGGAGGGAAGGAGGAAGGGAGGGAGGGAGGGAGGGAGGGAGGGAGGGAGGAAGGAAGGAAGGAAGGAAGGAAGGAAGGAAGGAAGGAAGGAAGGAAGGAAGGAAGGAAGGAAGGAAGGAAGGAAGGAGAAAAAAAAAAGAAAAGATGCCTAAGGATGATTTATAACTTGACCATACATTTATAAAACCAAAAAACACACATTTATAATGGTTTAGCAAACCCTAAATAACCAGAAATTGGGGGGTTCTGTAAATATCTTTGAATATATTTAGCATTCCACCAAAAAATGGAAGTAATTTGCAATTAGAATATAAAAAATACAATGAACACTAAATTGATTTTCCAAATACATGACTTTGTGGTCAATTATATAGTAAATATATTAGGATTCTCACTGTATAGTAAGTTTATCATTAAAGGCAGTTTATATTTTACTGATGCTGTGTGGAAGTCTTGGTTACTAGATTGTACTCCTTTATTAAACCCTAGGTAAACTGGCATTTCAGTAACAGGGTTTAAATTTGAGGTAATAGACTTATCATTAAAGAGTTATAGAGTCTTTTCAAATTCCCAACACAATGGTAAAGATTTCTATTTAGGGGAGGGAGTCTATGAGGAGGGTGCTGGGAGCCCCTATAAAAAAGTTACTTAGGAGTCTACAGAAGAGAATCTGTCGTAAACTAAAAAAATAAAAGAAGTTCAATATTGATCTGTAGTTGGTAAATCAGTTGACTATATGAAATTCTCTTTGATACAGTTTTTACTGAACACTTCAGTCTGATCCTATAGTAGGTTCAGTTTAACAGATATTTTTATGAGAACCCTTTATGAGCCGGGCACTGTAATAAACATTAGAGATAAAATGATCAAAATGTGGTCACTGTCCTTACAAAAAGATAATCACAACACCGACAGATGAGGGCAGTCAAAGAGATGGGGACAGGGTCCCCTATGAGAGCCTGAGAGGAAAACCATACCCAGGTGTGGAAGTGGGGAGATGGGGAGCTTCAGGTCAGGGTCAGTTGGAACAAGTGATACTTAATGTTAGACAAACTGTCTGTGAATTTTCATCTCAATAAGAACAAATATAGAAAAAAGATCACATATCACATTATGAGAAAATACCAAAGTTAAAAAAATCAGTCTTTCCATCTTCTAATCTAATCAATGGAATACATGATATATGTATTTTTGAAGCTACAGTAGAGGGTTGATTGTTATTCATCCAGGTTCTTCTAAGAAATAAAGTTCTTGGGATTTGCTCAGACTCATTCCAAAGCATATCGTTCAAAATCAGATTAAATTTATGGTATTCTTATCTCCAAGGGAAGTGATAGATTGGATGTGCTTAGCATATAATGCTAATATAGCAATAAGTCAGAAGGCAGACCGTCTCCCTGTTCTTTTAGAAGTAATTCCATAGACTTGATTCAGGGCATAGAGAGCAGATGAGTTTTCATTTTTGCACATACTTTTTCTACACAATCAATGCCGTCTGCAGTTGGCTTTTGTGGAAAATCAGTTTCCACTTCCTTCCATTTGATTTGGCAACAGCTCTTGGTATCCACAAAAACTACATGATGACTGTTGTTGCTGAATGCCTGAATTGCTTGGGAATAGGTTTTGAGATTTGTTTTACCTCCATGGTTGTCTTAAAAATTTATTCTATCCAAATAGATGTTTTAGAAGTCCTTGAGTCCTTCCTGACTGGTGATGCATAGAAATGACGTAGGGGTTTTGGCACAGTGGTTCCCTGTGGTAGGATGAGCTTCCATTCCCAGTACTGTTATGGTAAAAGAAACCTTTGATAATCCTTTAGTTAAATCCCTTAATCTTATCACTGAGAAAAA
The DNA here is from genome assembly GCF_951640355.1 of Cnephaeus nilssonii. Lineage (NCBI taxonomy): Eukaryota > Metazoa > Chordata > Mammalia > Chiroptera > Vespertilionidae > Cnephaeus > Cnephaeus nilssonii. The sequence continues at coordinate 19,253,642 of NC_137079.1, forward strand.
CTAAGGCCCAGTGAAACCCCGTTGGCTGCTCACATCCAAGATGTGATAATGCCAGAATGCATTGAGCCTTAGTCTTCATCTTCCAAGGTCAGGATCCCTGACACCTTACACTTTAATGTACATGCAAATCTCCCAGGGATCTTGTTAAAATACAAACTCTTATTCAGTAGTTCTGGACTAGGGCCTGGGATTCTGCATTTTCACTAAAAAGAACCAGAATATGCTTGTACGCTTGGTCCATGGTCCACACTCTGAAAAATAATAAGGCTTCACACTAGGAAAATGTATCTGAGTGAAGATCAACATTAGTGAAAGGATAGTTCTGGCTCAGACATAGCTGATAATTCCAAAAAGAATCGGCATACCTTAAGCTCTAGTGTTACTGTACCAAATATTCTGTATCATCTTATGATAGAGATAAACCACCATCCCATAATGCTAATTTCCTGGAAAACATCATTATATAATTTCATACTCATTATAAAATTGATTGGGTGAAATTTTTTATTCCCTTCACCTAGTTGTTCTGTGCCCTCTGATCTCAAAACTGTCATCTAAGATGCATGCATTACAATTTTCTAATAAATGCACATGCCTTCTCTTAAGGGACTCATAATTGTGTTCCTGACCTCAAATAGTTATAGTTCTCTCTCTCTCTCTCTCTCTCTCTCTCTCTCTCTCTCTCTCTCTCTCTCTCTCTCTCTCTCCCTCTCCCTCCCTCCCCCCTCCCTCCCTCCCTCCCTCCCCTACACAAACACACATTATTCATATATCTTATACTGAGTTCTTTGTATGAAAAAAGTGGATTATTGTGTGAACAATATTAGAATTTTAAAGTTTTTTTTCAAGAAAGCAAACAGGTAAGATGAAATAATCATTGTAGAATATATTTAATTCTGAAATTACCTGCTTAATCACAGGGTATGTCTATATGGATTTATAGTCCTGGTTCAGAAACAAATACACAAATAAAAACCCCAAATACTTTGGAAATTATGTCAAATATGTTATATGGATAGTAGGTTCCCATGCATTTTTCTTGTATATCTATGAAGACATTCTTACTGAAGCATGTAGAGTAATGTCTTTATGAGAAGTAACCCAGCCTCAAAGGTTATAGTTTTTATTTCTGTATTTCTCTCAGTAGATCTTCCTCTATTTACTGCAGCAAAAATATTCTAACCAAAAATAACCAGCTAATTTATATAAAATTGACTTTGAAGAGCTCAAAAGGGCCCTATCAATCAATACAAGGTGTTTGTTGTTAAGCTCATTGATATTATTATTAATGATCATTTATACTTTAAGTTTACACAGGTACACATGAGGCTGAAAATTTGGAACTGCCAGTATTTTATCTTTCATGCCATTCTTCATGAAGTAGGAGAATCAGATGTGCCAAATCACGTGATAACATTTTTTGGCATTTAATTAGACTTTAAGGCAAATTTTTAAAATCACCCTTGTATTAGTAAAAATGAATAGTTTTGTCCACTTCTCTTTGATGCCAAAAGATAGTGTTTATTCTTATTTACTCTGGAGAAGAAAGGGTTGTGTATAAATCATAAGGTATGTGCTGTCAGAACTCAATTGCATTAGGTGCTTTGCATGATGTTCATGGTTTAGATAAACTATTAGTAATAATCATGGCCATGAGTGTTGAACATCTGTAAGTATATTTGCTTCTTAGAATCTTTCGATGGCCCTAGTAACACTAGAGCTTAAGGTATGCCCACTCTTATTAGAGCATGACAGTGGGTAAAATGAATTCAATCTGAAATGCTTTTGTTACTGGAATAACAACACAAAAAGAGTAGTTGTAAAGGACTTCCATATTTAGGGACAATAGCCCCACTACAAAAACTATAGTATATCAATTCTAGAATTCTGACAGGTGAATATATGTGAGTGAATAAAATTTAAATTTTATACAATTTCCAAATAGTTTTACCTCAAAAGCAAAATGACATCAAGTACTACCGTAGAAGTTTTAATGTTTAAGTGTTAAAAATGTATTTATATTTGGAATAATTGAGTTAAATGAAATTTGTTCTGATAAAAATGGGCCTCTTTCTCTTTCAACATTAAAAATGAGACCTAATTTGTAATATATTTGTTAAAAAATACAGGGAATGTAGTTTCGCTTGTCAGTAATCATTAGGGTGTGAAAGTGCTTGACTTCCAGTGCAGTTTGATGACTTAACTTATAACATAAAAATACCTATGAAATAAGTACAAAATTGAGTGTTTATAAAAGTAAAAGCTCAGATCGATTTAAATAATTGAAGGTTATGGGTGGAACCATGTAAGCTCTCACCAAAACCAGTGTGGTGTTTTTTTTTAAAGTTATTTTCAATGACAGTTGGCAATGCAATATTATATTAGTTTCAGGTGTAAACTTAGTGATTAGATATTTATATTCCTTACAAAATGGTCACTCTTATTAACATAGGAAGAGTCAAGGATCAGTGACAAATAAGGAAATGCCAAAGGGAAAATGAGTTAGCTGCCCAGGTCGTGCCAGCCCCATCCAACTTTTCAACCTCACTCTAGTTAAATTTCAGTTAACCTAGGAAGAATGAAGCATTTCAATAACAACAAAAACATATACCCCACAGTTTTCATGGGACATGGTTTTCCAAGTGTTTTGTCTTCTCTTTTCTTTATGTTGTTCAGTCACCAGGTCATTTGTAGGAATCTCCCTATTCCGTAGGAGGAAAATTGCCAGTCTGAAAGTTCAATGTCCTTAGCGTTCTATTGCTTATCACATTTTTGCCCTCTAGGTGCCAACCTGGATTCACTGGAGCAAGATGTACTGAGAATGTGCCCATGAAAGTCCAAAACCAAGAAAGTATGTTAAAATAATCTGAAATTTGCTTTTCCCCCCAAACTACAGCAACAAGCACTACCACTTGGTGTTATTACAGCTCAGTTGTAACGGATTCCTTTTGTTCGAATTATGGTTTCACCACTCGAGGCATAAACAATTGAATCTGACCTTGTTCAGCTGTCTCACAACATGGGCCCCAAAGGTCATCAGTTTAAAAGAATGACCCACCTGGGTGGCCAGTGATACTGGCAACCCTGGCAGGCAGGCCAACCAAAAAGAGTGTCCTTCCAAATGTGTGACTGACGTTATCAAATGGAAAACTGAGATGATGTTTTAACTTTAAGTGGCTCCCTTTGAAAGAAAGAAGTCACTTAAAATACTGGGATCTTTCTATCATACAAACCCGAGGACCGCATTTGGTCCAGATTTCTCACCCTTTGGGGGAAACGCCAGAGTCTGAAAACCATGATGAGGACAAAGACTCCGTTCCTGAGAGTGAACTCACCAAGTTCGGTCAAATGACACTGAAGGAGCTTCTTTCTAGCATATATTCACCTCTTCTCTTTTTCTCTGTTTTTTCTACCATTGTTTTTTGTTTCTTCTCTCAGGTGCCCAAATGAGTTTACTGGTGATCGTTGCCAAAACTACGTAATGGCCAGCTTCTACAGTACGTCCACTCCCTTTCTGTCTCTGCCTGAATAGGAGCATGCTCAGTCGGTGCTGCTTTCTTGTTGCTGCATCTCCCCTCAGATTTCACCTAGAGCTAGATGCGTTTGACCAGGTCTAACATTGACTGCCTCTGCCTGTCGCATGAGACCATTAACAAAAGTGATTGTATTACTTCCTCTGTTCATGGCTAGTTGGCTCTGAGAACCTAATAGGTGTGTGAGGCTCCCAATGTTTCTGAAATTGATATTGAATAATGTGATACAAAATGATAGTCAATATCAAGCAGTGCGTTTATAATAAAGGCATTGAAAAGTCTCACTTTTATTGATAAAATAAAAGCATTCCACTGAACAGTCCATCTTCTTTATAAAATGACAACATCCTGAGAAAGATGTTGCTAAGTTGTAACCAGTATGCACTTGAAATGATGGTAAGTTAAATTTGGTTTCAGAATGTATTTATAACGAATAAACATAATAAAAAGAGTTCAGATGTTTTTCTTCATTAACCAGCAGTTTGCATTTAGGTATAAAAAAAAAAAAGCACTGAGTAGGAAAATTAATAACCAACAAACATTTCACAGCAAATGAGAGAGCCTGGCTTCTATTTATGTTGCTTAGGAAACAAGTGATTCAGAACTAGTTTAAATAATCATTTGTTTATGTTAGCATATCTTTATTGCTAGTTTCAATGGTAATTTTAAGGGAAAGTAGATTTTTTAATATTTATTATTTACTTTGAAATATAACAGTTCACCTCTAGATAATATATTTCTATTCTTTTTTAAAAATACATTTTTATTGATTTCAGAGAAGAAGGGAGAGGGAGAAAGAGATAGAAATATCAATGATGAGAGAGGATCATTGATCAGCTGCCTCCTGCACGCTCCCCATTGAAGACTGAGCCCACAACCTGGGTATGTGCCGTGACTGGGAATCAAACTGTGACCTCCTGGTTCATAGGTCAATGCTCAACCACTGAGCCACACTGGCTGGGCTAGATAATATATTATTTAATGCAGAACTGAGAAATGTTAGTGGGTTTCTATAGCATCATTCTTAAACAATGCAATTCATGTTGCATATAATGACATGAATAACTGAACTATGTACTTGTCATTCTATTGTGAATTGGGACTATAGCTTTTAATTCTGGGGCTTCCAAAGTATTGTATTTAACACGGATTCCATAAAGCTATTCATTTAGATCAAAGGTTGACATTTTTTTTCTGTAAAGGATCAGACAGTAAATACTGACTTAACTCTACCATTGTGGCACAAAAGCAGCCATAGACAATGCATAAAATGATTAGCATGGTTCTGTACTATTAAAATTTTATTTATAAAAAGAAGGCAGTGGGCTAGATTTGTCCACCTCTGATTTAGAGTGTCAGTTGCTCACCCTGAATATTACACATAGCTCATTGCAGTGTAAATTTATGGAACACAAGAAACAGTGATAGGAGCTCGTCATTAGGGGCCCCTAAAAGAATGAATTTATCCTCATTCAAATGCACGCAGGGAATAAGATTCTGTCCCTCAGGTTAACAGTCCTAGAATAATAAGTGCCATTGAAAAATAAATTCCCTGTGCATCAGGGGGAGATTAGACTCATAATATTGAATCATTTATTGAGTGAAATGGTACTAATTATATATTTACATGGGCTACATATCAATTATTTTTTGGCCATTTTCTGTTGTAAAAAATTGGTAAATTGATATTACTAAATTTTCAAATGCAATCTTCACTTTATTGACAAGTCTTAAAATCCTATGCATTTAGTGAACAGAATTCTTCTCTCCATAGCTAGAGATTAATTTTTCAAAAGTAGATAAGATGGAAAGTGAAAATAGAAATAAGAGAATTTATATATTAAAGCCATTTTTTTTTTAGAAATTATGTGTTGGTATTCAAACAATATAGATTTAGCAAGTCCATGTAACTGTATAAATACAATGAAATTATATTTTATAATTTAATGAAAATTCTGAACATTAGCATTATACTAGAAATTTTGGTGTTATAGTTTTGTTGTGCACTGAAGGCAATATTGGGCCACTGCATAGAGAAAAGCATTAAAAATGAAGATATTTCTAAAAATAATAATGCCATTGGATCTGACAGTTATAACCAGGGAAAATATTCTCAACTTCTCTCTGAGAGCATTTTCTTTCCTAAGATATTATTTAAAGAGAGCCACACTGTGTATTTAATCAAAATGTGACTCCTTGAACAAATTCTTTCGTGAGCTTTTGGAAGACATCCAGGAAAGCAGCATTCCCACTTAACCTGATTTAACAAAGATCGATCAGAAGCACATTTATGAACAGAATCTGCAATGACTGTGCATCAGTGCTGCCTCGTGCCCAGAAAAGCAAGGCCCTCTGATCAGAAACTGCTTCCCAAACTTGTCTAGCCCAGAGTTAATTTTCTAACCTCCATGTCGTAAATTCTCAATGTTTATTTCTGCACACTCCCCCATAGAAGGCAGGAAAATAGATGTTTGCTGTTCTAAGAACTTTATGTTCAGTAGCAATGAAGGCTGCACAAAGAATAAAAAACATAGCCACAGTGGTAATGTTTAAAATGTACTTGTTAGTGTTCCTAAAATCTGAAACACAGAACATAAATTTTAAAAGAAAAGATATTCCCCAGCTTTAAAGAGAAACATTTTTTTAACTTGCCAAACCACATTTCCAGTGGAAAAATAATGTTCCAAAATAATGTCCAACTTTTACAATGCTTATTAACACATAAATTACATTATCAGGATTTGATGCAACTTTTCTGGTCAGAGTTTCCTATGGGGCCTTTTATTGATTTATCAAAACTGATTTAAATTATAAAAAGAACGGAACAAATGTTTATTTTATATGGCTTTTGTGAAGGAAGCCATGTGCCTTTAAATAAAATATATTTATAGTGCTTCCTAGGAAAATATTGCCAAGGCTAGTCAGCTTCAAATTTGACCTATGGACACAATTCCTGCTTCAAAGGATTGTGTTCATCTGTGCGTGCGTGCGTGTGTGTGTGTGTGTGTGTGTGTGTGTGTAGGCAACCCATAATCAATTTATAGATTTTATGGAGAAGGGGAAAAAAAACATTGAAGGCTTCAATAGTTAGAGGAAATATGGGGCAATTATGTCATATATAAACTAACATATAATAGGAAGTAATTACAGAATAGCCCACACTATAGAATATTTTAAAAGAGTGCAGTTTTAGAACTTTTAGGCTTATTCTCAGAATGAGTAAACTTAGCAGATATCCTTAAAAGTCGTTTTGAATCATAGGTTACTACTGCACAAATTACTTATGTTGATTTCTAAATCTCTAAAAACTGAAGTTATTCATTCATTTGTCAAACATGTATCTTGCTAACAGTAGAATAAGGGCACACTCAATCTCAGACAAAATTATCATGAATTCCACCTGAGTGTAGTGAGATTTTGCTGTGTGTGTTTGTGAGTGTGCTCTTGTGCACATGGAAACCGGAGTAAGGAGAGAGTCTCCTATTACATTTGTAAAGGTAAGTTGAAAATTAAAAGTCAGACCTGAAATTGGTCCCGTTTAGAATTGACATTGACAGAACTCCTTTAGAAACCTCAGAGGTGCAGAAAGGCAAGACTATACACAAGTCTCTGAGATTAGTTCCATAAGGAGACCCAGGATGTTAAAGAATAAAATCCCGAATGTCTTCAAATTTTAACAGAAACCATAATTGCATGAACATGTAACTTCGGTAAAAGAAAGTTGTTTCACTGTTCGTTTCACTAATGAAATAGAAAATTTAAATTAACCTGCAGGTTAATCAGTTTTCTTCAAACAATTATAAAATCCTTTATAAAGCAAAGGATTAGTGAGTCAATATTTAATAGTTTCTGAAGACTCTCAGATTTAAATTAAATTTTTATATTGCTTACTGCACAGCAGGAAATCACATGAAGAAAAGGAAACTGAATTGTTTACAGTAACCTTTGTGTTTTTGAATTATTAATTTAATTTGAAAAATGGAGTGGCTAGGCAGACATTCAATAGGAAGCGTATGATGCATAATGAGCCCAAGCCAACATTAGATTAAATAGAATAGATAGAAAGTAATAACCTCTTTATGAAATGAAAAGTGTTTGTGTATTATGCTTTTCTTGACTCACAATGAAGAAACGTAGCCACCGATAGTAAAAACGAATTACAGGAGTGTTTGCTCCAGGTCTAGAATGACTGATGCATGTTTCCTCTGCTTGTTTCCTTGTTAGGGCTTATGGCCAGGAGAGATTCCAATTCTAAGTACCAATTTCCCTTTGAATTATTTGAAATTGGAGCTGCCTGATATGAATGACTTCCCGTGAAATGAAATTATAGTTAGGCTCACAGACTTACCTATAAATGTAAATGCAGTAATATGTATGCATGGGCATGCTACTAATTTTATTGAAGACTTAACCAAGCTTTCTATGCACCTAATACAGATCATTAGCAGTGTTCACGTAGGCATGGAGTAATGATTCTCTGGGAAGAGTTTCTGTAGATATTTCTTGATTTTTTTAACCCTTAAATTGTTACTGACTGGTAGGAGGAAAAGGCAAGAGATGAAGAGAGTTTTAGAGAGAAATTTTGAGTCACATCCTCATGAAAATGTGTAAGGAAATTTATTATCATTTCCCCCAAACATGAATTTTCATACCTGGTATTCCAAAGTTTACATGAAGGGAACAAATTGAAGGAAAAAAAAAAAAAGTCCATTTGTCAAATTGTTGCACAAAGGCAAGAGACATTTATTTTGATTTGAATACATTTGTTTTGCTGTGAACATTGTGCAGCCAAATCAACCCTACATCCTCTGGCTTTTAATTTATGAAAAATGTAGTTATTTGCTTGAGTACCCTGGACCCCAGGCAGAGGGACTCCCTATTATATCTAGTGCCTTTCTTTATCATTGTTACTCAATGAACTATTTGATTTTTTTTTTAATCTGTGAAAGCTCATTTTCTTAAGAGGTGGCGAGGTTTTAAAGTCTAAATTCTTGAGGTATCCCAGGAGCTTTCAGAGTTTTCCTGGTTATGAAATTAGTCAAAAGTAAACCTCCACGCAGCAACCGGCCCAAGGGGAACATCCAGACGAGAATGTTCTCCAAGCTGCTAAACCCTTTGGCCACTGGCCGACCCATTTCACGCTTCTTTATTCCATAGGGTCTCCCTGTGAGGCATGTGTCAGTATCATAAGCATTTTGTCAATGAGAAATTAACTTGTCCAAAGTCACTGAACAGGCAAATGGCAGAGGCAGGACCTGAAACCAGGAAGACTCCAGCTCTCTTAGCTCCTACTCTTCCCTCTCTGCAGGGGGCGCTTTATCCAGGTCCACACTGATGGCTTTGTAAGAGAAACCCCCCTCGGCCACATGGTTTCAAACTTAAGAGGTGCTTTGTCATATTGGCAGACCGCCCTGGTGTCTCTCTAATCAGGGATCGAGGGGAGGAATGTAGACTCCTGACCTCTGTTTTCATTCTGGCCCTGCCTCGCCACCACACTGTGCGCTCCTGAAGGGCCCCATCTGGTGGAATTTGATCAATCATTTTTGTTTCAAGGATGGAAAGTGTCATTTCTAGGGCTATTTGCTTCGTTGCCTATGTTCCCCCTTTACCCATTTAAGTCCATGCAGGTCCCGCCAGGCCTGCAATCCCGGCGCCTCTGCGGGGGTGCAGGCTGTGTGCTCACACCTGAGTTCCCTTCCTGGCCTGGCCTGGGGTCCTCTGGATGCCGGTGCCTGTCGGTTGGCAGCTGGGCATCAGAGCTCAGCACTGTGGAGTGATCACCTAATTGGCTCTCTGTTACTTGAGGGAGTAATAAAATTAACTAAAGGCCACAGGAATTCCCAGGAATTGAATCCTCCCCCGCCCCCCCCCCCTTTTTTTTTTAACAATTTGAAAAAGGCATTAAGCGTTTGCTGTGCCGTACAGGAATGATATGAGAAAACTGGAAGCAGGTTCTATGCCCCAATGCCCTCTCTGGATTTTGGAGCAGAAATGTTTGTTGATGTCACATGGGAGGTGGAGAAAGCAAGTTAGGAGACAAGGAGATAGAGTTGTTTTTTGTCTTTGTTTTTTCTAGTAATTTTTAAATCCTTACCCAAAGATGATTTTTTTTAAGAGAGAGAAGAAGGGAGGGGGGGGGAGAGAGAGAGAGAGAGAGAGAAACATGAATTGATTGCCTCAAGTAGGCATCCAACTGGGGATTGAACCCCCAACCTGGGTATATGCCCTTACCGGGAATCAAACCTTTGACCTTTCAGTGTACAGGACAATGCTCCAACCAACTGAGCCACACTGGCCAGGGCAAGGAGACTGTGTTTTTAAAAATCAAAAAGAAAGATGAGAGCATAACTAATGAAAAATATAAATCCAATGTAATAAAATTTTCAGACCAAATTTTTGAACTCGTGGCTTGTATTCCTGGCTCTGCCACTGTGTGTCTTTGGGGGAAATAATTTTGTCTACCTGGAACTTTGCCTCTACCTTTTAAAAAGACAGGAACGAAGTAATGCCAAATGCCTTTTGTAATTATAAATATGATATTTCTATTCCTAAACAACATGGGAGCAGGAGCATAGAGGATAGTTCAGCTATACAACTTCTCCCTCAGTGAGGTCCTTTAAGGGTTAATAAAGTCACAGTGTGCTGGTATTTGCACACCCCTTGAAAGAGAAGTTCCCTTTGTGGACTCCTGGAGGCATACCTGAGCACTGCTTCGCTAACAACCACCATTTGTCCTGTTCAGTGTGCACGCACAGAGAGCCATAGTAGTCATGTGTAATGTGTTTTGGAGTGCAGTGTATTGCTCTTTTCTGAAACTTTTTCCCTTTCTTTCTTTTTTTTGTCAACTTTCTGCATTGGCAGAGCATCTTGGGATTGAATTTATGGGTATGGACCAATCATCATTCCTTTTAGCCTGCAGAATTTAGAGCCTATGAGCTGTAATCTTTTTCCCTCCCTACTCTTACCTTTCAGTTCCTAACTAATTTCCTTTTTCTTTAGAAGGGATCATACAGCTATAACTAAAGTGATTTTTCCACTTCCCATCTATGATTAGTTTACCCAAAATGTTACTGAGCACAGCAGCTTTTAGATTCCCAAGCTTCACTTAGAGTTTAAAATCACCTCACCTGCTGCAAATTCACATACATCCCACGTTCCTTGACCCACTGATTGGATCTGGCCATGCTGTTATTTAAGAGCTGGGGTAAGTTGGAATGATACACAAGGCTACAGGAGGTACCAAACCAGAGGCCTGAGAACCAAAGAAGTTTTAAATATTTCACCCTAAAAAAAATAACACATCTTAGACTGATGGGAATTTGACATACAATATAAAAATCATGTGCAATATAGTAACAGAAAACCCTTACATTGCAAAACAATATGATATGAACAGACATGAATTGCTCTGATTTTCTGGAGCTATTCAAGCATGACTCTAGTCAGCTTCATTATCTCCTGAGCAAGGAAATAGAAAACAGAAAGATAGAAGCCTTGTGCTATTTTAGGTGGAAATTCTAGTGCTAATGGAATTAAACTTGAGTCACTAAGATTATCCAGACAAGTAATCAAATACTGTAAACATCAAATATCTCCTAGGAGCATATGAATTTGGAGCATGCTCCTTCTGAAGGCCTTCATCTTAAATAGCTGGTAGAAAAGGCCAGTCTTGGGAGGAGGGGAAGCCGTGCTACCTTCCCAGAAGCTCCACTGCGCAGGCGCCAGGCCTCATGAACACTGCACACAGCCCTGGAATGGGTAATGGGTCAACAGTGTCCTGATTAACGGAATATCTTGCTCCCCATCCATGGTGTCAGTGACATCATGCAGGGAGGGCACCCTCCAACTGCTCTTTCATTTTGGCTGACAACCTCACAGCTGACAGCTAATACACTTTTCAGTATTTGTGGGAAACGAGGCTGTCGCAGGCTCTACCAGTTGCAGGAATAGAAACCCAATTATTTGTCCGTTCCTCCAAAAATCTCCTAAGAGAAAACCATTTAATGAGGAAACCCCCCCCCCCCACATTTATATGTGATCTTTGAACATCAGAGTAACACCTGCCAAGAGTGAGAGGCAAGAGAGGGCCTACCAATGGCACTTGAGTGGCAGGTCGCCTACATGAGAGGAATTATCTATATGGGTTACTTCCCTCGGGATAAGGATTGACCCACTTACTTCTGAAAAGGCGTATTGGCCTTTCCTGCATGGAGGAAGATCATTCCACAATCACCTCCCTTCTTCTCCCTAACAGCATCTTTCCTACTTTATCACATCAGAGTCTGATTATAGAATTTATTATTCCCATTCCTGAGCAGTGAAGGAAGGTAAAGGATAGTTCAGATATACCACTTCGCCTTTAGTAAGATCGTAAGCGTTAATAAAGACTCCACAGTCCCAAGACTAGACCAGTCCACCCTTAAGGAAAGTCAGACCTTAAAGGTCAATTAAAATTGAGAAAGACAAGGCCTCTGTCTCTTGGCCTGGCCAGATCCTACTGAAAAACATGCTCAATCTGATTCACTTGAATGTCCAGCCAAACCAAAGAGCAGAGTCTCAGCAGCATTTCCATTCATTACGGCAGAGCTGCCAATTGGACCGAGGGCTTCTCTTTTTCAGCACTGCCTCGAATTTACTGTTGCCCTATTGACCCCATTACACTAGGAAAAAAAAAAAATAAGGAGAAAAAAAGGGGGGTGGGGTATTTATATTATTTTTCATCGAGTATTTTTCCTCTTAACGTATTCATATTGTGGGGGCCACCTGATCTAGGGAATCATTGGAAAATCAAACAGAAGCAGATGAGAAACATTTAAGGCAGTCAATAAGTGCTGATGTGAATACAGAATCCTAGTCCCACATCCGTGTTCTATGGGCCTTGGCTTTCATCAGTTCATCTCAGCACTTTTGCTTTACCCCTTGGCCTTTATTGTGCTGCCCTTTTATTGCCATGACTGATCTCACAGGGCAATGTGTGCCTTCCTACAGAACATAGGAAGAATGCCATGGATTCACAAACCCAGGTCAATCTATTCTGTTATTGTTAACAATCAAAAAGTTGGCAAAAGAATCCCTGAGAGTACGCGTGATGCTTGGTCTTCTTTTAGTCCTTGGGTAGAGCCCATTTTTTTTTAGTTTGCAGAAACAATTTCCCAGTTTTCCTAAAGATACGATGTTAAGATGTCAACGCAGCCAAGCCCCTTACTATTTTAAAAGAAGAAAAATTAAAGAGAGTGAAAAAGGACACAGAAGGCAGGGTCCTCATTTTCTTGGCAATAATACTCGTACACTGCAATTTCTTAACCAGCTAGCTGTCACCCAAGGAGCCTTGCTCTGTGTCTGGGGTCCCCTGGAGGACCAGCGGGGCGGTGCTGCCTCTGCTTCTTGACATGGGGTAACCCTGCTAAATGCTGATCTGGATGCCAGGTCACGGAGGAGGCTCCAGTTGCACCAGCTCACAGATTAGCACCCCATAAAATGCAATTCCCTGTCCTGTGGCTATGGGGGAGGAGAGGCAGTAGACACAAGCAATTAACACATAAGCATTCACATTCCACTCCTCACTTGACTTTTTGCGGCACAAAAATATGTGACAGCACTCTTATGTCTCCTGGTTCATTGTTGCACCGCAGTGCACCAGCTGCTTGGCTTCCTAATCGTGGCTTCCCCGTGCTGGCCAGCCTAGGTTAGGAGTTATGCTGTATGGGGTAACCCTTCCACCTTTGCATCCACCTTTGCTTCCTACCTGAGCATTTCCTCCCTCTGGTTTTCTTTTATTTGTTTCTTTTCCTCCCTTAGTATCAGGCATGCTGGGCCAGGGACTTCAGATGACTCCTCCACTTCTAACCTTGTTTTGCCTTGACCCTGACTGCCTCCCTCTCTCAGTCATTCTGTCCGTCTGTCTGTCCTCCTCGGTTTGTTTTTCCTTTCCACTTCCAACCCTTCTGGTTTGTTTTTGTCTAATCTCTGCGGCATTCTAGTCTTTTACCCACTGACTTCTGTTCTCCTCCTCCTCCTCCTCCTCCTGTGAATAATCAGTGCTCTATTAATTTGATTTGACAATGTTCCTGACCTGTTAACTGGAATTTGATTACCGTGGGCTTGGCTTGTAGGAAATGTTTTGTATAATGATAAGGCCCACTGTGTCACAGAAATTAAAATGCACTTTTTCATTTCAAGGAAACTTCCTGCGAATTGCTCTCTTTCAATAGAGAAAAGAGGTGTGGTCACCAAGACTGAGAATGTCAACTGGAAATGTTCAGAAGGCCCATGTTGATGTCCAGATAAGAGGCTTTCATTTGTATAATATCCCCCAGATCTTGACCAGCTTGTTAATCAGAAAACCAAGCACAGCTGACCCTGCTTGTTATGTGCTGGTTGAGTTCTCTTTCTCAGTGACCTGCACACTATCTTCCAATAAGTGTAATTAGACTGGTTGGAAGTTCAGCTCCTAAGGAATCAGGTTCACCATTAAGTCAGCCAATCTTGTTAAGAACCTGATCTACCATAGAATCACGTTGTCTGCCCCCCAAAAACTGATTTGCAAATAGAAAGACTTTCATGCATAAGAGACTGGCTGCATTTGGGATATAATAGTACCTTTACTTCAAAATTCTAACTATCACACCTCCTTAGTGTAATCTACATGAGCTAATTTGCCATGTTGGTCAATGCAGGAATGTATAATCGATTCCAAATTACATATTATTTGTGCTAGTTATTCCTTTATACAGAGAGATGAGGTCTCTAAGTGCAATTGGTGATGTAATAATAATTGTCCTCCAAAGAGCAGCCTTCACCTTGGCCCAGGACTGTCTTAGCCACCAGATTGGATTTTCTCTGATACAGTGTCTTACATCCGGTGGCTTCTGTTCACATTTTACTGTGAAGTAATAGGGATCCTGCCCCAATTTGGTTGCTCACTACAAGCCAAGCTCATGTTTGCAAATGTCTTTGAGTTTATTTCATTAAGTTATAAATGGTTCTTTGTAAAGACCACTGGAATATACAATAGCTGGGAAATCAAAAGAGACTGGGGGTGGAGAGAGAAGGGGAGAGAGGAGGGTCCCAGTGGTGCCAAACCCAGCTCCTTTTATTGGCATTGATTCCTGTTGTCTTTGCAAGAGATGTTGGCAAGATATTTTTTTTTTAAATAAAAAGTACAGTTTTAACCAAATAGTTACCTTATTATAATCAATGTCTATGATTTGCTAGTTTAATACTTATGTATCAATAGCTTATAATTAAAAATAATATGATGGCATACTGTTTTTTTATTGTAAATGGCCCCATCTGGCTTTGCCGTTTATACTCACAATGTAGAGCAGTGTTATGCTGTACCTTAAGTATGTCTGCAACAGTAATGAATTGTCACATATTTATTTCTTGTGACCATGGATAGTGCCATGTAGCATGCCAACTGTTCACTTGTAAGCCCGGGCCAGGGTCAGGGGCCTTTGGTGACGTCTGCTCTCGTCCCTTTCCAGAAGCAGAGGAGCTCTACCAGAAGAGGGTGCTGACCATCACTGGCATCTGCATCGCCCTGCTGGTGGTCGGCATCATGTGTGTGGTGGCCTACTGCAAAACCAAGTAAACCTTCCTCCTCCGCGCTGCGCCCTCCCAACGCAGACAGGGCAGCCTGCAAGGCCTTGCAGAAACCCATCCCCACAGCCCTGTCTTGGGGGAAAAAAGCGGGGGTGGGGGGGAGGGAGAGGGACCCCAGGGGGACTTTTCCCCTTAGTTTTTCTTCTGAATCATCCATTTGAGCACCTTTCCTAACCACGTAATTAGAAAGCACTGCCTATTGGTGTGAAAATGTTGAGAAGACTTCTGATGAGTGACCACAGCCCCCTGACCAGAGAAAGGGCTGGACGGGCAGGCTTGTATGGGGCCCACATGTGTGCATGTGTGTGCTTGGGAGAGGAGGGTGGTGGGTGCAAGAAGTGCACTTGTCAAACACTGCTGGGGACACGTCCAGTTTGCAATTACCTTTAGAAGATAAAGGAAACGCTTGGTGGCATTTGAGATGCCGTTTTCTGAGTATTATCCTGATTATTTTTTTTAATTCTGTCCCATGAACTTTCCAGCTCAGATGCTCAGGAGTGTGAGATGCACAAAAGGAATCTTCTGAGAGGAAAATCGAGTGAAACTTGCTTTGAAAGAACAAAAGGGAAAACATTGAAACAGATTTGTGTTCACTATTTTTGATCCTTTAAACTGGGTCCATATTCACAATTGTAATCACTTTGTGACACAAATTCCCTCCACTTTCTGACGTATGACCTCCACTTCAAGTCTAAACAAATATTAACAGTTTTGTTTTGTTGCTTCATCACATAAATTTTCTTGCCAAAGCGAGTCATGGGAATATTATTACGATCTGAATGTTGTGTTGAGGAATGAAGACAGTGCTTTTATTCCATAAAATCCAGGGCATAGATGGTGTTTTCCTAAAACCCCAGAACTGGGTGCCAGAATTGAGTAAGCGACAGAGATAAGCATTCATGGAGTCACCTTGAGTTATTTATTTACTTATTTATTTTAAATCTTTATTTTTGAAAGTATTACATAGGTCCTTCTTCCCCCACCCCCCGCCCCTTAACCTCTTCCCTTAAGAGTCTTTTTAGATATTTAATACCTAGTTATATAAAAAAAACAAAAGTTGCTAGAGTACGATCCTGTTACAATTATCCCCAAATCTACAGGCAAAATATGCACATTTTCACTCTTGTACAGTACCATGCATGCACACACACTATGGAAAATGTGCAGATTCAAAACTAACTGCGCTTTCTATAGGCCAACAGGCAAAATTATAAATGAAATCAGCTTTATCAATTGCACAGCGCAAGTTGTTACCCAAGACAGATGACCACCTGTAAGACTTAGGCACAGATGGCTGGATTAGTGAAGATGGGGTTTCAGCCAAATATCCACCTGACTTATCCCATCTTCTCCTCTTTCTGTCTTCTCTCTCAGCAGTCCAGTTTCATTTCTGTGAGAAGCCCATTCGGCTTCTTACACCTGTTTGGTAAGAGAATTTGTGGTTCTCTGGCTGCCCACAGGCAGATTCTAAGATGAAATGGCACCACCTTGCTCCCCCCTCCCTCACCACCAAGCCACTGCCCGGGTTATGTGTTGGTGAAATAAGGAATTGACTGAAATAATAAATGTAAGTAATAGAAAAAAAGTAAATGCTCCCTTTTCCATATGCAGGAAACAGCGGAAAAAGCTTCACGACCGGCTTCGGCAGAGTCTTCGGTCCGAGCGAAACAACATGGTCAACATCGCCAACGGGCCTCACCACCCCAACCCGCCCCCCGAGAACGTCCAGCTGGTGAATGTAGGTTGGCTCTGGCCAGTGGATACGCTGAGCATCTATCTCCCCTCTGTTCAGGCACCTTGAAGTTTATTTTCTAAAGCTCTTAGGCTCTTAGCTGCTGCCATTAATCTCCACGGCTTCCAGGAATCCAAGGTTTTGCCAGGAGAAAATAATGGGAACATTTTTTAAAGTGGATTTGGTTACTGTAAAACCAGCACATTTCCTCTTCTAAAGTGTTCATTAAGGGGTTGGAATAATAACGTTGGGTTTGTTCTGCGGGGAGGCCGTAGCTGGAAGAAAGAAAAGAAAAACACAAAGGAAAATTAGAAAACTAATGATACAAGAATCCGAAGGAAATGTTTTATTTTTCTAATTTGGAAATGAAGGCTGCTCCAGCCTATAACTGATTAGTACTGAGAACGGAGCTAAGGGCTTTAGAGTGATTTTATTAGAGGCTTCACCGTGCCTGATGATTTGCAGATTCTGATTTACTGAGGAAGAAATTAGGGCAGGGAAAGGTCAAGTGACTTATCAAACTTGCTTCTCAGCAAAACTGGAAGAACATTTGCTTTCCTATTCCCTGACTCTGTCTACGTGATGGCACGCCCTCCTGATGAAACCTACCCTTAACCACTCAAGCCCTTTGTTTAAAATTTACCAGGCTTTGAAATATAACTGAGTCATAGAATATTAGATTCTGCAAAGTCTTTCGATATCATCTTCAAACCTCACCCCCTTTTTTTTTTTACAGAGAAGGGTCAGAGCTGGACTCAGTTTCCCTGGCTTTAGAAGTATTGCTCTTTCTATTCCTATTCCACCATCATTCTTCCTGTTTTCTTCATTTCTCTCTGATTTTTTACTTTTTATAAGCAAAGCTTAAAGATTGTATTGCACTACCATTGTCTATTCTATAGAAAAAGGTATATTTTGTGTGGAGCAAATATATCATGGACCCAAGTTCAGAGTGGGTGGTTTCTAAACCATCAGTAAGTCTTGTAGCGGAGACCTACAGGAGACTGGTAGAGTAAGGTGCAAATACATTAGCACGCTTTGCTGCTTTCCACCCCCATCAGTGCTCATTAGAATGTTCTGCATGGTCGATCAATGCACTCACTACAGACACACCTATAAGCTGTCACTAAGAATGTTACAAGACGTAGGAAGCAGAATGACTGCCTGGATTCCATTCATGGCTCACACATTGTGTGACTTTAGGCTTTAACCTTTCTAAACCTTATTTGTTCATCATGAAAACAGGCCTAAAAATAATACCTACTTCAGGATGTTCTTGCTAGCATTAAATAAGAGAACCTACATAAAACACTTAGCCCAGTGGCATTTAATGAGTGTTGAGTAAGTGTAAAATGTTATTTTCATTAGATACACTGAGTTACACTGCCTTCCAGGAGCAAGAGTGAAATGGTACACAGACTGGAAGTAGCTCATTATGTGGACACCACCATCTTTTTCTTAAAGCCAGCTAGCCGCCCGTCCCAGGATTCCACATGGAATAACCTTTCCTCCAAGAGAACCAGTTAGAATTTCAAGCGTAATTCAAGTTGCATTTTTTGGGGTTTCCATGAATATATCAGGTTGTTTTAGCATTCACAGCCCATCAGATTACAAAGCCCTATTTCATCTGAGGGTATTCTTTTCTATGCCTCATCCTCTATTTAATTTGGTGTAAATACAAATAGCATTTAAAAACAACTTCAGAATGTGCCTCTCCTGCTGAGAAGACAGTAAATAGCTACTGTGATTGGGTGATGAAAATGAAATAGAATGTACTTGCACTGCATATGGATCCTCTTTGTAGTATGTGCTTTCTCGAGATGTGTGACCTTAACAACTTCTATACATCCTTCCCATCTCTCAGTAGCCTTGCTACTTTTACTACTGACAATTTAAAAATTCCAGTTGTATCATTTGGGCAACATGGGCACTAGGAAATTGTAAAACAGAGGTAGATCCAAAATATAGAGACTTTAAACAAATTCTTCTATCCCTTGTAACAACCATGACAAAAAATGAATATTGGACAAAGATTTTTACTGAATTCTAGTCATGTTATCAACTGGAAACAAACTAAAAAAAAAAAAAAAAAGATAATGAGCAGTTATGACTGTAGGACCTCTATTGAGAGCACATCCAAAGAGTAACTTATTAACTCCATTCACTGAATCTAAAGGCCGCAGTAACCAGAATAGGATTTTCTATCTGGACATTGGAGAAAAGAAATTTATTATGAAGAAATTTATTGTTTATTATGTGTACTAGAACAGATTTTTGTGTGTGACAGTGTTAATGTTTTGACTTACATGAATCTTCAAGTTGTGTCTCTTTGTTTATCCAGCAATACGTATCTAAAAATGTCATCTCTAGTGAGCATATTGTTGAAAGAGAAGTGGAGACATCTTTTTCCACCAGTCACTATACCTCGACAACTCATCATTCCACTACTGTCACCCAGACTCCGAGTCACAGGTATGAGAAAAAAATAATTGTGTGGTTTCTCCAAGAATGAATTTTTTAAAATTTCCTTGTGCTGTCATTGCCTAAGAAAGGCCCAGGACACACGTATGGGGCAGTGAAGTATAGTTAAGTGTATGGTTTGGGACAAAACAGACTTGGGACATCAACTGGCTTTGCTATTTAATTGCTGTTTAAATTTGAACCTTAATTTTTTCATCATCAAACAAGGGGAAATGATACCTACCTCAAGAGTTGTTCTCTATTTTAGAGATTGTCTTTACTCTTGCCCAGCCACTCACTGAATTGCTATACTGGGAAAATTCTGTCTTAGATGCTATATAATACTTAGAAGTTGGCTTCTCCCATTGATTGAATTGCCCTGGGAAATACACATGAGAAATTGATTAAATAGGTGAACCCTAAATTAGAAAATGCCCTGGTGACCAATATCTGAGTGCAACCAAAGGCAACACAAGACTTCCAAATGTAGCTCACTTGGGCAAGTGTTCCCTTAACCTAAGCTGTCAAGATCAGAATGATTATAAGAACACTATTTGATTAATGTGTTGAATGAGTGAACAAATGAATAACCTGTGTCCTTACAAAACCAATCTAAATCAAGATCCTTTCTATAGCAAGTATCTTTATAACAATTCTATTCGGAGACAAGTAATGTTATAATGAACTACCGATGCATGGATAATTTGAAATATTTGTCTGGTCATTCTCTTGATTTCCATTTTTGCACATAATTTTCTAAAAAATATCTTTGCCTTTCACATTTCCCCTCTAGCTGGAGCAACGGACACACTGAAAGCATCATTTCTGAAAGCCACTCTGTAATCATGATGTCATCAGTAGAAAACAGTAGGCACAGCAGCCCAACGGGGGGCCCAAGAGGACGTCTTAATGGCATGGGAGGCCCTCGTGAATGTAACAGCTTCCTCAGGCATGCCAGAGAAACCCCTGACTCCTACCGAGACTCTCCTCATAGTGAAAGGTAAAACTGAAGGGCAAAGCTACTGCAGAGGAGAAAGAACCCCAGTAAGCGAACCCCCATGAGCACCTGCGGTCTCACCTAAGGAAATCTACTCTAATGAGAATAAGGGGCAGCAGTTGCCTGTTCTAGGAGTGCTCCTAGTTGATGAAGTCATCTTTCTGTTTGACTGAACTCATTTCTTCTGAGCTTCTCACCTCGTCCCAGTGGCCGACAGGCAACAGACTCTTTAACGAGCTGGAATGATTTGATGTGGAAGGTGCAGCCAACTTGGAGTTCCTAGTTCTGGCCTTAGGCTCAGCCCCACTCGGGATCTGTTTCCTCAGTTGTCACTTTAGACAGATGGCACCAATGATTGATAAGGACCCTTCTAGAATTCCAATTTGCCAGTTATCCAAACTCTGGTCGAACTGACCTCATGTTCTCATGTGCTAACTCGACTTACCTTCCAGCCTCAGTTAAATCAAATCAAGGGCTATGTCACTGCTGACTCTCATGGGAACAACTGCTTGCGTTCCACCATAGATTATCCCTTTTATGAAATTCCAAGAAGGGATGAATAAATAAATATTTTATATGCTGCGTCTGACAGTCTTCACAGGTGGTTTTCAAAGTAGATATTGCCTCTCATATGGCCCTTTATTCCAGAATGTTTTGGCTTTTTTTCTGGGGGTATTGGATTGGGTTGGGGAAATATAGCAAAGATAAAATAAAGAACGGAGGAAAGTAAACTGAAATAGATGCTTAATAGAAATACTAAATTTATAGATTCTCTTTATCCATTTGCACCTAAATGGGAGCGAGTTATACCCAACCAGCATTTCTAGCCTACCAGTAAGCGGTCACTTGTTTGTTTTCAAATCCAGTGGGGTTTTGTGTGCTTGTTTACTGTATCATCTCAGTCTAATATTTGACCATTTGTTCAAAGCTTTACATAATGTCAAATATATATTTGGTATTTACGTGGGTGGAAATAGTTTGGTAGACTTTTTCCACTCTTGGCTTGGGAAGTACTTAAAACAAAAGAGGACCAGTTTTGGGCTTACAGGTCATATAGAACCTGCTAATCACTTCTTGAATGGCCTTTCTATGAAATATCCCAAAATGGTATTTCAAAGCTTTATGGAATTAAAGGTTGCTCTTTTCATGGATGAAAAATGAGGTATTGTCCAAAATTAGTTTAAAGCATTACTCTTAGATATACACATACAATTATACATTTATGTACTTAAAAAGTCTATCTATTCTGTTTTAGTCTTTTTTGAAACCTGAAAAGAGTTTAGGGATAAATTCTTTCTCACCACATGTGACATTTATCTTTAAAGAATGACATTTCCCTACTGTGGTAGGCTTCCTTGAGTACCCTAGATAGTCTCTAGGACTGCAAAATATACCTGAACCTAGAGATCATGGAGAGAAAAGATAAATCACTTTTATGTGTTTGGTTGAATTTGGATTAGCATTTCTCAGAGAGCTTAATTTAAGTATTCATAAAGCAAAAAGTCTGAAGATTCGGGCCCCAAATATTTCAACCTCTAGACACTCTCCCATTTTAGACACAGCTTGATCTCACATCCATATAACTCTGAATCATGGCTGAAAGCAGGAAGGTTAATAAGTTCCTGTTAACTAATGTTCAGATGGTGCTGTCCTGTGTCATCACAGGTCATGTCAAATTAAACTCTGAGAACACCAATGTGAAGAAAAGAGTCATTTAGTGCTATGCATTGGTAACATTTTTATCAAAAGCTGAGAAATGTGACTCTCAGTAAGTCACATGTCTTTTTCAGTGCCAAGTCAGGTCTTCTTATTCCGGGAGGGGGGCGGTTGGCGGGTGAGTAAAGCATGATATGGTAAAAACATTGCACTCAATGTCTTGACAAGAAGATTCAATGAGCATTATCAGCCATAACATGACATAAGGTAACATGGTACAGCAGCCCTTGAGCAGTCACAAAGATAAGCCAAAGACTGATGCAGCTCTAAGTTTTGGAAGAAAGGTAGACCAAAGATTGAACACAGGTATGTGAAGCCAATGTAAGGTTCTCTCAGGCTTACCTTTGGATGTCTTGGTCACTGGGATGGATAGTTGCAAATTGAATGTTAAGAAGTAGCATTTCATGGAAAAATTTAAAGCACACAAATATGTTACACTGTTATCAGGAATAAATCTAAGTCACTATGCTCTCTTTTTTTCATAAGACATAACCTTATAGCTGAGCTAAGGAGAAACAAGGCACACAGATCCAAATGCATGCAGATCCAGCTCTCAGCAACTCATCTTAGATCTTCCTCCATTCCCCATTTGGGCTTCATTCTCTAAGACCCCTTGGCCTTTAGGAAGGTATAGTATTTAAGTAATACTTCTTTCCTTTACAAATCCCTCAGCCTTGGTCCTTACAAACTAACAGGTTTCCAGGACCTCGTGCCCTCTGATCTTGACTCATGCTTTTATTTAAAATCATGATGAGATTGAAAATCCTTAAAGCTTTGATGAGCTAGGCCATGTAGCTGATCTGTGCATGTACTCCTGTAAGGAAACTCTTGGCTACATAATTTTAGATTCCAAGGGTACTGACTGTCCTAGTGTAAAAATCAAGACGTATACGATGAACAGAAATTCTTTGTTCTCTTGATTATATACTATCGTGACCTCTGTCCCCTTACCCTCCCTACTCTATGACTCCTCTTATTCCACCACACTTATGCGGGGTATTCTGTGCTCACACAGGTATGTGTCAGCAATGACCACCCCGGCTCGTATGTCACCTGTAGATTTCCACACGCCAAGCTCCCCCAAATCGCCCCCTTCGGAAATGTCTGCACCTGTGTCCAGCACGACGGTGTCCATGCCCTCGATGGCAGTCAGCCCCTTTGTGGAAGAAGAGAGACCTCTGCTTCTGGTGACACCACCACGGCTGCGGGAGAAGTATGACCACCACCCTCAGCAATTCAACTCCTTCCACCACAACCCCGCGCATGAGAGCAGCAGCCTGCCCCCTAGCCCCTTGAGGATAGTGGAGGATGAGGAGTATGAGACGACCCAGGAGTACGAGCCAGCTCAAGAGCCTGTTAAGAAACTCACCAATAGCCGACGGGCCAAAAGAACCAAGCCCAATGGCCACATTGCCAACAGGTTGGAAATGGACAGCAACACAAGCGCTGAGACCAGTAACTCAGAGAGCGAGACAGAAGATGAAAGAGTAGGTGAAGCCACCCCTTTCCTGGGCATACAGAACCCCCTGGCAGCCAGTCTTGAGGCAGCACCTGCCTTCCGCCTGGCTGAGAGCAGGACTAACCCAGCAGGCCGCTTCTCGACACAGGAGGATCTGCAGGCCAGGCTGTCTAGTGTAATTGCTAACCAAGACCCTATCGCTGTATAAAACCTAAATAAACACATAGATACACCTGTAAAACTTTATTTTATATAATAAAGTATTCCACCTTAAATTAAACAATTTATTTTATTTTAGCAGTTCTGCAAATAGAAAACAGGAAAAAAAACTTTTATAAATTAAATATATGTATGTAAAAATGTGTTATGTGCCATATGTAGCAATTTTTTACAGTATTTCCAAACGAGAAAGATATCAATGGTGCCTTTATGTTATGTTATGTCGAGAGCAAGTTTTGTACCGTTACCGTGATTGCTTTTCCACAGTATTTCAGCAAAACCTCCCATGTATTCCGTTTTCGCTGGCTTCTTGTGCATTGCATTATGATGTTGACTGGATGTATGATTTGCAAGACTTGCAACTGTTCCTCTGTTTGCTTACAGTAGCACCCAATCAGTACGTCTTGTAATGGCACATCCATCCAAATACTCTTCTCTTCTGTACGAGGTTTTCTTTTGCATTCAGTCTATGAAATGAGTCGTGTCTACTCTGCCAGCCAAAGGTTTGCTTCACTGGGCTCTGAGATAATAGTAGATCCAACAGCATGTTACTATTAATTACAACAGGAAACTGCATTAAGTAATGTTAACTATTATGAAGAAAGTAATATTGTGATTTAAAAAAAACACACCTATATTATTCATCAGAAGACAGCTTGCTCTCACTAAGAGGAGTTACCACTTATTTTATTTCAATTTATTTTTCTTCACCAAAAAGCAACAGTTTCGAGGGTAGCAGAGAAAAATGGGTTCTGGCTTGCTATCAGGGTAAGACCAACACCTTATCGGAGGACTCAATGTCACTTTCTCTCTGGGGGAATGACACAACAGCACATCTAGTTGAAGATCAAACCAGGGCTGGACAAGGTGCAATCATTCCTGACTTGTCTTTTTCACTGATTTTGGAGCTAGTGATTGGTTCTGTCTTCTTGGCTGGAAACAGACATGCTATGGCACAAACACCCCAGCTCCAACAGCACACTCAGCACTTGTCTGAAATACCTAGAGGGAAACATGCCTGCTGTGCCTAGTGGTGACTGGTCATCGTAGGGAAGTAGGAGTGTCCAGAAGGAGGGACTGACAGAAGACACAGGTGAAGGGCAGCTGTGTGGCACGGGTTGCAATTTTAAACAGTTTTGTTGACCACTCCTTTCTCCTCATTCGTTTTCTCTTGCTTTTCAGTGTTGCCTTGATTAGGTCATGACGATGCATGCACATTTTTGTCAGGAATGGCCCACATGCATGTGATTTGTGACTAGTAAGAACCTTCTGAGAGTGATGCTTCATCAGGCAATGTCAATCGTGTTGGAAAGATTGCACCTTTCCCTGCAGAAACACGACCCCCTCCTGTGTACGGACCTCCTGCTTCGCAGCCTGCCATCACCCATTTCCTCCTTTGTTTTTGCTTTACTCTCACAGAACAGAACTAAGATGGGTCTAAACTTTGCATGTCCTCTTGGGATTGTAAATCCAAGGAAGGCCTATAGGTATTAACATTTGAAAGAACTGCTAATTCAGGAAAATAATAGCTTTTTGTAAAAATTGCAGGTCCCCACTTTATGACCTGCCTGATACCTGCCGAATCTGGCTGGAGCTTTACTGAGGTTCCAAGTAGACTCCTGGGAGCCATGTGACAAATTGGGAAACAGGTTAGCAAGGGGTTCAAAATACCAGGCACGAAGTCAATGAGAGTAACTGCTTCTTGTTGGCAGGTGAACTGAACCTATTACTTCACCAAATTTCTATGTTAAAGGTAAAGGGGAGAAGAAACATGCAAGTAGGTCTTAGAAGAAAAATGCAGGCTGGGCATGAGTCATGTCATTGAGCTCCTACAAGTTTCCACAGTCCACAGAGATGCCTGTCTGCAGGTCTTTGAAGTTACTCTGAGTATTTGATATCCCACGCTGCCCTTCATTGTTCACATGCCACTTCCTCTGTGCCCAGCAGTGCCCTCATCAGCTTGTTAATCCACACGGAGGGGCCCCTGTCAGGCTGCAGAAGTTGCACTGATTTCCCAGGTCTGTAGAAATGAGTAAACTCGCAGCAGGAAGAAGAAGACAGTCAACCCAAAGAGGTTCTATAAGTTATTCTAATATTGCCTTTGAGTCAGCCTTAGACTATTTCAATTTAAAAAAATCCTATCATGAATTAAAACTACAACTTTTGTTTCAAATTCTACAGACTTAGGGGTACTCACATGTCTCATTCTGAATAATTTCAAGAATAAATGAAATCTATTGAGAGCAATGAACAACACGAAAATTGTTGTAAATTTTCAGGTTACAATAATATATGAAAACAGGCTAAAAGGAAAGTTTCTTTCCAACTTGATTCTAGTCAATCACAGAGGGAGCATTATTTGGGGCAGCATTAACTGTAAAACAAGAGCTTCCCTTGATAAGGAAGGCCGGCTGACTCCTCAGGGCTACCTGCTGCGGCCACCAGATTTGTGTTCACAGGGACATCTCTATGATGTTTAACTGCCACGTGGCTCTCAACCAACCACCCTGTTTATAAACTCAGGCAGTGCTGTCGCCATTCAAAGGAGGGTGAACCTATGTTCCCAGCAGATGAAAAGCTTCTGTGGGTTTTTGGGTAATTGCCCAGAAGTCCCACAGCCACTCTGTCCCCTGGAAATCATATCCCTCTGAGGGGTATGCAGTGGAACATAGTATATGCAAACCTCTTTTTCTCACTCGAGATTCCTTTACTATCCTACTCTCCCTTGTTGCCTGGTATGACATTTTTCCAAGAGTACCTGGACAGCCTCATGCTTTCTACAAACTAACAGGGTGTATGTGAATGTGTTTCCCACACCAACATGCTGTATCTTCCTTGTCTAAGTGTGACTGTCTTGATACAGGTGGAGTTTATCCAGGGTAACTTGCTCAGTAATTATTCCTTTTTTTTTCTGGCCTGGAGTTAAAAGGGGCACAGCTCACATTGGTGAAAATAAGGAAGGCTGGTTTTATCATTTAGCACTGGCTGCATTCCACCAGCCACAGAGATGAGATTTCTATCTACAAAGGCCCATGAAACACTGCAGACAAATGCAAACAAAGGGAAATGGCCACATATCACAAGTTCTATTATGTATTCTTTTGTAAATACACCCTGTACATTACTTAGATGTTTTCCTAAATCATTTACTGTCTTTATGAGTTAATGTCAGATTTTTACTCTTTCAACTTACTGTGTAACATTGTAAATAACATAATGTCCTTTATTATTTATATTTAAGCACCTAACATAGAGTTGTTTTCATATAAGTTTAAGGTAAATGTCAAAAATATATGTTTTTTGTTTTTCTTCACTTTAAAATTATGTATCTTTTTCTTTTTTTAAAAAAAGAATAATTTATTGTTCAGGAGAAAGAATGTATATGTAATTGAAACTATTTGAAGAATGCACATTTGAAAGCCGTGGGGGTACTGATAAACTAAAGAATTACTTATCCAAAATACTAAGCAATAAGTAATTGTGATTTATTTAAAGTTTTGTTCATTTTCCATGAACGAAATACTGCAATAAAAATGCCACTCTGTGAAGACCTGGGAGTGTTGCTCAGCAGACTAACGTTTCAGTCTGTTAGACCAGCACCTTTCGTGTTCCTGCGACAGTTGTGCTAATATAGGAATGTGTTCCATGGACCCCATGATCATCTTGTCTGTGCTTTGCTTTGGCCTCGCTGTCTATTCTTGAGTCATCTTCTGCCTATTGATTCTTCTTGCCCCTGTGTTCCTTGTTGAAGGGGCCACACCCAAGCAATATGATGTCCCCCCCATACACACAATAACATGTCAGAGAGGACATTCTAGGCATGACCACCTGGGTCTTAGTTGTTAACATGTTCTGTAGTGACAGCAAGAAACTTCTTCAGACTAACGGAAATGTCAACATGGCAACCCATGCAGTCATGAGAGGAAAACTTGTCATCATCATTCAAATAGTCTTATGGCCTCAAAGCAGCCAGTCAGAACCTGGCCATGCTAAGCTTCCTATCACTTCAGACAAGTTATTTTCCAACAGGCTCTTAATTTAATGATTCACTGTTTTAAGAGGAGATAAGGCTAAATTGGGCTCATTCCCCTCGTTCTATCAATAAATTAAACTCAATGTCCATCTTACTACTCAGGGAAGGGTGTATGCATGAGAAATTTCCCACATCCTAAGACTCACAGAAATGAGGATATTGCTTTTCTTACTGAAATTAGCCTAAACAAAAGCCATATTTTAACAAATAATTATTTGCATGGGTGGTACTTTTTATATATTTCAAGCATTTTACTCATTATTCCAAAAAGGATAAGGGCAAGGAGAGGTCAGCAATCCTTTGGGGTACACAGCGGCCCCCTTTGAAGATTGACGGTACCTAAGGCTTCCCATCAACATCACTTCCATATATGTACATGATTCCTGCTACCTACCAACAGTTCCACTAGTGTCCTCTCCAAAACAGTCTGGATGTCTAGAAGAGTCAGAGTGATCTTTATGCTAGTTTTACTATTTATATTACTAAATTTTCAAAGCTATTCAGAAACCTCACATTTGTGTCAACTGTGATTTACATGCGCACACACACACACAAATTCTGAACACACACTAACCTGAAGCCACCACATTCTTTCAACTATTCAATTCAGAAAATCAAGGATTGAGCAGAATTTAAAAATTAAAGATGAAGGCATTTTCCTACGTCTTCACATTTAAGCTGAGGCTTTGACCATCTCCCAGATGGAAAACTACAAGCTGTCTTAGTGATTTCAGTTAAAATTGGGTACCTAAGCTATATTTGAGGCAGATGCATGTGTAGTGGAGGGAGGTATGGGGAGAGTGAAGATGCACATATAGCCAAATTAAATATCTGGCTAATTGTTAGTATTCTCCATTCACTTCAACCATGTAGACTCTTGAATGTCAAACCTAGGCCAGCTCTCCAAACTAGCAAATGATCTATCTTTCCAATGTAGTGTCTTCCCCATCATTTGATTTCTTTGCTCTCTGTCCTGATGATGCATGACAAGAGGACTTGATGTCAAGGATTTGGGGTTAAGAGAGGCAATTCTGAAATCTAGAGATTTAGGATGCTGGAAGGAGAGGGCATTGTTTGGTCTCATGTGAATCAGTCTGCACTCCACCTTTGGCCAGCCCTCCCTGAAATGGATAGCATGGAATAAATTTATGAAAACTATTAGTCTAAAAGATTAATTTGGTAGGAAATAGAAATGCTTTCCGTTTATAAAAGACAGAACCATCCTACTGCTACAGAAAGCAGCAATATTTCTAACCTTTCAGGCTGTTGTTGGTCAATTAGCTGTGCCCAATCCTCCATGTTGGGCTCCTGTTGACATCCTGAGACTGCAGCTGTTGGACCTCTCTGGTGAGCTGCTGGTTTTGTACTTCAGTGAGCTCAAAAATATCATACATCAGGAGAGTAGGAAAGGACTTTGTTACCTGGAGGGAAACGATCATGATCTACCTGATTCTTTTAAGAACAGAGTAGGAGAAGGAAACCAGTAATTTCTAAAGAGGAGACAAAATGTGGCAAGGGTTCCACCCAGGATCTTTTTCTAACCCTTCCCCTTCAAACTGACTTATTGAGGCAATCTGATGGAGGAAACAACATCCCTTCCCACCCCACAGCATGCTGCAGAGGCTAGAGAATTATTTGCAGATGTAAACATCTTTTATAGCTTGTATAGATTTGCTCATAAGCAGAGAAATAACCTGTTAAGTACAAGTAACATTTTATCACATTTTATGACTTAAAACATCCTTTATCTCATTTTTATTCTCATTTTTGACCCTCTGGGATATTGATCTGACACATGACGAGGACAATTTAGGCTCAGGGAAGTAAAAATCTTTACTGAAGCTACACACTAGTGAGTTGCAGAGATAATACTAATATCAAAGTTTTCTGACTACAACTCTTATTTCTACTGACCATACTCTTCCCAACTCTCTGACCCAAGCACAAACAAGTCTTTCATTTTTGATTTTTCATAACATGGACAGTACATGTTACAACCAAAACCAAGTTTCTATTTGAAAGACAGTGAGCCCCTTTGACTTAGGTTTGAAGATACTCTAGGACCCATTTTTTCTTGGCATAGTGCCTCTATGTACCTTTCCCTAAACATAACTTCCTAAGGAAATGAAGTGTAGCCATGGGAATGAATTCTCAGTTTCAATATATAGGTAGCACATGCAGTGGAAAGAGTATAGCACTTAGCAATTTTGTGAATTTGCATGATTTCCTTCTTCAAACTTATTTCCTGATCTCTAACATGGCAATTCAATGGACTTTACAAGGCTGGGATGTTGTGAGGATAAATTTGAGCACATATAAGGAAGCCATAAAATGTCCACCCCAAAGTGATTTTCAAATACTACCTTCCATTTGCTTTTTCCCTTCCAGATTCTTAAGATTTGGAATCTAAGTTTCTCAGTTCCAAATGATGTAGTCTACATTGTACACACCAATAAAAACTGATCAAATAAACATAATTTCTCCAGTGCATAAAGCAAATATTTGCAACAAGTAAATTCCTTTTTAATAACAACTATATGTTTTTCAGCATAATCACTAACCAGCATTAAAGTTGCAGCTCAATAACTTCATGTATTTTATGCTTGCTTCTTGTGTAGCCATACCATTTTACATGAAGTCTCTAATTTTAGTGTCTTATTCTATTAATGTTTCATTATAATTCACAGAAATTTACTAAATCATAACTCTTTATAAAGTTTTCATAATTCCACCCTCAGACTTCATTGCAAATATCTACTAAGACAAACAGACAAAATGATCCTAAATATATAGGATGTCTATGCACACCATTTGCCTTAGTTTGCACCCAGGATGTTTAGACATATTTTATTTTCTTAAACTTCAGTCAAAAGGCCCAGCAAAAGGTCTGCCAGCAGAGCAACAACATCAAAGGAGTTAAGTCTCAGAATAATTCCTAAATGTAAGTAACCACTTGGTTTATAGATGTTTCTCAGCCACTCCCATTACCCAACCAAGAATACTTAAGGTTCTACTCACTCTACACTCTATGCATAAAACAAAATTCTCATCCTGGTTCTGAAGCAATGAATAATTTATAGATTTAAATACTTTTGATTCAATCCTTTAAAACTTCATCCTCCATCAAGGGTGGCAGGTGACTTTGTCTCATGATATCTATCACCAGGTTTATGGCATAGATATTGTTAACAGTAAGAGAGTCTCATATAATTGTCCACACAGCATCCTTCATTTAAATAAAAATATATTGCATTGAAATAAAGTTGTCTTTATGTTTTAGAAAATAAGGAAGTTCTCTTATTTTTTAAAAAATAATCTAGATATGAGCATTATATTTTTTAATTATGAATTACCATCATGAGTTAAGCTAACACTTGTCTTCTATTCTGTGACTTTCAGTAGGTGAATCCTTCTTGCCTGACCTTGAGCCCTTCTCTTGAAGTGAGATGCTCAGAGACACTTCAGGTTAGGCTCATTTTCTAGAGCCCTTCTGGTTTCTCACAGTTGAGCCTAACATGAACTTTTCATCTTCACCATTGGTGTGTGTACTTTAGTAATCAATAAGGTTACAAAACAGACAACTTCCTCTTGGGTCCTAGAGTCTCACCATGAAGAATAAGGATGATAGGAAATGCCACGTGGGAGAGCCACTGTTCTGAGCTCCTCAATTCCCAGCAGCCAGGTTCCTTCCAATTGTGAGATGATTCTGACCTCATACAAGAATGCCCCCACAAAGACCACACTCTCCCTTTAGATTTTTCTTTTTTTGCAAAACAAAGGCCTCCCTTAGTAACTCCTTAGTTCCGTGGTCGGCAAACTGCGGCTCGCGAGCCACATGCCACTCTTTGGCCCCTTGAGTATGGCTGTTCCACAAAATACCACGGCCTGGGCAAGTCTATTTTGAAGAAGTGGCGTTAGAAGAAGTTTAAGTTTAAAAAATTTGGCTCTCAAAAGAAATTTCAATCGTTGTACTGTTGATATTTGGCTCTGTTGACTAATGAGTTTGACGACCACTGCCTTAGTTCATAGTGCTTCTTTGGTCCTTTTGATTTCAAAACATCTTAAGTCAGAGAGCCATATAACTTCACACTGTGAACATAGAAACTATGGGATTTAGGGTTTAGAGTGATTTTATGAAACTAGAAGACTTTTTTTATTTAATGTAGTCCATTTAGAAAATCTGAAGGCAAGCCACACAGCACTGCATCTTCTCCATTACCTGCTTGACTAAATTCTCTTTCACAATGTGAAAAGATGCTTACTCCACCACACATTTTGAGTTCTGCTTTGTTTGTTTGAGGAGTTAGATCTCTAGACAGGAATGTGAGGGAAGAACCTTGGATTCTTCCTGCTAAAATGTTAACACCAAGCTATTGAAATGCACAGCTCCAGTTAGAGTCAAAATTATGTCAATTATCAAGCAAAGAAACAAGTAAGGGAAAATATCCCCTCATCTGGTTAAGGGAGCACATGTCCCCCATTGACCATACTGGAACCTGAGCAATATTCTAGGTCTCTTCCTCCATATCTAACCAGTGACAATGGGACTGTACCACGGATATGTCAAACACACCCCTCCCTTCCTTCAAGCCCCACTGCTTCACCCTTGGTCAGCCTCTTTCATTGGGCCCCATTACTGTTCTGCTTCCTTCAGCTCCTATGGGACATCCTTCACATTCTGCTAGAAAGTTCTCTATAAGTTGCAAACCTTATTGGACCATTCTCCTGGTTAAAGCCTTCCATGCCTCCTCATGAAGCTCAACTCCTCAGCCTGACCCAGGATGCTCTTCACAGGCCTGCTTCCGCCAAACTCTTGTAGCTTGTCATCCATTCTCACCATTCATCCCATCTTATGATTTCCTGTTTCCCAAATACATCACACCAGTGTTTATCCAACTCTATTCATTGGCAGACCAACTTCATGATGATTGCCATGTCCACGTACCACCTGTATTATTTTTGCATATTGTTTCCATTAACCTCATTTTTAACTAAAATAAAGTCATTTCAAATGAAACTTTGTATCAATGCTGTGAATGGAAAACTGAAATCAGTTGCCACAATAAAAATAAAACTGTAAAAAAATTTATATAATAAAAATGGAACAGTGTAATTAAGTTCTAAAAAGATCATGTTGCCCACTATGGTGTCTGAGTCAAAACCTCTCTGACTAAAAGGGAGACTAGAAAGTGTTAGAGCAATGGGAAATCTATTTGGGAAACACAGAAAGATTGGTGCACTGAGTCAACTAGGATTGACAGGGAGTCACTTTATTCAATATTATTTCATGCTAGTTCTTAAAATCATTTCGGATGCAACATTCAGTCACCCACACATCTTAGACAACCACACAGTGTTGTGCTTGTTATAAATCCCTGCCCACGTCACTTTACAGAAAAACTCCCCTCTCCACTTATCCTTCCGACAAACCTCTTTACTCTTTCCCTGGGTAAAGAGGGTGTCCTTGTTTGGGAATCCTGCCATGAAATTTCTACCTTTTCCAGATGGTAAGGGCTCCTCCTTTGTTGTCTCATAGCACACCATGCATTCTTCTACATAGTATTTTCCATCTAGCTCACAACTTCTGGTTAACTGAAATTCCTCCCCTAGGAGGTCATGTACTCTTTGAGGGCATTGTTCTCTATGTACAACCAGTGCCCAGCACAGTGCCTGGAAGATGGCAGATGCTGAATATCTAGAGAATAAATCACTAGAGTTCAGGATATTTACAGAGACTGACAAGCGTGTGAGGAATCTGTGTGATCACAGGCATTTTTAAAACCAACATCAAGAAAATGGTAGCCTGTAGGTCATCAAAACAACATTAGAAGCCTATGAGAGTGGAGAGAAGTTTGCTAAGACAATGAGAGGTCAGAGTCTAAGAGATGGAAGCCCTATGGGTAGATTAGACTTTAAGTGAATTCATGACTACTTCATGTACCTTTCTCATTTGATTTTGACTTCCTCTCCATGGCTTAAAATTAACCCTTCATATCTATTGTCCCTTTTCCCTTCCACTTATTTGAAAGATCCTGGAAATAAAGCTTTTTAATTATTATTGTTCAACTAGATCAGTTTTATAAAGAAATCTCACCATGAAGAATAAGGAAGATAGGAAATGCCATGTGTGAGAGCCACGTGACTATTGCATTTAAACCAACCTAAGTCCCTAATCATTTGAAAAGGTACAAATAAAACCTTGCACATAACAAGCTTTCAAAAAAGGTTTTTTAATGCACAGTTTGAGAAAAATATTAAACCAACATGTTCTAGAAGTCGGTGGAATATATAATTTGTCATGCCAGATAGAATGGTAATTTGCAAGACTGAGTGTTTGGTGATATTTCTGGATGATTCTATTTCACAGGTTAATGTAATATAACTAGATGCAAGGGAGAGAAAAATAATCTACCTTTGACCATCCAAGATTTCTTTTCCCAATAGTTTATCTAGTCTAGAAGTTCAGTCTTCTTGATCAATTAAAAAGAGATCTGTTAGATGGTCTATTTAAAAGTAAAGCTTTTATTGTTGTTGTTTATCTTGGTGAGTCTAAGACTGACCCCAAATTTAGTTACCCAAAGATTAAAATAATATAACTATGTACAGAGTAGTTAAGTTTTACTGGTTAATGTACAAGTTCAGAAATATGGTGACCTGCTGGTTAATAGAAATTTATGCGACTTTAAACTTCAGAAGAAAATGGATAGGAAATGCTTACAGAGACTTTTTTTTAAATTTCAGTGCAGTGGGGTATCACTGGCATTGAGCTTATCACAGCTGCAGCTCCTGATGAATTCTATGTTTGTCACACTCAGAACTAATCTCCTTTGCTGTCTATTTGGTGAAGCCTGAAGGGGCCAGCATTGTGCACAGCATCAGGGTAGCAGATACCATATTGCTCCTGACATCGTCAATTCCGCACCTGAAATGTACCAGGTTGATAGGGAGACATTGAAGTATGACTATCTCAGGAGCTTGGACATGGTTACATTTATGAGGTCAGAATATCCCAGCTCCAAGACGAGGTTACTGGGTTATTTTCCTTATAAATCAAGGCCCAAGAGATTCGGAATAAGCCATTTAGATGATTATAACTCTTCCGTTTGAATTCACATCTTAAATATGTAAAAATATTGGGCTTTCCCATAATTTCCCAGCCAATAAGGTGAATAAGGTGAAGACTTGAGAAGAGCAACTGGCCACTCTTTGGTTGTTATTTGGTGAATAAGGTGCTACTCAGACTTAAAGAAATATGAAGAGTAGAAACCTTCTGCTCTTTCTTGCCCATATTCATATACCCACCTTCCATTCTGAAAGCTGAGAAGTATAGTGAAGCTCTCCCTAGACACTGCCTACATTATGATACAAGAATAATATTGTGCAGCCCAGCTGGAATGGCTCAGTGGTTGAGCATTGATCTATGAACCAGGAGGTCATGGTTCGATTCCCAGTCAGGGCACATGCCAGGGTTGCGGGCTCGATCCCCAGTGTGCGGTGTGCAGGAGGCAGCCGATTAGTGATTCTCATCATTGTTGTTTCTATATCTCTCTCCCTCTCCCTTCCTCTCTGAAATCAATTATATATATATATTGTGTAAAAAACATGAATTCTGAAACCAACGAGGTCTGGATTTGAGTCCTTCCTCATACTTGGGCAATTTGGGTAACTTAACATCCATAAGCCTTGGATTCACTGTGTGGCTTCAGCAAGATAACTATTGTATGTGCAAGCTTTAGTAAGGTACTTTGCCACATAGTGAGTGCTCAATAAATATTACATCTTTATTGGTGATAAATTTCTTGTGTACGAAAGCTAGTTTGTATAGCAATAAGTAGGGGATAGAGTGTTCCCAAGTTTAGCAACCTAACTAGCTTTGGTTCGTCCTGGCCTGCCTGGGGAGAACTTCCCTAGGAAAGCTAGTTGAGGGTGTGTGCCATCAGAAAGCTGGGTTCCAGGTTCTGCCACCAGAATGGAGTATCCTTTTGCTCATTCAGCTACACCAAAACACAGGAAGGCAAACTTACACAGAACTGAGTTAGCCCAGTAATGCAGATGTTTCTTTTTCCCCCGAGAAGAAAACAATTTTACAAATTCAGAAATGGAAATGATAGTTCCCTACATCCGATTAGCAGGAGCTAATTCAGATTTCAAGGTCATTGTGCACCGTGTACTCCTCCACATACCCAGTGCTTTGGCTTCACACACACACACCCCACACACACCCCGCCTCTGGTTTTATGGCTCAGCATCCCTGTGCACATTGTAAACAATCACAATTTTCATTTTAGGATTTCATCTCCTGCTGATATGCTGCCGTCCCCAGGTTTAGGGAATTGATGCTTGACAAACGACTAAAGGTTTCACAGATTATGAAGGTCATGGCACAGTTTTCTCCTGCCTTATGGCTTAATTTAATTAGATCTCCTGTAATAGCTCAGCAGCAAAATTGTGCAGCAGAATGGGCTCCAATTTGCCCACAGGCAACCTCAAGAGCAGAGCTAATGTGAGATATGCTGGATGACTCATCAGCTGATGGGAAAGCAGTGAATCTTTTTGTCAACAGGATCGAGCAAGGTGACTATGAAAGCTTCCCTGAGAATAGACACCTAGACACCTGGTAACTCTGCACCCACAAGATTATTTAAAAATATGCTTACAATGAAGTAGTTAGCAAAACACTGTCTGACCTTGAAATTATTCTGGATCTTGAAGACCCTGATGGAAGTAACTAAACCCAGCCATCCGGGACTTTGATCAACTATGTCTGCCCCCAACAGAGCAGCAGGGACCTCAGTTAGCAGAAAGCTCCTCTAGGGCATGAGGCCCAAGCATACAAGTCAGGAGACCAAGATGCTCTTTCTTATTCTGACAGATGCTGAGTTACCTCATGCTTTTACAAGGTTTCAGATGTGTGCAAATTCTGATATTGATTATCCTTGTTGGGGACACTTGCTCCACAGATGTTGTTTTTCAAACACGAAGCAAACCGAGGCCTTGAAGTCACAGGATGTTTTGGCAGCTATGTTCAGGCTGCATAGAAAGGCATCCCTGTGGGGATGAAGCTTTTCTCTGGTTCCATTTCACTTGCAGTCTTCAGAAGGAAAAGACAGAGAGATAACCGGTTGGGTGGGTGCCACGTGATGGAGATTTTCTTTCACAATGAAAATGAGGGAAGCTTTAGACAAGTGACAAATGACTTCCCAAGAGACAACATGTAACCAGTCATTCCACTTATGGACAGGATTGCAAGCTAACACAGTGACAGAGATGGCCTAGGAGACAAGGATCACTGATGTGGTCATTTGGCACAGCCACACACCCCTGGTCAGGGTTGGAGATGGAGCCACTCTGTTCCTGTTCACAGCCTCAGCACACTGCCTGCCCACTAGATATTTGAGAATCAATCTCCAACAATGTCCTGCAACTCCTTCCAGAATCGATCCTCGAAAAAGGTACATTCAAACCTCACTCGTGTACACAAAGCTCATTCTTCCATTGAACAAACACTTACTGGGTATTTGTAATATGCATGATCCCTGGGATTAGAGCTGGTGATGCAAAGAAGATTAAAATACATCTCCTTTGAATACACCCAATTCTTCCGAGAGAGCACATTCTGGTTCTGGAGACTAATACATAAACAGCTGCCATGTGACCGCTTGAGGAGCTCGTGCTTCTGTGACAAGAGAGGACGTGGGATCTTCCCTCACGTGTTCACTGCCAACTCTGCCACGTAGGTGCTATGTGAACTCTGGCACATTACTAAGCCTCCTAGAGCCTTGATTATTTACTTATAAGAGTTGAATGCTCTGAAAAGGACATTGTTGGGGTAACTAATATATGTATGAGAGCATCCAATATTCATCTGGCACCAAGCAGCAGCTCATAGTTGTAATGGGAATTTAAAGGTGCTGTGATAATGACATCACAAAGTGTTATGGCAGCACAGGAAAGATAACTACTCTCTGGGGGTTATAATGTTGCGAGGGTTTAGAAGAGTTGTTGCTCACCCAACAGAGAACTGGGTAAAGATTGCTGCAAATTAATTTTCATGAGAAAATGCCCAGAGAAGTGAATGAGTAGGATCTTTTGGTAGGTGGAGTGGAGGTGGATTCAAATGTAAGGCTAGCTGGGACTAAATTTTGGAATAAGGTCATTGTGGAGGCAATTCAGGAAGTGACAAGTTCAGAAACAGGATTTATAAAATTAATTCTGGAAACCAGGCACTAAGGCAGTGGAGTAGAGAGAGACAGAAAGAATTTAGGACTTGAAGGTAATGTATGTGAGTTATGATTATTAGGATCTAATCTGTATTAATGGCAAAGAAGATGGAGACTAGGAAATGGATTACTGTGGAGGGGAATTTAGGAGGTGGAGGGAAAAAGGCTTGATGACCAAACAGAAGTGGGGTGGGAGGTGGGATAGAAACCAAGGTTGTCATTGAGTGTGGGCTTTGGAAAGGTTGCCAACATCTGTTCTGAGAAGTTTGATGGAGCACTCTTCACACACTAATAGAGGTCCAAGAGGCAGGGCCTGACACAAGTCCAGCACTCTATTCATCAGAGTAGTCAGGTCCGAGTGTAGCTGTGGACTATGAGTGCAGTGCTAGCATTCATGTGGATATCCTCACTCAATCTTCCCAATAATATTTTGAGGCAGGTATTATCATTCATACTACAGATAAGAAAACAGAAGCTCAGCTATGTTAATCTTCTGTAAGGCCATCCAACCAGCAAATGCTGGACCTGGAAATCAACCAAGATTTGCCTCACACCAAAGCCCCTGCTCTTAACCACTTCCCTCTGTTGTTCCTCTTACAGAGATGCCTACCTCTAAGATTTTACTGGAAAGCCACTTCAGAGTGTCACCCTCCTGAAAAAAAAGACAACCCCTCTCCACAATAACAGATTGTTTTTCTTGGTTTAACAATTGAGAGAAAATACTGACTGAAGCTAGGTCTTCCACTTTCAAGTTTTTTATTATAGAAGCAATATTTGACTAAGCCAGGCATGAAACTCAACCCCTTCCCATATCTACATTCATTCATTCATTCATTCATTCATCACTCACTCACCCACAACCTATTGGTAGTATCCTACCAGTGCTCTTTGTTCTCTGGCATGTATTAGTTGTTTGAAGATATCTGGGATACCTCTGGAATCTCTCCTCATTCTATTCTTTATCTTACAACCTTCCATGGGAGAAGTTTACCTGCTTTGGCATGCTGACAGTTCATAGAGAAATAAATGTCTCTCTCACTTCTCGAATTGCTGAAAATGCTACAGATCATTTTTATCATTTGAGGACCTATGTTGGGATCTGCCTCATCAGTCTTTCAGAAATTTAAGGTTTTAGTCTCAATTAGTTATTATAAAGAGTGGTAAACCTTCCATGTCAGGGAGCACTGGGCTGGCCTACCAGTGGGTTAATATGCCTCTGTTGTGACTGTTTCATCATGAAATACAGTGATTTGCAGAATGAGTGCTGGACACCCAGATATTCAAGCCTGCTTTAGAAATGAGACATCCATGCCTGATTTGCAAATGAGGGGATTTTATCTCAATGGGAGTATAGCACAGAGAGCATATTGTGTGGCTATCAAAATACCGTCACTACTACAGGTAACAGGGTAAGCCTGAATAAGAATGCCAGACCTCAAGGTTGAGGGTCTGATCGTCAATTTGATATTCCTTCTCTACACATAGTGTGCCTTCTTCTACAAAGATTAGATCACTGCTTTTGCTTTAGTTTCCAGATGGTCAACTATAGCAGTGGTCGGCAAACTCATTAGTCAACAGAGCCAAATATCAACAGTACGATTGAAATTTCTTTTGAGAGCCGAAAACCGACTTCTGCGCATGGGCCACGAAGTTTCAATCGCACTGTATGTGCATGCCCGCACGTGGTATTTTGTGAAAGAGCCGCATATGGCTCGCAAGCCACAGTTTGCTGACCACTGAACTATAGCATGCACCACATCATATTAGACTTACTTTCATGGCTGACTTCCAACCAGTTTCAAGCTATTAGGAATTAAGTTGGGTTCACCTTTAGCCCTAATGCTTAGCTCAGCACCTGGAGCTTAGAAGGTCCCTGATAAATATTGTTCAGAGTTACTGCTTTAGGCATCACTGTAGACGGGGACAATTTCTTGACAGAAGAAAGTAATTTAATTCGCTCAAGATTCTTCTCTGCATTAGTCTTACCCAAGATAAATGGCAAAAAAATATGTTGGTTAGGGGAGGGCAGGAGAGTGGTTGGTTTTATAAATGAAGATGGATCATAATATTATAATGTTGTTCTTACACTGTGTGTGTTACATGCCACTGAGTCAGCTCCAACTTCTGGGGACCCTATGAATGACTGATATCCACAATGTCCTGTTTTCAATAGCCCTGCTCAGATCCTGTAGACTCATTCCTATTATTCTTTATGTCTCTAATATGTTACAAAATAAAAATTCTCAGTAAAGAAAGAATAGAAAAAGGAACGTGTGGTGCCTTCAGTTAATGTAATAGGTATCTCAATTTAGCTATCAGAGTCAGTCATGCCTGGGCCTGTCTATTGAACTGGTGGGAGCAGCTGCCAGAAGCTTGTTTGCATATGGATTGAGAGTCCTCTTGGGAGAGTTTTCATTTTGAAGAAAGAAGTTGCCTGGTAACAAGAGTTTGACCCTTGGAGACCGCTTTATCCAACAGAGGAACAAGGAAGCCTGAGTACAGCATGGTGCCTGTCATCAGCTCTTTCTTCTCTAGCTGGATGACATGAATCTATGCCTAAGTGCTGGGAAGAGTGGGGAATCTAAACATACAAAGGTGGGGGGAAATGAACTTGCTTTATTTGTATCCTTTTTAAACATTGGAGCACAATTCAAGGCTTCAGGATTCATCTGATAGACTAAAATTTAAATGGAAGGGAAACAATTTCCCCTTTCTCATTTAAAAAAAAAATGTTTTGGTATGAGGATGCTCCAAAGTATTCATTACAGTGCATAGCAGAGCAACGACAGTACTAGGGGGACACTTTAATGTCCAGTGAAGTAGTAAGAATCAATGTCTATAGGATGTGGTACTATCCAGATGATACTCATTGAGATATATCTGTACCTGAAATGTAGCAGCAGAGGGATAAAGTGGACCTCAACAGAGGGTTGATGGGAAATTGTTGCAGCCAATGAACCAGTGGTACCAGGGATAAATGGTAGTGCCCGTGAGGAGCTGTCAAGATTCTAGAATACTAGTGTAAGCATAATTGACTGGACTTAACAAGATCATGAATCTCTAGCCCAGGATGTTAGAGAGCCAACATCCCATGGCTGTGATTGAGAAATCATTGCTAGCTGCCTTTTCTTTTCTAAATTGATTTTTTATTCAATGTGATAATCTCTTTAAATAAATTCTTTGGCAAACTGAGGAATCCTGAATTAATTAAAATATTTTATTTACATTTATTTTTCTTAATTTAGCCCCATGGGGAATTATGTTCACTTATAAGAATGCAAACACTGCATCAAGATAAAACAAATTAAGAATAAGCAAAACATTTAAAACGTATTTAATCCTCCTCTATTTAAATTTTAAGTTGAGATTTCAACTATAGCCATAGTGTCGATTTATGCGTATTTTTGTTTCCATAGCTTCCAAGCTCTTTTGTTATTCAGTATAGTGTTTATCCTCACCTCCACTATCCAGAGAGTAAAGCATTATAATCTTAATATAGGAGACAGATATGCTAATGCTCAGAGAGGGCAAATGACTTCTCTAAATTGTATCAAGAATCCATATTTTTCCTAACTTGTGCTTTTTTACCTGACTGTATAACACTGAGGAAGTGGTTCTGTGTAGCATATCAAAGCACATCTCTTATACTCAATGTGACCAATAAGTGCAATTGATAAGTATCTGCCAGGGCCAGGACAGGCACTGATAAGTGCCCAAAGCAAATATCAGTAAGTGGCTACATTGAGTGTACATGCTTATCAAGTGAGGAGAAATTAATAATAATAAAGTCAGCAAAATATGTACAGCTCTTTAATATTTTAAAATATTTTTCAAAATTTATGTAATAGGAGACATTTTTTAAACAAGAAAACCATTCTAGTTATAAGACAAGTAAGTTCTGGAGATTTAATATATAGCATGGTGATTATCCTCTCTAATAATAGACAAATATGCAAATTGACCATACCTCCGACACACCCACAAGCCATGCCCATCATCCAATCAGAGCGAGTATGCAAATTAACCCAAACCAAGATGGCTACAGCCACAGAGAGCAAGGTTTCCTAGGTAACAGAGGAAGCCAAGCTTTCCCCCTGCCCTAGCCAGGCCTAAGCCTCCACTCAAGCTACAAAGTTTCAATTATAGAAGGTAAACAAATTCAAACAAATGGCAGCAGAATGGAGCTTGAGAGAGCAGGCCAGGGTTGCCGCCGGCAACAGGGGAAGCAAAACTTTTCTCACACCCTGGCCAGGCCCACCCGCTTAAGGCTACAAAGTTTCAATTATAACGCCAGCACAAATGGCTGCCGGCCGGCCTCGGAGGGAGCCCCAGGCTAGGCTCTGCTCCAGGCTACAAAGTTTCAATTGTAGAAGGAAAATAAATTCCAGATACCAGGGCCTCTGCTTGGGTCGCCAGGGGGCGTGGCCGGCCTGCAAACCACCACAGGCCCCTTGCTCAGGCCGGCCCACACCCCAAGGGAAACCCCACCTGATCCGGGACCCCTTTCAGGGCAAACCAGCTGGCCCCCACCCCTGTACCAGGCCTCTATCCTATCT
The DNA here is from genome assembly GCF_951640355.1 of Cnephaeus nilssonii. NCBI lineage: Eukaryota > Metazoa > Chordata > Mammalia > Chiroptera > Vespertilionidae > Cnephaeus > Cnephaeus nilssonii. The sequence continues at coordinate 19,296,168 of NC_137079.1, forward strand.
AATAAAAGAGTAATATGCAGATCGATCATCACTGCAACACACAATATAGCTGCCCCCATGTGGTCAAAGATCCTGCCCCCATGTGGACACAAGATGGCCACCACAAGATGGCCAGCAGGAGAGGGCAGTTGGGAGGCACCTGGCCTGCAAGGGAGGGCAGTTGAGAGGGACCAAGCCTGCAAGGGAGGGCAGTTGGAGGTGATCAACCCTGCAGGAGAGGGCAGTTAGGGGTGACCAGGCTGGCAGAGGAGGGAAGTTGGGGGCAAACAGGCTGGCAGCAGAGTGGTTTAGGGGGTGATCAGGCTGGCAGGCAGAAGCGGTTAGGGGCAATCAGGAAGGCAGGCAGGCAAGCAGTTGGGAGCCAGCAGTACTGGATTGTGAGAGGGATGTCCGACTGGGATCGGGCCTAAACGGGCAGTCGGACATCCCTCATATTGGAGAGGGTACAGGCTGGGCTGAGGGACAACCCCCCTCCGTGCACGAATTTCGTGCATCGGGCCTCTAGTCTATATAATAAAAGCCTAAGCAACCTTACAGCAGAAGGACCAGAATGACCAGTCACTATGATGCACACCGACCACCAGGGCAGATGCTTAACACAGGAGCTGCCCCCTGGTGGTCAGTGTGCTCCCACAGGGGGAGTGGCCGCTCAGCCAGAAGCCAGGCTCACAGCTGGCAAGCACAGTAGCAGTGGCAGGAGCCTCTCCTGCCTCCGCAGCCAACACTAAGGAGCCGGGAGCCAAGCAGTAAGGAGCAAGCAGGTGGACGGAAAGGAGCGAGGGATCCAAGATTGCGAGAGGAATGTCCAACTGCCAGCTTAGGCCTGATCCCTAAGCCGGCAGGCAAACATACTCGGACTGCGAAAGGGTGCAGGCTAGGCTGAGAGACCCCCTCCCCCCCATTGCATGAATTTCATGCACTGGGCCTCTAATAGTTAATAATACTGCATTAAAAACCTGAAAGTTGCTAAGAAAAGAAATTTTAAATGTTCTCACCACACACAAAAAAATGGTAACTGTGAGGGCGATGGATGTATTAACTAACCTTATTGTGGTGATCATTTCACAATATGCAGGGTGTCCCAAAAAATGTATACATACTTTAACAGCTTATAGCTCAATTGATGTTTCTTTTCAGATTTAACCCATTGGAATTAATAATTATTCAAAGTGTTTATACATTTTTGGGACACCCTATATATGTATATCTAATCAACCCATTCTATATCATAAACTTATACAATGTTTTATGTCAATTATATCTTAAATAAAGCTGAGGAGGAAAAACTGACCATTAGACCATGGCTTCAAAATTTTTCTTAGAAAAAAAATATGCTTACAATTCTTGCCTAGAGTTTTCATGTGAAACCAATCCAGGAATGGAGGTAGAGAAAAGGAAAGAATAAGCAACTCTTAGGTAAAGCTTTGACATATAGAAATTTAACTTGAAAACCTTAAAATCCCTTTCCCAACTCGATGCACATGTCCCCCCAGAGAACTCCTGTCCCCGGTGACTCCACACTTATTAAGATCTACTCTGGAAACAGTTTAAGCAGGTTTCTTTCCAGGGTTTATTTTTTGTTTGTTTTGGTTTGGGTTTTTTTTTTTGGGGGGGGGGGAGAGGAGAGGGTGAAGTGCTTTATCATAAAATTTTTAGCAGCAAGGCCAAATTAAGGGGGAATTTATAGGACTGTCATCATTTGCTGATGACATGATATTGTACATAGAAAACCCTAAAGACTCTACACACAAAAAAATCACTCCTAGATTTAAAATGTATCTTTATTGTTGAACACTAGAGGCCCAGTGCACGAAATTCATGCACAGGGATGTGTGTCCCTCAGCCCAGCCTGCAGCCTCTCCAATCTGGGACCCCTCGAGGGATGTCCAACTGTCAGTTTAGGTCCAATCCCAGGCCTGCCTGCCTGCCTGATTGCCCCTAACAGCTTCTGCCTGCCAGTCTGATCACAACCTAACCACTCCACTGCCAGCCTGATCGATGCCTAACTGCTCCCCTGCAGGCCCAATTGCCCCTAACTGCTCTCCCTTGCCAGCCTGGTCGCCCCTAACTGTCCTCCCCGGCAGGCCTGGTCACCCCCAACTGCCTTCCCCTGCAGGCCTGGTCCCCCCCAACTGCCCTCCCCTGTAGGCCTGGTTCCCCCCTAACTGCCCTCCCCTGTAGGCCTGGTTCCCCCCTAACTACCCTCCCCTTCAGGCCTGGGTCCCCCCAAACTGTCCTCCCTTGCAGGCCTGGTCGCCCCCAACTGCCCTCCTCTGCCGGCCTGGTCACCCCTAACTCCCTCTCCTGCAGGCCCGATTGCCCCCAACTGCCCTCCCTTGCAGGCCTGGGTCCCCCCACACTGTCCTCCCCTATAGGCCTGGTCATCCCCAACTGTCATCCTCTGCCGGCTCGGTCACCCCTAACTGCCCTCCCCTGCTGCCTGATCACCCACAACTGCCCTCCCCTGTTAGCCATCTTGTGTCCACATGAGGGTAGCCATCTTGTGTGTTGGAGTGAAGGTCAATTTGCATATTACTCTTTTATTAGATAGGATATTACAGATGCTCACCCTTTTTCCCATTGACCCCTTCTAGCCTGCCCCCACCCCCAAACTCCTAGATTTAATAAATTCAGCAAAATAGCAGGACATAAAATTAACACCTGGAAATCGATGGCATTTTTGTACACCAATAATGAACTCTCCGAAAGAGAAACTAAAAGAAATAATCCTATTTACCAGTGCAGCAATAATAAGAATAAGAATAATACACCTGGGAATAAACTTAACCATGGAGGTAAAATACCTGTACTCAGAAAACTATCAGGCATTGAAAAAAGAGATAAATGAAGATATAAACAAATGGGAGCATATTCCATGTTCATGGATTGGAAGAATTAACATAATTAAAATGCCCACACTATCCAAAGCAATCTATATATTCAACACAATTGAGGCTGGGACTTCATCAAAATCACACCTCACTTGTTTCTTCCTTCCTTATTCTACTTCTCTTGCTTCCTTACTTAGTTCTTCTGGGAGCTCTTCCTTAGTAAATCACTGCACCTAAATCTTTGGCACAATGTCTGCTTCTAGAACAATACAAGTATAACCAAATGATAAATAACTTGGAGACATTCAAAGAGACAGCAAAAAACATTCCCTGCTTCTTATTGCCATTCCCGCATTGATGCCTCATGGCCAGAATATGTGTGAGTGAGTGAGTGAGTGAGTGAGTGAGTGAGTGAGTGAATGAGTGAGTGAAGCCAGCTAGGGGGGGTGGCTTTTCAAGGCCATGGAGCCTCTGTTTAAGAGAAATGCCAAACAACCCACAATTAGTCTGGGTCTGCCATGTGAACATATTCTTTCTCTAACATAAGGGTGTCTGCTGTTTAAATTTTTGAAAGCAGACATTATGCCTCAGGTGATTTGAGAGAAACTGGCTGTATTTGAGACTGAGCTAAAATGACGTAATTTATGTAATCCTTGGATGACGAAGAAAAAGTAGTAAAAATACATTATAGATATGATGCTGAAGATTTAAAACTTCAAGAGTACTCTGTTATTTTGGATAAGGCATGTGATCTGTGCTACACTTCCTGTATCCTAAACAATTGGAATCAGTGTGCTTCTCTACCTCTCCTAGACAGTGGTGATTAGAATATGATGATGTGTGGATAAGTCCTCTGTACATGCTAATAAAACTTATGATTAAAGGGGATAAAAGGGAAAAAAAAATAAATAAATAAATAAATAAATAAATAAATAAATGTGTATTGCTGAGTAATACCAAAAAAATGCTTACCATTATCTAGTGATAGTAATTACAATTACTATCATAATTTTTTAAAGAAACTTGAAGGTATAGCTATTTATTGATGATCTATCTCTTGTTCTTAGGATTAAGTCATATCGAGATTCACAAGCACACTAAACTATTCATTTTCATTTTTCTGGTGACTTTCAGGGATAATGACTAGAAGTTTATGATTGTTAGGGAGGGTAATTCAGAGCAATACTTTTACCACTAAAATGCTTTGTTGATATATAAGTTCAACAACAATATTTTTATTCCTGGTTAAAGTAAGATAAATGTTGAGAGAATCCCTCAATTATATCAACAATTCTAAATTATCTTCATTGTTTTCTGAAAAGCAAATACAGGTTTCCTTATTATTCAATCTAGTGAATTTTACCACTTTCCCTGCATGTGGTAATGAATTCATCTTTGACTAGGAATCAATGAAGAGACAAATTCCTGCTTGAAAGAATTACTGATTCATCATATCTACGAGAAAATACAGGCAGGGAACTTAAAGATGCTTAGTTTAATTTGGAAACTTAACTGCATGTCAGCTGATAAATCAAAAAATGATTCAGTTCTATTAAATTATAATTTCTCTTGTAAAAATATTTTTTATGTTAAGCAACTGAAGAATGATACTAAGAAATAGCATAAAGTTATTAACCTACACATTTGCCAGGAATTTTAACAAGATGGGAAAATGTTCAAAATATATTAAGATTTTAATAGCTAATATTTAAATTCTAAAAAATATGTTACATATTCCCCATCATACACACACACACACACACACACACACACACACACACACACACATATATATGTGTGTGTGTGTATATATATATATATAGCAATGATACTTCAGAACAAGCATAAATAGGTATCCCTGGATGGTAGAATTATAGGTAATATTTATGTTCTTCATTATGCTTAAGATATTTTTCAAGATTTCCTACAATGAACAGATACTCATTTATAATTATAAAAATAAAACACTTTTATGGAAAAAAATGCAGTCTTGTCAGAACACGTCTAGTTTGGTTTGAAGCTTGTGTGGAATTTGGGCAAGACTCTTTCTCCTCCCATTGTGCAATTCTGTGTCTTCTCTCATGGCCTGAGCTCCATGAGGGCAGAGACTTCCTTGCCATTCTTGTTCATCACTGTGTGAAGCACAGAAACTTGCACACAGCAGGGGGTCAATAGGTAGGTGTTATAAGAATGAATGAACAAATAAAGATAGTGATGAGGAGCAAGGGCAGACTCCTAAGTTAAAGAAGCAACATGAACAGATAAATGAGATTGGCAAGGACCAGTTGCACTGCCTATGAGAAGATAACTGGGCAGCTGAGCCACATGGGCATTAAAGGGAAGCGGTGGGGACTAGGCGCTCCAGTAGCCAATGAACCTCCACTGTGGATCCGCTGTCCGAGCTTCTGTATGTGCAGCATCTGGTTCTCCTTATGACAGCCTGTGAGACGCTTATTATTTTTTTCCATTTGCAGATGAGACTCTGAAGCTCCCTCAGCTTAAGTGAGTTACTCAAAATTGCTAAATTGTAAGAGGAGTTGAGATCTGAGCCAGAGCTATTTTGCCCCCAGGGAGCCTTCTTGATCCCTGCATAACAGGCAGCAGCCTAGGAAGCCTATGTACACAGGACAGCTTCTTAAAGGCAGCAGAATGCCACTGCTTTGAGAAGAGGATGGATCTTTAGGGCATCGAACTGGACCAAAGCAGCATGTAACTCTTCTCATCCCTCCCTCCCGTCTCTCTTAATGTTGCCTTCATAGTATTTGGAACTCCCACATTTCTCACACCTTTGGGCTAATGTACAGAATAGCTTTGGTAAAATGCCCATACTTAAGAGGGAGGGATTACCAAAGTATGAATAATTTTTCAGTATGAGTTATCAGAGTGTAAACTCCCAAAGAATCAGGCACATTTCTTCTGTTGAATTCAGTCATCTTTTTTAAAGACCTACTTAAGCACCAGTCACTGTCTAGGCATTTGATATGCACCAGGAACAAGACAGATGCTACCTCTGTCTTCTTAAAGTTACAGTCTAGGAGACAGAAATGGTCATTTTTTTAAAACAACAACAACATGTTTTTATTGATTTCAAAGAGGAAGGGAGAGGGAGACAGAGATGGAAACATCAATGATGAGAGAGAATCATTGATTGGCTGCCTCCTGCACCCCCCACACTAGGGATCAAGCCCACACGGGAATTGAACCGTGACCTCTTAGTTCATAGGTCGATGCTCAACCACTGAGCTATGCTGGCTGGGCCAGAAATGGTCGTTTTAGTTGCAGGTGGAAGAAGGCAAAAAGGTTGAAAAGAGGACATCATGAAGTAGTGTTCAGACAGTGAAGAAAAGCCAGGATTGGAGCCTAGGCATTTAGGAGAGGTCATGGAGTGGTGTGAGAGGGAGGAGGAACCCGGAGAGGGAAGGTCTGGGTTCTGCAGTGACATGGCCTCCCATCCGTAAGGCAGCCCAACAACATCACATTTTCCTTCTACATTCCTGCCATCTTGGAAAGGAATTAATACAATAAAGCTTCAGCATGAATCTTGCTTGTGTGAGAAAAATGAGCTTTGAATCATTAACAAGGCAAGTGCTGTTACATACTAATGATACCATTTCCCGGTCCTGGGCTTTTTGCATTAATGCAATCCCATGGTGTGGATTGAATGATATAAAAATGATTACATGCTTTGGAGATATTTCTGGGTTTGATTGTTTTATGCCATGCACTACTTATTTAAATTATGAATTAACTAATAAATCTGTGTTAGTTCCAAGTTTTAGGGTTGACAGGCCTACTCCTTCCTCTGATACCAAGTTAATGTAGCGATCTCTGATGACAGGAAATGAGGACTAAACTATGGCCATTATTGTGATTTACTTCACACACACCTGGTTCCCAAAACTACTACCCATCTTTCCTAGTGACTGAGAGATTATGCCTTTAGCACTATGAATAATTTATCCTCGAGGCATTGCCATTTATCTCGGCTTATAACACCCAGCATTGTGCTCATTAGACTCAATAATTATTGATTTCAACTTAAACATTTGTTTGTATATATTCATTCATATTTAGGATTCTATTATAACAAAATAATTCTAAATATGACAAAAACCAAAGTTATGCCACAAAAGCCAAAATTATAGCATTAAGTATGGTGTAAAAAAATTACAAATGATCTAAGTATACCAATATAAAAAAACTAGAGGCCCGGTGCACGAATTTGTGCATGGGTGGGGTCCCTCAGGATGGCCTGTGGGGATCGGGCACCAGCTTGCGCCCCCAGGCTTGCAGTCCCAGCTTGTGCTCCCAGCCTTGCAGCTCCACAGCCCCACCTGGCACCCCACTGTGACTTAGCACCACCCTCTCACCTGCTCCACCATCCCGCTGTGGTCCCGTTCTTGTCAGGGCCCATTGGGGCTGGTAGCACCTCCATTGCTGCCTGCTGCCAGCGCCGCATTGTCAATGCCCCCTGGTGGGCAGCGCACATCATAGCAAGTGGCCAAACGCCTGGTCGAACAATTTGCATATTATATAAGATTATTCAAATAAGTATAGGTCCTTTCAGATGATGAAATACTATATAGCAATAACAAGGAACTATGTTTCTGCCAAAGTATTATGTGAGAAACCATAGGCAAATTGTATAAATATTATTACAATTATGTAAAATATATATAGAAAAATATCCAGAAAAAAATACTATAAAATAAAAATAGTGGTTTCGATGCTATTAGTGTTACCTTTTCTTTCTTCATTTACAATATGTTATTTTTAATTTGAAAAAAAATATTTTAAAAAAGACCTCCTTGATTTATCCAATGATCAATCATATGCTTATTTGAAGAATTGCAAAGTCCTCTGAAAGTCTGTTGTTGTTTCTATGAAGCCTGAACACCTGGTAGACTTCCTGGGGACCACAATAACCTTAAAAATATCTACACTTTAAAAGATACCATTAAGAAATTGAAAAGACAAGCTACAGTCTGGAAGAAAATATTTTCAAATATTTCATCTGATAAAGCACTTATATTCATAGAACATAAATACCTCTTACAAATTAATAAAAATAGTAAGAACCACCCAATAAAAAATGGGCAAAAGACTTAAATAGACATTTCATCAAAGAAGACATACAAATTATTAATAAGTGCATGAAAAGTTGCTCAACATCGTTTGTTAACAGAGAAATGCATGTTAAAACCACAATAAACACCACTATACACATACTAGAATGGTCATAATTAAAAAAAGACAGCCAAAACTGTCTTTTGGCAAAATTTAGAGAATCTGATAGAAATGTAAAATGGAATAAGACTTTGTCAAAGTTGGGTAATTTCTTAGAAAGTTGCATATAAACTTACTATATGATCCAGCAATTCTACTATTAAGAATTGAAGAATGAATAAACAAAATGTGGGGTAGCCATACGATGAAATACTATTTGGTGATTCAAAGGAATGAAATACTGATATATACTACAACAGGGATGAAACACAAAAGCATTATGATAGACACAGAAGACTATATATTGTATGCTTCCATTTAAATTAATACTCAGAAAAGGCTAAGTTATAAAGAGAGAAAGTGGATATGTGGTTGCCTGGGGCTGGGGTCCGAGCAGAGATTGACTGTAAATCTGCTATAGGGAATTTTGTAAGGCGGTAAAAGTGTTCTAAACTTGCATTGTGATGATGGTTGCATAACTCCAAAAATGTACTAAAAATCATTGAATTATTACAATGCTTAAATTATACAGCATATGTATTATATTTCAATTTAAAAAGTAAAAAAATAATAGTGTGAACTTTAAAAGGTAAAAGAAGATGGAAAGAAGAAAAGTGGTTCTCAGTTCATGTATCTTTCTAGGGTTTTAATGAGAAAAGTTGATTAATTATACTGTTTGGGGTGGGCCATTTGTAGCCTGCCAACTTGAGCTAGCACAGGGAGACTGCTCTGCCTTGAAGAATCTGTTGTTTTAGTACTTGAAGCCACTATAAGGAAATGGATTTTCTTTACTTCCTAACTCAGTACCGTGTGGTCTCTTTCAAAGTCTAGACTTTAAGCTAGTAACCAACTGGATGGGACTTCTAGACACACAATGTGAAACCGATAATGCAAAAAAAAGATCCACTGGAGGAGTTTAGGATCTGGCCCTACTTGGACCAACAATAGAACTACACTCAGTAGCTACTCAGATTGTAATGGTGGCGTAACAGGATACTTGTACCAGCAAATTTCCAAAATGTTGGAAAACTACAGAAACTGCAGGAGACTGGTGGCTTGCTTTTGCATATCCTATATAATAAGAGGCTAATATGCCAATTGTCCCCTCAACTGGGAGTTCAACAGGGAGTTTGACCAGGGGGTGGAGCCAGCCAGCCAACCGCCCACGGCCCCTCTTCCCAGATGGCCTGCTCGGGCAGGCCGGCTGCACCCCACCCGTGCACGAATTCATGCACCGGGCCTCTAGTTACCATATATATCTCCCAGAAGAGAACTGAAAATGGAGCAAAAAATGAAACCAATAGAAAAATTTATTTAAAAAACTGCATCCATTCCGAAATTAGCCTTATAAGTATAAACATTAAATTTAGGTAAGGAATTGCCTTGGTGGGGGGAAAAAGGCATATTGATTAAATAACTCCCCTGATTAAATGCAATTTTTCATAGAAAAAATTCTTTTTCTTTGTACTATATATTTTACAGAGTCAATAATTAAATGGTATGTGTAATAAGGCATCAACAGGAATTATTTTCTTAAAGAAATTTATTTATAATAAAGAACTATAGTTCTATTACAAATAACATTTTTTCTTTTTACAAAAAGACAACTAAGTGATATTTGTGCCAATAAATGAGAGAGCTCATTTGTCCATGAAAGAGTGCTGCATGAACTTTGATTTTTTGACATCTGATTTCTGGAGGAGAGTGAGGCGCTGACAGGCATGGAAAGCAGTGCGGAACGTTCCCATCAAGAGTTGGGGGCGAGGGTAACTGCACAGAGGCAGCAGGCAAAGTGTGCACGGGAGCTGAAAGGCAAAGATGAGAGGTGACAGGTAAAGATGATAGCAGAGGTGGAAACGGGTGGCCTGGCAGGTGGCGTGCGTCCTCATGTGGAGGAAGTTTCAAAGAAGCAGGGAGTGTTTTCCTTCCACAAGACTGCTCTACCCTGTGAAATATCACCGCTGCTTTGCAAGGCTGCCTGGGACACATTCCAGGTCACCATTGTTATTGTCACCTGCCATCAAACAGCCAAGGGTCAGGAGTGCATGCGCATGGTTGTCATTGTATGCTCTCACTGTGGAGAAGAATCATTCATAAGGAAATCCCATCTGTAAGGCAGAGAGATGGGAGAAATTCCAAATCATTTCCAGCAGTTATCTCTACCAACATATTTCCCAAACTACCTAAGTCAGTATAGCCCAAACTCAGCTTGGATAAAGTGTATTTTTATAATAGAGGCAATAAATGTTGATTTTGGAAGATTTGTAAAAAATTACAAAGTTATGTGTAGTCCTACCACTGAGTATCCATTAACGTTTTATGCAGATTCTTATTTTGTTTATGAACATATCCTAAGTCGCAGAGTTGTGATTATAATGTACACTTTTTTTTATGTTGTCCTTTCCTCTTTTGTTCATATGCATTTTCGATGGTGCTGTAAATGCTTGGTAAACATCATTTTTCATAGTTGCCTGATTAAAGTATTTTTGTTCCCAGTTTCCTGGCTATCAAAAATGAAATTGTAATGCATATTTTGTGCATAAATATTTTCTACATATTTCAGATTATTTACTTAGGTTAGATGCCCAGAAGTAGGATTAAAGTGTTAAAGTGAATTAAAGTAGAAAAACATTCATTTTAAAGGCTCTTGATTTGTATTTTTTAATTTTTCCCCTAAATAATTGCATGCCCACCAGCAACCTTTGTGTCCTTTTCACCTACCCTCATGGGCACTGTATATTATCATTTTAGAAGTCATTTGCTAATTTTTTATTCTCTAATCTAATTCAAAGATATTAAAGATAAAACAACAACAAAAAAAAACACACAAGAAAACACAACAAAAATAATAAAATAGTAAAACTTCACCTTCCTTGAGCATTTGCTATGGGACTAAATGCTTTATGTGCACTAACTCTTTATACTTCTCACCTGTCTGGTGGATGTTACGTTACGCCAAGTTAACAAATGAGTAAATAGAGGCACGTAGGGGTTGGTAACTAGCTCAAGTTTAAGTGGCTGGAATGCATACTTCTTGCTCATTTACTAACCTATCAATCTTTATCCATACTATTCAAAATTAAGATATTTTCACTTTCTCCAGTTTTTGTCCATTCTCTCTGAACTGCCCTTTCCTCTTTTGTTTGATATGGTGAGCTGCTACTCATTCTTTAGAGTTAAAACATTTCTTTTCTGTGAGGCTTTTGCTGAATTATTGTCTTCCTTAAGTAATTCCCTTACCATGGTGGTTCTGTAGCCCTGTCACAGGTAACGTAACTACTTTGTATGTCTGTATCTTTCCCCCTAAAGTAAGGTGTAGCTGGAACAGAGAAAATATGCCACTCAATGTCTGACTTAAGCCCATTCCAACTTTTGTCTATTTTTCTAGGCCTGCCCTTTTCCTGCTCTGGTAGAGTCCAGTGAAAGCCCACTTTCTACCCATGTGACCTGGATGGATGTGCACCAGCACAGGAATGTTCATCGCTAGCTCTGGTTAGGTTTAGGTCACATCTATGTCTCCCCCAGACCTGCTTTGTCTCCATGGACATCGGTCAATGCTATTCTGCTAGTTAAAGCGCTTGTCTCCAACAGTCTGTCCACCAAATCAGAAATACTAAGGCAGGAATTATTTTTTTAAAGTTCTCCAGGTGGTTTCAATACCACAGGAGAGAGGAGCTGTCTTTGGATCTATTGGTCTGGTAACTTAGTCTGAAACTCGGATGCTTTGAATCTCTGGCCATCATGCTGTTGTGCTTTATGGAGAAAGCAGCATGCTGATCACTTTGATCAAGGCCAGTCATCTGTTTCTCTGCAAGTACAAATCAGTAAATGGGACAAGAAAATTAATAGATTAAAAAATTATTAGAAATAAACTGTGTATCTTGATAAGAGGACCAACAATAATAAAACTCGTGTTCATGGACCATATGATATGCCAGACATTGTGCCAATTGCTATGTCTACATTACATCTTTTGTTTTATCTAAAGTGTCCTTATGAAATAGGGGGTTATTATTTTCATTTTATAAATGGAGATTCCAAGATCTAAAGACATTAGCTAATTTGACCAAGGTGACACAGCTGGCAAGTATGGAATGAGGATACAAAACAGGCAGCCTAACTCCTAATCCGCATAATTAACTACAACAGCGGGAAATTTATGGGAAGAATTTAGCCCAACCCTAAGTCTTTAATGTTTAAATAGCAAATATAAACAAGAAGCAGAAGACTAGTGTAATTTAATTAATAAACTTTGTGTATCTGTATACAAAGAAAGATCTCATCTTTTTCTCAAGCATCTGTGAAACATGTACAGGATGGGCTCAATTTGGGGCCAAAAATAAAATATTGAAAAGCAGAAATTATGCAAGCTTATTTATAGATGGGATATAATTTGAAAATTAACAAGTTTTAATAATATAAACAAGTCAACAATGCTCCCCAAAAACAATCTTATTAACACACACACACACAAACTCAAATAAATTCAACCTGGTATAAGTTGAATTCTGACTACATGTAATACAGGAATCATGGAACAATACTGATACATTAAAAATACTTTTGTATGCAACCAGATAAATAGTACTTATTTTGAGAGGCAACACCTATCTTAAGAGTTTTTTTTTTTTAATAAAAAAGAATTCAAGTAGATAATCACAACACTCACTATGTCTTTTAAGAAGGTAAAATAAAACAGGGTACTTTTGGATATATTAGGTCAATGTTCTTCATCCATATTCTTCTAATGGAATGAAATAGAAAGGAAGTATTGGACAATAGCTAAAATGTAATTATGACACAATAAGATTACTTTTTTTTTTTGCTTCTTCCTTATTTATGTGACAGGTCATTTCCTTATAGAAGTCACTTAAGTGGGTCTGCCACTTAGAAAACCAGGCTTATCTGCATGCTGTTCTTTGAAGTGATTACAAATGGGTGGATGAATTGTGCTGGTAAATTCTAGGTCTAAAAGGTAAAATAGCTAATCTACAATTATTAGGATCCCTCTGCATTTTCACTTCTAAGACTGTCCTAAGTAGGTATTCATATGCTTTATATTAATTTCCATGTATTTATTTGTATATCTATAATAATAAAAGCATAATATGCTAAATAGACCAGACAGCCGAACAACCTTCCAGACGACATTCCAGATGAAGCTGGGGCTGCGAGGCCTGAGCCCCTTGCACGAATTTCTTGCATTGGGCCTCTAGTATGTATGTATATATATATATATATATATATATATATATATATATATATATATATATACACACACACACACACACACACACACAAGATGCTATATCATCCATATTTCATTCATTCTTGGTCTATTTTTTTTCTCTTCCATGAAATCCTATTAACTTATAGTGTTTCTAATCAAATTGGCTATTATCTTAAGGACCCTAATATAAGAGTGCCAGATACAGATAATTTCATTAAGTCAATGTGAAAAATCATTAAATTAACATTCATGTACTTGAATAATTGAAATAACTCCTTTTTTTACATTCTCCAATATTTTTCCTGCCACTATAATTTTTTTCTATCTTATCATTGCTATCAATACTCTTCTCTTTTGCTCATATGTGATGACCTTTCATTAAAAATTAATTTTTTTTCTGCATTTTCAGGCTATTATGTTAATACATTTCTCTCAGCGTTCTGGGTTTCATTTCAGCTAAGGGAACATAATTTTCCTGGTTCTTGTCTTGTACTTTACTGATTAATTTTTTCTGAATATTTGGATTTTTTTACCTTGTGTTACAGTTGTATGTTTGAGTACATGTGTGTGTGCGCGCATATGCGTGTTTTATCTCTACTCTTAAAGTGTGGGCTCCTAACGGAAGGTTCCATATTTTCCTTATTTGGTATTCTCCTTGGTGTATGTAATACATATCTATACATATATGTTATACACTACTTTGCACATATTAGCTGCTAAGTAAACATGTTAAATGAGGATACAAATGTGCCTCATCTTTTGTGAGCAATTTCCCCCTTCTCATTTTTATTTTCCTTGACATGTCTGCATATAGCATGCCTAATTTAAGTAGCTTTGTGGAAGATGTGTTCTTTATTGGGTCTGACCAGTCAGTACCAGAAGGTTAGCAAATATTATTATTCCTCAATGAAAACTAAGTTTGGGTGTTTTTTTTTTTTAAGTTATACTTTGGACTTTGTAAAACCTACACAGGAGGATGCAAATAATTACATCTAGCTCCAAAAACAATAAATATAAACTTCTCTCTCCAGCCCTAACTACCGCTTTGGTTTAGATTTTACAAAATTTTCACATAATCCAATATTTGTCAGTGTTTTTCTAGAAAAACTTGGCCAGCTGTGTGATTTCTTTAGCCTTATGATCTCTTACTTAGTGTCTTCTTATCCATCAAAGTGGCTATGAGGTGGAGTCAGAAATTCAGCAGGCAAATATGGCCTTAAGAAATAAAAAATGGACCTGTTCAGAAAGTATGTAAAATCTGACTTTGTAACATGACTGTAACATCCAGGTATCCTTAGGGACTGAGCATTTGGGCCCTGTGGATCCACCGGTGTGGGGCTGTAATTTGTACTGCAAAAGACTATGCCTCTCATGCCCGCATAGCCATGTTTGGACAAGCCCTGTCCAAGTTTCCTTCCTTTGAAGCCATGGAAATATGAACTAGTTTTAACTCTTCACAATCTGTTCTAAATCTCTTGGAGACTTATCATAATCCCTGATGAATGTATAGTTTTAACTAAATTGAGATCCTGGTGTTCTGATGTTAACTCTAGTATTTGGTTGTTTGGAAATATTGTTACAACTTTATTCAGAAAGATAGACTATTCTCAGACAGACTTGTAACTCCCCTAACCATGGATCTAAAATTTTGTAACTTCATTCATTCTTTCTGCAGAATTTTTCTGCTCAAATTCTTCTGTGCACATCTAGCATTGGTTTCTCCAATGAACCTAGTTTGGTTCCTTGGGAATTATCTATTCTTTCCATTAAGGCAGCACAGGTAGAGAAAGAATTATGGATTACCTTATTGAATTTGTCCAGATTTATGTGGAATTCATCTGTATCATTCTGTCTCTTTGCCCCTTTTTTTTTTTTTTTGGTAATTCAAACTGATTTCAATTCTCTGTTGAACTATATGTTATTCAGCTCTCTGTACAAAGTGGAATTTTTAAACTTCTTTGTACTTTAAGTTTATCCAATGGGTGAGCATAACTTATTCTTGTGCTTACAGAATAATTTACATGAAGAACATTGAACTACTCACTGGGATCTTCCAATATTAGGAAAGATTCTTTTCACTGGGCTCCTCTGAAAGAGGAAATATTTTCTACAACATATCTCATCCTGTGGTAGATGCTACTATTGTTTAGCAAATATTCTCTCCCCCTCCTCCTGCCATGGGAGAAGTATATTATAAACATTGAGTGTGACACATGACTTAGCTCATGCGACAAGTGTACATGTGACAGTACACATTTTCCCTAATCCACTTGCACTCCTGCTCACCATGATGGAGCACTAAGCCCTAGACAGTAGCTGCTCTCTCATCTGGGGGCTTTGAGTAAGAAGACATATGGGGCAGTTCTGAGCCTGCCTTACTACCTGGAGAAAGTTTATGTAGCTGATCTGTAGACCAGGTCAGATTGTACAGAAACACATTTGTTAGTGTGAGAAACAAATGTTTCTGGTTGAAAGCCTCTGAGATTTGGAGTTGCTTTTGTGAAGCATTTTCATAAGGGACATTTGCTCAGTGAGAATCCATAATTGTTATGGACCAGCGACTGCTGTGTGCCTCCCACTTTCCACATTTCCAACTATGATTGTTTATTGCTGTCATCCTGGTCTTGTTCCACCTTTAAAAGGTGTGTGTGTGTGTGTGTGTGTGTGTGTATGTGTGTGTGTGTGTGTGTGTGTGTGTGTGTTCCCAAGAAAATATAAATAACTTTTCTTTTTAGCTCATAGGTGTCTGGATCAAAGGAGCCATTTTGGGGCGTGCTGTAGATGCTAGTACAAGATCCTGGACTTAAATCTGATGCCTTTTAGGGTATTCTCCTAAAAAATGCTATGAGTTGATTCTGAATGCAAAGGTAAGGTGCACCCATAATTGAGATAAAGAGATTATATTATTATTCAGCAAATATTTACTTTCTCCTCCTCCCGCATAGGAAGAGAATAGTATGAAAGCCCCACCAATGTCAGTTTTGTCATTTGGGCATATGACCTAGTTACTATGAACAGTGGAATATGGGAAGAAGGAACAGTATACCAGGTGCAAAGAAAGGCTTTAAGGGGCATTAACATTTCTACCAGCCTTACTGCACCCCAGTTCTCATCATAATAATAGCATATACTGCATGGAAGCTCTTCCTTCAACTTTGGTGTCCAGATAAGCAGGCATACGGAGCAGACCCACCCCAGCAGAGCAGCCATACCATCTCACAGAACTGTGAGTGAGATAAAAAAACGTTTGTTGTTCCAATCAACTGAGATCTAGGAGGTATTTTCTATGAAGCACCATTTCAGCAAAAGCTGCCTGGGTAAACCTTTGATAAGAGAGAGGATAATGTCTGCATGTAGTTAGTGTTTTAGCTAACCAAATTTTTGTCCTGTCAGCTACATGTAGAAAATATAAAACTCAAAGAAAAGTTATTCTGGAAAGTATTAAGTAAATTAGGAACAAAGAGACTTGTTCTAAACAAATTCTGCTATGCACCTTGCATGGGGGATGCTTGCCAAAATTCTGACGAAGGTTCACTGGTATATTTTTTTCTATACTGATGCAATGGAATACAGGTGTCCTGCCTCAGAGGGCAATGGACCCTAGTCCAGGTAGAGGTAGCCTGCGCTTCCAGCATATTTCTGGAAGTAGATCCAGACCATTAATAACTTATGACCTTGTAAACATAATACTGTTGGGATAATGCACCAGAACATTTTGTGAACAGTGACCACAAACTTCTTTTCTGGGATGTTTACCTCTTGGCTCAACCTTAAGCCTTCACTCTAATCATATATATTGCAACACACAAAATCTGTCTAATTACTAGTATGTGTCTTACTGACATAATTAATTACAAACTAAATATATACAAAAAGCTCATTGTCCTAAATTTTGCATTATTATCCTTGGTACTATTTTTATTTATTTATTTATTGTCTAAAGCTTTACATATGTCTCCTTTTTCCCTGATTGATCCCTCCACCCCACCCCAAGACATTCCCACCCTGGGCAAGCCCCCACCGCCCCAGTGTCTGTGTCCATTGGTTACGCTAATATGCATGCATACAAGTCCTTTGGTTGCTCTCTAACCCTCCACTCCCGCCATTTAGATCTATTCTTGTTCATCAAATTATGTTGATCATTATATCCCACACATGAGTGAGATCATGTGATATTTATCTTTCTCCAACTGGCTTATTTCGCTTAACATAATGCTCTCCAGTTCCATCCATGCTGTTGCAAATGGTAAAAGTTCCTTCTTTTTTATAGCAGTTTAGTGTTCCATTGTGTAGATATACCAGTTTTTAATCCACTCATCTGCTGATGGGCACTTATTTTGTTTCCAAATCTAAGCTATTGTACATTGTGCTGCTATGAGCATAGGGGTGCATATATATCCTTTCTGATTGGTGTTTCTGGTTTCCTGCGATATAGTCCTAGAAGTGGGATTACTGGGTCAAATGGGAGTTCCATTTTTAACTTTTTGAGGAAACTCCATACTGTCTTCCACAGTGGCTGCTTCAGTCTGCATTCCCACCAGCAGTGCACAAGGGTTCCTTTTTCTCCACATTCTTGCCAGCACTTGTTTGTTGATGATAGCCATTCTGACAGGTATGGTATCTCATTGTTGTTTTGACTTGCATCTCTTGGATGATTAGTGACTTTGAGCATGTTTTCATATGTCTCTTGGCCTTCTGTCTGTTCTCTTTCAAAAAGTGTCTATTTAGGTCCTTAGCCCGTGTTTTTATTGGATTGTTTATCTTCCTTTTATTAAGTTGTATGAATTCTCTGTAAATTTTGGAGATTAAACGCTTATCTGAAATATCATTGGCAAATATGTTCTCCCATGCAGTGGGCTTTCTTGTTGTTTTGTTCATGGTTTCTTTTGCTGTGTAGAAGCTTTTTATTTTGATGTAGTCCCATTTGTTTATTGTCTCTTGAGTCTCCATTGCCCTAGGAGCTGTGTTGGTAAAGATATTGCTACAACATATGTCTGCTATTTTGCTGCCTATGGAGTCTTGTAGGATTTTTATGATTTCTCATCTTACATTTAAGTCCTTTAGCCATTTTGAGTTATTTTTTGTGTATGGTGAAAGTTGGTGACCTAGTGTAATTTTTTTGCATGTATCTGACCAAATTTTTCAGCACCATTTATTGAAGAGACTATCTTGACTCTATTGTATGCTCTTACCTCCTTTGTCAAACATTAATTGAGCATAACGGCTTGGGTCAATTTCTGGGTTCTCTGTTCTGTTCCATTGGTCTATATTTCTTTTCTTGTGCCAGTATCAGGCAGTTTTGAGAACTGTGGCTTGGTAATATAGCTTGATATCTGGTATTGTGATCCCTCCAACTTTGTTCTTCTTTCTCAGGATTGCTGTGGCTATTCAGGGTCTTTTTTTAATTCCAGATGAGATTTTGGAGAGTTTGTTCTAGAACTTTGAAATATGCCGTTGGTATTTTAATGGGGATTGCATTGAATCTGTAGATTGCTTTGGGTAGTATGGACATTTTAATGATGTTGATTCTACCAATCCATGAACATGGTATGTTCTTCCATTTGTTTATGGCTTCCTCTATCTCTTTTTTCAATGTCCTGTAGTTTTCTGAGTACAAGTCTTTTACGTCCTTAGTTAAGTTTATTCCTAGGTATCTTAATTTTTTTGGTGCAATGGTAAGTGGGATTGTTTTTTTCATTTCTCTTTCTGTGAGTTCATTATTGGTGTATAAAAAGGCTATAGATTTTTGGGTGTTAATTTTGTATCCTGCTACATTGCTGAATTCATTTATTATGCGTAGTAGTTTTTTGATGGAGTCTTTGGGGTTTTGTATGTATAATATCATGTCTATCTTTGGTACTATTATTGAACTATACTATCAATGCCTAGAAAAAGTTTAAAAGAAGAAAAACAATGTATGCATGTAAATGTATAACTACTTCTTGAAAGAAAATATAAAGAATATACAAATTTCAATAACAATAACCTATGTTTAATTCCATATCAAATATGGAAAATATTGCAAAGAAATTGGGGCAAATGGAAAAGGAAACAAGCTTACTTCCTTAGCTCATATAAACAAGGAATAAAGTATCATATTTTTCTGAAATTTGATGATATAAATATAGTCTCAAGTGTGTGCAGTGGGGTGCACTGAATTTTCCCACTCCATCTTAACCCCGTGCATAAAAGTCTCTTTAGAGGCAATGTGGTGTAGTGAATAAATATCAGTTTTGGTTTAAATATTCCTAGGTCTAATCCTAACTGTGACATTTTCTGTGTGATATTTGAGGAGTTTCAATTTCTTAGAACATAATTTGTCTCATATATAAATTGGCCTTTATAACTCGTTGTGAAGAATTGCTGGGGAAACTGGAAATAATATATGTTAAGTGTCTGGTCCATACTATGTGCTCAATAAAACTGGTAGTATTTGTTTGTAATGTTGGGTTCTTGTCAAGGTTTTGATTATTCTCCTCTTCCAAGCTCTACTCAAGATAAGATCTGTGGCTTCAATATACTTTGGAAAAAACTCAATACCTGTTCAAGTGCTGGGTATTCAGCAAATATGACATTTAAGACAAAAACTATAATATGGACTTCTTTTTCAGAACTCTTAACTACTTCTACTGTGCAGGTGATTGTGAGAAAATAATATGGGCAAGTTTTCCAAAAAGAAGAATAGTGCACTCTTCAAAGATCATTACCAGTTGACCACAGTGAGGACAAAAATCTCCCTTAGACCCAATGTCGTAGTGAAAATTAAATAGCAGCACATCAAGAAAGCCTCTACTGATATAGGGTGTGCACCTGAGAGCTGATTTAGTGATTGGGATGTTTGTGGACAGGCTGGCTAGGAGAAATGGCAGCAAGTCCATAGATCCAGGTTTCTCACCTACCTGGTTGATGTTGAGGCAAGTCATGTTCTTTGGGAGGAACTAAGGGAGAAGGTACTGGGCACCTGTGTATACTCACCTGTGCCTCTGATCTTGGGTATGTCCTCTGTCTCCTCATTGGTTGGTTTTGTATTAAAATGAAGACTCTGCCAGATTCTCTCCATGCTACAAAATCTAGTCTAGCTACATCATTACCTGTTAAGAAAAAAATAAACCTGTATAAGTGTCAATAATTTCTACCCCCAAAAAATACTATTCAGAAAATAAAGAGCAAGTTAGTACCATTTGCTCTCAAGACAATAAATTATTTTAATAATTTACTCTCTAGGCAATACCACAATATTTTAACTGCAAGGTCATCATAATAGTTTTAAAAATATATAAGGAACTCTGAGGTGGATATTTTTCCAAACGTCTTCTTACTAAGAATATAAAAACATTCCAAACTAAAAAGAATGATTTGTGAAACCTGAGCTGGAGACTTTATTTTATTACATAATTTCAGAGAGTGACATGGTTGCCTCAATCTGGGAAAGCTTTCAGAACTCTGGTGTGAGGGGCCTCTCAAACCCTCCTTCCCCTCAATACCTAGCATCCCTGTATTCACACCGGGGCACTTGGCAGCAGACTATGATCTAGAAGGCAATCAAGAAAAGTGGCTTTTAAAAGCTCACAGGTTTACCAGAAGGAGAAAAATGACTTTTGCTAAAAGCAAAATCTCTAAAAGCCCCGAAGCTATTTCCCCCTTGACCCATATGTATGGCCCATATATATTCACACTTTTCCCCTGATATTTTTTTTTTTTTGGTAATAATCTTTACACACATTTAAATTTAACACTTGATGAGCACTTAAATGGCTGAGTTAAACAAGAAGTCACTTGAGCAATTTTGGCTCCTTGCCATTCCTTGGAATTTCATCAGTGGCAGAATAACTTGCAGGACAAAAGCCAACCACTAATTGTTTTATTTAATTAGGCCACTTAGAAGGTGAATTAAACAGCAGCCTGCAGACCCTGCTTCTCTGCCTCCCCTCACCTGGATAGGATGGCTTGTGTTGGCTCCTATTTTTCCAGAACCTCTGCAATATTGGGCCATGGAATTGGTATGGGACTTGCTAGGGTCTTCACACCATTTAGCTTTTATTTCGGCATTTTCAGGAGCACTTCTCAGGTGGCTCCTCACCCTGTTGCTCTGCTCCATGATAGGTGAAAACTGGTCTTTCCCTTTCAGCCAAGTAGAAGGTTGTAAGTCGCTATGAATCTGTCAAAAGCCAGTTGTTTTTAGTGGTGGTGCATTTGTGGACATTTTCTGAGGGCTAAATAGCTTCTCAATATTCAACCAAATGTAACCTAATTGCATTTAAAATTGGGAAGGGAGCAATGGCTGAATGAGACCAAATCCTTAGGCAGCTTGCTAACGGGATTATGGAGTTCGAGATCCCTGATAAACTCTCCTGACGTCTCAGTGGTGGAAACACAGATTTGGATCTCAAGCCAGGTGAGGTGGGAAGTTGTGTGAGGGAGCTTTTCGTACACGTCTGCATCATCATTTCCATAGAAACTGTCATTTTACCCTCTAATTTGAGTGTGTGTTCCCTGAGTACACTAGGTTGGGGGCCCTGGACCCTGAACCTTATCTTCATAAAGTATAAAGAATACTTTTCCCCCCCGTCTGGCCCCATTCCTGCATTTCAGATAAGTTGCAAGACTTGCCTGTGGGCATACACCACAGAAGGTGGCAGCAGGGTCAGGACTGTGGGCAGGGCTGTCACCTACCAATCTGGTGTCACATTGGTTGTGTTTTGCTGTTTCCTTCCGCATCCCCACTATAATCCTAACTCTGTCAGCTGCTTCTGTGATTCTGCACAAGCCAAGAATGAAGTGTGGGTGAAGGTCGTGTGTGTGTGTGTGTGTGTGTGTGTGTGTGTGTGTGATCCTCATCTATGCATTCACTTGCTTAGATCCTGCAAGTAGTGACCCCAACATTAACAACATCCTCCAGAGTAGCCAACTTCACCAATTGTTTGCTACCCAACCTTATTACTTATGTAACTGGCTTTCCTTGGCTCGTAAATTATGTTCCTTTCTTTTAAATCTGGGTGGTTTACTACTATGATGGCTGGCAAAAGTGATTTCCCCAGAGGGCAGGCAACAGACAGAAACTACTCCTTCATCAGGGAAGATATATGAGGTTCAACTATCAGCAAAGGTGGATAAAGGGGACCATGGTCATGGCAGCCAATCATTACGCCAGTTCCTTTCTTGCCGGAGGACGTCACTGGGTTCAGTGCCTTAAGATATAAAATATAATGATGATAGCTTGTGTTTGAGACATAACGAAGCCAGGTATTGTGCTAAACATTTTAAATACGTAAGTGTATTTTTAAATCCTCACTCTAGCTAAAGGGATGTATATTGTTACAGGCACTATTTTGCAGTTTAGAAAAATGCAGCTCAAAAAAGGCGATTCTCTTGTTTAAGGTGTCTCAGAAAGAGAAAAGCTGGCATTGAACTTGACCCCAAATCCTATGTTTATGGCCATCACACTCTTGTTGGAAGCTGCCCATTGCCTTCACTAGCAGAGAGGTGTGGACAAGGAACCCGGAAGGCTGGTCAACCTTGAAGCTCTGAAAGGTCAGAGCCAACCACCCACTGTCTAGTTGAGACAAAGGGAGCTAAAGCAACTTCCACCTTTTAGTTTTATGGAAATCCTTGCTGATTGGCTATTACTGGAATTGCCTGCCTAAAGGATATGGGTGTATCCCATAGTCTTAATAAAAGGGATAGCAAGGCCAGAGCAGGGTGGAGTCCTTCCCCTTTAGTGGGGCTCCCGCCTGGCCCCCAATATTTCCAAATTAATATTTTCTAGTCTCTTTCATTTGCGTTTGGCCTTCTCCAGAGCCCGAACCCTGAGCCTGAACCCTGAACCACGCAGGACGTGGGGGGGACACTCGCAACTGGCAGCCCAATGTGGGGCACTCACACACTCTGACCTGAGAAATTGCTGATACAGGCATCCAACTTCACAACTGAAGACATGCAAACCCAGAAGGACAGTGTCATGAAAGAGAACTGCTACCAACCTGTAGGTGGAGGACCTGCCTTTCAGTCCTGGGTTGCCCCACACTGGCCGTCAATCTTGGGCAAGTCGCCTATTCCCTGTGGCTTCCTCATTCTCATCTGTAAAACAAAGGTGTTGGATCAGGCGATTTCTATGATCTCTTCCCATTCTAACTTTCTGGAGTTTGTATTGGTGTCAAGGGCAGAAGACAGTTCAGGAGACTTTGAGTTCAATGTGGATGTCACAACATGAGATTGCCTGCTTGTACAGAACAATGTACAAACCATAAATCCCAAGTTGTATGAGGAAAGAACTTTTAAAGAGCACTTACTAGTACTTACATTTTAAATTATTTTTCTTATTTTATGGTGCTTATTGAATAAAAACATACTCAAGAATAAAAATTTAAAAATAAAACATGAGTCACCTATGATTTTATCACATTTCATATATATCACACTTAATGGTTTGGTGAATATATCTCCAGGCTACCCTCCCCCTCCCTTTTTTGGTACTCATATATGCAGGATTTTTTAAAACAAGTATGTGATATCATATAACCTGCTTTTGATTCCTAATATACAGTGCACATTAATAGTCTAAAATATAAAATACAGCCATAATAGTTGCGTAGTATTCCACTCAATGAATGCAAAATAATTTATGTAATCTCTGCTTTGTTCCTTCCATTTTATAAAATTATTTTATTTCCTTTTCCTCACTATTATGAGTAACTTGACAGATATGTTTACAGCTAATTATTTATATGCATACATACAGCCTTCATTGGAATAAAAGAACACAATATAAATGCTACATTAAACACTATGTACTTTTTAAATGATCTTGGTGAAACCTCTGCAGAAAGATGTATTTGTTTCCATTTTCATCAGCAGCAAAGGAGAGTGCCTATTCTCCCAAAACCTTAGCAACACTCAGTATTATTTTAGCAAGTCCTGCCAAGCCTTGTTGACTTCTCTGTGTGCCTTTAAGGTAGGAACGCAGGAGGGCTGGAGCACAGCCAGACTACCTGGGTGGAGTTGGGGCCCTGCCGCTTGCTACTCTGTTACCTTTGGCAACTAACCTCTCTGTGCCTATAAAATGGACCCCAAAATAGGAACTATTCGGTAGGGTTGCATGTCATATGAAGTGACCTACTTAATGGAAGTAGAACAATGCCTGCACATAGTTAGGAAATATTTTAATTGTTAGCTATTGTCATTATTCTTTCATTACAAATAAATTTGACCACTTTAATAAGCATGTCACTTGACTTCTTTGAGCCATTCTTTCTTCATTGGTAAATTAAATATTTGGATGCACTGGATTATTTCTAAGGCCATTTAGGATCCAGCATTTTGCATGTCAATGAGGCTTCAAACTAGAGAATATATATATTTGAAAGAGAAGAGGTAAGTGTACCAAGAAAAGGAGTTAACACCATAGTCACTAGATTTAACAATCTGTGCCATATACTTAGAGTAGTTTCATATTCAATAAAGAAGAAAAACAATAACAAGCAATAATTATGAAAATAACATCAAATTAGCCTTCAACCAATAGAACTGCTTTCATATGAGTGTCTTCATTCTTTTATTAATGGGGGTTAAAAATTAAAACATTCTTTACTCTGTTCATCTAATATCTGGCTTTTCAGATGTAGCAAAACTGCAGCAGGATTCTGAGTTTTAAAGGAAAGGATAAGAAATCAATAGAGCAAGGGAGATAGTGCCATAGAAGTGATGGCTCTGCTGTGTTTATTCAGAGCCAGAGTCGGTCCCATTTAGCTCATTTCTGTACGAAAATGAAAGTCATCAGCCTCAGTGCATGCAACCATTAGCTACCTCTCCAAAGTGCCGCGTTTCAGAAAGGTCAGAGAGGCAGCCCAGAGCAACAAGAATTTCGCAAGTGATGTGTGTCACATTTGCATATGATAATTAGTTTCTCTATAAACACAATTTGTTCTGCAGATTAACATTTTGTGTCCTCATTAGATAGCAAACATTTCCATATTAAACCCACAAAGCCGCCAGAGTTGGCTTCTGCTTGCATTGCATGATAGCATTAATACCTCTGTTTATACTGATGCCAATTAGTAGTGCTAAGTCTTGGAAGAATAAGGAGGATCACTAATGTTATTAATATAAATAGTAATAATAACGCTGAGGAGCTTTTGCAAACCTTGTTAACTTCAAAGATCATTAGCAGTAAAGCACCTCCGGGTTGTAAATAGCTGTGTTCTTGGGCACGTCAAGTATCGGCATGTCTAGAGCTCTTTGCTCTCTACACTGGTACTGCTCCTGGCTTACAATGTGGCTCTTAAAAGATCTGCGCACTGTAAAGAGTAGCATCCAATGAAAACATTGTTTTCTTTTGCTAAATGCCTTTCGTCCAATAAGGAAGTAGGAAGTGGTCTAGCTGGGAGAAATAATTTGCTCAACTTGTTCAGCTCAGTGCAGTTTGCTCTCATTCCTGAGGCCAACTTCTCCAAGGCGGGAGGTGAGGTGTTTTATGGTCCCATAAAAGGGTTTTATAAAGCAGGATGCCCCAGAATTACTGATGAAATGACTCAGATTTCACTGGAGCAGTGTGAGCAGTTCTCTGTCACAGGAGTGTTGAGCAACATAGAAGATGCTGGTGGACACATGGGATGTGGGAGAGTGTTCATCATTTTCCCCATTATTATTGACTTGAAATGGAATGGAGGAGGCTGCTGCAGAGACACGGTGCATTGTGCAGCGCTAGTTCTGCGGCTGAAAGGACTAATCTGATGTGAAGACTAATGGTCACTTACCCTTATCTCAGTGACAGGGGAGGGATGACCCTGTAGTCACTGTTGATAACAGTTTCTGCAGAAATCAACTCGCTTCACTTTCCTGCATTAGTTTCTTTTTGATAAGCTTAGATTCAGCATTTTTAAAAAGTATTGGTTAAGGCATTAAACATATTAAACTCAAATGTGAATACTGTGCTAATGAAGTTTGGACACTGATACAAAGAAATGATACTGAAGTGCAGAATATTATATCATTTCAGATGCCAGGCTTAGAAGTTAGATAAAAGTAGCTTTGTTTCACAGCTCTGCCATTTCTTAGAGGTGTAATTTCAGATAAGAGGGTTTCTCTAAGTCTTAATTTTCTCATCTGTAAAACGAGAATAAAGATAATACCAATTTCACAGATTATGAAGATTAAATGAGTTACTCCAGTGTTAACACAGGTGCTGGCCATACAACAGACTCAAAAGATAAAAAGAATTGCTACCATTATTGCTTATAATAACACTAGAGGCCCGGTGTATGAAAATTCATGCACTGGAGGGGGGTCCTTCAGCCTGGCCTGCCCCCTCTCACAGTCTGAGAGCCCTCAGGGGTGGGAGGCGACCCGGCAATCAGGGGAAGGCGAAGCCCCATCACACCTCTGCTGCTGCCACTGCTGGTAGTGCAAGCTTCGCCTGCCCTAGTTACCTGAGCCTCGGGCAGCCCTGGGCAACTGGGCAGCTGCCATCCGAGGCTTGCCTGTGCCTCAGGCTGGCCCTGGGTGGCTGGAGGGCTGAGGGAACTGGGGGACTCCGGAGGCAGGAGCGCGGAGCAGCCAGGCCTGCCTGGGGGCGGGCCTGGACTTGCTGCGTGCCTGCCACTCCAGTGGGGCTGAGGGGACTGGGCGCCGCCATCTTGTGGCTGTGGGCACCGCCATCTTAGAGGGCAGGGCAGTCAATTAGCATATTCCCTCCTTATTGGCTGTGGGTGCCGCCATCTTTGAGGGTAGGGCAGTCAATTAGCATATTCCCTCCTTACTGGCTGTGGGTGTCTCCATCTTTGTGATGGTGTGAGGGTCAATTAGCATATTCCCTCTTTATTAGATAGGATTTCCTGATGCTGGAGGAATAACAGTAACAAAACAGCACCTCCCTTAGCAGAAGTATAAGAACTCCGGTCCTATCCAGAGGCCACTCACATGTGCCTGATGCAGAACCCTCTCCTCTGAGCTGCCACCAAGTGCAATATCACTTGCCCCTCTGATGGTGTTTTCTCCACCATGTCTCCATCTTCACTCCTGCCTGGCTGTAGAGCTAATGCTGTCTTGTCCAGTCCAATATGACATGCTTTAATCTCTCCCACACTTCTCCATTTCATGTGGTGCACAATATCACCCAAATGTCTAAGCAATGTTACCTTGTATTTTCTGTTAACCAAAGATTTTTTGTGAACTTGGCCTTTGATTCTCAGTATTCCTTTTCCCCAAGATGGCACAAGTTCCAAGTTAGAACCAGAGAATCAGCTGAACGCATGCCCCTAAGCATTCCTCCTTTCCCTGTCTGACTCGTGGCTCTTACAGGATGACTTGCAGTTGGTTAGGCAATTACTGATTGGTTTCCCTGTGAGGTTCTTCACTCCTTCCCATAAATAGACACCCTGCTGGTTCATTCCTGCTGTTCACATTTGAATTCTCAAACTGAACACATGCAAGATTCCTAAGCTGGAATTCCTGATATGTGTTTCTAGGTGTAGAAAGGAACATGGGACCTTTAATATACTGGAGAGAAAATTTAGGAGGGATGTGTTAATGTCTCAAAATTCCTAAAGGATTGCTCAGTGGAAAGGAAGATTAATTTGCTTATGACAACAAAGACAATAAATGGAGGATACAGGACAAAAAAGAAAAGATAATAGCTAAATTTAAGCAAGAATATTCTAATAGTCATAGCTGTGCAAGGACAGCTGTTCTGGGAGAAATGAGCTCTCTGTTTCTAGAGGTATTCAAGCAAATGTTGAATGATATTTAGCAGGATGGCCAAAAAAATGTATTCATGCATTAGTTGGACTAAATTACCTTAAGCAATGGTGGCTCTAAATTTCTCTGTGAGATCTTTGGCCGCCAATCCAAGTTGGGAGACATACTGGAGAGTAAGGGAGGTTTTAATAATTGTCTTGAAGTTGTTTTGCATCATTATTTGCATAAAATTAAGAAATATAATTATTCTTATCAAAACATGAAGTGATAGGCAGACGGCGATTATTCACTCAGTCTACAAACACCTGTTGAGCCCTTAGGCACCTTTCTAGATTTGGGGGTAGACTGATGAGCAAGACAAAGTTCCTCTTGGCTTGGATTCCAGGTAGTGGCTGAGAAGGACCTGTAGAGATAAAGAAAAGGTGGATATATGTTAAGACACTCTATCAACTTCTCTTTTTATCACTTTCTCTAGGCTCTTTTTTCCCATGACTTTCTCTGAGGCACAATTCTCTATCACCACTATAACCAGATTAAAGGGGAAACAGTTGACAGATGGCAGATCAATCTCTGATTCAAAGAGATGTGACAAGTGGATTTCTCCTACTAGCTGTTTCCCTCTCTAGACTCAACATGGAAAGAGCAACAACTCTCGTTCATATAATATAGTTTTAAATAAATGCACCAGAAAAGAATGTGGAATCTGTTACCAAGAGTTATCACATGAATCCTCCTCTATTTTACGTAAGCAGAAAAGGATAGAAAAAGTCTTTCTGGATCAGATGTGACAGAAAAGTGGGTCAGGTGTCCTTTCATTCCCTGGGAATGTCTGTGACTTTCCAAGGACCAAACCTTGCATTTCTCTTGGAGTTTCTCATGGCATCAGATCTTCTGAACCCCCACTGTTTCCATCCCAGAATGGATTCTTGGAAATGAAACAGGCCTGTTAAAAAACTCTTTTTTTTTTTAATGCAATGAAGGATGTAAGGAAACTGGAGGAAGTTCAAAGAAGAATAACAAGAATGATTAAGGGGCTGAGAGCATGATTTATGTTGAATGATTAAAAGGATTAAACATGCAGAACTTGGCCAACGCTACATACTTAGCTACAAAAAAAATCAAAATTAAGTGCCAAAGCTCTCAGCTCCCATGAAAAATACAAATTTGCATATGATTTGGCACATATTTCCATGCAAAGTTCACCAGAGCTCTACTGAGGCAGCATTCACAGGATGCCAAAACCACTTGTCTGGTCAGTTTAAAGCACAGCCTGGTCATATCAGTTAAAACTTGCTATTTGACCTAATTGAATAGACAATTGAATCAAAATATGCCCACCTATGGCCACATCCAGTTGTGATGCATCCATAATGTATATAAAATAATGTGACATGCAATCATTAACCCAAGGGTCACAGGCTAAAATCCCTACATTGGGCATACAGGTAGCTGGATGAAAGAAGTGGCTAAGCTTGGAGGCTGCACGGCCCATTGAAAGAGAACAGCCACTAAGGGCTCCAGCAATTGTTGCCATGAGCGGATTTTGGCTGAGGGTAACCAGGCCTTCTCATCAATCAAATGAAGCCAGTGATTTGGGGTGCTTTCAGCAGCAAGTAATAAAAAGCCAGCTCAGAGAGGAGGAGCCAGCAGTCCAGAGTTACACATCTTCAGAGCAGAAAGCAGGGGCCATAGGCCAGATATTGGAGGAGGAGGAATGGATGTGAGGAGGCAACCACGTTGCAATCATTAGAGTTGAAAAATCCAGATTATTACATTAAAATATCTACTTTTTAAACAAGTAAACACTGCTGGAAAAGTCATTCTGTAGGATACCAGCTTGCCACCTCTTATCCGGCTGACTTTGTTTCAGAGTTAGAAAAACTGAGGTCAAGAGAAAGGGAAAGACACACTCAATGACATAGTAAGTAGGTTATCCAAATAAGAACTGAGCGGGAGCAGTGGCCTACAAGGATATATCTGGGTTCTTTTCTGATTTTGTTGTCTAAGTCACCTCTAGGCTCATAACTTTTCACTTTTCCAGCTCTGTCTGTTAAATAAAGAGGCTGGAACACATGAGTTTATGATTTTCTCATGGCTCTCAGCCTGTACTCTATTAGGACCCACATGAGGAAAATATACCTAAGAATTTTATAATTATAACCCCAACATGTATAGGCACATCAACATACATCTCATGCAAGCTAAACTGGGCACTAATGAATTTGAGGGAAGGGTATTTTATTATAGGCCTGTGTAGTCTGTTGAGGTTATGCATTGCACAAGTCTTGGGGTGCCAAAGTGAGGTGCATACTCCATATGAGCCACCGAAAGAAGGTATCAACCTGGCATCGTGAACCCTGACACATTGGTGTTGTAACTCTGACACAGTACAGCTCAAACGAGCTAAAACTTCATTTGCCAAATTGCCAAGATTTCTGGTACCTGCTTCCTGCCCCACCTGCAGGTACAGTGGCTTCCGGAGAAAGAGAAAGAATCAGGGAAGAGTTTTGGTGAAAATTTTTAAAAAATGGTTATAGCTCAAAAGAGTGAAGTGTTCATTCTAGCAGGTGGACACAACTTTGAGTAAAGGAGAGCAGTGGTCATTTTCAGAAAAGGAACATTTGGACTAAAAACCTGAAAAATTATGACAGCAAGAATTATGAGATGGGGGATATATGTGGTAAGGGAGGTGGTGGAATTGCCATCCCTGGAGCCATTTGGAAGTCAACAGGATAAGGAACTAGAAAACCTATTCTAGGAAAGAATCCTCCACTGATTCCCCTGGGCCTGAGGGATGATATCATGGGTCTCCTTCATCTCTAATTGTCATCATTCTTAGGCTTTATGTATTTTCCAGGGCTTTCCACTGTTGCTATTAGACTAGCACGGCACTCCTCCAAAATCTGTGTGTGTGTTGGGGGGCGGGGGAGACAAACTCCTAAGAAACCATAAACTAGTTGCTCCAAGGAGCATAGAGAGTTGCCCAAGTGGAAATGATGCGTTGTAAAATTCTCCAGTGTGAATTTCATTATTCCCTGAAGGTAGTCTACCAAGATGAAAGACCTTATCATCATTTTACTTCATTTCTCTGGTTTTCTCTTTCTGGTTTATTTTAATTTCAGGGGAGAAAAAGCAACGGGACTGCAAATTCTCATAGCATGGCTGAAAAGGATTTGCTTTTTTTTTTCTCCTTCCATTCACTGATATTCCACCAAGAAGCCTGGCTCTCTCTGTGATAAATCAGTAAGAGGAGTTCGTCTCTAAGGGGAATAGAAACCTCCACATCTGCCACCTGCATGCGGGAAATATGGATTTCTCTGAGACCCAAGAACTGAAGAAACTGTTGGGTTCTCTCAGTAAAGTGATTGTAAGGTGATATTGAATGAGCATTGGTTGTACATAGAGGCTCTTGTGATTGTGGTTTTCATCCTTTCTCACACATACCATTGTGTTACTTGTTTTCCTTTCTGGACTCAGAGATGGCAGACATTTGAGTTGGACCCTGGGAGTTTGAGGTTCCTTCTTTATTACACACAAAGTCTGAGAAATACCACAGTGGTCAGTTGCCCAGTCCTGCAGTCCAGTGTGGCAGCAGCTCTAAGGATCGGTGAGTACATAAACCAAAACGATGTCTAAAATGTGATGAGAGAAACAGATACTTTTATGAAATCTGGATGCAACACTAACTGTGACCTACCTTCTAGTTTTAAAAAATGGGGAGGAAAACCAGGTCTCACATTCATCTCAGTCTTGACTGTGTTATGGGAAAGTGTCCATGGTACATATACCCTTCAAGGATTATCAGCCATGCTTAATATTTGCTTCGTATTAAAAACCTAAAATTAACAATTCATAATTTTTACAATTATTCTATGTGCATGGTAATTTATGAATTCTTGAATCTTTTTCCAATAAAATTCCTTTAGAGACTGCCAACTTTTAATTTGAAATGAAGAGACAACTTCATTCATGTTGATGAGGGCCACAGAGTGCCCCTAGTGGTCAGAAATTCTGCAATGAAAGAATTACTGCTCCTAACTCCAGGTCCAGTGAATCCAGAACTAATAGGTGAAGAGGAAGGGATTATTGGAAATGAAACAATTCAGTTTGGTTTTGTATGATGACATTTTACTGCTAACAACTCTCCTTTATTGCTTCCCTTAGAATTTGAGACAGTGAACATCAGAAACTTTCACGTTTGTCTTATCATTGAAAATGGGGGGATGGAGGGGAGGAGAGACAAAAAACACCCCACCACAAAGCACTGGTATTTGATTGGGATGTTCAAAATTGTGTTGCCTAATCCTCAACCCTCCTTGCCCTCTCCCTCCATCCCCCTTCGGAAATGTCTGGATCTTGTTTTTCTTCAGTGTAATTTCTCTAGGCGACTTTGGAGTCTTTCCTTTCCAACCCCCAAAATTTCCTCCACTGTTTCCATCAATAAACATATTCCATTGCCTCTAGTCTAGGGCCAAAGCCTGTATGTTAAAGTGATGGTGTCACAGAACACCTGATGATGTCATAAAGTACTGGGAGATCTGGCAAAAGCACTGATTCTCGGTTTTATGTCTTGGGAAATTATTGGTACCTGAAGGGCCATCACATCTTCTGTATCTGCACCAGTTGTTGTAGAAATAGCGAAGGCCTAGTTCACTTTGGGCATTTACATGTTTGGCAAATTTATACAAAATACCGGGTAGAATATAGATTTAAGGAGCCAAAGTTATTAAAAAGGGGTGGGGTGAGAGAAAACACGCCAATACAAACAGACAATGTGGTTTTTTTAATCCTTTGCACAGAAATTCAGGCTAAAGGAGAATAAAATAATTCTATAGGGTCACTTGTAATTCAGCTTAAACTAAGCTCAGGAAACTGAATAATATTTCTCAGAAGGCTGATTTATGTACTTAAAGTAACCAAGTCCCAGGTGTCATAGGAAGTAGTGCAACTTTTAGCAATGTCCTAGCTTGCATGCTCAAACTAACTGCCTAAATCAATTTCTAACTTCTCTTTAAAACATTTCAGAGTCAGTTCTACTGGGACTGTCCAAGCCCTCGATTCTCTGTTAGCCGAGGTTGCTGCAGGAAGGGAAGGCCAAAGACCTAGGTAGGCTCCACATTATAAACAAACCGTGTTCCAAAGTTTGTCTGTGAATCACTTCTTTGGAAACCTAACCACATTTTCTGTAAAGAAACAGAGATAGACACAGACTCACTGGCTCTCACAACCCTCTGAGGCCCATTTAAACCACATGCAGGTCAACCCCCCTGTAATACATAAAAACTGGAGAACAGTCACATAATCACACGAAACCGTGGCAGTGGGGGATAGAATCCGATTTAATAAACTTCTTTTTTTTTTTTAATGTATCCCCTTTTCCCCCTCCATTATAAGAAGGTAAGAGATGGATGGAAATTTGTTGGACATCCTGATTGAGGCATCTCAACATTTTCAAGGATTGTAGAGACCAATGGCATAGTTTATGAAGTATAACTACTTTTGCTTCACTATGCATACTTTATCTTTTCTGACAAAGAAAATGGCTCAGCAGAGAAAGAAAAAGAAAATATCTAACCATTTCTATGGGAAGGAGGCCCTTTGAGGGTAGCTGTTATTGTTGCTACGTCAGGAGATCTTGGAACTAAGTGTTTCTAAGTCAAATGTACTTGGAACCATCAAGCTTCATTTTGCTTGTTGGTTCCAAAGGCCTCACTCACCCATCTCTTTATTAGGCATGCTAATAAAAAGTAAAATGAAAACATTTCTGGCAACCTATGACTCTTTCCTCTCAGAGTGCCCTGAAGTGGTGGTACCGAGTGGAACTAATACATCCCAAATGGAGGTAGTCAGAGGGAGAGGAAGCGAAACAAAGGGCCTGGATCCTTCACAGACTGGATAAGAAGACCTTGATAACCGAGTTGACTGTATTTGGAATGTTCCTGTTTCCTTCTGAAAGGAGACAGAGAGCTGAATGAAGCGCTTATCTAAGAAGTGTCAGAACCCTTTAACAATGTTATTACAAGGATGTTGGTACAGCAGAGTGGAGATTTTGGCAGGTACAGATGGGATTATATTTGTCTGAATGTATTTTCTTGCTACGTGTTAATCTGCCCTCTTCTGGTATCGAGCTCTCAAGGAGTTCAGATAAGGGCCTATCAGAAACTCCGTTCACACTCTCCTCAGTATACATTGTAAGGAATTCGGCATCCCAACTGGGACACGGATGGAACGAAATGATTTCATTTGAATGTTTGGGAGAAATCACTCTAAAGCAGGAATCATAGCTGGAGAAGTCTGGCTAAGAAAGAAGTCTCTGGAGTATTCCATGGGGGGGCTTAGGGAAGGGGTGATGGATCATTTATAACAGGTTACACCCAACTTCAAGTGAAAATCATTTTGAAGAGTCCCAGCTGGGCTTCCCAGGCCCCTAATGAGAGAGAATGATGAAGCCAGAAGTATGTCCACATGGAAAAGTTTCATTCGGAGGGAGAGGACTCTAAGAGGGTCTAGAGAAAGCAGTTCGGAGTTTCAGAGAAACAAATAGCATTCCACGAGGGTTTAAATCTTGGCCCACTCAAAATGTTAAAAATTTACTCTTTCCCCATGTAAATCAGAGCAATTTTTTAACATATAAAAAATTTAAACTCAAAAGATAAAAAGAAAACCCTTACATAAGAGTTACTAAAATGGTAATAAAAGAGAAGCAATTTCTCCCATAATAGTAATGTTGGTGTAGCAGGTCACACAGCCCTCGAAAAGCATGTCACAGTGTACTTGGCACCCAGAAGGTCTCAGATGAAGTCAGTTTTTTATAGTATGCAGATCAAAGGCAGAGGGAAGAGCACGTGGTCAAGAACAAATCTAAAGGGATGACATGGAACTGGGTAGGAACAGAAAGAAAAGGATAACCCAGAAGGAGGGAAAAGTTATTGGAAAATGTGACAGTCAGGAATTATTGATGAACAGATAAAGTGAACAAGGGATGGGTGGGCATGGTGCATTAAGAATGGATAGCAGCAGACTGAGCTATTCTACTTCAATATGGTTTACTCTTCTGCAATAAAATTGTCTTCAAGCTAGAAAAAATACAACAAACATGGTAAACACGAAACTGAAGCCCAAAAGAGGTGAGCTACTTCAAAAGGTATCTTACTTTTTCATTGAGTTTATAGGGGTGATATTGGTTAACAAAAGCATTTAGGTTTCAAGTATATAACTCATACTGCATCCTGTGTCCATCACCCAAAGTAAAGTGTCTTGTACAAGTAAATCTTTAGGTCCTGAGACATCATACAAAAAGAGAACTTTGCAAGTGCAACTTCTTTAAAAACAGTTTTACTTTGAAATAATGGTAGATTCACAGAAAGGCACAAAGAAATATACTAGGAGGTCCTGGACACAATTCAGCAAGCCTCTCCTGTTTGCAGATAGGATTTTAAAACTACTGACCACACAACCAAAAAACTTGTGTGCAAGCATATGAGCCTAACCAGTGGTTAAGGACAATAGGGGGGTGGAGGCATGTGTGGGGAGGGGTGTAGGATGGGAATGGGGGGATGAGGACAAATATATGAAACTTTAATCAATCAAGAAATTAAAAAAAAAAAAACTACTGACCACACCCTAGCTGGTTTGGCTCAGTGGATAGAGTGACTGCCTGCGACTGAAGAGTCCTAGGTTCAATTCTGGTCAAGGGCACATGCCCGGGCTGTGGGCTCAATCCCCAGTGTGGGGTGTGCAGGAGGCAGACAATCAATCATTCTCTCTCATCATTGATATTTCTCTCTCTCTCCCTCTCCCTTCCTCCCTGAAATCAATAAAATATATTAAAAACAAAACCAAACTACTGACCACATTTTTGAGAATTCATGGAGAATGAGAAGAATGGTACCAGAAGACTGACAGATGGACAAATAGTCTTAGGGTTGTCAAAAGTGGTAGGAAAGTAATTTCTGAAATCTATTGTTTGGTGAGCTTGTAATAGATCTCTTGCTAAATTCTAGGAATGGTTGATCAAGGTCTTGAGTATACAGGAAGCAGTGTTACTGGAATAACATTAAGAACAAGCTGGAACATTCCTTATTTTAGAGAGAATTTCTTGACTGCTAAACTGTGAGACTTTTTGCCTCCAGTATGTCTGTTTTCCCTCCAGCTATTTGAAAAATGCTTTCATTGTTTGTCTGTTGACAAATTGGTCGTAACTGTAGTATATAGTTGGAGGAGCTCATTGCTAGTACTGAGAGATCAATGAATCAGTATCAAAATAGAAGGTATCTGTAACAGCATGTCACAGAGCTTTGGCACTAACTTGAATGACTGAATAAAAACTCAAAAATGACTTTGGCTGTTGGAAGACTAGATTGAAATCACCAAGATAAATTTTGATAATTTTTAGAAGAATTGTGCTATAGAAAGATAGGATGTGATATGTGTATTTTAATAGCAATAATTGTGAAAAGACTTTGGAGATTTGTTGACATCTCAATATGAATGACAAGTGGGGAAAACCAGAGTAATTTTAAGACATGTCTAACACAAGAGACAACAGAGTCACAGAATACTTCACACTATCAAACCTACCTGGAATATTGGGATTCGTTGTAGGTCCTGATTTTAAGAAGGGCACTGACAAGTCATTTCTCATTCAGAGAAAGATGAAGTTCGGGGAACACTCATTTTAAGAAGAGAGCACAAAGCCGCTGGGTTTGTCAAAGCTGTCTTCATATAAGGGGCAGGCTATCATGTGGGAGAAGGATGAGATCCATTCTCTGTAGCCTAAGGTATAGTGACAATGCTAAGATATGGAAGATGCAGTAAATAATCTTAATATAAGGAAAATATTTTACTGGTTAGAAACAGGGGTCAAACACCATATTTCAGTAGGGCAATTGATTTGGGTGATCAAAGCAAAAGGGAGAGATCTGGAAGAAAGACAGGTTTGGGAATCAACAGCCTATAGTTTGAATGAGGTTAACTAGGAAGTGGGTCAAAGCAAACGCTTATTTCCTGGGATGCATTTCATCCCAGAGAGTCTTTCTCCTGACTTCAGAGAGGCCAAATTTTGTTTGTATGTGCAGTTCTCTAGATTATCCGTAATAGTCCACAGTTCCCAAAGATCTCACAGCCTTCAAACTTAAACTTTCCTTATAGGATCAGAAAATAATTTACACTAATAAGAGGATACTTGAGGAGCAAGAGCTTTTTAGGATATAGGAGGGGGAATAAAAAATAAGTCACAGAGGTGCAAGGACAATTGGGCAAGTAAAAGAATTCAATTGAAGGGAATGGTAGGAGTCAGCAGCATTTCAAATGCCATGGAGGGTTATATAAGACAAAAATTATGACATGCCTGGAAGAGGTGCAACCTACATATAGAACAAGGTAGATGTTGTGCAAAGCAATGATACAAGAGCTGTCAGAAAGCCAAGTGGCACACTGATTTCAAATAAATGGTTCAGAAAAGGACTATGAGATTAAACGAAGAAAAGTTTTCATGGAGAGAGCTGAAGGTTTAAGAAAACCCTACAAAGACGGTAGCACATAAGCTAGATCTAGTGTCAAGACACACTGTCTTTTACTCCAACCAAAGTTATTCTTATAATTCTTTAAACTTTCTTCTTATTATGTCTTCTGAGCAAAAGCATATCCTTCACACAAGAAGTATCTGTTTGAAGATGACTATTCAATCACCTCTTAACCTTGTTGCCTCTAGCTTTAAGAATGCACAGTCCTGCCGAAACCGGTTTGGCTCAGTGGATAGAGCGTCAGCCTGCGGCTGAAGGGTCCCAGGTTCGATTACGGTCAAGGGCATGTACCTTGGTTGCAGGCACATCCCCAGTAGGGGGTGTGCAGGAGGCAGCTGATCGATGTTTCTCTCTCATTGATGTTTCTTACTCTCTATCTCCCTTCCTCTCTGTAAAAAATCAATAAAATATATTAAAAATAAAAAAGAATGCACAGTCCTTAAAGAGGAGACCATCTCTAGAGAAGAGCTTCACAGAACATGATTAAGAGTCAGGGTTTGACATAAGGAGAAATAAAGAGCCTCTTCCAGTTTCTGAATAAGAATTATATCATGACCAAAATATTAAGTTTAAACAAGAGCATTTTGAGTCACAAAATTGTATGTAAAGAGGTTGGGCAAAGGCCAAGTGCAAGTCTCTTATGATCAGTCTCAGGGAAGAGCAGTGGAAATAGGAAGAAGGGGTGGACAGAGAAACACTGCAGAGGAAGAATTGCAGAGCTTGGTCATGCACATGGTTCATGATGAATGATGTATCAGAGATTGAACTCTCCTTGACTTCATAATGAACTTAGCAGCCCCAGTCCTTAGACAGATGCAACTTGAAGAAAAGACCACATCAATGGTCACATCTTTTTATTTCATGAAAAGCACAGATGTGTGATAGACATGGAGGGGGAATATGAAAACCAAGGGCACATGCCTCATGGAGTACAGAGCAAAGAAGACCAAAGGTACATCCTACGGATTTTGTGTTCTGCTAACTGTAGTGAAAGAGGAAATGTCTAAAAGAGGCTGAAGTCACTGTTACCAAGTTAGATTCTGGAGGTCCTCTAAGCTTGAATCTGAGCAAAGGAAGCCCAGGACATGGTATGGCAACTCTCTGTCCATACTCTGTATGGGCAAGGGAGGATACAGAAGAGAGAGTAAGGGAATGCTCCACCCTGGCCAAAGTGGACTATGTACCTGATGCAGGTAGCAAATAAAATTGACATTTTTTGAGCCTCTATAAAGTATCAGGCACTTTATATACATTTCTTGTTTACTATAACTCAAGAAGGAAGAATGAGAGATGAGAGAAGTACCTGAGGATCAAGTGAGTACCCAGCTGACTGTCTTGATTGCTAATAGTCCTTATAAAGGCTACTTTCTGGAGTGAAATAGGCAGCCTCCTTGTGCAGGAAGCATGCACCCTCTCTGAGACAAGGAGAATATAACTGTACAAAAAGGTGTAAGATTAGACTTTATAATCAAAGAATATTTTATCGTAGAGTGGGTGGCACCATAAGAGTTCCTGTGGTCTCCTCCTTCTATGAAGGTAAAGTATTATGATTAAATCCCCTTTTATAAGTCATGCAGGCCCAGGTAGAAGGAGACTTGAACTGAGGTGGTGAACTTGTTCTAGGTCCCTAATTCAATGGGTCTCTACAGAAAGTTTGTGAACCCTGAGGACCAGTGGGTCTAGTTCTCACTCTGATTCCTACACCTTGCAGAAATGTTGGATTGATTTCTACTGTAAATGCACAAATTATCAACTTGCATGCATGATATATTTGGCCTCTATTTACTAGTATTTCACCTTTCCCATGCCAGGTGAGGAGACAGGGCAGTTACAGCCCATACTTACTCAGAAAACAAGTGTAAGATTCAGATAATGGCTGGGATCGGGTAAGCCACCTTCTCTCAGGGATGTAGCAATTGAAAATAAAGAGGTTGCTTATGTCCAGAGCCTGCTAGAAAATAAATGTAGGTAACTCCTTTTATACTGAGTGGATGTAGCTGCATTCCCAGGAAACTAATATTTCTTCTCAGGGCTTTTTCTTGAAATCCTTGTGAATATTTGAGGGGAGATCCCTGTAGCGAAAACTACCTCAGTCCCAGGCACAACAGCCTCTGAATTATGTTGCAATTTCCAGTGTGAATGCTATGTTAATGCAGTATCATGGATGACAATGAAAATGCAACCAAGTCAGGAAATTCTAATTTACGACTTCAGCAACCAACAGTCTTAACTTCCCCCACTCTGGTATGCTCAGTGTTTTATGTTGTTGTACTTCCAGTGAAATTTATGCCTTGATGTGCATTGTGAGTGAGTTATGGAAACTCTGGGAACCTTAATTTTGCATTTCCTGACTTCTGTGTGTTCAAAGGGAGAAATTTTCAAAAATCATCTACAAAAATCACACCAAACTGGCCAATGTGTAATTCCCTGTGTCTGAGGAGTGGGAGTGAGGAATTTTCATGGCTGGGACTTCCTGGGTCTATAATTGACAGAAACAGAGGGAGATGGTCAGGGTCGAGGGTTGGGGGGTGGGGGGCGGATTATGCAGCCTTAGGTGGATGCTCAACCCAGGTGACAAGGGCAAGGTAATAGAATCGGAAAAGAACAGGGATTACATGTTGTTATTTGATAGTATTCATTCATTGAGCACCTACTACATACTATGAATTGTTGTATTTCACTTACGTTTTTCATGTTAGTTTTATCTCAATCCTTTTAAGTAGGTTTTATCATCCCAACTACCCACATCAGGACACTGAGTAAAGAAGAAAATGCATAAATTGCTCAAGGTCACCTGAGCAGCAGAGCCAGAATTCACATCTAGTTCTGTTGATTCCAGAATTTATGTTCTAGCCTGGGTTGCCTCTTTAGTTTGCAAGTCCCAAGAAGCAATTCCAGCTCAGTCCTGCTGTTATTGGCGGAAGTGGAGTTCTTGGGGTACCACTGAGAAAAGTATTTCCTGAGGCCCCCACAGGAGGATGAGGTTTTGTGGAAAGTTTAATTGATCATGCAAAATCATGGGGTTTTTCCTCCAAGGTCCCATTTCTGATCCTAATATCATTAACCTTATGACTAAGTTTAAAATTCACTCTTCCAAAAATTACTTCTTGGTATTCCCATAAATGGTCCATTGCCTCTAGCTCTTGAGCTCCCATTGTCTGCTATGTTTCCTATTAAGGCTAACTTTCTTCTAGACAGTGTTCTTGCTCTTGATGACTCCTCAGCTCCTCTCCTTCTCAGTTCCCTAAGTATCTTTGCTCAATGTATCTTCTGTGATTAAAAAGGCAAGGTTATGAAACTGGTGAGAAGGTCACTTGTAATGATGAAAGCAAGACCTTGGGGTCTGAATCACAACCTTGCCCCTTAATATCTGTGTGATAAACAGCGAGTTGTTGAAGTTCCCTTAGACCCAGTTACTCATTTGTTGGATTGGATAGCAATTCCTTCTTTACAGGGATTGGACTGTCCTTGGTAAGCACCCATTGAAAGTTTACCATCCCTAAGGAGGAAAAGTCATAATGTAGATTTCCTGGAAGAAGTATTTTTTTATGTAAAAGAAAATCCAAAAGCTATTAACCAGATTTATTATAAAGGAAAGAGACTGCAGGAAGAAGTATTTTCATAACTGTGGAAATTCTTTGTTTAGTCCATTTTCCTTATCATCAATGAAATAAAAAGTTTATTTTGGTTTTGTACCTTGGTGTATGTGTGTGTGTTTCACTTGAGCTTAAAGTTCCTACTTCGCATCAGAAACAGTGAACTCATTCATCTCTTTCAATAAAAGTGTAGGGAGTACTACTATTGTGTGCCTACTACTCTGTAAAGTGCTGGCTAAAACAAAGTCCCTTGTAGACAAAGCAAAATCACAATAAATGACTGTAATGCACTGTGACAAATGCCACCCTAGTGCCTCCTGTTAGAGTTCATTTTTGTGGCCTCCTGTTCCTGCTTCAGGAAATGGAGGCATTTATGGGAGATGTTCTGAAGGGAATTTCCCCTGGCTCTTCTACATGTCAGAAGGGTACATTGTTTGAAAGTGTCCCTTATTATCGGAAGACAAAGCTATCCAGAAAGCAGCTTGCGGAAGCCTGGGGCAGTTGTAGGGGAGGGAGGGAGGTCAGGATTTCTGTTCTGTTGTAATTAATTGAAGAACCTCAGAAGGTTCCCGAAAGCCAGAGAGACCTGTGCCATGAAGCCAAGGCTAGGCAAGTTTTTGGCTTGTGGTGTTTGTTCTCTCCATATATATGTAGAAACACAGCAAAGATTATTGAATGTACAATGACAAACAGTGCAAGGTAGCGAAGGAAAGACCTCTGTGTAATAGAGGTCTTGTCTGTCCAGCAGTTCTCAACAAGGGCAGTTTTATTTGTTTGTTCGTCTGTTGGTTTTGGTGGCTACAGAGCCCTTTGGGACATAAGATTCCACACCGACACAGCACCTTTACAAGGTACCTCAGCTGAATGCAGTCAAGTATTCAACAGGTGCCGTGAAAACAGCCTCAATAACTGGTATGTCAGGGAATTTGGGGATAGTCACAATCCTGTCTGTGAATATTTCCCTCCATTTTTAGACTCTGTTTCAAACCATGTATCCTGATTTGGTGCTTAGAAATATATGATCTCGCCCTAACCGGTTTGGCTCAGTGGATAGAGCATCAGCCTGCAGACTGAAAGGTCCCAGGTTTGATTCTGGTCAAGGGCATGTACCTTGGTTGCAGGCACATCCCCAGTAGGAGGTGTGCAGGAGGCAGCTGATCTATGTTTCTTTCTCATCGATGTTTCTAATTCTCTATCCCTCTCCCTTCCTCTCTGTAAAAAATCAATCAATAAAATATATTTTTTTAAAAAGAAATATATGATCTCCATATGAATAGCATTAGGTTTTAGTATTCTTCTTTCAGAACTTTAAACACATTTTAAGTGCTGTTTCTTTGTCATCCAATCGCCCTGGTTTTCTGTTGGTTGGTCCTAGGAGGCCCCACATTTCTACTTCAGCTCTCCTGGTCAGAAGGCCCTGGCATTTCCCAACCTGGTGTTGCCATTTGACCCTAGAGACTGGGAGTGGTGTTAGGGTGGGCAAGGGCAGTGCTCTGGATGTCACCTCAGTTTTGCAGCTGTCTTCAATATCCCCCTCCCCGCCCAACAAACACTCCCATGAACAGTCTGGAAGGCACAGGTTAGATGTTCCTATGACCCTAAGTTTCGTCTTCCAGCTGTGAATCTTGTTGGATGCCCTTGAGTAAGTCACTTAACTCCTCTGTGGCTCAGGTTTCCTCAACTGAAAAATGGGGATAAAAACTGTACCAACCTCATAGTATGGCAGTGAGGATTAGATGCATTAATCTAGGTAATTAGAAGTGACTGCACAATAGTGGGTACAATATAAGTATTTGCTATTAATATTACAACTACTATTACTACTATAATTCATTAGTATCAGTATAAGTGCTCATAAATATTCGATGTAACACTCACAGTGACACAGGCCTCTGCGAAAGTCCTAAGAGCACAGGAAAGAAAGGAAAGAAGTGAACGGCAGCAAAGACCAAAGCCTTCCTTCCCCTGTACCATGTAGTGCAGGGTACTGACCAGGTTGGACCGCATGGAGCTGTTGCAGCAGCTCATATCTGTTCTCGAGTCTGTTCTTCTTTTTACTTCTTGTTTGTCTCACCTCGCATGGCTACCCTGCACCCCATCAAGTCACTGGCTGTCACTCTCCACTCTGACTCAGCCAGCAGGCATCTTAAAAATCAACACTGGAAAATCCACAGCCAACCATCACAACCTTATCTGTTGTCTTTGCCCCTCACTCCCTGTGGCACCAGTTTCCTTCCAATGAAATTGTGGGTCTTCGTTGGCATCCTCCTCCTTTATTCCCCCACCAACTCCATAACGAATCATAGCAGCATAAAGCAATTGGGCTTGGAATTGGAGCTTTGACTTTTACCCAAGAAATTATGTATTTCTAAATATTGACCTTCTAAATAGTTCTCCTGTTTGAGTCTAGAGGGTTTGTTCATCTATTTTCTAGCTATTCAGATTACTGCTTCCTTGGGTGATTAAGTGTTTCCCAGGTTGTTTTATTTTACTTAAACTCTAACCTCCTCCTCTAACCTTTGAGTTACTTTGTTCAAGGGATCAGCCAATTTGTGTTTGGTTGTC
This sequence comes from Cnephaeus nilssonii, assembly GCF_951640355.1. Taxonomy (NCBI): domain Eukaryota; kingdom Metazoa; phylum Chordata; class Mammalia; order Chiroptera; family Vespertilionidae; genus Cnephaeus; species Cnephaeus nilssonii. Next base: position 19,339,831 of record NC_137079.1, read on the forward strand.
TAGGGAAAAAATGTCTTATGGTGATTAGATAGAGGCCAACTTGCTTTCAGAAAAATGTAATTGTCTTAAGATACTGGGGCATGCTGACTTCCTTTCTTTGACACAAATATTACACCTTATCTAGACCTACTAATGAGATTAACCTAGAAAACAGACCTGCAATACAGAGAGTTTGTTTTAAACCCTGACATTTTCCCAGTTCTTTAGAAAAATTCTGTGAAATCATTAATTAAAACCCCAGGTGGTGAAAAAGGATGATTTAATAATATTTATTAAATTATCATTTCAGGCCAAAAAACAGAAAGGAAAAAGAGAGAGAGAGAGAGAGATGCCAGCTAGGGGGGAAAAGCAGATTGCAGTCAACAGGGGCTGCCAGTGCCAAGCAAGGTCCATGGTGGCCTCTGACAAGGTGTTTTTCCAGAAGTCACATCATTGGGCAAACCACGGACAAATGCCTGATCACTGTGACTGTTGCCACGGTCCCTGGCCACAGTAGCGCATCAGAAGTGTGTGTGATAAAAATGTGCCTATTGTTAGGAATATGGAAGTTAGAACAGAGGCCATTTGCTGAATGGAAGGTGCACAGAAGAGAAAATTTTGCTCTGATTCTGTCCCAAGGTGCTTAATTTTTGCTTGATCCTCTGCTTTCCAATTATCATACAGAGCCTTCTTCAATTCCAGAAGCCATCACATGTATGCATTTATCACTGTGTAATATGCTATATGTTGTGTCTTATTTATTTTCTGTCCCCCTCTATCAGACTCTAAGCTCAGTGAGGGCAGGCCTGGTTTGTTTCTTTTGCTCACCACTATATCTCCAGTCCCTAAGATAGTGCCTGGCACATAGTAGGTGCTCAATAAATGTATGCTGAGTAAGCATGTGACTCCTTCACAGTTCCTCAAACAAAACACCACTCCCCTAATCTCTAGTAGAATACATAGATGCCACGCCATAGAGGCATATAGGTTTTTATAGATAAAAGGAAGCCTATGTTTCTTAGAATCATGGATCTTTTGAACCTAAAGAAACTGTTACTTTAGCCCAATTCTTTACATTTATTGATAAAGAAGTGGAGGTCCAGAGTATCAGTATTGCCCAGATACATAGCAAATTAACAAAATGACTAGGAGTAGAAATCAGGACTCCTAGTCCACTGTTCTTTTTCCAAACGACCTGTTCCCTCTAATTTCAGTAGATACCTTTTCTCCTTTGGAACAGCAGAGACCTACCTCCTCCATCATGATGGCATAATCGGGACTCAGTGATGCTGAGCCTGCTCTGGGATCCCTTACATGACCTGTATGTTAATCACAGTCCAAGAGAATGTATTCCACACTGTTGAGGCCATTTATTCAGCCTTTGGGTCTTCAGACATAGTCTTCTCTGTCTTCCTCTATCAGGTTCTAGTTCATGCTCCATCTATTCTATGAAGTTTCCCCCTTTGAATCCAGTCCATTTGGATGTTGTATTTCTCTCCTTTGCTGAGATCATCTCAAATGAAACTAATAGAGCAATGCAAATGAGGGGAACTGCTCCGGGCAGGGAAGGAAGGCCCAGAATTGCTACATTTTTTTTTCTATTTTTAAAGAAACAGAAGTATCAGCTGACATTTCCCAGAGCTAAGATTCCCATTGTCACTGGTCTCTTTAAATGTTCATGCCTGCCTTTCAGGAATTAACAGGAAGACTGATCTCCAGGGGCAGAGACCTTGCATCCTGGGTCTCAGTCACCATCTGTCTTGCTTGGGATGTCTTCCCCACTCCATCCATCACATCTACTGCGGACACCCAACTGAGGGGATCCTGCCAGAATGTCGCAGTGAGGAGCACGAGTGAGGTCTCCTCTCACTGTGAGGCTAATGCACAGAGGCCTCCCTGTCCCCTACCTCCTGCAGACCCAGGAGCTGTCCTCAGTCCCACTCTGGAGACCTTTTCCTTCCAGGCTTAGGTCAAGCTGGCTTTCCTGAGTCCCTTGGACAAGGGGCTCTTTTTCTTTCTGCATCCAGGTCTACTTTCCTTTGCTTTCATGTTAGAAGTGCTACTCCATCTGCCTCATTTCTCACCAACTCCATGATCTCTTTCCCTGGGGGCTGCTCTCAGGAAACCCTGGAGGAATCCATTCTGGGGCACAGACTGTTGCCCTCCCATGAGCACCTTCTTGGCCTCACATTGGGCCTTCCCCTTTCCTCTCTTTCATTCGTTCCTGCTTTTAGGCTTTGCCAAGAGCTGATTCTTTTAGCATACTAAGTCTGGATCAAGTTATCACCTATTTCTTCAAACTTCCCTAGATTTGTGGGGCAAATTGCTTTCCTTTCCCCCCGCCCCCCTTTGCAATTTGAAAATGGAGCTGAGAATCTCCAACTCATTGAATTATGACTCGCCTAAGGACATCAGGATAATCATTAGCATGGAAAAATTTGCCTCCATCTCTCCATGAGGAGTTCTTTTTCTCTTATCAGTGAGAAAACTGTACTATGTACACACGCGTCTTTAAAAAAGATCCCTGTTTCTCGGGTAGTCTTGACATCTCAGTCCCTTTGTAGGTACACCTCTGCTGAATGTTGTCCCTGGCAGGCAGAGTTTGTAGTCTGAAGTCTCTGCCTCCTCAACTAGGAAGAAATTCAGTATTTTAAAATAAATCCTAACCTTTTTTTTTTTTTTTTCAGAGAGGAAGGGAGAGGGAGAGAGAGATAGAAACATCAATGATGAGAGAGAATCATTGATTTTCTACCTCCTGCCTGCCCCACACCGGGGATCAAGCCTGCAACCTGGGCATATGCTCCAACCAAGAATCAAACCCTGAACTCCTGGTTCATAGGTCAATGCTCAACCACTGAGCCACACTGGCTGGGCCCCAACCTTTTTATGACTGCCAATACAGATAATATGAAATTGTCATCCTTTTTCTCATTCCCTGGAGCAAACACTAGTTACTTCAATGGTCAGGAAAGCCATTCTATGGCTGAAATGCAGCAAATTTCGATGTGTTGTCAATTAAACACATTGTCAGGTCATAATTACTAAAGACAAGGACCCTGGGTTGGGCTGCATTATGAAGAGCTAGAATACCACGTCAAATGTCCTGGAATTTATCCCAGAGAAAATACATTTACAGAGGAGTGCTAAGTTTCAGAATAAAATTGTGGAGGTAACAGGCTGGAAGATGGGTTTTAAAAAGAGAAGCTGGAATTAGGAAGATTAGTTGTAGCCAATGGAATAGAAATATTACCAAGGAGATAAGAAATATTTCCGAGAGCTGAAGTAAATGCACATCCTAAATTTTTCAGATTCCTCTTTGCTCTGGCCATGCTGTTGCCGCTGAACGTGTCTACAATATTTTATGTGTTCAAGCTCAACCTGTGGCCCAAAATGTAACTCAACGGGTAACTTCTGTATGAGATCTTTCTCTCTCCCATTTATAAGGGTTTTCTCTGACCATAGTACAACTTTAGTAATTGATCTATCAATATTTACTTGGGACTTAACACTTACAACATTGTATTATAGTTATTTGCATACAGATATCATATTCTTGCATGTCCTGATATATTATTTTCCTGAAGGAAAAAGTCAAGTTCAGCATTCTATCCTTTATATCCCCTTGCATAGCATATTACTGACTCTTAATAAATACTAATAGAATGGCCCAGCGGGCACAGCTCTGTGGTTGAGCATTGACCCAGGAACCAAGAGATCACCATTTGATACCCAGTCAGGGCACATGCCCAGATTGTGGACTTGATCTCCAGCCAATTGATGATGTTTCTTTCATTGCTGTTTCTCTCTATCCCTTTCTCTTCTCTCTCTATAAAATCAATAAAATAAAATAAAAATACTAACAGAATGAATATTCTACTTCTCTGAGCAACATTATGCAATTATCTAACACTAACTTTTTTATTGTAAGTAAATATATCGATTACTAACACAATCACTTACATTTAGTATTTTTCTTCACCTTAATTTTTAATACTTACAGATACTCATGCTTATCACAGTGAGATTTTAATCCGACATTGTTCTTAATATGAGCTTGTGTATTATAAGAAGACTAAAGTAAAAACAATCAAAAGATCTGGAAGCCTACAGGCTCTCAATCATGTGTCTTGGCAGTGAGAGCTGCAATATGTTGCCACCTATTAATTAAATCTGTACTCTGGTGAATTAGCCAAGAGAGATAAATTTTTTTTAAACAAACCAAGAAGGATGAGGAGGATAATAAGTCTGGGAAACCACTTGGGTAATCAGAACCTTTGGTGTGGCAACCCCAGGGCCATACCATTTTCCCAGCAGCTGTGAGAGAACTGCAGGGATGCATGGAAGCCAAGAAAAAGCCTACAAATTTTGGCTGGATATTATATTGCTTCATAACAAATTTGTGAATAGTATTGAGCCAAGGGAAGAGTTAATTGTGAGCTTGATCAGAATGAGAGTGTTAGATATGGATAAAATTTTAGAGACCATTTAGATTCTAGGATATTATGAACCCAAATATTACTGCATCAAGATCTCTGGAAATAAGTTGATGGCTATGGGCCTTATCCCTGGAAAAATGCACACGCATACAATATTAGCTTAAGGTTCAGACCTTTTGATTCAGAACACATTTCCTCATTAAAGGCGCGGAAAAAAGAACTAGCAATTTTCTCAAGATGAATAGATAAAGAAGATGCGATACACATATACGCAATAAGATATTACTCTGCCATAAAAAAAAGAATGAAACCGTGTCACTTGTAACAACATGGATGGACCTGGAGGGTATTATGCTAAGTGAAATAAGTCAGAGAGACAAAAACAAATGCTATATAATTTCACTCATATGTGGAATCTAAAAAACAAAACAGACAAACAAAACAGAAACAGGCTCAGAGATACAGAGAACCAAGTGGTGGTTGCCAGAAGGATGGGAATAGGTGAAGCAGGTGAAAGGTACTAGGAAGTAGAAACATTCAGTTACAAAATAAACAACCCCCGGGGAAGTAACAAACAGCATAGAAAATACAGTCAATAATACTATAACTCTGGTGACAGAAGCTAACGAGAGTTATCATGGTGGTCACTTCATAATGTATATAAATATCACATCACTATGCTGTATACCTGAAGCTAATATAGTATTGTAAGTCAATTATACTTCAATTAAAATATCATATCATCCCTGAAAAATACCTCCAGAACTCGAACCCCATTCTTGGGTTTTATCCAACACATTTTCTCTCATGTGTAATGTCCAACAAATAAAGTAATTCATTTTACTTGCACAAAACTCACCCATCCTTTTGCTGTCTAGGAGGGAAACTGAAATAAAAATCTAGTGTCTTTTGTTTCAGGAAACTACCAGGTCCTTTCCCATACACTATTTTACTACTACAGCAACCTGAGATAACATTATTTTTATTTTATATTGAGGAAATGAAGAGTAACAGAGATTAAGCAACTTTCCCAAATTCACACAGATGTAAACTAAGGCCCTGATATGAATCCACAGCTCTTAACTAAATTTTCGTGTTCTTTCGGCTACACCTCCTTAATTTTCATTGGGCAAGCTAACTCTCTGGGAAAGCCTTTTAAATAAGTTGTATTGATACTACTGCTGCAACTATGACTAAGTAGATTTAAACAAATATAAACTTTATGCCAAAAACCTACCAACAGAACTGTTTGGGAATATCTAGATCTGGCCTTCTCTTTCAGCACACTTTTTTCCAGTTGTTCCAATCAAGTTTACCTACCTCTCTGATCTCTATTTAAAACATCAGCCCCAAAGCTGACTACACAGTTAGAAGAACCATTTTGGAAAACCACATGTTAGTATGTGTCAAAGACTTCAAATTTTGCCTACAATTTTCTTTAATAATCCTAGTTCTATCAATTCCTTTTAAGAAAATGATTGCACAACAAATATCAGAAAGTCTACCACAATATATGTCTAAAATTGTTATGAACATCTACCACAATATATGTCTAAAAGTTATGAGACAAACTAAGTATCTAGCAATAGAAAAATATAGCTTATTCAAAAAATATATAGCAGCCCTAACCGGTTTGGCTCAGTGGATAGAGCATCGGCATGCAAACTGAAAGGTCCCATTCCAGTCAAGGGCATGTACCTTGGTTGCTGGCACATCCCCAGTAGGGGGCGTGCTGGAGGCAGCTGATCGATGTTTCTCATCGATGTTTCTGACTCTCTATCCCTCTCCCTTCCTCTCTGTAAAAAAATCAATAAAATATATTTAAAATATATATATATATATAGCATATTCATACAATGTAAAACATGAAGGCATTAGAAATAATGTTGACCAGAGATTTTCAACCATTTTCATCTTATGGCACACATAAACTAATTACTAAAATTCTGCAGCACATGAAAAAATATAATTTTTGCCGATCTGGCAAAAAAAATAGTTATAATTTTGATTCAGTCATACCGGATGGCTATTTCATGTTGGCTGTTGTCATTTTATTTAAATGACCATCTAAGGGAAAAGAGGTCAGTGCCTCTGACTAAATAGTCAGGTATTGCATGTTTTAAAAATCTGGTGGCACTCTGGTTGAAAATCGCTGTTGTAGACATGTACTTATTGGCATGAAAATAGGTTGATGGAATAATATTTAAGCTGAATATGAACATACAGTTCTGTGACTTATTTTTCCAATCTTTGTAAAGTCTACATATCATTATATATTATGAATATATATTTTTACCTTCCATCTTATTGATACATATATCAGTTTTTTCCTTTTTATTTTCTTTTTGACACTGTAGTGGTCCTAATGTCCCTTTTAGGAATCTAGACAGCATCTTCTTTTTTCTTTTTTAAAAAAATATTTTTATTGACTTCAGAGAGGGAAAGAGAGAGAGAGAAACATGAATGATGAGAGAGAATCATTGATCAGCTGCCTCCTGCATGCCCCACACTGGGGATCAAGCCCACAACCCAGGCATGTGCCCCGAATGGGAATTGAATCATGTCCTTCTGGTTCATAGGCCAACACTCAACCACTGAGCCATACCAGCCGGGCAGCATGCTTTTTTCAATTACAGTTTACATTCAATATTATTCTGTATTAGTTTCAGATGTATAGCAAAGTGGTTAAAAATTGTGTACTTTCTGGATTTACAGAATAGTCACAGAGATGTAGATTACAGCACAGTGAATATAGTCAATAATATCGTGATAACTATGTATGAGGCAAGGTGGGTACTTAAAGCATCGCAGAAACCAGGCAACATCTTTACTTTAGATATTTTTCTTCTAAATCTCTCTTCTTTCTCCCAAGTTGGGGAGCGGGGGGGCTCTTTTTTATTTCTTTTCATTTAATGGGAATTTTTCTTACTTGGCATGTTATATTATGCCCACACTAAAGAATAAAACCCTATGATCTAGGTCAGTCATATTTAGTTCTTAAAATAGTATAAAAGAGAGACTGAAACTTAGAAACTGTTTTTCTCACTCAGCAAACCTTGGCTTTCAAGACAATTTCTCTGCTGTGGAATGAAAAATTATATTTTTGAAGTAAAAATCTGAATATTGCCTCTTTGCATTTCTGTTTTAAAATACTAATTTCCTCCAGGTCAGCGGAGGCCTCTGGATAAGTAGGCCATAGAGAAGAAATTGAGAAAACAGAAAACAATAAAAGAATTAAACTTATAGTTTAACCTTTTGCACTCGGATGTCGAGTGTGACTCGACACGGTTAGCAACGGTAGCAGCTCGAGAAAAAAGCAAGCGAGTGCAAAGGGTTAATTTTAAAAAGAAAAGATCTTTATAATGAGTTTTCCCACACCAAAACATGTTATATCTTTTAAATAACCTGGGTTTTCTTATATTTCTAAAAATATATTATTATTGTTTTTATAGACATCTTATACGTTCATTATTATGTTTATTACCAGGTGGTTTATAGTGATGGTTTCTAGTCTAGCTGTAATCTTTTCTTCTTCTTTTTCATTTTAAATTATTGACAGAGTTCAGAAAAGCAACTGAATTTGTAAGCTATTCTTGCATATAAGCTATCTTGTTGAAACCTTTTACCTTTTTAAAACTTTTTCTTGGAGGTAGGGAGGGATTTTTCTCTTACTAGTGTATGACCTAAATATATATAGATGATATTGTCAGCAAATAGTGAGACGCTTATCTCTTCTTTTTGAATATTTATCCTTCTTATTTCATTTTGTGTGTTTTGAATTATTTAGAACTTTCAGGAATATAAGAAAATGTTGACGTACAGCATTGATACAGGCTACCCTTTCTCTCTCTCTCTTCCCCCACTAACTGTGATGTTTCTGGTAGATATCTATTCAAGCTATAGGATTTTCTTTTGTTCTAGTGACTAGCGATTTAATTTTTACAAACCAGGAATGGATCATCTTTCATTGGAATGATCATGCCTTTTCTTCTTTTAATATTTTGATCTAATAAATTATGTGGATTGATTTCCCATTGTTGGAACCTTCTTATATTCTTCAATAAATCTTACTTGGTCACGGGATAGTACTATATTTAATTTGTAAATACTTTAGTATTTTGTATCATAATGTTGGTTAGTGGCACTGGCCTCTAGTTGGGAACCTGTCCATCAATTTCTGTGCTTTGGAACAGCTTATGTAACATAAGAATTATCTCTTCCTGGATGTTTTGGCACAAAATAATGCCAAGGGAGAAAAGCAATTTATAGACCATCGTGTAGAATATAATCTGATTTTGAAAATATAAATATATATGAAAAATCTGGATGAATATATCAAAGATTAATCATATTTTTAAGAAGCTACATTATGGTTGTTTTATTTATTTTTGCTAAACTTATTTTTTGCTTGTCTATGGTGAATGTGAATTTGGGGGGGGGCACTAAATGATATTTTGAGGGAAAACAGGGGCACTAAATGATATACAGATGAAGGAGCATATAGAAAAGCATGTGACTAGAAACCTCTTTGTCCGGCAATATGCTCTCAGGCCCTTTAAACGAGTACACCTTGCACTGCTCTGCCAAACCCTCCTGTTCCCAGGTAACACATCCCTTTTTCTAGAACTTGCTCTCCATATCTGTACCCGCTTCCCAATTTGACCTGGCTTGTTCTAGTCTAGTAGACCTGACACTGATCTGTGAATACTGTCCCCTAATGTTCTCCTGACTTGGGGCATCCTTTGATTATGCAGTGTTCTCCTGTCCCCCTTTCCTCCCCAGGGCTCCACCAACATTACCCATCACTTGCCTCTGGGTTGGGAGCTGACACTTGTTCTGGTAAAGGAACAGGGTTAATAGAGAGTTTCTGGGTTTCCTTTCCACGGACTTCTCTTGGGCTGTGATCCACACACCTACTTTGCTTCATCTGAATGTAAGAAACATGAGGAGTCCACATTGGCTACAGACTGAAATTTGCTTTTATTTTTTACTTGGAAACAACAACAACAAAAAAGGATTTCCCTAAGCAAATCTATAGGCCAGGCATGAAGCAGTTATAGAGTTTCTATTTATGTTCTTTCCAAAGTTTTCTCTTATACTTTAGAGTTAGTGTTCTCAGCAGTTTTCATAGCCACTTAGAAATAACTTAGGGCAGCAAATATCCGCTTCAATGGTCTAAACTAGGTTAGGTATGAACATATTGCAGCTTGGGGAATCTTTGCCATATCTTTTCCTCTGTTCATGGGCTGCGGATACTGCACCATAAGTATTCTCAGAATTGCCAAGTCAGCAAACACACTACCACTGAAGAAAGCTCCTTGGTCAAAACGGTGTTCTCCATCACTCCCCCCTCATAGGATGAATAGAGCTGCCTGCCTGTGTGTGGGAATAGGTCATCTCTTCTCTCTAACGATTCTTCATAATAATTAAGTTTTAGTCTCTGTTCATGCTTCATGTTTAAGGTCCTTCCTCCGAAATATAGCAAACTGGTCTTGATCAAGTGTTCTGTTCCTTAAGACAGTCCTACAGTCTTCCCACTCAAGGTAATTAGTCTTAACTGGATGGGGTTCCACATTGAGTGATGCAACGGCTTAGTGGTTAAGAACACAGACTCTGGAATAAACTGTCTGGGTTCACAATGGACTGCACAAATTTAATCATTGAGCAAATTAATCTTTCTTCGCCCCCTTTCTAATCTGTAAAATTGGGAGAAATAATAGCATGATGCTGTTGGGAACAGTAACTGAGAAAATGAATATAGAGCTCTTAGCAGAGTGCCTGGCTGGTGGCAATTTTTCAATGAATGCTATCTATTATGTTTCAAAGTGTGCCTGCGGCAATATGCAGAAGCAGTGCTCCTGGCTCTGGGACTCACTTCCCACTCATTGTTTTCACTGCCAAAGCACACCCTCCTTGTCTGTTGAGTAATCCCACACAAGGTCTGTACATTCACAGTTTTGCTGTCCATCGCAACTCCCGATGTTAACAACCATGCCGATGACACAGACAAAACATCCTGTCCTCAGAGTTCTTTAGCCTCCTCATCAGCAATGATCTTCTCTTCCACTGGTGCCTTGCTACCCATGCTCAGAGCCGTGTGCCCTTTCTCCTTTCTACTGTGCCCTTAGTTCCACAGCATCTGGACCTCTTCGAATCTTCTCCAATGTCTTGTCCCTATCATTTTTCATCACTAAGCTGCTTCTTTTTTTCTCCTGTCTGTATTCATTCTAGGTTTCGTAACCTTTCATTAGAGTCCTGCCCTTGCCCATCTTATCTTCCATTGCACCTCCTTCTAAAAATGCTAGCTGTTGGATAAATCCAACCTCCAATCTTTACTGCTCAGAAAATAAAGAAAACTGAAAATAACTGGGTTGAATAAATTTCTGCCTAAGGGTGAAGGTGTTACAGATGATCTTGCAACAGGCTTTTCAGGGATATATGTATATCCCCTTAAACAACCCAAGTCCTTATTTCTTGCTGAAACCTAAGCAAAAATGTTGATTTGTGCTTGCTTGTCTATATATTCATAATCTGACTTATTTTTAAAATGTTGCTATGTAAAGTAAGCTGTGCATAATTGACTTCATTTAGAAAGTTGTGCATTTTTGTCATCTTTAGAATTATTGTTTTCCTGTTTAGCTCATTATAGTGGAGAAATGGTGCCCAAACAGTAGAGCAATATTAATACCAACATATATATTCTAGTCATCTAACATGACAGTCTTAGGTTGCTGACTCATTGCATTACTTGGAAATGAATTTGAATCTTGGAAATTTGCAAAGTTCAGTTTCTAATTTTTTAAACCTCTTGGCCTAAAATTCAAAATTTAAATTTCATAAGACTAGACTTGAAAAGGCTTCAGTAGAAGACTGCAATCTAGTACTTAACAATTATTGGGGCAGGGGACGACTGACTACATCATGTTTTTCATAATCACATCTTAGCTCCTCATTCCAAAGGCCATTTTCCAATTCAGAGCATTTCTAATGGGGGAGGAGGGAGAAGAACATATAAGAATTCAAAGCCTTAACTAATATTGTCTAGTGTGTGCCAGTACCTATTTTTTCACTAAATTTTAAAAAAGAACTCGATGTAGCTTTTTGAAAAAGTAATGAAGATAAGGCTCAAGTTCTTCTTTTCTTCATACAACTTGTTTCCAAATTCCAGTCATGATTTTTTTAAAGGCACTCTTCAAACACGGGATGAATGGCTCACTCTGCTCTGAGCTGCAGAATGAGAGCAGGTCAGTGGGAGACCTGTGTTTGGCGGAACGCAAATCAATCCACCTGCCTTTGTTAAGAACATTTATTGTCCGTAAAGTTTATCTTCAGCACTTTCTTTTCTACGTATATCCATCATCTCTGCTTACTTAAGAAATGAAAAGGCTAAAACAATAATCTATTCCAGCTTTTCTCTTTCATAAATATGGTTAGTACTTTTTACAAAAAAGAATTTAATTTGGGATGGTGCCATCATTGCAAGTAAATGCAATGAGAAAGATGGAGATGAAGGGAAAGAGAGAGAGGAGGAGAAATGAGGGTGCAAGAGGGAACAGTTGGCAGGATAGCATCTGCTGTGTGCTTAGCATTATGCTTGGAGTCTTAGAGAGTGTGGGAGAAATAAAGTAAGACGCTTCCCTGCCCGGTAGGTGGCATGTTCATCTTCTGTGGCCACCACGCACAGGCAAGCAATGAGGCCATGCCTCTAAGGATTCTTGTTTTTTTCATCCGTGCCTTTACTGCCCAGTTTCCTGCAGTTTATCCCCACATTCGGTCAAGCCAGGGACTATCAGTGCTTTATTCACAACTGTGTCCCCAGCACCTCACCTGATGGGTGTTCATATATTTGTTTAATTATATACTGATAAATGAAACCACCAAAAGTCTCTGAGTGGAGATTTGCAGTGGGGGGTCAGATAAGCAGATGGGGAATTTAAAAGCGATCTAGGTGTAGACTAAGTCTTAGAGTCTATCAGGATTTCTCAGTTTGAATTAATTTCTGTCCAAGTGTGATGTTTATACAGACTTGAAGGCACTGTTGGTCACTCCAATCTAACGTCATTCTTCACTGCCCTTCGCAGTGGTGTTGAGTGTTGTTTCATAAATATTCAGATTCTTCCCATTTGGGGAGAGGCCATGAGATGAGGTCTAGCTGACGAGTTTAAATGGAAGTGGCATGTGTCACTTGCAAGCAGAACAGTTAACTGGTAAGACCCTCCAGAGCTCTGTGTTTTCTTTAGCCATCGTTACCAAGAATGTTCTCAAGGGTGACCAATCTATCACCCTGGGCCCCTGATGCAGACATTGGCAAACAGAGCGGAGGCCCCGGCTGACCCTCAATGACACATAATATGAGCCAGAAATAAAGCCTTGTTATTCTAAAACTGAGATGTTGGTGCTGTTTTACTGTAAGCTAATGTAGCCTATCTTGATTGACATGCTTCTCCACATGAAATATGTAAGTTGGCCTACCCCACCTGCTCCGACGTCCTCATCCTATTCTTTGTGTTCTCCTCACCTGACTTATGCTTTCCTTCCTCTCCACTTACTGAATTTCTAACCCTTCCTTAAAGACCCAACTTGAGAGAGTCCTACCTCCTTCAAACCATCCCTGACCAGTTTAGTAGTCAGAGCTGGGTCCTTCCTCGCATTCCTGAAGTCCTGATTATAGGTGCTATTTGTTTCTCTTTTATTGCTCTGTATGCTGCTTTTTCAAGTGAGCACATGTTACTTCTCCACTTAAATGCAAATCCCTTGAAACTATCTGAGATCATGCTTATCATTCATTGAAACCCTCAAAACCCCTCTTAACCTGAATGGAATGTATTACCCAGAGCCCAGATTTATTCATTTATTCAGTCCGTCAACAGATATTTAACAAGTGCCTACAGTGTGTTTGGAAGAGACTGGTTAGTTGTTAATCATACCATTTTGCTTTTCCTCCTGTGTACACAGCTAGATCACATCTCTCAGTCTCTCTTATAGTTAGTTACATGTAATCATGTGAATGAGTTCAGGCCAATGAAAGGTTGGTAGAGTGACACTGACTGAGTTCTCTCTTGGCTCATACATAGCTCCTGCTTTAACTATCACTTTCTTCTTTCACTGATTTCTAGGGCATGCTTAGAACACACATGCTAACGATAGCAGAGCCTCCCAGAATGACTGTGTGGAAAAGAGCCACCATGCCTTCCCACCTTCTATCACTTGCACTTTTGAATGAATAAAACTTTTATTTTGATAAGCCATTGAGATTTGGGAATTTAACTTTCATAGCTGCTAGTACTATCTTAATTAATAAAAAGATTTGAGAGTGAGGGATTATCATTTTTAGCATCATGGTCAGGAAGTTCTTATTGAGAAGGTAACATCTGAGCAGACTTGTAATAGCAAGAAAGGAACCCATGTGAATATGTGGAGAAAGAATGGTCAAGGCAGAGGGGATAGCTGTGCAAATGCCCTAAGGCAGAAAGAAGCATGCCTGGCATGGTCACGGGGCAGCAATTAGCTCAGTGTGACTGGAGCCAAGAATGGTAGAAGAAGTAAATGAAATGAGAGGGGAGGGTATTGTCAGATTTTTTTCATGGCTTGAGGCCCTTGTCATACTATTCTAGGCACTGGACCTAGTCTGGTCCCTCGTATGCCCATTATCTTCTTTGTTCAAGCCCATGCTAACGCATATAACTGCTTTTGAATGTCTTATACCAAAGTAACGATAGTATAAATTAACTGTCCTAATTATAATCCTCTGTACCACATTTTAAAATGTCCAATTCCATCTTAATTTTCCTTTGCAGGTATACCAAAATTCATGTGCCCCATGTAGGTTCAGAGGGAGGAGTTGGAACAGCTTGCCAAGCCTTGTAAATCAGGCCATAGGCACAACTAAATCACAGCATTTCTTCAAGAGGGGAGAAGAACTTAAAAGCACCCCATACTTCATGCAAACTCATAGGAGATTGGTGATTGCTGTCAGCTACCAGTGCAATGGGAGGTCAACCTGAAGTGTCTCAATATTTTATTCTACTCTAGAGTTTGTTCTAATAATTGTCTTTTCAGGTGAGCTTCAGGTCAAGAAGATAACTAAATGGCTGTCTTTCATCTCTAAATATAATTAAGCCATGGGGTTTACGAGACATGGCTACCCGTATTAGTATGTTCACTTTCTGTCACCTTAATATTTGATTACCGTAAGGTTAAATAATTTCTTTTACTATAGTAAGAAAATGACCTGTATTAGAAAAATGAATGAGCAAATATCACAAGGGGAATGTTTATAAAAGAAAAAAGGAAAATATCCAGTAAACACATGGAAAATATTTAATTGGCACAGTAATAAAAATGTCCTGGATATACTATGTTTTTAATTTACTAAATTGTTTAAGTTAGAATAAAATAAATCACAAAGGTCCATTTTGATATAGGAAAACTAGCTCTTACATACACTAGTGGTAAAATGTGAACTAGAAAAAAATAAGTAAGAGGAAAATTTGGCAATAAATATTGGAATCCTTAAAAGTATACGTATTTCTTAGCTCTCACAAGAGAGCCTAGAATTAGTAACACCCTTGTGACAACAGCACACTCTGTGCCCAGATCTTGGTTACTAAATACAATTACCCGGTTAAAGGAATTGAGGTTCCTTGGAGAAATGATTGGTTATAGGGCTGAGCATGAAAAAATATAAGATAAGAAGCCTGGAGTTTCTTGTAGTGCCAGAAAGTAAGAAAGGATAAACAAACCAACAAACAAAAAAAAAATAGGAGCCAGACTGAGAAAGTCAAATACTGCATGGCATCACTTATATGTGGAATCTAGGGGGGTGGGGGTGGGGGGGAGTCAAACTCATAGAAAAATTGGTGCACTCTAAATAAATAAGTCTATGATTTAGTAAAAAACAAACAACAACAACAAAAAACCCTTTGACTAAGCAGTATCACTCCTAAGTACTTACCCTGTGGGAACAATTATGACATATGTCAGTGGTTCTCAAACTTTAGCATGCAACAGAATCACCTGGAATGACTCCCACTCCCAGAATCTTATTTAAATCTCTTGCACATCTGGGGTGGGGAAAAGAGGGAGAGTTTGCCTGTATAAGTGGTTCCCACTGCTGCTGCTGCCACTGGTCTTCAAACCACAGGTTGAGAAGCACTGACATATGCAGACATTGACTACAAGGATATTTATTGTTGTAATTATCTCTTAGATTATATACTTTTTCTTTATTATCTTTTTCTTATGAATGTCTTCTAATATTTTAGAAAATGTTTTTGAAAGTTTCAAATGCTTCTATAATATGTATGTGTTGCTTTTGTAATAAGAAAAATATAATTTTAAGTTAAAAGGCAGCTCTTTTTCACATGATATGCTTAATACTGATATGAGATATTATAATAAGGGCAGATTGGTGCACAAGAAATGCTATTGGTGATTGCATTTTAAGACTTAATATTCAATCTATTAAAGTAAAAAATTGAAGAGTCTAAGTTTTCCCTTAAGCTTAAAGTCAACCTATAAATAATGTTATTATAGTTACTAGTATATCTAGTAACATTTAACAGTCACTTCCAAGGGAACTTTGATTAATATTATTACATTTTCCCAAATATTCTGCCCCATTTACAAATCTGACTAAAGTCTTTTAAAAATCTTAAACTTCTCTTACAAATGTATTGTAATATATTCTATTTTTACATATTTTAAATAAATGTTCAATAAGCAAAACTTTCCCAGAAACTTGGACATTGTATGTAAATCTATTAAATTAGACTTTAAAAATATAGAGTATCTCAAGATCTTTAAACATTATAATATTGTTTACAAACTTAGCTCAAAACCCATACTTTTCAACTTAAAATTCCAAGTCTAAAATCAGTGATTTAGTTACATGTTTTACATTTTACTCCAAAGGCTAAGCTTTGAGAATTTCAAAATGTCAAGTTCTTTTAAATATGACAATCATTTTAAATGCCAAAAAAGGAAGATCATTCCTAAACCTAACATAAATAATCAGTTCTGTGGATCTAATTTATGTTTTTATATATGTACTATTATGAGCTGAATTATGTCACCCCCAAATTTATATGTTGATCTAACCCCCAGTATTTCAAAATGTAATATTATTTGAAGATGGGGTCTTTACAGAGGTGATTAAGTTAAATGGGGGAGGGGAGGGGTGATATAATAAGAAGGCAGAGAGAATGCACTTTGAAGACCAAGTTGACTTTCACAAGTTGGGGAAGTGTTCATAGGGATCTAGTCAATTTGGCTCAGTGGATAGAGCATTGGCCTGCAGACCAAAGGGTCCCGGGTTCGATTCTGGTAAAGGGCACGTACCTCAGTTGTAGGCTCCTCCCTGGCCAGGACCTGGTTAGTGCACATGCAGGAGGCAACCCATCGACATGTTTCTCTCACATGAATATTTCTCTCTCTTTCCTTCTCTCTTCCACTCTCTTTAAGCATCAATGGAAAAATATCCTCGGGTGAGGATAAAAAACAAACAAAAAACCCCACCACATTTCTTTGGGATAAGTGACAGTGTCTAGTAGAGTCCACTGTTAGCATGTTCATAATCCCTGAGTAACTGGGCAAGAGAGTTAGTTTCTCTGGCCATTAGTTGCCTTATTCATAAAATGAGGATAATAATTTTAGCAAACAGTGCATCTCTCCAACTCACCCCTTATCACTGTAGAGCTCACTATTCCTGAGGACTTAAGAATTTAAGCACCTTCAACTCTTTGCTTGAGGGCTTTCGGTGGCTCCCAGAAATAGCCTTCAGCTAATAACTAATGGGAGTTAGAGGGCAGACCCCCAGCTAGCTCACCCAACCTCTGAGATGTGCTCTATGCCATTTCCCAGAAACCCCCATGGATTGAGCCTCAGTTGCCCCCAGTAGTAATCTGCTCATCAATGTACCCTTTATTGGCTTCCTTTCCTTCTCTGTTTCACTTCTCCACTTCCCTAAGGATCCTTCCCAGAATTACCTCCCAAAGAAACTACATGCACTCAAATTCTTGATTCAAGGTCGGCATCTCAGAGAATCCAATCTAAGACAGTAAGGTACCATTTATAAGTTGAGAAAACTAAACATGGATTTGGGGGGGAGAGGATAGTTTCCTATGTGTAGTGGACTTGGAGTCAGAAAACATGAATTGTAATTAGATGAATAAACTTAGAAAATGAACTTCTTTGGCCCTGGCCAGGTGGCTCAGTTAGTTGGAGCATCATCCCACACACCAGTAAAGGCCAAGGGTTAGATTCCTGGTCAGGGCACATACCTAGGTTGTGGGTTCCATCCCTAGTGTGGCCCATACAGTTGGCAACTGATTGATGTTTCTCTCTTACATCAATGTTTCCCTCTTTCTCTCTCCCCTTCCTCTCTCTATAAAACCAATAAAAACATATCCTCAGATGAGGATTTATAAAAGAGAGAAAATGAACTTCTTTGAATTTCAATATCCTGCTTTACAAAAAAGAGATAATTGATAATTAAATGGGATAGCCATGCCAAAGTGTCCAGTACATAGTAGATACTCAAGAAATACTAATTATCTTCTTCATTCATATCCTCATGTTATTAATACATAGTTGGAAAGACAATGCAATGCCAAAGAGAGATCAAAGTCTTTCTGTCAGTCTGGCTTAAAAATGACTCCAATTCTGGCCTCAGCATATGATCAGGACCAGGTACTCGATTAAAAAAAAAAATAGTAGCTTTTCCCCTTCTGCCAAAACTAGGAGTATAAAGGCCTTTGTACTAAAGAAATGAGATTTTACCCTGACAAACATATGTCCAGATGGTTATGATGTAATCAGGATTATAATGTGGATTTAAAATATTGTGTACCATTGCTCCCACCCATCACTCTTAACCCCCTCTCCAATTAAAAGCTCAATTATGTTAAAATTATAGGAAATTTATATATAAAATATTGGAACATAAATCTATTGTTGTCAATTAGTACAAATTTGAATCTTAGCCTCCATAGGTCAGTCTTTTAAAACAGATTTGTCAAGTAACTTGCATCTGAATGGTCAGTCAACTGTATTTGATCATGTGGAACCAGTCATAGGCATATTGTGCACACAAGCATGCACACACAGACACACAAGTACTCTTTACTTATTTAGCATGTGCATGATTGTTACTCAGTTTTTGTCTGTCACTTTAGCGCCAAAGAATCAAAGAACTTTGGCCAAAACTTAATTGTATTGTTTACTTATCCCCACTGGGGACAGAAATATTATTAATCCTGAATTTTAAAATGGTCCAATTACTGAGATTTGTGATTCTCCCCTTAATTTTTGTAGTGAATTCTCAACACTTAAGGCCCTCTCCAATGTAAATCCTTTTGTGAAGACTTCTTTCACTCCCCAGGTAGGTGGCTACCATCCTCAGACCTAGAGGACTTTATTACTGTTGATACAGTCTTTCTTACCTGTGAGGTTGTAATTTATGGGCTTCTTTTGGAACAGTAAGTCCTTTCAGTGTTATATTCATATTGGGGTTTGTTTTTGTTTTTGGTGTTTTAATTTATTTATTTTTATTGTTGATGGTATTACAGATGTCTCCCCGTTTCTCCTTTTCCCCTTCTATACACCTCCATCCCATCCCAGGCCTTCACCACACTATTGTCTGTGTCCATGGGCTATACATTCACTGAGTGGCCAGATTATTATTATCTCTGAACGCATAATAATCTGGCCACTCAGTGTGTGTATATATATATTAGAGGACTGGTGCATAAATTCGTGTATGGGTGGGGTCCAGCCAGCCTGGCCAGGGGGAGGGGACATGGGCAGTTGGCCAGCCTGCCTGCTGGTCAAACTCCTGGTTGAGGGGACAATTTGCATATTAGCCTTTTATTATATAGGATATACACTGAGTGGCCAGATTATTATGCGTTCAGAGATCATAATAATCTGGCCACTCAGTGTATATACATATAAATTCTTTGTTTAACCTCTTCCCTTCCCCCTCCCCTCTGAGAACTGTCATTCTGTTCCATGCACCCATGCCTCTGGATCTATTTTGTTCTTAGTTTATTTTGTTCATTAGATTCCACATATAAATGAGATCATGTGATATTTATCTTTCTTTGGCTTATTTTGCTTAGCATAATAATATCCAGGTCCATCCAAGCTGTTGCAAAGGGTAAGAGAGCTTTTTTTTTAAGGATTGTATTCATGTCTTAGTTCACTTTTGTCTCTCAAGTGCTGTTATAGTGTCTGGTATATAGTAAGTGTGCAATAACAGTTTATGATTAAGACAAATATTCTCCTATGCTCTTTTATGGTCTTCCCAATTTTCTAGCAAGGGAGAGTCTTATTGAGACTATTCACTTTACAAAATCCTCATGTTTAAGGATTTTGGTATTGGAACTTTTGTTTTTCTTAATAAAATAAAAAAGAGAAACAACACAATATTCACTGGTAAAAGTTGCTGATGGCCAGTGTCTAAAATTAGCCAAGTATCAACTTTGTACAGTGTCTCCTACTTTCTGGCTAGTATTTAAAGGTCGACCAGATGCTTATGCACCAATATGGGTGCATGCATGCTCTTAACACTTTCTAAAGTTAAGCTAGACATGGAGCATGAGAAGCTGTGTTTTTTCCTTGTAATTTTCCTAAGGATGGCCATCTCAAGATATGTGTCCTGTTTGTTATGTTTTCACAAACTCATATGATTTGGAATTTGAAGGCAAACTGTGGCTGAATTACCTTATCAGAGATGAAGACTGTAATGATAGATATGAGAGTCTATTGAGCAGAATCGTGTGGTGAAAATGTGTGGGCAAATGCAATTCTGATACCTAGCAGTCCTGTTACAGTGCAAGCCATTTAACAGTCACAAATGACTTACCCATAATGCAGACAGCATTCCCAGAGTAGTCCATTTCCATTCCTAAAGGGAAGTACAAAGGATAAGTTAGCTCCTACAAGGAAGAGAACAGAAATAACTCCTTAAACACTTTTCTTAAAACCCTTAACTTGACTGCCTCCATCTCAGGTAAGCTGTGTTATTTGTTGCCTTTAATGCTGATGATTTGCATTCACGCAGTAAGAACACATAATTACTTTACACATATTCTCTTTAAAACACTGCTGCTGTGAAATAAAAGAATAGTTAATTGCACTTTGTTCATATTCCTATGCAGCGATCATAAGTTATTGAGTTAGACTTACCTGGAAAGTACAGTGATTGAATAATATTCAAGACAGATAAAAATAACTACAAAATAATGCAGTTCATTTTCTTGACAAACATTCTAGAAATTCTGAATCACGAACTAAAATACAAATTAAATACCCTCGTTTGCATGCTGCTGCCACTTTCAGAACTGAGATTTGGATAGTCTCAGTGGCGGAAGTGCTTCACTCATCCTTTGGCGTTTTAGAAATCGCCAGAAGATATCCAGAGCCAAGTCAGTCCAGTGACGACAGTGGACAGTCTCACTGCCCATCAGAGGATAGGGTAAAAAACAGAACAGTGATTTATTTTTATTTATACATTCTAATTTGGCTTTCTGAAAATGTATGTGTCTAGAAATGTTTTAAAATATAGCAGCATCACTAAAAATAATAATAATAATATAGCCTCTCAAGATGCATATGTTAAGTCAGCATTTAAATATGCAGGTTTGGGTATATTTTCTCTTAAGAATCCCTGACCTTCTAGCTCTTGCTTACCCTGCCACCACCAATGATAATTTTCTCCCAATGCTCCTGTACCCATGAAAGAATTACTGGCTTTGCATATCCTTGTTAGTGCTCCCTGCTCTAGGAAGACAGTGCACCCTCTGTCTTGCCTAATTAACTACTTATTTCTCACATCACACTCTGCATGGCTATCTAGTAGGGACTCAGAGGCCAACTAAGGAATGGACCTGCCAAGAAGGGTGTCTAGGATGCCAATCTATATGGGGCAACACACATTACTGGGTGATCGAACATTTCTGAACATAAAATTATAATTGCCCAAATTCCTCTTCCTAATAATAATGAATGCCCTAATAATAAAATACTCATATGAAGCCCAATCAGTGACCTGCACTGTTCTAGATAGATTAACTATATTAACTTCTTTAAAACTCCCAGCACCCTTATGATGTAGGTACTAGTATTACTCCCATTTTACAGGTAAGGAAACTGAAACGCAGAGATTTTAAATAACTGTCCAAAGTCCACAGCTAGGAAGTGGCAAAGCTGTTATCTCATACTAGAGGCCTGGTGCATGAATTTGTGCCCATCGGGCTAGGCCGGCAGTGGGGAGGGGCCCAGGTGGTTGGCTGGCTGGCCCTGCCCCTGGTCGGGGTGTTGGGGGCTGATCGGGGCCCAGATCAGGCTGGTTGGCTGCTGCAGTGCGCATCATAGCCACCGGTCATTTCGCTGTCCTGGTTGCTGGGCTTTTATATATATGGTGGAAAGGTAGGTGTTAGGACAAATACTTCAGAGGCCTCTTAGAAAAGTCCTTGAGAGCCCCCTCCCCCAGGTTTACGCTCCAGATACATAAAATGTTCATTGGACACCTTAATAAGGACTGGTCAGGGATTTTGCTTGGCTGAGTGTGTAAAGTCTGGGCCCAGAACTGCCTGTGTTAGACAAGGAGGGGAGTGTGAGGGTCCTTCTCTGTCTTTCCCCCAGGCAGCTCTCCACCTGTCCTCCAAATAAATGTGAACAAATGATCCAAGAATCCAAGTTTGAAGGGGCAAGTGTATTAGCCTACTCAAGGTGTTAAATTATTAGCCGGCATGCAGAGCCTATACATCTTTGTCAGCGGCTGCTCAGGTTGAGTATATTTTAATGGAATGGGGCTCCTAAAGTAATTTTAAAAGAGAAAGAAAAGAAAGAGGGTAGAAGGCTTAGAGTAAAAGCGATGCAGTCGCTAACATCCTGTTCTGAAGATAGGACAGGGTCCGGCTCCCTAATCCCAGGAAAACTCATGCCAAGAGACTGTGTCATGGACTTTATTTGCATGTTTTGTTTTGTTTTGTTGGGAAAGAACCAGGGCTGTTGCTTTATTGTCTTATGCCACAGGGTTGCTGCTGAAGCACTGGAATATTTTCCCTCTTTTAGTAATTTATAAGTTCTTCACATGGAGATTCTCACAGAAGTTTGTATGCTTGTAGCTAAGCCATCATTAGGCAAGAGAATATAGATATGGAATTTACTGTTCAGAAGAGCCTGTCTAGCCTGCACTCAAGCACTTGACTCATGGACATCCATCAACAGACTTTCAGAGATGCACCAAGAAATGTGCTACATCAGGTTGTCTGCCATCAATCTCAGTTCCTTTCAATTATCCTGCTTTTTTGCATAAAAAAGCACTTTATTTTCTCTTTCTTCCTTTTTTTGATCTTAAAGGAGGAGAGAGAGAAACATCAATGTGAGAGAGAAACATTGATCAGCTGCCTCCCTTATGTGCTCTGATAGGAATCAAACCTGCAACCTTTTGGTGCATGTGACAATGCCCAACCAACTGAGCCACACCTATTTCTTAAGGTTCTGTTTCTGTTCACAAAACAATCATGAATACCAGTTGACTTTTTAATATATCCTATGGCATACATTTCCAAGCTTCTGTCAAAGGCACTACCATGTTTTCTTTGTTCCCAAGCTTAACTTTGATCCCTAACCAGACAAATGTTGGTTGCTCCCATCAACGTCAAGTTATGCATAGATGAGGTTACCAATTAGGTAGTATGATTTCAGGCAGGTCAGGTAAGGGTTTCAGTCCCCAGATATTTCTCATCTGCACTTGCACAGCCTGCTATTTCATTATTAGCATTTCTTCCTTCAGTTTCAGATTTTGATGCTGTTAAGGGTTGCTCCTTCCCTAAGAGATATGCCTTTAAAAATGATAAAAATTTGCATTTCAGTGTGAAGAATTCTTCCAAGGGCAGGTAAAATAGATCAAGATCCAGTGAAAATGAGGGCCTTGAGGTAAATGAAAAAGGGCAGTGTGTGTGTCTGTGTGTGTGTTTATGTGGCATCAGATTTTCTAAAACAATACAAAACCAAACCAATTTATTTTCCAACCTACACAAATTCAAGGACGATTACTTTCAGGAAAAGAATTCATGTAAACCAAGGTAAACCATATTGCTCTGTTATTTATGTTTAGAGGGAGGAGTGTTCAGCAGAGAGCTGTGATCTGTTATCTGACTGTGTCTAGTAATCAGACAGCCTGTATTGTCAAGGATTATATTGAATTTCAAATATTCTGCCACATTTTCCCTACAAATACACTCAGACCTATGGAACTATGTGTCCAGATGTCCAGATTGTTGGCCTAGAATATGTGGAAAATGCCAAGCCTACACCTAGGATAACCCTTGTAGCTGGATTACCTCCTCAGGAAGGCACACCATAAGTAGAAGTGTGCCTGGTGATTCTGGAGTCAGAGTAAAAGAAATGTTATCTCCGAGAATACAATCCAACTTCTGTCTTTTATTCTCTGCTTTCTCTCCTAGAAAAGAGTTCTATGAACCTTGTACCATGCTGTTTCCTAAAATCAAATTCCTTTGTCCTTTACCTTTATCAAGAATCATGTTCCTGAAAAGCCTGAGAGTCATTCCTATGCTGTAATCAATATTGTTCCCAGTCAGGGCACATGCCTGGAGTTGCAGGCTCGATCCCTAGTAGGGGACATGCAGGAGGCAATGATTGATGTTTCTCTCTCATTTATGTTTCTCTCTCTCCTTTCTCCCTTCTTCTCTTTGAAAATCTACTTAAATTAAAAAAAAAACACCAGTCTCTCCTTCCTGAAACTTTGCTGGGTTTACTCTATCTATAATTCACAATAGGTATAACATTTTGCATTCACAAAGGCAGGTGTGCAAAGATGTGATTTTTTAAAGCCAAGCTTAATGTACCTTGTAAGTGCCCATTTACACCAGGTAGGCAAAAACTTAATCTTACCAATTCAGAGTCATTAACTCACTTCCAGTTAAAAAATGCATCTTTCTGTGCCCACTGAATCAATCCTAAAGTTTCTCTACATTTCTGCCTTTGTCCCTGGATGTTATAAACATTTCAAGGTGGCCGACTTATTCTGACTTCTTGTCCTGGGATCAGCTGAGGGCCTTCTGGCCCACCTGCTACATCGTGTCCTCTTTGACCATCACTGAGGTAGAGCGGATGTCACCTGGTCTTGGGCATCTATTTCTGGCCCTGCTACATCTGCTGCATTTGGTTATTGAGATGCCGGCCCGGATCCCAGATGGCATTCTGCATCACCTAAGCCCAACAGAAAGGGATTTCTATGCTCCTCCTTGGGGGTTGGGGAATTCTTAGCCCCATCAATGACTTTTCCACATCACACCGGGGTGCTCACATTGACGCCCTGTATCCCCAGGGCCTCCCTCAGCTTCTGTTAGACTTGGCTGTCTTCTCCAAAGCCAGCACTTCCCCAGGCTACCCTGAGAAGCCAGGCAATGTGCCTTCCCTTCTGGGACCTAGGGTCTCCATCAACAATCCTTCTTCCGTTGTGGATTCATCCTAAGGCACCAACCAGGAATTCCTGACCCCCTATGCTCCTGCCTGCTTTGGATGAACCTTTGTGTCTTGGTGGCAGGAGAGTGCTCCTCTTGGATCATTGCTCATAGTTCCTTCTCTACGGTTCATGACGTAAGTTCTCTACTATGAGTCCTCCCTGTCAACCATTTGGAGCTTAAAACCCTTTTTTTTTTTTTCAAAAATTCCAGCTCATGTTGTAGAAAGACTTGTATTAGAGCTATTTCAGCTATTTTGAAAAATGTTTGATTTGGTGTTGGGAATTCAGTAATAATTACTTTGTTTCTGGCTCATTTTGACTTCCCCTGGGGATGGTACCTATGGAAGAGTTTTGGTTTCCTTGGGGGTTTCCAGTAGGCAAAACTTCCCCTTTCCTCCTCACCTTCATGTCTTTTTCCAACATTCATTTCCATAAAATAGACCATTTTGTCATCCTTTTTGCATGCATTGCTTTCAACATGTATTTAATTTTCAAGGTCACCTAATGTACGGATTGTAACCCTGTGAAAGACAAACTACACTGGATGATTAAGGAGATGATTTGATTCAGACCATTGCACTAGGAGAGCATTCATTAATGAAGACGGTCTCAAGAGCAGGAAGAAAACCAGGGATTTATAGAGACAAGTAAACGAGCCTTATGGGATTGAAGGATAGGGTGGAGGGCAGGATGGTCCTTTGTGCTCAGCCATTTTAGAGCGTAAAGGGTGGCGCATTAAAGTTCAACACTGTCAGTCCCTCTTTTTGTTTCAGAAGAATAACATTCTTCTTCATTCTATCAAATTACTCAGAAGGTTTAAAAAACGCCTTTTACATTCTTATAGTAAAGCAGATAAATGTAAACATAAGCTCTTTGAAAATCTTATTAATAAACCTATCCATCCTTAGCTAGCTCTGACCATGGTAAATAAAATTCTTTTTCCACGAGCTTTCTATATCCATTCAGGGTTTGTCCTACAGGATTTGTCCTACCAGTCATTCTACCTTAGATAAAAATTGCTATATTTTTCATTAGCAAAAACACATCCTGTAGATGTTGCATGCAAAGTTGTACCTCCCTGCTACGACTGCTCCTGGTAGAGTCTCACTCACACCCACGACTTGACCGCAGTAATTCTCATCTCACTGAGAAAACTAAGAGGAAGATCAGTGTGAACTGTCACACACCAATACTTTTTAACAGACAAGCTGAGCTCCATGAATATACACCTCATAACTTCCTATAGCCATACACAATCTCAAAGTGATAAAAATGAACATGTTCATTGACTCAAATATATACTGAGTCCCTGTAACAGATAATACCAGAGGCAAAAGTGCATAAACTTAAAATCATGCTTATATACTAATGTTTCAGTATTTCATCTTATCCTATATAGTAAAAGCCTAATATGCTAGGTAACCAGTCATCCGGTCATCTGTTCAATCAATCAAAGTGTAATATGCTAAGGCTGCTCAACCACTCACTGGGGCAGACAGTTAGACCAGTCGCTATGATGTGCACTGACCAGCAGGGGGCATACGCCTCAACTGGTAGGTTAGCTTGCTGCTGGGGTCCGGCTGATCAGGACTGAGCGAGATGGGCCAGACATACCCTGGAGCCCTCCCGCCCTCCCTCCCTGGCTGGCCAACCTCCCACGTTCCTCCTTGGCCCCAATCATGCACCAGTGGGGTCCCTGGTCCTGGCCTGCACCCTCTTGCAATCCAGGACCCCTCAGAGGATGTCGGAGAGCCAGTTTCAGCCTGATCCCACAGGCCAAGCCGAGGGACCCCACTGGTGCACAAATTTGTGCACCAAGCCTCTAGTGTTTAAATAACCAATTAAAATGTTAACTCTAGTGTAAATCTAAGGTTTTAAGTTTCCTAAAGATCTTAGAAATTGTCTTTCTGCTGTCATACTATAAAACATTATTATTAAAATAAAGTTTGTTATTATAATAACTTCATTTGGTTAAACACAAATTTATATTTTTAATAATTTTAGACATCGTCTTAAACATATTATCTTAATCAATCAGTAAACCTGTATTAGTTCATGCAGAGCATTCCTAAATAGAATAAAAACCTATGTGTGTATTATTCTTAACCCTAATAAATCAGAGACACATTATGTTTTTATTAAACCAAAAATATTAACTAGTCTTGCTGCCAAAGCTTCATCTAAATTATGTGAATTTGACTTTCTAAAACATATCCAAATTAGTTTCTATAAACATAATTTTTAAGTCTAGCACACAGAAAGTATTTAAGATTCAATTTCCTTAATTTCTGGGAATTATAGAAATATTCAATTTATGTAAGTGCTAATTTATCATTAAACCATCAGAATAGAACTCCTTTAAGAAATTTTGTAATCTAATTTAGTAATACCATCTTGAGGTAAAGAAATATTACACACTCATACAATGAGAGGCAAAGCCTTTCCAAATTAGATTCATAATCATGGGGGCATGGAGAGACCTTATAACTTCAATTCTAAAATTACAGCCTTGCATCAAGCATAAACACCTAATTACAAAACTCACTGGTCCATTTCAAAGAGCTGTTCTCTTCACAGTGGGTCGGAATCGTTCATTTATTTGAACTTGATATAGGCAGGCAAACAAGTAAACAGAAAAGATTACCACGTGAGCCAGATTCTCTGTTGTCTCACACTGCAGAGAAAGATCTCTGTAAACCCTTCACAGAGATCACCGATTGGTCAGACCTTGAAACCAAAAGAAGCCAGAACCAGAAACCAAGTGAATACTAAGGAGGAAGCAAAGGAAAATCTTTGCCATGCTGCCAGTAGGCAAGGTTCAGAGCAGGCATGCGTAGTCAGACTCATTGCTGGGGCCCCAGACCTCAGTCAGGAATGAAGCTTAATGAGCTCCCAGCGCCTCGTGTCCTGGGTGAAGGATCTGAAATAGGGTGTGAGCCCATTTAAGACACTGCACCTGAACTGTGAAAGACAAATGCACTATATAATCAAGGAGATGGTTGTATTTAGGCTATTGCCATAAGGATAACACTCATTAATGAGGAACATCTCAAAGATGAGCCAGGAAATCTGGGGTTTATAGAGATAAGTAAATGAAGAGTCATGATGGACAGGAAGTCTTATATTTTCATGGGAGAGAATATCTTTAGCTTGGAATATGCAAGTACAGTGTGGTCCTTTGTAGTCAGCCACTCCCAGAGTGTAAAGCAGTGGGGAAATTTCTTGACTGTCAAAGCGCAGGACTCAAATAAAGTTCAGCATTGTCACCTTCTCACTTCTAGTAGATCTCAACTGGTATGGGGGTTTCCAGATATGGGAAGGTATGAGAAGGTAGAGCTGTATAATCTGGAAATCTTATTCAGGTGATTTTGATTACTTTACCTCCCAAGTAAAAATCTCTTATACTGTAATTTCCTTAAGGTCAGCAGTTATATGGCATATACCTTTGTGACATTAGGGGAAGTTATTTAATTTATCTCAGAAACTCTCAAATATACTGAATACATATATATGCTAGTCTCTAGCCACACATGGCTATTGAGTACTTGGAAAGCAGTTAATCCAAATTGAGATATGCTATAAGTATGAACTACACACTGATTTTAAAGAGTTGGTATTAAGATAGGAAGTAAAAATATACCATTAACACTGTTTTGATGTTGATTACTTGTTGAAATTATATTTTATATATATTTCATAATTTAAAATATCCTAATATATAAAAACCCTGGGTCCATCACATCTGCAACGACCGGCAAGCTTGACCAACCCTAAGTCAGTCCTGCAGTCAGCACTGGGTTGCCATGGCGACCCAGCACTGACTGCTATGGCTGCAGGCACGATGACCCAGCATTGACTGCTGAGGGGGCTGCGAATCAGACCCAGAGAGAGGCCTGAAGAAAGAAGCAGGATCTGATCCATAGCCTCTGTGGTAGCTGTTGATCAGCGCATGCCTCTCTCTTTAGCTCTGGGCCTGGTCAGCAGCCGCGCCTCCATTTCTCTCTAGGCCCCCATTGGGGCTGCTGATCAGCCCTGACTTTCTGATCAGGCCCCATTGATAGGCCCAGAAACACTGACTGGCATAGAAACTGACCAATCAGAACCAAATCTGAGTCAACAGTGAGGAACCAATGGCTGCCTAGGAGGCAAAGCTTTTGACACTGACTGGCATAGAAACCGACCAATCAGAACTAAATTGGCCGGCAGAGGAGGGCAGTTGGGGGTGAGATCAGGCTGGCAGGGGAGGACAGTTGGGGGTGAGATCAGGCCAGCAGGGGTGGGCAGTTGGGGGCGAGTGGGCCGGCAGGGGAGGGCAATTGGGAGTGATCGGGCCAGCAGGGGAGAAGTTAGGTGTTAATCAGGATGGCAGGGGAGCGGATAGGGGGTGATCAGGCTGGCAGGCAGAAGCAGTTAGGGGCAATCAGGCAGGCAGGCAGGCGAGCAGTTAGGAGCCAGCAGTCCCAGATTGTGAGAGGGATGTCTGACTGCCAGTTTAGGCCTGATCCCTGAGGCAGTCAGGCATCCCCCGAGGGGTCCCAGATTGGAGAGGGTGCAGGCTGGGCTGATGGACACCCCCCCCTCCAGTGCACAAATTTTGTACACCACGCCTCTAGTATTATTAAAATTAAATCAACCAGTTTTGTTTTACTTTTTAAAGTGTGGCTATTAGACATTTAAAGCTACATATGTGGCTCACTCTGGATTTCTAGTGGACAGTGCTATAGAGTTTTACATCTCAGATTCAGCCTACTGTTTACTCATAGGGGAAAGGGAAGAAGGTAGTACTTGAGATGATATTTGTTTCAGTAAAATTTAAAAAGTATTAATAAAATATAGACAAAACAAATTATATTTGTTTCATTAAATTTAAGTGTATAAAAGAAATATAGACTAAGAAAAAAATGTTGACAGTTGCTAATTCTGAAGAATAAGAGTAGAGATAATTGTTATATCAAGTTGTATCTTTCTAATTCCCCAAGAGAAAAAAAAATGAGTTTTTGGACTAAACAGTCTGCAAAACTTGCATAGCCTTCATTTCCATATTTGACTAGATAAAATGAATTGTGCCCTGGAGTTTATTGAAAACTAACTATGTTGCCTTAGATAAGTCACCCACTTTTTCTTTCTCATTTTTCTTTTCTATAAAATGAGTGGTTGTGGAGGATCTTTGAGATCTCTTCAGCTCTCAAAGAAACCTGATTTGTCCTTTATGTATCATTTCATGGTCCTAGTATGGCAAATGTGTAATAAATTATTGTGGAAAAGCTTGCATTTATCAGAACAAATGTTTCTAGTAGCAGCCATGACATTGACATACCATACTCCATTAGTCTGGTGGGTTTGTTTTGGAAATTTGTTATAACTTTTACTTAATCATGATGAAAATGTTTTTTATTTTCATTTATTTTTCTTTATCTATAAATAAATTTGCTTTCAACTTGCAGCAGGAAAATGCAGTACAGCTTGAGAACACTGGGAAGGGTCCTCTCTTTACTCTCCATGACATAGTATGGTATGGATAAATATTTGGGGGAAAAAGTGAAATTGACATACATACTGACTAAGAAATAAAGGACTAAATAGTATTATTGTCTATTATTGTTTTCAAATTCTCTTTCAAAATGTAAGTGGATTCTCTTCATATGCAATAATTATTTTTCTTTACAATATGTCTTGTTCAAATCTAATCATTGTAGCTTCATAGCTAAATAGGAGAGAGAAAAAATGGCTCCTATTTCTGTTGCTTTTTTGGCCTTATGTTTTCTAAGTGATCATTTTATCTTGTTTTTATTTCTTCTTTTCTATTTAATGAGTATTGTTTCCTACTCAAAGATATTCAAATATGAAAGCTAGACAAGAGTAAAAAAATTAGATAAAGCTTATCTTCTAATAATTTTTATCAAAATATGTTGAAAGTAGACTACACAGTAAGATATGGAATCTATGCTTTCTAGGCAGATCATGTAGACAGCAAAGAATAATCTCTTGTTAAGAGCTCTAAAACTAATTAATCATCTTAATAGAAAATCAAATTCTAGTTTTTCACAAAGATAATATTTGGCAGTAAGGAAATTTTTCTTATGGATAAATCCATTAAAACTGAAGCAACTATAAAGAAATCTCAGCACATATTATTGCTTCATTTTAGATTCATGTATTATAAACCAAGGGAAATAAAGGTATTTTTTTCTGTAAACCTTCTACACCTTTTTGTATCCATGCATGGTTTATCTTTCCTATCTTTTTCAGGTTTTAAATTCTGGAACAATCAGATTCTTTAAGACAAAACTCTTTTTATCTTGATAAACAAAAACACAGTGCATTACTTTGCCTCCATAGTCAAACTTCTATGCCACCATTGTCCCCAGGATAGATTTATCAAAATAACTAACTTTTAGTCACAGAGAAAACTGGGAGGTAAATAAGTAAGAATATCATATATAAGCATTTTAGTAGGTTAACAAAGTTCATGCATACAATATAACACAACTTTCTACAGCCACTTCCCTTCTACACATTCTTACAGTAAAAAAAAACTAGGCATGTTTGTTAATGTGACCCAGAAACATAGATATCCCACACCATGTAAACATAGAATCAAGGGTATGCACACTTAAAATTATGCTTAATCATCTAATTGTCTAGGTGTCCAGTGATTAGTCATTAATTAACTCAATTTAATTTTAGTCCAAGCTTTTAAATTATGTAAGGGTCTTGGATTATGCTCAAACTGATATATTACAAAATATGATTACTGATGATATAAAAACCATTTTAGAACTAAGGCTCAAATTAATCGAACACAAATGAATATTTTCAAAGTCTTAAGTACTATGTAGGAGTATCATTATTTTTTTCTTGATAGATAATCCAATATAAAACATTTATAAAGTTTAGATTAATTACTTTCCTTATGAAAAAACAAACTTTAATCTTGTATGTACTCTTGTATACAAAATGCACTCTTGTATTCCATGCTGATTAAATTTGGGGGGAAACATAGCTGATTTTTTTCTCTCTTAAATCTGCATATTAAACTAAGGATTTACCTTAATTGCATGAATTTGTGTTCTTATATCAACTATTCTTAAGACGATTGTACCTATAAATTTGTGTTTCTTAAAAGTCCAATACATTTTAAATTTTACAAGTTCAATTTTCTAATTTTCTTTGTATTTTGGAAATATTATCTCTATGAATCAATATTGAGCAAAGCTCGTTTAATTCATTATAATTTAATTCGTTAAACTCTTTGGAGGCAGGAAAACATTTGATATTCAAGAACAAGAATTAAAGGCCTTCCTGAATTATAGACTTACACATAAAAGAGAACTTATAGTTTCAGCCACAGTTCAAAGTAAACACAGAAACATAAAAATTCACTGTCCAGATCTCAAAGAAGTTTTCTTTTCCTCAGTGGACACAATATTATTAATTGATTTGAGCTCACAGATAGACAAACTACTAATGAATTAGACTCTATGTTGTTTCTCATCTAACAGTGAAAAGAGCTGTATCATCCATCCAATTTGTACTTCAAGCATTTTGTTTAACATAGTTCTCTGCCCCTCCCCTCCCCCTGATGTTTTTTGTAAACTAGTAGTTAGAGCTAGATATTTAATTAGATTTAATTTTCATTTATTGGTAAGAATTTTTCATAAATTAAATTGTGTACTCCCATCAGGGTGTACTGTTTGTCTCTATATATATATTTGGTTCTAAAATTGACCACTGGGTTCAGATGTTGTCAGCCTGAAACTTTCATTATTAAGCTTCATTTCAGCTATTAATCTAATTATTTTAGGTCGATGATCAATGCCTACATACATTATTTCATTAAAAATTGCAAAGTGGTAATGCTCTATCATACCTTCATGATTTATTAGCTGGAATGCTTCTATTAACAACATTTTTTTAAATAAGGGTGTGACATAATAAAAATTGGGCTTTAGGAGAATAAATCTGATATTGATATGAAAAATGGGTAGGAAGGTGAGATATTGGGGACAGAGGCAGAATTCAGAATTCCCATGGGTTGTCTCTGAGAGGTAATGGGTGATCTGCAGAAGGTCAAAATGGGAAAGAGGAAAATGACATAAAATGCACGATGTGAAACTGGAGCTGGCAACTGCTGACCTGTGAGAAAGGAGCAAAGGACCTGGTGTCTGGGGAAATGTTGGTGCCACTAACAGGAACAGAAAGGACTAGAGGTTTGGAGGAGAGGAGAGATGATGGATATTATTGTGTCTGTTTTCATCTCTTTGTTAATAGACGCCTTCTCTCCCTGCTGCATTTTCTGTGGCTCTCGGGAGTCTGATTTTTAAGAGCTTCACAGTGATTGTCAATTCCCTCAGAGACCTCCTTCATGATCTAATATTTCTCACCATCTGGACGTGGAAAGATTTCTCCTGACATCTAACTAGAATTTTTATTCTCTACTTTTTCCTTTCTGAGCTGCAAACACAATCATTTCAAGGGTTTATGGCAAGGCATTTTGATCTTTTCAAGTTTAAGGGACCACTGTGATGACTCAGCTAATTTGGAATTCAGAAGGTTGTCTCTGAGGGTCTTTTAAATACATAAACAAGGGCATTTTATTCCATTTCATTGCCCCTACTTAACCTTTTTTTCCTACCCCCTGAAAAGATTCTTCTCCCTCTTGCATTCTTCAATTACTGAGCTGTCACTTCCAAGCCTGGCCTCCTGTTTGAGTAATAGGGACAGTATTTTGTTCTGTGGGTCTTTGCCCATAAATCACTCTCCCACTTTCTAATCATATAAGTTCCTGTTCTTTTAACTTCCTCGAGTTAATCTATTTTGTTCTGGCACCAATGTGCCCAAGCTTGAATTCAGGATTCCAGAGCAAACTTATCAAGGACACTTAAAAAGAGATTTTTCTCTTCTTGCTCCATTTAGTCACCATTCCATGGGCCTCTGTGGCATTGCCTGCCAATTCACTAATTCCTTAATGCTTATCAATGTTCTTCCCTGATACTAGGAGAGTCACGTTTAAACTAAGAGCATAGAGTTCAGAAATGAAGAATTTTTTTACTCCTGCTTTATTCTGATTGTACTATTGCTTGGTTGGGCCATGAAGTTCAGAGAAACTTATGTTTCAGTTATATCAAAACATAAATAACAGACCTTTTCTTAAACACTTTATAAAAAATTGAAGTTTTTAAAGTAGAACTTTTAAAAATTACAATAGGAGAGTTAGATACATAAACTAATCTTATGTAGAGACTTTCTTGAAAAGTTAAAAAACACACACACAATTTTGCCTTGGCTGGTGTGGCTCAGTAGATAGAGTGTTGGTCCAATCACCGAAGGGTCATGGGTTAGATTCCAGGTCAAGGGCATGTACCCAAGTGTGGGAGGCAATCAGGCAACCAATTGATGTATCTCATATTGATGTTTCTTTCTTTCTCTCCTTCACTCCCTTCCACTCTCTCTAAAAATCAATGAAAAAAATTTCCTCAGGTAAGGATTAACAACAACAACAACAACAAAAAACACCTTATTTAACAATGAGTCTGGGGATACCCAGCTTCCACTTCTAATATGCTTAAAGAAAAAAATCCAAACACAGAGCAGAGTAAGAGTATCACATAATGCCAATGAATGGAATTTTTTAAAAATTAAAGGATGGAGCTTGAGATGAATTGATGCCTACTTTCCCTGGGACATGTCTCTTCTGTGGAGAAAAAGCATCAACAGCTTGGCAGATGCAGTTTATGTTCTAGTACAGCCAGGGCAGAACCTTATCCTCGGTGCCACCAGAGAAAGACAGTCACTGAGAAAGAAGGCTTTTATATTTGGAGCTGATACAAGGCTCAGAAGTGACTGAGGCTTATGTCACATATTTCATATTCCTCAAACTCTGAAGAAACAATTAGCATATCACAATACCCATCTTTTGGAGAACTTGAAAATAGACGGAGTGGCCTCTGAAAAAAAATGTAGTAACCCCTTCTATGGCAGGCTGTCTAAGAGAGCCTAGACCATCTATAGCAGTTTACAGATAAAAGCTCAACTCATGGGACATCTAATGTAGCAGCTGGCCCCACTTGGTCTCTAGGATGGAGATGGGACACTGTGTTCTCTACTTCAAGTATGGGAAAATAAACATGTTAGAATGAGTCAGACCATGGAATGAAAATTGAGTCAGGTTTTCTGCATCCCAAGCCCGGTGAGGTCACCACAGAGGTGACAGGGCTGATTTGCAGGCCATCATGCTGTGCAGCACTGGGGGTGTTAAAGCAGGTGGCTTTGCTGATGTGTGGTTGAGTTCATTATAATTGATGAACTGTTAACATTTTGGATGTCGTCCCCAAGAAAGCACTCCTTGCCAAGCTAAAATAAAAAAAGAAAGAATTGATTCTTGAAGTGAGAGAAACCCCTGAACTTTTCAGTTCCACTCATTCAAAACGATATGTGAGCATTATTATAGGCCTCAGAACTTCTACTTGGTGATATATTTCCATGTAGTTCTCAATTTAGCTAAGCCCTCCAGAGTTGATTGGCCCAGTTAATGAGAAGCAGTTCTTTGGTTGGTGGGCGATTCATTGTCTGCCTGATATGTGTTAGTAACTTGCAAACATCAAGAACAAAGTAATCTTTCTGGAAATGTGTGCTGGCTGGCTCATTTTATTCTCACAAAATCTGAAGTCCAACAGAGTCATATCTGGATTAAGGAGCTCCAAGCAAATCAATTGAGTGATATGACTCGCCCCATAATTAAACCCCAGTGAAATCAGGTTGAAGTGAATATCCCTGGTGGCTGATAAGGAGAAAATACACCTCATGAAGACTGTATATGAAAGAGGAGGTAGCATGCTGTGTAACGGATAGTCCTGGCTCCATCTTGTTGCTGGGAACTGGGGAGGTAGGGAAACAGAGAGTACCTGTTGGAGCCATTTTTCTCTCACCTAGTGTGTGTATGTCACTCAAATCTCCACCTGATAGTCCCACAGACGCCAAGGTTATTTCCCTGATTTGCCATTGAAACCTCATCCTAAAAGTACCGCCAAATTCCTGTTCTACGGGTAAGAAACCTTTAATAGGTCCGAATGCCTCCATCTTGAAATGAACTTTCCAACTTAATCAGTGACTGATAATTTATGATTTCACTTCTTGTCCCACTTGCTTTACCTGAGACAGTAAACCCTAAGAAGCTTAATCTTAAACTCACAAACCCGTTTCTTCCTTTATTCTCAACAACATAAATGAATTAAAAAAATGAGATGATAATGTGCATATTTCATTCAGATTATGATCTTGTGGCGAGGTTAAGAATGCTGGTGTGGGATATATATCTCACAATCCTAAAAAAAAAAAATGGAATTAGTGACTCGAGCACTAACTTTGCTATTCAGAATGTAACTGGACAAAGAGTCCCATGATTAAATGGAAGGCCATCCAGAACTTGTCATGACCTGCTCAGCAAAACAGTCTGAAAAAAATAGTCTGGCCCCAGCAGGTACCTGTTAAAAGATCACCTTGAATCCGAAAATGCCAGATATTTGCTAAGTCCATGACTCATGAGTAATGAACTGCAGAGACAATTAGCTAAATTCATCTAATTTGTTGAAATTCACAGCTAGGATTTTCATTTACAAGTCGAGTGGCTGCAGCTGTTATGCCTTTCAGTGTATATGAAACCTCTAACATGATAGCTCCTTGTAACAATTTTAATAGCAATGAGTTGAAGCAAAATTTCTGCACCTTCAGTGGGCCTAAGTGTTTCATGCTCCATATTGTACTAGTAAAAGATCCAGGCAAAAAAAAATACACATTAAAAAAAAAACATGAATCTTGTAGACCACTAGATAAACCTTCAATCCCTCCAAAGTGGTCATGTCAGACCATGTTGGATTTGAATGTAGGCACTCGGTTAGGTTGCTAGTAAGTGAGGTTGCATCATTGGGTCATAAATTGTCCAAGGTGTAAAGTGACAAGCTCTCCCAGGTTCAGCCAATGAAACCTAAGAAGAGGCAGTCTTTTTCCAAAATTGGCTCACTTATTTTAGTGCCTGTTTTTGCCTTTTTCCATAATTCCTGTGCAAGTTACAGAAATCAAACAAGTAATCACTGTTTTAAGAAAAGAGGCAAGGCAAATCATATATTTTCATTACATTAAATATAAGAGGGAGATTCTTTGTGTTATAAGAAATCAAGATATAATTATTGCTACTCTTTGTTTTAAGTCATTTTGAACAACTCTCAAAACTTTGCTTGGAGGAATTCTTAAAGTTTTTCTCCCTTTGCAGATTTAAAAAAAAAAAATGAAAGAGTTAAGGTTTTGATGGCTGTACCCACAAAATCATAAGATAATTCATGGTTGGTATTTGTGCATCATCTGCTTATATTCTTTGTTTATGGTGTGATTTGAGGGGGTCATTTGTTTTTGTTTATTTGAGTGTTTAGATTTATATTTGTATAACTACACAGGTACACAAAGAATCAGACCAGTAAGCCATGAAAAAAACAAAAACAAAAACGTGTTTCCTACCCTGTTCCATGTGTTGTATAGGCACTTAAGTTAATTTGGCCACAAAACCATTAGGTTTTTCAAAAATAGATATTTCATTCAGATTAAAAACCATTAGGTTTTTCAAAAATAGATATTTCATTTTCAGATTACCTATCTGAAAATGCCAGATATTTGCTAAGTCCATGACTCATGAGTTAGGACTAATGGTTAGGAATAGGTGAGCACTATATGAGTTTTCCACAACAAACTTCTTAGCAGATACTTCGTAAAATTAAAACAAGTGTCAGACCAAATTCTGACACACAGATCATCATTTATTAGCAAACAAGCACATAACAATTCATGGACGGCATAGTAAGTATGGTGACCATGAACTGTTCCAATTTTAGCATCCAAGTCCCTGGTCCAGGAAACCTCTCATCATAAGTACATCAAGACCTTTGGTCACCTTAGATAGCCTCTCTTCTTTTAGCTGTCCTAGCCACACTCTGAATAAAATATTTACATGAGGCTGATGAAAGATTTCTGAAGCAAGGTGCAGTCAAGCTTACAGCTGACATATTGGGGGGCACAACCCTCTGGACTCTTAGCTGGACACAGACTGATGTAGGAATGCAGCCTCAGGTGCCATTAGTAAGAATAAATTTGAAGAATATTCTAGATTCCTATACCCTTCTCCTGTAAAAGTGTAGCCTATCCATAAATCTTGAAAGTCACCCATCTCATCATGGAGAACTCATTTCTGGCACCTATTATGTAAGTTGATTAGCCATTACTTTGACCAAAG
The DNA here is from genome assembly GCF_951640355.1 of Cnephaeus nilssonii. Taxonomy (NCBI): domain Eukaryota; kingdom Metazoa; phylum Chordata; class Mammalia; order Chiroptera; family Vespertilionidae; genus Cnephaeus; species Cnephaeus nilssonii. The sequence continues at coordinate 19,378,022 of NC_137079.1, forward strand.
AAATCCCACTTTAAGACTCATTCAATTTTGAAACAGCCTCAAAAGTTGATCACAGGAACAGTTGTAGCAGAGTTTGGGTTTCTGGTTACATGTTTTCTGGATAAACAGCAAGTATAAAGCTAACACTACTCATTTGTATGACACTGTATATGATCAAATACTTTAGAGCAGTGGTCGGCAAACTGGCTTGCGAGCCACATGCGGCTCTTTGGCCCCTTGAGTGTGGCTCTTCCACAAAATACCATGTAGCCTAATTAAGTTAATAACAATGTACCTACCTATATAGTTTAAGTTTAAAAAATTTGGCTCTCAAAAGAAATTTCAATTGTTGTAATGTTGGTATTTGGCTCTGTTGAGTTTGCCGACCACTGCTTTAGAGTAAATGACACTTATCAAAATACTTTATGCCTCAAGAAAATTGAAGGAGACCCATAGACTGAGAAACTTGAGAAAGGGTGCTTTCTAAGGACAGGAGATCTGAAGAACTATTTGCTACCAACATTTTTTAGAACATTAAGGTGGTCCCTGTAACAATATCAAACTTCAACATAAAGAAAGTGAAAACTCTTTCCCTGGAAATTACAAGATTAAAGTAAATCCAGGCCATTCTAGCAAAAAGTTGACATACCAGAAAAAAAAGTGTTGGAAAATAGGGCTTGAATTCTAGGCCTTTCTATACCTCTTGGCAAGATCTTGAAATTGGCATGGGAGCAGAACTGAGCCAAGTCACCTCACTCTTTTTGAATTTTTGTCGTTTTTGTTGTAAAGAGTAGTTGATTTTTAAGACTCTTCTAGCTCTTAAAAGTGTATAACGTCTAGAGTATAATTCTAAGTATTTGAATTTTTCACTCTAAGTTTGAAGGAGACAATTCGCTTTTCTTGTGTTTTGCCAGCATTAAGTAGAAATTTGACTGACCTCAATGCTGCTAGTTCTCCAACACCACCTTTGATTCCACTAGAAATGGTAGGTGGCTTCTCTGAGGCAGAGAACATAGCGATGAACACAGTGGTGTTTTGTAGATGCGATGGTCAGCATCTTTCACGTGTCTGTGTCCTTTTGACTCCTAGGACCAGTGAGCACAACTTAGCCCTCAAAAGAGTTTCACACAAACATTCTGAGGATGTGTTTGCTTCATAGTCAAAGACAATGCCCCAAATAGTCATTCTCTAGGAATGTAGATCTTACAGCTTTGGCATTAAATTTCTCTAAATGGAATTTGCTGTACAGATAAAGCACAAAACAGAGCAAGCTTTGACTCTGAGGACATTTCCTTTGATAAAGCACACTCAGAAAAAGTCTATGGGGATAATATTATTTAGCCCTTGTTTATGTGAGAGCAATGATTTTTTTACAATGCAAGGCAAAGATATCCAGACCAACTCTCTAGAATGCTTCAGCTGCTTTCTCAAACTGATGTGCTGCCTTAGTCTGACATCTAAATCAAGTGTGACTGTACACTTCAGGGCACAAATTAAAGGACTGGCACCAGACTACAGCAGTTAGACCGCCAGAGAATCGATACAGGCCATTTAAGCAACAGGACTGACTGACTATGTTTCATTTTTGACACTCAAGTTTATGCTTATTGAGAAAGGGAGCTTTAACTCCACAGCAGCAATAAACTCATTAGGAAGTGTCAGTTGGAGTTGAAGTGCATGTTAAATAAAGATCACCAGTGCTGAGACACAGTCTTCACAGACTCTCCAGCACAGTATCAGGGTGGGAAAGCAGTCGAAGCAGTTTGGGGGATAGTGGGCTCTGAGAACAATTTCTCTCTCCTAGAGACTTGTCACAGGAAAGAATGTATCAGGAAAGAATGTCATTGAGTCTAGAAGACTTTCCTTTTTCTCTAGAAACCACTAACAAAATCATATGCCAAGTAAAGCCTTTAAGTGGATGTGCTCAATGTGATCTGAAAGCTAAGTCTTGGGATGAAATTCTCATTAGGCATCTGGGACCCTATGTTGGACAAACAGATACACAAAGCAGGTTATTGTAAAGAAGCATCATCTCTCCCTCAGAGCACATTCTCCAAAAGCAATGCTTTACAACAAAATGTAAAGACAACAGGTTGATAACCCATGGTGAGAGAGTGATAGATGGAGGCAGAGGAAGCAAAATGCTGGCGAGCAGGACCTGGAAAAATGTCCTCTATAAAATGTATTTGTGCTCTCTCTGATCAATGGCTCAGCTCGGCCCCCAGGCCAAGCGCCCTGTCCCAGTCCTCACTGTTCCTGGTACATCTTTTTTATCTATATATGGATCAGGATCACTGCAGAGGAGACTGGCTGGTGCCACAGATGAGCCTGGCCCAACATAGTCCCTGTTCTAATGTTGCTATTTCTCCTATATACTATGGCCCAGCAGATTCAACCAAGAATCCAGAAAGCTTTGATTTCAGCTCCGCTCAGGGTCAAAATAAGTAAAATGCCCCCTTCTGAGTAGGAAATCTTTTAAAATGTCATTGGTTAATTTTTAAGCAATAACTCTAAAATGTGACCCAAATTATCTTTTGTGCTCTATCCTTACTGGGTGGGACTCTTTATCTGTCCCTTTCCAGCCAGTTGTGCCTTTCTATTTATTCATACCTCCTATTATTAATTATATCAAAACATAGCTTACAGGAGAGAACATAAGAACTTACAAATCTAGTCTGTCTCGTAGATTTCTTCATGTAGTTCATGTAATGGGTCTTAGTACTCTGGCAGGATCTGCAACTTGGGGCCCACTGTGCCTTCTGTTATCATGATTTCCTAAAACAAAATAGCAAGCTGACTTATTAGGACAAAGACAAGTAGTTTCACCACCCAGATTGTATTCCTACGGCCAGGCGATTATCCAGAATCCACTAGGTGTGCACAGGTGGCCTGGAGGATGTGCAAGCTGAGCTCGGGCCCTAGCCTTACTACTGAAGAACAATGTGAAGCCCTCCTCTGGTGGTGGTGTATCTGAAAACTTTGAAATATTTAACTGTCTCCAATAATTAATTGACCTGGCACATATCCTTGTTCAATAAAAAAGTACTGGATTTTAATGAAAAAGAATGAAGCCATTTACTAAAATGTTAATACATGTAAAGCACTTGGAAGAGAGCCTGGCCCATTCTAAGTGCATGCTGATTATTCTCCATCTGACCCCTCAGCAACCTCCCTCCTTTCACTATTCATTCTCTCATCTTTTTTTTCCCCCTCCAGCTCCCTTCCCAGGAAATGGGACCTCCTTCTGTAAAGAACTACATCACCCAGGTTCCCTTTCCGGCCAGCTTTGGCTTGGGGCCAGCCAAATGAAGGAAGGAAGCATCAGGGAACCAAAAGTTAGGAAGAGAGAGATGATAGGAAATTTTCTTCCTGCGACCTTCTGCTTAGTTCTCCTACAGTAACCCAGTCCCTCCATTACCAAACTCCACTGGTTGACCCTTTCTCTGCTGCTACAGTGACCTTGTCTGCTCCCTCTGTCCCTCAACCCAGGAAGGATAATGTCTTCCCTCTGTTACTAGTCCTTATGTGCTTCAAAATCCCATTATTTGTTTCCTTAACTCTGCCCAAATCTCTTAACTAGTCCCTTCATTAAAATCAATTTGCTCAAATCAGTGATTCTCAACTCTTCTTGCACATTATTATCACCAAGGGAGCTTTTAAAAACTACCAATGCCTGGGTCCCTAACCCCTAAAGATTGATGTATCAGGCCTGGGGTGGTGCCTGGACACTCATCTTGTTTAAGAGCTCTGCAGATAATGAAGCCAGCTTTGAAAACAACACATAAAATCTTCTCTTTTTAAAAAAATATATATTAGTATTGATTTCTGAGAGGAAGCGAGAGAGAGAGAAAGATAGAAACATCAGTGATGAGAGATAATCATTAATCAGCTGCCTCCTGCCTCCTGCATGCCCCACACTGGGGATCTAACCTGCAACCCAGATATGTGCCCTGACTGGGAATCAAACCATGACCTCCTGGTTTATAGGTTGACGCTCAAGCACTGAGCCACGCCAGCTGGGTCTGAGTGAATTCTGTTTTCTGCAAAGACCTTGTCACCTATTGTTTCCACAATTACTACCATCACCACCCTTATTTATGCTATGCTAATTTAATATTTGTCCCCAGTCTAACTGCTGAGGAACCTTGTACACAGAGGTTAAATAATATTCTGAAAATTACATGATTTCTAAGTGGCAGAGATTTTGGATTTCAAATTATCTGGCTCAAAAGTTCATGACCTTTATGCTCTTTCCACTATGATGTACTACCAAGATCAGAGTGTCTCAAACTTTCATGTGCATATGAAACATCTGGGAACCTTGTTAAAATGCAGTCTTTGATCCAGTAGTACTGGAGCCTGAGGTGTTGCATTCAAGACCTTGCAGGTAATGCCAATGCTGCTGGTCCAAGGGCCTCGCTTTGAGTATTAAGGGCATAAGCAACTATTTTCCACCCTCTCCTTTCTTCAAACCTTCACAAATTCCTCTCCTGTCCTTGTCATTTTCACTGATGACCTTGCTTCTCACCACACTGAGAAAACAAAAGCATTCAAAAGACTCACAGTATCACATCCAGCTACGTATCCCATCTGCCCCTACTTTGTCTTCCCACCTGTAACCACAAGTGGAATATCTATGCTCCCATTCAAAACCAATCCATCCAGAGCACCGCATCCCTCCTGCTCTTGTTCACCCAAGGGCATTGCTTCAGGAATGTTCTCCTCTCTACTGCAGCATTACTTTTCCTCTGTACTGGACTGTTTCCATCAGCATGACACACAAACATCATTATTTCTCTTATCTTAAAACACAAAACCCTTATTTTGATTCCATCCTCCCATCAACTTTCACTCCAATGTTTGTATGTATTTGCATAGAAATTATACAAGTGTTCCACGTCTGTTGTCACCAACTGTATTCTTGTTATTCTTAGCTTTTATGAAGGTCACCAATGAGATTGACATTGCTACATCCAGTGGTCAATTTCAGTCTCCCCCTTACTTTTTATTGGCTTCATTCATTTATTAACTGTCTCTTCCATGTTACAGGTTAGAACACCAGGCTGTTGCCTTTTTTCTTTTTAGCTGTCGCTTCTTATCCCTGACCTCTTAACTTTAGCATGCTCAATCTTTTGTTTTATACCTATATTTACTCCTTTAGTGATATTCCCTAGCAGTATGACTTTAAGTACCACAGATATTAGATATTTAGAATTTATACCAAAAAATTAACCATACACCAAAATTTTAGACCAAATTCATACTTTCACTCAAGCTTTCATTTGAAATCTACACTCGTAAATCCAGCTGCCTATGTAGCATCTCGATTGGATTATCAAATAGACATTTCAAACATAACATATTCAAGACTGAATTTATTATATTCTTTCCCAAACTGATGTCACCCAGTTTTCCTCATCTTGACCCATTTCCAACCTTCCAGTTGCTTGGGCCAGAAATCTTGAGATCACCCTTGACTCTTTCACACCTCACATCCAACATAACATAAAATCCTATTGATTCTTCAAAATACATTCAGAGTCCCATATTTCTCGCTACCTCTACTACTCTGCCCTTTTCTGACCCTCTTGCTTGGACTCTTACAATAACCTCCGGAAACAGCTCCTTCATTCTACACTTGCTACCTGACATCCACATCTCTTTTAACAAAGCAGAGAGTGCTCCTTTTAGAACGCAAGTCCGATCACATGGCTTCAGGTCTCAATACCCTATAATAGACTTGATTTCACTCAGAGTAAAAGCTAAAGTTTTCACTACAATCAAAAGTGTATGTGTAATCCATCCACCTTCTTGCCCTCCCAGTGTTACTTCTTTGACATCATATCCTGCTACTTTTCTGCTCAAGCACTTCTCTCCAGGTATATTGACTTTCTTGATACTGTTTGAACTTCCCAGGTATGTTCTTGCTTTCTTGTCCATGCACTGGCTTTCCCTTCTCCCTCAAATGTCCTTTCTTGAGTATCTGTATATAAAGTTCTCCATCAAACCTTTGCTCAAATGTCACCTTCTTAGTGAGTCCTAATCCTGTTCACTCTTTTTAAAATTGCAACTGTCATCCTCCACTCACTACCTCTCTCTGGCTTTCCTGATTTCCATTACTCTGTTCATTTATTTTTATTTTCCCACAATATGCCATCTCCTTAGTTACTATGCTTGTTATTTATTTCCTGGAATATATGTTTCCAAGAAAAGAGGGGTTATTATCTTTTGTGTCCGAACCTTTTTTTAAAAGTACCTAAAAGACTGTCTAGCACATAGAGATACTCAAAAAGTTTTGCTGAATAAATAAATGAATAGTTTTTGTCATGTTTTAAGATTATAGATAATAGAATAAACTTTTATTAGTCAAGAACCAAAAGTCTTAGTGTTGTATAAATATGGTAATAAACACTCAGACATAACACATGCAAAAGACAAGAGTTCTATCTCTTTCTAGACCAATTTGCTTATCTAAATCCAAAGAAACTACTTCTCTCTACTTGGGAGTGGAACTTACTGATATGTGGGAATTATTCTTTTCCCTTAGCTTTGGCCTATTCTAATATCTCAATCAAAGCAAACAGCTATTACCTACTTTCTATGCTAACAGATTTGCCAACATTTTATAGTATAAAAATATGTCTTGAGGCATGGTATTTGGGCTATTGACAGAGTAAGGGAATCTAGCTGGTGTGGGATAATATTCAGTGTTGCACAGAGCCCTCAGGGTAATGTTCTCAAGAATCAATGATTGGAGGCCAACTAAATAGCCTTGTTCCTTCAAATACGAACCTGGTTACTTTATCAAGAAAACAGATGTTTATTGCTTTCAGGCAGAAAATAATAAGTCAGGCAGGTTTACAAGCCCCCTTTCCATCTTGAAAGCATTTCTGTCAGCTTTTTCATCCTCAGAGAAAATTGCCCAATCAAGCCCTGAAAGGGAGATGATGAGTGGGCGTCACACTTGGCATCTCATTTCTTCTTCCCAGCCAGGGATATGGTGATGCTGTTGACCTCCCACTTAAGGAAAAACATTTTTGACAGCAAAGTTGTCTCAGGGCTTTTTCTTGGAGCAAAGAAACCAGGTAACTATATTCTAATGCAGAAAACCAAGGGAACCTGGCATTAGGCTCTCAGGACAGCTCTAATGGTGCTTTAGAAACAATGATTCAATAGCTGGCATTTAATATAAGAGAGAGAAAAATCTCATGTCCTCCCCTAAAAAGTAATTTGGAACAGGCTAAAGGAGTCACCTAGAAAACCTATTCATCCTTTTTGATTATCTGAATTTTAGGATGATTTTCTATACCTTTCAGGAAAATTTATGAAAGAACAATGATGGGTATAAGAAATGGTCAGAGTCTTGGAAAGTCTATATCCCAAGTTCAGAGAACACCCAGTAAAGTTCTCCAAACACAGAGGCACTCTTTTGAATACTCTAACTTTCAAGCATTTTAATAATGTTTTAAAAAATACATAAGGTGACTACATGAGAAAGAGAGGGTAGCAAGGTTTTGTTCACCTTTTGAGGTAGAGAATAGCCAGGACCAAAGGAGCCTGAAGAAGCTTTATCCACACTGGGGTACATATGTCAACAACAAATGGGATGGGAATGCAAGCATTGCTTGCAGATTGAATCAATACATGTTTTACAAACATGTAATAATATTATTCACATGGGTATACCACTATAAAGGTCATTAAACTAGTCCTTCAAGCTAGTCTGAGTTGCTTCAGAGTAAACTACTGATAGTCATATATGCGTTCTGGATCCACCAGCTTCACTTTGCCAGCCGGGTGAGGACACTCACCCGGTGTTCCCTTTATATGGTCTGTTTAATTCTCTATTTTTTCTTATGGGTGAGTCATACCTCCCCCAACATTGTTAACTCCTGAAAGCATGGGTTTTGGAGCCAGGCCATCTGGGTTTATATCCCAAGTCTGTGCTTAGTAGTTGAGCAAAGAACCAGTCATTTAACATCTAAGTCTTCATTTACTCTATTTAAAAAGCAGAAAGTGATCAAAATAATACCTCCAGTATAAGAAGAATATAAGATTCCAGTGTTCAAGGTGATTTGTAAATTAAATACTATACAAATGTTAATTTCCCAAGTGACATGTAACTCTCTCTGGCTCATGGTGTAGGTCAATATTTTACAGTTGTTCACCTGATTTTCTTGGTCTTTGCTGAACCATCTCAGTCATTTTATCTTAAGAAATTGGGTTGGCTGGAAGGAAGAAGGAGAATATGAGAAAATTAGATTTGTACCTCTATAGCACAGACGTTATTGTGTTTTTGTTGCCTCAGCTTATCTAAATATTTTACATTCATGAGACAGTCCTCCTTTTCATACTTTCTAAAATAAACTCATAATTCATGAAGGTCATTTTTAATGTAATATCCCCAGTTTGGGGCATCTGATATGCAGATTAACCCACAAAGTTTTACAGTACCACTAGCATTTCCTCCTTCGCCACACTCCCTCTAGCTATGCAAATTGATGCCTGTGCATAACATGGAAAATGGGCATTTCATCTGGTTATTTTTCTCTAGAGAAATGCACTTCTATAGATGTTTAAATGAGCTGTACAATATTTCCATGGGCTCAACATAATGGGCTTCAATTAAGTACACCATTTTTGCCTCTTGGTTCTCAATTCATGTTCTTACTGATCAAAATATTATTTGCCACCATGAAGGGATTGTATCCATAAGAGGAAGTTATGGACATTTGTAGAATATCTAAAATGATTAATTTCAGGAAATATAAACTCACTTTACTAGCAGGATAGTAACAAAACTATAGGTAAAATTATGTTAAAATAGATAAATCAAATTTTGCCACTGAAACAAAACAATAGATGAAATGAAAAATAATAGGAGTGTATATATATTTCAGATTTGTGCTTTCATATTCTTGGGGTAAAATTCAAAAGAGGAATAGCTGGATCACATGGTAGTATGCCAGGTGAAATAAGTCAGATGAAAGAAGACAAAAACCAAATGATTTCAAACAAAAAAGAAACAAACAACAAGACAAATTCATAGATACAGAGAGCAGATTGATGGTTACCAGAAGTAAAGGGTGGTGAGTGGAGGGCTAAGTGGATAAAGGGTATCAATTATATGATGACTTTTGGTGATAAACACACTATAATGTATTCAGATATGGAATTATAATGTTGTACACCTGGAAATTGTTCTTAATTAATGTTACTTCAATAAAGAAAAGAGGTCTGTAGAAAAATAAAGCAGCTTTTTATATTCCATTCTCCCACAGTGGGTCTCTTTCAGTCCACATATGCTTTTATTACTATCACCGTCTTTCTCTTTTTCTTTCCCAACGTGAGGAAAAATTAGAGAGAAAATGGTATAGGGCATATTTCATTATAGCCATGAATAATAAATATATCTTGAATTTTAAGAAAAAGTAACATTACCAATATTGATTAAAGAGAATACAGAAAGCCTAAATATACTAATAAACATGACTGAAATGGAAAAAAATTACAAGATTATTCAAAACTACTATAGTACGGACTTATAGGTGAAGTCTTCAAATCTTTCAAGTATAGATAATTAAAACATATAGACTGTCTCAAAATATAGGGGTAAAATGGATGTATGATGTCAAAACTTGACCAAGTACCAAGCAAAGCAGAACATTAAGCAAATCTCACCAAAGAACATAGATGCTATTAATCAAAGCAAACAGCATTGTAGAACTTTCAAACATTTTAAACTAACTTTTATACAGATACTATCCCAAGTTACAAAACAGAAAAGGGACTTATATTTCTATATGTATTTTGTAAGTTTTACTTCGTAAAGTTTAGCATGTAGTCAATTTTTTATGGACAACAAGGCTGTTTTGATAAACAAGACAATGCGAGGTAGAAGATCGTAGATCATAAGTGCAGCCACGTAGCAGAGAATTGAAAGCTCCCTGGTTCAGCAGGAAAACTAGTTGCAAATGGATCAATGTTTTACATATTTTGCCTTATATTCTTTGATTAAACTAATCCAGAAGTCTACAGAAGGAAATGTAGATACATTTTGTCTCAGTATTCAACAAAGCTTAGTGGTCAAAAATCTCTAGCACAATGATTGTTTACTTTGGGAAGCTTTTATTTGTGACTTCATTTCAATAATTAGAGGGCTTTGTGTCCATTCTATAGTGACTGCCAGAGACCTTGTGGGAGGGTTTCTCCTCACAGTGCTGCTCTGAGAATAAATGATGACATATCTGCTGACTTACTTAAGGATGAGATTAAAAACCAGTAAAAATACAGTTTTTCCTTCATTGTAATATCAAGGTTATGTTGGCTTTATAAGATGTTAGAAATTGCTCTCTCTTTTTTTAATCTCTGGAGGACTATTTATCCCAGGATTATACAACAATTAAACCACAGAATATTAAACTATAGAGCTGCTCAGCATATTTAACAAGTAAGTAGATATACTCTTTGACTCTAAGTTGGGAACAGAGCATGAACGATTTCTAAGCTTAATTTATCATAAAATCCTTTCTTCAAGGAGGCTACCTGTTCTATAAAGTATACTTTGAGAAATACTCAAAATATTTCAGTTAAATTTAAGAACAATAGAAGCATGTCAGGAACTATATTTTAACATTATTTCCAAAGTGCTGATAAAATACAAAAACAATAAAGATTTTAATGGTTCAAATGTCAAAAAGGAGGAGGTAACATTTTCATTCAGAGATTATATGATTTCCACCTAAAAAGTACAATGAGTTAACTGAAACTATCTAAATAGATAAAAGGAATACAAAAGCATGCTACTATAACATGTAACCTCTCATAAAATACTACAAAGCAAAAGTGAAAATTGAAAACTCCTTCTGACCCTCAGATTAGCTATTTCTTAAAAAAACAAAAAAAGCAAAAATGTGAAAATAAATGAATAAAATTTTGACTTGGTGAGGACACTTGCTAAAATAATTTCATGAAGTGATTCTTCTGGTTTTCATATACCCATTTGGTGGATTCTGTCAAATCAAGGATTTAAATCTGCCAAGTTCAACATTCTACTCTAATTTATTAAAAATCCATCTTTTCTGGCTAAGAATAAGTAAGTACTTCTTAGACTTCCTCGTTTTCATCACCAGCTCCAGCAATGGTTTATTTCTCCCTGAAGAGCCATTTTTCATAAACATACTAAGGTTTTATCACTTAAGAACAGCTACTGCATTAGAGAGGAGAACACAGCTAAGGTGAGCCACACATGGGAAGCCAGCTGCTTCCCTCAGTGCTATTGTGACCGGCTCCCACTTATCATGCTCTCAGTGGGCACAATTCAAATTCATGCTACCACAAAACTGCACACTACTGTGTGACATAAATCTCTGAAGTTGCTTACAAAGAACACAAACTGTGATGTTACATCCTTCAATGCCCTGAGTCTGCTGAACTACAGATAAATACAGTAATTTTATAGAGCCTTAAAACATTTCACTCTGGGTCACCTAGATTAATTCACTTTAGCTAAAAATATCCCACCGCATGTATCTTGCTGCCACCTATTAAAAAGGTGTGTATAATATCTGAAATTTGTGAGAGACTGCATATTCTCTCATAAGTGCATTTAGCAATGAATAATGGATGGGCATCTTCAAAATAATACTGTGTGACAGATTATAGATCATCTAACATTAAATAATTCATCTGCTTAGTGCCCTTACATCATAAGGATGAGCCCCATTTAACACACAAGGAAGCATAGGCCTTAAGAGGTTAACTGGCCTTTTCAGGGCCTCATGGGAAATGGTTGGTAGATAGAGGATGGAGGATCAAAAATTCTTAGCTTTGAGCAATATTCTCTGCTCCTTGGATTTTGTTTTTCTGTGATTAGAACATTTTCTTATTTTAACTGGTTGAATGTTCTTGACCTATACTGAAATCTATACATAAGCATAAGCATATAGCATAAGCATCATATAGACATACATACACAAAATGAGAAGATAGAAAATTATTCAGGGCCAGTCTAAGTGACTTGAAATTGTATGTAATGATTACATATGGAAAGAGAATACTCCTTAACCTTAGAAATCTTAACTAAGACCCCAAATACTAAAGTTCATTCTCATATTCAGTTTAAGACTCATCTGTCTGGGAGTCTTCATTATTAACAGTTATGAGTAGGTAATCCTAACGTGATTATTCCACAGGCCATATTTTTTAAAAATATATTTTTATTGATTTCAGAGAGGAAGGAAGATGGACAGAGAGAGAGAGAGAGAGAAACAACAATAATGAGAGAGAATCATTGATAGGCTGCCTCCTGCAAGACCCCCCCCCCACTGCGGATTGAGCCCACAACCCGGTCATGTGCCCTTGACCAGAATCGAACCTGGGACCTTTCAGTTCGCAGGTCGACACTCTATCCAAACCAGCTAGGGCTCCACAGGCCACATTTTAAGAGACACTACAGGATAGCATAGTGCTTAAGAGTTCATCCTTTGGATTTGCGTAGACCTTGGTTAAAAACATCTTGTCTAATAATGGGTTCCCTCAGAAGCAGACCATGAATTGGATTTGAGTGCCAGTTTATTTGGGAGGCCATTCCAGAAGGAAGGAATGAAGGCAATATAAGGTGTAATAATCAGCCAATCACTATGAGCCACACTGACCTCTGGATGACACCATGTCTCAAAGCTGCCCAATCCAAAAGCAAGAACACTAACATATGTATCTACTAATTTCTTTTTGTCATCTTGTCATCTGTTGAAACTGTTCACAGAACTTCTATCCCTAGACTCCAGCCTGTCCTCCGTGGACTTAACATGTTCTGATGGCCAGAAATAGCTCTCCCAAAGTAGCAGCATCATAGGGGAAAAAAAGAAATACCAGGTGAGAATGTGGCAGGAAAAGGGGACCTGAACTGACACAGGTGATGAAAGTAGACATTTAAAACTTCAAAAATAAGAGAAAGGCCAAGTTTCAGAGGAAATGCCCCAGGCATGAAACCATGTAATGCTTAAGTGGGAGAATTAAAAGGTGTAAAATTATTCATGATTAAGGGTGAGAATAAAAGATTGTTAGATAAGATAGAACTTACAAATTTAAATTTATAAGACCTCTAAGATTACATTTTTTAGAAAATATAATTTCTTTCAGTGCCAAGCCCTAACATCACTATTTACCCAGTTTTCCTGGACTGACGGAGTCCTGCCTTAGAAACAGATACCAGCTAAAGCATCTGGCTATCAGACAGACACCTTTTTGCCTGACTTGTATTTGTTATATTAACCTTAGCATACTAGGGATCAAAAGATTGCAAGTGGGAACAAACAAACAAACAGAAAGAATGATGGCCAGCCATTGGAACAGTTATCCAGAGCAGGACCAGAAGGCTGATGAAGGCTCCTGCTCTCTGCTTTGGAGCCAGTTTAACCAACCCAGGCCACAGAGCACAGTAACTCTTTGGGGGTTCATCCTCTCCACTTAAAATGCAGTTATACCCTTCCCTCACTCTTTTTCTTATCTGAGGCATTATATTCTTAATCTTTTTTTTCACTGCTCATACCTACCACAACCAACTAAGTACATAATTTTCAGGGGCCCATACTAAATGAAAATATAAGTCTTATTCAAAAAGCAGGTGGGGAAATTGCTGTTAAAGGCACTAAATTTATATTCCTTTTTTCTGCTTTTTTCTCTTGGTCTACCATGGAGGTTTAAAATATATATATATATATATATATATATATATATATATATATATATATATATATATATATATTGATTTCAGAGAGGAATGGATATGAAGAGAGAGATAGAAACACCAATGACGAGAGAGAATCATTGATCGGCTGTCTCTTGCATGCGCCACACTGGGGATGGAGCCCACAACCCAGGCATGTACCCTGACTGGGAATCAAACTGTGATCTCCTGGTTCATAGGTCGATGCTCAACCATTGAGCCATGCCAGCTGGGCATACCATGGAGATTTTGATTAGCTTTTAATGTTATTCTAAGTGAAAATTAAAAAAACACACTTTGCTTTTGAATTATTAACGTGTTACCATTCATTTTTATATTATACAATACAAATTTAAATTGCAAATATAAGAGCATGTTACTTGAATGGGGAAATCAACAATTTACACAATCTGTATTTTGCAGTTTACACACATATGTGTACTTTTTCTTGCCAGGACAGTGAAAATGGTATAGAAAATCAACTCAGTTTTTCAGTTTCACTTCTTCATACACATAGTCTCTACATTTTGTTTACTGATGTGTAAGAAAAGACTGGGGGGTGGGGAGGAGCTCTGGGTTGTCCTACCATTCCTTCCATCTGTCCTACCATTCCATCATTTTCAACATAGGCCATTGGCTAATACTGGGAAGCAGCACAGATAATAATGGATTAATAGGGTTCTTTGGTTATTAGTGTTTCTTAGATGGAGTTGCCTTCTTTCTGAGTTCAAAGCAGTTTTAGTTCTAATGGAATGTAGTTCTTGGGGCTGTCACACCCTTGCTTATTCAGTCGTGGATGAAAGAAACTTACCTTATACTCATTTTTATTAGTAGTGAATTCCCACACATGGTGGGTCACTTGGAACTGTGTGTTCATGGTAAACACCATATACAAATAAGGAGACAAACAATGGGGGTGTATATCTCTTTTTCTCATGCCCATGCTTCATTACCTATCAAACTTCAATTACAAAACCCAAGTTCAAAGATAAAATTTAAAATTTCAAGAAGACAATGACAGAACTTTCAACCAAGCACAGTGCCCTTCTGAACATGGGCTCTGTGAGACTGCAGAGGTTGAATGCCCATGATGTGTGCCTGACCACATGTGTGCTCAGTGTAGTTGTCCAGAGTGGTTACAGACTAAGTGTAATGAGAGGTCATACAAAAGTTTCCATAAAACCTAATTCATTGTGTTCCTAAAAACTGTCGTGTTGCTGAAGAACATCTTTTAGCAGATACTAGTATGAACGTGTTTAGATACTTTTATGTGACTTTTTAAAAGTAATGGCTGTGATTTAAATTCAAATGACATGTAAGTATTGTATTAGTTAATTTTGTTTATAGATATTTTGTTGCTAGGAGTTTTACTGAACTTTTGGACTGCAGCCAGATAAGAATTATACTTGGGCTGACTCCCAGTTACGAAGACTGTAGACCCAAGTCCAAAGGTCAAGATCAAGGACTAGAGACTGGCTGCTTGGAACTATTAGAATTGAGAAAGTGACCTCAGAATTACAGAAAGAAATCTTAAAGTTCATTGATTTGTAGCACCTCATTTTCCTCTCACTTAGATTCTCATAAGGGGAATCCATTAGATATTAAGATGGAAGGAAATCTATTGCATATTGAAGTTGATGTTTTTAAACTGCTGGTGAACATGAAGAAGATAATGCTTGGTTAAGTAAAAATTACACAATCTAAGTCTACTCAAGGGAATATGGTCATAGAAACATGGATCCAAGAAGAATAGTAGCTAATCACAAACTTATGTGTTTTGCAAACGACCTTAGATCTAATGCCAGTTCCATGACTCTACAAGAGCCATACCATCTTGTATAACACTAGTGTTTGTCACAGCAGTAATATCTCTTGAGTTATTCAGCCACCTGTCATTTGGCCTAGTAATATTGGGAAAGTGACCATAATATTCCCAATATCTCTGGAAGACAAGAGAAAACTGTCACCCAACTGTATGAAGGGTGAGTCTAAAATCCAGGTACATAAGAAGGATTACTCAGAAGGCACAGATTTTGGCAATGACAAAGCCAAAAGTAAATCCTGAGTTTCTTGCTCTCCAAACCCATGTTCTTTATTCAAATACATTTTGGTCTGTATTTTAGGTGATTTTATCTGTGGTCTTAAATGGATTTTTACAAGGTTAGTAGAGTTTATGCAGGCTGTCACATATGTTTTAGTAATGCTGATGTTAAGTTCTTCATGTGTTTTATTTTATTCCCTTAGTAATCTTAAAAGTAGGACACAAATTATTTAAAGGGGAAAAGAGATTATTATTTCAGTTTAAGAGTCCCAACAGAATGAGGAAAACTTGGAAAGTGTAAAGTGTTCTATATTCCTATTAAGTGTGACTCAAAAGCCACCCTTGGTTTTATACTATCTCAATCTACAATTTTAGCTCTCCATAGCATTTTATTTTCAGGATTGCACAGCAGCTAATCCTCATAAAGGAAAAACCACACAAGAAATTTAAACTCCAACACTTTTGCTAAAATTCCTATAGGAAAACATCTTCCCCCTCCCCATGACTACAGTAAATTGACTACATGGAATAGAGTTCAACTCATCCCTTCAATATTCACCTTTGGATAGAATCCAAGCCATAGCCAAGAAATGTATAGAAAATCAGGCATGATCAGACATAGATTATCTGGAATATACTTTTGTGGTCTCTGCAAGTAATACTTCATGGATGAAAACATATCATTAGGTGGGAAAACCCCTAACAAAATACATATATAACTTAGTTACCTAATTCGAGTAAATATCAAGATACCCACAATGCATATATCTACACTTATAAAGAATTTCAAAGAAACCCATAAACAGGGCCAATTTTTTTTGTTTTATTTTATGTAAAAACAGCTCAGATATTAGGGGCTCCCCAAAATGTCTCCCCAAATGTAAATAAAAAGTAAGAAATTATTTATTTTATTTTCTCCCCAAATGGAAATAAAAACAAGAATCTTATTTTCTCACCAATATGACATAATAGAAATTTTCTCTCCAAGTTTGTTGTTTAATGAGAGGTCCTAATACACATACCAGTGAAAAGTATTGTGTGTGTATGTGTGAAAGAAAAAGAGACAGAGAGAAAGAGGCCAATATTTAATATAAGAAATGAAGAAGGAAATTGGGAAAGCAAATTTAGTATAAAATATGTAAATTTTACCAATAATCTGCTTAACCTCACTAGAAATCAGAGAAATGGGTATTAAAACCATAATGAGATACCATTGGCTTGGTAAAATTTTTTAAAGGCTGACAATAGCATATGTTAGTGAGGATATGAAGCAATAGGAACTCTAATACATCCCCCATTTGATTACATATTAGTATAACCACTTTCAAGAACAATTTTACAATATCTAGTAAAGTTGAAAGTATACATTTTTAACCAAAATAAAAACCACCCACATATCTGTTCATTGGAAAATATAAATGAAATGCTAATCACAAATGAAAATGAATGAACTGGAGCTATATTATTAATGTGGATGAGTCTTCATAGATATTGTGAAAAAAGCAAATTACAATAAAAGATGTACAAATTATCTTTTATATAAAGTTTATAAGTATTCACTTATATGCACTAATTTTACAACTAAATGCTTGAGAATAAAAAGCATGTGATTCAGGAAAAACCACACAAGGGCCTGGGGAGATGAGATTGGGGGTAGCATAGAGAGGCTTGCAATTGACGTGTCATTATTTTTCTTATGCTGAATAATGAATCATAAAGTTTCATTGTATTATTTGTATATCTTTCTGTGTATCTTAAATAAGTTCTTATAAGTATTAAAAGCCCTACTCATACGACAAGCACATCAGAGACTTCCTGCAACAGCATAATAGTGAGGGCCTGGCTGGTAGCACACTGGTTTTCAGGATATTTCTGCCCTCTATGACAAATCTGCCTATTAGTCAAGAAAAATGGCTTTGAACTGGGCACTCTAACATTTCCAGGGAATTACTAGAGCTATCAAGTACTGCCACTCTGGAAGGGAATGATGCTTTTTTTTTTTATGTAAGAATGCCTTTGGGAAGTGTTTTAGAAATGGTCTACCTTTTTACCACATCCATATATTCAGGAGTACCTAAGCAAGACATTGACTTTGATGACGCAAACTGGTGTTCTGCCTATAAGCTAGCAAAGATATTGCTAAACCTATTTAAGGACTTAATGTACATCCAATTTTCCTATTTCCTGACAAAATGATGATGATGAATGGGTCAGCGGCTTCCCTAGAATGCTTCAGACTCTCTAGAGATGGGGCTTTCATATAAAGGAATGCTCTTCCTTGTCCCACTCCTAGATCAATACAAAAATCCAGCCTTGGATTTCACATTAGGTGGCTCCTGGCTGCCTGTTTCAGGCTCCCAGTCTCCCCTATATGTAAACATGGCTGTGTTGTCTTCTGGGTGGTGTCTCCCTCCAAGGACAGAGTCAGATTTCTCGTTAGTTTGCAAAATAGCCTGATGCACTAACTGTATTTTCCACTGAAATTCCCAACAGTGGGTGAGTCATGCTGAAGATCCTGTTGAAGCCCGTCTGAGCTACTTCCTCATATTTACAGCTACAGAAAAATCAAGAGCTTAATATTTAGAGTCTGACTTGCACTCTAGATACATCCATGGACCTATAGGTACTTGATCAGCTTAGGGTTAATTAGAGTGCTCTCTTCTTTTAATTATAAACTATTAAAATCCACCCAAGAATTATGACTGAAAACAAGAGCCTGAAGTTATAATGAAATCAGAATTCCTGTGTTTTTCTGTGAGGGAGGCAAGGCAGGGACATTAGAACCACTTGATAAGCACTAAATAAATCATATTCCCTTACTCTGGTGCAGAGGGACCCAGCATTTCCTCTGCTAGGTCCAGCTGATTGATCTCTATAAAAATCTCAGCAGGCACTTATGTCCCAGCAGGAGCTGAGCTGGGATGAAATCATGGAGTGCCTAAGGACAGCGCCCCCTCTCCCCATTCCCATGGCAACTGTCATTCTCACAGGAACATAAGAGATGTCTTGGATTTGAGATTTCTCTTGGAATGCCCTCTGACATGGAGATGTCTTATTAAATTTCAAAGCTTCAAGTACTTACACTCAAGGGAGTCTTCTATTGTACTGGGATAGGGAAATGTTTTCCTTATTGGGAAACAAACCTTGGCCATTTGGTGGAATTTATAGATTGGCATATTTGCTCAAAATAATGCAGGCTTCTTCATGTAAGTAGTCCTAATCAGTCATAAAATGGTTTAGCTCAGAAATTCAAGCATTCTCTTACATTGCAGTAATTGGAAGAGAGGACAGATGTCTAATAATCAAAGATGATGCCGAAAAAATTAACTGAGTGAGGTCCCTGACAATACTGAGATTATATCTGAATTTCCCACAAAGGTTGAATTAACTCTATTAGGATTCATGATTGATGGTAGCATCCATTCATGCAAACCAATGTCCAGAAGAAATAAACTGAATATATGGGAAATGTAAAGAACTAGGATAAGCATAGGGTAGGCAGAAAAACAGGAGATATGGGACTGGGGCTGGTGGAATCTGGTTTTGGTTTTGTTACCAAGTATCTGAGTAACTTTGGACTGGTTATTTGAACACTCAAGCCTAGTTTTCCTCATGTAAAACATGAAGTGACTGGACTAGATGTTTTCAAATACCCCTCTTTATTCTTGAAATCTAGGACTCACACCCTTGACAAGATTAAAGGGAGAGAGCTATGGGGCCATATTAGGAAGACAAATTCAACATTTGTAATTCCTGAACTAAAGAAAGTTTCAGGTGGAGATAAATAATAATCAAAATGATAAATTTCTCTTCATAAAATGAGGAATATGTGACAAGTCCAAAACTTTGACTTTTTAGAGTCGGGCTTTTCCAAATGAAAAGAAATGGTGAAATGCCAGTCAGTTCTGTCTTCTTATAGTTTCTCTTCCTTTGTATTCTTGACAGTAACTTAATGTTTTCTGAAGAGGGATGAGGTACAGATACATAAATGAACAACTGTCAGTGAAGTTCTCTCCCATCTTTATTTTAAACCATACAACATAGAACAGATCAGAACATGGGATCCTGAGAATTAATCACTCTCCTGTTGGCTCTGCTATTCTCTCCTCCTGTCTCCACAGTTCAGTATAAGAACACAAGAGTATTCTGATTCCAGTTAAGTAGGGTCAGGATACCTGGTGCTGTATGTAGGTGATCAAACTGTCCTTCAGAGTGTAGATAAAAGTACCTTCCAGGCTTTTCTCTAAAGAGCAAGGGACTGCTTCTGAGTTCCCAGTTCTTAGTTCTAGCAGGGGCATGCTCACCAAGTTAAATAACCTCTCTACAAAGGGGGCTATATTAATACAATAAAATGATTCAGTTAATGCTATGATTTTCAAAGTCAAAAAATCCCAGAAGTCCTCAAAGCTCAGAAAGGGTCACATTCTGGCCACACAGAATAAATATGAAATTGGCTTTATTTCACATCATAAAAACCTATGATAAGAAACTCAAAGATGAAATGTATGAAGCATATGTGAAGAATGAAAAGCTTTCCATTTTCAGTACCTTCAATACATTTTGTCTTTATTGAACTTAATACCATATGTGGTATCTGGAATGGGAAACTGAGCCAATTCTGTACTGTCACTTATATTTTATAATTAGGAGTGGTGTGTAATATATGAACATTTGTGCCTTTCTTTAAGAGCCTATAATTTTGAGCCAAACAAAACCCCCAACTAGTACAGACTTGAATTAACCCAGCAGCTTGTGAGTTAAGGAGGAAAAACTCAATGTCAAATGCCATTTCTTAATTTAACAAACATGAAATGTTTCTCCCTGCAGTGGTGATCTCTGGGATTTCCTGGTACTTATATTTCACCTCAAAGAATCCCCAGACCCCACACGAAAATCAGCATTACCTTTAATATTTCCAAAGTTATAATATCTGGCAAATCTAATAAGCTCTAGAAATCTAAATTTCTTCCAACATAAAAATCTTTGAAGTAATGGGGAAAGACTTGTAAATCACTACGCAACAAACACATGTTATTACAAACTATTATTTGCAGTACATTTATTTGAGAAAATATTGTAGGCTTGAAAGCTCTTGAAAATTTTTATCAACTTAACTCTTAAAAAAACAAGTTCATTACCATGTTATTTTGAGCTTAGAAAAGACAATAAGCTCAAAATATTTTTATTTTCCTTAATCTAGTTACACAACTTCACTGTGTATATTCATCTTTAAGATGCCCTTTGTTCTTTCCCGCTCTCATTTCCTAAACTGTGATTGTGGGGAACAGTGAAGATGTTTTTACTTATATCTTCTTTTCCTACTGAGAATCCCTGCCCTTGTCATTATATAATAGGAGAAACTTTATTCACTGAAGACTGAGCTCTAGCAAGGAGGATACAAAGAGAAGGTTCCTCCCACTCTGGAGATTACGCGGTTCATAATAATGGAAGATTCCTTGTATAGGTCATCAGAAAACCAAACAAATACTAAAACATTGCTGAATGAGCCAATAGAAGGTCCACAGACTTAGAGAGGTGTTTTTTGGTGGTGGTGGGTATTTTTTAAAACAGCCTCTTCAATCTGCTCACTCCCCTTCCAAGTATCCCTTTCAATCTCTCAACTGCAAGTGCCTAGTGCCCTATGCTTTCTCTGAAGCCTTAATAAGAACCTAAAATTATATTTTGGATTTATCCTGGGGTGTAAATGGTAACAACACAAAGCATTTACCATCTGGAAATCCATTTGTATTTAATGGGGGTGGGGAGCTTTGTATTAAAGAAATGACCTTTCCTGAGAATATCTAGTATAGCCATTGGTGGGGTGATTTGTCAGAATTGAGCCTACTTATTGCTCTCTCTGACAATTATGCATTAGGTCAGACCAGAGCAGGACTTCTTTTCACCACAGAGACAAGGTTCAAGGTCTGACCACTTACTATACTAGAGGACCGATGCACAAAATTGGTGCAAGGGCCTTAGCCTCGGCCCTCGGCTGCCACCACGGCCGCAGCCCGCCCCCCTTCCACTCCCACCCCCCAGCACTGTGGTTTTGTCTGGAAGGAAGGACATCTGGTCTAATTAGTATATTATGCTTTTATTGTTATAGATAACACATAGATTTCATCAAGGTTGGAGGGAGTGAGAAGCTGAGAAAGATAGAGACAGCAAGAGAAGTCCCCCTGGTATGCCAGGATTCAAAGGCCATTCCAGCCAATATGTTAAAGATACTTGGTTTAGGTTGCAAGCTACTATCCTATAGGGTGGCTTCTAACTTCGTGTAGTATGATCCTACCATGGTCTGTAAAAGCTCTTCTAAAGTTAATTTTGGAAGAAAAAGAACAACCTCCACATCATCTGCTTCTCCCATTCCTGTTCCATGTAGAGCTGGAAGCCCCTGGAGTGACCAGTCTGGAGTGTGAAGACTCATATCAACAATTTCACAGGGTTAGCACTGTATTTGCAATCTCATATTGTTTCTAGTAATCAAGGGAAATAATACACATGGTCAACAGTGACAAAGGATGGACACTTGTGTTTTCTAAAAAGGCAAAGCAGGAAAATCCTTTGATTCTTTGGTGCTTCCTCTTCTGAAGAAAATCCTTTTCTGTATCTCAAACCATTATCAAGTCCCAAGCACACGGAAAGATCGGATATTTTAGTCTTGTCCTGCTCTTAGCTAAGCTGATGTGCGCTGTGGTCACTGATGTATTACAGGACTCCTCAGCCCAGTTTAGTGGGAGAGCTGCCCATAAGCTCTGCTCTCAGAAGCAAATAACCAACACACGGTTCTTTGTGGCTTTATGTACAGAGGAGACTTGCACTAACTCGGCCAGGCCAGGGGTGGTCCATCACTTGCAGGAATGAGTGTAAAGAAGGTTTGCTTATCATTTTAACCCTCACGGAGAAGCCACCAAGGACACATGTCATTTTGTAACTAAGAGATCCAGGCCCCGCAGAGGACCGGGCTGCTTTGGAGTGGTTGGTCTTGGGGAGTAAGAGACTTCCCAACATGAACATGAAAGTAACCCACTGGGGCTTCCTAACATGATGGAGGTTTCTGTCCATTTCAGCAGCATTCCTGCAATCCCCCGGCACCACTTCCTAATGTGACCCTTCAAAATATGAGACCTTAAAGCCACAAAACCACTACTAAAATCCCTATAATACTTTGGCACAAAAGGGTGGGCTCAGGAGAATTTTTAGCCTTTAGTCTATAGTTTTCTGGCTTTAGGTAGCTTAGCATTATCCATAAAATATCTGGAATACATTTTCAATCATTCATAATTTATTCTTAAGGTCTGGGGCTAAACCAACAGAAAATGCTCTTTGGAGGGCCATTTCATATATTGGAGCCTGGAAAATTACTAAGAAACTCTTTAAATTGACATTAGTAAAACAAAATGTCTAAAAGCAGTGGACCTCAGGATCTCCTGTGATCTTATAATTTGTAGGTTGGAGGAAAATCCAAATTATTATTACCTATATAAAGTATAAATATGAATCTCTATGTAAATCTGGTACAAACTCTTCACAGAATTATCAGATGTCCAATAATTTTTCTTCAAGGTGTAAATTTGTCACCCAGTCCACAAAACTCTACATTATAATTCTTGTCCTCACTGTTTACTCTCCTCTCTGAGCTTCTGCAGCATCACTGGTCTACAAATATTTGTCATACAGCAAATATTTGCATCTGGCCACAGGAACCAGCCCAGCTATTTTGAGTGGAAAGGGATTTGATACAGAGATTTGGGTGCTCACAGAACTATTGCAAGGGTTAGCAGAATTGGCTATAGGCTGAGCATGTAGGAGTCTTCCCACAAGACCTCCTGAAGGGCTTACCAGAGGGAAAACACCTCCACCACACCCACAAAACAGCATGCCAGGGGAACTACGAGGCGTGATAGCTATTTGTGGAGCTGAAATTAGGATTTTTGGAAGGCACTGGTACCACCTCTGCAACTGCCTCTCCATACCCACAAAGTGAGTGATTGGATGCTGCAATGTGGCTGCAGAAAAAACCCATCTCCACAACCTGGCTTCCAGCAAAAACAAGTGAAGCAGCAATCAAAAGGCTCCTGCCTCACTCTGTCTTCTAAGACTCATGTAATACCTCTAATTGGAAGAATCTAACTGACGTCCAGAACTCTAGCTTTAAAAGAGTCTGGGAAATGTAGTTTTTAACCTCTACACTTTGTAGCACAGAAAAGCACACTGGAAGCAATGAGCAATATTGGGTAGGTGAGTATCAACTTACCATAGCAACCATAAACACATATGTTACTACTAATCACAGCTTTTTTTCCTACGCTCATATTTCCTTAAAAAAAAAACAACATTTGAGAATAAGACCATATTTCAAACTTCTGAATGCCTCTTAGTACCTACAAAAATTCATGTTCAATAAATAATTGTGGGTTGATTGCTTCACCAAATAATCTTTATTTTTCTTGGAAACATGCCTTTTAATGTGTTTGTTAAAATGTTCAATAACACTCCACTCTAATAGGTAGGGTATTTTTAGCATAGTTTATTTAATTTAATTTTTTGATGCCTGAAGATCTTGCAGTAACTTGAGGTCATCATTCTGAACATTTGTAATTATCGTGCAGAAAGAATGAAGAGGCAGTTGAGAGCAGATTACATCCAATCTAATATGCCACATCATAGCTATTTAAAGAAAAGTGCATTGATCTCAATAGTCGTGCCATATTTTATCTTTCTAATAAAAGCTGAATGCAGAAAAATCTGTGTATTTTCTATAAATGAGTATAATTCTAGATAATCTAAACCTAAGAATTAACAGCCTAATACTAACATATTGTACACCCTAATACATATTAAACTTCCATTCCCATATTGATTATCCATGTAGAAAAAAATTTTTCCCCAAATCTTTTCCTGCAAAGGTAATAAGGTTGCCTGTGGTGACCACTGGAAGAAGTCCATGAATCAAAAATTCTGACTACTATAGACATAAATCCCAGAGAGAAAGTGTGACTTGCTTTGGGTCACACACCTGGTAAGTGAAAAAAACTAGATCATAAACCTAGGCCTTCTGATTAGCTTAACGCCTTTTTCACTGCACAATGTATTATGTGCCTCTTTTTATAATAGAATTGAGTTTTCACTCCTGGAAAAAAGAATATGGTTAAAGTCCATTCAAGGATCTCCAAATCCAATATCATGTATATGAAGAGGTTTGATTTTTTTTTTTGGGGGGGGGGGTGGTGAGGTATTTCACAAAACAGACACACACACTACCATCTGGTTAAGGTGGTGGTTTCAATATAGATTAACAAAGGTGATAGTTACAGAAGGAAACTCTCAACCTCCCTTCAGCTATGCAGTTCTATTGATTCCAGCCACTTCATGTAATAATTCACTCAACAAACTCCTACTCATATCCACATAATGACTTAAAAAATTGAAATAGTTTGGTGAATTCACTTCAGTATATGATAATATGCACCTTCAAGAAAGGTTATCAGCTCTGTTCAATTTGATGAGGGAATTGGGAAAATGAGTGTCCTAAATATCATGCATTGGTAGTAAATGTTATGCTGGCATGATGAATCATTTCCAGGAATTGAGACATCATAGACTCAGTTTTTCTGGGAAGAAAGAGCACACAATAGACTTGGGGAGGGGGATGGATGAAAGAGTAGGCAAGTCAGTAAGTGGGAAACTTCCCAGGGCCAGCAAAATGAGATCTTCTATTATCATCTTTCTAGTTCTTAGTGAGGCTTTAATCTTATTTTCATTGAATTTAGTAATTGTTCATATCTGCAAAGATAGAGTCCATAGTGATCAATGAAACACAGAACAATAATCTGATGATCCAATGACCTATAGAAAAATTCCTCCAAATGCCTTCTCTGTTCTCTCTCGGCATAATGTCTAAAATAATGAATGTTAGCAGCATAATAAGGTCCTTCCTTCTCTATCAGGAGAAAATCTGATAGCAAATATATATTCTAAGGCACTGTGCTTACTAAGCAGTATAAGTATAAGCCACTAACAAAATGTCAGTTATTCTGCCTTTATCAATGTAAGCCAATTTCTAGGATCCAAAAGACTATTCCATAATGAAAAATACTAACAATTTTTTTGTTAAAGAACTTATTATGTGCAAGGTTTCTATTAGTGTTGACATTTACAGTTGTATACAAAAAACCTTTCTGTGCAATAATGTCAACATTAAAAATTTTTAATTAAAAAAAAAGAAAGAGCCCTAGCTGGTTTGGCTCAGTGGATAGAGTGTTGGTCCACAGACTGAAGGGTAGGGGTTCGATTCCAATCAAGGGCATGTATCTCAGTTGCAGGCTGCATCCCCAGCCCTGATCAGAGATGTAAGGGAGACAACCAATCAATGTGTCTCTCTCACATTGATGTTTCTCTCTCTGTCTCTCTCCTGCCCTTCCATTCTCTGTGGAAATAAATGGGGGGAAAATATCCTCGGGTGAAGATTAACAACAACAACAATAATAAAAGAAACAAATGGTGGCTTATTAGGAGAAAACTGATATTCAAGGGGTAATAGATTAGGGAAAGAAAAATACTGGCCAATTATTAACAAGGAAGATTCCTAGGAAGAAGACCTTAGCTAAATCAATAAATAGCACAGAGGTGAGAAGAAGAATAAAATTTAAGAAAGGCTCTTTTTAAAACATATTGTACTCTAAGAGTGGAATGCTATTTTTAACAGCTTTCTAGGGAGGAGAAGTCAATGTCCTAAAATACAGAAACTAGATCATCAGCTAACATCAACTAAGCATTTACTATGTTAAGAACTTTTCACAGATTATTTTATTCAGTCCTTGGAACCAAATCTATGAGGTAGGTAGTACTACTAATAAAATGCACTATTTATTTAATATTTATAATCTGCTGGGCATTACTCTAATCATTTTATATAAATTCAATCTTTGAATCCTCATAATGGCTCCATAAAATAGGCAGTAGTTTATCACCATTTTATAGAGATGTTAAAATCCTTGCCCAAAGTATCACACCACCAAGTAGAAAAGCCATGCTTTGAGCACATACTTGTGGTGTGTTTTTTTCCATTTTCCAAAACAATAATATCACATCTTCTTGCCTTCATTTGTTTAACAGGTATTTGTTGAAGGAGAGTTGGGCAAGCACCACTCCATGAGTCGAGAAAACATAAGTGACCAAGAATATTCTCTGCACAGGTTTGATTTTTTTCCCTCAGGATATTCTGCAAAACATATTCTATCTGGCTCTTATGAAGCCTCATTTGAGCAAAGACTTGAATGCAGTGGAGGAGTCAGTCATGTATAAATCCAGGGAAAGAGTGGTCAGCTGGAGGGGCAGCTCATTAAAAGTCCTAAGATAGAAGCATGTGTTTCAGAAAGAAAATTCCGGGTGGAAGAGACATCTTGAGCAAAGGCTCTAAAGTGGGGTCATGTATAGCATGTTTGAGTTAAAACAAGGAAGAAAAAACAGCTGGAGCAGGGGAGTAGAAGCTCAGGGTGCTCACAGGGGCTAGATCACATGAGACCACAGCCAGCACATCAGTTTTCACTCTGAGTGAAAGGGAGAGGGAGAGCCACTGAAAATTTTTGAACTAAAATATGCTGTGATGTGACTTATTTCTAAAAAGGATCTGTCTGACTGCTGAGTTGAGAATAGACTTTAGGGGGACAAAGGTAGAAGCAGCAAGTGCTTGATAAGCTGGGATGGTAAAGGCTGTGGTAGAGCAGGAATGAGAGGGAAGATCAGGAACTCAGGTTTGAATATACAGTGAGTTCAATGAGCTTCTTGGACTTCTGAGTGAAATGTCAAGTAGAGAGTTGATAGAACTTTGGGAGAGAGATATAAGCTAAATATATAAAATTTGGAGTTCCCAGGACATAGATGGAATTGAAAACAAAGAGGCTGGATAAAATTAATAAGCTACTGGATATAGCTAGAGAGAAGGCTCACGGGACTGCTATGACCTCTCTAACATGAAGAGGATGAACCAGCAAAGGAAACTGAGAAGGAAGAAGTGAAGCAAGAAAAATTAATGGTTGTCTGATGTTCTGCAAGGCCAAGTAAAGAACATATATCAAAGAGGATTTTAACTAACTCTTGGTAAACAGGTCTTACTTTCAACATTCAATTGCTTTTCATTTATATCTGCTAGCTATTGCTGTCATCACAGCTAAGCTCACTCATGAACCTGCAGGTCAGCTAGGGGCTGGCTGATGTGGAATAACCTAGGCTTTGCTGATTCAGCTCTGCTCCACATGGTCTCTAGTGATCCAGGGGGCAGCCAAGCATGTTCTCATAGCAAAAGGGAGGTGTCCAAGAAAGCATGAGAGTAAGAGAGAGAGCAAAATAATACACAGGCATCTTGAGGCCTAGGCTTGGAACTGGAACACTGCACATTGCCATTTTTATATTGGCCAACGCAAGTCACAAGGAGTGAAATTTGGGGATATTTTTGCAATCACCCTCCACACCAGTCCTTACTACTCTGAAGCTCTAGGTTCTATCAGGAAGATCCCATCAAAAGTTTAGGAACTGTACCTGTGATTGTGATTGTGATGCTCGCCTTGTCTTGCCCATACTGATCTATCCCTGCCGCAGTGCCTACAGCCCTTGTAATTGGAACCCACATCAAAGTGGTTAAGTCGGGGACTGCCACACAGCAAGCATTCAGTAAGTGCTAGCAATCACCATCACTCTTCTTTAGCATACTGCAAGTCATCTGAAATGTTCTCTAATTATTTTTAGGCAGTAGTCTTGCCAGTCTCCCTAACTAGGCCGTAATCCCCTTAACAAAAAGATTTCTTATACAGTTTGAGTGCAACAGGGGCCAGCACAGTGGGAGGAACAGGGCAAGTGCTCAGTAAAATCTTGTTAATTAATAAGGATTGACTGAAAGTCTAAGGAGATTCTTATAGCTGGGAAATCATCACATAGTTAAAACATCATCAAGAACCATTAAACCTAGTAATGCTAAAAAAGGCACGCCATCTTGGAGAGAGCTGCTCTTAGCAGCAGGATTATTCTCTCTGAGGAAATTATGTAAATATTTTCTCACATTTTCACATTAGTTTTTACTGTTTAACTACTTGAAATTAAAGGTGTGAAATTAGACTTCTAGAAGACAGATAAAAGCAGGTATTCATCATTTTAAGCACATCTTATATATTCATCAAATATGTTGTCGCATCCATTTAGTATGCTGCATGAAACTTCAAAACAGATCCTGCCCTTGCTGGTGTAAAGCTTGAACCAGAGAAAAGAAAATGCAGGCTCTCAAAATTAAAGTGAGGGGCTGTGCAAGAAGAAAATATAAACATGCAGCAGAAGGAAAGTATTAGCAAATGTGTTAAAAATTACAATAACTTTGGTATCTTACTAACTTTTGTGCTCTATGGCTGTGTTTGAACCATAGACTATATTGTTCCAGTATCAGGTATCACAATTTAGGAGAAAATAAAATTAGTGGAGTAGTGTTTAAAGTAGTAAACTTTAAAATAAGAGGTTAAAAAAGTATTCACGGAACCATTTCCATAGACCCAGAATATCTTGCTTCTTTAAGATATTAAATTATCCATAAATAACATGTCTGCCATGGATTTTAACCCATGTTTTTTAGAAATCAAGTCAAATCAAAATCAGATTGTCTCAACTGAATAAAGTCACAGTGAAATGACTATCTTTTAAAACCATTCATATACTTCTCCAAGCTTCACATTAAGCTCAGTCTCACAATTGCAAGTATATGGATTATTAACTTTGTTCTTTGTGCAGCATCGTCTGGAATAAAATTAGAATTCAAATTGTAGGAATTGGAACATTAGATGTGGCAAGGCATTTTTAATTTTTAAATATTTCTATAGGTTTGGATTTGTCATTACATTTTAAAGATATAAAGTTATGGTCACTCTGTACACACATAATTGTGTTACTATTGCTGAATATGAGAGCTTTTTGCTGAGATTTTAGAAGCATTTTAATTGTACAGTATTATGTCTGGAAATTTAGACTCTTTATAATAAGAAGAATGAATTATAGTTGCTTAAAATGGCATATGAATTTTGTGGCTAAGTGATCAGTCCTCCCTGGCCCTGTCCACTTTACTTATTTTCACTGCCACAATTTGAATTCAGGAATTATATCCTGATGCTAACTAAGACAGGTTATACTTCAACATTTGGAGCTCTTCTCTCCTCCCCATCTCTACTCTCTTCCTTTCCCAATTTATTCTACTTACTGCCAAATTAATATCTTCCTCAAGTAACAGATTCCTCATATTAGTTCCTTGCTTAAAAATTTTCAATAGTTCAATTAAGCTTTGAGAATAAAATTCAAGAACTTTAGCTTGGTATATAAGGTCTCTCACTGAGTAACCTCAGCCTACCTCTCCTAGGATTCCCTTGCTCCTTTACAAAATACCTCCATTCAGACAGTTGGTTAGTCATTCTCTTCTCAATACATATTGTATTTCTCATTTAACACAAAGTGAGACTTTCTATATCTGGACTCACATAAACTTTAAATCCCTGCCTTCTCTCCAGATGTCTAATTCCAATGTTATTTGCAAAGCTCAGCTCAAGTCCTCAGACATAAAACTTTCTCTTACCAAAGGAATGAAAACTGGAAGGAAGCTACCCAGTATCATTTCTCCTCTTTTTCCTTTTAACAGAAACCTAATTTTCATATTCACAAATCTGTGGTTTGATAGTTTTCATCAGTTTGGATAAAGCCTTGACCATTATCTCTTCAACTACTGCTTCTGAACTCTTTTCTTCCTCCTCTCCTAGAATTCCTACTGTGATAGTATTCTATATGTCTCTTATGCTTTGTTCTGCTGTTATTATTCAAGTTTTTTCTCACTCTGTACCTCATTTTGCATTATTTATATAGTCCTGTCTTCTGGCTTACTGATCCTTGCTTCCACTGGTATTGTTATACCCATCCAATGTGTTCTTAATTTTGGTATGATGTTCTATTAGTAAGTTCTATAGTGTATAATTAGTTCTTTAGTTCTTTTTTGAAGATCTAATTTCTCTGTTGAAATTATTCATCTGTTTTTTTTGTCTTTTGTCCATCCTTCTTCTATTTTCTTTGACATATTTATGATTGTACTGAAAAGATTTTGTCTACCAATTCTAATATCTGGGTCATTTGTGGGTTATGCTTCTATTGGCTAATTATTCTTTTGAGTATGTGTCATATTTTCCTACTTCACATTTTTATTATATGCCAAACAATATGTACTAGTATAATAAAATTCTAAGTCCTGAATGTGTCATTATTTGCCTCCCAAAAAATACATGTCCTTTCCATTGAGGAGTTGATCATGTTGTGCCAGTAAGAATTGGATTGCAGATTTCATGTTTTAGTTTACTTTTTACTTCAAGAAAATGGCACCTGTCTTGAAATTATTGCAAGCCCTTCCCTCAAGCAGGGAAGTACTTTGACTTCTAAGTACTGTGAAACTGCAGACTTTTCTCTATCTTTCTAGCTCAGTGTCCAGACTCCTATGATCCCCAATACTCAACAAAAGTCCTATGGGCGGAAATCAGCATGTGGTGGAAATCGGCTGTGTGGTTGAGGCATCTCCTAATTCCAATTTGACATTTCCAATCTGCACAGCTTTTAAAAGCTATGGTGGTTTCTCTTTCTCCTGCAAGAATCCATCAGTTATGGCAAGCTCAATTTTCTAGTCATACCCAGATATGGAAACTTTATTTTCCCTCTGGGGGTGAGAGGGCCGTAGGTAATGGCTGCCAATCTGCTCACCTAAAGAGTGCTTTTCCTTCTCTGGAATTTAGTTCTTTTGAGTTGTTTGCATCCACAACCCTCCAAATTATCTAGGTTTTTCTAATTGTTCTCATGGGAGAAATGGTTTGTCAGAAACTTCTACATCCTTACTGGAAATGAAACTCCTTTGCCTGCATTTTGAAAGCTTTCAGAAAGCAAAGTTGACAAATTAATGCCAGATATTTCTAGAGTAGATATTAAGCTTTGAGCATGTTCTTGTCTACTAACATTAGAAGAAACACAAAGACTGATAAACATGTAAGTGCTATCTGCCAATGTGCCCTTTAGACCTTATGATGTAACTAAAGTGGCAGAAAACAAATTAGCCTAGTTAATAGCTTCTAACAAGGGCTGGATTTTGTTACGACTCAAAGTAAGTGCAGCACAAATAGTCTTCACAGGTTGCACTGGTCTCATATGTCCTTAAGTCTGCAAGAACTCTGCTGGAGCAAATATTAAGATAACATTAATATTCAGTATTAGTTTTTATTGGTATCAATGTTTTTAATGTTATATTTGAAATAATAACACTTGCAGGACTTTGTTAACTAATATTTTATAAAATTCCATGTAAGATGATCCCTAGATATCTGTCCCACTCATCTAATTAATTCAATTTTTAAAAAAGTTTTTAGGGAAGCATAGTCAAAGAATGCTCCACAGCATGCTGATTTTCATCAATGACCTATGGAAAAAGATTTCTTAGATACATGCATCTAGAAAATACTACACAGTGAATCCTCTTTTTTGATATTTTCAATGAACATTATTAATAGTTTAAGGGATCTTAAGAGTTAGGCAGTAACTCTTTCTACTTTGTTTAATTTGGCATTTTCACATACTCTATTAAAAAAAATCTCCTTCTTTAAGTAACATCTATTAGTGTCCTTTGAATCTAGTGTTCCATGGACTACACTTTGGAAAATGTTTTTCTAAGAGGGTAATGAAGTTAATAAAGATAATGTCAACACATTCTTCAACTTCACTGAGGGAAAGGCAGTTCTGTGGTTATATACATAATACAGACCAGAAATTTTTGTCTTTTGCAGAGCTTTAAGATATAACTTCATAGACTTTGGTCTATATATGCAAATAGTGCAGTGTTTCTGAATGCTATTAAACTTATGAGAATAGCACAACTACCAGACTTTACCAGAATAAGAAGTAACATGTTTATTTAAGGTCACAGACCCTCTGAGCATTTTAAACTAGATTTTGAATGGTACAGTTATCCTCCTGTAAAGAAGCATATCAGTCCACAGGTCTTACCTTGCATCTGAAATAATCTCTACATATTTAATTGCATAAATCCTAAGGTTTTCTGACCTTATTGTCAAGATCTGTGTGTCTGACAATATAATCTTAAATAGAAGCTGCTACTTTAATTTCTGTGAAATTAGATGGACAAGTCTTACTAGCTAGAGTTTATTTTTAGCCATTATAAATGTGAAATTGTATCCAGTCAAGAAAATCACTGGAGTGTTTCATTGTAGATTCTATACACAAGAATTATCCAACTCCATGTCATCATCCAGGAAATTCCCAATTTTTAGAAACACAATACAGCAATTATTTCACCTCATGGTTGATTCTGTTGGTGAAACTTGAATCTCTGAGCACTACTGGATGGTGCTGATATTTCCTCTGCCTAAAACTTTTCCTTTGAACATTCCTCTTGGTTGAATCCTACTCATCCTTGAGGTTTCAACTTAAATGTTTCTAGAGAGAACTTTTGTGACCTTCTCCCCCATCTGAAAGCAACTCAATTTAGAGAACTACCTTTATTTTATTTCACAGCAACCTAATTTCACTAATAAAAGAGAAACATGCAAATTAACCATCCCTCCGCTACACCCACCAGCCAATCAGGAGCGAGTATGCAAATTAACCCAACAAAGATGGCAGCAGCCATGGAGCTGGAGTGAGCAGGAGGCTTGGGTTGCCCCTGGCGATGGAGGAAGCCAAGCTTCCCGCCCACCCTGGCCGCCGCTGAAGGAGGCGCTGGAAAAAAAAAAAGAAAGAGGGGTTGGGAGCCTGGGTTGCCAGGGGGCATGGCCAGCCTGAAAATAGCCCTCAGCCCCTTACCCAGGCTGGCCACACCCCCATGGGGTGAGGGTCCATGCTGGGGGGCTTGGCCAGCCTGCAAACAGCCCTCAGCCCTTCACCCAGGCTGGCCAGGCACCCCAGTGGGACTCCTCACCCTGACGGGGCTGTGGCCAGCCGGAAATCGGCCCTCAGCCCCTTACCCAGGCTGGCCAGGCACACCAGCAAGGACCCCCACCCTGAAGGGGGTGTGGCCAGCTTGAAAACAGCCCTCAGCCCCTCACCCAGACTGGCCACGCCCTCCCAGCAGAGACCCTCACCCCATAGGGGTGTGGCTGGCCTGCAAACCACCACAGGCCCCTTGCCCAGGCCACCCCATGCCCCAAGGGAACCCCCACCCTGATCTGGACACCTTCAGGGCAAACCAGCCATCCCCCACCCATGCACCAGGCCTCTATCTATACTAATAAAAGGGTAATATGCTAATTAGACTGGGAGACCTTCCAGACGTTCTTCTGGACAAAGCCATGGTGGCGGGGCTGAGGTAGAGGCAGTTAGAGGCCAAGAGGGGAGGGCAATTATGGGTGATCAGGCCAGGATGGGATGGCAGTTGTGGGTGATCAGGCTGGTTGGGGGGGGGGGGCATTGGGGGTGATCAGGCTGGTGGGGGGGGCAGTTGGGCATGAGCAGACCAGCACGGGGGCTAGTTGGGGGCAAGCAGACCATCAGTGGGGGTCAGTTGGAGGTGATCAGGACAGCAGGGGCGGGCAGCTTGGAGTGAGCATGCCATTAGGGGGGCAGTTGGGGGCAAGCAGGCCAGTGGGGAGGGATGGTGGGGGCGAGCAGGCCAGCTGGGGGGCAGTTGGGGGTGAGCAGGCCAGCAGGCAGAGTGGTTAGGGGCAATCATGCAGGCAGGCAGGTGAGCGGTTAGGAGCCAGCAGTCCTGGATTGCGAGAGGGATGTCTGACTGCCAGTTTAGGCCTGATCCCTGTAAACCAGCAGTAGGACATCCTTCGAGGGGTCCCAGATTGGAGAGGGTGCAGGCCGGGCTGAGGGACACCCCCCTCCTGTGCACGAATTCTGTGCACCGGGCCACTAGTCTTTTATAATTATACCAGAGGCCCGGTGCACGTTCAGCCTGGCCTGTGCCCTCTCGCAATCCGGGACCCCTCGGGAGATGTTGGATGCCTGGTGCACGGATTCGGACTGATCCCCACAGGCCAGGCCAAGAGACCCCCACCAGTGCATGGTTTCAGCCTGATCCCCACAGGCCAGGCCAAGGGACCCCACTGGTGCACTAATCCGTGCACCAGGCCTCTAGTATGCAAATAAGATCTTTAGCTAATCTCTTCCCAACTTCCTCCTCCCCTCTTCCCTCTGAGATTCATCAGTCTGTTCCATGTTTCCATGCCTGTGTGTTGAGCATCTGCCCCGTGGTGATCAGTGCACGTCATAGCTACTGGTCTGACGGTCGGCCAGTTGAACAGTCAGCTGGTTGAACGGTCGACCAGTCGCTTAGGCTTTTATATATATAGATATTTATTTGGGTTTTTAAATATCTAATGTCTTTTGCTCCCACTAGATTTTACAGGGGGTGATTTAAAGGGCAAAGGTTTTGTCTGTTTCTGTTTGTTTGTTTGTTTGTTTGTTTGTTTTCACCACAGTGCAATCTTCTAAGAACAGTTTTGAAACATAGTTATTACTTGATACATATTTGTTGGATGAAAGAATGAAGTGTACATTCAAGCATCCTTCAATTTCATCATATATTTTAATCCCAGCCGAAACATATTTTGAACTGACAGACCTACCCAAGAGTATAGCACAGTTCTGTTCAGAGTTCGGCTTTGCATCAAGATAAAAGTTATTGATTGATTGACTGATCATGAATCCCAAAAGCAAGCTTATTGTCATAAAATGTTATAAAGATTGATTGATTCAATGATGAGATGTTCACACGCAATTGTATACCCAAAACATTTGAGAAATATTTGAACTTCTCTTATCTAATTTCTTTCTAACAGGATCCTTCCTGTGCATTGAAAAGTGAGTTGGTTAAGGAGGAACCCTTCATGGTGAGATAGACACAATCTGTATTAACTTCTGTGGCCATAATTAGATTAATTGTCATGAGATGGTCTTTACACATTTAGATAAAACTGTGAGAGCCTTTCCCCATAGGAGAAGATTATGCTGATTTTCAATTAAGGTCATCTTTCCATTTGCCTTTAAGAGTTTGCAAATGGTAGATTGAATGCTGATGGCTGTTCAGTGGAGCATGGCTGCACTACCAGGTGCCAAACTTGCCTAGAGTGAGTGCCATAAAAAAAGTACTGCTAATCACAGGAAACGGCAGCACTGCAATTCTATTCTAGAGAGGTAATGGAAGGGGCGCGGGGGGGGGGGGGGGGGGCGAGAAAGTTAATGGCTGCTGAAGAAACATTTTTCCTAATGTGTTCCCTCCTATGTCTTTCAGATGTCCACGGTGGAAAGTATTTTTTTATTGGTGATGAAGACTGAGGAGGTATTCAGGACAAAGACACATCCAGTATGCTGCTGAACAAATGCTAAATATTGTGTTAGAATGTTGGGAGAGAGATTCTCTACCTGCTCTTCCTTCTTCCTCCACTTAATAGAACGTATTGGATGAAAATGCTCAATGCTGGGGAAAATCCCATCAAAGATAAGGGGTTAGTTCTTATCTGACAAGAGGCTATCCTGAGAGGAGGAAAGTCTTATGTTTGTCATTGCCAGCAGAAAGAAGATGGTGCTAAATAATGGCAGAAGAAAATTCTGAGCCTTCTCTCTTCTATTATTTTTATTCCCCCTCCCCACACCTCATAATCACAGTTTGTATAGGGAAAGCTACTTGATGGCTCTATAAATTTTAAAATTCTCTTCAGGATAAAATATCATCATTATTATTATTATTATTATTATTATTATTATTTTGCAGTCCACTATGTGCAAGCCAAGATAATGCAAAACAAACTTTTTTCTTTGTGGCTTTGTTCCACTGGGCTTGAATTGACATAAATTGATTCATGTGAGATACATTTAAAGAGCTAGACCTCCATAATAAATAATTAGCCAATCATACAATTTTTACAGCTGGAAGTTATCTAATCAAGTGTCTTCATTTTATAGATGAGGATTAAGTCCTTGGCTCTACTCTGAGAACAGCAATAAAAGTTCTTGGATGCTTCCAGACAACTCAAATGACCTCCCATTACCTCCTGCATTAAATGCAAGCCAATGTTAGTACTGGGTAGAGATTTACTAGAAGCCAGAAGTGTTTTTAAAGTGACTTCTTAGACATTGGCATGCTTATTTCAGAGGCCACAGTTGTTACTTCCTGAGTTGGCATTCTCTGTGGATTATTTTATCTGATAGTTGTAGTCAAATGATATTTGCATTTGAGATAAAATGTGGATAAAAATGTATTTACAGCATCCTTATAGATAACACTTCAAGTACTAAAATGACCCTTGTTAATTTTCTTCATTTTGAATATTTTATTAGGATGGTTCTTTAAAACAAACAAAAAACAGAGGATAAAAGAGAAAGAAGAATGTTGAATGGAAAAGAAGGAAATCCATCAACGTTTATTTAATACATATACCCTATGAAACACTTTAGTGCCTGCTTCTAAGTTCACTGAATTATCTCATTTAGTTCTTTCAAAACGTATTCATTACTTCGTCTTAGTTTCCTTCATTAGAATAGTGGTTCTCAACCTTTCTAATGCCGCAACCCTTTAATACACACACGATTCATTAACAGTAGCAAAATTACAGTAATGAAGTAGCAACGAAAATAATTTTATGGTTGGGGGTCACCACAACATGAGGAACTGTATTAAAGGGTCGCGGCATTATAAAGGTTGAGAACCACTGATCTAGAAGATGGAGTATTACCTACCTGAAGGAAACTAAGACTAAGTAATGAATAATGAATGAAATATGAAGTATGTACAGTGACCAAGTGTTGGTAAACTCAGATGTGTCTTATTTCAATGTTCCTTTTAGTATATCATCTTTGAAGCTTGGGCTCCAGTGAGTAAAAAAGATGTGAAAATAGAACATGTTAAAGACAGACATAACAAGCCTCCCACGTAACTGCCTGCACAAGGTTGGAGATAGGGCGTAGAGCAAGATAACAGGGCCAGAGCTTGGACGATGCACATGCGTTGCGAGTATATGCTTGGAAAGTCCTCCCTCCAGTTGGTGAAACTGTTTTACTCTGGGTGTTTGTATGTGTAGCTAGAGTTTGAGAGTTAGCATCCATATCTAAGAAGCAGGTTACTAATTAAACCTACTCATTACTGAAGAGCCAAGTTCAGCCCCGGGAGAGGAGCTGATCCTTGGTTAATCAGTCCTCAAATAAAATCCGTTTCCTCTGTGGCGATTTCATAACCTTACAGCACCGCAAGAAATACACAATGGACTGTCTTCCTTCATCCAGGAAAAATATATTCATCAAATGTATTGATTTCTGAAAAATTATTTAGAACCATTGGCATCCAACTGAAATTTAGTGGCCTGTTTATTTAAGGTTATTATTAGAATTTTGTCAAGAGCGGCTATACAGGGAGATACATTTGTTTCTCTTATTTAAAAAGAATGCAAGATCTTCTCCCTCTGACTAAATGTGGTAATAGGGACCAGGTTTACCTTTCTATCTGAAACAATTAAAAAAAAAAGATACAATATTTGAAACAATGGTTTTCAGACTTGATACCAGGCCACACAGGACAGTCTTCCCTGCAAGAGGGGAAACAAACAAGATGCCTCAGCTTACTGCTGAGTCTCCTGGCTGCAGCGCAGGTGGGGACACCAGGTGGGGCCCAGCCGTCCAGCAGAGTTAGGAATCCAGACAGGCTACACCAGCGAGAATTCACAGGGCGAATACGAGAGAAGGGAGAGGTGCACAGAGGCAGAGTTCCCCGCGGATGTGCTGAGCATCGTTCAGTGTGTATGTGAGGAAAACAGCCAAGGGTGCAGAAAGAACCCCCTGTAAGAAGAGGGAACAATCTCTGGAACTGACCCTCAGAACAGTTTGTGTTCCCTCCAGAAAAAAAAAAAAAAAAAAAAAAAAAAAAAAAAAAAAAAGCTGTTAATTCCTGGGCATTGAGTAAAGTACTCAGCGGAGTATTATCTCAGTAGTGGGCAAAATTAGCCCAGATAACAAGGCTGTTCTGATTCTGATCCCACCTTACAAATATTAAAAGCAAGTCTCAAAAGGATCAAACTATTTCCAAGTAACTTAACCACATTCAAGGGAAAAGAAACTGAACAACGTGTATAGGGATACAAAATATACAGTACTTAGTAAAACTCACAATGTCTGGCATCCAATAAAAAAATTTACAGTCATACAAAAACGCAGTACAGTATGACTCTTAATGAGGAGAAATACCAATAGAAACAGATTCTTAATTATGTATATGACAGAATTAGTAGATGAGAACATTAAAAGTTATTACAACTATAGATCTTCAATCAAGTAGTAGAATGCTCGAGCATGTTAGTAGAGACAGAGAAAATATTTTAAAAGACCTAAAGAAAGCTTCTAGAAATGAAAATATAATGTCTAAGGATTTTAAAAAATCAATGCTCCAATAGTATGGACAGAAGATTCTGCCCGTAGACAAAAAGATTAATGGGCAAAAAGATAGGGAAATAAAAACTACTTAAAATGATAGGGAAAAAGACTGAGAAAATTAAACTGCTTTAATGAGCTGTGTTACAATTTCAAGCAGTCTAATATATATGTTATTCTGCCTGAGTTTTCTCTGAATTAATTAAATTTTCCTCTGCTGGGAAGAATGTGAATGCTAGATATAAATTAAGTTACAGAAAAATAAATGTGATATCCCTTTGGGGTGTGGGAATCGTAGGCAGTCCATTCAGGGCTGACTTGGTATTCCTTAGTGACAAGAGCTGAGTCTCTTTTTATCTTCTATTTCTGCCAGGCATAGCTTCCATCCCCAAGGTCACCTCTAGGTCCAGTATGCCTGCTGGAACTCTAGCAATTACTTCCACATTCCAGCAATTAGGAAAGAGGATACTTCCTGGAAGTTGCACAAATTGATGTTTAAACCCAGTTGGTAAGAACCTAGCCAAATCAAATATTTACACCTAGCTACAACATATGCTGCAAAACATAATATTTAATTTTGTGGTCATATGTATAGTTTAAAATCAAGGGTCCTGTTACTATAATTCAAGTGGACAATGAATATTGAAGGAAAAACATATACTCTCTCCTGCACAGTGGAATGGAGGTTTGGGAGGAAAGGAAAACATCAGGCAAAAGCTATAGAGATGGAGATGAATGGATTATAAAACTAAGAGGGGGACTTTAGTAAGAAAATATATGATAATAAAAGCATAATACCCTATGGATTAGATTTTTCACAAAAGGCAATATTATTTTATTGTAAATAGCAGTAATCTTTTATTAGATATTTATATAGATTCTAAAAGAGGTTGCTATTTGTTTAAGAACTATAAAAGTATAAATCATTCCTTCCAACATACTATGTAATAAAGAGGTAATATGTAAACTAACCCTCACACCCTCACAAGATGGCTGCCTACGACCAGGCCGATAGGGGGATTAGTGAAGGACGACCAAACGACTGAACAACAGGCTGCGTGGGGCGACCAGGCTAGCAGGAGGGCTGTGATGGATGACCAGGCCGGCAGGGGGGACAGTAAGAGGCGACCAGGCCGGCAGCGGGGACAGTTAGAAATGACCAGGTCAGTGGGGGGGGGGGGCAGTTGGGGGCGATTAGGCTGGCAGGGGGGGCAGTGAGGGGTGACCAGGCCAGCGGGGGGGTGCAGTTGGGGGCGACCAGGCCGGCAGGGGGGGGGGGGGGGGCGGGGCAGTTGGGGGTGGCCTGGCCGGCACGCAGAGGCAGTGAGGGGTGATCAGGTCAGCAGGAGGGGGCAATTAGGGGCGACTAGGCCGACAGGCACGTGAGCAATTAGGGGCCAGCAGTCCAGGATTGTGAGAGGGATGTCTGACTGCTGGCTCCTAATTGCTCACGTGAGAGGGATTGTGAGAGAGATGTCCTGGGGATCCGGCCTAAACCGGCAGTTGGACATCCCCCAAGGGGTCCCAGACTGGAGAGGGTGCAGGCTGGGTTGAGGCAACCCCTCCCTGCACAAATTTCGTGCACCAGTCCTCTAGTATAATTTATAATTTGGTTTGCTGTAATAGTTAAGGTAATGCTCGCTGCTGTAACAAAACCAAAAATAAAAGTACAATCGTAAAACAAATGAGCTACTAAGCCATGAAAAGACATGTAGAAAACTAAAATGCATATTACTAGGTGAAAGAAATCAATTTGAAAAAGCTATAGACAGTATGATTTAAACTATATGATATTCTAGAAAAGGTAAAACTATGGAGACGGTGGGAAGATCACTGTTGCCAGAGGTGGGGTATGGCAGAGAGGAGTTTAGGGCAGTGAAAGTACTCTGTGTGATACTATAATGACAGATACATGTCACTATTGGGAGGCCTGTCCACATTGTACTCTTTGGGAAGAAGTCACTCTGCACAGACCACACTTAAACAGCAGAGAGCTATTACTCCGCCTCCTTGAGGGCAGAGTATCTACATAAACTATTTGTAATCTTCTTCACAGATTTCACTATCATTCAATTTATAGTAATAAACTATTATTAACTTACTCAAGCATTTATTTATATTAGTATGAATTCATGGATATTTATTTTACACTTTGGGTTATAATCTGATACTATTTATTTATCATGTTGCTCAAATTATTCCAGCTTTGGCCATTAGAAGCTCTTTCAGTTAGCTTTGATGTTCCTTTGACATATCACCATCATTGTGGGTTTGTTTTTTAACATTTCATTACTTTCTTATAATACTAGGGGCCCGGTGCACGAAATTCGTGCACTGGGGGTCGGGGGTCCCTCAGCCCAACCTGCCCCCTCTCACATACTGGGAACCCTCAGGGGATGTCCTACTGACGGCTTAGGCCCACGCCCCACAGGGAGTGTACCTAAGCCGCAGTCTGGCCTCCCTTTGTGGGAGGCAACCGGGCTGGTCAGGGGAAGGCACCAGCCCCATCACCCCACTGTTGCACCCACTGTCAGTCACCGCAGCTACCAAGGTGTTTTCATCAACACGGACTCCAGTCCCTTCACCAAGAAAAAAAAATGACAACTTTCTTTAGGCATTTTCAAGATGTGTCTTTCATAGGATATGGATTTATTTATTTATTTTTTATCCTCACCTGAGGGTATGTTTCCAATGACTTTTAGAGAATGTGGAAGAGAAAGGGAAAGACAGAGAAACACTTTGATTGGTTGCCTCCTGCATGAGCCCTGACCTGGGCCCCGGCCAGGGAGGAGCCTGCAACCTAGGTACATGCCTTTGATCAGAATCAAACCCAGACCCTGCTGTCTGCAGGCTGAGGCTCTATCCACTGAGTCAAACCGGCTAGGGCAGGATATGATATTTCTTAGCCCCTCCAGCAGCGGACCTTCGTTTTTTTCTCCAGAAGTGTGGTGGAAAAACCCTGGATCACCTTTTTGGATTCTTATTACCCACGTTACTAAGAATATTACCAGTGGCATACAGGAAGCTTAGCCAATGTGCAGTCAGAAAAGGTGTTTCCTCTATAGTTCACACCA
Source organism: Cnephaeus nilssonii (assembly GCF_951640355.1). Lineage (NCBI taxonomy): Eukaryota > Metazoa > Chordata > Mammalia > Chiroptera > Vespertilionidae > Cnephaeus > Cnephaeus nilssonii. Next base: position 19,420,278 of record NC_137079.1, read on the forward strand.
ATGGAGGGCTGGGCCCTGCCCAGGTCTAAAGCCTCTGGCCGAAGCTTTAGGCTTGGGCAGGCCTCTCCAGCTCCCTCTGATCACCGGCTCAGCCCCTGCCCAGGCCTGCCCAGACCGAAAGCCTCTTGGGCAGGAGTGGACCCCCAGCTCCCTACAATCAATCACAGGGGGTCCGCTCCTGCCCAGGCCAAAAGCAGACCCCCAGCTCCCTGCCCAAGTGATCAATTGCAGGGGGTCTGCTGGTGTACCAGGCCGAAGAAACCCCAAGCTCCCTGCAATCGATGGCAGGGGGTCCGCTCGTGTACCAGGCCAAAAGCCTCGAAAGCGGGGAGCTGGAGCAGACACCCAGCTCCCCACTTTTGATGGCAGGGGGTCCGCTCGCCATGCCCACCATCCAATCAGAGCGAGGATCTGGGTGTCCGCCACGCCCACCATCCATCTAAAGCGGGGAGCTGGGTGTCCGCTCCAGCTCCAGGCCAAAAGCCTCTGGCGGAGGCTTTCGGTCTGGTGCCAAAGCGGACCCCAGCTCCCTGCAATCCGTCGCAGGGGGTCAGCTCAGGGCGCCTATGTATGCAAATTAACCGCCATCTTGGCCAGGTTTATTTGCATACTCACTCTGATTGGCTGGTGGGCGTGGCTTGTGCATAGCAAAGGTGTGGTCAATTTGCATATTACTGTTTTATTAGGTAGGATAGTCTTTTTAATATCAAATAAGGATTTTTATATTTATTCCTATTAAGTTCTGTTCTACTGACATAGAACAGAACTTAATAGGAATAAGTCCATAATTCCAATATGTTGAAATAATCTAGCTTTTTCTTCTTTCAATTTTCATTTTAATTATCCTCCACGTTTGGCTCATCAGAAAATGTGACATCTTCTCTATGTCCATTTAAATACTCTAAACAAGATAAGATTAAGGCCAGAGTCATGTGGACCCTACTGAAGATATCTATCTATCTATCTATCTATCTATCTATCTATCTATCTATCATCTATCTATCATCTACTAGAGGCCTGATGCACGAATTTCATGCAAGAGTAGGTCTTCCTTCCCCCAGCTGCCGGCACTGGCTTCCCTCTGGCACTTGGTACCTGGACTTCCCTTGCAGCCCTGGCTTCGTCCAGAAGGTCGTCCAGAAGGATGACCAGTCTAATTAGCATATTATGTTATTACTAGAGGCCCGGTGCATGAAGTTTGTGCACGGGGTGGGGGGAGGGGTGTCTTTCAGCCCAACCTGCACCCTCTCCAATCTGGGACCCCTTGGGGGATGTCTGACTGCCTGTTTAGGCCCGATCCATGGGATCGGGCCTAAACAGGCAGTCAGACATCCCTTTCACAATCTAGGACTGCTGGTTCCCAACTACTCGCCTGCTTGCCTTCCTGATTGCTCCTAACCGCTCTGCCTGCCAGCCTGATCACCCCCTAACCACTCCCCTGCCAGCCCGATTGATGCCTAACTGCCCTCCCCTGACACCCCAGTCACCCCCAAATGCCCTCCCTTGCATATTCCCTCTTTATTAGATAGGGTTTTTTCTTTAGCATATTGGACAGTCCTAACTGGTTTGGCTCAATGGATGGAGCACTGGCCTGCACATTCAAGGGTCCTAGGTTTGATTCTGGTCAAGGGCATGTACCTTGGTTGGGGGCACATACCCAGTCGGGAGTTTGCAGGAGGCAGTTGATCGATGTTTCTTTCTCATAGATGTTTCTAGCTCTCTATCCCTTTCCCTTCCTCTCTGTAAAAAATCAATAAAATATATATTATAAAAAAAGAAACATTTAAGATTCCTCCATATCTGCCTGGCTGGTGTGACTCAATGGTTGAGACCCCAGGCTGCCACCACTGGAGGGGTTCTGGCCCTGGCCAGGCTGAGACCCCAGCCCAAGGCTGCCACCTCAGCCCACCCAGATGACACCCCATCTCAGCCTGGCTGCGGATAGCCCAGTGGGTGCCTTCCCTGGCCTGAAGATCGCGCATTGGGGGTGCACTGCGCTGCTGGCCTGACACCCCAGCCCCAAGCCCCATCGCCTGCTTCGCCCCAGATCGCGCGCAGCTCGGGGGGTGGGTCACTGCCGGCCTGACACCCCAGCCAAAAGCCCCGAGGCCCCCTTCACCCCCGATCACGCGCGGCTCAGAGGCGACCAGCGCCACTGGGCAGGATTGCTGTGTGTGGGGTGGGCGCCTCCCAGCTAGACACCCTGGACTGCCACTGCTGGGCAGACTTAGGGACTCTGCTGGGGCTCGGGGCTAAGAGGACTGGGCGCCGCCATCTTGTGGCCATGGGCACCGCCATTTTGTCGCGGAGTGATGGTTAATTTGCATATTACCCTTTTATTAGATAGGATTATTATAGATATTCATTTTCCCCAAAGCCTGATCCTGCAACCTTAATTGGAACTTTCTTGGTGCCTTGTTCATTCAGATGAAAATGGAGTTTATAATATTATCTTCCAACTCACATTTCATCCTCTTATCCATAAGAACAAATAAAAGAACAGAAAGTCCACTAGGAGAGTTTCATGTGAAGAATAATAATTATGAGGTGGTTCACTACTCAGAAGTGAAAGGAGAATGAAGTTCAATGGCAGGAGAGCCCGGGAATGTTATCTTTCCTCGGAAGGAACCAGTTATCAAGTCTGGAGGACACAAAGTAAGGAATGAAAGATGAATTGGAGTTACCTCTAATTCTCCACAGAGACATCGAACCAGAAGAGAAATGGCACAGAACCATTTCAAGGTCACATTAGTTTCCAGGGCGGTAGGAAGGAGAGAAGAAAAGAGCCATGCTAGAAAGAGGCAGATAAGACAACCAACCACAGTCTCTGTGATAAGCATGTATGTGCAGTCTAAAAATGAATGAATATTGTAAGCTCGTATATTAAAAGTAATCTCCAATGACTTTAATTTCAGCTTCTGCTTGCTGCCTGCTTTCTGATGCCTCTGAACTAGCCACTGCTGGAAGATAAAATAGCTCTTCTTAAAAAAGAAATGCATACTCCTGGCGAGAGTTCAGTGAAAACCCTACCAAGAAAAAAATGGGATCACAAGGACTTCTGAGGTTTTAGAAAAGCTTCTCAGAATCAGTTTATGACCTGAGATGTTCCCTAGTATAATTTCCCAGAATAAATGTTCAAGCTAGGTCACTATTCAAGTGTGCATATTCAATGTGCTCAGGCAATAATAGAACATCCATATAGAACACCTAAGATGTGCAAGCCTTATGTTTTGGTTAGTTCTCATAAAAACCCTATGGAATAGGTGTGAGTCTTTTCATTTACAGATTTGAACTGAGTGTCAGAAAGTCTGAGTAACCTGTGCATGATGTCAAGTAGCAGCAGCAGGAATAACACTCGGTCGTTCTGGAAGAAAAGCCCCTGTTTTAATTCACTACCCTACACCGTTTTGCCACAACCCAGCAACTCCCTGGCGACCTCAGAGATATTGAACAACTGTTAACACAAGATAGGGGACTTTGTGTCAGAAATTGAAGTGTTTACCTCTCTGTTTGCAAGGGGATATAAAAATGAGATTTTGAGCCTACTAACATTAGTGTTTGACTTCAAATATAGTAGGTTTTGACCAAGTGGGTATTTACTCTTCCTGCTACATGTGAGTTTGACTCCATCATACCTGCTTATGTAGCTGAGAACTTTTGGAGTCATAGCTGCAAAAACATGTTACTGAGAATCATAATCTTTTACCTGAACTCTCCAAAGAACTTTTAGAGCTGGAACTTTGCTCAAAAGACGTAACTTTAGAGGAGATTGATGCGAACTCGTTGAACCTGAGACTTAAAATTAACGTTTTTGCCAACGGCAAGGGACATTTATTGAATCTTGTAATAGGTCAGAAAACTCTAAGTTCATTTTCAAGACAGCATTTTTCTTTCTTTTTGCCTTTGCCTCCTCCATAAGCTATACTCATAGCCTCAAAGGTCTAGGTGATATTTCAGTCCTTCATCAATAACAAGCTAATTTACGGCTACTGAAAAAGTTAACAGCCAGCATATAACATCATATCTCATTCCCTCTAAGTTGGCTCAGGGGATATTTTGTTTTCCTCTGCTTTGCACCTGCCAGAGAATGTGTACCTGACCAGTTAGACTTTGAAGTCCTGGCTGATTAACATTCTGGAAGAAACCTTGAGGAAGCTGCTGTTCCTGAAATTTTTCATTAGCACATTCTTCTCAGAAGATAGCATTCTTCAGTCTGCAGTCTGATTTTCCTCCAGTCTCGGCAGTCTCCTGGCATGGGGCCACTATAAACTGGAACCTCTTTTGTTTTCTCAACCTCAGTGAAAGTTGATGGGTTTAATTGTTATTGCTTCACTTAGAGCACGACCATATTTACTGCCATTTGATGCAAGCCATGTATCTTGCCACTCAGGTTTCCAAGGCAATGATCTTAGAGAAATTCTTTTCATCCATGCTGGACTGTTAGCTTAGCACTCTTCAATCCTAAATGATGACATCACAATGCACCTTGCAAAGTGAGAATATGAAGGCTACAGAGGAAACACTAGGGAAAGTAAATTAGATAGTCAACATGTGAGGACAGGTGGTATGAGTCTCTGGAACCATTCCTGTTACATGTATGTCCCAGAGTCTGAACACTATTTAGAAATATATAGGGAAAAGAGATGCAATTGTTGAAGCCCCTAGACCAAGTAATGCCTAATCTGTGAAGTTGACCACTTGAGAATTCCTTCTCTAGCCCCTGTGTGAGGGTCCTTGAGTAATTGGTTCTCTAAAGGCAGCAACACAGTAGTAAGTCCCCCTGTGACTTACCCACCCTGACCTTCACAGGAGCAGATAAAGGCAAGGGCAGCACCACTGGGGAGAACTAGCATCTATTCGGGATCTGAGTGCTCGGTGTTGGTGTTTGGAGCCTCCCCATGCCATGCATCATATTGCAGAAGCTCAACCATTGGCATTTTTGTGTCATGCCCTAGCAACCAGATTTAGGGATGCATTGTTCAAACTGGAAAAAATTCAAAACCAATTTCTAGAATCTGTCAGTACACATCCTGGTTTATTTCTCCTTTCTTTTATCTTCTGTGATTCATAATAGTCCCCCTTTTAAAATTCATTCCATCATCCATAGCCCTAGGAAACTAAAATCTCTCCTCTGTTAAGGCCTTTTTTAGAACTGTCTTCTGGTCATCGTTGCTCAAAATTTCACTCTGTGATATTTAAATATTGGGAAGAAATCTAGGGTATTTTAGCCATTTGAAAAAGAATTGGATTCTTGTCTCATGGTGAGTGGCATGGCTGGCTGGGGATCGGCGAGGACTTCTACAGTGAGGGGCCCAGGGCAGGGGCTCCTCTTGACCAGGTTGTAAAAAGGAAGATTGCATCTCATCCAGAGGTTAGAGAAAACATTAGCCTTCAGCTGAATTCCTCATTAACTATGATGTATTTGACAAGGGTGTATATAAAACTACTCTGGTGTCTCTTCCAGGATCCCTGGATATGTTTGTGCTCCGAGCTGGGTAATTATCATCAACATAAATATTTCTGTCTGTTTTGGTGAGCTCTTACAAGTGGGAAGGAAGGTTTGAGTTCCATTAATCTACAGATCTGGGCTTCTGCAGTTGACTGGGCATGAAATCACATGGTTAGTAGGTACCCTGTGGAGGTCTGCCCCCCAGTGGCTGTTATCAACTGCTGCATGTCTTTAGAAAGTAGATGTGGCAAGGGTACAAAGCAAACAATTGCATCTTGAAGTTGTACAGCAATATATATCGTTGCTTGGTTTTCTGGAACATTTTTCATTAAGAAAAACAGATATTTCACAATTTGAAGAAAGTGTCAGTAAACACATTGAATCAAGTTATTTAGCTTCCAGAAACATGAAACAGAGTCTGCATACAAAAGAATTAGTTCATGTTTGGAAAGAATTTCCACTTTTATAACCATCATATATCCACAAGCAGTCACATTGGCTTTGTTATCTCCACAAAATAAAGTTGGTCATATTTTCCAGGCAGTTTTTCAAGGGTGGCTCCATTTTCATGATATACTTCATTTTAAATATAGTTTTTATAGGTTCACAGAAAGTTGCAAAAATATTAGAGTGGTTCCATGTACTTTTCACCAATTTTCCCCAATGGTGACATTTCACATCAACTATAGCACATTATCAAAACTAGGAAATTGACATTGATATAATTCAATGTCTTATTTAAAGCTCACCAGTTTTATCTGTACACACCTGTGTGTACATGTGTATAGTTCTATGAAATTTTATCACAGGTATAGATTCATGTAGCCACCAACGCAATCAAGACATAACTATTCTATCACAACAAAATATCTCCCTCGTGTTAACTTTTTATAATCATGTCCACAGTCCCCCACTCCACACTATCTTTAACCTGGCAATCACTATTCTTCTCTCAATCGCTATAATTTTGTCATTTTTAGGATATTATGTCAATGGAATCACACAGTAAGTGACCTTTTGAGGTTGGTTTTTCCACTTAACAATTCCCTTGAGTTCTATCCAAGTTGTGGTGTGTGTTAATAATTTTCTTTTTATTACTGAGTAGTATTCAATATTATAGATATGCTACAGTTTGTTCAGCTATTCTTACATTGAAGGACATCTGATTATTTCCAGTTTTTGCCTATTGCCAATAAAACTACTGTGAACATGTGTATATAGGTCTTAGTGTGGATATACATTTTCATTTCTCTGAAATAAATACCCAGGAGTGTGACTGGCTGAGTCATATGGATCCTGTACGTTCAATTTTTTTCGGGAACTGCCAAACTACTTTCCAGGGTGGCTGTACAATATTTCATTCCCTCCAGGAATGTATGAGAGATAGACTTGCTTTGCATTCTTGCCAGCATTTGGTATTGTCACTGTTTTTCATTTTAGCTGCTCTAATAGATGTATAGTTGTTCCCACTTTTAAATAATATAATGTATCATTTGGTTCCTGCCACCAAAACATCTGCACAGAGTTGTGTGGTTCATGTCCCTATTGCCATGTGACTCAACAACTTAACAATCTTATGAGGATAAAAGTTCAAGGATGATATGGACATTTGAAAAATAGCAAATTTTGACTGGAATGGTTGGGTTCCTTATTAAAATCATGTTTTTCTCTGGCAAAACCAACAAAGTTGCCAATTACTAGATTAATTGAGTTAGGAGGTGAGTATACTGAAAAGTTTTTCTGGCAGTTATCTAGAAACAAAACATACTATCCTCTTACTTTTGTGCCCGCTTGTTGGGTGTATTAATATTTGATCAATCCAACCTACCTTTTCTCGGTATGTTTGACCTGTCTGAAGTATGGAAGGGAGAGTTCTGTTCACTCCCCTAGGGAGACCCAGTTATGCAGATTACTCTCCCTGACTTCCTATTATTATGTATTGCCTCATCATTACTTCACTTCCTGCGTTGGGGTGCAGGGAGGCATATGATCCTAGATCCCAACCTAGGTATTCCCTCCAAATGGAGCTCATGGGTCAGCTCCCCTGCTTGTATAGTGTTAGAAGCATGAACCATTATTGCTTTCAGATCTGGTTTTCTGTGTCACCAGACCCCTAAGAATATGAAAGGCTTTGCATTCTGTGCTCAAAAATTCCCTTCAAATATATGGGGTCCAACTGAGATTTCCTGAGCCATATTTTAGCTTTTGTGTACTTCAATGATGAGGAAGAGCACTCTGGGTAACATGACTGCAACACAAGCCAGCCAGTTGGAATAGAGCAGCACCATAAATTTACTGCGACACAGAGAAAGTGTCTATGGGGAAGAAGAAAAAAGGAATACGGACCTCAACCATTTTAAACTACCAGCATTATAAAAGTGTTCAAACTAAAGAAATCTCTACATCATAAATGTCTACATTTACAGCCCCTCATTTGCAGGAAGGAAGAAAAAAGTCACAGAGGGAAATGTAGGGTAAAGAAAACAGTTAAAAGCAAACTTCTACCATATTCACTAATTTGACATACGGTTGCTTTTTAGTCTATTCAAAAGGCAGCATCTTTTGAGGAAGCACATACAGAAACACTGCCCTTTTCCGTACTGGTGGAAGTGTGCTGATGGAAACCAAACCTACGAGATGTTTCCCTGTGCCCTGTCAGCCTGATGGAGAAGGTAAACAGGATTTGTTACAAAATTCCTCGAATCTAAAAAAGCTTGCAGTTCATTGATGTCTCTTAGTAAAAATTAATGACTAACCATGGAACTATTTCGCCTGCTGGTCAGTTTGAACAGTTGTCTTCCTTTTGCAGCACTGGGCAGGAAGTTCTCCGAGAACTATCACCAGTCTCAAATCTCAGGTCCACAGTAGTATGTGGCATGTGTTTTTTGCCCAACTTTTATCAGAGAATAAAGTTCAAAGGACATCAGAATCTACAATTCAAACAGTCTCAGAGGAAGACAAAGCAGGGCCAGTTTTAATGAGTGAGAACAATGGGGAAAACTTCCAATGAATGTCATTTAAACTTGTCTCTCTTTCTCTCGGGCTGTTACTGAGACTTCGTTTTGTGTTGCTGCAGGATCTGAAGGCCTCTGCTGCATTCTCTCCACCTTAATGTCACTTCATCTATTAAGAATAGCTCACATTTTTTTTCCTAGAATCTTACAGAAATATAGAGTAAATGGGTTTTGTCCTCAGGTCTATTTGTGCCTTATCATTCATCTCATTCTGGGGCTTCCATTATTTAAAACCTTATAGTAGATGCAGATGACTTAAGATCATTCGAATAGCTTAATAATAATATAGCCAGGGTCCCTAAATTCCATTAATCACATTCTTTCTCTAAAGAAAAGCGTTTATCATATCTCTATTCCAAGCGAAGGAATTATCTCAAAATCATGACTCTCTAAAATTGAAGACTTCAATTACTTTCTTAGTTGTTAAATATTCTTAGTTACTAATAAATTTAGACTGATACATGAGAAGTAAGAGACTATACAAATATATATTTTTTAATGGAGAATTCTTCCCCACCATCTGTGCTTTCTGCTCCTCCATACATTAAGCACTGACCTAGTCACTAGTTCCCCTTTATAAATTTTATTTTCTCTTGCTTTTATAGTTTTGCGCTAAAAAAAATTATTTGGAGGCCATGTTCCTTAAGGAGTGTATTTAGATCATCAGAAGAGTTGAAATGAATGTTACTTTCTTCACTGTATCCAGTTCAATCACCCTTTTTTCTTTCCACATGTATTCACCACTCTTTGACTACTCTATTTTCTATTAGTCTTTTTTTTTTCTTACCTCATGTCTCCATTTTCTCATCTCAGCCTAGACATTCCCTTCTATATCTTTTCTATATCTTTTCCTTGTTCTTTCTCTTGTCCAGCAAAACCCCAACTCCTGTCAATGCAACCATCAGCTCTCTCTGACTTATCCTTGGACTACTGAACCATGCTGGTGCAAAACCCACAAAACCAAAGGGATCAGAGACCAGAGCAGTACTTTCTGAACTCTGACTGTACAAAGCATCAGCATTTCTTGTGTTGGAAATTGGGAATAGGTGCATTTTTAAGTCCCCCAGGTGATTCTATTATGGTGGCAGAGTTGAGAATCTGAAATTACACATCTACGGTTGCCAGTCTTTGCTGGGTCCTCATCTTCATTCTCCTTCTCCTCTGCCTTAGTCTCTTTTAGCTGTTGACCTCAACTTTCTCCTTTCACGTCATTAAAATAACTGACGCTAGAAATAGATGTCATTGGGAAGAAATTCCAACAGCTCCCTGTTCCCAACCAGAGCCTGCCAGCCTACTTGCCTACAACTGTTTTTATCCTTAATCCTTACCTTTCAAATCAAAGTAACAGAAATATTTTTCAGTCTTAAATAACTTCACTGCTTGTTTCCTGGCTCTCATCCCCACTCTCCTCTTAGAGTCCTCACATCATCTACTTCATCATCTTCTAAATTTTCCATCTCTCCTTCTCTTCGAGGTCTTTCCTATGAATATCTAAACATACTCAAATTGTTGCCACCTTTGAAATACCGCTTCATCCATTCACTGTCCTCTTATTGTCCTCTCTTCCTTTGTAGCCAAACTTATTGAACAGCAATTTCTGAGATTTATCCATTTGGCCATATTATATTCACTTTTCGAACTATTGCATACCTGGGTTCTATCCCTAAATATGAGTGCATATTCTTCCTGAGTCAACAATTAATCCAAAAGACATTCTACAACTAGCACCCTCCAGAGAGTACATAATCTTGTTAACTACCCTGTGATGCAATCCCTACCTTGCTCTCTCCCACCTCCATGTAATCTCCCCTAAATTTCCTTCTTAATCTCAAATCCATAAAGAAGCTGCAAAACTGTTATTCTCCGGAGTATTTGAGATCTTGCTCCCAGGCATATGTCCTCATTTTGGCTCAAACTCTCATAAAATTTTAATTTAGATAAACACAAAACGACATTTTCTATCATTGTCTTTCTTGACCTCTCTGCAGCATTTGGTTCTGCTCATTACTCAGTTTTTATTTTCTCTTTTTTCTTGGTTTCTTCACACATTTCCTTAATGGACTCTTCTATTCTGATACTTGAGTCCCTCCTTTTCCTTCTCAACACATTTTTCTTTTGTGGGTTAATTAAACCCCCTGGCTCCAATTACTGCTTACATGTTGATGACTCTCTAGTCACCTATGTTTCCTACAGCTCTCTCCTAAACTCCTGAAAAGCTCTATTCGGAAGCTTCATAAAGACTTCAAATTATTCAGCTGAATTCTATCCTTTTTACCAAAGTATACTCTTTATCTATTACTGATTTTAGTGAATGGCTGCTCACTCTCCACCTGCAAAAGCCAGAAGCGAAGTCTTATAATTCTACCTCCTTGATTTCCCTAGACTCTGTTCCTTGTGCTTTATGTCCCACTGCCATAGTTTAGGCTCTCCTCATTTCTTCACCAGATTATAGGCAAAGCATCAGGATGGACATGTTATTTCTAGTCTGGCCTGTATCTAATTATTTTCCCATGTTCCTATTTTTTTTCTCTCTTCCCCTGACTAGAGATGTTCATCTAGGTTTTACTGGGCAGAAATACAAGAGGAAAAAAAACCTAAAGGATACAAGAAGAAAGAGTTTGAAGTAATGATCTGGTCTTATCTAGATTGCAAAAGAAATGGAAACAAAAGGTCATAGACAGATTGAAAGAACAGGGAATGGTCAGTGTGATAGACATCTTCAAATTGAAGAACTACTGAAGGAATGAATGAGGTGGGCAGGAGAGGAGTCCATTGAAGGGCTTTCTTTTCACTTTTTAGGTGGACTTAATCCCTCCTTTCACTTAAGCATCCTTAGATAGAACTTCTAAAACATTCCAACACAAACCTACAAAGGAAATAGAAAATGAAGCCTGCGGAGAGTAGCCTTGGTAATAATTAGGTTAGAAATTATGGTATGGAAACCAAGATCAATTGAAAGAAACCTTCTTACAAACTTTGACTAGTTTATTTCAAGATAACTTTCACCAAGATTTATTAAGTCCTTAACCTGTTCCAGGCTTCATTCCTAGTTATGCACATACATAATTTCACTGAAAGGCTTTATGAGCATCTATGAGATTGGTTTGTGTGTCTCTTATTTTAATAAATGAAAAACCTGGGTAAACGGGTCCTGAGACTACACATCAGATAAATGACAGGGATGGGATTCCAAATTATGTCTGTCTAACTTCAGAATCTGCAGTTGTCACCACAAAGTGGTGTTACCTCCTTCATCTGTATTTATTTATTTATTTATTTATTTAGCCTTATACAATCCCTACTCCAGGTCCCATTTGAACTGTATTCTATGTGTCTTCTACTCTAAATATTTCCATTGCATCAAGATTTAAATATGTCATTTTCAAAATGCTTTATAGCTTCTCCTTCCTCATTTTATTTCTTATGCTCTTTGCCTTGTGCTATGTTAAAATAAAGCTCAGAACTTCAGGAAATGCTGGGGGAGTTCAGTTGGAAAGCAGACTTTTCACGCTACTATAGACATTCTTTGCAAGCCCAGAATTCTACAGAATGAAAGGTTTACTTAGGTGTTCTCCCAGATTAGACTTTCAAGCTACCTCAGTAAAAAAAATGGAGCCTTCACACAAGGCTGTTTGAATGTGGTGGCAGCTCTGGGTATATCCACAGATTGCTCTATAACTTGAGGAACTTAACTCCCCTCACATATGTCTCTTACTTGTTAATAAAAGACATGCAGTTGAATTCTTACTTGAGAACATAAACAACCTGGGGACAATCTGTTCAAAACTTTTCTGGACTGCATGCCAACTTGTGTGCAATCCAATGCAAGCACAGTGTCTACCAAAGATCAATCATTAAGCCTGGAATAGCCAGCAGGAGATCTCAATTCTCTCCTTTACTATTCTTAAAAACAGCTGACAAACAATTACCACAAACAATTCTCTTAGCACCTATGATTCAGAAACCTATTTTCATAAAGTACATACATTTTGGCAATTAAACGCTTTTACATTGCAATGAAATCTAAAGTCTAGTAGATAAAAGCATTCTGGTAGGCCAGTGATGGTAACTCTAAACCACGTTATCTTTAAAGGATATTTTCATATAACTGCCCCAATAATGCACTAATTATGACATTTGTCAGTCATGGAGAAGTTGTTGTGTATGTGGACTTAGACCACCCACTATTGAAGTCACAGGGCAGCTTTTTGTTGTTGTTGTTGCAGACAAATCTCTGTAGCTAGCCTGGCCATTAGCCAAGGAGGCACTGTCTAGTGCCTGCTGTAGGTAAAAGTCTTGTCTTTTTGATGAGAAGGGGAGTGTGCTTTATCTTGTTTTCTCCTTTGTAGTGCTGGCAGGGGTCAGAGAGGATGGACAGCATGTGGGCTGAGAGCCGTGGAGGGCTGTCCCCCAACAGGAGTTCTTTCCCTCCCTCTGCCAAGCAGACCTCTGTAGGGATGTTGCTAGGCCATCCAAGGTTCAGCTCTACTGACATGGGACTAGAAACTCGACAAGAAATGGAAATGCACTTTGACTTTCTCTGTCCTCTTCTGCTTCTTGAGCCAAATAGCACATCAAGCTTTGGTTTCAGGGGGAAAATATGAGACTGAAGGAAAGGGGAGGTGTTGGTGTTTCTTCGTTTCCATCCCCAGACCCCATTTTCAGTCACTACCTTAGCTACATGCAACATCTGTTTCCAGGTAACCTGACAGATCTTGGGAATTGCACCTTCGGATTCCATGTCCTTTGGGCCCTTCTGAAATGTTCTCACAGAGTCATATCACTTTTTTAAACAAAATCTTTCTCCTTCCTAATTGAATTCTCCCTTCAGTTTGCTTTTGGAACCAGGGACGATGATAATTTCATTGGAAGCTGAATCAATTGCAAAGCACTGGGAATGAGTATGGTTTAAAACTTCAGTTTGGGTTTCTTGGAATTCTGGGCCAAGTCTCTTTCCCAGTTGCTCACAGGAAGTTTCTACTGATGTCATTGGAAAATGTGTGCATATATATGTGTGTGTGTGTGATTCAGGTCACAGTGAGGACTTAAGGATCCAGAAAAACTCTTGTTTCAGATCATACTAGTGATTACATCACTCTTCATGCCCAGCTAGTATTTGGAGCCACATGATGCTGATGAACCAGGCAAGTACTCCCATCTTTGCCAGTTTGAGATCACCGTTAAAAAGCTGCCTCCTTTGGTGGGAAGTCAGATTTTTGTCCAACTCAATGTTTTACAGGAATAGATCTTTCCAAAGTACTCCTTAACACTTTTAGGATGCACATTTAGATCAGCAAGCCAGACAGTTGCTATATAACTCAGAAGAAATAATTTATTTATGCCTTATAGTTTTTCATTTCAAATTTTAAGGGAAATTGATTGGAGTTGTCCTCATCTAAAAAAAACATCTAGCATATAACAAAACCATCTCTTGATGCTTTAAAATATAAATAATGGAGGGAGAGAGCCAAACCATGTCAGCGAGCACAAATCCACAGTCTTCCAATATTCTGAGAGAGGAGCATTACATTGGTAATGCATGTATATAGTTTGGCAAAACTCCACAGGCAAACTTGCAACCAGATAGCAAGCCATTCTTATTTTTTTTCTTTTAATTTAACCAAGTTCACAATTCATCTTGCTTCATTCTAACCAAACTCTGGTGTTTAATGACAGATGAATATATGAAGCTCCATATTTTTCTAACTTTTCCCAAGCCCCTTTTTACAACCTGTTCTTTTCTGTTCTTCTTTCAACACAAGTGTGGTAAATTGTCCACGTAATAGCTTCAAGGTTGTGATGAGAGACTAACTTTTCAAGGACTACAAGTTAATATGTTCTATCTCTATTCTATACTCTAGTTCTTTTTTTCTTTTTCCTCTGGTTTTTGTCTTCTTGGACAAAATTAATCTGTTTTCTTTTGTTCTAGGCTTTCTTTTGAATTCCCCATACAATGTTTGCTGGGCTTCCAAATGACGTTCCTATTCCCATCCAGACAAAAGTTGGAATAGAGATCTGGTAGGAGTATGTGAAAACATCCCCATCGTTATTGCATGGCAATAGAGTGGAGAGTAAGAACTGGAAAATTAAGGCAAAATCTATTTTCTTCCAATAAAAGCAGAGTCTTTAGTAATATTAGATTTCTGCCAGAAGTAACTACAGCTTTGAGAAGCCTGGCCATTGGCATGGTAGGAAACTAGTTGGTGATCCAGACTTGGAATTTGTTACCATGCCTGCACTTGCCCCATCAAATGTTGTCATGGACTTAATTTCAGATGTTCAATATGAGCATGGCTTAGAGGTTGCTCAGAAAACTGTTTTCCCACTGAGAATGATACCCTGTGAGAGAATGAGGCTGAGGTCTGAGGTCTTGTCTTCTAGGCAACTGTTTGTGATGTTCAGGGCAGTGTGTTTGCTGCTTTGTTACACAGTCGACCCTCAGTATCTGTGGGGGATTGGTTGCAGGACCCCTGTGGATACGAAAATCCATGGGTGCTCAAGTAGTCCCTTATGTAAAATGGACTAACATTTGCATATAAACCTCTGCACATGTTTCCGTATACTTTAAATCATCTCTAGATTACTTACAATACTAATGCAACATAAATGCTTTGTAAATAATTGTTATACTGTATTATTTAGACAATAATGACCCCAAAAAGTCTGTACATGTTCAGTACAGATGCCTAAGTACATAGTACACAATCAGCAGCCATGTAACATTTTTTTCCCAAATATTTTCCATCTGTGGTTGGTAGAGTATCTGGAACCTGCGGATACAGAGGGCTGATTGTATAGCTAACCAGACATGTGCTTAGTCTTTGTGAATAAATGGGCAGTAAAAAACAAATACCTTCAGCCCTAGCCGGTTTGGCTCTGTGGGTAGAGCATCGGCCTGTGAACTGAAGGGTCCCAGGTTCGATTCTAGTCAAGGGCTCATGCCTGGATTGTGGGCTCGATCCCCAGTAGGGGACTTGCAGAATGCAGCTGATCCATGATTCTCTCTCATCATGGATGTTTCTATCTCTCTCTACCTCTTCCTTCCTCTCTGAAATCAATAAACATATATATTTTTAAAAATACCTTTATATTTTAGACCTTTATACTTGAGTGTTTGGCCCCATTGTTTCTTTCCTGAATTTCAAATGTAAGACTGCTAGAGTCACATCACATACAAAGACACACACCAAAAAAAAAACAAAAAACAAAAAAAAAACACAAACAAACACCAGTAAGCTTGTTCTTATCTTCTGGAATTAGAACATTTATGGGTGAATAAAATAGCACTGGGGAAAATCCTAAATATCTAAAAGATTAACAAATTAGTAAATCATAACAACTGATTTAATATTTCACAGTACTTAAAATAGTGATTATTAAAATTTTTATATAGCATCCGAAAATCCTTATGTAAGTTAAGTAGGACACAAACAAAATATACATATAGTCATAATTACAGTTGAAAATTTAAGAAATGAGAAAGCTTAATAGAAAATATACTTGTAAAGTTAACATGATACAATTATGGATAGCTTTTTAAATTTCTATATTTTTTTTCATTTTCATAATAAATATAGACAATTTTAAGGAAGAGAAAATAAACTTTTATTTCACTTGGCAAAAAAATGAACCATTACGTATATAAAAATGCCTTTAAATGAAAGAAACAATGCAAAATAGCATATCATCATCAGATTACTGGGAAATATTTACAGATGTAAAAAGTTGATATTATTATGCTGCATTATGAAAAGCAATTAACAATTATATGACATGCATTGCTTTATGATGATTCTATAGTAAAGTGAATTTAAAATATACCTTTCAGTAATCAAATCAACACAATTTTGAAAAAAACTTAGATTCTCTTTTTCTTGATTTATTTCCCTCATTTGAGCCAGTTATTTCTGTGGTTTTGGGTCATAGTTGTATAAACTAATTAATAATTTCAGTGGGTCTATTTATTCCTCTAACCAAATACATCTCCCCCAAATATTTCCCTGGTCTGAATTAAGGCAATTATTCTATTGGGAAAATAGTTCCAATAGTTTGGCTCATTGGCCCTAGACTGATTATTATAAGTAATTAACTGAAATCAATGCTGTTGGCCATGTGCTTGCTTAGTTACAGTGTCCACATTTTTTGACTCCTCTTTGCATCTATTTTTGCAATGAAAAAGAAAAGAATAAATTATTCTAGTCTATATTTTAAAACTAACAAAATATCTAATTTTTCACAAAATTCTCTTCATTGCACTAATTTTTAAAATCTCTATCCTTGTTTCTTTTTTTGTTGTTGTTAATCCTCCCCTGAGAATATTTTTCCATTGATTTTTAGAGAGAGTGAGAAGGAGGGGAGAGACAGAGAGAGAGAAACATCGATGTGAGAGAGACACATCAATTGGTTCCCTCCCGCATGCACCCCAACCATGGCCAGGGATCAAGCCTGCAACTGAGGTATGTGCCCTTGACTGGAATCAAACCTGGAACCCTTCAGTCCCCCGGCCAATGCTCTATCCACTGAGCCAAACCAGCTAGGGCTTTATTTCTTATTTTTTACCGTTCCTTTTTTTCACTGATTTATCGCCTGAGCATTTTTAAAGTAAACTTTTTATTTTAGATTTACAGAAAAAATGCAAAGTAAATACATAGAGTTCCCATATAGACACCACAGCCAGTTTTCTCTATTATTGACATTTTACGTTAGTATGGTACATTAGTTGCAGTTAATGAACTAATACTGATACATTATTATTAACTAAAGCCCATTATCTATCCATATTTCCTTAGTTTTTACCTTAAGGAAGGAGATACTAATAATATTAATGGCTAACATTTATATGGCTCTTATGAGACAGTCTTATAAATGTTGTTTATATTATAAATGTTTTGCATATTAACACATGTAATCCTACTGTAGACTTAAATCTATAAACTTCTGAAAACTGAGGAACCGACCCCCCCCCAAAAAAATAAAATAAAATAAAATTTCTGGATAGCAACCAGAGAAAATTGACACCTTACTAATTGAGAAAAATAATTTGGATGACAGCAGATTTCTCTTTAGGTAGTACTCATATAACTCCATTTATAGGTGAATAAACAGAGTCACTGAAACATGCATGGTCACCTAGCCAAAAATGGAGAAGCCAGGTTGTCTGATTCCAGGGTCTGTGTTTTTACCCTACAGTTACTGAAGCCATGATTAGGCAAATGAAGCAACCACTATTTTTAAAATCCACTTGCATTCAAGCCAATTCACCAGAATACCATGTTGTATAGGGTTGTGAACTGAAAGTTTCAGTTAGTAATAAAATGTGATTCTATCTGAAATGTTTTTTATACATATACTAGAGGCCCAGTGCACGAAATTCATGCATGGGTGCTGTCCCTAGGCCTGGCCAGCGATCAAAGCGCAAGTGTCTGGCATGGAAGGGCAGGCGCCCTGCTCGCACCCGACTTGGCCTGGCGTCACCCACTCACCTACTCCACCATCCCACCACAGTCCCACTCCTGTCGGGGCCCATCAGGGCTGGCAGCACCTCCACTGCTGCCTGCTGCCAGTGCCACATCCATGATGCCCGCCATGTTCTGCACCATCCCCTGATGGTCAACGCACATCATAATGAGCAGTCGAACTCCCGGTCTCCTGGTCGAACTCCTGGTTGAATGACTGCCCAAGGGGACAATTTGCATATTAGGCTTTTATTATATTGGATGTGTTTCTTGGGACTCGCCCTGCAATTCCAGAGAAATTGAGAACTAATGGAAGATTCAAATGTTCTAGATCCTACAGAGACTCAACTTAGAAATAATAACTATATACATAACTATAAGCTTAAAAATGAGCATAACAAGCCCATCTGGCGTGGCTCACTGATGGAGTGTTGACCTGTGAACCAGGAGGTCATGGTTCGATTCCCAGGTGGGGCACATGCCTGGGTTGTGGGCTCAATCCCCAGCAGGGGGCATGCAGAAGGCAACAAATCAATGGTTCTGTCTCATCATTGATGTTTCTATCTCTCCCTCTTCTTCTCTGAAATCAATAATATGCAAATATCCTCTCTAATAAAATGGTGATATGCAAATTAACCATCACTCCGCTACATAAGCCACACCCACCAGCCAATCAGGGCGAGTATGCAAATTAACCCCAATCCAAGATGGCTACAGCCACAGAGAGCAAGGTTTCCCAGGTAACAGAGCAAGCCAAGCTTTCCATAGCCATTGCAGGCCTAAGCCTCCACTCAAGCTACAAAGTTTCAATTATAGAAGGTAAACAAATTCAAACAAATGGCGGCAGAATGGAGCTTGAGAGAGCAGGCCAGGGTTGCCGGCGGCAACAGGGGAAGCAAAGCTTTCCGCACACCCTGGCCGGGCTCACCCGCTTAAGGCTACAAAGTTTCAATTGTAGAAGGTGAATTAACTGCCACAGAAATGGCTGCCGCCCCAGGCTACAAAGTTTCAATTGTAGAAGGAAAATAAATTCCAGATACCAGGGCCTCCCCTTGGGTTGCCAGGGGGCGTGGCCGGCCTGCAAACCACCACAGGCCCCTTGCTCAGGCCGCCCCATACCCCAAGGGAACCCCCACCCTTATCTGTGACACCCTTCAGGGCAAACCAGCTGGCCCCAACCCTGTACCAGACCTCTATCCTATCTAATAAAAGAGTAATATACAGATTGATCATCACTGCAACACACAATATAGCTGCCCCCATGTGGTCAAAGATCCTGCCCCCATGTGGACACAAGATGGCCACTACAAGATGGCCAGCAAGAGAGGGCAGTTGGGAGGCACCCGGCCTGCAAGGGAGGGCAGTTGTGAGGGACCAGGCCTGCAAGGGAGGGCAGTTGAGAGGGACCAGGCTTGCAAGGGAGGGCAGTTGGAGGTGATCAACCCTGCAGGAGAGGGCAGTTAGGGGTGACCAGGCTGGCAGAGGAGGGAAGTTGGGGGCAAACAGGCTGGCAGGGGAGCAGTTAAGCATCAACCAGGCTGGCAGTGGAGTGGTTAGGGGGTGATCAGGTTGGCAGGCAGAAGCGGTTAGGGGCAATCAGGAAGGCAGGCAGGCAAGCAGTTGGGAGCCAACAGTCCTGGATTGTGAGAGGGATGTCCGACTGCCCGTTTAGGCCCGATCCCACCAGGATCGGGCCTAAACGGGCAGTCGGACATCCCTCCAGGAGTCCCAGATTGGAGAGGGTACAGGCTGGGCTGAGGGACAACCCCCCACCGTGCACGAATTTCGTGCACCAGGCTTCTAGTATATATATATATATATATATATAGATAGATAGATAGATAGATAGATAGATAGATAGATATATTATATATTTTAAATGAGCATAACAACAATGTGGCACCTATAACATAAAAATAGAATACCTACTAAAAGAAATGAAAGAAGATTTAAGGACTTCCACTTCAGGGAATATTAAGTAGATGCACTTCTTCCTATTTCTTCTTCTAATTATAACTAAAAATCCTGGACATGACACACAAAACAAACATGGGAAGACTCTGAAAGACAGAAAGAAGGCAGATAGGCTCAGGATCTCAAGACCTGAGGAAGAATATGAGTTACATTAGTGGAGGGTTTTCGTTTGTTTGCTTTTGCCTCTTATATGCCACTCTTGGAGCTAAAGAAGCTGGCAACCTGGGAATGCCAAGTGCAAGATAAAAAAATTCATCCCAAACAAAGGTCTGCTATCTGTAGCCCAATTTCAGGATAGGGGTAACCTGGAAAGTGAAGAATTTTAAATAATTTACTCCAGCCAATCACAACAAAATAATGGCTCCACTCATGTCAGTAAAGACTAACTGGAAAGTCTAGACTTTTACCCCAAAAGGTTGCAACAAAGTGCCCCAAGACCCCTATTAGAAGAGGTGTCAAATAAGGAATCTGCACTTTTATCCCCACAGAGATGTAAAGAGGCCCTACCTTCAGTGTGAGGCCAGACCACCTATGAAGTCTGGACCTCAGTACCTACCCAGCATTAATGAATCACCTCTTTCCCTCCTTATGGATGGTGTTAGAATAAGCCTAATCAAAAGTGAGGACATTCACCATCACCCTTTAGTAATGAGGCCACCCCCACTGTGGTGTCAGGGGAGACAATGGGAAGAGCTGGATGTGAAGCCTACCCAGCAATAACAAGGATCCCACCACCTAGGGTGCAAGTAAGCCTGAATGGGAGACCTGGACTACCAGCTCCACATCATAGTAACAAGAGCTTCTTCACCATCTGCTGCCAGAGCAATATTCGATAAAGCTAGAGAAAATAAACGTTTAAATAAAAATCAGAGTCCCATGATATAAAATGTCCATGGTTAAATAAAAAATTACTAGTCAGACTGTGAATGAGAACATTCTCAAACTGAATGAAAAAGACAATCAATACTGAAATGACAAACATGTTAAAATTATCTGACAAAGCTTTGATGTAGCCATCATAAAAATGCTACAGCAAGCAATTATGAACATTCTTGAATATAATAGAAATTACTCAATCTGAAAAAACAGAGTGAAAATAGTCTGGAAAAATTAACAGAGCCCTGAGTCTATGAAATTTAATAAAATATCTAATATTCATATCATTGAATTGCTAGAAAAAGAAAAGACAAGGGAGAAGTTGAAAAAATATTTAAAAAATAATGACTGAAAACTTTTCACATTTCTTAAGAGACTTAAACCTACAGATTCAAGAAACTGACCAAATCGCAAATAGGATAAAGCAAATAAGTTCTCATCAAGATGCATCATAATTAAACTTCAGAACACTAAATAAAAGAAAAAGTATGAAAGCAGCAGAGAAAAATATGTACTACCTACAGGGAGAAACAGCTCTGGCTGGTTTGGCTCAGTGGATAGAGCATCGGCCTGGGGTCTGAAGAGTCCTGGGTTCAATTCTGGTCAAGGGAACATGCCTGGGTTGCAGGCTCAATTCCCATTTGGGGGCGTGCAGGAGGCAGCTGATCAATAATTCTCAACATTGATGTTTCTATCTCTCTCTCCCTCTTCCTTCCTCTCTGAAATCAATAAAAATATATTTCAAAGGGGGAAACAATTTGAATGACAGTAGATTTTTCATCAGAAACCAGGGGAATGACAAGGAAGTGATATTGTAGTTTTTTTAAGTGCTGAAAGAAATCAACTGTCAGTACAAAATCCTATACCCAGTGAAAGTATCCTTCAAGAATAAAAGGAAAATAAAACAACATTCACAGATGAAAGAAAATTGAGAATTTCTCACCAACATCCCTATCCTAAGAGAATGGCCAATTGAAATTCTCCAAATGCAAAAGAAATGACAATAGAAGGAATCTTGGAATTTCACTAAAGCAAAATGAGGTGGTAAGCAAAATTTGGGAAAATACAAAAGGCTTAACTTCTTTTCTTGAATTTTCTAAAGGATGACTGATTCAAAACAAAAATTATAGCACTGTCTGGTGTGGTTCTAAGTGTGTGTAGAAGTAAGATTTAAGACAATTTTATTATAAATGAGGGAGGGTTAAAGAACATGAGATATCCAGTAAAATGACACACCAGTAGACTATGATAAATTATGTACATAAAATGTAATAACTGAAACAATCACATAAAAGACAAAGATTGGCAGAGTGAATTAAAAACCATGATGCACTATATGCTGTTTAAAAGAAACTTACTTCAAAGATAATGATATAGTCAGGTTGGAACTAAAAGAAAAAAAGATATCATGAAAATATTAATCAAAATAAAGCAGGAAAGCCTCTATTAATATTAAACTTCAGAACAAAGACAATTACCAGAAACAGAGAGGCACATTATATAATAGTAAAACTGTCGATCTGTTCAGAAGACACAGAAATCATAAATTAGTGTGCAGCAAACAACAGAGTTGGGAAATCACTGAAGCAAAACTGCTAGATATGAAAGGACAAATAGAAATCCACTCATTATAGTTGGAAACTTCATCACTCCTCACTCAACAATTGATAGAATGATTGAGAAAAACCAGTAAGGTTATGGAAGAACTCAACAACATCGTATGATCATTTTAATCAATGCAGAAAAAGATTTTGACAAAATTCAACACTCATCTATATATATATAAAAGCCAAGCGACCAGAACGACCTGAATGACCGGTTGCTGATGTGCATGCAGCCGGCCAACCAGCCCTATAGGGGCAGAGCCAGCCAGCCAAACTTCTGTGGCCCTGCTCCCAGCTGGCCCAGCCACCAATCAGCCTCCGCTACCCCGATCAGTGGCAGGGCCAGTGGCGAACCTCCCACATGCCCTCCCTCCAGCAGGCCAGACCCCACTCATGCATGAATTCATGCACCGGGCCTCTAGTTTATGATAAAAACTCTCAGAAAAATAGGAATAGAGGCATGGACCTAAAAGGTATTATGCTAACTGAAATAAGTCACACAAAGATAAATATTATACTTATATGTGGAATCTATAAAACAAAATAAACAAACAAAACAGAAACAAACTCATTGATATAGAGAACAAACCGATGGTCGTTAGATGGAAAGACATTGGGGAACATGGAGGAAAGAGTAAAGGGATTAAGAAGCACAAATTGCCAGTTATAAAATAATTTTGGGCTATAAACTAAAGTACAGGAAATGTAGTCAATAATATTATAATAACTATGTATGGCACCAGATGGGTACTAGATTTATTGAGGTTATCACTTCATAAGATATGTAATGTCGCCGAAACCAGTTTGGCTCAGTGGATAGAGCATTGGCCTGCGGACTCAAGGGTCCCAGGTTCGATTCCAGTCAAGGGCATGTACCTTGGTTGCAGGCACATCCCCAGTAGGGGGTGTGCAAGAGGCAGCTGATCAATGTTTCTCTCTCATCGATGTTTCTAACTCTCTATCCCTCTCTCTTCCTCTCTGTAAAAAATAAATAAAATATATTTTTAAAAAAGATATGTAATGTCTAATCACAATGCTATACCCCTGAAATTAATATAATATTGTACATCAACCGTAATTGAAAAATAAATTTAAAAATAAGTAAATATAATTTTAAAATAGGAATATAAGTAAACTTCCTCAACTTGATACATAGTACTTACAAAAACTTACTGCTAACATTATCCTAAATGGTGAAGGACTGAATGCTTTCCTGAGTTCAGAAATCCACTCTCACCATCTTATTCAACACTAGAGGCCCAGTGCACGGATTTGTGCACTAGTGGGGTCCCTCACACCGATGCACTACCAGGCCAGGGAGGGACTGCGGGAGGGCTCCAGCGCATGGGCTGCCCATCTGACCCAGTCCCGATCAGCTGGACCCCAGCAGCAAGCTAACCTACCAGTCAGAGTGTCTGCCCCCTGGTGGTCAGTGCGTTGAATGGTCAAACAAATGGTAGGACACTTAGCATATTAGGCTTTTATTATATAGGTAGTCCTGGGAGGTCTACCTAGTGCAATAACGCAAGAATGGGAAATAAAAGAAAAGTAGGAAAGGAAAATGTATAATTATCTAACTAGAAAGAAATTCATAGTAATAAAAGGGTAATATGCTAATTAGGGCGGACATCTTCCAGACGTCCATCCAGACAAAGCCACAGCAGCTGCGAGGCTCAGGGCTCAGGCAGCCGTGGGCTCAGGCAGCCATGGGCTCACAGCAGCCTTGAGCCCCGGCAGCTGCAAGGCCCAGGGCTCATGGCAGCCATGGGCTCAGGCAGCTGCGAGGCCCAGGGCTCAGGCAGCAGTAAGCCCCAGTGGCTGCAAGGCCTGGGGCTCAGGCTTCACAGCTGCTATGGCTGGCAGTGGCAGCAGCAGCAGGTGATGAGGGAGGCACCTTCCCCTGATCAGCTGTGTCGCCTCCTGCAGAGGGAGGCCAGACTGTGGCTTAGGCCCGCTCCCCATGGGGAGCGGGCCTAAGCAGTCAGTAGGACATCCCCTGAGGGTTCCTGGACTGTGAGAGGGGGGCAGGCCGGGCTGGCAGACGTGCCCGCCCCCATCCCCCTGTGCATGAATTTTCATGCACCAGGCCACTAGTATTTTAATAATAAACTATTAATACACAGAACAACTTGAATAAATCCTCAAAAAATATGTTGTATGAAATAAGGCAATCCCAAAAGGTTATATACTATGTAAATCTATAACATTCTTGAAATGACAAAATTGTAGATATGAACAACCAGGTTAGTGGTTATTCGGGTTGAGGGAAGAGCTATGACTGGAAGAGAGTGATGGTGGATATAAAAGGGCAGCCTGAGGGGTCTGCATGGTGATGGAAATGTTCTACACCTTGACTGCATCAAAGTCAATGTCCTATGTGATATTATACTTTTTTTTATTGATTTTAGAGAGAGAAGAAGGGAGAGGGAGAGAGAGAAAAATATAAATTGGCTACCTCCTGCACATCCCCTACTGGGGGATTGAGCCCATAACCCGGGCATGTGCCCTGACCAGGAAATGATCCAGTGACCTCTTGTTTCATGGGTTGACGCTCAACCACTGAGCCACACCAAACAGGCTGTACTGTGGTTTTGTAAGATGCTAACCATTGGAAAAACTGGGTTATTGATGCACACAAGCTCTCTGTATTACTTCTTACATTAAATGTGCATCTATAATTATTTCAAAATAAAGAATTTTTTTAAAAAAAGAAAGAAATGTAGCTGCATGGCATATGCCTATACAGTAGACCAAATTTTGCTAAGGTTTATTTTTGTTCTAATTAATGTGCAGACTTTGTACAAGATAAACCACAATCCCCTAAACTTTATATTACAGATTGATCATGTGTAAAACCTCTGCATATATAGACACCAGGGGGTGAGGGCATGAGTGGCAAGGGGCGGGGGGGTATGGGGGATAAGGACACATATCTAATACCTTAATCAATAAAGGAAAAAAATAAATTAAAACATTTAAAAATTTCAAATAAATAAAAAAACACTCTAAACCCCTAATAGAACATTAGGCGAAATTTTTGACAGGGAGTTTACCCAAAGGAAAATACACATGGTCAGTAAATAGGCCTTATGAGATATTTAATATCCTTAGTTATCAGAGAACATGAAATAAAACAATACTGCACATATCTCAAGTCTCTAGCAGAGCTCTGACCAAACTATGAACCTTTCCACTCCACCTGGAATACAATTTGCTAGATCATTTTTCCTCAGTAATCTAAAGGAATTTATAACTATTCTTTCTGCATACATCCATTAGAATAATTTACAAGACACTGTACTTCCCTTGACTTCTTGGGCTAAGACTTCCTAATTTGTCTTCTTGGCCTTTCTTAGAATAACACTATCGGGAGTCTGGTCATGGCTGGTGCTCTCCAGCTACAGGCCTGTATGTGCAAAAATAGGGCCCCACTGGCATGGTTCAGTGGTTGAGCGTCGACCTATGAACCAGGAGGTCACAGTTCAATTACGGGTCTGGGCACTTGTCTGGGTTGTGGGGCGTGCAGGAAGCAGCCAATCAATGATCCTCTCTCATCATTGATGTTTCTATCTCTCTCTCCCTTTCCCTTACTCTCTGAAATCAATAAAAATATATTTGAAAAGAAAATAGGCCTACCTCTTAGGTTTCCAATTTTTTAATATGCTTCATGGTTCAATCTTAATCCTCTCAGTTCCTTAGGCATTCATTGGAGAAAGTGAGATAGACCTGGAAAATTTGGTGAGTGCTCCTGTTCTTTTTTTATGTTGGAAGGAGGAGGCAGGAAAGATACAGAAATCAGAGGTTCAGAAGGTGGAGTATGGCTCTGCTTTTGCTCTCTTGCAGTATGATAGAGTGCTAAGATGGTAGCCAAAGTATTTCTATTTTATTTATGCTCCATGTCTATGCAAAAATATCAGAGAGCATTATAGTCAATCAATTACAATTCACTTTGTTCTTCTATGAAATGTACTTCCACACAAGGCATTTCATTTCATTCTAACATGATAAGTTGCATTCAGGAGTAATTCTGATTTCTGATATTTGGTTCAGTAATAATAAACAACTTCACTTATTTATTGAATAAATATATATTAATAATTTTTGCATCAGTACCGTGTTATATACTGGGAGTAAATAGTAAACAAGACAAATACGATTTTGTTCCCGTTAACTTTACAACCTAGTGGCAAAAACAGACAAAATAAGAAAAAAATACGATTTCAAATTTTAATAAGTACCTTTAAGAAGGAAAAAAAAAAACGCAAAAGACTGAAATGCAAAATATATAGTGGAATGGTATAGCTGGATCTATTTCAGGTATTTGCTCAAATAAAGATCTCTTTCAACACAAAAGACCAAAATGCAAAATATGTAGTGGAATGGGACTATTGGATCTGTTTCAGGTCTTGGCTCAAATGCAGATCTCTTTCTTAAAGAGGTCTTTTCTGACCTGTCAGAAATTGCAATCATTCAAGTCCAGCACTCCTCATCTCCTCACCTTTATTTTCTCATACAAACATTTAATTTGCTTACTTATCCTGATTTTCTTTTTTTAATTGTTGTTTATTGATTTACGAGAGAGAGAGAGAGAGAGAGAGAGAGAGAGAGAGAGAGAGAGAGATGCCCTGACCAGGGATCAAATCAACAACCTTGGTGTGTTAGGATGACGGTCTAACCAACTAATCCTGAACTACCCGGCCAGAGCCCTATTTCGTTTTTCTGTTTCTCTAATTATATGTAAGTTCTCAGAGGACAAGGACTGCTGCCTTTTGTGATGGTTTTTTACTTTTTCTTCTGGGAATATAATAATGCCTGGGTCAGAGTAAGTGCTCAATAAATACTTATTGAATTAAAGAATAAATGAGGCAGTCAGGAAAAGACTTTCTGAGAATAAAACATTTAAACTGAGACCTAAAGGTGGATCTAGTCATGCAAGAAGAGGGGGCGGGAGGAGGGTTTTAGCAGGTGCAAAAACTCTGAGGCAGAAAAGAGATTGACAGAGAAGGAACTTAAGATAGCCCATGTGCTGGGAGCATGTCTTGGCAGTGACTAGAACTGAAGTTGGAGACATGGGCAGGGAAGGGTTGTGCTGTCTTACAGACCAACATAAAGATGAGGTTACATTGTAAATATAATGGGAAGAAATATAAGCAAGACTGTAATATAATCATATGATTTCAATTTAAACATGATCATTCTAGTTTCTGTATAAAACAACTCTTGGAAAATGACAAGAGTGTAATCAGAGAGACCAGTTGTGAGATCACTGAAACAACAGTGATAATATTAGCCAACTAGTGACCAGTGCACGAAATTCGTGCACATTAAAAGGGAATTAATTAGAGGAAATATTTTAATATTGCTATTTTACCTTTCTCTATAATAGAAGTGTCAGAGATAAAAGAAAATTAGTAAAATGTATATGAAAATCTTCCTCCTGTCAGAGTCTGGGGCACGCCACGGGAACCAGAGTCAAGTCCCTGCCCACCCACGTGTGCCTCAAAATTGCACGAGACCCAGACCCGGCCTGCCTCACCCCCATCAAGCCCCGCTGGGTGGGGGGCATGGCCTCCAGTCACCTGGACTGGTGCCGGGCCAGAGGGCATGCCTTGAGGTCCCCTGGCCCAGGCCAGGGGTTGCAGCCTCAGGACCCCATCAAGCCCCACCAGGCGGGGGGCACAGCCTCAGGTCCCCTGCCCCAGCCCAGTGCCACGCAGCCTCAGATCCCTGCTGATTGCTCGTTTAGGCTCATTACGAGAACTCGGCCTCCACTGTGGGCGCAGCCATCTTGTGTTATGGGATCCCCACCTCTGCTGTGGGTGCAGCCATCTTGTGTTACAGAACTTTTGCCTCTGCTGTGGGCGCAGGCATCTTGTTACAGCATGACAGTCAATTTGCATATTCCCTCTTTATTAGATAGGCTATTTGTTGAACACTTAACCTTAGCAGGCACTGGTCTAAGTGTTTTATATATTACTAGAGGCCCAGTGCATGAAATTCGTGCACTTGGCGGGGTTCCTCAGCCTGGCCTGCGCCCTCTCACAGTCCTGGAGCCCTCGGGGGATGTCTGACCTAAGAGTGGGCCTAAGCTGTCAGTCGGACATCCTTAGCACTGATGTAGAGGTGGGAAAGGCTCCCACCATCGCTGCTGCATTTACCAGTGTGAGCCCGGCTTCTGGCTGAGCAGCACTATCCCTTTGGGAGCGCACTGACCACCAGGGGGCAGCTCCTGCATTGAGCGTTTGCCCCCTGGTGGTCAGTGTGCCTCATAGCAACCGGTTGTTCTGCTGTTCAGTCGATTTGCATACTAGCCTTTTATTATATAGGATTCCATTTAAGTAAAACTTAAGCTTAGCTAATTGATAGATTCTATCAATATTTGTCAAATTAATTTTCTTATGCTTTACTTTTCCACATTATAGTCTGTTATTTTAGTATAAAAGCAGATATAGCAAACAACACTTCTATCATATTAAAACTACTATGCTAGCATTTAATGGAACTCCAAAGAACACTATGATTTTAATGTATTCTTTACCTTACAATTTTTGTAAAATGTTCCTGTGGATATTTAAGAACTAGAATTGATTCTTAAACATTTGAAAATGATGTTTGGAGGAGAATAGTAATCTAGCAATGTATGGGATAACCTGGGTAGGAGATTTCTAAAGCAGAGATTCAACTGAGACATGGGTAGAGGGATCCAGATATTTCATGATAAGCCTACACTAACATGGCTGCAGTAGGAAATCTTCAAATAAAATAAAGGCAAGAAAAAAGATACAATAAAATAAAATGGAAAGAATTTGATTGAATATGGGAAAGCATTAGAGAGAGAGAGGGAGGAATTAAAAGTGTCTTCAAGGCTTTAAGAGGGATAGAGCGAACACTGTTAATAACTTGCCAGATCCCTTTTTGTGCCCATTGCCTCTGTCCTCAACCGCTGTGGGTATTATTGGCTAAGACACTTATACTCTTGTCTGTGGAAATGCCCTAAGGACTGTCCTCAGCAGAGAGACTGGAGCTGCCCCTCCCCCAACAGGCAGAGTGGTTGGCTCTCCCTCCCAGGGGCAGCTGACAGCCAAGGACTGATTGATAGGGGTTATGTTTCGAGGTGGGACAGCTCCCAGGAGCTATTATGCTTCAGAGCTCTCTGTAGGATCAGACTGAGGATAGTTTTCAGCTGAAACCACATCTTTGCTTAGCTTCTGCCCCTGCCTTACCTGTTTCCCTCACTTCCTTACAGATTTCTCCTGAGAGTTCTTTCTCAATAAATCACTTATACAAGGATCTCTCTCTTAGGCCCTGCTTCTATGCATATTGACCTAAACTACAAGAGTAGGGAAATTCCGGAGATAAGTAACGTAAGAGAGGAGTACTAATTTGGGCGTGCTTGATGGATAGGTCAGGCTTTTCCCAGCATAGTCTGAGTTCCCTTGGAGCACCCTTCACACAGGACGGGCATGACCACAGTTGGAGGAGTGGACTGCAACATACTGAAGAAGTAAGGCCTAACTCAAGTTCATTCTAAAATTGACTTCTGAAATCAATTCTTTAACTCCAGAGCCAAATGCCCATAGAATTAGTCCTAAGTACGTTTTATGGAGTGACCCACATTTTACAGTCTCAGTGCTTTTGAAATAGAGAATGAAGAGCCCATAAGCACGAGCACCTAGGGATCAGCAAAACATCCCCAACAATTTTTCAAATGTTTGATTTTTGGCAAAACTCGATTTAACTCATTTTGCAAGCGCTCATCCCTTCAGTTTTTAAACCCTGGGGTATTTCAAAGGAAATTTAATCCATATGTTTCTGATTCATTTACATTTTAAGTCATAAAAATGTTATTTTTGTAAAAGCTGTTTGATATCCAAAAAACTTTCTGAGCCTTTAAAAAAAATCTCTTTTAAGTCTTGTTGGTTGGAGCCAGGGAGCAGACATGGTGTGTGATGCACCACCCGAAAATGCGATCCAGACAGACTCAACCATAGACTGACCTCAGAACAATGCTTGCGACATCCAGCCAAAAAAATAATGGCAACGAGATGATCAAGAAAGTTGGACTGGACACCAGGGAATCCTTGAGAAACACAAAAGAAGCCAATGGCAAATGATAATGAAGATTAAACTGGGATTCCCTAGTGTTCCATTGATGTGTTGGGCATAGAAGGGCTAGACTCTCGCACATTACCGAAAGCTATCATTCCTGGCAGCTTTCAGGGAGATTTGCAGACTTGTACAGGATAAAGTCCCATGTCACCACCAAATACTGCATGCGAAGAAAATTATGCCTTTTCTCAGCATTGTATGTACTAATAAAACATCCAACTAACAATATCCAAAGGGCTTTTAGTAATTTATTGCATATCTTTATTATAGAGTACTAGGCAGTGATTAAAAGAATGATGTAAATATGTATTTAGTGATGTAGAAAGATGTTTGTGATACATTGCTAAATAAGAAACATCGTGCCGAAACCGGTTTGGCTCAGTGGATAGAGCATCGGCCTGCGGACTGAAAGGTCCCAGGTTTGATTCTGGTCAAGGGCACGTACCTTAGTTGCGGGCACATCCCCAGTGGGAGGTGTGCAGGAGGCAGCTGATCAATGTTTCTCTCTCATTGATGTTTCTAACTCTCTATCACTCTCCCTTCCTCTCTGTAAAAAATCAATAAAATATTTATTTTTTTAAAAAGGATTTTAAAAAAAAAAGAAACATGGTGACAAACCTGGTCATGGGTATTTTTTGTTAAGAAAAAAGGACCATCAACAACCGTTTTTATGTACAATAAATATTAGATAATAATCTATGCAGTTGGTAGGATGGAGGTGTTTTCCTTAGTTTGCTTGGTTCTATCTTTAATTTTCCTACAATATACATTGTGTGATTTTAAAAAACACACACTTTTGCCTGACTTTAAAATTCTTATGGAATAATATTCCTATAATAGCGTAAGGGTGCAATGCCCTTCTTTTCCTCCTTATTTCTCCTGCTTGGGAACAACAGTGCATGGGGTCCAAGCCGGAGGGGGGACTGCAGCAAGCGCTGGATGATCAAATCGTCTGAGACTTGATGGAATGCAAGTGTTCATCTGGAAGCACTGAATCTATGGTGACCATGCTTTCTGAACCCCAAACTGTCACACCATCTAACATGTGAGGGGTGTCCGACAGGATAGATTATTTTAAATCAGAGCTGTTCCAAAAGTCCCGGGACATACAGCTGTTCTGGCTACAGGGCACATTGCTTCAGAAAGGAACACTCTGAAGGGAGGAGAAAAAAAGGCTGGTAATTTATAAAACCATAGCTGCTGGTACTGAAAATCCACAGAGTGAGAACTCTCCTGATTCTCCCTCGTGTAAATGTAGACAGCATTTTGCACCCTGGACTATTACTTTCACATCTGTTGGCATCTAGTCAGTTGCTGCTTAAAGTACTCCCTGCACAAAATGAACATGACTGTCAATATTAACTATCTCATAAATTCTCCTGAAACCTGTAAAATAAATGCTTTCTCCTGAAGAGTCACTCTCTCTAATATCATTAGCACCCCATTTTCTCTCCCCTTTACTGCCATCTCCACCAACCTCAGGGCTGGCTCCGAATCACAAGCCATTTTCCAGTCTGTTCCACTGGGCTCCTAAGTTCCTCTTTGATCATAAAGAGAGGATAAAGCAAAGCAGAGACGTCCTTTTCTGAGGCCCCATTAGTAAAGTTAGATTAAAAATCTGTAATGTTTTCATTCTTTTTTTCAAAAGTGATTTCACAGCATTTTCATCTAAAGGAATAGGGTAAGTGGGGAAATCAATTAATTATCACATAAAATCAAGTTTTTTCAAAACTCTGGACATGCTTTCTGTGTTAACATTCTGTGATGATTCTCTTTAAATATACTGAGTGGCCAGATTATTATGATCTCTGAATGCATAATAATCTGGCATAATAATCTGGCCACTCAGTGTATATCCTATATAATAAAAGGCTAATATGCAAATTTTCCCCTCGACCAGGAGTTCGACCAGCAGGCAGGCTGGCCAACCGCCCATGTCCCCTCCCCCTGGCCAGGCTAGCTGGACTCCACCCATGCACGAATTCATGCACCAGGCCTCTAATATATATTTATACACACACATACACACACACACACACACACACACACACACACACACACACACTGAGTGGCCAGATTATTATGTGTTTAGAGATTATAATAATCTGGCCACTCAGTGTATATTGCATTCTTACATTCTGGAATGACTGAGTTTATTTTAAATAGGTATTAACTTTGAAGCTCAAAATGTTGAAAAGCTAAACCAATTGGCCTGTTGTGGTCATTCTCCTACCAAACATTTTCTGCTCCACTCACAGAATATCAGTTCTGAGCTCCAGGTCCTATGGGACAGTTCTCAAATGCTGGGAAATCTCTTTTCCAATAGACAGCATTTTCTTTAAAAGTTTACCAGGGCCCCGTTATGGATAGAAGTCATGTAGAGACAGAGTCCTCTTCAAATGAGACCTATATAAATGAACCTCAAAAATCTTTTATCTCAAAGCTATGGGATGCTTTACTGATCCCCTGACCTGAGAAAAGGTGTGTGTGTGTGTGTGTGTGTGTGTGTGTGTGTGTGTGTGTGTGTGTGTATGTGTGTGTGTGTGTGTGTGTGTGTGAGAGAGAGAGAGAGAGAGAGAGAGAGAGGTTCACCACCCCACAGTGTTCTACAGTTGACAGTGTGCCATGGTTTTGAATTCAAATATCATCAAAGCAGTGGCACACAACATTAGACTTGATGTGAAATATTGTTACAAGTTGTAGGTGCCTAATAAATAATGTCATCATATTAACTAGTGATTCACTTATTCACTCATTCATTTAACTAACTTGAGAATCCCTAAATGGCAGCTATTAGGCACTGAAAACAGAGATGAGTGAGCCAAGACCCTTGCCCTCAAAGAATTAATACTCTAGCAGTTTGAGGGTGAAAATAATTAAATTGAAAAATGCAGGGGGAGTTGTATAAAACAGTGAAAATTGTATATGGTACTATGAGAGGGAAGGTAACTTTCTCAGAAGAGTTGGCACTTGAGATGAGTTTTGAAGGACAATTAAGAGATAGTCAAACCAAGAGTGGAGGAGAGGGCAAAAAGAAGAACCTGTGCAAATGCAGGGAATGAATGAATGAATGATATGTTTGGTATCTTCTAGTCAATGGGTATCATATCCCTACCAATAGAGCTGGTGGGCTTATAGATTCCTCCCCCCCCCAAAAAAAAAATATAAATAATAGCTAAGCTGTGATCAGATTTCTATTTTAAAACAATCAATTAGAAAAACACATTTCAGTTTATTTAAAGAATCAGTACACCTAATTCTAAAAAGATAAATCTTTTTAAATCAGAAGTCCAATGACATTTTATTCTATTGCTGCTACTGAATCATCTATAACCATGCCCAAATTTTTCTTGAAAGCAAATGGGAAATTGCCAATGTTTGAAAAGACTGTTTTTTAATAGAATAGTATGTGTTTGAAAAAAATGGATTTAGGTTTGGATTACAGCTTCTCCACATTAACAGCTTTGTAACAAATTAAGTTTTCTGAGACTCAGTTTCCTCATCTATTTTATTAGTGGCAACAATTCCTTTCCTACTTATTAGAGCTGTTGGGAGAATTAAATTAAATAATGTATAAAAAGGTCCTAATATAGTATCTGGCACTGAGTACATGTTAATTCTGTTCCCTTTCCCTTTCCTTGGGAATGGGAAAAGTGGGGGGTCCAAACAGGGGAAATGAGATAGCCAAGCTCCTCATCTTGAAAGTACTGCCCATGATCAGGCAACACAGACATTTGCCTAGTTGACCTCATGCATGTCAGCCAAGCCCAACTCAGTCTGATCATGTTCTTTTTCACAGCTGGAAAAAGAATAATATTTAGTTATGGATCTTGGATGCCAGGAGAGAGTTAGTGCTCACCATTTCATTTACACAATGAACAGACACCTGCAGCGTAGCTTGTAGAACAGAATTGAATTGATATAAAAAATATTTCCCATGGCAGCAAAGACACTTACAGTTAATGAGCTAATAAATATTGTCAAGTGACCTTTCTCTTGCCAAGTATTACATTGTAAAGAGAAGGGGAGGAGAGATTAGAACTGTCATTTGTTGCAGAGTTCAAATCCTGGGCTTCTTCTGGGTAACTTTTATTCCTATTGGCCATATTTTAGGCTTGTCAGTTCACTAATTCCCCACATTGTTTGATACTGCGAGTTGTCTAGGCCAGAGACCTCTTTCTTTTAGGCTAATGTCTGGTGGAAAGCATAGTGTTCTTGTTCATCTCAGGAATGGCCCTTTGCACATTTGCTTCTTCTGTTGAAAGAGTGAAGGATGGGGATTGGTATTCTCTGCTTACCCACCTACTCCCGAATTTCTGACACAGAAACTGTGAGATAATAAATACACGTTGCATTAAGCCACTAAGTTTTGCAGGTAATATATTATGCAGCAAACAATAACAAATAGAGGTAGAATATAAGATGTTTTTGTAGCTTTCGTGAGGCATAAAAGTCCATTACCTTTGATTCCTCTCATGCTTAATTATGGGTTGCAGAATCAATTTGCTCTGAACACTCATTTTTCCCAAAGAAATGATGGTGAGTTTCCCTTTATTCTTCCTGGAGTGATTTCAATGTCTACCTCTAAGAAATAGCAAGAAGATAATTTTATGTGCAAGTTCCAGCCCTCGGATCTCTGGGAAAAGGTATTGTTCCAGTGCAGTGTGTTATCCCTGTATGGGCTCATTCTTCCTGTGCTTATCTTCACTCTCCTCCTCTTCCCTTGAGCTCTCCCTCTCAACTGCCAGGTGCTTCCCAGGGGACAAGGACTAGCTGGGTGGGAGTGCTTGCTGCAGAGAAGGTGCACCTGGGAGATGGTTGGGTTGGGAGCCAGCTACAAGGCAAGAGCTGTCTTGTTTAAGCCTGAAGAAAATGAATGATTATTTCTAGAATGGAGAAATAAAAATTAATCAAAGAGGGCCTGAGTCATAAGCAAGAGAGGGATAGAAACCTGCCTCTTTTTGGGGGTGCGAGCTTAAGATTTGGCTGGTGGGGAAGTTAAGTATTAGGAACTCCGGCAGCGTTAGAATGTCCTGATGTTTTTTTCTCTCATCTTTGGTGAGATCACAGGCCCCTGACTTTCCTCCTATCCAAGTATCTGAACTTTTACTGTTTCTCCTTCCACTGATGGGTCTCTAAATGTTGGAATGCCCCAGAATTTAATCTTCGGTTTCTTTTTCTATGCACTCACTAACTGACATCATCTTGACCCATGGCTTGAAATAAACCGCTATGGCAATGACCCTGGATCTATATCTTTGGACTCTCTTCTGGAGTTGAGATACCTCCACCATATGTCTACTTGGGTATCTAAAAGACAACCTGCCCCACAACTTCCACCTCACAACACATCAGCTTTTTGTCTCTCTGCTTGCTTGCTTCACCAACTGCCCCAGCCCCAAATCTGGAAGTTACCCTTGATCCCTCTCTTCCTCTGAATTCCCACATAAAACACATCAGCAACTGTTCTTTAAACTTATTTCCAAAACTGACCCTCTTCTCTCATCTGGCCTGCTTATCACAGTAGCCTAATGTGTCTTGCTCCAACTCTTCCTCTCAATGGCCTATTTCCTACCTCATAGCCAACCATACGCATAAACAATGATTCACATCCTATTTTCCAATCTTTTTGTTTTTATTTCCCTGAGAACAAAATTTAAACTTCTCTCCTTGGCTTTGTAAAGCCCTCTATAATCTTCCTCTACTTATATGTTGTAGCTCACTCATCCTTCCAAACACACTGCCTCCCTTCTGTTTCTCAAACATATCAGGCCCCTTCTTGCCTTTGGACCTTTGCACATGCTATGCCCTACGCTTGAATTCTCTCCTTCCTGATATGTTACTTCTTGACATTCAGTCTTCAATTTTAGTACATTTTCTTCAGGTTGGTCATTTCCAACCCCTTCTCTAAAGTGGCCATTCAGCCTCTCCCCACATCTCCTCCGCCTAGCTCTATCAAAAGTATCTGCATTATTTATTTACTTATTTTCTTTCTTATAATTTTTATCTTTTTGACTGTTAGATTTCCTTCACCTAGAACAGTTCCTGGCACAAAGTAAGGTCTCAGTTAATACTAGTGAAATAAATTAATGAATGGTGGCCCATGTCCCCATCATAAGGCTCAATAATATTACCCAATTCTCGCCATTATTAAATTGTTGGTGAACTTCTTTGATATGTGGCAGTCAGAAATTTGGAAACAAGCAAGGGTTTCTGTCTGTCTGTGGGATGTTTGTGTCCTGAGAACAATACGGTGCCTCATTTCCTGGAGGGCTTGGTGACAGGGCTGAGACAGGAGGCTGCCATATGGTACATTGGTATGCACCTGCCATGAGAACAGAGTGAATAGCACTCATCGGAATAATCAGGAAAATTATGGAAAGTGACTGGCTGCAGAGGACTTGACATTTTGCTTCAAAGCTCTGAGGGGGGAAAGGCAGAACTGTTAAAAAAAAAAAAAGGTATACATATTAATTGGCATGTCACACAGCTCCCCCAAGTAACGCTAATTTGAGAAGAAAAAACCTTCCAACATTTTTTAGAGCTGAATGCCAAGTACTTGTGCTTTATTATGTGTAGGCAGGGAAATTTTCAGTGTGTACACATCCCAAATGCATATGTATTATGCATCTCTACTAATACCTGAAGGTGCAACTAAAAGTCACAGCTAAAAAGATAAACAAAGCATTACCTTCCACCCACCTTTCTTCAAGTTCTCTAAGGAATACTGACATTATTTACAAAAATTATGAGCTATCATTATAATATGAAAAATGCTGAGTTGCTTAGGCAGAGGCATTTTAACTATGCAGATGGCTGGAAAATGCAAAGGCCAAATATAGTCATTTTTCTGAAGACTACGTTAGAGAAGTTCAATTGCTTAATACAATATTAAACGTTGCAAATGTTCAACAATAGCTGCTTTGACCAAAGAAAAGAGGAGAGGAAAATAAAACAAAAAAAGAGGAAACGTGAAAAAAGGTTAAGAAGTCCCCTTCGTGCACGAAGGCAAGTAAAGTGGTATCTCATGAGAAAGCATCAGATGGATGAAAAATGAAGGAAAAGGATCCGCACTGTGACATCCGGCTTCCAGAAGCTGGACCTGGGTGTTGCCCACTATTGGTGGCAACAGAAGAATTTCTACATAAAAGTGGCTTAGGAGTTGCTGTTCTGCTGGAAGAAACAGCTAGAAGCTTGTCTAGGAGCGGGTGGGTAAGAAGCTACATCTGCATAGCAAGTGTACTCTTCTACCTTAGATTTTATCTTTATTTGGTTGGTCATGGAGCATGGATAGTAATTGAGGGAAGATAGCATCTGTCACAACTCCCCCTTTAGATCTGCCACTATAGTTTATATCCATGTTCCTACCCCCTTATATACTTTTAAAAATGTTTTTATTGGTTTTACAGAGAAAGGGAGAGGAAGAGAGAGAGAAACATCGATGTGAGAAAGAAACATTGATGTGAGAAACATTAATTGGCTGCCTCCTTCATGCCCCCTGCTGGGGATCAAGCCCTCAACCTTGGCATGTGCCCTGACTAGGAATCAAATCAGTGACCCTTTGGTTCATGGGACAATGCTCAACCAACTGAGCCACTGCACTTGGGTAGCCCTTGTATACTTTTTATAATGGAGAAACAACAGTTAGTTCATGAACAAATGAGATGAAGAAAAACTCTTATTAGAGCTAGAAGGGACCTTAGAAATCATGTGATCTGAAGGTCATATAGAAGCTGAACAAAATGTTGATAATTATTGAATCCAGTGATAGGAATGTAGGGATTTTATTATAGTATTGCCATCAGTATATATATTTAAAAGTTTATGGTAAAAGGTAAACGAAAGAAAAAGGCAGGTAGGAGGAGGAAGGGAATGAGGGAAGAAGGAAAGAAGGGAGGAAGGAAGGAAGGAAGGAAGGAAGGAAGGAAGGAAGGAAGGAAGGAAGGAAGGGAGGGAGGGAGGGAGGGAGGGAGCGAGGGAGGGAGGGAGGGAGGGAGGGAGGGAGGGAGACAGGCCTCAAGTCCCGTGAAAAAAAGAAACACTGGCAATTTCCTCCTAACCTAAGGATAAAAAATGGGCACAGCCATGGACTTTGCACTCACAGTCAGCATTTACATGTCTACATAAACCAGGACCCACATTCTGAGCCAACCTTTAACATGGGGCTTTCTCTTTGTCAGGAATTGTCCCATCAACTGCCTCAGCACTTGGGAACAAATAGCCCCTTTTGAGACATTCAGCAATGAGGGTCTGGATCTATCCAAAGGCAGAAAATCAGATGTGAAGTCAAAATGCCCCAAGCGTTCAGTGCTCTGACGATCTCTGTGCCACTAGAAAGGCAAACCCAGTACATCTGCCTCCCAGCTGCACAGCTTCATCACAGACAACCAGATGGGGTCTTGTTTTATGGATTCTATTTGCAATCATTGTATAGTCGCTATTATTTCTTGAAAATCCTTCACTACTCAGCAGGCCCAGAAATGCATGTCAGCTCTTCATATGCCAAATTAATAACCTGCCTTTTTGGATGCCAAGTTCAGAAAGTGTTTAGAAGGAAAATTAAGGGAACTTGACTTGATAAGTAGGGGGAGTTAGCTCTTTGTGGCAAACTGAAATGAATATCCACTTACTCATGCCTACTCTTATTCCAACCCAGGTGTTGTTTTTTTCTCTCGGCTGCTGAGCACTTATCTGGCCATATACAGGCTGGAAACCCACTGGGAGTGTTGGTGAGGTCCCTTGGAATAATTTCATATAAGGTCTAATCAATTAACCAAAAGGTTATTAAGAGCCTACTAGGTGCCAAGTACTGTCCTATGTGCTGGAAATAAGATACAAATGACCTCAAGGTCAAAGTCAAATGGGTGAGATTAGGAAAGCAGCAATGATAATACATTGTGACATGTACACAGGAGGAATCACACAAAGACGGAGAGAAAAGGCTACAAAAAGGACACGACATTAGAGCTGAGTCTTGAGGGATGACTCAGAGGGCACCTATTGATGGTATGGAAAGGGAGGGCACTGCAGGAAGAAGGAACAGCACGAAACAAGTCCCTGGACCACACACAGGTGTGAGATGTGCACACGCTATCCAGTGGGTGAATCAGTCTTTGGGCAAACATCATTATGTGCCTTCTATGTTCTGGTGGGGGTGGTGTGGACATGAACCAGAAGTATTCCTGCATGAAGAGCTCACTGTAAAGTCTGCTCAGGATTGCTAGGAGGGTCTCACCAGGACTCAGGCTGGAGGTCAGGAAGCAGAAAGGGCTCTACTCCTGCCCTGGCGAGAGCAGCTCACACAGAAAGAAACTAAAGACCCACAGGCTGTGAATTTAAGAGCCGGAAGAACAGAAGGGCGAGGTAAGCCTTAGGGACGTTTTCAGAGTCAGGAAAGTATGGCTCTGCTGGTCCTTCCTCATCCCTGTCCCTGGATTCTCCTAGATCCCTGCTTTCCTCAAATCCAGTTCTGGACCACCCTCATCCCCACCAACACACACACTCTCCAAAGACCCCACAACCTCATTTACCCTCGATCGCCTTTCCCAGAAAAGGCCCTTACTCCAAAACTGTGTACCTTCCCCAAAACATCTTCCACCTCTTCAGCTACGGGGACCTCATCCTGGTGTTAGAGGAAAATGAGCAATGCGAACAATAAGATGTAAATAATTAAAATTCTCTCAAATCTCCGTGGGAACTACCATTCTTTTAAATAGCACTGTTTAACTTGTACGTGACCACATACCTGTATGTGGTCAGGGACTTGTTAGAAGGAATGTTTTACAGTGGCGACACACAGTGGTCCTTAGAGTCTGCAACCAGAATACAGGCTCCATCACTCAGGTCTAATCGTGGCCTTGAGAACAACAAGAGGAAACAGTTCTCCTACCCGAGAGAGGAGACAGCCTCAGCTGTTCTCTCCCCTGATTTGCTCCACTGGTGTATGGTGAGCTCTGGGCAGCCCTGGACTCATCTGTCTCTCCATGAAGGGCTGGTGAACCTCTCTGAGAGGGGCCCTGAGAGAAAGCTGCCCCGACGGCAAGGTAAA
Organism: Cnephaeus nilssonii; assembly: GCF_951640355.1. Classification (NCBI taxonomy): domain Eukaryota; kingdom Metazoa; phylum Chordata; class Mammalia; order Chiroptera; family Vespertilionidae; genus Cnephaeus; species Cnephaeus nilssonii. The sequence goes on from NC_137079.1 coordinate 19,460,807, forward strand.
CATGGCTCTGGGACCCATGTCTGCCCTGACCCTTTCCCAGCCACTGGCACCCAGCACATTCAGCCAGGACTCATGCAAGTGCAGTCCACTCCATCAGAGCAGCTTCCTGTTCCCCGCGCCCCCCTATTCCTCACCCTAACCTTGCCAACTCCCCTGTTCCTTCCTCAGGTGACAGGCATTCCATTGATGTTTAGGAGACTCTGCTCCAAACTCTATACATCCTCTCTGCTACCCACCAGGTGCAGCTCCTGCTCCTGCTCCTTCTCTGATCCTTACATTCGGTCCCGCCTTAGGTCCACAGCCCCCTGTCAGTGGTGTGCCAAATGCCCTATCTTCTGGGACACAGTCCTAACACAGCCATCTCTGGCTCAAATCCCACCCCCGCTGGGCCTCCCCTGAAGAGAGAGTTTGTCATTTGGGAACTGCAGCGCCAGGCCCTCCTCAGAGCCTCGGGTTACATATCCACTGATGAACTAGCTCGTGTCCTAGGTGGTTGCCGCCGTGGCATTGCCACAGGGCTGAGCGGTCACTGAGGCCTGTCCCGGGCAGCTGGGTGTGACATAACCTCCCCACCAGAACAGGCAGCTTCAAAGAAAACTGTGGCCCAAACCCTGTCAAACTGGGAAGATCAGGAGTCTGGAATGTTTTCACCTCTTTGTTTCTCCAGTTTCAGGAAAATAGACAAAAGTAATCTTGAGGGGTGAAGGGAATCTTATCAGCTGAAGAGAACTCAAGGAAACCTCAGCTGTTTTGCAGGCGCGTTCCTTTGTTTTCTGCGCTGTCGCCCTGATAGCCCCCAACTGCGCTCACTTCCCTTCCCTGTAAACAACCGCCTCTAATTGAACTTGTTCTGTTGGATAAAGGTATATAACCTTGGCGAGAACAAAAAATGGCTTCGCTCTTAAGACTTCAAAAAGTGTGTGGTCCCTTTTGTCAGGCCCGAGACAAGGTTAATTTATGCCGTCGCTGCTATCTTGCTCTGAAGGACTCTAGTTACTTCACATCTGTACTCTGTCTAATCTTGGTACGCGCATTGTGGTGGTCTTGGCAGCGCAAGGCATCTAGTGGTCTCTTAACTGTTTCCTGCCCAAAACGGCCAGGCGCTCAGATTTGATTTTCTCTCGCCCTTTGCCCCTGTAAAAGCCTCCCATTGCCTCTGAGACGGTGTCCTGGCTGCTTGCGTGCTCCAGCTCCGACACAGACAGCGGACTGCCCTGCTCCCCAGAGGGGCTGACCTAGCAGAGACCAGGCAGCCCTGCAAGAGGAGGCAATCACCATTTCACCTCCAAAAGGGGAGAAGATGGTCTGAGCGGAGAAAGTGTGCAAGAAAATGTGGATGCTTGACAGACAACATTGTTATTCATTCTGGGCTGCAATTAGAATCTTTAAATGAAACAGAATAAAAAGATCAGAGTATATTACATTAGGAAGAGCATGTTGTAAAATCTTTGGGGTGTGTGTGTGTGTGTGTGTGTGTGTGTGTGTGTGTTTTCTGGGTCATAATTTAAAATTCACTTCTTCCTATAAGTTGTAGCCAAAACAGTTTGAAACTACAGTGCAGTGTGTCCGGAGCTGCCTTTCAGATCGATGGCATTCCCATTTTCCACCCGTGGGACTGCGGCAAATCCATTATCTCCTCTGAGTCTCTTCTCCTCTGCAAACTGGAAACAATACCATATGCCCTACTGACCTCACAAGATATTCCGAGGCCCTAATCATAAAACATGTGTAAGCTTTATACCAAAGCTCTGTACCAACCAAAATCCACCCCACAGACCAGAAAGGGCTCCACAAAGGATCCTCGAGTTCCGCACAGTTTGAGAGCAAGGGAATCCCGGACACAGCCTTAGGTTCCGGCTTAGCCTTAGGTCCTCACACATTACTACACTTATTCAACCATATCTATTGGATGCCTGCTATGCCTCAGGGACTGTTTTAGAGGTTGGGACACACAGACAAAAGTCTTTGCCTTCAAGGGACTTACATCCTAGGTGAGTGAGCCAAATTTAAAAAAAGAAAAGAAATAGTGTGTGTTATGATGTTAAGTTCTACAGGGAAAAGTTAAAAGGTCTACTAGTAGACCAGTGTATCTATTATCAGTTTTTTCTAAGATCCCATTTATTCTTTTTTTTGTTGTTGTTGTTGTTGTTGTATTTGTGTTTGTTTGTTTTTTAGCAAGGTTTGGTGGCTAAAAATGCTGGGAAGTCACTGTGGAAAGTTGTTATTCTGGAGTAATTTGCTATGCAAGGTACCCAAAGATCCCTTTTTCCAAAAACAAAAACAAAAAAAAACACACACCCTCAAATGCTGTCCCATTAAGAGCTTCCCAGAATCATCATCTCTTGCTTATGTAATCATTGGTTGTAATAAAAGTAGACTCTAAAGTAATTGTCTAGAAGAGAATAAAATATGGAATCTGTCACCTGAGCTGTAAAGCCAAAACATAAGCAGCTTCAAGGTGGGTTTAGATAAATGTAAGGATAGTAAATGCTTAATGCCATTGAACATTTTTCAAAGACATTACACAAACCAGGAGTCCTAAGAGCCTGTGAGTGCCATAGGCTCCTTGGTGCAAGCGCTCTGCTTACTCATCATCAGCATCAACACTGTGTACTAGTAACTGCTCCCTTATGACTAATGTCTGAGTCTCAGTTTGGGGGATAATTTTTAGTAGCAAAGTTCAAAGGTTAGGAAAACAAACCTAGGGTTAGGAAACCTGGATGCTTATCCCAGCAGATCAGTTCCCATGTCTAAAAGGCTCACGTTCTCCTTTGCAAAGCTAGTTAGTCTTTAATGAACTTTGAGGCCCCATTCAACACAGATAAAACAAAACCAGAAAAACCCAGATATGAAGTTCCATCATGAGAGCCTCTCCTTGCCCGGGGAGAAACCTGCACACTGCTTCCATGAGGCTTTCCGAGGTAAAAATGTACCTGTGAATTGGCTGTGATCAGAGACCTGACCATTCGTCTTACACAAGTGGAGTCTCCAATTTGTCAGCATAAGAAAGTGAAACAGCTCCTCAGAGGCAGTGCACATTAATAAAACTCACTGGGATCTATATATATAAAAGCCTAAGCAACCATTCGACCAGTCGCTATGATGCACACTGACCACCAGAGGGCAGACACTCAACACAGGAGCTGTCCCCTGGTGGTCAGTGCGCTCCCACAGTGGGAGTGCTGCTCAGCTGACTGACGGGCACCAGACACCAGGCTCATGGCTGGCGAGTGCAGCTGTGACGGCGAAAGCCTCTCCTGCGGAAACTCCCCCTGTACGCCCCTCCCCCATCTGAACTGGGACCGGGTTTGGGACTGACTGGGCGTGAGCCCATGGCCACTTCTCAGTCATTGGCGTGCCAGTATCGCCCTAGGACGGGCACATGGAGACCACAGTGGAAGGGCAGCGAGCCTATGGAGTGGCTGCGGTAGCAGGTGCAGCGAGGCCCGGATGAGCAGGAACGGCACAGTGCCCGTCTCGGGCTTGGGCTCCCCCTGGCCGCTTGCCATTTCATGCCAGGGAGAAGCCCGAAGGGGGATGTTGGACTGCTGGTTTCGGCCCAATCCCCACAGGCCATACTGAGGGACACCAACAGTGCACAAATCTGTGCACTAGGTCTCTAGTCTATATATATATATATATATATATATATATATAAAAGAGAAATTCAAATTTTTACTAAAAGTGCAAAAAAACCCCACTTTTATGGTACCATCATCTAGAACTGTGGCTGGTGGGCCAGCTCTGCCTGAAGCCTGTTTTTGTGAAAAAAGTTGCACTGAGCAGGCCTACGCCATTGGCTTACACGACGTAAGGCTACTTTCTTGCCACAGCGCAGAGCTGCACAGTTGCAACAGAGACGCCATGGCCTGCAAAGCTACCTTGCCCTTTACAGAAAAAGTTTACCAAGCCTGAATGTATTTTTGTCAATGCAACTAATACATTCTCTCCTTGAAGGAATAAATTAAAATTACAATGAGACTTTTGCTTAGTGGATACAGGAGCAGAATAGGAGCCTTCTTGGGTGATATTAAGGAATTACCATCAGCTAAGAAGGCACAGACATGGTGGTCTATTACAGGGAGTGTCTTGCCAGGGGGGCCATACATTAAAATCCACTGGACAGGTGTGTTTTTCCCTTTGGGCTGTGCTGAAATGGACACTGCCAATGTTTGCTTCTGTCTGTCTTTGGTTATTGTGCCTCCGTTGCTGAAGAATCCCCATCAGATCAATACTTTATGTAGCATGAACAAAATTGGCTGTACTCCCTCCCTCCACAGAGTTCACCTCAGCACAGTGACACAGCCGAATGCAATGCAGACATGGCTCCAAGCCCATGAAGTGCAACATAGATATGGACTCTCAGACCAAAGGGCGGCTACTCTTGGCAACAGAGCAAATATCTGAAAATCGTCTTTAGCTATTTCACCAATGTTACACTTCCAAATCTTCTCTTTCCTTCTTCAGAATTCCACCTATGCTAGCTTCTGTCTTCACAGGTTTCCCCAGCACAGGCAGACTGCCTGTTTCCTTCTGAATTTTATTTCCAAGTGTTGCCATGTCTTTCCTTGAGTACATCAACTTAGTTCCTCCTAGTTATGGTCTTGTTCCTCACAAAGACTCCATGGCTAGGCAAACAAGAAGAAAAAAAGGAAAGGAGGGAGGAAGGGAGAGGGAAAAAAAAGAAAAAGAAACAGGAGAAGTAAGCTGATACTTTAAAAAATCTTAATTCTGCCATATTTCAATATGCAAAATGCTATTTGTTAAATTGTGTCCTACCCCCCAAAACAGATATGTTGAAGACCCAACCTCCAGCACTGCAGAATGTGACCTTATTTCAAAATTGAGTTGTTGTAGGTATAATTAGATAAGGTCATAATGGATTAGGGTGACCCGGCTCCAATATGACCAGTGATTTTATAAGAAGGCAGTTATGTGAAGAAAGAGACAGACAGGGAGAATGCCATGTGACAATGAAGGCAGAGGCTGGAGTGATGCATCTGTAAGCCAACAACTGCCAGAGGTTGCCGACAAACACCAGAAGCCAGGAGCAGCCAAGGAGGGTTCCCTTGCACATTCCAGAGATGCAATGGCCATGCGGTCCTCTTGATTCCACACTTCTGGCCTCCACACTATAAGATGGTAAATTTCTATTGCTTTAAGCCATCCAGTTTGTGGGTCTTTGTTACAGCAGCCTTAGCAAACTACTGTAATACAGAAATGCATTGAACCAAGTAGTGCATTGCAATTCAGTGCAAGACTTCGTGCACCTCTAATCTACTCCAGGACATTGGTTTTATAGCTGAACCCATTTCTCTTTTTCTAATTTTGTGGAGTTCCTTGTGTCTGGCCCCACTTACTTTCTACACTTGGGAGGGCAGACATTAGCTATCAGAATTGTTTACTTCCTGTCTACCTTGATAAAAGCTTTTTAGAAGATTTTTGCACAAAACACTATGGCTTTTGCAAGAGCACAATGACTAAAAAAAAATAAAATGTGTGGAAGTATCTTAGACATTTCTAACACAAGCATAGTTCTCTCTTCCATGAGTGTAAGCGGGTGAAGGAACACTCACCCTATCCACCCCGCCCCCAGGCCTTTCCTTTTTATGACTATGATTTACTGCACTACCCATTACCTTTAGCGTCTGGCACCAGCCCATGCTCCTCTCCCAAATCAGACACAACCCATGTAGATCAACATCATTTAAGAAACATAGCAACTCGCACAGGTTCTGGCCCTGTCACTGGTAAATAACACTGCCGATGATGACAGGAGTCTTTGGCTTTTTAAGCTATAAACTTAGCTCAAGAATTTTGATTCATCGCTCGATACAAAATACTGTGCAAATGTTGATTAGCAGGTGGTCCCATCAGGTGGATGGATTGCTTACACTTTCTTATAGTTAGTCACAGTTCATTTTCCCTTCAGAATTTTTAGGTACAAGCTTGGAGCTCTAACATGTTTGGGTTTTAGATTCTGGAAGGAATGCAGTAGAAATTTTTGGCACTCTATGTTGAGTGATTTATGGACTGCTCCCACTGGATAATTTGTTTTACGCATGTGTGACAGGACCAGTGCTGGACTTCTACCTTGGAAACGTTTGTTTCCAATTTGCAGTTGTTGGCCCTTCTGGACCCTGAAACATACATTTGAATGAAAAAATCCTTTCTCAAGAGACAGTTACACTACACCCTGTGGGAAAACGGTCTGAGCACCTTTTCTCCATTCGGAAGAATCATTAAGAAGCAAAGAGGAGGAACACTGATTTTAAGATTGGCAAGGAAAATACCCAGCTAAAATAACTTCAAAATGTGTTGGAAATTTCTTTCAAGAACATGTTGTATGGAGAAAAGATAATTAAAACAAGAATTGCCGAGGCCTCCCTAAGCAGCAAACTCTGCTAAGGCATCTGGTTAGAGCTTCTCTTTGGTGATGGTAGATGACCAGTGGCCCTTCCATTTCTGAGAATGAGCATTCATTGCCCTTGTTAAACAGAAAAAGAGTGACAAACAGATCACCTCCAACTTATACTGATGGTAACAAGGTCGAAGAATCAGCCCCCTTGGAATAACTCCTGTCAGAGTCAGACTCTAGGACAGTGACAAACTAGCTAAATTCATAAAGAATAAGGTAAGTAACAACATCGTAGACTTTACAGTTGGAAGATAACAGATATTTCATTGGGTTTTAGACTGGCTACCAAGTCTATTTAATATTTCAACTTTTTCAGTAAATAAATAATGTAGTCTCAATCTTTTTTTTTTCTTTTTCTTTTTTTAATCCTCGCCCGAGTATATTTTTCCATTGATTTTTAGAGAGAATGAAAGAGAAGGGAAAGAAAGAGATAAATATTGATGTGAGAGAAACACACTGATTGCTTGCCTCCTGCATGAGCCCCAACCAGGGCCCGGGTCAGGGTGGAGCCTACAACTGAGGTATGTGCCCTTGACCGGAGTGCCTTTGGTCTGAAGGCTGATGCTCTATCCACTGAGCCAAAAGGCTAGGGCTATAGTCTCAATCTTTCACTGTTAATTGGAAACCTGGCAGGGTGAAGGGTCAAGTCTTTGTGCAATAAACAGAATACCAGTGCTAACAGAGGTCTCGTTTGGCAGTATGGTTTGTCAGCATGAATCCTAGATTCACACAGAATTGAGCCTGGCTCATTAGTATCTTATTTAATCTATGATAAAAAGTGATTTTGTAGTGGTAAGTCACCAGGCTTAGTGCCACAGGAGAGACAAATGTACCCAGATCCATCCCTGTAAAGGCAAATATTAATCTGGGTGCTCTTTGGAAAGGCATTGAACCAATTAGGGTACATGAGGTAGACAGATGGTGCATTAAAAAGAGCTTAAGCAAAGAGAGTTTAATGAAGAAACAGGGTTAAAGGAACCATCAAGAGATGTTGAAGTGTTAGGGGACAAGCAACAGCAAAAACTGTTACCACCCCTGAGCCTGAAAGGTCACAGGGAGGGAGTGGCATTATTGGAACCTGGAAAGTTAGAGAAAGGGAAGAGGGCACAGGCCCTTTTGCATAGTCAATTAAGCCACTGCCAGAAAGGCTGTGAGACAGGAAGAAAATAGAGGGAGTGAACACTTGGTTGGCCCCTCTCTCTTCCCAACATGCAGTCTTGTGAAGGTGCCATTCTATAGTCCAAACTCATGGGAAGCACTGAGCAAGGGTGCTCTGGTGATGCCCTCTGTAGACGGAAGCCTACTTGGGCATAGAGCAGGATAGAAGAGAGTGGAGAATGGATTAGGGGATGAGGAGAAGGAAAACAAAGTATTTTTGACACAGGCACCTAAAAATAAAATAACCACTCTATTGTCTAAGATTCTCACCATAGGTTACACCTTGGGGTGAATCACTTTTCTTCTGCATAGCATCACTTGTGTGATTTACCATCCCTCCCCCAACATATATGCTCATTCTATTAGCTGTGTAAATGTAAAGTAATCAGGTATTCCTTGCTGGGTAGAGGGGAGAATAAGGAAGGTTATCTTTGCCAGAAATATATAATACTTAAGATAAACCTAGGTATGGAAATGTGGTTTCTGCAGAGGAATTGGACTAATTTACAAAAAGGGCTAAATGCCTTCCAAAGGAGAGCTAACCAAGAAGATAGGAGGTACCTGGGCTGATAACCAAGGCTGAAAACAGGGCTGCCTGGAGATTCCTACAGGAGAGCTGATTTCTGCAGCACGAGTGGCTAATGTAGAAGAAGACTCTTCAGATCTAGCCATTCAGAGCCGGCGATATTCTTGAGGAACAAGGGCTGGACGTGTGTGAATGTGAATAAGAAAGAACTGTAATTTTAGCACCCCCACACAAATCACTGCTGGGTCCTAGATCAGCAAGGTTATCCCCACAGTGGTGGACAAATAAATAGTCATCAAACTGGCATAAACTGTATTCAACAGCTAGTGCAAGTGGCAGCAAGAAACAACAGCAATTGTGAGCTGGTTAGAATCTGGTTCTCGCTCCACTGCATGTGCACCACAGGCTGGAGAGAAGGCCTATTGTCTCAGCTTTAAGAAGCCTACGACTCAGAGAGGGAAGCAAGACTTACACAGAGAAGAATACAAGAAAGTGAACAAAATTGGTATCATGTGCCAGAGGAATTCAGGGGCAAGAGATCGTTGTGGATGGTCACAGAGGACTCAAGGAGGCTAGGACTGGAATTGAGCCCAACAGGATGAAGACTATTTAGGGAGGCAGATAAAAATTTTAGGAGAAAGCCACATTCCAAGCAAAGTTTCCCTAGGTGGAAATACATAAGGCATGCTGGGAAGAGGGTGAGTAACTCATTTGTCTGGAGAAGAGTGCACTGAACACGTTTTAGCTGGGAGAGGTGATGAAAGCAGTGTTTAAAGAAAATCATTCTGGCCATGGGGTGCCAAATGAATTGAGTTGGGAAGCAACTAGAGACACGTTAGAAAACTATTCTAGCTAGGAAATAGTTCAGGCATGAAGTGATAAGGGCTCAGACTAGAGTTACAACAGTGGGAATGAAAGGCCAGGGAGGACTCAGGAGAGACTGGTAAGGAATGATTAATAGGCCTTGATGACTAATTGAAAGTAGCGGGAGGGCTGAGGAGAAGAACCAATGATGAACATGAGGTTTGAAGCCTTAGTGACTCAGAAAATGATGGTGCTAGAAAGAGATATGGCAAATTAGTTGGGATTAGGGGTAGGCTAATAGTTTATGGAAATAATAATGATGAATTTGTGGTTTTAGTACATTGGGGTGATATTCATTGAATCTTTGCAGACAAATACTTCCCCAGGTTGAAGAGTTCATTAAATGACACTATTGTCAACCATTTCCTCAAACCCCAAACTCAGTTCTTTCTCCATCACTTTCAAAACTAATCAGTCTCCAATTTTTTTTAATTTGCTTTTATTATCTTTCATATCTACGCACTTTTCCAATCTCATTTTTTAGACACAATCATCTTTCACCTAGAATTCAATAATTATTTCCCAAATGGTGTCCTGCCCCCTTCAATCACTTTCTTTTTTCTTTTTTTTTCAATTAAAAAATATAATGGGGGTTCAATTTTTTTTTCCGGAGTTCAAACAGATTTATTACAATGACTTTAAACATTCTTTGGCATTTGCTTTCTTTGATGTCATAATGCTGAAGAGAATTTTTTAAAAGGACTTTTTGTTCATATGCATTTTTTTATTGTTTAAAGTATTTCAATCACTTTCTAAATAAAAAGTCTGATCCTGCCCTCTGATGATTATATACCTTTGGTGGCAATAACTTTCTCATAGTTGGCAACTATTTCACTGTCTGACCTAATCTCTCAGCATTCTATGGCTCATGTTCTATGCCCTAACCATATTGAGCTATTCAACAATTCCTCAAATATGTCATGCTCTCTCTCACTTCCAACCTTGCACAGGACTGCCCCTTCTGTTTAGAATATCTTCCTTCTATACATTGCATCAGGGAACCTTTGTTGATATCATACAGCCAGTGTAGGTAAATATTTTTTGTGTTTCCTAAATATTTTATTCATCCTTCTATCATAGCTTGTATCACTTTATAGAATTAATTGCTTATTTATCTGACTCTCACTCCAGATCGTTGTGCATAACTTAAAATATAGTGTTTAATGAACGAATAAATAAATAGAAACATGGCTTCATTGGTATTTAAATCAATTCAACAAATTAGCATTGAATACCTACTACTTGCCATGCTCTATGCTGGAGGTTGGAAATATAATGGTGAATACACGCCTGCAAACAAAAATGTACAATCTAGTATTATAGAGTCTGTGACTAGTCAGCAAATACATCACACAGTGAAACTGTTCAGTAATATTGGAGAGTCAGAAGAGTGCAATAGAAAAAGCTTGTAGTTAAACTCAGACAGAGGTTCAATTTACTCTCCAGTTTTTATATGGCCTTAAACAAAAGGCTTAACCTCTCAAACCCAAAGTCCTTTAATCTATAATGAGAATATAAATCTTATTTGAGATCTTATTAGGATTAAATAACCACTCTAGGGCATCATATAGATGTTCTATAAATGCTATTTTCTCCCCTTTATAAGGATTGGCACTGTTGTTTTTTCATTTGTTTGAGACTTAAGACATCTTCAGACACATCTTGTTAAAACATAACACTGGGCAAGGTGTGGGGACAGGGCAGAATTTAATCACAGAAAGGGGTCCAGATCCTTACCAAGAGCTTTTAGTAGGGGAAAAAGAAAAGGGTCTCTAGAAGTGAGAATGACACTGTTGGAGAAAGGAGATAAGGAGGGAGATCAAGACTGCTTCTCCAGCTTGTGATGGACACACACAGGAGGAACTGGGATTTCACTGGCATGTTTGCCTATGATTGATACTGGCTCACTCACTTAAAGATCACTAGTAATTCAAAAGTCTGCAGTGTACCCAGCTACAGCTAATACAGTCCCATCCACAGCTCTAACACATTTTCTCCTTCCTTCAAACCAACTCAAAAGGACCTCATCAGCAATGTGACTGACCCCATCAGCAACAGCAGCCAGAGAACAAAGCTGAAATTATAACCTTGCCTCTAGCTAAATGTTTACTTTCAGAGTATCTTTCTTTTTTTCTCTTTAACTAATCAGGTATTTTCCTCCCCTTTTATGACAAACAGTTTAGGAAATCTACTAAATTTCACCAGGACAGGGTTTTAATGTAGTGTTGGGTTATACCCTGTGAACAACAACAACAAAAAATGACGATAAAAGAATAAAATGAGAATTGGGGGTGGGGTGGGAAACAGATGAAACCAAATCATATCAAAAGCAAATGAAGACAGAATGGAGGAAGAAAATTGGACTCTATTTGCAGATAGCATGAATATTTATGTTGAAAATGTCCCAAAATCTACACGACTACTAGAATTAGTATGTAAATTTAGCAAGGTTGAAGTATACAGAGGTAATGCGATTGCATTTTTATTTGCTCATAATAAATAATTGGATATTAAATTTCAAAAATTCTACTTGCAAGAGTATCTAAAATCCAAAAATACTTAGGAATACTTTTAACAACTGGCATGTGAGAACTCTTCATTGAAAAGTACAGAATATTGCTGAAAGAAATTAAGGGAGAATCACATAAGTGAGGAATAAACCATGTTCATAGATTTTTGGGAAGATTCTAATATATATTTCATTGGAATTCATAGGTTCATTGAAAGTTTCAGTTTCTAAGATATTAATTCTACCTAAATTGATCTATGGATTCAAAGCAATGCCAGTCAAAATTTCATCAGATATTTTCACTGAAATTGACAAGCTGACTCTAAATGTTATTTGGAAATCTGATGCCTTTAGAATAGCCAAAATAATTTTGAATAAGAACAAGATGAAACTTGATAGTGTAAAAACTTACACTATTTATAAAAATCATGATAGTGTAGTATTGGCATAAAGATAGATATACCAAATAATAAAACACAATAAAGTCAAGAAACAGAGCCACACTTATATGGCTAATTAATGTTGAATAAAGGTGGTAAAGAAATTCAATGGCATTTAAACAGTTAGATATTCATATGCAAAATAAAAAATTTAATGCCAACTCAAACTATATACAAAAATTAACTCAAAATTATTATAGACCTAAGTGTAAAGCCTCATAGTGTAAAATTTCTAGGAAAAAACAATAAAGAAATTCTATCAACCTTGGGTTTTAAGGAATTCTTAAATAGAAACCAAATTCTATTTAAAAGAATTATAGAGCTATATAAAAGAAACATAATTTATTTAAAAAAAATTTTTTTTGCTTTTTGAGGAACAGAGTTAATAAAATTAAGACAACCAAAAGAATTGGGCAAATATTTATAAAGCACATATTCAACAAAAGACTTGGATCCAGACTACGTAAAGACTCTTACAACTCAACTAGAGGCCCTGTGCATGAAATTCGTGAACGGGAGGGGGGAGCGGCTCCCTTCAGCCTAGCCTGCACCCTCTCTAATTCAGGACCCCTCGGGGGATGTCCGACTGCCGTTTTAGGCCCAATCCCAGGGATCAGGCCTAAACTGGCAGTTGGACATCCTCTCACAATCTGGGACTATTGGCTCCTAACTGCTCACCTGCCTGCCTGCCTGGTGAGATCACCACTAACTGCCCCCTCCTGGCAGCCTGGTCGCCCCCAACTGCCCCCCCTGCTGGCCTGGTTGCCCCCAACTGCCCACCCCGCCAGCCTGGTTGCCCCCAAATGCCCCCCTGACAACCTGGTCACCCCAACTGCCCCCCCCACTGGCCTGTTTGCCCCCAACTGCCCCCCCTGCCAACCTGGTCGCCCCACGCAGCCTGCTCTTCAGTCGTTTGGTTGTCCTTCACTAACCCCCCCGCCCTGCTGGCCTGGTTGCCCCACACAACCTGCTTATTCAGTCATTTGGTCGTCCCTCACTAACCCCCCTGTTGGCCTGCTCACCCCATGCAACCTGTTGTTCGGTCATCCGTCCGGTTGTTTCGGTTGTGATGGCCCCTGGCTTTTTATATATTAGGATAATGAGAGGAGAAATAATAAATTAAAAAATGAACAAAAGTATGGAGACTTTACTAATAAAAGTATACAAATGGCATTGAAGATATAAACCACATTAATCATGGAAATTAAAATCAGGGAAATGGAAATTAATACTACAGTGAGATACCACCATGTATCCCTTAGAATGACTATAATTAATAAGATTGGCAACACTAAATGTTGGTGAGGATGTTGAGTAACTTGAACTTTCATATAGCCCTGGTGGAAATGTAATATGGTTCAATAACTTTGAAAAACTGTTTGGTAATTTCTTAAAAAGTTAAACATATGACCCAGACATTCTACTCCCAACTATTTATACAAAAGAAATGAAAACATATGTCCACATAAAGACTTGTACACAAATATTTATAGCAGCTTTATGTACAACAACCCCAAATTGGAAATAATCCATAGCAGCTTTATGCACAATAACCAAAAATTGAAACAATCCAGATGTTCACCAACAGGTGATGGATAAACAAAAAATGATGCATTCATATAATAGTATCTTACTTAACAATAAAAAGAAACAAATTACTAATATACACAACAAAATCAATGAATGTCAAAATCATTATGATTCAATTTATGTAAAAGTCTAGAAAAATACAATAAAAAGTTGTGATAAAAAAGCAGCTCATTGTTGAATATGTCCAGGGATGGAGAGAGAGAGGGACAGAAAAGAGGCAAGAAGAAATTTTGAAGGGTAATTAGAAATACTTTCTCTCATGATTGTGATAGTAATTTCACAGGTGCATACACTGAGTTGTTCACTTTAAATGAATGCAGCATATTTGTATAAATAATATCTCAATAAAAGTGATTTTAAGATAAATAGGGAAAGCTAGCCCAATACTATGTCTCTACATAAAACTACTAATCTCAGGAATTAGAACTTCAGGTTTTTTTGTAAATAACATCATTTTCCTCACCAGTTTCGTATAATGTCATGTCAACTTTCCTTTCCTTGCTCTCATGTATACCCCACATTCCACTCCATCTACTACTCTACTCACAAAAATAAAGGCATGGTCTCTTACAACTAATGCAAAATCTCATCTAATGCAAAGGCTGTCCTGAAAAAACAACAACAACATGTTTGTATGATGTATGTGTGTTCTTTCCCAAAACATCCTTTATTGGGGGTGAGGGGACCACTATACAGAAAGGCTAGTGATGTAGTTTTATGTTATAACTACCTGGTTGGAAGGGCAGGAATAAAGAATCATAGAAGTGTAACTCTTAATATGTGGTCATATGTAAATCATACCTCTTTGGTGTGGACTCTTGAGGAGGACCAACTAAACTAGCTTGTTTCCTTCAATCTAGTGAGCATTTTCTTCTGGTGGGGAATCCATAAAGCTGTAGTTAGCTAGTCTGATCCAATAATTTGCTATTATCTCAAAGCCCATCACAAAATCCCCCCTGATCCCAAGAAGGTACATCCAGTATCGAGAAAAGCTTTCTTACTATTGTTTACATACCCAGTTCTATTATTCTAACCAGCTGGTGATTGATATTTGTCGTGTCTGAGTTCTGCAACTCTTAAGTGTCAGCAGCATTTGCTGACTCAGAGAGGCATCACTGCAGTCGAAGTGGAAGTCTTGTTAACCTCTGTCTCCTACGGGAGGCCAGCTGGTGTAGCTTCTGAGCTAGGGCATTGGAATCCTGAAATTGTGTTGAATACAATCATAACATATTTAATTCCTGCCAGTTGCCCTCTGGTCAGAAAGTATAATTAGAGGGTCTGCAGATGGTCTGGCAAGGCTTCCAGACGCAGTGGAAACCAGCAGCTGACTGCACAGCTATATGAAATTGAAAACTGTTTCAAGATATATACCATATGTACACATATGAATCCATTAGGGAACATGGTGAGCTCTTTGCATTATATGGATATTAGATGCTATGTCAAATGAATAGGGAGAATCAGAGAAATACAAGGGGGTGAAGGGGAGAAACACAAATCAAAATTTTAACCTAGGATAGTTGGTTCCCAGACTGAGTAGGATATACTTTGGTTAAGAAAACATAGAGAAAACAGATGCAAGACGTAGAACTCAAACACTGTTCAGGGAAAATGAATGAAAATGGCAATGCTTCTTTTCTAGAATCCTTAAAAGGTATTAGGTGTGTTTTTTTAAATTAGAGACTACATTTTATAACAAGTGAAAAGTCTTTATTATAAAAGCATGCTTTTCATTTTATGAGTGTTACATATTTACATAACATTGTAGGAGCAAGGAGAATGATCATTACACCTTTTGAAGAAATTAGTTGATGAGGTTAGACGAGTGGAGAAATGACAGATCAAGGGGAATCTTTGAAAAGACCATGAGATCTCTCTCTTTTTTTCCTCACCAACAGCCCCCCCCCCCATCAGAGCAGAGATAATTGCAGGGGGTTAGGGGTGGGAGTGGAATAGGGCATGGAGGAGATAAATGGTGCTGAAAAAAATTAAATTAAATTTTAAAAGAAAAGACAATGAGATATTTGAATACATTCATGGGCTGTGACACAGCAATTGACACAGTAGGTTAAATGGCCTTTCAAGGTCCCTTTACAAAGGGTCCCTCAGTATGTTTTTGTTGAGCAGATATAAGGGATTCTATAAAAGATGTCAAGGAAACCTGTTTACCAGCTGTTTGGCTAAAAGTTCATTTTAAAAGATTTAGGGATGAAGCCTGTGTGTC
Source organism: Cnephaeus nilssonii (assembly GCF_951640355.1). NCBI lineage: Eukaryota > Metazoa > Chordata > Mammalia > Chiroptera > Vespertilionidae > Cnephaeus > Cnephaeus nilssonii. The sequence continues at coordinate 19,476,536 of NC_137079.1, forward strand.
TCATCTTATTTGAGACTCTGTATGTCTTCAGGAGACCAACAGTAGGATTAAGACTGAGAATTTTTATCAGTTTTCTGAATACTGGGGCAATATGGTGTTCAGTTTTGATGCCTATGTTTAGCATTTTTAGGATCAGCTTTCTCCCTGGTTTCATGAGCCATTAGGAAACCTCTCCTTTCAGTTGCATAAGGCAAGGTACCCCTTACTAAACCGGGGTATGAGCCTAGTTTTTACACACTTTAATGACCTCCATCCCTAGGATTTCTCTTGTACAAGTTAGTCTGACACTGATGGCAAGTATGGGCAGGCCTGCCCCGTCTGCAATTCTAGGCAATAATGGGGTTTCAGAGTAAGAATTTATCATGCTCTGACTCCTTCTGAGTTTAGAAACAAATCAGTAGTAGACATGAGAAAGGTCAAGACGGGAACATTGGGAGTGGCAAAGAACACTCTCCCCAGCTATGGAATTATCATCGGAAGTTTTTCTTTGACTCAGGTTAAATTCCAAAAGGCATTTCTCTAAGTAAAAGTTAATGATAAATTAGAGTTCTGAGAGGGACCTAAAATTTTAAATACTGTAATCTGAAGCCATCTCATTAGAGTAGCAAAGTTGAAATCTATATCCTAACCTGAGATCTTTGACTTAAATAATTTTAAAAGACCAACATCACAATTTTTAATACTCCCTGTTATTATTAGTTCTATTCAAAAACAAATTTCTCACAGGGTCTTTGCACATTTTTAAATGTACAAAAATGTAGACACTGCTTTTTTTTTCAAGTAAGCAAAATTTTCAAGAACTTTGGGCCTCATTGTTCAGTTTATATAATAAGTGGATGGGAAAGTATAAGAATGACCTGCATTCCTGAGTCACACTAATGAATGAATGCCTTGGAATTTGTTCCTATCTTTTCTCTTGAGTTTTAGTACTTGGCTCTTCTATATATCAGATGGAAGTTTGCACTATCTATCTACATATATAAAAGACTAACTGTCCATCTGACTGGTAGCTATAATGTGCACTGACCACCAGGGGGGAAGACGCTCAACACAGGAGCTGCCATGATGCACACTGGCCATTTAAATATAAACGAAATCACAGACCTGGCACCAACAAACCAACACTTGGCTTCCCCCAAGTGGGACAAAGGCCCTGCCACCACCCCGGAACGACACCCCACCATATCACAGCCAATGCTGCCAAGACCCCATGGCGCAAAATGCAGCCCACAGCCCAACCCAGCCCAGAAATGGTCGCTGTGGTGCCGGGTAATGACATCACATAGCAACACCCAGCTTCCTCTCTCTAGCAACTAGTCTCCTTGGAGTTTCTTCAGCCCAGGAACATGACTTGCTTTATAGTCAGGTGCAAACATTTTACACTTTAACCAAATGTTTGTGAAGCATTTTCACATGCCTCATCTCATTTGATCCTCACAGAAGTCCTGGAGTAGGTAGATAGGAGACTCGGTAGAATCCTATTTTTTCATTAGCCGGAAAATGGAGATTTAGAAAGTTTAGAAACTTGACCCAAATGAAAAGAAGTAAGAAATGGTGGAACTTGAAAATGACTTCAGGTTTTCTCACTGTGCAAAATATAGTCAAACACTGCTATAGTTAAATATTTTACCTTTTGTTCTCCCTGCGTGATCTATAATAATTATCTGCTTTGTGTTGATATTTACTGCTATGTTGCTGACAATTACCTGAAAGAGAAGTTGGGGTGTTTCAATGGGCTGGAAAAAATTTAGCTAAATCAGAAAGCAGGTCTAATTAAGCAAGTTTATTCTACATATATATAAAAGGCTAAGTTAACTCGCACATGTATGATACATATAAAGCTTTCGCTGGCGCCAACTCCACACATGTGTTTCGATCTGTCATTGCTGATTGTGAATTTGGTTGATACTTCTGTTATAGAGAAAGAGCGAATAGAAATATTAAAATATTTCTTCTAATTAATATCCTTTCAATGTGCACGAATCCATGTACCAGGACACTAGTCTTATATATAGATAGTGCATTTTATGGGTACTAGAGGCCCGATGCATGAAATTCATGCAAGAGTAGGCCTTCCTTCCCCTGGCTGCCAGCACTGGCTTCCCTCTGGCACCCAGGACCTGGGCTTCCTTCACAGCCCCGGCTTCGTCTGGAAGGTTGTCCGGAAGGACATCCGGTCTAATTAGCATATTATGCTTTTATTATTATAGATTAGATACTATGTCAAATGAATAGGGAGAATCAGAGAAATACATGGTGGGGAGAGATACACAAATCAAAATCTTAACCTAGAATAGTTGGTTGCCAGACTGAGTAAGATATACTTTGGTTAAGAAAACAGAGAAAGCAGGTGCATATAAATTCCCAACTTAGAATTCTGTTTCTTCCCCTATATCAATGTCTGACACATAGATGATATTCAGCAAAGGGTTGTTGAATCAATTATTATTGAACAAATGGTCATTAAATAAAAAAGATTTCTACAGTAAAGCAGCAAATTAAATACTCACTATGTCCAAGTTACTGTGAAACAGAAAGTGGAAAGCCCACATACCCTAGGAGAATCTTTGAGCAGTATTTTTGATGCTAGACTAAATTTTTACTTTTCAATTATTTCTTTCTTCTTTTTCCAGAGGTAACTGAAGTTCATTGCTTAATTTTATTTAGAGTGTTCTCAAGCAGGCCTCCTCCAAACTCCAACCCTTTTCTCAAATAATCATTACAAACTCTTATGCATACCTCAGAGCCATTTTTGAGGAATTAGCACACAGCTCAAGATTCTAAGACTATGCTATTTTGTGCTACAAATCAAATTTATTTAGCTAGACCAGGAAACTTCAATAGCTACTTGTTTCCTCAGAAGAAAAATCTATAATCTTCCCCTTGTTTACTCTTGGGAAGTGATGAAGCAGTGTAGAATTAGAAAATCTTGAAAAATTTGAGATGTTGGATCAAACACTGCCATAACTACTAAGTACCCAAGATTTCTTTGTTTTTCGCCATTCTATCATATCACCCGAAGAAGGAAGAGAACTTTGAACGCTCTTCCGGAGAATAATTAATGATTGATTTGCTATGCTTGGAATGTGTAATGGAGTGGATTCCAGAGAATGTGCCTATCCTTGTCAGTGGGCAAGAGAAAATGTGCAAATCTTTCTCAAGAAAATATCTCTGATTGGATATCCTGCTAATGATCATGAGTGTGATTTGGGGGTTTAAAGTATGTTCTGAAATTCAAGCCTAAACAGAAATTTTAATAAACAGGCAAAGATATAAACTAGGAAAAAACTACCTTATCAAGCATGTATTCTTAAAAACTCCACATATCTTCCTTTGCAGGAGTAGTCTTTGGCAATGATTCTCATTCTGTCTCTGATATTCATTAGATTATATGACCTTGAATAAATCAATAGCCTATAAAATAACTCAAAAAGTTGTTTTCAAGATTATATAAATCAAAGATGTCAGACATTAAACATCATTTCTGAAATAGGAAAGCTATTCATTAAATGCTAGTTTTCTTTCTCTTCTCCATATGTAGCATTTTAAACATATTTTGTACACCACTTGAAATTTTATATAAGCTTTGGGAAATATACTTTAATATTTGTGCTGTAAGAGCACTGTGAAAGAATTTACCCAGTTACACATCCCATTTACATGGTAAGAAAAAGCATGTAACATTGTATGAAAATCAGGGCCAAAGCTCTTTTGTAGGTTTTGAGGCTAGTTAGGTATTCTTCGCACTGAAGTATGTTGCTCTGCTTCACCTGCTCAAAATGATGACCAGAGGTTAAAACAACTGTGCAGAGCACTTTAAGAATCTTGAGCAGTCATGGGCATCAAAAGAAAATTATTATCTATATTACCTTCCTCCTAATAGTATACTTAAGAATGAAAGTACATCTGGATGGATTCCAATAGAAAAAAAAATCCCCCTATGAAATAAAGGATTCTGCCAGCTCTTCTGAGATTTCTGTACATGTATTCAATGTGATTTTGTGCCAAATTGCTGGCATGAAAAACTAAGATGAATGATGGAAAAAAGAAAAATGATTCTTCAAATTTCTTCTTTTTCCCCCCTGGGTAAAAAAGGATGCAATTGTGTACTTTTAAAGCTCTATTGCTGTCTAAAGGGCTATATTTAAAGGACTATGTTGAGACCAACATAGATTATTCTTTGTTTTGGTCAGGGTTTCATACATAAAGGCCTTCAAAGAAACTATCTCCTAAAGTTGTGAAGTTTCCCCCTTCCTTCAAACTGGTCCACCACCTATGTTCTGATGCAATTTAAAAGAAATGAATTATCCTAGATGTGATGATTAGGAATGACACTCAGTTGCCTCCACAATATTGACTTCTAACAACTTTCTTTAATGCTTACAGAACCTGCCTCCCATCAGGAAGAGTGAAAATATATTTGCATCCCAGCGTCTTTGGGGGGCAATGTATGGGCATGTTATCCAATTCTGGCCAATGATTTTGAAGAGAAAGTATTCTGGTGGTAGAAATTCCAAAGAAAAATGTTCCCTCCAGTTAAAGAGACATGTACAATCACATAATACATGGAGATGCCCCAGCCATTTTACAACCACAGGGACAAACCTGAAGGTGAAAGCTTGCACTGAGGATGTCCCTGAGGAAAGATAATGAAAACACCTGAGTCCTTGAGGACTTCATCTTTACTCCGGACCTCTGGTTAAGTAAACCCATAAACTTATCATTTGAGCTATTTTAATTGAGGTGTACTTTATTTACAGCCAAAAGCATTCCATTTGATATAATAGTTCTTATCAGAGGCTGAAAAAGTACTCCAATCAAGGCTAACAATACTTAAAAAAGAGAAACAAACTTTCCATGTGGTAATGACTGAAAAACTCTTGAAACACATACCCTCTACCTCTTCACATTCTTTGTATAAAGTTCTCAGCAATAGGGGCTTGATGATATACATTTATCCCACAAACAAACTTTGACTTCCTTTTATGTACAGGGTTGTCAGATAAATATTTGGGACATATTCATACTAAAAATGTATTCATCATTTATCTGAAATCCAAATGTAACTGTGTGTCCTGTTTTTATTTGCTAAATCTGGCAGCCTTACTATGCATTATGTCCTGTGGCAGGCCTGGGGATAAAATAGCATTCCGTATTTCAAGGGACTCATCTTCTCAAAGCATCTAACTGATTGTAATGTGCAGATCGGGTGGAAACCCACTGCCTTAGAAACTCTCCGGTTAAACTCCATGTTCTACAGACCAGAAAGCAGCCTAAAGAGGAACTGTGATTTTCCCAAAGGCACACAGCTGCTCTAAAGCAAAGGTGGAATGGCATCCCACATTTCAGAATTCTTTCTAGAATACCTCTTTGCAGTTGCCTCTTCATTCCTGCTCCTGAAGGCTCTTTGCTTTGGGATAGAATAGAAACTAATTTTGTTTGACTTAGTGAGATAAAGAGGCTTGTAATATAAATGATCTAATTTCCTTTGATGATGAAGATAATCACATTTGAGTCACTTTCTTACATAGGAGAGTATTTTGAATAAGAAGAGAAAGGCATAATTGTGGAGCAAGGAAATCTTGTTCAAATCTACAGAAATATTTTTTGAAAGGAAAATTTCCAAATATTATTTTGTTGTACATAAATATGCCAGATATACATGTACATAGCTTATTACATATAGCTTGTATAGGTAATATATAGCTCAAAGCTATACCATGACTTTTAGTAGTTTGCATGTATTGACAATGAAGGCTTCCCTTTATTTCTCCTCAGCTATCCTTTACTAATATTTCAATTGGCCAAGTTCCAAGCCTCTGTAAATAGCAAACGTTGCTTGAAATTAATAAGCAGTGACCATGGTGACTCTCCAATGGAGAAGTCATTGCTCCTTCTGAATAAGGGAAGCCTTGAATTTGAAGCTCTCTGCATGCCCTGCTATCTATCACATTTCCAACACACAGTTCATATGGACAGAGGCTCAGAGTTCTGCCTAGAAACTTTTTTACCTAACCTAATCCCCTCATTTTGCAGTGTTAGTCCAAATCATGTGATCCTGTCACTAGAGAAGATAGACTGAATTAAGTCAGTTCTCTGTAGACCTCAATCTAGCTTAGGTTGCATTTAAGTCCTTTGTTCATGTTTCCTATAAACCAAACCCAATTATCCTAAATGAAAACAATAAGGCAAATTTTACTTTAATAAAAAAAAAATCCCAAAACATATTCCTAGAGCATTAGACTGAATTTAAAACAACAACAACAAACAAAACAAACAAAAACCCCATGAAATCCCAGGATAAATAGCATAAATTCAGATGGTCTTTCCAATTTCTTATAATGAAATGTGACTAAAAAGCTCAGTTCTTTAGATCTAGGCCTTCTCAATCTATTATGTTGTACTGAGTCTTGGCATTCTTTCTCATGAAATGTCCAATTTGGGAGAGAAGCACATATTCTATCTCAGATAACCACCCTCTATTTCAAGCTCTCCTTGTCACGGGCAGGGAAAGTCTGTGAAACCCCAAAAGAAACTCCTATTTGAAAACAAGATTCAGCACTGCAGCTTCAACCTTTCTAATGAGGGTGATTCTCTGCACTGGCTCCAGCTACCGACATGGTGGCTATCTCCAAAATTCAAAACTATTCTCAAAAAACAATATTTATTCCTTCTGAGAAGAGTCAGTATTTATTTGCTATGATTATTGACTTTTTAAATTAATCACATTATCTTATAGTTTCACCTGTGTAGACGAAAATATTATCCCATGTTAAGTATTTCTGTAATTAAAATGTTAAAAGTACACCCTAAGATTTCTACCTACGGGATGGCGGATTCGTCTCACCTGCCTGGGCATGTTGTTGAATTGAGGGCACAGTTACGCAAATGACATTCCAAACATTTTCTCCCACTGAATTAAAAGGGGGCAGTTCAATCTTCTCTCTCTCCCATTGGTTAGAAGATTCTGACACAGGGACCTAGAGAGCTCTCCAGTTCCAGAATGAAGCTATTGTTATTCACATGACTTGTGTGAGTTCATGAATCCTTTCTCCTACCTCCCTGCATTATTATGGCCCCTTAGTCAGCACAATTCAACACCTGGAAACTAGGCAACCTGACCAAGAATGTTCTACTTCAACTTTTATTAATTTCAGAAGAGTGACATGTCTTAAATGTTGACCATTTACTGATTAACTAAAAAGACAGAATTTCCCCAAACTGTGAAATAAAATTTAAAGCTAACTTTCTTTTTTTTTTCTTTTTCTTTTTTTTTATATACTCTGGATAATGGGATTACTGCACACTACATCTTTGGGGTATTTCTTCTTTTTTCCCCAAGATTCCCTGGCCATTGGAAATTGGTCTCTTCCTTATAGGCACATCCATCTAAAAAATTACAAAAATAACTGCTGGTGAAAGGATTACTATCCCATAGTTATAAAGAGGTTCCTTTGATACCTATTAGGGAATAGCTTCAAGCATGTGATAATAAAAACATTCAAAACATAACTGAGGGCCAGACATGAGCTGTGTTTATAGCTGATGGCATAAGTATGTCTACTGGAGACAATATTTCCACCTATGATTCCAAATTACACCCATATACCATACTATTTTACTATGAACAGTTGAGCTACCAATTTGGGAGTGTTCTTTCTTTCCCAAGAGTTTAAAGAGAAGTAAAAGTGTTTCATTCTTACATTTACTTTCATATTCTTACATTTACTTACATATTCTTACATTTCATTCTTACATTATAAGAGTGAGTAAAAGTGTACTGGAGGAGGTAGGGATGTGTGGAGGGAATAAATGTGATTGTAGGGAAAAGAGCAGAATAAGAGAGAAAAAACAGTATTTATTCAGGATGTCCCCATCAAAAAAGTCCTGGCTCTAAATTCGGTTACTTTTTCTCATAAGAAACAATAAGAATTAACCTAAGAATTCGTAATCATGATAATATTTGTTTTTATTACTATCTAAATTCCATCCATCTAAGGGTTCTGTTCCCAAAAGCAGATGACAGAATAAGTAGCCCTCTGTGAGTTAAACCTAAAATTGTTTCCGCATTGTCATCCTACCCAGCTTCCTTTCCAAGCCTTGTTCAATCCTGTCATTGATATACTTATCTGAGCTCTTTTGGAATCCACTTATCTCACAAAGAGGTAAAGCAATTCAATTGAGAACAAAAATATGTGTAGTCTTTTTGATAAAATTTCTCACTGACTTTTTGTTGTTCTGAGAGTATATCCTGTCCATGCTATAGCTTAATTTTTTTTCTCACAGAGGTAATTGCTCTCAAGTGAGCTAGATAGTTTTATGTTACTGTTACTTTTGGTTTATATTCAAACAAAAGGGATAAACAAATTTCTCAAAGAAAGTACTACTATTAGTAATTTCCATTTACTAATATCTTTCTTTAATTAGTATCTAGCTGGTGAATAAATACCTAGTTCAAATAATTCTGATAGGTTCATAATGCCATCTAGTGGACAATCTTCAAAATATTGTCCCATGGGCCATTTTCTTTCTACCATCAAAATACAGTTATTCTTGAAGTAGCTCGAGCTACTAACCAAGAATTATTGGTTAATATCACTGAATTCTCAGACAAAGCCATGAGAGCATTTCTAATATTGGGGAAGTCTTAGGAAAAATTAACTTACCATCTTGTGTGACTTGATCTCCGCATCTGTTCAATGGATGCAGCCAATGCCACTGGGGGGGAAAAAAAGAATTACAAAAAGTAGTAATGCAATGTAGTCCATTTATCCTTATTAACAGTATACTAGATAACTCATGCTATCTTGGGGATACAAGACTATCCTTTCAGTTCTCTTGAATACCGTAAGTAATAAGTGATATGTATATAACTTTACTATAGAAGAATTTTACAATTTCATCTAACCCTAACATCTACTGTGTGAATTGGGTAGAATACACCCATATTACACTTGAGGAAATTAAAATTAACAAAAAAAATAAGTGACATGATCAGAGTCAGAATACCTAGAAAAAAGCTCAAATCAACCATAAGGTTTTTAAAATCTCAAAAATTATTTTAATAAGCTAGCAATATATTAAGAAGGATACTTCATGAGAAAGAACACCTTTTCTCAGAAATGCAGAGGATTAAATATATACTTATCTATTAATGTGACACACTAATTTAGCAGATATCAAAAGAAAAATATATTATCTCAATAGATGCTTTAAAAGTATTTTATAAAGCTCAACTCTGCTGCAATAGCAACCGGTCCTTGCAGCCAAGTGGCATGGGGGTGAATCTCTCCCAGTGGCACCAACAGCAATAAAAGCTCCACTACAACAGGACAGTTCACACAGCCCTTACAGGGGTGCAGCTGGAGCACCCAGCTCGGGTGACTGGAGAGGCTATGCCACTGGGCCCTACAAGACACCTACTATACAAGGCCACTCTACCAAGTCTGGGATATGTAGCAGCTCCACCTAACACACAGAAACAAACATAGGAATCAGCCAAAATGTGGAGACAAAGAAACAGGTACCAAATGAAAGAACAGGAGAAATCTCCAGAAAAATAGCTAAATGAAATAGAGGCATTCAAACTATGAGATACGGAGTTCAAAACAATGGTTATACGGAGGCTCAAGGAACTTAGTGAGAACTTCAACAGCATGATAAAGAACATAGAAACCATAAAAAGAACCAGTAAGAAATTAAGGATACACTAACCAAAATGAGAAATAATTTACAGAGACAGTAGGGTAAATGAAGCCGAGAATCAAATCAGTGATTTGGTATATATAAGGAAGCAAAAAACATCCAATCAGAACAGCAAAAAGCAAAAAGAATCTAAAAAAATGAAGATAGTATAAGGAGCCTCTGGGACAACTTCAAGTGTAGCAATATTTGCACCATGGGGGAGGTGGAAGGAAAAGAGAGAGAGCAAGAAATTGAAACCTCATTGGAAAAATAATGACAGAAAACTTTCCTAACCTTGTAAAGAAAATAGACATACAAGTCCAAGAAGCACAGAGAGTACTAAATAAGATGAACCCAAAGAGGACCACACCAAGACACATCATAATTAAAATGTTAAGACAAAGAGAGAATCCTAAAAGCAGCAAGAGAAAAGCAGTTAATTACTTACAACAGTGCTCCCACAATACTGTGAGCTAATTTCTCAACAGATACTTTGTAGGCCAGAGTGAGTGGCAAGAAATAGTTGAAGTGTTGAAAAGCAAGAAACTACAACCAAGATTATTCTACCCAGCAAAGCTGTCTTTTAGAATTGAAGGTCAGATGAAGAGCTTCCCAGACAAGAATAAGCTAAAGGAGTTCATAGACACCAAACCAGTATTCATGAAATGTTAAAGGTTTTTCCTTAAGAGGAAGAAAAAAATGTGAACAATAAAATGGCAATAAATATATACTTACCAACAATTGAATCTAAAAAATGAAATAAATGAACAAGCAGAACAGTAACAGACTCATAGATACAGAAAACATTGTGATGGTTGCCAGATGGGAGAGGGGTTGGGAGGATGGGTGAAAAAGGTAAAGGGATTAAGAGGTACAAAGTGGTTGTTACAGAATAGTGATGGGGATGTAAAATACAGCATAAGGAATATAGTTAATAATATTCTAATAAAGTCAATAATATTCTAATAACTATGCATGGTGTAAAATTTATTAGGATGATCATTTAGTTATATAATGTCTAATCACTGTAGTGTATACCTGAAACTAATATTGTATGTCAACTGTAATTGAAAAATTAAAAATGATATTAAAAACCTCAACTCCCATTCTTGATAATAATAGAAGTTTTAGTAGGTAGTAAAAGGATGCTTCTATATCTTGATAAAGATTATATACAACAATCCTATTATAATCTTCACATATAATGGTGAAACATTATAATTCTTTCTAATTACACATAGCAATAAGGCTAATATTTCTACTATTATCACTATTAATTGATCAATGTACTTGAAGCCTGAGGCAACACAATATGACAAGGTAAAGATCTAATAGACTGACTGATTGTTTACCAAGAAATTCCAAAAAATTAACGAGTAAAATCACAGCTTACAAAATGGATATGAAACAGTGACAAAATATAAAATAAACATACTGTATAGAAAGCCATAACGTTCCTATAAAATTAAGTGATTAGTTTTTTATAATATCAACTTGTGGAAGTTCTTTTATATACAGGGTATTCCCCAAAAAAATATATGCACACTTTAACAGCTGATAGCTCAGTTTTGAAAATGAAATGTATTTTAATAAACATTGCTTTTATAATTATTCAAAGTGTGTGTATACATTTTTGGGACACCCTATATTCCAAAGATTAACTTCTTATCAGATACATAGTTTTCTAATATTTTCTCCCATTCCGTAAATTGTTTTCTTCGCACTGCAGAAGCTTTTTAGTTTGACGTGGTTCCACTTTCGTTTTTGTTGCCTGTGCTTTTGGTATCATATCTATGATATCCATGAAATTACTTCCAAAACAATGTCATGAATCTTTTACTCTAGTAGTTTTAGTTTCAGGTTTTATGTTTAAATCTTTATAGTTGACTTTAATGTAGGGAGTAAGAGTCCAATTTCACTTTTCTGCATGTGACTATTCAGTTTCCCAATACCAATTGCTGAAGATGCTATCTTTTCCCTATTGTGTTCTTGTTGAAGATCAACTGATTGTATATACATGGATTGATTTCTGGGGTCTCTATTCTCTTCCATTGACCTATGTGTGTGTGTTTATTCCAGTGCCATAGTGTTTTGATTACTGTAGCTTTGTGATACATTTTAAAATCAGGAAGTATGATGTCTCAGCTTTGTCTGTTTCAAGACTTATTTGTCTATCACCTGGTCTTTTGTGTTCCAAATAAATTTTAGAATTAAAAATGCCATTGTAATTTTTATTGAAATTGTATTAAATCTGTAGATCACTTTGGGAAGTCTGAATACCTTAACAGTGCTAAGACTCCTGTGCATGAACATGAGGTGTCTTTCCATTTGTTTGTGTCTTGCTTAATTTCTTTATTCAATATTTCATAGTTTTCAGCACAAAATTATTTCACTGTCTTAGTTGTTTGTTCTTTCATATTTTATTCTTTGGTTCTATAGTAAATAATACTGTTTTCCTAATTTTCTTTTGAGATCATTCATTGTCAGTATACAGATACATTAAAAGTGAATTGTTTGTGTACAATGAATGTATTTACTTTGTATCCTTAACTTTACTGAATTCATTTATTCTTACAGTTTTTTAATGAAGTCTTCAGTGTTTTCTCTACATAAGATTATGGGAATATTGTTTTTCCTTTCCAGTTTGGGTGCCTTTTTATTTTTTCTTGATTAGTTGCTTTAGCTAGGACTTACAGTAACTATATTGACTAGAAGTGATGTGAGTAAAAATCCTTGCCTTCTTCCTGATCTTAACAGAAAAGCTTTCTATTTTACACTGTGCAGTGTAAGATGTGCTGTGGGACTTCTACATATGGTCTTTATTATATTGAGGTAATTTCTTTCTATTCCTAGTTTATTGAACATTTTTATAATAAAAGAATGTTGAATTTTGTCAAACACTTTCCTACATCTTTTGAGAAATCATGTAATTTTAATCCTTTATTCTGTTAATGTGGTATATCATGTTAATTGACATTCATAGGTTAATCCATTCTTGCATTCTAGGTGTAAATCCACTTGGTCCTGGTGTATGATCCTTTAATGTGTTGATGGATTTGATTTGTTCATATTTTGTTGAGAATTTTGCATCTATATTCATCAGAGATATTGACCAGTAGTTTTCTTCTCTGGTGGTATCTTTGTCTGGCTTTGGAATCGGGGTAATGCTGGCCGTATAACTCGAGTTTGGAACTGCTTTGAGCTTACATTTACATTTAAGGGAATGATTAATAGGAAAGAATATACACCACCATTTTGTTCATTGTTTCCTGTTAGTCTTGTAATTCATTTGTCTCTATTTTCCTCTCTCACTGTCTTTCTTTGTATTTTAGTAATTTTTTATATTTATGTACTTTGATTCTTTTTCTTTTGTTTAAATTTATATAAGTATTGTGTTTATATGTATTAGTGAGCACCGGCACTATTTCATTGGATCAAAGGAGAAGAGAGAAGAGAAATCATCTGTGCTTCTCTTATATGAAATTAGCATGGTCTGAAAGGTGAGCCATTGAGAAAATGTACCATCCTCTGGTCTCTATGTATATATTTAATCATGTAATTAAAAGATATTTTATAATGATCTATGTCTTTATTTCTCCTTCTTCCCCTCCCATTGTTCTGCAGTATAGCTACATGATGCACATATTTTTCTACTAAAACTAATTCACAACTTTAAATACAAAAATTAAGGCAAAGTATAAAAGTAAAATGCTAAAGGTTACATATTTTATCTAAAATTCAAGACTCCAATTAATTATTGTGTTTGCCACCAGCCACATCAAATTATATACAAGATTGGTGGTAGAGAGAGGATGGCTAATGCAGTGTCATTTCTCTGTTGTTAGAGATACTTCCATGGAAATTTTTAAAAGGAACTGCAGCAATAAAACACATTATTCTACTACAAATGTTCCATTCTGTATTTAAGGACTATTCCCATGTAGAGGTCCAGAGAACAGGGAGTCTCTCTTAGGGTTTGCTTTCTTTGAAATTCCTTTTAGTGTTTTTGCTCCATTTGATTTTCTGTAATTGAAAGCTTTGGTGATTTCTGGAGGAATTCAGTTGGAGTCATTTTTGTAGAACAAAAGTGTCTTGTAGAAGATCTGCTCTTCCTTTGCCTGTTTTAACAGTTCCTAGCATCTTTTCTGTTTTAAGACAAGAAAGCAGAAATTCAAAGTCAACTGACTTGTTCAAGGTCACAAACCCAAATCAGTACCACAGCTGTGACTAAAGCAAGATTCTAGATATTCACAGAGAAAAAGTTTGTGATCATGTTATCACAGGACTTGGGTGGCATCCCACTTTCAAGTGGGTGAATGAGGGACTCAGATTTTAACATGTCAGTGCCTCCATTTCTTCATGTATGAAGAGGAAGCCACATGGACCAAATCACTGGTTTTTAAATTGTGGTGGTATCTCATGACCCCCACTAGGAATGAGGGAACAAGGAGTTCTAGGCTCCTTACTCCCAATTCAACCACAGTGCTTCCACTTCTAACTGTGGTATATATTGAATTCATGAGGAAATTTTTATTAAATAAAGAATTGCATATACTTACACAGGCTAAGTGAGTGTGTGTATTATGTGTGATATAATGTAGGAATATATATATTTACCAGACTTCTTCTGTTTCCTTTAAACCCTTTTCAGACATTATGACTGTAAGTAGAACACCCAATTGAAAAGAATTTAATTCCCCCTTTGAGTTCATCTCTAGTGATGTAAAGGAACAAGGTCCATAGGGGTCTTCTTCAAGAGCTAAACAATCCAAGGAAAATTCTCCAGGATTTTTTATTTATTTCATAGGTTGCTTTTTCACTTATTCTCTTTGCAAATATTTATCTGGATTAAAATAAATCAACTATTTACCTACTGGACTACATTTAAATTTAATTTTTGAGACCAATAACTGTCCCTATATATTAAACAAAAAGTTAATCTTCTTAACAAAAGCTTATTCTTCCTCCTATATTTAATTTAGTCCATGACATATTAAAATAAGCATTTCTTCCTCTACATGAACTGCATTCATCTAATACATAGATTATTTGTAGATTTGTATTTTGAATCTTCTTCTCCTTCACTAATGAGGGAACATAATTTTCTAATATCCAGACAATTCACATTAATATAAACAACATGGATGAGTCCCTATTCCATCCATCTCTTAATTATTCTGTTTTAACTATTTAAATCTTCCATTACGTATAATACATCTGTAAATCATGCATACTATTTTAAAGAAAAGGAGTCATCAAAATACTCCTTGCAATGAGTATTTTTGGGTGCTCATATTACTGAAAACATCATCACTCTCACAAAACACACCATAGGAAAATGACTAGGACATTATGATGTAATTTCATCAATAATTAAAACTAAAGTACTCTTGCTGAGATACAAAGTTAATTTGGAGATGCCTAGAATCATAGATCTCAAATCTAGAAATAAACTGAGAGTCCATTGAACCAACCCCATTATTACAGCTGATTTCAGAGTTGAGGACACGGAGGATCAAAGAGGCAACTTTCAAGGTTATCCAGAAATTTACTGGTAGATCTGGGGCAATGTGTTTTTGTTCAAAAGTACTCATGAAAATGAGTTAAAATGACTAGGGCTTTGTGTTACTTAATAACTGTGGGAGAAAGAACAGGTTGCTTAATCTCTGTGAGCTTTATTTTCCAGTCGGAATAAAGGACATAATTATCACCACCTCCCAGCCATGTTGTTGTGAGGATCATTTGAAGTAATTGTGTGAAAGCACCCTACAAATTTAGCAGTGTTACTAGTGGAATACTAATGTGTAGTTTGGAACCTAAAATGGAGCCGCTGTTAATGAGCTCTGTAAGAAACCAGGATGTTATGGTGCCCTATCAGGAGCACTTTACTTCTTACCGAGATTAAAAATGACTGATACAGATATCCCCTTGGTTCCTCAGATTGCCTTAAAAACAGGAAATTGGTTTTTGCAAATCAATACTTGCTCCAGCTCTAACTATAACTTTAACAGCTGTTTCATCTGTCTTAAGTAGAACTAGCTATACCACTGAAATCTGAGCATATTCCCTGTGACTGACAGTTTTTTTCTTGAGGCTATAACTGAGCTTGTTGGATAAAGGTTAATTGCTAACTGTGGAGTGCTAATGATGCCATATTGATGAAATTACGGGATCACTGATCGGGAACGGGCTCCTAAAGCCCTGGAAGCTGCAGGGAAGCTCTAAATAATAGTTATTGATTTGTTTCCCTGAAGGCCGCTAAGTAGCACAAACTACTCAAAAGAATAAAAATTATCCACAGAGTTACCATTCTTTTATAATTTACCTCTTTGCTTCCAATTTTCTACCTGCCAATAGCCAATTATAATTTTAATAATTATGTCTCTCAAAATAAGTAGTTTATAGCTTGGGGGAAGAAATGCTACAAATTTTTTGATTCCCTTTTATTGAATTTCCTCTCCTTTATTGAATGTGTGTCACAAAGCATAATAAGCAGGCAGCAGTTCCTAACCCTCATGTCTTTAAGACACATGAGGCACCAAAAGAGTGGTAGTTAGAAAGTATTAAAAAACAACTCATTTTAGAAGAGGCTCCACGACCCTTAATTCCCAAGTCAGGCTTCACTCTCATCCACATTTGGCCTTAGAATTTATCTCCATGGCTTGTTCCATCTCTAGTAGATCGAACCCCACTCAGCTCTCAACTGGTGCTTCCCCCAATCTCCTTTTTATTATTGTGAGCATGTAGTGACTGAGCACCTCAAAACAGGCTCTGTTGCATTTTATATGGATACTAGAGGCCCGATGCACGAAGATTTGTACAAGAACGGGCCTTTCTTCGCCTGGCTGCCGGCACCACCTTCGCTCCGGCCGGAGCCGCCTTTTCGCCTTTCCGCCTTCCCACGCTGCCCAGAGGCCCGGAGGGCTGGGGCTGTGCCTGCGTATGCAAATTAATCCACCATCTTTGTTGGGTTAATTTGTATACTCACTCCTGATTGGCTGGTGTGCGTCACGAAGGTATGGTCAATTTGCATATTACTCTTTTATTAGTGTAGATCATATCTACCTTAGGAGCTTGGTAGGATTATCTCCATTTGATAGTTGAGAAAACTGGAAATCATGGAGTTAACAAGCTCCCTTAAGTTCTCCGAGTTGGTAAGGGCCAGGCTGGAATTGGACTTCTGCATCCATGCAGGCCACCCAGGACTGCAGTATAGAAAATATTCCTCCTTTTTACTTGCTTAGCTCCTTCCCCAGGGATTTCAAATGTTTCCAACACATTCATTTTCCTATGAAATGTATTTAGTCCAACAGAGAGATCCTAAGTTCTCGGGTTTCAGTACATAGTTTAATCTACCCCATCATTTAAGTATTTGGTGTGAATTTAGATCATATATTACCCAAGAATGCTCACTTACACCTGGAAATACACTCAAGGATAATGGAGGAAGGAGCAATGATATATTGCATCAAAGAGAAAAGAATACTTAGTTGTAAGTTCAAAGAATCAAGGCGGTCTTCCAAGAGGAGGTGAAGTTTAAGCCTTGGAGATTATACATATATCACCACAGGAGTCCAAATCTATTCTGTAAGTCTTACTCCCATGCTCCAGAAGTGGAAGATATTAGTAAGTATCATTCTGCTAATAATAGGTTTTTTAATCCACAAAGTTACATAAATATTCCAAATAAACAACATGGTGGTGTTGTTTTTTTTAAGTCTGCCATGGATTAATTAAAAGTTCACTGTAAAAAGAAGCCAAGTTTCTTCAATTTATTTAGATGTGAGACTTCAATGGTTTAGGGAATCAGAGATGTTGTCTGTGCCAATGACTGCATCCGAAAGAAAGAAAATAGAAGTCCTCAAGAGTAAGGCATTTCAGAACATAAACTTTGCCACAATGAAATTGAAAAAGTAGATAAAATTAAGTCTATACACACAACTGTCATCGACGCACTATGTGATGAATTCTTTACTGAATGTTTATGAGTTCTCTCCCAGCTGTTCTCAGCTCATCATAGCACTAGTGAGAAAAAAATAATTGCTGCAATTATGAAAACACAGAATTCCCAAGTTAGATATTATCTTACTTTAATCTAGTTTCATGCCCTTCTTGTATGTGACGAAGGACACAAAGACCCAGTGAAGTGATGGTATAAGATCCCACAGCCACTTAGTGGTGAAGTCAGGACTGCAACTAATCTTTTGGGTCCTAACTCACTGTCCTTCCAACACCACCTTGTTTTCTCCATCACCTTGTGTCCTCTTGTTCAGGAGAGGCACCTGAAACCATGTCATTGCTGTCCTCCCCACTGGGTCATCAAAGCAAAGTGAGTATGAGATCATAGAGGAACAGAACTGTTTGTACCTGGGGTCAACTTTATCCACTGTAACATTGCTACTTTATCGTCAATTCTTCACTCCAAAACACACATCTCTCAAAGTGACCTATGCCTGAAGAGACCCAGAGACTTTTCTAGTAAGTTTCCACAGAAACAGTTTCTGAAAACAAAAAATATGACTCAATTTTGGCTGTGGGTGTTTGGTCCTCAAGGGGCTGCTTGTAAGTGCCCTTTATCGGGGTCTCGGATGCATGTTATTATCGCCCAATTGTTGCTCCTACTTGTCACATCTCAGATTCTTCAGAATAAAATTACTAGGGGTGCAATCAGAGATGTGAAATTCTTTTTCTCTGCTCAGCAATGCAGAAACCCATACAAACATTCCGTCAGTTTTATCTTATTTTGCTGAACAAATAGGTTGAAACTCTTTCATTGAATTTTATATAGTTCCACAGTTAAAGAAATGTCTCAGTAGCTAAGACTTACTGGTTCCAAAGGCTATGTACTGGAACCAGTAAGTCTTAGCTATTTGGATTACTACTGTGCTTCCTCTTTGCTAAAGCAAGATGCCTTAGAGAATGGCTCCTGGGAACAACTGAGGTGCTTGTTAGCACATTCCTGTACCCTGTCCAGGTCTACCAAACCAAGTTTAGTATTTTTTCCAGGTTCCTCGAGTGATTCTAATGTTCCCTAAATCCTGAGACCCTCTGCTCCAAAGATAGCAAAGTGGAGAATTGGGGAAAGTTCTATTGATATTTGGATGCTCTAAAACTTCACTACCCCGTTTGGTCCACAGACCAGAGACTGCATCCCCCCGGGGGGGGGGAGGGGGGGGCTTGTTAGGAATGCAAAATCTCTACCCCCGCCCCAAACCTACTGAATTAGAATCTGCATTGTAACAAGATCCCTATGTGATTCTCTGCACAATAAAAATCAAAAAGCACTGCTCTATGAGATTTTTGCCTGAAAAGTTAGGCAACGAAAGACAAATGCATTTCTCTTGTTTGAACCACTTGGCTAATTGCCACCATTTTCCCTTGCCTTTTACAAGAGAGTTAGAGCTTTAGGCAAAAGCTATCTTTGATAAGAGGATTTTAAGAGATGCCTGGTTCCCCAGGGCTGCCTTAGGAACTTCTGTTTTAAGGCAAATTCTCAGAGCAGAACTGGCAAAGCCTCCAGTCTTTGCAGACAGCTGCTCAGAAAGTGAGTTTGCCCATGGAAAGGCCAAGCAATCCCTCCTGGCCTGAAGGTTGAATAGGTAAAGTTCCACTCTGTGTTTATTTTTTTTTTCTATTTAATTCACTGAAAATCTTGAGTTAATTCTGAACAGTAATCCCAATTAAAAGAGTCATAAATAGGTCAGAACTAGTCCCCAGTGTTGGCAACACTGCTTTTCCGAGCTTGACTCTCCTCCTGTTAAACTGCAGTTTCACTTTATTCTCCAGTGAAATCAGTCATTAACCAAGTTGGCTAACTTCATTTCCTTTTAGATACACCTATTTTCCATAGCACGATGAAAAAAAAAACTGGAATTCAGGTCAGAAATCCTTTATATATATATTATTGATTTCAGAGAGGTAGGGAGAGGGAGAGAGAGATAGAAACATCAATGATGAGAGAGAGTCATTGATTGACTACCTCCTGCACACCACACACTGGGGATCAAGCCTGCAACCTGGGCAGTTGCCCTGACCTGGAACCAAATGGTGATTTCTTGGTTCATAAGTCAACGCTCAACCACTGAGTCACGCTGGTCAGGCAGAAATCCTTTATTAATTGGTTTTATTGTGAGGCTTTGACCAAATCACTTAACCACTGTATATTCTTTATTTCTTTATTTATAAAATGGGGGCAATAGTGCCTAACACAAACTGTGCGGTGTTAGAGTTTTATTTATTCTTTTCTTTTTTAGGATAAAGAGAAAATCTTTTTGAAAGTACATGTAAAAGCTGTGATGTGTTTTGCAAATATGATTATTATGCCAAATCAATGAGCTTCAAGTCATAGCTCAGAGATTTCAATTCTTTTTCAAATAATCCTGGACCCTCTGCTTTTCTTCTTCTTAGGATCTATTCATATCAAGTGTAGACCTGTGAAGACCTTCCTGATACCACCCTTACACACTCAATTTGCCAACTTTTATCTTCCATCTTCCAACCAGGCTTCTGTAACACAATACCACTTGTGCCCATACAGTCACTGACAGTATAATTTGCAAATGAGATCCTTTGGGATGCTAGATCAGATATTTCCCAGAAGTCTAGACACATTCCAGGGAGTCTCCTCCACTCATTATTTATGCATGGGTCTGCCATTTAATCAGCAAAGGTTTCTAGAATAAGAGCTTGCTTTCCCACCCCTTTACCTGGTATAGATTACAAATCAGAGAAATTCCTGACACGGTCATAGGGCTTTACATTTTGTACCAGACTGTAACAGCCAAGATCTAATTTTGACTTTTATTTTTTAAAATCCATGAAATCTACAGGGTAGGGATACGTGCATCCCTTATATAAACCTAGAAACAACTTGTCCCAAAGTCACCAGCTATTAAATGGCAGATATGGGTCTAATCTTCAAGCTCTGATCATGAACCTTGGATGTCTGATAGCATAAATGAGAGCCAGGGTGAGCTGCGGAGCAGAAGGTCAAGCATAAATAGGAACGAACCCCCACTCATCAGTGTCAACTGTTTCCAAATGTACACACACCACACACACACACACACACACACACACACACACACACACACACACATCCTCTCTCTCTCTCTCTCTCTCTTCTCTCTCTCTCTCTCTCTCTCTCTCTCTCTCTCTCTCTCTCTCTCTCTCTCTCTCTCTGCTTCCAGAAGCTATTTTTATGTTTTGCGCTTATCACATTTTGTAACCTTTTTATATATTTTGACTCTGCTGGTTTCTGAACTTCTGGAGGGAGAAAAATAAAGCTGCTTTAATTTGTAGCTCCTGAATCTAACATGTTTTCTGGCACTTAGCTTCCCACAGTACATGTCTGCTGGATGAATTCCAAGAGTTCACATGTATGCATTGAAAACAAAAGAAAACAAAGACACTATGTTTTTTTGTTCACTATGATCTAATATAGGAGGTCCAACTTAGAAAATCCAACTACGTCCATCTCAGTCTACTGTACAGTTAGACCAGTAGCTTTAACATCAAACACCACCCAGTCATTAGAAAAGGCATCTGCTTATCTAGATACTAGAGGCCCAGTGCACAAAATTTGTGCACGGGTAGGGTCTCTAGCAGCTGCCGGCCAGGGTGCCTCCCTTCCCCCGGCCACCTGCTGCTGCCACTGGCTCTGCCCCCTAGTCAAACTCCCAGTCGAGGGGACAATTGGCATATTAGGCTTTTATTATATAGGACTAGAGGCCCGGTGCATGAAAATTTGTGCACTGGGGGAAGGGGGGATTCTCAGCCTGGCCTGTGCCCTCTCACAGTCCAGAAGTCCTCAGGGGATGTCCTACTGAGCGGGCCTAAGCCACAGTCTGGCCTCCCTCTGCAGGAGGTGACCAGACAGGCAATCAGGAGAGGGCACCACCTCCAACACCCCACTGCTGCTCCCGCCCAGCCTCCCTCTGCAGGAGGTGACTAAATGGGCTGATCAGGGGATGGTGCTGGCCCTCCCATCACCCCTCCGCCGCCACTGGTTGCCGCCCCCCGATCACTGTTCCTTCCCTCTGCTCGCTGGCACGCACCTTGGCTGGCCTGGAGCTGCCTGCTCACAGGCCCTGCCCCCCGCCAACTGGTCGTTCTGCGGTTTGGTCAATTTGCACATTATGCTTTTATTATATAGGATTACATTATGGAGGCTAAGAACACAAATGAACCTAAACTACCTGGATTTTACTGCTGGCTCCACTAGTTATGTGTCCTTGAGTAAGTTACCTTTCCTCTCTGTGCCTCAGTTTCTTTACGTATAAAATGAGGGGAAATGATATTACCTACTTCTTGGGATTGGAAGATTATTTTATACTTATAGAGCAATTAAGCACACTACTAAGTATTTATTAGTATCATTTGAGCCACCATTTCCCATTTCATTTTGGTACTAGGGCCAACAACTTCCAAACTGGTCCGTTATGGGGGTTTTTTAATCCTCAACTGAGGATATGTTTTTATTGATATTTAGAGAGAGAGGAAGGGAAAGAGAAACACTGATCAGTTGCCTCCTGTATGCGCCCTGACTGGAAATCAAACCTGCAATCTTTTGGTGTACAAGGTGACTCTCCAATCAACTGAGCCACGAGGCCAGAACCAAACTTGTCCATTTTTAATGTTAATAATTATATCAAATGCCCTAACCAGTTTGGCTCAGTGGATAGAACATTGGCCTGTGGACTGCAAGGTCCTGGGGTTCGATTCCCATCAAGGACACATGTCCAGGATGCAGGCTTGATCCCCAATAGGGGGCGTGCAGGAGGCAGCTGATCAATGATTCTCTCTCATCATTGATGTTTCTATCTCTTCCTCTCCCTTTCTCTCTGAAATCAATAAAAATATATTAAAAATAATAATTAGTCAGATAACACTAAATGTTATCTCTCTTCTTATCCCAATGTCATCAAATGATACCAAATCATCAAATAACTTCACTTACCTATCCAAACACTGTATGAGTGTTTATTTTGCACTTATTATTTGCTGGCACTATTCTGAACTCTAGAAAAAAATCTGAACTTTGTGCATATATTTGTTCACTCTTGACAACAGTGTACTGTTACAAACTGCACTGTCAAATAGAGTGTATGACTATATAAATTTATACTTAAATTCATTAAAATGAAATAAAAAATTTGGTTCTCCAGTTGCACTGGCCATATTGCAAGTACTCAGTCACTACATGTGGCTAGTGGCTACAATATGTAACATTACAGATACAGAAAAACTCCTTCAGGGCAGAAAGTTCTGTTGTCTAGAGCTGCACTACAAATACAAAGAGAGAAGCTGACATTCTACTAGGGAAGATAGATAATAAACAAATATATACATAATAATTATAAATTAACTAGAGGCCTGGTGCATGA
Organism: Cnephaeus nilssonii; assembly: GCF_951640355.1. Taxonomy (NCBI): domain Eukaryota; kingdom Metazoa; phylum Chordata; class Mammalia; order Chiroptera; family Vespertilionidae; genus Cnephaeus; species Cnephaeus nilssonii. The sequence continues at coordinate 19,499,605 of NC_137079.1, forward strand.
AATTCATGCACAGGGGGGAGGGGCTGTCCTTCAGCCCAGCCTGCGCCCTCTGCAATCTGGGACCCCTCGAGGGATGTCTGACTGCCTGTTCAGGCCCAATCCTAGTCGGACATCCCTCTCACAATTCAGGACTGCTGGCTCCCAACTGCTCACCTGCCTGCCTTCCTGATTGCCCCTAACCGCTTCTGCCTGCTAGCCTGATCACCCACTAACCACTCCCTTACTAGCCTGATTTATGCCAACTGCTCCCCTGCCAGCCTGTTTGCCCCTAACTGCCCTCCCCTGCAGGCCTGGTCACCCCTAATTGCCCTCCCCTGCAGGCCTGGTCACCCCTAACTGCCCTCCCCTGCAGGCCTGGTCCCCCCCAACTGCTCTCCACTGCAGGCCTGGGTCCCCCCCAACTGCCCTTCCCTGCAGGCCCGGTCACCCCCAACTTCCCTCCTCTGCTGGCCTGGTCATCCCTAACTGCCCTCCCCTGCAGGCTTGATTGCCCCCAACTGTCCTCCCTTGCAGGCCTGGTCCCTCCCAACTGCCCTCCCCTGCTGGCCTGATCGCCCACAACTGCCCTCCCTTGCAGGCCTGGTCCCTCCCAACTGCCCTCCCCTGCTGTCCATCTTATGGCGGCCATCATGTGTCCACATGGGGGCAGCCATCTTGTGTGTTGGAGTGCTGGTCAATTTGCATATTACTCTTTTATTAGATAGGATAGAGGCCTGGTGCATGGGTGGGGGCCAGCTGGTTTGCCCTGAAGGGTGTCCCGGATCAGGGTGGGGTTCCTTTGGGGCGAGGGGCAGCCTGGGTGAGGGGCCTGTGGTGGTTTGCAGGCCAGCCACGCCCCCCCAGCGACCCAAGCAGAGGCCCTGGTATCTGGGATTTATTTATCTTCTATAATTGAAACTTTGTAGCCTTGAGCGTAGGAAGCTTGGCTTCCTCCATTGCCAGGGGCAACTCAAGCCTCCTGCTTTCTCCAGCTCCGTGGCTGCCGCCATTTTTGTTGGGATTTATTTATCTTCTATAATTGAAACTTTGTAGCCTTGAGTGTAGGCCTGGGCCGGCCAGGGTGTGTGGAAAGCTTGGCTTCCTTCATTACCAGGGAAACCCAAGCCTCCTGCTTGCTCCATGGTCACAGCCATCTTGGTTAGGTTAATTTGCATACTCACTCCTGATTGGCTGGTGGGCATGGCTTGTGGGTGTAGCAGAGTGATGGTTAATTTGCATATTACTCTTTTATTAGATAGGACAATTTTCTATGAAGGAACACATTATATTTGGTTATTAAAACATATTCTTAGAAAGATTAATTTTTGTATATAATTTCTAAGTGAATTACTACATAATTATATTAAAATTATGACTGGCTTATCAATTACAAAAATAAAATATCTTTATTGTAGAAAATCTTAAAAACACAGAAAATTATAAAAAGTAACCCAAAATATATATTATAAAAGATTCATACACATGTGTATCCTGACTTTATTTCATATTTGTAGTTTAAGCATTTTACCATGTCAGTCTTCAAAATGTAATTTTCAGTGTCTATATTATAGTCCAATTTGTGAATGTACTGTTATTTATCACTGCCTCATTGGAATTTAGTTTCTTTTTTTAATTTTTAAATTCTAATTCTAATACCTAACTGAACATTCGGACATATATATAATGCTTTACCTATCTTTTTGTCATTTCCTCATGACAAATTCTTAGAGCACATTCTAGAACAAAGTTATTAAACATTTTTAGACCTGACTCTTATTAGGAAAAGACTTTCCAAAAACCTGAACTTTATTTGTATATATATTTGTTCACCCTTAACAACAATGCAGATATAATTTATTTCCTTAATAATGAAAAAAATATTTTGTTTAAATTTATATTTCTTTGATTAATGCTGAGAACAAACATCACTTCATATATTAACCATTTATATTTCTACTCTGAATTACCTATCTTAGTTTTTTATTTTTATTTTAGAAAGGAAAGGAGAGAGAGAGAGAGAGAGAGAGAGAGAGAGCGAGAGAGAGAGAGAGCAGTTGGTTAGGTCCTGCACACACCCCAACCAGGGATTGACCCAAAACCTGGGTATGTCCCCTGACCGGGAATCGAACCTGAAACCCTCCCCTGTACAGGAAGACATTCCAACCAACCAAACCACACCAGTTTTTCAATTGCAAAATTATATGAGCTCTTTGTTTTTTAAGAATATTAACCATTTGTCTTTCCTATTTTTGGCAAACATTTTCTCTAGTGTCTGGGATATCTTAATTGTGTTTCTATTTTTTTATTTTTTTTCAGTGCAAATATTCTGAAACTCTTATGTGACCAAATTATTTTCCATTGCTTTTAAGCTCTGAAAAGTTCCTGTGTTTAGAAGACTGTCTAACATACAATGAATGTTTAATAAATATATGATAAATAAATGGGTGAATGAACTAATGAAACATTGGACCCATATTGGCATACAATAGCCTCATTCTTTTTCCTACACATGAAGGTCAGTGCTCCAATTATTTGAATATAATCTGGAACTAGAAGAAATAATTAGGATTAGTATTGACTTTCTGATGGTTGCATGCACAGTATCTTGGAAATTACCACAGGAGTCTCTAATAAAGCCTATGATCCTGAATCTTTTGTACTTTCGTCCCTCATGATCATTCTAGATGTTTTCCATTCCACAAATGAATGCTTTTTTATTTTTTAAACTAGAAGCCTGGTGCATGAAATTCACGCACTCGGGGCCGGGGGGATCCTTCAGCCCAGATTGTGAGAGGGTGCAGGCCAAGCTGAGGAACCCCACCAGTGCACGATCAAGGCCTGGGAGGGACACAGGAGGTTGACCAACTGGGGAGAGACCGTGGGAGGGCTCCAGGACATATCCGGCCCATCTTGCTCAGTCCTGATCAGCTAGACCACAGCAGTAAGCTAACCTACCAGTAGGAGCATCTGCCCCCTGGTGGTCAATGCACATCATAGTGAGCGGTTGAGTGGACTTAGCATATCATTAGCATATTATGCTTTGATTGGTTGAACTGATGACCGGACACTTAGCATATTAGGCTTTTATTATATAGGATTTTTTAAAAATTTACTTTAGAGAAGAAGGGAGAGGGAGAGAGAAATAGAAACATGGATAAGAGAGAAACATCAATTGGCTGCCTCCTGCACACCCCCTTCCTCTCTATAATATCTATATTAAAATAGATATATGTTAGAGGCCCGATGCATGAAATTTGTTCAAGGGGCTCAGCCCTCGCAGCCGCGGTGGCTTGCCTCCGCCCTCACAGCCTCAGCTTCATTGGGAAGGTCATTCAGAAGGACGTCCGGAGATCGTTCAGCTGTCCAGTCTAATTAGCATATTATGCTTTTATTATTATAGACTTTTAATTTGTATAAACAGGTGAAATTTCTTAGCACAAAGAAACTGCTCAATATATGTCACTATCCATGAACCTAAGTAATTATTATTCTGTTTCATAGGATGGTTGTAAAGTTTAAATAAGATAAATGTGTAGAAGTGCGTCATTAAAAAATAACTTGCTGTATAAATATAATGTATTAGAATTCTTTTTATGGTGTTTCCTCCCTTCTTAAATCTCTCTAGACTCTTGGTTCACTTCTTGTATGATATTCTCTATAGATATTCAGTCAGTCTCCTTTTTATTTTACTGGAGCTTCTCTATCTCCAATTAACATACCTTGTCTTTTGTAAACTCCTTTTCATGTTAAATCCTTTGGAATCTCCTTCTTAGTCCTTCCTTTCTGCTCTTGTCTACTCTTGCTGTCAACCTTTTCTCTATGGGGCTTGCATTCCCAGACTTTATGATAATGAGCACATCCTGGCTATATTTGCTCTATTCCATTACTTTCTTAAGATAGGATATGACAGTTTCAGGCCCAACTTAATAGTTTTAGGAAACTTCTTTCATTTCTTTTCTTCTAAAATGTGTCATCTTTTAATGTTTCTGCAAGGCTCTGAGTTGTTATAGGGCTTTAGTTTCCTTTCATAGGAATGATTTTGAGTGTCTCTGCGATTTTCTTTAGCGTGGCTATTAAGAAATCAGTTCAAAAAATATTTATTTAATACATACTTTGTGACAAATGCTATACAGATGCTGAGGATAGAAGGTTGGTTTCACACACTTCTCAAAGCTACCACTAGTGAGAGATGTTTAAAGTTGCCACCAAGCTGTCAGTCCTTTCCGTACACTTTGTTATTTCACTTAAATACATGAAAGGGGGAAGATAGGAGGTGCTATGTTACACGAAATTTTTCCTTTTGATTCTTCCTACATACAGTAGAGACTAAAATAAATTTGACAGTACCTAACCTAGATGATCGTAAAAATTACTTCTACTCCTGCTCACCTCCCAACTAACTGTCCTCTCACATATAGCTCCTTGTATTCAAATAAGCTGTTCCAGAGTTACACAGTGATTATCAGGGTACTCCCTAGGTGATGTTATAATCATTGATTCATTGATAAGCATAATCAACCATCATATATGGTCTTCTAGAAAGGTCTTTTGGACACAATTGCCAACAGGCTAAATTTGTAAAAAAAAAAAAAAAAAGCCTCAAATTATTGGGGTACTAAAGCTTTAATATTTTTAGAATGGCAGCTGAAAAACAATGTTGTTTCCCACTGTAAAAATGACTGTATCTTTGCCTCAGAAATTTCAGAAATCTATTTCATTCCCTTTCTGAAAAATTCTGCAAAGCAGGAAACTTGTTGCTGGCAATATAGTCATAGCATCTAATATGTCAGTATCTCAGGGTTTTAATTTTGTTTTTTTGAGGCCTTATTCCCTTCTTTTCCCACCTTTCCAGAATCTCATGGGCCAACTTAATATGTGAAGCACATTGCCTGTGTTAGCTGAGGACTTGCAGTCAATTTTAGGGCAGATTCTTGTGGGAACTCGGAGGCTGTGCAAACCTACTGTCTGGGAGAGCCTTTCTTTTTGTCACAAACACAACCATTTCTGTTGGCTGCATGTGTCTGTGCAGCCTTCTGAATAAGGAATTCTTAGCATTGCTGCATTCTTTCTGATAAAACTCTGGAGAACAAGCCCACTGTGAATGCTGTCTGCCAACAGTGTGTCCCAATCTTCCCTAGTTAGTCACATCCAAAGGCTGAGTTGGCCAAGGAGATCCTGGAGAATTCAGAGCATCTCTTACTCAAAAAAAAAAAAAAAAGAAAAGAAAACACACGGTTTCCCCCATTGTTTGTCAAAGAAAAGTCTTAAATTCAAAAGAGCAAAAGCAAAAAGGTGCCTGGAACTATCAATGGAAGGCCTTACGTAAGCGACAACAAATCAATAATGATGGTCTCCAAGCACTAGGAAATGGAAAATTGTTTTAATCTCTCATGCCAACCCCAATTAACCAGCAGTGACTCTCTGGAGTGCTGTGTTTAAAAATGGTCCTGAAGCTGTATGCCTGTTCCGTGGAAGAGTGTGCTTCTCCATAAGCAAGGTCTGCCATAAGCAAAGAGAGAGGAATGGTGGCTTATATGTCTTGAAGTTACCACTCCCAGGTTGAGTTCAATTTCAGCAATAAACACTAACAAAACTCACTGTGCTGGAAACTTCAGATCAGGAACTATATAAACTTTAGTAGCTTCAAATAATACCAATCAAAAGAGAACAGGAAATTTGCTCATTTTAATACATAGGTGTTTGTAGGGTGGCATTCCTGTAATGATGGTATTCTAAAAATGAATATTGTTGTTTCTAATTCATGCTTGACTAATTGAAGAACGAGCCATGTGAGGCAAACTAACCATGTTGGAGTGGGTGTGGCCTAGGAATAGGCCGAGGTCCCTGAGTGAGTGCACAGAGGCGGAATTGTCCTGCCAGCCTGGACCACTGTCCCCTAGACTGTTATTTCAGAGAGAAATAAAGTTCTATCTGGTTTAAGCCTCTCTATTTTAAGGTCTCTTTTTATCACAGAGGCTTTACCCCAAAGCTAACTCAAGTGGTAATCAACAGGAAGTAGGGTGTATAAGCAAATTATCTGGACAATGGTAACAGGGATGTCTAGCATAGCTAGGGAGGTCCCCTTGTGAGTACTGGGGTTCAGGATCAGGATTCAAATCCCTGCAAGGTGTTCAAGGATAAAAAGGACTCAAGTCCTGACTGACGTTGAGCACAAGTCAAGTAACTAAGTCAGTACCCTAAGCAAAGACAACAAGAAGTCAGCCAGTTGCTTGGTCAGAAAAGAATGCACAGGAGGCTGACTTGATGCTGTCTAAATTATTTTTTAATAGTTCTTCCCTGCTTAAGATCTAGAGTGGTCTTAGACACTGGATGTGAGTGGAGCTCTATGTGAAAGTTAAAAAACCTTAACTGCAAAGGTTGCAGGATTTTGTGTCAGGAAGCCAAGCACATCACTGTTAAATTCTTCTGGAATTCCCATTTTTGCCATATCTTTACATGCTTTCACCTACCCACACAACCACCTGTACTGGGCCTGTTCTGTGACCTCCAATTCAAATGTCCTTCCTAGTCCTAGGGCCTTATGAGCCAACATGGACTCCTTGGTTAACCAACACAAAGATTCTTTGGATGGCACCATGAATTAACTTTCCCTTATCTTTCATCTGGAATTCAGTCAAAGGCTATCTATAAAGGAATTTCCATTAAAAATGGGCACCATTTCCTTGAAAATCTGCTTCTTCTATCCTGTTTTATTTCTCTCAATGACATCATCCATTCCAGATTATTTATTTTTTCCTCTAACCTTATCATCCTACTTCAGAAATACTTCTCGTACCACCCTCTCTGATACTATCTAGAGCAGGCTTTATAATCAGTTCTTAAATTTAATTTTTCTGGTTCAAATCTCTCCTTATTCCACTTTATCCAGCACCTGTCAGATAATCTATACTAATAAAAGGATAATATGCTAATTAGACTGGGTCGACCGGACATCTTCCAGTTTTCCTTCCAGACAAAGCCACGTGGTGGGGGCTGAGGGCAGAGGCAGTTAGGGGCAATCAGGCCAGCAGGGGAGCAGTTAGGGGCAATCAGGCTGGCAGGGAAGAGCAGTTAGGGCATTCAGGCAGGCATGCAGAGTGGTTAGGGGCAATCAGGCAGGCAGGCATGTGAGCGGTTAGGAGCCAGCTCAGATTAGAGAGGGTGCAGGCTGGGCTAAGAGACCCCCCTTCCCGTGCACAAATTTTGTGCACTGGACCTCTAGTTATTTATAAAATACAGATTCCGTCATATTACTGCCTACCACCCTCTCTCCAGAAATCTCACATAGCTACCCATTTCTTTCAGAAGGATATAGTCAAAAGTTTTAAACCTTTAAAAAGTCTCTGCAGATCTCTCTAGCCTTGGCTCCTATCATTTACTCACAAGATCAACACAAAGGCCAGTGGAAGCCAGTTCTCCTGACTTTAGACCCCATACAGTGAGAAAGCGAGTTAGGTTGATTTCATTTTCTGACCCTTTGGAGAGTTCACTGTAACTGATTGCCTAAGCCAGTGGTTAGCAAACTCATTAGTCAACAGAGCGGCAAACCGTGGCTTGCGAGCCGCATGTGGCTCACGAGACGCAGTTTGCCGACCACTGGCCTAAGCCTTCACATTTTACAGAAGGTCCTTCTCTTGTTAGGCACAAAATTCTAAGAAATAATGGCAGAGATTTCTGTCCTGTGTTATATTAGTAAATGTGCCCAAGGTCAATGAAGAAGTTTGGGACTTTCAAAAATATTCTCTTTGTATTACTGCACAGAGTTATTTTCCTGGGGCTGTATGGCAGGGAGTCTTTTATTTTATATTTTCAGAGTTACAGTGTTATGATATTGCTCTGCCATGTTGAACATATCATATAGTACCGTTTTCAAGTCACCCTTTCTTTCTATCAACTTCTCTTATCTTTATGGCTCCTAATCTTTATAACCACTCTCCATCAATAAAATCAAGCTGCAGAAAATAAACTAAAGATAAGGCTCACTGACGTGATAATGGGGTTCACTGCTTCTCTTAAATTTTCTATTTCAAAAATTCTTGCTGCCAAATTTTCCTTTTGATCCCCAAGTCAGAAAGTCCTTTGATGTGAATGGCAACTTACCACATTGAACTATAAAAACTGGCAACCTGTAGGCACCTCATTTTTCCTTTGGATTTTACTGCCTCTCACATATCAGTAATTTTTTTTTATCTTGAGATAACTCTTTGCACTTATGTCATTAAGGTGTATTATTTGTTCTGTTATTTGTCCTTATCAATAGCTTGTTTCACTTAATTGTTTTGAGGGCTTGTTAAGTTTTCCTTCACCCTATATTATTATGAATTCATTATACATTGAATTTAAAATGTATGCAGTACATCACCTCATGTACCTGTCAATCAATAGCTTTGACACATTTATCTTATATTTTATCTTAAATTTCTTACCCACTCTCACTTCTGAAGAAACTGTACATCCTTAAATGACTACAGATTGAAATAAGCAATGAATTTGCTAAGGCTGTGCATTTACAAAAATCTTATGAGGCTGATCTATTCTACTAAATTACTTTGGAAGTTGGTTGATATGAGGTTCAGCCAAGAGAACTATATCATGTCATGTTACTCTCCTCCAGTGTCACCGTTCTAAGTCCTCCCTCCCTAGAAACCAATAAGAAGGCCCTGGATACATCTGAAATCCAGTATGTCCCTCATTAAACTTTCTGTCCTCTTCCATTACATATCTGCTCCACCTCTTAACCTTGCTATTCTTATTCAGATAATTCTACATCCCAGTCTCCAGAATAAAAGTGTTTCATAGACCAGCATTCAACCCTATTGTCCATCTGGTCGCACCTACATCTCCAACCTTATTTCCTATTCCTCTCTTCATATGTCATGTCCTCCAGCCAAACCTTCAGGAAGTAATAATGTTCTCTCTCCCCCATTTCTGTAAGTCCAAATTTTATCCATCCTTAAAAGCTGAGCTCAAATGCCTCACGCAGAGGGATAAAGGGAGGCATAAATTTATATATGCAGCCTATTTCCGGTAATGAATGGTTAACTATCATTTCTTTTAGCAATAGTCTCTTAGGTAAGCACATTTAGTCAGCTGCCAGTCTAGAAGGCAAATTCTTTCTTTTGTCTGGAAAAAACGGATGAGACTTCCTAGTGTGAGTTGGGGTGCCTTCCTGACAATTGCAGAGGGATGAACTGACTGATAGTAGGGTTTGAATTCAGCTTGATAAATGGGAAATGGACGTTCACCATCACACCCTGCTTTCTGAGTGTGTATGCCAAACAAGGAAGTTTCCCCACTTTTACCTTTATAAAAAAAAGAGTTTCCTACAATGATACAATGAGAAAAGAAGCAAAGAGAGTGATTCCCTGGATCCCAGAGAGGAGTGTGGCTGAGAAGATGGTACATCCTGAACCATAGGCTAGAGATGTGTCTCATCTGTTTGTTTCTTTATGAACAACACATTTGTATTTTCTATAAATACAAATTTATTTTACCATTGGAGAAACTGAGAGAATACCTTTCCCAAGATTGCAAGAAACAACGTGACCAGGGCTCCTATATTGCCTCCAAGAGCATAAAGTGGAGGAAAGTTGAAGAAGCTGCTATACTGGTTGTGAGAAGAAGAGCAGAAAACCTGTCAAGCTCAAACCCAATGTTGGGGATCCTTATATGTCTTCTAGGGGAAACAGCATGACCCTTATACTGAGAGATACAATAAATTATGTGCTTCTGCCATTTATTGTATTCTTGAGCAAAGCGGTTTCCTCATTTGTGAAATGTGGCTATCTCCTTAACAGGGCTGTATAGAGGATTGTAAGAGATGAAACATTTGGACCAAGTTTGACACATAGTAATCAACCAATATATGTTGCTTGTACTTTTAAGAAGTTTAAACTTGAAATGCAAAAAGAAAATAAAATTAGGGAACTAGAAGAGAAAAGGAAAGCTAAGAAATGTCTATTCCAATCAGCAGAGGTTTGAAAAGGCAATCTGAAGCATATTTAGTCTCTTGGACAAGTAACAGAGGATATAAAGGAATTAATCTAATTTTTCATTAAGTGTTTAAGACATATGGACAATCCAAGCCTGGCCTTTTTCTCTTTGCCCAGAAAACATTCTAGCCACAATAAAACTTGGAGCATGATCAATGTAATATCTTCAATGGAGTTTCTGGTGTGTGCATACTTTCACATAACTTAGTCTGAAGGGCTCTCAGTGAAGTCTCTCACCACCTTCATTCTAATGGGCAGCAGCTGCCTGGAAACAATCCTTCCATATTACTCACCTTATCAGGCCACAATAAAACATCTCCCTTCATTCTGCCCTGGGAAGACTATCTGTTCTTCTTGCTATTTGTAATGTTGACAGTCCCTTTTAGGGCAGTTTTTCCTACAGCAGGTGCTAATTCCTCCCTGAGTTTATTTGAATTTTAGTTTGTTTCTTTATGAACAACACATTCACATTTTCTACTCTCTCCTGGATGCCTACTTGGCAGAAATAATAAGAAGCAGCTGTCCACCCTGGGAATTGGCATGGAGATACCGGTGTCATCATTATGGTTGAAAGCTTGTCATACCCACCTAGATCAACCTGCTCCTTTTGTTTTTTTGCAGTCAGATTTCTGATTCAAGGCCAGATCAATTTTTGTACTGACAGGTATACCATTGTTTTTTTCCTACTGTTCTCCCATTATATGTCCTTTATTGGACATGGGGGAAAGGAGGCAAATGATGTGGGTTTGGTCTTAGTATTCTTATCGTTTTTAGAAAGTTCAGCCTTCCACCATATATATTAATCAATTGATTAATCAATCTATCAATAAATCTATGCCTCTTTTCAACTCTTCAAATGTCAGAATGATTATAATAAACGTGTGAGTAAATCTGATAAATAAATAGTTAATACTTGAAGAAAAAACTGGAAGAAATGGCAAAGGTAATTATGAAAAGATCCCAATATCTGATGCCCTTATAGCTTCAAATGTATGATTTTTTAAGATATATACTACCCACTACTATAATTTAAAATAGAGATGATAATAATTAAAGTGTTGACTCATTGACCTTTTGTCTTCTCTATAAATTTGAGATTGAAATACAATAAAATAAAACTATTTAATCAACTAAAAGTTACAAATCCTAGTCTCAACTTCTAGATCTGGCCCTGACTATGTGACCTAGAATTATACACACATATGTTTGATATGCATATATACACATGTGCTTATATGTATGTATCTCTATGAACATAGATACACATATACTATATACATATATATTGAAATACATATACTAAAATTTTAATAAAGATATTTTAGAGACAAATTAAAAATAATTTAAAAAATTCAATACAGCAAAGGTAAAAGTAATTAAAATGTTTTCAATACTATTAAAATAGTTGGATAATTGTGTGTGTGGCAGAGGCTAGCTAGCTACTTATTGAACCCAAATTCTTTTCTTCTTGGATTCAAAGGCAGACTATATTTCCCAGACTCCTTTGCAGTTAGATTTGGCCATCTGACTGATTGGGGCCAATAGTATGAGTAGAGGGGAGTACAGCACTTCCAACCCTGATCCATAAAAACCTCAACCAAGAATTCTTCATTCTCTTACCCCTTTCAGTGAGGACAGCCAGCCAACTTGGAAATCCCATGTTTCAGATTCATGAAGCCTGAGTCCCAGCATTGCTGCCTGGGAGATGCTGCTGGCCAATTAGAGAACACCTGTTTAGGAAGACATGGATATGAAATACACTTCTCGTATGGGGTTAAACCTGAGATTTGGATGTTTGTTAAAGCTATAGAAGTGATGAGTGGTAGAATCAAGTGGCCAATGGGCAGGTTGCCAAGCTGCTGGAAGTCACATTTTTAATTGGGAAGAGCCCAATGTTGACTGTTAACTAGGAAACTAGGTCTATATGAGGTCCATGCAATGACTGGTCTAAACATAATCTGGTCAAGTTTGTGGTGCCAGCACGGACAAATTTTGAGGTGCTTAGAGGAGACTTCTGCCAATCCTCAGGACAGTAAAGGTTCCTCAACCATGGGAAACTATCTCAATGGTCCTGATCATCTCTTTTAAAATACTTGCTCATGGGTTTGTCCATTATGGAAAAATATTATTGTAAATTCTAAATTAGGTGGAATTTGAATACCTGGAATTACAAAAAAAAAAATGGTAGATCTCAGACTGTCTCCTTTAATTTGGACTCAATTTTCTACATTTCTGTGAAACCTTAATTGACCAAGGAGCTAGAATCATGCATAGCTACCAGTCAGCCTTTTTATTGACACCCCAAAACCACTGAGAATAAATTGAAAAACAACTCAGACAAAAATGGTAAAAATAAACAGTTCCCAACTTTAAATAGTATTCACATGCCAGCTAGTGGTCATGAGTCTCAACAAAAACCTAAGATTAGAAAACAGTTCCCCTCCAAAATAAACTCTTCTAGATCTGGTTCTCTGTGTCACAACACTGGTAAATGCTATTGCATATTTTCCACATCATTATTACCAAATGTGAGGCCATGAAACTTGTATTCATTAGATTCCTAGGAAGTTATTTGTTTTCTAGTTAATTCAACAATGAGGGTGTAGCTTTTTCCTTTCTCCTTGCCTAAGGTCTGTGTGTTTTAATAACTTACACGTCACTCCCCATGCCAGATTATTAGAGATTTGACCCTTTGGCAGAGGCAAATCAATAAAAAGTAAAGCTAACCCCAGGGGAAAGACCAGGAGCACATTCTGGTGCTTCTGGTATGGCTTTCTGGTTACTCCACAAATGCTACTGCCTGATGTTGCTCAAACATCACACTTTCACATAGGTACAAAGTAACAGCAATGAAATGCAATTAATAAGATCAGTGAAAATTGAGTCATACCAAAGATTCAATTAATATCATAACTAATAACACTCAAATCTAACTTATTCACTCAAAAATCAGTCTAGCCCAGCCAATGTATCTCAGTGGTTGAGCATCAACCCATGAACCAGGAGGTCACAGTTCGATTCCCAATCAGGGCACATGCCCAGGGTGTGGGCTTGTTCCCCAGTGGGGAGGGTACAGGAGGCAGCAAGCCAATGATTCTCTCTCATCATTGATGTTTCTATCTCTCTCTCCCTCTCACTTCCTCTCTCTGAGATCAATAAAAACATTTTTTTTTAAATTAGTCCAGTGGAGGACTCCAAATTACCAAACATAGCTTAGTGTTATTACTGCCATATGTGTTCTATCTGCTAAACCCACAGCTTCAATGAGGATGTTGACGATGAGACCTGCCCTGACATTGGGTGCTGCTCCATCTCCCTCAATACACACATAGCCAATGTGAAGTATATATTATCTAATGTTTTTATGGTTTCTAAATAAATTACTATGCATCTTTGTAAAAGAATCATTCCATTTTAGTCTCTAAAAATCATCTTACTAAGAGTGTCCCAAACAAGAAAATACTTTTTTCTTCATCAAGGTACAGGGATAGTCACTTTTGACTCGGATTACAATAGGTCTAGCCTTTACACTGACCAAATTATGGATAGCTAGTAACTTTTACTTTTTGATAGTGCTAATGCTTTTCAAAAGGCACCCCTAAAAGAAGAAAAATTGAAAACATACTGAAAAAAAAGATTTTCCCTCATCTTAAACACAAAATAAACTTGCCATAAAATCAGATATCTAAATGATAGATGCTATATATATACAATATTAATCTCTAAAAGCAATTGTCTCATAAGTTCAACAAATCATTCTTTCTTGTCAATATCCCTATTTGTGATTCAAGGTTTCTAAAAAGAAGTTCAAGTTAGAATAAAGACATCTCATAAATTACAGGGTTAAGTGACAAATTATATCTAAATCAAATAAAGTTTTGCATTTACAGAGTTGATCTAGGTAACTTGTCACTTGATATTAGTTTCTCACAGATCTATAATTCCTGATGCCATAGCTGACACACTTATATGAAGAAGGGATTTCTTTCCTGTAAAACTCTCTTAGTTGTAGGGGTTCTTCACTTTGTTAAGTACAAATTGTTTTATTTTTTAATATATTTTTATTGATTTCCAAGAGAGGGAGAGAGAGATAGAAAAATCAGATATGAGAGAGACTCATTGATTGGCTGCCTCCTGCACACCTCTTACTGGGGATCAAGCCTAAAACCCAAGCATGTGAACCTGACCGGGAATCAAATCATGACTTCCTGATGCATGGGTCGACACTCAACCACTGAGCCACACCAGCCAGGCAGTACAAATTGTTATAAATTAATGTATGATAAAAAGACAACTGCATTATTAATCATATTCATCATGCTGTACATTACATCTCCAGAACTTATTTGTCTTAGCATTGGAAGTTTGTATCCTTTCACAACTTCTATTTAACTGGCTGTTTGCTGTATTAGTTGTGATGCATGTTATTATATAAATAGAGGCCCAGTGCATGGATTCATGCACCGGTGGGGTCCCTTGGCCTGGCCTGTGCCCTCTCACAACCTAGGACCCCTTGGGGGATGTAGCAGTGTGCCAAGCGGCAGGTGGCCAGGAAGGACCCAGAACCAGGGCAAGGCACCGTGCTGCTTGCGCTCATCCTGGCCCGCTGCACCTGCTGCCACCGCTTGGTAGTGGTACTGTGGAGTTGGGAGAGGCTCCTGCCATCACAGCCATCACAGCTGCACTCACCAGCCTGAGCCTGGCTTCTGGCTAAGTGGTGCTCCTGCCTTGAGTGTCTGCCCCCTGGTGGTCAGTGTGCATCATAATGACTGGTCAGCCAGTCGTTCCAGTCATTCTGGTCATTCCATCGCAACGGTCACTTAGGCTTTTATATATATATAGATCCCTGTCAGGCCTAAACTGGCAGTCGGACATCCCTCTCGCAATGAGGACCGCTGGCTTCTAACCACTCACCTGCATGCCAGCCTGCTTGCCCCCAACTGCCCCCTACTGCCGTCCTGTTCACCCCCAACTGGCTCCCCACCGGCCTGCTCACCCCCAACTGCCCCCCCGCTGGTCTGATCACCCCCAACTGCCCCCCACTGCCAGCCTGCTCACCCCCCAACTGGCCTCCTCTGCTGGCCTGCTTGCCCCCAACTGCCGCCCCCCCCCGCCAGCCTGATCACCCCCAATTGCCCTCCCTTCCTGGCCTGATCGCCTGTAACCACCTCTGCCTCGGCCCTGCCACCATGGCTTTGTCCAGAAGGATGTCCGGAAGTTCTACCAGAAGGTCTCCTGATCTAATTAGCATATTACCTTTTATTGGTATAGACTAGAGGCCCTATGCATGAAATTTGTGCAAGGGGCTCAGCCCCACCACCCCTGCCTCGGCCCCTGTCGCCCTCAGCCCCCGCCTCCCGTGGTGGCCACCTCTGCCTCAGCCCTTGCAGCCCAGCTTCATCCAAACGTCGTCCAGAAGGACGTCCGGTCTAATTAGCATATTATGCTTTTATTATATAGGATTATATAGGATAGCTATAGATGCTCAGTAGCCACTATTCCAGGAAATACTGTCCATTAGGTCTGTATATCACATGCTTTCCAAACCATAGTTCTCAATCTTTGAAAATATAGTTTGATTAACAGAAGAAATGAGATGGGCTGAGAGACCCACAGGCCTCTATTGTAGAAAGATATGAGTGGTAAACAGAAAAACGGCCTCCAAAGATGTTCATGCCCTAATCCTTGGAATTTATAAATGTATTTTATATGGCAAAAGGGACTTTACTGATGTGATCAAGTGAAGGATTTTGAAGCTCTAGTCATCCCTCTAGCAGTCTAAAATTACTCTTGAATTAAGCAGACAAAAGCCCCCTAACTATTCTTTAATGGACCCCTGCAGAGATACTCTGTGTGGTGCTGGAATTCTTACTAGATGTGTCCAATTATGCTACAAGAAAGAACCCCATGAAGCTCAATAAACAGGTGGGATTCTTTCGATGCAAGTAATAAAAATTCTTAAACAATCTGGTTTAAGCAAAAAGAATTTACTGGCTATTTTGCTAAAGTATTTACAGTAAGTCTGAGTCAGATAGGAGTCTCCCTGAGTTGAGGCAACAGAATTAGGAAACTGAGGAGTGTAAGGCAACCAGAGTTCACATGGGAAAGTACCAGATAGGAGAGAGATGCACAGACAGAGGCTAGAGATATACTGAAGGCTTCCTGAAGTCCTCAGCTGAACACTCATCAGCACAAGCCTCCTCTGAGGAAAGGACCTGAGCCCAAGGGAAAAAACACAACACTCTAGTGGAGTAGAGGGGACAATCTCGGCACCTATGCAGCACCAGAGAGGAAAACCTCACAATTCATGGAGCATCAGGTAGAGAACTCAGAAGAGTGCTGCCTCGGTAATAGGGCAAGTCAGCCCTAGACTAAAAGCGGACCCAGTCCCATCTAACAAAGCTTAAAAGCAAGTCTCAAAAGAATCAAACCATCTCTAAGTAATTTACCTATGTCTCACCAGATAGCTTAAAAATACTTGTAGGAATATAAAAATATCTAGCTCTAAACATGATAAAATTCACCATGCCTGGTATCTAATAAAAAATTACCAGACATCACCCTGCCAGTGTGGTTCAGTTGGTTGAGCAGCATCCCATGGTCTAAAAGGTTGCTGGTTCTACTCCTGGTCAGGGCACATGCCCAGGTTGCAGGCTCAATCCCCAGTAGAGGATGTGCAGGAGGCAACCAATGGATGTTTCTCTCTCATCAATGTTTCTATCTCTTTCTCCTTCTCTCTTTCTCTCTCTCTAAAATCAATAAAAACATAGTATTTTTTTTAAAGTTTACCAGACATCCAAAGAAGCTAGAAAATACTTTCCATCAGTGGTCGGCAAACTCATTAGTCAACAGAGCCAAATATCAACAATACAACGACTGAAATTTCTTTTGAGAGCCAAATGTTTTAAACTTAAACTTCTTCTAACGCCACTTCTTCAAAATAGACTCGCCCAGGCCGTGGTATTTTGTGGAAGAGCCACACTCAAGGGGCCAAAGAGCCGCATGTGGCTCATAAGCCGCAGTTTGCCAACCACTGCTTTCCATATTGAGGAGTAAAACTGATTAATAGAAACACTCAGAAATGACACACCTGTGCCTACCAACAGCCATTTTAACTACATCACATACTTAAGAAGGTAAAGAGGAAGCATGTTAAGTAAAGGTGTGTGAGATATAAGAAGATGCAAATCAAAATTCTAAAGATAAAAATACAATATTTTAGGTGAAAAGTACACTAGATGGATTCACAGTAGAAAAGAATAATGAACTCAAATATATTAGAATAAAAACTATTCAAAATGAATCAGAGACAAAAAGGACTACAAAACTGAACAGAGAATCAGTGAAGAACAACTTCAAATATCCTCATATGTAACTGCAGTTGCTGAAAAGGGATCAGAAAAAGGATGTGAAGAACAATGTCTCTCAGAAATGAAGGTGAAATGAGACTTCTTCAGACATACGGAATCCTAAAGATTTGTCACCAGCAGGACTGTAGTATAACAAATGCCATAGGAAGTGATTCGGACAGGAGGAAAATAATACCAGGTAGGAATCTGAATCTACATTAAGAAATGAAGAACATGCCCTGGCCAGTTTGGCTCAGTGGATAGAGCGTCGGCCTGAGGACTCAAGGGTCCCAGGTTCAATTCCGGTCAGGGGCATGTACCTTGGTTGCAGGCACATCCCCAGTGGGAGGTGTGCAGGAGGCAGCTGATTGATGTTTCTCTCTCATCGATGTTTCTAACTCTCTCTCCCTCTCCCTTCCTCTCTGTAAAAAAAAAAATCAATAAAATATATATTTTTTAAAAAAAGGAAAGAAAGAAAAAAAGAAATGAAGGACACCAGAAATGGTAACTATATGGGTAAATTTAAAAAAATTTTTTTGAAAAATTTGTAACACTTTCTAATCAGTAATTAAATAGTTACTGGTAGGCAAAAATCATAATATATTATGGGGTTTATTGAATTTGTAGAAGTAAAACATGGAATACCAAAAGCACAGAGGCAGGGTTGACAAGACAAGGGGATGGAAATAAGCTACTGTAAGGTTTTTAGACTGTGTGTACAGTGAAGTATAAGCATACTAATATATGGTTCTTACATTGCATGTCAAATGTTACAGTATTACTTGAATGTAGATTGTGATATGTTACAAATGCATCTTAGAAACCATAAAACAGCCACTATAAAAACAAAGTATTAAAGCGAATAAGTTAAGAAAGGGCATAAAATTGAGTCATGAAACATGTACAATTCAAAAAAGGCAGGGGAAAAAAGGGAAAAATAAACAAATAAAAAGTGGGAGAAATAATAATAAAAAAAATAATAGAAAGATGCTACATTTCAACACAACCTTATTGGTAACCACATTAAATATAAAAGGTCTAGATATCCCAGATAAAGAATGCTGGAGTCAATAAAAAAGCAAGACAGCTCTATGCTGCCTACAAGAAATCCACTTTAAATATAAAGACACAAATAAGTGAAAAGGCAAAGGTTTGAAAAAGATATGCCATGCTAACACTAACCAAAAAAACTCAGATCGACTTCTTTAATATGTGACAAAGTAGACTGCAGAGCAAAGAACATTACCAGGAACTTAAAAAATCAATTCGAAAACAGGGCATAAATAATAATTCTAATTACTTATGTACCTAATAACAAAAATTTAAATACATGAAACAAAAATTGATAGCATGAACAAATTCACAATTGGGATGTAGAGTTTAACCCTGTTTTCTCAATAACTAATGGAAAAAAATGGAAAAACATTTTCAACCAATTTAGCCTAATTGATTCTTTTGTAACACTCCACCTGACAACAACAGAAGACACATTCCTCTGTAGTGCAAGCAGAACTTTACCAAGGAGGTCGAGTAGGTATTGATCAGGTGGGTAAGAACTGATCAAAGAGGGAACTTTGGGGGTATTTGTCACATGGATATATTCATTTAACAAAACTTACCTTGTACATTTTACAGCTATATATTGTATTTTGAGTAAATTTTAATACACTGAAAGTACATTAAAGGTATACACGACTATAAAAATGATGCATATGTACATTATCCCTTTTAATCTTTAACTTAACTTAGTGTGAAATTATTGTATCAATATTTATCACAGGCTAGTCAAACTTGAATAATTCAGTCATTAGTGGTAGTGTTCTTAAGCATTTAATAATATAGATGTTTATGAATTTCATCAAGAAAATATAATAGAAAATTGTATTTTACTAATTTTAGTAAGCATTCTTGCAAATAAATTGAGAAAAATGAAGTAGAGGCTGGCCTGTGTGGCTCAGTGGTTGAGAATCAACCTATGAACCAGGAGGTCACAATTCAATTCCCATTCAGGGCACATGCCTGGGCTCAATTCAGGGCTCAATCTCCAGTGGGGGACATGCAGGAGGCAGCTGATCAATGATTCTCTCTCATCATTGA
Organism: Cnephaeus nilssonii; assembly: GCF_951640355.1. Lineage (NCBI taxonomy): Eukaryota > Metazoa > Chordata > Mammalia > Chiroptera > Vespertilionidae > Cnephaeus > Cnephaeus nilssonii. The sequence continues at coordinate 19,519,022 of NC_137079.1, forward strand.
TGTTTCAATCTCTCCCTCTCGCTTCCTCTCTGAAATATATATATATATATATATATATATATATATATATATATATATATATATATATGAATTGATGAAGTATGATATGAAGGTATCACTAATATTCTATTTAATAATATATATTTTCTGTATTATAGAATATACTAGAGGCCCAGTGCACGAATTCACACACAGGTGGGGTCCCAAAGGGTGGCCTTCAGAGATCAGGCCCCAGCTCACATCCCAACCTTGCAGCCCCAGCTCACGCCCCCAGACTCACAGCCCCACAGCCCCACCTGGCACCCCACCTTGGCCTAGCACCGCCCCCTCACCTGCTCCACCATCCCACCTTCAGGGCAATCAATTGGGGCCAGCCCCCCCCGCCCCCCCACCGCCTGGCTCCCTCAGCACCTGGGAGCTGCCTCCCACCACCACTGTTGGTCACCATCTGCAGGGCAATCAGCGAGGCAATCGGACCCCTGCTTGCACCTGCCTTAACCTGGCGCCACCCGCTCACCTGTTCCACCATCCCACCATGGTCCCATTCTCATCGGGGCCAATCAGGGCCAGACGCACTGATGCCCGCCATGTTCTGCGCCACAACCTAGTGGTCAGTGCATATCATAGCAAGTGGTCGAACTCCTGGTCAAACTCCCAGTTGCACTCTCAGTCAAATGATTGCCCGAAGGGACAGTTTGCATATTAGGCTTTTATTATATAGGATATGTATATATATATTAGTATAATAGAATCATTAGTAAAAAATGCACTCATTGTGTAAATGTGTATGCATGAATGATTGAAAAATTTTAGGAGAGACACAGAAAATCTGTTGATGGTGACTCCTTTCCTGAGTTTGGGCTTAAAGGGAGAAGATTACTATATATCTCTTAGTATTATTTGACTTTTCACCATATGCTGTAATATTTTCATAATAATGGCACTAATATGTACCTTCACTAGTAACATTTTTTAAATCCTTTAAATGACAAAAAAAATAAATAAAGAAAGGGACATCTAAATTTTGAGACACAGGTTTCAAATGAGGGTCCAATTGGAAGGACATTGGTAGGATTTTTCTCTGTTATTTTTTAGTGTTTGGGGTTTTTTTGTGTGTTTTTTTAGCAATGATTACTCCAAAATATTTCTGTTCAGTAGTTCCAAGGTGCTAAAGTTCTAACGTAGTTATTTTTTTCCTTTAATCTTAGAGAAAGTATAATATGGGATACTGTATGAGATTTTATGGGTGGTATAATATGGCAGGGTTTTAAATTTTTTACAGTATTTTATTGGTCAAGTTTCCTCTGTAATTCTTTGGGAAACTGACAGCAATTATTAACCTTTTGCCAAAAATGCGAATGAATGCCAGACACTTCTATTGAGTAATTCAAAAGTTTATCTTCCAGCTTTCCTTATATTCTAAACCAGATCAGATCGTTATCTAATAACTAGAGGCCTGGTGCACGAAATTTGTGCATGGGGGGCGGGGGTCCCTCAGCCTGGCCTGCACCCTCTCGCAATCCAGGACCCCTGGAGGGATGTCTGACTACCAGTTTAGGCCCGATCCAAACTGGCAGTCGGACATCCCTCTTGCAATTTGGGACCGGTGGCTCCTAACTGCTCGCCTGCCTGCCTGCCTGCCTGATCGCCCCTAACCACTCTACCTGCCTGTCTGATTGCCCCTAACCATTCACCTGCCTGCCTGATCACCCCTAACTGCTCACCCCTAACTGCCTCTGCCTTGGCCCCTGCCACCACAGCTTCATCCAGAAGGACGTCCAGAATGACGTCTGGAAGATCATTCAGCTTTCCCGTCTAATTAGCAAATTACACTTTTATTATTATAGATAAATCCAAAAGACTGTTTGTTAATCTAACTAGTGCTGATATGCTGATAATTTCTAAAACAAATTCTGTTTTCTTCATGAACTTTTCTAACTGAACTTTTTGAAAAATCACCTTTTCAAACCACACTTTATTAATAGATTGCAACCAATTCTCTTTCCTTAATATACAATTCTATCTAAACTGCTTCTACCTGAAAGTAAGAATTGTGTGTCTGTTTCTTTGATTAGAAATATTAATCTTTCTGATAAGAATTGAGTTCTCCTACATAGTGTTAAAAGCCACTTACAATGAGTTTAATTTAAAATCTATTAGCTAAAACCATGTTTGCTGGCAGCTAACATTTTCTCAAAAAGAAGATAATCTCTTATTTAATTACTTGGAAAAATGGTTCTTCACACACATTCTAATTGGAATTTTAATAACAGTTAACTGACAACTCACCCTAGGAAAACAGATCCAATTTCAGTAATAATTATCAAAGACTAAGAAACATTGAAAACAGGTTTGTAATCCAATATGTGCTCTGAGTTTCATCTTTTCTTTATTAAGGTGGCCTAGTAACTTTGGTGGGAGAAATATCGATCAATGGCAGGCAACCAGAAAAAAAAAAAGGGAGCATAAACTAATGGTCAAATGAACTTGAACTTGGGTTTGCATCCCAGCTCTAATACATACTAACCATTTTACCTGGTGCCATATCTGTAAAATTGTAATGATAATTTCCTACAAGACTACATGGGCAGATGTTATAATATGTGAGCTTAGTTCACAGTAAGCACTCAACCACATTTATTATTGATAAGAGTAAAAAGGTCATTTTGGTTCGTAAGAAAAAAACACAAAGGTATTACTCATTTGGTGACTGGGATTTATTGTGAGACAAAACAGAAAAATCATCTCAGCAATTATATAGTAACTGGACTCTGGAGAATTTAAGATTGGGATATATATAAAAACTCATGTACAACCAGTATAACAACCCGAGTGCTTGGCATTCCTTTTTTGTTGTTAGTTATGCTTTCCAAGAGAGAAGATCTGAACTGCTCAATTTGTTACTATCCGATATGGAGCAAGATTTTGGTGCAAAATTCTTGCCAAGCAACACCTTTATTTTCTCCCCAAGCATGAGCACTGATCCCTGGCTCAGTTCAAAACCAGGGAATGAGGGATTCAAAACCAGAGTCACTGACGGGTCATCACACATGCTATCCCATGGCCACTTTAGGCAGAAAGAGGAGGAGAGTGTCCCTTTCCCCAAAAGGATGTGGGCATGGCCAGAACATAAACCTTCATGGAAATATCTCTAGTACAAAAGTCCAGCTGGCAAAATTACAGATTAATTACCAAGTTTGTAGGAATTGACTATAATAGTTTACTTGAATTCCCACTTGCTGCACAGTGGCCTCAAACTTTCTCTAGGAAGTAAGCTGGGGCAATCATAGGCTCAGCTTGTCTGTTCACCCTATCAGCCTTGTGCTGCCTGATGTCCAATGTCTGAATACCATGTTTCAAATATTTTATCTTCTTTTTTTAGTTGTTTCAGTCAAGTGGATAAATCTGGTCCCTATTAGACTATGTTGCCCAAAAGCAGAAGTCAGCCCAGTATATTTGATCAAAATGTTTTTGAAAATATAAAATCTCAGAAGGATGGGGTCAGGGGCTGATGCCTGAATGGATATAGAAATTCTCAAAGGAGGTTAAGTTTTAGATAAATTGGTGTGAGACAAATTGGTTTGAGGCAAAACAGTCTGTTTCTAAGATTTTGTTTAAGCTATCATTTTTCTATCTGCAAGTGTTAGTAGCATTCCAGGAAGCAGTCAAAGGCTAACTAGAACTTTAGTCAGACCTTGAAAAATAGCAGCCCACCCCCATGGTTAACTGCGTGTTGCAATTTTCCAGGTCTCTCTCACACAAGGTCCAAGAGAGATGAATTGTAGGTGTCAGTTAGATGGCAAGCCTCCTAGAATCTTTCATGTATCAATGAAAAGATAGGACAGAAAGGAGAGTGTAACTAATAATCCTAAGAAATTCAATGAAGTCATAGAATTCCATTCAAGTAAAAGCTTCTATAAACTGGGACTGTAATCAACTTCAGAGACACAAATCTAGACTACCTCCATCTCCACAGAAGAGTCTAAGAAAATTCTACTGACATTTGGTTTCTGGAGGCAAAGTGCTAAGAATCCCCTACCAGAGTTTCAACAAGTACCCACAGGTCACAGAGCCACTGCCTTCCTGGACAAACATCCACTCAGCCATGACTATTGCAATACGTACTCAAGAATGTCTCTCTCAGACCCTGCTCTACAAGCTACAGATATGATTACAACCAAGACATTCCTCACATGTTTTTCTCTTCTTCCCAAACCCATGGGGCCAGTGGGCCTGCCAAGCCTGCCTGATAAGACTAATTCCTAGTTTACTGAGGAGAAATTAAGTCCTATGTTATTTGGGTATTTTTGAGAGTCTTGTTTCAAATAAATTAAAAGCTACCAAGAGTATAGGTATTACATAACCCACAACCTCCCACCATTCTCTCCACAACCCGTTTTGAGCAGCCAATGTAGAAACATTTAGTAGCTATCACTAGACAGCTGCCCACCACTTGTATATATTCCAGGCTGACCAGTGGTGAGGGTAGTACTCCAGAGGTGGTTTGCTAACCTCTGTCATCTACTGTGTTCTTCACCCACCCCACATCTTCCCACTACTCTCAAGGAAACTATGCACAATGTGTCCCTCTATTTCTTTATCTCTCGCCCTAAATAGAAAACTATCAAATTTATTTTCTTTTTAGTTTGCATTTGTATCAAATTGCAACTTTGGTGTTTTCAATAACTTTGTATAGCAAATATAGCTTCACTGACATTTTGGGTTAAATGAGTTTACTTAGATTGTTCCTGTACCCTGAGTCCATGGGAAACCCTATCCTAAATTTCAAAGCTGTAATTTACAAATGAGCCTGTGTAAGTCAGCCTCTCGCAAGTTGAGGAACATCATGTTCTGTGTCTATACAATCCTCCTTACATATTTCCCATGTGCTTTCCCCTGTGTATCTCATAAATATGGGGGTTGGGGGCAGATGCAGTGTGATCAGGTCAAGAAGGGAATGAATGGACATACCTGGAAGAAAGAACACTTTGTAAAGGAGCCTTTCACATTTAAATTCTAAAACTTGGAGCGAAATAATTCAGAGAGAGCCTATGAATGAATGACCTCCTTTGATGAAACAAACTGTGTACTGTCTAAGGCTTTAGAAGTGAAGGGCTCTAGAAAGATCTCTAGGTGAGAGGAATTGTAATTTAAATAAATTTATTTAATTGTAATTAAATAAATTGTAATTTAAATAAACCCTGAGTTTCTCACATGAGTTTATTTTTCCCTCTTGAGCTCTGCTCTTTCATACTGTAGTCACAAGATACTTAAGGCCATTTAAATGAAATTTAAACATATCATTTAGTTCCTCAGTCACACTGGTCACATTCCAGATGTTCAGTTAGCCTGAGCTGAGTGGCTACCATATTGGACAGCCCAACTACAGAACATTTCCACTGTTGGACACAGCTCTGTTGGACGGCACTGCTGGAATTCTTGTTCGATTGCCAACTTTCATGAGCCCACCAATTGCCAAAACATGGACAGAAATACTTTTACTTAGCAGAGACAAGAAAATGATGCCAAGTAAAGGTCATTTAATACCAAAACAAAACGAAATGGTATTATTCAAGACAGTAACAAAGGAATAAAGATGGTCTCATTCAAGATAGAGATTTCTAATATTTCAAGTTTAAAAAAAGAAAGCTGGTACAACGTCACAGATCCAGGCTTCCTTTCCCACCCTGAAGGGTGAGTCTCACATCTTCCTGAGCCCCTCAGAGCTAATTTACACCAGAAATTTTGTCCTGACTCTTACATAAGCACAAAAGGTTAATTTCTTATGACCTCTGCGTTTTTCCTCAAATATCACAGGCAACTGACAAAAAAGCCTTACAAGTCAGTTTCAAGTTTATCTATCGATAGTGCATGACCTCATCCCCAGTTTTATCTGACTCTTATCAACTGACATTGTTAAAGCTCTGGAATAGTGATTCTTAATTCTGTTTCAGCCTCAATGCAACCAAGGAACAACACATGCCTTATGGTAAAAAAAAAGAATCTTTGCAAAGATGACTTTTCAAACCAGAGGGGTGGGACCACCAAAATCTCTATAAATAAAGCTGTTGAATACTAGTATTTTAAAAATTCATCCAAGTAATTCTGATAGGTCGCTCTGGGAGGAAAAACACCCATCGTCATTAAGAATGAGTGTTACTAAGTTTTGCACAATAAAACTTTGGCAAGTTCAACCATTCCTATCATTCCTAGATTGTTAGTTTTTCTCTGGAGCATTTTTTAAGCATACTCATATACAAGTTCTGTATATCCTTGAAAATTTTGTTAGTTCTAAATTACTTACAGGAATAATAAGCAGACAATGTAATTAGTATAGCTAGGGTTTTTTAAAAAATAAAAATTAATCTCAGTATCATATGGAGATAAATAATAAAACATCTTTCATACCTCACCTTCTGAATTCCCTACCTGCATTGAATTTACAACCTCCAGCACTCAGACACTATACTGAATACCAGGTGTGAGTCAATGGATATCAAAAGGTCAAATGAGATAAAGAAAAGCTAACACAAAGGTTTGAAGACACACTAGTGGTAGATGAGTATGACTTGGTCAATCCAAGATGAATTATATGAAGTGTGTTGTTGTTTTTTTACAAAAGAATCAGCTGTGGTGAAAGCATTATCTTATTAAAGAGGACATGTATGGGTACCAATAAGAAGAGGGGGTTTTACAATATGCTATAAACTAATATCATTAACAATGTGCTGCTCTTTGTTGTTTAATATATGTAGTTGAAGGAACACACATAGATATATTCACACCCTTTGAGGTTCACTATTAACAAGAAGGTAATAAATCTTGACACCACCTTTTCCCCACATATTAATTAATGGGAATTAATGAGAAGAATGTCACACTGAAGAATTTAATATGTCCCAAAGTGGGGAAGAAAATCCATTTCAAAGCCGCCTGGGCATTTAGCTACCCCATGGTGACAACAGGAGGACATGGATCTATGTCTTGCAGATCAATGAAACAGCTCTAAAGCCCTGTATCTTGTCATCATCTAGAAATAGGAGACAGGGGCAAAGAATCTTTTGCATGATAATATGAAGCACTATTTCAAAGTGGAGAAAGTAAATAGGGATTGTCTATACAGAATATGGTGTGTTCAGAAATTGTCTCTCTTCCTTATTTTGGAGGAAGGCTGAATTGTTTCTAAAAAGTATTGTTTGTCTTTGGGAGATGTGTATGATACACACTGCATGATTCCATTCACATAACATTCTCAAAATAAAATTGTGATGGAGAGTGGATCAATGGTGGCCAAGATTAGTTCTGGGAAGAGTGTGAGTGCAAAGTGGAAGCCTATGGCAGTTTCTCTGGGGCAATGGAAGTTTGGTATCCCAATTGTGATGATGGTTGCACAAATCTACACAATGAGATCAAATTTTATACATTTTAAAAAGTGCATATAAGAACTGGTGAAATACAAATAAGGTCTGTAGTTTAGCTAATACTTGGCATCAGTGCCCTGGTTTTGATAATTATACAGTGTTTTATAAGTTATTATCATTTGGGAGAAGCTGGATGCAGGGTATATGGGAACTTTATTTTCTACTTTTGCAACTTCTATGTCAGTCTAAAATTATTTCAAAAATGAATTTTAATTGTTAAAAAATAATACCTAAACAGAATATATAGAAATTTCTTGTATATCCTTGAAAATTTTTTTAGTTCTAAATTACATAAAAATTAACCAAAAGGATGTTGGGTCATTTAGAGAATCTTCAGAGAACCAGGTTCTGGGGCCATGCAGCCAGGTATAAAGCCCAAATAATGCCATGGAACTGGCCCAAGTCCTGCCTGCTGCTGTCACTATACACAACACTGCAGCTTCCAACACTGTCGCCTCCCACTCCCACTGCCACAGGCACCACTGCCATGGCTGCCTCCACAGATTCCCAGAAAAGCTCTGAGATGTAGTTCCTAAATCTTCACAGAAGTATCTTCACAGAAGTATCTTCTACTATTACATCTGATGGACAGTGTCTAGGGTGTGTGACATAGCCCTAGCTGCAAAGGATGATGGGAATGTGATTATCGAGCACTTTCAACTTTCATAGTGAAAAGTATGAAAATAAGAGGCTCCCAAGAATGACAAATATCTACTGCAAATAATAAATAGGAGCATGGCCTTTCTCAGACCAGTCTTCTACTAAGGCCAACTGAGCCAAATTCTTAGCCGCCTGAGAAGGTGGTCCTGGAGTTCACGGTAACCACTGATGCCAGTAGCCTTGGATAGAGCGGCAGGCAAGGCTGTCTCAATAGGGGTGGCTCAGGGTTGGATGTAAAATAAAGATCATTTCTGTCCCAAATATATTTGAGAAGGCAGTTGATTCTTAAGGAGCACAAAGCTAACACTTAGGTTGTTTGTGTATTGTGAATATGTACCAGATATGTTGAATAGGCAAGTTATTGTCTCACCCTTAAGTAAATAGAACCAGAATTTTCAGATCTCTAGCACATAAAATCAGACTTAGTTCAACTTTTTTTTTTTTTTTTTGCTGCTTGCATAAGTGGTAACAGGTAGTCTCAGAAAACAGTAAGAGATGAGATGGCCAGAAATTAAAATGTGAGGAAGAAAGAGAAGAATAACTTAAGACACAATGGGGTAATAAATTATATTGGTAAGGGTAGAATTGAGGTAAAATCATTAAAGGAATATTGTTTGATTTGCAAATACAAATGAACCATATGAAAATTATTCAGGCTTAATAGCATAGAAATGCAAATACAGAAGTTAAATCCCACTGAGTTTCATTAAAATCATGCACACTTTCAGTCAACCATCAATCCCTAATACAAATATGACCTCAGTGCAAATTCTCCAATGCTGGAGTATTATCATTGATAATGAATATATTGTCACTGATCTTTCAAAAATAAACAACTTGAAGTGTTACTAATCCTAATTATTTTTTGCCAATAAGTGAACTTCATCAAAATGGAGACAAAACATTGCTGCCATACACTGTCAAAGAATTAATAGTATGACAACATTTGTTTCCTCCTTCTGAGACTAAAGATAGTACTTCATTGGGAAACTAAGGGGAATTTTGATATTCAGGGAAAATGTGTTTCTATCCTGAGAACATAAGTAAATAATACACAAGTCAACTTTCAAATTCATTCAATGTTATCATGATATCTAAATATATTTTATCTTTTGTTTACAAATTTCCCAAGAATATTTGCCATAGGCATTTACTCTTTTAAATTCTATTAAAATGAAGTTCTGTTTACCAGTGGACCCCAAAGAGAAATCAACCATGCATTAAACTATAGAACAACCAGGCAATTTTAGAAGGACTTGCAAGATACTTTAATGACTTGTTATTTAATGTCCTACATGAGGATATTTCATCACCTCCTAAAAAGTATATCCAAAATCACACAACCTTGTCATTATTTAATTGAACTCTTTCAGGGGAAAATGTTTGCCAGTTGTCACAAATATCAAGTTTCTGTGCAGCCTGAGTACAAAACCAGGTTTTAATGAGAAGCTTGAAGTCTTACTGAGGGAAAGTTCATGGCTAAATAGAGGACAGGTGGACTGACAGAGAAAGAAGTTGGAATGGGAGTTTGTGATAAACCACACTCTGCAAGGCATTCTGGCATCTCCCAACTAACCAGAGTGTTGGGTGATGGAATTAAACAACTAATTCAGTGAGTAAGCTGCTTTCACTGGAGGGGAACCAGGTACCTAAAACTCCAAATCTTCAAGCCCAGAAGCAAAAACTCACTTGACCCTAATGCAGGAGGTGAAAGAACATGGTAACAAGATGCTCTAAAAATATCTCTAGATCCCAAGCCCAAGAGTTTCTCAGGTGTTCATACAGATATAGCTAGAAATATTCAGTCAGCAGTTTGGGGTTCTGGGGAGCAAGTTCCATTCTCAGACAGAGGTAAAGAACTTACATTAGGTTTAAGATTCAGATCCGGTCCCAATGATGAACTGTATTGGAAACCAACATAATAATTTGGTCTGAATACCAAAATTCAGTAAGGAAAGCAGAAGTGAGTGAGGAAAAGAGATGAATCGCGGGTGGGTACACAGAGGCTTGCCCAAAGTATGTCAGGTATAACAGTCTAGGTTTTAATATGCCATTATGACTGATTTTCATTGCTAGTAAAAAAGAGAAAAAAAATTGGGATTTGGTAGTATTGTTCTAGTAATTCATATTAATTGTACATGCATTTACAAATACAGGGGTGGGCAAAGGTAGGTTTACAGTTGTTTGTATGGAAAAAGGCATGCAGGATATATATATATATATATATATATATATATATATATATATATATATATTATGCAAATTGTCCCCACAGGAGTTCGACCGGGAGACCAGGAGTTCAATTGCTCGCTATGACGTGCACTGACCACCAGGGGGCAGTTAGGAACTAAGGAAGGCCCCGGCAGCTGGCAGCCCCGGCCAGCAGCTGGCAGCTGGGGAAGGAAGGCCCTGGCCGGCAGCCAGAAGGCCCTGATCTGCCCTGATCGCCAGCCAGGTCTGGGGACCCTACCCGTGCACAAATTTTGTGCACCGGGCCTCTAGTAATTTTTATAATAGCTTTATGAACTCAAAAAAGGTCACAATTCATCTGTAAACCTACTTTTGCCCACTCCTGTATAGAACAACTTAAAAATGGAAATAAATATTCCACAATTCTGCAATACAAAGATAAGACAAACACCATTAATCTTTGGTATATTTTCTTTTAGTATACTTAATATCTTATACACAGATATATACATATACCATTATTGAAAAAATAGGGAAATCTAAAATATATTCTATCAAATGAATCACATTATTGTGATTTCTTTTTTAGCTGTCTCCCCTGCCAGAAAGGCAAGGACAATATGTTGTTTACCACCATATTCCTACTACCTACTACAATATCGCCCACAGGAAGATAGGCCTTATTTGATAATGCATACGTCTATGGTTTTTTGTAAATGTTGCCAAATTATACCAATTTGTAAACCCACAAGCAATTATGAGAGGTTCATTTCCCTTCATTCTTCACAAAACTGCATCTTATCACTTTTTAAGAATCTGTGCCATTATGACAGAATTAATTTCTTGCATTTTCTATATTTGCATTTCTAAGCTATTAAGCTTGAATAATTTTCATATGGGTCATTTGTATTTGCTAAACAAACACTACCCCTTCAATGATTTTGCCTCAATTCTGCCTTCACTAATATTATTTATTGCCGCTTAAAAAACTGAGTTAATAGGTGTTTTTTCTTTTGTCTCTTTGTCAGCCTCCCTCAAGAATGATGACACTTTAGACAGTACCACCTCTTTTTTGTTTTTCATTTCAGTTCAATGCTCATGCCTATTATACATTTAACCTGTGTACTGAGCAGGTGAATCCTTCTTTGAGTAAATAATATCAGAATGAATAATAACAGAGCTTAAAGAAGCATTCTGGGTAGGAAAATCATTGTTCTGGTGACAGACAGCTATGGATTCAAATCCTGACTTCTCTATTTATTCACTGAGTGACTTTAAAAGACAACTCCTGTAAGTTTCAAGTTCTTCATTTACGAGAAATAATGCCAATTTGTCTTGCATGGTTGCTACAAAGCTCAAATGATATAAAACATGTAAAAGCACTATATAAATGCAAGTTATTGTTACTCTTGCAACTACTTTCTTTGAGGATAAATATTACATCCATCACCTGTTTTGAGGCAAATTGGCAAAGACAGCTTCCTTGTCAAGGTTAAAAATAAAACACGAGAGAGACGTGGTGCTGCTCAGGAGCGCTTACATGGCTATGAAGTTTGCACTTTCCATGAAGCTAATAAAACTAAATAAGAATTTATTCCACTGACACCTTAATGTCATTCTTAGTTGTAATCCAATTTGCTGTACTTGTCTTCCTAAAGAAGGAAATTTGTACTGCAAAGAGAAGCACACTCAACTTCCTCTCAGGGGTTATTTGAGCATGGCTAACATGAAAAGGAAGCTTAGAGCTGAGGAAAGTACTAGAAAGGAATCCTAAATGAGCTAAAACAATTGCAAGCCCAGCTTTCCTGCTTAAAATTTCAGAGAGAGAGAGAGAGAGAGAGAGAGAGAGAGAGAGAGAGAGAGAGAAACTTAAAAATAAATGTCTCTTGTATCCGGTCTTCCTCTACAGACTTTACACCATTCAGACAAGTGTTGCTAACAATGATTCTTACCGTGGCTTCCTGACCATGAAGGAAAGTCTCTATCTCAAACAGGAGTAGAGAGCTCCTCAAAATGTTAAAAAGCAGGCTGTGTTTACTTCATATTCACTTTAAAATAGTTAAGTATATGTCTTACAATATTTTTAGAGAGAATAAAAGAGTATTCTGAAATCAATCTGTGGTACGCATTCCTCCTTATTCAAGATGGGAGAAGGCACTGCAAAAAAAAAAAAAAGTCCAGACCACCATCAGGAGGAAACATCTAGCTTAGACTCTTTAAATCAGCCACTTTAAATGTTTCAAAAAGCACAATGAAGATTTTATATTTATACTAGTGGCCAAGTGCACAAAATTCATGCACATTAAAAGGGAATTAATTAGAGGAAATATTTTAATATTGCTATTTGCCCTTTCCCTATAATAGAAGTGTCAAAGATGCAAGAAAATTAGTAAAATGTATATGAAAATCTCCCTCCTTTCAGAGTCTGGGGCACACCGCGGGACCCAGAGTCAAGTCCCCGACCACCCGCGCATGCCTCGAAATCACATGAGACCCAGACCCAGCCAGTCTCACCCCCATCAAGCCCCATAGGATGGGGGGCACAGCCTCAGGTCTCCCGGCCCCAGTGTGAGGGCATGAGGGCGCAAGGACGCCAGGGCGCGAGGATGTGAGGGCGCAAGGGCATGATGACCATTTGCATATTAGCTCTTTATTATATAGATGTCATTAGGTTGCCCCCAACGATGTTAGCAGGAACTTTATATCTGCTTAGTATTAGTGACCCCACTTTCATCAGAGGCTGTTTGGGAGGCATAGTTACTATAAAAATGAATAGTCACTGTTTAATAAACAGACATTAAAATGGGTGAATTAATGACTCAAAATTAGTTTTTATTGGCTAAAGAATTGGGGAAAACAATCGACCATTGACCTAATTTTATAGGTGAGGAAAATCAAAATTGCACAGTGAGTTAGTAGCCAGCCTGGGATGGAGACTTGGAGCACCTGGCTCCTAGTCTAATGTTTTTCCCGCCAACCAAAAATTAGTGTTTGCATGGAATTGTAAAATGGGCTCTCTAAACAATAATAGTAAATAGAAAAAATCCTCAGTCTTTATTTATATTTTCAACGGACAGCTATCGGGCCCCTATTCTGTGCGTGCTATGGTCATGCTTGCCTTTGTTGGAGGATACAAAGGTGAGTGAGACAAATTCCCTGACCTCAAAGAATCTGAAGCCCAAGGGAGATAATGCATTCCTATAAATAAGGAATGTAAAGAATAAAATGGAAGGTGCTGTCAAAGAGATAAAGATGATGAACTACAGGGGTTAACAAAGTATGAGACGTGCACTGTTTTGGTTTTAGGCCAAAAAATATCTTAGCATATTAAAAGGCATGTCCTATAGAAGTGCCCAGCTATACTCAACATTGGTCACTTTCCCCCCATGAATGCAAACTCTTCTCCTTTAATCCTTTTCCTTCAATTTTTAATATAAAGATCTTGCATATCCTTAAATTAAGACTCAGATCAAATATCAGTTTCTCTGTGTGTATGTCCTAATCATCTGTCACAAACCACCTCTAGAAACTGCTAGAAAATTGAGAATCCCCCACTACACTCATAACATTTTATTACATAAAGCCTGATGCCAGCAGACAGAAGGCCCCGATCGGCCCTGATCGCCAGCCAGGCCTAGGGACCCTACCCATGCACGAATTTTGTTCACTGGGCCTCTAGTCCTATCTAATAAAGAGGAAATATGCAAATTGACCATTACGCATCACAAAGATGGTTGCGCCCATAGCCACAAGATGGCAGTGCCTGGTCCCCTCAGCCCCACCGGAGTCCCCCAGTCCTGGGGGGCAGCAGGCCTGGGGCGGGTCCGGCCGCACCGCTTGCCTGCTGCCGAGTCCCCCAGTCCTTTCAGCCCCGCTGTGGGGGCAACAGACACGTGGTGCGGCTTGACCCACCCTCAGGCAGGTCCAGCCGCTCCATGCACCTTCCGCCAGAGTCCCCCAGTCTTTTCAGCCCCTCCATGAGGCTAGATGCTATGTCTGTCTGCGTGGGCGCAGCCACATGCAAGTGGGCGGGGACTTGACTCTGGGTCTCCCGGGCAGGCGGACTTGATGCTGTGTCCCCGTGGGTACCGGCCCAGATTCTGACAGCAGGGATGAGGGAGTCCCATCCCCCACAGAATCAGCCAGAATCAGCAGTTGGTCAGACAGCTCTCAGTGGCCTGACAGCCAGGACTCTCATTCACCTATATCTCAGACCCTGACAGCAGGGAGGTGGGAATATGCCTAAAGGGCAACTATTGATACAATGTAGCTCTGCAGCCAAAAGAAGCGGGCATCATTGACAGAAAATGTCTGAATACCAACATGCCTCTGAAGCTGAAAGAAGGCAGTGTCGGTTACAGAATATATCTGAAAAGCTACTATTGGCAAAACGTAGTTCTGAAGCTGAAAGAAGCCGGCATCATTGACAGAAAATGTCTAAAGACCAACGTGCCTCTGAAGTTGAAAGAAGGTGGTGGTGATGACAGAATATGTCTAAAGAACAGTCATCAACAAGTACTACTAATACTGGTAGGAACTGCCTTCTCAGAGAAAATGGAGTACATGAGGATGCAATTCTCGAACATAGTTGTGGTGGAATGACTGTTAGATGTCAATTTTGCCTATCACTAAATTTCTCTGATGAAAAACTATCTAATGGAGAATTTACTCGATGTTGTAGCAAAGGTAAAGTCTGTCCAAATGATATACATTTTCCAGATTACCCAGCATATTTAAAAAGATTAATGACAAATGAAGATTCTCACAGTAAAAATTTCATGGAAAATATTCGTTTCATAAATAGTTCTTTTGCTTTTGCTTCCATGGGTGCAAATATTGCATCGCCATCAGGATATGGGCCATACTGTTTTAGAATACATGGACAAGTTTTTCACCGTACTGGGACTTTACATCCTTCGGATGGTGTTTCTTGGAAGTTTGCCCAACTCTATATTTTATATATGGCCGAAGCGACAAGTAAAAGATTAGCAAAACCAGAAAACCAGGGCTGCTCAGAAAGACTAATGATCAACATCAACAACCTCGTGCATGAAATAAATGAATTAACAAAATCGTACAAGATGCTACATGAGGTAGAAAAGGAAGCCCAATCTGAAGCAGCAGCAAGAGGTATTGCTCCCATGGAAGTAACAATGGCGATTAAATACGATCGTAATAGTGACCCTGGTAGATATAATTCTCTCCGTGTAACCAAGGTTATTGTCATATTCAGAAATGAAGATGGAGAGCCTCCTTTTGAAAGGGACTTGCTCATTCATTGTAAACCAGATCCCAATAATCCGAATGCCACTAAAATGAAACAAATCAGTATCCTGTTTCCTACATTAGATGCAATGACATGTCCTATTCTTTTTCCACATGGTGAAAAAGACTGGGGAACAGATACTGCATTAAGACTCAGAGACAACAGTGTAATCGACAATAATACTAGACAAAATGTAAGGACACGAGTCACACAAATGCAGTATTATGGATTTCATCTCTCTGTGCGGGACACATTCAATCCTATTTTAAATGCAGGAAAATTAACTCGACAGTTTATTGTGGATTCATATTCAAAAATGGAGGCCAATCAGATAAATTTCATTAAAGCAAACCAATCTAAGTTAAGAGTTGAAAAACATAGTGGTTTGATGGATTATCTCAAATCTAGATCTGAAAATGACAATGTGCCGACTGGTAAAATGATAATACTTCCAACATCTTTTGAGGCTAGTCCCAGAAATATGCAGCAGCGATATCAGGATGCTATGGCAATTGTAACGAAGTATGGCAAGTCCGATTTATTCATAACCATGACATGCAACCCCAAATGGGCAGATATTACAAACAATTTACAATGCTGGCAAAAAGTTGAAAACAGACCTGACTTGGTAGCCAGAGTTTTTAATATTAAGCTGAATGCTCTTATAAATGATATATGTAAATTCCATTTATTTGGCAAAGTAATAGCTAAAATTCATGTCATTGAATTTCAGAAATGCAGACTGCCTCACGCTCACATATTATTGATGTTAGATAGTGAATCCAAATTACGAACAGAAGATGACATTGACCGTATGTATAGTTAAGGCAGAAATTCCAGATGAGGACCAGTGTCCTCGACTTTTTCAAATTGTAAAATCAAACATGGTACATCGACCATGTGGAGTACAAAATCCAAGGAGTCCATGTATGGAAAATGGAAAATGTTCAAAGGGATATCCAAAAGAATTTCAAAATGCGACCACTGGAAATATTGATGGATATCCCAAATACAAATGAAGATCTGGTAGTAGCATTTCTATTGGAAATAAAGTTGTCGATAACACTTGGATTGTCCCTTATAACCCGTATTTGTGAACTGTCATATAAACTTTGAAGTCTGTGCATCGATTAAAAGTGTCAAATATTTATTTAAATACATCTATAAAAGGCGCGATTGTGCAAATATTCAAGTTTCTGAAAATATTATCAATCATGACGAAGTATAGGACTTCATTGACTCCAGGTATGTTTGGAGACTTTTCATTGCGAATGCATGACCAATCTCATGCAATCACAAGATTAGCTATTCATTTGCCAAATGATCAGAATTTGTATTTTCATAACCATGATTTTGCTGAAGTTTTAGATAGGGCTAAAAGGCATAACTTGACTTTGATGGCTTGGTTCTTATTGAATAGAGAAGATTCCAACGCACATAATTATTATTATTGGGAGATTCCACAGCATTATGTGTTTAATAATTCTTTGTGGACAAAACGCCGAAAGGGTGGGAATAAAGTATGAGGTAGACTGTTCACTATGAGCTTTAGAGAACCAGAGTGATATTACCTTAGACTTTTGCTTCTGTGTGTAAAAGGTGCGATAAGTTTTGATGATCTGCGAACTGTAGGAGGTATAACTTATGATACATTTCGTGAAGCTGCTAAACACTGAGGATTATTACTTGACGACACTATCTGGAAAGATACGATTGACGATGCAATCATCCTTAATATGCCCTAACAACTACGGCAACTTTTTGCATACATATGTGTGTTTGGATGTCTTTCTGCTACAGACAAATTATGGGAAGAGAATAAATCTCATTTTATTGAAGATTTATGTTGGAAATTATGCCGAAGAGAAGGTGCCTGTGTAAACTGTGAAATGCACGCATGCCCTTAACGAAATTCAAGAGGACATTGCATGGAATGAAATGTTCATATTTCAAACTTCCAGACTATCCTTTATTAATGAATGCAAATACATGTGATGAATTGTATAAGCAACAACAGGCAGAGGTTTTGATAAATTCTCTGAATAATGAACAGTTGGCAGCCTTTCAGACTATAACTTCAGCCATTGAAGATCAGAATGTACACCCCAAATGCTTTTTCTTGGATGGTCCAGGTGGTAGTGGGAAAACATATCTATATAAAGTTTTAATACATTATATTAGAGGTTGTAGTGGTACTGTTTTACCCACAGTGTCTACAGGAATTGCTGCAAATTTACTTCTCGGTGGAAGAACCTTTCATTCCCAATATAAATTACCAATTCCATTAAATGAAACTTTTAGACTTAATATAAAGAATGAAGTTGCTAAAACCATTAAAAAGGCCCAACTTCTTATTATTGATGAATGCACCATGGCATCCAGTCATGCTATAAACACCATAGACAGATTACTAAGAGAAATTATGAATTTGAATGTTGCATTTGGTGAAAAAGTTCTCCTTCTCAGAGGGGGTTTTTGACAATGTCTCAGTATTGTGCCGCATGCTATGCGATCAGCCATAGTACAAACGACTTTAAAGTACTGTAATGTTTGGGGATGTTTCATAAAGTTGTCTCTCAAAACAAATATGAGATCAGAGGATTATGCTTATAGTGAATGGTTAGTAAAACTTAGAAATGGCAAACTTGATAGCAGTTTTCATTTAGGAATGGATATTATTGAAATCCCTCATGAAATGATTTGTAACAGATCTATTATTGAAGCTACCTTTGGAAATAGTATATCTATAGATAATATTAAAAATATATCTAAACGTGCGATTCTTTGTCCAAAAAATAAGCACATTCAAAAATTAAATGAAGAAATTTTGGATATACTCGATGGAGATTTTCACACATATTTGAGTGATGATTCCATTGACTCAACAGATGATGCTGAAAAGGAAAATTTTCCCATCGAATTTCTTAATAGTATTACTCCTTTGGGAATGCCATGTCATAAGTTAAAATTAAAAGTGGGTGCAATCATCATGCTATTGAGAAATCTTAATAGTAAATGGGGTCTTTGTAATGGTACTAGATTTATTATCAAAAGATTACAACCTAACATAATCGAAGCTGAAGTATTAACAGGATCTGCAGAGGGAGAGGTTGTTCTGATTCCAAGAATTGATTTGTCCCCATCTGATACTGGCCTCCCATTTAAATTAATTCAACGACAGTTTCCCGTGATGCCAGCATTTGCGATGACTATTAATAAATCACAAGGACAAACTCTAGACAGAGTAGAAATATTCCTACCTGAACCCGTTTTCACACATGGTCAGTTATATGTTGCTTTCTCTCGAGTTCAAAGAGCATGTGACATTAAAGTTAAAGTTGTAAATACTTCATCACAAGGGAAATTAGTCAAGCACTCTGAAAGTGTTTTCACTCTTAATGTGGTATACAGGAAGATATCCGAATAAGTTTAATCACTTTATCAGTCATTGTTTGCACCAATGTTGTTTTTATATCATGTTTTTGTTGTTTTTATATCATGTCTTTGTTGTTGTTATATCATTTTGTTGTTATTTATTTATTAATAAATTCATATATTATTTTCATATACATTTTACTAATTTCCTTTCATCTCTCACACTTCTATTATAGAGAAAGGGCAAATAGCAATATTAAAATATTTCCTCTAATTAATTCCCTTTTAATGTGCACAAATTTCATGCACCAGGCCACTAGTTATTACATAAAGCCTGATGCTATAGTTATGCATATATAAGTACTTTGGTCCTGCCTACCTTTCCAACTTCATATCTTAGAATCCTACCAAATTCTCTTTATGTTCAGCCCCAAATTAATAAATAACTTGAGATACATCCTATTTTCTTGCCTTTGTCCCTACTGTTCTTTCTTTCTGGAATGTTTTTTTGCCTCTTTGTTTTCTCAGCATTATTTTCTCCACCAAACCCTTCTTAAGACCCTACTCAATTCCCCAATCCCCTTATCCTGTCAGTTGGGGTCTGACAGGAGGCAGAGCTGTCTGGAAGGTTACATAAGGGCTAGAGGCCCTGAGACAGATTTTCTCTTACCCTTGTCACCATGAGTGAAGTAGAAGACAGGAGGTCATGTCCCACAGGTAAAGTTAGAAGTAAAAAAAAAAAAAAAAAAAGTGGTAAGCTGGGTGATCATTGCAAAGGAGCATGGAGAGAGAGGAGCTAAGAAACCATGCTGAAGTGAATGGTATCATAACCTGTAAACCCAAGAGAAAGAATAGCAGAGTGAGCAAATGGTAAGTAGTGTGAGGTAAGAGCTTGAAGAGCCCCTGGAAATAGCTCTCCAGTTTTCACTGTAAACAGTGTGTTTGAGTTGGAGAACTAAATAGTGTATGTTGTTTTTATGTCCTTCCTCCAGGAACTACATTAGGATAACAATTGTATAGCAACCTTCAGGATTCTGGAGTTTCCCCAGAGATTCTTGGACTACAACATTCTTCTCAGTATTGGCTAACTTCTGTGGCATGAGCGATACAAGCAGGTATAGGGAACTAGCTGAAAAGATGCGATTGCTGCTGTGAACAGGAGAGGTGGGGCTTCCCTTGGGGGTGTTTACGCAGTAAATGGGAATAGGCAAAATTTGTGGCGTTAAAGTAGGTGAGCAGTGGGGTTTGGGTGACAAACAGAGGTTCTTCACAAAAATGGGTTTAAGCTATTGAATTAGAAATATCAGATGTTTATGATGTTGACCTAAGATGTAGAGGGGTTTGGCGGAATCTGTCTCCAAATAAACAACTTGAATCACCTGGCATTGCTCTCACATGATTAACTAGGGAGAATTCTGCCCTATTAAGTAATATGAGGAAGGTTCAAAATGTTGACGACTCTGAGGAACAACCACTGTTTTTCACCAAAAGACATTTTCATTTCAAACCAGAACTCAACTAAAAATAGTGCATCTAAAAGACACAGTCCTCCAGCTCTACCTATGTCTCATGCTAATTGCTCCACCCATTTTCCCAATATCCTGTGATTTCCAAGTTAATCTATTACCAGGCGGTTGCTCTGCACTATTTTTATAAACCTGACTGATTGGGTGCAGACATGCAAAACCTCCAATAATTCCCTCTAAAACAAAACTAGGTGCCACTAATGGAGACCAGGGGGCTGGGTTGTCTATGAAGGTAAAAGATCACTTGGATGAGCAGTCAGTCAAAGCTACAGGTTTGAGAGATTTTGACCTGGCACTCATGTCTATTGCCTGTGCCTTGTGTTGACATACTAGAATGAGATTTCTATGGAATTGCTTGTATACCTACATTGAAAGCCATGAATGGGTGGGAATCTAAGGGACTATCTACAAAATTTGTCTAATTTTCCAGAGAAAGGACAGATTTGGGGTGGAAGAACGGGTGGTTCTCATAAAGGGCATGACCAAACATAGAGACAGGGCATCCCTCATCCAAATGATTTCTATCATGGCTACATATTAGAATCACCTAGGGAACTTGGAAGAATTCCAGTATTTAAACTGCAACTCAGAACAATCAGAATAGAATCTCTACAGAGACCCAAGCATCAATATATTTTCAAACTCTCTAGGTAATTCTACTGTGCAACCAAGGTTGAAGACCACTGCTTTATCCATTTAGTGTGTAAAGCTGTGGAGCAGGGCACTCTGCCAAGAAGGGGACATGAAGGTCAAAGCTAGAAAGCTAAGCCTATGTTTGGTGTCCAATTCAAGGTACTTCTTCCAGAGTGGATGCCAAGTGCATCTGGAAAAGAGTAAGCCCAGTATGAGGTACAGTAGAGTGGACAAAGGCAATCTGGCCTGGAGAATTTCCAAAAATGGAGTGTGTTGACATTGTGCCATCCTTGTGCACAGCTGTCACAAGAGCAAGGGCGGGTATGCCAGCAGAGAAACCACCAATTAGCCCCTCCTTCCTCTGACTTCCCAATACATCTCGTGTTTGCTCATTTATCCTGAGATCCATCACATTATATTAGAATTGTTTACATGTCTGGCTTTTCTACTAGACCAAAAGTTTATTTCTTAATATATTTGCTTACCTGCAATATTTCCCAGTTTAATAAATGTTTGTTGAATAAATAAACTTTATTTTTGTGTATATTATTCACAGAGTTTTTGCATGCAATATTAGGAACTCTCTCCTGTGCCAATTACAAAATAAGAAATTTGAAACTCATTGATCAAGGGCACAAAGGAAATGACATAAGCATTTCTTATGGAGAGATCTAGAAAATTAAGTAAAACCCTCTCCTTTAAATAGCTCAGCTCATATAAGGCAAACCCATGGCCTATATGCTTTGATGCTATGCAAATCCAAAAGTTAAAGACCAGGGAGGAAGGTATTTTACGGTAATTCCAATCTATGGTTTATAATTAATTTATATGGAAAAGTTGCATTATTTAAAATGCCTTTTAAAATTATCTGCTTAAAGAAGTTAGTTATATAGTGTAAATGAGAGTGAACAGAGAAATTATTCTACGTTCAAATGCCTCAGCCATTTTCAAGTTGTATTGGTTTTCTGTCAAATAAAACTAATGTGTACTCATAAAAATAAATGACCTGCTTACTTGGTTACTGTTGTTAAATTCAACTGCTTTAATAAAAGAGTTTGTGTGTGTAGAATAAAACTCTATTTCATCAGCTAAAATTCAGTCTGCTCATTCATTCACTCAGCATTTGTTGAGAATTCACCATAAGCCATGTCCTTACACCCACCATACATATATTCAAGTGAGTAGTTACTACATTTTGCCATACGGTTTGTTAGATAAGATTCAATAGAAGATTGGCAAACTAGACTTTTGTGGGACCTAATTCAATAATTAGTTCATTCAATCATTCATTCAACAAATATGTTCTGAGAAACCCCATGGGCCATGCATTATCTTACATAATATGGTTAATGCTGTGGATATGATAGGCCTGACCCCTGCTTGAATGGCATTTACATCTTAGTGAGGGGAGGAGACAGAAATGATGTAAACAAAAAAAAAATCAATAAATGCAAACTGTGACAAGTGCAATGAAGGAAACAGACAGGTGTCCATGAAGTAATAAGAGGGACATCTACTTTAGAGTGAGTGGTCAGGAAAATTTGCTCTGCAGAAGTACCACTTACACTGAGACCTGAAAATAAAATGAAGCATGTAGGGGAGATGTTGATAGGGCAAGAAGGATCACTTCTGGGGGTTTAAACATGACCAGTCAACTCATCCCTAAGGATGAGCAGAAAAAGAGATCTTGAGACTTATCTTGACTAGGAATCAATATAAAAATCAGGAATCCAGGCCAGTTCAGGACTGGTTGTCAGATAAAAATCAAGCCATATAAACTCTAAGGCAGGATGGGAAGCCAACTCCAGTTACAGATTCAGTGAGCGTTTACTTGACCAGACACTTAAAGCAATGACAAGTCTTTGGTCTTCCTCCAAAGACACCATCCCAGGATAGCCCTCCTTGATCTAAAGAGACCAAATCTATTAACAATTTAATAACCCCTATCCAAAGTCCTGTCCTCATCCACCCAGAGACCCTCAGAACCCAAGCTGGTCAGGAGTGTTACCTCCCCTCTGCAGATATGGAGCTCAGCTGGGGAATTTAAGTTCCTGGCACTCTGGGAAAAGCTGGTCTTTCAGTTCCATGGACTCCCTCATTGATCTTTCCTTGGAGCCCACCATTAACTGTCACCTTTGGCCCTCTAGCATCTTGGGCACAGGTTCTGACAACAGGACAGATAATACAGTCTTGTCAAACCAAAGGAAGCAAAAGTGAGTGCTGAAATTGCAAACACTAAAGCAACACAAATATGACAAGCCCACAGAATGGCATATCAAATACCTGCATATTTCAATAAAGGTTATTTTAAAGCATTTGGTACTAACAAATGGGTGACATTGGATGTATTTGTGTTAGGAGAAGGAGAAACTTAATGTATTTAAATACACAACTTTTGGCTTAACTAAGCACCAGAGCGCATTTTCTCGTGCTATATTTAGGCAGTGGGTTTCCATATTTAAGGAACTATGAATTATTGAAAAGCACTTTGCAAAAAGTTGGCAGCAATCCCTGAGCCACAGTCTGAATCAGATTTTTAAACTTCTAATATTTCTTCGGTGTGACCCTCTTTGAAAGGAATGCTCAGGGGAGATCAGAACAGTAAGTGGAGTGAGGATTCTGTAATTAAATAACCAAACCAAGTGAAATGGCAAAATTCAGAAGAAGGAATTTCAGACTAGAAGAGAGAAGACCTGCATTATTCTGATGTCAGCTTTACCACTTCAAAGCCATGAGGTCTTGGATAGCATTAAATCCCTGTGAACCTCATTTTTCTTATGAAGTGGAGAAATCAATGTGTACTATGCTCTTTTTGTCAGAATAATTATAAGAAATGAATGCGACTGTGTGTGTCTTTGTGTGTACACAGAAACTGTGAAGCATCAAATATGTAAAAAGTAATAATAATGGGGATACTAAGAGAACACTGATGACATATTTTCTTCACTTTAACATCCTACTTCCTCTCCAGGTGATTTTCAGATGAATCCTCTGTACATGACATGTGCCTAAAACTAATTATTTCTCTTGTAAACCATTTGCTGAATTCAAAAAAAAAATTGCTTTTCTGGAAATCTTCCTTCATAGTTCCTTTCTTAATCTGAATAAATCCATTTTAGTTCTAGATTGTGACTTGAAACGTTTTCTGCTGCACCGAAGAACCTCCAACTTTTTGGCCAAGCAACTTCTGTCCCTGTAGGTGTCCCCCTAGGTGTCTGAACAACTTCTAGGAAGCGGGTAGTCCTTCCCAACATAACAACTTCCTCCTGGTTTTACCACCAAGCAAGTCTTCCACTTGTCTCTTGTCCTCTATTTCCTAAATTGGACGTTAGATTTAAGCCACTCTGCCTCTCAGCCATTAGGGTGGGCAGGGGAAGGTTCATACGAAGCTCCCTGGAGGGCTGCCTGCAAGTCTCCTTCACCAGATAAGAGATGTGCTTTACAGCATTTCATTCTTTGCAAATGTCCTCTCCTTCAAAAACCTTCCTTCACCATTCTGGATTCCCAAACTAAGTGAAGGGGATTTGGTTGTTGAAGAACTGGTACTCAAAACTTCTTTGGTTAAATTCTGCACATGTGTAATTGTCTTCCCTTCTCTTTTGTACCCAACTTTATCATGTTGGTGTCTCATGCCAATATCTTATCACAGGGGGAAAGGACCATCCCAGATTGACCCCTATTGGATAAGGGTATAACATGATGAGCACTATGACATTCACATGTATACTCTTGTTCCATATTCATCTTTTTTTTTTTCCTAAATGAGCACACAGATTGTGCTACTGAGCTCTCAGTGTGAGCCTGGCATTAAAGATCAGGAACTGTGACTGTCCCAAGATCAGTCACATTCTCATATCCATCACAGAAGCAACTGTGTCTTTATGTCTGGCTGTCATGTCCTAAATATAAATATAAAACTATCTGATCAATTTGAAAGATGTTAAATAGGACTCAATTTTAAGACCAGAATTTTAAAGAAAATGGGTTTTCTTCCTTTATAAAATTCCCTTTTCCCTCTCCCTTCAAGTCTCTTCACTTACGCATTTCATCAATGCCACTTCTAAAATCAGCCAAATCTGGTCCACAAATAAAGTAATTCATCTAATCAACCCTCCAGATCTTCCTTCCAAATTACAGGAAATACAAGGGACTGAAGAACATGTTAAAGGAACCAACATAGATGCAATCAATAAAATCCAAGTGTGGAAAACTTTACAGGATAAAACACTGGGTTTCTTGAATAACAAAATAGCAAAGATAAAAAAGGGAGAGATTCAGTGAACTATTCAAGTGAAAGAGATTTTATGAGATATATCAACCAATTGCAAGATATGCCATTTATTTCCCAATTCAAAGAAAGAAACTGTAAAAACAGGTGAGAGAGTCAGAGAAATGTGAACATTATTTGATATTTGATAATAAGAAAATGTTAATATTTGAAGGGTAGTAATGTTTTCTGTGATTCTGGTTTTTCAAAGCATCATGTTCTTTAAAGATTAATGTTGGCCCTCAATGGTTTGGCTCAGTGGATAGAGCATTGGCCTGCGGACTGAAGGGTCCCAGGTTCGATTTCAGTCAAGGGCATGTACCTTGATTGTGGGCACATCCCCAGTGTGTGTGTATGGGGGTGCGGGGGGAGTGCAGGAGGCCGCTGATGGATGTTTCTCTCTCATCCATGTTTCTGACTCTCTATCCCTTTCCCTTCCTCTCTGTAAAAAAATCAATAAAATATATATTTTTTTTAAAAAAAAGATTAATGTTGATATGCCTGTGGGTGGATAATATTTGACATTTGCTTCATAATAATACAGTGGTAGGTTAGAATTGGTAGGGTTAGAGAGAAAACAGGATTGTCCCTGATTTGATAATTGTTGAAGTTGGATCATGGGACAAAAGAGTTTATTATACTATTCCTCATTTTTTATAGACATTTAATTTTTTCCAAAATAAAATATTTTTGAAAGACAGCTCCATAATTTGCTAACCAGATGATTAAATAACATTCAGCATTTCAACTGGCTGTGTTTATATAATGTAGACCTGGTCGTAATAAGGTATTTTATTTATTCTTTCCTTTATTTACCAAGAGCATAAAAACAAAAAGGCCCAGATGTGTAATGCTAATGAAAGCTCCGTACTATCTACATACCACAGTTACTTGCTTTGTGCTACACTACAAAGTGAGTGGAGAAAATGCATACCATTGTCCTTTGATTTGAGCAGGGAAGGTTCCTTTCTTCTCTGTAAGAGGGACTAAGAAAAATGCAGCATAATGATCCAACCTTGCTTTGAAGTGTGATGGCTTTGCTCTTGCTATTCAAGTGCCTGTGGGAAAGTGTGATGAGTCCTACATGCTATGGAGAGACAGACTACAGCTAGAATTTTTTGAATGCCATCTGAGCAACTAAAATAGAGCAGAGACTGGGAAGGGATATGAAGAGGATCCCAACAGTTTCTGTAGCATTTTAGGTCTTTGAAAAAGTCTGATAGGATGAAAATTTAGCATTGTTTGTTCTCATTGTCAGGTATATAGGTATTTGTGACATTTTTTCCCATTTTACTTTTATGTTTGAATATCTATACTAATAAAAGGGTAATATGCTAATTAGATCGGGTCAACCAGACATCTTCCGGACGTCCGACTTCCTTCCGGACAAAGTCACAGTGGCAGGGGCCAACGCAGAGGTGGTTAGGGGTGATCAGGCTGGTAGGGGAGCAGTTAGGGGATGACCAGGCTGGCAGGGGACCAGTTAGGGGACAACCAGGCCAGCAGGGGACCAGTTAGGGGCGATCAGGCCAGCAAGCAGAGGCGGTTAGGGGTGATCAGGCAGGCAGGCAGGTGAGCAGTTAGGAGCCAGGGGTCCTGGATTGCAAGAGCGATATCCGACTGCCAGTTTAGGCCAGATCCCTGCCCCAGTCGGGCCTAAACCGGCAGTCAGACATCTCCCAAGAGGTCCCAGATTTGAGAGGGTCAGGCTGGGTTGAGGGACCTCCCCACCCCTCTATGCTTGAATTGTGTGCACCGGGCCTCTAGTTTTAGTATAAAAATATATAAGGTTTTTCTGAATTCGCTTTTACATGTAACTTGAGAAAAAGAACAGTAAATAAAATCAGTATAATTTTGTACTTGGGAATCCGAGGACAAACTTTTACATGTATTGTGATTGACAACATCACAGAGATGCCTCTTTCTCTCACTCCTTTCATACCACCCACAGTTATCAGCTACACTGCCTGGGAGGAAAAAAAACCAAAGGTGTAATCAGATGAATAAGTATCATGTCTTAAAATGCAAACACTGTTAGAGAGTAATGATATAAACTGGCACTCAACTCTTTGTGTAATAAGATGTATTCTTTCTGTGGTCTACCTCATTCATTCCAAACATGGGGACTCTTGACTCTTAAAGGACCACAGAGTCATTTTCCATAAATCCATATGTTCACTAAAAATTGCATGTAGACTGAATAGTGTGTTTTTGTGCTACCATATTTGAACTATATATAGATAGTGTTGAAACAAATAAAATATGAATTTATTTAAAACCTAATGGAACCCAAAATGGTTGGTCATTATATATGTATTTTCTTAATCAATTAATTAATAAAAGTATGACACCCATCATGAAGATATCAAATCATCTGGGAGGACTGAAGTTCCTTTTGTTGGTCAAATAATATTCCATGATGTGAGGTGCTACAATTTAGTCAACTATTTCCTTATTAATAAGCTTTTTCTTTGGCTACTTAGCCAAAGGGCCTTTGGCTACTACAAGCATTCTGTGGCATATAACCTTACAAACAGGCACTTTTGTTTCTATGATATAGGGTCCCAGGAGAAAATTTTCTAAGTTGAAGTGCATTTTAGGTTTTAATAGATGTTGCTATGTTGCCTTCTAGAAAAGCTATAAAGCTTTTCAATTCCACAATGTGCAAGAGAAACTTTGTCCTTTATCCCCACCAGCAATAGGTCTTATAGCTCTTTTTAATGTTACCAATAAATGTAAAATATTTTATTTGAATTTCCCTTACTACTCATGAATATGAGCATCTTTTCATGTGTTTCTTTTTCTTTCTTTCTTTTTTTAATTTTTTTTAATTTATTTATTGATTAAGGTATCTCATATTTGTCCTCGTCCCCCCATTCCCATCCCACACCCCTCCCCACACATGCCCCCACCCCCATGTTGTCCTTAACCGCTGGTTAGGCTCATATGCTTGCACACAAGTCCTTTGGTTGATCTCCGCCTTTACCCCCCACCCTTCCCTACCCTCCCCCCGAGGCCCGACAGTCTGATCCATGCCTCCCTGTTTCTGGGTCTGTTCTTGTTCATCAGTCCAGTTGTTCATTATTTCCCCTAGATGAGTGAGATCATGTGCTATTAGAAATACACTTATAAGAACCGAAAATGAGACAAGCAATAATGGTTATGGTGACAGGCAAATGAATCAGTGTGTAGTGATTCTTGACCACTAGGTTTGTTTTTCTGTGAATGTTTT
Organism: Cnephaeus nilssonii; assembly: GCF_951640355.1. Lineage (NCBI taxonomy): Eukaryota > Metazoa > Chordata > Mammalia > Chiroptera > Vespertilionidae > Cnephaeus > Cnephaeus nilssonii. The sequence goes on from NC_137079.1 coordinate 19,547,592, forward strand.
TAAATTTTTAATTCAAATCCTTTGAGCTTTTTCTATTGTATTGTTTGTTTTTTTCTTGTCACTCTATAAGAAATCTATATATTACAGAAATTTCCCCATAATTGATATTGTCCACTACCATTTTTCAAGTCACTCTCTATCATACTCATCTTTTTTATTTTCTCCATAGCAATTACCACTATTATTTTGCTAGCTGTTTCTTCACTGCCTCCTTCAATAGAATAAACGTTCCACGAAAACAAACTTTTTCCTCTTCTCTACCTCCACCACCTATGACAATGCAGAACACATTATAGGCCTTCAACAATATTTGAATAAATAAATAAATAAATAAATAAATAAATAAATAGTGGGCGAGTTATAATTTATGTAGCATGTTTGAATCAAGATAATAGTGATAAATGTCATAATTCTGGCAACCATATATCCCTCATTTTCTAGAACCATTTTGTTTTTCTGTTCCCTTAATTATACTTGTACTTGTCAGACCATGTGTCTAGGGTTTGACTCATACATATATGTATAAAGTATGTGTAAATATAGATGAGAAAATAATAATATTTGAGGGATGATTAGGAATGGGAAAAACACCAATAGTGATAGGAGGAGTTTGCCATAAAACACAGAGGGAGGTGCCCTGGCCAGTGTAGCTCAGTTGGTTGGGTGTCATCCTGTGTACTGAAAGGTTGCCAGTTCAATTCCTGGTCAGGGCACATACCTGGGTTGCAGCTCAATCTCTGGTAGGTGGCGTGCAGGAGGCAGCTGACTGATGTTCTGCTCTCACATCAAAGTTTCTCTCTCTCTCCTTCTCCCTTCTTCCCCCTCCACAAAAAAAATCAATAAAAATATTTAAAAGAACAAAAACAAGAAGGAAGGCACAAAGGCAGATAAAACAGCTTGATCAAGGACACAGAAGTAAGAAATCAGAGGCATTTATGGGTAAGCAACCTGGTGTAATTTAATAATGTAATGTGAATTTGGAATAGAGAGAAGAGTGAAATGAATTGTGAATAGAAAGATAGGTGGTGATTAGGTTGTAGAAAACTTACATGTTAAACTAAGGCATTTATGCATTTTCCTCTAGAAAATGTGGAGTCATCAAAACTTTTTCCATAGCATAGTGACATAATCAAATTTATGATATAGGAAGAACACTCTGGTGGCAATGCCATGAATTAATTAGAAGGGGAAGTTTTTATTAATAATGGTTCTTCTTATAGTTCTAAAATAACTTATGCCAAACTAGTCCAAGTATATTTTATGGACAGCATTTTTAATAGATGTAGCAAAGTCAGCACACATTTCCCAAATCAGATGGCAGAATACATGCTCTAAATTTTATCTATAAGCTTCTGCTACCCAAAATTTTTATGCTAAAGAATAAAAATCATGAGTTGCATTAACTTTCTCAATAAAGTGGCTGATTAAATTGACTGAGTTATGTTCATTTTCTGCCAAACTATATCAGCCTCCTCTTCTAATCCAATATTTCTGAAATGCTTCTGAGGAACTTTGTGTGCCAATACTGTGCTTGACTTATAGCCAGAAACAAATTTAAGATTAATTGGTTAGATTAATATTAGAAATATCATTACCAAGTCTTATCCTGTCACCTTCCCTAGTTATGGTAAATGTATCTGCAAGTTAAAGTTATGTCTTTATTGGAACAAGAAAAAGGAGGTATTTGTCTTCTTCTTTTGTTAGTTTAATAAATCTCAAAGAATACTATTTGGCATGAATTTTCCAATCTGGACTAGATATTGATCTACTAAAGTGGATAATTGGCACATCTCCCTTTGGACAGGTAGTAGTTCTGTCTGCAACTATCATTTCATTCTCCTTGGATGATTAAAGAATGGCTCCTCTGACAAAGTGAGCCATACTTTATTGAGAGAGTATAGTACAGTTAAAAGGACATGACTTTGGAGTCATGGAGTCCTAAATTTAAATCCCTACTTACTAGTTGAACAATATTCATTCAATACATGGTTGAGAACTATTTTATATCAATTACCGGTCTAGACACTAGAGATTGAAAACTCTACCAGTAAGAAGCCAGTAGTTTAGTAAGAGAGATAGACAAGGAAATCAACATTACTAAAATAGAGTAATTAACTAGGAACAAGCAGGGCATGAACAAGAAGGTAATCAGAGAAGGTATCTAAATGAAAAGGTAACCCAGACCAAAGGAACATGAAGAACAAAAGTTTAAAGACATACCTAGGGATGTTATATTTGCCCACCCTAAAACAGTGAAGTTTGGCTTATTTACATATAAACTTCTGTGAAAAAACTTGTCAGACTTCACCACTGTAATTACCATCACATAAGATAGGACCTGACACATACCTGGAACACCGTAAGTATTTGGTGAAAAAAATATAGGTAAAAGATATGTTGGAAAGTAATAAGAAATAAAGCTAAAACACACACACACACACACACACACACACACACACACACACACACACACAGAGGATAACTTAAGGTTGGGTACAAACCACTTTCTGACTCCAAAATTAGATTTTCTGATTTTTATTCTGATCTGATTATTTTCCAACCTTAACTGAGAATTCAATTAATCTGAATTCTGGATCACCTATTAAAAATGTAGATTCCAGTCTTCTTCTCATAACTGAATCCAAATCTCTAGGAAAGAATCCTGGAAATACTTATTTTAGCTACTATTCATGTGATTCCAATTATTAAGAGTATGAGGAAATTGGGTGAGGCAAAAGAGTATAAGAGCCTGAAACAAGACAATAGGACTAATAGAGAAAACTAGGTAAAAAATATATATATGCTAATTAGGTTGATCTGTCATGAACTAGTGGTCATTGGAGAATAATAACCAGAGAGGCAAGTAAGTTTCTGACTTGGGTCCCTGACTTAAATTGTTATCAAGAAATACGGTAAAGAATGCCAGAAGAAAAACTGGTTTGGAAGAGAAGAAAATAAATTTCAGACAAGTTAAATTTGAAGTGCTCATTGTAAAACCAGGGGTAAGGTCCAGAAAGCAAGGAAGAAATGGAACTGGATCTTAAGAGAAGAGTCTGAGCTTGAGTTATACAGCAGGAGATGTCAGCATTTGAAAGATGTAATGGCTTAATCTGTTCAGATTGTCTCAAAAAATCATGCCATGGAATTCTGTCATATGATGTAGCTCCAATGGTTCACTGGCAAATGTTTATCAACTGGCTCCACGGCGGGTAGGGATGGGAGGAATGTGTAGCAATCGCCAAATTTTTATGTTGGCAAAACCCCCATCATGGCAGATTCTAAGCTACCACACACATCACTGAACAGGATATTGGGAAGAGATGTGCCATTGGTTCTCATCAGCCAGGAGAAGCCGTCTCCAGCACACCACTGCACCCTCCCCTTTTGCCCTCCAGACATTACTTACAATTTCCTTTGGGCCACTCTCCCTAATAAGTAATGAGTAAAAAATGTCCCATTGTAGCAATAAACACAATGCAATTTTAAAATATTTTAAACTCAGTACATTCAAAGAAAGTAATTTCTTCCCAAACTCCCCATCTGTTCTTCACAACCCTCGCTAGGTTGCCGCACTCTGCTCCATGCCAGCTGGCATTCCTGAACAGCAAGGTAAAATCATTCCTCACTGTCCAGATGTACCATAATTCAGTCCGACCTGGCTCCTCTTTAACCCTTTGGCCTCTGTAACTTCCAGCAAAGGAATTAGCTTAAGTAGTCATTCTAGAACCTCTGCTTTAGGGCCCAAGCTCCAGGCTGGTTGGAGTCTCATGCTAGCTGTGAGATAGACTGATAGTTTCTCACACCTGCCACATTCACATTTACATCTTCATTCTGTTGAGAAAGTTTCACATCATTTCTTTCCCTCCTACTATGCTGTCTGGTAAAGAAGCCTTTTTAATCACTTCCTAAAGGATGGGGGAGGAGATTGGGATGAGACAAGGGTTCGTAATTGTCTCTGCTTCTAATTAGTTCACACTTAATACAGAGACTGCAACTGGTGTTACCTGGCAGGGTAGTCACAATAAGTGATGTCTTTCACAATCTCATATCAGACTGTCTTCACACTGTTCATCTTTAGGACACAGCTGACAAATTACGATGTGACCCTACCCTATTGTTTTCCCCTTACTTGGGTGCTTGTTGTGTGATAGATTCTAATTTTCTCTCATTTCAAAGATGACATTTCTTCTCTTTAAATCTGACTTGCAGCATTTCTTTTGAGATATCAACTGACAGACTAATTAATGATTCTTTTAAAGTGTCACTTTTTTTTCTCTAGCTCCTAAAAATTTTTCACTTTGTCATTGTTTCATTGGCATTATTATGATGTACCTCTGTATGGTTTTCTTAGCCTTAGTCTTGTTTGTGTTTCAAAGTATGTCTTGAACCTATGGCTTGATTCTTCCATTAATTTTGGGAAACTCTCAGCCATGATTTCTTCAAATTGCTTCTATCCCATTCTTTTCCTCCTCACATATGACTCTAATTATACTTATGTCAGGCTGTTTTACTGTCCCATGTATGGCTTTTTGGAATTTTCTGTTTCTTTTCTCTACACTTAAGCCTGGATGTTTTTCTTCTGACCTTTCTTCCAGTTTATTAACTCAATATCTAACCATATCTAGTCTGATATTAAACTCATCTATTAAGTCTTTAGCTTCTGTTATAGTAGTTTTCAATTTTAAACTATCAGTTTATTTTTATTGATTTCTATTCTCTGCTGAAATTCTCCATTTCGTCATCTATATTCCTGAGTGTACTAATCAGGTTGTTTTAACATCCATATCTTATAACTGTAATAACTGGATCAACTGTGGGTCTGTTTACATTATGTTTTTGTTTTAGTCATCTCTTGGTTTTCTAAATATTTTTTTCTTTATTAAGGTATTACATACGTGTCCTTATTTCCCCCTTGCCCCCCCCCACCTCCCCACTCATGCCCTCACACCCCTGGTGTCTGTGTCCATTGGTTATGCTTTTATGCATGCATACAAATCCTTTGGTTGATCTCTCCCCCTTACCCCCACCCTCCCCTACCTTCCCTCTGAGGTTTGACAGTCTGATCGATGCTTCTCTGTCTCTGGACCTGTTTTTGTTCATCAGTTTATGGTGTTCATTATATTCCACAAATGAGTGAGATCATGTGATATTTATATTTCTCTGAATGACTTATGTCGCTTAGCATAATGCTCTCCAGTTCCATCCATGCTGTTGCAAATGGTAGGAGTTCCTTCCTTTTTACAGTAGCATAGTATTCCACTATGTAGATGTACCACAGTTTTTTAATACACTCATCTGCTGATGGGCACTTAGGCTGTTTCCAAATCTTAGCTATTGTAAATTGTGCTGCTATGAACATATGGGTGCATATATCCTTTCTGATTGGTGTTTCTAGTTTCTTGGGATATATTCCTAGAAGTGGGATCACTGGGTCAAATGGGAGTTCCATTTTTAGTTTTTTGAGGAAACTCCATACTGTTCTCCACAGTGGCCGCACCAGTCTGCATTCCCACCAGCAGTGCACGAGGATTCCTTTTTCTCTGCATCCTTGCCAGCACTTGTCATTTGTTGATTTGTTGATGATAGCCATTCTGACAGGTGTGAGATAGTACCTCGTTATCATTTTGATGTGCATCTCTCCAATGATTAGTGACTTTGAGCATGTTTTCATATGTCTCTTGGCCTTCCTTATGTCCTTTTCTCGAAAAGTGTCTATTTAGGTCTGTTCCCCATTTTTTGATTGGTTGTTTATCTTCCTTTTGTTAAGTTGTATGAGTTCCCTGTAAATGTTGGAGATTAAACCCTTATCAGAGATAACATTGGCAAATATGTTCTCCCATGCATGGCTTTCTTATTGTTTTGTTGATGGTTTCTTTTGCTGTGCAGAAGCTTTTTATTTTGATGTAGTCCCATTTGTTTATTTTCTCTTTAGTTTCCATTGCCCTAGGAGCTGTATTGGTGAAGATATTGCTTTGGCATATGTCTGAGATTTTGCTGCCTGTGGATTCCTCTAATATTTTTATGGTTTCCTGTCTTACGTTTAAATCTTTTACCCATTTTGAGTTTATTTTTGTGCATGGTGTAAGTTGGTGGTCTAGTTTTTCTTTCTTTCTTTTTGCATATATCTGTCCAATTTTCCCAACACCATTGATTGAAGAGACTGTCTTGCCTCCATTGTATGTTCATGCCTCCTTTGTCGAATATTAATTGAGCATAGTGGTTTGGATTGATTTCTGGGTTCTCTATTCTATTCCATTGATCTATATGTCTGTTCTTGTGCCAGTACCAGGCAGTTTTAAGAACAGTGGCTTTGTAATACAGCTTGATATCTGGTATTGAGATCCCTCCTACTTTGTTCTTCTTTCTCAGGATTGCTACAGCTATTCACAGTCTTTTTTTATTCCAGGTGAATTTTTGGGGTTCATTCTAGGTCTGTGATATATGCTGTTGGTATTTTAATGGGGAGTGCATTGAATCTATAGATTGCTTTGGATAGTATGGACATTTTATTGAATGGACATTAGTATCTACATTTTGTTGAATGGCTTTGAGTTATTTTAAAAAAAAAAAGGTAGAGGTTGTAGAGGGTACTATCTTCTTCCAGAAAGGATTTATGTTAACTTTGAGCAAAAAGTTAAAGCAGGAGTCATTCATCTTACTCAGATCAGGAACTGAAGCATTCAAGGCTGAATTTCAGTCTTTGAAATGTCTTATCTGCTGTGGGTTCGCCATTACTCCTAGGTTGCAGACCTTCAGGAGTTTAACTGAAAGTTTGATATGTTTACAAGGGCCCTGAACTCTAAGTAGCATCTCCTTAGCATTATGAGACTGTAAAAAATATCTGCTTAGCTTCATGGCCTCTCAATCCTTGACCTCTTATGAACAGACAAATGCTTTAGTGGGAAAAATCAGTCTATAATATTGAACTCGGTCTCCTGTGTTTCTCTCTACTCTGTAATCTCAAATCATCAAATCTTCAAATCTTCATTATCTCTCAACTGTAATATGTGTCTCCTTGCCTGTGAGCTTGAGGGAAGCTCTAATCAGCTTCTTTGCCTTTTTGCCTACCACTCCCTACAGAGCTTCTTAGTTTTTTACACCATGCAGTTATGAATCAACCAATATGGAATAATGGCATAAAATTTTGACCTTACCCTCAGTAAATTCTTTCCTGAGATTTCAGCCACCCAAGTCCTGGATGCATGCATAGCTCTCTGATGCCTTCAAATTGATTTTCTTCTGTTTTATCTGGGTTTTCTAGTTGTTCTTTGAAGAAGGGTTGTCAAAGAACAACTAGCTATTTTATCATAGCCAGTAGTAGAAGTCCAAGAAAGCACTTGCTCTTTCCTATGAACTCAAGTATAAGAGATGAATCCAAGGCTACATTAAGGCCTGTGGACTGAGCAACTAAAAGGACTGACTGTAATTTATAGATATGGGAAAGGCACATGAAAGGAAGGCTTGGCAGAGAAATGTCGGGAGTAAATTTTGATATGGCTGCTAAAAAAATAAAGAGAAGGTTCCAGTAAACATTTTCAAATATGAGTCTGGAATTCAGAGCAGAGGTACGGTCAGTCTGGAGATATAAATTTTGAAACCATGAGCATATGGATGGCACTTAAAACCAAGAGTAGGTGAGGTCACCAAACACAGTATAGATAGAAAAGGAAAAGGGTCTAAAGAGTAAGTGGGGGCACATATAACATTTATGTAGATGTCAGGGAGATGAGGAAAAATTAGCTAAGGAAAGTCAGAACTTGAAAGATTAAAGAAAACCTGGGTGAATGAGATGTCCTAAAATCCAAATGGAGCAGCTATTCCCAGGAGAAGATAGTAAATTGTGCATCATATACTACTGAAAGTCCAAATAAGGGGACTGAAAGGGAACCATCGGGTTAGCAACAGAGAGTCACTGGTGACATTCTAAGAGTGATTTCAGTGAAGAAGTGGGAGTAAAATTATGACTCTAATGGGTTCAAAACAAAATAGAAGGAGGATTTCTTTTTCTATCCCAAGTCAAGTTACATTAGAAAATTAGTTCCTGGTGCCAATTTTATTAAGGTTTCCAGAAAAATATCCTATCTAAAATTAATCTAATTTCTTGGAACCGATTGATATAAATCATGTATTCTCAAGTCACTAATTCTTTAAGCATAGCTTCTTTAATGTTATCTTAAAGATCGATCCTTGACTAAAGATCTTTTTTGCCCTAAAATAATTAATAATCAGATATATGATGTAAAGTTTTTTTATGGGCTCCACAATGATGAAAAGAAGGTACCTTCTAATACATATACTATAACAAATGCTTGTCCCATCAGGCTCTTCAACAGTTGCCTCTATTTTCTCAGTGCAGGACTTGCAACATTTCTGGACTATTCCTGCCAAAATTCAAAAATCTATATATATAAAATCCCAATATGCAAATAGACCAAACAGTGGAACAACCAAACAATGGGTTGCTATGACGTGCGCTGACCACCAGTGGGTGTGTGCAGAACATGGAAGGCATCAGCCACAGTGGGATAGTGGAGCAGGTGAGCAGGGGTGCCAGACCAAGGCAGGGTGCCGGTTGCTGTCATCAGGTCGAGCCTCCAGTGATTACTGAAAATTCTTTGTTCCCGCATGTCATGGTTCTGCCCAGCGCTTACACCTGCTGCTGGTGCCGGCCCTGCTTGCACCCGGTGCCAGCGCTGGAGCCACCGCTCACACTCGCTGCCAGTGCCTGGCACCAGCCCCGATCACTCGGCACTGTCAGTGGTTGCAAGGGTGGCTGTCAGCCCCAATCGCCCCTGAGGGCTTCTCCACCTCCCCCTGCTCCTGAGGGGCAATTGGGGCAGCAGCCGCTGCTTGCACCCACTGACGGTGCTGCCCCCAATCGCTCTGTGCCATCAGTGGGTACAAACGAGGCCGGCGCCGTCAGCACGTGGGAGGGGCGGGAACGGGGCTGCAGGCAGACAGGGGGCCGTGGCAGGAGGGGCCAGGTAGGGACACGGAGAATGGGCCAAGACCTGCCCCTGTGCCCACCGCAGCCTCGTGGCTCACAGTTCCTTTTAAGGTGCACAAATTCATGCACTGGGTCCTAGTATCCCTATAATAAGACTAGTACGCCCTGAAGAAACACACACACAAATGCACAAAGACACACACACACAAGCACACATACACCCAATGATTAATAGTCACTTTTCAAGCTATAATATTTACTTTAAACCAACTTCAGAGTCCAGGCCCTCACAAAAAGAACTCTTATGAACCTTGGAAAGAGAGGGGCATTCTTGATACCCCACAATTTTGACAAATATTTCTTTCCTTCTTTCTGTTCACAATATTTAAAATGCTAAATTAAGAGTGGTCCACCACTAAGATAAAAACTCCCAAAACACCACCAGCATTAATCCTCCTTTTAAACATGTGACTCAGTATTTGAATCCATTCAGGGTTCGAAGTTATGCTGGAGATCAGAATGAGAAATTGTGTTCGTGTCATCTCTAATAAAAAATGACATTTAAAGTGGTCACTCTGTATCATCACAGAATATGGTGTGGTGTATTATTCAGAATATGCTATCTGCAAGAACAAACACCCCCAAAATCACAGTGACCAAATATCATCATAGTGTTTTGTTGCTAATATAAATTTCAAGGTATAATTCTCGGTCCTGAGAAGCTTTTCTCCAAGAAGCACCTCAGGAATGCAGGATGCTTCCCATCTTATGGCTTCAAGGTAGCCCTGACATCTTCATCCAGCAGATAAAAGAAAGAGAGAATGGCGCTGTGCACGAAGAGTTTTATGGCCAGTCCCAGAAATAGCATGTATCACTCCTCCAACATATCATTTACCAAATGTTGGTCCCATTATTTTCATGTAACTTCAAGGGAAATGGAGAACTGCATTTGTTCTCGTGTGCTCAGGAAGAGGAAATATGATTCTTGAGAATTCAGTCAGCCAGTCTCTGCAATAGACTTTCTTCTGGCCATCAGATTTTCAGCTCACTCTTCCCCCTACATGCAAAGTACACTCACCCCCTCACCAATGAGGACAACCCAAAGTCACACCCAATCATTACATCTAGCTCATATTCAGGATCTTCACACACTGTCCAGTCCTTCCATTAGGGATGAATATAGTTCCTTGTGTTCTAATGACCTATGAATTAAACGGTAAGCTATCTGCCCCCCCCCCCCATCATCACAGGCACAGCAAATACACAATGGTGGAACAGAGGCATGATAACAGTAATAAACGCTCCCATTTATAAAGGGAACAAGTGAAAAAAAACATAAAAGGCAGTGGTCTACAGAAATACTGAAGTCCCTTTGGGTAGAAAATATAAAGGACCCTAAAACAGTGGCAGTAAAACATGTTTGATAAGGTTTTTCCAATGTACCAAGAGGAATGACCAGTCCATCCTCCTCTGTGGTCTTGACTCCACCCTCTATGAGTTCCACTTTGTCCACTGTTCTCTTTTTCCACATGTGAAGTGGGAGCAACAGAGCATGCCCTTTGGGACCCTTGCAAGTCAGCCTCATGCATATGGGAGTTGGGAGTCCCAGTGGTCATGTGAAGTCTGAAGTGGTTAAAACTGTTTTTGTTTGTGTGTGTTTGTTTAGTTGTGGTTTATTTGGAAATAAAAATTTCTCCAAAACATAATAGGCTTTTGATCAATTTGCTCCTGGCCATTGTATGTGCCAGAAACCACATTGGAAGATCTTTCCTAGACATAATTCTCAAATACTTTTTATCTCTCTGCTTCCTTGCCACCATACTAATCTCTCTCAGTTTAGTAATAGCTAACTTGAGGCTCTAACTTTAAATGGAGAATACCCTCTCCTCAAACTGATCTTTTTTGTGAATCACTTTATTCACACTGAAATGACTTGCTGAGCTATTAGTGCTTAACAGGTTTTTCTGTGTATGTTTTTTTAATTTCCATTTCTATCTGATTAGATTCTACATACAGCTGACTTTGTTTCTTAACAGCTGACTTTTTCAACTCTGCAAAACTAAATTTTCTGATTCCCTTTATTCCCTCGCAAACAAACCATTTCTTTCTTGAGCTTTTTCTTGGCCAACACAACCAATAAAAACCACACACCACTAGAGTTATGTTTCTCATTTCTTCCCTGAGAGTTCAGTTTCAATAGGCACGTGTTCTACCTTCCAAGTGTTCACAGGAGAAAGTTTACCCAATGTCTTGCCACTGCGTAACAAGATTAGCTTTTTTCCAGCTGCCAGTTTTTGTTTCTTTACTGGCCATAGCCAATTGCTAAGCTAATAACATATACCTCAAATTTTTGTTATGAAAGAACCCCACTTTAAAATATAAACATCTGTCTCTGAATAGTCAACTGCTATAGCAAACAGCCCAAAATCTTATCGGCTTTATGTAATAAAAATATTTTTCAGTCAAATCCAATGCAAATATTCCTAGTTTGGTGATTCTCTTGAGTGGTTCTCTAGCAAACTGTGATTTAGTAAACTAAGTGATTCTACTTTAAGGCGTTGCCATTTTACAAGGTAATCCTAGAATAATCCAGTCAGCAGATGGGAGAGGTGAGAGGATTGTAACTCACATTATTTACAACCATGCCTAGAACTGATATACATAAATTCTGTACACATTTATTTATTTTTCTAGAATTCAATCACATAGCCCTAACCTAATGGCAAATTTTGGAATAGAGATTATCATTCAGTCTATAGAGTGATAAGGGAAGAATATAAATGGCAAATACAAGAAGCACATTTATGTAAAGGGTAGTAGTAAAAAAGAGCTTACAGACACCCAACATATGCCAGGCCTGGGGCCAAGAGTACACAAACAAAGGCCCACATTCTGCAGGTCTAATACTTAAAAGTTGTAAATTAAGCTAACACAATGTTAAATAAAATACACTTTATCCTCCTATCTTGAAATATATATTAGCATAACATTCTGGAATGCCAGAATGAATTTAGAATTCTTAAGACTCAAAATTCCATGCCAGAATGTGGTGCCTTTGAGAGGAACCGGACCCTGGTGCCCATCTTCCTCCTTCTCCCACCCTGGATTCATTTTATACCATAAGGGGCCTCGCAAACATACAGGTAGATATCCTAGTGTGCACATTTGACCTTTTCCACACCACCCCGGCAAAGAGCCACCCCTGGGTCCATCAAGAGGATGATCCAGGGCAACAGGTATGTATTGGAAGGCAGCTTGTGCTGTTTAAAAGGAAATTCCTGGGTCCTGAGTATCCAGAATATGGTCTAGGGCAGTGGTCGGCAAACTCATTAGTCAACAGAGCCAAATATCAACAGTACAACGATTGAAATTTCTTTTGAGAGCCGAAAACCGACTTCTGCGCATGGGCTACAAAGTTTCAATCACACTGTATGTACACGCCCGCACGTGGTATTTTGTGGAAGAGCCACACTCAAGGGGCCAAAGAGCCGCATGTGGCTTGCGAACCGCGGTTTGCCGACCACTGGTCTAGGGGAAGAGGAGCGTGGATTCTGGCTGAGCACATCCGCTAGGCCCCACAGAATCCTCACATTGTGGGCAAGGGCATAGCCATAGGAAGCCCAGAGCAGGACTCTGAAGAATCTGACTGAAATCTATGAATCTCCATCTAACCATAAAGGAGTAACAGATCAAATTTATTCCGCTGCTTCCACTATAAGACTTGAATTACAAATAATGCTAAAGGAAGTTCTTCAGTCATAGGAAAATGATATCAGATGATAATTTAAAACTACACAAAGAAATAAAGATTGCCAGAATAATAGATATGTGGGAAAATATAAGATAGATATCATTTTTAATCTCTTTTAAATATAATTAACTATTTAAAGATATATCTTAAAAACTCTAAACTACAAAAAGCTAGAGTGGCTACATTAATATCAGATAAAGATTTCAAAACAAAAGGCACTAGTTCACCCAAAGGACATAACAATCCTGAACTTTATGCTCCTAATAACAGAGCTTCAAAATACATAATAGTTGTATTATTAATTTATTTCCTCTTGGAAACAAATTAATAATACAACTGAAAAGGGAAATAAACTGTCATAATTACAGTAGCAGATTGTGACACTCCTCTACAAGTAATTGATAAACAAAGATAGAAAATCAGCAATACTATAAAACACTTGAATAACTGTCTCAACCATCTTGACCTAGTTGACCTTTCTAAAACACTCCACACAGCAACAGAAAACACAGTCTTTTCCAGTGAACATGGAACATTTGCCAAAGGGGGATAAAAACCCATATGCTAGGTCATAAAACAGGTCTCAAAGGGATTAAAATGCTACAAAGTATGTTCTCCGAGCATAACAGAATTAAACTAAAAACCTCTAGCAAATAAATAACTGGAAAATCCTCAAATAACAAAGAAATTAAACACAACATCTCTAAATAATGCATGAATCAAGAAAAAAATCAATGGTGAACATGCAATATAATACACAGATGATGTATTATAGAACTATACACCTGAAACCTATATAATTTTATTAATCAGTTTCACTCCAATAAATTCAATAAAGAATAAAAATGATAGGAAAAAAATGGGACAAGAGGAGGTAAACTTGTATTTATTTGCAAATGAAATGATTGTATACCTAAAAGCTCAAGAGGAAAAAAAAAACACTATGCAAATAATAAAAGAATTCAGTGAAATGGCTGGGCACAACACTAATGCATAGTAATTAATACATAAACAATAACTATTTAGGATATAAATAATAAGAAAACTTATTAAATTCTATTCTAACAATAAAGGCAACAAAAATATGCAAAATCAATGTGAAGGAAATAAATAAAATAAACAAAACTTGAAAAAGAATAAAAGTATTCCATGTTCTTTGATAAAAAGACTTAGCATAATAGGAATGTGAAAATAAAGCCTTATATGTTTAAGAACACTAACATGGACTTCTGTTACTGGAAACCAAATAAAATTGATGAGGAGGAAAAAGAAAAAAGAAAAAAAATCACAAGAGAAATTTGAAAATATTTCAAACTGAATAAAAATGCAAATACATGAAAATTTATGAGATACAGTTAACTCAACACTTACAGAGAATTTTTAGCATTAATTGTTGACATTAGAAAGAATATGTGTCAGATCAATGATCTAAGATTCCATTTAAAAACTAGAAAAAGATAGTTCAGTGAAACAGAAGTGAGGCCAGAAATAAGCCCATATATTTTTGGTCATCTGATTTTTGACAAAGTGCCAAGGTTAATTTATTTTGGAAAGGCTAGACTTCTCACCAGATGGAGCTGGAACAATTGGATATCCATATATCATTAAAAAGAAGTTAACCATGATCCTGAACTCACACTGAAATGAATCATAAACCTTAATCTGAGACCTAAAACTAGAAAAATTCTAGAAAAAAAAATGTGGAAGAAAATCTTTATCTGTAGAATGCTTCAGAATTCCTACAAATCAATAAAACAAAGAAAACCCAATTTTTTAAAAGGGCAAAAGATTTGAACAGATACATCATCAAAGAATGACGAATATGCACTGAAAGGGTGCTCAGCTTCACCAGTCATCAGGGAAATGCACATTGAAACCACAAAGAATAACCACTACACACCCACCAGAATGTGCAAAGTTAAAAAGACTGAGTACTGAGTGCTGGCAAGATTGTGGGGAGATGGCAACTACAATCATAGATTGCTTGGAAATGTAAAATGGTACTATCACCTTGGAAAACAGTTTAGCTTTTTCTTATAAGCTTCCACTCACCTTAAGATCCAAATATCCTACGTTTAGATAGTTACTCCAGAAAAATAAAAGCATATGTCCACACAAGGACTTGTATTCAAATTTTTATAGCAGTGTTATTCATTATAGCTCAAAACTGTAACAACACAAATGTCTGCCTGGTATTTGGATAATAACCGTATACTACTCGGCTATAAAAAAAGAACAAACTACTGATATGGAATAGCATAGGTGAATCTCAAAACTGTCACATTGAGTGATGGAAGACAGGCACAAAAGACCATTTATACACAATTTTAGAAAAGACAAAACTATAATATCAGAAGGAAGGTTCATGGTCGCCAAGGCCCAAGAGTAGGGGGAGAAGATTGATTGCAAAGTGGCACAAGGACATTTTTAGGGTGATGGAAGTGTCCTCTTTCATGATTATGGTAGTGGTTACATGACTGTATATATCAGCCAAGCATTATTATCAAACTGTACTCTGATAATTAATGAATGCTATTTACATATAGTATATATAAATATAACTTATTTTTTTTTAATGTGAAGGTGAGGATGCACTTGCATGCATCTAAGAGCAGGAGTTACAAACATAAACTTAATAAACAAAACTACAAAGGTATAATTTTGTAAAGCCATCCAGATTAACAAGGAGAGAGACCCTGGTCAGTGTGTTAATAGAAGTCTAGGAATAACAACCACCACCACCTACCACCAACATCTAACATTCACTGAGGGTTTTGCTGTATTCCTTTATAATACGGCGGGTCAGGTATGGCCATGAGAAGAGACAGAGGAGAGGCTCAGAAAAACAAAGTTTGATATACTCACAAGTCCAAGAGGCAGGAGACATGGCACACTACCCGCGCCACGTGGGAAAACACCAGGGAAGTCTGGAGGCAGAGTCAGGAAAGGGGAGCACTTGGGCATGGCTTTTATTGGGGTTTGTGCAGGAAGGACAAAGCAGGGCAGGTAAAGAGTTTCGTAGTGGCTAGTTTAAGTCATTTCAATGGCCTTTCGGCTAAAGGGGTGGAGGCTAGTTGCCGGTCCCTGGCTTTGGGTTAATTGAGGTAGAGGACTAGTGCCTCCTAGGGTGCAAAGGTCAGATAGAGGAGACAGGGCTCTGGATTGGTTAGTTTACAGGTCAAGACGTGATCCTAGCTGGGCCCTCAGTTCTAAGAACTGGCTACCTCAGGGAGAGGCAGCCTCCCCCCAGCCAGAGGAGTTCTTGTGTGTTTTTTAGATGCTAAAATAGCATAATATGCAGACAATTTGTATGTGCGTATGTATATGTATACGCATTTAAACATATAATTTCCTATGTACCACAAACACTTTTTTGAATTGACTTTTTAAAATTTATCTTTATTGTTGAAAGTATTACAGATGCCCCCTTTCCTTCCCCATTGACCCCCTCCACCCTGCACCCTCCATCACCCTCCCCCCAGGCCTTCACTGCACTATTGTATGTTATGCATGGATTATGTATATTCATATAAATTCTTTGTTTAATCTCTTCCCACCCCCCTACCTTCCCTCTGAGATTCCTTTGTCCCTTCTATGCTTCTATGTCTCTGGATCTATTATGTTCATCAGTTTATTTTGTTCATTAGATTGCATGTATGAGTGAGGTCATGTGATACTTGTTTTTCTTTGACTGGCTTATTTCACTTAGCATAATACTCTCAGGTCCCGCCATGCTCTCTCAAAGGGTAAGAGACTTTATTCTGGATGGCAACCCTGGTAGTGAGTTAAGCTCTCTAATGCTGCATGTCAGAGGAAAAACAGAGTGGCCTATTGTTTTGTGCTAATCAGGTGCTCAGCTATTAGAAGGGTGCAATTGAAGCCAAATTGCTATAGACTGAAAGTGAATTGGAAGTAAAGAAGCAAAAACAAAGAATGTGTGTATAATACTCCTTTAAGACCGCTGTGAAGAAAACACATGATACAGAATTAGACTCAAAGGAAGATCTGGTATTTTTAGGTTCTGGGGTGTTTAACATGTTTATATAGTAAGGGAAAGGAGCTGTGAAAGATACAGATATTGAAAATATGAGTAGTTTTGAAAATACATAAAAAAGGAGAACTTGGATGAATTACTTGACCTCTTTGACCCTTACCTATTTCTTGATCTGTAAAAATAGTCATCATTATCCAAACTGCCAAAATTTTGGTGAGAATTTAGTGAAATGAAATGAAATATAGCACATCTAGCACATATTCTAGCATAAAGTATTGCTCAATAAATTATCGTTTTATTTCTTCCCCCTTCTTTTTCTTCTAATATCACACCACTACTCGTTCTCTGAAGTCCAAACCAGCTGCAAAATATAAACTTGCCATACTTCTTCACCTTTTCAGGTTTTTCTTTGAGTCATTTTCAAAGTAGCAGGTGCAGGGGGAGCTGAAGAACTTCAAGTAAGTTATTGAGAACCTAATAGATGTCAATGGCTACCTCCCAAGGCTGCCTAGGAAATGAAGCATATCAATAAATGTCATGCTTTTTTGAGATGAAGAAGACAGGAAGAAAAACTGAAATAAGAGAACACATTAACCTCAAGGATAAACATTTACTGAGTTTGTTAGTAAAGCAACTGACATTTTTATCTCAGCTGGTTGCAACATTAAACTACACAGGCCAAAGTATAGTAAGCATCCTTGATTGCCTTCCTTAAGTGATATTAGCCATGTAAATCAACGAGGCAAATTACCTATGTAGAATATGTAGAATTAACTGAACTATACAAATAGGGGTGAGAGTGAATATTGGATTTTTATTTTTAAAAATATCCTAAGGCAAGAGAAACAAAGGAAAAAATAAATTACGGACGAAAAAGGGGCGACATGCTAACCTGACAAGCTCAGGGAAGGCCTGCATGGCAGTCTTGCAAATTCAAAGACCTAATGTAACCACAAAGGATGGTCTGAAATTAAACTTTAACTAAAAGCAGTTATGGTGGGTAGTCATGTCCTAGGCCTGTATCTTCCCTGACAAAGATCAATCTTTACCTTAATTGAGCCTATTGTCTTTTTGCATCTAAAATAACATATCATTGAAATGTCAGGGTAACTTGTAACTTCCCTTGTTCTGAATCCCTCAGGGAATAACCAAATGCCCTGGGCTCCAGGATTCTACCACACATTCCTTCATTGTTATTTTTATCATGTTAATTGTAGACTGTTAACTATCTTAAAAATGGAACTGCTGTTTGACTCCCGAGATCCCACTTTTGAGGATATATCCTAAAAACCCCAAAACACCAATCAGAAAGGATATATGCACCCTATGTTCATGCAGCAAAATTTACAATAGCTAAGATTTGGAAACAGCCCAAGTCCCCATCAGTAGATGAATGGAAAGAAAGCTGTGGGACATTTACATAATGGAATACTATGCAGCTGTGAAAAAGAGGGATCTCTTACCCTTTGGGACAGCATGAATGAACCTGGAGACTATTATGCTAAGTGAAATAAGCCAATCAGAGAAAGACAAATATCGCATGAGTTGCACTTATTTGTGGAATCTAATGAACAAAATGAACTGACCAAAAAAAAAACACCTGAAACATGGAGGCATGGAACAGACTGACATACCTCAATGAGGGGGTGAGGGGATGAGGAGAGGTAAACCAAAGAACTTATATACTTATATGCATATCCCATGGACAAGGACAATAGGATCGTGAAGACCTGGGGGTGAGGCTGGGAGCTGGTTGGAGGGTGGTAAAGGGGGTGGGGCGGAGAATGGGAGACATCTATAATACTGTCCACAATAAATATATATGTAAATATAAAAATAAATTTTAAAAATTTAAACTACAATGACAGTTCCAGGGACATATAAAGGCAGTCAGGAAATGTCAAAGATTAACATGTTAATTAGAACATTTGGTTTCTCCTTAAAACAAGCTGCAGTGTTGTCCCTCTTTGACATTTGGAAAGCTGAAATTCTTCTCTAGAGTTTATCCTTGACTAATATACTCCTTCATTAAAAAAAAAATCAGTGAGAATAATATTTATTTTTTAGAGTTCAAAAAGTATGCCCTCCCTGGGGGCAGGTATCATGGAATCAAACTTAGTCATTCCACCAAAGGTAAAAATCTGTAGAAATATTTGCTTAACATCCTCTGGAGAATACTCTGTATCCCTCCGAGTAATGAGCAGAGTCACTTCATGGCTCCCTGTAGCACCTGTATTAGCATACCTGTAAGAAAGGGCACTAGAGTTGCTAGAGTAAAAATGGGCTTCCATGCAGCACAGAAAGAGTACATTTCAGAGAAAGTGGGTCTGTGCATGAAGCCATGCATCAGCAACATAGTTACATGCTCCTCGCGCTTAGAAAGCACATATAAACTTGTGTATACATGTCTGTGTATATAATGTGTGCATAAGAATCTTTTGAAGATCTAGTTAAAAACAGATTCTTGTTTCCTCCAACTCAGCCCCCCACTCTCCCAACTTTATTAATAAGTCTCAGGTTGACTTCTGCAGGAGTAGCATTTTAAACTATCATCCCAATTGATTTTAAGCAGAAGGTCTGAAGACCATACTTGCAAAAACACTGTTATTGAGTGATTTTAAGTTACTCACAATGAGAAAAAGAATTATGCTGTAATTAGGACCTTTATCTGAGCTGTTCTTACCTTCAGCAGAGTTAAGTAACCTAAGTTATCTGATGTCTGGACTTCTGGGTCCATTCTGTAATTAGAGGGCATACTGAATAGGTGCTTTCTCTATATAAGTCATGCATTAATTTCCATTCACACTCAGAGTAAAATTACTCATACAAGCATAGGTAGGCACCTTTGTAGTGTGCTACATATGTAAAGCTATTGGAGACCACCCACCAAGGCCTTGGCTTTTATGTCTCTTGACATGTTTCATCTCTAGTGACCTGCATATCAACTCTATTATTCCACTCCCATGACCACACTCTACACAGTTGAGCTTCACCCAGAACTGTTGAAACTCAAAAATTGTTTAATATTCTCCCCCAACGACCACAAAACTCTGTTCTTCCACACTCTGGAGTCTGGAGACCTCTGCTCCTTAACTCATCTCCCTTCGCCTCATTAGAGTCTACCCACCTTTACTTTTCTTGTTCATTTTGGATTTCATCATCTCAACAATTTTCTTGATACTCAGTGCAACTCCTTTCTTCATTATTGTTCTATCTTTCATACCTGAAAAAACACAAACCCTAGAGCAATCCCATTGACCATTTTCTTGGAACTCACACAGGGATGTTCAGCTGTTAAAGAAACTTGAAAAGCAATCAGATGATTCCTACTCTAAATTCATGATTTACAAACTTCAGCCAGGTTCTCAAACTTCTCAGAAATCCTTGTTTGATTTTATTAGTGCACAGTCTCCCATTCTCTATTGTAGCTATTTCCAATCTTTAACACCCTCTTCAAACGTCTTGACTGCTCATTCTGAGGGGAAAATTCATCTCTTATTTTATAGAGAAAATAAAACATACCATTCAAGAACCCCTATACTTTCTGTCTCCATCCAACACAGTGCCTACACATGCTCCTGTTATAATCAACAAAATGTCCCTTTTCCTGTCTCCAGAGAATCCTACCATGGTTCCCTGCATCCCTTTTCCTTCTTCTGTTTCTCAAAGTATCATCTGTGTATCACCCTCATCATATCACCTAGTTACAGAAGGCTTGACCAGGTACAGAAGCCTCAGTTCACTCCTGCTGAATCAGATTCTCTAGATTTGGCATCAAACAAGCATGCATTCTGTATGTTTTCAGGTGATGCTTGTTCTCCCTCAGGTATGACAATGACTGACCTGCAGCCTCATCAGAGACCTACATTGTTTACTTCCCCTCATCCCTGGGTCTTAGGCTTCCCCATCTATATTTAAATTTGCATAATTTTCTCATCAACCTTAATTGTCTGGCCCTCACCCAGGTAGACTCTTTTTTCTCTTCTGCTTCATGGGCAAAGTTTTTCTACTACATTTACTTTCTATACTTTCTACACTGACATTCCCTATTCTTTTCTTTTTAAAAAAATATATATTTTTTTTATTGATTTCAGAGAGGAAGGGAGAGGGAGAGAGAGAAACATCAATGATGAGTGAGAATCATTTATCGGCTGCCTCCTGCACACCCCCTCCTGGGGATCAAGCCCACAACTTGGACAGGTGCCGCCCTTGACCAGAATTGAGCTGGGACCCTTCAGTCCGCAGGCTAGGGCTCTGTCCACTGAGCCAAACCAACTAGGGCTGACATTCCCTTTCCAATCAACTGCCCTCACTACCACCATTCCCGTCTACTTGAATGACTATGAAAATCACTAATCACCTCATGGCTGAATCTAGGAGGCATGTTTCTGGCCTTACTTACTTGATCTATTAGCAGCATTTAACTCAGGTGACCTCCTACCTTGACTTCCCTGACACTATCCAAGTTGCTCCTTCTCTGTCATGGCTCACGCCCATTCTCTGCCCAACTCTATTCTCACTCACTCCACTGCAATTTCCATACTTTTGTTCAAACTACCTCCATCTTTTGCCTCTGTACTATTATAACCTACTTCCCCTGTGAGCCATGCTGCAGCAGATTTTTCAAACATAAAAATCATGTTCTCTTTAGTATTAAATACTTCCATTGCTCCCCACTGCCTTTAGAATACCATCCTGAATCTTAACCATGGATCATCAAACCCACATCAGCTAGTCTCTGCTCTCCCCTCTCATCTCTCCCCACAAATCTTGTCCCACCGACAGATGCCAACTCCGCTGAACTGCTTGCAGTTCCTCACACCCACCTTGTTTCCCTCCGCGCTCTCCTCCCTCATCCTTTGCTCAGATGAGACCTACTCCTCCTCTGGTGTCACCTTAAACATCTTTTCTTCCAGGAAGCCATGCCAGTTTGGCTCAAAATAGGCCCGGATGACCTTCAAGTTTAGAAGCAGGATTTTATGGTTTTCCAGTTTATACATCTGATAATTCACATTATTACATTTTAGTTAGAGCCTGAGGAATGCATTCCAGCCTTGGCTTTGGCTTCAACATGTGGAACAAAAGCATTTCAGGGGAAAAAATACTCAGCCATATGCGTCCGATAGGTTGTCCCCGTGCAAATATATCTGGGCTGGATATCAGCCTGGATCCAAATGAGGACGCCTAGGCTCGATCCCATGTCACAACCAAAACAAAGTTAAAGTGACCCCTGGGATAGCTGACAGGTCATCACAGCTGTTCTGGTATGGATGCAGGCAGAGTACTCTAGGTGATAGAAACTATTGCCATAGGAATAGCTCTGGTGTACTAAATAGGTATTAAAAAATAGCCAGCTGCACATGAAGAGTCCCTTGGGCTTGGGAGGGAGAGGTGAAGGGTCAAAGCCAAGGTTAAGCTCTGAATTAAGAACATGCTTGGCCCTCAAAAAATTTAAGACAAGAGGAGAGACAAATATTTTATCTAACACCAGAACCTAAAGTGGAAAGAACAGATATTTTCTTCCTTTTTTCTAACAAAATTCAGTAAGTGACTAGTCTCCAGTACAGGTGATGGTGATTGCATCACCTAGAAGCACTGGGCCTGCCTTTGTCAACAATATGAGGCTCAGATTTTAATTCTGTGAAACTCAACTTCAGAGGCGGAGGTTTAGACAAGGGATAGAAATGGTAAACTGGACAATGTCAGTTAGTACAGGAAACAATAGTCCTACCCTCCTCGGTCTCCCCAAACACCCAGAGCTGGGGGAATCTGAGGTCATTGAATTGCTGAACTTATTGTACAAGGAATCATACCACCAGTCACTTCTATAGCTGTCTGGACACTCAGTCATCTGCCCTCTGCATTAGACGCTTCAATACTATTACTGCATCCTCCTTGGAGCATTGGCTCACTCATTCATTCATTCACTCATCAATCATTCCAACAAATATTCATTGAGACCAGGCACTGGAGACACAGTAATTAATAGGTCAAACAACATCCTTGTCCTCACTGAGCTAAGACTCTAGTTGGGGAAATAATAAATAAACAAACAAATATACATGCAAAATAATATAGGGAAGTGATAAGGGTTATGAAGGGGAAAAACCTAGGGGAAAAAATAAATGCTGTTTCTGATAGAGTGGCTCAGAAGAGCCTTTTGAGAGTAATGTGATCATTTTCATATGGTAATGCTATGTTTAAATTTTTGAGGAACCGCCATAGTATTTTCCATAGCAGCTGCACCATTTTATATTATTGGATTTCTGTTTTTGAAGAATCACTCAGGCTGCTGAGTGGAAAATAGATTGTGGAGGGATAGGAATAGAATCAGGGAACCTAGTTAGGGGGCTGTTGCAATGTGGCAGGCAGTCAGTGAAATGTTGATTACAATGCTCTGCTGGCTGGGGGGTTAGAAAACTAGTGAAGGCACCAATCATGGTGACGCTGGGCTTGATGTAGACCACCAGGCTCACAACAGGAACAGAGCAAGCCCTGGTGCGGCGGGGGGGCAGGGGGAGGCGGGAATAGATGATTCAATTCACACTCTGCTTAGTCAACAGTCTCTGTGGGAACACCGCCAAACTTGGCTGGAGGCTGAGAAGTGTGACAGATACCGCGTACAACATCTCACACACTCAGATTTTCAGCTAGAGAGAGTGGGCAGCAAGGCAGGCCCCTCCTTTGGAAATCAACTCTCAGGGGAAGACATGAGTCTAAGAGTCCTGAAAGGCACCACCGTTCACTGATTTGGCTGGTCCTTTGGTCATCGAGTATGACTTCAGCGCCAGACTAAGGAATGCAGTTTGTTCTTTTTAAGAGAAAACTGCCACTTCTCATTTGTGTTTAGGCGCAGGGACTTGGAAGGATT
Source organism: Cnephaeus nilssonii (assembly GCF_951640355.1). Classification (NCBI taxonomy): domain Eukaryota; kingdom Metazoa; phylum Chordata; class Mammalia; order Chiroptera; family Vespertilionidae; genus Cnephaeus; species Cnephaeus nilssonii. Next base: position 19,571,155 of record NC_137079.1, read on the forward strand.
TGGAGATATAGGGAGCTGTGATTTCTCAACCTTGCAGTTGTTCCTAACAATGTTCAGTTATTTTATTTTTGAGAAAAACCAGCACGCCTTTTGCTCGGTAGATCTAAATAGTCATCAAAATTGTTTTGTTAATAATGACATTTAATAAATGGCTTCTGTTTCACTCTTTTAGAATATGATCCACAAATTCTTATGGGAACCTGAAGAGTTCCTGAACTTTTAAAATGACAAGCATTTCATTTAAAATTACTGGGCTGACCCACTTCGGATAAGAAGAGGTGTGCATTTGTTTTAATGTGCAGTGATCTATTTTAGAATAAGAGTACAATACAGGCAGCTAGAAAAGTTAAGCCTTGAAAAAATTGACTAGTCTAATTCCCTGCTATCCAATTAGCAGTTTTTCATTTGCAGAGTATGCACATCCCACTGCTCCAGGAGAGCCTTTGAACCCCAAGCCATAAAATCTTATTACTGATTTTCTACTGAAATTCCCTCTCCAGTCGGATTATATACTAAACCAGAGGCTCAGATGAGAGATGGTGGACAGGGACCTCTCATGAAAAAAAGTTAACAAAGCGTAACTAAACAGCTAAAGTGATCAGGGAAAACTGGGAGGACCTAGAAGATTTTTGGAAGCATTTCCTCACCAAAGTACTTGATTTTTTTTTTCATCATAAAATATTACTTAACACATTCATATGTTTCTAGGTTTGTCCACATAGGGATACCAATAATCATTTGCATTTGAGTGTTTAGTTTATGAAGTGATTTCCTTATGCAATATTTCATGTAAATGGAAAATTCTTCTACAAAGTAGGTGACTCCACTTTCTAGATGTACAAAGTTTAGGTTCCTTATTCAAGTCACATGCCTCTTTTTTGAAAAATATATTTTACTGATTTTTACAGAGAGGAAGGAAGAGGGATAGAGAGTTAGAAACATAAATGAGAGGAAACATCGATCAGCTGCCTCCTGCATACCCCCCTACTAGGGATATGCCCGCAACAAAGGTACATGCCCTTGACTGGAATCGAACCTGGGACCCTTCAGTCCACAGGCCGATGCTCTATCCACTGAGCCAAACCAGTTAGGGCAAGTCACACACCTCTTCATCTTAAACACTTTGAGCAGCAAGTACCTCAGAAGACATTCGTGGAAATAATTTCATTACATTTTAGGTACATGGAAAGGCTTTTAAGTTAGGATGATATGTTTATTTAAAAAAGAATGAAGGTGTGTCTGTTGTCACTTGAGAATGTGGTTGCTGCTCATGCTCTGTGCCCTAAGGAAAGGCAGAGAGCGTCGTGGTTTATGCGCAAGCTCTGGGAGTGGTGGCCCTGGCTTCTGAACCCAGATCTGCCCGGACTTACTGTGTGACCACAGGGAAACTCGATAACCTAAGCCTCAGTTTTACTGATATGCAATGTGGGGAAAGTAATAGTGTCCCCCACTCAGGGAGGCTCTGAGAACTGAATGTAATGCTGCACATAAAGTCTGCCCAGCACCTGGCACACAGTAGGTACCCAGTGAGAGGTGGCCATTGTAATGACTCTTGTTCTTACCCTCCCCCGACCCTGTCCCCAAAGAAACCTCCTAAAAGCCTGTAGGGTGAGAAGTCACACAGCCCTGATGGAGCTGCCAAGTTTGAGCGCAGGGAGTCCTCTCGTTGCTTAATAGGCATGAGCGACTTAGCATTCGGAATAGGGCCATGGCAAGGAGACCAGCCAGAACAAACTGGACAAATACAGAAAGGAGTTTCTTCTCTTCCTGGCCCTGAAAGACTGTTGTTGGCAAATGCCCTCGGGGCTCAGAGAGGATGGTCCGCCTGACTGTTTCTCTGTGGCTCACCACTAGTGAAGTACTCTTTAAGAAGGGATGTGCTTTTTTAGCCATTTGGTTGCCCAACCTATTTTTAGAACTCGAGTACTCTTTTAGTGCTTTTATTTCAATCACATATCCTATTCTAAAAGTATTGTATAACCCATAGTTTATCTTTAATTCTAATACTTTCAAAATCATTTTATTTTTAAACTTTTATATCCTTAGGCTGTTTTGTATCTATTGGTTGCACTAAAATAGAAGCTGGTCTTGCCAGTGTGGCTCAGTTGGTTGGCGTGTCATCCCATAAACCAAAAGGTGGTGGATTAGATTCCCCATCAGGGCACATACCCTGGTTGCAGGTTCAATCCCTAGTGGGGACACATGTGGGAGGCAACCAATTGGTATTTTTCTCATGTCGATGTTTCTTTCTCTCTCTTTTTTCTCTCCCACCCTCCCTTTCTCTCTCTAAGGTTAATTTAAAAATAAATAAAATAAAATAAAAGCTGCATTCATGAATGCAGAAAATGTTGATTCAGTGGATAAATGTGAAGTATATAAAGGTGTAGGAAATTTGTAGTTTAAAATTGTTAGCTAAGGAATATATGCTGGCTTATGTAATTGAAAAATCTGCCTGGGAGTTGTCAAAAATTATCGAGTTGTACCTTTAAGAACAGTGAATGGGATCCCCTGATGAGTGTGTCCTTATAACTTTTATATAGGTCCCAGTGCACAAAAATACTTTCTACCTCTCTTTTTCTCAAATTTTCCCCAACCTCTTCCTCCACTCCAACAAATAGCTCTGAGAGATACTGACTATACAGATACCACGAACTGTCCCCAAATCTGTTCTCTCTCTTTGGGATCACGTTTCCTAGGCTGCCTTGCAGTTTGATCACATTCCCCAGTGGGTTGTAAGTGGATGTGATGTCTCCAGACCAGGCCTATATGTTCCCTCATTCTCTTTTTCCCTTCTTCTGTGCAGAAAATGGAGATATTTAGAGAGATCCTAGAAGTCACATGTTGAAGAGAGCAGAGTAGATCACTACATGGAAGAGTCCCATCCCACTGACCTGAACCTCAGCCTTGTACTGTTGGAGAGAAATAAATAAACTAGATGTCTTTTGGTCACTCAGTGTACAGGGCCTTCTATTACTATAACCTAATCTACTTAACTAATGAAAAAGCTGATGTTACAGACTATGTCCTTTATCTATGCACTAGAGGCCCAATGCATGAAAATTTGTGCAAGAGTAGGCCTTCCTTCCCCTGGCTGCCGGCATCGGCTTCCCTCTGGAACCCGGGACCCAGGCTGGCTTCCCTCTGACCCCAGCGTGGTCAGGAAGGACGTCCGGAATTATGTCCAGAAGACGTCTGGTCTAATTAGCATATTACCCTTTTATTATTATAGATGGGTACATTCCAGCATCCCTCAGTCTTGTGCACCCATCACCTCTGGCCAGGGCTTCCCCATGCTCTTCCTGCTCCTCACCCTGCACACCTGCAGGAGCCCAGCAGAAAGCCTGCCCTGTGACCCTCACTGGAACCACAAATAACCTCTGGGTAGCTGCTTCTAGAAAACACTATGGAGTGGCTATTTATGGAAGAGTGAGAGGCATCAGATTGGGGAGTGGAGATAAAGGGAATAAACAAGATAGAGGGAGGAGGGCAACAAGCTCCTTCTGTATTAGTCGGAATCTAACCCAGATCTGCTCCCAACCCCACTTCTGTTCCATGAACGACATCTTGGCATCCTGTCCACATGCTCCGCAGCATCCAATCTTGGCTTGCCCTGGAGTGATCTTTTCTTTTCTATCTCGGCCCACACAGCTGGGAGTGCTGCAGAAGCAGACGTCTGCCAAAAACAATAGCCTTCCTAAATGTTCCACATCAAGGGAATTGGTATATAAATTATCAACCGTCCAGCTAGCGGAGCATTATTCAATCATTAAACAAGAAAAACATGAAGCCTTTGTAACAACATGGAAATTGTCCCTGAAATAATGTTACTGAAGTTTTCCTCTCCTAAAAGCAAGTCATAAAATTACATCTGCAATACGGCAAAAACGTTTTGAAAAATGTACATATGGGAATAAAGCTGTGGATTAAACTTGGAGAGAGAAAAAAACAATTGTTAGGTTAGAATAGTGGGATTCAATGAATTATTTGTTTAATTAAAGCTAGTCTATGTCTAAATGACAGGGGGAGAAAACAGCCTCTGCCATCCCTGCCTAATGACCTACAGAGTCCTCCCAGCCCTCCCGGCCTTCAGGGGAACTCACTCCAGCGAGAGCAGAGGGAAGCCTGGCAGAGCTCAGAGAGGCACCTGACTTCAGATGCCCATGGTCTGCACTGATTCAAAGTCTGAGCACAAGTCCTACTGCTGCGTCCATATGGCCTCGCTTTATTTTTAAGTCTTTTCAGATCCTAAACTTCTTACATTCTGATGGTGATGTTGTCTCCCTTAGTAACTCAAACACCCAAACAGAAATAGCCCTACCTTCCCTCCCTTTTCATGATCCCTGTTAATGTGACATTATTTTAGAGAGCTGGTGGAAAAAGCTATGTCCTTAGCTAATTGGAACATGTTACTATAACTCTGTTGATGAAACTGGTGATTTGGGACTTGCATTCCTGTCACTGTTCAAGAAGGCATTTCTAACAGGGTCAAGTTTTAGCTATTTCTGTCATCTTTTTGAAATGTGCATGGAGAATGCATATATAAACAGCATGCAATACAAATAGGAGGCAAATGAATGCACATTTGCACATATTTCTGACCTCAAAATATTTCATATCTCAGAAAGTTTATCACTGCCCTCCCATCTCTATCCCAGCAGCTCTGTCTTCTCTGGTCAAGGAAAAGTCAGTGTGCACGTGTCATTTGTACACCAGGCCCTTGTCCTGGCTTCTCTAATGTGAAATCTGTGAGGGGAACTCTCCTCCTGGCACCAAGCTTTGCAGAATGCGACTTCAGACAAGGCCTTAGACAAAGGAGAGAAATCCCCGCTGGGAGCATGCTAGACACAAGACTAGGGAGTGACAGCTGGACAAACTGCCGGGATTCTTGCTCTGGGGGATAAGGACTGAAAAAATGAGAGCAGCCACTGCATGAGATTAATGACATTTTCACAGGGAGTTTGGCCCTAAAACTCACTTCTCAGTTTAGAGGGGATAGGAACCAATCATGGGCAGCTGAGAGATGCAGGGAGCGTACTGTGAGGCAGTGCCCACAGGAACAAGGCCTGTCCAAGGCAGTCTTCCCTGTGGCCTGATGCTCAGCCCCGGGGCAAGGCAGCCAGAGCTGGTCTCGGCCCTGGAAAACCACTTTACCCCTTTCCCAATCTTCTTTCCCACTCTCAGCCCTCTTCTCTCATCTTGCCGCATGTCGAACATGATTGTCCAAATTGCCACTCCCTTCTTTGTCTTCTGCAGCCTCTCTCTTCTTCCCCTATAGGAACATTCACCACACTTTCCAGTAATTATCTACTAGTATGTGTTATGCTGGCTCTCACATTATGCTCTAAGGATTCCTCAAGACAATGATCTTTTAATAGGTCCTCCAGTAACGTCGTTTCATTTGTCATTTTGTTATAATGTTGATGAGATGCTGTAGGAACTTGACTCTGGTTTTTATCAATTAGCCTGTGGTGAAACTGGTTTCATTATGTATCATTTCACTTAAAGTTGTAGCATCTACCGAAGACCTTAACTCAGGATTTAGTGGACCTCTGTACCATTGATGCCTAGTAAGGTGCCTGGCACCTAGTAGGTGCTCAATAATCCTTTGTTGTATTAGTATTGACTTTCTAACAGGGAGACGATCAGTATGCTCTCTCTAGCATGGAAAGGCCATGGCAGGAGAAAAGGGCTGTACTGTCCACCACTCTAATCCAGTCCCCAGCAAAGCAAGCGCCCAATAAGGATGAACAGGAAATTACATGCATCTTTAAATGAGTCTTCCCAGAGATGCCTGACTCCTGAAACTTCTTCCTGGATGTTTCTCCAGCAATACCAGGTGAGAAAGAGGAAGAGCTACCAAGTTGTTCTCCACAAGAAATCATCTTAATTCACCCTCTGCTACAGTCTTGACTCTATGTGGCATGCCGTGGAATTTGAGGAGCAAACACCAGACCTCACGGCGCTGTGGAGGTAGAAACACATCTTAGAGGCTCCACAGCGTGGCGTGGAGCCTGACACTGAAACAACTGGTGTCACTAAGCCTGCATGTCTCTGTGCCATGCAGTGATGGCGATGTCGTCTATTAGCCAGAACACGTTGGGAAGACTGAAGGTGAGCATTTAGCTGCGTTCTCCATGTGACCGTCAAACCCCCAAGACTTCTCTTTTCATATTGAAGTGGAAAATTCTTACCTTGTACTTGGAAATGCAGAATTGTCTTCTAAATTCATTAAAATTTTGTAGTGAAAACTCTAGTTAATGATTTAAAAATCTAATAAGGAAAGATTTCTTTCTGCCTTTCATGGTGAGTTAGTGAAATGTGAAAATATCAAAAGCTACATTGAGAAATCAAAAAAATCCTTTAGTCAACATTGGTCACCATACATAGTTACAAATTTTTCTTTCTTGTGACAACCTTTAAGATCTACTCTCTTAGCAATTTTCAAGTATGCAATAGAGTATAACTATAATCACCATGCTGTTCATTATACCCCAATGGCTTTATTTTATAACTAAATAAAAAGTCCTCCAATCAAACTTTGTTCCATCAAAGAAATATTGCTAAGACACTCAAAAATTTTGTAATGAGAATTAACACCATGATTTTTGCCTCTGTTCAGGATGCCAATGCTTTTGCTGTGTTTATGAGTTAAATTCAAACAAGTTCTTATCAAGAAAGCATGTCTTATTAATATAATGTGACTAATATTGAAGGGGATACTTTAGGGGAATGGAATGTTGGAAGTTGAGCAAAGAAGAAAGTAGTAGTGAGTTATGAAGAAGTCCTGATATGTCAAAAGTAAATTTGTTGGTAGGCCATGAAGGCGCTGAATGGCTAGTCACTATTTCTCTTCCCAACAAATGCTTATCAGTTTTTTAATAGTACTTCAACTAAGTGTTTTACAGGAATATTGCAGTGGTCAGGAGAGCCAATAAAAACTGGACAATTAAAAATGGGCTTCATAATTTTACAAATTTGGGCTCTCTTGTAGGGTGAACAATTGCCCTGGTTTGCATGAAACTAAAGGGTTTCTCTGGATGTGGGATGTTAAGGATTAAGTCCAGGAAAACCTCGGGCAAACTGGGAAGGTTGGTTCCAGTTCCAGAAGTAACTAGCTAGAGGACCTCATTCTAATTACTTCCCCAAGCTTCTGTTTTGTTCCCTTAAGATGGAAATAATGAGTTGTTGTTTAATTTTAAAATGTAAGTATAGTACCTGGGATATTCAAATTGTATTTTTCAATCAGTTTTACTGATAGAACTATTCAGCAACAAGACCAAAATATCACCCAAACTCTATATCTGATCTTTTATCAATCAAAGAGGGTATTTGTAATTTTTGTACTATGTTCTTTATCATGTAGCCAATTATATCCTTCACATTTCAAAATATTTTTCAATTCAATGGGGTTGTAAAAAACTGTAATTGTCTAGACTCTGAATATAGTCATTGATTTCTTTTAAGCTTTTTTTTTTAATTTTATGTCCATTCCAAAGGACAGTAAGTTTTCCCTCTTTCCGAAACTCTATGCATTCTGGGAAGTCTTTCACAAGCCAGAAGCAGGCTAACATTGGAACATTCACTGTCTTTGACTATAGTGAATACAAACAAATCTAGATTGATGTCAATACGCAAACACTGATGGTGCAGGAGCAGGAGCCACTCATGGTTCTGTCTCATGTATGTCTGAGTTGTAAACAAAGCAAACCTTTGTGCCAATGTGAGAGATGTTGGAAACTACTTCCAGGTCAGAAAAAAACCTTCAGGAATTACTTGAGGGTTATCATGAATCCTGTGACCGTCTGAGATCAGGGACTGCTGCAGCCCCAACAAGGAACTGGAGTGAGAATTTTAAAAAAGGCATAAAGACAAGGTATTCAAACAAATGTACCCAAATGATAGTGATAATATCTCCAATCAGACCCAACATCAAAAATGGAAGCCGAAAAAATAATTGCCACCCACTCAGTTGCAGGCAACTAGTCGCTGAAGTGGTGCTACCGTTGTTTTTGGATCTGGGAAGAACTGAGTCAGGAGGGAGCAGGTTATCACTGCTGGCAGCAAAGCAGGGCCGGGCAAGCAGGGACTAATGTCATAAAACCAGTGGTTCCTATGCAGATGCTGTGTTATAGAATTGTACACTCGACACCTGTATAGCTTTACTACCCAACTAGAGGCCCAGTGCATGAATTCATGCATGGGTGAGGTCCCAGGGGACGGGGGGGAATGGGATGCGATAGGCCCTCCAGGTGGGCAGTGGGATGCCCTTGCCGGCTCGGGATCTGGATTCGTCCTGCTGGCATTTGCACTGGTTGTCGGGAGCCACCTGGCAGCTGTTTTTATGTTGTTTCTTCCTTGTGGAGCATCTAGGGAGGGGAAGCGGCCACAGTGCCTGAAGCTGACTTCCAGGAGGCCAGCAGCACTGCCTGGCCTGTTCTCCAGAGATTGGACCTGCAGGACTACTGAGGGAGTGAGTGGCTGCCGTGGGCTGCCGCTGGGATAAGTCAGTCAACTGAGCGGTGCTCCCGCTGTGGGAGCACACTGACCACCAGGGGGCAGCTCCTGTGTTGAGCATCTGCCCCCTGGTGGCCACTGCATGTCATAGCGACTGGTTGTTCTAATCATTTGGTTGTTTAGTGACTTAGGCTTTTATATATATAGACTAGAGGCCCAGTGCATGAAATTCATGCACGGGTAGGGTCCCTAGGCCTGGCTGGTAGTCAGGGCCGATCTGTGAGGTGACTGGCAGGGAGATTGGGGGGAAAGGGGCTGCTGGCACCCACCTTGGCTGTCCTGACCCCACCCACTCACCAGCCCCGCCCCTTGCTGCTGCCTCTGGTCACCTCTCTCTGCGGGGTGACTGGCGGGGTGATCAAGGGGCTCCCCACTGGCACCCACCTTGGCTGGCCTGGGGCCTGCGGGCTGGGGGCAGCTCCTGTGTTGAGCGTCTACCTCCTGGTGATCAGTACACGTCATAGAGACTGGTTGTTCCACTGTTCAGTCGATTTGCATATTAGGCTTTTATTATATAGGATGCCACCCCAATAAATTTAAAAATATAAATAGAACCAGGCAGTTTCCAAAACCTGTTTTTTAAAGTTTTTTTTTTAGTTAAAAACTAAATTAAAATGCCATTAGTTATTTTTAATCAATGATTGAATTTATGGGAGGACTATAAAACCAATTTCTACTAATTTTTCACTTTTTGTGTGAAATGATACATACTTTTTGATCACTCCCATTTTCCATAGATCTGAGAAAAACAGCTGGATGAAGAAGAGATCTCTAATTTCTCCCCTCCACCTTGTCATGCCTGACATGATAAACATGAAGATGATTCATGAGTACTGGCAAATCTTTTAAAAAATTGTATCCTGACAATAAAATTATAAATGATCCCGGTAAGAAACAAAGAGAGGGCACAGCTAAAGATACTAATGTCCTTGAATAGTGAAGTCCCTAGAAACTCCAATTTCAGGAAGCATATGCAAAAGAGAATGACTGGGGGAGGGAGCACACAAAGAAAAAAAGAGAAAAGAAAGAGAAGGAATTGGCTTAAATATCTAAGAATGATATAAAATATCTAAACTCTCAAGTAGATGAGAAATGTCAAGAATGTTAAGAGAGCAAACACACATTCTTTGTTCTATTGAAAGTAAACAGAATAATAAGCAATGGAGTTATCGGCTGCCTGGGCTACTGATACAGTGTTAACAGATGACAGTGAGGTAGAAAGAAACTCAATTTGGATTTTGCATTGGTCTGCTTTGTCAGCAAGCATGATTTTTATTCTGAAAAGGGTAGAAAAAAATATTGATAGATGAGTAAGGTATAACAAAGCAGCACCTGGCATCTCTGAAGTGGTTAGGTTTCCTGTCTGTAAAAACAGTACATCGTGGTGTTCTTCAAAAATGTACAGTACTTTGTGGAATTATGAAGACTGGATAAATGTGTTCCCACTTATCTAAAAAATGATACAAATGGAGCTTGTCATTTATGGAGCAGCGAGCTTGACATCAAATCCAGGCAAGTTTCTGGGATGGAAGGTTACTAGGCTGAATATGAGTACATACAAGGGGACGTGGAGAACACTAGGAGATGCCACGGGACCTGTCAAGAATAATCGTGCCAAACTGACTACATATTCTCTCTCTCTCTCTCTCCCTCCCTCTCTTTTTCTCTCTTTTTTTCTCTCTATTATTTGATGAAATAAATGTTTCAGATAAATCTGAATTTCAGGAAACTCACATTTTTATAGAAGGAATAAACTTCTTTAGTGAGAAAGACAGAGGGTAAACTCCCACTCAGTGGATGACCTTTCCAAAAGAGTATAAATTAATGCATTTTGTCTGCATTGAGGGGGTCTTCTCAGCAGTTTAATCAATAACAAAGGACACCACTTTGACCAGATGCATGAACTTTATGAAAAGGGGAGGGATACCTAATACATTGAATGGCAGCTTTGTAAAATTGTTTTAGGGGAAAAGTATCTGGAAGTCATGCTGCTTTTCAAAAAAAAAACTAGTTTAACTATTTTACTTTGTAAGTTGAGCACTATTAGACAGGTAGCATTGAATGTAAATGTATTAGGGGGGGAAATTAGTTAAGTCTTGAGAAAAGTTTAATTTATTCTGTGATTAATAAGAGAGAACATGGATTAATTTTAGAAGTGCAGTCTGGAGAACTCCAGGCTTAATTGGAGCACAGTCTGAAACACATTGTATTGCACTGTTGAAAACAGGACAACAAGCTCAAAATGGAGTCACTTATGCTAATCCCCACATCACTAAACTGAGAATTACAATTTCGGCTCTCCCAGAAATGGAATATTAAACCAACCAGGAATTACCTGATTAACACTAGTTAGGCAATCTGCCTGATAGGCTCCTGAAACTCCCTAATGGAAAGTAATATAATAACTTTTGCCTTGTTCCCACTCTCATCTATAATAATAAAAGCTTAATATGCTAGTTAGACCAGACAGCTGAACGACCTTCCGGACATCCTTCCAGACAACCTTCCATACAAAGCCGGGACTGTGAGGGCCAAGGCAGCTGCCAAGGCTGCGAGAACGGAGGCAAGCCACCATGGCTGCGAGGCCCGAGCCCTTGTATGAATTTTGTGCATCGGGCCTCTAGTCTGCCTATAAAAAGTCTTGCAACTCCCTGAGATCCATTCTAACTGCTAGATTGAACGCTGCCAGATTCAAATAGATTTTTGCTCAAATTAACTCTTAAAATTTTTACTATGCCTCTATTTTATCTTTTAACAATATTAAGTGTCAAGTTGCTTCAGTTTTGTTTTGTTTTTTTTACAATATCAAGCCATTCATTGCTATATCAAGCAATGCAAAGTGGAAAAGTTACGCTGCCTCATTTGATTTATTTTTAACTGAATTTATTGGACTGACATTGGTTTCATAAAACCATACAGGTTTCAAGTGTACAACGCAATAAAACATCATCTTCATTATGCACCCCACCACCCCAAGTAAAGCATCTTTCTATCCCCATGTCTGCCCCCCTCTGCCCACCTCCAACTACCCTCCCACCCCCTTTTCCTCTGGCTATCACCACACTATTGTCTGTGTGTATATGTTTTATATACCGTTCTTAGCTTAATCCTTTCTTCTTTCACCCACGCTGTCTCATTTTCGTCGATTAAATACAAATAGAATGATTGGCCTCCTCTCTCTCTCTCTGAGTTCTAGGAAACTGGAAAACCCCAACGACCATACACAATAAAAGGTAGAACTGTCTCCACTAGAGTCTGGGAACTGTCTTAGTGTGAGGTCTCCTGGGAAGACCTGGGTATTCCCAGTCCTCCATACCCAGGGGCTTTCCTCACATCCCTGACCTGTTTATAGAAACTAAACTGCTGTGCCCTTTCAGCTAATATCAATGCATACCTTTGAAATTTCCACTCAGGGTCTGACATCAATCATTAACCAAGTTCCTAGGTGACTCTGTGATGTCATCATCAGGTATGCTCAAACACTATCACGGGCATTATGATTACAGGAAGTGATTGATTTTTATTGTGCCTAGCTAGAAATAAATGTTCCCCTTCTAGTCGATATCAGAGGTAATGATTTTTTTAAAATCTTCACCTGAGGACATGCTTTTGATTGATGAGAAAGGGAGAGGAAGGGAGAAGGGGAGAGAGAGAAAGAAACATCAATGTGAGAGAAACTTTGATGGGATGCCTGCCTCCTATATGTGCCCTGACCAGGGATGGAACCTGCAACCTGGGTATGTGCCTGACTAGGAATCGAACCTGTGACCCTTTGGTGCATGGGATGATGCTCTAATCAAGGTCAGACTTTTTTTCACCTTTAAATTTCACTGAATTCTAATTACTCAGTTCCACATTGAATCATTCTGAGAAGCTTTATTCACATAAGCAAAAGTGTGAAATATCTTGTTAGAGCTGTCTTATTACATGACCTTCAAATGACTTAGCTCAAAGGACAATAGAATGCCTACTAATAAGCCACATGGATTACAAATTCTTGGAAAGCTAAGTTGGATGAGAGCAATAGCCGCCTGTCTCCTCCTGAAAAAATCTTGGTAAACTGACATCATCTAAATTTGCCCAGCCAGCTATCTGAGTAAGCTTGTGTTAATTAATTAGCTGGAATTGAGCTATTTGAAATAGTATTTGCATTGTCACGTTTATTCATATATTTTCTGTTGACATGAGCATTTTAGGTTTCACCTTTTATTTTTGCACTTCATATACAGTTGGAGTGTATAGCTCTGTGGGCATTAGTTATATTTTGGACCCAAATGAATCCTCATTCCTCATTAGATACTTTGCTCATTTTGGTAGTGTAAAGCCATGCTCCTTAAATCATTTCCCTAGCAGATACCTAATTTCTGAAGGTTACTAGTCACGGACTCATGAACAATACTGCCACCCTCAGGGTGTGCTGGGAAGTGCCTTTCAATGTGAAAAACTGTTCCCAGGGGTTTGAGGCTGGGAGACCCGTAAGAAATCAATGAAACAATATTTGTTTGAGTTGCAAGCTGGGAAAGAAAGGACCATGTTGTTGAGATGCCCCAACAATTATGCGAAGGATGTCTCAGTTGTTTTAGCAAAAGCTGAATGAAAGCGGGCATTTCATGAGAGCTCTCCGGGGGTTTCCAGGAGAGTGGGATCAATGCATCCTCTCCAAATACTTGAGCAGCGACTCACTGATGAAATGTCAGCTGGTCACAGTTCACTCATTGTCCAGTACCCAAGCCTGAGATACATGCTTCACTGCGGAAGTTCCTTTTGTCCCAAGGTCACTTGGGATCCCTCGCTCCCCGGTATTCTTTTGTGGGTGAATGTCACCAGTGTTCTGATGACTACATGTTGGTTCTGTGATCAAAAGACATTTTTAACCCACTCATTTGGGTTGCAAATTAGCAGCAATTCAGAGAAGCCTGGAAGAAAAACCCTCTTTAGAGAAAAATCTTGATATTTAAAATCTGGAGGAAGGGATCTTCCCTTTGATCTCTGAGCAGCTCAAGACTCCAACACCCAAAGCTCAAAAGGCTCTTGAGCTAGAGAATGTCATCTCATCATCAGGATGAGATGACATCCATTTGGCGGATCGGACCAGTTTCTGTATTGTCAGAGGCCCAGGCAGTGTCCAGGAAAGCAAGTTACTAACAATGCCCCTTGCTCCCCCCTCTTATCACTACTATGGAAACTGTGAAATGTTTGGGCAAGGCCAGCATTACCCACAAACAGCAGTTGGAACCTATCTACAAGGCTCCCCTAACATCCACCTTCAGTTCTGTGCTGACATTTTTTAAAAATGTTTTTACTGATTTCAGAGAAGAAGGGAGAGGGAGAGAGAGAAAAAAACATCAATGATGAGAGAGAACCATTGATCGGCTGTCTCCTGCATGCCCCACACTGGGGATCAAGCCCACCCTGACTGGGAATTTAACTGTGACCTCCTGGGTTATAAGTCAACACTCAACCTCTGAGCCACGCCAGCCAGGCTGTGCTGGAAATTTAACCAATAAAGAGCTTTTATTTTTACCACTCGGTTGAATAGGTTTCAAAGATTTTGTTTATCAAACTGTACTTGAATAATATGTCCTCCTTTTATACATTGAAAACTAATAGAAATTCCAAGCAAGTCTTCTGTTTTGTTTGGCTCATTCGGCATTAGTATAGGTAAGCATATACTGTTTTTTGGTGTGTGTGTGTTTTTGTGTGTTTTTTTGTCTGTGGTTTGAAAAACTGCTTTTATTGAGCCCAAGAAGTCCATGAACCCCAGACTACTAAAAGCTATCAAGTGTCATTTTTAGCTTGTCATGGACACTTATCAGAACCATTCTTGCAAGCCATGTCAGCATAAAAAAGAAGACGGGAGGAATCCAAAGTCCTAATGTACTTGGAAGGGCATTTCCACAAAGCAGGGAAGGATGGGAGTTATGGAAAGACTGGGACAGAGAACAAGGAGACAGAGAAGTAAAAGCAAACTTCACCTAGTTACACTTTCATCAAAGAACATTTCACACACAGATCCTCTTAATTTTGATATTTAGAAATTCATGAACACATGAGTGCCTAGAACAGTGCCTGACACACAGCAAGTCCTCAATAAATGTTTACTGATGAATGGTGGGAGGCAGAGAGGAGAGTTAGTTTTTAGTTCTTACAGTTTTACATTCTTTAAATTTGCCATGATAGAAAAAAGATAAACTTTGCATTAAAAAGGTAAGAAAGAAAGAAAATAACATGGTGTTTAATTGTCAGGAGAACCTGGAATCTGATCAGCAGGGCATAGGATGACTTCCCCGGGCAGAGCCTCAGCCCCATGCAGCAATGAGCCTGGGCAACCCAGCCAGATCACTGTTGTCTTTTATCATTTTTTTAATCTTTGGAAATCGCTCATGTTCTCATGAAAAAGTATGCTGCAAAGCCATTAGAGAATAGAATATGATCAAATAATGCCAAATAATTAGCTTGAAATATGTCTGATACGACGTGTTAGCTGAGGAATTAAGTGTTATTCTGGAGAATTATAGCACACAGTAATGCTGAGAATTGCAAAACAAGATGACACAGTGGAGGAGAAAAAGTTTCTTTTTTTCTTTTACTACATTTGGCTCAGCATTTATATTAAAAGCCTGATGTGTTCACTTATTATCCTAATGTTCACACTGAATTCCATCAGAAGGCATAATGTGAAGCCTTGCATTTCAAATGTAACTGACCAAAACCGAGCCCCCTTCGTTCAGTGATCTGTGTTCAGAATGACAAAGCTTCTCCTGTCTGCTGAGTGCAGAGCACAATACCGGACACACGGGTGCTCTACTCACATGCGGTTGAAGGAAGTGATTACTTGTTGACACCTGAGTCAATGTGAGCAAATGAAATGTGCCCAGAAAACTGAGGCTTTATCTTACTTAAAATAAGATAGGTAAAAATGCAGCATAGGTGTTAATTGTTGTGTTCTTATTATTACAAAGCCACCAGACAAATGATCATGATAGAAGTGGGAAATAGTATCAGAAAGGATAAACAATGGACTCCAGGGCTACATGTTAATTTGTTTCTCTTCAAAAGCTCTCATCCAGTCAGTCAGCCAGTTAGCACATCATTCATTCACTCATAAAGTCACCAATATTTATGGCATACTACAGTGAGCTGGGTCCTAGGAGCAGAATGATAACCATCTAGTTATAAAGCTTTACCTTCTATGCCAGAGGTAAAGAGTCCAGCAGCCATAAAAAAAACAAAAAAAAAACAAACGGATTTGGGGGATGATTCACTTCTATAAATGAACTGGGGCCAGTTATTCTTTCATGAACTCTCAATATAGGACCAAAGAGGCTTTCATCTATGAAAAATACTAGTAAGTTTTATTCCCCATAGGATACTAGATTTAAGGCACTACTTAAACTCCATCTGCGACTGAAAGACGAAAATGGCTACAAGGCCTCC
Organism: Cnephaeus nilssonii; assembly: GCF_951640355.1. Classification (NCBI taxonomy): domain Eukaryota; kingdom Metazoa; phylum Chordata; class Mammalia; order Chiroptera; family Vespertilionidae; genus Cnephaeus; species Cnephaeus nilssonii. Next base: position 19,587,106 of record NC_137079.1, read on the forward strand.
AAGACTTCCTGAGGAACTGACACCGCCCACTCCAAGCTCTTCTCCAATTGACCTGCACCAATTTCTGTTGATGCTCTATGACCACATGACCGGGACGAGGCAAGCTGAGGCTGCCTTTGGGGTCAAGTGCCTTGGACTTTCCCAGATTGGCAAACTAGCCTTTCCTGCCATAGGTTCACAGTTGCCATTGGGAATCCCTGGGCAACTCAAAAGCACTGCTCACCACTCAGCTTGTAGCCCTGGTAAACTTAGCTGCGCTGTGAATTTGCCCACGAGTGTATTTGAGTTCTCCAATCCCCACATTTTATCAGATCAAGCTACTTAACAGAACTACAAGTTCATGGTAATTGGCTTTCTGACTATGGCTTCTGCTCTGTCGTGGGCTTTACATATCTTCTTGTTTTATGCTATTCTGAGCTGCCATTGTTTCTTGTTTTTGTCCTTTATCCTGAAAATACAACACCCTTTCCCCTGCCTTCTCTTTTTGTGTACGGTGGAACTATATTTGACATTTTGGAGTGGTCCACTAACCTAGTATCTATAAACCGAGGCGCGTTGGAAGCGTCTCAGATTTATAGGTGTCAGAGCAATATGAGGACAGAACTTCAGAAACAGCCTCTTCCCGTTTATGGGGCTCAGGATGGAATTGGCTTTCAGAGCGGAGACAGAGATCGACTTTTATAAGAAGATATCCCTCGATTTATGGTCCTGAAGAAAACGTACTGACTGAGGTGAAGACAAGGTCAGCATTCACACCAAAGAAATATGCCTGCGGGTAAATATCTCTGTGGTCACTTTTCCATTCACAAATGAGGCTAGAATACCATAATTGTGGGTTTGGTTTCCTCTGGCCTATATTGAGCCCAAGGACTGAAGGACCAGGAGGAAGAGTAAAGGGAGGGGAAGGAAGGATGAGTTTCCACAGGTCCTCTATATTGAAGGTGGTGGTTAATAATATATGCCTATAGTTACCCATTGACTCAACAAGAATTTAAATAGCATCCACTTTGTGCCAGGGCCTATGCGAGGCTCTAGAGAGAAACAGTGAATGAAGCAGACATGGCTTCTTTTCTCATGAAGGTCTCAGCATAGTAAGAAAAAAAAAAGTTGAACAAATCATTATAAATGGAAGGTTTGTTATGAAAAAGGAAGTACGGGTGGCTGCTATGGGGACATAGGATAATGGGTCCTGACCTAACTGGAAGGCGGAGATGGGATACAGCCTCATATGGACCTGAAATTGCAGCTAAGGTATGAAAAGTAACAGTTTAGCGAGGCAAAAAGTGGAGTGAGTCTGGAAATGATGGAGAAAGACAGAGAAGTTGAAACAGAGCAGCCAATCCAGGCCTTTAGTCTAGTACAGGGGTCAGCAGAATACTATGGTCCTCAGGCCAAATGGTGCCAATGCCTGTTTTTGTAGAGTTTCATTGGAACCTAACCATGTCTGTTCACTTACATCTGATCTAGTCATTTTCACACTATAACACCAGAGTTAAATGGTTACAAAAGAGGCTATGTGGCCTGGTGGCCTGTAAAGCCTACCTGGCCTTTTGCAAAAAAAAAAAAAAAGTCTGCCAATCTCTAGTCTAGAGCAAGTGATTTAGTCATGGCTGGTGATACTAGATGCTATAACAACTCATCCCAAGACCTCAGATACTTATCCAATAAAAGTTTCTCATAACACAGCTGTTGGAGCAGCTGCTCAAGCAGAAGGAGGAGCTCTGTGTTGAGGTTCTGCCATCCAGATGTGCATAGTCAAGGATGTGACATGCTTTGGGAACCACATCTGGGCATGTTGTGCATCATTTTCACCCCCTCATTAGTCATATGGTCCCACCAAAATTCAAGAGGAGACTGAAAAAGGACGTTTTCTGTGTGCTTGGGGGGGCGGGGAGCAGACGCTTTGGGGAATACTTACCAGGGCCTCTGCCACTGCCAAGAAGACATATTTAGGGCACTGGAGAAAAGTCCTCTGTGGTTGAATCTAAGTGGCATAGAATGACACTGACAGATTGTGGAGGACCTTGTAACCATGTCAAAGATTTTAGATTTTAATCCATGTCCAAATTACCATTTGTGTTACTCTAGTAAACTATGTCACCCAGCTGATCTGATCCTCTGCTTCCTCATCTGTGAAAAGAGATGGCACTACCTACCATATAGAATTTGGTAGCCCAGTGGGTGTGGCTCAGTGATTGAGCATAGACCTACAAACCAGGAGGTCACAGTTCGATTCCAGGTCAGGGCTTATGCCCTGGTTGTGGGCTCAATCCCCAGTGTGGGGCATGTAGGAGGCAGCCAATCAATGATTCTTATCATTGATGTTTCCATCTCTTTCCCTCTCCTCTCCAAAATTAATAAAAATATATATATTCAAAAATAATAATTGGGTGTACACAGAAAAATAAGGTATTTAGAGCTCTTAAAATATCACTTAGCACATAGTAAGCATGCAATAAATTGTGCTTATTGTCCCCCAAACCAAACTTTCCCATTCCTAATCCCCAAACTGTAGAAGACTCTTTGCTGAGTATCACCAAGCCTTATCTAATAAGAAATAAAATTGAAATACTCTGAATCATTTTTCCACCCTTCCATTGGCTTCTTCATATTTGCTACTATCTTTTCAGGGACACATTGTCCTAGGGAACAATCAGGTTCTCTCTACCCAAAGTAACAATCTGTGAACTAAAATAATTGTTTTCCCAAATTCTTCACCCTTCCTGTGTCCCGATAAAACGTCAATTAAAGTCCCGGGGGAAAAAATGTGTGTGCATGTGTATGTACATGTATACATATACATACACACACAAAAGGAAACAGGGCAAGGCTGAAGTGGCAAGACCTTAGCTTATCACATACGCCTGACACCCTACAGCTCTGTCCCCTTCCTACGGTTATTTTTTATATGCCTCAGCATCCATCTTGACCTTTGCATCATTGTAAAGGAATGCTCCTGGTCTGAGGTTTCCATACTCAGAAGGAAGAAGAGTTTTTCTAAGTCAGGAAAACACATATTTTTAAAAAGAAAGAATAATGTGGAAAAATAGAAAAAAATTATGAAAAATAAGAGAAATGAAAAGGGATGGGACAAGCAGATATTAAAAGATTTGATGGGGCTCGAGGCAGTTTGGCTCAGTGGATAGAGCATTGGCCTGCAGACTCAAGGGTCCCAGGTTCGATTCTGATCAAGGGACTGTACCTTGGTTGCGGGCACATACCCAGTAGGGAGTGTGCAGGAGGCAGCTGATCGATGTTTCTAACTCTCTATCTCTCTCCCTTCCACTCTATAAAAAATCAATAAAAGATATATATTTTTAAAAAAGATTTGATGGGTAAAACAGTATAGCGTTTCCTCAAAAAAATAAAAATGGAACTGTCATTTGACCCAGGAATACCACTTCTAGAAATATATCCCAAGAAAACAGAAACACTAATCAGAAAGGATATATGCACCCCTATGTTCATAGCAGCACAATTTACAATAGCTAATATTTGGAAACATCCTAAGTGCCCATCAGCAGATGAATGGATTAGAAAACTGTGGTACATCTGCACAATTGAATACTATGCTGCTGTAAAAAAGAAGGAATTCTTACCATTTGCAACAGCATGGATGGAACTGGAAAGCATTATGCTAAGTGAAATAAGACAGTCAGTGAAAGGTAAATACCACATGATCTCTCATTTGTGGAATATAAAGAACATTATAAACTGTTGAACAAAAATAGACAGAGGCAAAGAAGCATTGAACAGACTGTCAAACTACAGCGGGAAGGTAGGGGAGGGTTGCGGGGGGGCGGGTAAGAGATCAACCGAAGGACTTGTATGCATGCATATAAGCACAACCAACAGATGCAAGACACTGGGGGGAAGGGGGGAAAGATAAGTGCCAGGGGGGTAGGGGAGGCTGGGGGGAGGTCAATGTGGGGGGAAAAAGGAGACATATGTACTACTATTTATAATACCTTAAACAATAAAATTAAATTAAAAAAAAAAGATTTGATGGAGTTATGGCATGGTTCTGATACAAGAATAGATAGCCATCAATGGAATAAATATAAAAGAATTTAATATTTGCAACATAATTCAGTGAAGTAATGGAGGATAAAATAAATTATAATGGTATACATGTATAATACTATATCAAATACTTTAAATAATAAAGAATTAAAAATTATAATGTTATAAATTATTAGCAACTTGTGGGAAAATGTACACATACACAAAGCAGGCGGTGTAGTGATTAAGACAGAAACCTATATGGCCAGCATGCGTGGGATTAAATCCCAGTTCTACAACTTTATTTAGCTGTGTTATTTAATCTTGCAAGTTATACAATCTCTTGGTGCCAAATTTTCCTTGTATATATTGTGGGTGTGATAATAATATTTACCTTAAGGTTTGTTATGAGGATTGAGTGAGTGGGTTACAACATGTAAAGCACTTAGGATAGTTTCTAACATACAGTAAGCACTCAATATATGTTAGTTATTGTGATGGGGGAAATCATAATAAAAAATCACTTTCAACATATTTACTCTACATTTATTTCATTGTGCAATATGAATAGGGTTCTGAGCAATTAAAAAAATGAATAATACATGCTCTTGTCTTTGGAGAGGAGAGCTTGCAACCTAATATCAGTTAGAAATGTGTCTGCTCATTCTTATCCTTCAAAGGTGAGTTTGGGGGCAGAATTGGAGTTGCCCAACATAGTTGAACATATTGCAGACCTAATTTCTTGTTCAGGTCGCTGGAAATGCATCCTGCAATAAATTCATTTACTTCTCTCTCTATATGTTGTCATTTATCATTACAATACTATTCTTATGGGAAAACAGATTATGAATAGTATAATAACTATGACTGATAACAAACAAGACTATTTGCTTCTTGCTCTAAGGGAAATAAATCAGCCAGAAGTTGCATTTCCTGCTCTACCCCCCAAGCCCCAAAGGAGAGTTATCTACTACTGGAAAGTATCTGCAATTTAAAAAATTTGACTGCCTCTCCCAAAAATCAAGACAAATTACATCAACACTACAGAAAATTTCCAAATATTTCAGTCTCTTTGCAGAGAACGTAGGATGTGTCCCAATGCCTAGCTTTAAAATTCATTAGACATGTTTGTAGCAATAACACTTTGAGAAGTCCTCCTTCTAACTTTGAATGCCTTTCACCCTATGTTAGGACCCTTCATACAGTTACTTGACCAGACCAATTGTTCCCTTGGCATTACAGAAATAACTCTTCCCCTATCCTCTAAATTGTGATGGGAAATGAGTCTCTGAACTACATCATAGCCTGTCTTCTGTACTTGCTTTTCCTTCGGGTCCATGCTCCTTCTCTTGGGACTCCAAATTGTGACTTAGGGTAGCAGAGAGTCACTAGGCTAGTGGGGAAGTTTGCCTCTTGCCTAGTTTATAATTCTCTGGACCTTGGCATCCTCATGGTAAAAGGAGAGAGACTATTAGAATGCTTTTTAAAAGTCATTTCTAAATTTGGCACTCTAGGAAATGAACTTTCTGTACATTTTCATCCTTGACCTGAGCCTGAATCAATTATTAGTCCATGCTGGGGTTCTTGTCCCAGCCTTCCAAAGGGTTCAGCATTCTGGAGAAAGGGGCTATTTGTAATACCTTAAACAATTAGAAAACTGTGGTACATCTGTGGATAATTAAAGAGTCCGGAGACGAAAGATAATTTTGAAAGGCATTGGGGGTCAGAGGAGCTTCAGCTAAAGGGAGCTAAAGACTCTCCTCCTTCACTCAGGACCCTGCTTTTATTCAACACAATTTATCCTATGGCAAGGTGGAGATAATACACTTCAAGGGTACAGGGTACGGTATCAAAGGATATTGTCAGTTTGGGGAATAGCCTAGAGCTATTCAGGTGTTTGGCCAACAGGAGGCAATAAAATGCCCTGAGCTGTCTGGCAACAAGTGATTATACTATTCAGGTATGGAGGAGGTGCCCTTTAGCCATTTCCAACAGGTAAACTACATATGTGGCTCACCCTTGTTGAGCCGCCCAAGCTCCAACCTTTTGGTAAAACTCTTGTAATTATTACATGCTGGAATTGGTTCCCAGCAAGTCCAGCTACTTATTCTGGAAGCCTTAACCTCACCTCAGTCTGCTTGGTCCACTCTGAATTAATGTCTACCCAAAAATTCATCTCTTTCAGCTTCATCATGGTCCTAACATGATATTCCCTTGAGTCTCCATTCTGCATATCCTGATATCTCTTCCTTCACTATGAAATGAACAGCTGTAACCTAGACACTAAGCCATCATCATTCAGGATAACTGGTACGTTTCAGCTAATCACTTAGCAATAGTTTTAGGATTCCGTTTTCCCATTTGGGAATAAAGATATCAGCTGTTATTAATTTACAGGATTATTATGACTTTGGGGTGGGGGCGAATTGAATGAATTTTGAAAAGTGCTATACCAAGGAAAATGAAATGGGGATATTACTGAAATTACTTTTCCCTGAAAACTTAAAGATAAACTATCAGGCATATGAGGATACCTTTAATATTATTATTATCACAGATTAATAATATTAAATTCTTGTTGAGCTTAGCACTTAAAAACTTATTTTGTGCTTTGAACATTGGATGTCTAGAAACTCTATGGCCCGACATTGACTAAATGTGCCCTATTGCTGTCCTACACCAATCTTCTGAGTGTCTGGCCACACTTGAAGAAAATTGCCTTCTACTTTTTAATGTAATTACAATGCAATTACAAAGTGCATATAATTTTGGCTGACTGTGTAAATTAAATGTATCCATTTTAAAAAATATATTTTTTATTGATTTCTGATAGAAAGGGAGAGGAGAGATAGAAACATCAATGATGAGAAAGAATCTTTGATCAGCTGCCTCCTACACACCTCCTACTGGGGATCAAGCCCACAACTGGGACATGTGCCCTGACTGGAACTCAAACTGTGACCTCCTGGTTCATAGGTCAAAACTTAACTACTGAACCACACTGGACGGGCAACATATCCATTTTTCGTAACAGCAAAAAAACTAACTAAACAAAATATGCCAAAAACATAGCATAATTTGGATTCAATGAAATGTTAATGGGAATCTCATCTCTCACATTTTAAATGGTCACCTTTCATCATGCCATTACCCATTTACCACTTTCTCTTTGTTTACTAGTATATCCTCTTTCTTTGGTTCACAAACTTATCACACTCTTTTCACATTATAAGATTAGATTTCCTTTTTCTTTCAAAGTAGGAGGAAGTGAGTTGGTGCAAGCTTATCAGTAAAATAACATAAAACAATATTTTCACATAAATTGTATGCTTTACTGAATTGCAATGGATTTAATGTTCCCTATACCTGTCCTCTTTGCAGCCACATGCCTTCAGAGTATTCTTCAAGAGCTGCCCCAGCACTTCTCAGAAAGGTCTCATCCAAAGGTCACCAATGACCACATAATTGACAGATTTACTGATCTCTTTATAATGCCCATACTACTTTATCTGAAAACTTTGATATGATTGACAACTCCTTTATTGTGAAACTCTCTCCTCACTTGGCTTTCATAACAGAGAACCCCCTGCCTAACACCCATCCCACCACACCTTCTTTGGTGAACAGTCTCGTACTTTGTGAGGGGTCAATGAGTACTGCAGTTACAGAGGTAAGCCCAATCTCTACTTTCTATGTTAGTGATCAGTTCAGAAACCCAGGCCTAATACAACCAGCATATGGAATTCTAATGGCCTGAGGGATTTGTTCAGGAATTTCTATGTCAAGCCAAAGAAATGGAAGAGCAAGATTGATAGTAATTGGGGTAAGATGTTCCCATACAAATGGAACCACTAGGAGAAAAGCCTTGATTATACATCAATGACAAGTCCAGAACTGCTATAGACATTTTCCCCTAGTGATAAACCCAACACCCAGAAGAGGGCCTTTCTGAGAGAATCAGAAAGTAATGGAACTGGACTTGTGACTAAAATACCTGTTGTCTGCTCTACTTATCTCTTGGAGGTTTTTGTTGTTGTTGTTGTTGTTGCTATTGTTACATGAGAAGATAAGTCCACTTTATCATTATAGTCATTTTGAGTTTGACTATTAATTGTAGCTGAAAGCATCAGAATAACGTGATTTCCACAACACTGTTTTCTTCATTCTCTTTCACCACACAAATACTTCTTTCTAACCATGTCTTAGTTTCTCTCTCCCATCCATCCCCTAAATATGCTATGCTCCAGCATTCTGTTCTTGGACTTCTTTCTCTATTCCTTTTCCTTAGCTTCAACTTTCACCTGCTACTTTCAAGACTCCAAAATCAGTAACACCAGCCCAGACTTTTCTTCTGAGCTTAAGACATGGATTTTCAATTATTTCCTGTACATCTTCATGTGAAATGTTCCATCATGGGTAATCTGAATATCTTTAACATTACATACAAACTTTTCCCCAAACACTTTTCATGTATTTCATAGCCTAGTAATATGGCATCACCAAGATCTTATATCTGAAACCAGAAGCTTTGTTTTCCTCCTTGGCTGCTCCTTATCTCTTATCCCAAACAGTAATCATAAGGTCCTGCCAACTCTTACCTTGTAAATATCTCCTCCTTCTTTGTAAGGCATAACCTCATTGGTGTAGTTTATGATATCATTTTCATCTAAACCTCCCTCCCTCCAGTCCATCTTCCAGTCCATTCTCCACAGTGCTACCAGCTATTCCTCCCAAATATAGACCACATGAAAGTGTAAAATGCAATTTCCTTGCTTAACATTATGCAATAGCTTCCCATTTACCTATAAAATAAAGCTTATACAACTTAGCTGGCTCTATAGTCTTTGCCAACTATATCAGAGCTTACCTATTCAATCTTAACTTCAATCACTCCCTAAAGCCTACCCTTGGTATCCCCCCAAAAAAAACTCAAACCTGTAGGTTTCTATCCTATGCCTCTCTTTTCCCTCTGCCTTGAATACTCTTCCCTTGTTTCTAAAGTTGGTGTATTCCTGCTCAACTTTCAAGGTCCAGATACAACAACCACCATTATAGAAAAGCTTTCCTGACCATCCAGGCAAATTTTACTATTCCCTCATCTTTTATAACTCTAGGAACATAACTATAGTATAATACAATGCAACACATGCTATGGTAGGTTAATGTTTATTAATAATGCTGCACTTCTCCTAAGGCTATGAGTCAAGGCTTTTGGTTTTTATCTATTGAAGAGCTACTGTACCATTTGACACATAATGGATGATCAAAAATTATTTTCAATTGAAAGAATGAAGAAAAAAAGGACAATCACAGGCTAAGTGGTTAGCTATGGAGTAACCATCCGGGATTCAGTGTCTTCATTTGTAAAATGAAACAAGTTTTATGTTTCTTCCTGCTCTAAAAACATTCCATGATTTTATGAAAATATTACAAGGAGTAACCCAGTGATTCTATCATAATATTAAATTTCACAAACTGCATTCTGGTCAATCAAGTATAAATTCAAAGATTGAAAAAATGTCTTTTTTTTTTCTTAACTTCTTAACTTTTCTTAAAATGTGTTCTCCAGTTGCTGGATGAAATGTGTTAGTTCTGGAAAGAAGCCAATACTTGGCTCAGAGAAGAGTTAAAAGCCAATAGAGACATTATTTTTAATTCTATTAAAAGCATATTGTAAATTTCCCATCAGTTATACCATAATTTCTCTCCATTAATCATTGAAGGACAAGTGTTTGCAGTTTGGTCTATTGTAGCTAAAATCTGGGTAAAGAATGTGTCTTACTCTCTTCAAGCCTTGTCTATCTAAGACACACAAATACATAAACATGCAGGTGTACACACACACACATATAGACATGAACACACACTCGCCCAAAATATGCAGGGTTTGAAATTTAAGAGTTATTTGATGCCAGGGGAAAATAAAGATGGGTGAGTATACATTTGCAGAACATTAGGGGTAAGGGGTTCAAGTCATTGATTAGTGATGATCATAGGAACTAAAATGGGGTAAATATTTCTTCTTTTTGGCCAGACAGAGGGATGGGTAGCATTGTCCGGCTGAAAAATCAAGATGTAGGTCTAATTCTATCTCTACTATTAATATATTCTGTGACCTTGGTTCAGTCAATTATTCTTAGATCAGGTTAGCCATTCAAAATCTACCTATTATTACAGTGTGGTTTCTCCCAGAGTTAACCTTCACTTTTAATATTATTCTGTTGGTTTTCATGAAAGATCATTACAAGAAACAATAATTCTATTAATTATTCTACTTCTAATGTTAGTATAAATCTGTAAATGACACGAGAAGGCACAAGATATTTATTTCCTTATTTTGAAATTCCAGAATACCCAAAGTCTGTTTTTTCTTTCTTTTTCTTCTTTACTTCTAACAATAACATAGTTTTATTATATGTATAATTCTGCAACTCAAAGTTGTTTTAATATATGTTTTAATTTATGCCCCTCAAGTTTTCTTCTGGATAATTTTTTTTATCCAATTGAAAGCATTTTTCCCTATCATTAGCAAAATTGCTTCATATTTGTCATCATTAATAGAGTCCAAATTAATGTACAGTCAAAACAGTCATATCAGCTCCCATGGTGAGCATAATGCCATTTCCTCCTTCCTCCAGGCCTATTGCTACTGTAGACATCTTTTGTTGTGACTTCAAATCACAATTAAAATTAAACTGAATTAAAGCAGCCTTTGAAATATCCTAATTGCAACTATTATTCTATTCTTATTTTTTCTACTTTATGCACAGAGGTATCTTGAGAGAAACTATAAAAGGTTTTTATTTCCATTACGATCAACTTAAGTACATTAAGTCCTCATACATAGTTTTCTTTTAATTTAAGTAAGTCATAAAGAAACAACCTGACCAATAAGAAATCACTGTTAAAAATCATATATAATACTAGTAAAAGGATAATATGCAAATAGACCAAACAGTGGTATGGCGGAACAACTGAACAACCAAACAACCAGTCACTATTATGTGCACTGAACACCAGGGGGCACTCGTGGAAAATGGCGGGTGGCAGCAGCAGGCAGCAGAGTGCCGAACATGGCAGGTGCGGAACATGGCGGGTGTTGGCCGCAGTGGGATGGTGGAGCAGGTGAGCGGAGGCACCAGACCAAGGTGGGTGCTGGTCTCTGTCATTGGGGCAAGCCTCTGGTGGTCACTGAAAATTCTTTGCTCCCGTGAGCCCCGGTCCTGCCCAGCACTCACACCTGCTGCCAGTGCCCAGCGCCAGCCCCAATTGCTTGGCACCGTCAGTGGGTGCAAGCAGCGGCAGCAGCTGCTGCTCACACCTGCTGATGGCGCCAGCCCCGCTCCCAGCGGGTGTGAGCAGGGCCAGCACCGTCAGCATGTGGGAGCAGCAGCAGCAGGAGCAGGGCTGCTGGCAGACAGGGAACTGGGGGCCATGGCAGGAGAGGCCAGCGGGGGCATGGAGGATGGGCCGAGACCCACCCCTGTGCCCACTGCAGCCTCGCCACCCACAGTTCCTTTCAAGGTGCACGAATTCATGCACTGGGCCCCTAGTATTTAAATAAAAGCATGAAGACTCATTTGACTTTACTTCTTAATGAGTCTATAGAAGCACCTCAAGATGACCACTTTTTTTCCTACTAGTAAGTATTACACACCACCTATTTAATATCCTGTTGTAGAAATTTTCTCTCTTGTATAAGACTTGTAAAATCTTTCTTTTTCTTTCTTTTGTTTATTCTCCTGGCTCAGCTCCTGCTATTGAATTTCCTCAAATATCACTAAGAGTGATTGCATAGTCACAAAATCAAATCCTTCAGTTATCTTTAGTAGAAATCAGCATTCTTGATTAATAAACAAAACCATTTTAGCTCATTTGGCAGAAAAATTATTACTAATTGAATCTATTAAAAGGGGCTTGTGGAATCTCCATGAGGATTAGAGAGATGGGCTTAGGAGCCAAGCAGTCAGCAACAATATGCGAATAGTCAGGGGCAGCAAGGGAAATAGTACTAGGATGGCTGTTAGGTTACCTAGTGACATTTTCTGCTGTACTGTTGTGGATCTTATTTTAGTGACTAGAAATGGAATTTTTTATATCTAGGTCCAAATTTTGCCCTTATGATCTTTACACACACACACACACACACACACACACACACAAACACACACACATACACACATACATATACATATGTATGTTTCACACTATATAATTTATTTATATACTATATTGACATATAACATATGTTAATATGTATGTCATACATACTGTACTTATCTATACTAATAAAAGGGTAATATGCTAATTAGACCGGGAGACCTTCTGGACGTCCTTCCAGACAAAGCCATGGTGGCGGGCCAAGGCAGAGGTGGTTAGGGGCAATTAGGCCAGGAGAGGGGCAGTTGGGGGTGAGCAGGCCAGCGGGGGGGAGGGGGCAGTTGGTGGCGAGCAGGCTGGCAGGGGGGGAGGGCAGTTGTGGGCAAGAAAGCCAGCAGGGGCGTCAGTTGGGGGGCGAGCAGGCCGACAGGCAGAGTGGATAGAGGCTATTAGGCAGGCAGGCAGATGAGCAGTTAGGAGTCAGCGGTCCCAGATTGCGAGAGGGATGTCCGACTGACTGCCCAAGGGGTCCCAGATTGGAGAGGGTGCAGGCCAGGCTTAGGGACACCGCCCCTGCCCCCCACACAAATTTCGTGCACCAGGCCACTAGTAGATAATAAATGGAGAAGTGTTTTGGGAAGTGAATAATCCCCAAAGGCAGCAATTTTAAGTCATTACCTGTCAGTTTATTTAAGACCAAAACCAGGATGGCTAGTCCTTGTGAAGCTTATAAAACTATCTAGGCATAAAGTAGGGAACTAGTGCTGACAGACTGAGTGGACTCCAGGCAACCAGAAAAGCCCACGAATAGCAGGGTAGGCAAGAGGCCAAGAACCCAACACAGAATGCAGCCTTGGGTGGCTTTTAATATAGCTGCCATGTAGACTTATGTGAGGCCTCCGGAGAAGCCTCCAAGGTCATACCTCTTTCTGTGCCAAAACAATGTCAGGAAATTTACCCAAAGCTTGAAATTAAGGCAAAAAGGTGGGTGGCATATCCTTCCAATATTATATGGGGGGAAAGGATACCCAAGAATTGCCTAGGGGGATATATTTAGTTCATCTCATTTTTTAGTATAGATTAAAATTTCCAGACTATTACTTGATAGCTTTTGATTTTTATTGGTTAGAAATGCAAATAATTTCTGTCTGGTAAGAAGAGATAATCCAAAAGGTTTATGGCTTGCTTAACATCAAATAGATTTATATTTAACTCTGCAATCTTACTCTAATATTTTCTTGTTAAATTATGCATAAACACCCTTAATTATTTTTAAATACTCTTCAAGGTGGTCATAATATCTGACTCCTTCACTGACTAATGAGTTATTTAATAATTTCTCCCCACCCAATTCCATTTGGCCCAGTTCTTCTCCCCAAAATATTCCTTGGAGTCCCTACAGATGCTTTTATTTTCACTAATAGTTCCCGTTTGTCCCCTACCTTCATTGTCTGCCTGTGGACCTGGTTCTCAGCTATGTAACTCTGCAGTTCACCTCTAGCCATCTCAGAACCAGCCTTCCCTAGCGACTGTTTATCTCCATCGCTGTTGCCCCAAGCATGCACATGGGTCTAACCCAAACAGAGCTGAGATGAGGTTGTCACATACCCCACAAGAGGCTTTGGCTGAAGCTGAAGAAGGCATAAGGGAGTATTAGCTGGCACACTTGCACACACACACACACACACACACACACACACACACAACTCTTACAGGACCACCTTCCACTTTCTTTTGCCCCCATCTCCCAAGATGCCAACACTAGGCAACCAGCACCTCCCCTTAGGAGACCGGGTCCCACCTCCCCTCCTTCCAACTCAGAGACCTCACTATGAACCAAGCAGTGGCCCCCTCCTCAGAGTTCGGAGTTTCACCTCCAGGGGGCTCCTCCTTCAACAATTTAACTATTAACTATTCCAACCTCTTCTCATTGTTCCCTGAGCTCTAGAGGGATAGGTATTTCTTTCTGCTCCTACCTCTGTGAGCCCATGTTAGTCCGCTAGTTAACAACATGTAGCCTGATTCATAATCTCTTAATTGAATTATCTTCTGCTGTGGTTCTGCCTCCTGACTGGACCCTGACTGATCCAGTGGCAGAGCTGATGTTCCAACGCACACAGGTTGGCATCAGGGGATCTAGTCTCGCCACTAAGGAGAGTAAAGAAAATCACCAGCGAAAGCACAGCAAGTTTCCCATTCCCCTGTCATCACAGGCCAGCCTCCCCTCACACATAATCTCAGAGATGCTATTTTACTCCTGAGGAAGACAACCTTCAGCCTAATCACATAGAGCCATTCAGCTTCTCCTTGTCTCCTTTCCAACTTAGTATCTGGGCTTTAACTTTGCAAAACCTACAGGGTGTTTTTCCAAAACAATAGAACTGTTGGCCCCCAAAGGTGCAATCAAGTCTCCAGCTTTAACAACACAAGGAACATTAACATTTTGAAAAGAAACCTGTTGTTTTTCTTAGGTTTCACATATCTCAGGGCCACGTCCTTAGGGGAGCTCAAGGTCAAAGCATTTTCTCTTCAAAAGCCTCTTCAAGGGAAACACACTTTTAAGCACAAGGTGTAAGGTAACTGGGACAAGTGAAATGAGGCTGCAGGAACCAAGTCCCCACTCCTCCCCTCCCCGCCTCCCTCCCACCAAAGCAAACACTAGTGGTCATGGCCGGTTTACCTGGAATATTTACTCGATTCATTAAAACTGCTTTGGCAGCAAATCACAGAAATAAAATTAATAATTCAAGGCAGTTTAAGAAAAAAATAGATTTGGTTATTTGAATTCAGTGGTGTATCGCAGAACCTCAGGTCAGATTTCAGTGCTACTGGCCTTAGAGAAGGATGCGAACTTAAAACTAGAAAGCATCCTGACACCTTTCCCCCTCCTGTCTGCTCTGCTTTTTATGTCAGTTCTCTCTTCTCGCCTCCATTTGCTTTTCCAGCACACCTATGCTCTTACCTGAGTAAGCCTGCTGGTGAGCAAGTCCCTGGAGACACTAACTCCCTCTCTGAGTCCCAGCTCAGGGCCCACTGCTGCTCCAACCAATTTCTTAGGAGTCAGTTCATGTTTTACAAAGTAGGGAACCAAGTCCTTCATCTGGGGAAACAGTGAACAGAGATGGAACAATCATTCATTCAGTTAGATGGTTCTTCCTCCCCATAAGATTTCTACTCGATTTATTATAAATATCTCAGTGCTTATATATTATTGAATTTTATGGCAGATATTCATTCTCAGGAAAAAAAATTCTTCACTAAATGCCAGCAGCTGTAATTTCTGAATGCTTATAAAGAAAATTAAATTCCTAACTAATACTGCAGTCCTCAATACAGCCACCTTGCTTCCAAATTAGAGGACAAAACAGAAAACATAATAGAGGTGGGAAAATTTACTAAGGCAATTAGGTACCCTGTGGGCATAATAAACATAAAGCTGGATTTATTATTATTATAATACGTACAACAGTATGGTCTGGGCAAGTAAAAGACAATATGATTATAGTGTTTATCCCATCCAATAAGGAAAAGAGCTTTGGGTAAGGGGAGAGGGGGTGGGAGGAATGATGTCTGTGACCTTGCTGAGAAGCCTGCTAGAGGCTCTGAGCAAGAAGGGACCCATCCCCTGTGAGTTGTTCCCAAGGCCTAACCAAGGGCACAGACTGACTCTCCCTACCCTGAGGGACCTTCAGGAGCAGGGAGCTTCTTTGGCCTCCACTCCTAAGAGAGTGTGCTCTTCATGCCAACTTCATTCATTTCCAACCTATGACTCTCCAACCTCTTAAGACTCACACACCCTGGCGGGCACAGTCGGCCCTGTTTCATCACAGGGGGAGACCTGGTCTGCTCTGGCAAATCTATCCTGCTCCCACATCCAAGCCAACCTCAGCGAGGAAAGTTGGCAGCCCCTCTCTGGGTCCACAGGCACGGTTTGGAACCATCTGCCCCAGCTGTCGTGCTATCCTATCTCCGGTCCTACCTCAGTTTTGTCTCATGACTCACCTGTTTCTCCTTGGATGAACACCTGAACTGGCTCGCTTCCTCTAGGCTTCTCACGCCAGGGGCAGGGGCAGTGAGAGGCAACACTGTCAGAAACGAAGATACAGAGACAAGTTAGACTGGGAAGGGCCCACAAGTGCCTATACCTGAGTCCTAGCCCGGTGATTTATTTTTGTTCCAAATCAGTGTCTCTCCAAGTTAATAACTAGAGACCAGGCTCAGACATTTTACTACTAGGAAAAAATATGATAGGTAGAATATTAAATATATATGTTATACACATCATACACATATGTATGTATATGTGTGTGTGTGCATATGTTGGTATGTATACTTTTGAAGAGCTCTGTAAAATTCTGGTGGTATGAACTGTTACACCCCCCGCCCCAAGGGAAGAGCCATTTCTATCTATTTTTAAGTCAACAGCATAGGATTATATTAGTGAAAGCCTAGGCCTCACACCAAAAGAAACAAAAAAGACAGAATGCTCAAATTATATAATAATAACAACTTCCATTTGTGATTTCTTACTGAACACCAGGCACTCTGCTGAGGGCCTTAATTCCTTCACTTACTCCTCACAACCCTAGGAGTTGGTTCTCTTAGTGTCTGCATTTTCTAGGTGAGGAAATAAAAGTTTTAAAATCAAATTACTTGCAGGGTCACAGAGCTCGTAGGGAGGGGCGGGGCGGGGGAACCTTCCACTTTCTGTCTGTGCTTTCAGAAAGGATGCATTTCTCCCTCCTCAGCTGATCCCAAGACTTACCCATCAAATGGGGGAGGGGGTGGCACACAAAATTAGTCCAACAACCAGCAAGCTGCCTATGAATGTCATTTCCCTGGCATCCTGAGGGTGGGCAGATGTGCCTCTAGGGTTTCATCTACAGGCAATGGATGTGTCCTCACTCCCTGCCTGTGACCCTCACCGTCCACCACCTCAAGAGGGAGAGAGAGAACATGAGTGAGAGGGTAGAAGGAGCAAGAACATCTCTCTGTAATAAACACCCACAAACTGAGGCTTTCTGGAGCGGCCAGGGGCTGTTAACTCCAAAGTCCTCAGTGTCCTCGTTTACAAGTCTTCAGCATTCTCATTTAACAAAGAGTGAACAATTCTATTAACAAGATTAGCTGTGTCTAAACATTAATTAATCTGGTGCTCTGCTGGCATGTGGGTGGTGGCGTGCCCGTGCATGCGCAGAGGAGAGGCCAGCCCGGGTGGCCATAGTGGAGTTCAACTTGGCGGGGAGGGAGTCACTTGTGAGCCCCTAAGCCAGTCCCCGCCCACCCACCTGCCAAGCTGCACCTGGCTGCTGGCCGCACACCCTGGGAGGCCTGGGCAGGAGCAGGGGACAGGGCTATTAGCAAACGATGGTGAGTTACTTGCAAACAGTAAAGCAAATACTAGACGTATAAATAGAGTAGAAAAATCTTTTGGAGCAGCTGGTCAACCCCTAACTCTACCGGACAGGTTCTGATTGAAGGACTATTGACTACGTTGTGCAGAAAAAAAGCCCAACGCAAGGCAGTTTTTCTTATTTAATGATATTCTTGTACATGGCAATGTTGTCCTCCAGAAGAAAAAATATAATAAACATCATATTAGTCCCCTGGAAATATGTCCCTATTGATTCCGTCAAAGATGAGGGAGACTTGGGGAATGAATGGCTTATCAAATCACCAACTAAATTATTTGCAGTCTATGCTGCCACTGCCACTGAGAAATCAGAATGGGGGAATCACATGAATAAATGAGCTACTAATTTACTCTCCAAAAGTGAGAAGACACCCAGTAAGGAGCCTGCTGCTGTCTGGGTTCCTGACTCTGAGGCAACTGTAAGTATGTGCTGTCAGAAGGCAAAATTCACACCTGGTAACCTCGTCACCATTGCCACAAACGTGGTTTTGTTGTCCTTGGCCCTTCTCTGAAGAGAGATTTCTTTTTCCCAGCCAGGCCTCTAAGCCTGTATGGATTTGTGACTTCTGCTATGACCTGGGGACATGGCCACGTGCCAGCCTACTAGCTCTGACTCCTTCAGTCAGTCATTGAAGTCTTCCTTAAATGATGTATCAGATGATGATGCCAATGATGATAGCAGTGACTAAGGACATATGTTGAAATATTTCATTGGGTGTGACTATCTGAGAATTCAGCGTTGGGGGGAATGGGAAATTCTGAGCTCTCTCTCATTTTTGCTCTAGTCATGAATTTGTCTGAGAAACTTTTAACCTATGTGCCTCAATATATTCTATAGAAAAAAAAGAAAAGAAAAGAAAAGGCCTGTTGCCCTGTTGGGGTAGCTCAGTTGGTTAGAGTGTCATCTCAATATGCCAAGGTCTCAGGCTCCATTCCAGGTCAGGGCACATTCAACAACCAATGAATGCATATGTAAGTGGAACAACAAATCGATGTTTCTCTCTCTCTCTCTCTCTCTCTCTCTCTCTCTCTCTCTCTCTAATAAAAAAACAATTAGAAAAAAGAAAAAAGATCCTGTTGCCATTCCCCTCAATCCCACCACTGCCACACATCCCCCCCCCCCCCCCCCCCCCCCCCCCCCCCGATCCCAATTCTCTACTCTTCTGCAGGGATAGCCTATTGCAAATATAGCACATAAATTTTTTGGTTTCTTAGTTTTGTTTAATTTTAGATTATTTTCTTGCAAGATTGGGAAAAGGTGTTCATTTAATAGGTCATATACTACATTGTTGTTTATTATATGTTCTCTTATATGGAAAAACTAAAAGCAAAGAATGATGGAAAAAGTATAGTGTGGTTAGTTGCTAATATTATTACCTTTTTTCTAACCATTCTATCTAATGGTTAAGACACCAATAACAAAAATACATGTACCAAGTGGTGCCTTATCGTAATAGCACTGTTACATGAAATAAACACCATTCTTCTCACTTTTTAGTTTGTTTTAAAAATACACTTCGGCTCTTTGGGGTAATAAAATGGTTATGAATGGGTATAATTAGAAAATATTTGTCATCTGACAGCTACAAATAACTAAATTTAGAAGTTATTCATATAAATATTTTTTCCATAAAATAGTTATGATTATATTTTTACGTTTTATATGTATCAAATTATAATTGTCAAATATAATTAATAGATCATTATTAGAAATTTGGTTTGAAATTTATCCAATATAGAATTGTCATATTGCATTAGTTTCTATTTTTAGTAAGATATTGGTAGGTAAATTCATCTGCTTTAACATTATTTCTAGAATGAAAAATCTTATAAAATATTTGAAATACATTAAAATCCTATGGTAGAAAAATAAAATGAAATCCTATGATAGAGCACAGATCTACTTAGGCTAAAATTTGGAAGAAATAACATGCAAGAATAGTCAAGAAAAACCAATTAAGTTTGACTAGACTTCTATGGAAGTATTGTCTATTTCAGTGTGATACTATCTTGAATTTATAAATACAGTGTTATATTTTATAAAGTTTTGTAAAGTCCCAAACATTATTTCTGTTTCTGTAAAGCAACTGTGTGTTTAATCTGTTTCTGAAATCATTTTGCAATGTATGGAACTAGAGTAGCAATTGATCTTTCTAAATTGTGAACTTTACTGAGTCAGTCTAGATTGCTTTTGAGAAGTGGTCATTTTTCACTCTGCTTTGAGGCAGCCATTAGGTTGAAAGTATATTTATCACATAAAACTTGATGCATTTTGTACTACTCGCTCTATTTATATGCTGCAAATACCTAGGGTCTTTCAAATAATAAAAAATTAGTCTAAATATTGTTTTAAGTTCTAAATTCTTTTGTTTTTAAACCTTCAAATCAGGATATATTGCATCTGTTATGAGAGGTTTGACTCAGTGACTTGTGGTGGAGGATTTTTTGGTTTGGTGAAGGGGCTAACTTTCTGTGAGATTGTGAGAGCATCTGAGATACGTAGATCTCCCTGCAGGAAATGTCAAAGAAAGGCACGGTAAGTTTGTTTGTTTTAATATCAGATGGACTCTTGTTTCCAAGCAATGTACTGTATAATCAACATATCTGAAAAGGACCATGAAACCCGAGAGGTGCTAATGGAGACTTCCTGGTTCACCGGGGCTTAGCAGATTCAGGAACCAAGAAGAAATGTTCTGCAATAACATTTGCACTGTCAACCTCTTGACTTTTTTTTTTTTACAATAAAAAAAATATATAAATAAATAAACATTAATCTAGGTGAATATGAACACGTGATAAAAGTGAACCCTCTCAAATGCTTAAGAACCAGATTCCTATCATGCCATCGAAAAGAGATTTATGCCAACACTGACTGTGGCCTGGGAGAAAAGCACAGACACAGACTCAGAATTGCCAACTGATAATGAAGCTTCGTTACCTTTGGGGAGTATCCACCGGTACAGTTTTGAGCATATTCCCAGCATTGCTGTTTCCTGCTTGCCTGTCTTACTATGTTTGCATCATTGCAGGAGAATAAATTCGTGACTTACTAGATCGTTTAAAATTTCATTTAGAAACTCCTCAGTTTGGCTTTCTTACTAAATTCAAATATATTTTATCTCATTAATGCTGTATTTTATTATTGTTTAATTGTATCTGTATTTGTTCCCATTCAAGTTCTTGGATTACTGTCTAAGAAGCATGCTCATGTTTGTTAAGAGGATACAAAATAAAATTATTAAGGTATTCATCATTTTTAAACATTTTACCACAAAGGAATAATAGAGTACCCTCAATTTCCTAGCCTGTATGAGAAATGGCCCTTCTGTTCATTTCCTTTGAGACTTAAAATGATGCAATATGTTACTTTTCCCTGGAAAATCATGAATGATAAAGAGCAAAGTGTGCCTATGAGTGTACCTTCTCAGCCTATATTGTTCTGTGAGGTTCTTTTATCAAAAAATTGCACTGACTGGAACACATTCGCCTGTGAAGAACTCATAAACAGAATGATTGCCCAACAATATTGAATCGCCAAAGGGTGAAAACGTGATTATATTCTGATCACAGAAATAAGTAATGTCTCCTTTTCTATAACTGAATGGACACAAAATGGTTAAAATGTCATCAAACAGCTCTGCTCTTTCTTCTTTTATGAAAGCAAAATGAGAAAGATCAGAGGATAGCTTAGATTATGCCAGGAAGTAAAGAGAGGCTGAAGGATTAAAGGAGGAAGAACCTCTAGAAAAAAAATATTATATTAATGGGGAGGTCAAGAAAACAAGTACATGAACACACACAAAATCAAAATAATTTGTTTAAATCATAGAACAATCAACATTTATGCCCAGAAAAATGAAGGTAGCAGGTAGCTGTAATCTAAACAAATATAGACTATTTGGGGGGGGGGAAATGACAATGAAATGCATTTATATAGCATTTACCACTTCCTTCTATCTGCTTCTGAGCTCCAGTGCTGGGGCAGCAGCTCGAAAGGCGCAGGGACATATGGGGAGAAACTGAATGCCTGGCATCGGGGCAAGAGCTGGAGGGGCAGCTTTCTCCCAGACAGAAGTGCTGTCAGAGGCTCTTGTTTCCTTGTGGGTAGGGAGGGGGGCTCCTCCCACAGAGCCTGCAGGCAGGCACCACGTTATCAACCTGGTTAACACTCTTCACCCCACTCTAGTGATTCCCTGAGATCCTGGCCAATCCAACTTGCAGGCCCACCCAAGCCATTTCTGGTAGCTTTTCCATACAAATGGCTTGCCTTGGCTCATGGTTCAGACCGTCCTAAGATCTCTCAAAAGAGCAGCATCTGGCCCTGGTGTGCTACACCTCTTGCTAAGTAGCCCCAGGTCCAGGATTAGCGGCAGCCAGCCTTGGTTCGCAGCTTGGCCTCTCCCAGCCACAAGCCCAGCACTGGTGTGCACACCTAAAACTAATGTAATATTGTACATCAACTGTAATTAAAAAATAAAAACTTATTTTAAAACAAAGAAGTACAGCCCTAGCCAGTGTGGCTCAGTTGGTTGAAGCATCATTCCGTGCACCAAAAAGAGGCTGATTCAATTCCCGGTCAGGGCAGATACCCAGGTTGCGGATTCAATCCCCAGTTGGGGCGCATGTGAGAGGCCACCAACTGATGTCTCTCTGTCACACATCAATATTTTACCCTCTTTCTTCCTCTCTCTAAAACCAATTTTTAAAAAAAGAAGTACAAATTGATTTTCAAAAAGTCATGAGGATGTAAAGTACAGCATAGGAAGTATAGTCAAGAATCCTACATAATAAAAGGGTAATATGTAAAAAAAGGGTAATGTGTAAATTACCATCACTCCGCTACGCCCACGATTGGACCAGCGGGAGGTGCAGGGGGCGGGACTCGGGGTGGCCGGGGTGGCCGATTGGGCCGGCGGGAAGCTGAGCTCGCGTCGCCAGCAGCGGCGCGAGCTCAACATCTGCGCCATGGCTGTGCTGCGGTACAGAAGGGGCCTCTGGGGCAGCAAGCCCACGTCCTGCTGCGGACCAACAAAAGCGGGGAGCGAAAGCGGGGAAGCTGGCTGTCTGTCCGCTCCGGCACCAGCGGACAGACAGACAGCTCCCCCACGATCGAAAGCGGGGAGCTGTGTGTCCGCTCCAGCACCAGTGGACCCCCTGCCATCAAAAGCAGGGAGCAGGCTGCTAGCAGTGTCCGCGGAGCGTGCTAGTCTTTGTGGGGCAGTGGATATGGCCTGGATGGCATGTTAGGCCTAGGGGACCCTACACGTGCATGATTTAATCATGCACTGGGCCTCTAGTATTGTAATAACTATGGATGGTGCCAGGTGGGTACTGGAAATACGGGGGGGGGGGGGGGGGGGGAGAGCACTTTGTGAAGTGTATCATTATCTGATCACTGTACTCTACACCTGAAATTAATACAAAATAATACTGAATTTAAACTGTAATAAAAGGAAAGAAAAAATGTTTAAAGAATTAATTCCAGAGGCTTAGTATAGTATATAAAGTATGATAAGGTCAATAAGAAAAAAAGTGAGACAAAGGACGAAATTTCTGCACTTTATATGCATTAGTTTCTCAGGTCGGGGAGAAAGCCTTGAAATACAATTGATGTTGTAAGTGGGCTTTGTGTTACCTTCAAGATGGAAAATGCTTCACTCTGTCAGCACAGACTCTGGCCACTCCCCATATTATATCTAACTGAAGCTGATAAATACTCAAGGTATCTCCATGGTACTCAGTTCATGAAATTGTTTTTGGCCCACCACTCTCTCCATACAAGTATTATAGAGAAATGAGCTTTTAAAATTCTGAATGTGTTACCTGAGGATTAACAGAGACAGAATAGAATAGAGAGATGTTCAGGGTTGACTTTGTTTACCATATTATCCTAGTCAGGTATTATTAGGCCAAGTATTTTTTAAATCCCTAAAAGATTCCCCCATGGTCATCTTAGTTTTGTTGTCCCAAGGCCAAAGCAAAGTAGTCCATCATATCACTAAACACTGTGAGCCCTTAGGAGGATGACTAACAGTGGAGTCAGAGAAGCTGTGTGTGCTTCAAAGATTCATCTGCATGCAGCACTAAGGCTGGGAAAGTAGTGACCTACACAATTAAAATTATACCTTCTGTTGGTATATCTCATTATGGTTTATGAGAAACTTTCACATACATTATTGCATTTTGTCCTGAAAACAACCCATGAAATGAGTAATAGACAGACCATCAGCATTTCTAGATTTAGTCAGTTGCAATGAGATAGTCATAGTAGCACTGAAGATACATAGCGTAGATAACTTTGAATTTTGCTGAGCTATATATTTACATCATTTGTGCTATGACAATATAATGTGGAAAAGAAGCTCTTAAAAATGGGGTAAATCTTACCAGTTGCTCAACACCTATATTCTGATGCAACTTCCTGGCTACCTGATGCCAAAATGGGCTAATTCTGATCTGAAGAGTTATTTAAATGTTAATGATATGTAAATAGGGTGGAGGGTGGAAGGCAAGTTTGGGAAAAAGGGATTACAGAGAGATATAAACAAAAACTTTAGGGGATAATAGATGTGTTCATTATCTTGATTGTGGTGGTGATGATTTCACAGGCAGATACATATATCAGAACATAAAATTATACTCCATGTCAATTAAATATTAAAATATGCCCATTAAAAATTGTACTGTTCCAATTTATTAAAATTTGAGAAGTAAATAATACAACAGAACAGCATTTCCAAATATGAGGACTCACGAAGGCTTCACGAAGCCTCCGGCTCCTGTGTCAAGGATTTGTTGTACTATCCATTTTCACAGATTGGGAACTGAGGCTGCAAGAGGTTAGTGATCTGCCTAAGGGTGGACATTAAATAGTGAAGCCAGGGCTTGAACCTGACACCAATTCGTAAGCCCCTAAGCCACTGAGCTTTACAACACTAAGATGAACATTGCTTCGACAGTCCAGAAAGTCTGTTAGGAAGAATCAGGCTGATTCAGGGCAAGAAGTAGCCCTCAGTCAAATTGTCGAGTAATCAAAAGTTGACATTTAGGGTATATACAATCAGTCTACCTACACATTGTTCCTTCTTGGACCTAAACAACCTTAGTGCAGCCAGGTGGCTTTCCCAACCCTGTGCTGTGATGCTACACCTTGATCAACCCCAGTGTAATGTTTTATCTCTTCCTGATCTTTCTCTTTGCCTTCTGGAACAACAGCTAATTTTATGAGAAACTCGCCTATCACCAAAGTTTAAATGATGAAAATAGACTTGCCTGTTCTCCCAAAGACATTTGTACTTTAGCATAATTTGTAGACATGTAGTAACTAGCTCAAGTACATGGATTTTTTTTTTCTTAATGATGGAAATTTAAGCCACTGGGTAAGTAATTTGGGAAGATTTGGGTTGTGTTTTTTTTCTATCATCAAATGATGACCACTTGTTCCATTTATAGGTAAGGGACCCGAATCAATGTGTGAATGTCAATCTCTTTCCAGTCCTAAAAGGCAATTCTCTAAATCAAGTTACACCTAACTTCATCAAATGGATGGTCCTCTTACTAGCCCTTATCTAAGAGCCAGTTTAAACTGAAAAAAATAGCAAGTACTTGGCACATAGTGGGTACTCAATTAATACCAGTTGAATTAAAATGTGGATTCTGGGGGAGGAGGGCAAATGGTCAGGAAATTATGCCTACCTTTGCATATCCTTCTCTCTAATTTGAATTCTTGATAAACCCAAGAAGTGTAATGAATGAGTAAAAAATAGAATGTTTTTCTGATTTACCCCTTGATACATTAAGCCTTTGAGAGGCACAGTGTAATGGGCAGATCAAATCTGAGGTCACTAACCTATTCCCAACTGGTAGGTACTCTATGCTGCTGATTAGCTAACAGTATCCCTGCTTTTGATTTAAAACAGATAACAAAGACAAAGTTTCAACTCTATAGAGATTAGCTTGTGTTTTTGCTCTAGAAGAAGGAAAAGCAGATGCTTTCCTAAGCATGTGTATAGCCAGCCCTTCCACAGGTTGTGAGCCAGGCTGTCAGACCTGGGTGATGGGTCTTCCAATCCAGAAGGTTGTCCTCCCCAGATTTTGGTTGAACACAAGACTACAGGAACAGGTGTGAAAAGTCTAAAGAAATTGTTGCCCAAAGCATCCATTTTATTCATTTTAACAAAAATACTTCAAGAAAATCTTGAAAGCCCTAACTGGTTTTGCTCAGTGGATAGAGCGTCGGCCTGTGGACTGAAGGGTCCCAGGTTTGATTCCGGACAAGGTCATGTACCTTGGTTATGTGCACATTCCCAGTAGGGGGTGTGCAGGAGGCAGCTGATCGATGTTCCTCTCTCATCAATGTTCCTAACTCTCTATCCCTCTCCCTTCCTCTCTGTAAATATCAATAAAATATATTTTTTAAAAAGAAAATCTTGAAGATCAAGGTATGAGATATTGAATAATGCATTCACCTCCACAAATGTGCTAAAGCCTATACATTACAGAAGCCTGCTAATATGATTTCACTAAGTCCCCAAAGTAAATGGAACTTGAGAATCACTCCTATTTTCTCTGGAGAGAATGAACGTGGGTTTGTCTGATAACATCCACTCTTCTGATATTATTTTATGTCTTATACTCATAGGCAAGCCCTCTGAAAATCATAATGGAGAAGTTCTGGTTTATCAGGTTTTCTGCCAAGAGAGGTAGACAGCAAGCAAATGTCCCATCCTCATCATTCTGTCATCATCATTTTTCACCCTGGCTCTCTTTTCTTTTTTAACTTTTTTCTCTTTTATTTAGAGGCTATAGAGATTCCAAACTTGGAAATAAATTTTAATATGACAAACCTTTAGGCAGAACTTTTGGAGAGCTTTTTCATTTCATACTGTGATCAGTTAAGGAGCTGTTCATCTATTTCAATAATCCACTGGGCCAAAGCCAGGACACTAAATTCTGCAGAATGACATATTTTTAAGTCTCCAAATTCTAATATGGCTGTGCACCATTCTCTCTCTCTCTCTCTCTCTCTCTCTCTCTCTCTCTCTCTCTCTTCCCTAAGCTAGTTAAGCATTTACTAGAAGTGTAATAAAAGAGATAAATTACATGCCTATTTTAATCATTGATGCCCAGCTCTAGCTCAGCTTTTGAAAAACTATCTCCTTCCTTCTCCTTTGCCAACTGCCCCACCTGGCCAGCATTTGACTCATTTCAAACAAGTAGAAGACAAATTTCACCCCATTAAAACACACACACACACACACACACACACACACACACACACACACACGACCAACAATAAATTATTGTCCTCAGAGGCTGCATATGGAATCCCTCACTGTCTAGAATCCATTCACTTTCCCATCCTCCCAGAAGATTATTCCAAATCTTCTCTTATCTACTGAAACCCACCACTCCACTACTATGCTCACTACCCTCCCTACCAGATGATGACATTACTCCCTACTTCACGCAGAAGTGACCTTCCACAGACTTCCACAGCATATCTCCCACCTTCCCACCTATTAATGGATCAACTTCTCCTGTCTAAAAGCATGTTCCTGTCTAAAAGCATGTTCCTGTCCAAAAGCATGCCCTCCTCATGGGTACCAGATCCCATCCCTTCTGTCTTCTCCAGAACTTCACTCCTGAATTCTCTTTTCCATACCATCCATTTTCACTGTCTACTAGATCATCCCCATCAGCATGTTAACATGTAAGTCCTTCTCTCATCTTAGAAAAAAGAAAAAAGTAAAACTTTATCTTCACTTGACTTCCCCCACCAACTTACACCTGAGTCCTTTATAGCAAGTCCCTTGAAAGAGTTATCCATAGTCTCTGTCTGTCATTCCTCTCTTCTCACTATCTCTTAAAACTGTTCCAGTCAGCATCCACCACCACTCCACTCCACTAAAACTGCTTTTTTTTTTGGGGGGGGGGGGGGCGGGGGCTGCAAAAAGCCTTATTGTTTCATTTGGTCCAATGCATGGGGGAGGGCTCCAGGGTGGTTAAAAGAATGGCTAGTAGTTTCGGGAAGAGACTCAGGTAAAAGCCAGAGATATCAGGGGGATGCAGAGGAGCCTCTGCAAGGCCTCTGGGCTCCAAGGGCTCCTAGTCGTGCTTGAGGTGAGCCTTTCGAAGAGATACTCGCGCAGCCCAGCCTGGGGGGCGGCCAGCCTGCAGATATTAGTCAGGGGGTCGCCCATCTTCTTGACCAGTTTCACCTCCTCATCCAGGAAGTGTTTCCCCAGGAAGCCGCAGAGATGAGGGTCTGCACAGGTAGAACCAGGGCCTGCAGCTCCAAAAGGGCCTGGTTCTGGTTCTTCTCCAAGGCCAGGGCAGCCTCCGTGGTGTCCTGAGTTTTGCCCCAGTCATCTTGGAAAGGCTTCTGCACGTCCTGGAAGAGAATGCGGCTGCCACGCTTGTTTTGCAGCTTTCAGAGATGCTCAGCGCCCTCTTGCTTCTTCTCCGACAACTCGCGGAAGAAGTGGCCCACACCTTCCAGAGCCACATCATCACGGTCGAAATAGTAGCCCAGAGAGAGGTAGGTGTAGGAGGCCCACAGATGGAGGTTGGCCAGGCGATTGACCGCAGGTCTAACTCGGTGGAATAATTCTGACAAATTTGGGAGCTCATGGTTGTTCAGCAATAAGGAATTAAGGTAGAAAAAAAAATCAGTGTGTTGGCTGGTCCCGGAGGTGGTTCTGAAGGTGGTGACTGGATGAGACGCAGGAGAGAGGCCGGAGGCTGGAAGAAGGGGCGTCCCTGGGTCTGTTCTGTCCAAACATTGTTGAAGCAGGAGACAGATCCAGGACCTCCGAGTGCACTGCTCAAAACTGCTCTTATCTCAGTCACCAATGACCTCCACATTGTTAATCAATGGTCAGTTCTTAGTCCTGTTCTTACTTGACCTATTAGTGAAATTGTATATAGTTTATCACTGTTTCCTTCTTAAACTACTCTCTTCACTTGCCTACCAGGTGACACTCTTCGTATTTTTCTTCTAGATCACCAGTGACTCATCTGTGTCCTTTGCTAGATTTTGCTCTTCTATGCAAGCCCTTAATGTTGGAACACCCCAGGGTTCAGTCATTGTCCCTCTTCTCTTCCCTGTCTATCTTTGCTATCTTAATGATCTCACTGAGACTCATAGCTTTAAATACTGTCTACATTCCGATAGCTCTCAAATGTTTATTTTAAATCCAGAACTCCCTTGCAAACACTAAACTCATATATCCAACTGCCTACTCAGTATGTCCCCTTAAATGTTTATATTCAGGTCAAACTCAATTTAGCCAAAACTAAACTTGATATTCCCAGCAACCCTTCCTCGTCATGATCAATGGTAACTCCATCCTACCAACTTCTTAGACCAAAAACCTTGGAATGATCTTTTACTTTAACCTTTCTCATTCAATACATCCAATATGTGAACAAATCCTTTTTGGTTCTAGATTTAAGATATATTCAAAATTAGCCACTTCTCACCACCTCTATTCCTATCACACAGTCACAAATAACCATCATTTCTTGTTTGAAGCATTGCAATAGCCTGTTAACAGGACCCCCAGTTTCCACACTTGGCTCTTAACAGTCTACTTGCAATCCAACATCCAGAGTATTCTTAGAAGGTAAGTCAAATCATGTCACTTCTTTGCTAAAACCTGTTTCTTTGGGTAAAAGCCATAACCCTTGCAAAGGCCTACAAACTGCAACCTGATCTGACCCTTCAGCTGCATCCCCTGCTTCTCTCCCGCTTCCTCATTCTGCTTTACATTCTAACCTCGTTGTTCCTCAAACATGCCAGGCTTATAGCTTTTGCTCTAGCTGTTCCATATGCCTGAATGCTTTTCCTCCAGCTCCTTCTTAGCTAACTCCCTCTCCTCCTTTATGGCTTTGCACAAATCTCACCTTCTTGACGAGGCTCATCACACCGTGTAAAAGTGTGAGTTGTTTTTCTACCTAGCAACACTCTCAATCCTTTTACTTTACTTTCTTCTCCATAGCCCTTATCACCTTCTAACAAACTTTATACTTTTCTTATTACGCTTTTTAATTATTGTCTACTTTCCTCAGCTAGAATGTAAATTCCATTACAGCATAAATCTTTATCTTTTTTTTTCATGAATGAATTCTAAATGCCAAGAACATTGTCTAGCACATAGCAGATACCCAATGAATATTTGGTGAACAAATGAGTGCAAATGCACTTAGTGACATAAACAAATCTTGCTATCATATGATTATGTGGGTCATATGATCTTGTAACACTGTCTGAAGCAGCCATCCAGTGATGGAGTCTGTTCCAAAAACAGCTAAACGTAAGGAAGGCCAGGCAGAAAATTCTTCCACTAGACCTAGTCTGTATTGAGAATGTCCAATTTAGCCAATCCAGTTGCCTTTGGATTGTAATTCAGCATGCTAATCATACAGACAATAAAGATGTGTAGAAACCAAATGCTGAGAGAAGGCAGATAGTAGAAGTCTTATGCAGATAGAAGCCAGGAGGCAATTAGTCAGTAACAGATTTGGACAGAGGCAGAGAGAAGCCAAGACCCAAGAATGTTAGCCTGAGATTCTGTCTTTCACTGGAATACTGTGGTATTCTGAGTACGTTTCCAGTTCTTCACAAAACCTGATGTTGACATTGCTAGGACTCTTTTCTTGCTTCTCTATCCTTATAATAAATCCCCATCAACTCAGGCAACCTGACTGCATCTTTGTTTCTTACAACCTAAAACTGCTAATTAATGCACAGTTGTATTGACTTCCTTATACTGGCCTTGCTCTGTGTAAAATGCTGAAGCAACTCTCAACTCAACACCAAGAGGTAGGGAAATGGGGTGAATGACTGTGAGCTCTGAAGCCAGGCTGGGTTTGAATCCCAGCTCTGCCACTATTCAATTGTATGAGCTTCGTTAAGTTACTTAGCCCCGTGGTTGGCAAACTGCAGCTCACGAGCCACATGCAGCTCTTTGGCCCCTTGAGTGTGGCTCTTCCACAAAATACCATGGCCTGGGCGAGTCTATTTTGAAGTGGCGTTAGAAGTTTAAGTTTAAAAAATTTGGCTCTCAAAAGAAATTTCAATCGTTGTACTATTGATATTTGGCTCTGTTGACTAATGAGTTTGCCGACCACTGACTTAGCCCCTTATGCCTTGGTTTCTTTATTTGTAAAAATGAAACTATATTAATATATATTTTGAAATTTATTGTGAGGATTAAAACTAGAAGGTACATGTAACATGCTTAGAACAGTGTCTGGAATGCATTGGATGCTCAGTAAGTATTAGTTATTATTATTATCTAGAGAAGTGCTATCCAATGAAAAATTATATATATAATTTTAAAATTTTAGTGGTCATACTTAAAAATGGTACATGGAAATAGGTAAAGTTACTTTTAATAATATATTTTATTTATCCCAATATCCAAAATATCATTTCAACATATAATCAATATAAAAATAATTAATGAGATATTCTATACTTTTGTTTTTGTATGAATTCTCCAATGAGTGTTTTACACTTACACTACATCTCAAACCAGACTAGACATATTATTAAGTGGTCCAGAGACACATGCAACTAGTAGCTACAACAGAGGAAACTCATGGGAAGTACCCCTTTCTGTCTTTCTAGAACCTATATTCTAGGTGACACTAGCTGCTTACAATACATGCCATTTTCTTTAAAGTTGAGGTAGAGGTCCCAAGATTCAGCCCACCATCAGTGTCAGAAGGAGAAAATTAATGGGGAGTTTGAGTTGATAAAATCTTACACCTAATCTCTCCGAGTGAACCAGATTAATCCATCCTTCTCCTAAGACATCACCCATTTCTTCTTTCAGTGAGCACATTGATGCTGGCAATCTGCCATCATTCATTCTTCCCAAATGTTTCTTTCCTGCAGTTGATTCATGTCTCGATTTATATATTGATTTCTATTTTCAGTCTCTTTCTCTTGCTTTTCTCATTATCATCATTTTCTGGAAATGAGATATGTAATCAGATGACAGCTGGGTAAGGGAGAGGTCAGAAAGGAGAGCTAAAGGAACCATTTTGATGGTGGGACTATGAGAATTTATGTGTGGAGTGGTGAGAAGATGAATCCTTCCATTTTTTTTCCATCTTTACTGCCCCTCCTTCATCCTGGACTATGGCAACAGCCTCTTGACGAGAATGTCAGAAACTCCAGGGCTAAATTTTTACCTTTTTTGTTTAGCTCACTATCTGCAGTGACTAGAATAATACTGGTACATAGTAAACACTGGTTAAATAGTTAGGGAAGGGAGAGATGAAAGACAGTTTCCTCTTGGTTTTCCTTTAATTCATTCTTCATTTCCTTTTTGTTAATGCTCAAACTCAATACTATAACCAGAAACACCATGCTTGATCTTGCCCCCGGCTTATATCTTCTACCTTATTTGACTCATTTCCACCCATGCGCTCCCCCTCCCCCAACCACCACCACTACTCTCCAACCAGACTGCCTCTTTTTAATTCCTTGGACTAGCTGAGATCACCACTGCCTTGGAGTGATTGTTTTGCCATTATCAAGGTCTGGAATGCTCTTTAATGAATGTCTCATTATTTTTGAAGTTGAATATTAAACATTACTGATTAAAACAGGCCTTCTCTGATCCCTATTGCCATTCATTGTTCTTTATGAATAGCTATTTGTTACCTTTTGTTAGATGCTCTCATTTTATAATTATGTATTTATGGATTACCTACTTATTAGCCTACATGCCTCCATTGCGCACACCCACCCAATAGTGAGCTCCATGGAGGACAGGCACAATGTCTATTTCATTCACCTTTGCATACCTAATACCTAGTATAGTGCCTGATACATATTAAATTCTCAATCCATAAGAGCTGAATATATGAAACCGTTCCATGACATACAGATGATTTCTCTGGATTAATTTACTTTATCATTTCCTTTAACTTTCCGTCTGAACCATTTTGAAAATGTGGGACACATTCTAAAGCGATGGCACCACCCTAGCCGGTTTGGCTCAGTGGATAGAGCATCAGCTTGCGAACTGAAAGGTCCCAGGTTTGATTCCGGTCAAGGGCACATGCCTGGGTTGTGGGCTCGATCCCCACTGGGAGACTTGTGGGAGGCAGCCGATCCATGATTCTCTCTCATCATGGATGTTTCTCTCTCTCTCTCTCCCTCTTCCTTCCTCTCTGAAATCAATAAAAATATATTTTTAAAAATAAAATAAAAAATAAAGCGATGGCACCTGGATGTCCTATTTGCCTGGGAGGAGCACCACTGCTGGAATTCCTCCAGCAAGAGTGATGGTTCAGCAAGGCATAGTCTGCCTCTGGTGTGATGCTTCTCTAGCTGCAGAGAAAATTTCCAGTGGCATGATTCAATCCCCAAAATGGGGCACCCTGAAGCCAAACAGACATTGTTCTGAGAGATTCATGTCTTTATTGATGAGAAATCTGCTTAAGTGAGAAACCACTGAATCCTAGAATAAGGCACCACATGGGTATTCTAACAGAGAAGCAATGAAGATCAGGGCTTTACCACCTTTTTCTCCCGTCATTAAAATGTTTTGTTCCTTAGCAACATAACAACTCATTTTTCAACACCATTTACAATATGCCAGTCACTCTGCTAAGTCCTTTACATGCATAACCTCATGTAATGCTCACAACAACCCTGTAAAGTTGAGATTATAATTATATTGATTTTACAGACAAAGAAAAATGGTAACTTGCCCATGAATATTCAGCCGTTTAAATGGCAAGGCTAATATCTAAAAACAAGTCTAATAATCCCAGTGTTGATGGCTCTGTGCTTTTTGTCTAGCATTCTGGAATTTGTAATGACAGTTGGAAGATGGCAGCTTGAATACAGATGGTGAGAAAGTCTCCTTCAGCCACAGGACTCATGCTGATCGTGAGAGGGTTGACGTAACTACTTGGGTGGTATACAATGGATGTTGACAGCATGTTGTTGTCCCTCCCTAGAATGGGACATATTTTCTATCAGAGAGCAGCAGGATTGAAAGCCACAGGAATCTGAGAGGCTATAGAAGCCAAGGGGGACCTCTGAGCAAAATGCCTATGCTATTGTTGCTGGGAAGATCTCAGTCTAGCAATTCTGACCCATGCTCCCCTATTGCAGCCCTTTTCAGAATATCCTCTTCCTGTTCAATTGTCCCTCTTTTCCTAGCCCAGTGACACTTCTATAGAAGGCCTAGTGGACAGCTGAAATGTTACCAAAGTAGATCAGAAATCAGTTCTCCTACAATAAAGCATCAGACAGCCCTAAAATTTTCAAAGCATGGAAGGGGTTTTATCCCATAACTATATTTCTGTGACCACTTGAGAAATATTACTTGCATGCGAATCTAATGACTGGATCCCAGACTTGATGAGTTCTACCTCTGACAAATAGGATCACAGAATTCTTGAGTTTGGTGGTCCCTAATTGATCCCTGTCATACTGCTGGCATGCAGAGAAGAAATCACAATATTCAGCACTGTTTGGGTCATGTGACTAATCTTAAGACACCTGATATGGGTTGAATTATATCTCCTCCCCCGCCCCGAAATATGTTGACATCCTAGCCCCTAGTACCTGTGAATGTGACCTTATTTTTGCAGATAATCAAGTTAAGATGAGGTCATTAGGGTGGGCCCAAATCCAATATAATTGAGGTTTTTATAACGAGGGGAAATGTGGACACCGGAGTACCATGTGCAGATGAAGGCAGAGATTGGAGTGATACAGCTGCAAGCCAAATATCAAAGATGACCAGCGAAGTTTGCAGAAGTTTAGATAGAGGAATGGAACAGGTTCTTCCTGTTTCATGAAGGAACCAACCCTGCCAACATCTTCACCTTGAACTTCTAGCATTCAGAACTGTGAAAAATACACTTCTATTGTTTAAGCCCCCCAATTTCTGGTACTTTGTGACTGCAATCACAGCACACTAAGGCAATTTTAAAATAAATTTAAAATTAATTTGAGAGAGAGAAGAAGGGGGAGAGAGGGAGAGAAAGAGAGAGAAACATTGACTTGTTGTTCCACTTATTTATGGATTCATTGGTTGCTTCTATATGATATGTGCCTTGACTGGGGATTGAACCTGCAAACTAGGTCCTGTGGTGTATCAGGACAATGCTCTAAACCAGTGGTCGGCAAACTCATTAGTCAACAGAGCCAAATATCAACAGTACAACAATTGAAATTTCTTTTGAGAGCCGAAAACCGACTTCTGAGCATGGGCCACGAAGTTTCAATCGCACTGTACATGCGCGCCCGCACATGGTATTTTGTGGAAGAGCCACACTCAAGGGGCCAAAAAGCTGCATGCGGCTCGCGAGCCGCAGTTTGCCAACCCCTGCTCTAAACAACTGAGCTACCAGGGCAGGGCCAATACCCAAATATTTTGAGAAAGCATTTTGGTAATAAGAGACATAGGATAGGATCTGGAAGAAAAATAACAAAAAATCGAAAATGCAAAAACAAAACAAACAAATAAAAAAACCCAAGAAGCAAGAAATCAGGAGAGAAGACAGATTAAAGATTTGAAAAAGAATAAATTAATTAATTTTAAAAAGCAGTCTGTGGTACATTTACACAATGGAATACTGTGCAGCTGTAAAAAAGAAGGATTTTTTACCCTTTGAGACAGCATGAGGGACCTGGAATATATAATACTAAGTGAAATAAGCCAATCAGAAAAAAACAAGTGTCACATGATCTCACTCATATGTGGAATCCAATGAACAAAATAAATTGACGAACAAAATAGGTCCAGAGATATTGAGGCATGCGACAGACTGATGTATTTCAGAGGGAAGGGGGGAGGAGAAGAGATCAACCAAAGAATTTATATGTATACTAGAGGCCCAGTGCATGAAATTCATACACTGGTACGGTCCCTAGCAGCTGCCAAGTACTTTCTCCCTTTCCCTGGCTGTCGGCCTCCTGCTGCCGCTGGCCAGGCAGGGCCTCTCTCCCTCCCTCCCTCCAGCCATTCCTACCCCTGGTTGAAAACTTGGACAATTTTCATACTATGCTTTTATTATATAGGATATGCATAACCCATGGGCACAAACAATAGTGCAGTGAAGGCCTGGGGAGGGGGCAGGATAAAAGGGGTTAATGGGGGGGGGGGGGGAGAGGACATCTATAATGCTTTCAACAATAAAGATAAATATTAAAAAATTTAAAAAGCAGATCTACCATTCTTTCTCTCTTTTTTTGTTTTTTGTTTTCTTCTCTTTACTTGTGTTTTGTTTTGTTAAAATAATCCCTCTCTAATAACAGATTCTCCTAATGGAAGAATCTGTGGGAATTTGCTTCTGTGTACCTTTAAGCAATAAGCAAAAATGTCAATGCCAGTTTAAATCTATCATTTAAAATACCAGTATATGTCAATCCTATTACGATAAATAGGAAAATGGGGAATGAGGAGGTACAAAAGGAAAAGAGGGGAGGAAAAGCAGATAGCAGAGAAGTGAAAACATTTATGATTTACAATTGACAAAACAAGGAAGACAAAGGAAAGTGTGTCCTAGATCTGGAAGCACACGCTGTTGGTAACTCTCAGGGAAGGGATCTGAGATCTTTTAAAGGTGAGCAGATGGCAGGTGGGAAAGGAGGCAGGAGTCAATTTCTCAAGATATAAATTCCTAAAGGAGGGCCATTTACTCACACATAAACGCAGAGCTGCCTCTTACACAGGCCACAAAGCACTGCATACTTGCCTGCAGTATAAGTAACCTGCTGGAGAGAGAGGTCTTGCAGCACCCAGAGAACAGAGGATGATAAATGCAAATTAATAGGGACATTCTTATTTTAATAATTTAAGGTGTCTGGAATAAAATTAATTTTCTTATATAAATTTTTGGTTAGTAGAATGCAAATGCCAGCATTTCTCTAACACTCCAAAGTGAACACTCTCTCATATATTTCAGGAAAGGTGGGTTTATTTCATTTCTTCCTCTAAGTTAGTTCTGTGCTGCAGCTGCTTCTCCACAACACTCTGCTCCCTCCTGGGTCTCATGACTGAACAACCATCGACTTCTATTGACCAGCAGCCACTGGTCACTGGTGTGAATGCCTGGCCTTCTAACCTTCCTGATGTGATGTCTCCTCCTGGACACCAGCCAGTGGTGACTGACAGGCCACACTTCCCACACCCCTGTCTTTCTATTCCCCAGGATTGCACCACCTGGTTCAAGGCTGCTGGGATTTTACAACACTGAAGGTAACGGAAAAGGATTACTATAAAAGAAGGGAGATGCTTTTAAACTGTGTGGTTTATAGAAAAAGCTCAAAAAAAAAAAAAAGGTAAGCATTTGACATGTGGTCTCCTTGAAGCCACAACTCAGTTCCTACCTTTACTTCCCTGTCCACGATGTGCTCTCCTCTAACCAAATGTCTCCTTTTTTTCAACATGCAACAATTAGCCCAGCTGTTGTGGCTCAGTGGTTGAGTGTCGACCTATGAACCAGGAGGTCATGGTTCAATTTCCAGTCAAGGCATGTGCCCAGGTTGCAAACTCAACTTCTAGTAGGGGGCATACAGGAGGCAGCCAATCAATGATTCTCTCATCATTGATGTTTCTATTTCTCTCTCCTTCTCCCTTCCTCTCTGAAATCAATAAAAATATATTAAAATATATAAATAACTAAAAACAAACTTTAAATATTGAAAAAAATGCAACAATTAAATTTCCTTCAACAACCCATAGTAAAGGCAAAATATTGTTAAGTAGAGTGGTTGCCACACCCCTTTATTCTCCCATGGCTTTCAGACTCTACAGAAGTTAAGAAAGGCAAAGAAATAATATCTGCATCAATTATATACTTTAGCAAGCCAGAAGTTAAAACTCAGTCCAAATTCAATATATATTTTCAAAATTTATTCTCTCATTGAACAGAATGTCCTAATATAAGGTTTTGTTAGTTCAGTTACTCAACAATGTCATCAGAGACTCGAGCTCTTTTCCTCTCTCTCTGCTGCTGAACAAAACATTACCTTCATCTTAGAGCTGGCACCGTCACAGTCAGCAACTGCAGCAACACATCCTTGCTCAGATCCAACGGGAGAGGGACTCTGGCTTTTCTCTGCAGAAATTTCAAACTGGGCTATTCTCTGCCTTTGCTACTGTACCCTCAGCAACTTCAGAGTAGCCATGAAGATCTTCTGTGGGTCTGTGGAAAATTATCTGCATATTCCCATCTTCTGGAAAACTTCCATTTTTCTCCATGTTCTTTTATTTTTTTATTTTTTTTAATTTAATAAATCTTTATTGTTCAGATTATTACAATTGTTCCTCTTTTTTCCCCCCATTGCTCCCCTCCACCTGGTTCCCACCCCACCCTCTGCCCTTACCTCCCCTTCACTGTCCTCATCCATAGGTGTACAATTTTTGTCCAGTCTCTTCCCGCACCCCCCACACCTCTTTCCCCCTGAGAATTTTCAGTCCACTCCCTTTCTATGCCCCTAATTCTATTATATTCACCAGTATATTCTGTTCGTCAGATTTTTAATTCACTTGATTTTTAGATTCACTTGTTGATAGATGTGTATTTGTTGTTCATAATTTTTATGTTTACCTTTTCTTCTTCTTCCTCTTCTTAAAGAATACCTTCCAGCATTTCGTGTAATACTGGTTTGGTGTTGATGAACTCCTTTAGCTTTTTCTTATCTGTGAAGCTCTTTATCTGACCTTCAATTCTGAATGATAGCTTTGCTGGGTAGAGTAATCTTGGTTGTAGGTTCTTGCTATTCATCACTTTGAATATTTCTTGCCACTCCCGTCTGGCCTGCATAGTTTCTGTTGAGAAATCAGCTGACAATCGTATGGGTGCTCCCTTGTAAGTAATTAACTGTTTTTCTCTTGCTGCTTGTAATATTCTCTCTTTGTCTTTTGCTCTTGGCATTTTAATGATGATGTGTCTTGGTGTGGTCCTCTTTGGATTCCTTTTGTTTGGGGTTCTGTGCGCTTCCTGGACTTGTAAGTCTATTTCTTTCATCAGGTGGGGGAAGTTTTCAGTCATTAGTTCTTCAAATAGGTTTTCAGCATCTTGCTCTCTCTCTTCTTCTGGCACCCCCATTATTCTGATGTTGGTACACTTGAAGTTGTCCCAGAGGCTTCTTACACTATCTTCAACTTTTTGGAGTCTTTTTCCTTTTTGCTTTTCCAGTTGAGTGTTTTTTGCTCCTTTGTATTTCAAATCTTTGACTTGATTCTTGCGTTCCTCTAGTCTGCTGTTGGGTCTCTGTATAAGTTTTTTTTTTTCAGTCAGTGTATGCTTAATTTTTAGTTGGTCCTTTTTCATATCATCGAGGGTCTCGCTAAATTTATCGGCCTTTTCTAGGAAATTCTTGAAAAATCTTATAACCATGGTTTTGAACTCTATATCCAGTCATTTGTTTGCCTCCATTTCTTTCGTTTGTGATCTGTTTCTTTGTCTCTGCATTTTTGCTGCTTCCCTGAGTTGGTAGGGTAGCTTTGTTTGATAGGTGTCCTATATGGTCCAATGGCTCGGCCTCCCCAGTTACCTGAGGTGTCTTGGTGCACCTCTTTGTGGACTGTGTGTACAGCCTTGTTGTAGTTAAGTCTTGATTGTTGTTGGTATCACTGGGAGGATTGACCTCCAGGCCAATTGGCTGTGAGAATCAGCTGTGTCTACGCTGGGAGAACTTCCCTGTTGGAAACAGCCTTATGAGACAAGACTTGCAAAATTGCAAAAGCCTCTGTGCTCAGCTTGGATGGGGCGAAGTCTCAGGGCGGGGCAGATAGCCTTGGCTTCCCGTCAGCCCTGCCCTACGAGGACCCTGGGTCTCAGTGTCCCTCAGTAATCACTGCAAGCACCTCTAAGAGTAAGCCGCCCTCTAGTTTTGCCCACTGCCATACAGTTCAGTTTCTCCCCCAATGAATCTGGATTCCCAGATTCTCGCCCGGAACTGGAGTTCAGTGTAGTGGGGAGCTTCCGTTTCCCACCCGCTAGAGAAAGCCAGTGGCGCACTCAGCAGTCAGTCCTCTCTTCGCACACTCACACGTGCGCCTCCAGACCTCTGCCTTTCGCAGCTCCCTTGAGTTTCCGCCTGACAGTCCAGATTCCCCCCATATAAGCCTGAGTCCCCAGGGTCTTGCCCAGAACTGGGGTTCAGTGCAGTCAGAACTGGGGTTCAATGCAGTCAGGAGCTTTTGTCTCCTTCCCGCTAGAGAAAGCCAGCCAGGCACTCAGCCACCCGCGCACGTGTCTCCGTACCTCAGCCTTTTGCAGCTCCTCTGAGTCTCAATGTGCTTTCCTCTTTCCTTCTAGTTGTAGAATTTCCACTCAGCCAGCTTTCCTGTGGTTCTGGATGATGTTCGTTTTGTCTTTTAGTTGTAGTTTTGAAATTGTTGTGCGAGGCAGAAGTTTAGGTGTTTACCTATGCTGCCATCTTGGTTTCTCCCCTTTCCATGTTCTTTTAGACATCACCTTTTTTTTTTTATCACTGATAGACTTTAAAAGTCAATAATAGAGGTCACAGTCTTACGCATGGAGCATTTTAAGTCACAGTTTAGAGGTATCTGGCATGTAATAGAAACTTAATAGATACTTGTTGAATGAATGAAGAATAAATAAATCATATTGGTTCAAACAGTCTTGAACTTAAAAAAATCACTGGAAAGGGAGAGGAAACACCAACATTAGTTCCTCATCCAAAGGGAAGCAACAATAATATTAATTGCAATTCCCTTATAGAGAGCCTTACCTTAGCTACTCAAAAACCCAAGCAAAACTTTGAAATTAAATTGTTTTTATTTTCGCTTATGTTTTCTTTTCTTACAAGATCAAAGTTTGGGAGAGTGGTTGGTAATTACAAAATAGTTGTGGGGATGTAAAGTACAGCATAGGAAATATAGTCAGTAATATTGTAATGTGTATGGTGCCAGTTGGAAATTTCAGGGGGAACACTGAAAGTATATGATTGTCTAACCACTATGCTGTACACCTAAAACTAATACAAAATAATACGAGTGTAAACTGTAATTTAAAAATAAAATTAGCTCTGGCTGGGTAGCTTAGTTGGTTAGAGCATCGTCCCTATATGCCACAGTTGCACATGCAAGAATCAATCAATGAATGCATAAATAAGTGGAACAATAAATCAATGTTTGTCTCTCTTTTTCTCTCTCCCCTCTCCTTCTCTAATCAATCAATAAATAATTTTTAAAGAAAATTAAAATAATTTTGGAGAGTGTATGTCCTCTCCTTCAATTTCTAAACATGGAAGGGAATAAGTAAGGGTGTCTCTATTCCTGATACACAATCCCCAAAAGATTGGAGACACCCTTGGGGCAAGTGTTAAGATGGGAGACAAGGTTTGATTTTCCAGGAAAAATTGGTTCATTCAGACAACAGATGCCCAATCTTGTGTTTCTGATATATTTTTGTAGTGAGTAGAATTGTGCCCCCTGCCAAAAAAAAAACAAACATATTTATGTTCTAACTCCAAGAACCTGTGAACTTATTTTGAAATAGGGTCTTTGTAGATATAATCAATTTAAGATGAGGTCATACAGGATTAGGTTGGGCCCTGATCCAATGACAGGTGTCCTTCTTAAGAAGTGAGAAATTTGCACACAGAGACAGAAGACACATGACACATGAGAAGACCATGTGACTACTGAGGCAGAGAGAGATTGGAGTGATGTGTTTACAAGCCAAGGAATGCCAAGGATTGCCAGCAACCACCAGAAGCTAGGAAGAAGCAAAGAATGATTCTCCCCAAGAGCGTTTGGAGAGAACAGAAATATCCTATTTCATATCACCTGCCTTTCTCTATCTATAGCCTTCAGCCATGATGGGTTAGTTATACGAACAGCTACATGGGTTTTTATAGTCCAAATAAAGTTTCTCAAAATCTCTCCTGGCACCAAAGACTGCCAAAACTAGGAAAGTTTATAATCGTCTAGAGAGCTCCTTTTCCATTCAGATTGTTAGCTCCTCCATAATTGAAAACCTTTAACTTTCATTTAGAGTTCATTCTGTCCAGAGTCAGACCTTATATCAAATTCTCAGAAAGCTATTTCCATCCTTTCCCTCCATCTCCCTAAAGTTTCATAAAATTATTAGTTTAGAAATGATCATCTAACTCAATCCCCACCTGACAAGAACATTCACAATCTCC
Source organism: Cnephaeus nilssonii (assembly GCF_951640355.1). NCBI lineage: Eukaryota > Metazoa > Chordata > Mammalia > Chiroptera > Vespertilionidae > Cnephaeus > Cnephaeus nilssonii. The sequence continues at coordinate 19,628,787 of NC_137079.1, forward strand.
CTTGTGAGAGGGAGTCATCTGTGCTTCTAGGCAGTGAGACATACGTATCTCCCTGTCTCCCCGGGATCTCACTACCTCTGCTGCTGCTATCTCATCCATTCATCCACAGAGTTAACTACTCGGTGTTAGGTATAATTCTAGGCCCTGGAAATAGAGCAGGAGGAAAATGTTCAGTGGGTACTTTTGTGTGTATAATTTCTAATAGGTGAAGATCATAAGTAAGTAAACGAATAAAGCACGTCGGGTGTTGATAAAGACTACAGAGGAAAATTCAGTGGGGAGATGGGGTAAAGCAAAGGTAAGGTGCAATTTTCAAAGGGTAATCGGCAAAAACCAGCTTCTGGTTTTTATAGCAAAATGCAACGACCAAGAGCACTTGGTTGCACAAACTCTATTTGTTGTTCTGAATGGCAGCAGGTTTTTACTTTTGATTTTCTAGGAGGTATCATTCCCCGGTGCCCAAGATTCATACCTTTTCTCTCCTCTCCTTGAAATAGCTTCTTTTCCAACCTTAGCTCCTCCTCAGTCATAATACTTCCTTCTCTTTGGGGCTAATGATTGTAAGCGTCCTGGTGTCTCTGGTTCAGCTGCACTCTCTCTCTGAATATGGTTCCCAGGTGTGCTCCGATCAAGACATAATAAAATGGGTCCATCATCTCTGACATTCTCTATTCTGCATACTTTATATCTGATGGCACAAACCAACTGTACCCACTTTTTTTTTATAACCATACTGCACTGTTGACTCATACAGAACCTAGGGTCAGTAAAATTGCTAAGAAATGTTTATGTCTCCCAACTCCTCAGCCCCACACTCTTTCTACTCTGTGAAGTCTCCTCCCTCTACATTCCAAGCTTTGGGAGAAATTACACTAGTGAGTGCAATAACTGTGTAATCAGGACACACCACACGTACTGACCTCTAGGTATCCTCTTCTGTTCCCTCTAACTCTGCCCACTTTATCCTAGAGATTTGATTAACACCATCCCGATCTGCAAAGCTTGAAAGTGCTGAGTTATCATCTGCCTATTTTTTCCCATCTAATGTTTAAAAAGAAATCAATTGATGGCAGCTTATGTTTCTGTCCTTTGCTTCGCTTGCCAGAGGTGAGTCCTGCTGTTTCTGAGCGAGAGCGGCTGTGTTCCTGCCCTGCAGACTCTCCAGCTGAGGCTGGGGTCAACGAAGAAAATTCATATTCTCTTCTCACTGCACTGCTCCCCCTTGTGAAAATTCAGCCATGTGGTGTGGAGGATAAAATGCTTTTATACCCAATCCCAAGTTGTGGTTTTTTTAAAATTATTATTTACCTTCCAAAATCAACAAGGACAAATCATCCAAAGAGGCCCTAAGATAGAGTTTATTATTGCTGTCATGAGGGTTTAAGTCCACCAGTCACTGGCTGTGGAATCTGGATAAGTTACTCAACTGCTCTGTGACTCCCTTTCCCCTCCATGAAACAGATCTATTAATAGTAGCTATGTCTAAGGCACATTGTAGTCACCAAATGAGTTCCATGTGGGAAGCACTTGGGGCAGTAACTGGCACATAGTGAATGCCATGTAAGTGTTAGCTTCCATTCGGGGTTAAAATTAAATACGTAAATTCATAGCTCACTCCCAATGATTTGGAGGCAGATTATCTGCCCTGTGCTTTCCCCAGGAGAAACAGTGTGACGTAACAGGCACTGGAGTCAGGCAGACAAGGAATAGTATCTGAACTCAACTGCGTGACCTTGGCCATGTTATTTATTGTAGGTCAGCCTCAGTGTTCTCATCTGTCAAACGAACACAACACCTTCTTCACGGAGCTGTTGTGGGATCCAGGTGAGTTACGTGTTCGTAGTGCACCATAAAAAGCCTACGGAATTTATAGCTTTGGATGCACAAAATACAATGTGCATACTTGGTTGGAGAAGATTGTGTGTGTTTTTAATCTTCACCTGAGGATACTTTTTTTATTGACTTTTTAGAGAGAGAGAGGGAGGGAGAGAGAGAGAAATGTGAGAAAGAAACATCGATCGGTTGCTTCCCATTTATGCCCTGACAGAGAACAAACCCACAACCTAGGAATGTGCCCTGGGAATCAAACCCACAACCTTTTGGTGTACAGAACAATGTTCTAACCAACTCAGCTACCCAGCCAGGGCAGATTATTTTTGAAGAAGAGAATCTCATCATCCTAATGCTACAAAGAGACCTCGGCTCCTGACGCCTTTTCTAACAAGGGGCCGTTTCTCTTGCCCTGGATGTCCAGGTTTTATGAGACAAATGTTATCTTTCCCTTCCAGCCCGTAAGCTTCCTGGAGCTCCATACTATGATATCCTTGCCCACGTTGACTCCCTTTACCAACAGCCCATCCATTATTTAAACCCTCTTCCAAATCTGGCATCTATGCAGTAAAGCTTTCCCAATGATGATGGGCTTATGGGTTACCTTTCTGATTTGTGGAAGAGCATCAAGAGAGTGGGCACATTGGGCACTGTGACGAGATTAATAAGAGTGGGAAGCATGATGTTTCACAGACAACACAGTCATGAAAGTACATTGCCAAGTAGGTCGTGTAACTGGTGTGCACAGAATTCTTTGTCTTAGAAAAAATAGCACTACCCAAGTACAACATCCTGTTTCTGACTGCATCAGTTTTTCTCTTGATGCTTTGATGATAGCAGTCTGCAACTATACGAGTAAAGTAGAAGAGCTAGAATCACTCCTTCCACATGCCTCACTTTGTACATGAATAAACTTAGGAGGGCAGTGACTTGTCCACGTCATGAATGGACTCAGGTAGCGAGCCCTGGTCCCAATTTTGGGTCTACCATTCTTCCCACTGCATCACACAACTTCATATTCCTGCTGATCCTTAGGATTTGATATCTTTACAACAGTGATGCAGATATTTTTCTTGTTTTATAAATTCAGGCCCTTATAGTACACTTAAAGAAAATAATTAATGTAAGTGTGTAAAACCAAGGTCAAAATGCTTCTAGTAGCTAACCCAGAAACTAGTCTTTCCCAAGAAATGCTTTTACTATCCTGTCTTCCTTGAATCATTCAAAATGAACATATGCCCTTGTTCATCTAATTTTCCAAGTAAACACCATCAGTCACCTTGAAACAGGTTACTTCCTGCTGATAAGAAGCCTTGACGAGGCTGTAAGCAGTCCATTTTAACCACCTGGTCATTAATCCCTAGAAATGCCCTGCATCCAAATTCTTAATTGCTGAAACAAATGGTTTCCATGGGTGATTAAACATCCGAGTAAATCCACAGCATTTGCTAATGGCAAGAGTAGTTCTTTGTGCCACTATTCCCTCACTTCCTCCCTCAATCCCAGGGGAGGCTGATTGACAAGTCAAGAGAACAATGATGGTCACAAAGAAGAGTCTTGAGGGTGAGGGGACAGTGTTCTCATCCCCTCCTCAGATGTCATCCTGAAACAGCAGGTAAAACAATGAAGTATGGGTGTGCAAGAAAGAAAGATCTGGTGGGGAAACACTTCAGTGAAGTCTCTGTCATGACTAAATCAGGGTCTCGGCTGAGCAGCTTTAAATCGAGGGAGACTTAAACATGATTTGGGGCACAGTTCTTGTAGAAATGGTCTCTTAGCAGTCATGGTATACCCACATCACCATTTAGGTCTGCCTTTCTTTACTGGCTCTATCAACTGTCTGGTTTTTCTGGAGGCTGTACCCTCCCCCATCCCCTCACTTCTACTCCCACAGTCACCATTCATATGTTCCCTCAGGAGCAGCCAGTTTACACTGTGTGACTCTAGCCCCAGGTTGACTGATCCAGCTGTGAACCCTGATCTGACCCAAGCCAATCAGAGCCCCTTCATACAATTTTTGGACTTGAAGCCAGTACCCTTTCATTGCCTAAAACAGAGGTGCTAAAGCTCAGAGCACTTCAGGACGATGTTTCCTGTCTTGCCTTCAGGGGAAAAGGAGACAGTCAATTTGGAGAGAAAAATGAGAGAGAAACTGGGATTAATAAATGAAAATGGAAGACAGAGATGGTTGTGATGATCTTTATTGCTTGTTCCAGTAGTGCCTGGAGTCTGCAATTCTAACCTTAGACTCTTGAGAGCCCCTGGCATCTGAAGAATAAGTTTCCTTTTTCCATTAAGCTAACTAGGAACCTGTCACTGCAAAACAAAAAAATCCTAACAAACATGTTTGTTTCTTCCCTTGGATGGTGCCTTTATGATGGATCATTTAAGTCCAGGGCCTCTCCTTTAAAGCTACATATGTGTTACAGTCAGATAGAGATGAGATTATTAGTTTCCATGCAATGTTGGTTTTTCCAGATAGTGTCTAGTTGTGCGGAGGTGGATAATCTTTGCTGCCAAATGTCAAGAACACTTAGCTCTACGTGGAAGCATAGCCAGTGCTAATGGGCAGGTGATGTTAGGAGTGCAGGCTTTTTCATTTTCTAGCTCCTGTCACTAACCTCCTACTTACTGTGTGATCTGGGTCATTATGGGGATCAGAGAGGTTCACTATGAATGGATAACCTTTGACCTGAGCTTGAAAGGTTGCTTTGCCTACCATGAAGCTGCTGGCAATCATGAGGTCAGGAGAGATTTCTAAGATTCCCTATGCATGACTAGTTTCCGTCTTCTCTACTTTGCGTTGGTAAGCACAGAGCGATTGTGGCTACTAAGGGGAAGCATCTCCTCCCTGAGGTGACAGCTATGGTCAGTAAGTGAAAGTAATATGGAACGGTCTAATGGGTCTTGAAAACTGTTTTATTGAAGCACAAATGAGGCATGTTTGTGAATATGAGAAAAGGTGACAAAGATTAAAGTATAACAATGAATTCCATGTTTTTTCCACCATCCACCACCACACACACTGCCTTATGTTCCTAGCTTGAGAGATTCATTATAACTATTCTGTCCGATTCTCCAGTTGAAGGCAGTTTTTGAGCTAATGTATGTATAGCTGCTCAATGTCTTCTTCCTCCTCCCATCATGCTGCCCTCAGCACTCAGAGCCCCAGACTTGAGTTCCAAGCCAGTCCTCATTTCCGCTGGCAGTGCCTCAAGTATCTCCATTCTTTTTAACATACATATATATATGTTGATTTTAGAGAGGAAGGGAGAAAGAGATATAGAAACATCAATGATGAGAGAGAATCGCTGATCGGCTGCCTCCTGCACACCCCTAACTGGGGATCAAGCCCACAACCTAGGCATGTGCCCTGACCAGGAATCAAACTGTGACCTCCTGGTTCATAGGTCGATGCTCAACCACTGAGCAACACCAGCTGGGCTCACCTCTCCATTCTTGAGCCCCACTTCAATTGCCTCCCATGTATTCATGATCTTGTTGCCTGTTGATATTCCGTGGTTAAATTACCCCTTTTGTGTAATATGTTTGCAAACAAATGTCTTATGAATAGGATGCCAGTCCCCCAAAAATGCCTTTAATGTGTGAAATGAGTTGAGGAGGTGGATCTTTTGATGGTGTAGGCATAAATTCTGTTAATGGTGCTTTGGAACAGCTCCTATGTCTCCATGTCTGAGTTTCTATAAAAGAATCCTGTGGTGCAGTAAAGTGCTTACACTTATTTTATTTCATCCTGTGTTGTATTTACTGAGGACCTTTCCTTCTGAAGTTTTAACTACTACACAGCATACTATTTCTCTCGATCTTTTAAAAGGGGGGAATTGAGTCATTCAGAACCTTGGGCACTCAAGCTAGGAAAAGACATGTATAGAAGCCCTACAATGTCTAACATATTGCCTTCACAAATTAAAGGAAGAGTGAGAGAGATCTTACACATACATAAATGCATACATTTATGTATTCAATCATATACTTATAGTGTATCTAATTGCAAACATTCTTGTTTCTGGCCTCCTTGATCCTGACACTGACTGAAGAACTTTCAGACTTGCAGGCAGGCCCCGGCGGCATATATCACTTTTTAACAGCTGCACCTGGACTTGAGTTGGTAACCAGCACCTGGTGCTGAATTCCCACATGATTCATTCAACAGTACTAAGGAGCCACTGTGTGCCAGACACTGTGATGAACTGTACAGTTTCCTCCTGTTCAGAGTGTTGTGTTTTCCCACCCACTGCCTAGAAAGACTGTTAGGAAATGCTTAGGGTACCTAAAAACAGGGACTGTATGTGTCATATATAAAGAATCATTACATTTTTATTTGTTGTAAGATTGACCAATGTTTTGATTGCTAACACATATGAAAAGGAAGTATGTGATATACATTTTTGTATCTATTGGTGGAATTATATCCCTCCTTCCACTAGATTCAACATCTTTACTTCTCAAAATGGCAAGGGGAGAGTATAACTCAGAGAGAAATAGATCAAAATAAGATCATGATCAATGATAATGAGACAATTTGCAAATGATTTCCTACTAGCCTAAAGTCATTTATTTGACTTTTAGTATTTGGCATACTACATTTAAATTTTTCAAATGTTTCTGAGTTGACCCAGTCTAAATTCTTCTAGAACATTAGGTTTTATAATGAACTAGAGACCCGGTGCATGGATTCATGCACTGATGGGGTCACTCGGCGTGGCCTGTGGGGATCGGGCTGAAACCGGCAGTCCAACATCCCCTGAGGGATGTAGTAGTGCACCAAGCAGCAGGCAGCCGGGGAGGAGCCCGGGCCTGGGCCAGGCACCGCACCGCTCCTGCTCATCCAGGCCCTGCTGGACCTACCACTGCCGCTGCTCAGTAGGCTCCCTGCCACTCTGCTGCGGTCTCTAAGCTCCTGTCCTAGGGCTAGGGCGATACCAGAGTGCCCATGACCAAGAAGCGGCCACAGGCTCGCACCCAGTCAGTCCTGATGCCAGTCCCGATCTTGGTCCTGGTCCGGATCGGGGAGGGGCGCACAGTGGGAGAGGCTCACACTGCCGCAGCTGCACTCACCAGCCATGAGACCAGTGTCTAGTGCCTGTTGGTCAGCTGAGCGGCGCTCCCGCTGTGGGAGTGCACTGACCACCAGGGGCATTGAGCGTTTGCCCCCTGGCGGTCAGTGTGCGTCATAGCAACCAGTCGAATGGTCGAATGGTCAAATGGTGGAACAGTCTCTTAGGCTTTTATATGTAGAGATTCTTCTAAATTAAACACTAGTTGTGGTTTCTTTTCCAGGTGGCACAATGTACCACCCCAAAACGTAATAGCTTAAAACAACTTAATAGCTTAATACCTTTCATAATTCTGGGGTTAATTGGGCCAAGCTAGGTGATTCCCACTTGGAATCTCATATCAGATTGGTGAGTAGCCATCTGAACCTTTACTAGGCTGAAGAACAAAGTGCTCACTCATGTGGTTGGCAGTTGATGCTGGTGTAGGCTGAGAGCTCACCTGGCATTTCAAACCAGTGGCCTTCATAGGGCTTGGGCTTCCTATAACATGGCAGGTGGCTTTCAAGAGGGAGAGTCAAACAAATAAGCATTTAAGAGGCCCAAGCAACAGCTGCAAGGCTTCTAGGCTCAGAAATGTTACAATATTGCTTCTTCTACTTCTTATTGGACAAGAATGAGTCACAGCACCAGCCTAGATTCCAAGGAAGAGAGATATATAAAGACAGAAACGAAATGCTGTTGTATGTTTCGCATCAGCTGGAGCAGCTGGGGCTGGTGGATGTCCAAGATGGCTTCTTCACTCACATCTGGGGTAATGGTACCACCTGGTGTCTCTCTCTCTCTCTCTCTCTTTCTATCTCTATCTATCTCTATCTCTATCTCTATCTCTATCTCAGTCTCTCTCCCTCCATGACATTCCCTCACATGACTTTGGCTTCTCACAGCAGGGTGGTCTTACTTGGTCACTGGATTTCCCCAAAGAAGTTCTTAAAAGTTCTAGAATATCACTTCTGCCATGTTACATTATCAAGCCAAGTCACTAATACCAGCCGAAACTCAAGGGGAAGGAAATAGACTCTACTTCTCAATGCCTGTGAATGAGGAAAGGAACTGAAGGTGGCCATCTGGAGATAAGCTACAAGTGTTCCTTACTACCTTTCAAAAACAAAGAGCTCTCCTGGAATTCTCCCACCACTCCACCACATCTCATCCTAAAGGTCATTTCCTCAAAGTGGCTTTCCTTGATTGTCCTATGTGACATTGTTATTTATAATCTATACTAATAAAAGAGGAATATGTAAATTTACCATCACTTTGCAACGACCACAGCCAATCAGGAGTGAGTATGCAAATTAACCTGACAAAGATGGCAGCAGCCCCAGCCACTCTGGGCCTCTGGGCAGCACGCCTCCTCAGGGCCTCCCTGCCGTGCTCCACACCTGTCAACCATCCTTGCAGCTTCCCTGTGGCCCAGCCCCTGGCCTCAGAGGCAACCTTCTGGTACCTGAGGTTGTAGCTCCCAATGCCTGGCGTCTCCCTCTACCCCACCCCTGCCCCACTGCTCTGGTAAACAAAACCCTAGCATTGGAGCAGCCCCATGGGTGTGGACGCCCATGGGAGCTCGCTTGGTGCAGTTAGTGCCCCCCGGGAGCCCCGGGCCAGCCAAGGGAAGATGGTGGTGGCCATGGTGGCAGCGGCAGGTGGCTCAGCTTTGTTTTGAATAGATGAAAGAGGCCACCTACACAGTGACCCAAATTATCAGATCTCCTTCCTGCCTATCTCGCAAAAACAAGAGGGGAGGGGCGATGGGCGTGGAGGGAGGGCGGGCGGGCAGGAGGCGGAGGAGGAAGAGGATGAGGAAGGGGGCCAGTTGCATCCTACTTTCACAATGGGAAAGTGAAACGCACTAGTGCACCCAACCTCTCCAGTCCTCCCCGCCTGCCTCGCTCCCCCCACCTCTTCCCCTCCATACTTCCCCGGGAGTGCCAGCGCTGCACAGAGGAACTGTCTGGAGAAGGAGGGCGAGGAGGAAGTGGTGCTGGAGCACACAGGGCTTGCCATCGCTGCCACCACTGCACAGGCTGTTGGAGAGAGCCCGCCACGTGACAGCAGCCAGGGGAAGGAAGGCCTATTCTTGCACGAATCTTCATGCATCGGGGTTCTAGTAAGAAATATATATTTGGTTTTCAGACTTTTTCTGGTACAGAGATCCTAAAACCCTTGAGAGAGATCCCGATGAGAGAGATCAAGGTGTCTTTTGTTATGTTAATGAGTGGCTCCTGGACCTTACACAAACATGGGGACTGGTTGCCAGGACAGCTAACGAGTTGATTGGGGGGTTGGAATTTTCATTCCTATCCCCCCATGGAGGGAAGAGGGACTAAAGTTAAATGAATCACCAATGGCCAATACATCTTATCAATCATGCCTTTGTGATGAAGCCTCCATAAAAACCCAAAAGGAGAGGGTTCAGAGAACTTCCAGGTTGGTGAACCCTTGGATAGTAATGGTGCCCAGAGAGAGCATGGAAGCTCCACTTCCTTTCCTCATAACTTGTCCAATGGATCTCTTTCCTCTGGCTATTCCCGAGTTACATCCTTTTATAATAAACTGATGAACTAGTAAGTAAAATGTTCTCTGAGTTCCATGAGCAGCTCTACCAAATTAACTGAACCTAAGGAGGGCTTAGAACTGAACCTTAGAACACCTGATCTATAGCTAATCAGTTAGAAGCACAGGTGACAACCTGAACTTGCAATCGGCAACTGAAGGGAATGGGGGGAGGAAGTCTCAGGGAACTGAGGCCTTCACTTTCAGGATTGGTACTGTGCCTGAGTAGACAGTGTCAGAATTGAGTTGAGTTGTAGGACATCTATCTGGTGTCTGAGAATTGCTTGGTGGTGTGTGGAAACCCCCCCCACACACACACACACATACTCACACACATTGGAATTGGTTCTAGAGCCTCCTTTAGCCTAGAATACATTAGGTACATTAGGTACTCCTTCTGAATGCTCAAATAAAAAAATGCACATACAGTAGCAATTGCTACTACCCTTTATTAAGATTACTTGTTTAACTATGTGTCTGACTCCTTCACTAACTGCTGCTGAAAGCACCTGTATTGCTCACAACTGCATCCCCAATACCCAGCCTCAATAATATTAGCCAACCATGGAGGCTGATGGTGTCTATAGTAAACCTTAATGAAACTATCTCTTGACTTCAAGAGTTAAGACTGAACCCATGGTCTTTGTCTCCCTCTTTGATTTTTTTTTCTCCCTTCAACTTTTCCCCAAACATACAGAAGCATGTTTTCAGGTTAATAACACCATCAAGTCCTGAGCCCTTTTTTTTTTTTCAGCAGCAGCAGCTCCTGTGGGCTTGAGTAGTAATTACCATGCACAAGACAGAGACAGGGTGGAGGCATAAGCTGCTCCTGAAAATGAATCTACCATGATGCACCAGCCAGGAGCTTAATAGGGAGCATGATCTTCAATTTGCTGAGTGTAGCTCTACAAGGAGCCCTGAGCTGGGCTTGTGACATGCCATATCTCAGAGGATTTCAGCGGCTGCTGCTACTGCTGCTGTTGCTACAGGGAAGGATTGATGACTCCAATAAGAGATTTGAACACAGTCCTCTTAAAAACCAGAAGGGTCATTGGGCTAATTAGGATTGAAGCCATACGTATGTGTTTGCCATACATAATAATGTATGTATATTATATACGTAGTACAGAAGGATAGAATATTTGAGGATAAAGCAAAAGCCAAAAGGACAAAGGCAACAGGCAATCTAATCCACTTAATGGGTCAAGGAGCTCAGATCTGAGCCGCAAATGCATCATTTGATAACGGTAATGAAAAAGACAGCAATCTATATCTACAAATAGCATTAAGGCAGATTTGGTTTAGAGGCCAAACTAAGTTGATGTGAAATTTATGAGACTGGCTGTCTCTCAGAGATGCTTGATGGGGGTGGGGGGAGTGTGCATTGAATCCCTTCGTCTCTCCTTTGGATCTCAGTGAATTAGGTCGTGTTTCCAAGGTGGGAGTTTCAGATGTGGGGCTTTGTTTTGTTTAAATGACAATTAATCATTCTGCCACACAAGCTTGTCTTAATGCTGAGAATGGAAATTTTACAAGTGGGTGAGGAAGTGGTCCCTTTGGGCATTTCATTTCCCTGTGCAAACTGTGATTCTCCTGCTCACAGGGGCGTGCATGCACATATACACATCAACCCACACACACACACACACACACACACACACACACATACACATGCATCACAGAGTTAAAAGTTGCAGGTGCTTGAGCTGGAATTTGCAGTAAGGCATGTGTCTGAATCATGACTCAGCAGCTAGCCCTAGGAAATATCTGAAATGTGTATCCTAATGTTTTAGAAAGTATGTTTTGTGTCTGTGAATCCCATTACAATATTCCTGTGCAAGTTGCTATTGGAAAGGTGCTTTATTTTCAACCCAAGTTCTAATATATCCTCTCCAGTAATCACAGTACACTGCATTGCAAAATATACAGGATGCATTAAGCTTTTTCCTCCTTAGGATGCCTCAGTCAATATCAGGTAGCACTCACAAAGGGTAATGAAGTCTGTTTTCAACACAGCAATGTTCCTGCAATTATGTGCTGATTGACCTTCACTTTGTGCTGTGCCTGCAAAGAAAGGGGACCCTGATATATTGTACAGAGCAGAGCTTGTCCCTGCAGCATGGGATAGGAGTTTCACTCTAGAATTGCTCCTAATTCAAGGTATAGCAGACCAAACCAGAAGTTTAAGAATGAATTTGGCCAGAGACAGAGAAGCATCGATCAGACCGTCAAACCTCAGAGGGAAGGCTGGGGAGGGTGGGAGGAAGGGGGAGAGATCAACCAAAGGACTTGTATACATGCATATAAGCATAACCAATGGACACAGACACTAGGGGGGTGAGGGCATGAGCAGGGGGTTGAGGGGGCACTGGGGGGATAAGGACACATATATAATACCTTAATCAATAAAGAAAAAAAATAAATTAAAAAGAATGCATTTGGGGAAAACAGTTTTTAAAAAGTCACCCCAAGATTTAGATCTCCATCTGTTTTATTGTAAACATCTTTTTAAAATTTTTTTTATTAATTAAGGTATTACATGTGTCCTTATTCCCCCATTACCCTCCAAACCCCCCATTCATGCCTCTGTTTTATAAGAAATTTTATGAAAAGTGAAGTCACTTTATTGACTTATTCCACAAATCTAACCTAAGAATACGTTCCCTCATGAAGGAAATATGAATTCTACATAAGATGCAGCTGCATAGATGAGTTCTCGCCCTTTTTAAGGCTTCTTACTGTGCAGGTCTCTCTGCTTTGGTTAGGGTAGGTAACTGCGGTAACAAGTAGGCTCACGAGTATATGATTCAAGTAAAATTGGCATGTGTTTCTTGCTCACCTAACAGCCTGGGGCAATTTCAAGTCATCAGGATTGGTGGTGATGGGAGGCGTGCTCTGCCTTACACAGTTACGCAGAGACCCAGGCTGAGGGAGGCTTTGTCAACAACATATGATAGTCCCCCTGGAGCTCGCTTTCCCAGTAAGCTGGAAGGGAAAGGAACATGGAAAACACAGGTAAAAAGTTGTATGGACTCTGTCCACATCACTTCTGTTCTCTCAAGTGTAGCTAGAAATCAGCCAGCCACACCTGGCTGCGAGGGAGGCTGGGAGATGTCACCTAATTGGGTGCCCAGAAAGAAGAGAATATGGGTCATGGTCAGCAACTAGCCACTTCTGCCATACTCCTCTCCTCCCTGTTCTTTTTTTAAAACATATTTTTTATTGATTTCAAAGAGGAAGGGAGAGGGCGAGAGAGATAGAAACATCAATGATGAGAGAGAATCATCTATCAGCTGCCTCCTGCATGCCCCCCACTGGGGATCGAACTGAACCCGGGCATGTGCCCTGACTGGGAATCGAACCGTGACCTCCTGGTTGATAGGTTGATGCTCAACCACTGAGCCACACTGGCCAGGCTCCTCCCTGTCTTTTAGTGGTGGAGTTCCCAGCTTCACGGGGTCTGTCTTGGTGTTATAAGATACTTCCAGGATACAAGGATTACCATTTATGGTAATCCAGCCAAAACTCACCTCCTAAATTCAAGATGGAGATTTCTGAAACTCCACTGTACATCTATCTGATTATCAAATGAGCACTTCAAATTTGACACACATGAAGCCAAATGTGTTATCTGTGCTCATCTATAAAACAGAGATACTAATAGTATCTATTCATAAGGTTGTGCTAAGAATTAAATGACTTACTATGTGTAAGCCACTCAGAAAAATGCTAGTGCATAGTGGATGCTTAGTAAATGTTGGTTATTTTTTTTTTCTGCCTTCTTCTTTTCCCACAAATATTTTCCTTCTCATGTTTCATAACAGGATCACCTACTTAATACATCAAGCTGGAAATCATATTTGACTCCTTCTTACTCAGCTCTGACCATTATCCAGTCACTTTCAAATAACTCTCAGAGCTGGGCCTGACCTCCATTCCCATTGTCATGTTCTGTCTCAGACACTCATTACTTCTCAACTGAACGATTGCAAAATCCTGCTGAGGCTCACCCTTTCTGTTGTCTCTTCTTCCTCTAACTCTCCCCCCATAATATTGTGAGAATAATGTATTTATTCTTCAAGGGATTTTTATTGTCTACAAGCATAAAGTCCACAATCCTTAAAGCTGAAAAGGTGGGTCGAGCCAAACTGGGAAAGTCTTGAATTCTAGCCTAGTTCCCACATTCCCCACCTCCCTTTCTCTGTTCCAACCACAGCTGACTACTCACGCTCTTCACTCTCTGAGTCTTGTTGATTCTGGTCCCTGTATTTAGAAAGACCATCCTTTTTCTTTTCCTCATATTTCTCATCCCCAATTCAAATTCACCTCATCAAAATGGCAGTCCACATCTAATTTATCAGGCCTTCCTCCACTTACCCCAGCACTTTATTCATACCTCTATCACTTGTCAATTGTGATTTGTCCTCAAGTAAATGGGGCCTGTTTCCTCTATGGGATTCTGAGTCCTTGAATGTTCCCAAGCAGAGACAGTCTCACCACCGTGATACTTTAACTTAATTTTTAAAGTTTCTCAGCTTACTGGGATATAAATATGAACCTTTTAATTTTTACTCCATTAACTACCTTCAACTGAGCTATGGTGATTCCCTCTTTCCCTTGGGGCAGTAGCCCCTTACCAACACAGAGCAGATTCAATCATTTCCAGGACCTGTCAGATACCAAAAAGTCTTGGGATCTGGATCTAAGACACTGGCTCCTCCTTCTTTTTCCAGCCTTTTGTTGCTCCAGTGTTGGGAAGAGGAGGGAAGGACAAGTCTCCTTGGATGGTAAGGGTCTCTCCCTGGACTCACATTCAGTTCAGTTCCAGCCAATTCTGGCTTCCAAGTAAGTGGCATGAATGGTGTTCTTAGAGAGAGTTTGGCTTTAGCCCAGCACCCTCTGTAACTAAAGTCCTCTCCCAGAAGGCCACCACCATCTCTGTACACCCCAGCTGCATCTCAGGGTACAGCAGTGTATATGTTTGCTGCAGTGGCTTCACTTGGGCAACCCCACAGCTGCTGCTTCTCAATTAAACCTGGTACTCTTCATGTAGAACCACCTGGATTGCTAGAGTCCTCTCCTACACCCCCTAAGGCCTAGGAAGAACTAGGATAAGGGACAACTTGTCCCATCTCTTCCCCAAACACTTTATACAGGGTTCCACAATCCTTTCATGTTAACATGGCCTACTCCAGTGGCCTTTCATCCTCAGAAATTTCTAGATTTAAACTCTCTTGTTCAAGTACATCCCCAAACCTTTGGAGATTCTGGGGCTGAAAAGGAAATTGTAAGCGCTGCCCTAGGATGTTGACACTCCTCCAGGAACCCTGAAAGCATTCACCTTGAACGGGGGCATCAGAGAGCTTCTGGAAGGCTGACAGCTCAGCACCTGCCAATTGTAGAATGAGATGCCAAACCTCATGTCTTCCAGTCTTCAAGTTACTTCCAGTCTTTCAAGAAATTCTCCTAGTGGGCTTAGGGCTGTGACACAGTAGAGGCTCTCGCCTGGAACCCTGTGCTGCTCACTTGGTCAAGACTCCTCCACATTCCTGTCCCCCTCTCATAACAGGGGGGAGGCGGAGGTAATGCCAGCATGGCTCTAGTCCCTCCCAGTAAGTCCTATGGAGATAGTACTGGCCTCCTTTACTCAAGAGGAATGTGCTGTATGTAGGGCCTTCCTCTGCTTTGGGGCCTTGGCTACAATTCTGGGGCAGATGAAAACCCACTTTCACATACGTTATGTGCCTAATATGTAGGTACGCCTCTGTTGACCTTATCACTCTTTCTATAATATATTTTTCTAAAGGTACCTCTCCCTGCAGACACTGGTAACTCTTTAGAAGATTTTATCTTCCTCGGTTTGTTTTGCCATTTCTCAGCACAGCACTGAGCACTGTGTGGGTACACAGTAAATGTCTGATGCCTTATTTCCTAATCCCCATGAACACTAAAGTCCCAGGACTATGCAATGCCAACCTCATTTTTCAGAAGACAAAACTTAGGTCTAGAAAGATGAGGTCACTTATCCAAGGGCACACTGCGAGTTCAGATTCCATTTCACATACAAATTCATACACTTAATGGTGCAGCAGCAGCAGAAGCAAGCCAAGTCTATTTGATGACTGGCCTTTGGAGAAAAGAAAGTGGGTAATGGAAAACACTGCACAAATTCCAAAAGTTAATTTCTGCAGATGAAGCACATTTTTCTTTTCCTGGTCTGGTAGGGTTTGCCAGCATGTGCCGTGACTAATTCCTGTTGGCCCAGCCCAGACTTCCTGTTTTCAGGGCAGCGTGACAGATTTGTTGGTATAATTTGGCTTTAATTCGTTTCAGGCTGATGCTGGAAACCAGAGGCTCTGTCATGTCTTCATTGCAACATTAACTCCATTTTTCTTTCTTCACTTCTTCTATTAATAAGCAGAGGCCACTCAATAGGGCAATCTTAACTGCCCGCTCAAGGTGACAGCCAGAAGTATAAATAACTCTTCTTATTTAGCCTTTTATTCTTTTCCGGGAAAAGTCACGGTTTATTCTCTTATCTCTCCAGTGGATCCAAAGCTGATAAACTCATTCAAGACAGCTTAAATGTTGTTGGGTTTTGTTTGTGTGGGTTTGTGGGTTTTTTGTGTGTTTTTTTAAAGACAGAATTTGCAGGGCCAGCTGCCAGAGAAGGAGCAACACCCCCACTGCCATCCGATGAACTCACAGAAACTCAGAGTTGAGACAAGGTTTCCTCTGAGCCCCGTTGTGTCCACATTTAACTCCATCTATGAAAGACCCTGAGATATCATCCAGGGAAGTTTTTCTTCTGCATTTCTGTAAGCACAAAAAGCTACTCACTTATTCAGAAATCTCAGAATAGGGGTGAAAAGCAAGAGAGATGGAGAGCAGAAGCTTGCAGCAATGGCTGGAGTCTTCCAGATGTGCGTGGGTCCAGGGAGGAACTCTGGACAATCTGTGATGTCCAGATGTGCGTGGTCTCTGGGCACATACTTTTCAAGGAGGCAATTCATGAGTCAACAGTCCCTTGGCGCAGGTTCCTGCCTGTCTTGTGCACCTTCATGCATTGGGCAAGGACTGATCGAAAAATCTACCCCCAGCCCCAACCTTCCTTGGTAGAGAAATAGAAGACCCAACCTTTTGTCCCTGGTGAGTCCTTTGTCTAACTATCATCCAATTACCATGGCCAGGGAGACCCAGAGCACCAGTTGGCCGCTCTGTGTCATGTACCCACACCCAAGTCTATGAAATAAAGGAGAACTCCGTGAATGGCAGAGGGACACTCAAGACATGGAGAGCAAGGCAGAGGGTATTTCCCTGAGGAAGGTATGCTGGGAAGATATCTATGCATTAATAGAAACCTCTACACACTTTTTAAAAAATGTTTTTATTGATTTTTTTTTTTTTTTTAGAGAGAGCAGAAAGGAGAGGGAGAGAGAAGTAGAAACATCAATGAGAATGAAACATCACATCGATCAGCTGCCTCTTGCACCCCCCCCCCTGCTGGGCATAAAGCCCACAACCCAGGCATGTGCCCCAACAGGAAATCAAACTGGGCCTTGCCAGTGTGGTTCAGTGGTTGAGCATCATACCTCTCCATGCATAATCTGACACTCAACCACTGAGCCACACTGATGGGGTCCTACACACCTCTTTATTAATAGTCTTAAACTCACTCATGAACATATTACATAAGATAATTTTGATATTTCACCTAACATTTAGGTATCTTATGTAATGTCTAGAGAGGCTATTGGCTATGATAGTAACTATATTATACTTTCCAAAGACTGTGGGGCTGTATGTCCAACACCCAGGAACTGCACTCATTGGCTACCTACTGGGCTTTTCCAGCAATGCACCGTATGTTAAATTTCTGTGTCAAGTGTACTGTCTTTTCTTTCCCAATTAATTCCTCTCTTCCCATCTCTAGGAGTCACATTGAAAATTTTTAGAAATAAATATTTCAGAATAAAACAGATGGGGAATATGTATTATAATCAATCAGTCATAGTTATATAAGGGAAAATTTGGAATATAGCACATTTAGAGGGTCTAAGAATAAACTATTATATTTATATATTTTCAGAAAGCAAAACAATGGTAGAATTAGACAAAATCTAATCTCATAATGGCTCTTAAAAGAGAGGCTGTTATCTTTATGTAGGAGCTGGAAAACTTGGAATTTCCTTCTCCTTAATACTTCTTATTCTCATTCTGCTACTGGACCAATAACCATTACTTCTATCACATAAATTCTTGATACTGCAAAGGGAACATAAGGCTGATTTTCCCATTCCTCACATGATGTGATTTGGAGTCCCCAATGCTACAAGCAATGCTACAGAAAAACAAGAGCCGACGCGCCCCCCCCCCCCTCATTTTCATTTCACTCGTAAGTAAATGAGGGCAGCCAAGAATTATGAGTGTTTATAATGAGGTGTTCTTGTAAGATTTAATATGTTTCTAGTCTGCCATCGATATAACACTAGCCTCTTGGTATTTCTTATAAATGGGTCTTTCTTCTTCAAATAACATTTTAGTTGTTTTCTGTCCAAAGATTCACTTAAGCAAAGCAGGAAGGGAGAATAAAAGAATAACAATCCTTTTTACCTTCTAAATCACCTCACAGAAAATACTTAACAATAACAGGAGGGATGAGAAGAAGATACTGGGGTTTAGTGATTAGGGGGAGTTCTCATCCTTAAATAGAGGGGCACTACTTTGAGGAAGGCAAGGATGGAAAGGGAGGGGAAGGAACTGCAATTCCTTAAATGGTTGCTTCATTCTAAGCACTCTCTTAGTTATGGGATTGACAAAAATAAACATAAAAAATGTTCATCCTTCAAAAAATCACAAATTAGTAAGGAAGACAGACATGCACATTAACTAGAAGAGCGTCTCATGCATAGAAGGTGTCTACTAAATGCCTGATGGCCTGATGAGTTACTTACACTAAAATTCAAATTCTCCTGCCACACCATTCCTGTCAAATTCTAGTCCTACCACTAACGAGCTGTGGGTTGTTGCACAGGTTATATAACATCTCTGTGCTACTGTGAACTACTTTGTGTGTAGTATTTGCTCAGTGTCTGGCAAATAAATGTAATAGTAGTTTATATTAATTGTATTGTTATTGTTGCCTGCTTCTCCCTTCATCTCCCACCATGCTCCTTCTTCCTCCCTTCCTTAAAGCATACACTCCGGTCAGACACAACCAGATGCTGATTCCCAGACTCATCAAGCTACTTCAAGTTGCTTAGTGTGTGTTTTCGTTCTATTTTGTCCATCTAGAGTGGATTTCCCAAACCAGTTGTGAAGCCTGTGGAGAAGGCGCTGTTTTTCACATTTCTAATTCAATCACCTAGCACACTGCCTGGAACAGGGAAGACATTTCACATCTATTTGTTCAGTTGAATTAACTATGTGTTAAACTAAATAGTGTGAATAAAACTATATACATCAAAGTAGGGAAAGAATAAAGAATTCTTCATATGGAATAAATCATGAAATGTTTCCCACAGGATCAGACAGTTTAACTTGCAAGCTTTGAAGGATAAATCTTCAGGTGATTTGAGGTTTGGTGTGTTTGACTGTTGTAGTTGCCTTAAGAAAACACAAGACATTGCATAGCATAGGTGCTCTATAGGTAGGGAGCTGAATGAAGAAAATTCTTTTCATATTAAGAAAGCACAACTTGCCTGGCTGGTGTAGCTCAGTGGCTGAGTGTTGAACTATGAACCAGAGGATTCCCAGTCAGAGCACATGCCCGGTTTTCTAGCTCGATCCCCTGTGGGGAGCATGCAGGAGGCAACCGATCAATGATTCTCTCTCATCATTGATCTTTCTATCTCTCTTTCCTAAATATATTTTTTAAAAGAAAGAAAGGTTAACATGATTGGAAACTTTTGAAAAAAATAAAAAATACAACTTAAATTTTTCAGCTTCATGTTAGTTTCTCCCCTGCATCAATAATATTATTTTTGTAAACTCGTGGGCCTGGAGGAAGGAAGGAGCCTTAGCCATTTCTCAGGCTTTAATAGGTAAGCTAAAAAATAACACTCTCACTACCATTAAATTCCTCTATTATCCAAGTCTACTTGGCCCCAGCTCATATTTCCCATAGACAACAGAGATTTCTTCTCCAACTTCTTCTACTTCATCTTCAGGTCTGAGCTTGTGCAGAAGCAAACCTTAGGAAACTAATATTCTGAAAGATGGGACTTTTGACAACCAAACTACAGAACAACCATCATTCAGAACCTCCTGAAATCTAGTTGAATGGAAGTCCTACAACTAGAGATATAAAGAAGAAGCCATCCCTGGCCAAGTAGCTCAGTTGATTAGAGCATCATTCCCATACACCAAGGTTTAGGTTCGATTCCCAGTCAGGGCACATACAAGAATCAACCAATGAATGCATAAATAAGTGGAACAACAAATCAATGTTTCTAAATTTCTTTCTATCTGTCTAGGTGTGTGTGTATGTATGTGTGTGTGTGTGTGTGTGTGTATATATATATATATATATATATATATATATATATATATATATATATCTTTATCTCTATCTCTCCCTAAAAACAATCAGTACAAAAATTTTTTTAAAAGAAGGAGCCACATCAAAACTGGTAGGAAGGGCGGAGGTATGGAACAAGCTGGTCCCACACCATGGGTAGCTGAGAAAATTGGGAGGGATATCTCAGTTTCAGAGGCCTCCCCTAAAAAGTGAGGAGTCCCAACCACACACCAGACCCCCAGCCCAGGGTTCCAGTGCCAGAAGAGAAGTCCCTATAACTTCTAGCTGCAAAAACCAGGAGGCTTAAAAACTCTCATCAAAGTGGGAATAGAGGGATAATACCTCAACATAATAAAACCCTTATATGACAAACCTAGAGTCAACATGATACTTAATGGGCAAAAACTAAACTCATTTCCCCTAAGAACGGGAACAAGACCACTTTTACCACTCCTGTTCACTATAGTATTGGAACTGCTAGCCATAGCGATCAGACAAGAAGAAGAAATAAAAGGCATCCAAATTGGAAAAGAAGTAAAACTGTCCTTATTCGCAGATGACATGATACTGTACTTAGAAAACCACCACAAAGACTCCATCAAAAAACTACTAGACCTAATAAATGAATTTGGCAATGTAGCAGGATATAAAATTAACACCCAGAAATCTATGGCTTTTTTATATACCAATAATGAACTCACATTAGGAGAAACTAAAAAAAAAAAACAATCCCATTTACCATTGAACAAAAAAAAAAATTAAGATATCTAGGAATAAACTTAACTAAGGAGGTAAAAGACCTGTACTTGGAAAACTACAGGACATTGAAAAAAGAGATAGAGGAAGACGTAAACAAATGGAAGAACATACCATGTTCATGGATCGGTAGAATCAACATCATTAAAATGTCCATACTACCCAAAGCAATGTATAGATTCAATGCACTCCCCATTAAAATACCAATGGCATATTTCACAGACCTAGAACAAACTCTCCAAAAATTCATCTGGAATAAAAAAAAAAGAGAAAGAAGAATAAAGTAGGTGGGATCTCAATACCAGATTTCAAGCTGTATTACAAAGCCACTGTTCTCAAAACAGCCTGGTACTGGCACAAGAACAGACATATAGACCAATGGAATAGAATAGAGAATCCAGATATCGACCCAAACCACTATGCTCAGTTACTATTTGACAAAGGAGGCATGAACATACAATGGAGTCAAGACAGTCTCTTCAATAAATGGTGTTGGCAAAATTGGACAGATACATGCAAAAAAATGAAACTAGACCACCAACTTACACCATACACAAAAATAAACTCAAAATGGAAACAGGACTTAAACATAAGATGGGAAACCATAAAAATACTAGAGGAATCCACAGGCAGCAAAATCTCAGACATATGCCAAAAGAACTTCTTCAATGATACTGCTCCTAGGGCAATGGAAGCCAAAGAGAAAATATACAAATGGGACTACATCAAAATAAAAAGCTTTTTCACAGCAAAAGAAACCATCAACAAAACAACAAGAAAGCCTACTGTATGGGAGAACATATTTGCAAATGTTACAACTGATAAAGGTTTAATCTCCAACATCTTCAGGCAACTTATACAACTTAATAAAAGGAAGATAAATGATCCAATAAAAAAATGGGCAACGGACCTAAATAGAATCTTTTCAAAAGAAGACAGAAGGAAGGCCAAGAAACACATGAAAACATGCTCAAAGTCACTAATTATCCAAGAGATGCAAATCAAAACTACAATGCGGTACCATCTCACACCTATCAGAATGGCTATCATCAACAAATCAACAAACGACAAATGTTGGCAAGGATGCGGAGAAAAAGGAACCCTTGTGCACTGCTGGTGGGAATGCTGACTGGTGCAGCTACTGTGGAGAACAGTATGGAGTTTCCTCAAAAAACTACAAATAGAACTCCCATTTGACCCAGTAATCCCACTCCTAGAAATATATCCTAAGAAACGAGAAACACCAATCAGAAAGAATATATGCACCCCTATGTTCATAGCAGCACAATTTACAATAGCTAAGATTTGGAAACAGCCTAGGTGCCCATCAGCAGATGACTGGATCAGAAAACTATGGTACATCTAAATAATGGAATACTATGCTACCATAAAAAAAAGGAATTCTTATCATTTGCAACAGCATGGATGGAACTGGAGAGCATTATGCTAAGCAAAATAAGCCAGTTGGAGAAAGATAAATATCACATGATCTCACTCATATCTGGGATATAATTATCAACATAAACTGATGAGCAAAAATAGATCCAGAGACAAATGGTAGGGCAGGTGAGGGGGGGGTGGTTAGAGACTTGTATGCATGCATATTAGCATAACCAATGGACACAGACACTGGGATGGTGGTGGCTTCCCCGGGGTGGAAATGGCTGGGGTGGGGAGGTCAATCAGGGAAAAAGGAGATATATGTAAAACTTTAGACAATTAAAAACAAAACAAAATAGGGGGCTTGTGGTTGAGTGAGACAAAGGGCTGGTAGAGTCCAGGCTGTTCCTCTTAATGGGCCTGTGCACAGACTTACTCTGATTCACTTCCCCTGAGCTCCAGTGGTGGGGCAGCAGCTTAAAAGGAACCAGGGACATACAGAGAGGAACTGAATTATCTGGCACCATGGCAAGAGCTTGGGGGCAACTTTCTTCCAGACAGAAGTGAAGGCTGAGACCACTGTTCCTTTTCTGAGCCCGCCCGCCCCCCCACCCCACACACACACACACAGAGCAAGCAGGAGGGTACCATATATGAATCTCCATCAGCCAAGCTCAGCTCACATTGTTCACCCTGAGATCCCACTCCACCTAACTTTCTGGTCCACCCAAGCTGTTTCCATACAAATGGCCTGCCTTGGCTCATGCTTCAGACTTTCCTAAAAATCTCACAAACAAGCAGCATCTGACCTCAGTGTGTCCAATACCTCTCACTAAGTGGCCACAGGCCTGGCACTAGCAGCAACTGGTCTTGGATCACAGCTTGGCTGTGGCTGAACACTTTCAAGCCCAGCACAAGTAACAGCCATCTTCAGAACACTTTGTAGCTCAGGTGGCCTGGGAAGAACAGAGGCAGGGGCTGACCCTGTACCTCCCAGGAGGCCCCAGAGCAGTGCACCTAGCTTCAGACTATCTCAAAATACCACCCAACCACCTCCATAAGTGACACACTCAAGAGGAAGACTCAGAAGGCACCATAACCCCATTAAAGTAAGTCCTGCTCTGTAGGATAGGCCCCTGCAGATCCTCCATGGTGGTTGGTTTGTCTCAGCTAGTCCTTACAGCTGATCAGCCTAGATGCAAATCCCTACCATTTATGTGCCAACAGTAATCAAGGCTCAACTACAACCGTAAGGTGTATAGAGCCCACATGGGGGTGGGGGGGACCTGGAATGCCCAGCATTGGTGATCAGGGAGGCTGTGTCACTGGACCCTACAGAACACCTACTACATAAGGCCACTCTACCTAGCCAAGGAGACATAGCAGCTCTACCCAATACATAGAAACAAACACAAGATCTGCCAAATGGGGAGGCAAAGAAACATGATTCAAATGAAAGAACAAAACAAAACTCCAGCCCTAACCAGTTTGTCTCAGTGGATAGAGCGTCGGCCTACAGCCTGAAGGGTCCCAGGTTTGATTCCGGTCAAGGGCATGTACCTTGGTTGCGGGCACATCCCCAGTAGCAGGTGTGCAGGAGGCAGCTGATCGATGTTTCTCTCTCATTGATGTTTCTAACTCTCTATCCCTCTCCCTTCCTCTCTGTAAAAAATCAATAAAATATATATATATTTTAAAAACTCCAGAAAAAGAGTGAAATGGAGACCAGCAATCTACTAGATGCAGAGTTCAAAACATTGGTTATAAGAATGCTCAATGAACTCAGTGAGAAATTCAACATAAAAAAAGGACATGAAACCATAACAAAAACAATACAGTAAAAAATGAAGGATACATTAACTGAAATAAAGAATAATTTATTGGGAATCAACAGTAGAGTAGATGAAGCTGAGAATCAAAGTAGTGATTTGGAATATAAGGAAGCAAAAACTGCCCAATCAGAACAGGAAAAAAAAAAGTATCCAAAAAAATAAAGATACTGCAAGAAGCCTCTGGGACAACTTCAAGTGTATCAACATTTTCATCATGGGGATACTGGAAGGACAAGAGAGAGAGCAAGAAATTGAAAACCTGATTGAAAAAATAATGACAGAACGTTTCCCTAACCTGGTGAATGAAATAGATATACAAGTCCAAGAAGCACAGAGAGTCCCAAACAAGAGGAACACAAAGAGGCCCACACCAAGACACATCATAATTAAAATGCCAATGGTTAAATACAAAGAGAGAATCTTAAAAGCAGCAAGAGATAAACAGTTAGTTACCTACAAGAGAGCCCCATAAGATAGTCAGCTGATTTCTCAACAGAAACTTTGCAGGCCAAAAGGGAGCAGCAAGAAATATTCAAAGTGATGAAAAGCAAGGACCTACAACCAAGATTACTCTACCCAGCAAAACATCATTTAAAATCTAAGGACAGGTAAAGAGTTTCCCAGTATTTCATGTAATGTTAAAGGGTCTTCTTTAAGAATAAGAAGGGGAAAAAAGATTTAAAAATATGAATAATGAAATGGCGAACATTACATATCTATCAACAAATTGAATCTACACAACAAAATAAACAAACAACAGAACAGAAAAAAAAAGTATACAAGAAGATCAGCTATTTTCTATTTATCAGTGAGCAATATAGTTATCCACTGAAAGGCAAATGCAGTACAAGACCTAAACCAAGACAAATCACCAAATCCCCCATTAGGTCTGGCAATAGAGTATGGACCAGAAGACTTAAAGGTCTGAAAAAAGTGAGGACGGGGGCCCTTGCAGAAAGATCAACTAGTCCAAAGACCGGTGTCAATAGGAACTTGATATTTTGGGGGGACAGCAAGGAGAACAGGGCAGAGGAGGAAGCAAGAGTGGCAAAAAAGATGATGAAAGCGGAGAGAGCAAGAGCAATAGGAGACGGAACCTGACAATCTGGGATGTTGCCGTGGTAGAGTTTTTGAATGAACAAGGCAGACATTCTCCCTTCCTTCATAAAGAAATAGTCTACCAGGGAAAGGAGAATCTAAAACAGAGTCATCGCCAACATGATAAGCATGAGAAATAAAAACACAAGTATTAGAGAATCATATAATGAAGGACTTAGAGCATCTAAGGGATTTAGAAAAGGCTTATCAAGCTCTTTAAAGAAAGTACCTGTCTGGAAATAGAGGAGTAGGGGCAGGGAGAAGAACATTCCATGGAGAGGAAGCAGAACCAAGGCCCAGAATCAAGAGAAAGTGAGTGCATTTGAGACAAAAATCCCAGTGAAGCTGAGCATTGAGTATGAGGAGGAGAGAGGTTCTGAGGAGGGAGACCACAAAGTAAGAGAGGGCTGGATCTTAGGAGCCCTTGTAAAACATTATAGAGATTGTGGTCCATGTCCTAAGAGCAAGAGGAAGCCACTTTGAGCAGGGGAGTGATATAATCAGACAGGAGTTTTAAGGTCACATTGGCTAATGATTTAGTATGGCTGGATACAGTGTGGAAGAAAGGGAGGTGGCAAAATAAGTTAGCTGGGGTCTGGTTATGCAAGAAAAGACCTAGAAAGCTTCTTCTTTCCAAGAAAAAAAAAACAACAAAAAAGAAAAGAAAAAAGAATAGGAAATCTAATAGACACTAAGGAAAATATCAGACTTCTCTCTCAAAAAGTATCTCTCTCTCTTCCCCACTAACTTCATTCTTTTGCCCAATGAGGTTGAAAGTTATTTTTTCATCTTGTTTTCAGCTTCATGGAAACTACCAACATATGGGGCACTTACACTAGTGTTTCTCACACTTGAATGTGCGTAAAGATCTGCTGGCGATCTTATTAAAATGCAATTATTATCCAGTGCGTCTGGGGCAGGGCCTGAGATTCTGCATTTCTAACATGCTCCCCGGTAATGCCTGTGATGCTGGTCCATGAACCACACTTTGAACAGCAAAGCTACACACAGTTCCAGAGCTAAACAAAAGGTATTCCAGGCTTTCTGAACATGTATATAATAGGGTTAAAAATACAAAACAAGAAAACAAACAGAACCAGCAGATTATGTCTTTGTTATCATGCTGCCCGTTTTCCGTGAACCTGGATGTGACATGTTTTTCCATAAAGATATTACAGGAGATGTTCAGTGTGTAACTTAACTGGAAGCACAATTCCAACAATTCTACGGGGAAGTTCAAACCTGGAGGCCTTTGACTGTGGCCCTACACCACAGCGACACCTGCTGGTAAATTGATGGATTATATCTTAAGCACATCTCTCTAAGGAGACTGAGAAAAATAAAGTGAACAAACTTTTTCATAGTTGTAACTTGGCCTTAAGTGCATCTTCTGGTTGGAAAAGAAACCTTTTAAAATCAGGAGTCTGAAATACCTTGATAAGAATTAGGATCTGAGCATTGGTATGCTGATAAATGTTTAACAACCAGCTTGCTAGAAAAAAGATCCATTAGTAAATATACATATAAATTTTGCTGATATAAAGGATGCACAGCACATAGTTTATAAATAATAAAGTATATAACATGTTTTGTTGAAAATTCTATACAGAAATTAATTCTCACAGAATCCTTTTGCTTACTAGTATTTTTGCCAAACTCTTGTGTGAGTGGCTAACCTATAATTTCAATTCAACTATGTTTTGACAAAAAAGCCTATGAAAAATGTTCGAGTAGTAGGCAATTTAGCAAAAAGCCATTCATGCCATTGATGGCATAAATGTAGTCCTGGGTAATTGTTGGTTGATGTATTTGCTTATATTAATGAATAAGATAATAACAGTGAAACACACAAACATGTTAGGTTAGGACTTCACTCATTAATCATATGAAAATGACTTCTTTGTGGAACTGGATAATAGTTTTAAACACTGGAAGACTATTTCTTCAATTTAGGGGCTATGTATATTGTAAGAGATACAGACATAACACAATTTTAAGTTTAATATGCATTAATAATGTTTTCCCATCATTTTCTTAAGTGTAGACAGTCAACAAAACAATAAACCCACCCAGATTTGTGGCATGTTCCAACTTCCATGTTACCATAACTGGTTCCAAGCTACTGATGTGCCATCCCTGACTGTGAGGCTGGGAAGACAAAAACACTATTCTATACACACTCGTCTATATTTCTACCATACAGACAATAGATGGAAATCACCTCCAGAGTACAGGGAGCAGGATGTTGGAGTAAAATAATTAGGAAGTGATACAATTTGAATGCTTTTATTTTTGTTTTTAAATAACTTACTTAATTGTAAATTTATATAATTTAATTTTTAGTAGTGGCTGTTTTTAACAACCAGCTCACAAAAATTTAACATTTGTCTCACATGAACCAGTAGGAGCCTGCGGCAGCACACCACTAGACCTGTGGCCCGGGACAGTGAGAATAACAGAAAGGGATTCAGGGAGCCTAGGGATTTTTGACCTAAAAGAGGTTTGCGCCAGCTCTTGACCAGGTAGACAAATGGCAGAGGAAGTCATAGTATCACGGTGGAATGTAAAAGAACTATTCCTGGAGCGAGGCGAGAACTGAGAGAAGTAAAACAAGTCCTCCTACCCAACAGTAGACCTTGTTAAGGACATCAAAGGGACAAGGCAGGGGGTGGAACAATGACAAGGTTGCCAAAAGGGAAAGGAGGGTGGTGAGGAGAGGCTCCTGGTGCAGGCACTCGCTCCAGAACCCCAGATGCTAGCTAGTACTTAGGCCCCTGTTTGACAATAGGGTAACCAAGATTAGAAAAGGCCAGCAAAAAAATATTTAGCCCGCTGTTTCCCAGTAGTAAGAAAGAGAAAGAAAAGGGGAGATATTAACCCCTGAACTCCACCTCTATGTAAAGTTTTGGAGAAATGTACATTTCCTTTAAAAGCAGAGTAGGCTGACGAAGACTCTGCCTTTTGTTTGAAGCTTTGCAATGAGTCTTAATCTATGTATTCCCTACCTAAAAGAGAGAGTAGCTATATTTGCCTAATTAGGACTTCGTCATTTTAAAATCAGAAAGTCTGTCCAAAAAACAACTGATCATGGAAGGATTTTAGAGATACACTAGTCCAGTTCCCACATTTCACAAGTAACTATAAAATGAATGGAGACTTCTATGCCCAAGAAGATGGAGTAGAAGTACTTTTCCATGTTCCTTCTGAAAGGTATAGCTAAAAACTCTTCACACTATATAAAAAACAAACATAAAAAGACGCTGAAAGATGGTGAGAAGGTAGAACTGCTAGGAAACTTGACACCCAAGAAATGACACAATAGAGAGTTCCTGAGGTTCCTGTTTTCCTAATGCATCCCAGACTTGGAGCTGAAGAAGCAGGCAACGAGAAAATACCAAAGTACAAGGAAAGGGACAGCCCACCAAGGCAGAAAACTGTTAGAAAACAACCCTTCTACTCTGCCAACAAACACAGAAACTGAAATAAACAATGAGAGAGGAGATATTACTACTGATTTTATAGAAATAAAAAGGAGTATAAGAAAGTACTATGGAAATTGTATACCAATAAATCAAATAACTAGACAAAATGAAGTCTCAGAAGTATACAACCTACTGACATTAAATCATAAAGAAAGAGAAAATCTGAATTGACCTACGAATTAGTTGGCTAAGGCTGCCATAACAAAATACCATAGACTGTGTGACTTAAACAACAGAAATTTATTTATTTTTTTACCATTCTAGAGGCTGTAAGTCCAAGATCAAGGTATTGGCAGGGTGTTTTATTTCTGAAGTCTCTCTCCATGGCTTACAGATGGTCAATTTCTTGCTGTGTCCTCACATGGTCTTTTCTTTGTGTACGTACATATGTACTGTCTTTGTGTGTGTCCTGATTTCTTCTTATAAATACAACAGTCATATTGGGCTAGGACCCATCCTAACAACCCCCTTTGAAGTTAATTAGTAATTTAAAAGGCCCTACCTCCTAGTGCAGTCACATCCTCAGGTATTAGGGGTGAGGGCTTCAAAATATGACTTTTGCAGGAATACAATTCAGCCAATAATAGCCTATCCTACATAATAAAAGGCTAATATGCAAATCAACCAAATGGTGGAATGTCCAGTCGCTATGACACACACTGAACACCAGGGGCAGACGCTTAATGCAGGATCTGCCCCCTGGTGGTCATGTGCTCCCACAGGGGGGGCACCACTCAGTCACAAGCCAGCCTCACGGCTGGTGAGTGCAGTGGCAGTGGTGGGAGCCTCTCCTGTCTCTGCGGCAGCACTAAGGATGTTCAATTGCCAGCTTAGGCCCGCTCCCCACTTAAGCAATCAGTTGGACATCCCCTAAGGGCTCCCGGACTGTGAGAGGGCACATGCAGGGCTGAGGGACTCCCGGCCCCGCCAGTGCACAAATTTCATGCCCCAGGCCTCTAGTAACAAATAAAGAGATTGAATCAGTAATTAAAACTTCCCAAGAAGAAAATAAAAGCCCTAAACCAGATAGAGGGCTTCATTGGTGAATTCTACCAAATACTTTTCTTAAGTTAACAGGAATATTTCTTTAGTTCATAAACTGAAGAAAAGGATAAACTTCAAATTCAATCTATAAGGCTACCCTTACCCTGATACCAAGCCAGAGAAAGACAAAACAAGAAAATAAACTAAAGGCCAATAAACCCGGTGAATACTAAAAATATCCCCAACAATATACTAGTAAACAGAATTCAACAATACATTGGAAGGATTATATACCATGAGCAAGGATAATTTATTTCTGGAATGCAAGGATGGTTCAATATGTGAATATAAATCAAGGTAATATAATACATTAACAAGATTAGGGGAGAGAATCCCAAGTGATGCAGAAAAAGCATTTAACAAAATTCAATACCTTTGACAATTAAAAAAAATCACCCAACAAATTAGGAATAGAAGAAAAATCATCACGATATAATAAAAACCATTTATTTAAAAAAATAGCTAACATCATACTCAATGGTGAAGGATTGAAAGCTTTTCCTGTAAGATCAGGAACAAGACAAGAATACCCACTTTTAGCACCTGTATTCAACATAATATTGAAAATTCTGGTCTGTTTTTTGGAGCAATTAGGCAAGAAAAAGAAATAAACAGTTTAAAAATTAAAAAGGAAGAAGTAAAATTATCTATGTTCAAAGTGACATAGATCTTGTATGTAGAAAATCCTAAATATTTCATAAATAGAAAAACTTTAGAATGCAGTAATAAACTACTTCAGTGATGTAACGAGATACAAATTCATCACAAAATTATATACAGTAACAATGAACAGCCTGAAAGAAAATTTAAAAAATTAATCCATTTAAAATAATATAAAAAATAATGGAATAATTAGTAAAAACTTAACCAAGGATGCAAAAGACATAAACTGAAAACTATAAAACACTAGTGAAAGAATGTAAAGACACAAATAAATAGAAAAACACTAAATAAGAAATGATAAAAAATAAGGTCATAAAATGATAAATTCAAAATAAAAAACTTCTGCTTTGTAAAAGACTTTGTTAAAATGATGAAAAGGCAAGCTACTGAGTGGGAGAAAATGTTTATAAACTACTTATCCAACAAAGGATTAGTATCTAGAATAAATAAAGAACTCTCAAAACTCAAAGGTAAAAAAGGCAACAATCCAATTAGAAAGTGGACTAAAGACATGAAGAGACATTTTCTAGAAGAAGATATATAGACAACAAAAAGGCCCATGAAAAGATGTTCAACATTAATGACCACTAGGGAAATGCAAATTTAAATCACCATGAGATTTTACTATGCACCTATCCGGATGGTTAAAATAAAAAATAGTGAGAACACTCAATGCTGGGGAAGATGCAGAAATACTGGATCACTCATACATGTTTGGTGGGAATGTTAAGAGTCACTCTGAAAAAAATTTGCCAATTGCTTTAAAAACTAAACATAAAACTACCATATAACCCAGCAAATTGCACTTCTGAGCAGTTATCGCAGAGAAATGAAAACTTATTGCCACACAAAACACTATATCAAATTTAATTTTTAAATATTTCATTGACTTCCCAAGGGTTACACAGAAATGTAAAAGCAGACCTCTGCCCAGTACTCTATCCTGTCACTATATCCCTGTCCGTTATATGTGAAATGACATTTAAGTTTTGTCTTCATCTGATGGGTAGTGGCTGCTTGAAATTCTGTGCTGAGAAAGATTCTACAGCCTAGAGTTCCAAGGTCAGCAGAAAGTTTCCACAATTAATGAGAGGTGTCTGCCATGAATAAACCAGCAAGAACATACACGCTTACTATTTTCCAATCCTAAATTGAAATATGCTGCCTTACCAATCATAAAATGTCAAAACCAAAAGAGGTATTAGCAATTACTTTACTGATGAGGAAACCAAAGGAGTAAAATATGAGAGAGCCAGACCCCACGTTTATTGCCTGACCTCCCCATTGCACCAAGTCCATCCTTGCTCTCTCAGAAGTCATTGACGAGCTAGTTCAAGTCCTTGAGCTTTCTCTTTGTGCGGGAGGTATTTTACTTGTGCAGTTATTTCTCACAAACAGCTTCTTGATGCTGGGGTTGTCCGAGGAAAAATGGGAGCTCATTCTAGAAAAGAAAATATCTAACTCCAAAATCTGGAGCAGAGTCACTTTCATATCCAGGCTGAAGTTTCCAGAGAATATCTGGCCTTATTCTAAGAAGTATATTGTGGGAAGAAGTGGAGCAGAGAGACACAGAAAATGGGGTGGCAGGACCTTCACACCCTTCTGCCTACACAAATCATCACCCCAGAAATAACAGGCTTCATTTTTTTCTGTGAGTTACGTTTGTCCTGTTACTATCAAAGAGATTACTAAATATGAATCAAAGGAGAATCGAATTAAAATTTCTAGGTTTTGATACTGTCATGTTTCAAAAGGGGGAAAGCAGGCAGCTCTCAGGCCCTTTGCCCCTGGGAACAAGCTGTGTGGAGAGATTTGAACTCCCTGCTGGCTGCTTTGGTTCCGTGTGCCCTGAGACCTTGCAGAACCTCTGCCGGAAGCCCCACTGAGTAACCACATGCCGATGGTCAATGCACATGTAAGGATTTGAGGATAAGGCTGGGGTGAGCAGGCTTGATACTTGATCTTTTGAGAAACTCACAATAACAGCTCACAGTGCGCCTTCTGAAAGCTTCCCATGGCCCTGACCACTGCCAGCCCCCCACCTTATCGGCAGGCACCAAACGCTTCAAATTACTGCCGCTAATTGGATGAAAACGGAAATGCATCCTTCTAACGGAGTGAGAGATTAATGCCCTGATCCTTTTCCTTCACTCTCTGAAGCAAAACAAAAACACATATGAACGCTGCGACACGGCAAAGTAAAGGAGCTCTGCTCCGGAGCCACGAGAGTGAAGGAGTGTTCCAGCTAAAATCTAAGCTGCTTTGGAGGCTACAGACACACATCAAAAGGACAGAAAACAACCCCTGATAGCAGTTGCCAAATTATCCCGGAGGCAATCTGCAAATCCCTTGCTCAGCAAGAGTTAGCAGTACAATTTACCTTCCTAAGTACATGAATAAGTTACTTTGTACCTCAAGATAATTTCATTTATGGCCCGGTTTTATAACATTTTTATAACTGTGACACCCTATATGGGCTCCAGGAATAAATAGAGCTGAATAATAAGAGGCGTCAAAATAAAGATTTAATGTGAAATTGTCTAATGCAGTTGGGACTCATGATTTAGCCAACAGGGCGTATTTTTCCTGAGCGTTCTGTTGATCCAGTAGATTTCTTAGGGACTAACATAGTTTTTATTAAAAACACATTTGCCGTTGTTTCAGGAAAGAAGACTCTTTTTGACATCAACCTATTTTATCTGAAGAGATGCAATTAAAAATGTATACGAAGTCATTCCATCGTTTTATTCAATTACCCTGAAGAAAAGAGCCATGTTACCACAGAGTGATTGAGACACTAAAATTCAAAGAAGTTTGAGAGTGAGATAAATTGGATTTGCATCATTTAAAAGAGAGGTCTGAGATCAAGATGCTGGGTGACCTTCTGACAGTTAATCACCATGTGTGGTGTATTTTAATATGTTTTTATACTCCGTTTTCGAGGAGTGACATGTGTGAGTGCCTGAGGGAAGTGTCATCATGATGGCAGGGTGAACAGTGGGGAGTGGAAAGAGACAAGATGATAATAATGAGGCAATTACAGAACTTGGTATTTATTACATTTTTAAATAATAGCCCACCATTCAGTGCAAAGAAAGGGAAAACCGAAAACTCTGTGAGAGGTACTCAAATACCCTAATTGTGAGCTAAATGTCCTTTCTGGAATATGTACCTTACTGTTTTGGGCAGCTAGATCAACGGATGCCCATCTATAAGCTGAGGGCCTGGTTCATACTGTCAGGAAACTAAGCCATCTCTATTAAGCACCAATTAAAAGCAGAACCTTGAAACTGATGGTTGCCAGAGGGGTGGGGGGGAGTGAAAAAGTTGAAGGGATTGAGCAGTACAAATTGGTAGTCACAAAATAGTCATGGGGATGTAAAGGGCAGTGATGGCGAACCTATGACACGCGTGTCAGCACTGACACGCGTAGCCATTTCTGATGACACGCGGCCGCTGAGGTGGCCGCATGCCGAGGATGAAACATTTGCTGCTCCTGAGGATGAAACATTTGCGAAATAATGTTTTTTTCCTCAAAGTGACACACTACCCGAGTTATGCTCAGTTTTTTGGCGAAGTTTGACACACCAAGCTCAAAAGGTTGCCCATCACTGGCATAGGGGATATAGTCAATAATATTGTAATAATGATGTACAGTGCCAGGTGGGTACTTAAAATATCAGGGGAGCCGAAACCGGTTTGGCTCAGTGGATAGAGTGTCGGCCTGTGGACTGAAGGGTCCCAGGTTCAATTCCGGTCAAGGGCATGTACCTTGGTTGCGGGCACATTCCCCAGAAGGGGGTGTGCAGGAGGCAGCTGATCGATGTTTCTAGCTATCTATCCCTCTTCCTTCCTCTCTGTAAAAAGTCAATAAAAATATATTTTAAAAAATATATATATCAGGGGAGCACTCTGTACAGTAAGTATATAATTGCCTAAGCACTATGCTGTACACCTGAAACTAATACAAAAAAGTATCCTATATAATAAAAGGCTAATATGCAAATAGACCAAACGGCAGAACAACCAAACAACTGGTTGCAATGACGTGCGCTGCCCACCAGGGGGCACGCGTAGAACATGGTGGGCATTGGCAGCAGGCAGCAGAGCATGGAATGTGGCGGGATGGTGGAGCCATGGCAGGATGGTGGAGCAGGTGATTGGGGGCGCCAGACCAAGGCAGTGCACCGGTCGCTATCATCGAGGCGAGCCTCTGGTGGTTACTGAAAATTCTTTGCTCCCACTAGCCTCGGTCCCGCCCAGTGCTCGCACCTGCTGCTGGTGCCCAGCTCCGGCCAAGACCAAGATCGCTCGACGTCAGCAGGTGCGAGTGGCAGCTGCCAGCCCTGACTGCCCCTGAGGGCTTCTCCACCTCCTCGTGCTCCTGAGGGGCAGTTGGGGCAGCAGCCAGCTGCTCGCACTCGCTGACAGCGCCGGCCCCGCTCACACCTGCTGCTGGCGCCGGCCCCAATTGCTTCGCGCAGTCAGTGGGTGTGAGCGGGGCCGGCACCGTCAGCACATAGGAGCGATGGTGGCAGGAGCAGGGCTGCTGGCAGACAGAGGACTGGGGGTCACAGTGGGAGGGACCGGGCACAGGCGCAGAGGATAGGCTGAGACCTGCCCCTGTGCCCACCGAAGCCTCATGGCCCAGAGTTCCTTTCAAGGTGCACGAATTTGTGCAGTGGGCCCCTAGTTGAATATAAACTATAACTGAAAAATAAAGTTTAAAAAATATATTTAAAATTTTTTAAGTGGAACCTTGGATTATACTCTCCATGAATGACCATGAACTAGACATAGTGTTCAGATGATACAAAAAATGTACCAATTCCATGACAACAAAATGCTGTCATCCATTTTATTTTGTCAGCTAATGACGCATCAGTATGTCCTTTGGAATAAATTCTGTCTCTTTAAAAAGTATATTGTAGAGCCGAAACCAGTTTGGCTCAGTGGATAGAGCGTCAGCCTGCGGACTGAAGGGTCCCGGGTTCGATTCCGGTCAAGGGCATGTACCTTGGTTGCAGGCACATCCCCAGTGCGGGGTGTGCAGGAGGCAGCTGATCGATGTTTCTCTCCCATCGATGTTTCTAACTCTCTATCTCTCTCCCTTCCTCTCTGTAAAAAATAAATAAAATATATTTTTTTAAAAAAAGTATATTGTAGAACAAAATACCATGAACTTTGATCTAAATCTAGATTCTGCCACTTATTTGCTGGGTTAATTCAGTTAAGTTACTCGGCACTCTGAATCTGTTTTCCCATTTGCAAAAATCAGAATGATAATATTTTCCCTTTACAAAGTTGCTTTGAGACTCAAACCACATCACAGCCATATGTAAAAATGCTTGGAACATGGTCAATACATACTGAGCAATAGAGAGCATGCAAAGACATCATTTCCAAGACAACATAATCTAGTAGGTGAGATACAATTTGGAAACATCCTAAGGCATCATATACACATACATTATAGAAACAGAGACAGCCAAGATGAATATTATAGTTACCCAAAGAAAGCAAAGGTTTAGGGTTAACTACTAAGAGGTTTGAGCCCCTGACTAGGGAGTACGATCTTGCCATAATATGTGAAATCATAGTACACCGTTGGTATTTCTAAGGTGTATATATCTCCAAAGAACTTCTTGAATGCTTTATCTCACTTTGTGACACAGCAATACAACCTATTCTTCAACAAACATGTATCAAAAGCCAGCTAATTTCCAGGTGTTCCTTCTCCTGGGCCTGTCACCATCTGCACAGAAATATAAGAACCCGGCCAGGCTCTTCTACCCCCTGAGGAAAACAACTACCCCCACCTTGCTCTCTGCAATCAGCACTCTGAACTGACACATAGCTTACTCTTTCAAATGTGCTTTAAAAAAAGTGTACATTGTTTGGTTGCATTTTCCCTGGTTGTTTAGTTTCTTCTCGTTTATTTTCTTATCTTTTAATGTATCCCAGGTACTACAAATAGTGCTCATTCCTGTACATTATATCAACATGTCTACCACCAGCAATAAGACTTGACAAATTAATTATATAAATTAATTTTCCAGTCTTGGCTTTATGTTTTAAAGAGTGATGCATTGAATGAGAAGCATCAACCCAGGAAAATATTGTCTGTGCTGGGAGCTCATTTTAAATGAAAAATGTTTTAAATTCAAAGACATCTGTAGATATTCAACCATATTTTCACTTACTCATGAGCAGGTTTTTAATCAAGGCATTGGAACATGCTACTTAACATAAATCATTAACTTTGGTAACAAAGTATAGGCATTAATAAATGAGATTCATTTATTAATTGATTTTTCCAGGCACTATGCTGGGCACTAGGGATATACGGGGTGGGAGAGGGGGTGGGGGGGAGAGACACCAATTGATCTTCAAGAAATCTAGTCTGTAGGAGACAAACATGTAAACTGGTCATTAAAATTACAATATAGTAAGTCCTTTTATAAACATTTCCAGATAGATTTTCCCCATCTGTCAAGAAAGGTGCTAGACTCGGAAAAGAGAAGGTAACAGGAAATAGGTATCTTATCAAGATAATCTACAGAATAGGCATATAAGATTGCAGATGCTACTCAGTCCAGAAGACCTGGGAGGGCTCTCTCTTACCACCTCGGGTGGTATCCATCCGCAGAGGCCTTGACAGAGCTCAAGGACATACCCCTGCAGGGAAGAAGCAGGGCCCTGAGTGGGGAACAAAAGACAATGAACATGCTAACTCCAAGACCAGTGAAAGAAACTGGAGGAGATCCTAATGAAAAGAGGCGGAAGATTCACTCTCTAAGCTCCAACTCCTCATTAAAAGTCTTAACTGAGCTAGAATGTAAAACGTAAACCAAAAGTCAAAGACTGTTAAATCCTGTTCTTCCTCCATCCCTGTAGGTGTGTGGATGTGCACACAGGTGAGAATGTTCTCATAAGCTTAACCTATCAACTCTTAAAAACATTTTGGGAATGGGTTGTTTGTACTGCTCCCTCCCTTTCCACTGGAATATTATCTGGGTGATTACAAAGAATAAATATACAATGTGTAATGCACACGAAGAAGAGAGAAATAGTCTTTGAAAGAACTAGGGAAGGCTTCACTGAGGAAATTACTTGAGCTGAGTCTTGAAGAATAAATAGAGATTCATCAAACCGATATTCCAGGCAGAGGAAATAAAACAGTGTATACAAATATGTAGAGGTATGAAGAAAGCACAGAGCGTTCAGGCAACATATAGTTTGGTATAGGACAGTGGTCGTCAAACTCATTAGTCAACAGAGCCAAATATCAACAGTACAACGATTGAAATTTCTTTTGAGAGTCAAATTTTTTAAACTTAAACTTCTTCTAATGCCATTTCTTCAAAATATACTCGCCCAGGCCATGGTATTTTGTGAAAGAGCCACACTCAAGGGGCCAAAGAGCCGCATGTGGCACGCAAGCCGCAGTTTGCCAACCACGGGTATAGGATAGCACATGATGGAGAAGAAAGAAGTGAGCCTGGAAAGTTAGGTAAGGGTTCTGTCAGGACATACTCTCCCTCAAAGGGAATGAGTGGCTATTAAAAGATATTACACTAGGAAGTGTTTAATTTACCAGAGAAAGGTTTTATTGAGAGAATGGCCCTGAAGTGAGCAGAATGTGTAGCTCACACCAAATAAACATATTGGGAAAAGTCTATGCAGAGGTCATCTGAGCTGGGAGGTGGAGGATGTGGGGTATGATCTTGGAAGAGACCACAGAACTCTTGAACTTGGTGGGACAAGACTGCAATCTGTGAGGTTCTACACCAACAGTGGCAGAAGAAAGGGACAGATGTGGATGCCTTAAGGGAGTGGACTACTAACTGGAATGGATTAATATGGAAAGAGGAAGCAAGGAAGGAATATAGATGAATCTCAGATGTGCAATTTTGGTGATTTGGCAGATTTATGGGGAAAGATCTTGATTTTTATTTCATTAAGGTCAAGGGGCCTGTGATGCATGTACGTCAAGTTTCCCAGTGGGTAGTTTATCATGATTAGAAGCATGGCTTTGAGAGGGGGGAAATATTCGGTGTTAAAAAGCAGATTAGTGATTGTCTAGGGCCAGAAATGGTGAGTATTAGATACAAAGGGGAACTAGAGAACTTATTGGGGTGATATAAATGTTGTAGCTGTCTACATTCGAAAAAAACTCACTGAACGTGAAATGGGTGTATTGTATTTTGTGTACTTACAATACAATAAAGTTAATTTTAAAAATGGTTTAATTCATAAGTATATATATTAATGTGAGTTGACAATGTGAAGTAGACAAGATAGATGAGAAAGGTTACAGAGTGAGGTAAGAAGAGGATCGAGCCCTGGCCGCCGTGGCTCAGGTGGATGAGCATAGTTCCATGCACAGGAAGGTTGCCGTTTCGATTCCCAGTCAGGACACAAACTCAGGTTACGGGTTTGACCCCAGGACGAAAGGCAACGCTCGATTTTTTTCTCTCATATTGATGTTCTCTCTCTCCCTCTCCCTTCCTCTCTCTCTCTAAAATCAATAAAAACATTTTTTTAAAAAGAAGAGGACTGAGGCTAGAACTGTATATAAAGGGTAGAAGAGAAAAACTAGCAAAATCATTAGCGGGTGTTTAGTGCTTGGGCATGAAACAGAACAGCATTGTTTTAAAGGTCTTTGGGGCTTTATGTCATCTAGCTCTGCTTCATCTTACGTATGAAGGAACTGGAGTTCATGTTGAGCTGAAATGCTTTGCTCAAGGTCACAAAGTAGTTAATAGCAAAGGCAAAACTAGCCAGGACTCCTGGGCCTGGGATGGTTCTGTGCTACACTGCTCTATCAGTAGGACTCAATTGCAGAAGGACACCCTACATCACAAGAAGTGCCAACAGCGTCCCACTGGAGTTGTTCCATATATTTAGTTCTCTTAATCACTGCTTTCTGTGTGCAGGGGTCACCAAGGAGCCACAGCACCTTACAAGCTTGTAAAAAGCCTTGGGAGCCAAAACCGGTTTGGCTCAGTGGATAGAGCGTCAGCTTGCGGACTGAAGGGTCCCAGGTTCGATTCCGGTTAAGGGCACGTACCTTGGTTGCGGGCACATCCCCAGTAGGGGGCGTGCAGGAGGCAGCTGATCGATGTTTCTCTCTCATCGATGTTTCTAACTCTCTCTTTCTCTCTCTCCCTTCCTCTCTGTAAAAAATCAATAAAATATATATTTTTTAAAAAAAAAAAAAAAGCCTTGGGAGACAAAACTGCCTGGTGAGGAAGGAGAGGGGTGCTTCCAGCTGCCACTACCTGAGACCTTGGAAGTAGAAGGGATAAGGTTAGATCTAGACATGCACCACCATGCCTGCAAGTAGAAGAAGCATTCTTTATCCCGCGAATACACCCTTACAAAGCAGGGTCTCTGTTTTACTTTGTTTTCCTGGCATGACACACATTGACAGGCACTTTCTGACGATCAAATCTATGAACATGTCACACTGACGATTAAGAAAAAATGTAGAGAAGGTATTTAACATTTTATCAAGCCAAGCACCACCTTTCGATTTTTATTTTCTTCTACTTTAAAAAACACACAAAATGAACCCACTTAAGTACACTTGCCCTTACAATGAGAAAAGAGACAAAAAGTTGACTTCGTTGGTAAATATCGAACAGATGGAACCAGAAGCGTCTAGGGGAGAGGAAATAGAGACAAACATGGTTGTCATGGTTTCTTTGAGATGCAATAAACAAAGGGACCCAAATGGACAATAAAATCCCCCATTGGGAAAAACCACATGTTGCTCCTTTCTGTCTTGGTTCGATAATTGCCAAGCTCACTTTGAATGTCTGGAGTCAGTGGGAGATGAGAGAACAGTCATGCTGTCACTCACCCCTGGCTATTCTCAAATTATATTTACCCTGGGACCATCCTATCCTCCTATATAACAGACATCAAACAATTAATGGCAAGCTCAGATTAATCAATTGTCCCAGTGGGCAGTGCCCTGAAGAAATATGTGCTACATGTAAACACGGGAGAAGCTGTGCACAGCCTGCGACCGAGTTCTCAGTTTAATTGGGAAGCAGCGAGCACATATGAGGGGAACGTGAAAGATTTATACATCCTGGTGGACACCTTCAGGTTCCCCGTCTCTAGAGTCCCTTTGCAGTCATGTCGAAATTAATCTAAATCCAACTCCACTTACATTCTAAGTAATAAGTGAATCGTCTGAGAGCTCGATACATCTGCACTGTCCAATGTTTCCCCATAATTTGTTTGTGGGGTGTTGAAAAGGAGGCAATGGGGATGGGGAGGGACCCCTTCACAATGGCTTTTTTGAGAGTCACACTGAAGCCAAGCACAATGAAGACTGTCCCTCTATGATGTTAAACAGGCAAATGTTGGAACATTCAAATGTTTGGCTGAACTCATGATTTGTCTAGAGGTTCCGATCAAGTTGACACAAGGTCTTTTCCAAGGTCATCACAGAGGCTGCCAGCACTGAGATCAGACTGTTGAAACCCTGAGCTCTACCCTCCCCGCCAAAACAGATTCTTTCTATTCCGCACAAGATGAGGGCTTGTTTCTCCTTGTTTTCCTTGCCCTTCTTGAGTGACCCTCCAGATTGCTAAAGGGTTGTGCAACTTGAGCAGAGGTGCCGTGTGGAGGTGAGGAATGTGGCTGTGTTTCTGAAACACTGGCTCTGGGGTGATGGGCAGGAAGACCGGGCACTTGAGCCGGCTGCAGCCGCAGGAAGGGTGGCCTGACCTTGGCTCAGTTACATGTCCTCAGAAGCCAAGAAGTCACCGAGTGATTTTCAGGTTTTTTAAATTTATCTCTCAAGTCTGCCCCAAAGCCCAAAGCTTGCAACATCTTATTTCCTGTTTGGGGATTTCCTGAAACTGAAACTGTAAAGAAATCCATAGGAATACTTCTCTGGAGCTATGACTGCACATCGGCTTCACCATACAACTCACCTTGCCAACTCAACACTCTTTTAAAAAAATATATATATATATATGTATATATATATATATATATATATATATATATATTTCAGAGAGGAAGGGAGAGGGAGCGAGAGATAGAAGCACGCCCCCTACTGGGGATCTAGCCCACAATCTGGGAATGTGCATTGACCAGGAATCAAACCATGACCTCCTGTTTCATAGGTCGACACTCAACCACTGAGTCATACTGGCCAGGCTCATCGCTCTTTTTATATCTCCTCACAAAGTGCATTTTTCATTCTTTTTCTTCATTGTCCCCACCCCTCTGTTCCTTGTCATTGTCATTCCTTCTAACTTTCGGGAAATGTAAAAGCCTATTATAAAGTTTATTCTAGGGTGCTGCTTTTTCAAAAGATGGGTTATAATAGAGTTTTAGGGAACTATGTTATCCTCTATAATTACAAAACTGAGGGAAAGCATCAAAGTAGAAAGAATCACTGACTTGACTAGTGGTGTCTGGGTCTTAGACCTGGGACTTGTATGAAGGGGATAGGCATAATAACTATGGCATAGGAAATGGCATCACATGCTATTTTCTTTGAACTTGAAAGCCGGTTTTCCATAATCGTGATCATGGTTTACTATAGTGTCACTTCCAAGATCCCAGCATCGTTTTTTCTGAGGTTTTGTTGTTCGCACAACTATATCATCATTACTTCATGGTCCTTCCTACTCTACTCAAATTTCTACTTCTTCCCATCATAGGTTTAGACTTTTCCATAAATAAGGTGCCTGGTGAAGATGCTACTCTTTCCAAACACAAAAAAATTCCTCCAGAACTAGGGGAACCCACTTGCCTTGCATCGCCATATGTGAAGGGATTGATGGGGAAGTCCCTGCCAGAGCAGGGCATCTCCACCCAGGAGACTGGAGCTCGCCACCACTACAAAAAGCAGCTAGTAGCAAACCTTCTCTCCATTCAGATAAAAAAAGTTTAAAATTTCACTCCGCCATGGTTACATGGAGATTCATTTGGTATTATTAAAGTAAGGGGGGGGGTGAGGAGGGGAGAAACTACCTACCTCCAATAGTTATTGTGATAACTAAGTGCTATTATACAAGACAGCCTCCAGCACAGTGCTCACCAGAGGCATAAATCATGTCTTGGGCTTTCTTTTAATAGTAGAACAAAAACACCTCATATAATATAGTTAACAATCTGGCCTTTAACTAACAACCCCCTTGCCAGTCCTTTCTCCTTTGATATTACCAGATAAAATGGCAGAGAAATAAATTCCCTTCTATCCCCAATACCACTCAACAGTGTGCTTCCTCCTTCAAAGAGTGTGCTTCCCTTGAAAATACAGTGACTTTGAAATGGTTGGTTACTGTCTTAATAAAAAACCATCTACAAAATCAAATTTCTTAGGTTTTGATAAACAAAGAATGGTACACAGAGAAGAACTTCAAAGACCAGTCCAATCACTTCCTGTTATGTACAAAAGTTAAGGTCCAGGAAGGTTAAGAGATTTGTACAAAATCAGGGGTGGGGGGAGAGATCAACCAAAGAACTTGTATACATATATGCATAACCCATGGACACAGACAATAGTGTAGTGAGGGCTTGGCGGGGGGGGGGGGGCAGGCTAGAAGGTGTCAATGGGGAAAAAAGGAGGATATATATAATACTTTCAACAATAAATATTTAATAAAAAATAAAAAGTAAAAAGAGATATTTGTACAAAATCATGTACCGCGCCAGCACGGCCAAGGGTGAACCTGAGTGGGGGCGGTGAAGGATTGAGAAAAAGACAGACAAGAGAACGAAAGCTGGGTCTCAGTGGGATGCTGTCCTCTCTGATGGAGAGCTAGCGACAGCGCCATGGACTACAAGCCATGTCTTTCTTTTATAGCCAGACTAGAGGCCCGGTGCATAAAAATTCATGGACTGGAGGCGGGTCCCTCAGACCGGCCTGCCCCCTCTCATAGTCCGGGAGCCCTCAGGGGCAGGAAGCGACCTGGCGATCAGGGGAAGGCAATGCCATATCACACCTCTGCTGCTGCCACTGCTGGCAGCGCAAGCCTCGGCTGGCCCTGGTTACCTGAGCCTCAGGTGGCCCTGGGCGGCTGGGCAGCCGCCATCTGAGGCTTGCCTGCGCCTCGGGCTGGGGACTGGGCGCTGCCATCTTGTGGCTGTGGGCGCTGCCATCACTGAGGGCGTGGCAGTCAATTAGCATACTCCCTCCTTATTGGCAGTGGGCGTCGCCATCTTTGAGGGTTGGCGATCAATTAGCATATTCCCTCCTTATTGGCTGTGGGTGCCGCCATCTTTGCAACTGTGTGAGGGTCAATTAGCATATTCCCTCTTTATTAGATAGGATTCCAGAGGCAAAGTAAGGGCATGGTCAAGATATTTACAACATTCTTGTGGGTTTCAATCCTACTCAATTACACGCACCTGAACTCTATCAAGCCCAAGTCACTCAGGCACGTGGGACCACATGTTTGCACCAAGGGTTCAAGCTTACTATAGCTGTTGGCTATGATTGTGCTGGGAGGGCTCTGCCCTCCAAGCTGGGACTTGCACGTGGCCATGAGAGGACTGTGCCCTCTCATTAGTCTGAGGCTTGAACCTATCCAAACCCTGTAGCCGCTCTCCACAAAATCATGTTTAGTTAATGGCAGAGCTAAGATTGAGAAAGAACCCAGTCATAGGGCAACAGCAATGTGACCCTTCTTGCCTCTGGTTTCAGTCCTCATTTCTCTGACCCAGCCGGAGAGAGAGCTACTTAAGAGATTGCCCCATGACAGGCACAGGAAGCCACTGGCCTGCGATAAAAGGGGAGTGGTGCCACAGGAACCCCTAAACTTCCCCCTTATGCCACGTCAGGGACATGAGTATCAGCAACTCTTCCTGTCCCCTGGAGCTTACATCTTTCCACAGTAAAGAGTATCGAAGCCATGCCATAGTGGGTGGCACCAGGCTCTAGCATCGTCTAGAAAACGTGAGTCCGTGCTTTCTCCTTGTCTTTTGTGGAGCTCCAGCAGATGCTCTAGACAAAGCAGCTGAACTTGGTCTGTGACAGGATCAGAAATGACAGGGAATGCTCACACACCAATGGACCCACCACGACAGGCCGTATATCATCCTGAGAAAAGACAAATCAGCTTCAACACAAATGAAGCTCCCAGGGGCATTCACTTCCACCCTCATATTGATCAAAATGTACAGGCTGTCCAGCCCGAATCATACTTAGTATTCTGCTCAGCGGTATAAGGGACGGTTGGGAACATCTCGCTGATCACACACACACAAGGAGAACCGTCTTCACCAAACATTCTGCCGCTCTGGGGATTGGGAGGATACGGGGCAAAATGAAAATGAGAAAGCTAACAGAGGTGACTGAGCGTATGGAGAAGCTAGAGACGTGCCTTGTTCTTTCGACTTGAAGAGAAGATGGATAAACTTCACACAGCTTTTAGTACTCACTCACTAGTGCATCCCTGTAAACCAACAGATGGAATCTCTCACTGCCAA
This sequence comes from Cnephaeus nilssonii, assembly GCF_951640355.1. Lineage (NCBI taxonomy): Eukaryota > Metazoa > Chordata > Mammalia > Chiroptera > Vespertilionidae > Cnephaeus > Cnephaeus nilssonii. Next base: position 19,673,485 of record NC_137079.1, read on the forward strand.
GTTCTCATGCATTTCACGTTCCCGCTCAGCATCAGGACAGGGCGTTTGCCAAATGCTAATAAACTGCGACTAGTGAGTAACCAGGAATCCAACGCTACACCTTCTGCCTCCCTTTCAGCGAGGAAAGCATTCACTCTGCACTACGTGAACTTCCACAAAAGGCAGCAGGGACATGGGAGCAGACATGTACAATGAAGGTGATCAGTGTGCATGAAAAATACAGTAATCCCCCCTTATCCTCGGGAGATACGTCCCAAGTCCCCCCAGCGGGTGCCTGAAACCACAGATAGTACCAAACCCTATATAGACTATGATAGTTTCATTTATAAATTAGGCATTGTAAGAGAATAACAACAAGTCACTAATGATAGAATAGAGCAATTGTAACAACAGACTGCACTAAACGTTATGTGAATGTGGTCTCCCTCTCTCAAAATATCTTCTTGTCCTGTACTCACCCTTCTTCTTCGGACGTGAGACGATAAAAAGTATTGAGTTGAGAACATCCCGCTTTTCTCTGCAAGGCGGCACTGGAGGGCTTCTCCGTGGCCCATCCCAGTGGGCAGGAGCGCTACTCCCGCACTCTGGGGACATGAGTAACTTGAACGCGAGCACTGTGACGCCCGGGCAGCCGACCCGGTAACCGAGCCACGACTACCTACCACGCTCTCTGCAGCATCGGCCGCGTGGAGATGCTGGAAAAGGGATGATTCACGTCGGCCAGGGATGAAGGCCTCGCGAGATTTCATCAGATACTCAGAACGGCGCGTAATTTAAAATATATGAATTGTTTATTTGTGGATTTTCCACTTAATATTTTCAGACTGCGGTTCACTGTGGGTAACTTAAACCATGGCAAGCGAAACTACAGATAAGGGGCGGGGGGGGGGGGGAGGGGGGCGCTACTGTATTTACCTTTTGAGTATAAAAAATATAGAGGTGACCCAGAGGGTAGTTCATATCTGTTATTTCATCGGGCTCGTTGTGAGTCCTGCGGCAATTCTCATCCTAAAGGGTAGTCCACAGAGTGGCTATGATAGTCAAATATTAAGGCAACCTAGAAAGTAAACCTCTGGAACTCTGTAGTCTATATCATCCTGATACTTGTTGAAATTAGTCCTTGAATACTAGGCCCCAAAACTCTTGAGCCGAAAAGTTTTGATTCCTATCGACCAGCCACCTTAGGGCCTGGGCTTCTTTCTTGGACTGTTGGAAGCTGGGGATCCACATCTCTCGAGCAGACCTCCGACGCGGAGCCACAGGTGAGAATGCAAACAATGTGGGCTCCGGGCAACTCAGGTGCGTAACATCTGCCTTCCATCTTTTGGGTGGTAAGCCCTGCATTGAGAGAAGGGCGGGGTGGGGGGGGGGGGGGGGGAGAGGGGAAAGAATTAAAAACATATGATAAGGAAGCCAAGTCCCACGTTCCTGCCTCGCAATAACAGAACCCAGCACGGACTTTCCCTAAAGCAAGTAACTTCACTCCATGGAGTCTCAGTAATTATACTGCTGAATAGTGGAAGGAGATGGAAAATATCTAACACTTACTGAGAATATTCTGTGCACGAGACACTTTGCTAAGCATTTTATGTAGGTTACCTCATTTAAATTGTATGGCAAACCCTATGTAGAGATCAGTACTCTTCAAAAGTGTCAAAGTTATTAAAAATAAGGAAAGAATGAGCAACTGTCACAGATTTGAGGAGACCAAGGAGATGAGATGACTAAATCTGGGATCCTGGAATTGGTGCTGGAACATACAAAGGATATTAGTGGAAAGGCTGTGAAAAATGACTGAAGTCTGTAGATCAGTTAGTAGTAGTGCACCAATATTAATTTCTTAGTGTTGACAAATGTGCTGTGGTTATGAAAACGTTATCTTAGGGAAAGCCAAGTGAAGGGGATACAAGAACCCTGTGCTATATGTGTAACTCTTCTGTCAATTTAAAATCATGTCAAAATTAAATGTTTTTTTAAAGACAATTAAAAAATGCCTTTAAAATTCTGAGAAAAATTGGTGCCCATTTTAGTAGCTTACACACAGCTAAACAATTGCTTAAATGTTAGAGTAGAATCAAGACATTTCAGAAATCCCCCATATACCCCTTCTCAGTAAGCCTTCTGGGGGTATATGATCACCAAAACCAGAGAGCAAACCAAGAAAAGGGAGAAAAACATAAAGGAAACAGAGGTGGCAACACAAAAGAAAAAGACAAGAAAGGCAATTCCCAAGATGTTGTGGAAGGGAGATCTCAGGCTGATCCCTACACTAAATGTGGAAGGCAGTCAGGATGCTCTGTGAGAAATTTCTTCAACAAGATGGAACAAACTGGATGGCTGGTATATTTGAACATCTTCAAAGGAGATTTAAACAATCAATAAGAATTAAATTAGTGATAAGTACATAGAAAAATAATAAGAAGACAATTACTGATTAAAAGGAAATAAAAGCTGTACAGGCAAGGGAAACAAATGATAGTATAAAACAAGGTTCATCTCTGAATAACAGTCATAACCCCATAAACACTGAATATTTAAAAAAAAAACTGTATGAGCATGTTATTTACTGAGTAAATACCAAAATAATTAGGTAACTAGGGAGGTAAGTGAGTGCTTCTGGGGAAAGAAAAAAGTGGAAAGTAAAAGACTACTCTTTTTTTTTTTTTAAGACTACTCTTCTTAATGCTTTTTTAATTATTTAAGTATAATTGTATACAATATTATATTAGTTTCAGTTGTATAGTAGATGATTCAATATTTCTGTGAATCATCACATACAGTGTGGCCACCTCACTTAGCTAGTAATCATCCTGTCTTTTGGAAAAGAACAACATTGGAAGATTGACACTACCTCATCTTCAAGACTTATCATAAAGCTACAGTACCCAAATACAGATGCATTAATCAGTCCAGAAATTGACCCATACATATGTTGAAAAATTGATGTTTGAAAAAGAAGCCAAGGTAATCCAATCAGGAAAGAATAATCTTTCCAATAAAGTGGTATGAATATAATTGGATATCCAAGTAAACAAGCCTCAAATCTTACATCATAATGCATTATAAAAATTAACTACAAGTGGGTTATAGACCTAAATGTAGAAGTTAAAATTACAAAATTTCAGGAAGAAAATCTTAGTGACCTTAGGTTAGACAAATTTTTTAAAACAGGTCAGAAAAAGCATAAACTAAAAAGATAAAATTGATGAACTGGACTTCCATCAAAATTTAAAACTTTACACTTCAAAAGACACTGTAAAGAAAATAAAAAGATAATACTGAATGTAAACTGTAATTTTAAAATAAAATTAAGTAAAAGAAAATGAAAAGAAAAGCCACAGTCTGGAAGAGAATTTTTGTTAATTACAAAATTAACAAATGAGTTGTATTCAAAATATACACTGAGTGGCCAGATTATTATGATCTCTGAATGCATAATAATCTGGCCACTCAGTGCATATCCTATATAATAAAAGGCTAATATGCAAATTGTCCCCTCAACCAGGAGTTCGACCAGCAGGCAGGCCGGCCAACCACCTATGTCCCCTCCCCCTGGCCAGGCTGGCCAGACCCCACCCATGCACGAATTCATGCACCGGGCCAGATTATTATGCGTTCGGAGATTATAATAATCTGGCTGCTCAGTGTATAAAGAATTCTTACAGCTGAAGATTAACAAGAAAACTCAATTTTCAGAAAATGAGAAAAAGATTTAAAGAGACATTTCACCAAAGAAGATATTGATGCCAAATAAACCATTAAAAGATACTCAACATCATTAGTTACTAGAGAAATATAAATTAAACCACCGTGAGATACCACTATACACCCATCAGAATGGTAAAAATTTTAAAAACTGACCACACCAACTGTTAATGAATGGAACTCATACAATGTAAGATAGAGCAATATTGGAAAATAGTTTAGTAGTTTCTCAAAATGTTAAACATACATCTTCCATATGATCTAGTCCTGTGGTCGGCAAACTACGGCTAGCGAGCCACATGCGGCTTTTTGGCCCCTTGAGTGTGGCTCTTCCACAAAATACCATGGCCTGGGCGAGTCTATTTTGAAGAAGTGGCGTTAAAAGAAGTTTAAGTTTAAAAAATTTGACTCTCAAAAGAAATTTCAATCATTGTAGTGTTGATATTTGGCTCTGTTGACTAATGAGTTTGCCGACCATTGATCTAGGCATTACACTCCTAGGTATTTATAGAAGAGAAATGAAAGCATACATCCTTACAGAGACTTGTACATAAATGTTCATAGCAGCTTCATTTGTAACAGCCAAAAACTGGAAACAAGTCAAATGTCCATCAACAAGTGAATGGATAAGCAAATTTTGGTATGTCCAAACTTCAGAACAATGAGAAATGTAATACTAATATGTTATGGATGACTGTCGTTATTATCATGCAGAGTGAGAGAAGCCAGACACAAAAGAGTACACATTACATGATTGCATTTATATAAAATTCTAGAAAACTGCCTAAGCTTTTTGGTCAAAAGTGACAAAAAGCAGATGGGTGCCTGAGGCAAGGGGTGGTGAGAGACATGAAGAAACTTCTGAGGGATGACAGAAATGTTTGTCATCTCAATTGTGATGATGACGACAGTCATCCATAACATATTAATAAAGCTATTTTTTTAAAAGTTTATCCCAATTCCATGAAGTTATATTTCTCATGATTACACATTGTCTCTCCTATTTTAGTCTCTTTGAGGACAGGAGCATTTATCAATACATTTTCTTTAACTGACTAAAATTAACTCATCGGTGACCTCTTCAATAATGGAAGACTTTCTCTGACATAAATAACGCAAACAGCACTGAGAATAAGCCTATTCAGATTCATCAGGAGGTCAGACTCAAGATGGCCCCTTGATTGCTGCCTCCAAGGTGGAGGAGAGCCTATGCTATGTATGTTACTTCAAAGACTCTGAAGACAAGGACATTGAATCACACCACCCTCAGGCATGCTAAAATATCAGTTAGCTGTTTTTGTTGGAAATACAGGAATGTATGATTCTCCTATATCTATTAAAAAGCTATTTACCAATATTGGTATCCCCCCTTTTCCCGTCCCCAGTAATCCTTCCAAAAGGCCTTCTGTGAAGTGCTGAAACAGTTAGGGTTTGTTCGATTCATTCAGTTTTCTGTGAATATAATTTCCAAACTTGAAAATGACTGTTAAATACCGAGCAGGCAAATCATCACCCTCTGAAGTTCTATTTCTGCCTTGGCATGTTTTGAAAATAAATAAATGGTATAGCATGGGCAATTAATATGATCTCTACTTTCTCATGTGTTTTTGCAGTAGTATGTGTATTTTGTTTTTGCTGTTATGTGGCCCAATAAATTAGGGCATAAAGGAAGTCATTGGACATCAGGATGCATTCTCTGAGAAGAATGATATTAAGTGTTCCTGTTGCTGACCAAGCCACTCAGCTTAAAATAAATTATTTTATGAGCAAACATTTGTCATATAAAACCAGATAAAATAATTTAAAATTTCATAATAATTAAAATAATGCTTTATATACATATTTAGTACATAAAAGTTTTATATAGTATACGCAAAATACATAAAAATAATTCCACACACTGTTTAGATTTCTGTTTGCCCAGAAATATGCTAGTCAAAATAAACATTTGCTTTTGGAGAATTTATTTAAACCATTATTTGTATATGGGAGTCAGGCAAGGGACTGATAGGTGATACCCAAGTGCTATGTCGGGGCCTCTCATCTTTAAAAGATTTCAAAGGTAGCAGCTGAAATTAATCTTTCTTTTTCTTTCAATAAATTACCTTATAAAAATTCAGTTATATGTAAAGTGGGGCCATGCCTGGTATAAGTGTCTAAAGTAAGCAAACAAACAAATGTTAAAAGTATCTAGAACTCTGAAGAAATGACTAAGAACTTTATTTATACCTAGGGGCTCAGTGCACGAATTCGTGCACCTTGAAAGGAACTGTGGGCCGTGAGGCTGCAGTGGGCACAGTGGTGGGTCTTGGCCCATCCTCCATGCCCTGCCCAGCCCCTCCTGCCATGGCCCCTGGTCCCCTGTCTCCCCTCTCTGTCACTGCCACTCCCACACGCTGATGGCCCTGGTCCCGCTCACACCTGTTGATGGTGTGGAGCGATTGGGGCCAGCACCAGCAGCGGGTGCAAGCAGGGCTGGTGCTGTCAGTGGGTGCAAGAAGGGCTGGTGCTGGCAGCAGGTGTAAGCAGTGGCTGCTGCCCTGATTGCCCCTCAGGAGCAGGGGGAGGTGGAGAAGCCCTCAGGGGATATGGGGGCCGGCAGCTGCCACTTGCACCTGCTGATGGTGCAGAGAGATTGGGACCAGCACCGGGCACCAGCAACGGGTGAGAGTGGCGGCTCTGACACCGGCTGCAGGTGTGAGTGGGGCCAGCACTGGCAGCAGGTGCAAGCACCAGGCAGGATCACGGCACGTGGGAGTAAAGAATTTTCAGTAACCACCAGAGGCTCACCCCAGTGACAGCAACCTGCGCCCCACCTTGGTCTGGTGCCCCTGCTCACCTGCTCCACCATACCACTGCGGCCGACGCCCACCATGTTCCACGCTCTGCTGCCTGATACTGATGCCCACCATGGTCCACGCATACCCCCTGTTGGTCAGTTCACGTCATAGCGACTGGTTGTTCAGTTGTTCCGCCGTTCAGTCTATTTGCATATTAGCCTTTTATTATATAGGATAATTTAAGAAAAATAATCTTTTCAGGATTATTCCCATAATCCTTTGAATATTCTCTATACATGAAAAAGCATGAGGAGAAAAAACAGGAACCAAAGAAAGAGAGAGGTTAATTGATTGTGTATGTGAACTGAAAAGTGAGGCATGAGTGTAAGGGGTCTGGCCAAAACCACAGCATTGACAGAAAGGTGAAAGATTAAAGGAAAGATTCAAAAACTTTGAAATTTTCTAAATTTTTGGCCTCTTCCCTCCTTCTGCAGCCTCCCATCTCACTGCCCAGCACCTGCAGCATCGTGTCCTCCAGAAGAAACAATAAAGAGACTCTAAGGCCTTCAGGAAGAAAGACAAGACAGTGAACTTCATGGAAGTCCTCAAAGGATAGTAATAGTCAACCTGCCTACAGAGCCTGGTCTCTCTGGCGGGAATGAGGAGCGGTAATGAGGCAGCTGCCACAGAAGGACGCCGAATGGCAGACACCATCAAGATGACCCCCTACACCTCTCTGCCAAACCTTGAGTCGCTTACCTTTTCCTGAAGCCTAATATTATCCCACACCTTGCTGCACACCATGCATTCAAATGCATCAATGTAGTTGTCTTGATTGATGTCTTGCACTCCCCATGTCCGTTCCCTGAGAGCTGTGAGGAGTTGCTGGTTGGAGATCTCACCCTTCAGCTTCCATTCCATATAGGCCTCATACAGTCTGTCATCAGAGTCCAGCTGTCGAATGTAAGCTGCCAGTTCTCTAGGGTGAGAAAATTCCGATACGAGAATAGCACTTCTATTACTTGGAAGCCAGTCGGTGATGCTGGGAGATCCATAATACACAGGGACTACCCCCAATTTCAGAGGTCTCCAGAGCTTCTCAGTGATGTAGTCGTCACAAATTGCATTCTCAAAAGCAAGGATGAACTTGTACTGTGCGATGATCCTATAGAAGCCATCGGCATCCATGGAGGCTGGATTTTTCAGCTGCTGGGGGAGATCTTTGTTGTGTAAACACTCACCATAGGAATCGACCTCAATGTAAGTCATCAGCTCTCGAACATAGCTGTCCCTATCCGATGGCGGGTCACAGTCGGACTGTACATACACCAGCGGAGCGAGTCTTTTCCGAAGGTTGTTTTTAGACTGCAAAGGGACCAGGTATCGGTGTGACTTTAGGACTCCTATGCCCTCCAGGTACTGGGTGGTGAGTGGCAGGTGGGAATGCCGACTGAATGTGGCAGTGTAGTTGAACAAAGTGATGACTGGCTTATGAAAGAGCTTGTAATTGTTTTTTGGAGACTCTTCATGAAAAAGGGCCCAGTCATGATGGGCTTTCCGGGGCAGAGGTAAGCTATCTATGTTAAAGTCAGTACCTAGGAGAAGAAAAGAAAATATGAGTATGTCCGAAAGAATCTTGGTGCTAAGTTTGAGTCCACCTGGTAAGATTAGAATACAGAGGAGTTTGAAGCTGTAAATAAAAAGCATGTTCCAGTGTCTGCAAAGTGCCTGGCAGGCAGTCATACAACTTTCACCCCAGAAACTGCTTCGGGAGAGAATCAATAAGGACAGGACCCTCTTTCTCAGGTAATGAAAAGGGAAATGGGAGTGCTGTCTAGCCGAGATCTAAAGGAAGAATTCATCCCACTGCCTCCTGCAATTGCCTTTTCTTCCTGAGGTTGCTGCCTAAGAGAGGACATAAGCAATAAAGATATAGACAGTTCTTAAAAAAGAAAAGAGTAAGAGAAAGGAAGCCAACAAGAGAAAAGCAATCAGGTTGGCAGATTGATTAACTGAAAAAGGGTGAAATCATGCAAAAGTAGCCAGAACAAATATACAGGATAGATTTTTTAATCCAAATGATCGATTTCAACAAAGTGCAGTTAATCAATCTTAGTCAAAATGGTAGACAAGAGGCTTTTAAAGACGAAAGAGCTGATAATAGCACTATGTTACAGACCACTGCAGCATGGACATGAATTAACAAGCACATCAAGAAATAAAGAAGGCATAACAGGATTATAATTATGAGTGACTCTAGCTTCCACGGGATTAACTGGGGAGCCTCTGAAACATGATCGCGTGCAGACAGAAGTGATGGATGTGGTAAGCAATTGTTTCCTGACTGTATGGGTGGAGGCCCAATCCGGAAGAATTTCTTTCTCTAACTGAGAAAGAAGAATTAAGACAGCATCACAATATAAAATACAGAATTTCTAAAGTGTTCCTGGCATTGATAATTTTCTGGCCCCTGATTTATGTTTTTTAAGTGTAAGGAAAGGGGAGAAAAATCCATCTTCCAGCACCCACTGGGAAGAAGAGCACCAAATAAATGCTTCTAGTGAAGTAAAACATTTTCCAGTAGAATTCATAAAAATTAATTATTTAATGCCAGTGCACAATGTCAAATAAATATATACTACTCCATGGTGCCAACAGTACATAAATAAGAAATCAATTAATCAAAAAAGGCTTTTAAACAATTAAGGATCAAATAAGATTATGTTGGAAGACATACACTGAACACAGAGATATTGCTAAAGAAAGTACTACTGTCGTTTTTTTTTTCTTTTAATCTTTATTGTTGAAAGTATTACATAGGTCCTCCTTTTTCCCCCATTAACCTCTTCCAGCCTGCTCCTGCCTCCAGGCACTCACCACCCATTGTCTGTGTCCACTGGTTATGCATATATGCAAACAAGTTCATTGGTTGATCTCTTCCCACCCTCCCCTGCCTTCCCTCTGAGGTTCAACAGTCTGTTCATGCTTCTATGACTCTGGGTCTATTTTTGATCATCAGTTTATTTGTTTCTTTAGATTCCACATATGAGTGAGATCATGTGATACTTATCTTTCTCTGACAGGCTTATTTAGCTCAACATAATACTGTCTAGGTTCATCCATGCCATTGCAAATGGTAAGAGTTCTTTCTTTTTTATTGCCGTGTAGTATTCCACTGTGTAAATGTACCATAGTTTTTTTTATCCACTTGTCCATCTGCTGATGGACACTTGGGCTGTTTCCAAGTCTTAGCTATTGTAAATTGCGCTGCTATGAACGTAGGGGTGCTTAAGTATTACTGTCTTGATAACAGGCTTTTATTCTCAATGATCAAGAATGAAAGACTAACATCTAAACATGGTTATATATTTATTTACTTGGCATTTGCTATATCTGACCATTAGCATAAAAAAAGAATACTCATCCACACGCCTGAGATCTAATGGCACATGGAGTTGGGATGGTCAGCAATGGTTAATAGAGAAACACGAGGACATGAAAGAGAAGAGGATTTTAGGCAACTTACTGCATTGCAGTGGTTGCTGCTCAAAAAGGTTCTAGGCTGGTCAAGTAACCAGTGATGGGAACTGGAACCCATAAAACTTGAGTTAGAACATAAAGTTTCCACCGATGGCACAACAAAGAATCAAGGCCATCTGCCTAGGAGAGGAAGAACTACAGTCCAATCCATGCAAGTCAGAGTAAGGATCTAACTGTAAGATGAGAGACTGGAGGGGACTGATTAAAACAAAACTGGGTCTGGAATTAACGGGGGGATCAGATACAGATGTCTTGAGTAAGTGACTCAAACACCAGTGGCTATCTGTTGCTACTAGTTATGTGGCACGTGGCTGATTCTTCACCTGGCTCACCCTGGATGTGCCACAGGAAAGATCCAATATGCAGAGCAGGGAAACAGAAAAATACAAAATCCGCCTCCAGTGCTTCGGATAATGGAGTGGGCTTGAGTTTCATATCTGCTTGTCTAAACCAGTGAAGTTCAGGAGAAACCACATGGCTATGCTAGACCTTTTCATGGCCACTATTTGGATCCACTCATACTGTGTGTAATAGGAACCAAACATGAAATAGGCGCCAGTTGTAATGAGCCTTTCATTAATTTCAACTAGAAGATGAGGGCTTACAAATTCATTATTCCTTTATCCAAGATGCTATTGAAACCTTGATGTTGGAAGGATGGGGAGAAGAGCACTGAGTTGCTCCCATATGCAATCTGCAGTAGCAAAAAAGCCTGCCAAATCTAAGCAAGAAACATTGACTTATATTCATGTACTAAAAAGTAACACACTTGTTAAAAATGAAGGCTGAAGTTCTCATACGTCCATCTGAATTTTGTTTAATTTGTAAGTGGCTTTACATCTTTAATAGTGAAGAAATGCCTGTTTAAGAGGAATCTAGCTTTCTAGAAACATCCCCCCCCCCTTTTATTTTCTTTCTATCTTAAAAAGTACTTCCTAACCCAGCCAGTGTTGCTCAGTGCTTGATTGATCATAGACCTATGAACCAGGAGGTCACGGTTTGATTCAGGTCAGAACACATGACTGGGTTGCAGGCTCCATCCCTGTAGGCGCCATGCAAAAGGCAGCCAATCAATGATTCTCTCTCATCATTAATGTTTCTCTCTCTCTCCCTTCCTCTCTGAAATCAATAAAAATATTTTTTAAAGTACTTCCCAGTTACTTCCCTAAGATACAGAACACACAAACACACATTAAAAATTAGCTCCCTAACAGATCTAGAATACTTCACTGAGGATATCCTGGCATAAAATATGAGTATTGACATTGAGCAATTCCTAAAAGGTATTGGATGTGGCTCAGGAAACAAGTGAGTTATTTAAATGTCCACTATAACAAGAATTGGAACCTGGGTCTTTAAAGAAATTAAAATCAACTAACCTATGGTAAATATTTTAAAAAAGTGACCAACTTGCATGTGATTGGTTAACTAGTCCTCTTCATTGGAGCTTACATTTAACAACATCAGATTCAAACTTCCTTCTCTCTGGATTATTTTGTTTACTGAATACTGACAAATTTATTCGTTCCTTTAAATAACAGCTGACAAATAGATCTTAAGCACTAAAGTGCATCGCAAAGGAAACTGCGACTTGGAATACAAATGGAATAAAATTAATGCTGGCAAATGATGCCAGATTGCTGACTGCGGAGACTGAATTTGAAACAGCAGGTAAGCAGCAGCGATACTTTACGGTACATGTTTCTGTGTTCCTTTCCTTCTCCCAGACAAACTGGTGAAAACAGAAAAGCAACGCATATTATTAACCCCACTGGACTGACAAACTTTCAGTCATTTATCTGGAGCTAAAAACCCCTGGTGGGACCAGAATTTTCAGACTGGCTCATGGAAAAGGAGCAGAGGTATCACTGGCCCTGCTACAACATTGAATCTATTGCATAACTTACCCTTGGCTCCCCGAGTACACCCACAAAAATATCACCCAACTTAAACCCAGTCCCCTTAAGAAAACAGCACGCCTTAGTGTCCCATAAAGCAAGCCAGTCAGAGAAAGACAAGTCCCACATGATCTCACTCATATGTGGAATCTAATGAACAAAATAAACCGATGAACGAACTAGACACAGAAACATGGAAAAGACTGATGAATCTCAGAGGGAAGGTGGGGGTAGGTGGGAGGGTGGGGACAGATTAACCAAAGAACTTCTATGCATATATGCACAACCCATGGACACAGACAATAGTGTGATGAAGGCCTGGGGCCGGGAGCGGGTTCTGGGCGGGGTGAGGGGGGAAAATAAAGCGGCATCTGTAATACTTTCAACGTTAAAGATACATTTTTAAAAATGTGGTACCACAAAATATACTCCCAATAGAGGGAACTAAAACCTTTGAGGAAAAACAGCTTAAGCCAAGGAGCTGCTTCTTACACTATCATCTAGCATTTGCGTAGTTCATTGCTATTTTCAAAGCCGTTTCACATGGATTTTCTCAACTTTCCCTCACAAACCCATCAGGCCATATATGTTCTCTAGAGGGTTAACTAAAAATGTGCAAGACTGGTGTTGGTACCTGGGAAAGGACCCTGTTATCTCAGGCTAAATTCTAACCAAGGGCACTAGAGGCTCGTGCCACACACGTGCCCCAGAGGACATAGTCTGGCTGTGGCAGGCCACGCAACTCAAAACACTCTCATACTAACTTCTAGACCCGTGTTCTTCTCTCTTTCCCGTTATCTCCCTTCATGGGTCCTTTTACCTGCCCCTTAATCAATTCTATGTCACAGAGCCCTCTCTCAATTATCCATGTTATAGCTCTCTATCAATTATACATGTGCAGTTAGGCATCTGTCCATTCTACCCCTGGGCCTGGGAATTTCTCAGGCCCCTTCCTGAGCCTGTGCTGCAGGCCAGTCAATAACTTTGCAGCCCCTTCCTAACAGTGCAGGGCCTGAGGCAAGAGTATAAAGAGAGTCTCACTTACCATATGTCTAAGCATTTAAAAGCTATAAATCAATTTAATAAGTTGTTAGATGCTTTATCTTTCTACTTTAACATATAAACATCACAATTTTATTTCAATGTGTAAAGCCCTGGTTCATACCAAATAGGAACAACATATATTCAAAACTAACATCCTTGCCTGCCACAATCCGTAATTTTCTTTGGGGCTTGGCATGGGGTGAAAAGAGAAGGGAGAGGATTCTCCTTCACTTGCTGACTCATCCTCCCTCAATCCCTCAAACCTCGCCTTCCAATCAAGCAGGTCGGCCGCAGGTGAAACACCCATTTTCTCTTCCTCTAGGGGTGAGGGGATAAGGGTGGAAGTTGAACTCAGCTCTACACTGAAACCTCTCTCCTCTATTACAGTAGTTCAAATAAAATCTGTCTTGCCATTTTTAACAAGTTTCCAGTGCAGTCACCCCTGGACAACCTTCAAGCCCGTTTGCTCTTGGGAGGACAAACCAGGAAGTAGCCAGTGCAGGCTCTGCAGTGGGCTCCAATTCGGCCTTTGGGGCAGGGAATTCGGGGGTCCTGGTACTTGGAGTGTGGTGTTTCAGGTGAGGAGGGCCTGTGACCGTGGCCCATTGACTCCTCGCAGCTGGAGGAAGGCCAAAGTAGACAGACCCCTCTGGGCCAAGTCTAAGGGTTCCATTGTTCAAATGTTGCCACTCATCCTATCCAAGCGTGGCTACTTGGCCTCTGGAATTCATGTTCTACATTAAACGGGCCTGATATACCTTTTGTGATTCCTTAAACCAAGGACACAAATTCAGGGTTTTTTTTTGGTATGTTGTGTTCTGTATCGCACAAGGCTGAGACCCTGTGAATATCATTTCTCAAGATCCCTCGCCATTAGGTCCCACCAGCAGGAGCACTGTCGAGAGACGGGAAGGTGGAGAGGGAGAAGGAGCATCATCCTAAAGCCTCTCAGGTAGTGGAGAGAGCCCAGCTGGGGACTGTGAGCACAGCTGTGGTGGAGACCCAGGTAATGTGAACAGTGGTGACAGCCACAGGAGCAATGGCAGTGACCTGGGTGTGCTGGCTCATGGGCTCCTGCTCACCTCCATCGGTGGAGCCCTGGAGACCAGCCATCCTGCACGTGGGGTAATTTCCCCCTGAAATGTTTCCTTTTTATTCATTTTGCATAACCTTCCACCTCCTCCTTCTGCTCCAACTAGCCCTTCAACCCCTTTGGAATCAATTCCCGTAATAAATCCCCACTGTTTGAAATACCTACAACAATGTGTTTTCCTATGAGACTGATTAATAGAGAAGTCCATTTCAAAAGCTTGGGACTTCCATCTGATTGCAACTTATTATTGCAAATTGGGTTGCAAGTTTTCTCTTGCTTCTTGACTTTTCTAAAAATAGTATTTCTTCACAATTCTTCCCCGTTGTCACCACCATCCCAGGTTCCTATTTTCACCTCAGAGAATCACCAGAAAGATTTATTTCTCTCTTAGTCCATCTGGTGAGAATGTGGAAGCAGAAAAAAAAACTCAAGTCTCCCATTAAAGAAGGGAAAATATAAAATCAGAAAATGAGACTCCCTGTAAGAAAGGAACCGTCAAATTACTGGAAACCAATAGCACATTCCTCATTCAGGTTCTATGTTATAAATTCCTTCTCTGAACTGCTAATTAAAATATACAGACTACTGATGGCCCAGGTAGCTACCAAGAATGATGAGGTGGAGGTGAAATCTTCCGTAAAACTGTATTTGACCTCATTCTAAGTTTTATCACAAATTACAAATCCTCTCCATTGTGTTTCTTGACATTTAATGTAAAAAGAGATAAAGACTTCCTTGTTGCTAAACTATTTTACTACAGAGCCTTTTACCCATCGGAAAGGAAAAAAACCTCTAAGGCCAGATGATGTTAAAGCTTATGAAACAATGGGCAAAACACAATTGTAGGGGATAGCAATAGTTCATAAATCACATCTATGGTTAATCACCCCGGCCGTTGCTAAACTCATAGTGACCTCACTGAGTTTGTTTTAATTTCCTGTCTTGGATTAAATCATTTGTTTCATAAAGCTCAAACAACTTTCAGTGTTCAAGATAACCATTACAATGGCTACATCCCTGCTATAAGCTTAACAACATCTTAAAGTATTCTGACAGTGTCTAAATCTCAACACAAAGAGAAATTCAATTGCTTCCACAGTAATAATTAGAAAAAGTGAGAATTCGGTGCTGTGCACTCCAAGAAGAAACCAGAGCAGGAGTAACCGTTTGCAATGCAACCTAAGGCACTCACTCCCCCAGAGAGATGGGAGCTGATGTCACCAAGGGCTTGCTAGCAAAGTCGCTTCAGGGTCCTCGTGGTTCGGCTGAACTCTGACATTCACAGCAAAGCTCCAAAACCCTGGATTAGGCTTTGTGGGTCTCTCTCCAGCTTGTAAAAAACTGACTCTTTGGTATTAAAAGCCCGGTTAGGGTGTTTCTGCATCTCACATTCTGATTGTCTCTCTTGCAGCCAACATACCTGGAAACAGAAGACGCCACCACCCACTCCAAAAAGCATAGCCACCAGTGAAAAGCAAGCTTTTTTCTGAGTCCTACTACTTGGAAAGTATTAAGCTAGGAACGCTGGGACTTCGAAGATGAACAAAATAAGCCCCAGGGATCTGATGATTATGAATGTAAATGTGAAAGCATTAGCTGAAATTCAAAGTAGAAAAACACAAACACAATTAGCCCTGGCAGGAGAAAGAAAGGAATCATTATGTCTCACTGGTCAAAATGTTTGGGGCTGAATTTCTGATAAGTACATAAAGAAACCAAGCAGTTAAAGAAAATAAATATGACCCAGTTATTAACTCGGGGAAAACAAGAAAAGTAATCAGTGTACTATCTGGTTCACCTATGAATATCATTTGCTTAGTCATAATAATGTAGAGTAAATATTGATCTATCAAATGTGGCAATACAAGTGAAAGGTGAGGATACAAGAGGGTGAGTGTGTCTTGAGCAGGACAGGGTAAAAGAGTGAATGCTCATCTTCCAAGACTGAGTCAACAGATAACACCCGCCACTGAAAAGTCAAGAAATAGTAATATCTCCGTGTTACTTAGAGATTTGGTGCTCACTACCAAAAAGGTCAGATAAAAGTCCTGCTAGTGGTAACCTCAGGAGATCACTATTTGCTATGTAAACTTATAGTACATGTAGCTTTGATAGAAATGAAAATAAAGTGAGCAAAAATTATATAGGAAAAGTGTCACCATGCACCCAGAAACCCAACTCCTTCCCCTCTGTTAACAGTTTCTTGTATGTTCTGCATTTTTTTTAAAGGATGGAAGGAAAGAAGGAAGGAAGGGAAAGGAAGGAAATCACATGTAAATTAAATCTAGAAAAAAATAAACTATAAGATGTACTATTTTTTGTACCATTATTTTTTATGTCACTAAGAAAAGTATTTCCAACTAAACTATGATATAGTGCTTTCTTATACTTAGAATTTTTATGTATACTTATTGAAAATGCTTTTAGATTTGCTTATAGATTTTTATCATGTATCACTCTTGTGAATGCTTAGAAAAAACATAAGTTAAATTGTTGAAGTACCTAAAATGCCTTCACATTCAGAGTCCAAACTCTGAATCACTTTTAAATCTTTGATGTCAGGGCTTTTAAATCAATATTTTTCCCTGTGCCCTTAAGACTGTTAGCAGTACAGCATTGCTTAACAGAGTGCTCCACCATCGTCTCTGAGATGTTCTTCCTGGCCACTCACACCCATCTTCAAGCTTTGATGCCTGTGCTTTCTTGGCATTACCAGGGGTCCAAGTTTCCAGATGCCAACTTGACTCATATTCTTTCCTCTGAAGATCCTTGAATGGTTTGCTGATGGCAACATCAAAGGCTGATGGCCTCCCATTGTGCCAGAGGGAAGGACCCAGTCTCCGCCCACACAGGCAATCGCACCAGCACCACTGCTGCTGCCCGGCTGGCAGCGATTGCAGGGAGGCTGTCCACTGCCAACACTTGCTGATTCGAAGATGTTAGCATTTGAAAAAGAAAAATGCTTTTTAGAGTCCAGGAGATTTGTTTCACATGAGAACACACTACACATGCTGTTGTCAACCTGGCATTGTCTATGAAGAGACATGTCCATGGAGAGAGATGTCCTCTGTATCTGCCCTATTCTTTCTTGGGATCATGTACTGTGATCCCATTGAGTGCATGCAGTCACTTCACTATTATCCCGATTTTTCCACTTCGTGGGACAAATCTAAACTCTGAAAGTGGGTCAAGAAACAGCATTAACCCTAAGGCACTTGATACGGCTGACGTCTTTAGCAACAACTAAAACTTCAGCGCACACTCTCCAGGCGTCTGTCTTAGACTCTTGGCTGAAGGGACATTTTACAGAAGTTAATCCTGAGTCCAGCAGTCAATCTCCAAGCTAATTATATCCTCTGAAGGATCAAGACAACACATGAGTGCTTTTGCCAGAATGAGTCTATCCACCAGGTAGGTATGGAACTGCCAAATCATTACTTATATTCCACTTAGTCTCTGGGCCACATTTGACCTTCGTTGAAAGCTATGACCTGGAAAAATAAACTCTTATTCTCAAAACCTCCTGTGTCCCGCTCCATTTAATCATCTTAGAGTCTCTCTACCCAAGAGAGAAACAGTGAAGAATCCAGCCCTGTCCTCCACAGTCAGCCATGTCTAGGAGACTCCACTTTAATTTTCTAGTGTTCATGTCTCATCACAGAAACAACAAAACAACAACAAATTTGCTCAAGGATTTAGGTCCACCTTACAAATCCTTAGTCATACAATGTATAAATTGTATTTTACAGGCCTCGGTGTGAGGTTATAAAAAATATGAGATCCAGCTCTCCTCTGGCAGTCAAAAAGAGTGAGTCAGTAAACACATAAAGCGAAGGACATAAACAATTTCCACTAATTTTATTTCATTTAAATATTTCATCAAATTTCTAGTATAATACATGTTCAACACACACAAAAATTCTGTTGCACTAAAAAATATAAAAGAGGGAGGAGAGGGCAGAGGGCAGAAGGAAGGGAAGGAACATCACCCATATTCCCAAAGCAATGCTAACATCAGGGGTTCATCAGTGTGTCAGTATGTCAGTATGGGAGAGTGAGTATGTAAGATTCAAATAAGTTACTGTAGCCCTTCAGTACAGTCACTACTGATGTCTTAAGAAAGAATTTATAGTGGTATCAGTTTATGCTATATTGTTCATACTCAAAGACAGATGACATTTGTCCCAAAACACCTCATCCAGTAGAAACTATGGGTCAAAGAAAGAACTGAATGAGCCCCAAAATTTGAAATGAACATCCCCTCAGACCCTCCAGTCTTGTCCAGGGAGGCCTAGCAGGCAAGGCGCCTTTGAGGCTCAGTTCATCCCCATCCTCCAAAGCTGCAGCTCAAGCGAGCAGCCAGCCAGCAAGTGAGCAGGTGCACAGGGGCAACGCACAAGACAGTGAGAAAGTGAGGGTGCTCAGACAGGGGTATCACCGCCCCAAGTTTGGGGGTTGTTGGATGTGCTCAGCTAGGGGAGGTCACAGAGCTTTCAGCTGCCACAGCCCTCAGAGGACCATGTGGAGAACTGGCGGAGTAGAAGGATGTCGTCAGTGACTGTTGAACTGCTGAACAAAACACGTCTGCCTACCCCAGACTTCTGGCTGACCCAGTAAACAAATGCCTGGGTTGCTAAGCCACTTTGGGTCAGGTTTTTCATACCTGCAGCCTAATGCACTTGAGCGGCGATGGCATTCGTCTGTGGCCTAATGTCTGAGAAGCCTGCATGTTGCTGCCTTGAGAAGCAGTGCTGTCGATGAGACCTTTCCTGCTCTTTTTCTAAAACAGGTTAAATTGCTATTGACTTTGGATCGTCAAGAGGTGAACACTTTTGCAGGAAAAGCTTTCCAAGCTGCCCAGCTTCTCATTTTGGTTATTCCCTAATCAGTTATCGTGTAGCTTTTCGTATTGGCCAGAACTACAGCATTTATCATACTCAATTGCAATTATGTGCAAACTGTCTGGCCTGCCCCAGGCAGGCAGCCCTTCCAGGACCCATGACTTGTTCATCTTGGCCTGTAGAGCCTAACACAGAGCCTGGAATGTAGTAAGTACTCAAATACATTTGGAGAATAAACAAATATGTTTTTAGATTTTATTTTGCAAAAGTCAGGCCTTAGTTTATTTTGCCAATAAGAGGTAGAGAGCAAGAAGTGAAAAGCAGAAATGGGGTGTTAACACCAACTATCTGTGGAGGAGATAGAGCTCAAATGTGGAATCACTGGGCATTCTAAAAAAGAGTCTTAAAATTGAGACAACGTATTGAAAGCCATTTACACAAGTGTTCATCTGCAAATTATATCAGTCCTACCAAACGCAAACAGGAATTTCAGTTCACATCCCTCTCTGTTTGATTTCATGACTCGAATCTCCACCCAATGAGGTTAATAGGTTTCTGTAAACATAACAGGGAGAAATAGGTAAAATGCATTGATGAGAAAATTGCTACTTCATCTTAGGAACTTTCTCCAGCCTCATTTACTCCAGCAAGTACAGTAGTTTTATTTTAATTACTTATGATAACACTTCATGGTAGACTAGTAAGTAATACTACCACCTCATAAAAAATAATGAAATCTTAGCAACACTGTGGCATTTATTAACCCAGTTAATTCTTTGCAAAGAAATTTGTGACAGAGTCAATGATTTGGAAAAGAATTAGTGAGTTATAAAAATAAAAAATGGGATATTAAGAAAACGCTAAAAAATTGGACTCTTAACCTGAGCTTTGGTATGGGAGATTTTTAGGTATCAGTGATTTCTTGACTATTCCATGCTGACCACATTTTCATTAGTGTTTATTATATAGAAACATCTTAGCAGTCAGTCATGCTAATTCTGAGCTCATGTGAAGTCCATGAAATAACTAGCAAATAAATCAATAAGCCAAGTGTCTTAAATTTTTCCAAGAAGTTTTATACAAATCAAATATATAAGTAAGCAATAAAAAAGATTTACTAAAAGCAGAAAAAATGACGAATTTGCTCTCTGAGCTTGCAAAATTTAATTATCCATTTTTATTCTATTTCAAATTTTTCACATGTTAATAAGAATTCAAACTTTGAGGGGAACTCAGTACAGCCTTTTCTAGGCCAATTTGGCAGTATGTACCAAAATTTTACTTTAATGTATCCATTGACACAGCAACACCATTCTCAGACATGTAGCAAAATAATAGCTCATCTGAGCAGAGACATACAAGTATCTTCATAACAGCAAAAACAAAAAAACAAAAATAAAAACAGACTAACCTAAATAATCACTGACAGAGGAGTGGTACTTCCATATTACTGAATCAACGTAGCTTTTAAAATAATGAAGTAAATTTATATAATCTAACCTTAAAAAAAATCTTTAAACCATATTTTTAAATGAAAAAAAAAATTTATACCTATGGCATTATTCAATTTAAGAAAAAAACATACAAAACTATAGGCTGAATTCTAGTATACATAAAAATTCTGGAAAAATAGCCATTAATTTGACTGGGACAGGGACAGAGAAAGAAAAGATAAAAGTCCATTTTTTATGCTTGCTAGACTTCTTTATTGTTTAAATTTTCCTTGCTGGTATAGTCATATATTATTTACATAATTTTAAAAAATCAAAAAATTAAGCCCTGCTGGCGTGGCTCTGTGGTTGAGAGTCAACCCATGATCCAGGAGGTCACTGTTCAATTCCAGGTGGATCCCCACTAGGGGGCATGCGGGAGGCAGCCTATCAATGATTCTCTCTCATCATTGATATTTCTCTTTCTCCCTCTCCCTTCCTCTCTGAAATCAATAAAAATATATTTTTTTAAAAAAATCAAAAAATTAAAGAAATAAAGAAACACTTCTCTGAAGAGAAGCATTAAAAATCTCACAAACTTTGTGTAGTATGTAAAGGCTCACAGATATACTCCAAACCGCCATATCATCCCCACTGCTACTTAGGAAATGTTACCCTTGGAGTCATGCATGCTTATAAATATCATAGTTCAGAGTTTATGTGGAAAATTAAATGACACCATTAACTACCCGGGATTTCATATGCCCCAAAAGAAACCTGGCAGGTTATAGATTATAGGAGCATTAACAGGTGAACGTGTTCTGTGAACTCCCAGTTAATGAATTATTTCAGATAAATATGAGAGATCAGCACACATCCTCAGAGAAGCCATGTTAGAACAAAGCCTTGTAATTCAATAAAAAAAACTTGTTGTATTTTTAAAATTAAACACATCAAAATAATCAAGCTGGAGCCCATCAAACCAAACACCTTGAAATAATAATAATTATTAATTTGTTAATCTTAGTGCTTTCAAATATGCACTTCACAATCTTGATTACATTTCAAAGTACTAAATGTTGCCAATGCCAGAGCTCTTAAAATAGTATTCTGCAAAGCAGAAAAGTAATAAAACATAATATGTCCTTAATAAAATAGAAAACCAAACTATACAAAACGTTTTTTTTAAAAAAAAGACCTCAGCCGAAACCGGTTTGGCTCAGTGGATAAAGCGTCGGCCTGCGGACTCAAGGGTCCCAGGTTCGATTCCGGTCAAGGGCATGTACCTTGGTTGCGGGCACATCCCCAGTGGGGGGTGTGCAAGAGGCAGCTGATCGATGTTTCTCTCTCATCGATGTTTCTAACTCTCTATCTCTCTCTCTTCCTCTCTGTAAAAAATCAATAAAATATATTAAAAAAAAAAAAAAAAGACCTCAGCTGAAATCAGGTAAGTGGGGCATGCAAGCCCAGCTGGAGACACTTCCAGAAGGCTTCTCCAGAAGTGGGTCCCTTGCTGCTGAGAGCCTCAAGGTGAAGAAGCATGAGTGCCCATTTTTCTTGCCCACCCTCTATTGTTTAAAGCTCACACCTCTAGTGCCCTAATGTTCTTTATGGTACCTACTAGAGGGGGCTAGGGTGACCAACTGGTCCCAATTTGCCTGGGACTTGCCTGCTTTAACCCAACCAAAGAACTTGTATGCATATATGCATAGCCCGTGGACACAGACAATGGGGTGGTAAAGGCCGGGGCAGGGAGTGGGGGTGGGCTAGAAGGGGTCAATGAGGGGAAAGAGGATTTATATAATACTTTTAACAATAACGATTTAAAAAGAAATTTTTTTTTTAATAAAACCCTGTATCTGAGGAGCTCCCTCAGTCCTGGGCAACTCTGACAGTCAATCCCTTCCCAGACCACATTCCCATCAAAGAAAAAAATGCCCGGGCCCTCAACAGCCTCAGTATGGGCAGAAGAGGCATGAATTATGTGAAGTCTTATTCCTGGTCATATACGTACACACTATGGGCTAAAAATCAGAGTTTCATCTCTTCTTGATCAGAAAATAAAGGAATCTCAAAAACATACTGTGCAACAGAGTGAGGCACACACACAAAAATGAGTACATGGTATACAATTCAATTTATATGAAGTCTCTAAACTAGCAAGACTAACCTAAAGTGATAGAAATCAGATCAGAGGTTTCCTGGGGCAGGGGTGGGAGGGGGTGGTGCAGAGGGTGCAAGTTAGGGGAGACTGCTGGCTTACAGAGGAGCACAAGGAGTGGGCAAACGCTCTATGTCTTGATTGGTAAGTTGTCACCAACTGCTGACGTACAATGTGTACATTTGGTATATGTAAACTTTACCTTTCAAAAGTTTGTTTTAAAAAAGAGAGGAAAAAAAGATAAAAAGAGGTCTTCCGCCACCCTAAAGACTCAGAACAGGTTGCAACAATATCTCTTAGGGATGCTATTGGAGGGATTCGTGAGACCTGGGGCCGATCAGAGGGCGATGGGCACTTTCAACTCTACACTTACGGGACTCTAAGGGAGCAGCACGTTACCCCCTCCCTGTGTCCAATAAATTCAAGATTCATTCAGAATTTGTATAGTCCTTCATCACAGGAAATTGCACAGATTCTTTCTCTGTAAATACAGAAAGAAAGGCATAGCTAGTGTTCTCCCACTTTACATTATTCTGTTGTTGTTATAACTATGAATTCTTCAAGACGAGAAGACCAGAGGCACAATAGAAAGGAAGGTGGTGTAGGTTTCAGTGTCTCTAAATAATGCATAGAGAAGCCCAACATAAGCAGCTCCTAGCACAGAGATAATCCCAGCTGTGGGAACCTAATCTAGGGAAAACGTGTGAGGTGGCTTTGGTTCAGGAGGAGGTGTCCCTTCTGACCTTGATGCCTTCTTTACTTACTTCGATATAAGTAACATCTGAGAGTTGGCTACACACTAGGAAATAGAGGCACAGACTTCCAGGATGGGAGATCAGAGGACCCACATAGATGTCTTTCAATGAATCATTATGTGACCATTCCACGGGGAAATTGTCCTTGAGTATTTGATTTTTAGAGTGTTCTCTTGCCCTGGTCCAAGACAACCATCACTTTTCCGTTCCCTGCTTCTTCTGTGATTCTGACGCTGCCCAGAGGATTGGTACACACTGCAAACAGTTGGCATCTGAGGCTGGAATGGATGGACTCTGCCTTGTTGCTGAACAGACCTGAGATGGGAGCGTAGTACCCGCAGGAGGGAGGTGCCACCTACCAGTGGTGTTTGTGGGAGAAGAATGCAATCCAACCTTGAAAAGGCCTGTAGGGAAGCACCCATGAACTTGCACTGGAAGTCTCTCAAGTGAAAGCCAGAGTCTCCCATCTGATACGGATCTGGCGAGGGACAGGACTCGTTAGCCGCTGGGTGTGTGCGTGCGTGTACATTTCCACGTGCCAAATGTCTGCTGATTCCTGTTAGCCAGTAACGTGGCTCTTTGCACTGCACCAGTAGAGCCAAACATCTTCACAGAATTACTTCTCGATTGGGAAATAGAAAGTTATTGGGTTGACTCTCCCCTCTGATGGTCTGTAATGAAGTCGAGCACAGAGCTGAGGTCCTGGCCCAGTGAAACATCAGAGCCAAGTCCATCCTCTGCAACCCGAGAGCTGAGCTGGCATGCAGGGTCCCCAGTGCATCACCGTCTGCCCAGGCCGGATCCTCCAGGCAAGCCGCCTGTTCCTCATGACCACCGAACAGCCATTTCGCTCAGGTTTCCTACCATAGCGTCAGGTCCCCTTTGTCTAATAATGAGCAGTGGATGGCGGTTGGGTGTTATGGTCCAGGCCATTCAGATGCCAAGCCTTGAAAATGAATCCTCCCCCAGTAACTTGGAGCTAGTGCTCAGGAAAAATAATGGCACCTCAGAGATCTTAGAGCTTGCATGAAAGGAATTAGAGGATTAGAACCGGGGAATGACGTTATGAGAAAAACAGCACATTCTCTGATCCAAGGTACATGAGAAAATTAAGACACAATAACACCGAATCAGGACACAGGAGCAGGACAGGGAAATGCTGAAGTGGTTTCAATCGACAGCACAGCTGGATCGAGGCCACAACGAACCAGAGTAGTGTTTTTATTTTCTTTTCATCCGTTCCCTAGCAGATACGCTGAGGAGCTTGTGCTGGTTTCAACTTGACTGCATGGCTCTACCGCAAAATAAAAAACTGCACGGTACCACTAGTTAACAGGAAAAAGAACCTTCAAAATCCTCACTTTGGATTTAAAACAATATGCCAAACTGAGCGGGAGTCGTCTGGAACACCATTTTAGGACCAGCTCTAAATAAAGTACATGTGAGTATCACTGGGCAGCATCAGAGAGCTCGAAACTCTAACGCTCTGTACTGGCATTCACCATCTGCCACTCAGAGCAGGCACAGACAATTCCCAGATCCTCATTCACTGCGTGGACACCAAAAGTCACATCTCCTCGAGCACATCCCACAGGCAACGGTTAACATAGGAGCATCAATTAAAATATACTGATATAGCCCGGCCGGCATGGCTCAGTGGTTGAGCGTCGACCTATGAGCCCGGAGGTCAAGGTTCGATTCCCAGTCAGGGCACATGCCCAGGTTGCGGGCTCGATCCCCAGTGCGGGGCATGCAGGAAGCAGCCGATTAATGATTCTCTCTCATCATTGATGTTTCTATCTCTTTCCCTCCCTCTCCCTTCCTCTCTAAAAATCAATAAAAATGTATTTTAAAAAGAAGGAAATATTACCTTTAAAATATATATACACTGATATACATTTTATCATCTTTAGTCTAACGACTTAGGGCAGTAAAATCATCAACGGTAAGAAAACGTACAACTTTTGAAATCATTATGGATTTACTTTTTTGAATAAGGCCTCAAAATGTCTTCAAACATGTTATGTATAGGGCCAAGGAAAACAAAAGTGAAGCGCTGGAAATAAATTGCAAGCCAGTGTGCAAACTTAAAAAGGCCTCAAAAACTGAGCTCAGCAATGACTACACAGCCGGACCTGCAGTTGGACCCGGTGAACTCACTCTTCTACAGCAGGGCCAGGCGAGGCAGGACTCTGAAAGCACTGGGCCTGCCAGCATTCATGGGCATCAGCCTGGCTGCAGCAGCACAGCACGGGAGCTGCCTGGCCATAATGCTGCTCCAGTCTGAGTAGATCCACTGGCCTGATGCCCATCAAGCTAACCTACTTAAATGAACATCTTCTCTCATATCACTAGTCATATCTCCTAGGAGACCCGGGGTACCATGGCACTGGAGCAAGGGTCTGTGTACAAGAGAGTGGAAAACCTCAAAACAAAAAACATTTCCCTTCCCGGGGATATAAGACCATGATGGTTTTGTTTGTTTTATTTACTCACTTGATTACTCATTTACATGTTTAAGTGCTGGCACTCACATCTCAGCAATCGCTCAGTCCTTCTCTAGTCACTCTGGAAAATGCACTAATTGCGTCAAATAAGTCGGGAGAATGTAAGTGAGCACTGTCACAGTGATGCTGTATAAAGGCACTGGCACACTCTGCCAGAAGCCCCATCAAAATAACGCAGGTTCCAATGTCACGGTCACCCATGTAGGTTGCACCCTCTAAAATGAGCTACATAGAATAACACGACACATTTGTAAGTATCTTTCCTCCAAAGGGCATAAGTCCTATAGTTATTAAACTAAAATCTGACAAACAAATATCCCTTAAGTTAGCTATATTCTGCCTTCTTTTATTCCTAAACAATGCATTACCTTATTTCCTTCCCTATTTATTTTTTAATCCCCAAAAGTTGACTTGGATGCTAACAAAGATTCTCTCCTTGACCAAACTCTAATGAGGCTCCTCTGAACTCTTCTTTAAACTAGGGCCTGACACTTAATTCCCCATGTGTGTCTCTGCATTGTCCAATTTTAGCAAAAATCCAAAGTCAGTTGAGCCAGAATTCTCCATTCAACATATCTACCACCCTTAGTATCTTATTGGGTTTCTCATCCTCCACTCCACCCCCCAGGTGCTGTAGGGTCAGCTTGGCCTGCCTTCAGCAAAAATCCTGTTAGGTAGGTTTAGCCAGAGCCCCCCTCACCCTTGATGTTTCCTGTTAGTAATTTTCCATCCAGCAACCCCCACTCTGGTCCTCAGCTATAAGTTCTCACTTGCCTGCGCTGTCTCTCCAATCTCTCCCCCTCAGGGCAAGACCCCATTGCCACAGTCTATACACCTATCTCAGCAGGCCTCCCTTGAGTAAGTCTTCCTTATCGTCTTTAGCAAGTGTCATGAATATATATATATATATATATATATATATATATATATATATATATATATATATATATTTTTATTTTTTTTTTTAGCAACACCTAACCTCATAGACAGAGTAAGTAAAGCTTGGGACTCAGTGCCTGGATCATTACGGTAAACACCAGTTCATCTCTTTCCCATCTTCAAACTCCACCAAAGGAAAAATAGTTGGATAAATTATAAGTCATAAAGAAAAGAAAAAAAGATAAAATGTACAAGGACAAAGAAGTGGAAAAAGGCTGAGTCACAGGAGGAACTTAAATGCCTTTCTGAAAGATGTGGAGCTGGTGAACTCTATGTAGGACGGTGCTCTGGAGGAGGAGGAAGGAGCCGACTGAGCCCAGGAGGCTTGAAACACAGGACTGGGAGGTGGCAGGGACTGTGGGAGGCAGGGCTGAGCGATGAAAACATTAGGAGTAATGAAAAATCTAATTATGAAGCCGTAAAATCCCCGGTCTCCTCCCTCTTACAGGAAACCTGTGACAGGTACTCTCCCAGCCAGGAGAGTGGAGGTGTGCTCTCACAGTATTTTCAAAATGAGTGTCCACACTTGGTTGCATTGAGTACAACAGAGGGCAGGGTGGCATTCACGGCTATAAATAGGAGAATGAGAGGAAAACAGGGGAAGTAAAGCCCAGGACCTATCTCCACCAGCTCCTAGAAGGTGGACAGCCAGGTTTATGCTCTTCAACTCTTCCCTTCAGAAACTGAGCAGCTCCTGAGAAATGACCCACACTTACTGTACTAACACTTAGTGATTCCCCCAAAGGGAAGAAGCAAGTTCAATCCTCCTCCTACAAAACCCTCATCCTATATAATAAAAGCCTAATATGCTAAGTGTCCGACCATTCGTTCAACCAGTCACTATGACACACACTGACCACCAGGAGGCAGATGCTCTGACCAGTAGGTTAGTTTGCTGCTGGGGTCTGGCCGATCGGGACTGGGCAAGACGGCTGGACATGCCCTGGAGCCCTCCCACAATCCCTCCCCAGCCCCAATCGTGCACCGGTGGGGTCCCTCGGCCTGGCCTGCACCCTCTTGCAATCCAGGACCCCTTGGGAGATGTTGGAGAGCTGGTTTTGGCCCGATCCCTGCAGGCCAGGCTGAGGGACCCCATTGGTTCACGAATCCGTGCACTGGGCCTCTAGTGTCTTATAAGCATCTCCTAAACTTTCCAATCAGCTTTTTCATGCTTGACTCTAAAATGAAAACCATCAAAGATCATCAGACAACATATAATACACCTCTAACATAAATCAGAGAGAATTAAACAAACAAGTGAAAATTAAAAAATGGGAAATAATCTTAAAGCAGTATTATTTAGTTAATCAAAGAACTGTTACATTAGTCCATCCACAAAAAAAGTAAAAGAAAAGAAATTAAAAGCAATATAACAAAAAGTTTCATGGTAATAGAGGAGTTGGGAAATAAAATAAATCTCATAAAAGCAGAATAAAATGACAAAGTGTTAGAAAAGAGAAAAAATTTTTAAATTTAGAAAATTAATCTAGGAGGTCCCAGTATACACTTAATAGTAATTTCAAAATAGAGATCAGCCCTGGATAGTGTGGGTAAGTTGGTTGCATCAACCAATGAAACGAAAGGTCGCCAGTTCAATCCCCAGTCAGGGCACATGCCCAGGCTGCAGTCCCAGTAGAGGGATGTTTCTTTCTCATTGATGTTTCTCTCTCCCTCTTCTCCCTTTCTCTCCAAAATCAATGACAGCATTAAAAAAAAATATAGAGATCAGAAGAGATGACATGATTAATACTACCAGATACAACGAATAATCACCGGGCATAAAGTATGAGATACGTTGTCAGAGTTGAATGACACAGCCTGCAAACTGAAAGGTTACTAAGTGTTTGTCCCAATGAAAGAAAAGGATGCACATTGAGCCCCATCACGAATCATGAATGTACAGATGTACATGTGAACAAGACTGACTCCATCTTTGCCCCTGATTTCTTTTTGTTAGCTTTTCATGCTGTGAACTCTGACTAACCTAACTATTTTCAGCCAGCACACACAAGCTTATAGTTAATGATTATCTGTGTTCTGTAAGCTTACACAATGTAACCGTAAAGATTCTTGTCAGTAGCAGTCAGAAGGGCATTGACTGTTAACCGAGATAAGGATCAAACTGGTGTTAGCCTCACTTCTAAGCAAACTCCCATCATAAGATCACCAGGATGTAAGGTTCCTGGCACGTATCCATATGCACTGTCCCTTTGCCTTGTCAGTCACTAGTGCCTTAGCCATACCATAAACTACTTAGTGAACTGTGTGGTAGCAAAGTTTATCTCCACAGCCTAGAGTTCTGAATCGCCTTCGGCTCTGATCCTATCCCTGAAAGTAACTTACCCTACAAGACATTCTGTGGAGTTGCCTGCCTTGTTTTTCTGTCTCAAGACACCTTCTCATTTCAGTGGCCACTATATCTACGCGCTACCATCAGACAATGAATTTTTAGAGAACTGGCTATTCGTAAAGAAACAGGAAGCAAAATACTACCAGATACAAAGAATAGTCACCCGATATAAAGACGAACCGAGTTCCAGATACCAGCACTCCTCAGTTAGTATTCATGGTTCAGTTAGTATTTATGGTTCCTTTCCTTCGAAGACAAAGCTGTACAAGCACTCACCAGAATCAGCAATCCAATCTCCCCTAATTAAGTTGGCCTGTGTGACCGGCTGGTCACGAAGTTCACTTACAAAGGAAGAGGAATCGGAATGACATCAGACGTCTAGCAGACAATGCAGCCATCCCTTCAACATCCTGTGGGAAGAGGATGCACAGCCTCGCATCCCAAACTCCCCTTGGACTGTTCCTAGGAAACAACGGGAACATGAGCTGCAGTCACTCAGGGGAGTAAATCGAGACAGCGGAAAACAGACCTAGGAAATAGGAATCCATCCTAAAGCAGAAAAAAAAAATCCTATGATATCTGAAATTCCCGGTGAGAATCTTCAGTGGGATTAGCAAGCAAGTCCAGTTTAAGGCTGGAGGGGGCTTCAGAAAAAAAATGTTTCCTTAGAAGAAATAAAATAGACAATGTGACCAAATTTTAAATGTTATTTATGTACCTAAAAGTTATTTACACACATAAGAATGCTACATACACATATAAGTATTTGCTATATCTGATGGAATACTGTTAAAATAAAATTAATGATAAGTAAAACTAAGCAAATTTTAAAACAAGTATGAGCTCTAGGTAAAAAATATATATATCAAAAAAGGAAATGTAATCACTGGCTGTATGTTGAGCAATATTTCATAGTCATAAATTATTGTTTAGAATAATTAGGAGGGGGAAGAGGAATGCAGGGATAAACACAGACAAGAAAAGATTGATAGTAGTTGAAGCTGGATGAAAAGTATCATAATGAAAATGTAAAATTATAACAGTCACATAGCAAACATGATTTCTGATGCAATAAAATTTAACTATATTAGGTAGATTTGGTGAGAGAATAAATATATATGTCGGGGGAAATTCATTAACAATAAACCAAATAACCACTTGTCTCAAGAAATATAAGTATGCACCCATTATTTAGAAATATGAACAAAAATTCCAGAAGAAGCTTCAGAAAAGATAGAGCAGATGTAAAGAGAACTTGTTTTTTTAATGAAAAAACAGTTTAATACTACATGATTTTTTTAAATTAAATTTATTATTTTGCTAAAAATTAACAATGTTCATCTTTTTAAGATATTTTTGTTATGGTGGTGTATAATTTTAACATCTTTCCCTTTTATTTATTTAATTAAGTGAAAATAATTAAGAGGTGATATTTGAACATGAATAAAAAGCATAACTAGAAATAGCAAGAATTCCATAGGCTGTTCTGTTATGAGGTTTGGCTGTACATACTGCCCTCTAGTGTCATTTCATGAGAAAGCATCTTAAATTTTATAAACTAGAAATTTACTTAAATCTCCAAACATTACATTCTTTCTTTGTCTTGGGTCTTCTATCCTCTCCAGGTTCAGTCTCCTACTTCTAGGACCCAGAATGCAGGTCTATTGTTTTATAGGACAGACACATCATGGATTCAAAAGGTTTTGACGGGAAGGGCCTTGGAACCTGGTCATGATTAACAGAGAAATACATTCTAAGTCCTAAACACCTGCCCATTCTATTGAGGCAAAGAACCCATTTGATTGCCATGTCCTTGATTCCTTGAAGATGCATGCCTACGGAATCAAATGCAGTGCTAAACAGAAGATTGACAGGTAGGTGCTCAAAAATCATAATGAGTCTGGCAAGGGACTGACTTCAGAACTCAATTTGGCATTGGTGGGCAATCTAACGTGTTCTTTTAAGTGGTGAAGAGTCACATAGGAAAGTGACAACTGTGGTCATTAATAACTGGTTAAACCAAGTATTTAACAAATATAGACAAGGCAGCACAGATGATATGATTTAAATCATTCCTGGAAGATTCAATGGCTAAAGGCTCTAAGAGATTAAATAATGAAAGTTTCACCCTGATGCTTTCTCCCCTTCTGAGAGGGGGAAAAAAAAAATAGACAATGTCTGCTTTTCACCACACTCCTTTCTTTGCAATGACAAGGATGTATTTTCTTTCTAAGCATTATTTACTATTTGTTAAAATCATACATTTCTCCCTGCCAAAACTTTCATGATGTTCAGATCCGAGATTTTCCTCTGCTATTAGATAACAGGGAGCGTGCCCTGCACTTCCCCAGATGTCACTGTTTCCCATTTCTCCTCCACCCGGAGCCCCATGCCTTCCGTCCCACTCTGGCTTTGCTGATCACACAGCAATGGGCTTGGACTGGGGTGTTTGAGCCAAACTGGAGTCAATACCTCCAGTAGTGTGGACAGTGTTCTACCGAGGAGTGCTCTCTCAAAGGGTTTCACAAGAACTTGCCTTCTCTGCTGGTTACATTCAAGGTCAGAAATCCTTTAAGGTTAAATTCATTCTAATATTGGTTCATAATCTGTGAGCGGAAATCCTAGTTCCTACATTAGTATCACTTGTTACCACTAAGAAAACATCACAGTTATTTGCATCCTTCCATATAAAAATCAAGATAACAATTCTTGCCATTTTTGCCCTCACAAACATGCCATATAGAACTTGGACACTTCGAATTCTGAGTCTGTAGGCAATCAGAGATTATAAACTGCCAGTTAAAATGCCATCTTTTATGTTTATGGCACACTTAATTTCCCAAGAGCCAACAAATCCATAAATAGGGATAATCGTTGCTAGTATAAATTCTGAATCTAACAATATGGCACATAATTAAATGGGTATATTTCTCTTTAGGCACAGCAAGTAAAAAAGAGTCATTATCAAAATCTTTAAGAAGTTATCAGGTAAAAAGAAAAAAGAAAAGGAAGTTACCAGAGTAGCCCGGCCGGCGTGGCTTGGTGGTTGAGTGTCAACCTATGAACCAGGAGGTCACAGTTCAATTCCCGGTCAGGACACATGCTCGGGTTGTGGACTCAGTCCCCAGTGTGGAGTGTGCGGGAGACAGCTGATCAATGATTCTCTCTCATCATTGATGTTTCTATCTCTTTCTCCCTCTCCCTTCCTCTCTGAAATCAATAAAAATATATTTTTTTAAAAGAAGTTATCAGAGTATCTGAGAAAGAACATGGGTTTTTGAGCCAAGGGAGTTGGGACTAAAAACTCAGCTTGTCCACGTGACCTGGAGCAGATTACTGTAAGTCTGAGCCACAGCACCCTCATCTTTCGAATGAGGAAAATATGGACCTTACAGGACTATTTGTGCCTGTAACACAGAGGGTACTTAGGATATGCTAATTTCTTCTTTTCCCCAGAGCCCCATGTCCATACCCCATTAAGAGAGAGAACTACCCCTGCAGGCCATGCTCTGTGCTTTCAAAACAAATCTGTGGCCAGCAAGGAGAAACTGGCTTTTCCCCTTCCTTTACTACCCCGTCCTCATACTAATGGCTTTCTGGTATATAGAAGCAGGATTCCTTTCGACCCTAAAGAGGCCTGATGAGAAGCAATACCAGCCCCAAATCACATTGGAGATCCCTTTCCAGCCCCCTCTACCTAACCGCAGTCACTCATTCTGGTTCCATTTTCCTTCTGGATTATCTGTTCTTTTGCTTCTCAGTTTTCACTTGGAATTTTTTCTCTCCCTTTCTCCACTCCTGATTAAACAGCCCGACGAACTGGATTTTCTAATCTAAAAGACAAGAGGCCACTCCTTTGGCAACTCTCTGCTGCCCCCTCTTGTCGTAAAATGGAACAGGCTGCTGCTCTGGCCACAAAAAAAATCTTATTTCACGTTTCAGGAACACTCAGCATTTATTGAAGGCCTACTGTGTACCAGGCACCGTGCTAGGTATTGGAGATACAATAGTGAGAAAACTCAGAAAAGAGCTTCCAGCACAGTGGGAAACACAGGCGTTAATCAATGAATCATGTAAGTAAGGGTAATACCAGAACTCAAGCATGTGTTATGAAATGCAACGATAGGGGATTTGAGCTTATCAGAGAGGTCAAGGAAGGCTTCCTGGAGGTAGTGACACAAGCTGAGATGGAAGGACGAGTGGGATAAACAGAATGAAGAGGGAGGAGGAACATTCCAGAGGTCGTAGCATGTGGTACAAAACATGGTAACTACAAAGGACCAGAGGAAAACCAGTGCAGCCAGAGGAATAGCCGAGGTCGGGCTCAGAGGAGGCTGAGGGGGGGCAGCTGGGTGAGCTGCAGGCTACTGGAGTGGTCCTAGTGAGAGGGTATGGCAGTTTAGAGTAAAAATGTTACGGTAGAGGCTGGGAGAGTGAAGAGATTTAAAAAAAAACTTCAGAAAATTTTCAGTATTTAGGAAATATAATCAAAAGAACTGTATGATGAATTGGATATCCATAGAGAGTAAAGGGGCACAGGGCTCCTAGGATTATACCTAGTCTCCTGACCTGCATAAATGGATGGCATCGCAGCCATTGGCTAAGTCTGGAGATGACTTTTGTGGCCCATAAACTGGATACCAAGTAGACAGTAGATTATTCAGGTTTGGAGCTCAGAAGACAGGTCTGGAGTGAAGATGGAAGTGCGTGTGTTATCTGCAGCCCCCAACGAGGAGGAAACTCCCTAGGGCAGTAGTTCTTAACTACAGTCAGACCCCACAGGGGAATTTTGGGAATTTTGCAGAGGTAGAGAAAGGAGGGCAGGTATCTTACAGTGATTGTGGGATTGCCACTGCCATTCAATGGGAGGGGACCCGGGACGCTACGTAAGGCACAGTACAGTTCAGAGGAGAAATGGCCCAAGTCCCACATGTCATGAAAGTTAAAAACCTGTTTTAAATTCTCTGTGCCTGGAAACTAATTTCACCTTCCATTTCATCTTCAAATTCCAGGCTTGTATTTCTTGCTTAGTTTCAATTTACATTGACTTTTCCAGGAATGTGAATTAAAGGAAAAGTAAACTGTTGTTTAGTATTGACCCAGAGTTTCTGACCATTTCAGAAGATCCCATCACTGCCCATGGAACTGAGTGCCAGCACACCATTGATCTGTCAGTCTACAGTGCAGACTCTCCATACAAGGTACCCATGGTCACTGTCAAGGACTCTACACAGAGGCACAGTGTTTGGCTACTTCATTGTGCTTTTCTATATGGTCAAGCACACACATATGAAAATACCCATTAAATCTGAGTGATTTTCCTTTATGTTACAAATAAGGCATTATATATATTTTAATTACATACTGTTATAAGAAGGAAGCATTTAAGCCCTAGCCGGTTTGGCTAAGTGGATAGAGCGTCGGCTTGCAGACTGAGGGGTCCTGGATTCGATTCCAGTCAAGGGCTCCTAGGTTGCAAGCTTGATCCCCGGTGGGGTCGTGCAGGAGGCAGCCCATCAATGATTCTCTCTGGACATTAATGTTTCTATCTCTCTCTCCCTCTCCCTTCCTCTCTGAAATCGATAAAAATAAGCTGACAGAATGGTGACCCACCAGCTCAGAAAGACAAAGAATTCTGGGTTGGAGAAGCAAAGAAAAGAGAATATTTAGGGAATGAATACACAGTTAACAATGTCAAATGTTACTGAGAAGTCAAATAGAATGAGGACTAGGAAATGTCTCCATCTTATTTAGCAATCTGGAGGGTTTGGCAGTAGAGGTGTCACTGATAATTTAGCAGAAGCTATTTAAGTAGAGAGATGGGGCCAGAGCAGAGAGTTGAGGAGTAAGGATGGGGTGAGAAGATGGAGGTGACTATGCCATGCTTCTTGGACAATGAAGGTTATAAAGGGGCAATGATAGAAGGTGATGAGAAGGTGAGCAGGAGGTTGTATTCATGTCTAAGGGAAAGGCTTGTATACATGCATTTGCTAAAATGACCGTTGTCTCTCCAGTGGAAACTGCCGATGCTGGCTCCCTCCACTCAAGGATCTTCAGTTGGTTGAAGTTGGCAAGACAGAAAGGGGAAGAAGGTAGGATCGTAGGCTACACCTGGAGCTGGAGTCTGAGTTCAGAGTGGTCCCCCTCCTGCTGTATGCAACATTTTAGAGAGCCCATCAAATTCACCTCATTGGATTATGTTCAACTCTGTGTGTTCTGAATTAATCCCTCACATTCTAGCTCTTGTAAGTAAGTGAACAGATAAGGGAGTAGGAGAGACTGCCCTAACTCACCCTGTTGTCCCAGACAGAAAGGAGGTCATTACAAAATTATATAGAAATGCACTAATTCATAAAGCTAATCAATAATCATAAGCATATGGCTTTATTCATTCCCTCTAGGTAAAAAGATCTGTTAGGTTTCTCAGATTCTGCTCCCCCCTGTACCTATTCTCCATGACCATGTCTGCCGGTGGAAAAGAGGCCCTGGAACCTGATTTCTCTGACCTCAGAGTGGACATTCTGCTGCTTTTGCAGCTAAATTTAGTCCCTGGCATATAACTTGTGATCTGGTCCAGGGGCAGGGCCTGGGGATGCTCCATTGATGACTTGGTCCCCCTCACTGCTCACTGGGAGTACACTTCTTGAGGATAACCACATCATTTATGGTACCATTGGGACACTTTTAAGAGTGACAGAGGGCATTAACTGAAGAGGATGCTGGGACTCAGGTGAAAACAGGATTGTCCTGGACAAATGGGAGTATACAATCGCCCTGTACCTAAGTCTCTGCCACATACTCTGCCAGACGTTAGCCAGGCCTCACCTCCAGCCTTTGCTGGTGGTCACTTTGCATCTTCACATTAAACAGACACATCCAAGCTTCTGAAAATACAGAAGCTTGGAGAGCAGACCAGAAGCCCCCTGCCTGGCCATGCCAGTCTGACCAATTTAATTATGCTAGACTGCATACTTTACCTCCAGACCTGCCTGTCTTAGTCGTTTCCCCAACTTATTTCTAACATCTCTTTTTCAAAATTTGACCCCCAGGCAGAATTTGGGGTTGAGAAGGGAAAACATAAAACACAGTGTCTCTACCTGCCTCCTCTTTTCTCTTAATTCTTTTTGCAGCAACACTTAGGACAAGAGAGCATGACTTTCTCCCCTTCCTTCTTCTAAGGCTTGTGACCAAGCTGTCACAGCTGGAAGGAGTCTCTTCTCAACAGGAGAAATCCATGAGCTGAATTCCTTAGCTCCCATTATGTTAAAACGGGAGCTACAGAAATGTACACAATCCCCTCAAGAGAACAGTCTGACTCTAGAAGGTTGTTCTTATCTTATAGGAAGTATCCTATTTTGAATGTCAAAGTTGAATATAAATGTCAAACTTTTCTCCAGTAACAGTCCTCCTAAACAGATGGATACCCTGGATTAGGATAGGGGACCAAAACCTACTCAAAAGGAAAGAAATCCTTTTTACCCAAAAAATACCTCTTTCAGTTTAGCTTTTAAATCATTGATATTATTATTATTATTATTATTATTATTATTATTATTATTGCTTTTTATCTTTGCATTAGCTCATCTGAATATAAACATGATAACAACCCTAACATGTATAAACCTATAAGACAAACCACATGAGACAAAACTGATAGAATGCAAGGAGGAAGAGATTAACCCACTATTTTAGTTGCAGACTTCAACAGCTCTCTATCGGAAATAGACAAATCCATCAAGCAGAAAATCAGTAAAGACATAGTTGAACTCAACAACACCATCAATCAACTGAATATAATTGACATCTACACACTACTTCATCCAACAACAATAGAATACACATTATCCTCAAGCTCACATGAAACATTCATCATGAAAGACCACATTCTGGTCATAAAACACACTTGAACAAATTTAAAAGACTAGAAATCATACAATGTTTGCTCTTAGACCACAATGGTATTAAACTAGAAATCAAGAACAGAAAAGTAAGTGGAAAATCCCAAATATATGGAGATTAAACATCACACTTCTAAATAACACAAGTTGAAGAAACCTCAAGAAAATATTTTGAACTAAATAAAAATTAAAACACAACTTATGAAAAATTATAAAACAGAGAGAAAGCTATTCTTAAAGGTATATTTATAGCATTGAACACATATATCAGAAAAGAAAAAAAAATCTAAAATCAATAACCCAAGTCTCCACCTTAGGAAACTAGAAAAAGAAGAGCAAATGAACTCCAAAGTAAGCAGAAGAAATGAAATTAAAAGAATTAGAGCAGAAATCAATGGCATTGAAAATAGGAAATCAGTAAGAAAAATCAATGAAACCAAAAGTTGGTTCTTGGAAAAGATCAATAGAATCAATAAGCCTCTCGCCAAGCTAAGAAAAAAGAGACAGGGCACAAATTATTGATATCTGAAATGAAAGAGGGGCTATCACTATAGGTCTCATGGACATCAAAATGATAACAAAGGAATACTATCAACATAAAAATATTATGTTAACTGTCATTATTTACTGACCATCTACCATGCTTCAGGCAATATGTTGTGCATTTTACATGAATTCTCTTTAAAAATTAAAAATAAACCCTTAAATAAAATGGAATTATTATCCTCACATTAAAAATGAGAAAAGAAGCTTAAAGGGATTCACTAATGATATCACAGATGTAACAAATGGTGGAGATGAAGTCAGCCTTTCTCTTACTGACTCTCAAACTCCAGGTCTTTTCATACCCACAGAGTTTCTCAAGTAAATTAGGGGTATATAGTTTGATGATGGCATAGCTCACACACACACCCTCGCCCTACCAAAAATGCCACCATTATCTCTGCAAAGTATACATGTAAATGTATAAAATTCGACCTGCTTTTGTTCATCAAAAGAGAAAATCTTCTGCCAATCTGAGTATTTAATAATAGTTTGACTAATGTAAAACAATTTTGCCTCTTTCTTCCAAAGAATAATGTGATATAAAATAGAGCATGATGGAGTGATATAAAGAAGAGATATCCTATCTAATAAAAGAGTAATATGCAAATTGACCATCACTTCAACACACAAGATGGCTGCCCCCATGTGGTCAAAGATGGCTGCCTCCATGTGGACACAAGATGGCCACCACAAGATGGCCAGCAGGGGAAGGCAGTTGTGAGGGACCAGGCCTGCAAGGGAGGGCAGTTGGGGGTGATCAAGCCTTCAGGGGAGAGCAGTTGGGGGGGACCAGGCCTGCAGGGGAGAGCAATTAGGGATGACCAGGCCTGCAGGGGAGGGCAGTTAGGGGCAAACAGGCTGGCAGGGGAGCAGTTAGGCATCAATCAGGCTGGCAGGGGAGTGGTTAGGGGGTGATCAGGCTGACAGGCAGAAGCAGTTAGGGGCAATCAGGAAGGCAGGCAGGCGAGCAGTTGGGAACCAGCAGTCCTGGATTGTGAGAGGGATGTCCGACGGCCCGTTTAGGCCCAATCCTACTGGGATCAGGACTAAATGGGCCGTCGGACATCCCTCGAGGGGTCCCAGATTGGAGAGGGTGAAGGCTGGGCTGAGGGACACACACCCCCGTGCACAAATTTCGTGCACCGGGCCTCTAGTTGTTTCTATAATTGATGACAGAAATGCATGAAACTATTGAAGAGAAGGAGACAATGATAGAAATGCTGAC
Organism: Cnephaeus nilssonii; assembly: GCF_951640355.1. Lineage (NCBI taxonomy): Eukaryota > Metazoa > Chordata > Mammalia > Chiroptera > Vespertilionidae > Cnephaeus > Cnephaeus nilssonii. The sequence continues at coordinate 19,712,197 of NC_137079.1, forward strand.
CAGTAAGTAAGTCACAGGAGGTATGAGTATAAACAACAACAAGAAGACACACTTGATCTTAGTTAAAAAGAAAAAAAGTTAATCCAGTTTTTACTTAAGCCTAGAAAATTTTTCTCATGTACCAAAACTCACCATCCCCTACACCACCAACACCATTACCAACCACCATCTCATACACTGACTGTGGCTGAGAAAACCAACTACTTGTATGAGCATAATGGTAAGCTAGCACCAAACGCCATATTACCCTTAAAGAGAGAGCATTGAATAAAGGGATCAACGTTATAAGATGAGCAAAAGCAGAAGTAACTTGGTTGCCGTGAAAAGCAAAAATGCTCATTTCCGCCCCACAGGTGTGCTCAGTGGTTGAGCATCGACCATGAACCAAGAGGTCACCGTTAAAATTCCCAGGTTGCGGACCCATGAGGGAGTGTGCAGGAGGCAGCCCATCAATGTTTCTCTCTCATCAATGTTTCTATCTCTCTATCCCTCTCCCTACCTCTCTCTCTCTAAAAGCAATAAAAAGATTTTTTTTTGTTGCCTAAAGTTTCAAATATGTCTTCTTTTCCCCCACTGACACCCCCCCCCCCAAGGCATTCCCACCCCGGGCAAGCCCCCACCGTCCCAGTGTCTGTATCCATTGGTTTTGCTGATATGCATGCATACAAGTCCTTTGGTTGCTCTCTAACCAACCCCACCTCTCCCCTGCCATTTGTCTCTGGATCTATTCTTGTTCATCAAATTACGTTGATCATTATATCCCACATATGAGTGAGATCATGTGATATTTATCTTTTTCCAACTGGCTTATTTCGCTTAGCATAATGCTCTCCAGTTCCATCCATGCTGTTGCAAATGGTAAAAGTTCCTTCTTTTTTATAGCAGTTTAGTGTTCCATTGTGTAGATATACCACAGTTTTTAATCCACTCATCTGCTGATGGGCACTTAGGCTGTTTCCAAATCTTAGCTATTGTAAATTGTGCTGCTATGAACATAGCAGTGCATATATCCTTTCTGATTGGTGTTTCTGGTTTCTTGGGATATAGTCCTAGAAGTGGGATCACTGAGTCAAATGGGATCCATGCCTCACATTCTAGCTCTTGTAAGTAAGTGAACAGGTAAGGGTCTGGCACTGCTGGCTGGAGACAGCTGAGACGGATCTCTATTCTCCAGGAATCAGGCTTTAGCTCAGCATCAGCTAAGTAACAAGGATTGTATTCCAAGTGAAGGTCTGTGGTTCTGACACTTTCAGACATCGCCAAATGCTGTATCAATCCAATGGCCAAGTGCTCCTGAAAGATTAACTTGTGCCCATGTGGCTGAAAGAACTCTCTAACTGAATAATTCCTGTGAATGAATCATCAGAATTCACACCTGCAATTATAAACAGTTTTCCAATTTTAACATAAAACATCCTTGAAAACTTTGTCACAAGGCAAATGTCCTAAAGAGGATTTTATTTTCCCAAAGGCATCTATGCTAATAAAAGGGTAATGTGCTAATTAGAACGGACGTCTTCCAGACGTCCTTCTGGACATCCTTCCTGACAAAGCCAGGCCTGGGCAAAGCTGCCCGCCCGAGGTCCCGGGCACCAGTGGCTGCAGCTGTGGCTGTGGCTGCAGCTACGGCTGCGGCTGCAGCCCGGGAGAGGGAGAAGCTGCCTGCCTGCGGTCCAGGGTGCCTGTGGCTGCGGCCCGGGCGAAGCCAGCCACCCACGGTCCCCTGCGGCTACGGCCGGCCTGGGTACCTGCAGCCGACCAGAGGGAGGGCAGCCCAGGTCCCAGGTGCCTGTAGCCAGCGGGAGGAGGAAATTCTGGGTCCTGGGTGCAGGGCCAAGGCAGAGGAGGTTAGGGGTGATCAGGCCAGCAGGGGAGCAGTTAGGGGTGATCAGGCAGGCAGGCAGAGGTAGTTAGGGGCTATCAGGTAGGCAGAGGTGGTTAGGGGCGATCAAGCAGGCAGGCAGGCAAGTGGTTAGGAGCCAGTGGTCCCAGATTTCGAGAGGCATGTCCGACTGCCAGTTTAGGCCTGATTCCACAGGTGGGCCTAAACCGGCAGTCGGACATCCCTCAAAGGGTCCCGGATTAGAGAGGGTGCAGGCCGGGCTGAGGGACCCCCGCTCCATGCACGAATTTCGTGCACTGGGCCTCTAGTATGTTATAATTGGATATTCTGTTATCAAAGACTAAGCATCTCATAGCTCACAGGCACAAACGGGAAACGAGAGGATATAAAACCAACAATACATCTACAAATTCCCATGACAGAACTTAGAGATTTTATATTAAGTCATAAAACATTAGTGGTGGAAGCCACCTAAGAGATCATCTAAGAGCTGTCCCCATTACTCCCCCTCCCACATACACACATACACACACACACACACACACACACACACACACACAGACTCACACACACTCAGATTGACCACATCATTACTTCCTGGGAAGCTTGATAAAGAGCAGAGCCCCGAACCTCATTTCCAGAGATGTTCATTTGTCATGGAGTGGGACACAAAATGCTGTCTTTTTCTTTTCATCTTTCCAGGTGACTCAGATGTACATTTAGATTGGAGTACCGCTACCAATGAAAGACAGTTCCAAGCCATGTTTCCACGTGGCCCCTCCAGAGACTTCTCACAGCTATGTGTTCTGATCAACTTGTACCATCTTGTATTTCTTTTCTTCCTCCCTGACATCACTTCCCTTTTCCCCTCACTCCTGCTCTCCCTGGGACTGTATCCCTAATAAAGCTCTAGTTCTAGGGAACCCTAGCTCAGACAAAGAGTGAACTGAATTATCACCAACTATTACCCCACAAAGTAAGGAGATTCTATTAAAACAAACAAACAAAAGGGCTGCCCACTCTCAAAATACTCTTGGGGCGGGTGGGAGGGGTGATCCATATAAATGACACTAGGTATTTTTCTTCTAGATTTACTGATTAAATGCCAATGGCTTCATCAGTAAATGGATGAGTCTGAGGAATCTGTATGTACATCTTCAGCCATTAATGCCTTTGAGAGTGAATTATATGACTACCATTTGCACACTAAGATTTGAATCACTGCTCCTTACAAGCAACTGAAATATAGAGTTGCCAATGATTTGGATATCAAATTTAGATGCCTGTACTCAGGAAAGCGGAATATGCAGATGTCAATAACCTGAAGGATTAAATATTTATATTCCTGTGGAAGCAAAATACCTAGTGATCAATAATTTACTGACATCTTTTCTTCACCCAGCAGGAAGGAAATGAATAGGTGCATTTATGATTTTTATGCATCACAGTTGTGGTAAGTTGATTACATGGGGTTGGACAAAGTGTCAGAGAGGCCAAGGAGTTAAATGAATATGCACGTTAATTCTTCTCTTTGGACAGCTGCATCTATGAAAATAGATACCACTTAGACATCAATTCTATTTCCAAATCACATCGCAAATCTACCCATTTCTTTCTTTCTCCGTTGTCTCCTTCCCTAATCCAGGGTACATTACTTCCACTTACTTAATAGAAACTGTGACTTGTTTTCACTTTCATATCCCAATTCATTCTCCATGGAAAAGCCAGGGGGGTCTTTTCAAAACAGAACATAAATCAGATCACAGCAACCCTGCTTAAACCTCCTATTTTCCCATTGCACTTAGACTATATCCAAACCTGTTACACTGTCTTATGGAGCCCTTTATCAGCTGGCCCCTATCTCCCATTCAAATCTCATTGCATACTATCTTCCTTTGCACCCAAGGTTTTCTGCCACAGAGACCTTCCTTCTGACCCTATCAAACTCCATTGCACTCTTATTTGCATCAGCTGTCCCCTCTGCACAAAATTAATTCCCTCTATCTTCACAGGACTCTCCTCCCACCTTTCAAGTCTCAACCTTAATGTAATATTCTAAGGGAGGCCTCCCTGGTCACTCTGTCTAAACCCAAAATGCTTATTCCTATCTATTACCATCCTACTGACATATTTCATAAGCTCCATGAGGGCAAAGCCTGTTGTGTTTACCACTCTAGCCCCAGTAACTAGCATATGGCTACACATATACCTGCATAAATGAATGCAGCATAGACCCTGACATCAGCAAGAGATACATCCTGAGACATTCTCAGATTCTCTCAAATCACAAATATTGTAGCATATGATTTCCTTTCAAAAATGGAGCTATGTGGAATTTCACACTGATCCAAACCACAAGTTCATCCCATTTCCTACTCTATTTATTTCTTAAAATATATTTTATTGATTTTTTTACAGATAAGAAAGGAAAGGGATAGAGAGCTAGAAACATCGATCAGCTGCCTCCGGCATACCTGCTACTGGGGATGTGCCCGCAACCGAGGCACATGCCCTTGACTGGAATTGAACTTGGGACTCTTCAGTCTGAAGGCCAACGCTCTATCCACTGAGCCAAACCGGTCAGGGCTCTACTCTATTTAATTAGCTATCTTCTGCCTAATAACCATTGTTTCTGAACAATGGCTTTGTCTTCCTTTCCATTACCATTACTAGTAGTTTACTTCCTTTGGAGAGTTTTTTTTTTTCCCACTAATAAACAAAATGTTTAATATTTCAAGAGATTTCCAGCAGATGCAACAAGTCTATAACACAAAGCCAGTGGAGAGGGGGACAATGGCTGTTCTTGCCCAGCAGGTACCCGACTCTCCCTTGCAGCCCCATCTCTCAAAGGCCAGGAGACTCCAACCTGTGCCCCAGAACTAGCCAGATGAGGTGAATACAAAATCTGTAAAAAAAAAAAAAGTCTGCTATACTTACTCTCCACTATACATTGTTTTCTTTAAAAAAAAAAATTAAGAGCACAGAGAAGTATATCAATTAAAGCTGCATCGTTTTAAAAGATGTGGTTGTCTTGGCTGAAGAATGGAGCTGCCAGCTTGTGTCAAAGGACTGGGTGTCGGAGAGTCTGCCTAGAATTGGATTGGTGCTGGCAGGTCCATTGGCCCAGATTGCTGAAACCACAGTAATGAAGCCTGTCACTGCCTCCCGGTGCCAGCCAGAAGGCAAGAGCCTGACTTCTGGCTCTGGTCACTCCTGTGCTTCCTCTCAAATTTTTAAATATATTTTTATTGATTTCAGAGAGGAAGGGAGAGGGAGAGAGAAACAGAAACATCAATGATGAGAAACATCAATGATCGGCTGCCTCCTGCAAGTCCCACACTGGGGATCGAGCCGGCAAACTGGGTATGGGCCCTGACCGGGAATCAAACCCATGACCTTCTGGTTCATAGGCTGACACTCAATCACTGAGCCACACCGGCTGGGCTCCTCTCATATTTTTAAGGTTCACCTGAGAAATGCTTTCAGAGTTTCAGCCACTTTTGCTCTTTCTTTAATCTTTATATTATCACAGGCCATTGAAGAACAGAGAGGGTTAAAAAGGATGGGAGAAGGTGAGTAAGAAACAAAGCTTATGGGGGGCGGGGGAATGGTAATGGAAAAGAAAAGAAAAGAGAAAAGACGAGAAGAGAAAGAAGAGAAGAGAAGAGAAAAGAAGAGAAGAGAAGAGAAGAGAAGAGAAGAGAAGAGAAGAGAAGAGAAGAGAAGAGAAGAGAAGAGAAGAGAAGAGAAGAGAAGAGAAGAGAAAGAGAAGAGAAACAAAACTAAGAGAATTCTCAGCCCTGACTGAACAACCCTTAAAACCAAACATTATGAGGCTTACTATAAAGCTTTTGTCCTTATATCAAACCAAATCTAGCAAAATTCAGTTGATTTATTTTTTACCTGGAAAGATTTAAAATCAAGTAATATTAATATATAATTTTTTCTTAGAAGGAAATGAGTACCTTAGCTAAAAGAAATATTAATGTCTTTGTATAATTAACACTCTCCCAAAAGGGATCTTGATAAAGCAAAGAGGTCTGGAAATTGGATAACTTATTAATAACTGTGCTTACTGTCTTTGTACTTAACTATCTCCTCAGACAAAATGTCTTTGTTAATTAAATTGTTACTTATATCAAGTTAATACTGCTTGTAGCTTGAAAAGTGAAATCATTTTATCTGGCCAATGACACAGGAGAGCAGTGCCCGCCCCACACACCCCTATCTCCATATGCCAGAGTCACTTACTCCCATTCCTTCACGTGTTTCTTCTGTACGTGCACTTCAAATATATCTAAATAACATGCTTACCATGCTATTTCTTGGTTTTTCACTGTTAGATAATAGCTATTGTCTTGCTGCTATGGAAGATGTAGATTTAACTCTCCTCTACCACCCTCTCCCCACACGTATTTGTCTTCCCTCCTCATCCACTTTTGATTAAGTGAATAACCAGTACTTTCATTATTACAAGCATAATTATTTACTGCTACACCAAACCAGTGCATTAGAGTTACATTTTATTTCACGAAAATTTTGTTTTGTTTTCAAACCTCTGTGTGTTTATTTCATCCCATCCATCATGCTTATTCATCATATGGGCCATGAATGAATGGATGACTGAATGAACGAACAAATGAAATGTCTAAAATGAATGAGTAAACAAAAGAGTACTAGTAAATGCCTGCATGTAGCCTGGAAGAGGGAGAGATGAATGATAATAGGAGTCACTGTTTATCTAGCATCTCCAAAAGATGCAGGCTTATAGGTTCTGGTGTAGACAGTGGGGTAAAACATTGATAAAAAGACTATGGGTTGTAGAATCAGGTTTGGGTGCGTGCTCAGGCACTTACTGGCTATGTGACCTTGTACATTAGCTGGGCCTATTTCCTCATCTCTAAAATACCTAGAGTAATACGCAGTGTTGTGATTATTTAGATAAGAGAATACATGGAGAGTGTCTCTTTGGTGCCTGGCAGAGTAGGTACTGATAATGACAGTGATCATTATTATACTCTGTTGGGGACAGAGGAAGCTAATCAGGCTATCTCCTCCAACCCTCAAGACCATCAAAATATTTACTGTAATTAATTCTAAGGTTACTAAGCAACCTTATGATTCTTACTCCATCTTTTAACCAACTTGGTGTTGGGGAAGAGGTACCCTGAATAATGAACAGTAAGACTCCTGCTACTGTGAAGATGCACTAGTAAGTCAGCTTCTTGGTGTAAGCACAAATCTCCTATTTAGATTGACACCATTCAGTTCATTAGTCTGAATAATGCTTGGTGATCTGAGACGTTGAGGGGCGAGGATTCCACCAGAGGACTGACCCTTGAGAAGCCTTGTCCGAACAGCTGGGTTCCCACTCCTACGTCCCTCTCTTTTTAATTACACATGATCGCCCTCAAACACAGAAATCCCCAAGTGTCCTCTGAAACAAAGGAAGTGTCTCCTGTGTTTGCTATCGCTTGTTCCAAATGTATTTTATTACAAGTCTCTGAGAACTGGTAATCCATAGACAGTGTGCATCTTTATCACTCAGCAGACCTTTCAAAACCAGAGTACCTTGTTCATTAACATGTCAGGCCAGAGTTTGCTACAATGCTGATTTCTGTTGCTCTGCTCACAACACTTCTGTGTCCACACTCTCCTCTTGTATCCACAACCTCTTTTCTAAAAACCTTCCCCATAACTCATGTCCTTCAAGTAGTCCTCCAGAATGATACTACCCATTGCTGATTATTTCTTTACACTAAATCTTCTGCAAGGTTGGAAATATAATTTGGGCTGTGTTATCTCATACTTTTCCACTAAGAGAAATTTCTGGCTCCTACCACCCAAGTAAGTGACCTAGAACAAGCCCTTTACCTCTATGCCTTAATTTCTTCTTCATCAAAATAGATGTAATTCGTAACCATAAGAGCTATTTTGAAAAGCAAATGAGATTACATTCAAGAAAGTGCCTGGAAACCAATGGGTAGGGGGAACAAGGAGGCTGCTCCTACGGGTGGAGCTACTAGGACTCCCACCAGTTATGTAGGATCCGGTCGTACGGCTCTGTTTTGTAATTGTCCCTTGAGAAAGACCAGCCAATGTCCCTCTTCTTCATGACCTTCAGATTTCATCAAGCTGTGCTAACATCTATATTCCTAAGGAAGTAACATATTTCAGTAGCTACTCTTTTTCTTTCTCTCTGTGAGCCTGGCCTATATAATAAAAGCCTAACATGCAAATCGACCAAACGGCAGAATGACCAGCCGAATGGCCCGTCGCTATGACATGCACTGACCACCAGGGGGCAGATGCTCAATGCAGAAGCTGCCCCCAGCCCGCAGGCACCAGGCCAGTCAAGGCAGGTGCGAGAGGGCCCCCTCCCCCCTCCCCTCTCCCTCCTTCCCCCTTCCCCCTCCCTCTTTCCCTCCTCCTCCCCCCCCCCCCCCCCCACTCCATCACCCCTGATCAACAGCCAGGCCTAAGGACCCTACCCATGCATGAATTTCATGCACTTGGCCTCTAGTATTGACTAAAATTCCTAATTAGAACCTCACCTAAAACATAAGCAGTTCCCTGCCCTAACCACTCATTCTCATTAAGGGTACTCCAACCCCTCCATGGTACACACATTTCAAGAAAACTGTTTAAAAAGAGAGTTGTGTTTTGAAATTACAACAGTGACAGTGTCTAACACTAAATTTGGTAACTCTATGGACTTTTGGTTTAAAAAATAATTCATTCACTTGTGACTGCTTAATTTTTGTTTGAGAGAATTGTTAATGTAGGTAAAGCCTTGCATTTCACAAATGTCTCAAACCAGACTCAGCATTCATCATATTTCACTGGTGAAAGTCCTTATGACCTCCAGGTGTGTTTCTATTAAGTAAATGAATCATCTCTAGGAAGAAGGAAAAGAAAGTAGGCTGCAAAGAAAACAAACAAACTAAAAAAATATTTTGGTTTACAAAAGCTTCGAGGTCACATAATCCTTTGGGGTTTCCGTTTCCCTCAATTAGGCCAGCTTTTGACACCTGAATCATTTTCCCTGACTTTCTTTTTCAATCCTGCGGCACCAGAGTCCCATTTGCAGTTTCAAGTGACCTACTTAATTAGAATTTGGAACCCTCAGCCAGGAAAGTGTGTTGTCTTCATTCTGTTTTGCTCAACAGATCTTATTAATGACTGAATTTCTAATTCAGTCTGTTTTTTTTTTTAAAGAATCCATACACCTTAAGCAATTTCAAAATCCAAATGTCCAGTTTTAATTATACTCATGAGTGTACATTCAAATATCTACCAAGTGTCAGGGAACCTTGGTTCTCTGTGCAACTCTGCTGCTAACTCCTACGTAGTCCTGGCACATCCCTAACCTTCCTGAGCCTTGGATTTCTCACCTTTACAAAGAGGAGTTTAGAGTCTCTCAGATCCTTTATGGCTCTAAGTCTCTATGAATACTTCCTGAGTGCCTGCCATGTACAAGGCACTATGCTAGATATAGGAAGCAGGGAGGTACTAAGATGAATTGATATTGCCCTACCTTCAAGAACTTTATATGCTACTGGGGAAGAAAAGGTCATACAGGGCAAAACCAAATGCCGTAGTTACCTTATTTGTGATTGGCACTGTGCCTGGCATATTGTAGATGCTCAATTTAATAACATAAGAGATATAAAATACTCTATGGCCATTTAGAGAAGAGAGGCTGCATTTAATGGAGGAGAATCAGGATGGTTCACAGATGTTATTTTGAATTAGTTTTTAAAAGACCATTCAACTTTCTGTGGCTCCCTGATACCATCCCCTAATTTGATACAAAATCTTAAGCTAATATTTGAGGTTTCCCATGCTGTGGCCCCAATATATCCTTCAATCTTTATATCTCTCTATTACACAAAACTACTCTATAGCCTTACTGTACCTTACCTATCAACCATAAATTTCCATCCTCATGCCCCCATTTATGCTATTCTTCATACTGAAATGTCCTCCAATCCCAGTGTAGTCCAATTCCATTATCCCTCAAGGCCCGCTGCAAATTTCCTTTTTTATGAAGGAGGTCTTAGGAAGCCTTTCCCTACCACTCACCACCTACATATAATCAGCCTAAGGAGGGATGAACACCAACTTGCTCTTGAAATCTGATGCTGAGCGGCCTTTTTATTTTTATTTCTGATTAATCTGACCAATGAAATAAAGAACATTGGGCTTAGCTTATGCCTAATTAAACATCTGTTATGCTCATCAAAATCTCTTGGCAATTCTCATGTGACATTCTGAATTGCTATCAGCAATACTATCTACCCAATTCCCTAAATAGTAAATTCAGTAAGCATAGGACCCAACTGTGAAAGGTGAGAAAAAACATCTCTTCTCCTCCGTAAATACCTGTGGCCCAGCCAACCACCTCCACGTTGGCCAAGCTTATTTATTTATCATATTTGCTAAATGCACAGGCCTTCCACAGAGCAAATGCAAAGGAAATCAGGCACGCTGAAGTGTTTTCTAGGGGATTCCACCATCTCTTCTTTGGAAAGTAAGCAGTAGTGCAGCTTCAGAGAAACAAACGAAGGCAGAAAGGCAAAAGCCCCACTTACCATAGAAGAGGAATGCTCTGGTCATGGGATGATGTAGATAGGTCCGGTTGATGGTGAAGAAACAAGCCTCTTCTCCACACTGGCCCACCCTGCCCGTTTCCCCAGTCAGTGGGGACCACCAGAGCATGACGGGGTAGCTATCCGTTTCCAACGTTTGTTTCCTATTCAGGATGAGACTGTCTTTCTTAGGGGAAGGGTAGAGATGTGTAGGCTCTTCCTCCATGTTTGCATGCCCATCTCGCAAACTGGAACTTTTAAACTTCTTCCTTTCAAATTTTCCCAGCTCAACTACTACCTAAGAGAGAAGACAATTATTACCAGAGTTAGACCATTTAATTTCCTTTTGCACATCTCCCATCCATCTTGATGATTTAGACTCTTTATTAGGGTTCTATTGCTGCTGTAACGAATTGCCACAAACACAGCCATTTAAAACCATGCACATTAATTATCATGTCGTTCTGGAGGTCAGAAGTCTGAAACCAGTCCCACTGGGCTAACCAAGGCATCAGCAAGGCTACGATGTTCCTTTCTAGGAACTCGAGAGAAGAAGGGATCCATTTTCTGGGTTTTCTATCTTTTAGAGCCACTCACAGTTCTGGATTCACAGCCCCCTTTCTCCACCTTCAGTGCCAGCAATGTTGCATCTCTCTGGCACTCCTTCTGTTGTCACATCTTTCTCTGAGCACAGCCAAGCAAGGTTCTCATTGGGCCCACACAGATAATTCAGGATAATCTCCTCCTCTCAATGTGTGTCACCTTAATCCCATTACAAAGTCCACTTTGCTCTGAAAGGTAACATATTCACAGGTTCCAGGGATTAGGGCAAGGACCTAGGCTCCAAGATATCCACCAACAAGGATGCTTACTCCTACAGAACACATAGCAGATAGGTTTCTCCTCTCTTTAATAGGCATATGTAGTTACTTTTGTCTCAGTGAAATCTACGAGAGTCGGGGATGTTACCTGGCTATGACTGGAGATGACATTCTAGGGGAAATGAGTTAAATTACCAAATGGTTTTTCATTATTATAACTAAATGTGTCATACCCTGGGTCTTATATGTCTAATGGCATCGGGATGGTGAAGTAGACCATGAATACTGGGCTCCCTCCTATGTAAAAACAAGTTTGTATTTGTTTCAGGATAGTCTGGATCACGGGACAGCTAGGCCATCAGTAACAGCTATGTGAAGGGCAGGTGGGCAGAGTGGAACAAGAGGGATAGTTGCTCTCTAAAAATGCTGCCATTTCATCAGACTTTAAGGTGTGATATTGATAGAGCATTATAAAAATACTAGAGGCCCGATGCACGAAATTCATGCACGGGGCTCGGCCCCACCGCCGCAGCTTCATCAGGAAGGTCGTCCAGTCTAACTAGCATATTAGGCTTTTATTATTATAGATATCAGAGAGAACATAATCTGTGTTGCCCTCTCACACTCAGCAGCAAGGGTGACACCTTCTTTATGCCCACAGATGTGATATAGAGTTTGTGACTCCCTGGTGAGGGTCCATAACTTTCACTGGATTCTCTGAGGAACGCAATAACCAAAAAAGCATTAAGAGCCACTGAGTGAACACCAAGTAGTGTTTAGTAGAAGTAGTATTCCAACAGGAGAAAAAAATGATATTGGCTTTAATAAATCATGGGTCACCTGTGACACCAAAGTCAGCATTAGAACAGTAAAACCATCACTGAAAACTCAAGTCTAACCAACCCTTGTATATACCTTTCTCAGCATTTCTACAATCTCTCTCTCTCTCTCTCTCTCTCTCTCTCTCTCTCTCTATATATATATATATATATATATATATATATATATATATATATTACCCTAATATGCATATAGACCAAACAGTGGAACAACCGAACAACCGGTCACTATGGCATGCACTGACCACCAAGAGGGCGCGCGTGGAACATGGCAGGCATCAGCTGTGGTGGGATGATGGAGCAGGTGAGCAGGGGTGCCAGATCAAGGTGGGGCACTGGTCGCTGTCATCAGGGTGAGCCTCTGGTGGTTACTGAAAATTCTTTGCTCCCGCACACCACGGTCCCTCCGGGCCCTTGCACCTGCTGCCGGCGCTGGCCCCACTGGCACCTGCTGCCAGCACTGGAGCCTCCATTTGCACCTGCTGCCTCCACCTGGTGCCAGCCCTGATTACTCAAGCGCTGTCAACAGGTGTGAGCGGTGGCTGCTGGCCCCGATCACCCCTCAGGGCTTCTCTACCTCCCCCTGCTCCTGACGGGTGATCGGAGCAGCAGCAGCCACTTGCACCCACTGCTGGTGTCAGCGCATGGGAGCAGCAGCGGGAGCAGGGCTGCTGGCAGACGGGGAACCAGGAGCCATGGTGAGAGGGGCCGAAACCCACCCCTGTGCCCACTGCAGCCTCTTGGCCCACAGTTCCTTTCAAGGTGTACGAATTTGTGCACTGGGCCCCTAGTAACATAATAATGCACCTCTTCCCCAGGAGCTTGATGGAGCAGAGTTGACTCATAGCCAAATACTGTATTTTCACCCAACCTTCCCTTTGAATGTACAACCAACAACTTAACAACTTATAGAAAGCCATGAATATAGCTCCTAAGACAAATTTCTCTCTGTTTCTCATCAGTGTCTATAATGTGAAGTATAAGTTCATTTTCAAATAATAACGATTGCTTTAAGGAGAGATTTTTCTGCCAAACAGCTTTTATCACTATCAGGTGGTAGAAAATATGGGGGATAGAGGAAAACCATGAGAATAAAATCAGCCAAATCCAAAATCTGGGAAATTCAAAAGGACAAAAGACACAGTTCCTTCAACAAATCCATGACACGGAATCAAAGGTGGAGCAAAAGCAACTTTTATAGAAAAAAAAAAATACATACAAAACTTGTGACACACCAACTAAATGCCATGTGTGGCATTTGTTTACCTCACATTCAAACTAACCCATTACAAAAAAACCCACTTTTTTGAGATAATAGGGAAAGATTTAATACGGCATGGGATAAAGATGGTACTGAGTAATTATTGTTAATTTTTGTTGGGTATGACAACAGTCATACGGTTATTCTGAATTTTTAAAAGTTCCCATCATTAGAGAATCATACTAAAGTAAATCCAGGGGAAATGATATGATGTCCTAGATTCACTTCAAAATGCTCCAAATGTATTCAATAATTTTTTCTTCAATTAAAAATTAAGTAAAATAAAAAAATAAAGTAAAATATCAAAAATATATGATATCCCCAAAAATGTATATGTACTTTAAATGATTATAAAGTCAACTAGAGGCCTGGTGCATGAAAATTCATAAAGTCTCTCTCAGCCCAGCCTGCCCCCTCTCACAGTCTGGGAGCCCTCAGGGGTGGGAGGCGAACCGGTGATCAGAAGAAGGCAACACCCCCATCACACCTCTGCTGCTGCCACGGCCAGCAGTGTAAGCCTCGGCCAGCCCTGGTTACCTGAGCCTAGGGCGGCCCTGGGTGGCTAGGCAGCCGCCATCCGAGACTTGCCTGCCCCTCGGACCGGCCCTGGGCAGCTGGGGGGCTAAAGGGACTGGGGGACTCCAGAGGCAGGCATGCCAAGCGGCCGGACCCGCCTGGGGACCGCCATCTTATGGCTGTGGGTGCCGCCATCTTTGAGGGCGTGGCAGTCAATTAGTATATGCCCTCTTTATTGGCTGTGGGCGCCGCCATCTTTGTGAGGGTGTGAAGGTCAATTAACATATTCCCTCTTTATTAGATAGAATGTTTATTAACATACAATTCATTTTCAAAATTTAAAAGAATCTACAGAAATGAATAACTATTTTTTTTCAATGCCTATTTTCAAACTGATGAACATTCTGATCCAGGCGCTGCTGATAACGTGAAGCCATGGAATCTCAAACATCAAGAATCATTTTGTTCGGTATTTGTGCATCCTCAATTTGTCAACTATTGCTATTTTGTACTATAAACTTTATCTTTTATGTAATCCCCATTAAAAAAAGTCTAGTGGCACTTTAGGATAAATTTTCTTTGTTCAAAGCTTAGTCTGACTTCACCCATTATTTCAAATCAGCTAAACCTGAAAAGGAGTGAACGTTGAGTTATCAGCTGTTAAAGTGTGTATACATTTTGGGGATATATATATATATATATATATATATATACACACACACATATATATACACACAAAGAATTTACAGGTAGTATACACAAAATATAGTTAAATGTGAGTGGAAAACAATGTCTCAGGTGAATGATCTCCTCCAGAGAACCACAATGGTTTAGCTTAACTATAGGTCAGCACAACATTTACATGTTTAGATAATTTGTTAATTACGTTATGGATCTGTTATGGGCTCAACTGTGCCCCTCCCAAAATCCATATGTTGAAGCAATAACCCCATGCTTAAACCTTAGGAGATAGGTTGGTTAAAGAGGTAACGAAGTTAAAACAAGGTCATCAGGGTGGCCCTAATCCAATACAACTGTTGTCCTTATAAAAAGAGATGAGGACATGGACAAGGACGGAGGGAAGGTCATGTGAAGCACAGGGGGAAGATGGCCATCCACAACCAGACAGGCCTCGGAAGAAACAACCCTGCTTGCTGACACCTAGATCTTGGACTGCTACCCTCCACAGTGAGAAAGAAATTTCTGTTGGTTAAGCCACAGGGTGGTACTTTATGATGGCAGCCTAGCAAACTAATACAGAATCTACAACATAATTTTTTTTTAACGTATCCTTCCTCTACCCTACTTACATAGCAAATTATTTCATCTGCCTAGCCTGCAAACCAGTAACGTCAGAAATGCTCCTAAATACACAGGCATTATATATATTCATTTTTAGTGTTTTAAAAAAATAGCAAAGCAGTCAATGTATCAGGGAGGACTGGGAAACAGCCCAAAGCACACTGTTGGTGGCAAACTGAAACCAAGATCCAGATGAAGGTTTAGCTCCAGTAACCGTACCTCCTGTCACATTCCGGAAGCTTAGACCTATGACCAGGAGGTCATGATTCTCAGTCAGGGCACATGCCCAGGTTGCGGGCTCGATCCCCAGTAGGGGGAGTGCAGGAAGCAACCGATCAATGATTCTCTCTCATCATTGATATTTCTCTCTCTCTCTCTCTCTCTCTCTCTCTCTCTCTCTCTCTCTCTCTCTCTCTCCTTCTCCCTTTGTCTCTGAAACGAATAAAAGTACTTTTTCTTTAAGTCACTTTAAAGATAAAAGAATAGATAATTACTTTTTTTGGTATATCAATCAAAATTATACCTTTTTTTTTTCAGATAGGCAAAAAATATATTTTTTGGTGTGCCATAGAATTTTAGTAACTGATTTATTATGCCATGAGATTTTAAAAAATTGAAAATCTTTGGTCTGGTAAATAAGTCAAGAATGACCGTTATTGATGCAGATATCTGTGTTCTGCAGAACAGCTATCTTGTTCTCAAAATAGTCACTGTTTCCTCAAGAATGCCATCTTTCCGACGTGATCACAATAGAGGACTCTGAGGAAGCCATCCAATTTGACCCAATAAGACAGACTGAGCTCTACTTTCCTCTAAAACTGTACCCTGCAATAGTCACAAACTGAACCCTAGTCACTGATTTTGTTTCCACCTGACACATCCACTCACTAAACCTCACTTTCATCAGTTAAAAAAGAATTTCCAGTGTCTTAGTCAGGAAACCCTGATCCTGAGAGATAAAGCAAAAAGTAAAGTACTTGGAGAGAACGGGGTGGGGCAGGAATGGTGAAGGTCCAGGAATCAACACTGCACAACCCAAATTCTGGGTACCTGGAGTGTGACAAGCAGAAAGATGGTAGCTGTGATGCACAGGCAAGATGCCAAAAGCTTCCTCCTCTGAATCCGCACCATGCTGCCCTGCCCTGGGTGACTGACAGAGGGCGAGCCTGGTTACCAGGTGTTCTCTCGTCGGCCCACAGCCTGAGACCATTTCACGTGGAGGAGCCATCTGGGTGTCAATTTCCTCCACTGCCATTCCTGCTGGGACCTGGTCTCCATGACCGACGGAGATCAGAGGTTCCGAGTGGGCCTGGCTTGGCATTGAGAGGGAACAGCATGCAGTCTTCTTAAGCTATCATCAGAGCAGCTGGAGATTCTTCAGATCAGAAGGCATCAAAAAAACTCTGTAATAAACGAATCATCTTTTAGCCATAGTGCAGACTTCATAAATGTAGTCTTTCAGAGTTATCATGTAAAAACCCAAAACTTTAAAACTAAAAGGAACCTTTGAAATCATGAAGTCCTCACTCATAGATAAGGAGACCAAAACCAGAGAGGTGAAGTGACTTGCTCAAGGTCGCTATTACCCACTGCAGCACAGTGACAGGCCTACAACCAGGTCTCGAGTCTGAAATTCTGTTTCCACTTAATTTGTTCTGCCTCCAGAAGGTTGAATTCCAGAAATCATTTACATGTAATCCCTTCCTTCTATCTAGGTTTCAAAGGAGTAGAAAAGTGGAGAAGAAATGATCAGTCCTAAGGACTATCCACCCACTCCTGTAAAAATTAGGAAGAAAAAATAAATAAAAGTTCAGGCTTTGATCAAAAATAGATAGTGATCCATTGGCCCCCCAACTCCTCCCAAGGAAAATAACTTCACCCACAACATAAAGGATTACGAATATTGATTTATGTGTTTCATCTTTAATGGTACAGGTAATAAAGCTGTGGGTTATGTGGTTCTCTGGAAGTTTTGAGATAAGATTTTCATCTATCTGAAATGGATAATCTTTTCAAAAGTTTTAAAAAATGAACTAAGTCCCACAGAACACCTCTTCTGCCCCGGGTTCTGTAAGGCCAATGCCTTGGGCAAGTGACACTGTGGAGTTCAGAACAGAGCAAGGATCTCTCTTGCTCTAGACTATAGAGCATCGCTTTAAAAAAAAAAAAAAGTCTGATTCTAAGGTCCGATTGTATATTTCTCAGCTATAGAATTAAACATATAATTAGGAACCTAAAAATGATGTAGAATTCAGGTTAAAAACTTTGGTCTTAAAGGTGTGCTCTCCTCTCGTGGATCTACCTTGATTTACTTTTAAGTCCAGTATTTTTTTTCTTCTTAGCAACAACATGACTTAGTCTAAGAAATTGTGAAAAGTACATTTTTCTTCTTTCATCCATGGAATTCCTGTGACCCACAGTGACTAAGAAAATGAACTCAAGAGTCAGTCTGTGGGGATTCAAATCTCAACTCCCCAGCCAGTTTAACCTAGCCTCTCCATGACTGAATTTACAAAATGTAGATAATAATGCTACCTAACCCAAGAGTTACTGTGCCAATTTTATATAAGACTGTTTCACAGTCTGGTACACAAATGTACAATAACTCTCTGCTACCTTACTTTTTAATATTGTTATAATTTTTATTATTATATCTTTAAGTGAATGTTGGAGCCAGCTGCAAGAGCACTGCATGGCTCTGCTGGTCTGACTGGCTCTGACTCCATGTATTCTTCTCAATTATCCTATCCGACTACATCAGGACAGGTCCTTCTCGAACCCTGCCCACTGTACAACTGTTGGGAACTTAGTCCAAGTTCCTCCTTTATCTTCTGCTCACCAGACACAGGTCAATTCTCGGCGGCAGGGCAGATGGACAAGCCATGATTGGTTGTGGGTATATAAGAAGGAGTCTTTATTGCAGAAGCCAGGGGTCACATAGCCATCAGACAAGAACAGTCCTTATAGCCAAGTCCATACAGTCAGGCAGCCGGACACCGGCTGGTAAACACATATCTTTCCCATAAAGCAACATCAGTCTCTGTACCCACGGCTATTATCTGAGCAGCCACACGCTGTCTCTAGACTCACCACCTTACATCGTAGCTGTACTGAGCTCTCTGGCTCAGCAGCTTCTCCTGTCTCTCCTGCCCAGCTGCTCTCTCTAGCAGACTTCCTCACATACTCCATTCTAGTAGCTGGTCAGTAACCTACTTTTAAACTATTTAGACAAAGAAGGCTTCATGCCAATAGTTACATCAACCATATTGGCTACTGAGGAGCACAGTGTACCATGTGTTGCACCCGCTCATGGTATCTTGGCCCGATTAGGATTCCCAGGCTCAGAGTCCTTGGACATTCTGATTAGGCTCATGCCCAGAGCAGCCTCTGGCCATTCTCATGTATTGATAACAAGGCCTCTGTGCTCCCATTGGCCTTGACCATCCGGGGACCCTGGCATGGTTCCCACAGTGGAAAATGAAGTTGAATCCATATAAAACATGTTGCTGCCCAATCAATAGGAACATCAAAGGAGAAATACTCCCTTTGCCAAGAAATAGATTGCAACTATCTATTTTTTTAAAATGTATTTTTATTGATTTCAGAGAGGAAGGGAGAGGGAGAGAGAGATAGAAACATCAATGATAAGAGAGAATCATTGATTGGCTGCCTCCTGCATGCCCGCTACTTGGGATCAAGCCCTCAACCCAGGCATGTGCCCTTGGCCAGAATTGAACCTGGGACCCTTCAGTCCACAGGCTGACGCTCTATCCACTGAGCCAAACCAGCTAGGGCGCAACTATCTATTGAGTGACCTATTATGAGTAAGGCCCTTCCTAGATACCTAGCATGGGTGAGCTTATTCAATCCTCTCAACTCCATGAAGAAGCAATGACTTGCCTCACTTTTAAGGGCGAGGAATGGAATTTGAAGGAAGGAAAGTAACTTGCCCAAGACTAACTTTTATAAGTACTACAACCAGAAATCAGTCAGACTCTGAGGTTCTCAACACTAAGACTATAAAATTCCTACCAGATAATGCCAACACTCACAGATTATCTGCCTGAATCGCAGAGGAAAAACAAACAACAAACAAACAAAAAAACCTATGTAGAATAGCTCTGTTAGTTGGTATACCAGAGGAAAAAGTAACAAAAATCTGTAAGGACCTGAAAAGCACCTCTCCTTTTACTCCGTAGGCCTTACTAGCTATTAACTACATAGAACTTGGAACTAACCTTTGGGTTCCAATCCTGGCTCTGTCATTTTACATAATGTAAGTTTGGACAAGTTACTCAATCTTTCTAAGCCTCTGTTTCTTCAGAGCTAACTGTCATTTTTACCCTTGCATAGCAGAAATATCAAATCATCATTTTTTATGCAAAAGCAGATTATAGCTAAAATTAATGTAACCTAGATTAGGTAATGAAATAATATTACCACCTTAAGTGGGTATAAAACTATATCATTTTAAAAAGATTTTTAGATATATCACTCCCCTCACCCTTACTGATCGCCATCTTATAAAGCAGGCAACGTAGGTATATTCTCAGTTCCCACAAATAAGGACACCAAGTCTCGGCGAGTTTAAGTGATTTGTCCAAGGTCATAGCTTTTAAAGGTTGAAGTGGGTCTAGAAATCAGGTCACCTGACTGCGAGATCAGTGGAAAAGAAAGAGGAAAAACAGTGTCAGTCTGTGAAGAGTACACAAGAGTCAGGAATACGGGAAAACAAAAGATGGAGAGAAAATGTGAGGACGTAGCCTGGGATATTTTTACAGCTACCACACAGCTCAAGCCTAGCCTGGGGGCTTTTAAAGTCTTTACATGGCTGTGTGGACTATGACAGAAGAATTTAAGGTTACAAATTCCCTTCCATCCAAAGACCCTCAATTGCGGTTATATACCCAAAGCCACAAATACAGTAGGGTCTCAGGGTCCAAGCTGTGGTTAAACACCCACCTCTAAAGAATAGAGCCAGCTAGTGTAGATGGTATTGTGATTGACAGCATGCAGCCATGAACCAGGCCTTGAGGCATATCAATCTAATATATGGTATTAATTACCCAGGAGCTTGTCATCAAGTCAGCAATCCCCCAACTGGTGAGACAGATGGGCTTGCAGAGAGCACCGTGAAGGCCAGCAAGCTCCAACGCAACGGGACTCCCAGAGGAGAGCTCCCTTCTGTCTCCTCACTGCACGCGGGGTGAATCTGAGTCCTCCAAGAGGGTGCCCCCGAGCACCCCTTTCCGGATGGAGCCGTGTGTGTGTGCTCAGACAGCCATCCGTGGTAGACAACATGTGAATGGCTCTCTCACCAGCCCTCTTGACCTGGAGCTCAGCTCCTGACATGCACTGTGCAGCCAGCCGGTGTGCACTGCCTGGGGCGGGCCATCTGCTGCCCAGAGAGGGATCTGGAGCTGAGTGTGACTACTCCTATCTTACAGGCGCTATTCCATCCAAACCAGCAACACTTTCACCCTAAAATAATTCTCCACTTTATTTTGAGTTAAAATGCACACAAGAGAGAGACTAGATATCTTAAGGTGAATTAGCAACCTGAGGATGCCAGCTTCAAATTTCAGCCACGTGGGCTAGTCCAAGGGGTGGATTAAGGGTCTCAGAATGGGACTGAGAGACGGTTTCTGTCCTGCACCCCTGGGTGTAAGATGAGAAACCGCCCCCAGGTGATGCAAAGGGCTTTCCTGCCCTGGCAGTTTCTGTGTCTGGCAGGGGAAAGAGCTGGGGCAGGAGGCAGAGCTCTGAGGAGACTCCTTTGATCTCTCTCCTCTAGTTACTGCTGAGTCTGTTGGGATAATAAGAGGCTGTCTTCCCTGAGCATAAGGTTCTACCAGGTAGTCTTTAGAAGGAATGTATCTAACTACCAGACTTAAATTATTCACACTAAAGTATAATTTCTTAAATAGGTTTGACTCTCCCAAAATATGTTTTCATTTATGATGCATAAATCCTCAGAGCTCCCCTCGAATGGTGGCTGTCGGGGGAAAAAACAGATGATGCGGTAGGCTTGATGGAAAGGTCTAAGGGTCTTTGGACAACTCCCCAGGCACTTTTTAACTACTGCCCTTCAACTCTACTTGCCATCATTAACACTCCTCATTTATTCCTACTTGGTTACTCCAAAAGCCTGGTAACATGTTCCCACCACTGACCCCTCGCACTCTCCATTTAACTGGAGTTGATTCTGGAATGTAGATTGACTCTCTCTCCTCTGATTAAAATCCTCAATGGCTTCCCAAAGATTCCAAGATACATCTTGAATAAATCTCACTAGTTTAGGAAATAACACCTACAAGCTCCCTACCCAGCAGACCTTTCCCTTCCCCCTCTTCTTCCCCAGGCTCCTTACCTTTACCTGTCTCTCTCCTAAGCCCCAAGGGCCCCTGCTTTTGCCTCTGTGAGTTTCTAAATAAACTTTCCCTCGTAGTTTGAAACAAAGAAAAGAAAACACCACTACCTGGACCTCTCTTCCCTTCTCTAGCTTCCTTTCCTTTCTCCACCACACATGCCCTTGGTTCCTGCTGTTCTTGGAATACAGCTTCCTGCTGTGTGCTCTGGTCCCTACCTACCAGTACACCCATACCTCTTTCACTGCCTAGCCGTTCTCCAAGACTTTCAGGGCTGCACACGTTGGGAAGCCTTACTCCTCCCCAATAACAAGTCCGGGAGCTCTAGACCCATATCCTCGTGTGCTTGTTTCCACCACAGCAGTAGACAGATGTAGGACGCTGGGGGATTGTAGGACACTTTCTAAAGCTGCTTCGTTGGTTGCCTACCAGATAACTGCTGAACCTGAAAAAGACGACTTTGTCCATTTGCAGACTTCCTTGGTGCTGCCACTGTCCCTTGGGCACCTGACAAACGCGTGATGGTTCCACAGCTTCAACTTTCACCCAATTTTCTCTGTTACCACTTATTTGTGTTCATGTGTTCCTCACTCTTTTTTAATGGACTTCGTATTTTGCTGAGCATTTATTTTTATATCCTCTTCAGCCAAGGACACATTTCAGGCAAGACAAAATAGAGAACAGAGAACTCATGTTCAGGAATTATAGCAAACGCTTATTGCAGAATGCTGTTAATTGAATTAGGTATTGCATTTCTTGCTGAAATCGACTCTTTACATTTCAAATTTAGGAAGCATTTAAATATGTGTTAAAATTGCATGCATATCAGTAACATTATATTGTTTCCCCAACTTTTTTTAATTTCCTAAATTTAACCAGTTTGAATATTTTTCAAAAATGTTGTTTGTAAGATAAAACTTGAAAACATACTACTTTTTAAAATTGAAGAAAAGATGAGCCATAATAATGTTAACAGTTGAGATTGTGTATTTAATTCACTATTAGACACTGCCATCTAGCAGGAAGCCAGCAAATGAAGAGTTACTACAGCAATTTCAGACGCTGGAGAGACCTGAATGATGCTCTGATGCTAGACATTGCCTCTGGCTTGCAGACAGAGGAGAAAGTTGTAAAACTGAGGCAGGGGTGCTGACTAGATGGTGGGTCTGCCACTCTGGTGTGCAAGTCCCTGGGCTGCTTATTCAATGCAGATGGCCAGGCACCATCTGAAGCCCCCGTCTGAGAGACCGCGGAGAAACAACGCCCTACTTGTGGTGTGAGGTCACTAGCAAGCCCAAGATGGGCCATCAGCTTCAGGGGTGTCTCAACTTGAAAGAAGGAAGGACGCATAAGGGAATGAGGTCCTGAAGACCAACTTACCATATACAAAACTGTGCCCAACCCTAGGGTACTGAATGCATTCCACAAATGAAATTAACAATCCAAGCCACAACTCATTGAACATTCTTCCCAACTATTTGGGGAGCTGGTGCAGTGAGTAGGGGGCGGCCTGTTGAAGCCATGGTGTTAAGAAAAAGTCCCTTTCAAAACAAAAAAAGCAAAAAAATAAATAAATAAATAAAAAGTCCTTTTGCATGGTATTTGCTATATATTAAAGACTCATTAAAAGATCCCCAGAAAATGTCTTAAAATCGCACCAATGTGATTTCTCTATCTCAGGAGTCCTCAAACTACGGCCCGCGGGCCACATGCGGCCCACCGAGGACATTTATCCGGCCCGCCGGGTGTTTTTGCCGTTTTGTTTTTTTACTTCTGAATAAGATATGTGCAGTGTGCATAGGAATTTGTTCATAGTTTTTAAAAAAAAAAAAAAAAACTATAGTCCGGCCCTCCAACGGTCTGAGGGACAGTGAACTGGCCCCTGTTTAAAAAGTTTGAGGACCCCTGCTCTATCTTATACAAAACGAGGTCTGTTCTGAGGACACGAACTGCATACACAAATACCCCGGAAATGGCTGAGGTAGAGGTAGCCAAAGCCCGCTGTGCTGGGGGCTCTCCCTGGGCATTTTCTCCATTGAATGCAGAATTGCTGACCTCAGCACACACTCCTAGCAACAAGTGATTCTCAGTGAAGCCCTGGGAGAGGGGGCAGCGATTCACCGGACACACTGGCAGAGTCAGGTTCTGGAGTTGGTGGGACTGGGAAGATCCTGGCAGACGGAAGGTAGCCAGAAAACCTTCATTCCCAGGAGTTGGAACCATTGCCCCCCCCCGCCCCCCCCCCCCCAGGGCTCCAGCGGGGCTCCTGCGTGTCACCTGCCTCCCACCCGGGCTTTTTCAGCAGACACAGAGGTTTCCATCGCGGGCAGGGTCCCTGGAAAGCGCTGCCCGAGGTTGCAAAACCAGCACACAACTCCGTCTTCCTCTTACAAAGAGGTTTCCTTTCGCCGTGAGTCCCGCGGGCTGCGCCCCAGGCTCCGTGGGCACCAGAAGAGCCTTTGCTGCTCGGCACCAAGACCCTGCCCCCGCCAGGCGGTCCCAGGAGCCGGAGTGGTGCACACACTCACCTCTTCTCGGTGCAGGAGGCTGGCTCTGCGCTCTGCAGCCCGGCTTTCCACTTTCCGTCTGCACCCCTGGAGCTGCGGCGAAGACTCGGAGAGGGGGTTTGGGAAAGGCGGGATGCCTCTCCGCGCGGTCAGGCCCGGCGATCCCGGATCCAGGTTTTCCCGGACGCCTCCTCTTTAACAGCGAGTGGGACCTCGGGCCCGGCCGGCCGTTCTGCACGGCCCTTCCTGGAAGTTCCCGGGGGCTCCGGAGACCCTCTCCGAAAGCAGGGCCGGGGCGCTTGCTGCTCCTCAAACTCGGGGGAGCCTGCAGCGCATTCAAAGTCACCTCCTGAGGAACACTGAGACTCTAAGCAACGCAGAGGCCCGAGGCCCGTTAGTCAGGGACCGGGGTTTGGGACCGGAGTACAGGATCATTTGGGTATTTTTTTTACTGGGGAAGTAACACTGACTGCAGGCCACTGAGTTCCAAATCCAGGTACCCCAGTTGCAGTGACGTTGCCCTGGTACAGATAGGGGGTGATAAAGCTAGGGGAGCAATTCTAGACCCGGGGAGGGCTGGGACTCCGCTCCGGGCGAGTGAGGCTCCCAGGGCCCAGAATCCAAGGAGGCACTGCACGCGCTGGGCGCACCGGCGGGACCCTGAGCGTGACGGCTGCCCTGGCCCCTCCGAGCTCCTCAGTTGTCCTCTCTGTGAAAATGGGTTGATCGTCATGGTAGCAACTTCCAGAAAACCCCAAACACAAAGGACAACATTGATAAATTGGATATTTGCAATATATTTTTCTAACTAGGAATTCGTATCCGGAATACATCAAGGAGTCCTACAATGCAATAAAAGAAGAATCCAATAAGAAGGGGGAAGGAGCCCTAGCCGGTTTGGCTTAGTGGATAGAGCTGGGCCTGGGGACTACCAGGTTCGATTCCGGCCAAGGGCACATGCCAGGTCTCGATCCCCCGCCCCCCAGTAGAGGGCGTGCAGAAGGCAACCAATCAAGGATTCTCTCTCATCATTGATGTTTCTATCTCTCTCCCTTCCTCTCTGAAAACAATAAAAAATATTATTTTAAAAATAAGGAAAAAAAAGGATATTTAAAAAAAAAGGGGTGGGGGGTGGGGAGAGAAGGAAGGGGCCAAAGACATACAGCGCATCACAAAGAAGGAAAGTGAAGAGCCAATAAGTATGTGAAACGATGCTTAACTTCTTTTTTTAAAATATATTTTTATTGGTTTCAGAGGGGAAGGGAGAGGGAGAGAGCGATAGAAACATCAATGATGAGAGAGAACCATTGATTGGCTGCCTCCTGCACGCCCCCTACTGGATTCGACCCCACAACCTGGGCAGGTGTCCTTGACCAGGAATCCAACTGTGGTCCAAGTTCAACCACTGAGCATGTGGGCGGGGCACAACTTTTTTAATAGGTTTAACACATAATCCCATTATTCACATGAAAAAGTTTGATAAAGGTTAAGAGACTTGCCCAAAGATATTTAGTTAACGCCAGCTGGTTTTTATAACCTCACTTGGGCTCCGAAAATCAGTGCAGAAACACTGCTTTCTAACAGGGTGGTCCTAATCCATAGGTTTCACCCGCCCGCAGCACGATTCCTTATAACGCACTGAATTATTTTGTGTGATATGCAAAGCAGGGGCCCGTTCTTATTCTGGGATTGTGCCTTTCTTACTCTTTTGGTCTTAAAATGGCCTTTCTTTTGAAAAACGATAGGAACTAGTCAAGGTGTTCACCCTCCCCGCCTCCGTCAAAATATAAAGCTGAAAAAAAGTTGTTAGGCCTTCAAAAATATTTTTGAATTTGTAAAACCTGGACCCCAGGCCGCACCAAACACGTGTCTGCGGGGTACGAGGGGAGGGGAAGTGCGGGCGCGAGCGTCTCTGGTTACAAAGGACCGAGTTAGAGAGCCACTCACTGGGCGACGGAGTAAACGCAAAGTAGCCCTGACCCGACTGCGGGGCCCGGCACCCGGGAGGCTGGGGACCAGGGCGCGCCGGACGCTCTCGGCTCCTTCTCCGCGGGCTGCTCCGCGCCCCGAGCCGCGTCTGCGCCCTCGGCGAGCCCGGGCAAGCCCCGCGCGACGTGAGCGCGCGCTGACGTGCGGATCGAGCCGGGGCCGGGAAGGCGCGCACGCGCGCCCCACCGCCAGGCGGCGCTGTGTGCGAGTCTGAGACAGCGGAGCTCTCGCGGTAGGTGAGACTAGGCATTCCGGAAGTGAGTCGCCGGAAGAAGTATGGTAGCTTCCGGGATCTGGCCAGCTGCGCACGCTGAATTGCCGGCACCATGCAGTCGGATGATGTGAGTCTCCTGTGCTCTGCCACGCGGGGTTTACGCGGGTGTCTCGCCGTCTTTAGGCGGCTCAGAGGCGCATACTCAGCTCGCCCGCCGTCTCGTGTGGCTCTGGAAGCGAGGCTTCCGGTTTCCGGGCGTGGGGCTCTCACGTGTCTGCCCTGGACCTCCAGCCCGGGGCCCCAGCGGGGTCCGGGGGCCAGAACACCAGCCCTCAATCCAAAGGGTGGGCGGGTCCAGCCCCTGCGCCCAGCAATGATGGGCTCTGCGTCTGGGCCTTGGGGACTTGGGGGGCGGGCGGGGGCTGGGGCGGGGGCGATACGGAGAAGTTTCGGCATCAACATTAAGGATCCTTTTCATGCATGTGCACCTTACTTTTCAGTCTGCTTTTGCTGGTTGTGGGTTTTTCTTTACATTTGTTCCTCTGTCTGCCCAAGTTATAATTTTGGAAGCATCCTAGATTCATTCATTGAGTAATTTGCAGGAGAAATACCTGCGTGCTTACGGTGTGCCAGGCATTGTGGTAATTCCTAGAGACGTGGTTGTTAATAAGCCAGGCAAAAGACCTGCTTCCCTGGAGCCCTCTGGGGGGGGGGGGGGGGAGGAGACAAGTGGACAAATAAGGACAATTGCGGTGCAAAACAGTACTTTGAAAGACCAGAGGTGATGAAGTAGAGAGCAGTTGGGAGAGACCACTTCAGATAGGCCTGATCTGGGAAGGTTTCTCTGAATAGAAGGCGTTTGAGCTGAGATCTAAAGGATGAGAATAACCCGCCACTGAGGGGCTGGACTAAAAGCAATCAACCCAGGCAGTAGGAGCGTCAAGTACAAAGATCTGGAGGTAAGAGAGAAGGAATATATTCAAGGATCACCATGAGCATGTAAAGTCTTGTAAGAAGTGTTTTTAGGGGGTTTCATGGGAAATGACATCTGGTTTACAATTGTGTAAAGTTCTCTAGTGTGAAAGGTTTTTGAAGGCGAGAAAGGTTTTTGAAGGAGGGAAAGAATGAAAGCAAGGAGGCTAGAATATCATGAAGGAAGCTTCAATTAAGGTAGTCATGGTGGATATGAAAAGAAATGGATAAATGTGAGATGTTAATAGAAAAGACTTGGCGATGGGTTAAATGAAAATAAGAGAGACCAAGGATATTTTGATGTGAACAAATAGTTGAGTGGTGGTTTTATTTCTGGAGAGGGGAAGACTAGGGGAGGAGCACAGTATTCTTTTGAGAGATGGGGAGTCGAGAGCTCCATTTGGACATGTTAATGTGTATGATGCCTTGTAGACAACCAAGCCGAGATGTCAAGTAGCAGCTGGATGTATATACAAGTCTGGTGCTCAGGAGAGAAGTTTGGCCAGGAAATAAAAATGTAGGAGTCATAATTTAGAGATATCTAAAGCCACCAGCCTGATTGAGCTCCTACTTCTCCAGTTTCATTTCCTCTAACCTGTTTCCTTCCATCCCCTGCCAAACACATCCTACGAAATTCCAAAAACGTTTGCTCCCTTCTTTTATATTTTATATTTGTGTCTTTCCCTTTAGCTACTTTATAAAAGCCTTTCCCAGTTCCTCAAGGCAGTTCGCTCAGAGGCTCTCATACAACATACACCTCTTTGGTACTTAGACTGCTGCTTTGTGTATGTATCTTTCTCCCTAACTAGATAGATAACACTCTTTAAGGACTAGACCTTCCTTCATTCAACAAGTACTTGAGTGCCTCCTGTTTTTCAGGATTTGGGGATGTCAGTGCCTTACATAAATTAAGTACACAATAAATGCTGAATGAATAAAGAACACATTAGCCCAGGCCAGGTAGCTTGGTTGTTGCAGCGGTCACCAATGTTTCGGACCTCGTGGACCACTGGTTGGCGACCGCTGGGTTAGAGCATCGTCCTGATATTCCAAGGTTGCCATTTCAATCCCCGGTCAGAGCACATATAAGAATCAACCAATGAGTATATCAATAAGTGGAACAACAAATTGATTTTCTCTCTAAAAATCAGTAAATATAAAGTAAAAGTATCAAAACAAAACAAAAAAAAACACACATTAGCGAAGGATAGCAATAGAATATTTTTCTTGCCCTCAATGAAAAATGGTATGTATTTCCAAAAGTCTAGTACTGTGCAGCCTTTTACACTGGATAGTGAACATTTTAAGTAGAAAAGGAAAGTTACAAAATGTGTAATGTCTTATTTTGTTGAAAACATACATATAGGCATACTAGTTCTTGGAATGTATACACATATAGGAAAACTTGAAAATATTTACAAAATAATAATGAAATATATCTGGGTAATGGGTTACGGTTATTGCTTATTTGTGTTTACTTTTTCTATAAGAATCTGTTATATGTGTAAAGAAAAGAAGTCAGACTATTTTACAAAGCATTTTTTCCTCATTCCTCAAAGAGTTCTCTCAATAAAGCAGGGTACTGCCCTAGGGCATTGTTTCTTGGATCCATATGCCACCTATTGGGTCAGAGCAGTTGAAATGGGTTTATACTTTGTCTTGCAGGTTATCTGGGATACACTAGGAAACAAGCAATTTTGTTCCTTCAAGATAAGGTGAGTTTAGATTTGCAAATTGGACAAAGATTCCTTTAGTTGCCCTCTTGGTAACCCATCTTGTAATGCTTGCTGTTCCTCGCATTCTAGAACCAAGACACAGAGCTTTTGCAGAAATGAATACAGCCTGACTGGCCTGTGTAACCGGTCATCCTGTCCCCTGGCAAACAGTCAGTATGCCACCATCAAAGAAGAGAAAGGTAAGGCCCAGTTTCACCTTTCATGAGAACTACTCAACAGCTTTTCAAAGGATGTTCTTTAGTCTCTAAATATTAACCTTTTGCACTCGGATGTCGAGTGTGACTCGACACGGTTAGCATCGAGATCAAAATTACTCTTTGAATGTATCAATAATTTGAAATATAAAAAAATCCAAATAAATAAGTTTGTATGAAAAGAAACTCCAGTTTTTTATTCTACTGCCGCGCTTTGTAAAATCTGGGGTATTTAAAAAATTAAATCCCAAGTAGAATAAAGGAATCGAGAAAAAAGCAAGCGAATGCAAAGGGTTAAAGGTATTTACTTTATCCCGCAGGACAGTGCTTCCTGTATATGAAGGTGATAGAACGAGCAGCTTTTCCTAGGCGGCTCTGGGAACGGGTAAGACTTGGAACATAATTTTACAATGACCATTGCTCAAGAGCAAAAATGCCACATTTTCCCTCTTCCGTGATCATATCTAGATTAAACTTTGAAGCCATCCTTATTAGGTCCCATAGTGCTGTTAACAGTGAAGACGTAATCATTTATCCTTGCCCTTCAAGCTTCCTTTTTCTTTTCTTTTTTTAATATATTTTTATTGATTTCAGGAAGAGGAAGAAAGATAGAAACATCAATAATGAGAGAATCTTTGATTGGCTGCCTCCTGCACACCCTCTACTGGGGATCCAGCCACAACTAGGAGTCAAACCACGATCTGGTTCATAGGTTGATGCTCAGCCATTGAGCCACACCAGCTGGGCTCAAGCTTCCTTTATCTGTTTGATAGGTCCGGCTTCATAAAAACTATGAGAAAGCACTGGAGCAAATAGATGAAAATCTAATTTACTGGCCCCGTTTCATTCGACACAAGTGTAAGCAGAGATTCACCAAGATCACCCAGTACCTAATACGTATTCGAAAACTTACACTAAAGCGACAGTAAGTATTTAGATCATTTATTCATTTTTACATCTATTTTTTAATGGATTGTACAGTAGGTCCTCAGGTTACGTCGGAGATCCGTTCCTATGGCGCAATATAACACGATTTTCTTTTCTTTTTTTAAATATTATTTTTATTGATTTTTAGAGAAGGGAGAGGAAGAGAGCGATAGAAACATCAATGATGAGAGAGAATCATTGATCAGCTGCCTCCTGCATATCCCCTGGTGGGGATCGAGCCCGAAACCCAGGCATGTGCCCTTGACCAGAATCGAACCTGGGACCCCTCAGTCTGCAGGCCGACGCTCAATCCACTGAGCCAAACCAGCTAGGGCCATAACGCGATTTTCACCATAAGTCGGAACCCACCTACATAAGCACCTACGTCACTCACATGGAGCACATACACAGCAGTAATGAAGTGAAACAGTAAAAAAAATTTAAAAGATAACAATTCCTGACCTTTACTGTGGTAAGTAAATAATAAAAAACATAAAGCACATATATACATACGTCAAAATGACGGAACTTTTTTTTTATAAATAAATGGGAGATGGCGACGTAACCATGGAACGACGTACATCGAGTCCGACGTAACCCAAGGACTGCCTGTATTATGAAACAGTGTTGTGAAACCTCTAGTAATACTTTCTATAAAATTCAACGGGGGGTAGCCTTTTGTGGTATGCTAAGAATAAGCTTCACCTCGGGTTAAAGGCATGCCCTTCGATTTTGCAGGAATTTAAAAACAGTATAGTATAATTTGATTATCCCCTCCCTGTCTGAAAACCAGCTTCAGAACATTCTGTTTATAACTCCCTACAGGAACCTTAAAATGGAGGGGGGGGGGGTGTCTAAAAGGACCTAAAAACGTGAATAAACAGGAATGTAAGAACTTTACTCTGAGTACAGTGCAAACTAATTTTTAAAAGTGACATGAAATCCAGACTTAATGGACTTGTGACCTGTGGAGAATACTAAAGCTGTCAGTCTTCTACAACAAAGTCCTTTTAGTTCACTGAAGCATTGTTGGCATAGTGAATGTCCTTAGAAGTCTCGGAATGCTTCAAGAAAATAAAAACAGCCACATTAAAGTAGATACAAAAATGTTTGATTTTTTTTTTTATGGCATTAGATTTATCTACAAAATTTTAAGTATATAATCTTGCTGTATTGATCTGAATCCTACAAAGTTAATTCCAATCCTCATTTTTTAAAGGGACACGTAGCACATGTACTTGGGTTTTCTGATAACGTGTTTTATTTCTCGTAGGAGGAAACTTGTTCCTTTGAGTAAAAAGGTGGAGCGGAGAGAAAAAAGAAGAGAGGTAACTTATTGTTCTGATATTCATAGGATCTGTATTTTCATTGAGGGTAGGGCTATGTAGGTAGAAAAAGATTCAGTCACCATTGTCTGTGAACTTTTCAAGCCCTGGGTAACAGTAATAGTTGCATAAGATATCTGATATTCTATATTTTAAGATAATGACTTTCAGGGCAGATTAACATGTGGACACTTGGGGATATATGTAATGGGGAAGACATATAGAATCCTTTAGAGAGCCACAACTCCTTGCCTGAAATTCTGGAGGTCAGATGTTTCAGAATTCAGAATTTTGGTATGTCTTTGATCTTACATATTGCCATCAGCAGGTTTTGAGCATTCTAATCCAGCGCACTAGTAGTTTTGCAGTGAAATATAAGAACGCTCATTCACATTAGATGGAATTTTTTAAATCTCTTTAATTAGACTCCTGTGACATCAAATCATATTAGGCCACTAAATTGAGGTGTGTGTTTTTCATTATTATTTTGAAATTGTTAGTAAGGAACTGACTGGAATTATTTCTTTGAAGTAAACTGAGCAGCTTTGTTACCAAAGTAATAACTAGTGATGTTAATAGTCTGCTGTCCATGGAAAATCTAGTCGGGAAACTCCAGCTTTGTCACAGAGAGCAGTCGGCCTGAATTTTCTCATGCTTTTCAAGACCCAGGAATTAGCTTTTCCCAACAAGTCCAACCATTCATCCTAGGTATTTGCTTTGCTTACTTCGTTTCTAGCAATAGACATTTACCTGGTTATTTCTCAAATTCTGTCAAGAAATAACTTTAATAATAATGATGTTTTTGTTTCCATTAAGCCGTGTTCTGTATCTCAAATCCATTTTATCATTGGTCTTCAAGCTTTTTTGATCACTTACCCCATCAATAAAATTTTAACATATGCTCCCCATTATATCATTTATAAGTGTTATACATGCATACTTGCGCTCATAGGTATAAATGTTTGTGATGGCCTGGTTCTTGGCTGAGTATAAATTTGTCCTATCGGCTCTCATAATTGATAGGTATGGCAGGGATGCTTAGAGAAGTGCATTGTGGATTGTTTGCTCTTCTGCATTGTGATTTATCTGACACTGTTCATCATGCTAACACAGCTTCAGTGTGTAACACTTTGAAATCCTCTATGATTTCCACTAATTAATGCACAATCTTAGGCTAGAAAGGCAGGTTGAGGTTAGATTTGTGTGTTTTGGTTGTGAGTGGTACAGGTTGATGCCATGTATCATTTCCTATGAGAGATCATTGAAGGAAGAGATGTTTTTTCTTTTTTGTATCACAGGTCTGCTGTGGTGGTAGAAAACGTAAATGAATGAGGGTCTCTGTTCCCTTTTCTGTGAGTCTGCTTTAGGATTGCTTATTTTCTAAGACACTTAAATGTAGACCTACCTGCTTTGTATATCTATAAAAGGCTTTTTTAGAATTTAATTTAAAATGCTATTTATAAACTCTAGGAATTTTTTGCATTGAAAGGTTACCTAGAAGGGATGAGAGGTAAAGAGTTACATCTGGTTGGAGAGGCAGAGCCCCCATAATAGCAAGAGGGAGAAGTGATTACATCTTCTTTCTTATAAAAACTTGATAGTTTCCTGTACTTCTTTAGGCTGGAAAATGAATACTAGTGAGGTAAATGCGTTTGCTCTTTTTCTCTTACAGGAAAAGGCATTAATAGCAGCTCAGCTGGATAATGCCATTGAAAAGGAATTGCTGGAGAGACTAAAACAAGATACGGTGAGAAAGCTAGGAGCTTGGGGTACGGATTTTGTTTTAGGTGGGACTAGTGGGAAATGGGTCTTATTTTTAAAGGTGCTAGGAGTTCACCATGATTTAATCCTGGAACAAATAACATACAGGTCCTGGCTTCTTCATTTAAGTTCATTGATGCAAGCACATCAGATGCTTTGGTTGTTCTTGATACTCCATTCGGTAGGAGACCTCTCTCTTTTGCCATTATTCCCAACTCCTGTTCCCAAAGGCAGCAATTCCAGATCTCTGTGCAAAAACCTTACAATTCTGATCCTCCTGTCTACTGTCCTCTTTTAAGGTTCTTTAAAATGAACTTTTATTCTCTTTTTAAGATTCAATGTCATTTATAGAGACAGTATGAATAAAAAACATTGTTTTCTTTATTCCCCTTTATCGGCAAAATTTTACATCTGTCCTCCTCCCTGGGTTTTATAGACTACTATGTTTTAAGTGATTTTTCTTCCATCCTTCATAGAAGTTACCAGTTTGGTATTAACCACTGATTATTTAAATGTTAAAATGGGCTTTTTAAAGACACTGCCAGCTCTAGACTTGAAAACAAGATGGAAATATTATTCATCAAATTAAATATTCTCATTTCACTGAGGAAAAAATACGCTTGTTGGACAGTGGACTTTAAGTATGAGATTCAAATATAGTTAAAGCCAATCTCTGTTCTTCAGTATGGCGACATCTACAACTTCCCCATTCATGCCTTCGACAAGGCCCTGGAACAGCAGGAGGCAGGGAGTGACTCTTCAGATGCTGAGGAAAAAGAAGATGAAGATGATGAGGAAGTAAGCCTTGTTTATATTTTTGTTTTGTCCAGCAGTAATCTATAGGACTAGCTCTATTTTGAGAGATAGGATGTCATTTTCAGTCTCTTAACCAAAGGTAATGAAATGATCTTATTTTTCTATCATGAGGTTAATTCTGGTTCAGCAGTGGCTGCTGTGTTCTCCATGTTCAGCTAACCAAATATGCGTTGACAATTTTAATCTTACTGATGGGCTTTCTAACATTTTTCCTGTGAAAGACAAAGGAAGAACCTTCATCAGCTGTAAGAATACATTAAGGAACCTACTGAAATTTACAAGGATTTAATCTTACTATTAACATAGTATGTTTAGGAGAAGAGCAGATTTAGCAAGATGTTTAACCACACAGTATACTCACTCACATAGGTACAGAGGCATACTTTGCCTATTACTAAACTAGTTTTTAATTATTTGAAATTAATAATTTTAGTTGAATGTTTATAAATCTTAAATAATGATTTCAGAAGTTATTAAACTTGGAAATAGGTAGACTTGAGTTGCCTAGCAAGTAAATTCTGATTCTGGTTGTTATTTATGCATTTACTTATCAAAGAATATAAAACTAGTTGTCTAAGTTGAATTTTCATCATGTATTTTGACCTAATAGTTATGTTTTATTTTAGGATGTGGGAAAAAGAGAGTTTGTGGAAGCTGATGAGGTGGATGAGAGTGACATAAGTGACTTTGAGGTGAGATTTATCGGTGACAGGAAGAAGGGTTTCCAAACACACAAAGGCAGATAAATCCTCCAGTTTGTTCTAAATTGAGAGGACAGTGGAGTTTGGGGAATGAGTCTGCTAGCGTCTTCCCTCCTCTTACTTCTTCCCCTCCCCATGTTAGGATATGGACAAACTGGAAGCCAGCAGTGATGAAGATGAGGGAGAGAAATCCTCCAGTGAGGAAGAAGAAAAGGCCCTTGACGCCAAACACAAAGGCAAAGCACCCTTGAAAGGACCTCTGCGGAGAAAACGAGCCTATGTGGAGATTGAGTATGAGCAGGAGACAGAGCCTGTGGCCAAGGCCAAAACCACGTGAACTGCGTTCAGACATTTGTAACAGGACTGAACATTTTGAACTTTACCCTATCCTCATCACATACATACCTCCAGTTTTTACTCTTTATTTTGTATGTAACACAATATTTGTGTTTTTTTATATTTATGCCACTTCTGTAGAGCAAGAAATCTGGGGGATAGTGGAGGAAATCCTTAAAGTTGTAAACAGTATTTTTATAGCTTTGGCATGTGTTGAGGTGATAGCTTGACAGATGAGTTTATGATTGTAAATATTTACAAATGGTAGCCACCTTACGTGCCCACAAACTTTAATCAGAAATGTCCAGACTTCAATTTTTTTTCTTATTCTTTCCCCACTTCTATTAGGAGTAAAAGACAAGAAGGAAAAAAATCTAAATTATATTGTCCAGTATAAAAATACCTTTTTCTTTAAATAATTCCATTTATACAAAAAGAAAATCCTCTTCTCTTTAGGAAAAGTTTTTAAGTTCCACTGTAGGGAGCGCCTTCAGAAACCTGCTGCACCTTTCTGACACACTCCACCACCTTGCTGTCTTCGCAGCTTTGGGGAATTTTAGCCAGGAGACCCTGAAACATGAAACCAAACAAGCTTTGATTTTTTTTCCCTTTTACCTTGGTTCTTCTTTCTTGGTTTCATACTCAAAGAAGGAAACAGATGACACTAGGGACAGTTCACAGAACAAGTGTAACTGTAAGAATTGTTGGCATGCTTGGCAATGGCTCATGAAGAAGCAGCTTAATACCAGCTGAAATGAATTAGATTGGATCTAGGACTTGAAAACTGCCTGAAATTAAAGAGCAAAGATAAAGTTTAATTTGAGTAAACTAATAAGACAACAAACTATGCTATCTCTAAATATTTTTAGGATACAAATTTCTTTTCATGCTGTCTTACACCTTTTCCAATGAAGACTTCTAAATGGGATAAGAAATGAGGCAATAGTTTATTAAATATATATAAACAAACACATAGCTATTATATGCTACTAGTGACCTGGTGCATGGATTTATGCACATTGAAAGGAAATTAATTAGAAGGTGGCCAGTGGGGCGGGACTGAGCGAGATGGGTGGGACACTCCCTGGAGCCAACCTCCTTCGGTCCCTCCACGACTGGCCGCACCTGGGGTGGCACCATGGCTCAAAGGGCGTCTGCAGAATGAGTGGGGTCCCTCGGCCTGGCCTGTGGGGATCAGGCTGAAACAGACTTTCCGACATCCCGAGGGTCCCGGAGTTGAGAGGGCACTCTGCAAAGTTGCTGTCATACAGGGTGTGGAACACAAACGCAAGTGTGCAGTAAACCAGATTCAGGGCCGACAGTGACCCAGCAATAATGTAACCCACGGCTGAAGGTGGAATTGCGCAGCCCCGTGAGGAATCAGGCTCCCTCTCTGGTTTCAGGTTGCGTCTTGCAATCCAGGACCCCTTGGGGGATGTTGGAGAGCCAGTTTCGGCCCAATCCCCTCAGGCCAGGTCGAGGGACCCCACTGGTGCACGAATCAGTGCACCTGGCCTCTAGTATGCATATAAGATCTTCAGTTAATCTCTTCCCACCCTCCACCCCCTTCCCTCTGAGATTCATCAGTCTGTTCCAATTTCCAGTCCTACTTTGAGCATCTGCCCCCTGTGGTCAGTGTGTGTCATAGCTACCGGCCAGTCGGCCAGTCACTTAGGCTTTTATATAGATAGATGGCTTTGAGAAGTTATCTTTTGTAGAATATGATTCCAAGGAAAGAATTCCGATGTGGATAAATAAGAATATGGAAAAACATAGTATGGAAACATTTCTAAATTACCCACCTATATTACTCCTTGGTAGCTTATCGCACATTTTATCTGTTTTTGTTTGTTTTTTAATATATTTTTATTGATTTCAGAGAAGAAGGGAGAGGGAGAGAGAAACATCAATGATGAGAGAATCATTGATTGGCTGCCTCCTGCTGCCCCCTACTGAGGACTGAGCCCACAACCCAGGCATATGCCCTGACCAGGAATCGAACTGGTGACCTCTTGGTTCCTGGGTCGATGATCATCTGCTAAGCCACACCTGGCTGGGCCTGTTTTTTTAACTGGAACAGAATTTACAAACTTGATCATGATCCTTTTGCCCATTTTCTGTCCTAGGCCCAGAGATATTTTCTTTTTTCTGGGCGGGGAGCGAGGAAAATATGCTCATTAATGCTGGGGACAATGAAACCAAGGAAGAAATTAGGATAGAAGGAACACCACTTAGGCAGTGCTCTGCTTTGGCTCTCTAGAAATGTTACAGGAAAAGACCCCAGAGATATTTTCTAATTCTTCTGCCTTTTGATCTGAACAGTTCTAAATACCTTTGCTCAAAGTCTATAGAAGGTTAGAGGGCTCTGGAAGTGAACACCTGAACCCTCCACATTCATTTACAGACTTGGTCAGAAGGATAATGAGGCCTAACTGAAACCACGTGGCATACTGTCCCTTACCTTCACTTGTCCTTGAGAGCAGTGGTCCAGGAGAAGCAGGCAGTCTGTGGCCTCCTCTAGCAAAGCACTCTTCACAGGCTCAGGTGTAAGGCTTGAATCCCTTGCTACATCACATATCAGTTTCAAGAGAGCCTTCAATAAGACCACAAGTCTACAGGAAACTCTGGAATCAAGAAGAAAAACTGTTCACACTAAATCAGGATGTTAAACTGGAGACTTCACAAATGAAGGAACTAAAGTCAAATGACAAAGAGCTGGAAGCAGAACCAGAGACCAGACTCGATTTCTTCAGGCCCCACTGTTTTCTGAGCACTGCCCACACACACACTGGCCTGCCTGAGAACACCTTGTTCCCCTTGGGAAACCTGGTTCCACTCAAAGGCAACAGCCCCTCCTGAGAAGGGAGAACTGGGATTTCCCCTTACCAGGGTCCTACACTTTTGGCCAGAGAACAGGAAACAGCCCATTGTCCTTTAACTTTTATGCAGTCTCAGGCTGGAAAGTTAAAAAGAGGAAATAAGCTTGGCTTCTGGGACTTAAGTGTCAATCTGAATTTTCTATCAATCAGTTAAACCCACCTTATT
This sequence comes from Cnephaeus nilssonii, assembly GCF_951640355.1. Classification (NCBI taxonomy): domain Eukaryota; kingdom Metazoa; phylum Chordata; class Mammalia; order Chiroptera; family Vespertilionidae; genus Cnephaeus; species Cnephaeus nilssonii. The sequence goes on from NC_137079.1 coordinate 19,750,261, forward strand.
CAGTTATGCTTATTAGCCTTCCTAAGAAAATGGTGATGGTTGCACAAAATTGCAAATGTACCTAATGAACTGTACATTTTAAAATAGTTTGTGTGTATGTTTTTTACCACAATAAAAACTAAAAAGCTTTCATGGCAGCTGGAAAGTAATTTTAACATATAATGTGAAAATATGCATAATAAACTATATTTCTGGACAGAAATATGATGGAAAAGTTTGCTGCCTTAGTCTAAAAAATTAAATCTTTTCCTATAATCTGTGTATTGCTTAGTCTTCTTCCTGTCATCATTCAATATATAATCAGCTGTTTCCCAAGTCCCACCCCTCCACAATACATCTCATTGTATCACTTTCTAACCCTTATGTTTGTTTGCCAATCTCTCTACTTTGAATCTTGGTCTCTGCTCTTTAAAGGCCTGATAGTATTAATATGATTCAGTTTCATTTTTCCATCTGTTGTATTCTTTAAATATTTGTGCACCTAATACCAGGTATTGAGTCAACTCTGGTACGCTCAGTATACCAAAGTGGTCTTCATCCTCCTGGAGCTTATAATTCAGTAGGGAGAACGAGTCAACAAATGCAACCTGGTTACAAATGTGACTTAGGGAAACACTTGGGTGCATTATAAAGAAACTAGAGGCCGGATGCACAAAATTCCTGCAAGAGTAGGCCTTCCTTCCCCCGGCTGCCGGCATCGGCTTCCCTCTGGCACCCGGGACCCAGGCTTCCCTCGCAGCACCGGCTTCGTCCAGTCTAATTAGCATATTATGCTTTTATTATTATAGATGAGGTAATATGGTTCAGAATAGATATGTATTTAGTTAAGACATTGTATTCTAGATTAATTAAACTTTATTCCATGCAAGAAAGCCTTTTTTTGCCCTGGCTCAGTTGGAGTGTTGTCCCATACACCAAAAATGTTGCAGGTCCGATTTCCATTCAGGCATATACCTAGATTTTGGGTTCAATCCCCAGTCCGGACCCATACAGGAGGCAACTGATCCATGTTTCTCACATTGATGTTTCTCTTTCTCTCTCTCAAATCAATAAAAACATATCCTTAGGCGAGGATTAAAAAAAAAGAAAACCTTTTGTTGACTTAACATGTTTGGATACCAGTTCATTGTGCCCGATACCTACTTCAAGCCAGAGTTGCAATGCTTTCTAAGCAATCAGATTCTAACCTGGTATTCTCCTGATCACTGTTCAGTATTGTGCTATGAAGTGCTCTGTTCTCAACTGGATGTAAAAAAAAACATTAAGATGAACAAAGCTAGGCCTGTCTTTATTGAAACACTTCTACATGGCCTTTTAAATTGAATGTGCCTTATTAATCTAGAGAGGTACACCTGAAGCAACAATGGGACCAGTTTATCTTTTAAATGACATTTTCTCAGTTCAATAGGTATCGGAGGTATACGTGGCATATTCTTAACACTCTGCACTGCATGTACATCTGGGCAAGTTCTGAAGAGAAAATCTGAGTTTCACCCCCCTCACCACACATGTCTGCTGGCTGTTATACCTGGGCCAAGTATACTGCATGAGAAGTTTTAGGGTTTCCAATATCTTCAATCTAGCCTCCTCCTCTGGCCCATCATAAACCTCCAGATATCCAAGGATGACTCGCTCTAGCCTCTTCAAGTGCCGGACGGTCAGAATCCCCAACCTACAAACAAAAGAGAAAATGTGACAGCAAAGGAATGAAGGCAAGGAGCATGGCCAACCAGCAGCCCGAGCACTCACCTCTTCACAAAAGCGGGAAGATTTCTCGCGTAGGTCCTGCGTAAGAGAACACGGTGCTCTGGCTCCATGTGGGTCAGGATCAGCTGCAAGACCTCATCACAGTGTGTGGTGGGTCGAGCTGCACCTCCCTTCCAGTGCAGGCCTTTCTCCAGGACTGGAAACAGATCCAGCAGACACAGCAGCACAGCCTGGCAGAGAGTAATGGACAGGAGCTGTAGCCATCTATCCGCATTCACAACACTCTCTGGGTCTCTAACAACGTTAATAATCTATTAATGTAATGTCATAAAATTCTAAAGCATACTAGTTATAATACATTAAGTGTATATTACTTTATATTTTTTAATCTTTTCTTTTTTTTTACATTATCTCTGTCTGACAGTCCCAAATAAGTTAATACTTTCTCCTCAGGACTGTTCTTTGCTAAGCTATAAAATGGGAAGGCAGAGCTGGGACTTTAACCCAAATTTTAGGAGTCTGAGTCTATTGTCACTGTATTAATAAGTCTAAGTGATACTTACATGTACTTACAACAAAACTGCTCCTAAATAGAATCTAAGATGGTCCTCATTTGTGTCCATTTGGACCACCCTATCTGAAGTTTCAGTGGTTAGGCAATCCCTTCTAGCTCTCCTGGGCTCTTTGGTTTTCTTGAAGTTTTTTGGTAGTGTTTTTTCCCTCTTCAACACCATCTCAAGAGTCCTAACCTTTCTAACTGTTAAGTACCTGGATTTTCAATGCCTAAAATAATATTTAAAAAAGAAAGGTGGGCCAGAAGGGAGTGGCAAGAAATATTCAAAGTGGTGAACAGTAAGAACCTACAACCAAGATTACTCTACCCAGCAAAGCTATCATTCAGAATTGAAGGTCAGATAAAGAGCTTCACAGATAAGAAAAAGCTAAAGGAGTTCATCACCACCAAACCAGGATTACATGAAATGCTGAAGGGTATTCTTTAAGAAGAGGAAGAAGAAAATGGTAAAGATAAAAATTATGAACAACAAAAAGACATCAAATACATACCTACCAACAAGTGAATCTAAAAATCAAGTGAATAAAAAGTCTGAAGAATTGAATGGACTGGTGAATATAATGGAATCAGGGACATAGAAAGGGAGTGGACTGACAATTCTCAGGGGGAAGGGGGTCTGAGGGGTGTGGGAAGAGATTGGACAAAAGTCTTACACCTATGGATGAAGACAGTGGCGGGGGGGAAGGGCATGGGGTGGGGTGGGGAATCAGGTGGAGGGGAGCTATGGGGGGAGAAAAAAAAAAGAGGAATACCTGTAATAATCTGAACAATAAAGATTTATTTTTAAAAAATAAAATAAAAAAGAAAGGTGGCAAAGTGAGGGGTTAAGTATGGGTAGGCATAAAATAAGAAACATGGTGCCAGCCTGTGTGGCTCAGCGTTTCAACATCGACCCAGGAACCAAGAGGTCACCAGTTCAATTCCCAGTCAGGGTACATGCCCGGGTTGTGGGCTCAATCCCCAGTAGGGGGCATGCAGGAGGCAGTGGATCGATGATGTTTCCTCTCATTGATGCTTCTATATCTCTATCCCTCTCCCTTCCTCTCTCTCTAAAAATCAATAAAAACATATTTTTTTAAAAAAAGAAACATGGTTATTTCTACCCCTAATTTTATGTAACTTGTTTATAACTTGTTTCTTCTGTCGTGAGAATATTCTCCTCCTCCTCCCGGTCAAAACTCCTCTTTATCCTTCATAAGCAAAACCACCTCCTCTGGAATCCTAAAACACCACCAACCCTGGTTAGTTGCCTACTGTTGGACACCCACTGCACTTTATACAAACCTCTTTTAATAGATTTATCACTGTATACTGTAGGCATATGTATAAACATTCATATATTCACATAAACATCTTCCAAAGGGTCTCTGGCTTTAAGAAATCCTGTCTGATTCATTCACTCTTGGAACTTACAATGGTTACTGGCACACAGTAGGTATTCAATGTCTATCAGATGAAAGAATAAATGACACTAACACATCCAACATACAAGGGATTTCAGTGTGTGTGTGTGTTTATAATAAGTCAACACAAAGACACTTAAATTAATAAAAATAGAACTTTTTCAGACATAAACTTGCCCCCAAGTGATAAGTAATTGACCCAGATGAAGACAAAACACTAGCTTTTCTGTGGCTACTCAAGAATGTGGATGGTGGCTTGGTATGAAGATATTTTCACCAGTCACTGCTACCTCCATATTTTCAGCTTGGCAATGGCTTTTAGTTATCATCTTCACTCTCCAAGAAAATGTCTCTCAACTATTCTTATTCACATAATGAATGCCACCTTCCACTCAAATTTGAGAACTCAGACTCAGTTACCAACAAATCTTACAATTACCTGAATGAGGTGGTGCTCCGGTGTGTACAGGTGGTTGAAAAGGGCATGGTATAGGACCTGGGCCCTGTTATACTGGAGCAAATCAGCAGCTGGCTGCAATCAAACAAATCACCCAATTAAAAGAAAAGTTAGCCATTTGCCTAAATGTTGATAATTTAAAAAATTGAATTATGGGTATATGGGATCCATTATACCACTCTCTCTACTTCTGTGTGTATTTTAAAAGGTCTATGACACACAGTTAAGAAAGAAATATACAAACTTCCTCAAGTAATAGCTTGCACATTTGAATATAACCTCTGTCAATTTGATTTTTTTGATCCTTGAACGTCAACTGTTAATTACTCAAATCTTTCAGTTTGAAAGTGGCCTATGTTTTATGTGCACAATAATAGCCCATGTTTCTTATATATATTACCTATGAGATATAACCTCAAATAGGTTGGCAGATGGAGTGAATATAAAGAGAAAAAAATATAAATAAGCGAATTTAGTCACATAACGGCAATAATAGAAGCTAGTTAATAAAAGATACGAACATACTAGTAGGCAAAATAAACTAGTGCCATCATGGATGGGGAACAGCCATATGACTCAGTCTGTCCCATCAGAGCAGGGGTTGCTTACCACATTAAGCACAATGTGATGGAGGCAATGGACACCCAGGACTTTGTTCTCAGTTTGATAGTCATCTGAGATGAGCAATGATGGGGGAAGTACCCTTTCTAGATGCTGGTTCAGCCAGGGTCTAGTGACCTGTTGCAGAGTCCAGGAGAAAACATGTTTGGTGGCAGGGTTATTCTTCCAGGATTCCCTAAGTGGGAATGTGAAACCAAATTAAGTACAGTGACATGGTGTTAACTAGCAAAGAAAATTAAACTAAACAGAGTATGTCCTTGTCATTGAAAAAAAATACATAAGGTAACTCCTGAAGTTAATAACAAACATTTTAAGATTTAAATCAAAATAACTTACAAAACTTACACTACATACATTTAACATTTACCCAGAGCTCTGAGTCTAAAGCTTATCCAATGAGAAGAAGCCATTCATAAGCACAGCAATGTAAAGGATCTGTGGCAATGGTGGAAGAGGCGACAGTGAGGATATGTTGAGAAGGGAGAGATAACTAATAAAAATGTCTTTAGATTTCTTGTTGTTGTTATTATTATTATAAGGGAATCAATATTTGAACAGCAATTTATAAATCTGGACAGCAACTAATCTTCAAAATAACTGTAACAGGCAATATTACATTTATGTTACAAATAATGAAACTGAGGATCAAAGAGATTATTTGACCTGGTCCTACTCAGAAGCAATAAAAGGAAGCACCACCAGCCTCAAAACTAAGCCTTTTAATTCCAAGTTCCTAGTAAAATGACAGCTATGCACACATTGTTTTCTATTACTACAGTGCTACAGGGACCTTTGCAGCACATTTGGTCCAAACATCCACAAGCATCTTTGGTCCATGCCAAACAGCCCCTGACACTTGATCCTGTCAACAATGTCCACACTTAGGAAATGTCTCTGGGCCCAAAGAACCCACGTTTATTTATACTCCTGGTTTGCAGGATTAATACATAAAATACTATCACATTTTATTGGTCCAATAATTGTGTTGTGCCTGTATTGCCAATAATAACCCTTCTCCACTAGACAGGCTTGCTGGTCATAACACATGGGGTAGGGAGATGGGCTAGCATGGACCAAAAGTCTTGTGGACGTTTTGGACAAGACCAAATTCCAAGGACCTTTTGGCTAAATCAAATGTCTCCATGGTCATCTTGGACAGGAACAAATGTCCACTAATCACAAATACTAACACACAAAGTAGCACGTGGAAACTCACAACATACTTTATCTAGCCCTAACCGGTTTGGCTCAATGGACAGAGCATCGGCCGTGACTGAAGGATCCCGGGTTCAATTCCAGTCTAGGGCATGTACCTTGATTGCAGGCTCGATTCCCAGTTGGGGGCGTGCAGGAGGCAGCTGATGGAGGTTTCTCTCTCATTGTTTATAATTCTCTATTCCTCTCCCTTCCTCTCTATAAAAATCAATAAAATATATATATAAAAAGAAACAAAAACAAGTGGTTTTTTTTAAAAAAGATAGAATAAAGATTTTTTTAAAAAAATACTTTATCTAATAGCAATCTAAAGCTTATATGTTTCATCCCAAACACTGTTTCCATATCTAATAACTATCCCTCCCTATTTACTAGTGATGACTTTCAAGATCCCTAAGTTCAAACTACAAGTTTAAATCCTCTCCAAGCTCCCATCTCCATCCCATTTCAGAAAATTAAATCTAAATAAATGAGACAGAACTTCCCATTTCCAGGGTAGTCGTCATGAGGACTGACAAGAACACTAGAAAACAGAGTCTGAAGACTTGTATGCTAATGTCAAACTTACCACTAGCTACTTATGTCATTTATGGAGTCCCAACCTTTCTGGGCCTTAAGAGATCTGCTCTAACAGCCTTTGAGCTCTCACATTCTAGAACAGCCTGAAGTTCAATGCGCTGGCCCTTTCTGCAGGGGTACTTACTTATTCAAATGGGGCTGGAGAAGCCCCATTATCTCAGCAAATCTCCCTCTCTCATCTTCATTTTCTCCGTGGAGGAATCCTGCCACAGAACCACACTCAGCAACGTGAAGCAGTAAGGTGAGCACCTCTCTAGCAACGTCCCGAGATCCTGGCCTGGTCCATGGCTGCTGCACACTGTGTGTGATGGCAAACATGTAGATGGGTCCTGCCAGGTGACGCAGGCCTCTCTTCCATGCCAGGCGAACCGGGGGCTTCTTGGCAGACTCCACTTTCCTCAGTAGCTTAATGAATAGCAACCCAACTGCTGCCGCTTTCTCGGCCACGGTAGGGGAACCATCCCCTCTACCTTCCTCCTCCTTGGGTGGGGCTGCATACTTCTCCAGGGCGGCTGTCACCTTCCCCAGCATCCCGGGCACTCCGCCGAGCCAAGTGTCACTCCCCTCAAATAACTGATCACACTCTGCGGCTTCTAGGAGAGCACTGAGGTCTTGAAGAGCTGCATTCCTGGCTTTGCCCCGTCGGGACTCCTGGCCGGTAAGATGGTGCAGGATCTGGGACAAGGCCTGCCCGAGGTCAGAAGAAGGGCACTCTCCGGGCATGGAAGAGCCCTCCCGCGGTGGAGATTCCGGAGAGCCATCACGCTCCATCTCTGACCCCGGCAAGCGAGCGGCCGGGCTCCCCGGAGGACGAAGATGGAGGCGAGACGGGATCCGCTCAGGAGGCACCGGAAGCTGGAATTCTCCCAAAGGACAGAACTAAAACCAAATCAAACGACGAGACATCTTGGAGGGCGAGTCTAACCAGCCTAAGAGTCAAGTGTGCGTCAAGGAAAAGACGCAGGAAAGGGAAAGCGACCTCTCCGGCGGCAGTGACAGAATCTCGGACTCCCAACCGTGAATGGAGAAAGGACTCTCTCCTTCCTGAAGGCTCAAAAACAAACCAACAAAAACAAACCCTAAAGCTTGATGCGAAAACGGACGCCGATACCTGCAGCCCTCCCACACCTGCAGCCCTCCCTGCACCTCTGGAGCCTATCGGGATGCGAACCTACCTGAAGTCGTTGCCGTAAAGCACAAGGCTAGCTTCCGCCAGTGCGACGTCAATTCTCCGTTGTTTCACGACATACTGTCGTAAAGCAATACAGAGTCGCGTTTTATACAGGGTGGAGCTATGGAGAAAAATTTGCATAGAGAATGATCGGCTCGCTAATTTTGTTCCTGCTTTCACTTATGAAGGTAGAAACAAAAGAAAAAAGATGACGGGATATCGGCTACATTTTAAAAACGTACATGACCTTGTGCGTCTACACTGAATACATGCGGACGATGTATGTCACCCTCTCTGTAAGCTCAGTGGGCTCTATCCGAGAATCCTTAACGAGAGTTAGGAGCCGATCCTTTTGTAGTTCATAAGCGTGATGATTGGGTGTTCACGCCGCTGTGTGAGATGTGCCGCCCACGAACCTTGTTACGCCTTTGGCACATGACCCGTCTGACGTGAACTTGAAGGATCCTTACCATCCAGTGTCTCCAAAGCAGCCTTTCTTACCGTCCCTTGTTCTGTGTACGAATGCCACCCAAAGGAATCCTTACTATGAGCCGTGAGCTTCTGGTTGCAGTTATTAGTGGGGCTGTCCCCCAGGATTGAGGCGCATGGTCTGGTCCAGTTGGGGGTACCCTCGCCGCGGGTGGGCGCCAGGTGCTCCCGGGCTGCGGGGCGCGCGGGGCTGGGTCTGGGCGGCGGGCGGCGCGCGGCGCCTGTGGCGAGATGGCGAGCGCCCTGCTGCTAGTCTCAAACCGGTTTTGAAAGAGAAAGGGAGCCACAACCCCGAGCGACCCTTTCGTCCCAGCCGGTCTCACACTGCGTCTGCAGCGCTTCTTTCCCCGGCTATGGGTTCTCGGAGAGCAGAAAGCCGGTCCCAGGACCTGAACAACTTTGGGAGTTCGTACGTGACTTCATCTATGTTTATAGGAGGAGCCCGGGATAGCAAACGTCACTGGTGCCAAGGCCTGGGCACGAGCGCAGAGAGATGGGCATCGGACACGGGGAGGGGTCGGAGAGCCGGCTCGTGGGGGTTGGGGGAAAGCGGGGGGAGAGAGAGCCGCCTCCTGGCTTTGGGATTCCTCCAGCCTCCGAGCCCCCAAAAGTGCATAGAAAGCCCCCAAAGGATTGTCCTGTGGGGAGCGGGGGGAGGGAGATGTCACCCGTAGGTTCTTCTCCCCAGGGAGTGGGTAGGCTGCCGAGAGATTTGCAGGACCCTTGGAGAGGGCGCTGCTTGCAAGTATCCCATGTTTCCTGCCTTGCTCCCTCCCTCTCTCGCTGTGTGACCTCGGGCAAAAGTTCGCTAACCTCTCTGCGCCTTAATTTCTTAAACTGTAAAATGCGGGTAAATAATAGTCACTACTTCTTTCTTTCTTTTTTTTTTTTTTTGGCATTGATTTTTTTTAGCATTGTTTCTTTATTGTTGAAAGTAATACAGATGTCCCCTTCTTTTCTTTTCTTTTTTTTTTAGTTATTATTTAGTCCCTACTTAACCTTGTTATGAGAAATAAAGGAGTTAAATAAATAGGCAAACTGCTTAGAGCCCTCTGTTCAGGGTTAAGTTATATACAGACGTTAGCGCTTGTAGTTACACCACAGCTTCTGCATTATGTTACTTCTCTTTTTCGGGGGCATTCTTGTGGTTAGGGCCTTCTCTGCCTCTTTCCTTTGGTCGTGCCTTTTCTGACCAATTGGTGGCACTCATGATTTTCGGAGCAATTTCAAACAGAGATAACAATCGTTTCCTCCCAAGGGGGTTCTCCCTTCCTAAGGACCGTGTGCCAGCAAGATGCCCGTCCACAGACAGTTATTGTATCCGTCCTGTGTGGGAGCCTGTCTCCGCTGTTCCAGGGGTCCCCTGTGCTAAGTGGAGCCAAGATCTCACTCCCTTGTGAGGAAAGTACTTGTATTGCAGAGGTCTCCCCGCTACACTCACCGTTTCCTGAGGCCAGAGACCCTGCACTTACCCTCGGTGCCTGGCACAATTTAAGTCATGCAATAAACGTTTGTTAACCCCGACATGTCCATCCACAGAGGACTGGGTGAACAGACCACCGTACATCCGCACAATGCAGTTCTGTGCAGCTGTACAAAGGAATGAAGGCCATCTCTGTGGAAGGCCGTGGAACTCTAGGACAAATGAAGTGAAAAAGCAAGGCTGAGACCATGTATAGGTTGCCTTTCTCCTTAGGAAGATGTGTGCATTTGCTTACATTTTAAAGAAGAAGCAAGGAAAGTATAAATCACAAACTCGTAAAAATGGTGACACGTAAGAGAACGGGGTGAAAGAAATGGGAATGGAAGCTAGACTTTATAGACTGTGTTTTATAGTTTGACTTTGGAATCATGTGCATGTTTTACAGAATTTTTAAAAAGAAACTAACAAAGCATTTTTAAAAAGAAAAAAAAAGCCATTAATCGAAGTACAGAGTGGGGCAAAAGTAGGTTTACAGTTGTTTGTATGGAAAATAATACAATAATAAGTAAGAATATAAGAATAAAAATCAGTGTTTTTCAGACTCACAACTGTAAACTTACCTTTTTCCACCCTGTATTCATGGAGTTACTCCTATAACTGCACAGAACAATAAGAAGCTGACTTTAAAACTCATTATTTTCACTATATATCCTTATGGTGACATATCCTAAGGACAAAAAAGAATAGCAAACAGACCAAACTGCATGTAGCTATAATATTTCTTAATAAAAATGCTAGTATGTTATTTAGATGGTATTTTATATGTTATGTACACTTTACATACATGTATATAAAATAGCAAATAAATATCGATATTGTTGGAAACCAAGGTCTTCAGTAAGAGATAAAAGAGATACAAATATCACATCAGTATAGTTAGGTATAAATTCTATAATCAAAAATTTGAATTGGCAATTATAGTATGAATTTATGATTACATTTTATCTTTCTACAAAATACATATATCCTAGTTGTGTTCACTGAAAAAAACAAGAAGCAATGACAATCTAATGATTGTGAGCAACCCTCGTGTTTAAATTTATAATCTAAATGCCATTGTCCACAAAGAGGAACCAGGACTTCTTAAGGAAACTATTGATTTCAGGACTGGGGCAGGGATGGAGCAGTATTTTATTATGCCAGAAAGCCAGGTAGCTATCAAACACTACTGAGGTTATGTCAAAAGACCCCAAGATCAAAGATGATGGGGCACCATTTGGCCAAAGGTGGAACAATTTGGATTTAAAAAAAAAATAATGACTAGTGGATAGAAATATATCAACTATAGCCTGGCCGGCATGGCTCAGTGGTTGAGCATCAACCTATGAACCAGGAGGTCACAGTTCAATTCCTGGTCAGGGTACATGCTCAGGTTTTGGGCTTAATCCCCACTATGCAGGAGGCAGGGATGTGCAGGAGGCAGCCAATCAATAATTCTCTCTCATCATTGATGTTTCTGTCTCTCTCTCCCTCTCTCTTCCTCTCTGAAATCAATAAAAATATATTTAAAAAAAAGAAATATATCAACTATAGGCATATCCATGAGTTCATAGTAATACTCAAAAAAATCCCTCATCATTCACCTTTGGATCAGCTAAGTACCAACTCTTTATTTTAAAAATTGGTAAATTAGAGGGGGGAAATCAACCATTTATTCTGTTATATATTTCAAGATGCCCAGGTTGTTTATAAAGATAATAAATGCAACAGGTCTGATAGAATTGGAAAGTCAGTAATCACAACTCCTAATGAAGCATTGAGAGTAGGCAACAATCATCTATAGTTGTTAAAATTATGGGGTAGAATGTTGATGGAAACTTTATGCTGGCTGTATTGAGGTAACAAAACCTGAACCCGCTGATTTATCTTAACATCACAAAAAGTGAGACAACCAGATACCATGGGCCTCCTAATGCAATGCAATAGGAAGTACACACCATCTATGAAATATTCTTGCACAAATTTGAACCTAAATCTAATCAAACATCTAGTTCTAATTACCAAATGGGAAGAAATATGGAGGACAAAGAAACAAATTAAATGATACCAAGAAGGTAAGGATGTGGGAAATTCCACAAATTACTCAGTTTCATCAATAAATAACTAGCATGAAAGAAATGGAGGAAGAACTGATTTAGATTAAAAGCTTTTGAAGACACCTTGCTCAATCAAATGCAATGTTGGATCTTGTTTTCAATAAATGAATTGTAAAAAGAATATTTACATCAATTGGGGACATCTGAACATAGACTCATAACTAAGGTGTTTATATAATTTGTCATCTAAACAGGGCATATTGAGAGTTAAAGGAGACACAATGAATAATTGTGCTGATACAAAGGTGGAAATTGGATCTGTCCCAGGCAAACTTGATTACTCTGGTATTGCACAATGTTGTGGGGTTATTGTTGGTTATTATGTTTAATTATTTTTGCATTTTATTAGTTTCAGGTGTACAACATAATGATGCAATATATGTGTTTATTGCAAAATGTTCACCACAGTAAAACTAGTTAATATCCATCAGCACACAGTTGCAAATTTCTTTTTCTTGTGATAAGAACTTAAAAGATCTACTCTCAGCAACTTTTATTTTTTTTAGTTTTTTAAATATATTTTATTGATTTTCCACAGAGAGGAAGGGAGAGGGATAGAGAGCTAGAAACATCGATGAGAGAGAAACATCGACCAGCTGCCTCCTGCACACCCCCCACCGGGGATGTGCCCGCAACCAATGTACATGCCCTTGACCGGAATCGAACCTGGGACCTTTCAGTCCACAGACCGATGCTCTATCCACTGAGCCAAACCGGTTTCGACAGCAACTTTTAAATATACAATACAATATTATTAACTATATTCACCAGGCTGTACATTATATGCTCAATACATATTTGTTTTATAATTGGACATTTGTACCTTTTTATTATCTTCACCCATTTGCCGGTCCAACACCCCTACCTCTAGCAACCACCAATCTGTCCTCTGTATCTATGAACTTGTGTGTGTGTGGTTTTTTTTTGTTGTTGTTTTCTTAAATGTTTTTAAAGCTATTTGTTAGAAAAACAACTCTCAAACATTTTAGTCTCAGAATCTTTAACACTCATAAAAATTACTGAATCATACTCACAAGGATGGCTAGAATCAAGAACACTGAAAATAAATTTTGGCAAGAATGTGGAGAAATTGGAATGCTTACACATTGGTGGTTCAAATATAAAATGGTGCAGCTGCTGTGGAAACAGTTTGACAGTTTCTCAAAAAGTTAAAAATAGAGTAACATAGAGTTAAACATATGACCCAGCAATTCTATTCCTAGGGACATAACCAAGAGAACTAAAAACATGTCTTCATACAAAAACTTGGGCACAAATGTTCATAGCAGCATTATTCATAATAACCCACAGTGGAAACCACATAAAAGTCTATCAGTTAATGCATGGATAGACAAAATGGGCCATATAGGTACAATGGACTATTATTCATCCATAAAAAGGAATAAGGTCCTGACGTATGTTATAATATGGCTAAACTTTAAAGACATTAGGGTAAATGAAATAAGCCAGACACAAAAGATCCCATTTATATGAAATGTCCAAAATAGACAAATCAGTAGTCAGAAGTAGATTAGCGGTTGGCAAGGGATGGGGACAAAGGAGAATTGGCAGTGTCAGCTGGTAGGTATGGACTTTCCATTTAGTGTTCTGGTATAAACTGGTGGTGATGGCTACTCAACCTTGTAAATATGCTAAACCTGCTGAATTTTGTACTTTAAAATGGTGAATCCTATGGTATATAAATTAAATCTCAATTTTAAAACTATTTTAAGAAAGTATTGAGGACTTCAAAGAACTTTATGTGAGATATTCAGATATTTTCTATATTAAAACTGACAAACTTTTAAAATATTGATTTAATTCTTTGAAAAATATCAACAAGGCCTGACTGGCGTGGCTCGGTGGTTGAGCATCGACCCATGAACCAGGAGGTCACGGTTTGATTGCCAGGTCAGGGCACATGCCCGGGTTGCAGGCTTGATCCCCAGTGTGAGGCGTGCAGGAGGCAGCCGATCAATGATTCTCTCTCATCATTGATGTTTCTATCTCTCTCTTCCTCTCCCTTTCTCTCTGAAATCAATAAAAACATATTTTTTAAGAAGAAAAAAAAATATCTACAATAAACCCATCACAGGTTAAGTACTTATTTTTATGAAAAATAACTATCTTTTCCCAGACCCGGTGAAAGTCCCTCTCCACAGAGGCCCAGGAGTGACCTAGGGGAGTCCCCAGTTTGTAGGAGAAGAACTAATGATAATGTCAGCTCAGCTGGTCTTTACCCTGCACTGTCCCTTCCTTCAATCGATACAATTTAAATCAAGGGAGAAAGCATTTTATCCTTTCTCTCCTTGACTTTCTCTTCCTCCAGTTTTTGGAAAGCACTAGGACAACATCTCTTAAAAGAATAAATGAATTTAGTGGCAGCTGTACTCCTGAGAATTGATCAAATATGAATAACCATAGTTAAGGATATGGGTTCAAGTCCACCGGGATAAACAAGAAGGTTCACTGTGTCACTGTTCATAGGGCAAGAACCTACACCAAGTGAAGGCTCATCCTTGGCACATCCACACTGGGAAATTCTCCAGCCATTTATTAAAAGAAGTGGAACGGAACGAGAGGACTGGGAGGGGTTTCCACAAGGGGTGTTCCCTGATGAATGGCAGATGCAAGAGATGCTATGGCCCCTGTTTATAAGACAATGCTTTGAAACAATGAATGCCTGCATATGCAGATACATACATATGTGTAGGTCTGAGAGTACTTAAGTCGGTATAAAATATGGGGGGGGGGGGGGGGCGGGGACGGACTATCCCAGGTTCTCAGTGTAGATGACCTTGGGTGCTGATGCAGAGAAAAGGAGGAGGAAGAAGATGGAAAAGCCAAGCCAAACAAAAGGAATGAGAAGACAAGAATGACCACACCTCTTTACAAAGCATATATGTGGGTGTGTATATGTACTTCAGTAAAATTATGTCTGAGTGTGATTATGTATAATGAGATTAAATTGTAAAGTATTTCCTTTACAGAGAAATGGAAGAATGCAATAAATTCCAGAGATTTTGTGGCTAAACATTTAGCCATGCCTCTCCACTTCTCAAAGACCATATGATTAATGATTTAGGCTGAAAACCTTTTCGTAAGGAAAAGCAAAAGTGAGAGGAAGTAAAAAAGAAGTGCTTTGCCCTAGCCGGTTTGGTTCAGTGGTTAGAGTGTCAGCCTGCAGACCGAAGGGTCCCGGGGTTGATTCTGGTCAAGAGCGCGAACCTCGGTGGCAGGCTCAATCCCTGGCCCAGGTTGGGGCAGGTGCGGGAGGCTACCAATGGATGGGTCCCTCTCACATCTATATTTCTCTCTCTGTGTTCTCTCCCCCTCCCTTCCACTCTGTCTAAAAATCTATGGAAAAATATCCTTGGTTGAGGGGTTAACAACAGAAAAAAAAAAAAGAACTTTAAAAAAGAGAAGTGCTTGCTCTCCTTCATCCTAATAAGAATAACAACTGATGTGATCACAGCCTGACACCATGCCAACTGGTCTTTCAAGGTTCAGATGGTCGAAATGTGGTTAATAATAGGATTTTGAAACACACTGTAAGATAATTACTGCTTGCAGCAGAGCTACTTTTGTGATTACAGGCCAAATGGGAAAATGATAGTACAATATTTACAGCCCTTAAATGCCTGTGGTGAATGAGGCAACCACTATATTCGTTTGCATATGAAACAGCAACATTTTAAACATTGATCATGAAGACTGGTTTCGGCTAAAGAGTACACTAATTTATTTTGAAGGTTCGCATGTTTATAAGATGTGTAGAACAGCACCAATGGTCCTTAATGAACCCAAATAATTTGAAACGGTGTGAAGAAAGCTATAAACAAAAGAATCGCACAAACTTACAATATCTGTCAAAATAAAAAATGTCATAGCAGCTGAGAAAGACAAATATCACATGATCTCACTTATTTGTGGAGTCTAATGAACAAAATGATTTGACCAACAAAATAAGACCCGAAGCAGAGAGGCATGGAACAGACTGACATACCTCAATGTGGGATTGCAGGTATGAGAAGAGATAAACCAAAGAACTTATATACTTACTAGAGGTGGGGGTCCCTCGGCCTGGCCTGCAGGGATCAGGCTAAAACTGGCTCTCCAACATCCCCCGAGGGGTCCCAGATTGTGAGAGGGTGCAGGCCAGGCCAAGGGACCCCACCAGTGCACGAATTTGTGCACTGAGCCTCTAGTATGCATATAAGATCTTTGATTAATCTCTTCCCGCCCTCCCCTCTCCCCTCTCCCCTCTGAGATACATCAGTCTGTTCCATGTGGTTTCTACTCCTGTGTTGAGCATCTGCCCCCTGGTGCTCAGTGAACATCATAGCTACCAGTCAGTCAAATGGTCGGCCAGTCGCTTAGGCTTTTATATATATAGATATGCATAGCCCATGGACACAGGCAATAGGATCATGAAGACCTGGGGGAGGAGGGAGAGGTTGGGGAGACAGAGAGGAAAGCGGGGGAAATGGGAGATATCTGTAATACTACCAACAATAAAATATATATTAAAAATATTTTTTTTAAGTCATAGCAAGTTTGACTGTAATGAGTTGGCTTTCTCTGTGGTATTTAGTCCACTGCATTGCCAATATACCTTTCTCTCTCCTTGAATTCTAAGCTCGCTTAGTTTCCTTTTCACGTCTGTGCCATGAGCTTAATTTACCACAAGTATTTTTTTTTTTATTTAGGTAGTATATGAGTTAAGTACATCTTCCCCCAAACTGTTCCTTCCACAGGGAGTGTGGATCCTGCTCCTGTGTTTTGCCTTGGGGACCTCATTCCAATGGCATTCCCCTTTTATGCTCTCTACTCAATTATTCCCATTAGTGTCCCAAAACACTCATGTGTTCCCTCATTAAAATGTTCCTTCTGATGCCATATTCCTTCTCAGGAACCACCCTATTTCTCTGCTCACCAAAGTGTTTTCAAACGAAAAACAAAACAATAAACCCACATATGTTGTCCTCAGTTCCCTACCTGTCATTCACTTAGTTGTTGTTTTTTATTATGGAAAGTTTGCACCTGGTTATATCTCGTAAGTTTTTAAAACTTTATAAGTGCCCCTCTGCCCCTTTTTCTTTAATGCAATTGAAGAAACAAGGCCATTTGTGCTGCAAAAGGACTGAAGCTCTGGATTTGGCAGAATGCTTCTTCGTGATGTCACTGAATTTGTTCCTCTATCTGCCCCATTTCCTGTAAATAGCTGTTTAGATCTGGAGGCGGCATTAAATTCAGGACCCATCTTGCATAGGGGTGGGGCTGTGTACTTCTGACTGTATCACAGGAGGCATGGAATGTCCCACTTTTATTGATGATAAGAGGGTTATCTGATATAAACTTACCCATCAATTTTCCCCCTGGTGACTTCGCAGCCATAGGTGATCATTGCTTAATCCTTGTAGTTCATGAAGGGTTACGAAATGGCAATTTTGTAATTCTGTTATTTTCCTATGCATGTTTTACCTGGAACTCTGCTTTAAATAGAACCTTCCCTCAACAACTAGTTATTTGATCACCCTGAAATACAGTTTTTACAGGAAAAGCAGGATAAGTGCTTGATCCTTCCCCTCACCACGTTTTAGAATAATGAGTTTATAACGGTATACTTGGGGATGAGGAGAAAGGAAGATTACAAATAGTGCCTACTTGTTGATAAATTTAAGGGGTGTATTAAAATTATTATTTATCATGTGAATCTTAAATCTTAATTAAACTATTTTCCTTTTAAAAAAAATAGAATAATGAGTTTAGTGCCCTAGCAGCCTTCAATGAATACGTATATTTTTCTTGTTGTTCTTAGATCTCAAAAATTTTTATAGTTTCTGAGAAAGACAAATATCACATGATCTCACTTATTTGTGGAATCTAATGAACAAAATGAATTGACCAATAAAATAAGACCCAAAGAACAGACTGACATGTGGGGTTGGGAGGATGAGAAGAGATAACCTAAGAACTTCTCATGGACATGGGAAAGAGGGTAGTGAAGACTTGGGGGATGGGTAGGGGCTGGGAGAAGGGGGAAGTGGGGGGAAAATGGGAGATATCTGTAATACTATCCTATATAATGAAAGGCTAATATGCAAATTGTCCCCTCAACCAGGAGTTCAACCAGGGGGCGGGGCTGGCCGGCCAACCTCCTGCGTCTCCTCTCCCTCGCTGGCCCAGCCTGATTGGCCCCGATCGGGGAGGGCTGGCCGGACCCCACCTGTGCACAAATTTGTGCACCAGGCCTCTAGTCTATACATATAAAAGTCCAGCGACCGGAATGGTGGATCGACCAGAATGACCAGTGGCTATGATGCGCACTGTGGCAGCCAACCAGCCTGATCCGGGCCCCAATAGCCCCCACCCCCAGCCAGCCTGGCCCCCGATTGGACCCCAACACCTCTATCAGGGGCAGGGCCGACCAATCACCCATGGCCCCTCCCCCCCGCTGGCCCGGCCTGATGGGCCCCCAACGGGGCAGGCGGGCCAGACCCCATCCGTGCACAAATTCATGCAACCCAGCCTCTAGACAATAATAAAAAATACATTTTAAGATGAAAAAAAGAATTTTATAGTTTTGATGACTTTTATTTCATTGTCATTATTCTTTTCATATTCAAATTGTCCTATCTTTTCCAGAGGGAGTATAAAAAATATATTTTTAATATACTTTATTTTTTAAGTATGTTTTTATTGATTTCAAAGAAAGGAAGGGAGAGGGAGAGAGAGACAGAAATATCAGTGATGAGAGAGAATCATTGATTGAATGCCTCCTGCACAACCCCTATTTGGGATCGAGCCTGCATGTGCCCTGACTAGGAATCAAACCATGACCTCCTGGTTCATGGGTTGATGCTCAACCACTGAGCCACACCAGGTAGGTGTACATTTTATTTTTTAGAGTTGTTTTATATGTACAGCAAAATTTAGTGGAAGGTACAGAGATTTTTCATATATTCCCTTCCCCCACACATGCACAGCTCAATGGGAGTCTTTTCATTTTGGCTCTTGTATAATTTTATTTCCACATTTTTTATTTTTATTAAAAAAATTTTTTTATTGTCTAAAGTTTTACATATGTCTCCATTTTCCCCGATTGACACCCCCCGCCCCAACCATTCCCACCCCGGGCAAGCCCCCACTGCCTCAGTGTCTGTGTCCATTGGTTATACTAATATGCATGCATATAAGTCCTTGGTTGCTCACTAACCCTCCCACTTCACCTGCCATTTGTCTCTGGATCTATTTTTGTTCATCAGTTTATGTTGATCATTGTATCCCACATATGAGTGAGATCATGTGATATTTATCTTTCTCCGACTGGCTTATTTTGTTTAGCATAATGCTCTTCAGGTCCATCCATGCTGTTGCAAATGGTAGGAGTTCCTTCTTTTTTACAGCAGTGTAGTATTCCATTGTATAGATATGCCACAGTTTTTTAACCCACTCATCTGCTGATGGGCACTTAGACTGTTTCCAAATCTTAGCTATTGTAAATTGTGCTGCTATGAACATAGGGGTGCGTATATCCTTTCTGATTAGTGTTTCTGGTTTCTTGGGATACAGTCCTAGAAGTGGGATTACTGGTTCAAATGGGAGTTCCATTTTTAACTTTTTGAGGAAACTCCATACTGTCTTTCACAGTGGCTTCACCAGTCTGCATTCCCACCAGCAGTGCATGAGGGTTCCTTTTTCTCCACATCCTCACCAGCACTTGTGGTTTGTTGATGATAGCCATTCTGACAGGTGAGATGGTATCTCATTGTTGTTTTGATTTGCATCTTTCGGATGATTAGTGACTTTGAGCATGTTTTCATATGTCTCTCAGCCTTCTGTATGTTCTCTTTCGAAAAGTGTCTATTTAGGTCCTTTGCCCATTTTTTGACTGGATTGTTTATTTTCCTTTTGTTAAGTTGTATGAGTTCTCTGTAAATTTTGGAGATTAAAGCCTTATCTGAAATGGCATTGGCAAATATGTTCTGCCATGCAGGGGCTTTCTTGTTGTTTTGTTGATGGTTTCTTTTACTGTGCAGAAGCTTTTTATTTTGATATTTGTTTATTTTCTCCTTAGTCTCCATTGCCCTAGGAGCTGTGTCAGTAAAGATATCGCTACAACATATGTCTGCTATTTTGCTGCCTATAGAGTCTTGTAGGATTTTTATGGTTTCCTGTATTACGTTTAAGTCCTTTAGCCATTTTGAGTTTGTTTTTGTGTATGGTGTAAGTTGGTGATCTAGTTTCATTTGGCTCCTGTATCATTTTGACATGACTCAGTAGTCTGGATTTCTTTCTTGCTTCCTAGAATGACAAAATTGAATCAGCCATTTTCCCAAAGAACCCTAGTTCCTTCTAAGGGAAAATGCTATTTAAAGGCTGCAGTCCAAACAGTGGGATGCCATTGCTCCAGAATTTTTATTACTTTTAGGCTTCCGGGCTCAGCAGACACATCTAGGAAATATGTTATTTAGAAAGAGAAAATAAATCATGAATTCATATTGATATTTACAACTCACATGGAAGATTTCAGGCTTTTACTTTTTAAATATGAGACATGTATCTCTTCTTTTTCACTGAAAATATTATTTCCTAATAATAACATTAATATTATTAGTTATTTGCTTTGTCCTAAATATACACATAAAGGTATTAAGATAAAAACAACTTAAGATTTTTTGGCTGTTCTTTTTTGTCTTTAGGATACATCTGGTAAATAATTACAATCAAATACTATGTTTCAAGTCACTTGAAAAAAAAACTTTTTGTGGTTATGTGGCCAACTTCATACATAGTTAGATTTATTTATTTTTGTTTCTTTTGAATCTTTTAGGAATGGCTTATTTCTTTTTTCTCATTTTCTTTTTTAAAAATATATTTTTTTATTGATTTCAGAGAGAAGAAGGAAGAGAGAGAAACATCAATGAAGAGAGAGAAGCATTGATCAGTTGCCTCCTGCATGCCCCCTGACTTGGAATTGAGCCCAAAAACCGGGCATGTGCCCTGACCCGGAATTGAATCCTGACCTCCTGATTCATGGGTTCACACCACCAGGTTCTCATTCCATTTTCAACACACTCAACTCTGCCTCCACCCCACCAATCAGCAAAACTGCTCTTGTCCAGACCGCCAATAGCCCCCTCATTGCTAAATTCAGTAGACACTTTCATATCCCTCTTATGATCTCTAAGGAACATCTAACCCTTGATCTTTCTCTCCCTAAAACCTTCTCCTCTTGCTTGTGGTGAGCTCCCCCCTCCTGGTCCTCCTTCGACTTCTCTGTCACTCCTTCTCCTCTGCTTTCTCCTGCTCTTGAAAGGTTGTAGTCCCTCAGGACTTGCCATCGACCCTTTTCTCATTGCCAGCCTTGACTCTGAGGGTGCTCTCATGCTCCCCACAGCCTTTAACGTGTTCAACTCCCGCTGTGGACCTCCCACCCAGACCCATGGCTGAGCTTCAGAATCACACATTCCAATTCCTATCTAGTGTCTTCTTTTGTATGTCTTATGAGTAAATTTTATGTTTCTGAACTAAAATTTGAATCTTCTGGAAGCTTCCAAAGCTTTTCTTTCTATATCTTCATTCTGTCTACCCACTCATTTCACCAGAAATCTGACTGTCATTCTTGCTGTTTCCTCCCTCCCCACTTGCAACCTATTAACAAGTTCTACTGACTTTCTCTCTAAAAATATTTTTCTTTTATTTTTTGTTTTTGTTCTTTTTAGGTTTTTTATTAGTTTCTCTTTTTTATATTCTTTTTAAAATTTTTATTTTATTGTTTAAAGTATTACATATAGTAGTACATATATCTCCTTCCCCGCCCCCATAGAACTTCCCCCAGCCTCCCCTACCCCCTGTAACATGCCCTCATCCCACGCCCACCCCCCGCCCCAGTGTCTTGTGTCCATTGGTTGTGCTTATATGCATGCATACAAGTCCTTTGGTTGATCTCTTTCCCCCCCTCCCCAACACTCCCCAGCCTTCCCGCTGTAATTTGACAGTCTGTTTGGTGCTTTACTGTCTCTGTGACTATCTTTTTGTTCATCGGGTTATAATGTTCTTTATTTTCCATAAATGAGTGAGATCATGTGATATTTTTCTTTCATTGCCTGGCTTATTTCACTTAACATAAAAATATATATTTACTGATTTCAGAGAGGAAGGGAGGAGAGAGAGATAGTAACATCAGTGATGAGAGAGAATTATTGATCAGCTGCCTCCTGCACACTCCACACTGGGGATCAAGCTCTCAACTGCAACTGGGGCATATGCCCTGACCGGGAATCCAATCATAGGTCGATGCTCAACCACTGAGCCACAAAGCCGGGCTCTAAAAAATATCTTGAATTCATCAATTTTATTTGCTGCTACTATTACCAGCTCACTCCAATTCCTCTTCATTTGACCAATCCAATAGCCTTCCCTTCTTGTCCACCATCCCATCTCTGTTAAAAACTTAACTTGTGCCCTGGCTGGTTTGGCTCAGTTGATAGAGCGTCGGCCTGCTGACTGAAGGGTCCCCAGGTTCCATTCCAGTCAAGGGCACATGCCCAGGTTGTGGGCTCGATCCCCAGTAGGGGGCATGCAGGAGGCAGCCGGTCAATGATTCTTTCTTATCATTGATGTTTCTATCTCTCTCTTCCTCTCTGAAATCAATAAAAAAATATTTTAAAAAAATAAAAACTTGCCCTAACCAGTTTGGCTCAGTGGATAAAGCGTCGGCCTGCGGACTGAAAGGTCCCAGGTTCGATTCTGGTCAAGGGCATGTACCTTGGTTGCGGGCATATCCCCAGTGGGGGGTGTGCAGGAGGCAGCTGATCGATGTTACAGAGTCTCTCATCGATGTTTCTAACTCTCTATCCCTCTCCCTTCCTCTCTGTAAAAAAATCAATAAAAAATATATATTTTAAAATAAATAAGTAAATAAATAAATAAATAAATAAATAATAAAAACTTAACTCACATAATGTCATTTCCCTGCTTACATCCCATTATCGTAAATTAAAACTCCTTGCTGTTGCTACTGGGCTCCACCTGACCTGACCCTTGGGTCCCAACCCCATCTTGCCCCTGTGTCACTTAGCTCTGGCTGCACTGGAGTTGCTTTCCAACAATCCGAGCTCCATTTTGCCTCAAAGTTCTCACATATGCTCTTTTATCTGGTCTTTCCCCAACTCTTGTCACTCTGGTCTCAGTTTAAATGCCTCTTGCTCAGAAAGGCCTTTCTTGCCTATCTCCGCGTCCCTCCCTCCCCCCCCCACCCCCCAGTTTAATTTAAGTGGGTACTGCATACTATTTCCTGGTTGGCACCTGTATACATTATGTTTGTTTAGTATCTCTCTATCCCGTCAGACCATAACTATCTTGGGATAGGGAACATCTTGGTTTTTGTTCATTGGCACAGTGGCTATTTGACTGTAAGGGCAATTATCCATATCAGACTTCCATACAAATGGCATATTCAGGGGTTTTCAGCTGTGACCAATGAAGTAAAGCAAATCAATTTCTGAGTGCAGCACCTGTGACAATGTATGTTCAATAAAGGATTCTGTATTAGGATGATTAGGGGGACATACACAAGCTTTCTTATCAACCTTTCATTTAGCCCCCTTATTCAGAGGGAGGGGCTAATCCCTATGACTCTAGAAACAAAAATAGCTTATATTTGCATATCACTTTGAATCTTTTCAAAACATTCTTTGATGTACTCTTTTTAACCACACTCTGAAGCAGTCACTATATTTCCATTTTACAGAGGAGAAAAGTGAAGTGTAGAGAGATTAAGGAACAAGGCGGGGGTCTCCCAGCTAATTAGAGGCAGAGCTGGACTTAAAACCCATTTTTTGAATTCCAAGCTAGTTTTGTTTATTCCACTGTACAAATTAACCTCACAACGAGGAGCAGAAGGGAAAGTACCCATGACTTCCTAAAACAGCCGCAGTTCATCACTGACTGGCCAGTCAACCTTTTCTCAATACTGAGCTTTCCCCCTTTTAAAAACCAGTAACTATGAACAAAAATCACTCAAAACTGCTTTCTTCATCTGTGCTAATGTCATGCATTTCTCTTTTTAAGCCAGACTTCCAAGAAATTACTTCTGTTGTATTCTATAGGTACATCTCACTTTAAGAAACACAAATTTTTTAAATAAAAAAGTAAAAAAGTCCTTAGATCTTACTTAAAGACTCAACATAGAATTCTTTTTTATTTTTTAATATCTTTCATTGATTTCAGAGAGGAAGAGAGAGATAGAAACATCAATGATGGGAGAGAATCATTGGTTGGCTGCCTCTTGCATACCCCACACTGGGGATCAAGCCCACAACCGGGAATCAAACCATGACCTCCTGGTTCATAGGTCAACACTCAATCACTGAGCCACGCCGACCAGGCAACAAAATTCTTTTAAATAATGAAACCGGCCTGGCACATTTAAGGCAATTACACAATTCAGGGCTCATAATTGCCAGATCACACACAGCAGGATGCCTGTTTCTCAACCTGAATATATGTGTTTTTAACCTCACAAACCTGTAATGAATTTGCTGGATTACTGGCTTTGCTATATCGTCAACATATAATAAAGGAAAAATTTGCTTCTTTGCAGAATAATTAAGTCGAGGACATTGCATTCTAGCCACAAAGAAATGCAGATTTCCTTCTGTAGGCATTTTTCCCTTTCAAAAAGGTTGCTTAAAGTGGTTTTTAAAAGATAATTCCAGCTTGCTAAATTTAGGGTGTGGAAAAAGTCCAAAACAGAAATATTCCATGGCTAATTGTGCAAGAAATATTCCATGGTTAATATGTGTAGTAAGGGTAGATGTCCTACACTGTTGATAATGCACACCCTCCCCGCCAACACACACACACACAACACATAATTTAGCAAAGTGAAAAGTTACCAGAGTCAGTGAAGAAGCCTTTAGCAATATCACCACATTTTAAATGTAAAATGATTTCATATCTGAGTTCTTTCT
Source organism: Cnephaeus nilssonii (assembly GCF_951640355.1). Lineage (NCBI taxonomy): Eukaryota > Metazoa > Chordata > Mammalia > Chiroptera > Vespertilionidae > Cnephaeus > Cnephaeus nilssonii. The sequence continues at coordinate 19,775,036 of NC_137079.1, forward strand.
CCCATCCAAATACTAACCAGGCCCAACCCTGCTATGCTGACAAGATCAGATGAGATAGGATGCGTTCAGGGTTCTATGGCCATGGCCCCGAGTTCTTTCTAAAATCACCCTGAAGTCATAGCTACTCTTCAGAATTTATCAGCAAGTTATCAGGAAATGGATATTGTCATATTCAAGGCAGATTTCTCATTGTTCTCAGTTCACTTGCAAAACAAGATGTTAGCTGTAAAATTGAATACAAGAAGTGTATCGGTATCTGAAGCTTGCTTTGAAATGCATTGAAAAATACATTGATTAGCCCTGGCTGGTGCAGCTCAGTTGGTTGGCGCATCATCCCTTACACGAAAAGTTGGTGGGTTCGATTCCCAGTCAGGCCATATACCCAGGTTTTGAGTTCAATCCCCGCTCAGGGAGGGTACGAGAGGAAACAGATCAATGTTTCTTCTATCCAGGTCTCTCTAAAATCAATAAAAAACATATCCTCAGGTGAGGATAAAAAAAAAAAAAGTTCATTAAAGCTAGATAGATGATATGGGATAAAACATAACAAAATGTCTAATGTAGAATGCAGGTGGTTCACACGACAACTCTTCAACCTGACAAGAATAAAGGTGGCAGGTCCCAAGGTTAGTAGGCACCTGCAACTTAGCTCCCAGGTAGCATTCTGAGATGGTATCAAGAGACAACTGTGTGAGACCTGGGCAACCTGGGCCCTTGACATCTATACCAGCTTCTCACACACCAAACTGGGCAGGATGATAGATGCAGAGTCTTTGGGGGCTCAGAGAACCGGCAGCTCAGTGGTTAGAGTGTATACAGAAGGAAGGGTTGATCTGTGTCGCTGAGACTCGTGAATTATTCTGAGAGGAAAGAGCACTGCAGATGGGGAGAAGGTGGGTGGCTCAAAGGTCAAGGGCAATTTAAAGGTTAGAAACCAATACATTTCTGGAAGTCTGAGTTTGTAGTGGAGATTCATGCTTACAACATAATATTAAAGACCACCACCAAGTTCTTGGTCCTTATCATCCAGATTTAAAATACTCCAGGAAGTTTTTATAGCTTGTCTATTTTTCTGCAAACAAGACCCATCAAAACGTATTCTTGTGCCTCCTGGAGCTGTGGAGTTTCCCTTCATCTCAGAGCACACGCCCTAGTTTGTTGTTGAGACTGTCACATAGAGACAGAATCAGAAGCCATGCCAAGGCCCAAAGGTGACCTTGGTCATGTCCTGTCGATATAGTATGCCAGCTTATCACAGGAGGAATCAAATGGGCATGTTTTTTAAAAAAAATAGAGAGGACCCAATGCTGTTACGGTCTGAGGCATGGTAAACAAGTTTAACTTGTTTTCATGAGTGACATTTGTGGTATAAGCCTGCACGACTGGTCATCAGTTTGTCCTGGTTTTAACAGAAGATTCACCTGTGAGTGAGGGAAACGATCAAGGTCACCAAAGATATTATGACACCCAGACAGAAGAGGGTGGTAGAATGGAGGGCAGAGGTTGGGTTCGGCTTAGGGGGTAAATCATTGCAAAGTTGGGGAGGCCTAACAGGCCCTAGCGAGAATGGAAAAAGCCCAGATGAGAAATGGGTGACTCCGAATTGAAGTGGAAAAATTGATGGAGGGAGAGAAGGGGGAACAGAAGGGCCAATTCTTCATGACACCCATTGTCCCAATCTACCAAAGGCAGTGATTTGCAAATTTTGCTTTGAGCTTCTCACCTTCACTTTAATCACCAACTTTGTAAATGGTTGATCCATTTAAGTTTCTTTAAAAGTCACAATCCACTGTGGAGTTAAAAAAAAAAAAAATCCATGGTCCTAGATAATGGGAAGCAAAAAAATCATTTGACGATTATCTGGGGCTTTGTCCTTTCTGACTGCATCAGCCCAGGACTGATAGAACCTGCTACTTTATCTTCCAGGAACACAACCTGCCTCCAAAGCTATTGTGTATCGAAGCCAACACTGAACTTAGATCTGTACAATCTGGGTTTGTGCCTTGGTGCTGATGCTTATCTGTGTAATTATGAGTAAGCCATTCATTTGCTTTTGTCCACACTCTATCTCGAACTCGGAGGGGTACACACAGAAAGGAAAGCAAATTGTATTTTGTGAAAGAACTCGGTGGCTAGGTGCTCATTATCTGGTACACATGATTATCAGCTAGCTTCCTTCAGTTCTGTTCCCCTTTGAAACACGTTTACAATGCAAACTCCTTTTCAGTAATGGAAGCAGTACTAGGTATAGTGTAGATGCCCATGAATATTTTGTGCAAAGAAAAATATAGGCTTAGTTCCCAGATGGTGCCCAGATCTTTTAGAAGACTGACCTAAAGAAACTTTAGGAGTCTCCGTCTATCAAGTCCCAGGTTCCTGGCAGCACACAGGACACCCAGCACAACTCCACACTGAATTGTTTGCACTCTCCGGCACACAACAGGCCGGTGAATCCTGGGGTACTTTTGTTCCTATCACTCTCAAGACTCAGCTCAGGTATCCTCTTCCTGCAGAAATCCCTACTGTCCTGGATTTCCACACCAACTGAGCTAAGGGTCTCTCTACCACAACGAGCTTGCTGACCCAAAATACTGTGATTGCCCCCTTTCCCAAGGTAAGGATTGTTCCCTCACACAGTGCCTGGCACAGATGGCAGCAGCCCTAGGAATGCTGACCTGAGTAACAAGACCATACTGACTCGGAATTTGGGACTTGTGACTATTTAATTTGTGATTGGCTACTAACAATTCACATCTGACCAGGCAAAACATCTCTAGTTTCCCCCCTCTGTGGAGTCCCATCCTGCCTAGCTGTATTGAAGCACTGAGAGTAACACAAGGCATTTTTACACTGTCATTTTGATTCCGGGACAATGCTAGTTAAATTCGCAAACAGACATTCTAGAGCCAACATTTTAATGTCAACATGCCAACCCTGGATTTCCCTTGAGAGGAAGGGGAAATGGTGAGGGAGGAGCATGTAGATGAAACCAGCCTGCAGACCACTGGTTTCCCTGCCTATAACAGGAGCTAGAGGGAGAGCTTTGCTTAGAAAATGCATTTTATTCCTACACTAAAGCGAGGACTAGAGGGAGAAGTGGTCCCTCAATGAAGACCAGGCCTCATAGGGTTGGCAGCAGCAGACAGGGGATATAGAGACATTAAGGAAGGTAGAATTACCCCTGAACGCGTGAAATGGCAAAAACAGGCACATCCTCAGGCAAAGGTCCCCCACTAAGATGCCCCAGCTGCACCTCAGATCTGTCCAGCATGAGCACCGACTATGCTGAGAGCCTCCACAGTACAATTGCAGGGGTGAGGGTGTCACCTACCCCTGGGCCCGGCTCCTCTGGGTGCATGGGCATCGCTTGCATGCCAGTGACCCACCACTCCAGATGCTTCTCCTGTGCACAGTGCCCAGGGCTTGCCCCCTGGGATGACCAGTGGCACTAATCTTTCACCAAGCAGGGTGACCACAGCCCAGTTGTTCCTGCCACTCTCAACCCATCACTGACACATCACCCCCTTGGGACACTGAGAGAGCGAAGTTGCAAGATATGGGGTCCCAAGATCTGAGTGCACACAGGGGCGTCAAATGTTAAGTCCTATTTCCAGTTGGGGCATGGGGTAAGGTAGGCCAGTGACTGTCAGCTAATAGGTAAGAAAAAAGTATAAGGGAAAAGAGATCAAGTCTCCATGGTAGCAACCTAGACCTTTTTGGTTGTGTTAAGAGCACAACAGCTTTAAATAAGTAGAATTCTATTATGTCTTAGTTGGCAGAAAGGTATGGTGGCATACATCAACTTTCTTTAAAAATATTCTAGAAATCCAATGAGCCTGGCTTATTCAGGTAACAAAGTACGTTGACATTAGTCCCAACCTGTGCTGTACAGGCAGTAATCTATCACCAATTTTTCTTTTTAAGGATTAGGAAACTGTGTGTGTGTGTGTGTGTGTGTTTGATTTGAATGTGGGGAAGTGAGAAGCAGCAGTTACAAAGAATTTTGTTCCTTGCTGGTGGAAAAGAGCCAACAGACACAGGCCACAACCACAGGCAAAAGGTTAGAGAAACTTGTTATTAAATTTAATTTTCTTTAAATACATACCTTCTCCCACCCTCACCCACTCTGGGGAGGAACGGAAACCCCCACCCCCTCCATTCCATATATAAATCCTGAGATGGTGAGGATGAAGTATAAAAATACTATTTACAAGGGGGAAGAAGGTGTCGCTGTCTTCACCTTCAGACACCCCCTTCCCCAGGCCCCTTTTGCTCCTTTAGAAAAAGCCCCTGGAAATCCATTTGAGTGTAGAACAAGCCCTTCCTCTGGGGGGGGGGGGGCACTCAGACTCCGACGTGGACTAGGAAGCTCCGAGATTGACGGAGGGAGAGAGCGAGTGGGTAGCACCTCAGACCCTAGCAGGGGGAGGGAGGGCCCTCCTTACCCTGTAGCTAGGCTGGCCAGCCAGCCTTTGTTTCCATAGGTCCCATGTAAACATTGACTTTGCTTTTTTATGTCCCTGCTCTTCCTAATTTCCTACAGAGCCTCCCTCACTTCCACTGGGGGTACTTGGTTCCTTGACCTTTTCTTCCTTTCTTCCTTGCTAACCTTCTGATGGAAGGAGTGGGGGGCAGGGGAGGACAGAGCCCATCTCATCCCTTCTTCTAGGGCTTTGTGGTCATACGGTCTCTATCTCTACCGTGTGCTCCAAGGGTGATTCTTCCCCCAGAGCAGGGACAGGCAGGGAAATCATCCAGTACCAGGATACATTGGTCTTGATGGGCGATGCTTTCAGTACTGAGTAGCAGGGAAGAAGACTTCAGGAGGCAGGAAGGAGGGGCAAGTCTGACCTCTCACTGATGGTGGGAGACCAGCCCTATACTACCTCCCCTTCAGGTAGGCATGACCATTTCATGTAGGCATGACCATTATCACCCAACAGTCTTGTTCATTGCAGCTATGCAGAGGGACCAGGCACCCATGAGGCAAGACGTCTTCTCCAGGCCTGATGTAAAGGCAGCCCTCACACCAGCTCATCCAATAGGATTCCGATGCTCTGAGTGGCCTCGGAGGGGCCAGCGATGGGCTTGTTACACATGGGGCAGACGCAGCGTACTTCTAGCCACTTCACCAGACACCTGTGGGCAACAGAAGATGTGAGATACCCCAACCTGCTCTGGCTGGCTATCATTTCTCAGACACAGACCATCCTATCCTTACTGCAATCGAACCCCTCCCTTTTGCCTGCTGTCCAGACAGGTTGTAGGACTTCAATGACAAGGAGTAGGTGGGAGGAGGTAGGGATCGTAGGTTCTAGAAGACGCTTCCTGCTTATTTCTTTTAAAAGGCACCCCTGGACACACATCCCCACTGTGGACACTTACTTCCGATGAAAAGCATGTTGGCACGGGAGCACACCTAGCTCATCCTTCCCCTTGAAGTCTTCCAGACAGACTGCACAGGTCTGCTGTGGAGAGCAAGGGGGCAGGGGCAGTGTGAGAGGAGATCGGGCAAGAACCCCACTCACCATCCTGAACACTCATTATCGCCACCCCAGTTTCACAGGTTCCCTTTGCGCAGTGCTATTCTAGAAGAATGATTTTTAATGCTTTCTAGCCTCGTACATTTGGCAAGGGAAGATGTTTCAATAATGAGAGGTAAGGATGAGGGTATGTGGTCTGTTACCTTCTTTAAATCCAGCCTTCTGTTCATATATATGAACCCCCTCAATCTCAACCGAATTACTCTTCTAGAAGAGGGCTTGGGAAACATCTGAACTTATTGAGATATAAAAAACAGGGGCAGCCCCAGTTGGTTTGGCTCAGTGGATCGAGCATCGACCTTCGGACTGAAGGGTCCCGGGTTCCATTCTGGTCAAGGGCAGGCTTGATCCCCAGTAGGGGGTGTGCAGGAGGCAGCTGATCAGTGATTCTCTCTTATCATTAATACTTCTATCTCTCTCTCCCTTTCCCTTCTTCTCTGAAATCAATAAAAAAATATTTAAAAACAGGGACAAAATGGGCCATTTCTCAGTAGTCTTGTGTCTAGTGATATCTGTGATGCTCCCTTCTCCAGACAACCACAAACACTGTGTGCAGAAGGCCGTGGTTATGGACGGAAGCTTTGGGCAGCGAGTTAGGTGACCTCCAGGGACAGATGGGAAAGGAGTAGGAATGGCCTATTCCTAAAGAGTCAGTGTGGGGGGGAACCCAGGATTTGTTCGGTGTGAGCAGAGTGATGGGGGGACAGGGAGGAACCACAGGCATGGACACATTAGTTTGTTCCCTAGTCTGCTAGGGCAGAGTGAATATACAGGGTAAAAGGACCTTCTTTTCAGAGGTTCCCAAACAGGTCCAGGCTGAAAGCTGAGGGTGCCCTGTGCTTTACCCACGGGGCGCCTCCCGCATGCAGTCCCAACACACTCACCCCATATAATTGTGACTTCTTGGCATCCCCTTTAAGCACCACCTGGGAAGAAAGGGAGCAGCATGGTGTCCAAAGAAGCCAGGTGGTATCAACCAATGAGGGAAGCCCCCAGCTCTGCACAGGATCCCCCTTCCTTCCCTCCCTCGCTTCCTTTTTCCCTCCTTTTCATTAAGGTGGGGGGGCTCTGGGCACTGCCTAAGCCAACCAGATTTGAGGACAGTGGAAGGATTGAACCCTGGAGAAGGCCAGAGGAGAGGCTGAGGAGGATTCCAGGCCAGGACAGCTCAAGCTTCTTCTGTCTCTAGCAGGACAGGGAGCAGAGGAGGAAGTCTCAGGGGAAGAGGTGGTGCTTTACCTCCTTATATCCGTATCGTTCGCTCTGCGCCTGGTTCCGCAGTTTGCTGGGGGAAAAAGAAGAAGGGGAGAGAAGCGGTCACCATGGCACCAACAGAGCCATTCTAAGTAGGAGAGGCAGACGGGCTGCCTGGCTTCTCCTGGGGGTGGGGACGGGTGCTCCTCACAGGGGTGGCTCACCCTATAGAGGCCATGGGGTAAGGTTTGGACCTAAGTGGGTCACCCAGAGTGAATTAAGGACTCAGGCTCAACAGCCTCAAAATTTTCTGCAGGTCCCACAGACTGGAGGATTCACTCTTCCTGCATTTCTCAGGAGGTAAATTCTTGCAGGCTCCCAAACCCTATGGATCCATGGTCGGCAAACTGTGGCTCGCGAGCCACATGCGGCTCTTTGGCTGCTTAAGTGTGGCTCTTCCACAAAATACCATAGCCTGGGCAAGTCTATTTTGAAGAAGTTTAAAAAGTTTGGCTCTCAAAAGAAATTTCAATCATTGTACTGTTGATATTTGGCTCTGTTGACTAATGAGTTTGCCGACCACTGCTATAGATCAACAATCACCGAGTGTAGAGAAGTTAGATATTCTTAAAAGGGCTATTTCCATTAAAGCTAGGGGAGCAGGATAAAGAAGTGTCTGTTGACCCTGGGGGACGTTCTGCCCGGGGAACACAGTATTCTGGAAACGGCACTCTCCCCGCACGGTGCCAGGAAAACACAGGCGAGCCCTTCTTTGTTTGCTCCTTTTTGTTTCAAGCTGGTGGCCTGCATGCTGCCTCCCTCTCAAGAGCCAAATCCTGGCGCATGTTACTAAAGGCCACAGCGCACCATGACGGAGGGCTTGCTGGGCACCGATCCCCGCACTAACACATTCCTGTACATGCTCATCGGCTCCAAACAGCTTCGGAGGGAGAAGCTTCCCTTTCCATAGAGAGGGGAAAAGGAAGTCCGGAGAAGGAACTTGCTCAAACTTCAGAGCCGGTTGGCAGCATCTGAATGAGAGTCTCTGATCACAGAGCCCGAGCTCTTTAACACAACATGTGGCCTGTTTCACCAATTAGGGGAACACACCATAGTCGGGGGCCTGGCCAGGCCATGTGTGCCTGGATCCTCTACAGAACGAACTCCAGTCCAAGTGGCTCCTGCCATGGGGCGGAGGCCTGGGCAGCACAACCCTGCCCCCTTTCTCTTCCCTCTTTGGAGGGTTTCTAAAGTGGAGGGTTGGGCTCCAGGCCTCCTCAGGGCTCCCACTGCCCCACCCTTCACTTTGCACTTCCATATATTCACAGGCATCTCTGTCCCCACTTGCCAGGGAGAAGGGCAGGAAGGATGCATCCAAAGCCGACATAACTGTTAGCCGACAGACACTGGGGAAAGAAGTAGTGTCCCGTGGGGTGTGCTTATAGCCAACTTCTGAGGGAGACAGCCACTCTTAGCCGGTATGTGCAGACTGACTAAGGAAGCGGTGAGGAGCCTGCTTCTTCACCAGAGAATGAGGGGATGCCACACATAATTGTGAGCCTCAATGCAACACGGCTATGACGTCGTGTGCGCCGCGCTGTATCGGCAGATGCCTGGGGTGCCCTGCTTTTAATGGTCTTATCGGAGGAAACTCCAGAAGCCTGCCTCTCGGAGCGGAGCCCAGGATGCTCAGAACACTGAGGGGCTTCAAGCTGCGCCTGCACCCTGCATGTAGATTCCTGGATCAGGAAGATTTAGATTGTGATGAAATGGGGCCAAACAGGTTGCAAAAGGAAACAAAACAAAACAAAAAAAACCACAAAGACGCTGGGCCATCCCAGCAGGGGATATGGTGCCAACAACATTGGACAGGTGGCCTTTTCAGCTGTTGGGTGAGCAAAGTAGCTAAAAATACCCTGATTTCAATGACACCATTTCCAGCCACTGCCAGCGAGCTCTGCCTTTGCTTCTTTTCCCTTTTGGAACAAACAATGCAGCCAGATCCTGAAAATAATTGTCCCTTTCCTGCCTGTGTGTACTTCACTGGCCCCTCCATCCTGTGTAGGGCAGAGATTAGCCCTTTGGGGGCTGGGGGTGAATGAGTGCGGTGCGGGGAGCTGGGAATGGAGGCTGGTTTTGGCCAATGAGCTCACCAGGTCACGAGCAGGGGTCATGGGCCTATTTTGGCTGAGGAGGAAACCAAGAAGCAGGGAGAGGAAGTGGCTTCTGCACTTGTGTGTCTTTCTATATATAGACGCCCACAGGCTGCCACACACCAGTGAGCCTCTGGAACCATGCGGCGGCGGGGTGGGCTGGCTCGGAGCAGGCTGCAGAGCAGAGAGGGGTGGTGCAGGGGCAGATGACTGCAGAAGGGACAGGTGGTGCCCAGCAGCCCTGCCATGGGAAAGCTTTTGGCATCGTGTGGTTCTGTCGCTCTGTTCCTTCAGGTCAGCCAACCAAAAATTAATCAGCCATCCCCAGCTCCTAGCCTCTCCTTCTGCAGACACCCACACTTTAGCCGTAAAGAGGTGGCCACGGCCACAGCTCCCCTCCACTTCACAGTCAAGGAGTAAGAATCAGCATTTATGAAGTGGACTCATACCTAAACTGCAGGGATGTTCTGAGGATTAAGTGAGCTAAATATTTTACAAAATGCTAACCATGATGTCTGGCATGCAGGTGGCACTTGGTAAATAGCTAAAAATCTAAGGTTACACCCATTAGTGGCAGAATTAGGAAATGAACCCTGGTGGCCATCTACTTAGTGGCCCAGAGTGATTTTCTAGGATTTCTTCACTTGATCACCTTTGCAGCTTGGCATATGTGAGCTCGTGTGTGTGTGTGTGTGTGTGTGTGTGTGTGTGTGTGTGTGTGTGTAAAGGGACCGTGTGGAGTTGGCTTTACAGACTCCTCCCAGCATCATACACCAATCTTTGGTATTGGAATATGTCCACCTTCAGTCTCTGGGGAACTGCACAAATTGCTCGAAATGAGATGGGAGTGGCTGGTGGTCAGGCAGACGAAAGAGTTTGAGGAACAAAACTCAAGCTTGGGGAAGGACGAGGGAGTGGGGCAATACCAGAAACCTACCCTCACCCCCCCACTTCATAGTGAGATGCAAATTCTAGACACAATTGTACAAGAGGAAAAAAATAAAAGTATTTACAGAAGATAGTGGCTTCAGTGGAAAATTCTAGTCATAGGGACTTTTTAAAGTTCTGAGAAAGAACTGAGAGCACTGGGGAGCAGGCCTACAGGCACTTCCTCCTCTTAGAGAGAGCTCTTCCAGCCTGAAGAATAGGACAAGCACCTTCTCTAGCCTCCTTCTGGGTGAAGGACTCAAGTCCACCAGGACACCTCAGTGGGGAACCAGATCTCCTGCGGCCTCCATCCGAATTTCATCTTCTTAGACGATTTGATCAGACACTAGCCTAGACTCCAGCTGACATCTACTCAGGAATTTGTGGGGGTTAGTTATCACGATGGCTCTAGCCATGTTCTGCTAGTCAGAGGCGTTCAGCACTCCCCAATATACAGCGAAGAATTATTAACACCAGACGCATGCTCTTGTTAGAAACTACTCTAATTTCCAGTCTAAATTCCAGTTATGCCCCACATTTTTGGTAGGAAATAGCCACAGTTCCCATGTCTTATCAACAGGAGAAGAAACAGTTCCTGGAGAAACTCCAGTCCTTCCCTGGGTCCCTGTGCAATAAGGGAGCTTTTAGTTTTTTCACTCTCAAAAAATAAGAGCTTCCAAGGCAGAATAAACAAGCAGATCTCCAGACACCAGCTTGCTAATATTAGCATCTGCTGGACATAGAAAGATTTCCCAGGAGGGCAGAGGTACGTGCCACTGGTGTAACTCATGCCTACTTATCCCCGGCTACCCAGCGGGTGTGAGTGGGAAGAGAGACAGTTAAAGGACCATCAATGACATTACTTTGACAGACAGTAATTCTAGGCAACCTTAGCATAACTGGCCAAGAGGCAGGATGAAGCTCAACCCATAGTGACCTTACATGCTCTGGGACAACTTGATAGGCTAATGTAAACAGAAACACCAGGCCTCGAGGGCCCAGTAAAGGACTGGCTAAGTCCTATCTTTCAAGCAGGACACCCGCTGGAGGCTAGTGAGCCTCGCTCAGCTCACCCTACCCCTGGCTGCCTCCTCCCCGACTCCCCCATTCCAGGTCAGCCAGGGAGTCACTCACCTGATGAAGTAACAGCAGAAGATGAGGCTGAGCATGAAGACAAAGATGCCTGTACCAAAGATGACCATGTAGATGTTCAGAGGAAGGTCTTGGAAACTGATGGGTGGCATTGAGCAGGACTTGTTAGTACTAACCAGTCCCAGGCCACAGAAACACCCTGCAGAGAAAGGGGGAGGAAAAATATTATTATTCTAGTTGGAAATGTACCTCTGGGGCTGATGTACTCTGTGTCAACAAGGATAGAGAGAGAACTGGCAGGCTCTGGGCTCCTAAACCTCTGATTCCGGGGCTTAAGTTCATGTCCTAGTTCTAATACTTACTAGCTATGTGATCATGGGTCAAGTAACCAATCTACGAAATGGACTACTACACACAGTACTTAAAGCTGCATCCCCATCTTGGGGGAAAGGGGGGGAAATCAAGATTTCAGGCAACAGGCAGAAAAATGGAAATACTTCCTTCAGTTAGAGCCCATATGGTGCAGTAGCAAAATTAAGAACCTTAGGTGAGGAAAGGTATATTTGGGCCCCTAGCTATGTGACCTTTTATGAGGTTATTTCACTAAGATTCACTCTGTTATGTGAAAACAAGGAAAATACAGAGAGGACCAAAAAAAAAAATACATAGAGAACCAGCATTAAGGAATATGCTTTGTAGCCCTAGCCGGCTTGGCTCAGTGGATAGAGCATTGGCTTGGGACTGAAGGGTCCCGGGTTTGATTCTGGTCAAGGGCATATGCCTGGGTTGCAGGCTCGATCCCCAGTGGGGGGCATGCAGGAGGCATCTGATCAATGATTCTCTCTCATCATTGATGTTTCTCTCTCTCCCTCTCCCCTCCTCTCTGAAATCAATAAAAATATAATTTTTAAAAAAAAGAAATATGCTTTCTAAATTGCAAAGTGCAACCCCAAAGGTCATTTGTCATTATGAAGCCACCTGCTCCAGGAGACAAGCTGCAATAGGACCAGAATAGAAATTATTCATTCCAAGGCTGAGTTCCAGAAAGTGGGGGTGGGGATTGCAGTTTACTCTTACTGTCTACTGTCCCGGTTTCTACTCAGAGCCTCACTGTGCAGTCTCACGGTAGCACTGATATCCCCTGGCGCTTATTTGAGATGCAGAGTATTGGGCCCACCCCAGAAGAAATGAATCAGAATCTACACATTAACAAGGTCCTCAGCCCTATGCATTCAGCATGGGAAGCCCTGGCTAGCCACTCGTTGCTTCCCTTCTCACATGACTTTAGGGGTATCCTGCTTGGTCTACCAACTGTAGTCGCCTTCCCCTTGCCAGGGTTTTGTGTTGAGGTAGGTGTGTGACAGGATTCTGGCCAATGAAATATAGAGAAATGTCTGCTGAAAAGGGGAAGCCTTTTCTTTTTCTTTCTTTCTTCTTCTTCTTTTTTTTTTTTTTTTTTTTGGTCATGTCTACTCAAAACACCTGTCATGGTGGCAGCCAAGTTATAGCTGGAAAGAGAGCAGGTCAATATAGAGCCTGTGGCAGGGGAAACAAAGAGGAGGAAAGATTTTATCAGTTGAGTTGCTAGATTAGCCAGTCCTGGAGCCATTCTCTATCTTGGACTACTGGTTCTGACAGTACATTTTCTGTAATGTTTAACTATAAGGAAAAGGGGGGAAAAAAAGATAGGATATAAGCAATAAGCTGGTTGAGTGTTTATTCATGCTTGCAGGCAAAAATACCATACTGATCCAAAAGATAAGCATAGCATTCTTGTTTCAGAATGTGGTGAGACAAGAAAACTAGAATTTAACATATACCTGCTACATCCCAAGTACATTCTCATGCTACTAGTTTAATTTTAAAAAGACTCAATCATTGAACTGTCTGTATTCCAACAGTTAACAAGGCCTGGCTCTGTACTCGAGCCCTCAACATGGGTTTTAGGAACTTTCCTGACATCTTGGTTAAGAGCCAGAACCCATTAATATATACTTCAGAATTCTGCATTATAATTACCAGAGCTACAATTCAGCAGAAGTCTGGCTTGAAAGATGAAGTCATCTTTGATGTACTTCTCATACCTCTCTTTATCCCCTAGATCAATCCAGTGACCATATAATGAGCCTCCCTCCAAACCTCTTTCATATTTTGTGCCCAACTCTATTGCCAAGTCCCTTTTCCAAACAGACGTTCGGCCCAATTCCATTCCAAGTCCCTATCCAGTCACCTAATTGATGTCTAGTCCTTCCTCTAATTTAGCCCACATGTCTCTCATCTCCTCCTACTCTGTTCCTATCATGTATTTCCCAAACTCAGACTAGCTTAAAGGCCTCCTAAACATGTGTGCATTGGGTCCCCTCTTAACCTTCCCGCCAATGTCCTCCAGCACCACCCCATGTGGGCCTGTCTCCTCACTACTTTTTGCCCCACTTTGTACTCACTGCCTCCATACCTTTGTTCATCAGCTTTCCCCGCCTGAAACTCCCTACTTTCCTAAAGTCCTCCAAGTCTGGTCTTTGTGATATTCCAGTGACCCTCTCTCCCCAGAATTCTGTGTGCTCACAGCTCTATCATATGTTCTGGCTCTTGAATACTTAGTAATTATCTTACATTGCCCAGTTGTTCCTAGCATCAACTTAACTCAAACATACATTAAGCATTGATTATATGACAAGTACCATGATAGACACTGAAGATAAAATCAGGAAAAAATGAGTAGATGGTTTTACCTTCTAGGGAAGAAGACACAAAAGGTGTTTTTTGTTTTGTTTTTGTTAATCCTCATGCAAGGATATGTTTCCCATTGATTTTTTTTTTTAAGAGAGATACAGTAGAAGGGAGAGAGACAGAGAGAAACATTGATTGGTTGCCTCCCTGCAACCAAGGTATGTGTCCTTGACTGGGAATCAAACCCGAGATCCTTCAGTCTGAGAGCCAACACTCTAAACACTGAGCCAAACCAGCAAGGGCCAGACACAAAGGTTTTCACCATACAAAGTGAAGCACAGTAGAGGAGCAACTATAATCCTAAGATCAGAGATGAAAGTCCTTAACAACCTAAATGCTGAGGTCTGAGGAAAGCAATTTGGATATTTTCCAGTGCCTAGTCTAGTGTTTGGCTTGTTCTCAAAAACTAGTTAACAGATAAATAACTCCTAATTTTCTCAAAACCTGGCACCCTTGGCAGAAACTCACACTCCAAAGTAAGTAGAAAAGTAAGTAGACTGATGCTTGGGAAAATTGCCTAGAAACTGCCCTCAGCTGAATGGATGACCAGTCAATGAACAAGTACTGTTGAAGGCCTGATTTATGCAATGACCTACACATTGTGGGTAAACAAAAAGTAAAAGAAGTGATTCTTATCTTGAAAGGTCTTTTTTTATTAAGCTGAAAACAATGAAATAATTAGCTACTAAACTTTGCTATACCCAACAATAAGCCCTTGCTTCTAGTCTCCAGCAGAATTTAGAAAGTTTTCACCACCCCTCCACTCAAATATTTGCTCCATGGGCCAAAAGAAATCAAATTTTCTTGAAGACATCATGGTGGACTGAGACTGTTCTGGAAAAGGGTCGTAGGACTTCCCTTCAATAAACTGTGCCCACAATATCAATGAGGCCTTCCTCCCAACAAGAGCCAACTCCGTACCTCCCTGCCCCCCAACACTATTTGATGCTATAAGAGGACCTAACCTCCAATCTGTCTTGACTCTCTATGCATTCTTTTACAGATTGGGTCCTGGTATCTTTAGGGTTCCAAAGAACCTCATTTGGTGTCCTATTCTGGGAGCTTGCAGAGGGGTGACAGTAGCTATTGTAGAGGGTTTGTGTATGCACTCTGCAGGCACTTCGGCCTCAGCAGTCCATCTTCACCCTCTTCTCTTGTCTGATGACCCAGGATTGAGTCACTGAGCTTAGGACTCTTACGTGATAGGGGTGTAGGTGAGAAGAGCTCCATAGCCAAGAGATGGTCCATTTGCTTGGATGGTGAAGTTTTCCTCTAAAAGTTGGACAGAACACCAACCCCAGGAAAGAGGGGATTCAGAGATTTTTTCCACAAAACGGTGGGGAGAGGGATTGCTTCCTCATGGAGTCAAAGAACAGGATCTCTCCGTCACTAAGAAGTGAACAGAGAAAGCGGCATGTCCTCTGCTGGCCTAAGAACCTCTCTGAAAGAGGGCGGCCCAGAAGAAAGGCCAGTGTGACTGACAACCCCACGGTTCTCCTCCTGAAGTCTCTCCTCCATTGTCTCAGCCGACCTCTGCAAGCCCCGACATCAGAGTGCTTCATCTCCACGAGTGGGCTGGGAGTGGGAATGACGTCAAGAGAAGGGCCGGCAAAGGAAGACCGGAGACTCTGGGAAATGCCTCTCCTTCCCAGCCAAGGGAATCTTTCCCAGATGCTGGGATACTCAGTTCTGCCTCATCCCGTCTCCCGCCCCCTCTCCCGCAATGCCCGCCTATCACACAGCTCGGTTCATTGTCAGGAAATTAGATACCACCAGCAGGAGGAAGGGGGTGGGGGAGGGCATTCTTACACATGCTGCCCAAACCTTGCCTTAAGACAAAAGCCTCTTGCAATAATTAATCCAAGACCTGGCAAGAGAAGAGTCTGCTTTCAGAATGAATTTTTCCTCTAACTAGCCAGTTTGCCACACTCGGAGATAGGACTAGCTGTTTCCCTGCCCCAGCTCTACCAGCGTTAGAACTAGGCGGTCAAGATCCTAGGACCATTAGAGAGCATTAGCGTTCAAGGTTTTGAACTGATCCCTGAGCAAGGCCCCCAGTTCAGTTAGCTTGGGTGAGGAATCAGACCCAACGCCCAACAAGTTATCACCTGAAGCACAAAAGAAGGCTCAGATGAGATAAATTTAGCATCATCACCCGGGGGTGTTGGGAGGGTGGCCTAGTGAACAGGGTGGTTGGGTCTGGAGGTGAGGCTCCACCATTGAGGCTCTTGGGGAGCAGATTAGCCTGCGCCCAGGGGTAACCGAGCTCCGAGATCCGTATCTGCAAAGCGTTATCAGTTCAGTAAAGCCAGGCTCTTGAATCCGGCGTCTTCCACGGGCACACAGCCCCACAGCAGCCGGTGCGAAGCCAACAAAGACACAGAGGAAGCCACCCCCGGCCGGGCCCGCACGCAGCAAGCATTGTGTGCACATTTCAAATAGCCTGCAAAGTTTCAGACCGGGAACTTGAGCTCCCTCTAGGAGATCCTAGCCCGAGCGCGGATTTCAGGCTCCTCCGACCATCACAACAAAGAACAGAGTTGGAGCGCACAAAGGCAGGGGAAGGGGTAGGCGAGCGAAGCCGCCACACAAGGGCCGCGAACCCTTCGGCTCCCACGCCCCCGCCGCCGCCGCCCCTTCGGACCCCCTTCCCCGCCCGCCGGGGAAATCTGGGCTTTGCGTTGGTTTGTTTGTTTGTTTTTCCATTTCCGCGCTGTGCAGAATAGAGTTGGGCTCCAGGACGCCTTCTCTCTCGCCCGCCCCATTTCAAGAGAAACTTGGCTCGAGAGACAGAACCAGCCTCAGATCGTTAAGTCTTGCGCCCCCTCCTCGTCCCCGGCGGGCCCAGCGCCCGCTCGGCCCCGGCCTCACCGTTACACCACTGGAATGGGTGCATCAATGAACTCGTGGCGGGCTTCCCACGGCGGACGAACGCAGGCGGCGGGAGAGGCAGGCGGGTGAGCGCACCGGCTCGCTGGCCCTCGCGGATCCGCAGGTGGGGCCGGTGCAGTCCGCAGCAGCCGCCTTGCTCCAGAAGTCGAACTCCCTCCGGGGTGGAGGGGCTTCGGAGAGGCGGGTTTTAGAGCAACAAAGAGGAAAGAGGAGAAAACAAATAGAAAGTCCCCCCGAATCAACGCACCGCCGAGGAAATGCCGGAAAGGCCCCCGGGGGTGGGGGAGATGTGGGGCGCCACAGAGTAGGATGGGGGTACCCAGGCGGCAGAGGCTCTCGGCCCGCTGCGGGGAAAAGAAAAGGCTGAAGGGAGACGGCTCAGGTCACACCGCGCGGAGGAGGAGAGCGGCCACAGACTCCGAAATTGACACAGGTTGTGCACACCCCCCTCCTATATATACACACCCCGGGCAGCCCCGCCCCTCCCGTCCTCCGTCCTCCGGCCAATGGGAGTCTTCCTCGGGGCCCCGGGTTTTATTTGCAGGCCCGCCCCCTCCTAGGGCGGAGCATCTTCGCAAGGTGGGGCGCCCGCCCCTCACCTTCCCAGCCCTGGGGAAACTTAAGTGGAAAGGGGAGCGTGCGCCGCCGCGAGTGGGCCCGGAGCTGGCGGAACCAGCCTCCTCCGCCGGGGACCTGGGAGAAACCGAACAGTTAGGGCCACATTGTTTTCCGCCTCCAGATCCATGACGGTCTCGGTCGCTCTTGGAGAAACCAGTTCTTTGAGGAGTGGTTACATTTCTGCTCCAGAGGGCCAGGATTTGGCGGCTAGCACGTTCCTTTGTTCACTGTAGAAGGGGGGGACTGAAGCCAGAAGATAAAGAAGATGAATGGCAAAAGTGAAATCTGGAATCATCTCGTTTTTGGCCAGTCCCTCACTTTACTAAGGAATTAAGGCTTGAAGTTTAAGCTTAATGCTGTCCACGTTAAGAAATGTACAAGCCTGTAGGGAGTTTTCATAAGAGTGTATTTGAGCCTAAACTGACGACAATTGCCAGGAAGCCAGATCTAAACTGCTGCAGAGAGTAACAGTTTTACAGTTTTCGTTTGTGCATTTGAAACTGAGGTGACTTAAGGAAGGTGGGAGAAAGCAAGGTGGGGGGAGGCGTGGGGATTAGAAAATAATTAAGATTATGTGCTCTCTCCAGAGTTGTACCTTGAAGGAGGGGTCTGAAAATAAGCATTTCAAAGGTTTGTTAACCTAAATCCACAGACACAATGGGCAGGGGTAAGCCAAGATAAACCTTTTGCTAAAAAGTTATATGCCTGGGTCTTGACCACCCACCAAGACCCAGTTAGGAACTTAGGATCTTCACACCATCCCTTTTTTCATCCACAATGTAAACGTGTCAGGGCTCCATAATCCTGAGTAGCGGGATCAAACCCTGGAATCGACATTGGCAATGCATTCAGGGTAATTTCTTCAGCATCCAGCACCATGAAGGAGTTGAATGAATAGTTAAGTACTACAAGGAAAAAGACGGAATCTCTTAATTCCCTGTCCATTGCAGCATTTCCTACGTCTTCTTTTTGTTTTTGTTTTTTTTCAGAATGTATTTACTTTTACTTTGGTTCGGCACCTTTGCACCAGAGACCCATTACGGTCAACAGTTTCTACTCACCTGGGAATTACAGGAGAGTGAGAGGAGACAGTAAATAAGCAAACAAATAAGAATGGCTTAATCTAATCTTCCTGCAACCCCTTAGTTGAAAGTGATAAATACTTTATCTCTTGGGAACTTGTGACACTCCAATATGATTTGCATATCAGTGCTTTGTCGTAGAAATGCCTGATGTCAAGGTATCAAATGACTTGGCCAAGATAACATAGCAGTCTGCAACAAATGTTTAGCACTTAATTATATAATTGCCTTAAAATTTTATTAGCTACTCTGGAAGGGCATCCTGTACAGATCTCCCTAATTTCATCTTTGAATTGGACAATTGTAAAACCTTTCTAAGTGGCCTCTATGACTCTATGGCTTAGACTTGTAGGGCCCGTGATATTAGAGATGTTATATATGCAGGCTTCCAGGCCTGGAGCCAGAGATTTTGATTCAGTAGTTAAAGGGTGAACCCCAGAAATAGTTATTTAACATCCCTTGACCCCCAAAATTCTCATACAGTTTTGCTGAGAGAAATTAATGCTGCGATCTTACTCTGAAATCCATCCTCTCTGCTGGCCGCAGAGTTACCTTTCTAAAACATAAATCTAATCATTTATTTCTTGAGCTTAATAACTTTTATTGGTCCCTGGTGTCTACAGGATACAGTCAAACTCTAGAGTATGGCATTCAAATCATTTCAGTCTGGCATTGCCTATTTCCTGGAGCTCTCCTTTCCCACACGCTATTCATCAGCCATGAAGCTTTTGCTGTTATTCCTCAAATACAGTATATTCTTTCTTGACTGATTTTGTACATGGCATGGCTTATGTTTGGAATGTGCTCTTTTTCTTTCTGTGCCTGACATTTTGTAAGATTCAGCTAAAAATTCATCTCTACGTGGCCCACCGTTCTCATCTTTTCCCTGTCTCCATCTCTTTCAGCACTTTTCATGTACAATGTAGTATGTTATAGGATTGTAAGGATAATGATGTGACCTCCTGAATTTGATCCCTTCATGAGCCGTCCTTATAACAGAATTTTCAAGGGCATGAATCATTTTTGTGGTGGCTCCGGTGTCTGGTTCAATTAATATTTTTGGAATGGATGCATGTATATAAACTAGCATTTAATTTAAGCCATGTTCTAGGTGCAGTGTAAGCAATTAAAAAACGTCGTTGTTACCTATCCAATAGTTCTTTATATTCATTGACTCAGGGGAAAGGTGTCTATAGGTGAGCCTAATTGCTAGATGCATCTAGGAAGGAAAATTGTCAGGAGTGAGGAATGTCTCCCCCCCACCTAGACTAGGAGCTGATGTGGGAAGACGAAGGTGGGAACCATGGGAGTTCTCATGCAGACCGAGCTGGTCATGCAGGACAGTGAATATTCCAGTGGCACCTGCATGAGTGCGGTCATCAGAATGTTCTATAACAATTCATGTGTGGTTTTTTACTAAACTATAAGAGAACATCTATATATATATATAAAAGCCTAAGCAACCATCAGACTGTCCAACCAGTAGCTATGATGTGCAATGACCACCAGGGGGCAGACACTCAACATAGGAGCTGCTGAGGTGCAGTGACTTGGCAGCTGCGGTGCTTGGGTGACAACCCCAAAACCAGAGAGGAGGGAGCCCGATTCTGGGGTGCGTCACCCAAGAACTGCCCTCTCCCAATCCGGACCCCTCGGGGGATGTCAGAGAGCCGGTTTCAGCCCGATCCCCACGGGCCAGCCCGAGAGACCCCATGGGTGCTTGTGCACCAGTCCTCTAGTTTATTTATAAAATCACAGAGGAAGAAGAAGTAATTTGTGGAAGAAATGGCCTTAGGAAACAAGTTAGAGAGGTAAAGGTAGGGCCCTGGGAGCTTGGGAGTGAGGAAGATAATAGTAACATGCCTGGGGGTGAAGGGAGAGAGAAGGGAAAGGCGTGGGCGTGCTTCCGGGAGGGAGAGCCCCTATAACAATTCCTGTCTGAACCTGACATTATAAGCTTTCAGTGAGGTCTTCTGAGACACTTAAGGACTCTAATTTAGAAAGCCTGATGCATACCTTTCCAATCTCCCACTCTCAATCCTTCCGGTTGTTGTGGCCATGAGGCTATGCCTCATGACAGCTTAGACTGGGAGATGTAGGCTGAAGGAAGGGCTTTGATCTTGGCATTTTTGCAAAGGTTGGTTTGGCCCCTGCATTTTCCTAGATTGAAAGTCCCTATCAAAAAACAAGTTGATTTCTCACATCATGTTAATACGATTTAGATAATTCACCCCACCCCCACCGCAACCAGGTGATGCTTCCTTCATAGGCCAGCTTCTTGTGAATCAGGAAGACACATCTGGTCATCTTATGAGGAAGAAACAGAAACAGTAAAGAAGATGATGAATTATATTCAAAGCCACTTGAGAAGTTTGAAGTAGAACTGTGTTTCTAACTCTTCCATGGAAAACTTCTAAGAAGGCAGGGATTCTCTTCTTTCCCACTGCCCCATCCCAACATTCTCTTATTCAGCCCATAAACCCCCTCATTTAAGGCCCTGTAAGCACTAGAGAAACACTTTGGGGAGAGATGGCTAATTCTGTGGAGGAGCATAGAAATCGTAAGCTCACCATTTTACCTTTATAAGAGACTCTCTTCTCTCTATCACGGCCTCCAAATGCAGCCCTAAATACAGAAGAACATGCTTAACCACGGTCAGTTGTAAAAGTGATAATTAAATGCAGATAAACAGGTCATACTTCAAAGTTAGACAAATTGTCACAACATTTTCCAAAACAGTGCTATTTCTTAAGAAACCAGTTTTCATGAGAGGAACACACAATTCTTTGAAGGAGTTTAGGGTTGTTTATTTGTATATTTGAGCAAATGAGGCCCTTCACTCATTTCACTCTTAAAAGACCTGGTCTTCCTCTGTCCAGATACATTAGAGGTCTCAGTACCAGGATGCTTTTAGGGGATTGATGCCACTCTTGGCCAAAAGTATTCATAACCTACCCAGGAATGTCCCCCAGATTCTGGTCTGTGGTTCTCCAAGAAAGTGAAGTAACAATTTCCCCACCCCTTCCCCAGCTTCCACCCACATGGAAGTCCAACAGGAGAAAAAGGCCTTGGTGTGACTGAGGAGGCCGGTCCTCCTTTCTCTCTCCAGAGGCTGAGTCAGTTTTGGAATGATGCCTGGGCTTCCCCCAAGTCTCTCAAGCATCCCCGGAAGCTCCTCCTACAAACCGGAGAGGTTGTGAAGCAACAGAAGCCATGGGGTTCACGCTAACCTGGTTCCGGGAATTCTGCAAGACCTACTATTTTTTTGCATTGGCGGAATGAAGTCATTCCACGAGGCCAGGTCTGAATCATCTCATGTATGAAAATGGAGATTCAAGTATAAAAGCAGAGGAGAGGAGAGAACCCTCTTTTATTGGACCCTCATTGCATGCCAGTACCTGTGCTCAGTGCCTCACACATTTTCGTTTATTCCTCACCACAACCCTCAGGGTATTATTATTTTCTTAATCCCAGGAAGGTCTTACTAAAAATCATGAAATTCAAGTGACAGAATTCCAACCACACTTCGCTTATCTCCACTAAATATGCTCTTTCCCCAACACGAGTGCAGTGGTTGAGAGGGAGGCCTCTGGGATCTGGCATGATTTTACGTTAATTCTCAGTTTCCTCACCTAGAAATTAGGGCCAGTAGATTCTACCACTGAGGCTCATACAATGAACAAAGTGTTTGAAACATATTTGGCATGTGCCTGATACATAAAAAGTCCCCAATAAATGCTCATTATTATTGTTATCAAACTGCAGCATGAAACATCATGGCTCTAAGGCAGCACTTAACCAGAGCCAGTGCATCTAGTGTATTAATCAGGATGCAGGCTAAGATCCTGTGGTGGATTTGAAAATAAGTCCACAAATTCTTGGATACTCCCTTCTAGAGGTGGAGCCTGGTTCCCATTTCTTTGAGATTGGGCTGGACTTGGGGACTCTTCAACTAGTAGAATGAAGTAGAAGTGATAGTGTTTGACTTTGGAGACTGGGTCAAAAAAATGCCCTGCACTTTCCTTCTTGGCCACTCCCTCTCTCCAATTGTTAACGATTGGGGTTACTGGCTGGGACCTCGGTTTTTCTCATCAATGCAGAAAAGATTTTTAAGGTCAACAAAAATGAAAGTAAAGCAACGTGGGATTTATTAAAGATATACTCCAAGCGAGGAGGCCAGTTGAGAGAGACAATGGCCCCAAACTCATCTATAATAATAAAAGCGTACTATGCTAATTAGACCGGACAGCCAAATGACCTTCTGGATGTCCTTCTGGACGACCTTGCAGATGAAGCCGCGGCTGCAAGGGCCAAGGCAAGCCACTGAGGCTGTGAGGGCCGAGCCCCTTGCACAAATTTTGTGCATCGGGCCTCTAGTGGGTTATATGGTTTAAACCAAAAAGATGTTACCAGGGAGAGGAGGAGATGAGACCTCCATTCTTGTCTTCTTGAAGGAAAAATTTCAATCAAGAGTCAGAGTGTAGAAAAGCAAGCATTAATTTAACCCCAGCAAAAACATATTTAAGGCAATGAAACAAGGAAGGGCATAGAAAAAGCAACAGGAGAGCCTAGGCTGGGCTGCTTTGACTCTGGAAGTCAGAGAAAAGAAAAGCGGGCCTTGTTCAGGGGGTTAGCCCAGGATGAGCTGCTGCTGCCCATTGCTCCCCTGGTTGCAAACCTTGTGGGGTCCCTTAGAGGTTAGTGGATATGTGGAGCAGGGGTGGGAAGGGAATGGCATAGGCAAGCTCCCTAGAGGGAGAGCATGCTGGGACATTCATTTTCAGGGGTTTTAAAGGCTGGGTGTTTAGGGCAGGTCTTAGGGGCAGATCAATAGAATACTCATCAGCTTTATGCTGATGTACCAAAGTGAGATTTATTCTCTTAATTCGTCCTTGTGTGTGGTTGGCAAATGGCACTTAATTGGATTTCTGATATCTGTCTCCCTGAGTAGGGTGATTTAAGCTATTTATCCTCTGGTTGGGGAGGAGAAGTGCAAACCATTTACTCTTAATTGTCCTTGGGGAGATTCCAAAATGGTGGCAGAGTAAGTGGAAGCTACACTGATACTCTCCCAGGACCAAACTGGAAATACAACTAAAATACAGAAAAAACACCCTGAAAAATCAACTGGAGACTAGCTGGAGATAACCCTGATAACCAAGGAGGGAAAGTGGAGACCACATAGAGACTTGTAGGAAGGGCAGAGGTGGGAAAGGGCTGGTGGGCTCCCACAGGCAGCAACTGGGGGGTTGCCACTGAGAACTCTGGGGTCTAATCCCCAAGCTGGGCTGCCCAGCAGAGAGCCCCAGAAGTGAAAAAGGTGCCCACAGAACATCTGGTTGTGAAAAGCAGCAGGGTTGCTGTCTGCCAGCAATAGATGGCTAGAAATGCAGTCATCCTCTTAAAGGGCCAACGCACAAAGTTTTGTGTGCAGCCACTCATCTTGTGCTCTAGCAGAGGGAGGGTAGAGTGGACTGGAGCTCTGTGAGCAAAAGCCAGGTTTAGGGGCTCTGGGGTTTCCTGTGCTGAGTCATTCCCTCACACTGTAGAGAACATCTTTCTCCAGTAAACCTTTGTTATCCAGTTTTTTCCTGGGGGGAAGGCAGTTGCCCCACCCTGCTGGAAGACCTCTCGCACCATCCTGTGGTCGATAGGCTAAGGCTAATAACATCTGAGTGTCAATGGGACTGCAGGCAGAAGTGGGTCTCTGGAGACTTTAAGTCTTTGCCTGATCTAATCCAGCCCAGGGCTAGGAAAAGCAGACCCTGGTGCGAGTTTTAGTCCTTTCCAAAGGCACCCAACCCCAGCAGAGGGAGCCATTATGGATTGCTGAGAGCTCCAAACAGGGTACTCAGGGCCAATCACAAACACACAGTTGAGCTGTTCCTGAATTCCTGAGCACAGAAATTCTGAGACAACAAATGTTTGTTGTTTTAAGCTACCGAGTTTTGGAGTAATTTACTATTTAGCAATAGATAAATGATAACAGCTACTATAACAAAGAGACATAAAAGTAAAGAGACTCAGGCAATCTAGTTTGTTTCCATGTCATGAATTTTCCAAAGAAAGGAGGTGGTTCTGCTTGATGAAGCCACCAGAGACCCAGCTTCTTTTTTCTTGCTCCTTGTCCCGATGCTAAGATGTGTTTCTTGTTTATACAGCAGAAACTGGCTTACCAGGTATATATCTATGTTCTGACCCCAAGGGAGGGTATGAAGAAGTGGGGGACAGCATTTTATTTGTAAGAATTTGAGCATTACTTTTGTCCCATTCCATCGGTGAGGGCTTAGTCGCATGGCACATCTATCTGCAAATAGAACTCGGGGGGGGGGGGGAGGTCTCCAGCTGGACAGTCGTGAGCCTAGCTGAAGCTCAGGGCAGTTTGATGAATAACAGGAAGAAGTGGAGAATGAAATCTGGCGGACTCCGAGCCAGCTCCCCATGACTGAGCCCTGGTGTTGGCACCTTCTCTGTGACTTCCAGTTATTCACCTCTTTGGGGCTCAGTTTTCTCATTTATAAAGTGAATGATTAGATAAGATTGGTGGTTTTCAAACTTTGTTCTCTTCTGGGAGGGAAGGGAGCAGACTCTGTTTTATTAAATAATATTGAAGAACAGAAGCTCCATGTATGAAAGACGTAAAAATAGAGCTGCTCTGTTGGAATCCCGTGGCGGTGGCCTTTCTCGCCCTGCTCCCCTCCACATCAGTGGCCCCAGGGAAAGTTACTTTGCAATACTGGAGCCCCGTGAAGCACGATCAGAAAATCACCGCATGAGAAGCTCTCCTGGATTCCTTCCAGCCCAGGCGTTTTGGAGGCTGTGATCATTCACCTGTGTGCCCTGAGCTGGGCTGGTCACCGTCTCATGTTGCTTGGCAGCTGGGAGCTGTGGTTCCTGGCGTGCATTGGCAGGAAAATGGAGTGAGCCTGGGTGTCCTGCCTCACCTCACTTCCTTTCACCCCTTTCCTGGTCTTGTGACATACCTCTCCTTTTTCCTAATTCAAGTGAGGGTCCCCGCCCTGTCCCTGGACTGGGGCTGAAGTGCCACTGTGGAGGCAAAAAGGAGTATTTTTTAAAAATATGTTTTTATTGATTTCAGAGAGGAAGGGAGAAGGAGAGAGAGATAGAAACATCGATGATGAGAGGGAATCATTGATTGGCTGCCTCCTGCACGCCCCTTACTGGGGATCGAGCCCACAACCCGGGCATGTACCCTTGACCTGAATCGAACCCAGGATCCTTCAGTCCACAGGCAGAGGCTCTATCCATTGAGCCAAACCAGCTAGGGCAAGAAGGAGTATTTTTGAATTGCCAGTACAACTTAGCCTAGTGCTCTGGCCCTCGGGTGGGGGGACATGGAGGTTCTTGGATCACACCCTGTCTCCCTCCCCAGGGTAATATTTTTATCATCCCTCTTGCCTCAATCTCTTCAGGGCTGCTGTTGTCCTCACCTGGGATCAAGAGCTCAGGCTCAGTCATGGTTATAGATGGAGAATGTGGACTAGCCCAGCCCTGACCTAGTTTGAATGAACTCCAGGGACCAGAAGGGAGAGACCTGTCCCCTCCGATTTTCTCTTCCCCAGGTAATCTCAGAATTCTAATAAATGCAAACTGCCCCAGGCTAAGCTGCCTAGGGGGAAAGGAGCTCCTTTCTTCCAGTCTGCAGACCATCAGAAGCCAGCTCCTGCAGGATTCCCGCCCCCCTTCCTGAGGACGAGGCTGGGCCTCTTTCCACTTGCCTCCTCCGAGGTTCCTTCCTCGGAGAACAGCTGCACCAGCCACCTTCACCCCGGCTCCAGATGCTGAATGGGGATCTGGCAGACGACTTAAGTATCTGCTCAATCAGAGGAACAATCCCAGGCCATTTGTAAGGCCAGTAACCACTGCCCTCAAACAGAACATTCCAGAATGTCTAGGAGCAGGTGGGGGATTGGGAGATGAGGGAAGGTGGATTACTTAGGGCTTCTCAGGGTGAGGAGTATCTTACATATCTGGGTAAGGCATTAGAACACAGAGGTAGGGGGTGGCTTACCCCCAAGGGTTGTGGCAAATGATCTTAAGAAGTAAAGCAGGTTCCGTGTAAGAAAACAGGTAGCGATGGGTAGTGATGACCCGAGAGCAGGCTTCCCTCCTCTGAATGGGACAGCCCGTACTGACACTGTCACGTGCAACTGCGGGCTCCCTGTACCTTTCAGCTTTGTAAGGGGACCTGGAAACTCACATTTTGGGTAACATTTCCCAGTTACTGAAACATTGCACAGAACATGAAACACCCTTGCTGCCAGGTGCTAGTTTTCACCCTTGTTGAACAACCTTCCTCCCTGTGTGTGTTAGAGATTAGTTCCTGCATTTTTAACCAGTGACTGGATGTTCACGGGGAAAAAAATCTTCATGCGAGTCAAGGGGAGGCTATGAGTTTCCTGTTGCAGTGTAACTGGACAACCAATGGGTCCAGGCTGCCTGTCACTACTTGAGCCAATTAAGCAGAGACACGGTTGACTCATATATGAGCGTTTATTCCAATAATGCTGGCAGTATGGGGGAGCAGCAGGTCATCTAGGAAAATCTGCTCTGCAACCCCCATAAGCCAACTGCTTCTAGGGGGTAGGACAAAGATTCCCTGGGGAAGTAGGCAAAAGGAATAAGAATGGGTGTACAGTACTAGCTGTTTGGCTCAGTGGTTGGAGCATCAGAGGTTCAATTCTGATCAAGGGCAGGCTGGATCCGCCCTCGTGGGTTGGGGCACATAGAGGAGGCAACCAATCGGTGTGCCTCTCTCACATCCATGTTTCTCTCTGTCTCTCCCCATCCCTTCCACTCTGTCTAAAAATCAATGGAAAAAATATCTTTGAGTGAGGATTAACAAAACAAACAAAAAGAATGGGTATGCAACACGGGTAATATAGGCATGGGAAGTAGGCAAAAGGAATAAAAATGAGTGTAATTGTTACAGATCACAGGCAATGTGGGCTGGGGCGGGACTCCATTGTTTGGGCAACAAAGTTGTTAATCTTTCCCTGGTAATAGGTAGCTCTCCAATGTGGAGGATGGTCGGCATTTCCAGGAAAGCTCCCAGGTCCTGGAGCATACAACTCCCAGCCAGGTTAAAACATGCTTTCTTGAATGAGCACAAAACAATCACGGTGAACAGAGCATGATCAATATTTCTTGTATCTAATAACCAATTCCTTAATATTCTATTTCTGTCCCTAATATTCTATTTCTGCCCCTCAGAGTAACAGATCATCACACACTTAATGGCTTATCCGGTGCAAGCTGATTGCCCTGCAGTTTCGTAGATCAGAGGCCTGGCGTGGTCTCACTGGGCTACCATCAGCCCTGTCAGCAGGGTTGCTTCCTTTCTGGAGGGTCTAGGAAGAGTCCAGTTTCTTGTCTTTCCCAGCTTCGAGAGGCCACCTGCATTCCTCAGTCGGTGGCCCCCTTCCTTCAAAGCCAGCAGTGGGGTCCATCCTCACGTCAGATGTCAGATCTCTCCCCACAATTTGAAAAGTTTCTCTGCATTAAAGGATTCCTGTGGTTGGACCCACCTTCTAATCCAGTGTGATCTCTCCATCACAAGGTTGTAATTTACTCACACCCACAAACTCCCTTTTACCACCTGGGGCCACGTCTTGACCAATTCCAGGGATGAGGATGTGAGCAGGGCTCTTCCCTGAGCCCTTGGCTCTTTTGCTCCTTCTATCAGAGGACAGAGACCTCTGATAAAGGGCTTATCTTTCCTGATCACCTGGCCCACTGCTCCTCTGGTCAGTCTTCCTTTTCTTTCAGGGGTGAGGAACCTTTTTCTGCCAAGGGCCATTTGGATATAACATCACTAGAGGCCCGGTGCATGATACTTCTGCTGCTGCCACTGCTGGCAGCGTAAGCCTTGGCAGGCCCTGGTTACCTGAGCCTCAGGTGACCCTGGGCAGCTGGGCAGTCGCCATCAGAGGCTTGCCTGCGCCTTGGGCCGGCTCTGGGTGGCTGGGGGGCTGAGGGGACTGGGAGACTCTGGAGGCAGGTGTGCGGAGCGGCTGGACCTGCCTGGGAGTGAGCCTGTCTGTGCTGTGCACCTGCCTCCCCAGCGGGGCTGAGGGGACTGGGCGCCACCATCTTGTGGCTGTGGGTGCCACCATCTTTGAGGGCATGGCATTCAATTAGCATATTCCCTCCTTATTGGCTGTCGGCACCGCCATCTTTGTGAGGGCGTGATGGTCAATTAGCTAATAATAATAATAATAATCCTATATAATAAAAGGCTAATATGCAAATCAACCGAATGGCAGAACGACCAGTTGCTATGTTGCGCACTGACTACCAGGGGGCAGACGCTCAATGCAGGAGCTGCCCTCCCCCCCCACCCCCCCGGTGATCAGTGTGCTCCCACTGGGGGAGTGCTGTTCAGCCAGAAGCTGGGCTCACAGCTGGTGAGTGCAACAGCGGTGGTGGGAGCCTCTCCTGCCTCCGAGGAAGCGCTAAGGACCTCTGAGGGGTCCTGGACTGCGAGAGGGTGCAGGCCAGGCTGAGTGACCCCCCCACCCCAGTGCACAAATGTTGTGCACCAGGCCTCTAGTATTCTAATAATATTCCATCTTTATTAGATAGGATTTGAGGGCCATACAAAATTATCAACTTAAAAATTAGCCTGCTGTATTTGGTCAGACATGGCCATAAGCCATGTGGGCGCAAGGGAACGCATACCCTGCCACAGGAGCATCAGGAACCCATTCTGCACACGGGGGTGGGTGGGTGAGAGGGGGGAGAGAGAGAAAGCACATGCTTTTTGTGTAGGGGTGGATACATAGCCTGCTAGCTCCTAATTGGTCCTTTCAAAGCATTCTGCCTTAGTAACATCCTTGGGAGTGGTTATAAGCCTCACTGCCTTGTGATTGGTTATCTGTAAGTTTCCTATCTTAGCAGCATCTATATATTTTAAAGTTCACATCTACTATGGGGGCCCTTCTTTTCCCATCCAGCTGGGTTCCCCCGTCTACTTTCTTCCCCTCCATGCCCCCTCCCCCATGGTCCATCCCTGGCTACCTAACTTTCTTCTGTCTCCTCACCTAGACAGCCAGACTAAATGATTTAGTGGGCCTTATCCAGCCCATGGGCCGGACCTTCCCCACCCTTGTTTTAAGGGATGGTTTCTAGGGGGGGCATGAGGGGTCCCTGGGTGTAACCTTGCCTAGCCCTCTCTCTTGCCAGCACATTCTTAGCTGCCTCTCTGGTTCCAGTGTGATCTCTCCATCACAAGGTTGTTCCCTGTGGAACGTCTCAGCTGGGATTCATTACCGAGTGGACTGACCTAAGGCAAAGCTTCCTCCCTCTCCCCAGAGTCAGCACAGGCTCCCGAGGGCCTGCCAGAAGGGTCTGAGGCCGAGGCTGGAGGCCCCAGAGGAGAGCGGGGCAGGATGACAACCTTGACACGGGCCACAGCTCTCGAAGGGGGAGGCTCAGCTGGCTGGAAACACAGGCTGAATCCAAGAGCACGTTTATTTCTGTCCATTGCCAAGTCCTCTGCTTGGGTTTAAGCGGTCCACTGCCCTCAAGAACAGGATGAGGAACACTGGACATTTAACCTCGGTTTTGGCAGGGGGAGTGTCACCCACCTGTGACAGGTGTCACCATCAGCCCCCTGGGAGGATAAGGCTGATCCTGTGTGATGATTAAGCTGTGGACTCTTCTTCTGTCCCTTGAACCGCATAGGTCACGAACCAACACACACACACTCACACACCCACACACACAACCTTAAATGGTGGAGTTGTTAGAGGGAGGCAGGGCATTGCAGCGTGATGCGGTCACACACACTGTTCCGGAGCCAGAGCGCCCAGGCTTGCGTCCCAGCTCTCCCACTGACCGTCTGTATGTCCAGGGGAAAATGATGTCACTTCAATTTCTCTGTTCCGAAGCAATGACCATGACACCTACCTCACATGGTTTTTATAAGGATTCAATGAGTTAGTTCCTGTAAAGGCAGAAGAGTACCTGGGCACAGCCACAGTATGGCCTTGTAAGTAGTAAACACGGATCATCTGCTCTGTTTGGAGAATCTGGAAGCTTGTTTTCTGGTCAAATGTACCTTAGTAGCTACACTCCTAACTTCTGCTAGAAGTTAGAATTAAGTTCTCAAGTGATTCAACCGGAAGGAAACTGAGGGGATGAGCTGAGGCACAGACTGCACAAATAGGGTTGCGATTACTGTGGTTTGCATGAAGAGTAACATACTTACTAAACTAGAACAAAGGAGGCTTGTCATCTATGCTAGCCAGATCATGGCAATAGTCCCTCTAAGAGCCTGAGTTCTTTGGGAGTTCTTTTTGGTTATACTTAAGTCCTCTAACTCATGGTCTGGACAGGGAACCGACGCATTTTAATTAGCATCATCATTCTGAACGAAGGCCTCGCTCTATCCCTTGCTAAGTTTGTCCCTCAAGAGTAACCAGCACTTGAGGCCCAGCTGATAGATCTTGCTGGCCTCCTATAGGTCTAGCTTGAAGCATTGCAACCATGTCTCTTTGCCACAATCAGAAAGAACTGCCAATATGGGCAAGCTGAGGAGGAACCTTGAGACTTGTCAAGACTCTCGGAAACAGACAGAGCCATTTAGATTGGAAGTGGGAGGACACAGGAGAGCTGGCGTCAAACCACGGAAGGGCTGACGGGAGAGACAGAGTGAGAGGAAGAACACGTATTAAATGCTGACTGTGCGTGGAGCGTCCTGTCTCATATCTAATTAAATACCAGTAGCAAGCCCGTGGAGGTAGACAGAACTACTGCCTGCAAATAGGTGGGGAAGAGGTCGTGACACGCAAAGGCCCCGTCGGCCACATGCTCCAGCAGGGAGCCCTCAGGTCCTCCGGCCTCCGACTGTGATGCGGGTGTTGTATTAGCGCTTCCTAATGTTCAGCGCTGGTAAAATGATGTGGAAATTATGTGGCTGCTCCTTACCATCGGAGACATCCAAACAAATGCTGGATGACTATCATCAAAGACATTGCAAAGACGATTTCTGTCTGTCTCATTGGAGAGTGGAAATGGAACCGCTATGAAGGTACCAACCCACTTTGAGTTTCTCAACTTTGGGGTAGGATATACACTTTAGATATACTGTGATGGCTTTTGCTATATTTTCCCCTTCCTCTCCCATCCCATCCCATCCCATCCCATCCCATCCCATCCCATCCCATCCCATCCCATCCCTTTCTTCCATTTAGGCAGCTATTCTGTGCTGGGAACATGCCTTTTTTAAAAGGAGGGAGGTGGTAGCTGGCAGTTTGGCCCTTGGGATAACAGGGAGACCATCCTTTTCTCCCTGGTTGTCGAGTCGAATGTTTAATTAAGTTTACTAAGGAGCCGGTGTTACACTTCTCTTAGGCAAACCTAGAAAGATTAGAAGAGGAAGCAATTACATCACGTCTCCTCCCTCCTCCTCCTGTTCCTTGGCAACAGGAAAACAAAAAATCTGAAGGATTTAGGCTGGGATTGGTTTAAGATCACATTCTGCTATCCTATTATAGTGGGGACCTGCTATAGAAACCAGGTTGACTTTTGAGAATAAAGTTATATTTCCTACACACTCGAGCTTGTGAACAGTATTTTAAACGTAGGAGATGAAGGGTGTGTGTGCACGCGCGGCTTTGTAAAAATGGTCGCAAACCTGAAGTGTTTGGTCCTCTGCTGCCCCTGTGTGGACACAGATGGAAATAACAATTCAAAATCTCACTAAGCTGAAGTGTGCAATTGGACTTGGGAGAAACCTCCCCTAAGAACTGGGGGTGGAGGCTTAAAGGCTAGGGGGGGTCTTGTGACCAATGTGAGGGAGTCAAGAACTGTTGCTGCCCCAGCAAGGCTGGGTTCTCAGGGAAGAGGCACAGAACTCAAACAAGCTGTCAATGACTTCAGGAGGCTCTTTTCTTGTCCACCATCTTTATTTTTCCTCCCGACACTTGCGAGCTATCATCTAAAGGCTCCCAGTCATGCACCTCTGTGGTTCTGGGCCACAGTCAGCACCCGTGGGCACAGTGCCAACCCTCCCACATCTCCTCTTCCTGTGCTTGGAGTAACAAGTCTGTGGGTTTTCCCCTCGGGTTTCACAGTTTTTCATGCCACCCCTTCACCGGCTGTCTCCACACTACCATCTCCACGAAGCCCTGCGCCATCACATTCAGATTCCCTGCACCAGCGCGGGACAGAGAGGACGCTTTTGTTTTGACAAGCGAGAAAGGGGGACACCTGGGCACAAAGGGGGGAAGGGGCTCTGAGTCACTGGGGGCGCCCTGCCTGGAATCCAACGGGGTCTGAATCCCAGGACCGACTTCGGCCTACAGCCTAGCTGCTTCCTTCCCTGGTCAGCTCCCTCCTGGGTGTCCATCACACCCTGACCCTCACTCCCCATCCCATCAAGACAAACAGCAATGGTGGGACCACGCTCCAGCCCTCTCACTCTCCTGCCTATAGGAAAGGATGGGGTCTCTGGGCCTCCCCATACCTGTCACTGGGCCTCCTCTCTCCAGCTGGGGGCCAGGGACCCACGCGCCTGACCCGAACTCCCTTCCCCACCCCTCAGGCCTCCAGACCCTGCCGCAGCCTGCGGTCCAGGGCGAGGAGCTGTCTCAAGAAGCCCCGGTTGGGGATGATGCCTCGGTGGTCCTTGACTTTCTTGATGGCCTCCACGAGGGTGAGGTGGTGGTACAGCATGAGGTAGGCCAGCACCAGCGTGGCGGATCGGCTCACTCCCACGGCACAGTGCACCAGGATCTTCCCTGTGAGGACAGACACAGAGGCGGCTGTGGCACTGTTTGTGGGGGGGTGGAGGAGGCTAGGGAGAGGGCTATGCAGAGCGTGAGGAGGGAGATGTGACAGAGGTGTGTGGAGACAGGGTGAGGTGCAGATGAGTGGTGGTAAGAATGCAGATCCCACCTGGCCAGTGTGGCCCAGTGTTTAAGCATCAACCTACGAACCAGGAGGTGACAGTTCGATTCCCAGTCAGGGCACATGCCCGGGTTTTGGGCTCAATCCCCAGTGGGAGGCATGCAGAAGGCAGCTGATGGATGATTCTCTCTCATCATTGATGTTTCTCTCTCTCTCTCTCCCTCTCCCTTCCTCTCTCTGAAATCAATAAAAACATATTTTAAAAAAAGAATGCAGATTCCCCAGCAAATTCTCTAGATTGAATGATATGGAGAACAGGCAGCAGGTCAGCATCCATAAACCCAGAGAGGGCTCAAGGGAGGGACTCTCATAAATAATGCAAACCCGAGCTCTGTGCAGAGTGGGGCCTCAGCTGATACTGCTGAGCTCGTCATGGGAAACACCCTGAGTCTGACCTGGTCGCTCCTCGGTCTCCCCCACCTTCCATCTTGCTGTTTTCTATCAACCATTTTTTTTGTGGGGGGTGTTTAATATATTTTTATACACTTTTTTTTTTGTCTGATCACTAAAGCAAGACATGCTCAAAGTAGAAATAATTGGAAAGTTGAGAAATATATAAAGGAACAAAAGATGGAAATATATCACCCATAATCCTACCACCCAGGTGCAACTT
The DNA here is from genome assembly GCF_951640355.1 of Cnephaeus nilssonii. Lineage (NCBI taxonomy): Eukaryota > Metazoa > Chordata > Mammalia > Chiroptera > Vespertilionidae > Cnephaeus > Cnephaeus nilssonii. Next base: position 19,808,814 of record NC_137079.1, read on the forward strand.
GCCACTCTCTTAACATTTTGGATTCATTCCTTCTCCTTTTTTACGTCTTTACCTTATTTCATGTATTTTTTATTTTATTATTTTAAATATGGAACGTTTCACAGATTTGCATGTCATCCTTGCGCAGGGGCCATGCTAATCTTCTCTGTATCTTCCAATTTTAGTATATGTGCTGCCGAAGCGAACACCATGTATTTTTTATTTTATTTTTTTACAAATATATTTTATTGATTTTAGAAAGGGAGAGGGAGAGAGAGGTAGAAACATCAATGATAAGAGAGAATCATTGATCAGCTGCCTCCTGCATGCCCCCTACTGGGGATTGAGCCCGAAACCCGGGGATGTGCTCTTGGCTGGAATCGAACCTGGGACCCTTCAGTCTGCAGGCGGACGCTCTATCCACTTAGCAAAACCAGTTAGGGCAGCCATGTATTTTTTTTTCTTAAATGGCTTGGAGTAACAAGTCAGCATGTGTTCCTTCATATCATATCCTGGGAATTTTGTCATGTCATTAAAACCTCTCCCCCACACCAGGACCCTCGGGCTTTTCCCCAACTCAACGTCCACTGTCCCTCCCCTCCCTGCTGCCCCTCCTACCTCCAGGCAGGCTCAGCGCCCGGTGGATGAAGTCGGCAGCTGTCTGGAAGTGGATGCTCATGTCAAAGGCTGGCGAGTCATGGGCCTCGACACCCAGGTAGCGGATGCCCAGCCCCTCGTAGGCCTCGTGTGTGCCTCGCCACCTGCTGTGTGAGGCATTGAGGACGTGGGTGATGCCCAGGCGCCGCAGCTCACGGTGGTTGTTAGCTATGTCCCTGCATTGAGTAGAGGTTAGAGGAAGGGTGGGGAAGCGAGGCTGTGGGGCAGAGTCCCTGGTCTGTGCCCTGCCCACTGCGGAGCTAATGTCATTGGCCCGAGGCCTCCACTCTGCTTACTGATGGCCCAGAAGGGAGGAACCAAGATAAGCAATGACCTTGAGTCTTGCCCTGGGGGGGTGTTGCCTGGAGAAGAAGAGACTAAGGGGGTGGGTAAACAAAAGCCATAATAAAACAATGAGGAGAGCTTTGAGCATGGGGGTTTTTACTTGATCTGGAGGAAGGAATGGCTGGATCTGAACTCCATGCAAGAAGTCCATACTAACAGTGGAATCTCGATGAAGGAAGATGCAAGGACCCTGGGAAAGAGTAATTTTCCTGTCACCGGGCTATTGAAGCTGAGAGAGGAGGTCAGTGTGTGGGCATGGATGCAACAGAGGGACTGGGACATCAGGTGGGCCATCAGTTTGGACCAGCTCTCTTTTAACATCCCCCCTAACCTTGAGGTGATATGACTCCGACCCTTGCTCCCGCACCTGGCTCCCCTGTTACTTTATTTTCTCTTTGACAACCAGAATCCTTTTTTGCCAGTTATTTCATGCTCACATTTACCCTGCTTTATGACGTCACCTTTAGGTGTTCATGTGGCCCATACCCCTCCGCTTAGTGGCAGACGCCTCTCAGGCAACATGGCCATATCTTAGGGCAGATGCCCCGTCCAGTGCAAGTAGAAAGAGCACTGAACTGAAACCTCCAAGTCCTGGCTCTGCTACTTACGACCTGTGTGACCTTGGGCCAGTCACAACTTCTCTGAGCTTCAGTTTCCTCATCTGTAACCTGGGGATAGTGGTACCTACCTCACAAGCTGTTGTGAAGATTAAGAGAGAAAATGCATGTGAAAAACTCCTTGTATACTACAGAGCCCTGGAGAGAGAGAAGCGGACTACTTTTCCTCGGATGCTCTTCCCTCCACAGCCCCACGTTGCCCCATAATAGATGGAAGGTAGATAAGTCATCTGTTATACCCAGTACAGAGCCTTCAATAATAAATCTTGCACCCTGGCCGGCATGGCTTAGTGGTAGAGCATTGGCCTGTGCACCAGAGGGTCACAGGTTCCATTCCGGTCCAGGGCACTACCTGGGTTCTGTAGGTCCAATCCCCACTCTTGGGTTGCGGCATGTGTGGGAGACAACCAATCCATGTGCCTCTCTCACATTGATGTTTCTCTCTCTCTCCCCCACCTCATTCCTTCTTTCCATTGTCTCTAAAAAATCAATGGAGCCCAGCCGGCATGGCTCAGTGGTTGAGCATCGACCTATGAACCAGGAAGTTATGGTTCGATTCCTGGTCAGGGCACATGCTCAGGTTGTGAGCTCGATCCCCAGTGTAGGGCGTGCAGGAAGCAACCAAACAATGATTCTCTCTCATCATTGGTGTTTCTATTTCTCTATCCCTCTCCCTTCCTCTCTAACTTTCTTCTCTGAAATCAATAAAAATATTTTTAAAAAATCAATGGAAAAAATATCCTCACTACTAGCATAAGGATTAAAAAAAAAAAAGAGTAAAAATTTTGCTAAATAAATGACAGTCTTTCTGACCAGAGTTTGGTAGATCAATAATCCTGCCCACCCCCAAACCCTGGAGCCTCCATTCCATGTCCATACATTCCCACCCCTTGAACCTCAATCTGGAACCCACAATACAAATACAACTCACTGCCTGTCTGCCACCCTTCTCCTTTCTTCCTACACACACACACACACACACACACACACACACACACACACACTTGGCCTTGGCCCCCGTTTGCTGGGTACATACTGGTCTCCGAGGTAGAGGCCCGGCCAGACCTCGTCGGCGTGGTTACAGGCTGTCTTGCCTGTGTAGAGAAGCCTCTCTAACTCGAAGACATTGAGGAAGGGATGTTGAACAGTGGGCATCTCCTCCAAGGCCCTTCTGGTGCGGACAGGAGACCTGGAGCTACTCCGGGAGAAGCGGGCCATGAAAGTCATGGAGGCCCAGAGCCAGTTCCCAGGACACATCTTAGAGGCGGCAGAAACCGCAGCGCTGCCCGGGGCGGCCGCCGCGATGCCGGCTCAGTCTCCAGGTAGCTGTTGCTGGAAGAGGAAGGGATGGGAAACACACCTGAGTGAGTCCAGAGCAGCTGCTTCCCTTCCCGTCAGCTGGGCCCCGGGGAGAGGATTCTCCAGGGAGGGGAGGGAAGTCTGGCCCTGGCAGGGCTCCGGGGTTTTCTTCTCCTTCAGCTGCGGCCGCTCTGATCTCTCTGCTCTTTTCGTTCTGCCACACAAGGAGGTGGGAGAGTCACATGTCCTTGTTTACAGGGAGAGGGAGCTGCCCAGCTGCCCGTTTCTGCTCCAGCACCCCCCTCCCACTGCCCCCCCCCCCAATCATGTGGTGTTTGGGTGGCAGGGCCCACGCTGGAGCTCTTGCCAGCCTGAATCCGGGTTCATCTGCCTGGGGCTACAGCCACAGAGGGGGAGGTGAGGTGGCTCTCTCCATCCAGGGAGAATCAGCAGGAAGACGGCGGCAGCTGAGGCCCTGACATATGTCAAGCCTCCTCCTCCTCCGGTGCCCAGAGATGGGCTGCTTTAACCCATGCCCACCCTACCACTGACTCAGAGATAGGCCTGCATGGGAAGTGCATGCTGGGGGCATGGGGTGAGTGGGAATAGCAATAAAGGGGAGTGTAAGTTTGAAAGAATACCTGCTGAATGCAGGAGCCCACAGGAGAAGGCGCCAATCTCTTCACAACCATCAAACCACCCTCCTTTGATCAGCATACGAGATTAAACCTCATCTCTACTGTGAGAATGTCTGAGCTGAAGCAGGACTAGAGTATTGTCTGTGTGTGTGTGTGTGTGTGTGTGTGTGGGTGTGTGGGTGTGTGTGTGGGTGGGGTGATGAGGGTGGGAGACTAGAGAAGGGGGAGGAAAGGGGAGAATGAGGGATCCTGCTAGGCAGAGGGGCGGGGGGGGGGGGGGGGGGGGGGGGGCTCCGAGGCTGGAATGACCTCCCAGGGCGCATGGGCCCTGCCTCTGACTCGCTCCGGACAGCTGGCCCTTTGAAAGGGGGACCATGTGCTGAGCTGCTGGGCAGGGCCAGCCTTGGAGACTTGGGACCTTCGGGGAGGGGCGGGGGGGGAGGGGAGAGGGGGGCTGTGGCAGGAGCCCTCCCTACCCCTCCTTTCCCACGGTGGCCCTGCGTGTGTGTCTGAAAAGGCAGGAAGGTGGGCGTGAAGGCCCCCTCTCCCACCCTCTTCCTGTCTTCAGCCCCAGAGCCCTCAGCAGGAGGTCCTGCAGCCCAGGCCCCCTCTGTCCTCCCACACGCTCTCATCTTTCTCCTGGGCCAGCGGAGACCAGCACTTCCAGGGCGGAAGAAGGGGGGTATTAGGATAAGGAGTGGTGAGGGGCGACTGGATTTGGGGTGTGCGGGGAGACATGTTTCCAGTGTCTGAGTCAGAGCACCAAAACACAGCCCTATAGCCGCCGCCGCCGCCGCCGCCACCACCACCACCATCACCATCACCACCACCATCACCATCACCATCTACCTGTCCCCTCAGGCCTAAGGAGCCCAGGTCTCTACTCCGAACCCTCCCTGGAAGCAGACCCTGCTGCCCGTGGGATGCTGCATGGTAACAAGAAGCCGCTCCAGGGGACTCTCTTTCTCCTGGGGGTGGGGGGCGGAGAAGCCCCATTCTGTCTCGGGGTACATCCCTCTGCATTCTGCAGTCCCATCTGCAGGCTTCCAGGGGCCTCGTCTGCGCCATCCCCCTCCCCATCCCCCCAGCTCCCTCCGGCTGTTGTAACAGGTTCATGGCTGTCGCCCAGCCCTTGCAACCCAGCCAGCCTGGCGGCGGAGGGTGCGGGAGGGAGCCCGGGAGGGCGCCCCCACCCTCCCGCACAGCCCCGCTGGGAAGGCGACACCCTCCCCACCCCCGTCCCCCACCGCAGGCGCCCTTCTACCTCTCGGAGCCGCGGGGTCTCAGTCCCGGAGGCCGATCGCAGGCGCCCGCAGCCCCTGGGCCATGCCTCCCCTGTTGTTGCCGTCGCCTCAGCCGCCTCGGCACGACCGCTGGGCCGCCGAGCAGCTATTTTTAAGCCATGACACGCGCGTCGAAGCAGCGCTCACACCCGTGTGCGCCGGTGACACACAGGGACGCAGCCGCACGCCCAGCGGTCGGAGGGGGACACGCAGCGCGGGCTGGCCCGCACCCCCCACCCCGCCCGCACCCCCCCCACCCGCGCGCTCGTGTTGACAGACCCACCCGGGCCGCGCAGCGAGCAGCTCCGCCCCGCATGCCCGCTCGCCCGTGTGCATGTGTGTTTTCGGAGCCGCGCCAATTGCGAGGCGTTTCGCTTAAAGATGACATGATGCAAGTGGTCCCAGATGGTGTCTTCAACACACACGCTCCTGCCCGGCAGCATTCATTCATCACAGAGACACTCACCTGCACCTTCCCCGTGCTGAGAACACGCCGCTCATAAATCACAGTCAGGAGCTCATCCGTGTGCACCCCCCCCCCCCACCTGTTTCACAAATCCCAGCTCCTTTTATGCTCGCCACAGGTCTATCAGGCGCCCCCATTTTAGGGAGGGGGAGGCTGAGGCTCCGAGAGGCTTAGGAATTTGCTCAAGTCACACCCCAGGCCTGGCCAGAGCTGAGCTTCAAATCCTGGCAGCCTGGCTCCCCAGGTCGAGTCCTTAGCGGCTTTCTAAAGCCCCCGAAGCCGGTGCCGCAGCTGGGGGTGGGTGGGTGGGGGGGGAGGCGCAGCGGGTTTCCCAGAGCCCGTTCCCCAGCTCAGCGGGCAGTGAGCTCCTCCCGGGCCTCACCTGTGCGGCCTCTTCGTGATGATAACCTCTTACCTTCACCCCCCTTCTGCTCTAAGCACCTGCCAGCTCCGTTTTCTTGTTTATGCATGCTCTTAATCTTCATTGTGGAGATGCCCCCTTCTCCCCCCCTTACCTCCCTCCACCCGGTTCCCACCCCACCCCAGGCTTTCATCTCACTGTTGTCCGTGTGCATCGATTCCGCATATACCAGCTCTGAGACGGGAGACACTTCAGGGCAAAGACTGCACCGCCCTCCCCCAGGCCTAGCGCGTGTGATGGGGGAGGTGGGACGGTAATGAATGGGACCAGATGAGGCTGCTGAGAGCCTAGCGGACCAGGGAGAACTGTCCGGCAGGAGGAAGGCAGGGCGTAGATAGACAGGGTCAGGCGGAACCCAGTTTCGGATGAGAAAACGGTATCCGCTGCAGCTGAAATCAGGACTGGCTACATTCGCAGTCGGGCGGGCAGATCAGGCTTGATCTTTGGGTCAGAGAAGGTACTGGCCAAAGTGACAGGATCCCCAGGTAATTCTGTGCTGAAGATGAGGTTCCAGCAGGGGCTTCATTTCCCTCCTCCTAGAGGACATGACCCCCCCCCCCCCCCAAAGGCAGGACCGAGAGTGCGTGCTGGAGGTGGGGAGATGCAGTGCCCTGGGGTGTCCCTGCTTCTTTCTAATCCCCCCCCACTCCCCCAGGAAAGGGCGCAGAAGGAGTGCCCGCCCCCAAAGTACGGACAGGCCCGTCTTTCCTGATCTGCTCCACCCTGTAAGCCCTCGCAGGGTTAAACAGCTCTTTCACCTCAAGGATCAAGTAGCAGAGGCCCAACAGGTGTGACTTTCTGTCGCGATGGGAGTGTGGTGAGGGCAGGAGGGCAGAGCGAGGCACGGTGCCCTTTGAGGCGCCGGTATTGATACTGACTTATTCTATATCTGCGAGCCCCAGTCCCTGTCCTTCTGCAGCTTCCTTCTTGCCCCCTATTTAGCACTTCCGCCCCCTAGGACCCGGCTAGTGTTTTGGGTGCTGTCTTCTCAGGTGTTGGGCTGGTGTTAATGGGGATCCCCGCCCCCCCCCCCCCCCCCGCCCCTCTTGCTTGGGGAGGAAGGCAAGTGGGTCCTTTGCTTCGAGTGAGAATCTGGTTTTTGCTTTAAGCCGGGATAATGCCTTTCTTCTCCACAATGCATTCCGTAGCCACTGTCTCCCTGACTTACCTGGGGGTGAACACATCTTACCACGGTGATGATTAATTTTCTTCCTAGAAACCACACATTATGGCAGGTAGCAGATATTCTTCCCATTAGCCTGGCTTTGTAATGAAAATAAATTCTAGAGAGCGTGTACCTGTAGGGGAAATAAGCCAAAATTATTATTTGCAAATAAAACAGGATACAAAGGAAAATACTATAAAATGCAGTATTATTTTTTTAAAAAAAGGAAAGAGAAAGCATATAAATACACATTTTGAAAAAGACTTAAGGAAATATGTCAAATATTAAAAGTGGTAAACTCTGGTCAGAGTGGGACTGCATATGGTTTTTATCTTGTGCTTTAAACTGTCTACATTTCCCAAATTTTCTCCAATCAGTATGAAGTAATTATAAATGACAGCTCTACAAAACTGGCTCAGATTTCCCTAGTGGCTTCTAATGTGGCCAATTTTAGGAATTGCCTCACACATGCTTGAAGAGAATATTCCATCTCCGTTTTGGGATGCAAATTTCTATCTTTATTTCTCTTCTATGCAAGGCTTTAAAATATTCTAAATTCTTAATTTTTGGTCTTGTTTTACCAGCTTTTGAGAGAGGAATTAAAATCTTTCACATGTTTGTGGGCTTGTTAAATTCTCCATCTAATTCAGTAAATTTTTGTTTGGGATACCAAGCTCTATTATTAGGCACACAAAATTCACAGGTTTCTGTTTTTTTTTTTTTTAATGATTATTAACATTTTTTTGATTGATTTCAGAACAGAAGGGAGAGGGAGAGAGAGATAGAAACCTGAATGATGAGAGAGAATCATTGATCATCTGCCTCCTGCACACCCCACACTGGGGATCAAACCTGCAAACCTGGGCATGTGCCCCGCTCTGGAATCGAACTGTGACCTCCTGGTTCATAGGTCGACATTCAACCACGCTGGCCGGGCTTCTCAGTATCATTTTTCCCATAAATTTTTTTGGAAGCCTTCTGCCTGATTCCCATCTGGACTGGTGGGTCTCTAGACTAATGCAGAGCTGTTACCCTGGAGTGTTCTCTTACCCTCATGCTGGGAATTCCCTTTACCTTTGGAAGCCCTGTTCCCTGGGCATCCTCTGTTTTTAGTAGGTTACCACCATGTTCAAATATGCTTGCTATCCCCCCAGTCAAGAGACTCTCTGTTTTACTTCTTCAGAGAATAAGCCTTGGAGCTTATGCCGGGGAGGGAAGGAGCAGGTGCAGTGACAGGAGGTCTGTGGAGTTTCAGTTAAACAGACTTCCAATCAAGTCTATGTTTTCAGCTCATCTTCACACTTCCAGAGGTACCTACTGTTGCCAGTTCCCTGGCCTTCTGGGTGCTCTGCGGTACAAAGCAGATTGATCGTCAACATTTGTCAACATTTTGTTGCTACTGAAATATTTCCTATCCTTTCATTCTGGTAGGTTTAATGTTTTAAAAAAACATCTTTGGACTGTCATTTTTGTGGGGTTGCAGGAGGAAGCAGAATTGCATGCTTTTAAAAAATATGCTATCTTTAGCTGGAGTGCCAGCTGGTTTTTGAAAACACACAAAAATAATTGATATTTTAAGTTTTTTAAAACACTCAATATTTATTTAGACATATCAGTATATTTTAACAAAAATTTTTTTGCATACTCTTGATTCTTTATCCTGTTCTTTCCTTCCAAGTTCATTTATTCAGTAGTTCTTTTTGTAAGGGACTATTGGTATGAAATTTCTAAGTGCTTGCATGTCTAAAAGTTTCCAGTTTTCCCTGTCTTGGAAGTGATATTTTTGCCTGACTTTAGAAATGTAGGTTCCCAATGATATTTCCTCAGTGTATCAAAGATACTAGCTCATTGTCTTCCAGCATTTATTTTTATTGATGAGAAGTGTGTTTTTTTTTTTGTTTGTGTTTTTGTTTTTTTAGTGTTCTTGCCATTATTTTATTGTAATCTGCCTTTTTTCTTTATTGTCTTTATTATTTTCTCTTTGTCCTTGTAGATTGCTCGCTTCTCAAATACTACCCAAGTAACCTCTTGGTAACACAAAATTGAGTTTATTGTTCATTAGAGGAAGGGAGAATAAATGCTAACTCGACACATAGCATCTCAGAGGAAAAAACAGCAAAGCCTGAATTATTGTGATTTTGAAGTCTGGTTTAAGGTGGGTCTTTCAATGCAAGGACTTGATTGGAATTGGGTAATTATCTTACCTTATAATAGAGAAACATGCAAATTGACCGCACAAATATGCCCACGATTGGGCCGGCAGGAGGCTGGGGATGGGACTCCGGGTGGCATATCCGCTGTTGAGAAGATCAAGATGGCGGTGCCCAGTCGCCGGGCCCATGCCGCTGCTCCCGGGGGTGCCTGGGGCGATCGGCACCCCGGGGGGCGTGGCCGGGCCCATGCCGCCACTCCCCGGGGGGTGCCTGGGGCCATCAGCACCCCGAGGGGGCGTGGCCCTGCCCATGCTGCCCCTCCCGGGGGTCCAGGGGGGCGATAGGCCACCCGGGGGGGGCGTGGCCGGGTCCCTCCCACCCCTCCCGCCCCTCCCGGTGGTCCAGGGGTCGATCAGCCACTTGGGGGTGCGTGGCCGGCCCCTCCCGCCCCTCCCGGGGGTCCCGGGTGTCGATTGGCCACCTGGGGGGGCTTGGCCGTGCCCATCCTGCCCCTCCCGCCGCTCCCGGGGGTCCCAGGGGCGGAGGCTTTCCTGGCCTTGGGCACCAGCGGGGAGCCTGCACAGATCGCAGGAAACCACTGGGGGTCGGCTCCTGCGATCCTTAGCAAGGATGTTGGGTGCCGCGGAGCCCAAGGCCACTGCCCGGGGCCAAGCCCCGACCCTGAAAAAGGCAGAAGGCGGTGGCCACAGCCAAGGCCTGGGTCCCTGGTGCCGGCAGAAAACTGGTGCAGGCAGCCAGGTGAATGAAGGTCTATTGCATGAATCTTCGTGCAAACGGGCTACTAGTCATGATATAAGAGTTTAGGATTTGTGGAAACAGCAAAATGGGGTGTCTAAAGCATCTTGGAATATAAACTCTTATACTGATGCTTTCCTGAGTTGCTGGGTCTTTTGATAAGTTCCTAGGATGAACTACAAAATTATTTGCAACTTTTATCTTCTGGAGGAGAGTCTCCTGGGATAGCAAAATTATGGAATAGAAAAGCCATGCTAATGAAGACAGCAAACTGTGTTTTCATCTTCCTCCCTTGTGGCCCTTTTTCATTCTGGTCTAAAGATAAGCCCTTAGTTATTGGGTGTGTGATCAGTGTGATCTTCGCAACTATTTGAGACATCACATCCTGTATTCAGTTTCTGGGAATGGTTGGTTCAACCTTCAAGATACTGAAGGTGTTTGCTTCAACCTCCACAAAATCAGACATTCCTGCTCCTTTGGTGTGATAATTGTTTGTTGAATTATTTGAAGGGGCAGCTGTTGTTCTTTAGCATTTAGGACTCTGGAGACCACCCATCTGCAACACTGCAACATAGACAAATATACTAAGACAGTGGTCAGCAAACTCATTAGTCAACAGAGCCAAATATCAACAGTACAATGATTGAAATTTCTTTTGAGAGCCAATTTTTTAAAATATATATTTTAATTGACTTTTTACAGAGAGGAAGGGAGAGGGATAGAGAGTTAGAAACATCGATGAGAGAGAAACATCGATCAGCTGCCTCCTGCACACCCCCCACTGGGGATGTGCCCGCAACCAAGGTACATGCCCTTGACCGGAATCGAACCTGGGACCTTTCAGTCCGAAGGCCGACTCTCTATCCACTGAGCCAAACCGGTTTTGGCAAGAGAGCCAAATTTTTTAAACTTAAACTTCTTCTAACGCCACTTCTTCAAAATAGACTCTCCCAGGCCGTGGTATTTTGTGAAAGAGCCACACTCAAGGGACCAAAGAGCCGCATGTGGCTCACGAGCTGCAGTTGGCTGACCATGGTACTAAGAGAAGGATCATGTTCAGAGTTTGTTGTTCTCTTTTCACTGACAGCCAAGAGTGCCCGCATAAATCAAGACCCTAGCTGGTTTGGCTCAGTGGATAGAACATCAGCCTGTGGACTGAAGGTCCCAGGTTCAATTCCGGTCAAGGGCATATACCTTGGTTGCGGGCACATCCCCAGTGGGGGGCATGTAGGAAGCAGCCGATTAATGAGTTTCTCTCTTCATTGATGTTTCTATCTCTCTCTCCCTCTCCCTTTCTCTCTGAAATCAATAAAAATATACTTATATATAAAAAAAGACAATAGGTCAGATCACTAAGGTGAAGATTCCTTCCAAATCAGATTTGGTGTCATTAGACAAATTACCTAATTTTCTGATTTTATTTGCTTCTTAGATCGTTTTGGTAACACTAAAGATTCCAGAGAGGTCTGCAGAGATGTAAGCACAATATTCTTCCCCTAAAGGAGTACCTATTCCCTTTCAGAGACCAATAACAGGTCTAAGCCAGCTCCTATTCTGCACCACTACCAGGATAATTTCATGAAACAGAAGTAGTTATTTCATCATCATTAAAGCCAATGGCAATACTTGAGGCCCTGGAAGTTTGAGAGTCTCCAATAATTTTGCTAATTTTAGCCTTAGAATTCCCTTTTTTCTCTCTATCTCTCCTGAATGTTGGGTGACATGGACAGTGAAGTAGCTGAGTGTGGTAGGACTTTGCAAAGCTCTTTAATAACAGACTAATAACAGGCCCAGTAAAACAAATGCCTCATCACTTGAGAGATATGGTGGAATTCTCCAGACTGTAAACACCTCATATCAAATAATTTTTTCCCCACTCGGCAAATTTGTCTACCCTGTGTAGGCTTTCTAAGGTTTTGGACAATGGCTCTTAGAGCAAGATAAGAGCTTAAAATCAACCAAAAGAACATTTCCTTGTTTAAAGAGAAGTTTAATTTCAAGGGGTAATTGAGCTTTGAGGGTTTCTGGCCAGCTAGGAGGGAAGGAGAACAGATCAGAGAACGAGATAGAGGAAAGTTGATGAACACAATTTGGGAAGAGGAATTGCAGGATAAAGGCTGTAAGGTTTGGAGTTATGATTTCTTGGGATCTAAAAAAAAAAAAAGATTCTTTTAAGTTGTTCACATTTTCTTTTTGCCTTGGCCTAGGAATCTCTTGAGAATGCAATTTTGCTTCCTTAGGAGATGTATTTTACTTTATTTTTTTAAAAAATAAATAAGCAAGTTCTAAACCTCTTACAAAAAAAAAAAAGCAAGAAAGCAATTTGGTATCTGAATTTCTTTCATACAAATAAAAAAACTGGAGTTTGATTCTTTAAATTCTAATGCGCCTCTTAAATAATCAATTTTGTTTACATCAAATGTTCCACAGAGTAGCCATTGTAATTCTAAATGATCTTTTTTGAAATTACGTCATTTAAAAAGATAAGTATTCAAATTTGAGTTATAGCATATATATATGAAAGCAGCAGAACTCTGGCCCAGAGGGAGTGCACACTTAGTTTTAAACCAAGACAAGCCCATCAGAGTCCAGGGGCAGTAGGTCTATGATGTTGCATTTGTACCTTATATTTTGAGGTGACGAGCCAACAGCTCTGCCTTCCAGTTATAAACCCCAGCAAGGTCTATAGTGCCAGGGAAGCAGAGAAGTTTTGGAGAGGAAATCTCTTCCAGAACTAGACTCTCATGTACAAAACAAGACAAGACTGAGGAAAGTTCCCAAAAGGGCTTGATGAGTGACTCAAGACAAGGTTTGTCCACAGATTACTGAACAGCTATGTCTCCAGGGCTAGTTTGATCAGTGACTTTACTTGGGGGCCTATGCCCATCCTTTCCCTGTGAGGTTTCCTGTAAAAGATGAAAACAAAATAATGACAGAGACAAATACCAGTGTTGTAAGTAACAAAGCAGATTTCTACCCAAAGAAAAGTTTTTAAAAATTTAATCACATGACCAAAGGATTCCTTAAAATGGTTTCTTACTCTCAGGAGACAAAATAAACTAAGCATTTTGGATGCTCAAAAAAAGAACTCAGCCCTGGCTGGTTTGGCTCAGTGGATAGAGTGTTGGGCTGCGGACTGAAGGGTCCCAGGTTCGATTCCAGTCAGGGCATATGCCTGGATTGTGGGCTCAAGCCCCAGTGTAGGGTGTGCAGGAGGCAGCCAATCAATGATTCTCTCTCATCATTGATGTTTCTATCTCTCTCTCCCTCTCTCTTCCTCTCTGAAATCAATATATATATATATATATATATATATATATATATATATATATACTAGTAGCCCGTTTGCACGAAGATTCGTGCAATAGACCTTCATTCACCTGGCTGCCTGCACCAGTTTTCTGCCGGCACCAGGGACCCAGGCCTTGGCTGTGGCCACCGCCTTCTGCCTTTTTCAGGGTCGGGGCTTGGCCCCGGGCGGTGGCCTTGGGCTCCGCGGCACCCAACATCCTTGCTAAGGATCGAAGGAGCCGACCACCAGTGGTTTCCTGCGATCCATGCAGGCTGCCCACTGGTGCCCAAGGCCTGGAAAGCCTCCGCCCCAGGCTTTCCTGGCCTTGGGCTCGCCGCACCCAGCGTCCCTGCTACCGATCACAGGAGCTGACCCCCAGTGGTTTCCTGCTATCGGTGCAGGCTCCCCGCTGGTGCCCAAGGCCCGGAAAGCCTCGGCCCCTGGGACCCCCGGGAGCAGCAGGAGGGCGGGATGGGCCCGGCCATGCCCCCCCAGGTGGCCGATCGCCCCCCGGGACCCCTGGGAGGGGCGGGAGGGGCCGGCCACGCCCCCCCAGGTGTCCGATCGACACCCGGGACCCCAGGGAGGGGCGGGAGGGGCCCGGCCACGCCCCCCAAGTGGCCAATCAACCCCCGGACCCCAGGGAGGGGCGGGAGGGGCCGGGCCACGCCCCCCTGGTGGCCGATCGACCCCTGGACCACCGGGAGGGGCGGGAGGGGCCCGGCCACGCCCCCCGGGTGGCCTATCGCCCCCCCCCCCCCGGGACCCCCGGGAGGGGCGGGAGGGGCGGGAGGGGCCTGGCCATGCCCCCCCGGGGTGCCGATCGCCCCAGGCACCCCCGGGAGGTGCGGCATGGGCCCAGCCACGCCCCCCCGGGGTGCAGATCGCCCCAGGCACCCCCGGGAGGTGCGGCATGGGCCCAGCCACGCCCCCCCGGGGTGCCGATGGGCCCCGGCCACGTCCCCCGGGGTGCCGATCGCCCCAGGCACCCGGGGGAGTGGCGGCATGGGCCCGGCCACGCCCCCCGGGGTGCCGATGGCCCCAGGCACCCCCGGGAGCTGCCACTGGGCACCGCCATCTTGATCTTCTCAACGGCGGATATGCCACCCAGAGTCCCGCCCCCAGCCGCCTGCCGGCCCAATCGTGGGCATAGCGGAGGTGCAGTCAATTTGCATGTTTCTCTATTATAAGGTAAGAGATATATATATATATCTTATCTAATAAAAGGGTAATATGCAAATTGACCGCACCTTCGCTACACCCATAAGCCACGCCCACCGGCCACGCCCACCGGCCACGCCCACCGGCCAACCAGGAGCAAATATACACGTTAAACCAGCAAAGATGGCGGGGGGGAAAGGGCAGCACCCATGTCAGTGAGATCCAAGCCATGATGGTGGACCAGGGCAGGCGGCGTGGGTTAAGGCCGGCAGCCGCCTGCCCAGGTCCGCCATCACCAATCACGGACCTGGGCAGGCGGCGTGGGTTAAGGCCGGCAGGCGGCTGCCCAGGTCCGCCATCCCCGATCGCGGACCTGGGCAGGCGGCGTGGGTTAAGGCCGGCAGGCGGCTGCCCAGGTCCGCCATCCCCGATCGCGGACCTGGGCAGGCGGCGTGGGTTCACGCCCGCTGCCGCCTGCCCAGGTCCGCCATCACCAATCACGGACCTGGGCAGGCGGCGTGGGTTAAGGCAGGCAGGCGGCTGCCCAGGTCCGCCATCCCCGATCGCGGACCTGGGCAGGCGGCGTGGGTTAAGGCCGGCAGGCGGCTGCCCAGGTCCGCCATCCCCGATCGCGGACCTGGGCAGGCGGCGTGGGTTAAGGCCGGCAGGCGGCTGCCCAGGTCCGCCATCCCCGATCGCGGACCTGGGCAGGCGGCGTGGGTTCACGCCCGCTGCCGCCTGCCCAGGTCCGCCATCCCCGATCGCGGACCTGGGCAGGCGGCGTGGGTTCACGCCCGCTGCCGCCTGCCCAGGTCCGCCATCCCCGATCGCGGACCAGGGCAGGCGGCGTGGGTTAAGGCCGGCAGCCGCCTGCCCAGGTCCGCCATCCCTGATCGCGGACCAGGGCAGGCGGCGTGGGTTAAGGCCGGCAGCCGCCTGCCCAGGTCCGCCATCCCCGATCGCGGACCTGGGCAGGCGGCGTGGGTTCACGCCGGCAGCCGGCTGCCCAGGTCCGCCATCCCCGATCGCGGACCAGGACAGCTGCCTGCCCAGGTCCATCACTGATCTCAGACCTGGGCAGGCAGCGTGGGTTAAGGCCTGCAGCCGCCTGCCCAGGTCCATGATGAGGGATCACGGACCAGGGAAGGCAGCGAGGGTTAGCGCCCGTAGCTGCCTGCCCAGGTCCGCCATCACCGATCTCGGACGAGGGCAGGCAGCTTGGGTTAGCGCCCACAGCCGCCTGACCAGGTCCTGGATAAGGGCTTCGAGTCAGCCATTGCCAGTGGCAGCTGACTTAAAGCCCCTATCAGGGATCATGGACCAGGTCAGGCAGCGTGGGTTAAAGCCCACAGCCGGCTGCCCAGGTCCGTGATCACCGATCTCAGAGCAGGGCAGGCAGCGTGGGTTAAAGCCTGCAGCAGGCTGCCCAGGTCCACGATCATGGATCACAGACCATGGCAGGCGTCATGGGTTAGCACCCGCAGAGGCCTGCCCAGGTACCGGATCACGGATCCAGGTGGCGTGGGTTAGCACCCACAGCCGCCTGACCAAGTCCCCGATAGGGACTTGGAGTCTAGCATAAGGAAAAGAATAGTCAGCAAAAGCAGGAGACAAGGTTTCATAAGTTCTCCCCCAGGTCACCACTGTTCTCTTATACATTTTAAGTATCCCAGACTTTGCATGATGGGATTTGATTTGAATTATGCCTGATAGAGATTTCATGACATGAATTGTAGGCTCATTCTTTCTTTTTGTGGTTGCCTGACTGAGAAAGGCCTTGGAATGAGAGAAGGCACTTTTATTTTCCTTTTTCATTCTTTAGAGGCTGAGGAATTACAGTTATATGAAGAAGTTAGTGAGAGAATGAAAGTCTCATGCTGTATTATTCTGTAAGTTTTATCATGTGGACTATCAAAAACTTGGTGGGATCCTTTTCAAGAGGTGTTACAAAAATTATGTTGAAATTAACATTCAAGAGTAAAAGGAGAGAAGTGAGTGGTGGGTAAAGGAAAGAACTTTGTCCTAGAAACCAAATAGAAGCCACATAAACCTTCAGATTCTTACTCATTGTGCTTTGGAGGTATCCTATCTAATGAAAGAGTAATATACAGATTGATCATCACTGCAACACACAATATAGCTGCCCCCATGTGGTCAAAGATCCTGCCCCCATGTGGACACAAGATGGCCACCACAAGATGGCCAGCAGGAGAGGGCAGTTGGGAGGCACCCAGCCTGCAAGGGAGGGCAGTTGAGAAGGACTAGGCCTGCAAGGGAGGGCAGTTGGAGGTGATCAACCCTGCAGGAGAGGGCAGTTAGGGGTGACCAGGCCGGCAGAGGAGGGAAGTTGGGGGCAAACAGGCTGGCAGCAGAGTGGTTAGGGGCAATCAGGAAGGCAGGCAGGCAAGCAGTTGGGAGCCAGCAGTCCTGGATTGTGAGAGGGATGTTCGACTGCCCGTTTAGGCCCGATCCCATCGGGCCTAAACGGGCAGTCGGACATCCCTTGAGGGGTCCCATATTGGAGAGGGTACAGGCTGGGCTGAGGGACAACCCCCCTCCGTGCACGAATTTCGTGCACCGGGCCTCTAGTATATATATATATATATATATATATATATATATATATATATATATATGAAAAAAGAACTCAGATTTGTACCCAATGTGAGACCTACTTATCCCACTATCTCAGTCAGCAAGCCGTTCAGCAGAAGGCTCCAGGGATGTGCTGTTTTCAAGTCCAGGGTCTGGGACTTTGGTGGAAGGAATACCTTGGTCTCAACTAGATCTCCACGGAGACTTCAATACTCAACTGCCAGGTTATAAATATCACCAGAACAACCTGTAGTTAAGTTGAGGTTTGATTTATTGCTTAACTATAATAAGGGAGAATGCTACTGGACAGAGTCTTATAGGGGCTCTCAAGGGGAAGGGGGTGGTCAGAGTAATGGAGGTTTTGAAATCTGGTTCAAGGTGAATCTTTCAGTTTGGGGCCTTCAGTTCAGTTTAGTCCAGTGCTGGGATGCGTGAAATAAAGTATTGTCTACAGCCCAGCCAGTGTGGCTCAGTGGCTGAGCATCGACCTAGAACCAGGAGGTCACAGTTCAATTCCACAGTTCATTTGTGGGCTTGATTCCCAGTGTGGGGAGTGCAGGAGGCAGCCGATTGATGTTTCCCTCTCATCGATGTTTTTATCTTTCTCTCCCTCTCCCTTCCCCTGTGAAATCAATAAAAATATATATTTTTAAAAAAGTGTGGTCTACAGAGACCAGGAGGAAGAACATTTTGACTCTTTTCTCACTAAACACTCCCCATTTAATTCAAGTTAGCCTGGTATTTAATTCAGCATTAGCTTAAACACTGAAAGTCTATTGTGTGCAAGACACAGTCCTTACCTGTCTCTTCTTTTTCATTTTAGTAATACAAACTCTAGAGATTAAAAAATACGATCACTGGGAAAAAGTTTAAATGATCTATATCTTGGCTGGATAATGAAAGATTGGCAATTTCTTTGTTAGTTTACCAAAATATTGTCCATCTGGATGAGGTCAGATGTGCTTTTATATTAGAGGGTAAGAATAGATAAAAGATTTCTAACAGTGTTGTATTGGTTACAAAATGTTCTTAGCAATAAAGATTTGCAATGAATGAATAAATACTATAGCATCAAGCCAGGATTAATTTTCTTCAATCTGAAATGGTTTAACTTCTATAGTACATTGGATCAACAACCTCAGTGATGTTTTTAGGGCTTTCTTTATGTACATTTTTTTTTTTTAGCTTCACCTGAGGATGGAGGGATATATATGGTCCCCAAAATAATGTATATACACACACTTTGAATAATTGTAAAGGCAGTGTTTATTAAAATACATTTTATTTTCAAAATTGAGTTATCAGTTGTTAAAGTATGTATACATTTATACAGTTTTTTGGGATACCTTGTGTGTGTGTGTGTGTGTGTGTGTGTGTGTGTGTATTTTATTTTATTTTTTTAGAGACAGGAATAGAGAGAAACATTGATGAGCTGCCTCCTGCCTGCCCCCTATTGGGGAATCAAGCCAGAAAACCTGGCAATGTGCACTGACCAGGAATCCAACCAGCAACTTTGTGGTGCATGAGACAATGCCCAACCTACTGAACAACACCAGCCAGAGCCAGAAGATATGCTTTTATTGATTTTGAGAGAGAGAGAGAAAGAGAGAGAGATCAATTGGTTGCCTCCCATATGTGCCTCAACCGGGAGTGGAACCCGAAACCTAGGTAGTGCCCTGACTGGGAATTGAATGGACAACATTTTGGTGCATGGGATGCTCCAACCAACTGAACCACCTAGCCAGGGAGGGCTTTTCCATATTTCTGATTCCAGGTTCAATATAGGTAACAAAAATTAATTTACCAAACCTTAATTATCATTAGGAGGAGGAATGATTAGGAGATTAAATGTGTGACAGATTAAATGATAGTTCTTCACTAGTGATCCTGAGAAATTATATCCTATGACCTCACTGGGATACTTCCAGCTACAGTTAGTGAGAGGTTGGTGGAAGGTGTATGGAATTTTCTTGTACTATTCTTGCAACTTTTCTGTAAATTTGAAATTATTTCAACATAAAACATTAAAAATAAAGGTCTGGTACCTAAAATGAATGAAAATAAATATATTGACTCTATTTCTATGTGGGTACCACATGCACATTGTAAATATATTTTACTTATATACCCTTATCAAAGCATATTCAACTTTCTCTACATATTCTTCCAACATGATTGGTTTATCCTTCTAAACCTGTAGGAAATTAAAGGAAGCAAATAAAATTTGACAGTGGTGATATTTAGCAACTTAATAGCAATGGGAGGTACAGGAAAAGGGAAAAATCCATGAACTAAAATGTGTAGAGACAAGTAGCCCCCAAATACTTCAATAGCACCTTGGGCATGCCTGTTTTGGAGCATTGTAAAATAATTGTTGAATAAATGAGTTTATATTGATGAAGGAATTTATATATGTGAAGCAATTAGAACAGTGCCTGGCACCTGGTGAGCACTAAATCAATATTAGCTATTAGGTTTATCATGATATTCTTGTGTTGTCACACACAGGGTAAGCTCAGCTCTTTTCTTCCTAGGAAGACAAGAAACTTTGCAATATATTGTGCTGGATGAACTGTTGAAGGAGGTTAGTGAAACCTTGGTGCCTCCCTTGTGCTCTTGAGAACATGGACCCAATTTTTCCTCCACCTCTCCTCCACCGGTTCTCTGTAACTTCTGTAGTATGCTTTGCTAAGGAACTTGCCCCAGCGGCAATAGTAGCCGTGTGTATAGAGAGGATGCTCTGTAGCTCATATTAAAAAACAGCCATATATAGACTATCCCAGATGGTTTGAAAGCAACTGAGGGGGGCAGAGGCGAGGAAGGGGGTTGAAGGGAAGAGGAAGGAGTGGAAATGGGTGATAAGAAAGCTAGCTCTTCGCTATCTAGAAAACTCAGCTATTCACAATGAGTCATTTCCTTCAAGTTCAGCTGGCATCTGGGACCTCTTCCCAATGATGGAACGAAAGGCTTGTCTACTGAGGGAACTTCAGGGCACAGGGAAGCAGGAGTAAATAAAGGAACACAGGCCCTCCCACCTCCCAGCCCCCAGCACACCCATGCCTTTCTTCCCTCTCAGGAGTTCATCTCCTAAACTCTAAGAGTCCCTACGAGACTTGCGACCTGGGGAACAATGGCCAGTGGCAACTGGTCCTGGGCTAACCCCCTGAATAATGAGCTAAAAGCAGCCCCACCTTGTCTCACTTCTGTCACTGTGACTTTTACTTCTCAGTGAGTCTGTGGGAGGCAGTTAGACAGACAAGTTCAGATAAGGACCCTAGGCCAAGCATGGGAGGTCACTAGGGTAAAACTGGGAAAACAAGGACCTTGACCCAAGGGTAACCTTTCCTCCCCTAGCACATTGATGGTCATGTGGCTTGGACCCTCCCCTGACCTTTCCTCCCCTAGCATGTTGCTGGTCATGCAGTACACCCCCTTAGAGGAGGAACAAGGGGCCAGAGAGTGTCCTCATGCTACTCCCATACAAGCCCTTAAACATTAATCCCCAGGGATAACATCTAGGCCTCAGTTATCTTTCAGCTCCAGGCCCAGAAAAGCAGCAAAACCAGACAAGCAATGCCAAGCTGACTTCAGGACCAACTGCATTGACTAATGCCTGCCTGCTGAAGGAACATACCTGAAAAGCTGATGAATAGTCTATTGAGATCCTCTCCTACAATCCCACCTCTTAAAAGCCTGTAGGACAGAGGACCCAGTGCATGCTCTCTTCTGGGAACAAACCTGAGCCTTTCCCATCTCCATCCCCCTCTCCTTTCCCCTAGGCATGTTTTCCTTATCTCTATCTATCTCTATCTCTATCTCTATCTCTATCTCTATCTCTATCTCTATCTCTATCTCTATCTCTATCTCTATCTCTCCTCTCCTAAGCTCCAAGAGCACTCTTTTGCCTCTGTAACTTGTTTCCTGAGCTCATTTCTTCTACCACTCACTTCTTATACCCCTGTGACTTTCTAAATAAACTTTCCCTTATAGTTTGAGTCTTACCTCTGTATTCTTTCCTAGCCAGAACTCAAGTATGTACTGAGGTTGCTAAACCAAGGTCTGCTGTAACTCCATTGGTTTAACACCTGGTGCTATTCTTGTGGCCACCAACAAGTCTACACAGCCCAGTGTAGCTGCTCACTTTCTTGTAACACTAGAGGCCCGGTGCATGAAATTCGTGCATGGGGTCCCTCAGCCTGGCCTGCACCCTCTCCAATCCAGGACCCCTCAGTGGATGTCTGACTGCTGGCAGTCTGACATCCCTCTCGCAATCCAGGATGCTGGCTCCTAATTGCTCACCTGCCTGCCTGCCTGATCGTTCCTAACCACCTCTACCTGCCTGCCTGATTGCCTCTAACCACCTCTGCCTGGCTTCCTGATTGCCCCTAACTGCTCTCCCCTGCTGGCCTGATTGCCCCTAACTGCCTCTGTCTGCTGGCCTAATCACACCTAACCACCTCTGCCTGCCAGCCTAATCACCCCTAATCGCTCTGCCCTGCCAGCCTCATCACCCCTAACCACTCTTCCCTGCCAGCCTGATCGCCTCTAACTGCCTCTGCCTCGGCCCTGCTTTGTCCAGAAGGACGTCTGGAAGACGTCTGGTCTATCCAGTCTAGTTAGCATATTACCCTTTTATTAGTATAGATGTCTAGAGAGCCCAAAGCAGCCCCACCTAGGCTCTTTCCCATTGCTTCTTCTATCCTAAGCCCTTTCTTGTTTCACTGTCCCCAGCTTTAATAAACATACTCTCAAAAATTAAAATAAAATAAAAGTGTTTGAGTATTGGTTTTAGACTTTTTAAAAAATATATATTTTATTGATTTTTTACAGAGAGGAAGGGAGAGGGATAGAGAGTTAGAAACATCGATGAGAGAGAAACATCGATCAGTTGCCTCCTGCACTCTCCCTACTGGGGATGTGTCCACAACCAAGGTACATTCCCTTGACCAGAATCGAACCTGGGACCCTTTAGTCCACAGGCTGACACTCTATCCACTGAGCCAAACTAGTTAGGGCTTAAACTTTTTTTCAGTGCCTATGGCAAATCAATCTCATTGGGCCTTAGTTGCTCACCTGAAGCCAGGAAATGAGTATCTCCACCAGGCCCTATTGACGTCCCAGGGCTGTGGTGAGGTTCATAGACCACAAACACATACCCTTTAAAGTGCAGTGCAAATTGAAGGGGTGATTTTCAAGTGGAATGGTGAAATGCAGAAAGGCTTTTACAGACTCCTGGCTTTCTCCCTGAGTGATCTGGACAAGTTATTTAAAGTCCTTAAATCTCAATCTCCTCATCAATTCTGTGATTTGATTTGCTGTGAAGATTGGATGAGATAAAAGCATGTGAGTCACTTACACAGCATCAGTTCCAAGTAAGCTCTCAGCAAATAGCCATTGTTATTCCTCCACAGTGTGTAGGGTATACACTAACCCCTCCTATTTGTCCACTCATGCCTTTATTTTTGTTCATATTTATGTGTGGGTTTATAATGTCCTACTTGACATATAAGGAGGCACAAAGAAAGTGAGAGAAATATAAGGGATAATTTGAGGAGGTCATCTCAAATTATCTTGGACCACATTTTCTGGCCCAAGAATCAGAATGCATGACAAAAACCTGAGTACATGTTAGGGGATCATGGGACAGGATACTTGAAATTGGGCTGCCTCAGACAATCTGGGTTTTGCTGTCAGGATAAATGAAGTGGGAGAAAAGAGAAAAAAGAAAAGGTTTGGGGTTGGGAGAAAGAAATAGAAACCTAGGAGGAATTCACCCCTCCAGCCACTGGAGGATGCTCTGGCTTTTCTTATAAGTAGCTCCTTGCAGCCAACATGCTTTGCCAGTCAGGCAATCTCACCCTGAACACTGCAGAGCCAGAATATGAGAAAATGTGGTGAAAGGAGAAAACCATAACCACAGAGCCATCCGTAGACCGACAGATCAGGAAGAGAGGATCTCCTCTGAGTGGGGCAGTAGCTGGGCTAAGCCACAAGACACCTGAACTTTACAGAACTCAGACTTCCTCCTCATTAGAGAGCATAATGGGAACCTAAATACCTCTGAGGGTGAGGTGTCAAATTCACACCGAGGTGCAAATGACTAACAGGAGGTGTTTTCCTGACAGCTAACTTTCCTGAGACACAGAACGGAAATAAATCTATTTCCTTCTAAAACCCTGTTTCTAATTAGAAACAGTTCCACTCTGGGAAAAATGCAAAAAAACAAAAACAAAAACAAAAAACCCCAAAAATATGTAAAAAATACCAGGTTACTCTTATTACTACAATCCATAGATAACTTCTGATGATTTGATGAATTTATTTTCAGTTTTAAGATTTGCCACTGCAGGTATAGATTAAGTTTATAAGACAAAAACATTTGAGAACAATATTAATTTTTAAGCTCTAGTAGATTAAATATTAATTGTTTTCAATTTGGCAAATGCATTAAGGCACAACAGGGAAACAAAAAATTATTCCAAAATCTCAATGCTCAGAGATAGAATGATATTTTGCTGTCTTACCTTCCATTTTTTCCCTCTGTGTAAAGATTCCCACATGTTTTTATGAAAATTAGAGTCATATTGTACGTGCTAATTTGTAATCTGCTCTTTTTAACTTAGGAATATTTCATAACAATTTCCTCATTCATTAAATATTTGTAAATACAAATAATTTTAAATGTTGCAAGTATTTCATTATGTGAATGAATCATTGGGTAACCAATTAGAAAAGGGACATTTAAAAGATATGCAGGAAAAGAAGTTTTCTAGTATCTCTAAACATTTGGAAATTACTACTTCAATCCAAACAACTATAAAGTATGTTTATAAAAGAAGATTCGGTAAGGCAGTTCAAATAGGAGACAGTAAAAATAAAAACTAAACACAGCTAAAATCATAATAAGAAGAAAATAAACAAAAGCAATATAAACATTTTTTCATGAAGGTTATAATTTAGTTTTCTTTTAACAAATTAGTCTCTGTCCAGTGAGCCCCACCAATGAAGGGCTTTAGTATTAGTATCAGTATTTATCCTACAAGCACTCAAACCCAATGCTCTCCAAACCAACTTGATTTCTTTCTTATCCCAGATGCTATTGTAATAACCTGGCTTTCCATATTATAACTAGAGGACTTGTGCATGAAATTCATGCACTGGGGCGGGGGGGGGGGGGTGGTGTCCCTCAGCCCAGCCTATACCCTCTCCAATCTGGGACCCCTCGAGGGATGTCCGACTGCCCGTTTAGGCCCGATCCTACCAGGATCCTACTAGGATTGGGCCTAAACGGGCAGTCGGACATCCTTCTCACAATCCAGGACTGCTGGCTCCTAACTGCTCACCTGCCTGCCTTCCTGATTGCCCCTAACCACTTCTGCCTGCCAGTGGTAGGATCACCCCCTAACCACTTCCCTGCCAGCCTGATTGATGCCTAACTGCTCCCCTGCCAGCCTGTTTGCCCCTAACTGCCCTCCCCTGCAGGCCTGGTCACCCCTAACTGCCCTCCCCTGCAGGCCTGAGTCCCTTCCAACTGCCTTAACCTGCAGGCCCGGTCGCCCCCAACTTCCCTCCTCTGCCGGCCTGGTCACCCCTAACTGACCTCCCCTGCAGGCTTGATCGCCCCCAACTGCCCTCCCTTGCAGGCCTGGTCCCTCCCAACTTCCTTCCCCTCCTGGCCTGATCACCCACAACTGCCCTCCCTTGAAGGCTTGATCCCTCCCAACTTCCCTCTCCTGCTGGCCTGATCACTTACAACTGCCCTCCCTTGCAGGCCTGGGTTCCCCGCAACTGCCCTCCCCTGCTGGCCTGATCACCCACAACTGCCCTCCCTTGTAGACCTGGTCCCTCCCAACTGCCCTCCCCTGCTGGCCATCTTGTGGTGGCCATCTTGTGTCCACATGGGGGCAGCCATCTTGTGTGTTGGAGTGATGGTCAATTTGTATATTACTCTTTTATTAGATAGGATAGAGGCCTGCTGAATGGGTGGGGGCCAGCTGGTTTGCCCTGAAGGGTGTCCTGGATCAGGGTGGGGATTACCTTGGGGCATGGGGCAGCCTGGGCGAGGGGCCTGTGGTGGTTTGCAGGCCGGCCATGCCCACCGTCGACCCAAGCAGAGGCCCTGGTATCTAGGATTTATTTATCTTCTATAATTGAAACTTTGTAGCCTTGAGTGGAGGTCTGGGCCGGCCAGGGTGTGCGGGAAGTTTGGCTTCCTCCATTGCTTGGGAAACCCAAGCCTCCTGCTCGCTCCATGGCCGTAGCCATCTTGGTTGGGTTAATTTGCATACTCGCTCCTGATTGGCTGGTGGGTGTGGCTTGTGGGTGTAGCAGGGTATGGTCAATTTGCATATTACTCTTTTATTAGATAGGAAAGGCCTGTGGTCCTAATGTCTTAATGACCAAAGACCAGCGTGGGTGGACGGGGCTGCAAGCACTGCAAGGCCGCACGAGTGGGTGGGGCTGCGCTATTTCACGTGCTGGGCTTCTAGTTATTTAATAGGAAAGAAGGAAAGGGAAGACTAGACAATATAGGCATACCATTTCTACAGCTTTGCTAATTTAACACTTTCCAAGTCTGTTCCTGCTGATCAATAGGGGAAGGGACTGGACGAAGGCAATTTAGACACATGCCCAGTGAGGTCTGAGTGACCTGGGAAGGTACCTATTTGTCTGTCACACTTGGGAACAAATTAGTGATGGGCATGGCCACTGCAAAAGTGAAACCTAAATATGTAAACTTCCAAACAAAGGAAGTTCTCTCTCTCTCTCTCTCTCTCTCTCTCTCTCTCTCTCTCTCTCTCCCTCACACACACACACACACACACACACACACACACACACACAGCCCTCTTGGGACTCCTGTTGCAGGGGGGTGCTCCCTGCACCCACGTGACCATGTGTTGCTCCCACAATGGACTAATGGACTTTAATTAGCTTGGATGCTGAACTACACCCAGTTGCAACATGGAACAGAAGCTCTGGACACTGGCCTTGCTTTTGGCTTTCCTGGAACCCCAACTGTACCCTTTTCAGGACTGGCTTAAGGGGGCATGAGACCTTTAACCCAAGAAATGTAACTCCATGCAACTTCCCGTGGGGGCTTCTGAAAATTCTTATTTCAGCGGTACTCCCATGAGTGAGGGAGGAATTTGATTCTCTGGTAACATCCCACACCTGCTCTGCTTTCTGTCTCATTAGGGATGCTGCTCCCTTTCTTCAAGTTGCCTAATCCTGAAGCCTAAACTCCTCAGTCTCCCTTGGTTCCTTTCCTTCTTCAACCTGATACTGAGACAGGCGAGTAAGCCAGGACAAATGGAGTGGGAAAACTGAGGCAGATAGCTGAATAAGCTGACAGAGAAGGCCACCTCCCTAGAAACAACATCTAGGCCTCAGTTATATTTCAGCTCTAGACCAAGAAGAGCAGCAAAACCAGGAGGGCAACACAGGATCAGCTGCAGTGACTAAGGACCCCCTGCCCTGACACTGACCAGTCAGTGAAGACCACCATCCTGAAGGAGCACACCTAGAAACCTGATGAATATTCTGCTGAAACCCTCCCTTGAGACCTCCCCTAATCCCACCTGCAAGAGAGAGATAAAAGCCTCAAGAGTAAGGACCCAGTGCATGCTCTCCTTCCCAGGAGCACACCTGTGCTTCCCCTCTTCTTTCCCCACAGGCATGCATCTAAGGGACCTCATGAGGCTTGCAACCAGGGCAGCAATGGGCAGCAGCAGTTCACCCCAGACAAACCCTCTGAACCTGTCCCAAAGGCCCCCTTTTCTTTGACCTCTTAGTGAGTCAAAACCGAGGCTCATTTGCCCAGCCCTTTCTGGTTTTACTGTCCTCTGTTTTAATAAATGTTCTCTAAAATTCAGCTAGACTTGTATTGTGAAATCTTTCCTGTATGAAG
This sequence comes from Cnephaeus nilssonii, assembly GCF_951640355.1. Taxonomy (NCBI): domain Eukaryota; kingdom Metazoa; phylum Chordata; class Mammalia; order Chiroptera; family Vespertilionidae; genus Cnephaeus; species Cnephaeus nilssonii. Next base: position 19,835,551 of record NC_137079.1, read on the forward strand.
TCAAGAACTCATATACTATGGGCCCAGCTCTAGGCAGACCCACCAAGGACCCAGACCCCTTTCCAGTAAAAATACAACAGGTCACCAAATTGAGTTCAGTCACTAATAGCCACCAATGATTTCATCAACCATGCCTCTGTAATAAAGCCTCAAAAAAAAAAAAAAAAACCCAGATGTTCAGGGTTTATAGAGTTTCTGGGTTGGTGAACATGTGGAGGCATAGGTAGAGTGGAACACCCAGAGAAGCATGGAAGTCCTGCTCCCCTCCCCACATGCCTCATCTTATATATCTTTTTTCCTCCTGGTGATTCATATCCTTTATTATCTTCTGTAATTATCGGGAAGTGGAAACCTCTGATTTATTGCCAGATGGTCAGAAGCACAGGTGACTACCCAGAATGTGATTGGCATCTGAGGTGGGGATGGTCTTGTGGGACTAAGCCCTTGCCCTGTGGGATCTGATGCCATCTCCAGGCAGATAGTGTCTGAATTGAGTTGAGTGGTAGGACACCCAACTGGTGTCAGAGAAGTGCTTGGTGTGGGAAAAGAACCCAAATGTTAGAATTGGTGTCAGAATCATAGTGAAGATGCTCCAGCAACCTTATAAAGATACCCAAAGGGCGAAGATCTGAGGCTCCCTGCCAAAAGCCAGCAAGGAGCTGAGGCCTTCTAACAGCCAGGTGAGGTGAATAAGCAACCTAGAAGTAGATCTTCCAGCTCCAGTTGAATCTAGGAGTGAAATTGCTGGATCAGATGATAATTCTACTTTAGCTTTTTGAGGAACTGTCAAAGTGTTTTCCACAATGGCTGCACGATTTTACATTCCCACCAGCAATGCACAAAGGTCCCAGCATTCTCACATCCTCACCAACATTTGTTATTTAATTTGATAATAGCCTTTCTAATGAGTGTCCTGTGGTATCTAATTGTGATTTTGATTTGCACACGACTAAGGATGAGTGATGTTGAGCATCTCAGGCCTTAAGATTTCACATACATTTTCTCACTTAGTTACCCAAACAATTATCAATAATCTCATTGTTTTGTGGCTATTGCACTCTTACACTCTTACATGTTGTGACTTGACCAAAAGTTCACAGTTTTAAGAGTTGGACCCAGGATGGAAATTGAAGACTTCTGACTTCAATGTCCCTTCTTAGTTTCTAAATTGTTAAGCACCTTAATGCTACTTTAACATGGCAAGGTGTAAGTCTAGGTGTAAGTCAAGGTTTTGGGCAAGCCCTCTGTTTCAAGCATGAATATTTCAGGTTCATAAGAGCAGTAAACTTTTTTAAAAATATGTTTTTATTGATTTCAGAGAGATAGGGAGAGGAAGAGAGAGATAGAAACATCAATGATGAGAATCATTGATTGACTGCCTCCTGCATGCCTCCTACAAGGGATCGAGCTCACAACCTGGGCATGTGCCCTTGGCTGGAACTGAACTCAGGACCCCTCAGTCTGCAGGCCAATGCACTACCCAATGAGCCAAACTGGCTAGGGCAAGAACAGTAAACTTTTGCCTTTTAGAGTCGACAGCAGTTCCCTCCACCCACACTTAAGGACATGAAGAAAACAGGTGACTTATCACTGAAAAGCCTAACAGCCACTTATTTATTTATTTATTTATTTTTTATTGAACTTATTGGGGTGACATCCTATCTAATAGAAGAGTAATATGCAAATTAACCACCACTCTGCTACACCCACAAGCCACGCCCACCAGCCAATCAGGTGCGAGTATGCAAATTAACCCAACCAAGATGGCTGTGGCCATGGAGAGAGCAGGAGGCTTGGGTTTCTCTGGCAATGGAGGAAGCCAAGCTTTCCACACACCCTGGCCAGCCCAGGCCTCCACTCAAGGCTACAAAGTTTCAATTATAGAAGATAAATAAATCCCAACAAAAATGGCAGCAGCCACGGAGCAAGCAGGAGTCTTGGCTCCTCTCAAGGCTACAAAGTTTCAATTATAGAAGATAAATAAATCCTAGATACCAGGACCTCCACTTGGGTTGATGGGGCGCGTGGCCAGCCTGCAAACCACCACAGGCTCCTCACCCAGGCCACCCAATGCCCCAAGGGAACCCCCACCCTGATCCAGGACACCCTTCAGGGCAAACCAGCTGGCCCCCACCCGTGCACCAGGCCTCTATCCTATCTAATAAAAGAGTAATTTGCAAATTGACCATCACTCCAACACACAAGATGGCTGCCCCCATGTGGACACAAGATGGCCACCACAAGATGGCCAGCAGGGAGGGCAGTTGGGAGGGACCAGGCCTGCAAGGGAGGGCAGTTGAGAGGGACCAGGCTTGCAAGGGAGGGCAGTTGGAGGTGATCAACCCTGCAGGAGAGGGCAGTTATGGGTGACCAGGCCGGCAGAGGAGGGAAGTTGGGGCGACCAGGCCTGCAGGGAAAGGCAGTTGGGGGGGACCTAGGTCTGCAGGGGAGAGCAGTTGGGGGTGAGCCGGCCTGCAGGGGAGGGCAGTTAGGGGCAAACAGTCTGGCAGGGGAGCAGTTAGGCATCAATCAGGCTGGCAGGGGAGTGGTTGGGGGTGATCAGGCTGGCAGGCAGAAGCGATTAGGGGCAATCAGGAAGGCAGGCAGGTGAGCCGTTGGGAGCCAGCAGTCCTGGATTATGAGAGGGATGTCCGACTGCCCGTTTAGGCCTGATCTTACAGGGATCGGGCCTAAACGGGCAGTCAGACATCCCTCGGGGGGGTCCCAGATTGGAGAGGGTGCAGGCTGGGCTGAGGGACACCCCCACCCCTGTGCACAAATTTCATGCACCGGACCTCTAGTCTTACCTTATAATAGAGAAACATGCAAATTGACCGCACCTCCGCTATGCCCACGATTGGGCCGGCAGGAGGCTGGGGGCGGGACTCCGGGTGGCATATCCGCCGTTGAGAAGATCAAGATGGTGGTGCCCAGTGGCCGGGCCCATGCCACCGCTCCCGGGGTGCCTGGGGCGATCAGCACCCTGGGGGGCGTGGCCAGGCCCATGCCGCCACTCCCCGGGGTGCCTGGGGCGATCGGCACCCCGGGGGCGTGGCCCTGCCCATGCCACCCCTCCCGGGGTCCCGGGGGCGATCGGCCACCAGGGGGGGCATGGCCCGGCCCCTCCCGCCCCTCCCGGGGGTCCCGGGGGTCGATGGGTCACTTGGGGGGGCGTGACCGGGCCCATCCCGCCCCTCCCACCGCTCCCGGGGGTCCCAGGGGCCGAGGCTTTCCGGGCCTTGGGCACCAGCGGGGAGCCTGCACCGATCGCAGGAAACCACTGGGGGTCGGCTCCTGTGATCGGTAGCAGGGACGCTGGGTGCGGCGAGCCCAAGGCCAGGAAAGCCTGGGGCGGAGGCTTTCCCGGCCTTGGGCACCAGTGGACAGCCTGCATGGATCGCAGGAAACCACTGGGGGTCGGCTCCTGCGATCCTTAGCAAGGATGTTGGGTGCCGCCGAGGCCAAGGCCACCGCCCGGGGCCAAGCCCCGACCCTGAAAAAGGCAGAAGGCGGTGGCCACAGCCAAGGCCTGGGTCCCTGGTGCCGGCAGAAAACTGGTGCAGGCAGCCAGGTGAATGAAGGTCTATTGCACGAATCTTTGTGCAAACGGGCTACTAGTTGGTTAATAAAATTATATAGGTTTCAAGTATGCAATTCTATACTACATCATCTGTATATTATATTGTGTGTTCACCACCCCACGTCAAGTCTCCTTCCATCACCATTTATCCCCACTTTACCTTCTCCTCCATCCTTCCACCCCCTTTCCCTCTGGTAAACACCATTAACAGCCAGTTATTGATCAGGAAGGGTTTGGGAGCATCTCTGCTTCCCATTCAACAGTGACAGTTCCAGTGAGAAAATAGAAGGCAGAAGTCTGGCCAAAAACATACTTCCATAATACTGGACCTGAGTTCGATTTCCCTTTTCTTGGGCTTAGCCTCACATTCCTGGAAAGCAAAGTTTCTATATGACTTGGAAGGAAATACAAGTCACTTATGCAAAATCATTTTGGATTTTTTTTTTTAAAGCTCAGCACACGCCACCTGGTGGAGAGCATCTGAAAGCACAAGGCTGCATTTTCTCTAACTTGACATTTGCTGGCACTTGCTCAAAGTCCCTTGATTGCTGTCTTCTTGCATGTGCAGTACCCTAACATGGCAGGAATCAGTGTTTTTGGTTATTTGTTGATTTTTTTCTTTTTCTTTTTTTTTTTTAATATGGAATGCTTCACGAATTTGCGTGTCATCCTTGTGCAGGGGCCATGCTAATCTCCTCTGTGCCGTTCCAATTTTAGTATATGTGCTGCTGAAGCGAGCACAAGTTTTTTCATTTCGATGTTCATGACATTTGGATTTGGGGAAAGGAAGGGGTTAAGAGTATATGAAACTGCCATATCCCCTTGTCTTTCAAATGGAATCTTGAGATGAGATCATCCTGGCTGATCTGGGTTGGTCCTAAATGCAGTCACAGGTGTTTTCAGAAGAGGGAGGCCAAGGGAGATCGGACACAGGCAGAAGAGGATGGGTAATGACCATGTGAGCAGAGACTCAAGTGACATAGTTACAGGTCAGGAATGCTGGGTGTCACCAGAAACTGGGAGAGGTAAGGAGCACACGCCCCCTAGAACCTCTGGAGGGAGTGGGGCTCTGCAGACACCTTGATTTGGGCCCAGGGATGCTGATTTCAGTCTTCAGACCTGTGAGAGATAAATATGTGCTGTTTTAAGATACTAAGTTTGTGGTACTTTGTTACAGTAGCATAGGAGAATACTATAACCCCGAAGCTTATGTTTTTATTGTGTTTTTTTTTTGAAGCTTGCGTTTTATTAGCGTCACACCAAATCCAACTACTTTTATGTTTTAGGTTGTTAGACAGAAGACTGGTGAAGTGAGAAGTTGAAGAGGGTGGGAGAATCTGTCTTCACACAGGTATTTTGGAGCTTCCACATATCTGCTGAGGGAGGCAGATTATGACTGTGGGGACTTCAGGGGCTTGTTGAGCCTTAGCCGTTTGGGCATATTTGTCACTGCTCTGCTTACATTCTTGTGTAGCAAGAATAGGAGAAGGGCTTGTGTGTGTGTGCTTGTTGTTGTTGTTTTTATAACTGTAAAGAAGGAGCTAGAAGAGTACAAAAATCTTTTACACAGTAAGTTGGGAGAAGCAGGGAGTATAAACCTATGAAATAAAATCGGGCTGACTGTTTTGAAGAGGGATTGGGGAAATAAAAAGATGGTAAGTCCATCTCTGTATCTATGAGTCTGTTTCTGTGTGTGTGTGTTTTTGTTTTGTTTTGTTCATTTATTCTGCTCCTTAGATTTCACATATAAGTGAAATCATATAGCATTTGTCTTTCTCTGCATGACTTGCTTCACTTAACACAATACCCTCTAGGTCCATTCATGGTAAGATTTCCCTTTTTTCATGGCTGAGTAATATTCTATTGTATACATATGTACTACAATTTTCTTTAAAAAAAAAATCCTCACCCAAGGATATGTTTTTATTAACTTTTAGAGAGAGAGGAATGGAGAGAGAAAGAGAGAAACATTGATGTGTGAGAGAACCATTGATTAGTTGCCTCCTGCAAGTGCTCTGATCAGAGATTGAACCCAAAACCTAGGTTTGTGCCCTTACTAGGAATCGGACACACAACCTTTTGGTGCTCCAACCAACTGAGCCACTCAGCCAGAGCTGTACTACAGCTTTTAAAAAAATATTTGTGTTGATTTCAGAGAGGAAGGAAGAGGGAGAGAGAGAGCAATGATGAGAGAGAATCATTGATTGGCTGCCTCCTGCAGAACGCCCCCTACTGGGGATTGAGCCAGAAACCTGGGCATTTGCCCTGACTGGGAATTGAACCATGACCTTCTGGTTCATAGGTTGGTGCTCAACCACTGAGCCACACTAGCCAGGCTGTACTGCAGCTTTTTTTTTTTTTTTTTTTACCCACTCTTCTATGTCTGGTGTCAGGTGGGTACTTGAAATATCAGGGGTGTCACTTTGTAAAGTACACTATTGTATAATCACTATGCTACACACCTGAAACCAATACAAAATAAAATGAATGTCAACTATAATTGAAAAGAAAAAGATTTAAGTCCTTGGGGCTCAACACACAAGAAATGGGAAAACTGGAGCTACTGCTTATTCAGACATGGTTGTCAATGGACTCTGCTTCATCACATGGCACAGCCAAACATGGACTTAATTTCTTTCTTCTTCTTAAAAAAATCTGACCACTGGGTACACTGGCTCTTGGGTCTCCAGAGCAGTGCAAAGTCAGCCACTGCCTGGGGCCACCCAGCAGGAGCTACAGAGAGATCTGCAGATTCCTCCTCTTTGTATTGGGTTTGGAAGTGCCCAGATGAGGCCCAGCTATGAAGCAAGGTCAGCTGATGCTGATGTCTGATCTTGGGCCTTTTATTGATAGGTTTAGGGCTCCCTGACCCACCTGAAGCTTGTTTGACAGATTTTAGCCTGAGCAAGGACAGGGCATTCATATGCAAAAGCTGCTTCACACAGCTTGGGTGGGGTTGTAAATTGGATGAGGTGGGGTCTTAGGGAATCACCAGGGTGGAGCAAACAGAAATGGCTGCCAGTCAGTCCCAGCATAGGAACAATGATCCCTATGGCTGGGAGCACCTCTGGCTGGGTGAAAGCCACCCCTGAGTTCCTGCCCTGATGCCAGACAATCCAGTTCCTCTTCATATGTGTCTGTGTTCCCTAGACCCTCACCCTGGCGTTGGAGCTCAGAGGAAGCAGGACCTTGTAAGTTAAGTTCATGGTGCCAGCTGCGTCTCCAGCAGCCTCTGTGTCATTGGGCCCCAATCTGCACTAGTTTTTATAGCCCATAGTTCCTACTGCCTGTAGGGACTTCTCTTCCCAGCTCAGGGACCCTGGGCTGGAGGTCTGGTGTGGGGCTGGGACCCCTTGCTCCTCCAGGCGGCCTCTGCAGAGATCATCTCCCTCCTGCTTAAAAAAGCGGCCCATGTGGGTGCCGGACCAGCCCATTCCACACCTCTGCCCCTCCTACCAGTCTCAGTGTGCTTTCTTCTTTACCTCTCTAGTTGTAGAACTCCCATTCATCCAGCTTTCCAGTGATTCAGGATGATGGTTGTTCTGTATTTTAGTTGTAATTTTGATGTGGTTGTGGGAGGTGGTGAGTACAGGTGTTTACCTATGCCGCCACCTTCCTAGAGTTATCCAGACTTAATTTCTATTAGTGAAGATTGAAGAGGAAAACCAGTTGCTTGTAGCAGATGGCATTACTGTTCCTGATTATTTTCTCTCTCCTTCCTTTCAAGAGGAGACATCTTTGCCTGTTGTCAGGAGATTTACCGTGCCTGCCTTCGGAGGAGTGTACTTCCCCAGCTCACCCATACCAGGCTTAGCCCAATGATTTGATTTGGCCAATATGATGGGAAAGGGCAGTGTGCCAGTTCCCAGTGGGAGCATTAGGAGCCATCAGAATGTTTCCCCAGTTCTCTTGTTTCTCTCTTTCTGCCAAGGGGACTGTTCCTTTGACCTAGACCCTAGAGACAAAGATCAAAGCTACGGCTGACCCTTCACTGACAAGCAGGAAGAACAATTTCTGTGGTTCTGAGCCTTTGAAATTCTGGGTCTGGTTGTTCCCACATCGCTCTGTAATTAAGTAGGGGTGAGCGGAAGGTGAGAAAGGAGGCATCCCTCACTCCTTAAGTGTTAAGGTAAGAATTAGAGTGGTGTTGTTAATGAATTTTCAGAAAATGAAGCATGTCTGGGGGTGGAGTAAAGGCAGTCATTTTGATCTCGGAGGTTCCTGGGAAGAATGAACTTGGAACTTTTAGAAGGATATGAAGGTATTAGCTAAGTGGAAAAGCAGGGGGAACATCCCAGCAGGGAGTGGGGGACACATCCCAGCAAAGGGAGAGAAGTACATAAGAGAATGGTATCTACAAAAAGCAAGGATGGATGCCTGTGCTGAGGTGTGTGGGGTGTTGTATATTTCTTGCAAAGGGATTTGGATTTCATCTTCAAATCTCTGGGGAGCTCATGAAAGGTTTTAAGCAGGAGCAATAGTATCACATTTAGATTTTAGAATGGATGGAATGGATGATCTCTTAGGAGATGGGGTGTGCTCAAAACACTTACTGAATGGCTGAAAGGAAACAGTGAGAGCTACCACCTACTAATGTTCCCAGGTGCTTGGTTTGCAAAGGTGTTCCAGGCTGAACACATCACGAAAGGCAAGAGCAGCAGATTTCAATTACTATGAACACACAGATACAATATATTTTGCCCTTTAATAAGGGAACAACGTGAGATCTGAGTCTGTTTTGAATGAGTGGCTTGTGATTCTCCCACTTGGCAGAGGGGTCACCACTCAGCTGATACCAGTACCTACCATAGTAATCTCTACACTTTTGATTTTTACTTTCTATCAATTATTATTTAATATACAGTATCCCTATAATGTGTCATTGGCTGAAGAAAGGAAGTGTAAGAAACACAGATTTTAAATGTGACAACTTAATAGAATTGAAACTATTTCTGCAAATTCTCTTCAAGTAGGTCTTTATCAGTTTAAGTCATCTTCTGCTGATAAAATGTTTTAGCGACACATTGATGTCTCCGGCCTACAATGTAGGTTAAAAAGAGGAAATAGAGTGGTAGTTATATGCTGGTTTTCCTCTTCATTAAATTGGAATAAATGCTTTCCATGCCCAAAACGTGTTATTTGCAGAGAAGTGCTCTCAAATGTCCTCTTCTCTCCTCTTGTCAATTAAAAACAAAACATCCACATGTTAAACCCTTCCATATATTAATTCAAAATAAATGAATCCAGGTTTAGGTAGTAAAGACATTTTTTTTGCCTAACTTTGATGGCTTAACATAGGGCTGATTTGAATACATGTTTTGATATAAATTCAGTCTTCAATGATATGATGTCAGTTTAGAATTTTTGACAACAAAGATATTTTTATCATAAATAGTTTAAGATACAAAATGTGCCTTTTTGAATTAGCACTGTAACTAGCAAACATCAGAGCCTCAATTCATATTTATTGGCTATATATATTAGACTTATATTAAAATAAACTTTCTAATACAATCTTTAAGATATATAGAGCTAAAATAATATTCTTTGTACATGAAATTACTTAAATATCATAGATGGGGTAAAATGTGTCCCTACAGAACTTGTCCATTTGAATAGCATTCAGTGCACTGGTCTTAGCAGTGGCCAGGGTTGTCAGTTCCTGGGTCAGTGTGCTAAGGGGGACTTGCTTCATAGCTCTCCTTTGTAAACTGCTAAAATCCGTTACTTGGAATTTCTTTCTAAACAGGTAAGGCTGTAGGTTAGGAGAGCAATTCTCTAATTCCTTGCAGTTTCTTGAAAACAAGCCAGGTCTTTAAAGCATTTTATTGTTTTCTCTTATGAGTTGAATTATGTTCTCCTAAATTCATATATTGATGTACCACCTCTAGTACCTCAGAATGTGACCTTATTTGAAAATGGGGTTGTTGTAGATATAATTAGTTAAGACATCGTCTTACTGGAGTAGAGTGTCACCTTCTTTTTGTTGTTAATCCTCACCTGAGGATATTTTCCCATTGATTTTTTTAAGAGAGAGTGGAAGGGAGGGGGAGAGGCAGTGCGAGTATCCCCCCACGTCCCACGTGGTTCAGGGTTCAGGTTCAGGGTTTGGGCTCTGGAGGAGGCCGCACACAAATGAAAGAGATAATACAAGAAAATACTAATTTGGGAATTGGGGCCAGGAAGAGAGAATTCCGCTATGCTCTGGCCTTGGGATCCTTTTTATTCAGGTTTGGGATCCACCTATAGCCCTTAGGCAGGCAATTTCCAGTAACAGGCAAACTATCTTATCAGTAAGGATTTACGTGAGACTGAAAGGTGGAAGTTGCTTCAGCTACCTTTGTCTCAACCAGACAGTGGGTGCATGGCTTTGACCCTTGCCAGAGCCTCAAGGTTGACCAGCCTTCCGGACTCCTTGTCCACCCCTTTCTGCTAGTGAAGGCAATGGGCAGCTTCCAACAAGACAGCAAGAGAGAAACATGTATGTGAGAGAGACACATCGATTGGTTGCCTCTTGCACACATCCCCCGCCCCTCCCAACTGGGGCAAGGGATCGAGCCTACAACTGAGTATGTGCCCTTGACTTAAATTGAACCCAGGACCCTTCAGTGGGCCAATGCTCTATCCACTGAACCGGGACTTCTTTTTTTTAATTTTTTTGTGAGTGGTTACCTTTTATTAAGTCCTTAATAAAAAGGAATTTGGACACAGACATGCATACAGGGAGAAGGCCATGTAAAAATGAGGTGTCTGGCCATCTGTGAGCCAAGGAGAGGCCAGGAGCAGGTCCTTCCCTCAGTCTTCAGAAGGAACCAACCCTGCTGACACCCTGATTTTGAACTTACAGCCTCCTGAAGTGTGAGATGATGCATTCGTGTTGAAGCCAGCCGGGTTTCGGGACTTGGTTACAGTAGCCAAAGCAAACCAATACACTGATTATTGTCGGAACCGATCAGAGATAACAATAGTGTGGATGCTACAGAAGTAATTAAGTTTCCAGAGTCTGAAAAAAACCTTTACCCTCTTGATGAGGGGCAGGTTGCCTTCTGAGTGTCCCCTGACTTTTGCCTTCTATTAGAGCTTCATCCTGAACAGCTCCGAGTCATTATAATAGATAATAGAATGTATTGTTTGTTCAAATGATCTATTCTTTCCCCATCCTGTTTGTTTCCCTGAGCAGAGTTCACAAGCCCACTTGACTGGCTTTGGTTTTTTCCTTCTGTCCTGGGTTGGCCAGTGGAGTGTAGCAGAGAGAAGCTGTAACTGTGGTTGCTTTCAATGTGATTGCCTCACACTCTGCTCTCTGCCATGAGCATCTAGGGTAGCTCAGGAACTTCTCCACTGACTTGGGTCCAGAAATGAGAACACACGTGGAGTCTGGTCTAGCTCAGGAGAACTGAGCAAAGTAACATGACCGAGAAACAAATGATCTAGGGTTTACTTATTAATATGACAAAATCTGACAAATACGCAAATGAGCAATAATAGGTTTCATCGGTGTGTCGGATTCTGCATTAGGAATTTCCATGTGCTACATTTCACATGGATAGGGTCTCCACGACTCTGTTGTATTTCTATCCCCATGTGGAGGAAATAGGCCTAGAAAGATTAAGTATATTTATTTTTTAAAAAAATATTCTTATTGATTTCAGAGAGGAAGGAAAAGGGAGAGAGATAGAAACATCAATGATGAGAATCATTCATCTGCTGCCTCCTGCACGCCCCACACTGAGGATTGAGCCTGTAACCTGGGCATGGGCTCTGCTCTCAGAATTGAACTGTGACCTCCTGGTTCATAGGTCAACCACTGAGCCATGCTGGCCAGGCAAGTACATTTCTTAAACTCCCACGGCTAGTAGTGACAGAGCCCGGAAATGAATCCAATCCCTAAACCATGTTCACTTTCAGGTATGGCTCCCTTCAGACCCTTCATGGTGAGTGATCACCAAGTGGTCTCTCACCTGCAAATGTGCCTCTGCGTGTTCCTGATGAACTCCTTCTGTGGTTTCCCGTGTCACTCACAATAAACCCCAAAGCCCTTAGCTGTCACATCATCCAAATCCATCTTCCCCTGACAGTTCCCCAAACTACACTGAAGGCTAACTTTCTTGGCATGCACTGTATTGTCTCTGAGCTTCAGCACCCACTGTTCCCTCTGCCTGGAACACTTTCCCAATCCCTCACTCCCACCCCGCCCCCACTTCATCTGGACTCAGTTCATACATCATTTCTTCCAAGAAATACCTCCGGACTGTCTGTTTCACCTCGTTTAGGCTAATTTCCCTCTCTCTGAGCTTGGCAGCCTGTATGGACTTCTAAACTAGAGGGCAGTAAGCACACTATTTTGTAGTTGGTGATTGCTCTGTTTTCTGCAGTGGTCTCCAAGCTCCGTGAGGGAATGAGCCATGCTTTAATTGTCTTTACATCTTTAGGACCAAGCAGAACGCCTGGCTCTTAGTAAATGTTTGTGGAATTACTGAATGCATGTCCGGAATAAAGTAGATCCTAAATGAATATCTATTTCTCTCTGATTAAATCACACTTGCATCAACATTCCTAAAATTTAAAAAGATGTAGTGGAGAATGGGCATGGTGTCAGGTCTTCATTGTAAAGCGAATGCAACACCCAGGTCTCTGGCGCACTTGAAGGGAAGAGAGGTGCTCTTACCCAGCATTGATGGGCATGGACTTTCAAACTGAATGGAAGTGTTTTACTTTTTTAAAAATTTTGTGTTAATCCTCATCTGAGGATATTTTTCCATTGATTTTTTAGAGATAGTAGAAGGGAAGGGGAGAGAGAGAGAGAGAGAGAGAGAGAGAGAGAGAGAGAGAAACATTAATGTGAGAGAGACACATAGATTGGTTGCCTCTCACACATGTCCCCAACCAGGGCTGGGGATCGAGCCTGGAGCTGTGGTTTGAAGTATGTGCCCTTGACTGAAATCGAACCCGGGACCCTTCAGTCTGTGGGCTGACACACTATCCACACACAAACCAGATAGGGTGATGGAAGTGTTTTATTTCTAGTTCTGCCACCTGTAAGTCTTATAACTTTGGAAAAATTCTTAACCTCTTTGAATTTTGGAATCCTTATCAGTAAATATAGTCAATCATGGCTACCTTTTAGATTGTTGTAAGGAGTAAGATAAAATATAACATGAGAGGTCTGGTTTAATGTCTGTCACATGGAAGAAAACCATCAAATTATGCTATTCTTAATTCTTCCTCCCTTCCCCTTGTTTCTTTCTATCTCTTTGCTTGATTTCTTGATTTCTTGATTTCTCTCTCTCTCTCTCTCTCTCTCTCTCTCTCTCTCTCTCTCTCTCTCTCTCCCCCTTTGTCTCCTTTCCACCCCAGACAGACATCATGTTAATGGACTATAGACTATAGAACTCTGGGTATAAAGATAGGAGTTTGCATCTCAGTCCTGCTACTGACTTAGAATCAAGCTGTGTAAGCTGTTTTCACACTGCTCCTTGAGTTACATTTCTTTGTTTCACTCCCAGCCTCTACCATAGTGCTATGCACAGAGTTTATTCAGTAACGTTTATTTACTCAAGAAGTATCAACTGGGTGCCTATGGTTTCTAGCTAGAGGGTGGCTGCTGGAAGATTTTCGTGATGTGGAGGGAGGATGAGTTCCGGGGTTGAGGCTGCAGCTGCTGACCTGGCCCATCAGGACTAGCTTGGAGCCATCTGCTTGGCCAGCACTTGATTGGTTGGACATAGAAAGGAATGAAAACCAATCAAGAAAGATGACCTTTTGTAGAATTAAGCAATTTGCAAGCAGCTGCAGAGATCCTGGGACCCCAGTTAGAGCAAGCAGATTTGCCTGGCTTTTATGTTGGATTGACATCAAACTCGTTAATGTCAGTAAGAAAGAAATTGAACTTGTCTTTGTTGTGAGCCTAATGAAGCCTTTGCTGGTTGCATGGAATTTTCCCCTTTGATTTCCCTCTCTTTGTCTTTTTCTGTTTCCTTTTATTTAATGTCCTTCTTTGCAGAGGCTCTTTTACTCTTGATTTTCAAAAAAGGGAGGGGAGATAGCGAACAGAAAGAGAAGTTTAAAAACCAAGAAAAATAAACTTTAAAATGAATGTTTAGCTTTTCTTCAAGGTGAAGGGCTTAGATCCTCCCAAATCCAAATCTGGGAAAACTCTGCTTTAGACCCATGCATGGTGAGTGAAGGTGGGTGATTTGACAGGTCAGAATGCACAGCAGGGGAGGGCTTAGTCCCCCCTCGCTGCTCAATCATTCTCAATATAAAGTATCTTGCTTGGAAAGATTGGTAAATCACGCCTCTTACTTGATTCTTTTTTTAAAAATATGTTTTTTATTGATTTTTTAGAGAGAGAGGAAGGGTTGGAGAGATAGAAACATTGATGAGAGAGGAACATTATCTATCAGCTACCTCCTCCATGCCCCCTACTGGGGATCGAGCCAGCAACCTGGGCATATGCCCTGACCAGGAATCAAACCCGTGACCTCCTCGACGCTCAACTACCGAGCCACACTGGCGAGGCTCTAACTTGATTCTAAGTGGTAGGTTAGGTTGTAGATAACACAGAACCCATCTCAAAACAGACCTAAACAGAAGGGAGACTTTATTAGCTCAAGTGGCTGAAAGATCCCAGGGTAAAGCTGGGGTTGGGTAATGCCCTCCATCTCCTAGCTGGATAGCCCTCCGTCAGCAGGCTTCGTGTGGGAGTGTGTACCCACTTTCCCAGTGACACTCGGATCGCTTTTCACTCCTGATCCGTGCCTGTTTGCAATTTACTGCCGGCTCTGAAATAACGAATATGGGCCCTCGTAAGAGTTTTCTTTTCCAGCTGACACAATGCTAAGCTTTGTCAGTCGAGGAAGATGGAGAGGCATTTCGGGGTAGAGGGGTTTCTTTCCTGGCTCTGATGTGATCTGTCATCAGGCTTCTGGGCACAGGCAGCTTCTCCGATGCTGGGTTCCTGCAGTTAGCACATGGCTGTGGGCAGCACCCCGAGGCCAGCAGCTTCCCAGGACTGCCTGCTACCGTCGGGTAGTTTTATACAGCATGCCTCCTCTCCTGCGGTGCCCACACCCAGCAACACCCACGGGATTCACTAGCACCGCCCTTCATGCAGTTTTTAGGTGCAGGGTTTCCAGTGAGACACCCCAGCACACTGGGAGGGAGAGTTTCTGGAAAACTCTGGAACAAGTGTCCTCAAACTATGGCCCGCGGGCCACATGCGGGTGTTTTTGCCGTTTTGTTTTTTTACTTCAAAATAAGATATGTGCAGTGTGCATAGGAATTTGTTCATAGTTTTTTTTTAAACTATAGTCCGGCCCTCCAACGGTCTGAGGGACAGTGAACTGGCCCCCTGTTTAAAAAGTTTAAGGACCCCTGCTCTGGAAGGTGGATTTCCAGCAAGTTACACTGGCATGGCACCAGAGTGAGCCACAGCCGTGCCCTCTCCAACAAGGTCTAGACCCTAACCCTGGAGGAGGGCAAGACCATCATCCCTTGGGCAATCTATCTCAGTGCCAGGGGCATTGCTACTCCTTATACCTGGTATTCCTGCCTACGCTAGAGTTCTCTTTCCTTCTCCCTAACCAATACCACCTTACTCCAATACCCCGTTATAACTGAACCTTCTTTTTAAAAAATATATATTTTTATTTTTTATAGTATTACAGATATCTCTCATCTCCCCGCACCCCCCAAGTTATCCCCCTTCTTTTATTCCCTATTTCTGTCCCCAGGTCTTCACCACCCTATTGCACATGTCCATGGGTAACTTATCCTTCTTTATATTCAATTTCCTATTCAAATTATTGCATGGTTTCTCTCTCCTGATTGTACCCCAGTTGATATGCTACCTTCTTAAACAACAGTGCAAAAAAGTCTTCATACATATCCCCTTATGGACTTGAAATTTTATTTGGGCATATATTTCTCCCGAAATACTTGCTAGATCATAGGATAAATATTTAACCTAACAAAGTACCTCCTAACTGTTCATTCAAATAGCTACCCCAGTCTATGTCTTCACTAGCAGGGCATACTGGTAGTTGTATCCCATATGACCACCAACCTGTGCCTCCCCAGTGTTCAGGTTTTCATTTGTCTAATGATGGCAAAGTGGTACATTACTTTTCTAGACTGCATGCCTCTGATTGTTAATGTCTCTTCATACACTGGTTGGCCTTTCAGAGTTTCCTGTTTTTAAAAAAAAAATATTTTTATTGATTTCAGAGAGAGGAAGTGAGAGGGAGAGAAACATCAATGGTGAGAAAGAATCATTGATGGGATGCCTCCTGCATGCCCTCTACTGGGGATCAAGCCCACAACCCGGGCATGTGCCCTGACTGGAATCCAGCCCTGACCGGGCCAGAGTTTCCTCTTTGTGAACTGCCTTTTCCTACTTGCCTATGGGTTTTATTAGTGTTTAGGATGTTTTCTTGTCGAGTCATAGTTCTTTGTATATCCTAGAAAATATTCCCTTGTCAGCTTTAGACATTGCAAATACCTTTTCCCAATCTCTTCTCTATCTGCAAACTTTGTCCATGATATACTTTATTGAAAATCAACTCTCTTTTTGGCATAATAAAAAAATTATTTAGATGCCGTTCTTAGCCCAAAACATTCTGCCATATATTTTCTATCTAGTACATACAGTTTTACTTTCATAGTTAGGTTTTAAATGCCCCTAATACACCTTTTATTATGGTGTTAGAAGTGATTCAGATTTTTTTCTTCTAACTTTGAGCCCAAAATGACTATTTTAGTATATGTGCTGCCAAAGCAAGCTCCAAAAAACAGTATTTTAAAGGAAAGGAGAATATGATTATCCGTTTTTGTGAGGGATCAAAAATTAGTGTATGACAAAGTTTAAAGTAAAAATGAATTGTTAAGACTAATATACATAAAATGACACCATGTATCATAAAGTAACCTATTCTATATGATTATGGTAATTACTAAAATGGTGATTATGATAATTACTGGAATAAAGCATTAAGCCCAGAAACCTCATGGTGATTGTCAAACTGTGGCTTTGAAGGGCATTATTCAACTTAAGAGAAATTTCATCTTTATACCCACAACCCAATTTTAGTGGATAATTGTTTAGTTGGTTTGGATGCTTTCATCGCCTCCCACCTTTTAAAAAAATGACATAATATCTTAAATGTCCTATTCTATTTTCAGGACTACAAACCTTTATTCTCAGGCCACATGGTTTGGGTTGGAGTAGAATGTGTAACCAAGGGTTGACAGTTATGTGCAGTCCCTGATCCAGTGATTGGTCAGTGAGAATATATGACCTGGGTGTGGCCAATTGGCAAACTTTACTCCCTGGGCACAGTGATTGGCTCAATGATCTCAAATTGGTCAAATTATAGTTAATCCCAGGATTTATACAGGAACTATAGAAAAAAATACTTTTTTTTTCCTTTGGTTGAACTTAGACTTACGTAGACATTATCCTGCAGTTACCAGAAATTACCAGCTGAAACCTGTGGATGGAGCTGGCTATAAAGCTAAGAGAAGGAGAGGAACTATTTTCTGATGACATTAACTACATCCGGCTTTACCCTGGGAATTTTTGGCTAGATGGGCAGAAGGCCAAACACTCACTTCAAAGTTTTGCTTGTTTTTTTTTTTTTAATATATATTTTATTGATTTTTTAGAGAGGAAGAGAGAGGGATAGAGAGTTAGAAACATCGATGAGAGAGAAACATCGATCAGCTGCCTCCTGCACACCCCCTACTGGGGATGTGCCCGCAACCAAGGTACATGCCCTTGACCGGAATCGAACCTGGGACCCCCGAGTCCACAGGCCGACGCTCTATCCACTGAGCCAAACTGGTTTCGGCAGTTTTGCTTGTTTTTTAAATATATGATATATATAAAGGAGATTTTACACACACACACACACACACACACACACACACACACACACACTGTCCCAAAAACATATACACACTTTAACAGTTGATAGCTCAATTGATGTTTCTTTCTTTTCAGATTTAAATCATTGGGATTAATAATTATTCAAAGTGTGTATATATATTTTTTTGGGACAGCCTGTATATACATAGCAACATGGATAGAATTTAAAATCAGGTGCTGAGCCTGGCCGCATGGCATGGCTCAGTTGGTTGAGCACTGTCCCGTACACCAGAAGGTTGTGGGTTCGACCCCTGGTTGGGGTGGGTGGGGTGGGTACAGGAGGCAACTGATTGATGTTTCTCTCATACATCGATGTCTCTCTCTCTCTCTTCTACTTCTTTTCTCTAAAAAAAAAAAAAAATCTATGAAAATATCCTTGAGTGAATATTAAAAAAACAAACAACTAAAAAAAACTCAATAACAGCCAGATGCTGAGTGAAGAAAAAAAGAAGCATTGGGACCTGACACACAATGCTATCTCTAAAAATACATACACAACAATATGTTTTTACTAAGTTACATTCAGACAGAAGGTACCTATCAAGTACTTTAGAATGTTTGCTATGTGGGGATGAAAATAAATAATCTAAAAAAGTGTGTCATGAATTGAAGAGCATGATTCAATTAACTATTGATATGTGGAATATAGACTTTACAAATTATTTTTTTTATCATTACAAATGTTTAGATCCTCTATTTTCAGTGCTCAACAAGTACTTCTTGATTTACTCAGTCTTTTAGGTTGAATGATATTTTTTCATTAGTTTGAGGACTAAGGGGAATATTACCAAAGCAGTAATATTGGCCAGGCTGAAAAAAATAATAAAAAATTAAAAAATAGAAATAATTTAAATTCTATTTTTGAGATAAAACTTTGAGAATACAAAAGATTTTTTCAAAAAGGACTGCAGGGCAAAGAGGCTGAAGGAGAAGACAATGTTTTTTGAATAACAGGTCATGTCGATTTACTTATATAAATAGAAAAACAGTGAGATCATAGAAATTGAGTAAATTGTCACAAAGTAGGTGGTTCAAATAAGCCTTCTGTGGTAAAAGTAGGCTACAACCTTAGTAATCTATCAGTTTATTCCAGCAAACCTTTTAATAAATGTGGTTTCCTATTAGAAACATTCATGAATTATATGTCAGCAGTCCTTGGGAGTATTAAAACAAATCTTTCAATATCACAGAAAAGTTCTTTGCCATTCTTAGTAAACATTCTGAGACAGAAATTCAACTTCATGCTGACAAGATACAGACTAATATACATTTAACTTAAATTTTATGATATGTTGTATGTAAATGTTCACCAAGCTTTTCCTCAACTCTAACAAGATGGAGTGTCTAGTTGAATACTCTGTCTTCTCAAATCTCCCGTTCAACAGTCTTCCAATTCTTTTCAAGTTTTCTCATTATACTGCTAATTACGTTTTGTAGCCGTTGGCTTCACTTATATTTTGTAGTCAAGACTGAATTAAAAAATACGGGGCACCCCTGAAGGAGAGATGTTATCAGTGGGTAGTGATTTCTCTGGTGGGTACTATGTGTCAACCATTTACCATGACTGTGAGGTAGGATTCTGGAATTTTACATTTAGCCTGGTGGGGTCTGGGGAAATAGGTTATCACACCAAGTCTGAGTATTTTGAAGTCAATGTGCCGATGTATAATAAATGCCACACATTATAAGTGCTCATGTAGACTCTCCTGCTTGCATTGAGCTCGGCGACAAAACCAAAGAGAGTGTGAACAGCATGTAAATGTTAACAGATTGTTGCCCAGATCCACCCTTGGATTTTACATTCTACATTTACACTTTCATGCTGTTGTTGTCTGAATATTTCTGTCTGCTGGTGATGCTCTCTTCTGCAGCACCAGAGACTCCACAGCACACAACTTTATT
This sequence comes from Cnephaeus nilssonii, assembly GCF_951640355.1. Lineage (NCBI taxonomy): Eukaryota > Metazoa > Chordata > Mammalia > Chiroptera > Vespertilionidae > Cnephaeus > Cnephaeus nilssonii. The sequence continues at coordinate 19,854,960 of NC_137079.1, forward strand.
TTAACCGCATAGCAAATCTCATAGGGATCCTATCCTTATCTGCCCCAAATTGTTGAGCAAGTGGTTACTTATCAGGGGAAAATATTAAGCATGAAAATGCCAATGATATCAGTCTCTGAATGTAGGAAGGCAAATTTTGAAAGGACACACTATAATACGAGTTTGATAGGAGATACCATTTAATTGACTTCTCCATAGCTGTAAGGAAAAAGCATCCGACAAGGGGTCCTTCTACATAGTTTTCCTATGCAAGTTTGGGTTTCCTTTCTGACAGGGGCTGCTTCAGCTGGATGGGGTAAGTCGTTTAAAAGGGGCATATTGACATATTGGGACGACCTACGGCTTTCTGCATGGAACCTCGGGGAAAAAGTTATGGAACATTAACCCAAAATGATGAAGGCACTCACCTGATATTTCATGCCAACAATGATCTATGTTTCCCCTGAAGTCAGCCCATTTCACTCCCCGAGCCACTGGGTGGGTGTAAGGTGGCTCCGGTGTCATGGAAAGAGCAAGTGAACTCCGCACCTGGACCCTCTTCTCTTCTCTTGGGCGAATGGTGTCCAGAGACCCTTAGGACGCTTGTGTTTACAGATAGATGGCCTTCTCTCTCCTTGGACTGGGGGAGATCTTTGAAGAGGTGTAGAGGTGCAGGTGTGTATCTATATGTGGGTATACAGCAGAAAGAGGTGTGTGTGCGTGCACATGAGTGCACATGTGCATGCATAGGAACCCCTAGATGTAGGCAGAGCAGCTGGCTGCTATCCCAACACTATTATTAGAGGCTGTCACGAAAAGTTTTTCCTCTTCTGACCCATCTAACTATTCCCCCTACTTGCCCTGTCAATATTCATGGTGCCTAAAATTATTCATGATTTTAATTATGTTATGGGTCACCAGGAGCCTATGTCAACATGCAAATACTTGAGGATAGTTAATATATTAAATAATTAGCCACAGCAACATGGCTCTTGGTTTATGTGATTTGCCAGAAGTAATTAACCAGAGCACTCAGGAGTAGAAAAACCGGAAGAGTAAGTTCATATGGGGTGGTAGTGGGTGGTGGTCAAGGAGGAACCAGGAAAGGTTTTGCATCTGAGAGGTCCCAGGTTTCGCAATATTGTGTCTCCCAAGGAAAACTTGGGCATCTAAGGATCATCAAAATGTTGTGGTTGTAGAAAGCAAGAGAAAAGGGAAAACATATCTCCAGTAGGTGAACAGGATACTGAAGATCCCACTTTGATTATGTCACGTGTTTTCTGAAATCTGGCTTCATCTCTCTTTTGCTTAATTGTGCTTAGGCCATGATGTGTACACTTTGGGTGCAATAAAGTGTGGACATGTTTGTATTTAGCTAAATCTTTGTGTATGTCTACTTTTAAAAAATGCACTTCTAGTCAGTATGCCTGGGTGTGTACAGATGTAAGACCTGAGAGGATATATGTGATGTGTGCATATTTATATTCCCAGTAGAAAAAATTTGCTACGCACTTGTTATCTTGGTGCCTTATACACAGGCTATCTTGAGACATGAGGCCACAGGGCTCATTGTTATAAATCCTGACACTATAGACAGTGTTTCAACATTAAGTGATAAATGAAAGAAAACAAAAAGCCAAACTGTTTTATAATGGGGCGAGTTAGTGAATGAAGGGGTGAGTTAGCCAACAAGTAGGTGAGTGTAGATAGGTAAAAGAGTAACTTACTTCAACAATGTGCTGAGCCACTGGCATGATAGAGTTATTTACCTAAACCCAGTAGCACTGATTTGTCATGCCACTGATTTTTAAAATTCTTTCCATTTGAGAAGATCAATTTCACTTCCATACAGCAGGTGGCAGCATTGTTGGCTGCAATCTTTGTTCAGCTATGGTTGGCTGAGTTTGTGTGATGAATCTGCCAAGGCAGAAATGCTTGTTTGCATTACAGGAGACTGTAGCTCTTTAGAATTTCATTAAGAAGAGAAAGACCACTCTTATTGCTATTACAATAATTTTAGATTTTCAATTTATCTCTAGAATAGGCAAATACGGTAGCAGTGTTATAAGTTCCTGGGTGTCTACTAGTATTTCAAAATCAGAGGTAAGGATTTGTTAAATTCTTGCCCAGTGAAAATAAAGCTACTGCTTTTAATTATGTTTACAAAAGAATATTAGTGGCTACATCTTGGTGAGATTATAGTCTGGAAATAGTTATTGTGCTAGGTTATAGTCATTCTGCTAGTTTTCAGCTGTAGAAATTATTCTTTTATATATTTTCTTTTCTTAATTTTATCTATTGAACAATGCCCTATCCTATCTAATAAAAGAGTAATATGAAAATTAACCATCACTCCACTACACCCACAAGCCATGCCCACCAGCCACACCCTACCAGCCAATCAGGAGTGATTATGCAAATTAACCCAACCAAGATGGCTGCGGCCATGGAGAGAGCAGGAAGGAGGCTTGGGTTTCCCTGGTGATAGAGGAAGCCAAGCTTTCCACACACCCTGGCCAGCCCAGGCCTCTGCTTAAGGCTACAAAGTTTCAATTATAGAAGATAAATCCTAACAAAAATGGCGGCAGCCACGGAGCTGGAGAGAGCAGGCTAGGGTTGCCCCCGGTGACGGAGGAAGCCAAGCTTTCCACCTGCCCTGGCCAGCCTAAGCCTCCACTCCAGGCTACAAAGTTTCAATTATAGAAGGTGAATAAACCCCAACAGAAATGGCTGCCGCCACAGAGTGAGCAGAAGGCTTGGCTCCGCTCCAGGCTACAGAGTTTCAATTGCAGAAGATAAATATATCCCAGATACCAGGGCCTCCACTTGGGTCACCCGGGGGCATGGCTGGCCTGCAAACCAAGGGAACTCCCACCCTGATCCTGGACACCCTTCAGGGCAAACCAGCTGGCCCCCACCCATGCACCAGGCCTCTATCCTATCTAATAAAAGAGTAATATGCAGTTTGACCATCACTCCAACACACAAGATCAAGATAGCTACCCCCATGTGGTCAAAGATCCTGCCCCCATGTGGACACAAGATGGCCACCACAAGATGGCCAGCAGGGGAGGGCAGTTGGGAGGGACCAGGCCTGCAAGGGGTGATCAAGCCTGCAGGGGAGGGCAGTTAGGGGTGAATAGGCCAGCAGAGGAGGGAAGTTGGGGGCAAACAGGCTGGCAGGGGAGCAGTTAGACATCAGTCAGGCTGGCAGGCAGAAGTGGTTAGGGGCAATCAGGAAGGCAGGCAGGTGAGTAGTTGGGAGCCAGCAGTCCTGGATTATGAGAGGGATGGGCAGTCGGACATCCCTCAAGGGGTCCCAGATTGGAGAGGGTGCAGGCTGGGCTGAGGGACACCCTCCCCCCCCCGGTGCACGAATTTTGTGCACCAGGCCTCTAGTCTATAATAATAAAAGTGTAATATGCTAATTAGACCAGATGTCCTTTTGGACAACCTTCCAGTGTCCTTCCGGACGACCTTCTGGATGAAGCCAGGGCTGTGAGGGAAGCCTGGGTCCCGGATGCCGGAGGGAAGCCGGTGCTGGCAGCAGGGGGAAGGAAGGCCTACTCTTGCATGAATTTTGTGCATTGGGCCTTTAGTTAAACAATAACAATTGACAAGTTTCTACCATGTTCTGAGTTTTGTGCAGAACATATACATTTTTAGACTATGAGCTCCTTGAGAGTGGCTATGTGTCTTTATCCTGGTGTATTCACAATACTGATAGAATACATGCAAACCTAGTCACCAGATACCAGGAGCCACATGTACTAATAATGATATTGAATTCCTATTGAGTGCTTACCATGTGCCAGCCACTGTTTCAAATGCTTTACATGTATTAACACATGTAATTCTAACCACAATGTTCTGAAGAATGTATTATTATTATTTGTTAATCCTCACCCGAGGATATTTTTCCATTGATTTTTAGAGAAAGTGGAAGGGAGGGGGAGAGACAAAGAGAGAAACATCAATCAATCTGAGAGAGACACATCGATTGGTTGCCTCCCGCAGGTGCCCTAACTGGGGCCAGGGACTGAGCCTGCAACCGAGGTATGTGCCCTTAACCAAAACCAAACTTGGGTCCCTTCAGTCCACAGGCCCAACTCTATAGTAAGAATGTATTTTTATTATCCCCAATCCTACCTAATAAAAGAGTAATATGCTAATTGACCGTACCTTCGCTATGCCCACAGCCAATCAGGGCACTATGCAAATTAACCCAGCAAAGATGGCGGCCTCCACGCGCTGCCCCGCCCCCCATCGCTGAGCCGCTGACGGACCTGGGCCGGTAGGAGGCGCGGGGCCTCCTGCCACTCTGATCGCTGAGCCGCTGATGGACCCGGGCAGCGGAGGCGCCCAGATCGCGGATGGTGGCACAGGGCCGGGCAGCGCCTGCCCCACGCTGGTGCTGCCGCTGCTGCCCGGGTCCAAACCCCGACCCTGAAAGAAGGAGGAAGGCGGTGGCCAGAGCCAAGGCCTGGGTCCCTGGTGCCAGAGGAAAACTGGTGCAGGCAGCCAGATGAAGGAAGGTCTATTGCACGAATCTTCGTGCAACGGGCCTCTAGTTTATAAATAAGGAAATTGAGGTACAGAGACACAAATTAACCTCTAGAAAATTTTCGGGATGTGATAAGCTTGGTTATTTTCTGGCCTTTGAATGGCCTTTTGTTTTGGTATCTCTCAGAGTGCTAAAGATGTGAGTCCCTTAAAAGTTGATGCAAAGCAACATTTCCCATATTTAAAAATATATTTTGTCATTTATGCAAATATTTTCTGATTCCATTTATATAAGTTATCTAGAGTAGTTAAATTCATGGAAATAGAAGGTAGGATGGTGGTAGCCAGGGGTTAGGGCAAGAGAGAAATGAGGATTTGTTTAATGGATGTAGAATTTTGGTTTTGCAAGATAAAATATTTCTGGAGATTTTTTTTTTTAATCCTCACCTGAGGGTATTTTCCCATTGATTTTTCAAAAGAATTGAAGAGTGAGGAAAAGACAGAGAGAAATATCAATGTGAGAGAAACATTGATTGGTTGCTTCCTGCATGCACCCTGACCAGACCCCGAGCCGGGAAGGAGCCTGCAACCAAGGTACCTACCCTTGATTGGAATTGAACCCAGGACTCTTTGGGTGAGATTTAAAAAATATATATATATATATTTATTGATTTCAGAGAGGAAGGGAGAGGAAGAGAGATAGAAACATGAATGATGAGAGAGAGTCATTGACCAGCTGCCTCTTGCATGTACTCAGACTGGGAATTGAACCATGACCTCCTACTTCTTAGGTCGACGCTCAACCACTGAACCATGCCAGCCAGGTCTGGAGATAGACTGTACACTTCCAAAAGGTTAAGATGGTAAATTTTGTGTTATGTTTTTTTAGATCGCAATTAAAAATTTAAAAAGAGCCCTAGCCAGTTAAACTCAGTGGATAGCGTCAGCTTGGAGACTGAAGGGTCCCAGGTTTGATTCCAGCTAAGGGCACATGCCTGGGTAGTGGGCTCAATCCCCAGTAGGGGGCGTGCAGGAGGCAGCCCATCAATGATTCTCTCTCCCTCTCCCTTCCTCTGAAATCAATAAAAGAAATATATTAAAAAAAATTTAAAGAGAAACTTGTCCAAGAGAAACAAAAAAAATCATAATTTGTCATTATGTAATGAATTCAGTTTGTAGTTAATTAAAATTTCATTTGAGGTTCTTAGCACATTAAAATCATATTTGTTAGATGAGCAAGCAAAGTAGCATGTTTGCTTTTATTTTCTAATGTTCTTAACAGTGAATTCTAAAAATACATGTGCTTTTTAAATTCCAAAAGCCCTTGGTAAAGAGTTACTAATAAGCAAACTTTTTTATTGTGGTGAAAAACACATGGCAATAAATTTACCATTTTTAAGTGTACTTTTAGTAGTGTTAAGTATATTCACATTTAGTGCAACAAATACCTAGAACTTTTCATCTTGCAATACCGAAATTCTATACCCACTAAACTCTAATTCTACTTCTCCCACCCCTCAAGCCTTTGGCAACCACCTTTCTACTTTCTCTTTCTGTGATGTTGACTGCTTTAGATACTTCAAATGGATGGAATCATACCATATTTGTTCTTTTGTGACTGGCCTATTTTGCTTAGCAAAATGTCCTTGAAGGTCATTCACATTGTAGCATGTCACAGGATTTCCATCATTTTAAAGGCTGCATAATATTCCATTGTATGTGTATACCACATTTTCTTTTTTTTAAAAATAAATCTTTATTGTTCAGAGTATTACAATTGTTTCTCCCCCCCCCCCCATATCTCCCCACCACCCGGTTCCCTCCCCCCGTTGTCCTTATCCATAGGTGTATGATTTTTGTCCAGTCTCTTCCCATACCCCCCACACAGACACCCCTTTCCCCCTGAGAATTATCAATCCACTCCCATTGTATGCCTCTGATTCTATTATGTTCACCAGTTTATTCTGTTCCTCAGATTTTTAATTCACTTGATTTTTAGAATCACTTGTTGATAGATATGTATTTGTTGTTCATAATTTTTATCTTTACTTTTTTCTTCTTTTTCCTCTTTTTAAAGAATACCTTTCAGCATTTCATATAATACTGGTTTGGTGGTGATGAACTCCTTTAGCTTTTTCTTGTCTGTGAAGCTCTTTATCTGCCCTTCAATTCTGAATGATAACTTTGCTGGGTAGAGTAGTCTTGGTTGTAGGTTCTTGCTATTCATCACTTTGAATGTTTCTTGCCATTCCCGTCTGGCCTGCATAGTTTCTGTTGAGAAATCAGCTGACAGTCGTATGGGTGCTCCCTTGTAGGTAACTAACTGTTTTTCTCTTGCTGCTTGTAATATTCTCTCTTTGTCTTTTGCCCTTGGCATTTTAATTATGATGTGTCTTGGTGTGGTCCTCTTTGGATTCCTCTTGTTTGGGGTTCTGTGCGCTTCCTGAACTTGTAAGTCTATTTCTTTCACCAGGTGGGGGAAGTTTTCTGTCATTATTTCTTGAAATAGGTTTTCAGTATCTTGCTCTCTCTGGCACCCCAAAAATTCGGATATTGATACGCTTAAAGCCATCTCGGAGGCTCCTTATGCTATCCTCACACTTTTGGATTCTTCTTTCTTTCCGCCTCTCCGGTTGGGTGTTTTTTTCTTCCTCATATTCCAAATCTTTGGTTTGACTCTTCGGGTGCGGTGGTCTACTCTGTATATTCTTTATTTCAGACAGTGTATGCATAATTTCTGACTGGTCCTTTTCCATTTTTTTGGTATTCTCATTTAGGTCCTTGAAGGTCTCTTCAAGTTTCTCAGCAGTTTTTAGAAGATTCTTGAGTAACCTTATAAATATGGTTCTGAACACTGTGTCGTCCATTAGTTTGCTTTCATCTATCTCTCCTACTTGTGACATACTTCGATGTCTCCACATTTTGGCTGCCTCCCTGTGTTGATGGAGTGGCTTTGTGTGGTCGGTGACCTATACGGGCCGGTAGCTCAGCTTCCCCAATCACCCTAGGTGGTCGCTCTTGGTACTCCCCTTTGTGGGCTGAGTGGAAAGTCTTGGTGTAGTTAAAAGCCCTGATTGCTATTGGTACACTGGGAGGAATTGACCTCCGGTCCAATTGGTTGTGAGGGCCTGCTGTGTCTATAACGGAAGAATTGCTGTGCTGGAGACACAGTAGGGCTTTGGTGTTCACTGAGTCTGCCTCTTGAATGTGTCCCTTATGAGAGTGGTGGAAATCTGGTGTCGTCCACACCGACAGAAAAGTCACTCTCACTCTCCGACCAATGGCCGAGAGTCCTGTAGGCGTCTGGGCCCCCCGTGTGTCCCCAGAAACTGGAGTTCAGAGTGGTTGGGATTGTTGGTATCACTGGCGGGAATTGATCTCCAAGCCAGTTGGCTGTGAGGATCAGCAGTGTCTCCACTGGGAGGGCTTCTGTGCTCAGCTTGGATGGGGTGGAGTCTCAGGGTGGCGCAGACAAGCTTTGGTTTCCCTTCTGCTCCACCCTAAGAGGGGCGGTTTCTCCGTGCCTGAATTAATGGCTACGCACCTCTGAGAGAAGGCAGCTTTCGAGCCTCTCCCGCTGCCTAACAGACCAGTTTCTCCCCAGCTGGGGCTGGATTTCAGTGCAGACCGGAGGTTTTGTTTTTCTCCCGAACGAGAAAGCTAGCCACGCAGCGTCTGCTGTCCTCCCTCTCTGCGTGCTGCGAGCAAGCCTGCTGTGTATTCAGCCGCCCGCCCTTTCCGTGCTCACGGATCTCCGCACCTCCACAGCTCCTGAGGCTCAGCGTCCCCCTCTCTTTTTTTCTCTAGTTGTAGGTTTTCCACTCTGCCAGTGGTTCTGGATGGTGTGCGCTCTGTTTTCCAGTTGTAGTTTCAAAATTGTTGTGGTAGGCAACAGTTAGGTGTTTACCTTATGCCGCCATCTTGGTTTCCTATACCACATTTTCTTTATCTATTTATCTGTTGATTGACATTTGGGTTACTTCCACCTTTCGACTATTGGGAATAATGCTGAGATGAACATAGATGTGTAGGTATTGCTTCAAGATTTTGAATTTTTTTGAATGTATACCCTGAAGTAGAATTTCTGTGTCATATGGTAGATCTATACTTAATTATTTTAAAATACATTTTTATTGATTTCAGAGAGGAAGGGAGAGGGAGAGGAAGATAGAAACATCAATGATGAGAGAGAATCATTGGTTGGCTGCCTTCTGTACGCTCCCTACTGGGTGTTGAGCCTGAAATTGGGCATATGCCCTGACCAGGAATCGAACCCTGACCTCCTGATTCATGGGTCGATGCCCAACCACTGAGCCACACTGGCCAGCCACCCCTTATTTTAGTGTAGACTTTTAAAAAAGTAGAAATTCTGCCCTACCTGGTTTGGCTCAGTGGATAGGGCGTCAGCCTGTGGACTGAAGGGTCCTGGGTTTGATTCCTGGTTGTGGGCTTGATCCCCACAAGAGGGGCGTGCAGGTGGCAGCTGATCAATGATTCTCTCTCATCATTGATGTTTCTATCTCTCTCTCCCTCTCCCTTCCCCTCTGAAATAAATTAAAAAAAAAGTAGTTCTTTCTTTTTTCTTTTTTCTTATTGTTTTGTTTATCACATCATCTAGAAATCTAACACCTATCAGTTAGCATATTGGAACACATTTCCTTCCTGCTCTTTATATATTTAAATATCTGAGCTCAAACTGTGCATATAATTTTGCATCCTACTTTTTATACTTAAAAACATATGGTAGTCATTTTTCTATGTTTTTAGCTCTTCATAAAATCACATCAATGACTGCATAATATTATATCATGTGGCTTTATATTAATTGATTTTACCAATTGCTTAATGTTGCACTTTTTAATATATTCAATTTTTAACATTAATATTAAGGTTTGGTTGCCTCTACTATGGAACTACTGATCTAGACCCAACTTTGATTCTTTGTTAAGAGAATGAGCCAGACTTTCTGGGTCTAAGAACTATGGTCCCTCTGAGAATTTTCAGTCCACATGGAAATGCCAAGTATGATGTGTGGGTCTCTCTGAGATTCAAGGGTGTCTTCATGGACTCTCTGAAATATTTGTAACCATGTTGATCCCCAAGTTTTTATTTTTTTATTTTTGTGAAGATGGGAGCATCATGTAGTATTCTCATTTCCTTTTCTTAAAACCGTCATTGGACTGTCATTTCAGCAACATCTTAACAAATGAAAATCCTCCTCTGAGTCAATAGTAATTATAGGAATTTATCACAATTGCCAATCAAGGTGTTCTGAAGAGACTCATCCTTCTTGTTAAATTAGCTTTCACTGCACACAAACAGTGAGTTATCTTTAGGAAATCAATTGCAGGGGAAATTACAGCTTTCATGGAGGGATATAACCTTGCCAATCGTCTTGTTATACATAATTTCTCTACCAAGAAACTCAGCTGGGCTCATATGACTTATTTTTGGAGATCATATTTCGATGTAGAAAAGTCAACTTCTAAAGGCCCAGGAAGGAGGGGGCAACAAGGACCTTGGAAACGTCCAAAGACACTTGCAACCAATTAAACTATCACCCCGAAGAGGTCGGTAGACTGGGTCTTGTCATCTCGAAAGACTTTGATCCAATGTATTTGGAGGAACAGTCGGTCATTGGTGGTAGATGTCACTGGCTAGTCCTTACATACCTACAGCAGAAGAAACTTTAATTGGAGGCAACTTTAGGCAATTACTGGACTCTTTTAGAAACAGTACCATAGGAGGTTTTTCTGAAAGGCCTCGGTGATATGGAGTGATCAGGGGTCATTTTCTGTAGCAGTTGAAGAAAATTCATTTTCGCGTTCAATCTCTGCTGCAGGTTCCCATGTCAAATGTATGGCTCATTGATGCTATAAACAAGATGGTAATTAATATGCAATTAACCTAGAATTACTGGGGAATTACCACGTGGTTTTTAAATGAACTCAACTTGTAATTTTTATATTTATTAGCTGTGCCCAGTGCACGTTTTCCTCCTGGAACATTGGTGAAGGAACTGCAGTCATGAAAATGAGACAAAATCCCAGACTCTCACATTAGCATGACCCACCCTGGGCAAGGGCATGTGTATAAAATAGGTGTGTCTAGGGAGGTTACTAGAAGGCAGAGGGACCTCTTTTAAGTTATATGTCCGTACTGTGTTAAACACTTCTTCCATAAATTGTCTCATTTAATCCTCACCTCAACACTCTGAGGTCAGACTATTATTGCACCCACTTTATGGACCATGGAACTGAAGCACTTGCCCAAGGTCACAGGGCTAGGAAATGGCAGAGGAGGGATTTGGAACCTGCCAGTGGACTCTCAAGTCTACATCTAATGCCTCTTTTCTTACTATGTTCTCTAGCAAGGTCCCCTGAGGGCTGGGCACTAACAGTCATGCATGAAAGCACAATACTTCCATTATCACAGTCTGTTGGATGTTGCCATGCTTGAGAATATGAGAGGCAATTTCTCTATGTAGAAACGTGGTCTCTCTTCGGTAGATGGGTAAAGGTGGGTTCTGGGGGGGGGGGGACAGACTGTAAGGGCTGCACTCTATTCCTATTTTTGCAATGAGCACTTGTGTGATTTTGGGTAAGTCGCTGAACATTTCTAGCCTCAGTTGCTTTGTTTTCTTTGTAGATGATAAAATTGTATCAGATAAAGGCTACGACCCATTCTAGAAACTGGGTTTTTAATTCTACGGAATTTATCATTTCAGACACATCCTGAATTACATGTGGTTTCAGGGCTCTCTAACATAGTTCTAAAATTGTGAATGCACACAGAGAGCCTGGTTAGGGCCCATGATGACATTATTCTCAAAGGGTCACTAAGGCTGGAGGAAGGTGCCAGGCAAGGAAGCGAGGCTCCGAGGAAGGCTGGTCAGTGAAGGAGGATCTGAAAGGGAGAGTCAGGGAGAAAGAAGTTGGGGCTGGCATCTGGTCAGGGGTCAAACACTAAGGAAATTGTAAGGGAAAACCACTGTATATCTTGCAAAGTGAAGAACCTTTGACTGTGGGACCAAAAAGGGAAATCTGATCTGAAATTTAAACGAGGTCTAGGGTAGCTTGTCAGCATTGAAAGAATTTCTGTAATAAAGTAAAATAAGAGAAAATGAAATAAAATGCTGGCCCTGACCAGTGTGGCTCAATTGGTGGAGTGTCCTCCTGTGCACAGAAAGGTCTCAGGATCAATTTCTGGTCAGGGCACATACCCAGGTTGTGGGTTCAATCTCTGGTCTCAGGCAACTGATTGATATTTCTCTCTCTCTCTCTCTCTCTCTCTCTCTCTCATTGATGTTTCTCTTTCTCTCCCTCTCCCTTCCTCTCTCTGTCTAAAATCAATAAAAACATATTTGAAAAATTACTGGACAGTTAGTATACAATTTTTAGGCAGATTTCTGAAGTATTCAGATTCAGAATACACTGACACATGCAGAATGGTTTATTCAGGTAGGGCCCCCGCTAGCACATCTGTGCTTTGTGTGAATTAGAAAAAGGCACCTGAGAGGTAGGTACAGCCCCTTAGCAGTGTGACCTGGGAGGAAACTATGTGTTTGTGAGAAAGACACTCCTTCCTCAAGGCCAGCAATTTCCAACTGGTGTGCCACAAGAATTTTTAAAACATGCAATACCTGCCTATTTAGTCAGGGGCACGGACCTCTTTTCCCTTAGGTTGTCAAAAAATAAAAGGACAACAGTCAACAGAACAATTCCTCTGGTGGGGAGGAAACAAAATTACACCTGCTTTTTAAAATCAGATCTGCAAAAATACATAATACATTTTTTTTGGTGTGCCACAGAATTTTCATATTTAGTTTATGTGTGTCATGAGATGAAAAAGGTTGACAATTGTTGCTCTAGGCCGCTGTCCCTGCATGTGACCACATGTGACTGGGCGAGTGGGTGGGGTCTGGAGGTCAGCTCCTCTCTCCTGCTTAGCCAGACACTGTTGTGCACAAACAACCCACACAACCACGTTCTGCACCTCGCCCTTGGGCACAGGGGCCCTGAGGCTGGAAGCATCAAAGGCCTGGGCTGAGGGAGTAGCTACAGGGTTAAGTTTTCTCTCCACCTGGGAGGGTGGCTTCTATCTGCGGAGCCAATTGAGATGTTTGTCTGATTCTCTTTCTCCTGTTATAGGCCGAGGCTCCTGACGTATGCTAGGGGTGCTGAAACGTGTTGGTTCTACAGGTTGATAGACTGGAGACATAGTGTGAGGGTATAAAATCAACCTACTATTCCTAATTTCTCTCCTTGATCTAGTTATGAGCTTAGCCGCTGAAATAGTTTATGGCCTGCTCCTGTCTGGAGAGCCTGTTGGGGGAATCCCTGCTCTGAAAAATAATGCCCTTGCACTAATTCAGCTCGCTCTGAGCCAACCCAAAAAAGGGCTGCGGGCATCTAGCTGGTCAGTAGCTTTCCTTTCAGATCAGGAAGGGTGAGGGCCTTGGAATCAGAGCCCAAGGCCACGCACAATTTGATGCCTCTTCCCCTGCCCTCAGTATCCCCTGGAGCCCCGAGAAACAATTGTCTAGAAGGCAGCAGCTCTTTACCCTGAAGGGGCCTGGGAGCATCCTCCAGTCGTTCTGTGCAAGCTTCTGTCATTGCTAGAAGCAAATGCTACCCGCTTGATCCCCAGGGCTTAAAGGTACAGGGCCTCCCAGCATCTTGGAAGCTGGTGGAGGCAGGGATTGTAGGTAAGTAGTCAGTAGAGAAACCGGCTGATAAATGTTTAAAGACAGACAGATGGTTTCTAGACAATGTTGTAACCACATCATAAGATATCTAAATGTCGAATCACTATGTTGTGTACCTGAAACTAGCATAATATTGTATGCCAACTGTATAAAAGAGAGATGATACTTTTTGTTTTGTTTTGTTAATCCTCACCCAAGAATAATTTTCCCATTGATTTTTAGAGACTGGGAGGGAGGTAGCAGAAAGGGTAGGGGAGAGAGAGAGAGAGAGAGAGAGAGAGAGAGAGAGAGAGAGAGAGAGAGAGAAACATTGATCCGTTGCCTCCTGCATGTCAGGGATGGAACCTACAACCCAGGTATGTGCCCTTGACTAGGAATCGAACCCTTTGGTGAGCAGGCTGATGCTTTAACCATTGAGAAACACCAGCCAGGGCTATAATACTTTTTTTCTTGTCCTCAATTGTTATTGAAAAAACAATAAAACAACATGAAAAAGAAAAAGAAAAATGTGAAAATGTGACCCATAGCCCCCTCCATCTCTGCACAGCAACTATTTTCACTTCTAGTTCTTGTATCTGCATATTTACACAGTTATAAACCAAATTTGCAATAATATATTAGGCGAGGGAAGCAGAATACTTAATGCCTTCTCATATTTCTTTTTCCTATCTTCCTTTTCTTAATCTTAATGGCTGGATAATATTCACATATTAAAATAACATACTCTCAAAACACTGCTCTTTAACCTTTATTTCTCTTCTGCCCCTACGTATTGTTTAACTTCATCCTGCATGGACTGAAGGAGTGCTTATCATGTTTAGACTTTAGAAAACATCCTAGGGTGGTCACTACCGATATAAGGTAAACATAAAGGTCTTGCCTGCCATTATTACACTTTATATTATTGGTTGTCAGTGAATTTATATAGGAAAATCTTCCTGTAGTTTACAAAGCCATCTCAGACATGTTATCTCATGAGATCCTCACCACGACTGTATGGTAGATCTTTTCTCACTTTTATAGAAGAAGGAAAAAACCCCCACATAAAAGTAAGGGGCAGTTTCAGGACTTAAAGTCAGACTTCTGATTCATTGTCCCACGAACTCCTATTCACCCTTCAGGGCCCAGTTTGCACATCATGACTTCTCAGTAACTTTGTTATCAGTACCCTCCTATAGCCCATTCTCATTGAATGAAAATTTTCTTTTATTGCTTTTTTTTTATTGGGGAAAAATACACATAATATAAAATTGACCATCTGAACTATTTTTGTCTATAGGTCAGGGGCATTAAGTACATTCACACTGCTGTGCAACTATTCCTGAACTTTTCCATCATCTCCAAAAGAAACTCTATACCTATTAAGTACTAAACTCCCCTTTCTCCCTTTCCTCAGTCCCTGGTAACCTCCATCATTTTTTCTGTCTCTATGAATTTATCTATCTCATACAATATAAGATGGGGCAAAACTAGGTTTAAAGTTGTTTGTACAGGAAATAACACAATGATTAGTAAATAATAATATAAGAATAAACTCTGTGTTTCACATATTCACAACTATAAACCTACTTTTGCCCCACACCCTGTATTTGTCTTTTTTCGTGTCTGGATTATGTCACTTAGCATAATGTCTTCAAGGTTCATCCCTGTATCAGAATTTCCTTTCTTTTTAAGGCTGAATAATATTCCAGTGTGTGTGGGTCTGTTTTATCCATTCATCTGTTGATGGAGATTTGGGCTGTTTCAGCTATTATGAATAAATAATGCTGCTATGATATACAGGTACTTGTTTGAGTTTCTACTTTTAACTTTATAAACTTAAAATTGCTAGATCCTAGAAGTGGGGTTTCTGGATCATGAGATAAAACTATGTTTATGTTTTTGAGGAACCACCAAAAACTGAACCATTAGTAGCTGAACCATTTTGAATTCCCACCAGCAATGCACCAGGGTTCCAATATCTCCTCACCAATAGTTGTTTTTGATAATAGCCATCCTAATGGGTGTGAAGTGGTGCTTCCATGGCCTCTAAGACATCTATTAAACATGCACTATTGCCCACTCCACCCTCTGCACCATCTCATGTGGTTCATGTGCCTGAAGCCTGTGATAGACTGTGATGTGTGTGCTGATAGGGACCGCACACCCCCAGCCCCTGGTATAGTGCCTGGCAGAGCACAGGTGCTTGGGAAATGCTTGTTGAGCTGAATTCTGACTGCTCCCTATCTTCTCATTTTGATGTACTCACTAACATTAATTTTTCAAAAGTGCCCTTTCGTTGTTTTGGCGTATGAGGGAGAGACGAAGATAAAAAGGGTTTTTGTCCCCTGAGGAGTATGTCTGGAATAATGAACCTGTTGGACATAATTTGGCCTTTCCATTTCATCACAGCTACCCAGAGCCTCACAATGGCACCTCCCTGCCTTTTTTAAATGAAATATTTGAGAGCACATCTTGTACGATAGATAATGGGTTAGTTCTAAGGATCCAAAATTGAATGAGATACAGTGTCCGTATTTGAGAAGTTCTTGGCTTATTGGGGAAAATACATATAAATAGAGCAACAGAACAGCGTAGGAAGAGCATTGTATACTATACTATGACAAGACTGAGGAAGATGGAACTGACTGAGTGGAGGAGCTGGGATAGTCCAAAAGAGGGGTTAATATTTGGTTGGTCTGTGATGTGTGAGTAGGGAGAGAAGGGAAGGGGTGTGATTCTAGGAAGAAGTACCATTCTGTCCTTCAGGAAGGGAGGTGAGAATGAGCATCTTGGAGTAAGGGGATATTAGGCATCTTGGAATAAGGAGATATTGGGGAAGAATGTGAGCCAAGGGAACTCATTTAAGATTTTTAAACAAGGAAGTGAAGGATGGGTTGGATGGGGCTGAGGTGAGAGGCAAGGAGACCCATTGGGAAGGTTTTGTCATGCATAGTCTGGGAGAGAGACGATGGGGACCTGAGTCACATCGTTGACAGTGGGGATGAGAGGTACAGGGAGAGGTGCTGCAGGTTTACTAGAGTTGGAATGACAAGATGTGCATAGTGGCCAATTGGATATAGAGGATGAGAAAGAGGAAAGTGAATTTACCAGA
The DNA here is from genome assembly GCF_951640355.1 of Cnephaeus nilssonii. NCBI lineage: Eukaryota > Metazoa > Chordata > Mammalia > Chiroptera > Vespertilionidae > Cnephaeus > Cnephaeus nilssonii. The sequence continues at coordinate 19,871,243 of NC_137079.1, forward strand.
CTTCTGAGTGTAGCTCAAAATACCAAAGTGCACGTAGCATTCACTTATGTACTTTTAGTCCTTTAGAGGCTAATGCTTGCATGTTTTTGACCCATCTTCATTGTCATATCATCATATATCTGTATCAATTTTTATGAGCCTATTTATTTATTTATTTTTAATTTTAATTTCTTTATTGATTAAGGTATTACATATGTGTCCTTATCCCCTCATTTCCGCCAACCCCCCACTCATGCCCTCACCCCCCTGTTGTCTGTGTCCATTGGTTAGGCTTATATGCATGCATACAAGTCCGTTGGTTGATCTCTCCCCCCTTCCCCCACCATCCCCTACCTTCCCTCTGAGTTTTGATGGTCTGATCGATGCCTCTCTGTCTATGAGCCTATTTATTATGTGCCAAGTGCTTTTCATATATTCATCCTGTCCAAATTTCTACATGGTAGCTATTATTCCTATGTAGTAGATAGATATGTTTGTTATGTCACAGATAGGAGTGTTGAAGATGTCATATTATTTTCTCTAAATCAATCTGAATTCATGTACCCCTGTCCCACTGGAGTGGCAGGAAACTCAATTTGTCATTATTGAGATTGCTTTACCAACTTCTCCCCAGGGACAATACAAAGGTCTTAAGGGTCTTGCCTTGAACAGAAGTTTTGGAAAAAGCCCTTTGGTTTCGTGTCCATGCTGATCACAGCTTATTTGCTCATTGCTCAAGTCCACATGGGGTTTTAAAGGCATCTTAGTGAAGAACACACAAAGGTGCTTATGGTACTACCTTCCTATGAAGCCATCCGACCACACCTTCTTATGTACCACATTCTCTTAAGAATCCTGCCAGCTTAGGTGTTTGCAAACAAAAGCCAAGAAGAAAAGCTGTCTTCAGTCCCTATAAATCCCCCTGAAATGATGGAAGCCAGGTTATCTTGTTAGAATAAGAAGATTAAAGTGCAACAGTAACAGAAGAAAACAGAAAAGTAGTAATTCTGTAAGGCCACACCTCTTTTAGAGTTGAGGCATACTCAGGCAATTTGCCAAAGTCATTCTCCAAAGATATAGCAATAATGGCTCTCCAAAGATGTCCATGTCCCCATCTCTGGAAGTTGTAAATATGTTATTTCACATGGCACAAGGGAGTTTGCAGATGTGCTTTAAAGGGAGAAGGATAATGGATTGTTTGGGAGGACCTCCTCTAATTACATGAATCACTAAAAGGGATGAGGGAAGCAGAGAGTGGGTCAGAAGGGAGTAAGGACTTGACTCCATATTATTGGCTTTAAAAATGGAGAAAGGGAACCATGAGTTAAGAAATGTGGCCACTCTAGAAGCTGTGAACAGCCCTGAACTACAGCCAACAAGGAAAGGGATCTCGGTCCTACAACCACAAGGAACTGAACTCTGGAATGAGCAAGAAATGGATCCCCCCCCTAGTACTTCTGGAAAGGAACACAGTCTCGCCAACACCTTGACTTTAACTCTGTGAGTCTGTAGGTTTGACTTACAGAACTGTAAGATAATAAATTTGTGTTTAAACTGTTAATTTGTGATAATTTAATTCAGCAAGAGAAAGCTAATATAGTCACAAAGCTAGTAAAAGCCAAAATTGTACCTGAGGTCATACTCTCAAGCTCATTACATTATGTTTCATTCTTTAAAAATGTTCCCAGGCCCAGCACTATTCTCCACAAAGTTAAATTAGAAAATGGAAGATGTGAATTTATTTTCTCTTGGAAATAAGCTTATCATTGTCAAAACAATAGATGTTACTTAAAGAGAGTCAAACAATACATAAAAATACACAAAAGAAAGTAAAAGCTCCCAGAAATTCCATAACCTAAATAATGAGCACTATTATCATTTTCACAAACACCCAGAAAATTTGCTTTGCATGTATGTATGATAAATATTTATATTTTTATATGTTTCTATAATTGCTTTTTTAAATGGATAATTTTTTATAGGCATCTTTGTGTCAGTAAATATAGATCAACACCATTATTTTAGGTGTTGAGTAATATTCTATTGTATGGATGTTCCATAATTTACTTAAGCAGTTCTTATCAATGGACACTTACATTGTTTACAAGATTTAGCTCTTAAAAACAATACTGTGATGAATGCCTTTTTATCTTATCTTACTCATTTAAATATCTCATAATGGTAATTCTTGGGAGTGAAGAGTTCTAAAGAGTAAGCATAAATTACATTTTTATATATTTTGAAAAACTGCCCTCCAGATTGGTTTTATAACTAACTAGTACATTAACAACACTGTACATGCAAGTCAGTGTTTTCATGAACTCATGAACACTAGGCTTTGTACATTTTCTTAATCTTTGTCTACCTAATAAGCTAAAAAATAAATGAATAATTATTCTTTTGGTTTTGACTTTTTGGTTACTATCACACTTAAATGTTGTTTAAATTTTTACTGGTCTCCTGTATTTCTTCCTTTGTGGGCAGCCTGTGAGAAATTAATATAACATAGTGTAAAAGTGTAGACTTTCAACAGACAGATCTGGTTCTGATATTTCTTTTTTTGTTTGTTTGTTTGTTTTTCTGCAAAAAGCTTTATTGTTTCCATTTGGTCCAAGGCATGGGGAAGGGTTCCAGGGTGGTTAAAAGGATGCCTTGTGGTTTCAGAGGCTCAGGCAGAAGCCAAACACCAGGGCAATGCAGAGGGGCCCCTCAAAGTCCTCTGGTCTCCAAAGGTTCCTAGTTGTACTTGTGGGTGAACTTTTCAAAGAGATACTAGCCCAGCTCAGCCTGGGGGGGCTGCCAGCCTGCGGAGGTGAAGCCTATCTTCTTGATGGATGTGGTTCTCCGGGAAATGGTTCTCTAGGAAGTCCCAGAGCTGAGGGTCCATGCAGGCAGAACCCAGGACATGCAGATCCATGAGGGCCCCGTTCAGGTTATTCTTCATGACCAAGGAGGCTCTCCTGGGGTCCTGAGTTTAACCCCACTCAAGCTGGGAAGGCTTTTGCCTGGAAGAGAACTTGGCTGACACACTGGCTTTGCATCTTCAAGAGATGCTCAGCGTCTTCATGCTTCTCCTGGGCCAATTCTCAGAAGTGGTCCACACCCTCCAGAGCCACACTGTCACAGTCAAAATAGAAGCCCAGAGAGGGGCAGGTGTAGGAGGCCACAGATGCAGGGTGACCAGGAAGCTGATGGTGGCCTCCATCTCGGTGGAACAATTCTGACAAATTTGGTTTGTCATGGTTACTTAGCAGTCAGGAGTTAAGCTCAAAACCGGTGTTGGCAGAAGAGAGCTAACATGGTTTTGAAGGTGATGACTAGAAAAGAGGTTGGAGGGTGGTGGGAGGCTGGAAGAAGAGGCATACCTGGGTCTGTTCTGTCCAAACACTGTAGATTTAAGTAACTGCCCAGAATCATTATTTCATTACCTGCTAGCAGTGTGATCTTGAGCAAGTTACTTAAATCATCTAAGCCTCAGTCTTTCCACCTGTCAAACTGGTATAACATTTACTTCCTCAAGTTTCTGGGAGAGTTAAAGGTAATAAATTAAAGAAAGCTCTTAAATTTTGCCTGGCATGTAGTAAGGTGTTTCATAAATATTAGTTATTATTAAGGAGCCCTTTTGTTTATTCTCCTTGATTTGCAAGAGCTTATAAGCTCTTTAACTATTAAGACTCTTTATCCTTTGACATATATGTTGCCAAGTGTTTTATGTGAGTCTATTTTAAACTGATGGAGGGGAGAGACAAAACACACCTGTACAGTCACATACCTGGAGGGGGGGGGCACACCATCATCACTTAAGCTGTATCCCAAACAAAGTCCTGCTCAGCCCCGCCTCGCTGACCCTTTTATTAGTATGATGTTAACAGCTCTAAGTTCTAGGGGAAGGAGGAGCCCTGCTCTTGAAGGCCCTGCTTTTGATTACAGGGACACACGGGGGCTTTCTGGTTGACAGTTCTGTGTTTAACTGGTGAGCATCTCCTCCGGGGACCCCTTGTCATACTGAATTCTCCTCTCCTTCCTCAGAGGCTGCAATTGGCCCAGGTTAGGAGGCGCCAAGGCCCTGCCCCTTCCTTGCCGAGACTTCCTTCATCGTCAGCTCGCTGCCTCTTCACTGACTGACTCTGGTCCCAGCCCGACAGCTGCTGACAGAGGAGTGATTCGTTGATTCATGTTAACAACTATTAATAGGGCTCATTATTTCCCAGGAAACCGACAGGATGACGCTCCGGCTTGTCTCCTGTTTTCGGGGCACAATTGATTCTTCTTCGCCACATTAAGTGGCAGCCGTTTAAATCATATTGATGTCTCCAGTTCAAAGTGATGCCTCTGATATCTTGTGTGGTAACAAATTAAATATGGAAGCCAGAATCCTGAGCATGCCACTTACCCGTTTCCAGACACGGAGAGGAGCTCATTGCATGGAGGGAGGCGTAGATGTGTGCACACACGTGGTTTCCATAGATACGCATTTGTGTTTGACTTCTGTCTGGGAGTGTGTATTTCCTTCCTCTTTTTATGTATCAGTAATTTTTATTATATACCCCCATCGCCTCAGTGGAATTAAGCAAGAGGATTTTACAAGATCTAGTAGTCTCTGGTCTCTTCCAGAGGATGCTGAACTAACTCTGTTTTAAGTGCATATGTATTGGGTGAGTGAGAATAGGAAGTTAAAGTGGGCTTGGAGGGAGAAAACATAAGATTCAAGATTAGTTACTTGTAGAAAGACGTTAAAAAAAAAAGATTAGGCTAAAATGCAGAAAGTCACCCAGTGGATAAGAGTGAAAGAGTAAGACACTGAACTATTTTTTAAAAATATTTTCATTGATTTTTAGAGAGAGAAGAAGGGAGAGGGAGAGAGAGATAGAAACATCGATGTGGGAGGAAGTCATTGATTGGCTGCCTTCTGCACAGCCCCCACTGGGGATGGAGCCCACAGCCTGGGCATGTGCCCTGACCGGGAATTGAACTGGAGACCTCTTGGTTCTTGGGTCAACGGTCAACCACTGAGCCATACCAGACAACCGTGAACTATTTTCTTAAAATTAAAAATAAAACAAAAACAAACAGAATTATAGTCCTTTTATCCACTGTGGCTAGCATGCTTACAAGAAGGGACATTGGAGATCGATCTTGTCATCTGACATTGTATTTCCCCAGGTTCCTTGTTGAGGTCGGAGCCCTGAGACCCGGCTGCTCCAGCGCTCTGGGTGTGTGGCTTTCTGTGTATCTGGGGGAGGATGCTCCCTTTATGCCTGGGCAGTGCATTTCTGTGTGGGTGCATTTCAGAGGATTTGTGGCTTGTCTGGGAGTTATTGATTTACCAAGTGCAGTGCAAAGCCAGAGAGGGAGGAAAACTTTCCTAAGGACGGATATATAATGGCTTCACCAAGTGAACTGGACTCAAATAAAACTGCAAGGCAAGCCGCTTATGTGGTGATTGCTTCCCTCGCACGTCCTAAGTGAGTCCACAGCCGAGCTGCTGCGCGTGGCACACCTGATTGATTGATTTAACATTACAGCCTCTGAGAAATGTGGAGCAGCTGTAATTGTTGCTGGAGGTCTCTGTCAGCTTCATGCTGAGTGAGTGACTGGTGCCTGAGAGGTCCCTGGGGGGGCTCCTGCTGGCTCAGGGCGAGAGGGATCCCTTCTCACTTCACTGGCACCGCTGTTGCTTAGCAGACCCCTCAGCAACCAGGGAGTTTGAGAACTCTGGAGGTTAATGTGCAAGCAGCACACACACATATGCACACATGTACACACATGCACACACAGCGTATCTATTGGGGCCACACAGTGCAAGGGTAAGGGGGATGAGACATAGTGAGCTATCAATTTATTTATTTGAGTAGATCACAGAACAAGTCCTTGCTTGTAGGGACTGGCAGGCAGGGAGGGAAGGGGGTTCCACACAAATGAAATAATAGGCAGGCAAGTGTGAAGTGTGTTCACCCCCCGAGGATCTTATTTCCTCTTTTTGATACGATGGGACCAGAACAGTCAAGGAAGCCACTTTGAATTGTGTCTGTGGCCCAACTATTTTCTCCAGAGGTGGGAGGTGGCTACAAGAAAAATATGAGTCCAAGGCCACTGACCCTTATATTCCCTTAATCTGATGACTGATATTTCAGTACTTTGTCCCTCTGTTTAGGGTGTTGGCTACTTTACAATTCCAATACCCTTAGAGCAGGGAGTAATTTCACTATTACTATTTTTTGTTTTCTTTTTTTCACACTGATATCTAATTGTGAGTTGGTTTATTAGATCTTCCGTGAACATGTTTTGTGGGGGTGAGCGTGGGAACAAGAGAATTTTTTAGAAGATAACTAACATTATCTCTATGAGATAATTTACAATCTAATGGAATGTGACTCCTGGGGATTCTGGCTGTCCTGTTGGAGTGGAGGCAGAGGTGTGGGCATGGGGTGGGGGAACACTAATATAGAAGGTAACCAAATACTATGATGTTTGCCTCAATCTTTGTTTTTTTTAGATTTGTTTGTTTCATTGCATTGGGGAAACTGAGGGCTTAGGAAATGCTTCAGAATGATTCCTGCTGAATATGCTCAAAGGCCAATGGCATTGATAAATCATTGCTCCATCCTATCTAATTAAGAGGGAATAATGCTAATTGACCCTCATGCCATCACAAAGATGGTGGCACCCATAGCCAATAAGGAGGGAATATGCTAATTGCTGCCCTGCCCTCAAAGATGGTGGCGTCCACAGCCAATAAGGAGGGAATATGCTAATTGACTGCCCCACCCTCAAAGATAAAGGCGCCCACAGCCAGTAAGGAGGGAATATGCTAATTGACTGCCTTGCCCCCATAAATGGCGGTGCCCACAGCCACAAGATGGCAGCACCCAATCCCCTCAGCCCAGCCCAGGTGGCAGGCCTGGCCGCTCCACGCTCCTGCCTCTGGAGTCCCCCAGTCCTCTCAGCCCCCGAGCCGCCCAGGGCCGGCCGAGGCACAGGCAAGCCTTGGATGGTGGCTGTCCAGCTGCCCAAGGCCGCCTGAGGCTCAGGTAACCAGGGCCAGCCAAGGCTTGCGTTCCCAGCAGTGGCAGCAGCAGAGGTTTGATGTGGTGTTGCCTTTCCCTGATTGCTGGGTCGCCTCCCACCCCTGAGGGCTCCCGGACTGTGAGTGGGGGCAGGCCGGGCTGAGGGACCCCCCACTCCAGTGCATGAATTTTCATGCACCAGGCCTCTAGTCTTATATACAGGGAAATGTGGGGATGTAATTAAAAAAACAATTAATAAACTTTAGTTTTTGGAGCAGTTTTAGGTTCACAGCAAAATTGAGGGGAAAGATCAGGGAGATTTGGGTTTGTTTTCAGCATCCCCTCTATGCCCAGTCCTTCTCTTGCCACTTCCCTCCAAACTCCTGATCTTCCCCTAAACCTACTTCAGCGGCAGCCTTCCCTATCTCAATTGATAGCAACTTCCTCCTTCCTGTAGCTTAGGGCCAAATCTTGTACCTCACTCCTCCAGGCGGTCCTGGTGGTGCCACCTGAGCACACAGACAGGACCTAAGGCTCTTCACACCTCCACTGCTGCTACCCTGGCTCACCTAGGCCAGCACTTGCCTGGTAAGTTCAACTTTACATCAGAGTCTCCTAGAAGCTCCCCTGTTTCTACCTTTGTCCTCATAGACTTGAATCTGTTCTTAGCATAGCAACCAGGGCAATTGATCAAAACATAACCCAGATCATGTCACTCCTTTGGCTCACAAACTGGCAATAGCTCCCTATTTCAAGAGTGAAACCAGTCATTACCATGGCCCACAAAGCCCCGAGTGACTGCACTCCCTCACCTCTCTCACCTCCTCCCTTCTATTTTCTCCGGATCACTCAGGTCCAGCCATAGTGGTCTCATTTATTCCCAGAATAGCCCACAATGCTGGGCCTTTGCTGTAGCAAAGTCTGGAAAGTCCTCTCCATTGAGATCTGTGTGGCTAGTCTCACCTCCCTCACCTTTTTACTAAAATGTAATCTTTTCAATTAAAATTTCCCAGACTGCCCTATTTAAAATGGAATCTTCCACTCTTTATTCTCAAATCCATGCTTCACCTTTTCTTATAAATTTTTTAAAATTGATTTCCGAGAGAAAGGGAGAGAAAGAGAGAGAAACATATTTTTAAAACATATTTTTTTATCAATTTCAGAGAGAAGAAGAAAGAGGGAGAGAGAGATGGAAACATCAACGATGAGAGAGAAGCATTGATCAGCTGCCTCCTGCATGCCCCCTACTGAGGATCAAGCCTGCAACCCAGGCATGTGCCCAGACAGGGAATTGAACTGTGACCTCCTGGTTCATAGGTTGATGCTTAACCACTGAGCAATACCGGCCAGGCTACCTTTTCTTTTTCTCTATAGAATATATATATATTTAAATAAATATATATATATATATTTAAATAAATATATTTAAACATTTTTATTGATTTCAGAGAGGAAGGAAGAGGGAGAAAGAGAGATAGAAACATCAATGATGAGAGAGTCATTGATTGGCTGCCTCCAGCACATCCGCTACTGGGGATCAAGTCAGCAACCCGGACACATGCCCTTTACCGGAATCAAACACAGGACCCTTCAGTCCACAGGCTGATGCTCTATCCACTGAGCCAAACCAGCTAGGGCTATAGAATATATTTAATATGCTATATACACTCAATTATTGTATATTTACCTTTTGTCTGTTCCTTTTATTAGAATGTAAGTCTATGAATTTCTGATTTGGTCACTGATGTATTGCAAATACCTGGTAGTGTGGTGCTTGGTATGTTAGCTGCTTGTATTTTGATTGATTTCCTCTCTTAGTTTGGTGCCCATGCCTTAAAAACTCTCCTCTGGCTGCTCATTCTGACCTTCTAAACTAAACCTACTTTCCCAGGCAGTGCCTCAAGCTTCTAGATATTTTCAGATTTTCTACCAAACCCCTTTATCAAAACTTACAAAGTTCTGTTCTCTTAGGACTTTGCTTTTAACTATATAATGCAACTCATTAATCTATGCTAAGATGCAATTATTCATTTTTTTCCCTTTGAGGTGTTTACAATACAATATAATTTGGTTCTAAAAACCAAATGTTCTACTCCCAGGAGTTGCTATTGTTTGGCTCTTAGGTTTCTAGCACGCCAGTGGGGCAAATGTTTTTCAATGATAGAGAAAGAAATGTGTATCTCAAGTCAGGTAGTAGTAAAGGTAACTAGTCCCACCTCGAATCCTCATCTCCAGCCGCTGCCCCAAAGTCTACATATGATTTTTCTGTGATCATTAGCTAAATGAATGTTGAATGTGTGTCTGTACATGTCGCTTTATTTTTACCATTGCAAGATTTCTGTCTGGCAGATATTATCATTCTCATTTTATGGGTAGTGTCACTGAGGCCCAGAGAAGCCAAGTGACTTGCCCAAGTTTGCACAGCGAGCATGCGACTAAGACCATAATAGAATTAGAATCTACATCTTTTCAGTCTATAATGATTTTAATGCTTTATAAAATTAATAAACTTAATTTTTAGAGCATTTTTAGGTTCACAGCAAAATTGAGCAGACATTTCAGAGAGTTTCCCTGAACCCACCACCCCACACACACTTACCCAGACCACAATTGACACATTATAATCCCCTAAAGTCCACAGTTCCATGAGGGTTTGCATTTGGTGTTGTACAGTCTGTAGGTTTGGATAAGTATGTTAGTGACATCATTATAAGATCATACAGAATAGTTTCTCTGCCCTAAAAATCCCCTGTGCTCCACCTATTCATCCCTCCCTCTCCTCTAACCCCTGAAAACCACTGATTTTTTCACTGTCTCCACAGTTTTGCCTTTTCCAGAATGTCATAGAGTTGGAATCATACAGCATGTAGCCTTCTCAGATCGGCTCTTTTCACTTTAGTGGCATGCATTTAATACTCTTTTTAATATAGCAGACTAGAGGCCTGGTGCACAAATTCGTGTGCGGGTGGAGTCCCTCGGCCTAGCCTGTGATCAGGGCCGATTGGGGATGTCTCGCCCAGTCCTGATCGGGGCCAATGGGGGCCAGCCAGCCTGCTGGGGAGGGACCTTGGGAGGTCTGCAGGGCATGTCTGGCCTTCTCACCCAGTCCCAATCCGCTGCACCCCAGCAGCAAGCTAATCGACCTGTCAGAGCGTCTGCCTCCTGGTGGTGAGTGCGCATCACAACGACTGGTCAACTGATAAGTCAGACACTTAGCATATTACGCTTTTATTATATAGGATTCCCCTTGGGTTAAAAAAAATTATCGTCTGTTGTCCAGAGTATAAATGCATTTAAACATGCGATATTTCATCATTTTAATGCATTTGTTAATAGCTACAGACAGTCCTCGGGTTATGTTGGACTCATCGTATGTCGTTTCATGGTTACGTCGCCATCTCCCATTTATTTATTAAAAAAAAAAGTTCTGTCATTTCGACATATGTACATATGTGCTTTATGTTTTTTATTATTTATTTACCATAAGTAAAGGTCAGGAATCATTATCTTTCTTTTAAATTTTTTTTACTGTTTCACTTCATTACTGCTGTGTCCATGTGAGTGACGAAGGTGCTTATGTAGGTGGGTTCTGACTTACGGCGAAAATCGCGTTACGAAGCACCATAGGAACACATCTCCGATGTAACCCGAGGACCTACTGTATTTATAAGATGCCAAATTATAACTGATTGTGGCATGCAATATGATTTCATTTATTCTGACTTCCTTTCTCCCAGCCCTCAACTTCTTGTGAAAATGGACCCCCTTCTAAGCCCATAGCAGCAGGACTCTGAGCTGGCGACTTCTTCATAACTAACAAGGTTTAAATGGTAAGACAAACAAGACAGGGAAGGAGAAGCCAGAAAGAAGAGAACACAGACACAGAGGCATGGTGACCTCTGATTATCCAAAGCTGTTTATTGAACACATTTTTGTGCTAAGATTGCCTGCTGTTTCCAGTCTGCACGCTGCCTTCACTCCTCCTAATTAAAGCCAGCGGGCTAGAATGGAAGAAAACAATTTCAAAGCGAAGGGGCGGGATAGGGAGCAAGCACTAGCTTTCTTTTCTCCCCTTTTCAGAAGACTCTGAGCTCTTTCTAGGAGAAGCTGGCAGGAAGGACATGTCCTGGAAATTAAAGCCCAGGGTAGCCGAAGGCATCTTTGAGTTGACTGCATTCACCGGGGCTGTGGCTCACTGTGCCAGAAGAAAGGGAGCCTGTGTCTGGCTGATGTTCTCAATCTGCATGACTCTCTCCTTGTCTTAATTATTACTGCAGTCTCAATTGGAGGAAATAGCTTTTCAAAAATGATGGCATTTGCCCTTATCCTTTTTTCTTCAGTCTACTGCTCAGGTAGTTCTCAAATTTTGGTGAGCATCAGAATCATCTGGGAGGGCTTATTAAAACAGAGATGGCTAGACCTCACTCCAGAGTTTCTGATTCAGTAGAACTGGGGTGAAGCCCAAGGATATGCACTTCTGATAAGTTCCCAGAGGGTGCTGATGCTATTGGTCTGGGGATTACACATTGAGAGCCATTGCTCTCAACCGGCTGTTCCCTGGTTGAGTCATGCATTCTTGAGTTTTCCTGCTTTGCATTATCCCACAGTACATGGAGCTGAAGTGGACCAGCATGAGAGGTAATGTTTTCAGCTCAGGGCATCCTGAGCGAACACGATCCCACTGTCAGTGGTAGTGATACTCCTGTCTGTAAGGCTCTGGGGGAAGGGAGGTAAGTGTTGGACAAGGAGGGCGTTGAGGGTGAACTTGCTGTCTTTTCAGAAAAGCCACATGGTATTGTGAAAAGAGCATGCATGGCTTTAGAGTTAATCAGGTCTGGGTCCACTCAACTCTCAGCTCTTCCCTTGTTTCGATAGACTTTGAACGTGTTATTTAACTTATTTGAACTTCGATTTTCTACCTGTAAACTATACTTATTCAACATATGTGTATCATGTGACCATCTTTCTAGCTTCTGGGAATACAGATGCAAAGGGGATCCAGTCTGTGTCTTATGCCTTCATTTCCTTATGAAGGTTCCTGTATCATATAAAGTTTATATTAAATACACTAGTACTCTTTTATCTTGTTAATCTGTCTATTGTTCCAGGATCCTCAGCTGAAAACTTAGGAGGGAAGAGGTAAAATATATTTTTTCTTCCTTTCATGGGGTTATGAAAGTTGAGAATGATAACTGGGCTCCTCTTAGACACTATTATTATTATTATTATTATTATTATTATTATTATTATTTTTGTTAATCCTCACCTGAGCATATTTTTTCCATTGATTTTTAGAGAAAGTAGAAGGGAGGGAGGGAGGAGGAGAGGTAGAGAGTGAAAGAAACATCAACATGAGAGGGACATATCAATTGATGCCTCCCCCATGCACCCCAACCAGGGCTAGGGATCGAACCTGCAACACAGGTACATGCCCTTGACCAGGAATCAAATCCTCGATCCTTAGGTTCACAGGTCAACGCTGTCACCACTGAGCGACACCAGCTGCGACCCTCTTAGATACTATTTATCACTGGTTCTGAGGATCCGAAGCCTCTTTGTTATTGAGACTGGCCACTGAGGCAGGGGTGATTTCTGGTACCTTGGAAGCCTTCTTTGTCCCTGTGTCCCCCCACCCCCACTTCCTGTCCTTCCCCAACATGCTGCAGGCACATATAGGACCTTAAACCTCCCTTTCCTTTCAGATGTCTGACACTCTTTTGAAAGAGTCTTAATATTTCACCGTAATTTGTGTGATTTTAAGTTAATGGATTTGTCTTTTCTCCCTGAGCTGTCTGCATCTCATCTCTGAGGTGTAAATGACACATAATTAGACTCTTTCCTTAGAGCAGGTTTTGATGGAGAGAAAGAGAGAAAAGCATAAGGACCAGTCTTAGGCCCTGGAGTGAGATAGGCGGGGAAGAGAAAACAGTTCCATACTTGGCATGGAGTTTTGCTTCAGAAAGGACCCAGGTTGAATTCTAGCAACTTCACTTAGACTTTGGGAAATTACTTAACCTTTCTGTGTCATGCATGAAATGAAAATAGTAATTATAATGACAGTAATAACAATACCTGTTTTCTAAGGCTGGAGCAGAAGAATGACTAGTTCTAATCTGAAGTGCCTGCTCCATGAGTACTTACTACTTTAACATATCATTTAGCGCCTCCTTTCCAGCTCCTGTCTGCTACCTTCTCACTAATTCCCTCTAGGCTGACTTGTTCTCTACCTGCTCAGGTGAGGAGTGGTTTCTGCTGTCCAGTGCACATTTTAGGGAAGAAATACATAAGAATTTGCTACTTTACGTTAATGTTTGGGGCACAGTAAATCAAGCGCTACCTTTGTCACGGGTGTTGCATTTTACAAGGCAGCATTCTGCCTGGCTGGCATGGCTCAGTGGTTGAACACTGACCTATTCATAGTTTGAATCCCATTCAGTTGCAGGCTCCATCCCCAGTAGGGGGCATGCAGGAAGCAGCCGATGGATGATTCTCTCTTATTGTTGACTAGAGGCCCAGTGCACGAAATTTGACCTTGCCCTCTCGCAGTTTGGGAGCCCTCGCTCCTTACTGCCTGCCTGCTCGCTGCTCCTTAGAGCTGCTGCGGAGGGGGGGAAGCTCCTGCCACGGCCGCTGCACTCGCCAGCTGTGAGCCCAGCTTCTGGCTGAGCGGCGCTCCCCCTGTGGGAGCGCACTGACCACCAGGGGGAAGCTCCTGCATTGAGCATCTGCCCCCTGGTGGTCAGTGCATTCATAGTGACCGGTTGTTCCACCAGTCATTCTGCTGTTGGGTCGATTTGCATATTAAGGTTTTATTATATAGGATGTTTCTATCTCTCTTTCCCTTTCCCTTCCTCTCTGAAACCAATAAAAAATATATTTTAACATGCACCATTCTGTGGAGGAGGTGAGGCTTAATACCCTCACTAATTCAGCAAAACTAATTTGGCAAAACTAATTAGGGGTGATGGTGGGCAGAAGAGCTTTCTGGTGTCAGTCAAACCTCCTGAAATAATTTCTTTGATTCTCATCCCTGGGTCCTACAAAGTGGGGATTTGTGCCATCCCTGCAATTGCCATGCTCATCAGGGGAAGGGCTTCTGTAGTGTAGAAGGCAGGTATGCAGACACCCTCTGGGCCTTAATGGGGTTCAGTTAGTTTCTGCCCACAATCTGGTGGTGGTGGTGGCAGTGTGTGTGCATATATAATTATAGGTATTATGTATCATATATGTATGTATATATAATAGCACTATATATCATAGCAATGTATATATACACACAAAATTTATTGCTGTGTTGTCATGTGTTTCTAAGATAGGCTGTGAGGGGCCATGGGTCATAGGTGAGGCAGTTGGCAATGGAAGGAAGGAAAATCCCCCCCCAAAACATCTTAGAGGTACTTGAAGGAAGAAGAGGAGTCCAGCAGGCAGGAAAGGCGATTTGGGCAGAGGGAGGAGCCTGTGCAGAGTCCTTTCGAAGACAGCATGTAACCTATGTGATGGAGGACATTGCTGAAGTATCTATAGAGCTCAAGCTACATTCAAAAGGAGCATAACCACAAGAGGTGAACATAAAAGAAATAAAAATCTTAAGGATCAAATGTGGAGCTCATGTTGAATCTGTGTTCTATACTAATGCACTCACCCGAAGCCCTACAACTTACCAGCCTTTATTGAAATCAGGAAGCAAATGTCCGGCTGAGCTCCTTCTCTGTGAAATCAGGGGGCAAATATTCAGCTGAGCTCCTTCTCATTCCGGCCCCATGCATTTCAGGGCCTTCCAAACCACTGAGCCTATAGCAACTCACTTGTCTTGGAGGACAAACTCAATGCCCTTCCTTTTCTCTAATGCTGCATTCTTTGGGTGTTGGGTCCCAGACAGCCAAGGGATGGTGAAGCTGTCGGTCCACACATGCCTTTTTGAGAGGCAAATGTAACCTTTTTGGTCCCAGGGTGGCTAACCTCTGTGATTGTTTTGCCCATTTGCTATAAATGACTATTTCTACCGCTAGGTTAATTATGTGATTACAGCACCCAGTGACAAGGAGAAAATTAAAAATCCGTGCTGCATTTTCTAGAACACTTTATTGCTGTATGCAAAAGAGGGCAAATGCAATTTAACTGAGCTTCGGTGAACAAGGGCTGCTTCCTTCCCCTCATCTCAGCCTCTTTCCCTGGAGAGAAGCTGTGTTAGCAGTTGGCTAAAGCAGGGAAGAGAGCAGGTGTGAAATGAAACATAAATTACCATTATCCTTGACAATTCTGGACAGTGCCACCCACAGAGAAGGAGCTCAGCCGGACATGTGCCCCCTAACTTCAATAAAGGCTGGTGAGTTGTGGGGCTTCGGGTGAGTGCATTAGTGTAGAACACAGATTCAACATGAGCTCCACATTTGATCTTTAAGATCTTTCTTTCTTTTATGTTCACCTCTTGTGGTTATATTTCTTTTGAAGAGTCCAAGAGGCACACTGCTAATATGGAATAACTACAGTTCTTGGCGCCAGGAGATCTGAGTTTGCCTCCTAACTCTGCTACCTACCTGGTGTCTGATATTGGGCCAGTGCTCACTCTCTCTAAGCTCTAGTTTCCCACTCATAAAATGGAGAGTTCTAAGACACACGTTTTTCCCCCTCTCAGATTTTAACATCTCTGAAATCAGGATGCTCTTATAATGAATGGTTGCTTGAGCATGTGTCAGCGCTTCATTGAGTTCACTTTTTCTTTTTCAGTGTTCCCTAAAATAACACTGGGTTTCAAAATTGGCATTTTAGGCTTAATAAAATAAGGTACTGTGCAGGCTTGTATTAGGGATCCAAAGAGGAAATATATGTAATCCATGTGGCTCGAGGGCATGAATTCTAATTCTGGCACCCTGGTGTCACTTAGACAAGTTATTCAAACTGGAATAATTCATTTGGAAAATGGAATAATCCCCCAAATCTCCTTAAGGATTATCATAAGGCAGACTAGGGCTGAGGAACTAAACAAGGATTAGATGGTAACATAATCTGCCTTGTCTGTACCTTCTTCAACAAATAGTTGTGGATGCAAAGATTCATAGAGGATGCAAAGATGAAGAAAAGCTGGTCACAGATGGGGGCTTATGGTTTATGGGTGGAGGTGGCATACATGTGACACCTGGACTGGTTCCATGCCAGGGGCTGACCCTGCCCAGCATGGTTTGGGACCTCCAGGCTTTTGATTTCTGCAGGAAAGAATTCAAGAACAAGTCCAAGTGAGAGTGAAAGCAAGTTTTATTCAGGTAGAAAAAAAAAGAGAGACTAGGACGTGGGTTCCTGGAGACAGAATCAGGTGTTGAGCCACCCACTGCCCCGCAGTTACAAGTCTCAGAGGGCATCGCTGTGAAAGAAGTGAGAGTACACATGTCAGTGGATGTGGGCGAACTTGCCAGTGAGTTGCCCGCCCCCTCCCTGGTTCTTGGGATTTTATGTTTACATGGGTGTGTTGTTTGTGAGCTTATTCTGTCTCCCTGTTCTGGTTGGGAGGGGGTCTTGTTCCTAGTGTAGTCCATTCTGGAAGTATCATCTCTCTTGGCCCCCCTTCAACCTGTAGGGTCAGTTTTCATTATAATGATGGAATAATGATCTGGTCATTTTTTTCTCCATCTTGGATGTATCTGGTTTTAGCCAGTTCTTGTTAATTTCTGAGGACACTGTAAGAATTTCCTGCCATACACTGTTTCCCTTTGATCAGGCCCATGTGGAAGTGGGGGCTCTGGTGAGAGGGCCTCACGGTTTCTCGGCCTGTGATGTCTGCTCTTATTTCCTCATTCCACATGTTGGGAGCTTCACATGGACACAGTAATATGGATATAATTAATATTAATATATATTTTAATATGATAATATTAACAATATTAGTACAAGGTGGAATGGGATAATTGTAATTGAGGTATAAAATAAAAATTTCAGCAGACAAGCTCAGAAACTATAACATTGGTTTTGAATCTTGAATTATGTCCAGAGTTTAAAAAAATGCAGAAATGAAGAAATTGGACATTAAAACACATTAGAAAAGAGTACATTGTGCTCAAGAGGTGATGTTTTTTTCTAGTTTGACTCTAGAGTGTTTAGGGGCCTAACGGACAAAGAAGGGGATACAATGGGAACTAAGTAAATGGCACCGCTGTCTGCCCACTTGCTCAAGCGAGGCACTTTGAAGCCGTCGCTGATGTCTTTCATTCTTCTTTTTCCTCTGCCTCCCACATGCGATGCAAAGGTGCATTTTGTCAGTCTGTATCCCACATCTCAGTTCATCTCCTTAGCCATGGAGGAGATGAACTGATGGTGATGAACACATGACTCTGATTCAAGTCACCATCATCTCTCACTTAAACTCTGCACGTGCTTCTAACTGGGCTCCCTGCATCATCTCTTGCCCCTGTTCACTCCCTTGTTCTCAGAGCAACCAAACTGACCCACTTAAGCAGAGTATCATATTGGTTCACTTCCTTGCTTAAAATCTACTAATGGCTTTTCACTAGACATGGAGTAAAAATCCAAATTTCTCACCTTGGCTATAAGGCATATGTGCTCCAGGCCCTGCCTCCTCCCACCTTCATCTCACACCTTATTTCCCATGTACCTGATGGTCTCCCCTCCCTCATGGTTCCACTGCCCCCTTGGCTGGTACCTTTGTTGGACACCTTCAGCCCTGGAGGGTCATGCTGCTTGCCCTTTTTATTAGGTCTCAGCCTAAAGGTTACTTGTTCAGATGCCCTTCCTAATCTCCCGTTCTAAAGGAGCTCCCCTGCCTTTCCCTATCACTCTGTTTTCTTTTTCTTCATAGCACTTGTCAACATTTGACATTTTTGTGTGCTTGCTTAGGTTATCTCCCTTCCAGTATTCTATTATGAAATCAGTAAACATGACTGTCTTGTTTTTCCCAGTGCCTCTCATGCCCAGAACAGTGCCTGACACCTAATGGATATTGAATAAGTAAGCAAGGCTGGAACAGCACACTGAGGGTAGGTTTGGGCGTGCTTAGGAGTCATGTTAAGGAGTATGGACTTCACTTGATACCCAAGGGGAGCGGCACCGCCAGCTTTGCTCAGGGGATTAACACAATTAGAATTGAACTTTAGGAGTATTAACTAGTGGTAGGATGGAAGATGAATCAGAAAAAAAGATGAGAGATAAGAGGCCAGTTAGGAAAGCAAACCTTAAGTACGAGGCTACTCAACTTCTTCCAAAATATTTGGTGATCTCTGCCTTTTTCTTTAGCCTTGTGCATAAGAAATAGTATTCGGATGCTCATATAATATTTTGTACATAGAACCATTAGAACATGGATCACTTTCAAATTTCCCTATTTGTTAACTCGTTTCCCCCCTTTCCCTTCCCTGCATCGCTAGACAGTGAACTCATTAAGGGTAGTAGCCAAGCCTTGTTTTTCTCTAATCTGACACTGCAAGGCACATGGCAAGTGCTTAATACATGTTTGTAGAGTGAATAAATGCAAGAAGTAAACACTTTAAGTGTTTCCAGAGGCTATTATCCTGAGTCATTTCAGGTTGGCCCATGCCTTTCTGTAGTAGAAACCAAGAAATGCAGCTTTAATAACCTGGGTGGCTGAGGCAGAGATAAAAGAATGATGAGCAAAAAGATGGTGATCTTTTATTTTGGTCTCTTCTCCAGACTTTGACCTATGATTACAGAGTTTTTCAGGTTACAGACGAAGAAGAGATGTTTAGATCATTTCTAGGAGCACAGAGAAGGTATCTGGCCATAATTTAGTATGTTTCATTTGGGGAAATGAGAAATTCTGTTTTCATTTCATTTGTTGTTGCTAAGCTCTGAAGATTGCCAATTAGCCCTTACCCTCGCTGGATGCTTTGGTAAATTTTAAAAATATGTGGTCCTTGAAAAAACAAAAACAACCCTATTATTTTCTATACTATTGTATCTTTATTATAGCACACATTATAGTCTGCCTTATATTAGGGTTGTTCGTTGGTGTATTTTTCTTCTCTGCTAGATTGGGAACATTTTAAGGCAGGCACTAGGCTCATTCATCTCTTAGCATGATGCCAGGTACATGGAAGGAGCTTAGCTGATGCAGGTGTATTGAATTTGAATTGTGCATTAAGACACAGAGAAGGGACTATTTAGCTTTTTCTCTGTTCCCATGGGAACCAGGAGTTAATACCATGCCTTTCCATATTTCTGTTTAAGCTTAAAGCATTTGTACATTACCTTCAGGGGATTCATAAATATTATATATATTTATAATACATATATACATATATATGTATCTGTGTATCTATCTGTCTGTCTGTCTAGTCCAAAAGTATAGCTACCTCTCCCACAATAGATAGCTCTTCAGAAATTAGGCAGTATCTGTGGGCTAAAGGTTGCCCTCGAAATACCTCCATTGATATCTCTCTGATATTTTTGCACTATTTTGTTTCTTTAAAGTTGTGGGGCACAGGAGGTATTTTCTGAATCATTGTTAGTGAGGACTTCTGTGGAGTTTTCCCAAGAAGGGACTGAGTAGAAAGCTGAATCACAGCTTAAAGTGATTCTTCCTTGTAGGGTGGGTTGCTGCAGAGACTATCTGTGACCTTGAGCTGAACTTGAGTTGCACAGACCTCTTTATCCCTGGTGCAGGCACTCAGGACCCCCAAGAGACATTGGTTTTGAATCTTGAGAGGACCGAATGGGATTTTTGGAACTGCTCTCACCGGCACACTTATCCCCAAAGGTCTGGACATCTAGACTCAGTCAAGGCTGTCAGGCAGCCCGCTTTGTATTCCTCTTAACTCAGGAGGAAAGCAGCACACTGGTAGGGCCGTGGAAATGTAGGCCGACGCTGGTAGCAAAAGTTGTTCTTGACTGTCTGACTGTGATCATGTTGAAATCAGGATTCAGTCCATACCTCCAGATTGACATCCAGGTTGACTTTATTCCATGACTCCCAGTTTCTTTTTGGGATTTGATTTTAAGTGTATGTCTCACAGAGCTAATTAAAAAATCATAGTGTTGGTGTGTAGATGGAGCCAGGGGACAAGAAAGCTGGAGCCTTGGGGACATGCATCAGAGTGATGCCGGAAGACAGCCGGTGCACTTAAAAGATTCAAGGAGGTGGCCGCAGCAGTTAAAAGAAACCCCTGTGAGCCAGCCCCAAGACAGGGATCTTCAAATGATAGCTTAGGAGGGAGATTTTTCAAACAGCGGTCCAGTGGGCAGCTATAATTACCGATATCTGGAGGAAGCCGTAGCATTAAATATAATTTGCCACAAAGTGGAATGTTGCACTGAATGGTACCTTTAAGAATGAACAAGTTTCTGATCCTCTCAAGATAAATCAGTGTAAAAGATTTTTAATGAGTGGTCAATGATGGAGAAAAGGATTGCTGTCAAATGAATGAATTGATTCTGGAGATGGGGGACAGATGAATTCAGTCTGGGATGAGCAGGTACAACATCCACAACGCATGCCAGGTTATGATGTCTGCTAACCTGAGCCACCGAAGGGGAGGACATAAGCCATGAAGCTCCTACTACAGAGATGAATTCTCCTTGCCCATGGAGCCTCCCCTTGCGATGACTCAGAGCACATTATACATGGCTCTTCCTTGTCTGGCTGGGGTAGGTGAGGGGCAGTTTTGCACAGAGGCAGCAGCATGACCAAACCACCCGGTGATGCAACTGCCTGGAAGAGGTTGGAGATCCCACAGGGCAGACTAACCAACAGCCACGAGGCATTGCCAGGGAGATGGTCATGGAACCGTGGTTTTGGGTTTAGGCGGTAGGCACCCTCAGCTGAGTCCCAGCACTGGCACTCATCACCTGTGTGACCTGGGCAAGTAGTTCACATTTTGGTCCTTGGATTCCTCACCTGCCAAGTGGGTATAATAAAGGTACCTCCTCCAGAGGCTTTAACAAATTATATTTATTGTTGAAAGTATTACAGATGTCCCCCCTTTTTTCCAATGACCCCCTCTACCTCACACCCCCCATTGCAGGCCTTCACCACACTATTGTCTGTGTCCATGGGCTATGCATATATGCATATAAGTTCCCCAGTTAATCTCTTCCCACCCACCCCTCCATTCCTGCCTCCCCTCTGAGATTTGTCAGTCTGTCCCATGCTTCTAAGCCTCTAGATCTATTTTGTTCATCAGTTTATTTTGTTCATAAGATTTTACATATGAGTAAGATCATGTGCTTTTTCTGGGGAAAAATAGCATTAAATATTATTATAGAGCAGGTGTCTGCAAACAATAGCTTATGGGCCAAATCCAGCCTGCCAGACTAATTTTCAGACAGGCTGATCATTACTCCATCCCCACCAGCAATGTGTGAGTGGTCCAGTTTCTCTGCATTTTCACCATCACGTGGTATCACTATTTTTCATTTTAACAATTGTGATAGGTGTATAGTGATATATCATTGGTGTTTTAATTTGTATTTCCCTGATAGCTAATGATGTTAAACATGTTTTCATGTGCTTATTTGCCATTCATATATCTTTTTCAGTGAAATTTTATTCACATATTATGCCCATTTTCTAATTGTTACATTTGGTTTTTATTGTTGAGTTTTGGGAGTTATTTGTTGACTATGTAGTCCGCAAACATTTTCTCCCACTCTGCAGCTTGTACTGTTATCCTCTTTACAAGCTTATTTTTTTCCAAGTACAGTTTTTTTATTTTTTATTTTTGTGAGGTTCAGTTGATCAAAACTTCCTTCTATGGGTTGCACATTTGATGTCAAATGAAACGATCTTTGACAGGAGGGTGGAGTGGGCAGGGAGCAGTGGTGTGGAGAGAACATAGGGATCAGCCACAAAATACTAAGAGGCCAGGTGGCCCTTTCCCTTGTTTTGGCATCACGCCATGGGGGGAGTGGGCATTGAGCGCAGGCATGCCACTAGGGCATAGGAAAGGAGACAGAGGCTGGGTGTCAGCCGTGGGGGAGCAGGATAAAACCCTCAAGGGCCAAGAGCTATCTCAGAGAATTAATGGACTGCTTTCCTCCAGCCTATTCAAATAATCCAGCTCATTTCATGTGAGATAAATTACAGGACCTTGTCGCCCTGGCTCTGAGAGGAGGACACTTCT
Organism: Cnephaeus nilssonii; assembly: GCF_951640355.1. Lineage (NCBI taxonomy): Eukaryota > Metazoa > Chordata > Mammalia > Chiroptera > Vespertilionidae > Cnephaeus > Cnephaeus nilssonii. The sequence continues at coordinate 19,893,312 of NC_137079.1, forward strand.
GTGATTCATGGCTCTTGCCCCCTGGGAGCCTGAGGCGGGGAGAGGGCCTGCCTTGCTGACTGATGACTGGCGGCCTGCTGACCTCAACACAAGGCTGCTACTCAAGGAGCAGGGCCAGGGAGGAATTCCAATGAGGCCCTGTCCGCAGGACTGGTTGAGAGCATGCCCCCAAGGCGGGGTGATCTTCATGATCATTGTCAGGTTAAGCCCATTGTCACTATTCCTGCCACTCCCAGGGGCCTGGCATGGTTTAAGCAAATGCCCCAAGCAGCCAACATCTAGCTTTGTTGTGTTGAGCTATTATTGTTATTGGTGGTGGTAGTGTTGGTTGCCTCTTGTGGATGTGTTGAGACTATAAGGGTTGTTTTATAAAGAAGAAGAAAATGCTGGGTGTGAGCTAGAAAGAATGGGGCTTGCCAGAAATGAAGTCTAGGTCATATCTTGTGGGTACACAGATTCCATGAGATGGTATGTGTTTATGGCCCTTTGAACAATGGAGATGAATGGGAATTAACCAGAAAGCATCATTCTCTATCTGTCCCTTGCCCCTTCACACCTGTTCACAGCAGCTGGTTTTTCTGTCATTAGCTAACAATGCAGGCATTTCCCTGGCTTTTCTGATCACTCTTAGGTAGTATAAAATCTCACCATTACTTTAAATAACAGATGCAGCCTAGTTTTAGAAAATAGAATGTCTACCGCCTTTCAGTAACCAGTAAGTCAATTCTAACCTACAGTTAAGACTTCTCCCACCCACTCCATGTCTAGCCAGGTACAAAAGGGAAGCCTGTAGCAAAGAAAGAGGGGTGCAGTCAGCTTCTCCTCTATTTCCTGCTTCCATCTGGCTACCTGTTATTTCTGACCCTCCAGGTTAGAGATGCCAGGACAGGTGGAGGGACCGAGGGAGCAGAATATTATTTAACAGACACTGCTGGAGGCTGGCCTCAAGCTTTCCAAGCTTGGCAGATCTCTAAAATAGCATCTTTCTCTCTTATGCTATGCTGTTTGGGTCTTTGGAGACTGCTCACCTCCCAGGTGCCAGGGGTGTCTCACCAGCAGTTCCCTTACTGCAGCCAGAGGTATCTATAGTCCGAGGGGTCACTCACTCCTGTCACAGCCCGTAGGAATTTGACAATACCTTCCACTAGCATCTCTCTAGTACAGTGGTTCACCCAGGGCACATTTGGTAAATATCTGGAGATGTTTTTGGTTATCACAACTGGGAAGTGCTATTGGCATCTAGTAGGGAGTAGCCAGGGATGCAACTAAATACCCTACAATGTATAGAACAGCCCCACACAGCAAACAATTATTTTCCTAAAATGTCAGCAGTGCTGAGGTTGAGCAGTCCAACTCTGGTACAAAGAAACTCTTGTGCTTCCTTTGCTCCAAGTTATGGGCTTACAGGTGGCTATCATTGCAGCCTGTCACCTTTAGCTTACCTGTCAACGTCTAGCAGTGTACCTCTTCCTGCCCACATCCCTCAAACTGCAGTTCTGTGAGTGGTCCTGCTGAAATCCTTTTTCCTTGGCTTGGGGGTGCGTCCCATCGTACAACTCTTTTCAGAGAAATCTTCCTCACAAGTCTCTCCTCTTCCTCCACGGTTATTCCCTTGGTATGGGTGATGGGCTTCAGGGTTATCTAACTGAGTCTTATAAAATTTATCAGCGAATCACTGCCACAATAATTCAGTGTAACAAATGACCACAAAACCTCCATGATATACAACAATGTGCATATTTATTGCCTGTGCACTTGGGGTGGTTGACTAGGGCTCTACTGATATGACCTTGCTCATAAGTCTGGAGGTCCATGGTCCCTTTCCTGATCTGGGCTTGGCTTGGCTGGGGTGATTAAGCTGTGTCTTTCATCCTCCAGAAGGTTTGCTGGGCATGTTATCATAGGAATGGCAGAGGAGCAAGAGTGTGATCAAGTTCAATTATACAGGTGCTTTTTAAGCCTGTGCTTGTGACATGCTTGTGTCATGTTTGCTAATATCACCAAAGCAAGTCACTTAGCCAGATCCAGAAATATCATCTCAGAGTGGCTGGGCACTGCATGGCACAGTGTTGGATACAAGAAGGGGTGAAAAATTAGGCTTATTTATGCAAGTCTATCCCACTTTCTTTGAAATTTCTACAATGTATTCACGTAAGAATGTGGTGTCTCTTAGCTTCAAGCCTCAGCTGAAATATAAACAAAAAGATTATCATATTAACACACAGTAAACATATACTTGTATATTTATCTTAAGCACTAGAGGCCCGGTGCACGAATTTGTGCACTGGTGGGGTCCAGTCGGCCCACCCCGATAGGGGCCAATTGGGGGCAGGGCTGGCCAGGGTGAGGGGCTGTGGTTGTCCTGGTCATTCTGGTTGTTCTGCCATTCGGTCGCTGGGCTTTTAATATATAGGATTAGTCAGCTCACACAGCCATAACAAAATATCATAATTTTGTGTGGCTTAAACAACAGAAATGTATTTTTCTCACAGTTCTGGAGGCTGGAATTTGGGGTTAGGGCACCAGCATAGCATCGTCCCATACACCAGAAAGTGGTGGATTAATTGTCAGTCAAGGCACATGCCCAGGTTGCAGATTCAATACCCAGTCCAGTGAGTGTGGGAAACAACGGAACAATGTTTTTCTCTCTCCCCTCTTTACTCTGAGATCAATCAAAATGAATGATAAATAAATAATGTTCTATAAGTATGGTTTTAACCGGAAAGACATTAGTGATCTATGAAGTGAAGAACTCATTATAACACATATATACAGCATGACCCCATTTAAAAAAATATTTATTGATTTCAGAGGAAGGGAGAGGGAAAGATAGATAGAAACATTCTCATCATTGATCAGCTGCCTCCTGTACGCCCCTACTGAGGATCAAGCCCAAAACCTGACTGGGAATCATATCATGACCTCCTGGTTCATAGACCGATGCTCAACCACTGAGCCCCACCAGCCAGGCCCCATTTTTATCAATACCAGGCACATGAGGTACATTGGCAAGATCTCACTCCTAGACGAAAGTCTGAAATTGCCCAAACTCCTTTGCAGCTAGGTTTCTGGATATGAATTTGTTTCCGCTGATTGGATGCGCTTGCACAATATTTTGAAGGCAGAAGTGGGGCAGAGGCATCCTCCCACAGTTTGGGCTGTTTGCTGCTGGTGTCATGTTTGCGGAGATGTGGAGGGTTTCTGCAGCAGAATCCAGGCTGTGCATTGGCAGTGGTGGCAGAGGCAGTGCCCAGTGACCTGTTTTGTGGGAGCTGGAGGGCACTTGCTGGGGTCACAGCTGTGCCAGAGTGTCCTAGAATTCAGTTGTGGCTGAGGGGGCAGCTCCTCCCGCTGGGCAGGAAGTCTTTCCTGGGGGCCCAGCCTAATACCCACTCCTCCAGCTTTCTGATGATTTCCAAATCACCATTTTCCTGTGCTAAATTCTTTCCTGCCTAAAATAGCAAAGATTGGAAAATATTTTGGATCCTCTACTTTCAACGAAAACAATGCTGCACAGGGTCAGGTATGAGAAGTGGGTGAGGTGTTGAGGAAGGCTCCCTTCTTTGAGTCTCAGCTTCCTCTTCTGTAGAACGGAGACCAAAGATTATCTGTTCATAGTTACTGAAGACTGTGGCAGCTGTGTTTCCCAAAAATGGCCACAACATTTCCCATCCCTCCTATGGCTTTGCCACTTTCCGCCACGTCCTCTCTCTTGAAGCGGGGCTGACCTCTGAATTCCAAGGCCAAGACCGAAAAGGCATGGGGCTGTAGCCCCATCCACTCTGCCAGGGTTTCCAGCTCCGGCCCTGCCCACACTGCTCAGGGCTCTGTCTGGTGCGGGGCCTTGCCCTTCTAGCTTGCTTTTCCTCTGGTCTGTGGACCAGTGCCATGCTGCACATCATGGCCCACCTGCTGGTGCTGCTGGGCCCAGTGGGTGGGGTAAGAGCCCAGTGAGGCCTCGCACCTCCTGGTTCCTGTGTTCCGCTGCCCCCTGCCACTGTTCCTACCAGGGCCAGATACCCAGGTGTTGTGCACTGCCCATGGGGACTGCTGTGGCCACCAGGAAAGCCTCCCCACCACATCCCCAACTGGCACCCTGATCCCAGGTCCACTTCCACCAAAGGAGAGCTTTGCCCGCGCAGCTGCTGTAGACCAAGACCAAGCAACTCCAAGGTCCCCGGACCCCAAATTTCTGCCAGCCAAAGCAGTTGGCTGGCTGGCCCCACCCTGATCAAGGTATTGGGGGCAATCCTGCCCAGATCAGGCTGGTTGGCTGCCGCAGTGCATATCATAGCCACCGGTCATTCTGGTCATCTTGGTCATTCCACTGTAATGGTCACTGGGTTTTTTTTTATATATATAGATGGTTGTACAGAGAATTGGCATACAACTCATGCCATTGCCACCATCTCAGGAGGCAAAACCTATTGTCTCTAGGCTGACCTGGCTTCTCTAAGCCACTTGTCACTCACATCCCCTTAAAACACAGGTTATAAACCTACACTCAATCTTACACCTTAAAATCATAAGACTTCAGGAAAACCAAAAGTAAGACATCTACAGGGAAATACAAGAAACTCCCGAAGAACAAAACAAAAAATGTTAGCCAGGTTTCTTTGAATTTAGATAGGCACCGAAGTTGAAAACTCAGCCAGACTGGGTTGGAATTTTCTCACTCCTATCTTTCTTTTAACTTTCCTGTTATTTAATAACAGCAGGTATTTATTGAGAGCTTATTATGTGTAAAGCACTGACATAGAGGTTTGCAAGCTTTATTTACTCACAACTCAGAGAGGCATGCACAGTGATTATTTTACTATTGAGGAAACTGAGGCTTGGAGAAAGGTTAAATAACTTGCCTAATGTCACAGTTGAGTTCAAGTTTGTCTGGCTATCATCATGACATTGTTCTGCTTCATACCTTAAGTTTGGGTTTGTTTTATTTGGAAGAAAAATCTCAAGCCACACTTTGTTCCTACCCACTTCCCTATATTTTGGTGCAAGAAATTGGTTGATTAATTTCAAACACTAAGAAAGCTTTACCTCTTAAATATCAGCCCTTCACCTGATACCTCTGTCACCCAGAGACGTATTTTCTTTGCCCCCTTTGGGCCACTTAATTACATCTCTCTTCTTTAGGAGGAAAGCTGACATGTAATTATTTTCATGATTAACACCCTTGTGCAGCTAATTGTAATTATGCCTTATAATCACAGTTATGATCGTTAATTACTCATTCCTGCTTCATTTGAATGTTTTTCTTTATTCAAGTTTCACAAAGTTGATGGAGCTAATGTGCCTGCCCCCCCCCTCCCCACCTTCTAAATCATGATGCATGGGTGTTATTTTGGTTTTCTCTGTTTATTCTCACCTTTGTTCTTGCTCCACATTTCATTATGGTGTGGCACTGGCCACTGCCCATTTGCCACTCATTTCCGGCTTGGCATGCTTTAATTGCCTCCCACTGATCGTGTTGGTGAGGGAGGGGTTCCTGCCCTAGGGTTATGGGGATGGCCAAATACATGACACCTGACACTGGATGGATGCAACTGACAGCAGGTTATTAGTCATGTATACTCACTGCTCTGAGGAGGAGGACACTGGGCCTGCCACTCAGGGATACAGAATGGTTGTACTTGTGAACAACCAGGGGCAGTGGGGGATAGATTTAGTAGTATCTAGAGGTTGGGGTGACAGTAGAAGGAAGTGATTGGCTTGCTAAAATAATTCTCTGGGCTGGTGGAGAACTGAAACTGGCTACAGTGGGATAAGCAGGAACTGTGCCTGGTCCCCATGATAGGGACAGTCATTTAGCTAGGGGGCTTTATCCACAGAGAGTATGGGGAGTAGGACTTATGGTCAGGTCACTCAAGAATGTCACCAGATGTCAGGGCAGTTCTAGACCTTATTTTAGGCCTTCGACTGCACTGCTCTCACCTTGAAGTAGGAGCAAGGATGCTGTAAAATGAAGAGGTTATATAAGTACAGGCCCTGGGGGTGGACTGTGCAAATTTGAGCTCTGGCTCCAATACTTAGCTCTTTGATCATGGGAAAGTTACTTCACATTCCTGTGCCTCGATTTCCCCCTCTGCAAAGAAAATAATTCAGTGCCCATGTCATCGGGCTGTTGTGAATATTAATCCTGTTCTGCCTAGTCTATGAAGCACTCAGCTCAGTGCCTAGCCCACTGTCTTGCTCAAACCATGTATCTAGTCTTCTGAACATGTCTTCTCTGGTTTTGATCTTTGAGTGAGTTCTCTAGGGCCTAGGGGGCTGCCCTTTCTCTGTTTCTTTCCTTCTAAGATGCATGAGGAACATGAGGTGGCCTTATATAGTTCTAGACTGCAGAACTCAAATTCTGGTCCAGGCTACACAATCCTCCCTGGAGAAGAACTGAGTGCAAGTTGATGCTGAATGCATCTCTCCTTGTCACCATTCTTTCTTCTGAGGCTGGGGGCCACCAGCTTACTGAAATCATGAGCACCACCCACCATTCACCTTTCCTCAAATATGCTTTGTCTTGGGCTGCAGCCTGAACAATATCGGGGACCTCATTCTATATTGTGCTCCACGAGTTTCAAGACACATGGAGTTGAAGAACCAGGCAGCCTGGGCTTTGTCCTCTCTGGAGCATAGCTGCCTGCTTCAGGGATGCCTCTCCATCTTCTCTGACTACCAATAGCTCTAAATCCACTAACCCATTTTGTTCTTCAAGTCCAGATGGTATCTTCCCCAAAAAAACTTTTCCTTATCTCCTCAGTAAGAAATGAAATCATCCTTTTCTCAATGCGTATATTTATGGTCTATTCCAATCTTGGCCACTCATTCGTCATTGCAGTGTCTTGTGTTGCTGATTATATTTTTACTAGAGGCCCGGTGCACGAAATTCATGCACGGGTAGGGTCCCTAGGCCTGGCGGGCGATCAGGGCTGATCAGGTTCCCCGCCTCCCCGCCTCTTTCTTCCCTTGCTCCCTCAGCACCCCGCTGCCACAGCTGGTTGCCCACCATGTTCTGCGCTGTCCCCTAATGGTCAGTGCATGTCATAGTGTGCGATCAAACTCCCGGTCTCCTGGTTGAACTCCCCATGGAACACTTTGCATATTAGCCATATATATATATATATATATATATATATATATATATATATATATATAAATGTAAACCTCACCTGTCCACCTCAGAAGCAAGTCTGGTACACAGTGAGCACTTGATGCCCTGTTGCTGATTGAAACTTCCAGAAACAATGTGTGTAAGGATTTCTGGGCTCCAGAGGCCTGGCGGGGGGGGATAGTGTAGATGGTATTGGAGGAGGAACAGGCCCAAGGTTGCTGACAGGCAATATCTTCTGGCTCCTATTTTTGTCTCAAATGCTGGTGCTCTGCTTTGCCCTTGTCACCTGATAGAGGGGAGCTGATATTGAGCTTGATCATAATTTCTGGCCTTAAATCAGAGTCATTCCAGAAAGGGCCTGATCCTGGAGAGGTTAGTAGCAGGTATGCTGTGGAATTGCCTCTGGGAAAGCCGAGAGAGGGTGAAAGGAGCTAACGTTCATTGAGTCTTTTCTACATGCATCGTGACAGTCATTACCACCCTAAAAATTGCATCTCTGTGTTACACACAAAACATACAGATGTTGCAAGTTGGCTTTTCGAGAAAGCAGGCTCTGGGATGGAGATTGGCACCTGAAAAACTTGTTAGGGAGAGTTCCTGCCTTTAATGCGTGTGGGACAAAGGAAGGAAGCAGGCATTGGGTAGAGTGGGCTGTAGTGCAGTTCCAGCAAAAGCTTCAGTAGTCCCATGGGAAGTTCTAGAGCTGGGATGGCCTTTCAGGGGAATCCCACATTGAGAGGGGGCCCCAGGCCACTGGAACCTCATCAAGCAGTCACTGGCTGGCCGCTGCCTTTGGGAAGGGAGGTAACCTTGGGCAGAGTAACACTGCTCTCTTTCTTTAAGGACAATTCCCAAAGAGGGATGACAACTGAGGGCTGTCTGCAGGCAGCACCCACGGACACTGAGGAAATGAGTCACTCAGTTCTACAGAGGATTTAGTGGGGTAGCACAGAATCCACCACAACACACTTCTGATATCCATTGAGCCCATGCCCTTCATCTCAGGGAATCATTTCTCACTCACAGCGGCAGGCCCAGGAACCATATTTCTCTATGATATCATTTTCCTGACCTTAGTTGAATGGTCCAGAGGTAGATCCTAAACCACAGCTGGGCCAATCAATTGTTCTTTCCCACGGACTGACACACTAGATACCAGTGGGTAGTCCCAACTAAAGCTTCAGTAGCCCCACAGGAAGTACTAGAGCTGGGCTGGCCTTTTAGAGGAATCCCACATTAGGAGAGGGGCCCCGACCAGCAGTCACTGGCTGTATGCTGCCTCAGGGAAAGGAGGTTGGGCAGTCATTTTATGCCATATACACAAAGATCTTGAGAAAGCCAGGCTGTATGCATGGCGACTATAGCCAATAACACTGTTTGTATATTTGAAAGTTATTAAGAATGTTGATCTTAAAAAAGTTTTCTACACACACACACACACATATAAATACTTGTAACTATGTGTGGTGTTGAATGTTAATTCAATTTATTGTTGTGATCATTTGTAATATATACAAATATCAAATCACTAGAGGTTCAGTGCATGAATTCTTGCACAGTGGGGTCCTTTGGCCTGGCCTGCAATTGGGGCTGATCGGGGCTGTCTTACCCAGTCCCTATTGGGGCCGATAGGGGCCAGTGTTGGGGTGGGGGGTGGGGGGTGGGAGAAGGACTATGGGAGGTTGGCCGTGGAAGTGCACGGACCACCAGGGGGCAGCTCCTGTATTGAGTGTCTGCCCCCTGATGGTCAGTGCACATCACAATGACCAATCGACTGGTAGTTCTGTCGTTTGATTGCTTAGGCTTTTATATATATATATATATATATATATATATATATATATATATATATATATATTATTTTGTGACTCTGAAACTAATATAATGTTTTATGACAATTATATCTTAATAAAATAAAATGAATAAATGGAAAGAAAGACAAACAGGTAAAGATTCTTAGTCTTATCAGTAATAAGAGAAATGTAAATAAGATTGAAATACCATTACTTCACTTGTCAGAATGATTTTTAAAGGAATTACAGTATTTGGGATTGGTAATGGTGTTGAGAAATAGTACACTGTGAATTAGAGGGCAAAATGATTATTAAATCCTGGAGAGCAATTTTATACCATGTAACTAAAGTCAGAAATAAGAACTTTCACCTCTAGGAATCTTGTAAAAAAAAAAAAAGCTGGTGGGTAAAGTGACACAGACAGGATAAGTAACAATTCATAAGGTAAAATATAGGTGAAGTGACAGACTGCTTGGGTTCCTGAGGACTTTGTACTTTCTGGTCTTTGCTTGTGACTCCTGACTGCATTTCCTGTCCTTAGGTTGTGTAAAATAGCCTGGTGTTCTCTTATTTCATACCTCCTTTTCCTTAAATCAAAGATGGTTTCTGTTACTTGCAAGGAAAACAGCATTGATTAAGATCAAGGATGATGAAATTGAGGTTCAGAGAGGTCAAGGAACTTATCCAAAACTACACAGCAAATCAGTGACAGAACAAGGACTCACATGCAGTTTTTCCCCCCAGAAAATTATTTTTTTATGCAATGTTGCACTTTTAAAATGAGCCAAAATAGTGTCCAAGTTTGATGTTTATATTATGCTTATTTGCATTTGTTATGTCTTTCAGGTTTTATATTCACACTCATCATTTCACTAGAATCGATCAATACAACTTGGGTATAGACAGGGTAGATAGTATAATCTTCATTTTACAGATAGGAAGCTTAAGCCTGGGCTACAGTCCAAGTGTGTGTGTGTGTGTGTGTGTGTGTGTGTGTGTGTGTGTGTGAGAGAGAGAGAGAGAGAGAGAGAGAGAGAGAGAGCGAGAGAGAGAGAAAGAAAGAGAGAAGCTATGAATTTTAAAGGTGAATCTCGAAGTATCTCTCTTTGATGCCAACATACCCAGTTTTGGGCTCTGTTAGGTGTTGGGTAATGTGGAGTTAGAGTTAGGTGGAACTTTTTAACTAAAGAAATATGAGATTTTGAGAATTAGAAGGAGAAAGAAAACTCAGAATCTGAAACCTGTAGAGATCAGGAACAAAAACCAAATTCTAGGATTGGAGGGAGTGCCTTGGATCTTATAGATCCAAAAGCTTAAACAAGAGTTTGGAACAGAAAATGAGGAGAAATTCCTAGGTGTGTGTGTGTGTGCGTGTGCGTGCGTGTGTGTTTCACTGTCTGCTGAGGGTGAGGGTGTCTACAGCACTCACTAAGGTCAACTTCAGAACCAGGGCAGGAGATAGTTTCCTCAACAGCCTCATGAGACCTGAAATTGGTTCTGTGCAAATTTTCTCATTCGGCAGAAAATTCTTGTTTGGAATGAGGCCAGATATAGGTAAATAAAAAATAAAGACAGAAGGAGTGCTTCAGGCTAACGTGAAGTTTAATATAATCATTCCCACTTCTTTGACTCCAAGCTATTTTATCTTTGAAGTCTAAAAACAGATCTAATATAAACTATGACTACTTTGAACTCTGCAAGTAATAAGTTTTACGAAAGGCACAGGGCTTCAGTTTTCTTTCTGGAACATTTCCACTGGTTATCTCATTTGGTCCCTCATCCAGGTACACATTTGGGAGGTGAGCGCCTGAGATCTGTTGGTCATATTACAACTGGTGTGTGTGGATGGTCTTTGTCTTGGTCTAACAAACTCCAACCTGTGTCTCCATGCTGGAGATCCTGGTGAGCAGAGTAACCATGGTTAACTGGCTAGGCTAGATCATTTTATTCTAATATTTTCATGTCCCCTGTTTATTCTTCAGGTTGATTTGATGACAGCAACAGATGAGGGGGAAGTGGTTGTCTGAAAGTCACGTGAATTTTTCTGGGGTGTACAATGGAATCTGATGCGCATGTCTGTGAGAAGGTAAGTCTCCATCTTCAAAAGATAGGAGAGGTGGTATTGTGTGTGAATGTGAGTGTGTGTGTGTGCGCCCACATGGGCGTGTATGATTTTATGAATAGAGATGAGGGATATGTGGGTATGGTTAGATATAGGGTGGTAAAATGCCTACTTTAGTAAATGATTTCATTCTTATCAGCTAAGTAAGGACAATTAAAAATTTACTTTTGTGGTCTTGGATTTTGCTGAAACTTGGATCCAGTCCATGTTTCTCTTCACCTTACTCCAACAGAGAGCAGTGGGGGCAGGGCTCCAGCTGGAAAAAATTTCTATTACTTATTCTAAAGAAGCCAGAGTCCTTTTCCGATGAATAAGAGCTGTCCTCCAACCTTGAGGTGACCACTTTATTAACAAAGCCTACAGGAAAATATTTGTTTTGGGTGCTAATTTTTTTGGGGGTGCTAATTTGAACTAAAAGTATTAACCGGGGTCTTCCTTTCATTGGGATGCTTCATGTTCTGTGTGGTTTCCTGCTGCGGCCTCCGTGACTATTGAATACTCCTCCCCCACAAGCCTACTCAGCAGCAGCGGGCACTGATTTGTTCTCTCTCTGGACTCACTGTCCAGTATCCTCACCATATCTGGCTGCCTCTCTATCAGAAATACCTTCTTATGCTTTATTGTCCTGAGTTAGTTGGATCAAATTTGTAAGTTAGAGTTGGAAGGTGCATCTTTACAAACGTGAGAATGCAGACTCAGGAAAGTGAGGCAATTTGGCTAACAGAGCTCTGATACTGGCAGAGGGGAAGTTAGGACCCGGGGCTATGTGACTCCTAAATCTAGGGCTGTTTCCCTTTGGTGATTCTGTGGTAATTAACTGTTCAGATCCTTGTATTTACCAAGTACCTATAAACCAGTCACAGAATTTTTCAGCTCAAACTTAATTATTCTTCCCTATCCTATTTTAGGTGAGTAGGGACAGAAACTCTCTTGATTCACATGGGAATATTAAAAATTTAACAAATTAAAAATACTTTTATTGATTTTAGAGAGGAAGGGAGAGAGAGAGATAGAAACATCAATGATGAGCCCTAGCCAGTTTGCTCAGTGGATAGAGCATCGCCCTGAGGACTGAAGGGTCCCAGGTTCGATTCTGTTGCAGGCTCCATCACCAGTAGGGGGCATGCAGGAGGAAGCAGATCAATGATTCTCTCTCATCATTAATGTTTCTCTCTCTCTCCCTGTCTCTCTTTTTCCTCCTCTCTGAAATCAATAAAATATATATTTAAAAAAGAAACATCAATGATGAGAGAGAATCATTGATTGTCAGCCTCCCGCACACCCCACGCTGGGGATCAAGCCCACAACCCAGGCATGTGCTCTGACGGAGAATCGAACATGACCTCCTGCTTCATAGGTCAATGCTCAACCACTGAGCCATGCTGACTGGGCTAAGCATTTAACAAATTTAAGTAGTAATGCTGAAGTCAGTGACTTGGAGGGGTGATATTCAAACAAACACTTTGAGGAGATGCCCTTCTCTTGGTCCCTGTTTTGAAATTTCAACACTTGATGTGCAGAGCGGTAGATTTGGGGATAACAATCACATACCAAATTTGCTCTTGTGGCACCTACAAGTTTTCATTCAGGTGAATGAAAGTGAGCTTCATTTATTGACTAGTGCTATTTCACTGTGTCCCATGTTTGGATATAGGGAAAATAAAGCTTTTACAAAAACAATTACAGGGAATTGCTGGTGTAGAGGAGGGCATTATGAGAACTCATTTTATGATGCTCTAAGTGTGTGAGGAAAGACAGAAATGGCTTTCTTGAAATTGAAAACCTAGATTTTGATTGTCTAATTAAAATCCCTTACTACAGAATCTGGACAGGTGGCAAAGTTTATCAAACATTTATGAAAATATTTTCTTTTCTGGAGATTTTAGAAAGGATATCTATCTCTGTTATTAGCTTAAGAACAGAACTTCCAGTAAGTAAAAAGATAAAACAATAATTGTCATACTGAGTTCCAGTAACACAATTCATGTGCTTGCCATGATACTGATTGATGTGATGGACTCATTTATACTGACATTTAAGATATTTGTCAAAGGTTCTATTACTTTAGTAAGCTTTACCCTTTGTCTCTCTGTGAGTGCTCCTTTTTCCTTATTCCAGATTGTCCATCTTTTAAGCCAATTTCCAATTCACAATTATAATTAGCCATCAAATTCCATGAGGCTGTCAATACCGAGGCAGTTTTGCAACTTGCAACTAGGTGGGATGAGGGAATCTCCACAAGATCTTTTGGGAGATTGACTGATCACTCTGCATCAATTGACCAATACATAACATTTTAGGAAGAAAGCCCAATACTGCAAATTCATTTCAATAAAAAGAATGATTCTCTAATGAGGATGACACCACTCAAAACTTCCCTTCTACCCAGGTGAACACTCTACAGCACATGCTCTTAATTAAGTCAACCTTTAATGAAAGAATCAAATTGATTGAGTATATCTATGCTTATTTTTGATGAACATATTTTACCAAATTATAGAAGCATGAAAAGAGCAAACATTTTTGCATCTCAGTTCTACTACCCAGATATTTTAAATAGTAACACTAAATGTTCACCACTCTATTCATATACACTGTACACGTAGATGGAGAGAAAGGAATAATTTCATAAAATGGAATGAAACCAATATGATGCTATTAGCACATGCTAACTTTACTTTTATATAAAGTTAACAGAGAAAACAACAAGTGAATTTATAGGAATTGCTGAACTAGTATAAATGTTTTTTGTTTTTTTTTTTAACCTCAAGAGGTTTCAGTTTTTTAGAAGATCTGTTTTAGGTTATGAGAAAAGACCAGGAAAAAATTATAGAATGGAAATCCTTGTGTGTATTTTATAGTTCCACGCCTGCCTTTTAGACAAGGAGTCATTGGCCTCTCCTCTCCACCTCCCAACTACTATTTTCACTGTGTCAGTGTTTATAACATTTACATTCTCTTCTATAACCATAATGTCCACAGTATATTGAGTTCACGTCCTCATTTTTAAAACTTTCAAACTAAAGGTTAAAACACATTTCTCAATGACACTCCCCATCTTACTTTGTATTTCAGTCTTTGGGAGCCAACCCCTGGCAGTCTATTGCCTTTTGTTATACTCTGGGTTAAATTTAGTATTGACTGTACCAAAAAACATCTTTTCAGGTTTATTCCACCTATTTTGGGGAATATTTACTCAATAACTTCCTGAGAATATCTTATTTTATGAGAATAGAGCGTTTAAAAGTATTTGTGGGTTGTTGCATTTGGTAAAATGTGAAGGTTGGTAACATATACAAGTTCAAAAACCCTGAAACAATTGAAGAGTTGAGACATTCTTATATTAAAAAAATATTTTTTTTCTTTAAAATAAAACATGCTCTTTATATATAATTTAGAAAATATAATAAACAAAAAGAGAATAACCACTCTCTTCCACAATTCCACCACCCAGAGAGAATTGTTAAAATCTTAGTAATTAGGTTATTTTGTAAATTACAACCTCTTTCTCTATTCACAGAAAAATACTTATCTTTCAAAATAAAGATAGGATATATTATGGTATTTTTGTGACCTTATTTTTAAACTCAACATTATTGGGAAATATCTTAATTGTATTTTTATTTATTATTTAAATAAGTATAGTCTTGTAAAACCAATTCAGAAAATATCAGAATCAGGATGGTCTGAAACAATATTACCATGAAGTAATACAATACTATTATTTTCAAAAGGCCCAAGAACTTAAGTTTATTAAATTCTTTCTCTCTCTCTCTCTCTCTCTCTCTCTCTCTCTCTCTCTCTCCCACTCTCCCACTCTATCCCTCCCTCTCTCTAAAGCATGGAGAATAGGGAGGGGACAGCAGTAACATGTTCAATTTCCTTCTTTGTGTCAGAACCCAAGAACTGAGACAGATTATGAGTTGCATAGAAATGGTGACTGTGATGGTTAATTTTATATGTCAACTTGACTGGGACATGGGAGCTCAGATTAAACATTATTTCTAGGTGTGTCTGTGCGGGTGTTTTAGATGAGATTAGCATTTGAATCTGAAAAGTAAATTGCCCTCCCCAATGTGAGCATCATCCAGATCACTGGGGGCACGAATAGAACAAAAAGGAGAGGAAGGGAAAATTCACTCTTCTTTGCCAGACTGCATGACCCGACCTCTCAGTCTCTTGCTCTAGCACTGGGACATACCATTGGTGCTCCTGGTACTCAGGCCTTTGGACTCTGACTGACATTTACATCATTGGCTTTCCTGGGTCTCCAGCTTGCAGATGGCCGATCATGGAATGTGGCTTCCATCATGGAGTAAGCTACTTCCTTCTAATACCTATCTATCTATCTATCTATCTATCTATCTATCTATCTATCTCTGGTTCTGTTTCTTTGGAGAACTCTGATTAATACAGTGATGGAGGGATTTTTTTTTTAACTTCCAAGTTTATTTTTCCATTATAGTACAATTTTTTCATTGAGTGAATGGTTATTTACATATATTAAGAAAAAACATTTCCTGACCTTTCATAAAAGTTTCTTGATATCTCAAATGTATAGTGATAACTAGGAAAAACTTTCTATAGTATATCTACCTAAGTTTAACCATTGTCTAGTGGAAGTCTAGATCGTGGTATGAGGACATGACTTAATGTAAATTAATTTCACTGACCATTCAGTCCTCCACAGTAGTAATTATTTTTTTTTATTGGTCTACAGACAGTGCTTGAGGTTGAAGACCCCTTGGAGTAACTCTGAAGTCCAAAGGTAGAGGGATTTCTGCTGAGATGACTAGAGCCACATAGGGAGTCCAGGAACCTTTCTTCACTTAGGGCTAACTACTCAGATAAACTGAAGAGTTGAGAGAGAAATGAGTGAGTGAACTGTATTAATTTTCTAGGGCTGCCATGACCAAGTACTACAAATTGTGTGGTCTAAGACAACTGAAATTTATTTATTTACCGCTCTGGAGGCTAGAGGTCTGAAATCAAGGTCTCATTAGGGCAGTGCTTTCTCTGAGATGGTGAATAGAGTCCTTCATGGTCTCTTTCTAGCTTTTGTGGTGGCCGTCAATTCTGATGTTCCCTGGCTTGTGGCTGCATAGCTCCAATCTCTGCCTCCATCTTCACATGGTGTTATTTCTTTACATCTTCATACCATCTTCTTCTAAGGACACCAGTCATACTGGAATAAGGGCCCACACTATTCCAGTATAGCATCATCCTAACTAATTACATCTGCACCAACTCTATTTCTGAATAAGTCACATTCTGAGGTCCTGCGGGGTAGAACTTCAACAATTCTTTTTCTGTGGGACACAATTCAACTCATAACAATGGCCTCTGAAATACTAGCCTTTGATGGAAAGATTTATAAAATAGTGGCAAATGTCACATAGCCAATACTATACTTTTCTTTCTTATTTCCAAGCCTACACTTTCTTGATGACAGTGAGGAAAAGGGCAGAGGAAATGATATGATATTTAGTTTCCTGAGAAATTATGACCCTTGTAAGGTCTGGTTATCATAGGTAGCTTTAAAAAATAACCAGCACACCTATCACTAATGTAGCCTTTTACAGTTTATAAAAGGCTGTTGCACACATTATTGCTTTGATCCTGACAACGTCCCTGTGAGATGGATTGTGCTGGTATTACCATTTCTTCCATTTTATAAAAGTGGAAGCAGAAATTTAAGCAGGTTACACAGCTAGTAAGTCATGGCTTCCTGACATCAGATTACTTTTTCATACCACCCAGGATACCTCAGGAAGTAAGTCAAATCTCTGACTCTTCTGTGGTTCCCTGTATTATATTTAGTAGGTATTAGCAGGTATTTCCTTCGGCCACATCCACTTGGGAGAGTCATGGGGAAGCAATAGAATAAAAAGCCCATCAATCCCTGGGAATGGCTGACAGATATTCTCCCCAGCTCTGTCAAGTGTCTGGGAGCTTCTGAATGGCATTGGGGCTTTCCATTCCATCAGCAGATTTAACAGAAAGCTTATACTTTTATTCAAGGCTTTCTCTCCATGTATGAGGAATTATATGCACACATTAATCTCTACAGACAAAAAGAGAATCTTATGAAGAGAGGGTTCTTTGAAAGAGAAGGGAGACTTAGGCTCTTTCTTACTTAGAGAAGGCCTATGATCCTCACTCACCTATTTTAAAATAAATATTAGTAGTAACACATGCAGATGGAGTGTAAATTAAAACAACATAAAATGCATGTTGAACAATCTTGATTCTACTCATACCTCCATTGCCTAGTTTCCATCCTCTGCAAATAGGACATATATTTTTATTCCCCCACACTCCATATTTTACACAAAAAGTAGCATACTATTAGTCTCTTGACCTTGCTTTTCTAAATTCAACCATGTACTTTGGAAGTCTTTCCACAGCAGTGTATAAAGAGCTTTGTCATTCTGTGTTACACTGCATAGTATTCTATTACACAAATGTAGCATAAATTACTTAAACAGTCCCCTGTTGAAGGACCTCTGGGTTGTTCTAACTTGTTATTATTAAAGACAATGCTGGAAACAAACTTGTACAAACACCATTTAGTGCATATGCAAATATATTTAGGACCAATTCCCAGAAGCGAGGTTGCTGGGTCAAAGGATAGATGCATATGTTATTTTGATAGTTCTTGCCAATTGCTCTCCACAGTGCTTAAAAAAATTTGTACTTCCTCTGGCACAGTATCAAAGTATATGTTTCCCCAGAACTTTCGCAAATAGAGTATAATGTCAAAATTTTGCATATTTTTCAATTTTCTTATGATGAATGAAGTGAGCATATTTCCATATGTTTAAGGGCTATTTGTATTTCCTTTTCTGTGAATTATTAAAGCTCTTTGCCATTTTCAGCTGACAAAGTTGCTTTGATATTTAGGTGCTCATTATGGTATTTAATTATCTCAATTATACAACTAGCACATGTTCAATGCAAAAATAACAACAAAACAACCCAAATAAAAAATTACCCTAAGTGAAAATACCCCAAATTTGATGTATAATTATTAGACCTATTTCTATGTATATATACATTTATTTTATAACACAGCATCATAGTACACTTATTGTTATACAATCTGCTTTGTAACATATCATGAACATCTTGCTATGACACTTTGAGGAGGCATGGAATGCTTGGTGCTGGAGGGATTAGGCAAGTCCAAGTCCACATGAAATGGAAATGTTTCAGACACTAAAGAGATCAGGAACAAACTCCAAGTCTGCGGAGTCAGAAGTAGGAGAAATTATAGGGTGTTAGAGATGAGGTAAGAACTCAAAGATGAGATTCTGGCAAGTAAAGGACAAACCTAGTAAGGGGGAGGGGAGATCCTGGGTTAGGTAGTTGCCTTAGGTTGGGGGTTAGTCAGCACTGGGCCCAAAGCTGTGCAGACTCTCACCTGGCCAGGATATTCCATGGGCAGAGGCAAGGATGACTTTGACTTGGTCTGGGTCAAGTATTCTAATTCTATCTTAAGTATTTAAAGAACAATATTACCAGAACACTTCTACTTACAATGACTAGATAAAGGTTCAATAAGTTACATATGTATTATCTAGAAATTTGTGCAGTATGATTTTCGTTTTTTAAAAATATATTTTTTAATTGATTTCAGAGAGGAAGGGAGAGGGAGAGAGAGACAGAGAAACATCAATGAGAGAGAATCATTGACCAGCTGCCTCCTGCACACCCGCTACTGGGACTGAGCCTGCAACCTGGGTATGTGTCCTGACCAGGAATCAAACCGTGATTCATAGATCAATGCTCACTTAGCCACACCAGCCGGGCAACAGTAGTTTCTTTATCAGGCTGTGCTCACCTTTCCAGAGAAATCCTCCCAGAAACCAGGGAAGATGGTTAAGTAAGAAAGACTTAGCTATGTCACTAGCTTTCCTTAAACTGCTTGACGACTCTGCCCTAAAATATCCCGAAGACTTTGCTGTACTAAATCCAGAAAATTAATTCAAACCCTGAATTGGGAGGAATCCTTAGGAGGGAAGGTATTCATGTCACAGCCCTTCCTGGCATGGCAGAGAGACAGGATGAATAACTGATACAATTGGAATGATTTGGAAGAGATGCTCTCACAGAAAGATTTGCAGATTTCATGATCGTGGGCGTCTTTGCTCATCATTCTGATGAAAGGTGTGAGCCTCTGTCTTTCCGTGCAAATGAAGATAGACGTGGGGTATCTGCTGGAAGGTAATAGCATTCCAGCTGGCTGTGGCAGCCCCACAGAATCTGGAGTTAGACTTAATCAGCAGCAAACACCATCAACCACGCTCTCCGTTGTTTGTTCCAGGTCACCATGAAGAGGCCACCAGCTGGTGTTTTGGGGATTGAGCTGATGAGATATTATTATCTGCCAGTCTTCATTTTCAAAAATAAAAAGAGATTCAAATGAATGCAGGGACCCTTGCTTTTAGCTCTCAGCTAAAGCATGTGTGAGAGTTGGGAAACTGTTGTGGAGCGTTTTAAGGGTAAGGGTGAGGGAACGGAAGCACTCACAGGAGGTCTACTTGCACCCTTTAACCCATGGAAGGTGTCTAATACACGCCCCCCTTTCTTTCTTCCATTCTCAGTATCCGGGTTTTGGTTCTCCTCATCCCCTATGCTGTCTTTGATTTCCCCTTGCCAACTTTATCTGACTTCACTTTTTGTTACTTGACTTTCATCTCTACTGCCATTTTTCTTTCTTAAACACAAATTTGAAGCTGTTGCTCCCTTGCTGAAAAAAATCCATGCTAATTATTTTGGCCCATAAGGGTAAAGCACCAAATTTTTACATAGAATTCAAGTTCCACATCAGGCCACAGTATACTCCTCTGCTTTCACTTGCCTGCCATACATCCCAAGTCCCTGAAACATAAAAGGTTTAGGGATCATCTGTATCTTCCTTCCTTCGCCTTGGATATTCTGATTTATCCTTGAAGGCTCAGCTCAAATATATCTCTGCTAAGAAGCCCTTTTCTGATTTCTCCAAGCAAGAGTAAAGGGCCCCCTCCACAGCAATCCCACCACAATACATCCTTTCCCAGCATATAATACTTTGGGTGGTTCAGTCAGTTTTCTACACTAGACTGAACACCCCATAAACAGGTTCTTACTTGTATTCAGTTATGTAGACTCAGTCTATTTTAGGGTTTCTCTCTGTCTCTCTGTGTGTGTGTAAATGAAGGGGTGGGCAGTGTGGCCAGTGGGACCAGATATGTGAATAAAATATAGGCTAAGATGAAATTCAGGTTGGGGAAAGGTTGTGCTAAAACTAGGAATTGAACCTTTTATTTTTTTGTCTTTGAAAATAAAGGGCACCATAAATGAAGGCACCAAGAATGAAGGCAGTGAGAAATGCCAGAATTGTCAGGGGCCTTTGTGATTTGAACATGGTGTCTTTACCAGGAAATTAAACTGAGCTCATTATCTCATTAACTTTTGACTGGAGAGGGAATATTCAGCTGAAATTGTATTATCTTTCCAATATGACAAGTTGGTAACAACCTGGGATTTTGAAAGACACTTTGTTTTCTCAGCAAGAAATTCCACCAATACAAATGAGTATTCATGGAGAGGAATTCCATTTTAGAAAGATCCTTAAAGGCAGGAACCAGGGGTGTCTAAATTGCTTTGTGTGCACAATAAATCCCAATGGTTGATAAGGGTATCCTTACACTAAGATTAAATTTCACCATCAACATATTGGAGTAGTTAAAATTTTTAGCTGCTATACAAGATAATTGTGCTAGACCAACCTTTTTCTTCTCTCAAGAGATCCTTTGAAATGCAGATAACAATCCCAGCCTGTTTATTAGAAGCCATCATTTTTAATGTCCTTCAACTTCTAATGAGATATTACAAATTCTGTTTGATCAGATTGTTTATATTCGACCTTGTTTTTCAAAGATGGGTGGAGATATTTTGAGATTCTTAAATTGCTTGTTGGTCAGACAAACACATTACAAGCGAGAGGCGATCTGTGTTCTTGGAAGAAATTATTTTATTTCTAAAAGTAGGAGGAGTGTGCTTGAAGTCAGAGCCAAGGGTTTTAATTCCAATTCTTCCACATGTTTGTTTAACGTTAGTCTCAGTTCTCTTAGCTCTAAAATAGGTGGAGGACATATGACATAAAGGGCTTGGGGTGGCTACTAAATGGGACGTGGGCATCTTGCCTGGCTCTCAAAGACCCCCATGTGTTTGCCGGGGCAGCGCAAATCCTGGCGTTTGCTAAGCAAATATTCTGAGGAATGATTTTGCCTGATACCCTTCAAACAAACCTCTCTATATATTGCCCCTCTTAAGACTTTCAGTTAACTGGGAGGTTAGGAGTTTAGTATTTTAAAACTCCCTATTGCCTATCATCAGTGTTTGCAGGATGAGTACCTACAATCACTCTACTTAAATATGACAGCTAACATCTGAGGAGACATCCAACAAGGTCACCTTCTTGAACAGCAGGCTTCTAAATCTGTGTGAAGCCAAGCTGAGGGAGTGACATCAGGCTGACCCCAAATGCCCTTTGCAAACTTATTTTGAATCGGCATCAAGTTATGAGCACTTAACATTTGAGAAACTAAAATCAAACCCTCTTTACCTAATATAGGGTTTCCTTTCTCTTTTCCATAGCAAGATACGCATGAAGCCAGCACCATAAAGTGGTCACAAATAGCAACTTTAAAGAGTATAGAAAACTGTACATTCTTTCTAGGATCCCTATGCAGAGTTCCAGATCTGCATTTGGAAAGAAAGGAGTGTGAGGCTAACAAGGTTGCCTAGGAAGACTTTGACAGCTTTTCAGAGCCATACAAGTGAGGGGCAGGGAAAGCTATTGCCCAGAATCTGCAAATAACTTTGCACTAAGATGAAAAGGTAGCAACATATGAAGGAATGTTACAGGTGGCTGAATTAATTAACTCCAAATCCCAACACCCCCAAACATCCGGTGCTGGGATTAGGGAATCAGAGCTAGTTTACTAGTAAATCCCAAATCTCAGACATGATTTGGATTCAAATTGGAATAATTGCAGATGAATCCAGGTGGGGAAAGGATTAGGGACATAGGATAGTTAGATTATTTTCTTTTTCCTCTGGGAAAAAAATGACTATCTCTCTTTTATTTCTTCTTTCTTTGTTCTCTCAGACCTCTCTCCTTTTATTTTTTAAAATTGTTTCCTCATTGTTTTTTTTTTTAAATTAAACTTATTGGCATGACATTGGTTACCTTAATATATCTCTACCATTGGCCATCCTTCTTCCTTTCTTCCTTCCTTCTATCCATGTCTCTGTCTCTTTATCCCATGTGATGTCTGTTCCTCATCTCTTTTTACTCCTGTTAGCCCCCTCTTCACTACTCCTCTCTCTCAACTTTTTCTTTCTGTTATGTATGGTTTATCTATTGCTTGAAGGCACAAATGTACTGCTTGACGAGTTTCTCTCTATTCTAGAACATTTGATTTAATGAAAAAAGGTGAAAAAAATGCTGCCATTATGAAAGTGGGAGTATGAAGGGTGGAAGTGAGCAGCCATCAAGAATGCAGTAAAAGGGCTGACTTAAAAGGTCATGCTAATGTAGCATGGGTGAGCCTTCCGCTGGTCTAGCACATCAGTGGCTGATGAGGTTTTATTTTCATCAGCAAATCAAGGAATACTGGGTACCCTCAGGTTCCATGGCAATATTTTTGATAGAGAAAGATGAGATTTAAGGGGAAAGTAGGTCAGGGGAATATATTATGTGTAGGGTTTTAGAATTAGGGATGGGTGGGATTGATGAGAGAAGAAATTTTGGGTATAGCAGAATATAGTGTTACTCCCAATTCATCTTTAGGCCTAGCCTTCCTGGATGTGGGCATTCAATTCATAAATGCATCTATAATGAACACATTTATAATAAACTGGGTTTGGGAGCCAGAGAGACTAAAGTTTGAATTTTTACTTGGCCATTTATTAGCTGTTGACCTTGGGAGTATTATTTAAATTTCCTACATTTGGTTTTCTTACCTTAAAAAGGGGGATAGGGGGTCATGAAAACTACCTGAGGGATTGTAGATAATTTTAATGAGATGGTGCCTATGAAATTCCTGGAACATAGTGTGTGTTAAATAAGTGATAGCTCAGATTATTATTATTTCCATGGAAAAAGACCTGTGCAAATTGGCCCTTGGTCATACTTAAAACACCTGCTACTGAAAATAATCACCTGGAACTTTTAAATTGTCTTAGAAAGACTGCTTTGTATAAATACAAATGAGGCATGCTCTGGTGGAATTTTGTATTTTAACTAGAGGTCTGGTGCACGGATTCGTGCACAGATTTGTGCACCGGTGGGGTCTCTTGGTCTTGTCTGCGCCCTCTCACATCCCAAGAGGGATGTTGGATAGCTGGTTTTGTCCAGATCCCCGCAGGCCCAATCAAGACAGGAGGGAGTGCAATCTTGTGCATTGAGCATTTGTCTCCTGGTGGTCAGTGCGTGTCATAGTGACAGGTCTACCAGTCGTTCGGTTGTTCAGTCATTTGGTCACTTAGGCTTTTTTATATATAGATGGAGAAGCTTAAAGTGATGTCTTAGACCAGCGTCAGCAAACTTTTCTTTTTTTTAAAATTTCTTTATTGATTAAGGTGTCACATATTTGTCCTCATCCCCCATTCCCATCCACCCCCCTCCCCATGGATGCCCCCACCCCCCTGTTGTCCTTAACCATTGGTTAGGCTCGTATGCATGCACACAAGTCCTTTGGTTGATCTCTCCCCCCTACCCCCACCCTCCCCTACCCTCCCTCTGAGGCCCGACAGTTCGATCGATGCCTCCTTGTTTCTGGGTCTGTTCTTGTTCATCAGTCTATGTTGTTCATCATTTCCCCTAGATGAGTGAGATCATGTGTTACTAGAAATATACTTATAAGAACCGAATGTGAGACGAGCAATAATAGTTATGCTGACAGGCAAATGAATCAGTCTGTAGTGAGTTTCTTTCTGGACCAACAGTTCTTTTGAGACCCAATTTCAATGTCCACCAGTTCCTTATGTGTACATGTCGGCACTGACTTTTCAGCTCTGGATGGTGGACAAATGGTGGTAATGCAGGTCCGACTCCCTCTGGTTTGGTCTCGCCCGGACCCAGGGGCGCAGCTTCACCCGGACTCAGGGGCGCGTGGCCTCACCCGGACCTGGGACCCAGTATCACCCGGGCCCCGGGGCGCGTGGCCTCACCCAGACCTAGGGGCGCGTGGCCTCACCCGGACCCGGGGGTGCGCAGCCTCACCCCGACCCAGGGGCGTGCAGCCTCACCCGGACCTGGGGGCGTGTGGCCTCTCCCAGACCCAGGGACCCAGCCTCACCCGGATCCAGGGGTGCATGGCCTCACCCGGACCCGGGATCCAGCTTCACCCAGACCCAGGGGCGCGTGGCCTCACCCGGACTCAGGGGCCCGTGGCCTCTCCTGGACCCAGGTAACTTTTCTTATAAAGAGCCAGATAGTAAATATTTTAGGCTTGCGGGCAACTATTGGTCTTGGTTGCAACTATTCCACTCTACTGTTATATTATAAGGAATATAGGAATGAATAAGCAGGGTAGTGTTCCAATACAACTTTATGTAGGGCTGCTGAAATTAGAATTTCATATACTTTTCCTGTACCATGAATATTATTCTTCATTTGATTTTCCTCCCATTATTGAAAAACATAAACACTCTTCTTAGCTGTGCATAAACTGGCAGCTGGCTAGATTGGACCTGAGGGCTGGAGTTTGCTGACCCCAATCTTAGATCTACAAGATACTAAGGCATCAGTTTGCTTCCTTCCTTTGGGTCACAGATGAGGACTTGGAAGTGCACAGACTTTCAGTGACATGGAAGAGCTGAGGTGAGAACCTAGACCTTTTAACTACTGGGCTGGTGACTGTTAGTCCTGCTGTCTTTTTGCTGACCCCCATTTTGCTCTAAAACCCCCCTTAGTCTTGACTTTCCCATATTGTTTGGTTCTCTCAGAATATGTTACCAATCATATTGTATATTGATTTCTACAGGGATCTCATTGATTAGCACTGGAGGCAAACTCAGATGCCTCAGGACCAAGAAGTTAACAGGTCTAGAACATGCGGCGGAGTGGGGAGTGTGTCAATTGGAGAGCACCTGCCATATCTAACGAAGAAAAGTCTAATCAGCTTAGATGACTCTGGCCTTCAGGTGTGAGTCCAGAGACCCCGGGTCTTCTGACTTTGCAGGAGTCACCAGAAATCTGGATTTTTATGTGGAATTTTAAGATACTAGCACAATTTTTAAAAAGCATGTGATGACCCAAACAAAGCCTGTCTAGGGACTGCAGCCGGCCTTCGGAGATCAGTTTGTGATCTTCCTATCAGACCATCGCTTCTTTACTGCATGGCAAAAATGTGAACTAAGTATTTTGAAAAGGCTTTCTTGTTTCCTTTAGAAATATATGTTTGTTCAAAAAATGATAAAAATATTTGTTCGACAAAAGACAGTAATGAGCATCAGTCTAGAACAAGTAGTTTGCCTTTATGTTTTCACTTGTATTATTATTATACTTGAAAACAGACCTGTGGGGCAAGTCTGGAAGTTTGGAGGGAGTCCAAAGAGAAATTGCAAAGTGCCTCACGGGTGGGCTACTTGTAGGGCTTCTTATTTTTCCTTCTCTAACCAAGAACCAACAATCATGGCAGTTGTTTTGTTTAATGGAGAACTGAGATTTTGTGGTAACTGTTTTCCCTCATTTCATTGATACTTGCAGTAATACAGCTCCTTCCTGCGGGGCTGCCTCACTGTGGGAGTTTAGAGCCAAAGAGGAGGAGCATTAGTGACCAGTGATGGGTGACTACGGGAAAGAGAGTGGGGCTCTGATAGAGACAAAGTAGTTGGGCAGAAATCCGCCAAATTAGAAGTCCCCAGGTTTGTATGACCCAAACCTTACTTTAACATCCAAATAGATGTGCCTATATCTTAAATATATATATTTCGAAAAATGAACATTCAGGCTCAACATGGGCCAATGGCCTCATTGTTGATAGAATAAAATTTAATGTTTTCTATCCTGCCTCTATCTTCCTTATCAGATGTTATTATCTATAACTTATCAGATTTTTTTCTTTCATTGTATCCTGTACATGTTATTCTCTTTTTTATTTTATTCTGAATTTTAACTCCCACTGTTCCTTTGAACTAGAATACCCTTCCTCCTTCACTACCTATCTTTTCAGCTCCCACTCTTGTTGATTTTCCTTTTCTGCATCCTGTAGCAGTTATTATCAGTGTCATATGGATTATTAATCATATATTGATTTACATTGTATTCTAAATTAAAAGTGGCTTTTTTATGCAAAGCAAATGTATTCATTGTGAAACTAATTCAAAGCCACAGCTGTTCAAATTATAAAAATAATCCTTCATTTTACCTCTGACATCCAACCTTTGTTATATTTTCTGATCTTTTTGTTCACACATTTGCCCACATTTACCTGTGATTATTTTATTGATCACAAATGAATGAGAACTCATAAAAAATTTTTAAAATTATGTAATATATTTTATGTGAAGTTACTGGAATGCAGATGTCATTTACTGGAATTATGCTCACAAGTGTTGAGTTGTTTAATATTTCTAAGTTTGAAGAACAGAGAAAGGCTTTAACTAAAGCAATTCCTGTATGTGCTACAAATCCACATGTCACTCTGACATGATATGACTGAAAATGAAATTCAGTGGATTTTTCAGGTCCAAGGGTTTGCACATTTTGAATGCTCTTTAAAAATAAGTATGGTAAACTGCAAAATTTGCACCTGTTTTATCTTGTTACTGCACTGTGAGCGATGGTGTGTTTCCCCTGGCCCTACCAAGATTAGAGCTATCTATATCATCTATGTCTACGTCTATGTCTACGTCTACGTCCATGTCCCTGTCCATGTCTATGTCTACCTTTATCTATATATCTATCTGGTTTTGCGGGGGACAGCTTTGATACTCCTTTAACCACTTCTTAGTTATTACCTTTGTGCTTCCTGGCATATAAAGAGCCTTCACAAATATCATTTTCTTTAATCTACACTGCAATGCCAAGAGTAGGAAGGAAAGATATTTTTCCTCTCATCTTACAAAAGGAGATCAAAACTCAACAAAAGTCAAATAGCTCACACAGTTCACATGGTTAGCGAGATAGCTCAGAAAAGAACTCAGGTTCTCCGTGCCTTCTTTGTTGCTCTCAGGGACACCCCGAAATATTTTCCTTGGAGTGAACTGTATGGGAACCATGGCCCCAGCACCACTGGTCTGAGGGGTGGTGTGGTGTTGGGGATCCCTGCCTGCTTGGCAGCTGCTGGCCCACCTGATGGGACGGATTCCTGATGCTCCTTAGAACTTCCTTATTAGGGCTGCCTGTGAGCCCCTTACTATTTCACTGGCTTGTAAAGGCCACAGATTTGGATTTCCTTCTTTTAATGAAGGGTAATATCAAAGACACATTGAGGAAAATGGGAAAGATTAGCCACTTCACTCACTAATCACAGTACACTCGGTAACCTCAAGGTAAGGGCCAAACTGAGGGAGGACACTGAGCATAAGGAGGAAGAAGTCTGGCATGTGTGTATTCTAGTTACAGACTGGACAGTCATGACTGTTCTTCCCTAAGCTGCCAGCTGGAGTTATCAGAGTGATGGAGAGAGCTCCGCCCCCCTGCACAGCAGCAAACCTTGCTAATGGAATGGAAATGATAATTATTCCCAGTCCTGAGCAATTCACTTCCTCTGGACTACAGGGGTATTAAAGTTGATTAAACACATATGCTTTGGGTAGATAGCAACTCCAGTCACATATGGAGTGATCAGTCTTCTTCCCGCTCAGGAAGAGGGAGACCCAAGACCACAAGAGCCAGGCAGAGGCTGAATTGGGGGTAGGAGACAGGAAACGAGGGAATGCCAGTCCTTTGGTGCAGACAAGACAGCAGGAAAAACTCAAAGACTTAAAATTTTTCCCCCCACATCTCTGTGCAGAAAAAAAAAAAAGCTTTTAAAAATGCTTATTAAAGTTAAAATTCAATTTTAACAGAATTTGTGATTTTTTCCCCTCATTGCAAAATATTCATATTTGACAAAGATGAGTAAGTTATACCCATTTGTCTAAATTTGCAACTTAGGTACAAATGTACGTATATATGTCATAGATGATGGGTTGAAAGGACTAGTACATTTTAGTACTAGTGTGTAGGAAATGACTCAAATGTCCTTGGGGTTCAATTATTATTTTTAAATGTATTTTTTAAAATGATGATTCCATGCTGCAACATTTCTTAAAGACAAGAAGTGATGTTTGCCTCATTCAAAATCACATGTTTAATTAATCACAGCTTGATTTTCCACACCATTAGCATGAGGAAATATTAAGGGGCTGCTAGAAATGGGCTTTGGAGTACTTGATGCTGGATCTTAAGGTGAAACTTCTGAACACTCTACTTGTTATGTGTCAACTTTGACCTGTCTCTCAGCTTTGCTGGCACAGATGGGAACTGTAGCTCCAAGTCTAGGCTGAATGGCAGGGCGGGTGTTGGGCAATGGTTATCCTAGTTATGCTCTGGGGTTCTAGAGATATTTTGCTTGGCTATATTGTTCAGAATAAAGAAAGTCCCTCCCCACTCCATGTATTAAAATATATGTATTATATCTGAAAGGATTGAATTTATATAACTGGATATACAAATTTTTTACAAATTAAAATTTAATAAATAAAACCCATGCTTGCCAATATTAGCACTTCTATTTTTTTAAATCTCAAAACACATTTTTGTTGTTGGTTGTGTTTTAATTCAGAAAAACTTAAAAGAGAAAAGTTAGAATCATCTCAATCCTGTCATTCAGAAATAACCAATGTTCATATTTTATTTTTTTAAATTTCTTTATTGATTAAGGTGTCATATATTTGTCCCCATCCCCCCATTCCCATCCCACACCCCTCCCCACGGATGCTCCCACCCCCCTGTTGTCCTTAACCATTGGTTAGGCTCGTATGCATGCACACAAGTCCTTTGGTTGATCTCTCCCCCCTACCCCCACCCTCCCCTACCCTCCCTCTGAGGCCCGACAGTCCGGTCAATGCCTCCTTGTTTCTGGGTCTGTTCTTGTTCATCAGTCTATGTTGTTCATCATTTCCCCTAGATGAGTGAGATCATGTGTTACTAGAAATATACTTATAAGAACCGAATGTGAGACGAGCAATAATAGTTATGCTGACAGCGAAATGAATCAGTCTGTAGTGAGTTTCTTTCTGGACCAACAGTTCTTTTGAGACCCAATTTCAATGTCCACCAGTTCCTTATGTATACATGTCAGCACTGACTTTTCAGTTCTGGATGGTGGACAAATGGTGGTAATGCAGGTCTGTCTCCCTCTGGTTTGGTCTCACCCGGACCCAGGGGCGCGGCCTCACCTGGAGTCAGGGGCGCGCGGCCTCACCCGGACCCGGGACCCAGCCTCACCCGGACCCAGGGGCGCATGGCCTCACTCGGACCCACAATGTTCATATTTTAATGTATTTACTTTTTTCATTCATAACTTTTGATAGAGTTGAAATCCAAAGCATTTATCCTCCACAAAGACATGGAGGAAGCTTAAATGCATATTACTAAGTGAAATAAGAATTTATCCTGATTTTTAAAATATAGGCATTTTTCCTCATCTCAAAACTATTTTAAAATATAATTTTAATAGTTTTACACAAAAATTAGTTTTTAAAATAAGGTTCAGTTTTCTTGATGATAAAAGTACCAAATATTCTTATTAGAAAATTTGGAAAAATAGAAACATAAAGAGCATAAAGTCACACAAGAGCCCATCAAGTAGTAAACAATTACTAATATTTTTGGTGTATATTTCTTTCTGTTAATCTTCTTCCTTCCCTCCTTTTATAAACATGTATATGTTACACACACACACACACACACACACACACACACACACAATGATTACCTATATGTGTGGATGGGCCAAATTATGAAAAAATATTGATTAAAAATTTTTTTTTCTAATGGCATTACAAAGTTTTTGCAAATCTTAATTTAATGGCTACATTATATTTAATTGCATGGATGTACCATAATTTATTTAATGGATCTCTCATTTAAAAACATATTTTTATTTATTTCAGAGAGGAAGGGAGAGGGAGGGAAAGAAACCTCAATGATGAGAGAGGATCATTGATTGGCTGCCTCCTGCATGTCCCCCACTGGGGGTCGAGCCCACAACCCGGGCATGTGCCCTGACACATAATTGAACTGTGACCTCCTCATTCATAGGTTGACCCTCAGCCACTGAGCCATACTGTCCAGGCCAGTCTTACATTTTTGATACTTAGATTGGTTGCAACCTTTCAGTATTTGTAAATGTTGAAGCAGACTGCATTTAGATATAAAAATCCATGAGCCCATCATTATGGCCTTACTTAGGACAGCTACTTATAGGTATTATAGTCGGGCCAAAGGAGGCATTATGAGGCCCTTGCCGTGCACTGCAGATGATTTCCCAGAAACTTCCCCCTGTTACATACCTTCCTAGAGGACTTGAGGGGTCCCGTGGTCCCTCCTCTATAACTCACTGTGCTCATATAGTGAGCTGTGGAAAGACCAGCTATTCTTCCCTTATTTTTAAATTTTTTATTTATTTATATTTTAAAATATATTTTATTGATTTTTTTACAGAGAGGAAGAGAGAGGGATAGAGAGTTAGAAACATCGATGAGAGAGAAACATCGACCAGCTGCCTCTTGCACACCCCCTACTGGGGATGTGCCCGCAACCCAGGTACATGCCCTTGACCGGAATCGAACCTGGGACCCTTGAGTCCGCAGGCCAACGCTCTATCCACTGAGCCAAACCGGTTTCGGCTATTCTTCCCTTTTTTAATAGATAAAGAAATGGTGGCCCAGCTAACCTTACCGGCGTTACATGGGCAAACAAGCAGTTAAGAGGTGTAGCTAAGTGACTTGAATCTTAACTCAGTGCTAGACCCTTAAGACAAAATAAAGTAAAATAAACATGGGTTTGTGATGCCCAGAGGCAATGGAACTGATAAAAAACAACAAAAGAGATACAAATCAACAGGTCTTCCAGCACTTTTGCCAGCCAGTCAGAGACTCCAAAGGGAGGAACAGAAATAGTTGCTGCTTTGGACTGTAATTGCCTCAGTCTGTCTAGGGGAAAAAGTGCGAGAGCTCTAATTTGTGGAATCACAAACTAAAGTGCTTTGAAATGTACTTAAAAAGAAATCAAAGTGCTGAAACAGCTTTGTTCCCTCATAACCACAATAGAAATTTGGGATAGTTATAGTTTTTAATCAGATGTTTAGGGAGTCCGTGTGGCTATTCTCTTGATGGTGGTTGTATGTATTTTTTTTTTTTTTTTTTGAAGAAGGAGCCAGACAAAAATTCCTTAGGATGAATGTTTCTGACCTAGATGAAACCAACAGAAAGCAAAACTCAAGCTGTTAACTCTTCGACGGCGCATTGTGCTTGGAAGGACGTCCCGGAAGCCCTGACACTGGCCTCTGATCGCTAAGTTTAGCACAGACACTGGTGTGTTCTATTCTGCAGCTGCCCCCTGATCCTGCCGCTCAACATCTGGATCAATATCCTGATCCTGGCAGCCTGAGCTGGTGTTTCACTGGGGGATATTTACTCCCACACAGCTGTTAAGCAGTAGGAGCAGAAAATCAACTCGGATACAATTAATACCATGTGGTAATAAGGGGACGTCACCAAGAGAGACAGTTGCTGAATTGATTCTGATGATGCTGAGGAGGGTGACTATAATGATAATGGTGATTAATATAACCATTACTGGGCACAGACTCAGAGAAGGAGCATATTTTTATCCTGCCTTTGTTTAGGCTGTTGCCATCCTTTATGCTCCAGTTACCGACCCAGAACATGCACAGTTGTAGATAAACTTGGCTTTGGTTTGAATTTGCTATATGGTTGATGAAACATAGTCAGTATAATTCAGGTAGATGATGGGATGACACTCAAATGCCAGTATGACTTTTTTTTTCTGGATAGAGATAACCTTGTCTGAAATTGCCAAAGTTCTTATAAACTGAATTTCTTAACAAGCATGGTCAGACTGTTGAAGTTGAGTTAGAGAGGGCCAGGGAGGCTCTGATTGCTTAGTATTCCTCCCTGTCTTGGGGAGCACTATTAGAACCTTTGCCTGGCTGCTGTGGTTCAGTGGTTGAGCATCGACTTATGAACCAGGAGGTCACGGTTCGATTCCCAGTCAGGGCACATGCAGCAGGCAGCAGATCAATGATTCTCTCTCATCATTGATGTTTCTATCTCTCTGTCCCTCTCCCTTCCTCTCTGAAATCAATAAAATATATTTTAAAAAGAGAACTCTTTAACTGGATACAGTATCTCCATTGCCATGGGCACTTTCTCATGCTACCATCATTGTATGAGGAGGGCAAGTCTCCTTTATGTGGACCTGCCTTTAGAGCTGCAGACATTCAGCAGCTGCAGGCTCTGCATACCATTAAGTCCATTCTTGTAAGAACCTCAACTGTTCCTGCACTTTCCAAACTGCTGTCCCTGCGGAATAGTCCACTGGCCTAGGGCCTAGGCAAAGATCGATGGTGGTGGTGGTGAGGTGTTCACCAAACTTTGTTCAGTTTAATCAACTTTTCAAAGAATAATTGAGATCTGTGACATCAATTCTCCTTATTTCACAGGTGGAATATTGGAGTTCGTGATACTTTAAGACTTTTCCTTAAAACCGATGCCTAAAATCCTACCACTGGAGATTACGCTATGTATGGGAATAGAAAAGCACTCTGGCATCTTACTACCTGGGTTCAAATCCCGGCTTCTCCGTGTCTTTGCTGATGATTTTGGACATATTAATGAACTTTGTGCTGCTGTGTTGTCATGGTTCATGCCCTTGCAATGTGACATTATAGCTTCTTTCTCAAAGTGGGTCTTTCTCAACTTTTGGACTAGACTTGTAACTTGCTTGGGCAGTGGACACTAGCAGACATGGAACACTCACAGACTTGAGAAATGCTTGCATGATGAAGCTCCACTGCTCTTAAACTCCTGGTACCTCATGTGAGCAAGCCTTGGCTAGGCTGCAGCATAAGCAGAGGTACATGGCTCAGTTGCCTCACTGCCCCAGCTGACAGTGAGCCCAGCACTTAGGAGCTGAGTCACTGACTTATGACACACGAGTGTTCCCAGATGAGATCAAAAGAACAAATTCAAATTGCTGATCTGCAGAATTATGACCTAATGGCTATTGTTTTAAGTCACCAAATTTGGAATGGTTTGCTTCATGGCCAAAGCTAATGGGTACATATGTAAGAAAAGACAAAGCGGGCGTTAACTAATGAGAAAAAGGGATTGGCTTTAGCAGATGCTGGTGTAAAATTTCATAGTTCCAAAAGCTAGGTCAAGCCCAAGGGGTAATGTCACTACTGGGCCATGGAGCAGTTATTCTGGGTCTTTAATGAGGCTTCTTCAATGCAGATAATTAATACTTTTTAATTCTCCTGGTACTCTTTCTTTGGTGGAAACAGAAAGGCATGTTTGCAAAGTAGGTATATCTTTATGGCTTTAGGACCTAAGCATGGCAGATCATATTAGCAAGAGAATTGTATAATTTTTCTAGTAAGTTAGGAATAAAGATTATAGAGTGATTTTTTGAGAAGTTAGACTAGGGACTAAGTGGCATCAGCCAGCAGGACCGTTATTTTCCTTCCCTGGAGATGATCATGTCGTTTATCCCAGCACAAATAAAAGAGGAACCTGGGAGAAGAATAATTGAAAATCAAAGGCCTGTGTAGCCTCAAGTTGTGGGGTCACTTGTGAAACCCAGCAATGTAGGAAATGATCTGATCTCACTGCCATTAACCGATTTTGTGACCTTGAGTGAGCCTTTCATATCTAGAAACTTCAGATTATTTATCTAAAACTTGAATAGCTGGCTGCCTACCAGAGTTCTGGATGGATGTTCTGAAGCTTGTCTTCAGGCTGGGATGTGCCAGTTGAGAGATCTGTCTGTGGGAGGAATGTTGGGAAGGAGGCTTTTAGAGTCCATGCTTGTCTGTGAGTATGTTTGGCTGAGGTGGGAGCTATCTTTTGTTTAGAAACCAGTTGGGGGGCCTGGAGGAGGGGTGGATAATTATGGTACCATGTGGGGCCAGAACTGTGAGGAATCTTTTAATGATTAAACTGTGTAATATGTTGAAGGCTATTACATACCTTTGAAATATGTACATATGTTTGATGAAACTTCCTTAACATATTTCCTAAATGGTAAATCCTCTGCATCATACCATGAATGTACTCCACAACAAAAGAAAAGGTACTGGATCAGTCTCAGGGAAACATCTGAGCTGAAGTAATGGACCACCTGCTGCACAGTGAGGGAGGGATGACCTGTGAAGGAGAACCGTGGATAGTGATTTGCAGAAAGTCAGTTGCACAGGGAGATCAGTGAGCTGTAAGGATGCATCGCATCCACTCATTCTCCAAAACCTTTTCATAGCCTTCACTCCTAGGGCATTCACTGGAGAAGTTGCCATTTTAATAAGTCCTCAATAATTCTGGAAGATTCTTTCAGGAAGTAGTAAAGAATGTAATTGGGCTCTGGGAGAAACATTAACATTTTCACTGAACAACTAGTTAGTGAATATTTACATATGACAAACACTCTTCAGGGCACTTAAAGTGCATCAGGAAATAAAATTCATAAAGAATCCTGTCCTGGGGGTGGGATGTGCATGGAAACTGATAATAACTAATAAACACAATAAAATAAATAAATAGAAGTTTTGCCCAAAGGAGATATGTGCTATGGAAAAAAAGGCTGAAGTTAGGGATAAGAGGTACCAGGAATGATGGGGGACAGTTGCAGTATTAACAACGTGACCAGGATGGACCTCATTGAGAAGGTGAGGTCTGAGCAAGGAACTGAAGGAGGTAAATCCCAAATGTCACCATGGAGAGATGGCAAGTGCTCTTGTTCATCTTCACATCTTTTCTCCTAAGAATCTAGTTAAACACTTTAAGTATAGTAGTGGCTTAATAAACCTTTCTTGATGTAAATTAAATTAGAGGTATCCAAACCTTTTTTCAGCATGAGGTTGGGAGGCTTTTCGCAAAAGAGGATATGGATATTTTTATCCTTGATATGTCTCCATTTACTTTCTTCACATCTTCCCTCTCTTCTTGCTCTTCAACCCATTGCATTCTGGATTTTTTTTTAAATTAAAAAATATCTTTGTTGTCAAGAGTATTACAGATGTTCTTCTTTCTCCCCGCTCATTGCTCCCCTTTACCTAGTTCCCACCCTGCCCCAGGCCTTCACCACCCTGGATCCTGTTTTGATCACTCCAATGAAATGTCATCACTTTTTCCTTGGCTAACCTCTGACTATGGATTAAATACTCTAGTTGCCATGATTTTTCTATTCAGCAGCCCCAGTCTATTTGGTGCTGCTGTGGGAATGCATACAGATTATTCCCTGCAGCAGTTCCCACACGTCCTAGGCACCACCATCACTACCAGGACACATGCTCTCCTGTCTCATCTTGCCTTAATATCCCTGACAGCAAGCAAGAAGAAACTCACTTTCCTCAACTGACAGAGAGGTAAGATGTTAACTTCCTTTATTCAAGGGGAAATGGAATTGATTGACAGACTAGAGAGAGCTGCTACTCATTTACCCACCAGAAGATATTATATGGCTTTAAGCAGTGTTCAGGAGCATGAGAAGGTAATAAGCTATGTGTATTAGTTTGATTCTCAAGGGAAGGAAGGCTGCTGCAAAACCAATACTCAAATTGTTTCTTTCCTTCCTTTTGTGGGGCCCTCCGTGCATGCCATGTTTAATAAAGGCAATAAAAAGGTAGCATTATAAAGAAGAAAGAGGCCTATCAAGAAAAGAAGTCTCTTTATTTGCTCTCCTGTCATGGTATTCTTCCCATTCCACTGGCATTTAAGCACATAAGAGATGACTAGCTGAATAGCAGGCATAGAACAGAAGAGTAAATGAGGATCATGGATAAATAAGTGAATTTGCAGTGTTCCCAATATTGTCATAGTTTTTTTTTCTTTCTTTTTTTTAAATTTCTTTATTGATTAAGGTGTTACATATGTGTCCTTATCCCCCCATTACCCCTCCACCCCCCCACTCATGCCCTCACCCCCCTGTTGTCTGTGTCCATTGGTTAGGCTTATATGCATGCACACAAGTCCTTTGGTTGATCTCTCCCCCTTACCGCCACCCTCCCCTACCTTCCCTCTAAGGTTTGATGATCTGATCGATGTTTCTCTGTCTCTGGATCTGTTTTTGTTCATCAGTTTATGTTGTTCATTATATTCCATAAATGAGTGAGATCATGTGATATTTATCTTTCTCTGACTGGCTTATTTAACTTAGCATAATGCTCTGCAGTTCCATCCATGCTGTTGCAAATGGTAAGAACTCCTTCTTTTTTTACCGCAGTGTAGTATTCCGTTGTGTAGATGTACCACAGTTTTTAAATCCACCCATCTGCTGATGGGCACTCAGGCTGTTTCCAAATCTTAGCTATGGTGAATTGTGCTACTATGAACATAGGGGTGCATATGTCCTTTCTAATTGGTGTTTCTAGTTTTTTGGGATATATTCCTAGAAGTGGGATTACTGGGTCAAATGGGAGTTGCATTTTTAGTTTTTTAGGAAACGCCATACTGTTCTCCACAGTGGCTGCACCAGTTTTCATTCCCACCAGTAGTGCACGAGGGTTCCTTTTTCTCTGCGTCCTCGCCAGCACTTGTCATTTGTTGATTTGTTGATGATAGCCATTCTGACAGGTGTGGGATGGTATCCCATTCTCGTTTTGATTTGCATCGCTTGTCATAGTTTTTGATGGAAACCCTACCTCTCAAGAGATTGATACTAATTCTCAAAAAGCAGAGCTGCTTCTTGGTTTTTGAGTGTTATCTGTGTGACCACAAACTGGGTAGGAATTGTGGGTTCTCCATTGTTCTACTGGGTCACCTTAGACAGGTGGTGTACAGTTTGTGTCCTTCATCACATTGAGGGCATAACTGGGTACATTGTAGGGTCCAAGTAAAGTTTCATTTATAAATTAATTAATCTCCTCTATGCCCTTGATACCTTAGTTTCTTCAGTTATAAAATGTATAACTTACTAAAAATATCTTCCCTTATATTCCTCCAAGATTCCTTCAACTATACATGAAAATACTTCATCAACATGTTATTCACTAGAATGAGATTCAGTCTGTGGAGCTTATTAGCTCCTTAATGTGGAGATTTTGTGAATAAATATTAGAATATTACCTTGCCTTTCATGGAAACTTCCAGGTGTTAGGAAGTCCTGGGAAGAGTCCTGGCAAGACAGAATTATCATGTGACTGTTGCATATTCAGCAATAATAACTGACACATGTTGAACACAATGTATTAGGTTCTCTTTAAAGTGCATATGTGTATTAATTTATTTAATCTTCACAACATGAGGTGGGTAAGTAGTACTGTTATCCCCATCTAATTGGTGAGAAAACTGAGCTGTGGATAGGTTAAATTGCTAAGTATCTTAAGACTTACAGCCCGACTGGCATGACTCAGTGGGTGAGCGTCCATCTATGAACCAGGAGGTCACAGTTTAATTCCTGTTCAGGGCACATGCCCAGGTTGTGGGCTCAATCCCTGGTGAGGGACATGCAGGAGGCAGCCAATCAATGATTCTCTCTCATCATTGATGTTCCTATCGCTCTCTCTCTCTCTACCTTCTTCTTTGAAATCAATAAAAGTATGTTTAAAAAAATTACAGCTAACAAGTTGCAGAACCAGGATTTGAACCCCAGCAGTCTAACTCCAGAAACTTCTCTTGCAGCCACCAAGCTATAGTGGCTCTTCAGCAGCAGCTAATAATACACTGTGAGACTTTTACAGGAGTCTTGAGCAAGCTTTGCTGGTAAAGGAAATGCTATAATTGGGCCTTTTTACTTACTAGTATTCAGAGTTTGTCACCTTTCTCCTCACTGCTCAATTTTTTTAAAAAAAATTTAAATTTAAGAAGAATCCACAGATTACTGGGGTAATTATTCATTTTGATAGACAATATAAGTAGCCATAGAAATCCCTTTCAATTCATTGTTCACTCTAAATAATATAGGTCACTCTATTTACTGTGGACAATGGGACTTATATGGAAGCCACAGTTTCTGCCCTCCCGGAGGTTTTCTATCTGTTGGAGAAACAAGGATATGCACATGGATCTGGAAAGGATCCGGTGAAGCAGCATGTGGTATGTGCACAAGGGGATGACACAGATTCTCTGCTTAATGGGAATTGAGCTTATAATGGAGCTGTGTGGATAAGGAAAATGTCATGGAGGAGGGCCAGCTTGGCCCTTTCCTCATGGGATGGGTAGGATTTTGATGGGAACAGAGAAGTGACAATTCAATTCTAACCTAGTGTGTTAGTGAGGCACTACATAGTTCAGGGGCTATAAGAGAAGTTTCTGGAGCTAGACTGCTTAGGTTCAAATCCTGATTCTACTACTTATTAGCTTTAAGTCTTGAGAAACTTAACAATGTAACCTCTCTGCAGCTTAGTTTTCTCATCTATAAGGAGGTGGAAGGAGGGAAAGAGAGTTTCAGTTAGGGTCCCAACAGGAAACAGATGGAGTGCTCTACATAGATCAGAGGAGGAGGACTTATTTACAGGTAATAGTGCATAACCTGGAGCGGTGGGGGTGAGGAGAGGGGAGGGGATATTGCCATCAGGCCTCTAGGAGTGAGAGCAAAGGACGGTCACTAGAACCAGTAAATGCAGTATAGAGGAGCCACCTCTTTGGGAGCAGTGCCCTTCAGATGAGGGGCACAGTTACCTTCAAGGAACCAGAGAGGGAAGGAGCCATGACAATGCTGCATCCCTCAGATCTCCTGCCTACCCCCACCCATCTCTCCCTATTGGCCAAGCCCAACCAGGAAGCCGCCATCCCTGGGAATTGGATGACATTTCCCAGTCAGGTTCCCAGTGGAGACTGACAGACTGTGGACCTGGAGCGGCAGACAGAAGGTGTGTGACACAGAGTGGGGACTCCAAAGTGCTAATGCAGGGAAGGGCTTGCTGGGGCCAGTTCTTGAGAACTAGGCTTAGGGATTTGGACTTGGTTCTGAGCAAGAGAGAGCTAACCAACATCTGTGTCCGAGGCAGAAAGACAGAGTAAGCGCTGGCAGGACAAGTGCTGGGTGGGACCACCGGCTTCCGCTCTCCATCCCCTTTCCGTGGCCTCACACGTTTTCCTGGTGGCAACCACCAGTAGCTGTCAGGGACCTCCCTCCCAGCACCATACGAAGCATCTCCCCTCTACTCTGCAGGAAGTGCTTTCCCCTAAGGAACTCCTTTTCTAGGTTGACGCCCCTTCTCCCTCCTTGCCTGTGCTTTTAAGACCTGCCCTGATAACCATAGCCTCGTTGGCTATGGACTTGAGCTGGATCTGAAGTGAGGCACAGTCTGAGTGGCCATAGAGCAGCGCCACGAGGAAGGTAATGCTTCTCATGACAGCCCAATGCAGAGATTCCCTCTGACAGACGCAGGTGGTAATGGCTTGGAATGAACACACGCCTACGAACAATTGGAAAAGAAACTTTGCATTGTTCTTTGGGCCCATAATTCGTTTGCTGTAGGAATGACTACGGTGGTTATCCCACACATTTCCTCTCTGAACAACGCCTTTACTGGATCAACTTACATATGTGAAGAATGAAGGGCTTTGTGAAAGAAGAAACGCCTGTATGTGGGCGTGAAAAAGCAAGATGTCCCTGCAGCCCAGGCTTCGGGGCTGTTTCTCTCTTCCCTGACGGCTGTGCTTACATCTGCTTCACCGGGGAGAACCTGGCCCCGCCTTTCCCCACGTGGCAGAGGACTGCAGGGCTCAGGGGCCACCACAAAACCAGCAGGCGACCCCTGGGGGAACAGCTGGATGCGCTCCTGCCCCTGCAGAGTGGGCTTGGGGTGAGGTGGGGGTCGGGGCAGGGGCGGGGCGGGGGGAAGAGAAGACGCCACCATAGACTTCTCTCAATAAATCCCGCAGGAAGGTTCAGCTCTTTCATTCCAGGTGCTGGTTCTGAGCCTCTCAACCCCAAACCAGGGATGGTACTGCTTCCTCAGAAAAACAAGCACATGGCAAGACATCACATTTCTTTCTGGAAAGTCACCCATTCTCATTCCTCTCATCCAAATGGCAGGCGGCTCAGAAGGCTGGCTGACGGCAAAGAGGCTTGATTTCAGGGTGGGAGCGGTCTGTGGGCCTTATTTCTGATGAACCCAGATGAAGTTGTGATTTGCCCTTTTCAATCAACAACATCCAGAGACAGAACAGGTCACCCACCAACCCTGTTTTAGAAGAGGAATCTGAAAATCCCTCCTCAAACAGTCCTCAAGGGCAGTTTCCTGCCTTTTTCCGCAGTGCCCCTCACAAATAGGATGATCACAAATGAATGTACCTTGGGCTTCGATTTTGCTTTCAGATGCACATAAAAGAGTTGCTTTAGAAACAATACCCTCGTGATTAAGAAAAACAACAACACTGCAGTTAAAAATATTTAAATAAGGAAGCATCCCCCAATAAAGAACTTGACAAAACACATCCAATATGACAAAACCTTTGCTGGCAGAATGTAAAATATCAAAAGACCAAGCTACACACAAGGCACCATGAAGTGCTAGTTTTGCTTGGTACCATTTGCCTGAGATGTTTATATATCTCCATGTACTTACCATTGCCGCTAATCATATAGATTCTTTGTTTCAGTTTGAAATCCGTTCAGGTTGACAACTCCACTTTTGTGTTGATTATTTTTTTTTTATCATCTTCTGATCTCTTTCTGTCCCTTTTTAAAAAAGAATAAATTATTGGCAGAGCATGGGCTTTTGAAGCAGGAATTTGACTCTGTTGAACTCTCTTCACCGCCCCCCCGCCCCCCCGCCCCGTATCTTGTTATTATGTTCATTTTCAGCAACACTTGATCTTGAGATAGGGGTCCACTTCAGGTTCTCTCAATAAATCTTCATTTTAAATTTTACCTGTCATACCAATCTCCTTTCTTCTTCCCTTTATTCTCTCCCTTTCCCATTTTTTCTTATGGCCTTTCCTAGATTTATTTTCCCAGTTTATAGGGCAATTCTAAGCTTTGCACTCTCACATATCATGGATGAGCTGTTCTGTTTGATGGGGTAGGGGGTCACAACTAGATTTCATGACACCGATGTCCCCATTCAGAGGAGAAAGACTTACCCGGACACCAGAACTATTCTTCCTTCTTTTCTCACTGCTTTTCCTGGCTACTTGACCAAATTTAAGTTGGGAAAAGGAAAAGGTGGGCAATGGCCAAGGCTACTACCCTCTCCCTACCCATAACAGGGATCATAAAGTTTGTGGATAGACAGAGGTGGTCCAGGAGAGCATTGGGAGTTTCTATACTGCTATGGTCTGAATTTGGGTCCCTCCCAAATTCCTGTGTTGAAATCCTAAGCCCCAGGTGATGGCGTTAGAGGTGATTAGGTCATGAGGATGATTGGGACTAGTGCCCTTGTAAGAAGAGGTCCATGGAAAGCTAGCTTGTCACTTCCTCCATGTGAGGGCACGGGGAGCAGATGGCTGTCAATGGGGAAGAAGGCCTCAGCGGACACTGAATTTGCTGGTGCCTTGATCTTGGACTCCCTTGGGCTCTAGACAGTGAGAAATAAATCTCTGTTGTTTATAAGCCACCCAGTTTAAGGTATTTATGTTATTGCCGCCTGAACAGCGGGCAATGTTTTGGCAACATGATGGGAGCATGAGGATCCTAGAGTAGGACAGAGGGTTGGTCCCACTGTCTTCCTTTGGTTTTACTGTCATCTACCATAAGTAATATTTATTGATTGTTACATAAACTAATTTAAAAACAAAACAATGAAAAAGAATTCCAGCTAGTACAAGGGAAAGTATCGGGAAAGAGAAGAGCATTGGCAGTTAGAGGTGAAGAAGCATTGGGTCCCACTGTTCCCTCCCTTCGTCTGTCATCTGTGACTCAGAGTCTGGGGCAGCTGCAGGCACCAGGCAGAGCTCTCGTTCTTCTCAGACCTCACAACCCTCTGACTTCCCTGGAGCTGCAATATAGCTCTAAAGGGGGTGTGATCCCAAGATTGAGAGCGAGAGTTTGTTACATCCCTAGATCCCAGAAAGGCCCCTGGGATCTAGGAGTAGCATCATTTTAGAATATTTTCCCTTTAGAAACATTTCTATTTATTCAACACTCTCCCCCCATTAACATATAAATGTTAAAATAATAGGCCATCAAGTTCCACCTAGAACTTACTCGGTTCCTGCTTCCTGTGATTTCAAATCACGCTTTTTCTGACTGTTCAACCCACAATGATATTTCCATTTCCAATGCCCCTATCCAAATACCAGGGCTCCATGAGGGTGGGTTCTGCCTCTTATTCTCTTTGAATCCCTAGCACTCAGGAAGAGGCATGTCACCTGTGTGGAGCTCAACGAATACTTTCCAGCAGTTACCATGTATTGATGGTGTGACTATTTTTTTTCCATTTAAATATCTTTAGCTTGCCAACCAGATTGTAACTGGCCGAGAGCATTGTATCACATCCCATCATAGAGTGTGCTGTTTTTTTGCATGAAGTAAGTGCTCATTATTGACTTGTTTTGTTGTGATCATTAAAATGCCACCAATTTTTAAATTGAATGTCTTCTGTGTTGTGTTCCAAAAAATGTGGTGGGTACACAGGATGAAAACATAAAAAAAAAAAGAACTCTGCTCTCTGGAAAGTCATAATATAGCATGGTAATAATAACATATCCCTGGGCTCTGGCAGGAGATGAACCTTACTCATATAACTGTTGATTTCATCATCATTATGTAGCCCTGGTTTTGGAAGTACCTGGGCATGGTCATCCCATAACATGGCATGTTTAAGGCAAGGCTGGGATCAAATTGTCTTGAGATGCCCTGAGTTTTTTAGTCAATGAACTGAATGCATTTCTTCCCATATAGTAACTTACCCAATGGAAATTCAAATCAGCCATCAGCACAGGCTCTGTGCTGGGCCCTGGGCAGAGAGAGGGAGAGGGAGAGAGAGAGAGAGAGAGAGAGAGAGAGAGAGAGAGAGAGAGAGAGAGGTTGTATTGGATATATTACTAGGTGTCAAGGACTCACAACTGGGACTCACACTGACATGAGGCATTTTTTGCTAAGTGTGGGAACAGGGACAGACACCAAGAGTTACTGGAATGATTAATTCTGACTGCAGTGATTCTGGCACACTTCACAAACAAATTGAATTTGAGTTGGCCCGTGATATTGGGTTTTGACAAGCAGAGACTGGAGGAAAGACCAACTCAGACAGGTGAAATAGGATAAGCAAAGGCACAAAAGTGTGAACGTTTCTGCCCTAAATAAGCAGTGAAGGCATAACAGTTGGGTGTGGTTTGAATACAGATGTTCCAGAGCTGTGAATGACCCAAGGCAGGGGTTTCACTGGC
Organism: Cnephaeus nilssonii; assembly: GCF_951640355.1. Taxonomy (NCBI): domain Eukaryota; kingdom Metazoa; phylum Chordata; class Mammalia; order Chiroptera; family Vespertilionidae; genus Cnephaeus; species Cnephaeus nilssonii. The sequence continues at coordinate 19,936,903 of NC_137079.1, forward strand.
ATTTTCCAGGTCAAATCAGGCCTTTGGCCAAGTTTTGTTTGGCTTAGCACAAGGTTTTAACAGTCTTGAATTGCTTCCAACATTTAAAAATCAGGAGATTTCACAAACACGTTCAGGTTTCGGGCTTCTTTTGAAAACAATCTAGCAATACTGTGCCTGCATTTCTTCAAGGAGCCAACCGGCTGGAATTGAGTAATGGCTGCTCTTGTGAGACAGGCAAGTAGAGCTCTTCAGCTTGCCTTGCCTTGCCGCCCCCTCTCTCCCACTAACTGGCTACAATCAAATGGCATAAGCAGGTGTTTGAGTTGCACCCTCTAACCTAAAAGCTCACAGACTGCTGCATGCTGGGACAGCTGGTGTCTGGTGCAGGGAACGTTTGTTATACAGTGCTTGACTTGAACACACATCTGGATGGCTCTTGGGAATTGGCAGACTCTTTAAGGGAGGAAAAGTGTCAGGAAGTCATCCCAGATGCTGCTCATGCGGCATCTTGTTTGTCTGATTAGAGCCTATGCTGGCACACCTGGTGGATTTTTAGAGGCAGGGGCTAATGACCTTCAGAGTTTAGAAGATCTCTTTCCATGGCAACCTGCAATGCTTTTGTCAATTCGAGAGCTTATTAGCATCCCATCTCTGGTTTATCTTTCCCTGATAAGAGTTTTCTTTTCTCCCGGAATGTGGACTGGCAGTGTGCCAACAAGCATTGAAATCCATTTCCAGAACAAAGGAGGAAGTGTGTATGTTTGTTCCCTTTCATTTCCTTTGTTCATCTGTTATGCCAATCAGCTGTTCATACTTCTTGGGCCTCTATGAGCTAACTTTTCACTTCCCTTTTTCTCATGTACTTTGATTGCACTAGTGCCCATGTACCTATGCTGGACTTTGGATGCAAAAGCATGAAAACGCCCCTATTGCAAACACAAAGTGATATACACACAAAATGCAGTTGTTTATGTACTCTGCCCACACAGACACCTGAGCTCTTGCTCATACAGGAACAGGCTCTGTGCCTGATGCCCATGAAGAGTGAGAGGCTCCTAACTGACATAACCTTCTTTTCGAAAGAATAAAATAGGATAGAGTCAATGAGCTAATCTGTCTAATTAGATGCCTCTGAGCAAAATGCATGTAATTTGCATGAATTATCTTAACATGCAAAGAATAGGACACAGGAAGGAAAAACTCAAGGAAATTTGCATTTTAATTTTGGGCGGGGAGGCTTGGGGTCTATAATCCAGAAGGTCCTTTCTTCTTTTATGTTTTGGAAATACACACTGGAGGAGCTGCAGTGTGTTGCCTGATGTCAGCAAAGACAGCCCTGCATCCTTGGTTTTGCAAGCAGTTCTTCCAACTACCGGCAACACAGCCCTCAAGCCCAGATCACGGAAGCTTCATTAAGGCAGTGTCAGGGGGTGGGGATAATCAGTTTTAGTCTTGGCCTCTTGCTGGCTGGAAGGACAATTGCTTGTTGGCCTCTAGGTGGCACTGTTGTATCTATTGTAAAAAGCTCTGTACTTGGGCTAGATGCATCACAGCTATTTAAGATGGAGGGGGAAAAAAAGAAAAAAGAATAAACTACAACTCCCCCTTTCTGCCCACCTCACCTTGTAACATCACAACCTGCTCCCTCTAGGCACAGCTCTCCCATGCTGCCCATTGGACGTTATATGTTGTTTAACCTCATAGAATTTATTTAAAACCAGTGAGTCTCTTAGTTCCTTTTCTTGCATGCACCTATGAAGCACAGGGATAATTCATTTGAGATCTTAACTGTCCAAGTTGTACGTGCCTCTCAACATTTTACTCCCTCTGCTCCAACCCTCCCAATTCTTCCTTTCCATGCTGCTGTTGACATTCATGCAGTGACGGGAGTGTTATTGGAGAAGGGCTAGGGTTAGTAGTGGCACAGGTTAGTAATGGGAGTCAGGGCTGAAAGCGGCAGCATGGTAGTGATATGACAGGGAAGATGGCAACGAAGGGGAGAGAAGGAGAAAAGCCGATGGCTGCTTCTCCCATCCTGCTTTTTCTGGCACTTTAGAATACCTATTTCCTCCCTGGCTGGCAGGTTTGGGCCAGATCTGAGTATTACATTCTGATGTCTAGTTAGAGGTAGTGAGATTGGGGTGGGGGAGAAAGAGTTCACTCATTAAGATTGCCTCAGTTTCTCCAGTACTGAGATGGGACACCCTACTTACCCATTAGGCAAAGTCTTGAGGGCAATCTTAAAGGTATTTATAAAAAAATGATAGGAGTTTTGGGAGATGGGAACTAAGTCTCAAAACAATAGGTTGTAATGATCGAGAGGAAATGATACAGGGAAAATAGGTCACATTTGGCAGAACTATAAAGTTTTCAAAGACTTCTTTCTCTCTGACATTAATAATCTCACTTTCTTCTCACAGCATTGGTAACCCTCATTCACTAAGAGGGTACTGGGTCCATTCAGTGGCTTGCTCCAGGACTCCAAGTCGAAGTTCTTTCCTTACTAGGTAGTTGTCTTGTTTATTTTTATCCTAAACAAATTCTTCAGTTGGGAAGCGATATTCAAGTCTAACCAATCAACATTTGCCTTACTTGCCAACCAAGAATCAAATCAAGATATGCTTAGGGCAAAGTAATAAAAAAGGAACCAGTAGTCTTTTTTTTTTTTTAATGAAAATTCTGACTTTACATTGACTTGAGAAGCAATAACCTTAGGGAGTATTCTCTGTTCACTTTCAATTTTGTAGTTTTTATTTTTTTTTTAGTTCATTATTTTATCTGTTTGAGCCTCAATGGTATAGTCGGTAAAATAGGTTGAATAAACTTTATTTAGGCCTTGAACATTTATGGAAAAAATTAATGAATGTTTTATGAGTTGCTTGGGGGTCTTTGAATAAAAGATTCAACACAAGCATTAGTTTTTATCATTGTTTTTATTGACAATTTATTAAGCCAAAACCGTTGGGAATCATGTTAGAATATATGATTTCCTCTGCCTGATGAGATCTTTGAGTTTTGTAAAAGTTTATAATGGATGAAATAATACTTAACAGCTTCATAAACCAAACTGTTACACATGTTTAAACGGCCTTCACTCCGATCTTAACTAATGGATTTTGCCAGGCATCTTTGTTATAGCTGTATGATTTATAAAGATTATATTTACTTTTCCTCCTTATAAGAACCTAATGAGACCAAATTGGTTGCATGTAATCAGACACTGGCCTTTTTCATCTCTTCGGGTTTTATTTACGAAAGCTTATTAGAGCAAACGTACTGAGTAATATGCAGCGATGGCTAGGTTTTGCCTAATGATCCCAAACAGCCAACACAGAATGCAGATAGTGAAATGACAGGCTGATTACGAATGCAAGGAGAAAAGTAAATGCACTCAGGGCCCATTTCAAAAATCTTTACCTAGGCAGAACACCCATTAACATGTTTTCAACCGAGGAAACATTTACTTGTACAGAGCTGGAATGAGACTAATGGATCCCAGAAAAATGAGGGTGAAAATTTTGTTTTCCAGTAATGTAGAATTGTGTCCAAGTCCTACGTTCAATTGGTTGTGCAGGATGATGACTGCTGGGGCCCCCAAGGATCTGATGAGCCCCAGTTCATGAAGAGAAACTATAAGAGTTAGTACAGAGGGTTTAAGTTCAACAACTAAAATAAATAATAATTTGGACTAACACGGATATCTTTCTTTCAGAATCTCTTTATTAGAGCCAACACCTAATATGACCTGGATCAATATTGCTCAAGTTAGAATTTAGCACATGTCAGTTCTCTCTTAGAGACATAAGCCAAGGACATGATAACATTGCTGGACCAAGTGTCTAGTATTAGTGCTGTTTTAAGACTCTACAGTGTTTTTGGTTGTCCTCAATTCAGAGTATTTTCTTCCCTTCTTTGTTGTGATGTATTTTTTTTTTCATTTGTAGTACTTCCAGCAGTAGAACATTGAACTGATTTTTTTCCTTATGTGACTTAGAAGGCCCTTAGGGATCAGAGACAGCTTTATTGTATCCCAGATGTCAACCTTAAATGTTGCCAGTCCTTTGTAATGTTCTAGTCTGTAATGACTCGGTCATTTATAAAACCATGTTTGAAGCTATTTATACATTTATTTCCTCCCTTTACCACCTGCTGATGTAATGCATTTGGTAAGTTTATTATCCTTTTGGTGAACAACTTCCTCTATAAATTTTCAAAGGGTGTCCCCCCCATACTAGTATTTTGAGATTTAACAAATAAATCTGTTTTCACAGTTGCTCATGCTATTGAAAATTTTATAGTTTAAGACAATGTTCTCTCTCCATTCTTCACATTTCCAGGCAACTGGTAACCTAAGACCTTGGACCTCCAGTTGGTTTGTGAAACATTCTCTTTAGGCTATCCCATTAGTAGAGCAATATTTGGGTTATTTATTTATTCAGGCTTTTGCTCTATAATTTTATTTCCTTTACCTAGACTAGACTCAGCTAGACTAGCATAAACTAAAGGATGAAAGCCATTATGGAATCAGAGAATGCTAGAAGTCACTCTTTTGTAGACTGGAGAAAGTCAGGCTTAAAGAAGTAAGATGACTTGCCCAAAGTCATGTTATCAGTTAATTAAGAGAGAGCTGGTTTAGAATTGGACTATCAGACTGATATTCTTTCCAAGGTCTTGCTTAAGGTCAAATGGACAACTCTTGTAGGTTTTTGCTGTTGTTGTGATCCACATGTGGTCAAAAGTTCATGGTCAAAAAGTATCCGGGATAAAATTGTAAAGTAGTCTGTTTTTGTCTTCAAGGCTTCTTCATTCCCTACCATGTCTCCCATTCCGATGAAGGTTTTCTTGGTTGTGTTTGCTAACCACCCATTGTCTTGGTGCTACTTTCTATCTGCCTCAGGCCACCACGTCTGACGATGTGACCTTATATACTGTACTGTTATGACCTTTTCTGTTGTTTGTTCCTTTCTTTCCTCAGTTCTGTCAATCTGCTATGTGGCTCCTGCGTCAAAACTTCCAAGTCTGGTACCATTCTGTGACCTTGGGACTTGAGAATAATACTCTAATTGGATACACCATTTCTAGCTGAGACACTCAGGACCCAAAATTTGTGTTTCTTTAACCTATCTCTTTCTGTTATTGCAATTACACAAAGAGTAAATATTGTGGAGCTTTGGAAATCATGACTGCTCAATGGAGAAGATGATTTTGGGCAAAGGGGTATTTCCCACTGTCTATTGCTTTGAGGTGCTGGCCTTCACTACAGCTGATTCTTCATATATGAATATGAACCCACCTTTTGCATAGGGGCTATAGCTCTGTCAATTTTATCCTCTTCCCCCCTCAGGTCCTTTCTTCCCGGAGGAATGCATGGAGGTTGAAAATGACTATTGATGTGACTAGACACAGAACTCAATCAAGAACAGCATGAAGACACCAAGGAGAGATCATTTATTTTTTAAATATATTTTTATTGATTTCAGAGAGAAAGAAAGAGGGAGAGAGAGACAGAAACATCAATAATGAGAGAGAATCAGCTGCCTTTTGCACACTCCACACTGGGGATTGAGTCCGCAACCCAGGCATGTGCCCTGACCAGGAATCGAACTGTGACCTCCTGGTTCATAGGTCGACACTCAACCACTGAGCCACACCAGCTGGGTGGGAGAAGGAATTTAAAGACATGAGCACTCAAGGGAATGGTTTGTGGAGAATAGAGAGGAGAAAGGACCATAGAAGGCAGGTTTCACTGTTACTACAGTGTAGTCTACTGTCCATTTATATTACATGTCTCCTCTCACAGTTTCTGGTTCAATTCTTTCTCATTTTGTTTAGCTTTATAGTTTTTAATCGGTGTGTTTCTTCTTTTCTACTTCCTACAATGCCTCTCAGGCACATTTCTACTTGAACCAAGCAGTTTTTCTGTTACACTGTCCCAGAGAAGGTTCCTCTGGTGAACTCTCCCCAATTCTCCCCCTATTTTAGTTGGCTTTAGATGTTCTTCACATTTGCTTGTGCTGTGTGGGATCCTGAACTTGAAGGATACAGTTATTCCTTCATTCAGAGTCTATATTCTGATGGTATTTCAGGGCTTGGTGTCTCTGCTTTATCCATTGGAAGCATTTGAGCCTATAAGAATTTATTTCCCAAACTTCTTATCCCCACATTTATGAGCATCTTGTAATACCAGTGGTAGATGTTATCATCTGTATATTACTTTGAAGATTGCAAAGTGTATCTGCAGGGCTTGCCTTTGGAGCTGTTCGACCTGCCTGCCTGTGTAAAAGTTCCAAGTACCTGATGGTTTTATCCCTCTTATGACTGTAAACTCATGGGTAGGAAAGTCATTAATTCCTCCTTTCCAAACGTTGCCCCTTGTAGGAGAAAGCACTGTACACAATGGACACTCAATTTTCTGGATGGGTTTATAAATCTCAGTCCTTAACTCAAATGTCCCTAGTACAGATTTACTATAATTTAAGAAACTCAATACACACAACTAGAATCTACAGAAACATATATCATTTGTATTACAAAAGGATTTACCATAGGACTTCCTCTAGTAGCAAACTCCTTTAGTGTATTCAAGTTGTTTTGATCTCATAAGGCAATTTAATTTATACAGAAAAAATAGGTGTATTTGGCTAAGGGTCATATTGATTGCACAGGTAAGAACACTTGATTCTTAGTCAGTGACTAATGGCCCGGTGGTATCTCTTTTGATCATATAGTATGTCATATATAAAGGTGACTCTATTTGTCATTATTATGAACCACAAGCTCTCAATTAATGGAAATGGAAAGCATGTAAGGGTAGGTAGCATGGAGGGAAGGATCATTGTTCTCCTAGGTTTCAGCCTGGAGCCCCAAATCTCTCTCTCCTGTGGTAGATAACTTGAAAGGGAATTGGAGGCATGCACACACATGCACACACATGCACACATAGAATCCCCACCTTTTCAGGTATGACAAGGGCATAGCATTAGCTTGCAGCCCCAGAATAACCCTGGCTTTGCTTGTGGACTATCCTCACCCGTCCTCTGACTTCTCCTGAGCCCTGTTGGACTTTGTCTTTGCCCCAGTGGGTGCCATTCCCTGTGTCAAGTCATCCCCATTCACCAGGGCAGGCCAAGGAAGCGGACACAAATGTTTCTGAGCTGGCCCAGCTCCTGGTTGAGCTCAGCCATTGTGGCAACACTGGGATGGAAACAGCCGACCTCTCAGCCCTTTCTTTCTCTCCTGCTCTTGAAAGCCAATTTCCTCCTTCAATCTTATTCTTCTGAATAGAAACACGTTGCTTGCATGGAGAATGAGAAACTACTGTATCATAGGAAGCAATCACACAGAACACAAAAAGCCATTCAAAGTAATTAAACTACTCCCATCCCCTTTTCTATATTTCTTTTCAGCTCTGCGCTGATGGGCTGTTTATCTTTGCCACCACAACAGCCGCAGAAGCAGCCGAGGAAACAGCGAGCCATTTTCTGTGAGGGCTCATGCCGAGAGGGCAGAATTAAGACAAACACTTTCATTTTTGGCTGCCAAAGCATTATAGCTTCTGAGAATCAAGGGAAGCAATGCCATCACCCCCGTCAGGAAATAAATACATAGATGCCCCGGTGGTGAGAGAAGCTTCTGGGTGATTTTGCACTTGTGAGAAGAAAGCTGGCGGGGGGGGGGGGGTGTTGGTGAGGATGCGGGTGGGAGGGATGGGAAGCTCATTATTTTCCAGCCCCTAGAAGCTTTTGTTCTCTTCAGCTGTGGTAAGGAGGCTGCAGCTCTGCTCCCAGCTGTGCAGAACCTTGCAAGACTCTAAGAAGGGTGTCTGAGACCACAGCTACGTGACTCCAGCAGGCACTGCACGAGGGAGATGGCAGCTGGGCAGGAAGGTGGAACTCCTGGGCTCTGACCGAACAGGACTGAGTTAACAGGGCTCCCATGAGAATACCTGTGTAGATGCTCTTTTCCAGGCAGCTGCAGAGAGAGCTGAGGACTTAAAAAAATTTTTCCCTCTTGGCCTGGCCCCAGCCTGTCTATGGCAGCTGCTTGACAGACTGGGCACCTTGGACAGTGCCACAGGAGCTTAAAGTTGGAGAAAAAAGGGATGAACCCAGCTTGACTCAATAGCATCTACTCTGCCATTATCCCCACATTACAAATGCATCTGGAATGTATTTGTTCTTTTGTGACTATCAATGTTTCTTCAGAATAGTGTTGGGACATGGATAAGAGAACTTCAGGAAATTTGCCGAAGGGCTTCTGAGCTGTCAGAAACCTCTCAGGCATCTGCACTTCCTGGATGAGAACTGAGAGGGGTCACAAAGGACAGGAGGCAGGCTCCCTGATGCAGGCTGGGCTGCTTGGAACATAAACCCCTTGGGTGGACTCTCACCAGCCCCAGCCCCTGAGTACCAGCTCGGATTCTCCCCTTTTTGGGTTTCAAGTAACTTTGCATCTAATAGGCAACCTGACCTCGATTGAAGATTTTGCAGAAGATGGTCCATAAAATGCCAAATTAAGCTACATGGACAAGCTCAAGCCTATTTTAGGACTAAGTGGCTTACACTCCATTCCTGGAACCTGCCTTGCTCTCCACTACAGCCATGGGATTTGTAGTGCAGGTTTAATTTCCTGGTTTTGGAAAATGCCAATTTCAGAACAGCTCCAGAGGCCCTGGATCCACTCCCTCCCCAGTCCCATTGCCCCTGCATGGCGTTGCCTGCATGGCTTCATCTGGGGAGCTGGCTCCTTACACATGCTCACTGACAGACCTGCAGAATTCAGTATGTTGTTTTGCACCTGCCATTACCTTTTGTAGGCAAGGAAGCTTCATGTGCAATCAATGTAAATGGCCAATGTATGTTCTGGGTTTTATTAATTCTCATTTGAGCCTGTTGTTGCCAGCAACTGCTCTGCCTTATCAGGATTCATCAGCAAGACCTTCAGTACTTGGTTTTCTTTGCCTGCTCCATCTCATTTCTGAAATCTACTTTATCCAACATCTATCTCTGCCTCTCAGTGCCTTCCTCTGGCTCTCAGGGTGATGGGTACACTCACACTTCAGATGGCAAAGTCTTTCTGGGATGGTTTACTTCAACCATTACCCAGATCTGGGGGGAGGTAAGTGGAGAGAAAGGCCTCTTGTGCATGTATCATCTATCTTGTGTATGAATATTTCAGCAGGTAGGGAACTTCAAAAATATTTCCTGAAAATCAAATGTTGCTGCTTAGATAGGAACATTACTTTCCTACCCGCATTTCAACATTTTTAAAAGGACCTTGTCTTGCGATAATTTTACTCACTTTGCAAAAGTGTTCAATATGCTAAATTAAAATGATAATTCAATTTATTCTCTCAGTAGGAATCCTTGTAAGGTACAAGAGAGGTGGGGAAATGCCTACTGAAAACTAAATTGAGTTTTTGGGGCAACTGCAAAAACCTGGGATTCTTATCCTCAGGGCAAGTGCATTGACATTTGAAGGTCACTGGGGTTAATATGTGTTTTTAAATACTCACCTAACAACTTAGGGTGGCTTCAAGTAATGCGGACAGATTTTAATCCTGACTTTTGGGTGGGCACTGAGAGCAGTAAATCAAGGGAAAAGTCATTCTTATAGTGTTTTCTTAGAGACTTAGCCAGTGAACATTTCTGGTTTGAGGATGAAAGAGGGTATCAACAGTTGCATGTCAGACACGAGGGAGGAAGCCTAGTGCTGAGAGAGCGCATCGGTCAAAATCACAGGACTCTGGGGTGGCTTTCACAACTCCAAAGCCATGGATAGACTCTAGGTGGCCCTCAGAAAATTCACAGCCACATAGTGCAAAGGTCTCCCCTCCTAGCCCTGGCTATGTCTTAAATTAAGGGACTTTCAGGTACTTCTGGACAGCTTCCTACATCTGCTAGTGTATAAGTGATTCTTACATTTTCTGAGTGGTAAGGAAGAAAGGTTGGTTGGAGCTATCAAGAGACTTTAGAAGTGTATTGTTCCAAATTTCCACAAATGCTGAATCAAAACACTCCATACCTCTCCTGCAGTGTTTTCCCAAATCACAATTTAAATGAGTACCCACAGAGTAATGGAGCTTTTGCTTCTAAGATGGCTTTAAAAAACAACAACTCAGGTTTATTGAGATATAATTCACCTACTTAAAGTGTACAATTCAGTGGTTTTGAATATATTCCCAGAGTTGGGCAACCATCACCACATCAATTTTAGAACATTTCATCACTCCAAAAGGAAGCCCCATATCCATTAGCAGTTACGCCTCAGTTCCGACCAATTGCTAATTTACTGTCTGCCTCTCAATTTGTCTATTCTGAACATTTTATGTAAATGGAATAATATAATATGCAGTCTTTTGTGACTGACTTCTGTCACTTAGCATAATGTCTTCAAGGTTTCTCCACGTTGTAGCACGTGTCAGTACTTCATTCTTTTTATTGCATAATATTCCATTTAATGGATGAACCACATTTTACTTATCTGTTCATCAGTTGGTGAACATTTGAGTTGTTTGTACTTAGTGGCTATTATGAATAATTTTGTTTTGAACATCTGTGTGCTAGTTTTTGTGTGGGCATATATTTTTATTTCTATTGGGTACACACCTAAGAGTGGAATTGCTGGGTCATACAGCAACTTTATGTTTAACAGGTTGAGGAACTGCCAATTGCTCTTTTCCAAAGTGGCTGCACCACTTACATTCTCACCAACAATGTGCGAGCATTCCCAGTTTCTTCATATCCTCACCAATGCTTGTTATTGTCTGTCATTTATGTGGTAGTCATTATAGTAGTCATGAAGTACCATTTTAATGTGGTTTTAATGAGCATTTCTCTAGTGATTATAGATGTTGACCATTTTTTCATGTACTTATTTGCCATTTGTATATCTTCATTTGAGATGTTTTTATTTTGTGTCTTTCCCCATTTTAAAATTGGGTTACTTATCTTATTATTATTATTTTTTACTATTTAAAGTATTACATGTCTCCATTTTTCCCTATTTACACTCCCCCCCCCCCCCCCCGCCCCGCCGCCACTTCCACCTCTGAGGGCAAGCCCCCACTGACCCAGTGTCTGTGTCCATTGGTTGTGCCAATATGCATGCATACAAGTCCTTTGCTTGCTCTCTAACCCCCACTCCCCCTGCCTTCTCTCTGAGGTTGTACGGTCTGTTCAGTGCTACCTTGTCTCTGGATCTATTTTTTGTTCATCAATTTATGTTGATCATTATATCCCACATATGAATGAGATCATGTGATATTTATCTTTCTCCAACTGACTTATTTCGCTTAGCATAATGCTCTCTAGTTCCATCCATGCTGCTGCAAATGGTAAAAGTTCTTTCTTTTTTATAGCAGCGTAGTATTCCAATGTGTAGATGGTTCACAGTTTTTTAATCCACTCATCTGCTGATGAGCACTTAGGCTGTTTCCAAATCTTAGCTATTGTAAATTGTGCTGCTGTGAACATAGGGGTGCATATATCCTTTCTGATTGGTGTTTCTGGTTTCTTAGGACATAGTCCTAGAAGTGGGATTACTGGGTCAAATGCAAGTTCCATTTTTAACTTTTTGAGGAAACTCCATACTGTTTTCCACAGTGGCTGCACCAGTCTGCATTCCCACCACCAGTGTACTGAGGGTTCCTTTTTCTCCACATACTCGCCAGTACTGGTAGTTTGTTGATTTGTTGATGATAGCCATTCTGACAGGTGTGACATGGTACCTCGTTGTTGTTTTGATTTGCATCTCTCAGATGATTAGTGACTTTGAGCATGTTTTCATATGCCTCTCGGCCTTTTGTATGTCTTCTTTTGAAAAATGTCTATTTAGGTCCTTTACCCATTTTTTAAATTGGATTATTTATCTTCCCTTTGCTAAGTTGTATGAGTTCTCTGTAAATTTTGGAGATTAAACCCTTATCGGAGATAGCATTGGCAAATATGTTCTCCCATGCAGTGGGCTTTCTTTTCTTGCTGATGGTTTCTTTAGCTGTGCAGAAACGTTTTATTTTGATGCAGCCCCATTTGTTTATTTTCTCCTTAGTCTCCATTGCCCTAGGAGCAGTATCAGTGAAGAAATTGCTTCGGCACATGTCTGAGATTTCGCTGCCTATGGAGTCTTCTAAGATTTTTATGGTTTCCTGTCTTACATCTAAGTCCTTTAACCATTTTGAGTTTGTTTTTTGTGTATGGTGTAAGTTGGTGACCCAGTTTCTTTTTTTTTTTTGCATGTATCTGACCAAATTTCCCAGCACCATTTATTGAAGAGACTGTCTTGACTCCATTGTATGCTCTTGCCTCCTTTGTCAGATATTAATTGAGCTTAATGGCTTGGGTCAATTTCTGGGTTCTCTGTTCTGTTCCATTGGTCCATATGTCTGTTCTTGTGCCAGTACCAGGCAGTTTTGAGAACCGTGGCTTGGTAATATAGCTTGATATCTGGTAATGTGATCCCTCCAACTTTGTTCTTCTTTCTCAGGATTGCTGTGGCTATTCGGGGTCATTTTTTATTCCAGATGAATTTTTGGAGAGTTTGTTCTAGGTCTGTGAAATATGCTGTTGGTATTTTAATGGAAATTGCATTAAATCTATAAATTGCTTTGGATAGGATGGACATTTTAATGATGTTGATTATTCCAATCCATGAGCATGGTATGTTCTTCCATCTGTTTATGTCTTCCTCTATCTCTTTTTTCAACATCCTGTAGTTTTCTGAGTACAGGTCTTTTACCTCTTTAGTTAAGTTTATTCCTAGTTCCTAGGTATCTTAATTTTTTTTGGTGCAATGGTAAATGGGATTTTTTTTTTTTTTTTAGTTTCTCTTTCTGTGAGTTCATTGTTGGTGTATAAAAAAAAATCCATAGATTTCTGGGTGTTAATTTTGTATCCTGTTACATTGCTGAATTCATTTATTAAGTCTAGTAGTTTTTTGATAGAGTCTTTGGGGTTTTCTATGTACAGTATCATGTCATCTGCGAATAATGATAGTTTTACTTCTTTTCCAATTTGGATGCCTTTTATTTCTTCTTCTTGTCTAATCAGGTTACTTATCTTTTTAACCTTGTGTTTTAAGAGTTCTTTATATATTCTGGATATAAACCCCTTATATGTAACATATGCAAATATTTTCTCCCATTATGAAATTTGATTCTTTTAATGCTATCATTTGCAGTGTAAGAATTTTTAATGTTGCCAAGCTGGTGTGGCTCAGTGGTTGAGCATCAACCTATGAACCAAGAGATCATGGTTCAATTTATGGTCAGGGCACATGCCTGGGTTACAAGCATGATCCCCAGTGGGGGGCATGCAGGAGGCAGCCAATCAATGATTCTCTCTCATCTTTAATGTTTCTATCTCTCCCTCTCCCTGCCTCTCTGAAATCAATAAAAATATATTAAAAAAAGAATTTTTAATGTTGATGATGTCCAATGTATCTATACTTTTTGTTTGTCGCTGTGTTTTTTTTTTTTTTTTCATGTATTCCAGAGATGACATTTAAGTATAGTGAATAAAGAGCTCCCAGGTACAGCAGGAATTCACTGGGAATCATTTGAGGCAAGAAGGGCAAGGCCACATGGAGAATGAATGAAGCTTATCCACTCTCTAAGGTAGACCAGTGTAGAAAGCTTTTATTTCCTTATTTTTTAGAAATTTATTTTATTTTTAAAATTACAGTTGACAGTCAATATTATATTAGTTTTAGGTGTATAGTGTAGTGGTTAGACATCTTACAAAGTGATCCCCCTGGTAAGTCTAGTATCCCCTGACACCATACATAGTTATTATGGTACTAGAGGCCCGGTGCATGAAATTTGTGCTTGAGTAGGGTCCCTAAGCCTGGCTGGTGATCAGGGCCTATCAGGGCCTTCTGGCTGCCAGCCGGGGCCTTCCTTCCCCGGCTGCCAGCTGCCAGCCAGGACCTTTCTTTGTTCTGTGCCGCCCCCTGGTGGTCAGTGCACGTCATAGTGAGTGATCAAACTCCTGGTCTCCCAGTCAAACTCCCGAGGGGACACTTTGCATATTAGCCTTTTATATATAGAGAGAAGATTACTGACGATATTCCCTATGCTGTAGAAAGATTTTATTTGTAGAAGGCTTCTATATTCAAACATTTTAAATTCATACAAGTATTTTGTTTGCACATATATCTTTATTTGAGGAGAAAGGGAAGTGTTAGCAATACTGTTTTATATATTTAAAGTCATACTCTATCAAGTCAACTTTGAATTAAACAGGAATTCTCTGTATAGAATTTAAAGTTCCCCTTTCTTAGTCATAATAATCTTATCTATCAGGATGTTGATTTAACACTGTTCAAACTATCCTTGGTGTAAGTTCAGTGATAAGACTTAGTCCCCGTTTCTTGGCAACTGTTTCAGTTGCTTCATGATTTGTAGAAGTGTGTCAAACCAGGTAAGGTCAAGGCTTGTGAAAATTAAATAGGAAAATTAGAATGAAAAAGAAAAAGAATCAAAGAAACATTTGAGGGATTTTATTTAATAAATTTGAAGGTTACATATTTTGTTTGTGTCAATGATGCTATGAAGCAGGGCAGTTGGGTGAATTTGGTTTAGTTCCTTTGTAATTGAATGATTATGTGCTATTTAGTAACAACTTTCAAAGCAAAAATATTATTTCTTCTTAATTTAAAAGAAATCAGTGATTGCCTAAAAGTATGATGGTTATGATCCCCAGTTGCTGAAGGGACATGTGGAAGTCTAAGCTATTGAAGATGAAGCATTAAGAAATTGTATGACTATGGGTTGGGTTGTATTAGTCTGGGCTCTCCAGAGAAGTAGAACTGATAGGAGAGAGAGATAGAGAGATTATAAGGAAATGGCTCATGTAATTACGGAGGCTGAGAAGCCTTAAAAATGGTAGTCAGCAAGCCAGAGACCCAGAAGAGCTGACAATATAGTTTCAGTGTATGTCTGAGGGACTGAGACCCAGAAGAGTGAAATAGTAAGTTCCATTATGAGCCTGGGTCCAAAGACAGGAGAAGACCACTGTCCCAGCTTGAAGACAGATAAGGTGAGAGAATTCTATTGTTCTATTCAGGCCTTCAACAGATTGGATGAGACCCACCAATGTTAGGGAGGGGAATCTATTTCTCATCCAGAAATGGCCTCTCAGACACCCAGAATGTTTAGCCAAATGTATGGAAACTCTGTGACTCGGTCTAGTTGACACACAAAATCAACCATCACAAGGGCATTGTAGAGGCATAGCTCCCTGTGTCTACTCTACAGTCCGTATTAAAATCCCGAGAAAATAATTTCTTAAAGCTGTACTTGGTGTACCAGTGCAGTGATGCGATCCCATAAATTGTGATCTTAAAAATATCCTAAAGAAAAAAATTGTTTCCAAAAGGCAGAATAAATTTTCATCTGCTCTGGCTTTCCCTACTCTGCCAAACATCTCGGGCCATTCCTTATCTTAGATTCACATAATTTGGGGAAGGTTGAAACAGTGCCCAGGATTTAGGATAGTATATGAATCTACTAATCCTTTCAATGGGCAATTGGACTCTCCCTTTGTACACATTTGGGAGACAAGTTTCTCATGACAGCAGTTTCTACTGGTCCTGAATTTAATTATTACAAACTCTTGCATTCGTAAGTGTAAATGCAGCTCTAGTGGGCCTAGAATACTGCCTTCAATCTGCATCCAGGCCTGAAAATCAGCAGCACTTTCAGAAGAGACGGACTTTTCATATCACTAGCGTTGCCATTTTTGGAAATGTCAGTGATTGCTGAGTGTGTCCCATGGAAGGCTTTGACTCTGGGATATGAATGAGAAAAATGACATTAGCTTTATAGGCACCCTTGTATTGCATGCATGCTCTTTCTGCCATCATGTCTATATCTCAGAAATATTTTATGCTCCTCTGGCAATTGAGCACACTTTCTACTGACTATAAGATATTAACAGGTTATGTAAACAGAGAACTGGTGAAACTAATTGAAAACAGACAATATCTAGTCAAACAATTGTTTAGAGTCCAAGTGAGGGGGTTGGGAGGCAGTGGGCAGCAGGGAAGAGGCAACACAATATCAGATAATCATTTTTTTAAAATTTATTCCCCCCAGTGAACTTATTGAATGTGTGAGCAGGTTTCCATGAAACCAAAGCAGCCAGCTGACATGGTCAATTCCATCAATTAGCACTGGCTTCTTTTCAGGCTGGTTCTCAGAGGTGCATATAAATTATGCAGGATTGGCCACAGGCTTTTGGACAGGTAAAACCTTTGCAAAAAAATAGTTTACTTGCCTTCTTAAAATGTGCTATATTTGCTATTCCTAAGGATCTGGAGTTTTCTATATGGTAGGGTTGGGATGGAGATGAAATTCTTTCTCATTTGAAAACCCCAACCAAAACAATTTGGAACTAAAAGAGAATGGGCCCAGTGATTATGAATCCAGATGTTGGTTGGCCTCTTTTAATAAGACAGAAATTGGAATATGAGTCAAAAGGCTGAAACATATGCATGTTTTTAAGTGAAGAATTAATGATTTGTGACTCTTCTCCAGTCCTATCAATCAGAGAGATGCCAATTCACTCTCCTTTGAAAACTTGAAATTTTGTGCTTATTATTATTATTATTACTTCTACTTCTTTAATCAGACACTATAGTTATTTGAGTACTTGTCTTATTTAATTTTACTTCATATATCCTTTTTATATGCAGGAATGTTCATATTTATCTTCTTATATTTTCCAGCACAATGAATTATTAATACATTTGCAAGTGAATGAATGAATGAATACCCAACTCAATTTAAACTATACTAGATTGCATGCATAACGAGAGAAGTGACTCAAATTCATAAAGCTATATAGTATATTATAAAATGGTGGTAGTTAAATTTAAATGTCAAATATAATTAAAAAAATAAAAAACAGAGTAAGGCTTTTCCCCATGGTACACAGAGGGGCATAGCTATTCTCAAAAGTGTTGGCCTCACAATTCATTACCTGTAGGCTTATATAATGTGAAGAAAAAACATAAAAATGTTAATACTTTTGTCCTAAATCAATTGGTTTGGCAAACACCTCCTTTATTGCATGTCTTAAATTTTGTCTTGTGAAACATGCCATGTATACAAAAAGGCCTATAAAATGTATATGTCTGGTTTAAAGAGTTGTAATAGGATAAACATCCATATACCCATCATCCAGGTACAAAATAAACTATTACCTTAGAGATCTTTTAGTGCTTTCCCTGTGGAGACATCTACATCCCTCCTTCCCTCTAACAGGTAACATTGACTGTTGATTGAATCATTCCCTGGCTCTTCTTTATAACTGCGGTTGCACACCAGTGGTCCGCGGACCATTGGTGGTCCGTGAGGTCCAAAAGGTTGGCAACCGCTGCGTTATACTTTCAATTTCTTTCTTTATACTTTTAATTAGTACATATCTATCACTAGGTGGTAAACAAGGTATTACTTAGTGTTTTCTAAATTGTACACAGTAATGCTCTTGTATAGAAAGATCTCTATATATAAAAGCCTAACTGACCAAATGACGTGCACTGACCAACAGGGAGCAGATGCTCAATGCAGGAGCTGCCCGCTGGTGGTCAGTGTGCTCCCACAGGGGGAACGCCGCTCAGCCAGAAGCCGGGCTCACGGCTGGTGAGCACAGCTGTGGCAGGTGAGCCTCTCCTGATTGGGACTGACTAGGTGAGAGCCCGCGGCAGACACAGCAGACCAGGATAAGCAGGAGCCGCAGGCCATGCTGAGGGACCCCACCAGTGCACAAATCTGTGCACCAGGCCTCTAGTTTAATATAAAGAAGTCAATTATTCCCAGGTTAAATTAAATTTGATTTTCTGATTGAACTAAATTTACATAGGTTCACTAAATATTAATAAAGATCTCAGTAAGTATTTCTATGAAATTTGAAAATATTAAGTTCAAATTTATACAGAATAGTAAAGGATCAAAACTAGCCAAGACACTCCTGAAAAAGTGGGGATAAAAGGATGTGTGGGGGGCATGGGATCTATTCTCTAACAAATATCAAACTTTATTATAAAGCTAAAGCAATTAGAAAGTGTGGCACTGGTGCAGAGATTGATAAGTAGACCCATGGCCAGGGTAGTCCAGAAACAGACCCATGGTTGTATGGGAACTGGATATATAACAGAAACTGCATTGCAGACCATAAGAAAGAAAATTGATCTATGTAGCAAACCATTATCCATATGGACAAAAATAAAATTGGATCTCTGCTTCAAACCATGCACAACAATACATGCCTATTGAATGAAATATAAATTTGATAGTAAGAAAGTCAAAACTATAAAACATATGAGAAGAAACAATAAAAGAATATATCAGCTCTGGCTGTGAATAACTTCTTTCTCAAAATTAATAAAAAGCCCAAACATAAAGAAAAAAGTTGATAAATTCAACTACATTAAAAAGAAGAACTTTTGTTCATCAAAAGCCACCATAAAGAGATAAACCATAAACAGAGAAAATATATTTGCAACAAATGTAACTGACAAAGATTTATTATCCTGAACATATAAAGACTTTCGTGAACCATTATGCAAAAACAAAACAAAACAAAACCTAAATTTAAAAATGGGCAAAGAACATGAATATAAATTTCAGAGAAAAGGGAACTTATAACCCATAAACACATGAAAAGATGCTCAGCCTGTTTAGTATTCAGTGAAATGCAAATTGAAATCACAATGAAACTTTATTTCATATCTACCAGATTGGCAAAAGTTAAAAAAAAAAAAAGGTCTCTTGCTACCATTTGTGAGAACGCGGAGAAATAGGACAGTATCTCTCACCCACTTCTGCTGGAGTGCAAATTGGATCAAAACAGTGAGATAACTATCTAGTAAATTAAAAAATATATTGCTTTACTTTATTAATAGAAACTAGAGGCCCGGTGCATGGAATTCGTGCACGGAGGTGCAGGGGGGGGGGGTGTCCCTCAGCCCTGTCTTGGCCTGCAAAGACGCCAGCATCCCTCACCCCGGCTTCTAGCCAGAGGTTCCTCCCCTCCTTCTGCACAGCCTCTGGGAAGATGCTTGTCCTGGGGCCTCCTCAGGGCCCTGGCCCATGACGCCCTCCAGTTCGGGTACTCGGGGGCTTGGGCTTTCAGGTCTGGCTTCCTCACCTGGCATGGTGAGCATCAGCTGCCATGGGAGCCTTGCCTTAGGAGTCACCCCCTTGGACCATACTACTTGTGAGTGTGTGTGGGGATGGCCTCGGTGGCAGTGATTTGATGTCTGTAGCATGCCCGCTGACACCCACCACCACAGCGCCACACTGGTCCCGTCTGGACTGCTGGCAGGGGGCTTCCAGTCTGCGACTGGGGCTGATAGGCTGTGACTGGGGGCTGTAGATGGAGGACCCCGGCACCCATAGGGCTGTCAGCATCAGGAATTGGAAAGATCCATTTTTCTGGTTCCTCCCCTGCCGCGCGGATACTGAGCTCCGGGCCCCAAAGGCCTGTTCACTCCTGCCTCATGGCCGGCCGGCCAGGGTGGGGGCATGTTCGCGTGGCACCGGGGGGCCCTTTAACTCCTGCTGCATGGCTGGCCGGGGCGGGGGCGTGTGCGCGCGGCGCCGGGGGGCCCTGTAACTCCCGCTGCACGGCTGGCCGGGGTGGGGGTGCCTGCGCGCGGCGCCGGGGGGCAGGGCCTGTAAGTCCCGCCGCATGGCTGGCCGGGGCGGGGGCGCGTGCGCACTGCCCCGGAGGCCCGTTTACTCCCACCACACGGCCCGCTGGGCCGCAGCACAGCCATGGCGCAGACGCTGAGCTCGCGCAGCCGCTGGCAACGCGAGCTCAGCGTCCTGCCGGCCCCATTTGGTCCCTGCTCAGCAGCGCGGCGGCTGATCGCGAGTCCCTGCCCCCTGCTCCTCTCACTGGCCCAATCGGCTACCCAGGCCACCCCAAGTCCCGCCCCCCTGTGCCTCTCGGCCCAATCGCGGGCATAGCGGAGGTATGGTCAATTTGCATATTACTCTATTATTAGGTAGGATAAAGAGATGGAAGGGAAGGTGTCAGGTCCTTGAAATTATCATTAGATGTGTTTAGAAGTCAAATAGTACTGAGAAGAAAGAGAGGAAGACTGGGGTCCATTTTTTTGTTGGGAGAACTCTCAATGGCCTTTTTGAATCTTGGCATTTTTGCATGGGTTAATTTGTTTCTCAGGAAAACAGGTGAAATTTCACCAATCTTAGAAATTTTTGGTGCTAAGAACTGGTGTATATAATTAAAGGAATATAAAGTAGATCTGCCATCCACAACACTGTGGAGACATAATTAGCAGAATTCAGATTATTGGAAGTTGTAAAAGACAAATGATATGGTTTCCTTAACAAATAAATTGCAAGAGAAAAAAGAAAGAAACAAGGGGAACTTAGAAATTAAGAGACTGAAGAGCCAAGAGACATGTTAACCAATTGGAAAGGGTGGGCCTCACTTAGATCCTGCTTCAAACAAGCAGACTGTAAAAGCCAAACAAAAGCACTAGCTTTACTATTCCTAATTAGAAGTTTATTCCAAAAATAAATTTACTTATTCTCTCTAAGACTTAATTTTCTCATCTATGTACTGGGGATACTAACCATGCCTTCTTCCTAGAGGTTTAGTTGGAATAAAATGAAATGATGTTTGTAAAGCAGTTAACACAATGCCTATTGCATTGTAAAAAACTCAATAAATGTTTGTTGCTATTATTATTTTTGTTATTATTACCACGAGAGATGGTATTAGAAACTTGGTGAGTAGTCTAATATCAGACTATCATATTCAAAATCTATATATATAAAAGCCTAAGTGACTGTTACAACCAAACAACCAGAATGACCCGTCGACCAGTCGCTATCACGCACACTAACCACCAGCGGACAGACACTCAACTCAGAAGCTGCCCCCCTGGTGGTCAGTGCACTCCCACAGCCAACCTCCTGAGGTCTCTCCTTCTGGCCGGCAGGCTTTCTCCTCCCACCCCCCAGGCCTCGATCGCCAGCCAGGTTGAGGGACCCCACCTGTGCATGAATTTGTGCACCAGGCCTCTAGTTATAAAATAAAAGAACATAAGAAAGCCAAGATGAAAGCCAACCAGATTGGTGCTGGGTGTAGCTGGTATATGAGGAAGATAGATGTGAGCTGTAAGAAGAGGGGGACTGAGGAACACTTTCATCCAGAGTTCTGAAATTTACTTTAGCCTGTACCAAGTTCTCAGAAATCAGAGAAAAGGACTACCAAGGAGAACCCAGCCTGCAACATATTATTAGTGAAAGCTGAAATTTACTCCAGGCCTCACTCTCATTTCAAGACTGCGGTGGAGCTAGGACTCAAGTCCAGCTTTCTCAACTGCGGAGTTCATTACTAAAGTGAAAATGACAAAGAAAGTAGAGACTTAAGTACAAAGGGCAAATTCTGGTCTTTGTAATACTGCCAGAAAGACTCCTGAAATAGGAAAACTTACAGATGTGAAAAGAGCAAAATAGTCTTATAGTTTTTCCTTCATATCTTGGAATATTTCCTGAATATAAGTTGAGAGTTGTCAGATGAAATGTTATAAATCTAATTGATACCATAAGAAGGAAAGAGTACATACTCTTTAATCTTCAAAATAGCCTTGTGAATTAATACTGTTATTAATGATAATGTCCTTATTATTCCTTAATTTAAGACCCCGTCCTTACCAGTAGTTTCCTCAGGCCCATATAATGTGCTTGCATACTCCCCATTGGTGTTCCCATTCAATTCCTTGATGGTCATTATGCATTAGGAGAAGGAGGAAAATCTCACTGAACTCACTACCAGTATTAAAATCACTTTTCCTCTTATTGTAATTTAGTGTTTTTATTATTATGGAAATCATATCTTCTAAAAACTATAGAAAATTCTTTCTTTTTTTTTTTTTGTTTTTGTTTTTGTTTTTTCTTTTTTTTTTTTTTTTTAATTTCTTTATTGATTAAGGTGTCACATATTTGTCCTCATCCCCCCATTCCCATCCCACACCCCTCCCCTTGGATGCCCCAACCCTCTGTTGAACTTAAGCATTGGTTAGGCTCATATGCATGCACACAAGACCTTTGGTTGATCTCTCCCCCCTCCCCCCACCCTCCCCTATCCTCCCTCTGAGGCCCGATAGTCCGATCGATGCCTCCTTGTTTCTGGTTCTGTTCTTGTTCATCAGTCTATGTTGTTCATCATTTCCCCGAGATGAGCGAAATCATGTGTCACTAGAGATATACTTAGAAGAATTGAATGTGCGACGAGCAATAATAGTTATGCTGACAGGCAAATGTATCAGTCTGTAGTGAGTTTCTTTCTGGACCAACAGTTCTTTTGAGACCCAATATCAATGTCCACCAGTTCCCTATGAGTACATATCGGCACTGACCCCTCAGCTCTGGATGGTGGACAAATGGTGGTAATGCAGGTCCGACTCCCTCTGGTTTGGTCTCGGCCGGACCCAGGGGCACTGATTCACCCGGATCCAGGGGCCCACGGCCTCACCCGGACCCGGGGCCAGGCTCACCCGGATCCAGGGGCCCACGGCCTCACCCGGACCCGGGGCCAGGCTCACCCGATCCAGGGACCCACGGCCTCACCCGGACCCGGGGCCAGGCTCACCCGGATCCAGGGGCCCATGGCCCCATCCGGACCCGGGGCCAGGCTCACCCGGATCCAGGGGCCCGCGGCCCCCCCCGGACCCGGGGCCAGGCCCACCCGGATCCAGGGGCCCGCGGCCCCCCCCGGACCCGGGCCCACCCGGATCCAGGGGCCCGCGGCCTCACCCGGACCCGGGACCCAGGCTCACCCGGATCCAGGGGCCCACGGCCTCACCCGGACCCGGGACCCAGGCTCACCCGGATCCAGGGGCCCACGGCCTCACCCGGACCCGGGGCCAGGCTCACCCGGATCCAGGGGCCCACGGCCTCACCCGGACCCGGGGCCCGCGGCCTCACCCGGACCCGGGACCCAAGCTCACCCGGATCCAGGGGCCCGCGGCCTCGCCCGGACCCGGGGCCCAGGCTCACCCGGATCCAGGGGCCCGCGGCCTCGCCCGGACCCGGGGCCCAGGCTCACCCGGATCCAGGGGCCCGCGGCCAGAAAATTCTTTCTTAAAAACAGTTTGTATTGCCCAGCCAGAGTGGCTCAGTTGGTTGAGCATTGTCCTGTGCACTGAAAGTCTGCCAGTTCAATTCCTGGTCAGAGCACATACCTAGGTTGTAGGTTTGATCCCAGGTCAGTCGAGGTACATACAGAAGGCAACCAATCGATGTTTCTCTCTCCCTCTCCCTCTCCCTCTCCCTCTCCCTCTCCCTCTCCCTCTCCCTCTCCCTCTCCCTCTCCCTCTCCCTCTCCCTCTCCCTCTCCCTCTCCCTCTCCCTCTCCCTCTCCTCTCCCCCTCCCTCTCCCTCTCCTTTTCCTTCTCCCTCTCCCTCTTCCTCTCTGCCTTTCTTTAAGCATGCCCTCAGGTGAGGATTAAAAAGAAAAGAAAAGAAAAAAAAAACAAACAACAGTTTGTATTTAGAGATGTCAATTTGTATTTGAAATTTGATGGTGAGCTACATTTGAGTTAGAAAGCGAGAAGAGATGAATGTAAGACTGACCAGTGTTCTGAAACACAGAAATAATCATTCTGTGACTACAAAGTCTTGGTCTCCAGACAAGTCATTGTACTCTACCTGTGGCATGAGAGCTTTACAGAGAATAACTGCAGGAAGACTGTAGGTATTACATTTCTTTTCATCATCTTTCTTAGAAGGCTGCCTCAAAACCAAGACATGTTTAGGCTTTCCTTTGGGCTGTTCATATTACTGAATTCCTAACGTGTGAGAGAAAGAAAGCTTTAGAATCATAGAATGAAAATTGGAGAATATTGTTTAAATGGAAGAAAAGCTCTTCAATGTGTTTTTTTGGTAGCTTATGCATCACTTTTTAAAATGCACTTTTGTGTCTGTTTTGTGTGTCTTAGTGCTATCCAAAGAGTCATGATAAGCCATGTTTATACTAAACATTTCTAGGAACTGACCTAAATTGGATCCTCAACTTATTCCACCTTTGCATGATTAAGATTTCAAAATATTTAACTACTAGAGGCCTGGTGCATGGATTCATGCACCGGTGGGGTCCCTCGGCATGGCTTGTGGGATTGGGCTGCCTGCTGCCCTTGTTTGCGGCTCCCGCTCATCCCGGCACCTCTGCACCTGCCATGGGCTCATGCCTACTCAGTCCCGATCAGGAGAGGTTTGCGCTGCCGCAGCAGTGCTCACCAGCCATGAGCCCTGTGTCTGGCGCCCTTTGGTCAGCTGAGTGGCGCTCTCACTGTGGGAGCACACTGACAATCAAGGGGCAGCTCTTGCATTGAGCGTCTACCCCCTGATGGTCACTGCACGTCTTAGCGACCAGTTGACCAGTCACTCGGTCGTTTGGTTGCTTAGGCCTTTATATATATAGACTAGGGCCCAGTGCATGAATTTGTGCACCTTGAATGGAACTGTGGGTCACGAGGCTGCAATGGGCACAGGGGCGGGTCTCGGCCCATCCTCTGTGCCCTTTCCCGGCCCCTCCCGCCACGGCCCCTCCATCCTCTGTCTGCTGGCAACCCTGCTCCCGCCGCTGCTGCTTCCACATGCTGGCGGCCAGCCCTACTCACACCTGCTGACAGCTGGCACCATCATTGGGTGCAAGCTACTGCCCTGATTGCCCCTCAGGAGCAGGGGGAGGTGGAGAAACCCTCAGAGGTGATCAGGGCCAGCAGCTACCGCTCGCACCTGCTGATGGCGCTGAGCGATTGGGATCAGGACTGGGCACTGGCAGTGAGTGTGAGCAGCAGCTCTGGTGCTGGCAGCTGGTGCCAGCGGGGCCGGCGCTGGCAGCAGGTACGAGCGCTGGGCGGGACCGCAGCACATGGGAACAAAGAATTTTCAGTAACCACCAGGGGCTTGCTCTGATGACAGCAACCGGCACCCCTGCTCACCTGCTCCACACTCTTGCCATGGCCGATGCCTGCCATGCTCCGCATGCACCCCCTGGTTGTCAGCACACATTATAGCGACTGGTTGTTCGGTTGTTCTGCCGTTTGGTCTATTTGCATATTAGTCTTTTATTATATAGGACTAGAAGCCCGGTGCACGAAATTCGTGCACGGCGGGGGGTTGTCCCTCAGCCCAGCCTGTACCCTCTGCAATCTGGGACTCCTGGAGGGATGTCCGACTGCCCATTTAGGCCCGATCCTGGTGGGATCAACAGACAGTCGGACATCCCTTTCACAATCCAGGACTGCTGGCTCCCAACTGCTTGCCTGCCTGCCTTCCTGATTGCCCCTAACTGCTTCTGCCTGCCAGCCTGATCACCCCCTAAGCACTCTGCTGCCAGCCTGGTTGATACTTAACTGCCCCCCTGCCAGCCTGTTTGCCCCCAACTTTCCTCCTCTGCCAGCCTGGTCACCCCTAACTGCCCTCTCCTGCAGGGTTGATCACCTCCAACTGCCCTCCCTTGCAGGCCGGGTGCCTCCCAACTGCCCTCTCCTGCTGGCCATCTTGTGGTGGCCATCTTGTGTCCACATGGGGGCAGGATCTTTGACCACATGGGGGCAGCTATATTGTGTGTTGCAGTGATGATCAATCTGCATATTACTCTTTTATTAGATAGGATAGAGGCCTGGTACAGGGGTGGGGGCCAGCTGGTTTGCCCTGAAGGGTGTCCCGGATCAGGTGGGGTTTCCCTTGGGGTGTGGGGAGGCCTGAGCGAGGGGCCTGTGGTGGTTTGCAGGCCGGCCACGCCCCCTGGCAACCCAAGAGGAGGCCCTGGTATCTGGAATTTATTTTCCTTCTACAATTGAAACTTTGTAGCCTGGAGTGGAGCCAAGCCTGCTGTTCCCTCCCGGGCAGCAGCCATTTCTGTGGCAGTTAATTCACCTTCTACAATTGAAACTTTGTAGCCTTAAGCAGAGGCCTGAGCCCGGTCAGGGTGTGCAGAAAGCTTTGCTTCCCCTGTTGCCACCGGCAACCCTGGCCTGCTCTCTCAAGCTCCATTCTGCCGCCATTTGTTTGAATTTGTTTACCTTCTATAATTGAAACTTTGTAGCTTGAGTGGAGGCTTAGGCCTGCAACGGCTATGGAAAGCTTGGCTTCCTCTGTTACCTGGGAAACCTTGCTCTCTGTGGCTGTAGCCATCTTGGTGTGGGTTAATTTGCATACTTGCCCTGATTGGCTGGTGGGTGTGGGTTGGCTGGTGGGCGTGGCTTATGTAGCGGAGTGATGGTTAATTTGCATATTACCATTTTATTAGAGAGGATGTTATATTGTGATCAAGTTTGTAAAAGGGACCTGCTGATGTGAATGAAATGGACTTTAAATCTATCATTATTGCCGAAATTGGTTTGGCTCAGTGGATAGAGCGTTGGCCTGCGGACTGAAAGGTCCCAGGTTCTATTAAAGTCAAGGGCATGTACCTTGGTTGCGGGCACATCCCCAGTGGGGTGTGTGAAGGAGGCAGCTGATCGATGTTTCTCTCTCATTGATGTTTCTAACTATCTCTCTTCCTTCCTCTCTGTAAAAAATCAATAAAATATATTTTAAAAAAGTCTACCATTATGATGAAATATCTTTCACTCCCAAACAGATATTAATATCATTTCAGCTCAAAATTCATTGCAGAACTTTTCTCAAATTAATATCAATCACAGTATTTCAGTTTGCCATAGGTACTGCAAGTATTGAATCCTCTGGCCAAAAGGACTCAGTCCTTGCACTGTAGCCCAGATCAACTAGAAACTTTCTCTTGTTCAGGACTTCAGTAAAAAGCTCTACCCTTGGTAAATGAGTCAGAGCAAGAGGCACAAGATGCCATATGCTGATTTCAAAAGGCTCATCCAAGTACGGAAACTCCTTTGTAGTGGTGGGGGATGTATAGTCAAGAAACTTGGTTTTTACTTTGGAGTATGTTCAGTCTAGACCACTGGATGTCCAGAAAGTTCACTGAGTTGAATCATCTTAGGGTCTATTGCCCATTCACTGTCACAACTAGGTCTTACCAAGGCATTTAGGGTTCCAGTTACTTGATCACCAGGTTCTATTATCCTATTTAATAAAAGAGTAATATGCAAATAGACCATCACTCCAACACACAAGATGGCTGCCCCCATGTGGACAGAAGATGGCTGCAACAAGATGGCAAGCAGGGGAGGGCTGTTGGGAGGGACTAGGCCTGAAAGGGAGGGCAATTGGGGGTGACCAGGCTGGCAGAGGAGGGAAGTTGGGGGTGACCGGGCCTTCAGGGAAGGGCAGTTGGGGGGTACCCAGGCCTGTAGGGGAGAGCAGTTGGGGGGGGACCAGGCCTGCAGGGAGGGCAATTAGGGGTAACCAGGTCTGCAGGGGAGGGCAGTTAGGGGTGACCAGGCCTGCAGGGGAGGGCAGGTAGGGGCAATCATGCTGGCACGGGAGCAGTTAGGCATCAATCAGGCTGTCAGGGGAGTGGTTAGGGGGTGATCAGGCTTGCAGGCAGAAGTGATTATGGGCAATCAGGAAGTCAGGCAGGCGAGCAGTTGGGAGCCAGCAGTCCTGGATTGGAGAGGGTGCATGCTGGGCTGAGGGACCCCCCCCCCCCCCACCGATGCACGAATTTAGTGCACTCGGCCTCTAGTATTCATATAATATCATCAATACACTGGAAAAGCACGATAGTCTATGAAATAGTGAGACAATCAGAGTCCCTGTAAACAAAATTATGGCAAAAGTTTGGATAGTTGATGTGGTCCTGAAGCAAGAGAGTGAAACTGTATTCCTGACCACAAAGTGAAAGTAAACTACTTTGGTGATTTTTGCTTCACGCTTTAGAAAATAAAGCGTTTCCAGATCTACGCTGCATACCAGGTGCTTCAGTATATGTTGATTTGTTCCAGTAAAGAGACCACATCTGGAACAACAGATTAATTTTATAATTAAGTTTATGATAATTTACTGTCCTTCTTCAAGTCCCATCTGCCTTTTGCAAAAGTCACACAGAGAGATAAATGGGAATGCTGAGAATCATCACCCCTGAAGCTTTTAAGTCCTGATAGTGGCACAAATATCTGAAGCTTCCTAGGGATATCATATTGTTTCTGGTTTACTATTTTGGAAGGGAGATGGGGCTTTATGGGCCTCCTTTAAGTGCTTCCTACATACTAGTCACACCATAGGCCAGGGAACCAATGGAGGTGCTTTGCCAGTTGCTGAGCATACCTATTTCAACGACATTATTTTTTCCAGAGGAAATAGCCAGAGGATGAATTATCAGATGAACTGAACTTATTATGAAATGGACTGGGGCCAACATTTATTATCAAACCCACATAAGCTCTGGTAGATCTCAGGATATTTTAAGATGATAAAAAGGAGCTCAGAGCCAGAGTCCAACAATTCCTGAAAGGTCCGAATGTTTCCTTTACTCTTGGGCATAGTCATTCTAGAAAATGGTGGCAGGTCTCTTTGAGGAAGACCAGGCAGATTATTTACAAAACATAAATGTCACAATATGGCCTGAGCCTTCCTCAATGGTACAGAGTCCTTCCTTTATTCATGGGCCTCTTTGAAGTGATCGGCTCTGGAATTAGATGAGACCGCAATTCAGGCCTCTAGTTGCCTGCTCTAGAGATTTTCTCCAGTTATAGAAATCAATCAGATTTCTCTAAGGAGTGTAGGCTACTAATTTTGGCTCTAGAGACCTCATTAGCAGTTATCCACTGTCAAAAATACTTGTGTCAAACCCTTGTGATTATCCCCAAACCTAAGTCTATATATATGTAGAATTATTATGAGAAATTGGCTCATGTGATTATGAAGGCCAAGAAGTCCCATGACCTGCTATCTGCAAGCTGGAGATGCAAGAAAAAATGGTATAATTTCTAACAGGCAGGCAGAAAGGAACAAATCCTCCATTCCACTGCTTTTTATTCTATTCAGGCCCTCAGTGGATTGGACAATGGAGACCCACATTGGGGAGGGCGATCTACTTTACGGAGTCCATTGATTCAAATGGTAATCTCATCTGGAAACACCCTCACAAGACACACTCAGAAATCACGTTTAATGTGGGTTCCTCAAGACTCAGTGAAATTGACACACAAAATTAACCATCACATCACCTGTCATAAGTCCATTCTATCTCCTTCCTCTATCATATCTAGGAAATTCTAGCATGTAGTCCACACTGAATCTATATTTCAATCAACTGAAACATGTGTATAATAGAAGTAGAGAATAAGAAAGATTGTCACCTATTTTTTAGGTAACTCCCACAGGCAATGTTGTGTCAAGGTATTTGAGCAAGGCATGACCAACATCATCTGAGAGCCAGAGATCACTGCTTCTACTAGTAACAGGACTCATAAACCTTTGCAATTTAGAAAAAATGAAATCATTAAATCCTGCCAAATATCTTTATTTAAATTCTCAGTGTTCTAGTTTTTCCAAGTCTTTCATATAAAAGATGTGTTGATCCTGAAATTTAAACCACAAAATATCTGGCATATCCATGTTGAATCAGAGTGTGAGTTTGATTTTAGCTGATGCCAGGAGACATGATACACATTTAGGGTATAGAAACTAGTTTTTGTTTCTTTTTAAACTGTGCTTTGAACTGAGAATTAAATATTTTGATTGCATCATTTCCTCCCTTCCTCCCTTGCTCCTTCCCTCCCTCCTTTCTGTTCTTCATTTTCCCTGCTCAGTCCCTGTACTTCCCATGCTATTCATTATGGTCTATAGGAGCTACTTCTCAGTCCTTTAAAGTCTTGGCTTCACTAGGCTCTTAATTCAGGTGAATGCAGGTAATAGTTTAAGTAATTGCTTTTGTCATTGCGTGCTATGGAATGCCAATATCTCATCCTCTGAGACTAAACAAATATTTACTAGTTTTAGGACCCTACCAGTTTAGGTAACTGATTCCAGATTTTCATTTCCTTGAGGCCTTGTTGCCTGCAACCTTTTCTGTTATAAATTACTTTATAAATCAGGCTTCTTAGTGTAGAAAACAGAATCCATCCTAGCTAGTTTAAGCACAGTGTGACTTAATCAATATATTAGCTTGCAGAATCTCCTGGATCGGCAGAAAATGAGGCTTAAATATTGCACAATTAGGAGATATTTGGGGTAATTAAATGAGTCTGGGTGGCCCAACTTTCAACTTCCACACCAATATTACTCATTCTCTATTGCTGCTTTATTCTTCTTGTTCTTTATCACATTAAAAATATTATATATGGCCCAGCCAGCATGGCTAATTGGTGGAGCATAAACCTCTGAACCAGGAGGTCATGGTTTGATTCCTGGTCAGGGCACATGCCCGGGTTGCCGGCTCAATCCCCAGTGTGGGGTATGCAGGAGGCAGTCGGTCAATGATTCTCTCTCATCATTGTTGTTTGTATCTCTCTCTCCATCTCCCTGTCTGAAATCAATAAAAATATATTTAAAAATATTATATATGTATATATGATATTTTGTTTACTCCCAATTCCACCCACTAAAGTGAGAGTGGAAAAGTTTATGTTTTCTTTGTTGCTGCATACTCAGTGTCTAGAAAAGTGCTTGGCTCAAAGTAGGTACTCAATAAATATTTGTTGAAATAATGAATAAATAACCCTTGTCTTTTTATCAAGTGGAAGAGAAAGACTTTAAACATATGCAATCTTCCAAATAGAATATAAATTTCAATCTGTTGTAAGTTGTACTGAACTGTCCTATTGTCAACCTGGTTAAACTAGAAATTACTTTGCCTAGAGTCCCTTTATCTGTGGGTTGTGGGCCCAGAGAGGTAGAAGATACAGAGGAGCAACAACCATAGACCTCCCCACAAGCTTCTCCTGCAGTCTCACTTTGGCAGGTTATCTTACTCAATTTTTTTTTGATTACCTGGGAAGCTGTGATTTTCTCACCTACGATTGCACTTTCGGGGAACTTATTAAAGACTCTATTCTGATCCTCCAATTCCCCACTTACAGGCCTTCACTTCCCCTGCTCCTCCTACAATTTTTGTAAAATCAAATTCTTATTCTAAATTCTATTATCCAATAACACTCACAGTGACTCTGTCTCTATGAGTAATTCCTGACTAGCACTTACATGCTGTAAAAGTTTTGTATGAAGTTGATTTTGAGGAGACATGTCCAAGTTAGGAATACATGGGAGGAATGATGATTGGGCTGTAAATTGAAGAAAGCGTAAGATGGTAAGTAGGCAAGCGGACAATAGAAGCATCCAAGGCAGAGAAAACAGGATATCAATAGAAGAAGGAAAAAATGGTCAATGAGAGGGAGGGACTTAAAGAAGCTTAATGTGATGGGAGAAAAGAGTTGGAATGGAAACATGGGGTGGAAAGCAGCTAGAAAGCCCAATATGGATCAAAGTATGCAAGGCTTTGAAGACTATGACAATACATATGTGTGTGGCACATGATCATGTTTGTATTTTAAAATTATTACCCCACCTTCAGTGCAGATAATTGTAGAGGGCAAGAATGAGTGCAGGTAGACCAGTTAGGCAGCTAGTGTACTGTTTTAAGGAATAGATGATGATAACTTGGAATGGTAGAGATGAAGAGAAGTACGAATGGGCAGATCATGAGTTTGATTTTGGATGCATTAAGTTTGGGGGTATCTTGAGATATCCAATACGATGTCTCTTTAAGAAGTAGAGGTCTATAGCATAGCTCAGAAGTCTGAGCTAAAGATATAACTTTAGGAGGCATTTCCATATGTACAGTCCAGTAGATATTATCACACTTTTAATTGTGTAAATATATCCATTAAGTCAGAAGCTAAAGAAACAAAAATAAAACAGGAGTGCAGTGGTTCTAATAATGCGGAATTTTCTTGTTGACATTCCTTTCAATGAGTACATGCCCTGTATTGAGTGAGATTTGGGAGATACGAATCAAAGCCCAGTGTGAGTTTTTCACCGAGTTGAATGTGATTCTAATATTTAAAAATACTACACATAGTTTACTCACAATATAACACCTAAATACAAGACAACTCTTAGAGATTAACTAAAAAAATCATCAATCTTTCAAATCCTGGATAAAAAAATTACTGAATTTATTAAGAGATGGCATCTTAAATATGAAAATTTGAAGGGATTTTCTTGGATAATTTTGACTATTTGCCCTTTTTTTTTTTTTTGGTCTTATAGGCTGATATTATATACTAATCTTCATGTAAGAGGGAATTCCACTGTAACCAGGTGGATGAGATAATTTAGGAAAAGAGAATATTAGGACAAAAAAAGAGAGCCTGTATGACAAATCCTGGAGAAACTCCAAAATGTATTGTCTAGACATGAGAGAATAAGTCTAAAAAGTAGGCAGAGTGAAAATGACCAGGAGTAGGAGCTTAAGCTTCTATAAGTTTGACATATTAGATATTCTGGGGAGGAAGTCTCTTCAAATTATTAAAAAGGGGAGCTTTAATTTAAAAAGATTTTATTGCATAGTTGGGCTTTCATGAAGTAAAAAGATCTTCAAGGAGGAAGGTAAAAAAAAAGGAGGATATAATATCAGCAGAATCTACAATGGTGTGCAATGGGCACATTTGAAGAGATTCTACGAAGGGCTTTTTACAAAACCTGTAGAACCCGGACGTGTTTCTCTGTGGACAGGTAAGTAAACCTGTACTACCCTAAAAACGTGCTTTGGGCAGGTGACAAAACCAGGGAGTTGAACTCAAGACTCCCAGATTTAACCTGTGAGATTGGAAATGAACTGTAGCCATCCCAGATGGGTAGCACCTTTGGCTTCAAAGAGAAGCAAAACCAAATAATCTCTGGAGGAATGTTTTCTCGTTTTGACTCCCAAATTTTCCACAGTTTCAAATCAACCACTATGAGCTCACAAATCATCCTGAAGGGGAGAAACAATGGATTTAGTTCCTCAACGGTTTCAGATTTCAAATGATGAAACTATTAACTATGGCTATAAGATAATTGTGTGTATTAGTTTTCTATTGCTGCTGTAACATATAACCACAAACTTTGTTAAAAACACACAAATTTATTTTCCAATAGTTCCTGACTTCAAAAATCTAAAATCAAAAGTGTTGGCTGGAATGTGTTCCTTTCAGAGGCTTCAGAGGATGGTGTCTTTCTTTGCCCTTTCCAGCTTCTACAGGCTGCCTATATTCCTTGGCTCTTAGCCTCTTCATTTATATTTAAAGTGAATCACTGCAATTTATGGTTCCATTGTCCCACCTCCTTTATCTGACCTTTCCTCTGGGTTTTCTCTTAAAAAGACCATTGTGATTTTATAGACCCACCGAAGTAATCTTGGATAATCTCTCCATCTCAAGATCCTTGATCACCTCTAGAAAGTCCTTTTTGCCATGTAATGTAGTGTAGTCATAGTTTTGGGGGGATTAGGATGAGGACTCATGGGGGAAGGGTGCATTATTCTGTTTATTATACTATGCATAAATGTTTAAATAACTTCAAAATAATGGAGTCCCAAAAAGATAAGCAGTATGGCAATATCTGAGAGTAACTGTGTAGACTTGAAAATAAAATTATTGAAAAGAAAGAAAAAACAGATTACAACCCTCTCCCCCACAAAGAGAGATAGTAGTCAAGTAGTTAACAGAGAAGTCAAATAGGATGAAAACCAAATCAGTGAATTTTGTGATGTAACCACTGTTCCATTTAGAGAGAACTGCTGAGGGGAAATGATAAGGGTGGGTTTACAAGGGAGTAGAAAGTAAGAAGGGAGATCTATGGCATGGGCTAGTGCCAACTGTTTCTGGGCCCAGACGATACTGCAGCAATAGGTTTCAGATCTTTCCCAGATATCTTGTGGCATGGCTGAGTCAAGCACGAACTGACAGCATGGACCCTAAGATCTAAATATCATGAGGCTTACGTGTAGATTAGATTTTAATTCAGGGCTTTATCTAGAGTTGGCTCCATAAACTATGCATTGGTTTTGCAGGGCTAAAATATTTGGCTTGATTGATTCACTGTAGCTCCTTTAATGTCAAATCTCATAGTCCACCAAAATTATCCTTGGTGATCCAGACCACCTAAGTATTTTCCATCCAATTCTGGGTTTCTATTAATATAGAGATTTAGTCTTATATCACAGCAGATGTTTATGCCACTAAGGGACTCTAACTTTATTTAACACTTAAGTAATAGTGAGTAATATCTGATTATAGAATTAGATGGTCTAGTCCATTAAAATAGGATTTGAACCCAATTTCCTGGCTCTAGCTGCTTGGGCTTGGGATCTGAGATTTGGCAGGAAGGAGAGTTTCCTTTCTGCAGGCTGTTTCCAGGAAATGACTTTCATATGAAATACATTCACAACAGTTCTTGGTGTCACATCTTGTGTTGTTTTGAATGCTCTTGGTTGTACAAAACAGCCACAGAGCTACAGCACTGTTTCAGATGAGATTGCAAGGAAGGTCATGGCAGCGTTAATAAGGTAACCTCAAAAATTTAGCCATAGAAAATCTCTCCTCCTGGTTAGTATTAAAATTTTTACAAATAACCTGTTTCAATATGAAGGTGTTTGGTTCGGTTTATGAAGTATAATCCTTTGGTTGAAATTCAAGTAACTTAATAGACAATAGAACTTGTCTTGGTCCTTAGGCAACAACCAAGAAGGGAGAGAGGCACAAAGCAATTCCTGTGCATCTTTTGAGGAAAAACTCAGGCAGAGAGCCATCCAATAAGAAGCCTACCTGCTCCTCCTGGAGCTCTCTCCCCGCCCACCCTCTAGCCTCCATTGATTGCTTGATTTTCTCAGGATTTCCTAGTTTCCTCTTTCCCGGAAAGCGGGAGCCTCATTGGCCTGTTTTCCTTATCCCCAGAGGTTCTTTTTCTCAGTGACAACTTGTTCCTCACTCTAGGGTAAGGACACTGGACAGAGAGAAGAAACTGGAGCAAGACACCTGCAAATCTCACACCAATCTAAGCAGAGTCACAGTAGTTGGTTCAGGGTCACAGGGAGAACATGCAAACAGGAAATGTTGGCTGACAAGGAACATGACTCTACCCTGAAGTATCTTCTTCACATTTCTCTTGGTTCTTTTTCTCGTTTTTGTTCATGGCAGGAAGTATGTGTATCTTGTGTTAAGGAAGCTATCAATTGCTTTTAATAACCCAGGATTGTAGTTCATTTGTTAAGCTTGTCTTCAAGGTAAACTATGCCCTACAGAACACATAATAGAAAGGTTTCTGGCCCTAGCTGGTTTCTCTCAGAGCATAGAGCATCGGTCTGTGGACCAAAGGGTCCTGGGTTCCATTCTGGTCAAGGCTCCTCCCCAGCCCAGGCCCTGGTTGGGGCTTGTGCGGGAGGCAACCAACCAATGTGTTTCTCTCACATCGATGTTTCTCTCTGTCTTTCCTTCTCTCTTTCACTCTCTCTAAAAATCAAAGGAAAAATACCCTCAGGTGAAGATTTAAAAAAAAAAAAAGGTTTCTGATTGCTGGTATTCAGACATCTCAGTCTTTATATGAAGGGACAATATCTAGTATCTTTGGGCCATATCATATAGCTGCCCAAAGATAAAGTAATGATTTCTAATGAGTCACACCTTCCAGTATTCCAGGAATACTATGTATTCCTCCCTCACATGGATTCTGAACTTGAGCAGTGGCTTGTTTTTGGCCAATAGGACATCACAACTGTGGCCCAAGAAAGGCCTTGTCCAGCACTTGCATATGGGAACTTTCCTTTTGAAATGTTGCCTGAGCTGTTGCCATCTCAAAGCCCAGAATGAAAGGCCATGGGGAGAGACTGAGCTGTCCCAGCTGAATCAGCTGAGCCTGGTCACTGGCTGTCCTGCTGGCTACCTGAGTAGCCTTGGAGAAAGCATTAGAAGATCCATCCAGTCCGTCTACAGGATCATGCAAAATAATGTCACTTTTTTAAAAAAAGTAGTAAACTTTGGGGTGCTTTGTTGCACAACAATAGATAACTAACACAGGCCAGGATCTTATAGTTTTCATATTACATTCATTTTCCCGCATATGTTTGAGCGTACTTGCGTTTATGATATTTTACAACAAATTTCTATGTCTGAACCTTTAAGTATCCTGTACATTAAAATATAGGTAAGATGAAAATGATGGTTGCTAGGGGCTGGGGTTTTGGGGAAATAAGGAAATGTTAGTTGAAGAGTACATGCTTTAGGTTGTAAGTTCTGGGAATCTTATGTACAGCATGGTGACTGTAGTTAACAGTACTTGTATTATGTACTTGAAAGTTGCTGAAAGAGTAGATTTAAAAAAAATTTATTTTTAATTGATTTCAGAGAAGAAGGGAGAGGGAGAGAGAAAAGGAAACATCAATGATGAGAGAGAATTACTGATTGGCTACTCCCTGCATGCCTCCTCCTGGGGATTGGCCCATACCCGGGGCATGTTCCCTGACCGAGAATCGAACCGTGACCTCCCGGTTCATAGGGCAACTTTCAACCACTGAGCCACACCAGCTGGGTGAGAGTAGATCTTAAATGTATTTGTCACACACACACAAAGGAAATTATGTGAGGTGATGAAGATATTAAGTAACCTCATTGTGTAATATACACTGAGTGGCCAGATTATTATGACCACCCCATCAGTACTTTGTTGGGCTACATTTTGCCTTCAATGCTGCGGCGATTCTTCTTGGCATTGACTCCACGAGATGTTGAAAGGTGATGCGAGGAATCTGACACCATGCCTGATGAACAGTACTGTCCAGTTCTGTGAGATTTCATGGTTGTGGAACCAGCTGTCTGATGGCTCTTCTAATCTCGTCCCACAAATGCTCAATTGGATTGAGATCTGGTGATTGTGGGGGCCACCTAAGCAAGGAAAAGTCTCCCTCATGTTCTTGAAACCACTCCTGCACAATACGAGCACCGTGGCATGGCTCATTGTCTTGTTGGAAGAAGCCATTTCTATTGGGATGCGACCAATGTGATAGGATAAACTTGATCAGCAACGATACTTAGGTATGTTGTGCTATTCAGACATTGTTCCACACAAATGAAAGGGCCCAAATCATGCCAGGAAAATATGCCCCAAACCTTGTACTCATGCATGTGGGGTGCATGCTTTCATGCTGTTTCCATGAAATTCTCACTCTACCATTTGCATGATGCAACTGGAAACGTGATTCATCGAACTACATGACTTTTTTCCAATGCTCGACTGTCCAATCCTTGTGTTCCTGTGTGAGTTGGAGACATTTTATCTTGGTAACTGCAGACAGCAAAGGTGTTTGAACAGGCCTTTGGCTTCCATATCTCATACGATGCAGTGTACGGCTAATTTGCCTACAAATGTCAGGTGGTCATAATAATCTGGCCACTCAGTGTATATCCTATCTAATAAAGAGAGAATATTCAAATTGACTGTCACACCATCACAAAGATGGTGGTGCTCATAGCCACAAGATGGCGGTGCCCAGTCTCCTCAGTCCCCCCGAAGTGCCCCAGTCCTTTCAGCCCAGCCTGGGGGGCGGCAGGCACGCAGTGTGGCCGGACCCGCCCTCAGCCCCACAGCCTCCCAGTGCCGGCCCAAGGTGCAGGCAAGCCTTGGATGGCGGCTGCCTAGCCACCCAGGGCCTCCCGAGGCTTAGGTAACCAGGGCCAGCCGAGGCTTGCACTGCCCGCAGTGGCAGTAGCAGAGGTGTGATGGGGGCATCACCTTCCCCTGATCGACGGGTCACCTCCCACCCCTGAGGGCTCCCAGACTGTGAGAAGGGGCAGGCTGGGCTGAAAGGACTGGGGCAGAATTTTCATGCACTGGGCCTCTAGTATGTATATAAAGTCATCACATTGTACCTTAAACTTACACAATGTTATGTCAATTATATCTTAATAAATCTGGAAAAAATGTAAAAAATGACAGTATAGAAATGGGACTGCTTTCCATAAGGCACACCCAAAATCTGTCGTATCACTCAGCACTGCATGTGCATATCCTATATAATACAAGCCTAATATGCTAAGTGTCTGACAGTTCATTCGACTGTTCAACCAGTCATTATGATGCACACTGACCACCAGGGGGCAGATGCTCTGGCCGGTAGGTTGGCTCGGGACTGGGCAAGATGGGCTGGACATGACCTGGAGCCCTCCTGCGGTCCCTCCCTGGCCCAACTGTGCACCAGTGGGGTCCTTTGGCCTGGCCTGCGGGGATCTGGCTGAAACCTGCTCTATCCCCTGAGGGGTCCCGGATTGCGAGAGGGTGCAGGCCAGGTTGAGAGACTGCACCAGTGCACAAATCCATGCACTGGGCCTCTAGTTTTGCATAACTAAAGGTGGTACAAAATCATAAATTTGGGTGGAAGCATGTGTGTAATTAATTGGGAAAATAGAAAAGACATATCAGTGTGTGTGAATGAGTGTGCATGCATGTGTGTCTGCATACACATTCAGAGAGGAGGAGGGGTACAGATATCAGGGAAATAATTAGAGGAAGCTAGATAAATAGAAATGGTTCTTGGGGGGGCGATGATGTATTAAATAGCACAGGTGGCAGAAACATGTTAACATCTGAGTTCAAGACCTAATGAGTAAAACAATCTACATGTGGCATCTAAGCATTGGCTCATGATTAAAAATCAGATTAATGAAAACATTGGTATTCCTGGGGATTCATCCCTAGGATTTTTTATTTAGTCTTTATATTGTTCGAAATTGTTTGCAAATTAAATATTTAATGCTGGAGCCACAAAGAAAAAAGGGATGTTGTAAATGCAAATAATCTTATTTTGACACTAAATTGACTACATATACTCTGTCCTATGATACCCTGTTGTTTTTTTTAACTACATAGAATAGATAAACAATAGATTTTTTAATGAATAGGAAAAGAAAATATATTAAAGAATATTCACAATTAGAATTATGTTTATAAAGCAATGCTCAGCTTTATTCAAAACATTCTAATGTGTGTGTGTGTGTGTGTGTGTGTGTGTGTGCATGTATATGTAATGTGTGTTTTTCAAAACACATATTTAGTAGCTAAATAGTTCTCCAATTCATTGGGACTTAGTAGTAGTCTGTCTATGGGTTAGCCAGCTCCTTGTCTGAAAAGTTTCCTTCCGTGTATGCATGTAATACCCACTTTCAATGAAACAAAATGAATCCTCTTGCAATAACCACTTCCCACAGATCTGCAATGTAGTGAGGACACTATGCATAAATATACACCCAATTATTTCTGATTTGTAATAGCAACTTAAATGTACACACACACACACACACACACACACACACACACACGCACACATCATACATATTAAGACACCACCCAATTGGGATCTAAACTTCTGGACTATTCTGGCATAGAAACTCACATCTCTTGTTTGATGGCAACAATTGGAAGCAGCATCAATCAAATCCTTCTTACTGCTTCCCTAATTGTCTTGCTGTTATAACAGTGGTGATTTCTTAGGAAGAAGTCACTTGATGTGAAGCAAAATGCTATTTGCTGCACGCCTCATCCAGAGTCACCAGGTTAGACAGCTTTCTCCCCAGAAAGTGATGAAAACAAATGGAAAGGAAGCAGGTGTGGCTGCTGGGCGTGCTGTGCCCGATGTTCCTTGGGGTGTAATGATACCTGGCATTGCAGCAAAGGGGTATGAGGAGAACTTTCAATGGCTTGATTTCTAAACAATTAGCTTAAGGACTCTTCTTTGTGCTCATAAATAATTTTTATATTGCAATCTTACCTCTTTCCCCATCTTGTCACTTTACACCCTCCACCTCCACCACTCACAACACATTCTCTGTAAAAATTAAGAAATCAGTATGCCATTGTCAATGGTGAGATTGTTCACAGCAAGTTTTCAATGAGGCTGGGTTAAACGACGGTACTGTAGTTTGATTTTAAAGGGGTATTTCTTAAAGTGTGGTCTGGAGACCAGTGCTTCCGCAGAGGGTAAATGACACTCCAGGGCAGTGTAATGTGTTTGCACTTGCTTTCCCAAGGCAGTGCTAGAATTTTCCTGGGAAATAAATTAACACATAGCAAAAAAAGTTTGTAAATTCAGAATATAAGTCTGATGATCAATCAACCGAAATCTTTTCCTGGTGTCTTCGTAGTACCCGAGGACACATGTTACCCACCATTTTTCATGCCCTCTCCACTGGCAATTACTTGTTAAAGTTACTTGTGAAAATACAGATTCCTGGTACCCTCTGGGAAAATTCTGGTTTAGTAGGTCTGGGGTGGAAGCAAGGAACCTGTTTGTTGTATAAACTCCTAGAAGACTTTTATGCACACAGTTTTTGAGAACTCTTGTCAAAGATAATGAGTAAAACCTCAATGACTATCAATACCTTGATGCACAGGATTGCTCATGGATAAAGGTTTCTAATTCACTAAAGATAAGTAGTATTTTACACTTTGAAGTAATTTGAATGATCAAAATGCTATTTATTTATATCTCTCTCTATAAAAACCCAGCGACCAGAATGCCATAATGACTGGAACAACTGGTCACTATGACGCCCACTGTGGCCAGTGAATTGGCCTGATAGGGGGTGGGGCCCCAGATTGGAGGGAGTGCAGGCCAGGCTGAGGGAAACCCAATCCCCTGTGCATGAAGTTCATGCACTGGGCCTCTAGTTTATATATAAAACAGTTGGTCTTCAAAATCAGCTGGGAAAGGAAATTAACATATATTAATCCTCTACTACCAGCCAGGTACTTCACCCCTAGTTTTGCTGTCATGGCATCATTTTATAAACATGCTGGACAGTGTTGCCATCTTCATTTTATAGGGGGTATTAAGAAATTCGAATGTTAATTATAAACTTTGGGCCTGTAATCTTTTATTTATTTATTAAACTTTTAAAAACTTTAACAAATTTTTCAGTTATAGTTGATGTGCAATATTACTTTGGTTTTGGTGTACAACCCTAAGATTAGACATTTGTATGACATAAAGTGATTACCCCAATAAATCTAGTACCCCTCTGACACTGTACGTAGTTATTACAATATTATTGACTATATTTCCTAAGCTGTAGTTTATATCCTTGTGACTATTCTGTAACTACCAATTTGTACTTCTAAATCCCTTCACCTTTTTTTTCACCCATCTCCCCAACCCCTCTCCCATCAAGCAATCCTCAAAATATTCTTTGTAGCTATGAGTCTGTTTCTATTCTGCTTCTTAGCTTATTTTATTTTTTAGATTCCACATATAAGTGAAATCACCTGGTATTTGTCCTTATATGTTTGACTTATTTCACCTAGCAAAATACCGTCTAGATCCATTCATGTGTTTCAGATGGCAAGATTTTATTAATTCATTTTTATAGCTGAATCAGATTTCATTGTATGTATGCACTACTTGTTCTTTATCCATTCATCTATTGATGGACACTTAGGTTGCTTCCATATCTTGACTATTGTAAATAATGCTACAATAAACATATGGATACATACAAATCAATAAGCATATGTCTTATTGATTTAGTGTTTTGGGTTTCTTCAAATAAATACCCAGAAGTAGAGTTTCTGGGTTCTTCTTTGTCTCTTGTTATAGACTTGTTTTAAAGTCTATTTTGTCTGGGATAAGAATTACTATCCTACCTTTTGTGCTTTGTTTTGTCTCCATTTTTATGAAGTATCTTTTCCATCCCTTTACTTTTGTCTGTGTGTGTCTTTCAATCTGAAGTGAATCTCTTGTAGACACAATATGTAAAAGTCTTGTGTTATTCATTCAGTCACTGTTATCTTTC
The DNA here is from genome assembly GCF_951640355.1 of Cnephaeus nilssonii. NCBI lineage: Eukaryota > Metazoa > Chordata > Mammalia > Chiroptera > Vespertilionidae > Cnephaeus > Cnephaeus nilssonii. Next base: position 19,978,606 of record NC_137079.1, read on the forward strand.
CATTGGAGCATTTAATCCACTTGTATTTAAAATAATTGTTGATTGGTATGTATTTATTTTCATACTTTATACTTTCCATATTTTATTTGTTTTTAATTGATTTCAAAGAGGAAGGGAGAGGAAGAGAGAGATAGAAACATCAATGATGAGCGAGAATCATTGATTGGCTGCCTCCTGCATGCCCCCTACTAGGGATCGAGCCTGCAACATGGGCCTGTGCCCTTGACCAGAATCAAACCTAGGACCCTTCAGTCTGCAGGTTGACACTCTATTTACTGAGCCAAACTGGCTAGGGCTATTCTTTATATTTTTATCTTGTTTTGCCCTTCTTCTTAAAGAAGATTATTTAATATTTCTTTTAATACTGGTTTGTTGGTGATGACCCCTTTAGCTTTTTCTTGTCTGGTAAGCTCTTTATTTTTCCTTGGATTCTAAATGATAGCTTTGCTGGGTAGAGTAATCTTGCTTGTAGGTCCTTACTTTTCATTACTTTGAATATTTCTTGCCAATTCCTCTAGCATGCAAAGTAAAGACACTTTAGATACCTGTGCCTCAACATTTTTACAACTCTTTTCCTTTTATTAGGGATTTACTAGAAAATATGTTCTACTAAATGAGGGCCCAGAATGAGAAAGAGTAGGAAATAAGGTCTAGGAAACAGGAAACCAATAGGAGAGAGGTGAGAGGCATTCCCTGATGTGGGTGAAAGGAAGTCCCAGGCACATAACTGCAGAATTGCAATAAGCAACTCCTCAATATTGGAGTAATGCTAGGCAGCAGTAAACAAGGCCTGATGGTTTACTCTTCATTTGTCTGCATCATTTGCGGGTTAAGAACTCAGCCCTAAGAAGCCAGAATACCTGGGTTTCAACTCAGTTTCATCACTTACTAACCACGCAGCAGATTATTTAGCTGTTTTCTATTTTGCAGGATGAAAAGAATAGTAATACCACATCGATGAGGATTGAATTAATACACATAGAGTACTTAAAATAGTTTCTGGTACATAATACTCAGCCATCATAATCTTTTTATTATTAAAAATGTTTTAGAGTTTTGTTGGATATTTTGGAGGAATTACTGATAGGCACATGGAATATTGAACAAATATGTCTCTTCATGAGACTATTGCAAGTAGTATTGTAGTACAACTTTCAGTTGTCAAGGATATTTACCATCATAAATAAGTATATAAGCATTAACTATTGAATTAACCAACATTGTGGTTTAAGTGTTTTGGAAGGTTGGTAGAGAGTATGTTGTGTGTGTGTGTGTGGTTGTGTATGTGTGTGATTGTGGTGGGGATGAGTTGGGTGAAAAGGACATCAAATGATAAGGTATCAAATTGTAAAATCAAGATATAGCAGTATAAGCATATTATTTAGGAACAGCTAAAGGAGTTAATATTGTCTCTAGGGATTATGATATTGAAGTGTGGCTAAGTAAGACAAGGAACTATTGATTTCCTTTATAAGCCCCATGGCACTATCCAGCTTTTTCAAGTATGTACATGTATACTTTGCTAACATTTTGAGTGAATAATTAAATTAACATATGTTATAGAATACATTAAGCACGGTAGGCAAGCCATATAAGCTTTATTACCAATAGGGTTATTATTAAAATCCTTTTACTATTTCCCAAAACTGCAAGCTATAGAACAAAAATTAGTGCAGAGCTCTGGAAATTGAAACTATTCAGTAACCTTTAGGTCTTATCTCCAGTGATATTTCAAAGCCAATGGTGCTCAACCTGGGCTGCAAATAAAAATCATCTGGATTATACACTGTAGTCACCTAGGGAGCTTTAAAAACTCCTAATGTCCCAGCTCTATCCAGACCAATTATATCAGACTCCTGGGGGTGAGTCCAAATATCAGTATTTTAAGGCTCCCCTGGTGATTGCAATGCATGGTCAAGGTTGAAGACAACGGTATGAAAATATTTTGAGTGGTGATTGATAAGATTTTATACTCACTGGCTTTGTAGTAAGCAACATTTCACATTCACCAGCCTGGTAGGAACAGATGTGGAACTGGTGGTAGTTTACAGAAATAAATATATCTAAACTATAAATATATATATGTGTGGGTGGGTGTGGATGTGTATTTTTTAAACATTGTAATTTGGATGAGGATCATGTTGGAACACTTCTTTGGTTAATTTTGTCAAACTATATATAGCTGTATACTAGTTTGAGTTATTTAATGCATAAGTCAGATTCTCAAATCTTAGAGGTTTACATACTGATTGCTATTGTTAAAACACACTGGTCTATGTGAATGCAAGATTTACTAACAAACTAATGAATAATAACTAAATTATACCAGGAAGACCTAGTATTAATTAATTACCATGTAACCCATATTACAGTTTATAAATCAGATACAAAATCCAATAATTATAGGACAACTTCTATGTAATTACCTCGTCTCCACATAGTAATTACAGGGTAATTTTGTCAATAGTTTACATCACACACCCATAAAGAGAACTGCTATTACTTTGCCCCCTGCACTTGAAAATAACTGGCTAGATTATGCTAGCATTAATTTAGGAAGGAAACAATATATAGTCTTCACTATATAGTTTAGGACAGGGGTTGGCAAACCGCGGCTTGCGAGCCACATGCGGCTCTTTGGCCCCTTGAGTGTGGCTCTTCCACAAAATACCACGTTCGGGCGTGCACGTACAGTGTGATTGAAACTTCGTGGTCCATGCACAGAAGACGGTTTTTGGCTGGGCGAGTCTATTTTGAAGAAGTGGCATTAGAATACTCAAGGGGCCAAAGAGCCACATGTGGCTTGCGAGCCGTGGTTTGCCGACCACTGGTTTAGGATACAGAAGTCAGATTTAGTTTGTAACCTGCTCAGTATTTAGCATTGTATTAATTGACACTAGACATATTTAACATGTAATGCAATTGGAACAAGAAGGATTCAAGTATGCTCTCTGTTATTTTGTACTATCATTTAAATTAAATCAACTAAGCAGGTGAAAGTAGATATCTACAGGGAGGAATGGACTTTGACTAAGAACATTTGGAACATTGTAGAAAATGCTGCTCTTCCTTTGAAGATGTAGCCTAAATAGTTTTATTATAGCTGAACTTGAGCTGATCAAAGGCTTCTTTAGCAATGGATGTACTGCAACTTGCTTAGCTCTCCACAGGGAGGTGTTTTCTCCCCACACCCCAGATGTTTCAGTTCCATTGGCAGCACAATATGCTGGGAGGCTAAGGAAGACTGATTTAGGAGGAAGAGCAGTAGATAGAATTGCCACAAAATGAGGAAAAACCTAATACCCTTAACTGCTCAGCAAACGGGATCACAGTCTAGGAACCAATTCTAAAGAAGGACGAAGAAGTTCCTGCCCATGTTCAAGTAGAGTTGAGACAGCTGAGGAGTTGCATCTGGAAGAATGGTCTGTGGGTGAATTTCCTATGATTTAGTATGGAGATAATGCCAATAACTGAGGTGAATCTTTTGAGGAATTTCTTTAGAGTGGCAAAGAAATGGTGACAAGTCACAGATGTATTTGCCAGTCCTCTACCACCTTGGAGAACAGATAAATCCCAAACAGGAGAGGTTCTAGGAAAGTATTTAGAAAAGCCTGCCTCTGCTTTGGGGTCACAGTAGTCCTCAGGCATTGAGCTAAGAAGACGGTTCCTTCTGAGACTCTAGGATGAGGTTCCAGATATCCTGGATTTGGAGCATTTTGTTGTAATTGTTTAAAGTGGTGAAAGTGACAACCACAGAATATTTGGAAGGTTATAGAAAGGAATCTCAATTAAATGATGAAACCCAATCTATTAATTCCCAAATCTTCTGGCCACGTAAGGATGATCAAACCTACCTTTTAACTAAGGTCCTGGATATTTATAATAGAAAACAGAAGTGTTTGGATCAGCTTCCAACTACACCAAAATAGAATGCAGACTCCTTGATTCCTGTCTCCCCAAACATAATGAGGTAATTGTTAGCGAATCGATAAAGCAATGAAACTACAAACAGGATGCAAACTCCACTGGGGCAAGGCTTTGTAAATGGAACAAATGTATCCTGAGGCCTGAAATGCCTACCTAATTAAGAAAAAACAAAAAAAAAAACAAAAACACCCCACTCCAAAGTTTGACCTTTAGTGCCCTCCACACAGTGTCTTCATATTAACTGGTGTCTTTTCCCCCCACTGTGCACATTTGTGCATCATGCAACTCAGTCATCAAGAAAACTCATCTTTTGTTAAGTAAACCCTGCAATTTCCTATTATCAGGCCTTTTTTTTAAATCTGAAATTACCCATCCATCAGATTCTTGCTCAAATCTTATTCTTTAAGGCCCAGCATAAATGCTACCTCTATCAAGGGAGCATTTTCTTATCACCTTGGTAAAGAGACCCCTCATTCTTTTTGAAAATCCTAGACTTATTTGTTCTATATTTTTATACACATCTTCTCTATTGACTTATGATTGTGGGAACAGGTACCATGATTTACACTGTTTGAGTTATTCAATACAAAAATATGTATTAAATTTCACAATATAATTAAAACTAGAATGAATATATCTCTATGTGTTTCTTTTTGAAAGTTTAAGCATTTTTAGGTTATGTAAATGACTGGTCCCCAGGAGTGCTGGTCCATGGAGTAAACATTTTCAGTGTGAGATTTTGACCTAAAAAAGGTCTATTTTTTCCTAAAAGTATTTTCTTATTATTATATTGATGAGCATTAACAACTTCTTTTTGATTGAAATTGAAGATTCAGTGTAGGAATTTGAAGATGACTTCTTTCGGTAATGTTAACAGGAGAGCTAAGATTATATAATTAGACATAGGAAACACTCTTTGAAGGAGTGAAGGGTTAGTTAGTTCCTTAAGGCTGTACAAGTAACATCAGATTTGAAAGTAGGATCAGTGAAAAAAAGGTCATGTGTGCTGTTGGGAAGAGCCTACATGGGGGTTCAAGGAGATGAGGGCTGTCCATTTCCCTCTATAACTAGCCATGTGAATCAGGCAGGCCAGGGAACACCTCTGAAAAATGTAGGTTTTAGTTTATGTGAGTTCCAGGACACCTTTTAGCTCTAAGACTTCATGATTCTAAAGACAAAAATGCTGTGAATAAATATCTTAGGAAGAAATACTGCAAGGGAAAGAAAACAGAAGGCTGTGATGAAACATTAAACTATTGGAAAAGCCAATTATGAAGCAATGATATTTTCCCTCCACACACTTGGTCCTAGGAAAATTATGGCTAGGCACCCTCACTTGTTTTCCCCCCATCCCAGTCACTTATTCTTATTTCAATCCCAAGGGCACTGCTTTCAGATTTCTCAACTGGTTCCAACGAAAATAGAGCTGAAGGCAGTTTAAGGTATTGTTTCTCCTGCAGAACTCTTATAGGGGAAACAGGAGGCCTAGCAGGTTTCCAAGGCCCCCAAAAGCAGGTTCCAATGTTGGAATTTTTAGGTATTTTTATAGGTGATTAGCTCCTCAAATGTCATCCATCCCACAATCATCGCAGGAGAGAGTTGAACCATTAGGACAGATCACTCTAATTATTTGAGTGATGTCTACTATTACGACTCCAATCATATGGGCACCATCACTTTCAAAACAACTGAAATGTTTTAGCTCAAGTCAGTTTCTCAGAGCACAGAGTCAAGTGACCAGCCAGGGAAGAGAGGTACTCAAGCTGTTCAGTCTAGTCATTGTTTTATTACAAGCAAGCACAAGGTTCCCTCTGTCACAAGGACTGCACCTCACCCTTCCATGACAGTGGAGGTTTATTGCAGGAGCATGTGTTTTCCCGCCACCTAACAACAATGCCTGGAACATATTTGGATGTTAATATCCATGAATTGGAAAACAATTCTGATTGTGTTATATAGTATAATTAATGAAGGTATTATACACACATTCTTATCAGGTTATTATTTCCATCTCAGTGTGGTAATTAACAAATAAATCTTCTTAATTGTATTAATGTAAGATGAATTAGAATCTAATTATTTAGAAAGTTTAGATTTTAAGACAAGTAATTCAAGGTCTTCGAAGTAATATGTTAGAAAATTGCCGGCTAGCAGTTGTAGTGATATTTCACTTCGGGGAAGTGACCCAGTTTTCCTGTCTGAGCTAAGTATACATTCACTTTTACTTACTATTTCTGACTTTCAGGGTTGTCGAAAATTCAACCAACTTTCTCTGCTCTGCACCAATAGTTCCTTGAAACAAGTCTAGAGTTGACTTGCAAAACCATGTCTGGATTTAATAAGGGACTGGAGTATGGGAATGACATATGTGCTTTACAAAGTATAGATCTTTTGTGCAGAATGAAATTCAGATTTTAGTGTATTTGTTTATAGTTTCAGGGAAATTGTAGTGAGTGGTGTTTTTCCACTGGCCTCCAAAAATTTTTGATTTAAATAGACCAAAGAAATACAGACAATATTCATTTTTCTGCCTTAGAAGAAAGTAGTTGGTCATTGATTTAGAGCCCTGCCCTGAAGTGAAAGACCACTGTGATGAGTAACTCAAGGCCATTTCTTAATATGCTAACGCCAGTGGTCGGCAAACTCATTAGTCAACAGAGCCAAATATCAACATACAACGATTGAAATTTCTTTTGAGAGCCAAATTTTTTAAACTTAAACTTCTTCTAACGCCACTTCTTCAAAATAGACTCGCCCAGGCCGTGGTATTTCGTGGAAGAGCCACACTCAAGGGGCCAAAGAGCCGCATGTGGCTCGCGAGCTGCAGTTTGCCGACTACAATGCTAACCAATGAAACAAGATTGGAAAGTGCCATGATTGATTGTCCCAGAGACACGCATAAAAGAACACTACCATTTTTCTAGAAAGTGTCCTTATACATGAAATGAAGTCACTTTCCCCCAAACTACTCAGTAAAGGTAGCCGGCAGTAGTGTGAATGATACCCTCAAATAATCCAAAGTAATTTTTGATGTTCAGATGATTTACCTTCTTAGTTATGTTTTACATCACTTAATACTCAATAAAAATTTAGCACATTTTCATAATGTTTAAGGTTGACTTAAGAATCTTTTAATTAAAAAATAAATATTTATAATCTATGAAGTGATTAAAAAAAAAGATCTGTCAGATCTTGAAGAATAAGTACCACTGAAACAGCCTCAACTCTTACTCACAGCTGCTATGAGTAAATTATATAGTCTTCTGAAGAGCAATTTGGCAATATGAATGAAAAATCATATAATGCATGTTTTTTAAATACAGTAATTCTGGGAATTTACAATGAAGAGATAATGTTGTGTGCATAAAGATGCATTGAATATACCAAGGATATTCCACACAGTGTGGCTGACACTACCAAAAATTGTAGTCAAATTAAATGTTCAACAACAGACTTGGGTTAGTACAAATTAACAATCATTAAAAGTGATGAGGCAGATTTATATTTTTGCAACATATATTGCTAAATGAAGAAATAGTTTCAAAACAAAATGAATGGCATTAAGCTATTTTCTAATTTAAACTATTTTCTATGAAAACAATTTTTAAAAAATCTATAACAAAATGTCTGGCAAGCTATGAGTTAGTTTTCAACTGTGATTATGTTTAGATGGTGGAATTATGGATGATTGTTTTTCTTTTACTTATGTTCATCTTGTATTTTTCTTCCTTGTAAGAACATAAATTACTAATGTAATGATCTACTGCAGTTATTCCCTGTAAGAACTAAGAAAACAAGAATTATATCAATATTTTTTAGATAAGAGAGTTGTATTATTATATGGCATATGTCAAAGAAAGAAAGTTTAATTTTTTAACAAACATTTCTATAGCACTTAATTGTATTCCAGACACAGTTTTCTCTCTCTGTCTCCCTATTTGTCTTCCTGTATTTTATATACTTTTTTATTGAAGTAAAACTTACTATTTTTGGTGCACGGGTCTATGCATTTTGTTAAACACATATAGCAGTGTAAACACCACCATCAAGATACAGAACAGGTCCATCACCCACTCCCCTCATAAATTTCCTTGTACTCCTCTGTAGTAAATTCATACACACCCAACATCTAGTCTCTGGAAGCCACTGATCTGTTTTCTTCCCATATAGCTTTGCCTTTTGCATAATGTCATATGACTGCAAGCAGGCAGTATGTATCCTCGAGTTAAGCTTCTTTTCCTTATGCTGTTGTGTGGACCAGTAGATTGTTTTTTTATTGCTGACTAGTATTCAGTTACATGGATATACTACAGTGAATTTACCCACTCACCAACTGAAAACACTTGAGTTGCTTCCAGTTTTTAGCAAATTTGAATAAAGCAGCTGCAAATATAGGGTGTCCCCCAAATGTATACACACTTTGAATGATCATAAAGTCAGTGTTTATTAACATACAGTTCATTTTCAAAATTTAAAAGAATCTAAAGAAATGAATAATTTTTTTGTCAATGCCTATTTTCAAACTGATGACCATTCTGGTATAGGCACTGCTGATAATGCGAAGCAAAGGAATTGCAAACATCAAGAATCATTTCGTTTGGTATTTATGTGTCCTTAATTTGTTGACTGTTGCTGGTTTTGTACTGTAAACTTTATCTTTTATGTATCCTTATAAAAAAAGTCTAGTGGCACTTAGGATAAATGTTCTTTGTTCAAAGCTTAGTCAAGCTTCACCTATTATTTCAAATCAGTTAAACCTGAAAAGAAGTGAACATTAAGTGAGTTATCAACTATTAAAATGTATACACATTTTTTGGGACACCCTATATTTGCATACAGATTTTTATATGAACATATATTCATTTCTCTTTCGTAAATACCTAGGAATGAGATTGCTGAATCATCTGGTTAATTTTAACTTTATAAGAAGCTGCCAAAGTGTTTTCCAAAGTTGCTTACTATTTTGTATTCTCACCAGTAATGTATGAGGCCTCCTTGTTACCACTTAGTATTGTCAGTTTTAAAAAATTTTAGCAGCTGCTATGTGAAATATTTACAAATAGTAACTCATTTGACTCTGTGAGATAAATACTATTATTTATCTCATGAAAATAACTAGAGGCCCGGTGCATGAAATTCGTGCACAGGTGTGGTCCCTAGGCCTGGCCAGTGATCGAAGCGTGAGTGTCTGGCATGGAAGGGCAGGTCCCAGCTGACCTCTGGGCCCTGGTCAGCACCTGAGCCCATGGACCCCCATGTGCCCCCCTCCACCTGAGTCATGGTGCCTGAGTCCCATGCAGAGATGTGGTAAGCATGGCCAGATGCTGTGGGCGGGGGTGCAGTGTGGACTTCTGGGCCACCCAGCGGTGCCACATGGAAACTGGGCAGGCAGCGCGCTCTCTCCCAGCCAGCCTTGGCAGACTGGCCCCTTGTGGTCCCGGCAGCTGCAGCCCTGCTCACCTGGAAGCCCATTGGGGCTGGCAGTACTTCCACTGCCGCCTGCTGCCAGTGCTTTGTTGCCAATGCCCGTCGTGTTCCGTGCCTCCCCCTGGTGGTCAGTGCACGTCATAGCGAGCGGTCGAACTCCTGGTCCAACTCCTGGTAGAGGGGACAATATGCATATTAGGCTTTTATTATATAGGATATCTTCCATTGATTTCAGAGAGGAAGGGAGAGGGAGAGAGAGATGGAAACATCAATGATGAGAGAGAATCATGGATTGGCTGCCTTCTGCACACCCCACACTGGGGATCAAGACCACAACCTGGGCATGTGCCCTGACCGGGAGTCAAACCTTGACCTCCTGAGTCATAGGTCAACATTCAACCACTTAGTCATGTCTGCCAGGCTCTTGTTCTTATTTTAAAGGAGAGAGAATTAACACTGCAGAGGTGGACTTGCCCGAAACAGCCAAGTTATGCAGTGACAGAGTCAGAGGGAGGGAGGGGGACCGGTTCTAAATATGTGCTCATGAGGCCTCTGTGTTAATGGGTTCATCCAGGGGGGTGGGTGGACAGACACTGTCTCTGGATCTTCAAGCGACACTTCCTTGGCCCTCAGATTCCCCGCATGATCCCCCACCCTCCCTACCTGCCATCCGAGCTGAGGAGGGTGGAGGATGGGAAGGGCCATCTGGGGTTCACCTTGAAGGGGACGTGTGAGGGGGCGGGAGGGGCAGAGCTTGGAGCACCACAGACCCCTGGTGGGAGTTAGAGGCAGCGATCTGGATGCTGATTGCCCTGTCCCGACATCTCAGGAGCATTTCTTTCTCTGGAAGCACGGCAAGCATTGCCTTAGGCCACGGGACTTGGGGCTGCTCTCAGCCGTTGTTCTGTTCTGTGGTACGGGATCCTCTCTGTCCTGGAAACTGGAGTCCTGGATTGGAGTTGGACCCTGAGCCCTTTTGTGTCACGAGAGACCCGGGTTTCGGGCACAGCTGATCTGTGTGTCCACAAGGGGGCTTCATTTTCCTTGTTTTCAACGTTTGCTTTCCATAATACTGTACATTCTGTTTTGTTGTTTTTTTTTTTTGTACCAACAATAAAACCATTTGCTTGTTTCCAATAAGTACGTGTCATCACTGAAGAGAGCTTGCGGGAGGGGAGCATGGAGGGATTAGGGCAGCCAGCTGGGAATGACCCGCCTCCTGGACCTCAGGGTGGGAGGCTGGTCATGAACATTCCACGTCCCTCGGGTGGAGCTCAAACTAAGGTCTGGGTTTTACAGTCAGACCCTCAAAACAGACAGCCCCCTGCCAGCAGCTGCTGGAGATCCTGCCTTCCAGGGGTCGAGTGGAGCATGGGGCCTCCTCCCACCCCCCCCACCCCCGCCCCACACACATTGTTCCTCACGCTCTGGCTTCCCTTCAGTACCCCCCAAAGCCATCACCTCGGCTGCCACAGGTTCCACCGTCTCCTCATCGCCCTGGGGGAGGGTGCTGTCGCCTCCTGCTGTCTCCCTGCTTCCTCTTCCCCCTCAGTCTGCTCCTGACACAGAAGCCAGCGGGTCCTCACCTACAGCCCCGGTGCCTCCTGCACTCAGGGGATGCCAGGTCTCACGGGCCCTGATCCCTGCAGGATGTGCCCCCCGACCCATCCTTGACCCCCTTCCTCTCGGCCTCTTGCTCGTCCTGCTGCCCCTCTGCCCGAGGCCCTTCTCCAGGCGTCCGCCTGGCTCTCCTCCATCCATCCACCTTTCCTCAGCGAGCCTCCCTTTGCCCCTCCCTGGCGGAGCCCCTATGTGGCTTCATTCCCATGTTTTCATGGTGCCCGTGCCCTCTAACAGCTGCACCTCACATCTGTCCGAGGCTGTTTCCTCCCCGCTCCCCTGTCCTCTCCTGGTGGAACGCACACCCAGTAGGACAGGGCGGCGGGCTCCCTGCTAGGGCGTGCCTAGGACATGGCAGGTGCTCAGTCAGGGATACGGGTTAAGATGCTCAGGCAGCGGCTTAGGTGTAAAGGCCATTGGAAGGCAGACTCACTTGGAGCCGAGGGCCGGGGAGCTCTCGGCATAGCGCTCAGGGCAGGGCCGTGGGAGCCAGTTGTTCCTTTTCTTGCAAGAAGTCGGGAGGAAGAGAGTGAAAAAGGAGCAGTGTGTGTTTTCCCTCAACTACTTGAAAGCGGATGATCTCATTCCATTCTGAAAGCTATGAATAGAAACCCTTAGATCAACCCTGTGAGGCGGGTTCTGGGATTATCTGAGATTCCGTGGAGTGTACCTGACCTTCCCCCAACACAAGGCCGGTGCTTAGTAACCGTCAGCTTTTAGTGCTGTGATTCCTGCACTGGTGGGGGGCGGCCTATGGGGATCAATCAGCCTTTTGTGGGAGTGCCACTCATCCTGGTCAGCCCAGCGGCTGTAGACCTGCACTCTGAGCAGCTGCTACCGCTGTGGGAGGGCCGCACACTGACCACCAGGGGGCAGTTCCTGCATTGAGCGTCTGGTCCATTGGTCATTCTGGTCATTATGCCCTTCCGTCTGGGCTTTTATTATATAGATTGATGCCCACCTGCTCCCCTGCTGGCCTGATCACCCTCAACTACCCTCCCCTGCCGGCACCCGGAAAGTTTCTTAAGTGGAGGCACAGCTACATCAGCTAAATGTGTAATGTTGAATTAGGCCACCTGGAGTCCAGATGCATTAAGTTACTTCAAATAAACATTTTTAGGGTGTGTGTGAAAATTTAGGTCTCTGATATTGAGAGGAAAAAACTATTGCTTTAAAATAACGACAACACCTATTTCAAATATTGTAATGAAAGTATGAAAAAAACACCCCTCACATAAAAAGCCTGCAAAAATGTTATTTTACTTTAAAGACAGTAATAACTGAAAATAACAGGTTTCTTTTAGGCCACATCCTAAAAAGGTAGCTGCTTTTTTATGTTTTAGGCCTATTCAAAGGTCTTAAAAGACCCCTGACCCTGCCTTCTGAAGATTTTAGGTTAACACGTTTGTCTTAAAAACTGTGAGGTGCCTAATTTTTAAAAACAACCGGCCACACCCCCTTTCTCAACCATATTGTCACATCATCCAAGTTATACTTTATAAACAGGCTTGATGTGCTACACACGTGCAAAAAGTACACAAAGTGGGTAAACTACTTTTCCTTAGAAGTATATATTTAGTAATAATTTAGTTACATTATTTTATTTTTGTGAAATGAGAACTGATTGACCAAACCTTTCAAACAGACCCACCAGACGATAAATATCACCATATGTTTGATTCACAGTACATTTGGGCATAAACACTTCAATTACAGCTTTGTGTTTAGTATCAAAAACCTTTTCCTGTGTGTGTGTTTTCGCTACAGATCCTTTGCTTTGGATTACATTGTGAAAACTGCCTATTACAGATAAAGCACCTTTCCAGGTACGCTTCTGAGAAACAGATGTATTTATGCACACTAAGGTGTGTGCACACCTTTTCACACACAAATGTCCATATGATGCCTGCGCCATGCTCCCAGCACATGCCTACTGCATGTGTGCAGCCGCACACCCGGGTCCTGGCATAAACAGGCTGCCCCCGAAAACGCCAGAGCCCTGCTGGCCTCTCGAGCAAAGTTTTTTTTGTTTGTTTTTTGTTTTTTTACTTTGAAATAGTTTTATTGGCTCATAAGACCTTTGCATATAAAAAAATACCCCAGCACACTATGCAGTATTAAATCACAATTACATTTTTTTTTTGCCAATTAAAACTACCCAGAATATACATTTTTTTAAAAGGGAAAAAAAAATCCTACAGAACTGAATTCTGAAATGACATTATGATTTAAATACTATGACCAAATAGATAATTCCTTATAACATTAATTCATTGCACAAAGCTGTCAGTCACTTCCATACGCTTAACCACTGCAAAGTGCAAATGAACACAATTCAACATTACACACTTAGCTGAAGTAGCTGTGTCTCCACTTAAGAACTCTCAAATTTCTGGCACAAAAAGTTGGGCTGTTTTAACTTTTACCAGGAAACCAACTTCGCAATCCATTTACTCTCTTTCTGGCCATTCCTATTTAAAAAAAAGAAGAAGAAAAAAGAAAAGAAAGTAACATCCTTCTGCTGTCAGAGCCTCAGAGCGTCAGCATCGCCTCTGCTTGAAGAAACCCACGCCTCTCCATTCTTCGGGCAGGTATGCCTAATCCACAGGCTCGCTGTACATGGGGTTGTATTTGCAGCCTTTGCCATGGTCCAGGTCCTTCATAGCTGGGTCAGCGCGTTCCTCAGGTGCAGCGGGACGGGGGCCGAGGCCCCTGGTGGTTCCGCAGGCAGGCTTTGATGTTGTTGTAGGTGCTGTACACCTCAATAGACTTTGGGGCTCTGGCAAAATAGACTACACACTGGGCCAGAAGCACCTCACATTCGGGCATGCCTATGAAGTGACAGCCCTGGTAGGCGGCCACTGCTTGTGGTAATGTGGATGCGTCTGCCAGACCTAGGTCTTCACTGGCAAACCTCACCAGCCTCCTTGCCACATACAGCGGGTCCTCTTCTCCTTGGAGCATGCGTGCCAGCCAGTAGAGGGAGGCGCTAGGGTCTGAGCCAGGCATGGACTTATGTAGAGCAGAGATGCAGTTGTAGTGCTCTTTTCCTGCTCGGTCATATAACATGTGAGCCTTCTGGAGGCCTCCCTTCACATCATTCTCAGAGATCAGAACTCTACTGGGAGAACAGGCTTGCCCACTCTTCTTACAAAACATCTTCCTGGAGCTTCACCTGGCCAGCACCGCCAGCTGCAGTCCATTCAGTCCAATTCGGACTCGCCTGCAAAGTTAACCTGTGTTGCTACACCGGCTGCGGCGTGAACCTCCATCCCCATGGGGCCTGGGGCATGGGGCCGTGGCCCACACCCACCAGAGCTGCTCCGCCCGGGGTTCTGAGCAGGGTGGGGGTGGGGGCGGGGGGGTCAGTGCCAGAAGGCGCCTCGGAGCACAAGTGGGTCTTTCTTTATTTTTAAAAGACTGTGCCGCCCACACAGGGTCCCCAGCGCCACCCTGGCCTGGGCTAGGGGCCACCGGCAGTTTGAAGGCCAGCCACATCCCTGATCATGGTGGGGGTCCCCTCTGGGGCGCTGGGCCGGCCTGGGCTAGGGGCCATTGGTGGTTTGGAGGCCGGCCACGCCCCCAATCCAGGCGGGGGGTCCCCTCATGGCAACTGGTTGTTTGGTCGTTTTGGTCGTGACACCTCTTGGCCTTTTATTATTTTGACTGGTGGCCCCAGTACACGAAATTTGTGCACATTAAAAGGGAATTAATTAGAGGAAATATTTTAATATTGCTATTTGCCCTTTCTCTATAATAGAAGTGTCAGAGATGAAAGGAAATTAGTAAAATGTATATGAAAATAATATATAAATTTATTAATAAACTGGGCGGGGACACAGGCAGGCAGTGTCACAACCCTGGCCAGGGATGCACGCAGGCAGCATCACGTCAGCGCTGGGTAGGCCTTCGCGCACCTCTGCCGGGGGCCGCCTTCGCCAGAGGCTGCCTCCACCAGGGGCTGCCCCTAGGCCAGGCGGCCTCCAGGCCGGGCAGCACAGCAGGCCTGCACGTGCCTCCAGGCTGGGTTGAGTGGCCTCTGGGCTGGGCTGTGTGGGAGCTGCCTTCGCCGAGCGCCGCCCTGGGCCAGGCCGTGCAGAGGCCCTCCTGATGATGGCAGTCCCTGCCCACCCACTCCTGCTGTGCATGCCTCCTGCTGAGCAGTCATGACGTTATGGCATCCTGGAAAATTTGCATATTCCTCTATTATTATATACGACAGTAATAAATATGTAATAACAATAATTTAATAATTATAATAATTTAAGTTATTAAATAATAAATAAAAATCTCACCAGTTTTACTATAACTGAAAGTCACAAGTTACTGTCTCAAAGTCACACAGCCAGCAAGTAGCAGAGCTGAATTGTAACCCAAGAGCTCAATTGGAACTCAATTGGAACTCCAAGACACATGCTTTTTGTATTATGCTGCTCAATGATTGTCTTTCGATCAATACAGGAAAGAAAGGTTTTTAATACTTTCACTGCCAGTTTGAAAGTTCATTTACTTCTTATCTTGGAAAGTTAGCTAAAATTTACTCAATTTCAATTTATTTTACCAAAAATGTACAATGTGGTTCAGCATAGGACCTGCCTGTCAGCTATTTAAAGGATGCCAATCGGCTGTCTCCTGAGAGCTCTCTCAGAATGCTGTGCACCTGCTGGATTCCCCATGGCCCAGCCTCTGGCTCTCAGCCCTGCAAACCTCAATAAGTGATCTTTTTGATGCCCCAGAAATGACTGAACTCATCTGTGCAGGAAGACTCAGGGCACAAAGTTCATAAGACACTGATATGTTACACATAGTGGCCAATTATTTACTTCTGATGAGAAACATAATGATCAAAGGAAACAAATACTCATTTCCATTTGACAGCATATCTTCTCCCTGTCAAAAAACTGCATGGGGACCAAATTATAATCAGAAAGTTTCCAAGTGTGACTAGAAACATAAATAGGAGACTTCCCTGCTTTTAATGTTCTGAAGTCTTTAAACTCTCAGTCATAAATCCACGTCCTGGTGGTTTGGGCCAGAAATATCCCCACTGTCCATTGGCACAGTATGCACCAATCTGCTCAGGGGTCACAGAGAAAGACTGAATGCTCTGGATGGGGACATTCAACATCTACCTTTACATTGCTCCTCCTCTCATCAATGCCTTCTTCCCTTGATCATGGATCTTCAATCTAATTAAAATCAATTGTTATCTTCAACAACCTAATATATTTTAAAAATGTTTATTGTTCAAAATATTAGATGTGTCTCCTATTTTTCCCCATTGACCCCTTCTAGCCTGCCCCTACCCCCTACCCCAGGTCTTCACCACACTATTGTCTGTGTTCATGAGTTTTGCATATATGCATATAAGTTCTTTGATTGATCTCTTCCCACTACCCCACCCTCCCCCCTTTCCTCTGAAATTTGACAGTCTGTTTCATGCTTCTATGTCTCTGGATGTATTTGGTTCAACAGTCTATTTTGTTCATTAGGTTCCACATATGAGTGAGATCATGTGATACTGATCTTTCTCTGACTGTCTTATTTTGCTTAGCATAATACTCTCCAGGTCCCTCCATGCTGTCTCAAAGGGAAAGAGATCCTTCTTTTTTTTACTGCTGCAGAGTATTCCATGGTGTAAATGTACCACAGCTTTTTTATCCATTCATTTACTAACGGGCACTTGGGCTCTTTCCAGATCTTAGCTATTGTAAATTGCACGGTTATGAAAATAGGGGTGCATACATTCTTTCTGATTGGTGTTTCAGGTTTATTAGGATATATTTCTAAAGTGGATCACTGGGTCAAAGACATATGGAAAAAGATGCTCAAAGTCACTGATCATCAGAAAGATGCAAACTAATATTAAAAAAATGATTTATTATGTACCAAGACTATTCCAGAAGTAGGGAATATAGCTCATTTTAGGAATCATTTTATCCTCTTAAGCTTTTGAAATATATCTTCTTGAATCTATTCTGTGTTAATATATGATATAATCTTCTAAGGACAGACTCATTTATCATATCTTTGGGTCACCTGACTATGGTTCCCGTGTACTGATTGAGAACAGGTATTCTTTAAATCTGTGTTTACTCTTTTTTTTTGGTCTCTCCACAACTTCTGGTTTCAGCTGTAACCAACGTATGAATGCTTTTGAATTCTAAATCTTTTGTACAAATTCGACAGTTTCTCTCCTAAGCTAAATTCATGAATTTCAATTGGCAGATGTCACCATCTGAACATTGTGCTAGCCTCTCAGATTCAGTATGATTCAGACCAAATTTGTCATTTTCCTCTTAAAAACTAGCTTTTATTTTTTAATCTGCTTATTGTTTTAAATCAATGTCATCAGTATCTTCTTAGCCATTCAAGAGTATAGTCTTCCGCTCCCCATTTTTCCAACACCAATGAGTGGACAAGTTGCACGAAGAGCTCTTTTTTTGTACCCGGCTGCTTATTTTCCATTATCATTGTTGTTGGCTGGCTTAAGCTTTCATGTCTTCTCTACTGGATTCTCAGGGAGTTGGTGAGTTGAGCTCACAAAATTTACTCTCCTTTTCTATTTTTTCTCTTCTTTTTTCAATCTTCCCAACCTAATGATTGCAAAGTCATCAGACAATTTAACTGGAGTCTGTTATACCCTGGTGGAGACAATAGGCTCTTAATCACTGGATCTTCTTTTCTCTTTCTTTTATCTCAGAGTACTTCTCTTGGCCCTTCCTTCCTTTGCCATTTAGAGCTCCAACTGTTTTATCCTGCCTGGTTGCCACGGTAGAACACAAGTTCATATGCCATTTCTGCCTTTGGCTATTTTCTTCTAACTCAAATGCTTTGCATCATCCCTTGATTGTTGAACTGCTTATTTTCTGAGATTTCACTCATCTATGCTTTTATGCATCTCTCTTCCTGTTATCTCAAGTTAGCTCTACATCATTATGATCTTTCCCACCCCTCTCTCTTCTTCTATTTTTTCCTCCTTTTTCATCATGAATCCAAAAGAACTCAATCTCCCTTTACCCTTATCCCCTTCTCCTTTACCATTTCCTTCTGTCTTTCTCCTCTGCTTGTCTTGGGTGGAAATTTAGATGACGTTGTCACTCTTTCAATCAAAACCTTCAATATCTCCCAATAAAATCAAATACTTCTCATTTAGATATATGAGGCACTTCACCACCTTGGCCTCTATTTTCAGGCTTAACTTTTATGATTCTCCTATAAAGAGCCTTGTTCCAGTTAGAGTAGGGTTCTCCTTCTCTCCTGGTGTTTCTTGGCATGTGCTAATTTTTGGTTTATCCTGATTGCTAAATTTAGAAAATTCTTTTAGTTCCCCTGATATATATAGAAATTCTACTTCTTAAGCAAATTCACTTTTTCCTTTAAGTCTTTTCTATTACCCCAAGCAGAAAAATATCCTCTGTTGCCTTTAAATTACAAAAGGACTTTGTTTTAAGATCATATTTTATGGTGCTTAAAACTTACTTGTATATATGTTTCTTACTCTACCCTATTATAAATTTACTGAAGGTAGAACCCAAGGCACATTAGCTTTTAGTTTCTCACCCCCTTCCTAGAAGATACTTTGCCACTTGAAGGAGCTTAATAATATAAATCAATTGAATGAAGGAATGACAAGATGAGAGTCACTATAGCCTTAAACACTATTCTATTGTTTCTCCATTCATCCCATCACCTTGCTGTATAAATTTCTCCTTTAATGCCATACACGTAGATGGGCCAACATTTTCAGGCAAAGCCCATACTTTTTTTTCTTCTACTACCTCACAGGGTTTATCAATTGATGACAGTGCCCCAAAAGGCCCCCCTTTCTTCAGATTTCTCTTATTTTGAATCTAGTTACAGGTGAACAGGCTGCAGACCACCCTCCCTCCATGGGCTTTGTGGGAAATTTCTGACATAATGGTCTGACCTGAAATGTCATCTAGGCAGGTTTGTGCTGGCTCCCAGCCCAATGCACACAGCAGGGAGAAATGACAGTGCTCCGCTCACCACTTCACTAGTGAAGCTGTCATTGAAAGGGAAACACTTGCTACCCAGAGAGTCTTTATATTTCACTTTGCCACAGGGGTCTACTCTGGACTTGTCAACTAATTGCTTTGGGGCTAAGTTTCGAAAAAAGTACATTGTCTTCCCATGTAACTATCAAGTAAAGAAGGAAGTTTCCTCTGTATGATCGGACCCATCCACAAAACAGGCTCATGGAGGGTATAGAAGCCCAGGCTACACTTTAGAAAAGGAGAAATACACTATGTCCAGCTGTTTTAGGGAAGAATAGAACAGGGGCAGACAATATCATTGTGCACTTAGAAGACTGCAGTCAGTGTGAATCTCTGTTCCACAGCAGCCTTCTGTTATTCCAAAGTTACTTGTTGCAGATTAAAAAATAACAGCAGAAAACTCTAGAACTGTGATCTTCTGAATTAGGAGTTTGGGAGGTAGGAGGCATAAGGGTTCAAGTCCCACCTGTACAACCTATTGTTTGTTTGACTTTGGACGAAAGATTTGACTTCTTTGAGATGACTTCTTCATCAGTATCGTGTGGGGGTTAGAGTGGATGACCAGAGTTTGCTTATCGAGTTCTAATAGTCTAAAACTCTGGGACTAGTTAACACTACTCAACTTCTGTGCTCACACTACCTAAAGCACCGGTCAGGAGCCCTTCATAAGGCAGAGAATTTTCACAAGTTTTACAGTGAAATCTGCCTGGTTTGCACTCACAGAGGGGGCAGTGAGTAGTTGAATTATGGGATGCTTTTTCAGAAATGCCATTTTTATTACTTTCAAATGGGCACAGTAAATATGCTAGGCTAACAAAATGTTTCCAGGATGTTTTGCCAAATATAGATCTTTGTGTGAATGTATCGGAATGGTAGGTAATTAACTTTTATTGTTTATACATCAGCACGAGGTTCTAAAGTGTTTAAAGCAGTTTGTTCCCTTGAGCAGTGTCACAAATACCTCTGTCACCAGCTTCTTATTTACATGATACCCTATGTTTTATGTAATTTTGTTGGTGCAGAGGCAAAACCGAACTCATATTTTCCTCTACTTTTAGCGCTTAAAGGCAAGTGATATTAATGATGTTTTGAATGACGATGACTTGGTATTTACAAGATTTTCCTGGATGCATATTTCTTCTGTGTAAGCATCATTACTCAGCCCCGGAATCCTGGATTCTGCAGGATTTGTCTTCGTGTTCATGTCATTGATTCAGAAGTTTTGCTTCCTTCTGAGTCAATGACCTGGTTCAGCTTGAAGTTCAAGCTTATGTTGAAAACTCCAAGAGATTCTTTGGAGTTGAATGTCTTTTACTCTTTGAGTCACTGGCCACCCTCCTGCTCCTATGCTCTTAGCCTCCTACCTATCTTAGTACCTACTAGAACCTTAAGTCCCTTCTTATCTTGTCTAATAGGACTTTTCAACTCCAGAACTCCTCAATACAATTCAGAAAACATCAATTTCTATAGGGCAAAGCATACAGCTTAGGAGATAACTGATGGACTGATGGTTACTGACAACCAGGCTTTTGAAATATATATATATATATATATATATATATATATATATATATATATATATATATATATATATATATTTAGAGGGGAAAAGAGAGGGAGAGAGAGATAGAAACATCAGTGATGAGAGAGAATCATTGATCGGCTGCCTCCTACATGCCCCCTACTGGGGATCAAGCCTGCAATCTGGGCACATGCCCTTGACTGGAATCGAACCTGGGACCCTTCAGTCCGCAGGCCGATGCTCAGAATTCAGGCACTGGAATTCTTCATAAAGTCATTAACTAGTTACTGAATACCTATAATGAGTAAACTATAGAGGACTGAACAAAGATGAATAAGACACAGCCATACTCTTAGGAGCTTGCTTTCAACCTAGTTGAGGAGACTAATTCCTTCATAACTGTATTTCTATTATCTAGGGGAACTGATTTTTCCTTTGTCCTCAGGCTATACTATGTACCAGAAACTGCAGAAGCTATCACCTTCTCAGCACTGGTGACAGTGAAAACCACAAACTTTTCATTATGTTTGAACTACGCCAAGGAGAAATGACCTCAAGACAATATTACTTGGCTTAATTGCAGCTTTCACAAAAGAAACAATTTACACAATTATGAGAAAGCACAAAATAGCCTAATGATATATTGAAAGTCCTACAAGAGACTAGGGAGAAGGAATAATGGCATTAAAAAAAACCAAAAATTAAACTGAATTGTTGGGAGTGGTTTGGGGAGGAGGAGAATCTGGCTTAGGGCAGCATCAACAGGAAGGAAAAACCCCACTGAACTAGGGTGTCTTAACTACCTCCCATGAAAGCAGAGTCTGTGCTGACTTCTCCATGTAACTGCATTGCTTCTAATGCTGTTAGAAAGAGGTTTTACCTGTTGGCAGAGATGCAAAGCCAGACCCGCTGCCTGTGTGGTGTGGCCCATACCTCTAGGCCAAGATGCCTTCCAGTTATTCTTCCCCTGGCTTGCAGCAACCAAAATCTCCACCATTAGAGTTTGTAGATCAGTGCTTTCTGGAGACATTTACTCCGTAGATGAATTAAGATGTTATTACCTAGAGGGTTGATATTTTGGGTAGTTTTATATAGCAGGGCTTTGCTTATCTGGAGAGCCCATTAAGATTCAGTTTCACCCTAGCTGGTTTGGTTCAGTGGATAGAGCGTTGGCCTGCGGACTGAAGGGTCCCAGGTTCAATTCCAGTCAAGGGCACTTGCTCGGGTTGTGGGCTCAATCCCTAGTAGGGGGCATGCAGGAGGCAGCCAATCAACGATTCTCTTTCATCAATGATGTTTCTATCTCTCCCTCTTCCCTCCTCTCTGAAATCTATAAAATATATTTTAAAAAAGATTCAGTTTCACTTAAGGTAGAGAAGTGATCTGGAAGAAAGCAATGGGTAATTGATAAAGTTTCATGAAGTATGAATGGGAGAGACAGAAGAGAAAGATGAACTAGGGCTGACCTATAGTCTCAGTGGCTTTAGAAAAATGTGTTCAACGCTTTGGTCATTGGGGGACTGGAGGACACATGGTTTCTGCCTTCTCTCTTCTTTCCTGTCATGATCAAGAGGTTGGCTGAGCTCACTGAGCATCAGATGGGAACATGCATATGCATGCTTGCTTATAGGGTGGGGGTTGATAGTTTTGCTACGAACCAAACAAGGCACCAGAGACTCCTCTCTTCACTCGTGTTATTTAAAGCCCACCCAGCACTCCTTCTTCTTCTCCCCCTTCTCTTGTAACAGTCTGCTGCCCTCTGTACTTGCAAGATAAACATTCTGCTGGTCTGGATCTGGCCCCGCCCATCATATTTGCATTCCTTCTCATGGATCCTACCCTAATTGCCTCTCTTATCTCTAAATCCTTTTAGTGGAACAGGCAGAGTGTTTCCATGGGGTGGAGAGAGCATTCGACTGGACACCAGTTTAGCTAGGTCTTCAGCCTGACTCTGCCATGAATAACTTCGTGGCCTTAGGCAAATCCATTCCTCTCTCCGGAGATCCAGTTTCTTTAACTATCCATGACAGGGCTGGTGAAAAAGAGGGGCCGAATAGAAGTAGCTGCCTTGTTCCTAGTTGGAACTTGTACCTGTATTTTATAAAAGCAGAGAAGGCTGTAGTATTTGAGAACTGGATCTTACCCATCATTACTTAAAAAATAAATAAACTTCTATTTTACAGCTAGATGTGGTCCTGAACTCCCACATATTAGCCGGGGAGAATCTGGTGCAGGTGCAAAGGCTGAATACCAGATTGCATCCCTGTCACCCTTTGCAAGCCTCTCACCTGCTGAGCCATCTTCCAGAGTCTGGATATGTGGCTCCTGGGATATGCTCAACCACGTCTTGAGCTAGGCAGCAGGCATCTCCTCAGGGCAGAAGCTTGGATTTTAATATAACAACTGGAGCCAATTTACAGAAGTAATATGATTTTCTAAATCATTGGAATTAGCTAGTCAAGCCTGAGAGTTACAATTACTCAAAGGCTCACAAGCCCTAATAACATCTGGCAAACTCCAACTGGGGCAGAAGAAACAAAACACACACACACACACACACACACACACACACACACACACACACCCACATCATATGCAATAGCAAGCAAATGAACAAAAAACAAACCCAAGGCACCATTATCCATTTTTATTATGACATCCTTAAGGTCACCGTGTCAAGGGATGAAAGGAAATTAAAAGGAAGCTTCTTAGAGGACACAGCTTACAAGAATTCCTGTACTTAGAGCTTGTTAATTTTCACAGTACAGTTGCCCTGGGTTGTGAATTAAAGAAACAGATGAAAGAAATATTGTGCCTTTAACTGTACTGAAGGCCCCTTGCATACTCCTGTGCCTTTTGATGAGAAACATTAAACATTTTTAATTTAGCACATCAATTTGAAAATCTAATTTTTTTAATGCTTTGTAGTAGCAGACACGTTCACAGTGCTGTCACGACCATAGAAGAATTATGAGAAACTTGAACCGCAAAAAGTAAATTAGAAAAATCTCATTTCAGTTACTCTAAAAAGAGGGGAAATTAGATTTTGATTAAAATCACTCACACATACAATTTTAGATAAACTAATTTAGCAAGACTGACTATATAATTTTTTTTCCTGCCAGTATGTCCTTTTAATATTGGCTGTGAGGTATTTGTACCCAGAACCTTTCTTACAACCAACGGAAGAAAAAGAAGAAACTCTACTAAAGTAGCCTCTTGACCACTGTGTATGAGATCTGGTAGGGAGAGATTAAAGAAGTGGATTTGTCAATAAAATAGGCAGGAGCCGGGAATGAATTCAGACTCCTTGTATAGTCCTTGTTTGCGGGCCCTTCAGTTCTGCCTTTTCAACTTTTTTCCCCCTAAGGTTTCAACTTGGGAATTTTTACTTTAAGGAATGATGTGTCAGCTGATGTAGGAATTAATTGCATCATTAGTGCTGCATAATGTACAGTCTATGGCCAGAGGCCCCAACCTGGGTTACACTGAGGCTACCACCTTCTACGTGAGATGGGAGAACAGCGACCCAGGGTTCTCATTAATTACAGGAAGACCTGGATCCTCTCCAAAGGTGTTGCCAGACGAAGTGAAACAGAGCATAGGGATGGATGTGTTTCGTAAACTCTAAGGTGCTGCTCAAGATTGTACTGTCAGTATTATTCTGAAGTCTGAGCTCAAATTACTGCCCTGCGGCATCTGAACTTGACTTTCTGAAATCTCAGTATAGAAAGAATCTGGTTCTAAGCGGGAGAAGATTGATAAGGCCTTTTAGTTATTAAGCATCTCATAGCAAATCTCATTTTGAAAATTGCATTGTTAATGAATTAGAAACTTTTAAATTAAGGCTGAAGGGTGAATTATTAACTCTCGATAAGAACAGGAACGACTAGTCTACAGAAGCTAGTGTCCAAAACCGATGTCCTTCTCTATAGAGCCTAAGACATGAGAAACAGGCTTCCTTGCACTGGCCAGTGAGGTGTTATGAGACCTGCATGACATGGGTGTGAAAGTCAATGAAAAAGTTACATAATCTCTAGGCAAGATGCTATTTAAAAAGAAATAACAAACTACAAATATTACATTCAATAGAAAATGGATAGTTAGCAGAAGAACAAAGAGGGTAGAGAGAGAGAGACTTTATATTCTAATTGCTTTACCACTACTGTCTCCCAATCTTGGTGTTCAACAGGAAGGTAGATAAAAGAAACAGAATGAATCAGGAAACGGAAGAACAGGGGATAGAAGAGAATTAGAAGCACTAATGTACACTATATGCTTTTGGAGATAAGGATGTGTCAAGGTAGGTTCATCAATTGCAACAAAGGGACCCCTCCGGTGCAAGATGCAAATAGTGGGGAAGGCTGTGCTTCTGTGGGGCCAGGAGGTAATGGGAAATCTCTCTACCTGCCACTCAATTTTTCTGTGAACCTAAAACTGCTCTAAAAATAGTCTATTAAAAACACCCTAAAATCTATATATGTAACGAGCCAGGGGCCATCACAACTAAAACAACCGAAAAGACAACTGAACAGGCTGAGTGGGGCAACCAGGCAGGCAGGGGGGTTAGTGAGGGGCAACCAAATGACTGAACAGCAGGCTGTGTGGGGTGACCAGGCCAGTAGGGGGGGCAGTGAGGGGTGACCAAACCAGCAGGGGGGCAGTTGGGGCCAACCAGGTTGGCAGGGGGGGGCGTTAGGGGTGATCAGGCTGGCAGGCAGGTGAGCAGTTAGGAGCCAGCAGTCCCAGATTGTGAGAGGGATGTCTGACTGCCAGTTTAGTCCCGATCCTGTGGCCTAAACTGGCAGTCGGACATCCCCTGAGGGGTCCCGGATTGGAGAGGGTGCAGGCTGGGCTGAGAGCTCCCCCTCCCATGCACAAATTTTGTGTATTGGGCCTCTAGTATATGAATAAGTACCAATTAATAAAAAATATTGAGTCACTAAAGGGGGTTATAATAGATATGAAATTTGAATAAATTTATCTTTTTGTTTGCTTCTCCTTATGTATGCTTAGAGTGGTAGATACACTATGCTCCCTATCAAGTTCATGCTCCCTTCATCACTATGTAGGGAGCATGAACTTGATATCAGACACACTCAATTTAATCTAAGCTCTGTTATTTACAAACTGTGACTTTGGGCAAATTACTTAAACTTTCTAAGTCTCATTAATCCCACCTATAGAATATACACTGTATATACCCTGATACTGATTTCATTGTATTATCAATAAGATTAAATGGCCTAACCTCTGTGATAAATATAGTAGCATATTATAAGTTCTCAGCAAATGGTGGCTAGCACTTGTTGTAGCTTAATAGTAACTTTTATGTGGTTATGAACAAAGGTACTGCTATGTGGTATGATGTGCCATTTTTTGGGTAATAGATTATGCTTATAAAGTAATTATGTGTTAAGAAGTGTTTTTTGTCATGGATATTTTTGATATTCACAACAAATCTGTGACTTAGGTAGAGAAATGGGGAGATATTTCTGTTTTTTATTTTTATTTTTTACAGGGATGAGAAAACTGTTTTCTTATACATGGGATTGCTTAAGATTATACAGCTACTATTTATTCTAGAGATAAAATAAAAATAAAAGAATACTCTGAATTTTGAAAACACCAACTAACTGAGACAAAAAGATATAAGAATTCAAAGGTAACATAAAGTAGCATAAGAAGTGGATGGCAGCATTCAGGAAAGGAACTGAAAATAACCATAAACATTTTACTGGGATAAAGGGCCATGTTAGAAGCTGTAAGTAGAGTAGATGGAGTCAGGGATATAGAAAAGATGCTTCAGAAAATCACATAAAACCAAATGGAGAAGAACCAAGAGATAAATGACGAAAATAGATAATGCAAAACAAAGTGGAATTTATTATGTCCATAATCTTTTTTATAATGACAGAAAATTATACAAATTTAATAAAACTTTCAAGAATCCATTGTCCTAAAAAGCATACTTGTTTCAAGAGAAGAAAAATTATATAGAATAATATATATTGAGATGTGGCCTAATTAATTTGGTAATTGGGAAGGATAAATACTGTACATCCAGGTAGAAAAAGCAAGGGGGAAGCTGTGAGTTCAGCTTACTCCACTCTAACATTTAATTTTAAAGTAGGATGGATAAATGTCTATGGATCTCTATTGGAATAAAAGTGAGAATTTTATTCCATACCAATTTGTTTTCCAAGTGAAAAGACAGTCATTATTAAACATGCAAGTAATTGAGGAATGTAATGCTCATGAACCCCCTCAAAACAATTTATGATGGAATCCAACAGCCAACAAATAAAATTAAACAAAGGATTCAGCAATGGGGAAGCAGCACTATGAAAGACCAGAGGTAGGCAATGCATCCAGTTACACACATAAAAAAAGTTTTTCTTCTTCTTCTTTTTTTTTTAAAAGCTATGGGTTTTTTTTTTTGTAACAGAATTGGATGTAACTGATATAAATCTTGACAATGTAAAATGATAATAACATAACTAGAAGTACAAGAGGGTACAAATTTCCTCATCTGTCATAGTTGGAAGTCAAAAGACACTGTACAAAGTTTATAAGTCAACAAATAGAGGGTTAAAGCATGCAATTTAAAGTTAAAAAGAACTTGAAAAAGAGACTGATAACAAATCTTTTAAATAATAAAAAATTAAATAACCAAAAAATTAACACTAAATATATAGACTACAAGAAGATAGTAAATAAAAGTACAAAAACATTAAATAAGATGAAAAATTGACTCAACATGTTTCTTACAAAAATGAGTATAAATGGAATAAACTCACTTAAAATAAAACGTCTTATATTATATAATAAGGGAAGTTTTAAAATAAAATAACTCCAATTGATCAAATATAAATCAATAGGCAAAGCTATATCAGGCAGATGAATACATGTATGTAAAAGACAGGCAACAAACCCCCAAGCCAAAAATAAGCAACAATGACAAAAACTAGTGGTCACAACTATTAATACTAGAAAAGAATGAATTCCAAATAAAAAGCATTGCATGGCACCAAAATAAATAGTTTATATTAGTAAAAGGTGTATGTTACATTGAGAATAACATTTACTAATCTTTTTGCATCAACAAACAGTATCAAAATATTTAAGGCTAAAATTGCAGGTCATAGATGCGAAATTGACAGGTACTGCATTCCAACAGTAGGAATCTCTCATGCACCGCTCTTATCCCATGATTGGTGACACAAATAAACATCAGCTAAAATTATATTGAGTTTTTATAACATAAATAAGATAGTTTAAATACACACATGAGCACAAATCTATTCAATTCTAGCAAGTATTTTTAAAATACATGATCATATACCTTCACTTACATTTATTTTATAAAATATCAGCAATTCCTAAAGGCTGTTACCCTATAATTTTTGGGCAAGTTTCTCTGAAACCATGGAATTGCATGAACTGAAAATTGAAAACCTCTGGATGAAGAAACCAGAGCTGTATTATTAGACTGGCAGCACAGATGGAGTTCCTTTCAATATCAAACTACTTTTCCCATTGTTATTTCAGAGAAAACATTGTTCTGATTACAATTGTCTGGACTGGTTAGTTATAACCAATTCTACCATTTCCAGCAAAGAAATGAAGAGAAACCTGGTTTTAATCATAAATCATCTCTCAAAAATGATTTCAGTAAGCATTGCAATACTTCAGGTTGCAATGCACTGAGCTCATGAGGGACCAGCTGGTGCACTCATCAAGGTCCTCTGATCTTCCCCATAACTCACACTCATACCTCACAAAGATTCACTTTAATAAATGGGGAAATATTCCTGTTGCTTAGTAACAGAATTAGGAGTTGAACCTATAGCTCCCAAAGTCCAGTCCTTCATTTCTTTAAGCCATATTGCTTTTCTGTAGCACAGGTAAGGATTGTGGATATAGAGTAGCTTTTCCTTTGACTTAACGTTATAAGAGATATTATATTTAACTGCTTTTCTGACCAACTCTCCTGTGGCTTCAGCAATTCTCCATAATCTTCATACTTGGCCTTGTGAGTGTTCATCATGGTAAATGTGTTCAATTGGTCTATTCCATATTGTGTAACTATCTTGCTCACACCAGATTGTTGTTGCAAGGAGAATTGCGAATGCCTCTGCTCAGCATTTTGCCCATATAAACTCATCTTTCCGATCTCTGTGCTGATGTCTCCTGGGCACTATTCTAGGAGCTCTGGCCCCAGGACCACACAGGTATTGTACTACATATGCGTTGTGTTTTTTTTTTTTTACACCCTGAATGTGGTTCCATGCACTACGGGGACTGTCTCTTTGCCAGGCCTGTCTGCATACTCCTATTAGTTGTGTGCTTGATTGAGGGTTTGATAGGCTCTGAGTGTTCACCTTTACGGACACATTTCATTTGTAATCATAAACTAAAAGGTTCTTACTTAACAATTATTCAAAAAGGTCCTATACTTTAAAAATAAAATATTGCTTTGTTTACTGTTT
Organism: Cnephaeus nilssonii; assembly: GCF_951640355.1. Lineage (NCBI taxonomy): Eukaryota > Metazoa > Chordata > Mammalia > Chiroptera > Vespertilionidae > Cnephaeus > Cnephaeus nilssonii. The sequence goes on from NC_137079.1 coordinate 20,007,612, forward strand.
TTCCAGATAATCTACTCTGAGCTGGTCCTATTAAAGAAAAGGAGTGGATATTAATAACTGTTTCTAGAAGAACCATATAACTTTAACATGAGTAGTATGTTCACTTGTACCATCAAGACTATCTCTAAGCTGAGATATTACACTTGGGCCCTCTCGGACAAATATGGGGAACTTAATATTTGTAATGCTGAGGATCTGGCTGTTTTATTTATTTATTTATATTATTAATTCTTTTTTTTAATCTTTATTGTTGAGATTACTACAGATATCCCTCTTTTTTCCCCCCATTGCCTCCCTCCACCCAGTTCCCGCCCTGCCCCAGGCCCTTGCCACCCTATTGTCTGTGTCCATAGGTAATGCATATATGCATATAAGATCTTTGTTTAATCTCTTCCTGCCCTCACCCTTCTCTCTGAGAATTGTCTATCTGTTCCATTTCCATGCCTCTGATTCTATTTTATTTACTAGCTTATTCTGTTCATTAGATGTCTTGTTTATTTTGATTTTTAGATTCAATTGTTGATAGGTATGTATTTGTTGCCATTTTGTTGTTCATATTTTTGATCCTTTTCTTTTTCTTCTTATTCTTAAAAAATACCCTTCAAAATTTCATATAAAACTGGTTTGGTGGTGATGAATACCTTTAGCTTTTTCTTGTCTGTGTAGCTCTTTATCTGACCTTCAATTCCAAATGATAGCTTGGTTGGGTAGAGTAATCTTGGTTGTAGGTTCTTGGTATTCATCACTTTGAATATTTCTTGCCATTCCCTTCTGGCCTGCATATTTTCTGTTGAGAAATCAGCTGACAGTCATATGGGCATTCCCTGGTAGTTAACTAACTGCTTTTCTCTTGCTGCTTTTAAGATTCTCTCTTTATCTTTAGCCCTTGGCATTTTAATTATTATGTGTCTTGGTGTGGTCCTCTTTGGGTTCTTTTTGTTTGTTGTTCTCTGTGCTTCCTGGACTTGTAAGTCTATTTCTTTCACCAGGTAGGGGAAGTTTTCTGTCATTATTTCTTCAAATATGTTTTTAATATCTTGCTCTCCCTCTCCTTCTGGCACCCCCATAATGCGAATGTTGTTATGCTTGAAGTTGTTCCAGAGGCTCCTTACACTCTCTTCATATTTTTGGATTCTTATTTATTTTTGCTCTTCTGGTTGGGTGTTTTTTGCTTCCTCATATTTCAAATTGTTGATTTGCTTTTCAGAATCTTCTATTCTACTGTTTAATCCCTATAAATTATTCTTTATTTCAGTCAGTGTATGCTTAATTTCTGACTGGTCCTTTTCCAGTTTTTTGGCATTCTCACTAAGATCCTTGAAAGTCTCACTAAGTCTCTTGGAGGTTTCTAGAAGATTCTTGAGTAACCTTATAACCGTGGTTTTGAATTCTATATCCAGTAGTTTCTTCTATTACTTTCATATGTGACATGTTTTTTTGCCTCTGTTTTTTGGCTGCTTCCCTGTGTTTGTTTCTATGTATTGTGTAGAGCTGCTATGTCTCCTTGAGTTGGTAGAGTGGCCTTGTGTAGTAGGTGTTCTATAGGGCCCAGTGGCTCAGCCTCCCCAGTCACCTGAGCTGGGAGCTCTAGGTGCACCCCTTTGTGGGCTGTGAGCACAGTCTTGTAGTTGAGACTTGATTGCTGTTGGTGTCACTGGGAGGAATTGACCTCCAGGCCAATTGGCTGTGAGGACCAGCTGTGCCTACAGTGGGGCAGCTGCTATGTAGGAGACACCCCTATGGAGCAGGACTTGCTTCAGTGGGGCTTTGGTGCTCACTGAGTCTTCCCCTTGAGTGTATCACTTATGGATATGTAGAGTTGCAATCTGGTATGGTCCGACACTGATCACTGGATACACTGGCTCTTGGGTCTTCAGAGAGATGCAAAGTCAGCCACTGCCTGGGGCCACCCAGCAGGAGCTACAGAGAGATCTGCAGATTCCTCCTCTTTGTATTGGGTTTGGAAGTGCCCAGACGAGGCCCAGCTATGAAGCAAGGCCAGCTGGTGCTGGTGCCTGGTCTCGGGCCTTTTATTGATAGGTTTGGGGATTCCTGACCCAGATGCAGCTTGTTTGAGATTTTCAAGGACAGGCCATTCATATGCAAAAGTCACTGCATGCAGCTTTGGTGGATTTGTAAATTGGATGAGGAGGGGGGCTTAGGGAATCACCAAGGTGGAGCAAACAGAAATGGCTGCCAGTCAGCCCTGCTACCAGGAAGGTTCCAGCACAGGAACTGTGATCCCTGCTAGTACCTCCATCTGGGAGAAAGCTTCCCCCAAGTTTTTGCCCTGATGTCAGACAAATATGTCTGCCAGAGCCTTGCCCTGGCGCTGGAGCTCAGAAGAAACAGGACCTTGTAAGTTCAGTTTGTGGTGCCGGTCTTTTAAGAGGAGCAGTTGGGTCTCCAGCAGCCTCTGTGTCACTGAGCTCCAATCTTCACTGGTTTTTACAGCCCATAGTTTAGGGTGACTTCTTTTCCAATTCTGTGACCCTTGGCTGGGGGTCTGGTGTGGGGCTGGGGCCCCTTGCTCCTCTGGGTGGCCTTCGCATAGGCCAGTGGACGGCAAACTCATTAGTCAACAGAGCCAAATATCAACAGTACAACAATTGAAATTTCTTTTGAGAGCCAACTTTTTTAAACTTAAACTTCTTCTAACGCCACTTCTTGAAAATAGACTTGCCCAGGCCATGGTATTTTGTGGAAGAGCCACACTCAAGGGGCCAAAGAGCCGCATGTGGCTCGTGAACCACAGTTTGCCGACCACGGGCATAGGCGATCTCCCTCCCGAATAAAAAAGCCCATTCTGTGCCTCTGCACCTCCTACCAGTCTCAGTGTGCTTTCTTCTTTAGTTCTCTAGCTGTAGGACTTCCATTCAGCCAGCTTACAGGCGGTTCTGGATGATTGTTGTTCTGTATTTTAGTTGTAGTTTTGATGTGGTTGTGAGAGGCAGTGAGTACAGGTGTTTACTTGAAGAAGATCTGGCTGTTTTAAAACCAGTTGAGGAAAATTTCCCAGAATGGTGAATTTGTTCATGCAATATGCATATGCTATCAATCATTTCTCATCTTGCCCTTGGTGTCCCTTTATAACTTACAAAAACAAAAAATTAAATTGGACTAATGAAGCTCTTGTTTTAGGGGAGATCTATGTTGACATTATAATTCACCTCTGGATCCATGAGCCAACTTTTTAGAAGTTCAGGAGAGTTATTGCTTAGTATCTGAGCTACTTAATCGAATCTGCAGGAAATGATCATGTAATACATTTTCATTCATTCAATTATTCTATAAATATTCATTGAACAGCTTCTGCTCTGATATATTGCACAAAATGTTATAAGGCACATGGGTAAAAAGGGTAGTGGTCTCCTCAGCTAGACTGCCAGGTCATTGAGGACCAGATATGACATGTTTATAAGTAATTATAATGTGAAATAGGAACTAGTAAGTGTAATAAGAGATAGAGATGAAGGACTTTGGGAGACCAGGGATGGGAATAATTATTTCTGCCCGGGGAATCTGGGAAGAGACGTTTTGTGAGTTTAACATGGAGAAATAGCTAGGGTTTTGACATGCAGAAATAGGTAGCAATACACTTAAGTGAAGACAAAATTGTGATAAAAATTGTGTCAACTGCTAATTGAATTATTTTTCTTAGGATCTTGCTAGAGAACTAGGCCTATTTCCAATTAAACACTTAATTTCTGGCCAATAATAACTCTGATCTCCACATTAGGGGTCTGTGTGGTTCTACAATTGTAAACCCCAGGCCAGATGACAGCAGCAACCCCTTCAAAGCTCCTACAGCCCGTGGACCAGTGAGCATGTGACTGAGTGACTCAGGGCATTGCAACCCATTGGTCCTTCATAGTCCTGGCTGGAACATTCTCTTTCAGGCATGTGCTCCTGCCAGCTGTTCATAACCTTGGGAAAGACCTTCCTTTGTTGAATGTATGTAACACAGGTATTGCTGTGTTTTGGGTTGTGATTAAAGAAAAACAAACTGTAATAGAATATATGAAAATACATAATACAATAAAGAAAATTAGAGTTTTGTGGTGGTTCCAATGCTTGCTGTGATTTTAGCAAAGTCAATTTATATCTCTGGCCTTTAGTTTCTATGCTTGGAAAATGGGACTATCACCATTGGATTTGTTTCTGCCATCCAGAACGTTCCAGCCAGGAGCTCTGAAGGACCGATGGGTAGCATTTGGGAGAGTAAATGAGTTGCAAGCTACTGCTTGGACTTCGTTTTACATGCAAACAGATGTATCTCATTTTCTGGACAAGTTTTATACATTTAACTATCAAATATTTTCAGCCAATTAATAATTATTTTTTTTCTATCAATTTTCTTTATAAAAGCAAAACATGTTTATGGAGGGAAAAACTCAAGGCATAAAATCACAAGTAACAGCCAATAAACTTTCAGAATCAAACATCTCAGATCATCTTTTTAGATAATCCACCAGTATCAATATTTAAGATAATCCACCCACATAAATAACGCACCTGAAAACAAGATCCCCTGAATTAATTAATAAGATAGGCCTTATGGGATGCATGCCATTTAAAATATGCATTTCCTCTCTAACAAATGTCAGGTTCTCCAGCCATACATAAATCCCCCAAGCATTTATTAAAATTATTTGGTGCTTTTGTACATGGCTGGTGGGCCTGTAAACTCGAGCAAGCTTCTTGGAGGGGAATTTGGCAATATGTGCCAAAGGCCTTAAACACATTCCTACCCTTTGACCCAGTAATTCCAAGCCTGGGAATTTATCTTAAGGCAATAATTATAGGTAGGCCCAAAGATTTATATATGATGATATTTATAACAGCATTTTTTATAATAGCAAGTAGTAGAAACAACCTAAATGTCAAACAATAGGGGGTTGGTTAAATTATAGTACATCTATATCCAGAATACTGTGTGATCATTAAAAATAATGATCTCAAAGAATTTTTAATGCCATGGGAAAATGCTTATAATATTTTATTAAGAAAAAAAGAAAAAAGTAGAGCAGATCCCAATGTTTTTTTTTAAAAAAAGCATATATATATATATATATATATATATATATATATATATATATATATATATAATGGAGATTTATAGCAAAAAGTTAATAGTGATTATGGTTGAAACAAAATATTTTTTCTTCTTTATACTTTTTCTTAAATTTATCCAGATTACTACTCTCTTCACAAAAGGTTATTTATATATACTGTACATGATATGTCTTAGTCTGTTTGATAGCAAAATATCACAGACTGGATAGCTTATAAACAACAGTTCTGCAGGCTGGGAAGTCCAAGATCAAGGTCATGTGGTGAGAACTCTTTTCCTGGTTCAGAGGTGGCTCTGTATTGCTGTGTCCTCATATGGTGGAAAGGACAAGGGAGCTCTCAGGAACCTCTGTTATAAGACACTAATCCCATTTATGAGGGCTCCACCCTCATGACCGCAGCACCTTTGTGAAGCCCACCTCCTAACATTATCATTTTGGGGGATTAGGATTTCAACTTATAAATTTTGAGGGGACACAAATATTCAGACCATATCATTATATATATGTCATATAATATATAACTTATGTTCAACATCTTATATAATCAAACTTAAAAAGAAGGTTGCTTTAAATTAAAATAAAAACAAGTAATTTGGAAAATGGATTACAGCTTTTCAGTGATCAGAATACCACAGGCTCATGGAAAATATGAGCTGGAAGAGCCAGCTCTTAACAAACTCCAGAATGGTTGGAGTAACTTTCCTAGGTCACATGACCAAAGTGGCAAATTGACATTAGAACTCAGGTTCTGAACCTTCAGACTTCCTTCTCTTCTCAGATAAAAAAACACACACAACCATAACTAAACACATTTTTATTGATTTATTGGGAGAGGGAGAGATAGAAACATCAATGATGATAGAGGGTCATTGATTGGCTGCCTACTGCATCCCCCACACTGGGGATCTAGCCCCAAACCTGGGCATGAGCCCTCACCGGGAATTGAACTGTGATCTCCTGGTTCATAGATCGATGCTCAACCACCAAGTCACACCAGCTGGGCTCTTTTTAGCTGTTTTTGACGGAGGTCTCAGGTTTGCTCTCTCTCCCTTCTTTCTATCAAGATGCTGGGCAATTTAAGTTAACACTCTACATTACAAAAAAAAAAAAAAAGACTTTATGTTTTAAAGAGCAGTTTTAGGCTCACAGGAAAATTTAGAAGAAGGTACAGAGATGTCCCATATACTCCCTGCCCTTATGATGCATAGCCTCTCCCATTATCTACAATCCTCACCAGAGTGGCATATTGGTTATAGCAGATGAACCTGCATTGACACATCATTATCACCCAAAGTCCATACTTTACATTGTGGTTCACACTTGGTGTTGTGCATTCCATGGGTTTGGACAAGTGTATAATGACATGTCTTTCATTATAATATTATAAAGTGTATTCTCACTGCCCTAAAAATCCTCTGTGCTCCATCTATTCATTTCTGCCCCAACTGATGGAAACCACTGATCTTCTTACTGTCTCATAGGTTTTTGTTTGCCTTTTCCAAAATGTCATATACTTAGAATCACACAATATTTAGCATTTCCAGATTGGCTTCTTTCACTTAGTAAAATGCATTTAAGGTTTTTAAAAATGTCCTTTCATGGCTTGATAGCTTATTTCTTTTTAGCACTGAATAATACTCCATTGTCTGGATGTACCACCATTTTTTAAAATCTATTCACCTACTGAGGACATCTTGTTTTCAAACTTTGTCAATTATACATAAAGCTATTTTGATAACTACATTCTGAGCAAAAACAGTTGGAAATCTTCTGGGGATGTTACAGATGGACTGCTATGGGCTCTTGGGTGTTTTAACTCTTATTGAATGAAATGCCTGTTGAGTGGACTGAAATATACAAGCCAAATAATAGATCCTTTCCAGTCCATGGAGAGAACTGGAGAAATGCTGATGAATTTTAATTTCTTTCCTTTATTCAAGATTTTTAAGATGAAGGGACTTCTGCCATTCCTCTGGTGGCAGTTTTCTAAGAGATGGCTGCTCATCTACATTTATATGGTTGGTTACTTACTTCTGACGACACATAGAAAAACACCACTGTTTTCTAGTGCTTTCCAGATACAGGGAGTGAATGACTTCTGTACCTTGTCCCTCAGTTGAGGAGTAGCTCTTCTTTTGGGGAAACAGTTATCCTTTATTTATAGTCTATGTTATCTCCTAAACCATTATATTTTAAATATCATAATTTAATTAGTATTAGCATTTTCAGGGTTTGCTCAAAGGCATCGAATAGGTCAGTATATCTGTTTTATGCTGACTGAAATCCTACATCTAATTTTTTTCTACCAGGGGACTTTCTTTTCAAATTTTATTAGGCCATGATAAGAGATTCAGTCTTCTAATTTCTTTCTTTTTTTCTTTCTTTCTTTCTCTTTCTTTCTTTCTTTCTTTCTTTCTTTCTTTCTTTCTTTCTTTCTTTCTTTCTTTCTTTCTTTCTTTCTTTCTCTCCTTCCTTCCTTCCTTCCTTCCTTCCTTCCTTCCTTCCTTCCTTCCTTCCTTCCTTCCTTCCTCCCTTCCTTCCTTCTTTATTATTTTTGCATTATGTGTTTTCTTTAGTGTTTTTCTGTATTTGGATTCTATCATTAATGCAACTGATTTTTAGATAACCGGGAAAACTGGCAAGAGGATGATATGAATGTTGTAAAATAAGAAAATTAAGTAGATATCTATGTCTTTTCTTTTTCACTATACAATCATTTCACTTCTAGGTATGGGATACAGAGAGTGGTGTTAGTCTCGGGGAAAGTGGGGATAGGAATTCAGCATAGAACATATCAATGCAATTGCAATACATTTTCTTATTAGGTCCCAAACACCCCCTGATGTTAGTTTGGAAAGTGTATCAGCAGAAAATTAAACCCTGTAAATGCTGTCTGGCAAATGGAAAGATATAATTGATTATGTTAGCTTATTTAAATGTTTCTAATTGCTAGATATAGGGTTTGTTTGACACAGCTTTTCAACTTGCCAAGCAAAGTTTACACTGTCAACAAGCAAGTAATAGAAGTTGCCAAATGGCTCTTTTAAACATTTTGACTCTCAGTTGCTCAATTTTATGTGATACTTTGCTTTCGGTGCCAGACTCTCTTCTGTAGTCTACAGTAAGTGGAAAAGTAATAACATTGTCATGTTGGACTTGGAAGGGGTCCCCAATGCCCACCTATGCTTCCACACTGGGCCAGCAGTTCTAAACCTATCTCCAGGCAAGGAGATTTTATTTATTTTGAGTTACTGATGGTGACAGTTACATCTCATACTGAGAAATGCCTGGACCTTGGTTTTGGGTAGGCATTTAAGGATGCCATTCTTTCTCTTCTCAGCCATGAGGGTGATTTCTCTGAGGTACAGAGGAATCACTATCAGTGAGTCAGGTCTTGAGTGCTCCAGGCCTGTAGGGCTTTAGTGCCCTGCTGGTAGGCATCCCTTGTACATGATTCTCTAGTACAATTGGGCTAGGCATTGGAAAACCACCCCAATTATTCCTGCTTACTCCCATAAAGTTATTAATCACACATCCAAATTACTTGGAGCTCTTAGGAATGGGTAAACAAAGGATTCACAGATCTCCCCACCTTGACAAAACTGCATGTTTTCTGAAGATTGAGTGCCTCTATTAACGAACCATTGCATATTTATTGGATACTTTTTATGCATACAACATTATTCTAGATGCCCTAGGGAAAGTGAAGAGAGTATAAGTCAAAGATTTTGTCCTCAAGGAGTTTACAGTTAGGGAGACAGTTCATGTTTACCTTAAAATAGCAACAACCTAAGTCAGTTATTTGTAAGTGTCAACTGACACACCTAAGGGACCTGTTCCACATTCTGCTAAGTTGTAAGTACTGAGAAGGTAAGAAGTCAGAATTTTTGAAGGTCAACTTGGGTTTTCTCCCTTGTGTTTACTCGGCATCTGTGCCAAGAGACATTCAGCACATAAGGTTATTTTGCTTAGTTGTTGAACATTTTCAAACTTTAGTGAATGATGTCCTCACTGTTGTCCTTTTCCACCTGGGCAGAGGAAAGAGGAAATGGTCACGGACATGGTCTTTGCTGGCCTGCCAGCTCCATTTGGAAATATCACTTACTGGAGGAACAGAACAGAAACGGAGACAAGACAATTTTGATATCTTATATATGCCCTCAGACTTATATGCTAAGCTTGACACCAGATTTCCCCAACTCAGATGAAACTGTGATTGTTAAAGAGTTTCTAAAAGCATAAATAATATTAATAGCTAACATTTATGAGCACTGTGTACCAACCACTTGGCTAAGCATTTTGTATACACGATTTATTTTAATCCTTATGACAACTTTATGAAGTCAGCTACTATTTTTAGTACCACTACGTTACAGATGGAAAACAGGGCCTTAAAGGTTAAGTTGCTTGTCCAGTATCACATAACTAATGAGTATAGGCAGAACAAGAATCCTAGCCTAGGTCTGAGTGTCACTGGAACTCAAGTTCTCTACCACTACTTTAAACTACTCCTTATAAATCATCTTATTACCCTAAGGGATGGTGATGTTTTTGTAGATTATGGTGGTAGAAGCCCATTATTTACAAGTAGAAAGAGGCTCTGTGGCATCACCTGTTGGGATTTTCCATAATCCCATTTTGTCCTAGCTGTCATCAGCTGGACAAATGGGACACAGGTATCACTTCCCTGTTTCAGCCATAGAATCTAGGTCTGTCTTCATGTGGACACAGGTCCTGCCTTGAGACAAACAATGCTTTGTCAGATTAGATCAAACCTTTGACTTTGGTTAATCAATAGCTCACCATTTGTGATTCCCTGACACAGTTGTCTAAGGACAACGTAAGTTTTCCCTTGATGCTCTGGATACCTGAAGTCAGCTGTGTCTGCTCATAGTTATTCACTGGTTCCAGACCCTTTATCTCTCCTCAATAGCACATCACTGCATGTTTCTCTGTGGGCTCTGGTGCCAGCCTCCAAGTCAGACCCACCTTAGCTTTGCCACTTACTGGTAGTGTGACAAGTTATTTGAAATTTCTAAGCTTTAGCTTCTTCATATCTAAAATAACTTAGTGGTACTTATTGGGCTAGGCATTGGAAAAGCACCCCAATTATTCTTCCTTTCTTCCGTAAAGTTATTAATTACACATTTAAATTACTCGGAGCTCTTAGGAATGGATAAACAAAGGGTTCACAGATTCCCTACCCCTTGGCAAAATTGCATGTTTTCTCAATATTCTGGTTGTGAGGATTAAATAATGCTTGTAAAATGCTTAGCACACTGCCAGGCACAAAGAGAACAGCCAATGAATGGTTAAATAGTATTAATCAATGTCTATCATTTTATGTAGCTTTATAGTTCTCTAAATAACTGAACTCTTGCCTTGGGCCAATTGTCTCGCTTAGCCCTTAGACAATGTCCTAGAGGTGAGAAGTGGGTGGCTGAGATCTTGGGTGTCCAGATCATTTGGATGTGCTCTAGGTGCCTTTAAGGTTCCCTAGAAGGTGGTTATGCCTGAGTGGGACCGGTAGTTTGGAACCATAGGAGCCTCAGCTGGCTGCTCTGGGGAGCTGTTGCGACTGGGCCACCCCAGCAAGCTCAGGGGGCCTGGCATCTTCGTATGTCCACCTCTTTTCTGTGGCCTTGCTGAGACCACTTCACTCACTCTCAATTAAAATCTCAAAATAAAATCTCAACAACTTTAGTTTCTGCCTTGCTACTTGGCTTCTGACCACCTGCTGATCGACCTGCCACATTTTGCTTTAACTTTAGTGTTTAACATTGTGGCCAGAACTGCCAATCTCCAGGCTATGTCCCTCTTCCTGCCACTCTGACCCAGACTCAGCACTTGTTTTAGCTCCTGGTGCCTGCTCTGCCTTTAACTATTCATTCTCAAAGGGCCTCCCTTATTCCTTATTCCCTTCAATTCCTGTCTTCTGCGTTTTGCTTCTAACTGGGTCCTTATGTGACAATAAGGCAGCCACTTTAGGTAACTGAAAAATGGTAACTGAAAAATCATGGGAGGAAAGCAATTCCTTGTTCAGTGACCAGAGCAAGATCATCTTCCTGAGCCACATGTGGAGAATTGTTCTCATTATGACTATTTTAACATAATAAATCTTAGTGCCTCACTAGTGATATAGAGTAAAGCCTCATTAATTAAAGCCCCACTGATTCAGAATTTAAGATAATTTATTCACAGGCCAAGCTGAAATTTACATTTGTACTATCTATGAAAAAAAAAGGCTCATTAAGTAAATCAATAAAGTAAAGAAGATTGCAGGAAGCCTGTTTAATCTAATTAAGAAAACAAACTATTTTCAAGCACTTTGTAATACCATTGGCATATAAACAATGTGCTCATTACAAATGCTCTTATGTGTTCGTTAAAGTATATCAAGAAAGATTCCTGTTTGACAAGTGTTTTTTTTTTTTTAAAGTGATTAGTTCAAGTAAATGTATGAAATTGAAGACAATGAAACTGTTTTTAAAATAGTCTGTAGTTTTAGCCTTTCCTAAGACATATCCATAAGGTATCGGTTGAGGGGACTGCAGACTTGGGAATCAGGCAGACTTGAGTTCTCATCTTGGCTCTGCCTGTGAACTTGGGCATGGTCTTTCCTTTCTATAAGCTGTGGTTTCCTTTTCTCAAAGGGGTTTCAAGAGAATGAAATGAAATAATATAAGTAAGGTGCTTTTCATTGTCCTAGGCCAGTGGTCAGCAAACCACGGCTCGCGAGCCACATGCGGCTCTTTGGCCCCTTGAGTGTGGCTCTTCCACAAAATACCACGTGCGGGCGCACACATACAGTGTGATTGAAACCTCATGGCCCATGCGCAGAAGTCGGTTTTCGGCCTGGGTGAGTTTATTTTGAAGAAGTGGTTCTAACGCCGAGCCACACTCAAGGGGCCAAAGAGCCGCATGTGGCTCGCGAGCCGCGGTTTGCCGACCACTGTCCTAGGCATATAGTAGTAATAAGCAACAAAAATAGCTCTTTTGTATCATTTAACATAAACAACAAAACCTGAGAAAATTATTATCACTATTTATTTTATGCAAAAAGCTTTATTGTTTCATTGGGTCCAATCATGGAAGAGGGCTTCAGGGTGGTTAAAAGAATGGCTAGTAGTTTTGGGGAGAGGCTCAGGAAAAAGCCAGACACCAGGGGAACACAGAGTGGTCCCTCAAAAGCCTCTGGGCTCCAAAGGCTCCTAGTCGGGCTTGAGGTGAGCCTTTTGAAGAGATACTCAGCCCCACCTGGGGGCCGGCAGCCTGCGGAGGTGAGTCAGGTGCGGCCCATCTTCTTGATGAGTTTCACCTCCTCACCCCGGAAGTGGTTCTGCAGGAAGTCACAGAGATAAGGGCCTGCAGCTCCCAAAGGCCCTGGGTCAGGCTCCTCTCCAAGGCCAGGCGGCCTCCACGGCGCCCTGAGTTTTGCCCACTCGTCCTGGGGAGGCTCCAGCACGTCCTGGAAGGGAATGCGGCCCCCGCGCTGGTTTTGCATCTTAGGAGCCGCTCAGCGCCCTCATGCTTCTCCGCCAACTCGAGGAAGAAGCAGCCCAGGCCCTGGAGAGCCACATCCTCGCGGTGGGAATAGAAGCCCGGAGAGAGGTGGGTGTGGAGGCCGCAGAGGCGGGTTGGCCAGGCGGGTGACGGACCTCCACTGGGTGGAATAATTCTGACGAATTGGGAGCTCATGGCTGTTCGGCAGTGAGTTAGGCAGAAAAAATCTGGTGCGTTGGCTGGTCCCAGAGGTGGTTCTGAAGGTGGTGACTGGATGAGACGCAGGAGAGAGGCCGGAGGCTGGAAAAGGGGCGTCCCTGGGTCTGTTCCGTCCAAACACTGTTGAAGCAAGAGACAGATCTGGGACTGCCGAGGGCACTTCTGAGAAAATTCTTATTATCCTCATTTTACACACGAGGAAGCATGGACTCAGGATTATGGAGTAGCTTCTGCCGGTATAAGTGGGGGAGCTGAGATGCAAACGCAGGCCGCCTGCTTCCGAGCCTGTCCCCGGTGCCTCGGCTCCCCGTGTTCTGTTTGGTGGCTGCCAGGGGGGCAGCCTGAGCCCCGGGCACCCTGTGAGGGCACGCCTGCTTGCTGTGGAGTGCAGTTGGCTCTCTTGTGCTACTAATCAGCCATGGTTTATAGCTGTTCGTCTCCACTTCAGGGCAGTAGAAAGAATGAAACACTTTCTCTGCCGCATTTATTTTACTTTAAAAAATTTGGGAGGAGGGTTGACAAGACAGTGAGAAGAAAAGCAAGATGAATGGTATCTGAAACGAGGCTTTTGAGAGGGGCAGGAAAATTCTGGGCGCTCAGAGAAGGGAGGGGAGAGAAAACCAACCGTGCTGGAAGGCAGGCACCCTGACCTCAGCCACATACAACCACTCAGGGGAGACGAAGAGCCCTCGCTTTTTAGACCCAAACCAGAGCTTCCAAAATGATGGAAATCTATCGCTGATGAGAGGGAAGAAATATGGATGAAGCCTATAACTATGTTTAGAGCATCAGGGGATGAATTAGCCTAATTGGAATATTAGTCTCCGTTACAGAGAGTAATCACTACAGGCTGCCTCTGTTTTCATTTAGAAATTTAATTAAGTTTATCAAAGTTTGGCTTCTCTAGCCTTCATTTTCCAGACTCTTCCGCAAACGACCCTGTTGTTGAAGAGGCATTTTCTTTCATTTCATTTTGTTTCCCAGGAAGGGGGTTGGGCTGGGGCCAGGGCAAGCTCAGGGTTGGGCTACCGGGCCGACCCTTCCCAGTGAGCCTGGCTGTGACCCCCTCCAAGAGGTGCTGATGGACACCAGCGGTGAGGCTCTTGCAGGCCACACTGGGGGCTTCCCATGGCTGAGGACATCAAAAAAGGGGGCGCTTATCCAGGTAAGGGAGCTGAGCATTTTCTAAATCTGCCAGGGAAAGCATCAAAGCGTTTCTCTTTAGTTACCTCCAATAAGAGCACAGAGATGTTCCTGAATGATTCTGCAGTTTAGTTGTTGATAGGCCTGTCTCCTCCAAAAAATTAGACAGTGCCTGTGGCCACTATTTTAAAAAAATATATATTTTATTGATTTTTTTTTTTACAGGGAGGAAGGGAGAAGGATAGAGAGTTAGAAACATCAATGAGAGAGAAACATCAATCAGCTGCCTCCCGCACACTCCCCACTGGGTATGTGCCCGCAACCAAGGCACATGCCCTTAACCGGAATCGAACCCGGGACCCTTGAGTCCGCAGGCCAACGCTCTACCCCTGAGCAAAACCAGTCAGGGCCCTGTGGCCACTATTTACCAAAAGGCTTGTGGGCACATGCAACCGCTTCTGAGAAGGAGAGCGTCTCCTGCAGGGAGTACGCTTGCCTCCCTGTCTCTCTTCCTGTTCTGCTGCTCCTCCTCCTCCCTCTACCTCCTCTCCTTTATTTTACTCCTCCTCCTCCACCTTACACTCTGGGTCCCCTCCTCCTCCTTTTGCAATGACCTTAGGTCTCTAATGAATAAATTCCTTTTGCTATTCTCTTTCTTCTCTGGACTTCAAATATTTTATTTTCAACATTTTTCTTTAAAAAAAAAATCTTTATTGTTGAAAGTATTACAGATGTCCCCTTTTCCCCCCTATGGAATCTTTCTAGCCCACCCCCACCTCCTGTCCCAGGCCTTCTTCACACTATTGTCTGTGTCCATCGGTTATGCATATATGCATACCAGTTCTTTGGTTGATCTCTTCCCACTCACCCACCCCCACCTTTTCAAATCTAGAGATTATTACTGTCTTGCCATTTTTCTAAGTCCTCTTTGGTCTCCACATGTGTATAGATATGTGTATAGAAGTATGTATATCTGTTTTTGCCAGATCATTTTAAAGTAAATTGAAAATGTTATTATGCCATATTTAGCACATGAGAAGGCTTGTTTTGAAATTTGTTTTAAAACAAGAAATAAATGACTCTGAACATGAAATGTAAGAACTTTCTCTGTGTAGGAAGAATACTATACCTTCAATGGGGTCTTTTCAGGACTCAAGGAGTAAGAGGCAACATAGAGAATTGGTCAAGACAATTTGTACCAAATTGGTCTAACGATTCTCTCCAGCCCTGTACCAAAACAACAACAAAAACCTTTTCTGACACCCTTTTAAGCATTTCTGTTTCTCTTTGTGAATAAATTCATTTTCCAGCATATTTGATTCATTTTATCCCTGTTCTCTTGTTCTATGCCTGGTTATAAAAAGCAATGTGCTTTATATTAAGGCTTTAAGCACCACTCTCAGTAATGCTTAAAGGGGCAATGTGACATTTGTTAAGTCATTCAATCTCTCTGTGTTTTAGCTTACCTCACTGAAAAATGGGGGTGGAGGAGCAGTAAAGATCTTCTAGGAACTTAAAAAAAAACCACCCCAAATTATTGAGTTATTTACATATAATAAATTGAACTCATCTTAAGTGTACGCACAGTTCAATGAATTTTGATAAATGTATGCATTTATGTTGTAGCCACCACTCAAATCAATATAGAATATTTTCATTCCCTCCAAAAGGTTCCCTAGGGCTCCTTTGCAGTTACTCCCCATGCTAGTCTCAACCCTAGACAACCCCTGATTTGCCTTCACTCACTGTAAAGTAGTCTATTTTAGAATTTCAGTACAGTGTATACTCTTTTGTGTTGGCTTCTTCTGCTCAGCATAATGGTTTTGAACTTTTACATGTTGTGTGTAGCAATAGCTATTTTTATTTTTAGTATTCTACTATATGGAGTTTGCATGGAATTTTGATGGATATGGCTTTTGTGGCACAAAATATTGTTTTTCTTCTACATATATTACATATTGTGCAACATAATGTTATAATGTTTGCCTTTAAATTATGTTTTAAAGATATTTAAAAGCTTTAAAAAAGAATTTACCATTTTTAATGTTATTTATTGCGTTGTCTTAGTCTCACTTTCCTTCAGCCTGAAGAACTTTCACATTTCTTACAGTGCAGGGCACCAATGGCAATTCTTCTCAGCTTTTGGTTGTCTGAAAAATCCCCATTAGATTTGGAAGTGTGTTTTCATTGGATATACTCAGTTGACAATTTATTTTGTCTGTTATTCTTTCAGCAATGATTTATAGATGCTCCATTTTCTTCTTACTTGCATTTATTTTTATCAAGAGCTCAGTGATAATTCTTTTTTTCCCTTAAATATATTTTATTGGTCTCAGAGAGGAAAGGAGAGGGAGAGAGAGAGAGAGAGAAACATCAATGGTGAGAGAGAATTACTGTTTGGCTGCCTCCCACAAGCCCCCAACTGGGGATCAAGCCCACAACCTGGGAATGTGCCCTGATCAGGAATCGAACCCTGACCTTCTGGTTCATAGGTCAACACTCAGTCACTGAGCCACATCAGCTGGGCAGTGATAATTCTTATTTTCTCCCCTTATTTAATTTTTCTCCCTCTGATTTTAAGATTTTCCCCCCTTTAATATTGGTTTTAGTCACTGGATTTTGATGTGCCTTTGTGTTAATTTTGCTTAAGGTTTAACATCTTGGAAAGTTTGCATCACAAATGGTTTCTCTACCATTTGGGAAATGTTTGGACCTTTAATTTATTTTCTAACCCCGTGGTCGGCAAACTGCGGCTCGCGAGCCACATGCGGCTCTTTGGCCCCTTGAGTGTGACTCTTCCACAAGATACCACAGCCTGGGCAAGTCTATTTTGAAGAAGTGGCATTAGAAGAAGTTTAAGTTTAAAAAATTTGGCTCTCAAAAGAAATTTCAATCGTTGTACTGTTGATATTTGGCTCTGTTGACTAATGAGTTTGTTGACCACTGTACTAGACTATAGTGCCTTTCAATACCTACATTAATATGGGTAGAAAGGGAAATAGTAAAAAGACAGAGTCAAACAGATATATACATAGAAAAAATTAAAATATAGAAAAACAGATATAAAAAATATGTAGATATCAGTACAGAAATATAAACATAGATCTCAATGAGTCACTAGAGAAAAAATATATATACAAATCAGAAAATAAAAAGAACTCTGGAGGGAAAAAGATGCTGAGAAATACAAAAAAGTTACAATTTGTTTGTTCATTCCAGAAAGTTGGTTTTACACTTGAGAGTCGTGTTTGCATTTTGTTTTTATTTCTGTACATATGAACATAAAAAAAGATATTTTCAGGACACGAAGTTTGAGAAGATCTGATTATGTCTGGAAGTGGTGGGATTTATAGTTAGGAGAATTAGAAAAGTTTCTGCTTCTGATCATGATGGAGTAACTCTTACAGACTTTCTCTCTTGATGGAAAGAACTAGAAAACTGGACAAAAATATATGAAACAAGAGTTTTCAAACAATGGACAATAGGCAGCACAGAATGGTGACCCCTGAGAGAATAAAAACAAAGTAGGTCCTACAATCAACCTAATTTTCCCTCAAGGGGCACTTTCCAGTCTGTAACTCAGAGAAGGGAAGCCCTGGCAGAGCACAGCGGTTTCATGAGATTGAGATAATAGAGATGTGAGTCCAGGGACACTGAGGCAGTTGAAATTTGTGGGACACAGTACTGACAAGAAAGAAACTATGAGGAAGAGACCAAGAAAACTGTATAGGGGTCCCTGTGAATCTGTTTCTGAGAACTAAGCTGTACATGTGTAGGGTGAAACTCCATTAAAGTTCTCACCAGGCAGAATGTAGAGGCTTCACTGAACACCAAGACATTCAGGAGAGATCTCAGTCAGGCCTTAGTAGTAGGGTTATACTAGCCATAGAGTAAACACTACACTTCAACCCTTAATAATACTTTAAAAGTACTAGATCTTCAAATAAATTTGCTTGCCTACTAACATAAGTTATTTAGAGGAAAACTCCCCCCCAAAAAATCCAGACACTCAACAACATAAAAATATCCAACATCCGATCAAAAATGACTATATATGCAAAAAAGAACAGAAAAATTTGATCCATAACCAGAAGAAAAACTGACTACCAGAAGTAGACCTAGAAATGAAAATGGTAATGGATTTAAAATCATTATTAGAAATATGACCAAGGAGAGAGAGAAACATAAACATAAGGAGAAAATAATATTATATTTTTTAAATGGAACTTCTACAGCTGAAAAATACCATGTCAGAAATGACAAATTTATTTGAATGAGATTTACATCAGATGTAAATTTACACTGCATAAAATATGATTGATAAACCTACAGACATAACAATAAAAACTATCAAATTGACAGGAGAGAAAAACCCACAGTGAACAACCACCAAAAAAAAAAAAATCTCAGTGAACTATAGAATAATATTATTAATTGTGTAACATGTATGTAATTGTGTCCTGGAAGGACAGGAGAGAAAGAGGGAATGGGTTAGAACAGTGGTCGGCAAACTCATTAGTCAACAGAGCCAAATATCAACAGTACAAAGATTGAAATTTCTTTCGAGAGCCAAATTTTTTAAACTTAAACTTCTTCTAATGCCACTTCTTCAAAATAGACTCGCCCAGGCCGTGGTATTTTGTGGAAGAGCCACACTCAAGGGGCCAAAGAGCCGCATGTGGCTCGCGAGCTGCAGTTTGCCGACCACGGATCTAGGGGGAATGCAAAAGCAGAAGCTGAAATCTGCTCTTAGCCCCCCCTTTTTTTGGGTGCATGTGACTGCTGCTTTTTAAAAACCACCTGACTTGTGTAGAAGTCACATTTTCTTTCTTCAAGTTATTATAGAGAGGAACTACAGTTTATATTTCTCCCTGTCCTCGAGTCATCAGAATGAATGCTTAAGGCGATGGAAATGCCATTTCCTCTTATTAAGGCTGCTGGACCCCAAGTAAGTAGCTATTTTCTTCCAGTTTCTTAATTCTGGTGCTGGCACTCCCGAGATACTTTTCTCTTAGAAGAAAATAAAAGGGTGGGGGGAAATGTTAATATGCTACCTGTAGGTTTGTAAAGTGTTGGATGTATTTTCCACATGGCACTGAGGGCCTAAGACAGCCCATTTGTCTCTATGTGATGTGAGCTGAGCATACTTGTGTATCCCAAGAGTATTGTGTTGAAATCATGCTATTTTTAAGGCACAATAGAACTCCCTCTGTGTTCTCTCTACCTGAAGGTTACAGGGTTTTTCGTTATGTAGTCACAATGGTGGGGAACAACTGGAAACTGGACTTGTTCCAAACTATAGGAAGGTGATTGCTGGGTCCTGACAGGTTCACTGTTGCTTTCAAATCTCATAAATGACATTGCTTGTTGTATGGGGGATGTAAATGCAGACAATTAAATAATAGCTAGCATTCTTCTCTTTGAAAACCAGAGCCTGCAATTGATTGTCCTGTGTCTGACTTGGGCCCTCCTGAGGACCAGAGAGGAAATTAACATAGATTGCACATAGTGTTTTTCAGATGCAGTAAGCTAGTCTCAGTTGAAAAGGTAAAAGAGTGTGTCTATTTTTTAGTAAATGCTTTACTGTAAGCAGAAATTAAAAGATGACACTGTTGATAGATCTTCCTGGTTCTCTACCAGTAGGACAACTGCATCCTTGGGATTCATCTTGTTAATGTAGAGGTCTGTGGGTGACACCTTACTTTATCATCATACCTTAAAAATGTAATACATATGCACAAATATGCAGCATTGCTTAGCATTTGTCATTAGAGCAAAGGAGTCTGGCTGTGGCTACAAACCCCAGTGCACTGTCTAAATTAATCCATTGAGGGATATTGACCCACTTAATCACAGTGCAGACTTGCTGACTTCGTAGGCACGCTCTCCCTTCATTAGATTTAATATATTTCTCATTATACAAATCTGCCGCTGTGACAATAAGTCTTGTTCATAAATCAATTTGCCCTTTTGCTTTGCAGATGCGGAGAACTTTCATCAAATAAGACATAAATGGAGCCTGTTAGACAGGGGGTAAAGCAGTCACTACCCGATAGTAATAATGATTAATTAAGATGATTTTTAATAGCATATTGTAATGGACAGAGATAAAACAATTATGATTTTAACTTCCTATTTACATTATAAACAAGAAAAAGGAAATGTAGTAACAAGGAATATATGGAACTCCTCTGATAAATTCCCAAGCTTCTTTCCTTCATTCCCTCTGTAAGCAAATCAAATGCTTGTGTACTCAGAGTTGATGGTCTCTCAGGTTACCACGGTAGCATAAATGCTGATTTAAAAACCAGTGCATAGCCCTGGCTGGGTGGCTCAGTTCATTGGAGCCACCAAATGGTTGCATACCTTTTTTTATATATCACTTAATGACTTTTAAAATCCTCACTATCTATGTGCCATCCTGTTCACCAAAAGGTTGCGGGTTTGATTCATAGTAGGTTGCGGGTCAGATCCCTGGTGGGAGTGTGTACGGGAGATAACCTATCTATGTTTCTCTCTCTCTCTCCCTTCCTCTCTCTCTAAAATCAATAAAAATATATGTTGAGTGAGGATTTTAAAAGTCATTAAGTGATATATAAAAAAAGGTATGCAAAGTGTGTGGAAATAACTTAAAATGACTATTCAGTCATAGAGCTAGAATTATGATTTTTTGACTCCAGAAAAATACCTACTTTTTAGGGCTTTCTCTACCATAGTGTTCAATAGACAAGAAAGTTTGAACATTATTTTTTAAAACAAATTCTGATTTATTGCATATTTAGTATATATCCTGGCATATTACTGACTTTCTTATTTTCTCCGAAAGATATTCTCTGCTATTGATTTTTTTAAAGAATAAGCTTTTCTTCCCCATTGATCATTTCTATGGTTTTCATTTTGTTAGTGTTTTATTTCATTAATGGCTATTTTTATCTTTATTAATCCCTCTTATTCTCTTTTCTTTGGACATTGTTCTTTTATTAACTTTCATAGATTGAAAGGCTTTTTTATGTTTGTTTTTCCTATATCTCAGATGCATAAAAGTGGATTAATCACTGTCTTTGGTTCATGACATACCATCAACTCACATTTGTTTGTTTGATTATGTATTTAATATAAAGAGCTCTTATAAAACTGCCATCCAAAATAAAAGCTAGGAAACAAGCGCCGCTGGTGTAGTGGTATCATGCAAGATTCCCAAAATAAAAGCTAGGACCTTGACTCTCTTCATCTAACCATATGGTTTTTTCCGATTTGCTTTTTATTTTATTTTATTTTATTTTTTTAATCTTTATTGTTCAGATTATTACAATTGTTCCTCTTTTTTCCCCCCATAGCTCCCCTCCACCTGGTTCCCACCACACCCTCTGCCCTTACCTCCCCCTCACTGTCCTCATCCATAGGTGTATGATTTTTGTCCAGTCTCTTCCCACATCCCCCACACCCTTTCCCCCCTGAGAATTGTCAGTCCACCCCCTTTCTATGCCCCTGATTCTATTATATTCACCAGTTTATTCTGTTCAGATTTTTTATTGACTTGGTTTTTAGATTCACTTGTTGATAGATATGTATTTGTTGTTCATAATTTTTATCTTTACCTTTTTCTTCTTCTTCCTCTTCTTAAAGAATACCTTTCAGCATTTCATATAATACTGGTTTGGCAGTGATGAACTCCTTTAGCTTTTTCTTATCTGTGAAGCTCTTTATCTGACCTTCAATTCTGAATGATAGCTTTGCTGGGTAGAGTAATCTTGGTTGTAGGTTCTTGCTATTCATCACTTTGAATATTTCTTGCCACTCCTGTCTGGCCTGCATAGTTTCTGTTGAGAAATCAGCTGACAATCGTATGGGTGCTCCCTTGTAGGTAACTAACTGTTTTTCTCTTGCTGCTTGTAACATTCTCTCTTTGTATTTTGCTCTTGGCATTTTAATTATGATGTGTTTTGGTATGGTCCTCTTTGGATTCCTTTTGTTTGGGGTTCTCTGCATTTCCTGGACTCGTAAGTCTCTTTCTTTCACCAGGTGGGGGAAGTTTTCTGTCATTATTTCTTCAAATAGGTTTTCAGTATCTTGCTCTCTCTCTTCTTCTGGCACCCCCATAATTCAGATGTTGGTACACTTGAAGTTGTTCCAGAGGCTCCTTACACTACCTTCATATTTTTGGATTCTTTTTGCTTTTCCGGTTGAGTGTTTTTTGTTTCTTTGTATTACGAATCTTTGACTTGATTCTTGCGATCCTCTAGTCTGCTGTTGGATCTCTGTGTATTATTTTTTATTTCAGTCAGTGTATGCTTAATTTCTAGTTAGTCCTTTTTCATATCCTCGAGGGTCTCACTAAATTTATCAGCCTTTTCTAAAAAATTCTTGAAAAACCTTATAACTGTGGTTTTGAACTCTATCCAGTCATTTGATTTCCTCCATTTCTTTCATTTGTGACCTGTTTCTTTGTCTCCGCATTTTGGCTGCTTCCCTGAGTTGATAGAGTGGCTTTGTGTGATAGGTGTCCTATAGGGCCCAGTGTCTCAGCCTTTCCAGTTACCTGAGGTAGACACTCTTGGTGCACCCCTTTGTGGGCTGTGTGCACAGTCTTGTTGTAGTTAAGCCTTGATTGTTGTTGGTATCACTGGGAGGAATTGACCTCCAGGCCAATTGGCTGTGAGGATCAGCTGTGTCTACGATGGGAGAACTTCTGTGCTGGAGACACCCTTATGAGACAAGACTTGCTTCAGTGGGGCTTTGGTGCTCACTGAGTCTGCCCCCTGAGTGTGTCCCTTATGGATCTGAGGAGTTGTAATCTGGATGGTCCCACTTTGACCCCTGGGTACACTGGCTCTTGGATCTCCAAGGAGGTGCTAATTTAGCTTCTGCCTGAGGCCACCCAGCAGGAGCTATGGAGAGATCTGCAGATTCCTCTTCTTTGTTTGGGTTTTGGAGGTGCCCAGATGAGACCCAGCTGTGAAGCAATGCAAGATGCTGCGGGGCCTTGGGCCTTCTTTTGGATGTTCTGGGTCTCACTGACTCAGCTGCAGTTTGTTAGGTAAGTTTAGAATTCAAAGGACCCATTCATATGGAGAAGCTTCTGTGATAAGCTTGGATGGGGCAGGATCTCAGGGTGGAGCTAACAGCAATGGCTTCCTGTCAGCCCTGCCCTAAGATGCCCCCCAGGTCTCAGTGTCCCGCGGTAATTGCTGCAAGCACCTCTGAGAGAAAGCCACCCTCGAGTTTTGCCCACTGCCAGACAGTCCAGTTTTTCCCCATATGAGTCTGGGTCACCAGAGTCTCGTCCATAATTGGAGTTCAGAGAGGTTGGGAGCTTTTTTGTCTCCCTCCTGATTGAGAAAGCCAGCCGCGTACTCAGTTGCCAGCCCTCTTCGCGTGCGCGCCTCCATACCTCTGCCTTCCGCAGCTCCTGTGAGTCTCAGTGTGCTTTTCTCTTTCCTTCTAGTTGTAGAATTCCCACTCATTTAGCCTTCCTATGGTTCTGGATGATGTCCGTTTTGTCTTTTAGTTGTAGTTTTGAAATTGTTGTGCGAGGCAGCAGTTTAGGTATTTACCTATGCCACCATCTTGGTTTCTCCTCCCCATATGGTTTCTTTATCCTATCTCTCTTTCTCTCTGAACTTAAAGCAACCATCACCCTGAATCCCATGTCTTCCCTGCCTTTTTAATATAGTTTTATTGCATCTATATGTATATCTAAATTTGTATATATTTTAGTCATTGTATAGTTTAAGGGAAGAATATCATATAGTATGTAATCTTTTGGAACTTCCCCCCATCAAACAGAAAACTGTATTCTACATGGTCTGGATGCAGTATTTTATATACATCAATCAGATCATAGTTAGCAATAATAACATTTAAACTTTTACATTTTCAGTGACTTTTTTTCTTTTTATTGCTTACAGAGAAAGGTGTGTTAAAATCTCCCACTTATATTGCTGCTGGTTTGTCTACTTCAGCCAGTTTTTTGCCTTATTTATTTTTAGGTTATATTATTATATGAATGCAGATTCAGAATGGTCATATTTTCCAAGGTAAAAATGGACCTATCACCATTAAGAAATATCCCCTTTTCATTTCTGGTAAATTTTTTTTGGCCATAAAATCTACATTGTCTGCTATTCATATAGCAATAGTAACTAGAAGAAAAAAGACCAAAACATCTTCTGTACCCACGACTTTGCACACTCTTAGTAGAATATATTTTAAGATTATAAAAAAGATGGCAAAGAAATCTATTAAACTTCATGCAATAGCTATTGCTAACAGTAACAATTGTAATTTTGAACTTTTTTATGTTACAGGGTTGAAGAAATAGATAAATATATTAAGGCTTTGTAAGAGAATAAAACAGAAAATTAAAAAGTTCTGTAATTTAAATTCAAATTAGAAATATCAATGTGCACTTTCAATTAAAAAACACATTTCCAACCTCTCATTGAACAAACCTGGAAACAATGACACTTGAGTAGCAATGAGCACACCTAGCATCTAGATTGTAATTATAAATGTCATTCTCGATAGAGGCAACCAGAGCTCCCTGGAGACATGGCTGACTCCGGGTCTGGGCTGAGAAAGAACAAGGTGGGCCCAGGACATCTTGTGCCAGAAAATAAGGATAAACTCAAACATGAATGAGATTATGCCTAGGGACCTAAAATTCAGCTGGAAGGGACTCTCACTGGGTAAATTTGGGGCAATTTGAACATCAAAAAGAATAATGACTATGATTGATTACAATTCATTAGATGAATAAAATGTCATGAGTTCATTATGATGGGACTGTGGGGTCAGGGAGAGAGGAGGGGTGGGGAATGCTAGTTACTAAATGTAGAAGGAATGGTCGAATTAGAAAATTGCCATTTTCAATCCCCAATGACATAAGTGATTTTCTGATTCAAGTAAGTACAAAGCATCAAAGCTAAAGCCAGATGAAATGTTGTTTGGAAGTAGGATATTCACAAGTGGCTAAACTATCACCTCACAAATTAACTACTGACTGCCAAATGCTAAGGGAAAATGGTGCCTTTATAATAGAGATATCTGGGTTATTACTGTAATCAGTGAACAAAGTCAATGTTACTAATAGTGGGATGAACTAACTTTATGAACTTCTGGAAGTGATACAATATGATGTACACAACACCTATCAGGTATACTTGCCAAGAATGTTTGACTTGTTAAAAATGTTTACCAGTAATTGAATCCTTCAAGCATCCTGGCATAATTTTTAGTTACAGGCAAAATTCAATAAAACTATGAGAAAACAATTAGACAAATATAGACTATACAATATTCTAAAAGACAACTTTTTCAAAAAGTTCAGTGTCATGGAAAAGTTTTTTAAAAAAGTTTAGGGACTGTTCTATAACTAAGCAATACCTTAACTTTGATTTGATATATATTTTTAAGTAGTTATAAAAGGCATTTTGGGAACAGTTGGGTACATTTGAAAATGGACTGGTTATTAGTCAATGTTATAAAATTAGAATTATTATTTACTCTCTGAAGATAAATAATTGCATTGAAATTATTGCCTTAGATGATGCGTGATTGCATATTTACAGGTGAAGTGACATGATATCTGCAACTTTATATGGTTAGAGAACATATATGTATATATGTACATATATGAGAGGATGAGAAAGAGGCAGACAGGTGAGAGGGAGGAATCAATATGGCAAAATGTTAACAATTCTTAACTATAGTTGGTGGGTATATGGGTTAATTGTATTATTTTTCCAACTTTTGTGTATGTTTCATGCACATAATAAATTGGGGAAACAATTCCTTGATAAAGAAAACAGACTCACATAGCCCTCGTGTAAACAGTGACTGTATGCTTGCATTTTATCCCAGATACTGAGCACTAAAACCTTGGTACACAAGATGTGGTCTGAAATCAGCAACATTTATTGTAGCACTAGTCACCATGGCCAAGATATGGGAACAACCCAAATGTCTGTCAGTGGATGAATAAAGACAATGTGGTGTATATATACAACTAAAATCAAGAACTGTTAATATTTTGCCAATTTGCTTCCCTCTCACTCCCTTCTGCCTTTCTTTCTCTCCCCCTCAGTCCCTTTACACACGCATGCACTCGCGTGCGCGTGCACACACACACACACACACACACACACGAATATTATTCAGTCTTAAAAAAGAAGAAAATCCTGCTGCTTGGAGGAACCTTATGCTAAGTGAAATGTCACACTCCAAAAGACAAATACTGTATGATCTCACTTAATATATAGAATCTAAAAGAGTCAAACTCATAGAAACAGAATAGTATGATGTCAAGGACTTTGGGGGTGGAGAGAGGGGAATGGGGGTAATATTAGTTAAAGGGTACAAAGTTATGCAAGATGTTAGTTTTTGCAATTTAATGTGTAGCATGTAAGTTAGTACTGTACTATATACTTGAAATTTGCTAAGATGATAGATCTTAAGTCTCACTACAAAAAAAAAAAAGAAAAAAATATGGCAACTATGTAGAAGCAATGGATATATTAATTAGTTTGATTGTGGTGATCATTTCAAAAGCTATAGGTGTCAAACACCAAGGTGCAAGAAAAATAAATTTTTTAACCATGTCTGGTAACAGATGTTAATTAGACTTATTTTGGTGATCATTTAAAAATATATACAAATATCAAATCATTATGCTATACATCTGAAACTAATATGATGCTATATATCAATTATGCCTCAATGAAAATATTAATAGCAATTTTACTCATAATAGCAAACATTAAAAACAATTCAAGCCCGGCCGATGTGGCTCAGTGGTTGAGCATCTACCCAGGAACCAGGAGATCACAGTTCAATTCCCAGTCAGGGCGCATGCCCAGGTTGCTGGCTCAATCCTCAGTGGAGGGTGTGCAGAAGGCAGCTGATTAATGATTCGCTCTCATCATTGATGTTTCTCTCTCTCTCTCCCTTCCTCTCTGAAATCAATATTAAAAAATACATAAAAATAAAAACAATTCAAATGTCTCCCAATAGGATGACTAAATTGTGGTATATTCATACAATAAAATAATACTGAGCAGTAAAAAAAGGAGCAAATTATGATACCCACAACAGATGGGAATGATCTGATGTGATGGAAATGTTCTATATCTTGATTTCAGTAGTTATACTAGTAGTTAACTAGTTATACTCATTTGTCAAAATTCCTTAACTGTACAATTGAAGTCCATCCATTTTGTTGAGTGGAAATTATATGTCAATAATAAAAACTTTAAAAATTCCAAAAAAAACCCCAACATCAAATTGTACATGTTAAACTATACAATGTTTATATATCAATAATACATCAATAAAAGTATTTTAAAAATAAAACTTAAATGATAAAAAAAGAAATGCAGAATTTTAGGCTCTACCCCATATCTTCTGAATTAGAATTTGTACTTTACCAAAATCTCCTGTTTATCCACCTGCCCACTCAGTTTTCAGAAATATTGATACATAAGACAAAATGACAATTGACTTTTCAATGAAACACAAGTAATTAATTGTCCAATTCTTAATGCTTCAATTATGACTACCTGAATTTACAGTCTTTTAAAACTTAAACAGATGAACACAATATATCCCTGGACCTTTTGTTGTTTTTTTTTTTCCCCTGAAGAATGTAGGATAATTGCTCCATAATTATATTTGTCTCTGGGCAAGCAGACGATAAGCCAATAAATAATAAGCCTGCAAGCAAAGATTCTGATTGGCTTCTGTGCCATTTGCTTCTGTGTTTCCTCTCATCAGACACAATGACTGGAAAATAAAGGGGCTTTCTCAAACGGAGAAAACAAATGTCTGCAGGAGTCTGTTCTGGATTTCTTCTGTATTAGCTTAGTATTTGTAGACTAGAGGCCCAGTGCACGGAATTCATGCACTTGGGAGAGGTGTCCCTCAGCCCGGCCTGTGCCCTCTCACAGTCCAGGAGCCCCGTGATCGATCGCCCCAAAGAGGTAGGCCCTGCCCACCCAGCCAGGGCTCCACGATGGATTGCCCCCACAGAGGGAGTCCCTGCCCACCCACTTCAGCCTGCAGGTTGGTGGCCTGGGCCTCCCTCTTTGGGGTGATCGTGGAGACCCCTGATTGATTGATCAGGCAGTCATTCTGCTGTTAGGCTGTTCTGTCGATTTGCATATTATGCTTTTATTATTATAGATTGCTTTTGATCGGCTTCTCTGTTCTGCCTGGAGTTGAGTGCTCAGCAGCAGAACTGAATTGTCATCCAATGAAACTCCTACTTCCAAAAAAAGAGTGGTTAGGTGATGGCTATGGAAACCCAAGGGACTGAAAAGATTTTCTCAAACTCTGGTTTATGGGGATTTGGAACACTGTTGTTACTTTGCGTTTTAAGGGAAATGTTTTATCATCTCCCTCTTTATGATTCCTTTGCTCTCTGATATCTACTCGGGGCTTTCCAAATCCATTGAACTTCTTGGGGAGAAAAAGATCTATGTTAATTCAAAATAACCAATGTTGCTGTAGTGCTTTTTTTCCATTCTGATTACACATGAATCTAAACATAATTTGGGTGCTTCTTCTGTTTTCCTGTTAAGCCCAGGCAAGAAGTGGGTTGAGTCATTTATCTTCAGAATGACGGTTCAGTGGCTGATGTTTTCTGTGTCTTCTGCATCCAGATAAACCACCCAGGTTGCCGGAGAGGCTTTCACAGTGCTTGCCAAGCACAGGTAATAGGGCAGACAAATCGCTCCCGCGTCTGACACTTTTGAATGCAATAATGAAGTGATAGCTTGTGTGAACACTACTAATGCTCTGGGGTTTGGTGGTGAATAAACTCTAGATGCCTCGATTCATATCACTTTTTTTTTTTTATAGCTTCCTGTCTTAATCTGGCTGGGTTTTCTGAGGGATCTCTACAGAGCAGTCAACTTTTCCCTCATTTTCACTATAAAAGGAAGTTGGCCAGGAGGGATGTGGTGCCCCTTCTCAATGAGCAGCCTTAGAGTCAGTTTTCTCCTCAGCATCTCTTCTTTATAACTTATGTTAAAAAGTATCAGATCTCTTTTCCCTAGGAAAAAAGGCAGGGTGTTCTACACTTCTTTTCCCGCATTTTTTCTTTCTCTTCCCTCTTCTACAATCAATATTGATTCTGTGACCTTGAAATCTTTGTCATCCTCAGTTAATTCAAACAATTGAATGATGCACATGAAAATCATAGCATAGCAAAACAAGGTGGACTGATACTTGTGAGTTGTAGATTCAAGAACTGGATTTCTTAGTATCCTATGATTTAAAAAAATATATATTTTATTGATTTTTTACAGAGAGGAAGGGAGAGGGATAGAGAGCTAGAAACATCGATGAGAGAAACATCGACCAGCTGCCTCCTGCACACCCCCTACTGGGGATGTGCCCACAACCAATGTACATGCCCTTGACCGGAATCGAACCTGGGAACTTTCAGTCCGCAGACCAACGCTCTATCCACTGAGCCAAACCGGTTTCGGCAGTATCCTATGATTTTTGGAAATTTGTTTAAATTTGCTGAGCCCTGATTTTCTCTTTTTCAAACTGGGTTTGATTTAGCTCCCTGCCCTACTTCCCAAAGAGCCAATGGACTTGAAGGAAGCACTTTTTTATACTTTTATTGTGAAACAATTGTAGATTTACATGCAGTTATCCTATATAATAAAAGCCTAATATGCTAAGTGTCCAGTTGTCCAGTCAGCCATTCAACCAATCAAAGCGTAATATGCTAATGATATGCTAAGGCTGCTCAACCGCCTGCTATGACGTGCACTGACCACCAGGGAGCAGACGGTTGACCAATTGACCAGTCACTATGATGTGCACTGACACCAGAGGGCAGACTGTCAACTGGTTGACCAGTTGCTATGATGTGCACTGACCACCAGGGGGCAGACTCTCTGACTGGTAGGTTAGCTTGCTGCTGGGGTCCAGCTGATTGGGACTGAATGAGATGGGCTGGACACTACCTGGAGCCCTCCTGCAGTCCCTCCCTGGCTGGCCAACCTCCCGCGTCCCTCACTGGCCCTGAACGTGCACCGGTGGGGTCCCTGGGCCTGGCCTGTGCCTTCTCCCAATTCGGGACCCCTCGGGGGATGTTGGAGAGCTGGTTTTGGCCCAATCCCATAGGCCAGGCCGAGGGAACCCACGGGTGCATGAATTTGTGCACTGGGCCTCTAGTAAAAAATAATATAGAGAGGTCCTGTAGATCTTCACTTCCCCCAATTGTAATTCTTACACAACTATAGTACAATATCACATCTAGGTTATTGGTACAATCCACTGATCTTATCAGATTTCACCAGTTTTACAGGCATTCATTTGTATATGTGTGTGTATTTAGTTGTGTTTTAATTTCTTAGGACTGTTGTAACAAAGTGCCACAAACTTGGTGGCTTAAAGCAACAGAAATGTATTCTCTCATAGTTCTGGAGGCTAGCAGTCCAACATCAAAACGTCGCTGGGGCCATGCTCCCTCCCCCCGCCCCACCCCCCTAGGTATATCTAGGGAGGATCCTTCCTTGCCTCTTGCACCTTCTGGTAACCCAGGCACTTTCTTGGTTTGTGGCACAGAACTCCAGTTTTGCCTCTGTCATCACACACCCCTCTTCTCCCTGTGTGTTCTCATGTCACCGTTCTTCTGTGTGTATGTGTACAAATTTCCTTCTTATAAGGACCTCAGTGATAATGAATTAGGAGCCCACCCTGCTCCAGTGTAGCCTCTTCTTACGTAATGACAACTGCAGGGACCCTATTTCTAGATAAGGCCACATTCTGAGCTATTAGGGGTTAGGGCTGCAATGGATGTTATTTTGGGGACATAATTCAAACCATAAAAAGTTTTGTGCCATTTTATCACATATGTAGATTTGTGTGGCCACCACTACACTCCAGATAAAAACAGTTTCATCACCACAAAGATCCTTTCATAGCCACAGACACCTTCTTCCCACACATCCTTGGAATACCACTCACCTGTTCTCTATCTCTATACTTTGAAGAATATTATATAAATTAAATCAATCACTTGAAGAATATTATATAAATTGAATCACACAGACCACTTTGAAACCTAAAGCCCTCAACTCACACACATATACACCGAAGTGTAGTTGGGTGCCTTTGCATTTTCTAGACTGTCACATGTCACGAGTTGTATAGCTTGGTTTTCCCCAGTTATTTTCTGTGGGGGTCTTTGTTGGCCTCTATAGGATGTCAGTCAACACTTTCTTCTTCCTCATGGTCTTTACCCAGGGAGGACTGGAGACCAGTAGAAATGGTTGTTCTCTGGTGATTAGACTAAGACTTTGCTGCCACCATACTCCTCCACGGTAAACCTGTGCTTAACTGCAGCAGGAACTCAACCTGGATTTTCAACAGGTAGAAGAGTGGTAAATCTTAAGAAATGAAAGATCATTCAATTCCCAAGGGCTTTTGATAGAAAAATGCATTCTGTACCAGCCATAGACTTATACGGGAAGGTAAAGGCCATTTGTCCCCCGTTCACCTTTATGGGGATGTGTGTACACGGAGACAGGTAAGACACACCCTGCTGCAGTGTACTCAGTTGTTCTCCAGGATGTACTTGGGAGCTTAGCACATTCTGAAATGATTGATTGTCATTTACTTAGATATTTTTTTTTGGCTAATGTTGTTCTTTACCTGACTTGCCTGTTTTGATGGCCTAAGAGCATATTTCTCCTAGATTCAGACCACTCATATAGATTTGCCTTATTTCTAGGAATTAAAGTAAAATTGGAAGTCATACAATGTGCTTTTCCAGAATCTTCAAGCATGAGGCATCAAATTATATTTCTAAAGATACAGCACTAAAGCAAATTGTGATGCTTCTGAATGAAGTCAGAGGTTGATCGCTCACTGTGGTTCAGGATGGCCGAACCCTCTTTTTATTGGAGAGTAAGTGGGGCCCATCGCAGAGCTTCTTCATTGTCCGGCACCACAGCTATTTTTGTCCCTCACAAATGTTGTAGCAATTTAGCAATCTATCGACTTGACTTTTTTCCATAAACATGCTGCCTGTTAGATGCCTAATTCAAATTCACATACAAACCATGAGATGTTTGCTTAGCAAGAGCTATAATTTAAACGTAACCTCTGTAGAAAGCCATTCAGCAGCGCCTGTGTGTGAAGTGTAATTTAGTCTGTAGAAGCAATCTTCCCTCCGCTGCTCTAATATGGGAGCTTGTTTGCTAAATAATCATTGTAGCATTTTGCTCAAAGCGGTGGTTTTATGTATTTTCCCCCACCACTCATAAATGTTGCCAAGGTAAATGAGAGTTCTTTGGAAACAGTTACTGTCATGTAGTTTTCATTTGACAATGTCACAATAAAGCAATGTTCTTTGATGCCACGAAGCATGGAACATTAGAACATGATAAACATAGTACCTAAATACAGTAAAATAACAGCCTAATGGCTTGATTCTCTCTTAAAATGAGAAGCTTTTTATTCTACAAGGTCTGGTTGGGGGACATAACTGGGAGTAAGACGGAGTGCATAAAAGAGCCTTCAAGGTGGGTGGTTGGAGGAAATTATTATTATTTCAATGTTTGGCTGAATGGAAAGGAAGAGAGATTTGGGAGAAAAATGTACTCCAAATAAGTGAAATGGAGATTACAGCCCAAAATATGCCATTAATACCAAATTACAAAAGTCTTTCCAAGAGCCAAGGTGGAGGCACAAAGTAAAAGCAAAGTTTTAAAGGTATAATTTGAAGAGTCAGGAGAATATACAAATAGAAAAAAAGTGGAAAGTTACAGAGGCAGCCAGATAGGAAAGGACACAGTTTTCTAAGTGCACTTTTGGTGTCTTTTCTTTATCCTGCCTACTACATTAGTGAATATCAACTATAATTTTTTTTGTTTGTTTGAGTACTAAAAAATGGCTGAACAATAGCATTTGTTGACTCTGGCTGATGAGTACATTTGTTATAGTACTCTGTGTACTTTTTGTATTTAAAAATTAGGACTATTTCTAAACTAAAACCTGAGGTTGAGAATTTGAGTCTATTAAATGACATCATGACATAGTAACATGGGAAATGCTTTCTACATTGTTTTCACATGTATTTGAAGGCATAATTATTGTCTTCTGACAAGACAATAGAACCAATTTTGTTATAGTTTATCCTTTAAACATTTATGGGGTGATTACTATATGCTACTCACTATGCTTGGCACAAGGCATTCAAAAATAAGAGATTTATGCTTTCTTTACCAGAGTAGTCTACAGAATATTCTACAGAGTACTTTTCCAGAATATTCTATAGCTTCTTAATGCTAAGTTGCAGGTGAGCCCAGGGTGGCTTATTTTCCCCTCTGAATAGTTCTGTTGTCTAGTGTTTCTCAAATTACTAAGATACCACTCTTATTCCTATCATATCATCATTTCATGAAATATAAAAAATTAATCTTGCCTTGGCCAGTTGCTCAGTGGTTAGAGCACCAGCCCATGGATAGAAGGGTCTCAGGTTTGATTCCTAGTCACGGACATGTATCTAGGTTGCAGGTAACCCAGCCCCCATGGAGGGCATGCGGGAGGCAAACCTATGGATGTTTCTCTCTCTTTCCCCCTACCTTATATTTATCTCTAGAAATCAATAAAAAAATATCCTTGTGTGAGGATTAAAAACAACAATAACAACAAAAATTTAATATTTTCCTCTTTCGCCATTCCTTGATTCTGATTACTCATCTTGGATAAAAGTTACTCATCATCATGCATTATGACTGGTTCCAAAAAACAATCACAACTGTATGAAGTTTTCAACCATCGAGGGTTTTTGAATGAATGGGCCTGATGGTCTAAAGCCAAATTCAAAGCAAGATTTCAAAATTATTTAGAGCAATAACAGCATTACTAGAATAAGTACATTTATAGTCACCACTTTAGAGGGGAAAATATTCATTAGATGCTGATGTTCTGATATATCTTTTAAGCTGCATTATTTTCACCAGATTTTGTACATGGGTTTATATATTGAAAATTCAATAGTGGAACAATATTTGCTATTAATATCTTTTAGCTTAAGATTATCTCATCTAGTAGTTGGTGAAAAAACACACAAACAAAACACAAGAGAAAACTTGAACTTTACTTGAAGACCATTTAAATAACTGGGTCCAAAAAAATCATGATTATGAAATTTGCATGTGGAACAGATTATCATTCAAATTAATATTGCATGCTAGTTACTTTCATACTTGTCTTGTTTTAGATGGTAACTTTCTTGAAGACTGAGACTCTAGACCTTGATACAGTGTAGATTTTTAAAAAAGTGTGGATTATATGTGTTATTGTTGAATTGATGTCTCAACTTGAGTGCTCCAGTAACATGGCTTACATTCTGAATCAACAGCAGTCTTTTCTTCCAACTGCAGAACCTGAATTGTGCTCAACATTACATAATTACTTGAATTATTCCAATGAAATGTCACAGTGGTGGGGATAAATTGTATGACTTTGGGCAACCTGGCCATATAATAGTACTGAAGGTAGTTTAATATCAAGTATAGCATATTGGGTTGGGCCAAGAGAGGGACTCAGCAAACCAGATGAAGGTTCTGCCTTTCTGGCAGCAAGCAGAGAGTTTGGGAGGGACCTAAATGTACCCTATGCAAGAGATGCCTATCAAAGACTCTGATTGCCTTTCAGATGAGTCTCACTTTTTTATTCAACTGTCCTAGGAAAAAATTTTCTACCAGACCTCAGCAGTCCACGTGCAAACATGTAGCTTTCTAAGCCTCTTTGAAATCGTCATGATAACCATTAGTATCCAAGGCTGTGTGCTCTCAAAGGGAATTGGGAATTTTCAAAGCCCAGCTACAATTTGTGATGAAAAACCTCTTACTATAAGGCCTCTCTCAGGGCTGTTCACATTAAGCTGGCTGTATCAAAGCTTCCTGTTAGCACAAGAGGCTGCACTGTCTTTTACTGTCTACTGGCCTGTCTCCTAAGGCTCTTCTTGATATGGCCAGAAATGACTCGAGTGCCTCTGAATATGTTCAGTGATTCTAGCTTTTCTAGAAGAGCCCACAGCTCTAGCAAATCAAAGGTTGTTTTTCTGAAGCTATGATACTTTTGTAAGTGGAAAGGAATCCTGTTGGGACAGCAATTATAAATCAAGACTGTCCCAGGCAAAGGAGGAAGAAAGGTCACCCTACATGAGGAGACTGCCCCCGGTTAGCATTTAGCTATTTCTGAACACACAACGCTTCACTCGGCAGTTACTTTAGGGCATGATTAGCACACTTGTCTGGTGGCACTACTTTTTGGGGGTTCCCAGAGTAGTCTTGCTTACCACCCTCCATTTCATTCTTCCTCCTCCCTAGTGAGTTGGGTCTGTCCTGCTCTTGGTCTCCTGCCAGTTCTTTCTCATGGAAGTCCTCTTGCTGCTCATCTTTCTTGTTTGCATTCAATCCCATTTCCTTGGCTAAGCCTGACTCAAATGTTGTGGCTCTGAGTCCCTGTAGCTGTACCTCTAACATGGACTTATTCCTAGAAATTGATTTGCCCTTAGGTATTGGTGCTTCTCAGGAATGGGAAGGGAATTTTGCCATAGAATTTGGGGAAATGTATCATGCGGACAGTCCATGATTCTCTTGTGTGGGTGGAGGTGTCAGGGCTTGCACTGCTCTTGGCCTATGTCCATTCGGTCTCCTCTGGCTAGCTCCTCCGAGTTCTTAGACCAGGCATCCTCAAACTACGGCCCGCGGGCCACATGCGGGTGTTTTTGCCGTTTTTTGTTTTTTTTTTTTTTTTACTTCAAAATAAGATATGTGCAGTGTGCATAGGAATTTGTTCATAGTTTTTTTTAAACTATAGTCCGGCCCTCCAACGGTCTGAGGGACAGTGAACTGGCCCCCTGTTTAAAAAGTTTGAGGACCCCTGTCTTAGACCATTCCAGGGACAGCATTTTGTTGCAGTATTTTATTATGTCCTCTGGAGATGGTTAAGTCAGAAAAGGATTACTTTGTATTACAGGACAACTCCAGATAAAATAGTCTTGGGATGGGGTTTTCTCATTAGTAGAAATTTCTACTTAAGTAGGATAAGACAAAGTTATTTCTTAATAATCAAAATATAAAGCAGTCTTCAGTAGTGATGTAGTTAACAATAGCA
This sequence comes from Cnephaeus nilssonii, assembly GCF_951640355.1. Lineage (NCBI taxonomy): Eukaryota > Metazoa > Chordata > Mammalia > Chiroptera > Vespertilionidae > Cnephaeus > Cnephaeus nilssonii. The sequence goes on from NC_137079.1 coordinate 20,043,701, forward strand.
AACATTTACCAGGTGCCTATTATATTCCAGGCATTCTTATTATATTCACTACTAATCTCATTTAAGCCTAACAACAACTTTGAGAGGTAAGACGGTAATCACTTCAACTTTGTAGATGGAAAAACCAAGTCTTAGAAAGTCAAGTAATTTGTCCAGTGTTACATAGATAAGAAGAAGCAAAGCAGAGTTTTGAACTCAGGATTTTGTATATTGGAATCCAGGCTTGAGAGTCTATTATATTTCCTTTACACAGACAATAGGTAATCTTAAAAGCTTCTGAGATGAACTTTCTTTTTGGTAAGAAAATACTTTTCAATGATATCCCCCTTACTTCCTATTGGCACTCCCAGTCCATTGCTTCTATAACTTCTGGCACAATCTCTACTCCTTCGAAGTCCTTGCTATTTAGCTAAACTGTCATTTTTCCATTGACTGTCCAGTCCCTTAATGGTGAATGAGTCATTTCCTTTCAGTTCCTCTGTCTTCTCATTTCCATCAAGAACTAGAGTAAATTTGGCAGTCTCCTTTTTTTCATTCTGACACCAATTCTGATGTATGGGTTCTTTCCCCACACTAAGCAATTCTTTGACACCAGCTGGGTGTCCTACATTATCTACATGGGGAAGTTCCAGATCCCAAGGTTATGTGCTTAAGTCCTACAAGACTGCCCTCTTCACTTACAAGTGAAAGTCCATGTGCCAGATTACTGGTTTGTTATACAAAGAACAGCCTGATGGAAGAGATGCATAGGGAAAGGTATGGGATAAGTTGTGAGGAGCTTCCACACACCACTCTCCCAGCACTCTACCTGTGGGACGCTCCCAAAACTCTGTCTTTTGGGATTTTTATGGAGGCTCCATTACATAGGCATGATTGATTAAGTTAATAGCCATTGGTGATTGAACTCCATATTTAGCCCCTCTTTGTTCCCTAGAAGTCAGAGATGGGACTGAAAGTTCCAACCCTCTGCTCTAATCAAGAGGTTGTCTCTACTGGCAACCAGCTCCCATCCTCAGGTGCTTTCTGAGTCACGTTATTAATAAAACAAAAGACAGCTTTATCACTTTCATCACAGTCAATTTCACTGGTTTTAGGAGTTTTTTTTTTGCAAGAACCAGACTAAGACCAAATATATACCACATCTTTGCAGTCAGAAGAGACCAGATTACTGAGTTCTTTTTCATGACATGTGGGTAAAGATGATGTAATGCCACTTCCAGGTTTGGACTGTAAACCCCCCAAGCACTCCTCCATTCTCTCTCTCTCCATTCATTGCCTGACTCCTGTGTTGGAGGGCATTGGTCCCTAGAGGATGGTGCACTGAGGCCCTGTGCTCACCACCTTCCCACTCCACTCTCAAGGTCTTCGGATGCCCTCAGCCTCACACCCCCTCCCCCCTCCTTTTAGTTGAAAATATGGAAAAGATGGGATTTTCTATGTGGCCCTTCTTGAAATCTTAGCTTTATGTAAATTATTTTGGCAATGTTTACTCTTGATTTTTGCAAAGTTTTCCTCTAAACTAGAATGTAGTTCGAAGTTTGATCTCACAGGAATTTCAAACATAGCAGAGTTGTGTTTTTGAAACTGTAGGCAGATCCCTGTGTTCCCTGATCATATGCTATAATTTGTTTTTTGTTCACTGCTACCTCCTTCTGTGTACCTTAGTTCCCTGGAGTCCATAAAATGGTAGAGAAAAAGGGAATTATATTCATTGATTTATTGCAAATTGTTTTCTTACTTTTCCAATGGAATAAACATTAGATTCCATGGTGTTCCCTACGTGCAACTAGTCTGACAAAGTGTGAAATTTCATGCTTTATGGACCTTGCTGATGATAATTAACATACACAAATTCTTTCAAAATGACTTGAAATTTGCATATTTTTAAATCTGGGACTTCAGTTTTTTTGTTACAGAGTTTTGAATTCTCTAAAGATTATTAGTTTCTGCTTGTGATGTCAATTCCTAAAAAAAAAAAAAAAGCTGTTTCTTTGGCACTGGTCATTTGATTAGCGTTTTTCTAAGGTTTTACTGAGATAGTTTAAAAATGCATCTACAAATTTTAGATCAAGCCTTGGGGAAATTATTATGCTTAAGAGTATAAATTGTGATATTTTAATACACTGAACTGTGATGAAATCATTGAAGGCATCATCATGTGAAGAAAACTCCAGGGAGATTATTAGCAATTTAGCATTTACAGTTCATGAGAGAATGCTAATTTCACTTACCAGAGAAAAGTACCAAGATGGCAATCATTATGAATAAGACCCCATGATTGTATGAGCTTAAAAATGTGAAGTTGATGATTGAACAGACACACTTAGAATAAAAGCAACTGATAGTGTAGAGGAAGTTGAGCATCCCTGATTTAGTTAAATTTTATTTCAGATTCCTTTTTTTTGGAAACCTGTATTTCAGTGACCTGTCTTCCTGGTGGTACCTCCTAGTTCTGTGATTTTAACCTATATTAGTGAGCATTGGCTATAGATGAGAATATATAAGCCTTACCTAGTAACTCATTGTATTTCCTCTGTCACACCCCCTTTTTCAGGAACTCCGTGAGAACCTCATTCTTCAGAGTCTCATCTTTGTCCCCCATACCTTTCTCCCTACCCACTAGCTCTTCAGGCTCTTGACTTGATTATACAATATTAGAAAAATGTTTTTTAAAGTGCTTCTTATCAATAAAAAAGCCACTGTGTCATTTACAGGTAAGGAAACTGAGGCTTAAAGAGGTAACTGAGTCTGGCTGGTATGTCTCAGTGGTTGAATGTCAACATATCAACCAGGAGGTCATGGTTTGATTCCTGGTTAGGGCACATGCCTGGGTTGTGGTCTCAATCCCCAGTGTGGGGCATGCAGGAGGCAGCAGATCAATGATTCTCTCTCACCATTGAGGTTTCTATCTCTCCTTCTCCCTTCCTCTTTGATATTAATAGAAATATATTTTTTAAAAGAGGTAACTGATTGTTCAGTAAAAGAGCCAGGTATAAATGATAAGCTCTTAACTCTTGGCTTGATATATTTTTCTAGTATGTTATCTTAATTATTTCCATTGTGCTAACAGCAGTTCCATCCTCATAAGTAATGAGAACTGAATCAGTCTTAGGCAGTTGAATCATAAAGCTGCATATGTTAATTTAGAATTACAATATCTCATTCAAAATGGAATAAATCACTAGTAAATTATCTTCCTTACATAGATAATAAAAAGGACAAAAACCTGATCAATAATAATAGTATTTGGAGGAAAGAAAGGGAGCGGGGACTATAGAAGTGGCACAAATTGAGAGAAGGAAAGAAATGGGAAGGTGAAATTTAGATAAATTAGTGATCTGCAAAACTCATAATCTTTCAGGTAAGATATCATGTGAGATACCTTGGGTTTTATGTGAATTATTTTCTTCTAAAAGGAACTCTTTCATTAATAATAAGCACTCAGTAAATGTTAGTTGTGTGTAGGTAATAGCACTAAATCATTGGCAAAATGATCTTGCTTAATCCTCCCTCTGCTCACCTAAGATGTAGAAATGTGTTCTAGGTCACCTGATAAATAAGTAGCAAAGTGGAGATTTAAACCTACATCAGCTGAATTTCCTCCCAGTCTTTACATAGGGTCAAAGATAGGCAATGATCACATTGAGCTCTCAATGTCAAAGATATTTTGCAGTCTTATAAATTTTACTATCAGAGATAATGCCATTGTATAAATTGGATATATGGGTAAATTATGAAGTCTTACTTAATAATTCTGCAAGACATTACTATTCATTCTTATGTTAATTGAGTGGTTCCCACTAGGCATGCACTATGCATTGGGGAATTAAAGATGGTTAAGACATAGTCTCGTAGGCAAGAGAGAACTGAACTGAAGTTATTGTCACTTAGTATCACAACAGATTAAGCACAGTAATAGCAAACCTCAGATAAACCCATGTGAGCACTGTGATGAGGTCCCTGCTGAGTGGGGAGGATATGAGGACAAGAGGCTGTTTCCTTTTGTTGGGGCTCCCATAACAAGATACCACAGACTGAGTGGTTTCAACAACAGAAATTTACTGTCTCATAGTCTAGAAGTTGGGAGTTCAAGATCAAGGTTTTCCCAGATTTAGTTTCTTTTAAGACCACTCTTCTTGGCTTTCAGATGGCTGCATGCCTGGTGCTTCTCCTGTGTTCTAATCTCCTCTTCTTACAAGGACAACTGTCATATTGGATTAGGGCCTACCCTAATAACCTAATTTTAACTTAATGACTTTTTTAAAGAACCTATCTCCAAATACAGTTATATTTGGAGGTTAGGACTCCAACAGATGAATTTTGAAAGACATACTTCAATCTATAGCAAGGGCCACTGAAGTGTGGAGGGGCTGACATGGCTCTTGGAGTCATGTCCAGGAGAACCAGGCTTCCTGACCTACCCACCATTGCTCAGAGCAGTGCCTTTTCCGTTTGAACACGTATGCCTACAATCACTTGGAGGACTTGTTGAAACAAATTGCTGATTAGAGTTTCTGATTCCCTAAGTCTAGGGTAGGGACTGAGAATTTGCATTTTGAACAACTTCCCTGGTGATGCTGCTGCTCAATGACAACTGCGGAACAACACAAAGTCCAGACTAATACCAATAGCCTGCTGACTCCTAGAGGGTGTTGAGTAGGGTTGCCGGGACTTTGCAGGGACTGGCCTGGAGAAAAACTGCGTGCTTTCTCTATTTCTGGCTGATGATGGAAACACTTTTTTCCTTATTGCCATCTTTAAGAAGCTCACTTTGTTCTTTGGAGATAAAGATTACCAGAGTTCCCAGTCCCCACCCCCCCTTTTCTATTTTTTCTGAGCTGTTTCCTCAGATAGGTTCTTCATCTGTGTGTGCAATGCAGCTGTTTATTCTCACACAGCATAGTGATTTCTAGCTGTGCAGAAGACAAGAGCTCTGAGATCTGTCATTGTTAGTTTGAATATTTCCTTAACACGATTAGTTGTCTCTTTCCTGAACTGTGTGTGTGTGTATGAGGGGAGGGGTGAGAAAAACAGGTTTGTTTTGTTTAGTGGGTTTTTCATCATGGAGGTCTAGCATATATTTACCCTTAGGATAACTCTTGTTGAGGGCTGGTGCTTTTCGATGCTGTCTCCAAGCTGGATAGTTACGATTTAATTCAACTGCTACCAATTATCATAAAACAAAAACTAAGAAATTATGCTTATAACACTCTGTTCTCCAGGCACTAAGTCGGCTACAAAGACGTTCATTATTATTATGGACATTAGTGTTAAGTGCATGCATTAATATTTTACTTCTGTATTCTCAGGGTTGAATGATAGTACACACTAATAGGCAGAGTACTGAGAACTTGAAGAAGGGAGTTTTTCATTACTTGTTTGCCTGTATGCTCACTATGTGATGTGCACATGGACCAAATCAATCACTTCAGCCAGCCTGCTCTACAATCCATTTGGATTGCTCCATGATTAATCTGGCCCAGGTGATCAGGAGCAGGGAGGAAGACAAAGGAGTAAAAGATCAGCTGTGGCCACATCCAAAGGCCCACTGGATAGACATAGTCTCTGCCTCCCTTACAAACATTGTTCCAGCACAACATAGCACAACAACATTGACTCCTCTCTCTGTGTGTATACATATGACCATAGCCATGAACAACACAAGCTCAGGTTATACAAATGTTTAGTGTAGATACAACAGCAAAAGAAAAGGTTTAAGGGGAGGTATTTCTTTTGCCCATTAACCATTACTAGGTTGTTAAAGACCTACTCTTCCAAGAATATAAATCCATCTTGAGACAGGTCTTCCAATAATCCATTCACTCAACAAATATTTACTAAGTGCCTTCTATGTGCCAGGCATTTATATTATCAGCTTTGAACAGAGCAATACACAGCACACAGTTCCTCTCTTCATGGAGCTTGCAAGATGACACTTATCTCAAACGAGATAAGCAGTAAACAAGTAAATAAACAATTGGACAACAATAGAAGTGCTGTGAAGTAAATGTCAATATGATTGAGCCAAAGGGAAGGATGCAACCTCCTTAGATGGAGTAGTCAGGGAGGGTTCAATGAGAAGTTGACATTGAAGATGAGAGAGAGGAGAGATGAGAAGGATGTATTCATGCAAGAGGGATGGAGCAATGTGGATATGAAGGACCATGTGTGGGAAAGCCTTAAGTTACCAGTACCCTAATCATATTGTCACCCAAGACCTACGTGTTTGGTATTTTTCACTAATGGGTAAAGTCAAAGGTAATTTTGGATATTAGTGTTATGTGAAAGCAGAGCTTGGTGGGAAGGCTGTGGTCATTGTGAAAGCCATGGCCAGAGGGAAGCATAAGGGAAGTGTGGCAAGGGCACATTTTTGTATTTTTCAGTTATGTCTAAAAGACGATGATGCCAACAGCAGCCTGTGTGCTATAGAAAATTTGCCCAGGACATCATCCTCTGAGAAAGAACAGAATTCCTTAACTCTTGGCCTCTCTGTGTTTGGCTGGTTCAAGGCTGTGGCATAACCATAGAGACAGGTACATGTAGTGTTTTCTCTGTAGTCTTACCTGCTTGCCTGGGCTGTGGGCATGGTGGACTAGATTTCACTTGTATAAATAATCCATGCCTATTTGGAATTGCCCATAGATCTGAACTGCACCTGCACTGGCTGGGTGGCAAAGACAGAAGGCCTCTCTTTATTCTATATTAGGCCATAACCCTACCCAGATAAAATGTGAAAAATCTATTCAATTAACCCATTGTTTAGTATTCAAACATTCAAATGACTGGATTTTTAATTGCATTGGCCATCATTTGAATGGGCATAAAAAACTGTTTAAATCAGCCAAAATGAAGTGAGGGGTTGAGGCAATTATTCTAGTCTAATCATTCATTCAAATAGGTCTGAAAACCTATCATATGCTGTTGAGTCCACCTCTCTACCTGAGGGGAGTTTTTGGAGTTATGAGTGCTACTACAAAGGTAAATCTGCTTGCCTATAGGAGACCCAGGCCAGACTTAGGCACATGCCCTTTTTACATGTTGGATATGGAGTTTACTGAGGTACCACTACAAACTTACAGCAACGATCTAGTTAAAACTTCATGCACTCATTTCTAAATGTTTTTCAAAAGGTTATATAGTAGCTACCATTTATTTAGATCAATGGAATTTTGCAAAATGGTTAGGAAGGAAGTTGTCTAGATAATGCGAACAATATATATTGGGTTTTGAGGTTGGGGAAAGGCTAGTATGTTCAAAAAATGATTATTCATTCTGTATGCTAGAACATAGGATTAGTGGGAAAGAATGATGAGGAATAGAAGATGGTTGTGGCAAATTTATGAAGGCATTTTAACCACCATGCTGAGAAACATGAATTTATTTTTTAGGGTAGTGGTTCTCAAACTTCAGTGTGATAAAGGATCATGGGAGAGGGGGAAGGGAGGTGGTGTTTCAAATGCAAATTCCTAAATCTTATCTATTGAGATGGCAATTGAGTAGGTCATGAGTGAGACTTGAGTGAGTGAGACTATGCCCTTTTAATATTTCAAATGATTTAGATGTAGGGGGGGGTCTAAGAACTACCATCTGAGAAATATTGCTGTAGGTGAGAGGAAGGTCTGGAAAGGTTTAAAACTAGGGAGTGTCTTATAGGATTGCATTACCTTGATTGAGCTGAATTCTTCCATTAATTTGCTTCATTCTTAGCATTACTGATGCTATGGTAGAGTACCTGGTCTTGTATATGTCCTCATCAGTCACTGTCAGCTGGTAACCACAGGAGATTAATATTAATAATAACAGGAAGTCAAATTTTCTCTGGTGCTGCAATGTGCAGGGCCACTCATGAATCCTTCATGATAAATTGAAATGTGTAGTCATGTTTTAATATTAAAATGGCCCTTTATTTATATCTGCATGGTGTTTTTATTTAAAATATTTTTATTGACTTCAGAGAGGAAGAGAGTAGAAACATCAATGATGAGAGAGAATCATTGATCAGCTGCTTCCTGCACACTCCTTATTGGGGATCGAGCCCACAACCCAGGCATGTGCCCTTGATCAGAATCGAACCCTGGACCCTTCAGCCTGCAAGCCAGTGCTCTATCCACTGAGCCAAACCAGCTAGGGCTGCATGGTGGTTTTGATTATGCCTAGCACTCTGCGGTGATTCTTGGCTAATCCAAATGTCTTTGTCAATCTAATTTCCTACCACTAAGGCCACTTAGAGTCCTGGGGTCTCTGGCAGAACCCTTCACCACTCCTTTTAATGGCCTTTTAGCAGGTGCTAACTTTAACCTTGTGCTTCTTAAATTCACTTTTCATAGTATTGCCAGAGTTGGTTTTCTAAAACTCTGGTAAAGATCATGCCACTTCTCTAAAAAGCACTCATTCCTCTGGCTAGCTGACTACTTGCCATTCTTAGAATAGCCAGGGAATTCAAACTGGTTTTGCCTTACTGGCAGAGTTCCCATTCCTCTTCTCTAATTGTGAAAGCCTACTTATCTTTTCTCCTTCCTCCATGAAGACTTCCAGATGCTCCCAGTCATAAACAATTGTCCTCTGCTCCCCTTTTTCACTGCACACTTTACCTTGACTATAGAGATAAAATTTAATTTTGCCATATGACACATAATAACATCGTATTGTATAGATGTTTCCCTGTCCCTCCTCATCCTCTTCAATGATATGGTCGGCTTTCTATAGAAGGCTGGGAATATAAAAATGACTTAAGGTTTGGCCTCTTTCAAGCTAATCACAGTGCAGTGTGGCTAACATAGCTATTTCTCCTCTCAGTTTACATTCAGCAGGGTAGCCTCCATGTGTAACAAGCAGCTTCCAGATCTCAGTGAATTAACTTAATAAAGGTTTGTTTTTTGCTCTTGTTGGGTCCAGTGAAGGTTGGTGGAGAAGCTCAGTTCCACACTATTATATTCATGGACCCAAGTTTTTTTTCTAGGCACTCAAGTGTCCCTTGGGATTTTTGCATCAGGTTAGCAAGTCAGGGAAGAGAGAAACAAGGATTGCATGGTGTAGGAAGCGGTTATAGGGTTAAGCCTCAGACTGACCTGCTGGCAAAGTCGCAAACAAGTCCCAGCTTGGAGGGCACAGTCCTCTAAGCATAATTAAGCTTGATCTTGTGACCGCTCCCTAGATCTTTCCTGGGTAGCTAGTGGGCAGTGGGAGGGGCAGCAAGTGCTGCCAAAACAAGTGAAACTTACAACAACATTGTAGATTACTTTGTTTGTCCCTGATTATAAATAAAGCATCAGCTTTGCAGTCTGGATCAGTTCTGTGGCCTCAGCAAGGCACAGAAAGATCCACCCAGCTCCCAGCTTTATGAATCTATTTCTGTGCCTTGTTTTCTTTATTTCTAATATTTCTCAATCCCTGTCCACCTCCATTTAGAACCGGTTTGTTCATCTCTCTTGCCGTGCAGGACGCGGAAAAGGGAGATCCCTGCCATGTCTGGCCCCCGCAGCATGGGCTCATTTATGAGCCAGGTTTGAATGTGGTGAGAAACACTTCTTCCCGTATTTCTTTTTGTCTGAATTCTGTCACATGGCTCCTCCTACTTATGAGGGAGGTTTGGAAATGCAGTTTAACCATGAGCCTGGAAAAAAGAAGAAACAAGTTTGATGAGCATTTAACTAAAGTCTCTCACACAGACTAAAGCAACTTGAAATCTCCTTAAGAGCTATGTTGTAGCACCTAGTTCAAGGGGGATAGACTTTCTTGGGAAAAAAGAACAGTAATACTATAACCCAAGTCTCTGGATTGTAAGAGAGCATCACCTGGCAAACAGAACTCAGTGACAAGGCATATGCTGGTCACCCTGTTGGCACACCCGTGGAGCTGAGACCCCACGTCAGGCTCAGATGAAATCCAGGGATCTGGTTTTTTATAGTTAGGCTCTGAGAGTAGAGGGCATTCAGTTGGGAATTGAATGGAAAGGTTCCTCTTTAAAATGGAATGGACCAGGCTTCTGCATTTACCTGGATGAGATTCAGTGGCCTGCCTACTTGGGGTGGAAGACAGCTGCGTGCGGCAGCCCCCACACTGTTTTGTGAGAGGTGGCGAGGGCACCAGTCATGTCTCACGGTTGATTGATCAAACTGGGTTTCTTCAGAAGCTCATCTGCCACACCAGTCTCTTGTTCCTCACTCAGTCCTCCGCTTTCCCTAAATCCTTTTCCCCAATGGGCATTTTTGAGTTTGACAAATTGTACTGTCTACATGGAGATAAACGAGAGCAGTCTGATTCTTATTTAAGCCCAGAAACTCCGTGGCAACCAGACATGCATTTGAGCAGAGCAGCACCTGGAGCCTGCAGAAAGCAGAGAGGAAACCCGAGAGGACTATGAATGCTATAAAGCCAAGGGACACTCTGCAGTTTGCAAAAACCATTCCCTCAGCACAGTGGAGGAAGGGACCAGATGAGTTCTGATATGCCAATTAACAAGGCTTTTCAATAACGAGGGGGGTTCCTTTGGGCCAAGTCCAGTCCCATATTGCTGGGAAACGAACCTTCTGTTTCTTTTCTCTTACAGAACACAGAGGCCTCTTGAATGTTCTCACTTCTCACATTTATTTGTTTAAAAGAAGGAGTTTGCTGACAGAACCCCCATTAAGATGTCTCCCCGTATTTATCAATCCTGCCAAGCTCTCTGACAGGAAGGGGGTTTGGTGCTTTTAAAAATAGCTTTTCTTCCCAAATGAAGCAAAGCGTGGAGAAAGGGGAAAAGAAAGTGAAATGTGAAGCTTGTCGTATGAAAGGCAGTTTCATTATTTGTCCTTTAGTGGCTTTTGTTCCCACTGAGGGAGGCTTTGGGTCTCTCCCCAATTTGCTGGAGATGAAAACCCAGATGCCCAACCATAAAAGACAGACAAGGACAGGGGGAGGAAAGGACTTTTCCAGGACTCATCCTTGGTCTTCAGATTGAAAGAGAATCTGAGGACCAGTTATGGTTGCTAAGCAAATGTGGGAATGTTTCACATTTGAGTTTTCAAGGCATGTGTCTATGAAAGTTCTGTTGGACCCTTGACGTTCCTATGGGTGAAAACTAACATAATTTGTATAGATATATTATTTTTTCAAAGCTCCTTTTCATCTCTCTGAACTCAAATCTTCTTACTCCCTTTAACCACCCATTAGAAGAATCAAAGACAACTCCCTGCCCACTCCACTATCATCTCAGCCACAATCCTCCCAATAATTTTGGGAACATGGTTACCACATGGAAATGGGGTGAGGACTAAAGATATAAAAGAATGAGCCAGTATCTGCTATCGATTGACAGCATACTATTTTAGAAACAGCCCTGGGTCAGATAGCGATTAGAAACCAGAGGGTGGGTCCTGCTTTATATCTTTCCAGCTCTATGGCCATACATAAATCATTCCAACAAATGTGGACCTCATTTCTACACTGTACTAGTAAAACAAGGCCAGAGTAATGTTGGTTGCTTAACCTCTACAGTTCCTTTCTGTCCATGGATATGGGTCTGAAAATCTTTTTGATCTTGATATTCCTACTCTTATGGTGATTAGAATAAATAAATTGGAAAAACTTTTCAGCTTTGGGGTAAATAGAGCCTGCTTTCTCTTTTTAAAAAATGACAGGCCCTCTACTAGTACATCTAATAGTATTTACCTCATAGGAAAGTTGTGAGCATCAAATGATAACTTGAAAGATGCTTATCATAATGGCAGCCATATTATAAATGAGCAATATATTTATAGACATAGGAGACAAAAGGTCATTTTGAGGTACGGTATCCATCTTATTATTTTGCAAATGAAGGCTGTCTTAGATTGCAGGGCAAAAATTAGGTCACATAAAAGAAGGGGATGCCTTACTCTTTGAGGCCACAGAAGATCCCACTCCTGGGTGAATCTCTGTCATTCAGAGGTAGCTGGTGACACACTTGTAGGGTTGAGGCTGTGATGTTTGATTTGGCATATTATTATTCTTAAAGCAGAGCCCAGAGGTCTGTCTAGGCTCTCTAAGAAAGGAAATGACTAGGCTCCCCTGCCAGTATTTGTGGAATGCACAAAGAGCCAGGGAAGCCCCATTGGAGCATCATTTGAAATAGTTTTAAATTAAAAACTAGTGCCAGGTTTTATGATTGGGGCTACAATCAAAGGAGTTTTGATAATTCTGCAGAGAAACCTGCAGCATCTCAGACACAAGCATTACCCTTTCAGTTGGGTCTGTTTGTGAAAATGCAACAGGGAGCAAGGAAATTATTAGTGAGCATCTCTTGACTGCCAGATTTTACTACACAGAATCACACAGGTTTCCCAGCACCCTCTCAAGCCCAGTTGAACCGGTGGAGACTTGTCTAATGCCGCATAGTAGGTTAGCCTGAAATGCAAAGTCAAACAGGAACCCTGCCCTCCTACCACATCATGCTGTCCCCCCTAAGGATCAAGCTCCCTTCCTGGTGTTAGGCTAGCTATATGAAATAAATGGAATAGGATATGACATCCCATTTTTCTTGAATTATACAACAGAATTTGATTAGCTTGTTGAGTAATCATTTAGTATATCTCCATATTTTCAGAGGACTGGAGCAGACCCCTCAGGGTGCTTCATGTTTAACATTTGAGAAAGCTTAGTTGTCTCATATTCCCTGTATTCTTTAAATATGCTTTCAAAGTGATAGAAAACCACAGATGAAAGGTACCAATGGAAAAAAATTAGCACATTTCCCTTCATGTGTAGGTGGGTGCATATGTAAATGTGTATTCTGCTGATCTCAGTGCGTGTTAACACAGGAGTGTGTGAGTAATCTCGAGAGAAACAGTGACAGCAACTTAATTAATTCTGCTGACATTGTTATGTCTTTAAATACAAGTAAGAATTGAGAGTGGATCAACTTAGAAATCTCTATGACTGCTATTGATGTTACTTTTCTATTCAGTAAAAATGGAACTGCAAATTAACAAAACCAATCAACCCCTGGCAACTGATGGCTTATTGATGATCAGATCTCTGAGGAAGTTCAAGGAATGTCCTCCTTGTCTGGAAAGGAAGGACTTCTCAGTCCTTGTACCCAAAGAGTAGCAAGGCATTTAGCTCAAGAAAGAAGAGAAAGGTTGGCATTGTGGGAGTTACTAACATGGCTCCATATATCTCTGTCATGTCACCACAGGTAATTAGCAGAAATGCTTTGCTGACAACTACTATTACAGGCAATGTTATCCACAAAAGTTCTGAAGAATGAAACCTTAAAGAAACACAGAAGGAGAAGAAAACTGGGTCAACATGCAGTGCTTTATTTAATTTGTCTATGTATGTGAATGAAAAGCTCTCAAAACTAATTAACACTCTTAGAAGTATTTAATTTTCAAATGGTCTATTCCAGTGGTTCAGGGGAGATGATAGATTTGTATATAGTCATTGACCATGCTGTTAACTAGTTGAACTAGGGCAAGTCACAAACTTTTTTTTTTTAAGTTATATTGCAGGATTGAATAATTTCTAAAGCCCTCATCAGTTATATATTCATTCCATAATTCTCTCTCTGTAGGACAGTGGCTCAGAAGGATGGGAAGTAATTTGTCCTCCTAGGGGACATTGACAGTGCCTGGAAACATTTTGAATTGTCACGACTGGGGATATGACGGAACTCCCTAGTTCAGTCAGAGACTCTATCCCCCAGTGAGCACAGTACTGGTAACTTAGTTTTCTTACTTTAATGTGGGCCCCCTGATGAGTCCCACCGATTTTACTTAACTTCCCCAAGGTTGGGTAGTATCTTTGTGGCAATGCAAAACAGCCTAGTTTTAGAGTGATTACTTTTTAAAGATCTTTCCTCTACATTAACAGCCATAAAATGTAAATATCCTAGAGAGAAAAATTGTACATTCACACTATTCATGTGGAAATAGGTCTATTTTTTGCCTGGGGTTAATGGAATTCCATGAGACAAACAGATGATTAGGAATATTTGAATGAATTCAAGAGAGTCTTTCAGGTACCTCCAAATACCACCTCATTGATACTGTCTTCATCTGGTTTACCTCTAAAATTAGCTGCGCATTTTGGTGGTGCAGATACAGTTGGGGGAAGAGCCAGGGATAAAACATGAAACTATGCCACACAGATCTTTTATTGTGGGTGGCATAATGATGACCCCAAGTGCTATCTCTCTTCATCCACTTCCACATTGATGCCAAACCCAATTTTTTTGTGGGCTGTTCCTAGCTACTGAGTAAAGAAAATTCATTGTGAAAATATTACAGGATTTTCCAGGAGGACTTTGGCTTTGGACATTCCAATGGGCTGCCTGAACCTTTCTTGGAATCATGTTGCAGTTGATGGATTTTCCTGTCCAACACTCCTTCTTTCTCTTTCTCTTTCCACAGCTTCAGACCTGCATCCTAATCGGAAGGTTCTCCCACCTTATCCTGTTCCTTCCCTAATACATCTCTTGCACTTCTGTTCCTGTCTTGACACCTGTTTCTCAGAAGACCTTAACTAATATAAGTGGTCTGAGAAAGCAGGCAGTAAGGCAATGATTAGGGACTGGCTGACTCACTTCCTGATGGGCAAAGCAAACACTATCTTAAGTAGTAGTTTGGGCACAGATTCCCCTAGAACAAAATTATGCCTCAATTGCAAATGGTTTTACTGGTGAGATGTTGGAAAATGTCCAGGTGGAGGGGAAAGTCATTGCAGGTTTTATGGGGGGAAATGATAGCTACAAAGCCAGTGGAGTTATCTGATTACTACAAAATTCTACTGAAGCCCTTCAAAAACATAATGAGAAATTGAGGACTTTGGAAAAATGCAGCGAAAATAAGAGAGGACCTGATTTAGTATGTGTGAACCATAGAAATAAAACCAAACACAGGTATCTAAACCATACCATTCAATTTGTGCCTAATAAAAATAAGTTTTCATTTAACTACATTTTTTGGTTGTGTGTGTGTGTGTGTATATATATATACTCAGCCAACATTTAGACCTGGATTGAAGCTAACACATAGAAAGAAAGAAGGAATGAATATTATATTTTTTTATTACCCTAGAGCAAGCATGTCAAACTTGCGCCTTGTTTACTTGGCCCATGTTAGCCTTTGAGTTTGACATGCTTGCCTTAGCGTCTCCTACCTAGAGAGAAAGATTAGCTGACCCAATGGGTAATAATATTTGTTTGTAATCTTAAAATTTATGGAAGGCATCACTGATTATATTCATTTATATCTTGGATTTGCATATATTTTCTTCTAAACAATCTGGAACCTATACAGACCACTTTAGCAGCATGATTGACTTTGAAAATGTCATTACAAAATCCACCAATAATTAAAGTATGGTTATGATAAAGTGGGTGATGCAGAAGTGGTGAATTTGGTGCCCCAAAAGCTGGACTGCTTGTCTGGTGTAGCCAGTAGTTAAGAGTCGACCAATGAACCAGGAGGTCATGGGTTCGATTTCTAGTTAGGGCAAATGCCTGGGTTGCAGGCTCAATCCCCAGTGGGAGGCATGTAGGAGGAAGCTGATCAATGATTCTAACTCATCATTGATGTTTCTATCTCTTTCCCTCTCCCTGCCTCTCTGAAATCAAGAATTTTTTTAAAAAAAAAAGCTGAACTAAGGATCCTTTATGATGTATTTTCTTCTATTATTTTGATTACATTTTCCTTTGATTGACTAATTTCTATATTTTCTTTTCTCATTTTTCTCTCTCACCCTAAGCCTAAATTGAGTGAAGGATATTTCCTCCCAAGCTGATTGCTCATGTTACCCATTTTCTCAACTGACTGAATATGGACTTTGTTTTGGAAGCAATTCCCTTTTTTGTTGCCTCTTCAGTTCTGAGATCACTGGTATGAAATTTTTCTCAGTTCTGACTCACAGATCTTATTTTTATTTAACATCTTTTGACATTCTTTTCATGTGGCTCTAAATAATTGGAGAAATTTGAACCCCCTTATTTATCATACAGAGATATTCCATGGAAACGTTAGTACAAATAGTATAGTTTTATGTTACTGCTGAGCTCTTATAATTATAGAAAGTTAAAGGCTTCTAAGAATGTAAGAATGTTGGCAGTAGTTGTGACAGACATAATGTGGCCCACAAAGCCTAGAATATTACTATCTGGTCTTTACAGAAAAAGTTTGCTGAATCCTGATAGAGAAAGTCCCCTCTACTCCCTCTTTGCCCTATACTGACTTGCTGAAGAAATAAGGCCTTTTTCCTGTAAAGAGACCAACACTCTTAATTTGTCTCACTGCTTTCTGTGATGTTGTTTAATTTGCTTCTCTCTTTTTTCTATTTCTTAATAAACTGGAAGTTAAATTTAAAATTTTGACAGATTAACCAGATATATGTTTATTTCAGTCTATAAATATCCTTGTTTTCCCCAAAGCCTTCCCTTATTTAATCAGATGTGCATTGAAAATAGAAATAAAAATGGCTAATGTTTATTGCACACTTACCATTTGCCAATGATACTTGTCAATGTTGAATAGACAGTAAGGATGTGAGGGGGAATCTATTATATAGGTGAAGGGAGACATCATTTATGTAGTAGGAATTACAGGACTTAAGAAATCCCGGAGAAAATAGCCATTCAGCAAGACCTTGAAGAAAAACAGAGGAAAAAAAGGGGGCAATTGCAGAATGTTTATGTTCTTGTCACTTCAAAGAAAAGTCCACAGCAAACACAAGAGGAATTTAACTGATGAGTTAGGGTTTCAATAAAAAACAAAAGTGGAAATTTATGACTTGGTTGTCCTGACAAAGAAACCCTGTGCAAGCTATTCTCTAATTTCCACCTTCTTGAATCCATTTATTACTTTTCTGCACTACCCTTTGCTAGGGGAGGCTGACTTCTGTGCCCGAATCACCCACCTCTCTTGCCACCTGGCTTCTGATTGGGTTAGGTTGAAGGAAGTTATCCATAGGAAATCTATGAGTGCCTGCAGAGGGAGAGTTCAGAGGAGACAGGCTAGTTACTTATTACACTAATTCCATGAGTATAGGCTAGAGGTTTTTACCAGTCAGGTGCCTGGTAGATTTTATCAAAAGAAGGGGTGATATTTACAGACGTGAGCAGGAAAAGGAACTAAGAAAGGACTCCTGGATTAGCAGTAGCGTGAAGCAGTCCTGCCCTGACTGTGAGGTGTGGGAGAAGGGAGGACTATATGGTGGAAGGTATAGGCTTCCAGAATAATGTCATGAAATGCAAGATTTTCTGATGATCAGAGTTATTCTAAGAATTTTTCTGCTATAAGAGATCTTAGGCATCATCTGATAGAGAAAGTATGTACAGTATGCCACCCCATGAAGAAATTTCTCCCTTAAAATTTAACCAGTCTGTTTTAATGATCAGATTCTCCTCTCTCCGATAAGTAGCTATCTTGGGTAACCAGTTCTCCTTGTTTATGAGTTCTCTCTTCTCTCCAGGGGCTAAGAAAATAATATAATACAACCAGGTCTGCCTAGCTCCCTTCCCTGCCCTGTGCCAAAAGCATCAGATTCCAGCTTTCCAGTGAAAATTGTCATACCAGTGAGTGACTACTAGAGTCTGGAGAAACACTTTGAGGACTTATGATAAATAAAAAAGGAAGAGCCTGATTAACTTGAGCTAGGAGCAGAGGGGAAAGTTGCTTTAGAAAGAAATCCAATAGAACTACTGGTCAACAATTAGCCTGTTATTCATGACTCTTTAAATTGCATTTAATAATTATCAGTTATATAATCCCATGTGCAAAGCTGGTGCTTGACCATGGGAGAGAGATGGCAGCAAATAAATGTTTACATGGCACCAAGTGTCCACACCCACAGGGAATTTTCAGTGGACAATTAATTTTCTTGAATAAGCAAATCACTGGAAGTAGGATGTGAGACACTATTTAGAAATGATGGAGAAGCTTTCCTTTGAGTAAAATTCCAAATTTTCCTTTGGCGTACACTTCTGTCAACATTGTACTCTCCACAGACAATTGAATATTTGGTGATGGTTGAGAGTCCTAAATTTAACGGATTGACATATATATCCCTTTTATAAAATCAAAAAGAAAGAAGCATCTTAACCAAATTAGTTTTCTATGGCCACTGTAACAAATTTTCACAAACTTAGTGGCTTAAAACAACACAAATTGATTGTCCTACAAATCTGTAGCTTAGAAGGCCAACCTGGGTCATACCTGGACTAAATTAGTGTTGGCAGAGATCTATTTTTTTTTTCCTGGAGGTTCTACGATTTCCTTGTCATTACATCTTCTAAAGGACATATTCACTGCTTGACTTGTGGGGATTGAGCCTGAAACCAGGAATTGAACCAGTGACCTCTTGGTTCATGGGTCAGTGCTCAACACTGAGCCACACCAGCTGGGTGAACCTCTCTCTTTTATTAGCAGGTTACTTTCCTGACAAATGCTAAGACCTGGAAACATTTTCTGAGTCAGTTACTGGAAGGACATATAGGTGGCAGAGTTCCTAAGGACAGCAGAATAGGCAATGCTCATGGATAATGAAAGAGAGCAGTCCCTACACCCAATAGACATTTTTCAAACAAGCTCTGGAAGTTGCCTCCTGTGCTAAAGGATTAAGCCATTAGCTTTAACAGTGCCAATGTGTCCCCACTTCCAAATTCCACTTAATTAGTATCCAAGGTAATATTAAGAACAAACTTCACACAGAGGAAAGTGTAAAAACATTAGCTGCTCATAAACGTGATGGTTTATTGAGACACAATGAAGGAAAAAGATGCTAGGCAGAATATAAACTGTTATCTAAACTGTTATCTATATAAATGGTAAAAAACATTGAGCCAGGAGGATAGATTACCAGAAGGGTTAGTAATATACTAAAGTGTAGCGCTGTGTAAAAGAACTTTCTATGATAATAGAAATGTTCCATGTCTTTGCTGTCTAATATGATAGCCACTAGCTACATGTGCCTGTCAAGGACTAGAAATGGGGCTAGTGCAACTGAAGAAGTACATTTTTAAATTTATCTTATTTTAATTTATGTTTAAGTTAAATAGTCACAATATGGTCAGAAGCTACAAAGTTAGCTATAGTGATTAACTTTTCTTTCTTTGTCTTACCCATCACACTGATCCTCACAAATTCCTGCTCCAAACAACAACAAACAAAACAAAAACAATAACAGCCATTCAGGGCACACAATAAACACCTATACTTGTTCAGAAGGGGCAGCAAGAGTCTGTGCCTGTGTCAGAAGGCCCTGCAGATCCCTGATTAGAGCAACCAGGATGGGGGTGTAATTCTGGACGACACTGAATTATCAGGATGTGCAGTGAGAGAGGGTCCGTGTCTGGAACTGGTTTCAGGAGGTTAGTACTGCAGGTGTCATGGTCCTGGTGGAAAGAGCAGAGATAGAATCAGTACCCCTGGATTTGTTAACCTCTTTGTGTGAAAAGACAGTCACCTACACATATTGAAATAAAAGCATTTTTAGGGCTCCTTGTCTGTTTTGTTAACTCTTACATTCCAAACATTTAGACCATTTCCTCTTACTAAGTGGATCCAATTTGTACTTTTAAATTGTGGGGAGTGGTGATATACATAGTTCACGATATTCAAGTTGCTTGGACTTCCTATTATTGTAATAACTACTTCTGAAACTGGTCTGACAAATGTTTGCTTTCTGAGCTACAGTTTGTTTCCATAAAGTCTTACTAAGGTGTATAAATAAAAGGGCATTTAGTTGTACAATTAATATAGTGAATATATTGAAATGAATACAGTTGCGTGAAATACTGATTGTCTCAGAGAATACTGGCTGAATGATCCCCATATGAACAGTTCATTGCCACCCTGCTCCAAAACTTTTGTCTTCACATGTAGCATGCTTGAAATTATTTTGGCTGTTTAGACAAATCTTGTGCCTAAGAGCAAGCTCTCAGCACTGCTGTTCAATTCAGAGAATATGTTCTCAGGGCCAAAATGAAATCGAGAGATGAAGCTATGTATTAATAAATATAATGCAATTTAACAAATGGAATAATTATAATAAATACATAAAATAAAATGATGAAATTTAAAAACTAATAATAAAAGAATAAAAATTTAATAAATATTTTATTTTATTTATTTTATTTTATTGATTTTTTACAGAGAGGAAGAGAGAGGGATAGAGAGTTAGAAACATCGATGAGAGAGAAACATCGATCAGCTGCCTCTTGCACACCCCCTACTGGGGATGTGCCCGCAACCAAGGTACATGCCCTTGACCGGAATCGAACCTGGGACCCTTAAGTCCGCAGGCCGACGCTCTATCCACTGAGCCAAACCGGTTTTGGCATTAATAAATATTTTAAAATATCTTTCCTTTTATAAATTTATTTCTTTTTATTTTTAAATTTCACTTATTTATTAATTTTTATTGTTGATACTATTACACATGTCCCCCTCCCCCACTTAGCCCATTTCCATCCAGCCCCCACCACCACTCCCCTGGCCTTCACTACACTGTTGTGAAGGCACATACGCATATATACTCTTTGACTATTCTCTTCGCCTTCATTTATTCAGTCTGAGATCTGCTGCTGATATGGCTTTCCCCAAGATGTTGCTTCTTTGACATGATAATTTAAATATCAGCCACAATAATGAGTAGCAGAATGATCACAAGTCAAAAAATAGCCTAAGAGTTGTGGAATTCAACTTGTTTCTATTTTATTTTGGACTTTATGAACTATAAAAAGATGCATTTATAGCCCTTTAGAGATGATTTCTAAGTTATTCCCTATGCCTATATTCTTTTTTAAAATTTATTTTACTTTTATTTTAAAAAATCTTTATTGTTGAAAGTATTACAGATATTCCCTTTTTTTCCCCATTGACCCCTTCTAGACGCACCCCCCCCCCCCAAGCCTTCACCACAATATTGCCTGTGGCCATGGGTTATACATATATGCATACAAATTCTTTGGTTGATCCCTTCTCACCCACCCTCCACCCTCGCCTTCCCTCTGAGATTTGGCAGTCTGTTCTATGCTTCTATGTACTTTTCAAGTTATTAGCATTATATTGATTAACTTAAATCGAACACTGTTTCCCCCCTGTGTTTGTGAGGGAGAACAGTGAGTTGATCTGTCATTCACATTGTATTCTGAGACTGTGACTAATGTGCCAGGATATTTTCTTTATTGCACAATCTCTAGAAGGTGTTTATAGATGTACTTGGTATCTTTTATGACTCCTAGAACACACATATCTGAATCATGGCATCACCCACCAAGTTGGCTTATTATGCATAAAGACATTTTCTAAACACCCAGAGGCCAATTACTCTCACAGCACCTAGGCAACACTCTATGTGTTAGGTTATGGATCAAGTTATTTTCCAGCACTCTGCTTACTTTGTATCTAACAACTGCCCAAGTGCCTAATGCAGTCAGAGTCTTTACCAACAAAGAACACATTAGCTATTCTTTTCTCCCTCCCTTTCACTTTCTCCCTTCCTCCAGGGCTAATTACTACTATGTAGAAAGGCTATGCGCTTCACACTGTGGAAGGTGCTGAGATAAAATATACTTGTTTTTTTTCTAGCAAGTAGCCTACAACTTGCCAGAATACTAGATGCATAGAAAATGTCCAATAAATGCTGGTTACCAGGACTTGCAAATTTTGGGGAATTAATCAACAGAGAAATACTTATTGAGACCCTAATAAACATCTGAATAAATATCAGACATGTCCTCTACCTTCAGGGAGCTTGTACTTTATTTAGGTAGGGAGAAGAAAATCACACACATCAAATAACTTCTAAACAGTTAAATCTGAAGTGTGTGATGTTTAATAATGTTAAATACAAAATAGTGAAATTAGTGAGAGCAGGAGTAGTTGGGAAACAGACCATGTAGAGGCAGAAGTGAATTAGAAGTAGTGGTGTCTGTTCATATTTGGTTCATGTTACATAGACAATGGCTTTGGACTATGATTAAAGAGTAAACTAAATTGATCAACTCAGTAACCACTGATGAACCCCACAATCATTTCCATATTAGCATTATACACTAAAATTATTGGAGTCTTAAGAATGATTCTTATAGGTCTAAGGCAGCTATTGTTAATCATGAAAATTTCCACTGAGGCTGGGGAATAGTCCTGGGATAATTATGGTGTGGCTTTCAGATAGGAGTTCCTAGAAATACTGAATTAGGAAATAAAGGAAAGTATCTGATTGCTGCAGAGTCCTTGGCTCCAGGAAACCTGTGCAAGATATCTTTGGTTTGTGCCTCCCCATCTACCATATTCTAAGCCCTGCCCTGTGATTCGGAGGTTGATCAGTATAGATAGAATTAAGAGAGACTTTGGCCTTCTGCCTTCCAGCTGGGCTTGTTCAATGGGGGATGCTGGCAGGACACTAGAGGGAGAAAGAAGAATGAAGTCAGAGTATTGATCCCTTTGATTTTCTCAATTGGGGTCATGATGGGTTGACTGCCTTTATTAATTGAAAGACCACAACTGTTGGGAAGTCTTCTTTTTAGAGCTATCTCTCCAGATTCTATAACTGGCCCATTCTCTTGCCCCTTTAGGACAAGATATTGCAACCACTTAGTAGTCCCAAGTTACTGTGCAAACTCTGTTGCTTTTCCTAATCCCTGACCCCTCCTTTGCAAACAGTGCCTTTATTTCGTGCTTCTCAAGTACCCAACTTCAGTGTGCTACCAATTTCCAGTGTAATGCAGATTCTAGGATGGCAGAGGGACTTAGAGCAGTTATGCCTACCCAACAGCCCATTGCAACATTTGCAGCTGCCCATATGCAGCCCATTGCAACATTTCTTCTGTCAAGGTATTAACTTGAGTGGTGTATGTGAGTTTGAGCCTGGGGTAAACCTAGTTGATGCAGAGGGCACTTGACTATAGTTAATTAACTAATAATTTGCTTGAAAATGAGGCAGGGTAATAAGAAGCTAGGACAATTCCTTGGCAAGTAGAATGGGAAAACTGAGACAGGTAGCTGAACAAACTGGCCATGTAATTTACAGCCAGATAATAAATTGCGAGGTCTTATCTTACACCTTCCAGATCATGCTGGGGCATACCTGCCTCTGTCCCAGTCCCTCTATGGTGATATTCTTTGAAGGTGAAACTGGACAGGGACTGACCTATACATTCATTTTGATATATCCTCATAGATCCTCCCCTAAGACCTCCCCCAAAATTCTGGCCTTTAGGAAACAGATAAAGGGCCCAGTGCATGATCTCTCTCTAGAGCCCACCCACACCTTCTTTCTTCAGGCCTGTATCTTTGCTTGCTTCCTCCCAAGATTTAAGGGTCCCCACAAGACTTGCAACCAAAGGAGCAGCAGGCAGTGGCAGCTCATCCTGGGCTAACCCCTGAAGCTGTTTTTAAGGGGCCTTCTTTTGCCTCTGTAACTTGTTTCCTGAGTCCACACAACCCAGCTGGCTCACTTCTTCTGCTTCTGTGACTTTCTTTCTAAGGCTAAAGCTACTAGAGTAGCTTGCTTGAATATTCTCTTCTAGTGTACTTTGCCTGCTAAATTAACTTCCTCTTGTGCTAGAGTTCTAAGCTCTGAAGTCTTTCTTTATGGAACTCAAAAACTGAGAGCCAACGTTGCTGGTCACAAAAATATATTCACTTCAGACTGTGTGTCCACTTCGCCTCTCAAAAGAGCTACTGCATGTCCAGGAGACTGAGCGACCCAGCTGTAGGCAATCAGCTCTGCTGACTACCAGCCACTCTCTCCAACAGTCTCTGTAGCCACACCAGTATCACTTCCCATTTGTGCTTGCAAAAAGAATTGAATTATACGCTGAAGTAGCTATCACTCTAACAGCCCCATTTGCATGTGAAAATGCTGTATGTGTGAGAAGATATAGAGTTTTGTGCACACAAATAATTTGCTTATACAAAATTTTATCTAAATTTTTGGGTTTTCAAAAACTTTTTACTTAAAGCTGATTGTCTTAAAGCAGTTGTTATAGATAGGAAAACAACCCAATGACAGTCTTTCTTTTTCCACGTGGATTCTTATCCCAGGCATTCAAATCCTATCTGATTATTTCCACTATTTTCCCCCAGAATCTGCTTGCCCAGGAGATTCAAGCGGGGGTTGGGGGGGATGGGGAGGAAGGGGGGCAGGCAACAGAGGAGCAGACTGACATCCTGCTTCACTTCCCACTGACAGCTGAGCTCTCTTCACAGAATCTTGCATCCAACAATGATGTGCAAATCAAGATCTCAGATGGATTTGCAAGTCCCAGGTGGAACTCATAGCAAAGGCATTTAAAAAACAAAACTCTCTTTTGACATGTAAACTGATTAAGTGTGATATGTATGCCCTTCCCTTCAAGGATAAGCTTGGAGAACTAGAAGTAAAATCCACAGGATGGCTGCTCAGATGCCAGTCACTCATTTTGAGGTGATATTTGAAAATCCCAGAAGCAAACTCGGGGGCTTTACCCTGAAAGCTTAGAAAAATTATGCCATTGAATAGTCCTGGAACTTTCCATAGCCTGCACAATATTGTTCTAGCAATAAAGTGATTTTTTTTCTGTTCACCTGAAGGAATGTCTGACACTGGAACTGGTCACTTGTTTTGAAAGCTTTACATTTCTTTTAGTCAATCAACAAACTATATCAAGTAAATATTGGCTTGGTATCACCTACATGGCCAAAGAAATATAGTAAGTCATGATCCTTGGCCTCAAGGAACTTATCATTTTATTGGAGTTAAAATATATATAAGAAATGAAACAGGTAATTAAGAATACAACAGAGCATCATATTTTTTTTTCAATAATTGAGACTTACTAAATGTTAGCCATTGTAGTAGGGATAAAATGGCAGGTCTTTCCTTTGATTCTGAGGTGCTTATAATCTAGTTGGTGAAAGTTGTGGGTATAGTTTGTATTTACCATAGATTAGATAAAGAAGAGGGTGTATTAGATTGGAAAAGTTGAAAAATGGCATAAAATTCAGGTTGGGTCTTTTTTAAAAATTTCTTTATTGATTAAGGTATTACATATGTGTCCTTATCCCCCCATTACCTTATCTCCATTACCCCCACCCCCTCCCCCCACTCATGCCCTCACCCCCCTGTTGTCTGTGTCCATTGGTTAGGCTTATATGCATGCATACAAGTCCTTTGGTTGATCTCTCCCCCTTACCCCCACCCTCCCCTTCCTTCCCTCTGAGGTTTGATGGTCTGATCGATTGGGTTTTAAAAGATGGGTAGGATTTAGGCTGGTAAAAACGAGGGGTTAGCTATAATCTAAGAGGGGGAATATAGACCTGGAAGCTACATGATAGGATTGGTTAGAAAGAGAAACCACTAACTTCTTTCTTTGAGACTCGGGAGTTTATTTGGAGAGTGGTAAGAGATGTGTCCTTGTGTCTTTGATTTTTGCCCTGGAAAGTTTCAAGACAGGGACCATCATGGTGAAGCGTGATAGGGAATATCAGTTAGGTGGCATGTGGTCCTGCCAGCAACTGTGTTCCCTTTCACTCCTTTCTCTTTAATTGCCAGGCTTCTATCTTTTACAGTAGCCTGCCTTTTCTTCTGCAGGTAAGTGCTTTGTGAGCTTTTGTTTTATATATGGAAACATTTCAGCAGTGTCCTTAGCAAAAGCTGTGTCATCAATCATGCTTGACAAATTCTGGGATGAGGGAGGAGGAAGAGAATCGTGCTTTTCATTTGGGGAGGCACAAAGGTCAGAGAGGCTTTACTCTCACTAGAGCTTTCAGTCTCAATATTTTGGTGTACACCTCTTTCTTTTTCTTCTTGTCAAACTTGCAGCGTTTTTATGCCCTTTTCAACTTCTTTCTTTTATGAAATGTATTCTACAAGCCTTTGTCAAGTTCCCTGTGAAATATCTTTGATACACGAAGTCCAGAGGGCTTTAAAAAATCACCTCATTTGGTACTATTTGGGGAACACTAATCAATCCTTTCTTGTCTTAAGTCCCCTCTCGAACTCTGCTGTGAGGACCACGCTGTGAGAGCCAAATTGATGGGGGAGGGAAGTAAGAGGGATTACAAATAGAAGGAAAGTACTTCTGCGTCAGCCAGCCACTCATTCACAGTGTGGGATAGGTAGGAAGGAGCAGATTGGGATTATGGAGAAGTCTTGAACAGGGTTGGTAAAATGGGAGTAGTCAAAATTGAATAAGACAGTGAACTTAGTGAGCAATTCAGGTTGGACCTCAATTGATCATGAATGATCAGAGCAATGAGAGAGTTAGAACCTGACTGCAGGCAAATGAGAGGCTTAGCATATCTCAGTGACAGCGAATTAGGGCCAGGGATGGGCCAGAAGTCAGATCAGCAGAAAAAACCTGGAAGACATCACAGCAGAAAGAAGGATGGGGAGGTAGAAGGTCCAGGTGCAGAAATGGGAATCTCCTGCCTCCTAAGACCCACAACAGAGAAGACTTGCTCTTCCTTAGAACAGGACTTAACACAGGGGACAAAATCACAGGCCTACAGGGCCAAGCAGGCAACTAAAGAGTGAGGAGAAAGAGGTGTAGCAAAGCATAAGGGAGCGGTGGAGATTGTGGCCAGCTGGAAGCCACATGTCCTCTCTGTCTAAAGGGGACAGTTGCTTCTTAGTTCCTGCAGATAACTGCTCAGAGGAAAATAAACCCAGTGTTACCAATTCTTCTGATTTTTTATAAAAGAAAAAGTAAAAAATTGGATTTTTTTTTTTTTAGAAGATTGTACAGGCTAAACAAAATACATCTTTGGGCTGCCAGTGTGCAGAATAAATTGGTGAGCTAGCTTGGAATGCTAAAAGTGTTTTCCTTGATATTGTAGAAAGTATGACAAGAGAACAATATTTTAAAATGGTAATAATAAGAACAGCAATTTAGTTTGACACATCGGCTTGGCTCAAGGAAAGGCATCTAGGGACCAAGGAGAGATTTGTGATAGAGGATTATAGAGGTGGGAGGAGGGGGAGTCTCAGAGGGAAGTTAGTCACCCAAAAGTAACCAATTAAATAACAGTTACCATCAGAGCACCGGGTAGAAACTAGGAATCATGCCCATTTCTCTAGTCTAGAGGGTTACAAAAAGGCACTGGACAGAGTCTCTGGCAGTGATATCTACAGGAGTTTACCTTACAGGTGGGAGCAGTGCCCAGACAAATGAAAAGTTAGGGACCACATAACACAAAGGTACAAGTGATATCAACAGATAGTATATGATTAATTTCTAAATCCTCATTGCCACTGATATCTTCTACATCACAACAAATATTTATTGGGCTAGCTATGGGCAGAGCACAAATAACTTACTATGTCAAAGACTGAAGTGATTATCTTTTCTCCTCAATCCGAGAGTAGAGAAGGTATTACTTTTTTTTTTCTCTCTCCTTCCATCTATCCTCTTACTCCCCAACCCCCATCACCACGCCAATGGTCATTATCTTTCCTACTCTATCAAATCTGTTCCTGTTTTTCTTCCTATCTCCCATCTGCTGTCTTGGTCTCCTTTCCTGTCTCATCCAAGAGGCCCTTAAATCCTGTTGATTCTTTCTCCTGAATATCTCCTTCAATCTGCTTCCTCTTTTATATTTTTAGTGCCTCTAAATTTCTCTCTTGTTCCAATTCCCCTTACTTCACCTAGAGTTATGTGTCACCTTGATGTCATTTCCCCCCCAAAAAAAGCTGATGTGCCACTTTGCTGTCTGTTGGATGAAGGCCAAACTCCTTGACATACTATTCAAGGTCCTTTATACACTTTTTCTTGCCTAGCCATGGACCCATTGTTCTGCCACTTGCTTTGTCCTATTTTTTTTTTATAAACCCTGAGACTCCAAATTCAGAAATTATTTGTTGAGAGAAAATCCAGTAGATTAATTTAATTATTGAAGAATACTTTCATTCTATATATTTTTTGGATCCTATATTAAACCTGATTTGAAACATATATTACCTTCTAATTAGGAATATAATTTCTTCC
Source organism: Cnephaeus nilssonii (assembly GCF_951640355.1). NCBI lineage: Eukaryota > Metazoa > Chordata > Mammalia > Chiroptera > Vespertilionidae > Cnephaeus > Cnephaeus nilssonii. The sequence goes on from NC_137079.1 coordinate 20,071,626, forward strand.
CTAAAACATTTTTCCCATCCCCCATAATGTTAATAACCTTAAAACATCCCAATAACTGAATCCATCATTAACTAAGGCCTGTTTGGTCGTTTTTCCAGGAGCCATGCCTGTTTGATGTATTGTTCCATACTTAGCCATGACAGTCTTGTGATGCATTATGTCACTCAATATTTTCACCCCAGAATAATAAATTGGAGAAATGAGACATCTGCCTACAATTTATTCCTGTTATGTCTTTTCCTCCCTGAAAAGGATATGACAATGCTTCTAAAATGAGAAAGCTTGGTCAGCTTAACCCTTTAAAAAGCTACCCATAGATCCATGTGTCAGTCACATAATTTTTGTGTGTCTTAACATATTTGGTTGAAACACAAAAATATTTATGCTTTTCATTGGAAAGGTGTTATATTCATGATTTAATATAACCAAAGGCTGAATGTAAACTTATGTGTCAGATACTCTACTGGCCACAGGGGCACACAGAGGTGGTAGACTGGGCATTCAAGGAAGGAGATTTGAGTGGTGGATAGCTTGGGATTTTGGCTCAAGTTTTGCTTCACTCATTCATGAAGTGTGTGCCCTTGTGTATATGACTTCACCTAAGTTTTACTTTTTTTTTTTTTAGCTGAAAAAAATTACATATATCACATAGGGTTGTGCAGGATGAAATGATTTAATATAAGCAAAGGACTCAGTATATATAGCAAACTCAATCAATAGTAAGCATTATTTTTCATTTGGTAGAGTAGTATATAGACTATTACAATGGAGTAGGTATTGCTATGTAAGAGATAAACACTACATGGTAGTTGTACAGAAGGGGCATCTAATAGAGTTTTGGGGTAGATTCTGTTGGTATCATAGGAGTGGCTAATGTTTATTGAGTGCTCATAATGTGCTAGGAAATGTTTAATTCTCACCACAAGTTTTTGAGGTAGATGCTACTGCCATCTATATTTCACAAAGACTCTGAGGACACAGAGAGAATAACTAACTTGTGTAAGATTACCCAGCTTCTCGAAAGGCTTAACAAAGACTTCCAGGAAGAGGGATACCCACTGGGCACAGCAGCAAATCCCTATACACATGAAAATTAGTAACTGGGCACATTTGTGGGTAGGAGGAAGTTGTCTCCTGTCAAGGCATCAAAGTGATATGTTTAAGGAGCTGAGGGTCATGAAGAGAGAGAAGAAAGAAGTCTATATTAGGCCTATCGGGGAGAAATAATGAACCTGCCTTATGTCCCTTTCTTATGATTTTTAGGGTCTCTCAGAGTGCTTTACATAAAGTAGTTAACAATAAACTCATTAATTTAGAAAACAATGAGTAAAATATTACTTGTTATAACCAATAGATTCAGAGGAAATGATAGGAAACACCCACATTAAACACTCTAAAAACCTGGATTGTACAATTACCATTATCTCCCTTGAGAGATGATTACGGTCTCAGGAAACAATTGTTTGTGGTGGAGAAGCTAGAAAGGACCAATTTAGAATTATATGCAGATAATTTTTTTTTATAACGAAAGGAGACTGTGACACACACAGAGAGGAGAAGAGACAGCATCCAAAGCTTAAATGATTGAAATCAGGCAAGAGAGAAAGGTCTACTGCGCAGACTCTCTGGTGTCTTCCTTTGAGTCAAATTCACTGGTGTTCTGAAAGGGAACAAGCAGGCTTGTTGAAGGATATAAAAACAACTGACAGAATCTGGAGAACTCCTCAAAAATTGTCCAGCTCAATGAAGATTTAATCTCATCAGTTGTCTGACACAGAAGACAGAACAACTGGTTTACCTTGCAGCATTTCCAAGCTTTTGAGTAGGTTTTGTTTGGTCACATGCAGACATTGTCTTGCTGACTGGCTGCTAGCGTGAATGCAGCTTGTAAAGCAACAACATCCACTGACAGCACCGTGATCGCAGACATGTTCTGGGCTCTGCTCCTACAGGAAGGTGTGACGGAGCAAAATAAACTGATGAGCAAAATAGGTCCAGAGCCAGGAACAGACTGACAGATCTCAGAGGGAAGAGGGGTTGAGGGGATGAGAAGAGAGTAACCAAAGAACATCTATGTATATATGGATAACCCATGGATATAGACAATAGTGTGGGGAAGACTTGGGGTGGGGCAGGGGCTGGGTACAGGGGGGCAAAATGGGTGTGTGTGAAGAGGATATCTGTAATACTCTCAACAATAAATAAAAAGATAACAATTAAAAATATTAAAAAAATCTTTCAGCTCATGTCAATAGCATCAAGCTTTTAGGGAAAACTGTACAGTCTGCAAAGCATCCTCACATACTTTATCCCCTGTAATCCTCATAGAAACCCAATGGGATAGACATTATTCCTCAATTTTAATAGACTGAAGGGACCGAGTATCAGGACATTTAACTGAAGTCTCTTGGGGCCACACAGTAATGTCAAGCCTGGATTCAAACCTCATAGTCAGACATGAAGTTTTTGTGCTTCTTCCTTTCCATCAAGGTGGTTTCTACAGAGTGGTCATGGGAGTTATTTCAAGAGTTGGGGTCTATTCCCCCTCAGTATCCAGAAAACCTGCAGAAACAAGGATGATCTGTACTCTATGATGATCAAATTAGCTTCATTTCTTAGGATTCTATAATTATTACTAATTAATTAGCTCAGTAGCATCCATCCAATTGAAGAATCTACATATACTGACTGCAGAGTGTTTTTTTAAAAACTCTTTAAGAATGCTTGAACCCATTCTTTATAGTGATGTGTGTAGTAAACCACATGTAGTCATCCTATCTAATAATAGACAAATATGCAAATTGACCGCACCTTCGCTACGCCAAGCCACGCCCACCAACCAATCAGGACGAATATGCAAATTACCCCAACAAATATGGCGGCTAATTTGCATATCATGACAGCATAGAAAGAAGCCAAGAGCTGCAGAAGGGAGCAAAGCTGCAGAGAAGCAAGCAAGCCGGGGGAGGAGAAGGGAGGAGCCGAGGCGGGGCCGGGGGAGAAGGAAGTTGAGCAGGCAGGGCAGGGGGAGAAGGGGCGGGGCCGGGGGAGAAGGGAGGAGCGGAGGCGGGGCCGGGGGAGAAGGGAGGAGCGGAGGCGGGGCCAGGGGAGAAGGGAAAAGCAGAGGCGGGGCCGGGGGAGAAGGGAAAAGCAGGCGGGCTGGCGGAGAACGCGGGGCAGGGGACAAGGGAGGAGAGCAGGCGGGGCGGGGTAGAGTGCAGCAGGAAACCCTATTGCAGGATTTTTCCTGCAACGGGAACGCTAGTCCATTATAAGCTACAAGCTAAATATAGTGTTTTTTTTTTAAAATATCATTAGCCTTTGGTTTCTCTTCAGAAGGAAATTCCAAAAAGTACTCACAAGTCTGTGCACCTAGGGGGATAGTTATGGTTCTCCCTAGAGCAGTGAGTGCTATCCACAGAAACATGATGGGTGCCACAAATGTAACTCTAACCTTTCCAGTAGCCACACTAAAAATAAATATGTAAAAATAATCTTAAAAGTAATATTGTATTTAGCCAAATATTCTCAAATATTGTCATTTCAGCATGTAATCAGTATAAAGATGATTAAGGTGATATTTTGCATTTCTTTGTACTAAATCTTTAAAATATGGTATGTGTTTATTTTGTGCTACATTGCATTTCCATTTGGACGAGCCACATTTCAGCTGCTCCATAGTCACATGTGGTGAGTGGCTACTGTTTGGAGGCTTGGAAACTCATCTGTAGATGTCTCCTGACTTCTTGCTTCAAGCTTTGGTGACTTAGTCTTAATCTCTAATCATGTACTTGCTAAGAAATACCTTTAATCCTAATTCTTTTATCAGTGGGTTTCAGTGAAAAGGTATAGCTTCTCTTAAATGTGCTCTAAAAATCCCAGTGTAGCCTGTCTCTCAAACTCAGGCTCTCAAATTCTTTTTAAAAAATTGAGTTTATTGGGGTGATACTGGTTAACAAAACCACACATGTTTCAAGTGTACACCTGAGCAAAACATCATCTGCATACTGCATGGTATGCCCATCGGTTGGTGTCTCAAAATTTTAAAAGAAGAGGTAGTAACAGAAATGTGTGAATCTGGCTAGGTATATGATAAAATAAATGGTTGGATCTCCAGGGAATTTGGAGAATGTGGGCCCCAAGTTCAAAATTGAAAACATAACAAAAAAATAAAAACTGTGTACCAGTCTAAAATATTTATTGGGCAGTATTTATCACTGAAATAACCCAAATAATTGTTCTTATATTCTTTTGGGCTCCCAATAGTGTCTCCATGTTCTTGTGCCACACCCTTATCTCATTTCTACCTTCTGGGGTATTATCATTTAAATTTATGGTTAAAGTGTTACTGTTATACCTTGGGTTATAATATACTGTCTGGTGTGGCCCTATGGACCTTTCTTCCTATGACACATTCTTCCTTGGTTATGTTGAGTGGTTTCAGCATGGTGACAAGCAGGAGTGGTAATGGTCTTTTTCCCTGGCTGAAGAGGCTTTATCCACATGGTCTTCTGGAGGAGTTTTTCCCTAGTAATTTAGGAAAATGTATTGGGTGGAAGGGCTGAGTATTTGGCTGCCCCAGCTATGCACTGCCATTCAGGCTGTTGTGACTTTCTATCAGCGTGACACTAAACTAGTGAGAAAAATCTGTGTTTGGTCACAGCCAGAGGTGTGTGGCTGGTTATTCTATTTTCTCATCTGGGAAACAATTTGTTATAACCCTGGAGACAGAGCTCTATTTTCATCTCTCTCCTTCTCTCAAGCCTGCTTTTTCTGCAGTAACCTACACATAAGTCCGTAAATAGTTTAGGTCTAAAAAAATGCCACATTTCCAGGGAATGCTTCCAGAAGATTAAGAGGTTAAAAAAAATGCCTCTCCCTTCCCGTTGTATTACATAAAAGCTAGTTAGGCCAAATTTGCTTTCCTGTGTCCTGTTAATGGTAGCCTCATTATCCAAAGCACAGTTTCAATGACTAATCAATAGTTTCACAGGGAGATTCCACAATGTACAGAAGGGGAACATTCCAGCCAATTTAGCATCTCTAGGCAAACCCTTACATGAAATTTTGAGAGAGAGAGAAAGAGAAAGAGAAAGAGAGAGAGAGAGAGAGAGAGAGAGAGAGAGAGAGAGAGAGAGAGAATGAATGAGAATGAGAATGATTGGTGGATGGTGGAGGAGGTTTGGTCTGGTTGCTTAATCTATTTTCTTCTAATCCAAGCTTGGGCCGTCTAGTTATTGGCATAGGCCATAAAAATGGTGGTAGAGGGGGGAGTGGAGAGAACAGGAAAACAAAAAAAACTTCACATTATAAATCTGTTCTTTATTGCTTACAGCTCCAGGCAGCCTTAAGAATCAACTTTCATTAGCTCCCTATTAGAGGACCATTTCCCTTACAATTTGATTATTAGAATGGATACATTTGAATTCTACATTTCCATATAGATAGAATCACTCTGTTTTTTATGACCCTAATGCACTCTTAAAAACTCACAGAGACTCCATCTGAATTTCCTCAGTTGATTGTTTTTGAGAATGAAATATGAATAAAGTCCACTGAGTTGAGAGAGAGAGAGAGCCAAGGCTAGGGAGTGGTGAATGGCTAAAGTTGGCTACAGGTGTCAACTTAGATACATGAAGTGTTTTATTTTTTTTGTCCTTGGCCAACCACTTGGATTTTTCCTTCTTTGCCCTATCCAGACAAATATTTATTTTCTCTTTCCTCTCTCTTTTTCTTTCCTCCTTGCTACTTAATATACAAATTAAGGATGTGCAAACACCTGCAGAAATCCTGCTGACCCATCAATTCCTAAGTGTTCATTTCTCAATTCCATTTTGGCATTAATAATAGCTACACTCACTTACCTTTCATTATATACTAGGCACTGACAACATTATGTTATTTAATCTTTCCAACTATGTGATAGGTGCAATTACTATTTCCAATTCTTCAAGTAGATTTGGGGTTAGAGAGTTGGAGCAAATTGCCTAAGGTTATATACATAGTATATAAAGGTCTATTTGGGAATCAAATTTAGCATAGTTAGGAGTCCAGACTCTTGACCATTGTGCCTTACTGCTTGCAAAAAATGTCCATAACCATTATCTCATTTAATTCCCACATTAGCCCTGTGAGACAGTTATTGTCATTACTCTCATTCCAAAGACAGACATGTAAGTTCAGAGACATTATATCATTGGACAAGTTCGCATAGCTAGCAAGCGATAGAGCCACCAGGGTCTTTAAAGTCACTGATTTTCTGCTACTCATGTTCAAAGACATTTTGGAGGAGTAGGTGTAGGTCTGGTCTCCAGTAAGCTGTGAGGAAGTTCCCAAGGGGACTCTTGATCTCTCAGGTATCTTTTGTAGATATGAGATTCAAGAATGCACTGGAAGGCTAGAATAATGTGTAAGATTGAGCTCTGTGGAAATAGTGGATGTCATGCACTCTGCTCTCTCCCTATACCCTAATCAATTCTACTACGACTTGATTGTGGTTGAAAAATGCAACCTCTCCTGAGACATTCAGAATGACAAGTGGAAAATTGTTCCATTAGCAGAACAAGGGGAAATTAATGCCTTCTAGCATTTCCCCCCTTTTGTCCGTGAAAACTTTGAATTGAATGTGTAATAATGAATAGAAAAAAATTGATTAAATGCAATCATATAAAAACAGAATTGTTCCAAATTGATTTCCTCCTCCTCATTATTTTTTATTTTACTTTATGTTCCTGGGGAACATTTATTTAGGACAGGAGTTCTCCTCTTAAAATATAATAATAGGACTTGTTTTAAAAATTTGGGTGGAAAAAGAAAATATGGTCCTGGTGGGTTAGCATGTAACTTCTATTTGTTTTTGAATTTCAGTTTCACTATGTACTTTACAGGTGGGTAGGTAAACATATGACTGCTGTCATCAAGCAAGACCTGGGAGTTCAGGCAGAACTGTGTGATTCTTCTCTCTAGTGAAGGAAAGACTTTCCCCATAAGAATGCTAGTAATAATTTTATTAATGATAACATGTGGGAGCTCAAGGTAATCTAGTCCAAATCTCTTACTTCTTCAGTAGATGAGTTAACTGATACTTACAGGTATTGACTTGTCCAGTCTTTTCTGAGAATGAGATTGTGATATGCAGGAAACCAAGACTAGGTAGAGATGGAGGTAAAGGGTAAGTATCAGATTGAAAGAGAAACAGTCCAATTGGTTCTTCTTTTTAATCGTCACCAGAGGGTATTTTTTTTATTGATTTTTAGAGAGAGAGAGAGAGAGAGAGAGAGAGAGAGAGAGAGAGAGAGAGAGACCAATCAGTTGCCTCCCTTAAGTGCACTGACTAGAGAATAAACCCGAAACTTATGTATGTGTCCTGACCTGGAATTGAACCTGCAACCTGCAACCTGTTGGTGTATGGGATGATGTTCCAACCAACTGAGCCACCTGGCCAGGGTTCCAAATGTTTCTTTAAACATAGGAAGTCTAAAAAAAATATTTAGGACCTAAATGTGGAGCTAGAGAAGATGAGATCAGAGACATGAAGACCGAAAGTGATCAGTATGAATGACAAAAGTAGTGAGATCATCATGTGTTTCTGTGGTAAAATCCACTTGCGGCACCCAGGACTGAATGGACAAGGCTTTTCCAAGGTCACACAGAAAGTCTAAGACAGAACAAGGTCCTAGATTTCCTTGTCTCCTGTTACCCTGTGGTGCTAATACTGTAAGAGGTGTGTTGTGGGTGAATCAAAAGTGTTCTGGAGTTTCAAGTCAGGTGTGGGGTCAACTCAACTTTGCCAATTTGACCTTGTGCAAATTGCTTGTTTTGGTTTTCTTAAAGTTAACAGAGTTGTGAAGATAATATGAAATAATACATGAAAAGCATTTAGTACAGTGTCTAGCATACACTAAGTAACAGCTATTATAATTATTGTTGGCTAAGGACATGACCAGTGCTTTCTGTTTTTTTATGGGAGTTGTGCTTTACTCTGACACTGATCTCCTTCCTCAGAGCAGGTACAAGCATTTATGCAAGCACTGGCTAGGGAAAGTATGACACCTGTGACTGTGCAAAGGATTTCTCTGGGTGAAACTCTGGTTGCTATAGGAATTGGTATTTCACTTCATCATCAGCATGTTCTAACCAACTGAACACATGGCCCTGATAAAATCTAATTGTCAGCTGAAGTTACAGCTCACAGAGTTTGGACACTTTGTCCCAAGTAGACACCACTAGTTTGGTAGTAAAAATCAGGATTTGTAAACTAGGATTAGGGATAAGGCAAAGCTAATGATGGGAAACTATTATAACTTTGTTTTGGACATAGCCTTTGGTTTGCCTCTCCTGATATATCTACAAAAAAGGAACTGCATGAACAAAAGGCAAATAATTTATGTGAAAGAGACTTGATAATCCCTGTTTAGAAGTAGACTAAAGCCCTAGCTGGTTTGGTTCAGTGGATAGAATATTGGCCTTTGGACTGAAGGGTCCTGGGTTTAATTCCAGTTAAAGTCCCTGGCCACCACAATTCTACTCCGTGTTACTATGAGTTGACTTTTTAAAAATAGATTGCACATATAAGTATTTGTCTTTCCTGTCTGGCTCATTTCACTTTTCATACCTGAAATAAATCTCATTTGATCATGATGTATGAATTGATGTATTGTTGAATTTGGTTTGCCAATGTCTTGTTGAGGATTTTTGTATTGATGTTTAGCAGAGATACTTACCTATAATACTTTTTGGAGTATCTTTGTCTAGCTTTGGCATCAGGGTGTGCCAAGACCTATCAGTGCCCTGGAGGCATGGGAAATGCCACACATCTCTGTTCAGACTGCTGGAGGACTATTAATTGTATGACTCTTCAACTCCCTGATATAAGTTAATTGGAAGCCCAGCTTTCATGCTGAAGCTGGAAAAGTCAGAATACTACTTACGAGCTTTGCAATTTAGCCTCTATCAGGAACAAACTGAGAACTTTTTTTTTCTTTTTTTCTTTCTCATTCTGTGCTGAGCCAGATTTAATAGTCACCATGAGTGCACCCAAATAGAACTGTTTCTTTGTTTTGTGTGGTCCTGGGAGACTAATGATTGTCAAGCCCTGTCAGCTTCCAGAGCTAGGTGATTTGGGAGCCAGTCCCCTGGGTGACAGATATAACAGTTGGGGTGCTAGCTGTGTTGACAAGTTTCTTCCAGGAAGAAACTGGAAGCTTGGTTTTACTGTTGGATTTAGCTCAGGAGAGACAGTGGGGGATGTGAACACCAGCTCTATCAAGCTCCCTGGAGGATCCTAGTCAACTTCCACATGCAGGCTTATTAGAAAAAGGACTTTAGGCTGCAGATGAGAAATGTACAGTCAAATCCCTTCTAGAGAGAAACTGGGAGATGGGTATTTCTGCTTGCTTTATGGGTATTGAGCCTGGGGAGTATAGCTGCAGGAGGTTCTTACACACCTTTTTGAAAATTGCTTTTTATTTGTTTTGTTTAATATGATCCTTTGGGGCTCATGAATGCTGAGTCTGTTGGCTATCAGCAGTAGGTGATTTGAGAGACCATCCCTCCCATGTCAGCTGTAAAAGTTTGGGCAATAGATGTATGGGCAAGCTCCTTTCAAGGACATACTCGCAATTTGGTTTTATTGTTGGAATGATCTAGAGAGAGAATGTGGGGAAGTGCCCACAGACACTTTTGGGCTCCAGTCTGAACTTAGATGAGAGGAAGACTAGAAGCTGAACTCTAATCCAAGCAGCAAATGGGAAAGCATGCAGTCACACCCCTCCCAGGGAGACACTAGGAGATAGGCATTTTTGCTTGCTTCCTCTATGGTAAGTCCAGGTGTATATTTATGAGGGCTGCTCCTGCACCTATTTATTTAAAAACTGATTTTTTGTTTGCTATAGTCCAGTGGGACTCATGAATGCAAGTCCCTTTGGCTGTCAGAGCTAACAGATTTAGGAGCCCATCCCTCAGTGTAGCCTTGTAAGTTGGGACACTGGTTTGTGGCTCAAAGTCTTTACTCCCCAGGGATAAGCTGGGAGTTGGGGGTTCCCTTCCAATTGTGTGGCACTGTGCTGGGGGTGGAGTTGAGTGGCAATAGTATTTTTAGCTTTTCCTGACCATTTTAATGTGGGTATTTTCCTCAGTCACGCAGTGTGTAGAAGTCACTCAACTAGTTTCTGAATTTCCCACAGAGGAAATTGTAGGTGTATATTTAGTGCATTTATGCAAAGAGAACAATTTAGAAGCCTTCATGGTGAAATTCTCTCCTACTTATTTTTTTTCAAATGTTAGGGTTATGCTGACTGAATAATGGAATATCTTTTAAAGGTCATTAGGTATATGGAAAATACCTTTGGGGAGCTTCATTGGATATTCAAATGGCCTTTTGAACTCAAACCTGTAATTAGAGTCTTTTTGAGTTCAGAGTTCATGTTTAATATTCTCTCTCTAATTAAAAAAAAATGGCTTTTGGACAAGATCAAGTGTGTTCAGGGTGGCATTGTTTTCATGCTCAGTAAAGTGCCTGGTATATAATATGTGCTCAATAAATATTTATTGAGTAAATGGATATAAATACTATAAAAAGCCCTTATATTAATAACATTGCCAACTACTATGTGCCAGGTAATGTTTTGGGTACTTTACATGTATTAACTCATTTAATTCTCTTAGAAGATTGGTATTATTATTCTTCCCATTTTTTAGATGAAATATAGGAAAATTAAAGAAGTTGTCCAAAGTCACACAGCTAGATGGAAAAGGGTCATGATTCTAACTTCAACACCCTGGCTCCAGAGCTTGCTGTCTTTACCGTGAAGCTGCCCTGTGGCGAATAAAAGCATGTCCCTATTTGCAAGATACTCACATGTAGGGGAGAAAAAGATAAACATGTTAGTATTGTGAAAGGTAGTATAATGTACTGTTAAGAACTTAGGACCTGGAGTCAGAGAACTATTTCGTAAAACCGTGAGAGGATTAATTTTACAAAAATTTTACCAAAGAATGAGAAGATAACGTAGAATTATGAACTTAAATGACTATGGGGACCAGGAAGATATCCTCAAATATGTAAAGTGGGCTGGAAATATGAGTGCTTGTCTTATTGACAATAGAGTATGATGAGGATTATGAACAAATGAGTATACGGCTACTGATTGGTGTCCTTATAAGAAGAGAAAATTTGGACATACCAGATATGTGAAGACACAACAAGAAGGTTGCTATCTGCAAGCCATGAGGTGCATTCTTAGAATAAACTACACTGACGATACCTTGATCTTGGAACTGTGAGAAAATAATTTTTGTTATTTAAGCCCTCTAGTTTGTGATATTTAGTCATGGAAGCCCTACCAGACTAATACAGCTATTAAGGGACAACGAGGTGGATTACTATATCATTCACTGAGCTACAGAACACAGGAAGTTTGGAAACCAAAGGGAAGGTGAATTTAGTTTTACATATGTTGAGTTTGAGGTGCCCATTGGTTATCCAAGTGGATGGAGAAGCATGTACATACAAGCAAGAGAAGTGGGCTTGAGATACACATTTGGTATTTGTCTGTGTACGGGTAATAACAGGTCCTGGAGGATATGTGGAGTTGGAAGAGAAGAGGGCTGACTAAGAATGCAAAGTTGAGGAAGGAGGCACTTAGTATGTTACTCTTGATCTGGAACTCTTGATCTCACTCTGTCTCAAAGCTTCATTCCTTCTGCTCACATCTATAGCTGAAAATTTAAATTCTATAATAAAGCACAGGTAACCATCCCCTATAATGGGGATTTCTGAAAGGTGAGGATTCTATTATCTTAGATACAGAATAAATTGTTAAGGTGTTGAGTATCCATGATAAATTAATACCATCTATATCATTTAGAGATGTTGATAATATAAACTTTAATCTACTGAAATAATGCTTAGGATAACCTTGAGAAAATGAAATAATGTTGCTGAATATAATAGGAAAATTATAATCACAACTATGTATACAGTATTAGGACATAAATAATAAAATCTTACAAGCATGCAAATAAATAATCGCCACTCTTCAGATTTCACCCTAGAACAAGGTTAGTAATTCTTTTCTCATAAGTATTTTAAGATGTAATTACCTGAGCTTTGTAGTTACTTAAATTCTGAGCTTAAATCAGCCAGGCTATCGAAAAATCTTACATAATCTGTCATACAACAGCACATATCTCAATTTATTTATCCTCGTTTGAGCAAGAATAACTATCATGGAATGTCCTTTAAGAAACAAACAAACAAACAAACAAAAAAGAGAATAAAATATAATGATGAATGTATGAAAAATCCAAATAAGGAAAACAAAGTTGGACTTTTAACAGATCTATCTATCTATCTATCTATCTATCTATCTATCTACCTACCTACCTACCTACCTATCTATCATCTATCTGTCTATCATTTATCATCTACCTATCTATCAATCAGAAGATGGGCATATTTCAGTTTACACCTTGCTAAGGTGTTAATTTCCTGCCTCAGTAACAGTGGCTGTAATGCCTGGTGGTTCCAAGGCTTTCAAACATAAGATAATGAAAATGCATCATGTAGTAATAATACATCATAGGTGGGACTCTCCTTTGAACTAGAGCCAGTTTTAGAACCACAGGAATTCATGTTAGAAAGATAACAAATATTTTTTTTTTAAAGAGGTATTTCAGAAACACTGACACCACGGATGCTTCCAAGGACAATTTTACTCTCTATTGCTTACAGCAATGGCAATTAGTGATTTTTCCCAGTCATTTCCTGGAGTTCTGACTGAGGTGGCCTTGCCTCAGCTGGGCCATAGGACCCATTTCAGGACTTGGACAAAACCCAGGTGATCTGAAGTGTTCTGCCTCACCTGCTTTCATCATCACCATCACTAAACCATGAAGAGTCTGGAAGTCCCCTCTAGTTTCATATTTCTTTATGTTATCTTCTTTCAGAAAGCACTCAGGATTCTATAGCCATAATCTTCTAACTTTTTTTTTTCTCGCTCCCAGAAATGAGGAAGAGGAAATATATTATCTCATTCAGTCAAGCCCTCTAGGTAACAAAAACCTCTCTCCCATTTCAAGGAGCTTGTATAAGCAAAAATGAAAGACAATCTCTGTCTTTTTTGCTAGCACACATGAGAGGAAGCTTTTATACCAGAGGAAATGAAATAAAGGAGGTCACCGTTCAGTGGCCCGATCTCTTGGTTAAGCAGCTCTGTTCTCGGCATTTTATGAATGCTAAGGTTACCTCAACCCCGTGGCTACCACAATATGATTTGTATGGCCTCGAAAATGCCTAATCGTCTATCTGTTCATTTGAAGTTTAAAAGTATATTACTCCTACAACTTGGTTTTGTTCTGCAATGTGGGTACTGGAAGGGCAGAAGCTGAGCTGCTCTCACAGCTTGCGGTGAGGAGTAAGTTGCTCAAGGCAGAATATCATGGCTATGGATGTGGGACGGGCATCTCCAGTCTAATGGGCACTTTGCAGCTTTGTTTCGATTGGTTTATTTTCCTCCAGCTGAGCATTAGTGTGCTGAGAAGTGCCATATCAGCTCTCGCCCCTCATCTCCAATATCCTGGAATATTGTGTTTATACTAGGACATGCTGTTGGGGTAAAGAACTCAGAACAGGGTGTTTTGAAATGGGAATAACATAAATAGTTTATATGGTTACTAGTGCAGCTAAAATTTTACCCAAGATTTCAAAAAACATCTCAAAATTACCACAGAAAGGAAACATTCAGCTACCCTCTCAGGATAGATTCAAAGAGACCTGCTAGAAGATGGCTTGTATATATTGGCAAGATGAAGTTTTGTATGACAAGTTCTCCCATTTGTGTGTGTGGAAAAGCAAGTTTCTTTGCCAAGGTCTGTGGGAGACTCGAGATGGGTTTCCGTTGCACACACCCTATGTGGCATATGCAGAGCTACTTATCTGCTTGTGTATCTGTTTTCTCAAATCCAATACATTGATGGTGAAGCTAATGAACTCCTAAAATTCCCTTTCATCCCATCTATGATTCAAAGAACTCTGAATTCTCAGAGACAGAACTGTTTTACATCTTGGAATTTCTGGGCCGTATGTCTGACAATGTAGAGCAGTAACAACTGATGATTTTTAACATTTCATTCAGTTATTTTTATTAATTTGACAAATATTTATCAAGTACCTATTATGCGATAGATACTGTTGTAGGCATTGGGGTTACACTGACAAGAAAAAATGCAGTTTTTGCCAACAAGGAGATCCTTCTCAGTGGAGAAAATGATGAAATAAGCCACACTTCCAATAGAGCTATGGAGTGATGTTTATGCAATGCTATAGCAGTGGTTCTCAATGGAAATGATTTGGCAATGTGTGCAGACTTTTAGCAATGTCTGGAAACATTTTTGGTTGTTTCAAGTTTTGGGGAGGGTGCTACTGGTATAAGTGTGTAGAGGCCAGGAGTGCTGCTAAACACCCTACAATAAATAGGGACAGTCTCCACAGCAAAAAAAAGATTCAATCCAAAATGTCAGTAGTGTTGAGGATGAGAAACAACAAAGATAACAAAGCCAGCCTAATTAAACCACAAGTCCCTGGAAGCTCATCTAGCTTCAAACTAATTCTACATGAATGTAGAGGGAAAGTGGCAAGAAACATCCCAAAGATTGGACATTTCAGTTGAGTCATGAAGGATGAATAGAAGTTAACCAGATGGATTAGTGGAGAATGGGAGGGAGGCTATGTAGAAAAGCTTTCCAGGGAGAGGAACCACAAAGACTTGAGGGGTAACAGATTCTGGCATCATGCCTGATTGGCAAGTAGTTCTACTGCCAGGGCACATGTGGGATCTATGTGGGCGGAAGTGGTGCAAAGGCAGAATTATGCCATGAAAGGACTTGTGTGAAATACTGAAGACCTTGGATTTCTTCTTGAAGGGATGGGATCCAGTGAATGACTTTAAATAAGACAATGACTTGGACAAATCTCTGTTTTCTAATGATCACTCTGTTGAGAGAAGGTGGTTATAAAGGGGTGACACTAAAGGGTGGGACTCTGGTGAGGAGGCTTTTGTTTAGCCCAAGTGAGAAGTGCTGAGGGCCTGAAGGGCCATGCAAGTGGAGATGTAGTCAGAGCTTAGAAACCTTTGAAATCTTGTGCTATTAGGAGAGGTAGCCAGTTAGTTGTGGGTGTTTCAAAACAGGGAATATTAGAGGGTGATTGATAAGTTTCAGCACTACTAGGTAAATAGCCATACGTTTTATCAAGATAAGTCAAAGAAAGACAAATACCATATGATTTCACTTATAGTGGAATCTAAAGAACAATATAAAAACAAACAAAACAGAAACAGACTCATCAGACACAGAGAACGGACCTGTGGTTGCCAGAGGGGAGGGTCATAGGGGACTGGGTGAAAGAGGTGAAGGGATTGAGAAATATAGACTGGTAGTTACAAAACAGTCATATGATGTAAAGTACAGCACAGGGAATATGGTCAATAATATTGTAATGCCTGTGTGTGTGTCAGGTGAATACTGGAAATATCAGGGGGAACACTTTAAAGTGCATGATTGTCTAACTGCTATTTTACACACCTGAAACTAATACAAAATAATATTGAATGTAAATTGTAATTGAAAAAATTTTCAAAAATACAACAACACTAGAGAATATAAAAGGAGCAGCATGTTTGAGTGAGAGAGAGTGGTGGAGGACTTGGAATCCCTGCCTTATTAGATGAAAACATGAAGTGAGGTTAATTAAAACCACAGGTCCTTGGGGGCTCATCAAGCTTTCAAACTTGGCTTTGAATGGAGCACATGGAATGATTTCCTGAAAAATAACCTGGCTCGTTTACCTGGTTTAAAGATGGAAATACAAGGAGACATCTATTCTGACAGGTTTACAAGCAGTGAAAACTCATAAGGACATCCCTGTCAGAATTGTATGTTTGGCCTTTATTGGAAGCAAGCACTCTGGACACTGAAGCATATTTATAAGGGCACCAGCTAGAAATGAGTCAGGCTATGTTATCCTGACCACAGCTCACTCTCGTCATGCAGACAGCGATGGTGACCATGGGTGGAGGAAGCCCTGTGATCACGGTGCTCTGGGCTCACTTGGACTGGTTCCTGCAGTTGGGATGAAGGCTTGCCCTGCAGGGCAACAGAAGCCTCCGGGCTAATCAGTTTGGATTACTCTTCTCAGTGTTCAGGACGTTTCCTGACCACTTAAAATCGCAAGAGACTCCGGTCTTTCTGGGATTGTTTCTGATTGTCCTACCAGAGGCATTGTCTTTGAGTCTGAAGCTATCCAGCAGGAAATTGGTTTATTCAGAGTTTCTGAGATTTGAATTTATGAGCTTAAATGTATTCTTTGGTGGTTTGTACATAACTTGGTTGCCAGCTTGAGTTTGTCTTTTTCTAGATTCCAGGAGTTGAGTGGGATTTTATGGTTGGAGTAGGAAGATTTATTTCACCCCACTTTCTAAAACAGCACCCTATATCATAGCAATACGATCTGTGATTTTACTCTTGCCTAAAAAATCCGAATAAAAGCATCTGAAATGATTAAATTTATATAAGCCAACTCATTTAATTAAAAAAATTCCCCTTGAAGTAAGTCATTGTCCCTTTTACAGATGAGGAGACTGAGGTTCAGAAACATTAATAGCACTAGGAAGTGGTAGGTATAAGCTTTCCACCTGGCTCAATGCTCCTCTCTATTGTCACTTGACCTCCTAGCATCCTCTTTTCAGGAACAATGCCAGTGGTAGAGCTATGATTATGATGCAAAGCCTCACTGCATGGAAGGCAATATTCTCCCATCCCAAATGGCATTCTATACTTCTCTCAAATTGAAAGTTGCCCTATTCTGAGTTTTAGTTATGTACAAGCACGGTTTCCTCTACTAGACTGATAGTTTGAATAGATGGAATTGTCGTTAGATCTGTTTCTTCTATCTGATGTTTTGTTTATGCGTGTGCAGTCTTGTTTTATTATATGGATAATAATATATGATTGTTTGCTGTTTATTATTCTTAAAAAGTTATTCATGGGATTAGAGAGGCTTTGTGTTTGTTCCTGCCAGACATTTATAGGCACCTCCAGAATGAACTTCCATGAAGTAAGTTCAGGGTTGGGGAGTCTCTGCTCTCCCTGCTCCCAGTCCATGAGTATGATACCTAAGATCATCCTTTGCTTCCAAGGGCCAGTGGCAGCTACTGGGATGGCTTTGTTTTCTTTTGCATTTCACTTTTCCTCTTCCCTTCAGGCCTGCTACCTAAGCATCCCTCATTGATTTTCCAAGAAATATTTAGATCTAGTTTACCCTTAACTTGGTAGAGTGCCACCAGAGGCCCCAGCTGTATATGAAGATTACTTCCCAAAAGCCCTCCCACGCTCTAAATCTCTAGCTCTATGTGGCCAATGCTATCCACTCCAGCACAAAGTTTGTGGTATCAGCAGCCTCCCTCCAGGCAATGCCGCACCTTATCTCTCTGCTGACTGGTTCTCTCCCCAAAACTGAGCTGAGATAACTCCCTTGTGTCTTTGTTTATTTAATTATTGGGATTTTTTTTTGGGGGGGGGATTTTTTTTTTAATCCAGAACTTTATCTTGGGTATCTGAAAATAAGTTAAAGAAATTTAAATATTATTAACAAGAACAAGAATTATGTTGATAAAGGCAGAATCAAGAAGAGGATCACTTTGCATTTTAAGTTATACTAGAAGTTTATAAGAAATGAACTTTGAGTAGATATATGTATAAGTAATTAGGAGAAAGCACAATGGGCTTAGGTTACTAGAAACCAGCCGAGACCAGCAGCTAGGTCTAAATCAAGTGAACCAACTCAATATGACCCCCCCAAAGGCCACATTAATGAAATAAAGGGGCCAAGGGTTGGATTGAAGTTGTAAGAGATTGACAGTCTTCTTGGGGAGCACAGAAAGCAAAGTACTCCTTTAAGAAAGGACTGGAATCTGACCAACCCAATGTTTATACTACTAATACTTTTTATTTGCATTACATTGTAGTGCTTGCAAAGTACTTTCAAACACTACACTGTTTCATTTAATTTTAACAATGGCCTATGAAGAAGGTTATTATCATCAACATTTTATAGGAAATGTCACGAAAGGTCCACTGCTTGCTCAAGACCATGGAGTAAGTAGTGGAGCTTTGATAAGAGAGCCCTCGTCTTCTGACAGGAAGTTCAATATTCTCCCCACTAGATCCATATTCCATCCACGCCCTGGAGGAAAGTGGTTTCTTGGTGTTCTAAACTGTCGGTTGAATGTGATGTTATTGATGAGTTCATACTGCAGAAGGGACATAGAATACAATTAAGAGCAAGGATTCTGCTGTTTGGGGATAGTTGTCACAGTAACTCAAGGGATTCATATAGGTTATTACAGTTTAATAGGAAAGTTATCCCAAAGCACAGTTCTGATTCTATAGATTTTCTACTAAAAATTTTAGGCTACCAAACTTTAGTTGAGGAATCCCATTCTCTGGATGACTCCCACCCTCTCCCAGCTTTTTTATTTCCCATCATATACTGTATATGGGTCATGCAACCATACCAGACTACAGATATATTCTTTGCCCTTCCCTAACCTTTGCCATGTGACTTATATGGTCCATTCCTTTAGAATGCCCTTTTCCTTCAATTCCACCTGCACAATCCTCCTGCTCTTTCCACACCTGAGTCACATGCTGCATCTCCCCAAAAGACCCTGTTTCCTCCTGCCCACCAACTGCCTGTCCATTCTGTGCATTCCCACTGCATTTTGTTTGCATCGTTATAGCCCAGGCTGCAAACTCACATATGTGCATGAGCCAGCCCAGTGCCTTAAGTAAAAAGGTTGTTGAGTGTTAAAAATGGGAACTAGGAAGTCTATGAAGAGCTCCTCATCTAATAGGTAGATAGTCACTATTTGGTTCTGGGCATATTATAGGGAAGATCCTGGTCCAATGTAGATCATATGTGTGTGTGTGTGTGTGTGTGTGTGTGTGTTCGTGTGTGTGTGCGCGTGCGCACGTGTGCACATGCGTGCATGCGCACATCATCACTTTGTTTTAGAAACAACAGCAAATAGTTTAAATACTTTTGAAAAACCTGGTGGCTAAACAAAAATCTGGCTGAAGGTTATGTCTAGCCAATGGCCCTGAATTATGATTCTATCCTATAGACTTTAGGGACAAATAAATCATACAAGTCAGAATATAGTATCTTGATCATTAATTAGAAATACTCTGAGAGTGAGAACTAGTTGTGAGCATCTCTTCAGCCATAGAGTGCCTCTTCTGGAATAGGTGCTTACTATATTTTTGTTGAATTGCAGGAAACTTTTGGAGGGTAAGGACTGCAAGGGATTGAGAAACATTTGCTGGATGGGTTGAGTGTGCTATTTCAGGCTGGGCAAGTTGAGACCACTCTTTGTAAACTGTTTCATTTGGATGTTTTATTAATCACTGCTGCTGGTGAATTTAAATATTTTAATGATTGGTATATTTTACTCTTTGCATGCCCTGGGGCTTTTAAAAAGAAATGGCAGTTAAAAAAAATAAAATAGAATTCCTATTCAATCAACATACAAACTGCCTAGAGATACTTAGGCGCCTGCTTCGCTCTGAATCTGGGTCAGCCTGGCATCTGGTGACCGAAAAACCTGAACGGCCGACCCTGAACGAGCAGGTTGTAACTATGCTGAAATCAGGCCCTTAAGTAATTCCATCTCTCATGTTAGAACCCTGAAAATTATTCCATGAATCAATTTTCTATTTAGAGTGTGAATACCCATATTTCCAACAAAGCTTGGAGGGAAGGAACAAAGCCATTTGTCACCATTACACTTAAATCTTGCCTTTCTAACTATTCAAGTATCTTTTCTAAATTGTAGATTGTGTATCTGTGGGGAGCCTTTACTGAATGTAAGTTCAGACCTCCTTAAGGCTACTAAGCATTTATTAAAACAGAGGCTGGGGAAGGTGAGTTAATTTATCAAACCTTAGAGGAATGGAATAGTAAAAGGATGGATATTGTTTGTTTGTTTGTTTGATATTAGTGTTTGTTTGTTTCCTTTTTAGTGGCAAAGGTGCTTGTTCTTGTGCCAGGATGTGAATGTTGTCACTCTTGAAAGGAAACTGCTTTCTTGCTTTGTTGACCCCCTTTCCCCACTAACACATCATTCTCACGTGAAAGTTAGGGCACAGTCTACTTGTTCTTGTGCCAGGAGTTTCCCCCTTTGGTTAACAGCATGTCCCCTTCCCTCCTGCAATTCACCTAAAACCTGCCCAGTGACTACATTTGGGAGCTGTGATCTATAACTGGTCCTATTTCTCATTTCCCACCACTACTACAACCTTGCTTTTTTTTAGTACAGGGTTTGCTAATATCTCCCTCTCTGATTTGCTATCAATTCTATAAATCATTGACAGGCAGGGTGTGGAGCCCGAGTCATGTGACAGAATTGTGACTTTTCATTCCCTCCCACTAATCCTTCTGAATTGTCACTTGCCAGCCAACTCTTACACATGAAGTTAAAGAAATACATTAATAGCTTTGTCCCTCACCTGAGGGATTCTTTGACCTTTTATTTCCATTGTTTTCACTTTCTTCCCCTTCAGTTGGAAATAACAGTTTGTATTTTAAAACAAAACTCATTGCTTCACTCTATGAAAGGTGAAACAGAATAAGGAAGGATTTCAGAGACTCCACAGGGAAGAATTTGGGAGGGATTATGGTTAGGAAGATATTTTATATCCACAGATGTGGATATTTTAAAGGATATGAAGTTATTTCCTTGCATGAGGATGGATAACAAAGACATCCCTGGCCCCATCCTCAGCCTCTTGGCCACACAGAAACACCTCCCCCCAAAAAACATCCTGTTTCCATAAAAACAGCATTAGCCTGAATTCTGCTGTAGAAGAGGAACAGAAACTAATAAAGCCTATCCAAGATCCCAGCAATGTGATCACATGGTTATATGCTCTGTAAAAATTGCAAAAGCAAGATATTTTAAACTGCAATTGAACTTTTTCCATTCCAACTTTCCTAATGACCCACTTTCCCCAATGATCCTTGGGCATTTTAAGGATCTCCCTAAGGGAAGTTGAATGGAGGACATT
Source organism: Cnephaeus nilssonii (assembly GCF_951640355.1). NCBI lineage: Eukaryota > Metazoa > Chordata > Mammalia > Chiroptera > Vespertilionidae > Cnephaeus > Cnephaeus nilssonii. Next base: position 20,092,749 of record NC_137079.1, read on the forward strand.
AGTTTGGGTTTAATGAGCTACATTTATGTGATTATCTGATCCTTCCGTGCACAGTTAAGTCACTGTCAGCCATCCCAGGTAGGCTTGGCTTTCAGGAGTATACCTCTGACAGTGCTGCCTACAGGGCAGACTGGCTAATTAATGGGTTGTCACTTAAAAAAGGATTTAAATTATTAACTATCTAAGAAAACCTAAAATGCCCTGAAATCTTACAAATTCAATATGAAAGAAGCTTAAAAAAGATTTTCCCATACTTAACAAACTAAAAATATGCAAGACATCACCAATATTGAGTTGTGACACTAAAACTTTTCTAGACTCTTGATAATAAAAGGAAATTTTGGGCAACCAAAGCTACCTGAAGGATTAAAAGTACTTTCTATTCTCTTAATATAAAATTATTTGTATAACATTATTATGAGATGAAGCAGTGATCAAAAAGTAAGCAGTTAAAATTGTGTGGGAAATAGTATAGAAGTGTGTCACAAGGTTAATTAATGAAAATATCATGTTATTTCTGATATTTTGTGATGTTTGTGGCATCTGCCAGCTTTTGAAAATTTGTAATTATTCTGATTCATTTTCTCATTTATTTGTGTACCCTAATTCTGCAATCTAAATTTTGTATGCTTTTTCATAAAGGGGGCCTTCAAAGTTATAAAAGATTCAGGCTTCCCTAAACCTGAATTTGTCCTTCATATGACTTCTCAGTCATCAGACCAACATGTCTTGTCTATCAGCTGCATGTGGCTGACTGAGGTGCCCAGTGGCTAAATGAGGTTACAAATTCTGAGCAGACTGCAGAGTCTGGGGAAAAGGATTCCAGGCAGTGTGTGAACTACAACCTGGTGGCAGCATGCTCTACACTCCTTGTTGATTCCAGATTAGCTGCTTACCAGGTAGGAGAAGGATCAAAATGTTCTGGAAAATTTCTGAAAATGATAATCCTGATTGGTTTGAAAATTGGACTATGATATATGTACAGGGGAATCAGTACAGATTATCCAGGACCTTTGTCTTGGTGCTTTGAATCTAAAAAGTACTACTTTTGCCTAGCCCATGTAGCTCAGTGGTTGAGCATCAACCCAGGAACCAAGAGTTCTCCGGTTTGATTCCCAGTCAGAGCAAATGCCTGGGTTGTGGGCTCGACCCACAGTAGAGGGTGTGCAAGAGACAGTGATCAATGATGTTTCTATCTCTCTATCCTTCTCCCTTCTTCTCTCTCTAAAATTCAATAAAAACATATTAAAATAATAAAAAACTACTGCTATGTGAGCAGGAAAATAACATACCATTAGGACAAGATGGGGTCAAGAGAACAGTCAATATAAAATCCACTAGATTTTCTTTCAATGATTAGAATTCTAAATACTCTGCCATCTAAGTAGTTTTATAACATAATCTGATAGGAGCTGGTGAAGGCCTTACTCATACTACTTTGCCTTGTGTGGAATTAATATACTTACTCCAATTTTGCTTTGATGAGTGTTACAGTGGCATATCTTTCTTCATCCACTTACTTTTAATCTATTTGTGTCTTTATAGTTCAAGTGGGTTTCTTGTAGAAAATGTATTGCTGGGCATTTAAAAAAAAATCTACTCTGGCAGTCTTTGTCTTTTAATTGAAATACTTAGTCCATTTGTATTTAAAGTGACTATTGATATAGTTGACTTACTATGGACTGTATTCGTATCTATAATCTATTTTTTGCCCTTGATTTTTTTTCTTTTTTCCCTTTTACTCTCTTTCTTTCTTGATTTTTATAAGCACCTTATATATTTCAATTTTCTCTCCTTTCCTAGCATGTCCCTCCTGTCACTTATAACATTCCTGTCATTCATTTCACCTACCCATATGCTATAATCACTGAGTACATGGTAGAGCTCCTAGAAGTAAAACTCACAAAAGTGTTGGGGCCTGCCCTCCTCTACCTGGGTTCTATCGCCCATCCTGGAGTTGCCAACTCTCAAACTATAGATGTTTCCTGACTTCTGATAAACTCATTGTGATTTGAGAATATCATAAGTTACATGCATTTAATACACCTAACCCAGCAAACATCATAGCTTAGTAGAGCCTACCGTAAACATGCTCAGAACACTTGCATTTGCGGACAGTTGCGTCATTCCCTTGAGTTTCATGTGAAGAGTAATTGCCTTCCTCTTCTCACCAGAAGCAGGAGACACAGAGGACATTTGGTAGATACAATGGGACCCAAAAACACAGTATCCAAAAAATGCCTGGGACACAGCACACTGTAGAGTATCAGTTGTTTATCTTCATGATCGCTTGTCTGAGTGAGAGCTGCGTCATGAGAGAGTATTATACCACAAACCATTACTCAGGAAAAGATCAAAATTAGAATTATGGTTTCTAATGTATGTGTATAGATTTTACACCATCATACAGTTGAGAAATTGTAAGTCTGGGACCATCTGTAGTCCATATTGAATCTCCAGTAATTTGTTTGTTGCATTTTAAAGTGTTCCTACCGATAGTAGTTTCTACTGTGGCTTCTGCTCTTGAGCTTCTGATCTATTAAGCTGTGATTCTCTATATCTGCTTGTCTATCTCCGATTTTGGAGGGTAGTAGTTTTCCCTGAGATCTCAATTTTCTGATGACTTGAAGAAGGGTTGTTTGTTCAGAACTTTCCTTGTGAGAATGGCAGTAATGACTTCCAAGTTCTGTATGGGTTGGACCATAAACTGAAGTCTTACTTTACTTTGTAAAATGGTTCCAATTTGACGAAAATAAAAAATATTATTTGAAAAAAGTGATTTATTTGGTAAAAGAACCACATCATCTATGGGGAGCTAGATGATGGACTCAGGGTTGACAGTTTTGTGTCTCATTGGGTTTCACCTTAGATATTAAGTGTCTAAAATAAAAATAGCTCTGCTTTCCTCCCTCCTTACCATCCCCCTTTTCTCCTCCCTTTCTCCTTCCTTACTTCTTAAAAAAAATTCTCAGTCTGTGGTAGGCAACAGGCACAATGCTAAACAAGATATGAAGATACTTAGTTTTTTTTCTTTTTCCCCCCATTATGAAGCAAAGTAATTATAACTGGAGAGGGGCTCCGCCTTTCTGTCTGACTTCTGCAAAACACTCTTCTACTGGGTGTGAGTGATACACATAATGAATAACCCTCCCTATTTTTACTGCTATTAGAGTCAACATTTTAGTGGAAATTAATCTGGAGAGGATTATTTCAGAATAGTCATCATGCAGTCCATCAAGTACTAGTATAGAGTGATCCTAGGGGTACTTGATTCTAGGACCATTTCTGGGTGAGGTGGGAAAGATGATTAGAGAAAATCACACGGACTTTCTCAATCTGCACAGCAGCTCTGTCAAATAAAGACCCTTGATATCCCTTTTAAGAGGTAAAAACGGAGTCTGAGAGACATTAAGTGATTAGTCACGTTTATGCAGCTAGTAAATGGTAGACTGCAACTTGAAGATAATAAGTCTGTCTGTGTTCAGAGATTACCTACTTATTCATGAGGTCATACAGTCTTCCCATGAAGGCTATTTGGATCAAAGGGATTCAGAGGAGAGGACTCTTTCAGACTGTTTTGCTTTTATAAAAATGCTAGAAGGGAATTGAAGTATTACAGATTTATGGGGAGACTATCTGTATGACTTGGGGCTTCTCTCTCTCATTCCTGAAAACAGAATCCTCTCTTTTCTCTGTGCTCAACTTCTCTTCTGAATATCAGCTTGGGTACTTGGGACATTTGATTGGGTTTACTATGTTCTGGAGATAGCAATGGGGATGCGTTGACACATGTTATGAACCGAATTGTTTCCCTGCTGTATTCATATATTGAAGTCCTAACTCCTAAAATGACTGTATTTGGAGATAGGGCTTATAAAGAGGTAGTAAAGATTAAATGAGGTCATATGCATGGGGCCTTAATCTGATAAGATTGTTTCTCTCTCTCTCTCTCTCTCTCTCTGCATGTGCACAGAAGAAATGCCATGTGAGGACATAGTGAAGAAGTGGACATCTACATACCAGGAAAAGAGTCCTTACGGAAATTCAACCCTGACAGTTACACCTTGATCTTGGACTTCGAGTCTTCAGAACTGTGAGAAAATAAATTTATATATTTTAAGCTATCCAGTCCATGATCTTCTATTATGGCAGTCCAAGCAGATGAATATATTACCTATGTCAGATAACATGCTGGGAAGTACAGGCATGAAGAGTTTACTAGCTCAAAAGTGACTGACATATTCTAGAATTGATATGATTACTTCCTAAAAATTTGCATTGTGCTAGATGCCTACCTTCTTTTACAGAAGTTCTTTAAAATAATTAATAGTTAAATATGGATTAGAAAAAAAACACACAAAGGAAACACCTATACAGCCAAAGAGAAAATATAATCATCCTACTTTTCTTTTTATCACAAGTACTTTACAGATGATAGCCAAAAACATCTGCATGGATGCTAATCTAATAGGCCAAAAAGAGAAAGAGAATAGAAAATGAAATTTATAAAGGATAATTTATCAAGGTAGAAAGAAACAAATGCAATCAGTTATTAATATATACTACACAGACTATTTGCAAAAAGCATGTGAAGTGGCAGGTGACTAAGTTGAGTGTGCCTGTATTGGACAGAGCCCAGGAGAGAGTCAGGTATCCTGATGAGAAGCAGCTCCAAAATTCTCTAGCACTGTGATATTTGGTTAGTTGTCCAACTCTTCCAGCTTTATCTTCCTTGGAGAAAAGCGGAGATAACAGCCCTCCCTGACTACATCACACTTTATTTGAGGGGATTAAGTGAGACTGAGTATGTGAAAGGGCCTTGGCCTCTTACATTACTGAAGAGTGTGTATTGCCATCAGGGTAAAGAACAATGTAGGTGAAAGCTTCTAATATAATGTTCAACTCAAAGTAGATACTCTATGAATGGTTATTGAATAAATGATGACTATTGAATGGCCTCCATTGAAACTGTGATATTCTGGATTATAATCTTCTAGGGGCTTCAAAGAGATGTTCAAAGGCTTTTGCAAATGCAGCAGGTATATTGAACGTGGAACTCCATGTTGTAATAAAAATGCAATTCTATTTTTTACGAACCTTGAACCATTAATTATTTTTTCCATGGGTGAGTTATTTTTTTGTTGTTCCTATATGCAAATCTGGTATATCCCATAATTTTTCTGCTCATTCTTAAGTAATGGGTGGTCAAATGATCATGAATCAAAAAGCATGAACACTGCTTTTTCTTGGCAACTGGAATGTAAGATATTAATCAATTTTCTTCCGTCTTCTACTCAAAGTTCTCCTTTCCTTTCCTTGGTGTGTAGTTGGTTGGAAGCTACCTTTATGGTGGTTTCTTTTATCTTTCACTCACCCCCTTCACACACTAGAGACATATGCCTTTTAGGGCTCCTGGTTGGGGCATAGGGGACTGAGAGGTGAAGGAATAAGGCAGGTTTTAGTTAGCTAGGCTACTTCAAGCTCTCTGGGCCTGGCTAATGGTTAGAGTTGGCCCTCTTTAAGTACTTTAATGGATTCTTCAGAGCTTCTAGTTATTTGTGATTTTAGTTCTCAAGCTGCCACATAGCCCTCAGTACCTGATTTTTTGGTTGTTTTCCCCAATCACTGTTCTCTTGCATTCCTACTGAGACTTCTGGGGCAGGATTTCAAACAGCTATGGCCCACATCTATCTCTTATAAATAGTCCATATTTGGTTTAAGGACACACTTTTTGTAACCCTTTTTCTTGAAAGACCATGAAGGTATAGAGGGATACCAATGAGGCCACATTTTTCTGCTGCCATAGGATAGTTACTTTAGCTTTATCAAGATTTCATAGAACACACAGAAAGCCCTTTTAAAGCTCCATCTTGCTTACTTCTTGAGTTAGATGTTAGCATCTTTCATATCAGCAAACTTCTTCCCTCTTTGTAGGGGAGGACTCAACAGCTCTCTCTAAAGAAAATGTCAAATCCTTTTTCATTTTCTACTTCCAGACCCTGTTTATATCCTTGATTCTTCTGAAGGGTCCAAGATTTAAGGAACCTGGTCTCAATCATTTCTTATAAACGTTGTCCATGGCAATTGTCTCATATTCACAATGAAGTCTGATATCCCTCACAGTGATGCTTTAATTGAAATGTCAGTATTTACATTCTACTACTTAAGCAATAAATTGATATCCACCACAATATAATGATTTAATCCCTCTGAGGGAACTGTTCATTATTTGTAACTTTTTTATGATGGGGATCAGCAGAGGTTTTATTTATAAAGAGTTTCACTGCTAAAAAGATTGGAAAATGACTGCATTAGTGAAACTACTTTGTTCAGGAATTTCTCAATATTTCCAGTCAAATGACAATTCCTTACTTAATAAAATATGAGTCTGTTATGTGAATAGCACTGAGCTAGTTTCTGGAAGGTACTACTATAATCGTGACCATTATTAAAACCAACATTAAGGCAACCAAAGGGTCCTGTAGGGGTTCCCTTGTCCTTCAGCTCTGTGCAAGATATTCTATCACTTTGTATTCCACAGCCTCTGTCTTTATCATATCATTTACCATCATTTCATTGGCTTAGTAATTTTGTTGAAGATATGGGTGCTAATGACAGGGATAGTGGGTCACAAGGAAGTAGCACAAGAAAAAAAAATCACAAAATCCACTCCTTCCTCTCTTCTTCTTCTCTCCTTCTCCAGAGTAACCAGCAATTTCCTCCCCACATTTTGCTCAGATCAGTTCTCTCCTCGGATGCTCTTGGAGTAGAACTACCTTGCACATTCAGCACTTTTCTAGCAGATCCAGTTCATTTCATAAGGGAAATTCAGATGCATCTAATTTATCCAAGTTATATTAATAATAGCCTAAAACTTTTCAATCTCTAAAATATACTTAAATCTACTTGACCTCTTGATCCTCATCACTTTCTTAGGGCACTCATAATGTAGGCATTATAATCTGTACTTTATTTGTGCATATAGGCTCTTAAGATATACCTGCATTCCTGAAATCATAAACTAGAGGGGAAGACAGAAATTATAAACTATAAGAAAAATATAAGCTTAAAAAACATACCTAAATAGTGTTATGTAAGATAGATTAGATTTGCTGCATTTACTACAGAAGGAGGTTTTGTGACTAGTGGAGAAGGAGAGTTAAAAGTATTGTGAAAAATTTCCTTTTGCTTTACATTCTTTATTTTGTTAGATAAAAAATGCTATTAAATGTGTATAACCCTATTCATGTGTGGCTTTGAGTTGGTACAATTGGTTGTGCAGTCTCTGTCTAAAAATCAAATCTGTAATACCCAACAGAGCTACTTGGAATTGTTTGTATAAAATTTTGATTGCTATAGGAGTAAAAAATTTTTTATGTTGATTATATACTGATTTATGCTTATGCTATGGACAACATTTAATATAAAAAGTCTACATATGCAACTACTTTTTGGAATTCTCTTAGTACAGGAGGGAATTTCCTACCTTTTTAAATAACTATCCTCCCAAGAGATATCAGTAAATCTAAGTGCAGGTTCTTTCCTGTTACAGAAAGTTGTTACAGGGTGTATTGTATTAAAAGAGATATTAAGGAATTTATACTTTACCTGCTTACCTAAGGGACCCATTACAGGCTTTGTACAGAGAAGAAAATTGTCTAACCCTACTAGATATGAGATAGTAGATTTCTTACTTTTATAGACATGAAAATAGAATTGTCAAATCTGACTATAATGTAGCAGGTGGGTAACAAGAAGTCTGTATACAATTTTTTCTGAACAAATATTTGAGCACCTACCATGTGTCAGACACTCTTTTAGAGACTGGCCAAAGGGTTATGAGTTCACCTCTTCCAAGAGAGGGTAAGAAGTAATAAGCATTATTATAGGGAGGGGAAGGGGCATGGCTGAAATTTGCAGCCTTGGAGGGCTGCCAAAACTGCAGCATGAAGCCATTTCCTTATCTATAAGATGAGAATGCTGACTAGAATCAGATATTTTTGAACTATAGTTTTAATAGCAGAACTATTTTTACTAATGAAATTTTATAAAGATCTTCAATCAATAAAACAGGAAAAAAACAACATGGATTCATTGAAGCATAAATTCAGAGTCTGGTCACTGAACACTCCTCCTCCATCTGTCTCCACACCCCTCCAAAGTCCATCATGCACCTCTCTGAAACCCTGAAGGTCACAGAATACAGTTTGACAATTATCAGTCGTGGAGACTGCAGAGACTTATAGAGCTCAAAGAAATGCATTCTACAATGATCAAGCGTATCTGCTTGAGCTTCAGTTGGGTGGCTGTGCTGGCCTCATTAGCACAGGGCAGAGCCCAGCCAGGCCTTCCATCCCTGGTTAACTTGTCTGACTGCTTAGTCAGACAGCAGCCTAAGCAGAACTAGCTGCCTGGTAGACACATTATTTGCTCACAGGGTGGGGGAGTGGAGGGAGGTCAGAAGATGTGAATGAATCAGTTCAAAATCCATCATCATTAACTGGAAAAACAGCTCCCAGCTCATTCCTCACTGACTGCGAGCTGGTGACGCATCTCCATTTAGTCAGGGAGGCAAGCTCTTCCTTGGAAATCAGCATTTCCACCATCATGAAAGAAAAAATGCTTTTTAGATTAGCTTCTCCCCCACTGTACCCAGAGGGGGAGGTTATTGTGGTCATTAGCTTTCCCTGAATTAAATCTGCGTGGTCTGACTAGGCCATTTGATTTCAGGTTTATCCTAAAGCCACAGAAATCGAGTTGCTGGGTATTTACTTGGGATTAATGACCAGTTAGGAGAAGCTGTGCTTTGTACCATTAACCCGAGCTAGGTGCTAATTCCTGGAACATGCCCTGCCTCAGGGGTTATTATTGTTGTTTGGAACTGTGAATGCTGCCTTCTGACTGCAGGCTTTATTTAAAGGGGAAGCCGTTTTGATTGGTTAACACGGCATATTTCTGGAGAATTAATGCCCTGTGTATAAGCCAATCTGATTGCCTCCTGGGCTATTCAGCTGATAATCCACTTCTAGACAGGGGGCAGCTGGCTGGAAACTGTAGCAGGTTCTATTTTTGGCACCTAAAATCAATGCTGGACTCTGGCAGCCTTGGCTGCCTCATTAATCCCCCCCTCCTCTACCCTCCCCCCGACCCAGGTCCGGTGTGCTGAGTGTAGCTTCCCTTTGTGGCAGATTAAAGTGAGTCAGGGAGTGTGATAAATGCTTTCAGTCATATCTGCTGTCATTTGAATAATGCTGGGTGTCAGGAAGAAATACATCCCTTGCCAGTTTGCACCAACCAGACTCTTCTGATACTCTCTCCCCAGGGCTGCAAGAAGCAGCAACTTGGAGAACTATACCCCTGTCCTTCCCCAAGTCCTGCTTATATATCAGGCTGGGTTGGAGAGTTTCTCTGGAAAGATTCTTTTTTTCTTTATCCAGCAAAAGCCAAGAAATGCCTTCCTCTATTTATCAGAAAAGAAAGTGGCTCCATTTTGCAAGAACCTTCCAACCTTTTGGAACAGCATGTCACATTTTCTGACCGAATCTCCATCTGTATGTGTATAAATTAGCCTCGATGAATATGCTGACTCATGTTTCAGTGTTTCTACTGATACAATGAAAAACAAAGGAAGGCGTGGTTAAAAAGCATAGATGAAGGTGTGGTCTATAAGGCGTGAGAGTCCCGGTGCTTCCCCTCAAGTCACACCAGGCTGTGACTACCTATATGGCTTCTTGTGTGGCTAGAGCCAGCCAGAGGCTGCACTGAGGCAGGAGACATTGATCTTCAGGGCCCCCAGCATCTCTTTTTAAGGTTGTCTGCTGCAGACCTGAGTCTTCCTTCATTCATTCTGTCAGAGGCCAGGGTCCTCAGTTCTCTCTCCCCTCTTCCTACTGGGACCAGATGTCAGATGTCAGGAAGGGATCTGATGGATTTGTTTGTGATGTGATATTGATGGCCGGAGTCTTCACCAGCTAGTAGGAGACTGGCACACCTTGAATGCCGATTGGGTGGACCTGTCTGGTCATTTAAAATCTGTGATTGGCTCTCAGACACTGGTATCAGGAGTTTTTAGACTCCAAGGATGAGTGCCCAAGGGCTCTGCTGTGTGTACTGATAAACTATCTCTCTGAGGAAAGGAAGTCCTGATTAGCGTGTTTGCTGAGTTCAGTGGCATAACTATTTCCATGGTGGTTGATTTCAAGCTACCAAAGTCAAGGTACTGAACACGAAGTTGGAAAGGGATGTGTACTGTCCATTCCAGTGAGCCACTGTCAGTCTCTTTCCTTTGGGGGAATTTCTCCAATGTGGATTTTGCATTTGTTTCTTTGTAGCACTCTGATTTTACTAGCAATAGGAGAGAGTGGTGTTAAGGTTTATTTATTTATTTTATTTTATTTTAATTTCTTTATTGATTAAGGTGTCACATATTTGTCCTCATCCCCCCATTCCCATCCCCCACCCCTCCCCACAGATGCCCCCATCCCCCTGTTGTCCTTAACCATTGGTTAGGCTCGTATGCATGCACACAAGTCCCTTGGTTGATCTCTCTCCCCTACCCCCACCCTCTCCTACCCTCCCTCTGAGGCCTGACAGTCCGATTGATGCCTCCTTGTTTCTGGGTCTGTTCTTGTTCATCAGTCTATGTTGTTCATCATTTCCCCTAGATGAGTGAGATCATGTGTTACTAGAAATATACTTATAAGAACCGAATGTGAGACGAGCAATAGTAGTTATGCTGACAGGCAAATGAATCAGTCTGTAGTAAGTTTCTTTCTGGACCAACAGTTCTTTTGAGACCCAATTTCAATGTCCACCAGTTCCTTATGTGTACATGTCGGCACTGACTTTTCAGCTCTGGATGGTGGACAAATGGTGGTAATGCAGGTCCGACTCCCTCTGGTTTGGTCTCGCTCGGATGCAGGGGCGCGGCTTCTCCCGGACTTAGGGGCGCGCGGCCTCACCTGGACCTGGGACCCAGCATCACCCAGGCCCCGGGGCGCGTGGCCTCACCCGGTCCCAGGATCCTGGTTTTAAGGTTTAGACTAAGAACCTTAGCTTTGTATACTGGATCTCTCTGCGACTTTATGATTTGAGGCAATTTAACATCACTGAGCTTCTATTTCCTTAATGAGCATATAAGGATAATACATGACTTTCAGAGGTGTTCTGAAAATGAAATTATATAAAACATGTGAAAGAAGCCTGCACATGCTAGTGACTCAGAAACTGTTTTTAGATTTTTATTGATTTCAGAGAGGAAGAGAGAGGAAGAGAGAGATAGAAACATCAATGATGAAAGAGATTCATTGATCGGCTGCCTCCGGCACACCCCCTACTGGGGATCGAGCCCACAACCTGGGCATGTGCTCTTGACCAGAATTGAACCCGGAACCCTTCAGTCCATAGGCCGACACTCTATCCACTGAGCCAAACCAGCTATGGCAGAAACTTTTTAGAATCTGGCTTTTATTTAGTAATATAATGTGCATCATATTAATTTACTTCTGTTTAATCTTAACTTTAAAAAGAGGAGCAGGAAATAGAAATCACTGAGGATGTACATGAAAATAGCAATTACTTGGACATAGGGAGACTGAATGGATTCTCTCTCTGGCTTTCCTTTTCCTGCTCCCATCCCTTGATGTGGAATGTAATCATAAACAAGCATCCTGCCTTTTTTGGATGGGGGTGTATATGATAAATAATGATTATTCTTCCCTCTTCTTGCCTAAAAGACAACTCTGCATCAATTGCTCTATTTGATTTTCAGAACTATCCAGTACTTCCATGAAAAGATTTGACTTTTTAACAAAGATAAGGGTTCTTAGTCAAGAGAATGAATATAATTGCTAACACCCATTCATGTTTACTACATGTTAGAGACCTTTTAAAAGAATTAGCTCATTTAGTTCTCCCAATAGCTCTGTAAGATGGGTACCACTATCCCATTTTACAAATAAAATATCTGAAATTTAGAAATGCTCAATAATTTGCCCAAGGTTACAGAGCTGCAGAGCGATTATTCTTTAATTATAAAATTTTAAGCACCTGCGAATTTGTATATGCGGTAAATTGGGGGAAAAGAAACTTCTTTAGGATTCCAACTGTCATGCCTTATGGGTACTTTTTGCGTGGCTGGCTATTGATATTTGACTGTGATAAGCTCTTTGAAGGCAGGGGTCTTTTTCTATTCATCCCAATATTGTCTCACCAGTACCTGGATGAAGTAGGTGGTCAGTAAAGGATTGTTGAAACAAATCTTTAATTTACTCAACAAGTTTTTTATAAAACACTTTTTATGTGACAGATGCTTTTCTGGTTACTACAGAGAGGATAGTAGAAAATCAAAAAATCAGAAAAAAATTCTCATTCTCATAGAGCTTATATTCTATTAGAAAGAGGCAAAGAACATAATAAGCTAATTATTTCATATATTATAAGATAACAATTGCTATAAAAATAAGGTAGGATCAAGGGGGAGAGGGATTTGGTAAAATGACACTGTTTGAGTAAAGGCTTGAAATTGGGGAGTTTACTAAAATTATGGTATTTGAGTAAAGATTTGAAATAGTAAAGGAGTTAGCCACGTGGACATCCAGGGAAGGGTGTTATAGGCAAGGGGAAGGCCCTGAGGTAGAAGGATGTCTAACCTGTTTTGGAATAGCAAGGAGGCCACTGTGGCGGGAGCAGAATGAGAGAGATGAATATCAGAGAGTTGGGGGTACTTAGGGACCCTGGCTTTTACTCTGATGGAATGAAAAACCACTGGAGGGTTTTGAGCTGAGCATCAATGACTTGACTTACATCCCAAAAGGATCATCATGGCTGCTGTGTTGAATGCAGACTATAGAAAGGGAAAGGTTGGAAGCAGGATGACTGATTAGGAATCCATTGTAATAATGGAGGCAAATCATGACGATGATTGGGATCAGGGAGGTAGCAGTACTGTCAATGGAATTTGAAAGAGAAGAATCAAAGATGATTCTGAGCAACTGGAAAGTTGGGATTGCTGTAACCTGAGCAGGGCGAGACTACCAATGGAGCAGGTTTTGGGGAGAAGATCAGGATTTCAATTCTAGACATGTTAGCTTTGAGGTGTCTATTAGGCATTTATCTAGAAGGCAGCTGGGTTTAGGAATATGGAGTTCAGAGGAGGTGACTGGGAGGGGTTAGCATCTGAATGCAACTTAAAGCCAAGAGATTGGAGAATACCAAGAAGAGAAGGACTTCTGGACTAAATCCTTTGGGCCTAAAGACAAGAATAAGAACAAAAATTTATAAAGACTGTTAAGAAAGTAGGTTCAGAGTTTAGAGAAAAATCACAACTATATGGTATTCTGAAGGGAAAATGAAAAAAAAAGTATATCTAAGAGAAAGTTATAAACAGCAGTGTTAAAACTCCCAAGTCAATTAAGATGAGAACTATGTAATAATTGACCCATAATTTACCAGTATGGAGGTCACTAGTGACTTTGACAAGAGCAGTTTTAATGGAGTTTTGGTGGCAAAGCCTAAGTGAAATGAGCTTAGCAAAGAATGGGATGAGATAGAGACAACTCTTTTAAGGAGTTTGAATGAAAAGGGGGGCAGAGAAATAGAGCAGCAGCTGAAGGGTTCAGAAGAGGAACTAAGAAAAGGTTTATTATTAACATTATCTCTTAAGTTGGAGAAGTAATATGGTGCTTCATGCTGATAGGAAAAACACAATAGAGATGGCAAATGGATAATGTAAGAGAGAGACAGGTTATATGTCCTTGTAGGAATAGGGAGATGGGATCTTGTGCAAATGTGGAGGGGTTGGCTCTAGGTAGAAGCATGAGCACTTTATTCTTAGTAACAGGAGGGAAGTCAAAGTATATATGTAGTGATTCTTCTGGGCTTTGTTAGTCAAATATTGCTCAGATTGTTTACATATGAATATATATTTCTCAAAATTATATATATATAATTTTTCCTGTGATGTGTGTATTATAAATATATATGTTTATGTATATAAAATATAATGCAAGACTGTTCATTATATACATACATATACATATACTAGTACATATGAGGTGATATTCTTGGTAAGGCAGAAAACAATAACAAACAAATGAATCCTCCTTCGGTGTGATTTCCCAACTCTCGAGAAATATGAAGCCACTTAAAAATTTCCAACCATTCAAAGGCATATTGTAAAGCTCAGTTAGTTCTTTTTCCCCTGTCCCTCCCAGTATTAAATTAAAATGAAAGAGCAGTTAAGTATATTTAGGACACTTTATTTAAAGTGTTTTCCAATCAGGAAACAATGATTTTTTTTTTTTTAAGAGTGAATCTTTGAAGCAAGTCAGCTGCTGTTTCTCTCTCCCATAATGGAACTGAGAGAGAATTATCTAGAAAGTGTCCAGGGTGTTCTTTAGTCCAGACAAAGCTGTGATGATTAGGAAAATGAAATGCAAATGAGAAAGACAATGGGGAAGAAGATTCTTTTATGGTGGGAGAGAGAATGGGTGTTGCAGAAAGGACTTAATAATTACAATCCACACTCAGAAAGCACTTGGGGATGTGAATAATTCAGCAGCCACTAGAGAAAGGGAGGTCTTGGAGACCATCAATCTGTGGACACGGAATTGTACAGTATGCCCTCCTGGAACGGGCTTTGCTGATAAAGGGTAGAAAGCAACAGATATAACCAGTTTATTAAGCACTTTCAATTAAGAAAAGTGCAAACATGAAAGGATTTTATTTTTCAATTACTGTCCCCAACCATTCTATGCCAAGTATTCACCCCCTACCCCCCCTCCCTTCACGGGGAGCAGATCCCTTAATTCATTTTGGTCAGATTCCATAATGCCCCAATAGTTCTAGTTATTAAAAGACAACTTGTTTTAAACTTTTTCCCTCATATCTCATTCAAAGCTTTCCTTGCTTTCCTTATGGGTCAGGCCTATACCCATGGAGATAGATAGAAAGTGGGGAGGCAGAACATTGCAATAGCCTGCCTAGCTGGCTGCTTCTGATGGTTCAATGTATGACACAACCAGTGGATCCCATGGTCATGGGCACCCCACAGTACCCCGTTCATAGTGAAATGGCTCCTTTAGTTAAATGCTATGTTGTATGCAATTCCATGACTGTAAATCAGGTACTCCATGGCCCTGGATGGTGGTGCCGGCTGAGGCTCTGTCTGCAGGAAAGGCAAATCCATAGCCAGAATAACGATATATTTTGGTGAGAATGCATCATGGACTCTTCCAGGTTAAAGGGGGCCCATTGTAGCCACTTTGCCACCGTGTGGCCAGTTGGTCTCCTCAGGCATGGCTCCTCAAACTTTTTAAACAGGGGGCCAGTTCATTGTCCCTCAGACCATTGGAGGGCCGAACTATAGTTTAAAAAAAACTATGAACAAATTCCTATGCACACTGCACATATCTTATTTTGAAGTAAAAAAACAAAACAGCAAAAACACCCGCATGTGGCCCGCGGGCCGTAGTTTGAGGACGCCTGCCTCAGAGAATCACAGCTTCAGTCTATGTTGCTTTCAGTTTAGACATTCAGAGGTGAGAGTGGCCAGGTCAACCTTAGGAAGAGGGAGTCTCTGCTGCTTGCCACATGCACTTGGGATTGCAGCTGACACAGGCTGGCTAATATCATCTGTCTGATTCAATTTATCTAATTGATAATTTACTGCCTCCTCTGTGGTGTATGCTTTCTGAGGGGTGTTAAAGGGTAATGCAAATATTACAGCTTATATTTAGGCCTATATTGCCATCTATGTGCTTCTACCCTAGAATGCCTTGTCTCACTCTTCTTTTACTTTTTAGGCCCTGATCAGCATTCAAGGCATTTTTCATTGCCCATGAGTTCACATATATATTAACTTCTAGCCTCTTTTTTCTTCCATGCAAAGTCAATGATCAATGCACTGTCCAAGCCACCCACGGGGAAGATATTTTCTCTCCTCTGTTTCTCAAGGCTACCCTCTACTGAGACCATCTTACAGCTCTCATCCATTTTGACCTGCACCCTCCTTCTAAGCCTATCTCTCCATAAACTAGTCTTGGGTTTCTTCTTCAGTGTATCTTACAGGACTTCCCATGTGGCCATCTGTGTGAGCTGAGCGTGATGTGATGGTGTAACTGTGATGGGAGACCAGCTAACCTGTAGCCTGTCCATGCTTTCTGTTCCTACTAGTGCTCAGTCCTTGGGAATTGCCTTTGGGCCAGCTTGACTTTGTCATTCAGTGGACCACAGACCCACTGGAGGGCAGAGCTGGCTGTACATTCAGTTGGTGTTTCATGGTTAAGTATTCCATCTCTATCAGGGCCCAGGAGCATGTCAAAATGTGTTTTGTTCAAAAGGCATGTTATTGTCCACTGCTACATAATTAATGCTTGGCATTAGAAAAGTCACTTACCCTTTGAGGGATGTTTTCCTCATTTTTGGAATGGGTGGATCACATTTTTCAATATAATTTAAAGATTATATTGAGTTGTACATATGCAAACACATAGTAAAATAATAAAATGTTTCCAAAGGTAAAGTGATATTCTTTTAAAAGTAGGTGGCTCTCAAGGCCACTTTTGAGGGTGTTGGTTCTGAGGGTGAAAGTTGATTGAAAAATTATTCTTGTTGGCAACTCTTTCCACCTACTCATCCATCATCCATTGATCCATTTGTTGGTTCATTCATTTATTCACTCACTTATTCACTGAGCAACTATCATGTGCTGAGTGCTAGAGATACAAAAATAAAACATGCCTCCTCAAAGAACGGATAGTCTACTTAGAGGAATATATGTAAACAAACAAATAAGCATAATGCAGAGGGATAGATGTTTTTATGGGGATAAGTCATAGGGTATTGGGAGCATATAGGTAGAGAATCTAATTCCTGCAGGAGTCAGACGAGGTGAAGATCCCATCCCAGGTGAAGACTGGGAGAGTGAACACAGTTTGAATTAGGCTGATCATCTTCTGAGAGTTGTCCCATGATGAAAATTACCTCCTGGTTCATGTTCTCAAATGCTGCCAATTTTCCTGCCAGGCAACATCTGCTGTAGCACCTGTTGCCTTGAGCTAATGATTATTAATGACACTCTCTCCCTGCATTCTGGTCGATTGCAGGGGGAAGCAACAGCAATAGCCTCTCCACACAGTTTGTGCCTTGGCCACTGTGAGAGGGATGCATGTGTCTTATCCTCGCACTGCTGGGGATCAGCCCATGGATTTCGGATCACTCCTGCCTGCAGCAAGCAGGG
The DNA here is from genome assembly GCF_951640355.1 of Cnephaeus nilssonii. Classification (NCBI taxonomy): domain Eukaryota; kingdom Metazoa; phylum Chordata; class Mammalia; order Chiroptera; family Vespertilionidae; genus Cnephaeus; species Cnephaeus nilssonii. The sequence continues at coordinate 20,109,988 of NC_137079.1, forward strand.
CCTTTGCTTTTGTTTTCATGTAACTTCTCTTCCTCGAATATTTGTTTTGTACCTTTGGATTTTAAGTTCTCTCAGAAAAGGGGCTTGTTTTCCCCTATCCATGATTGTTTTCCTCATATTATCCATTAAAAACAACACCAGCAACAACAAAAGCAGATTTCCATGTGTACTCACTCATTCAATAAATTTAGGTATGGACAGTGAGTATGAAACGGATATTGATTCACCGACCAGAATAGTCCCTTTATTAGCCTCTTGTGTTAGAAATAAGGACTCTGGTAACACTAACATAACAGATGGGCATATGGTACATATATGGGTATGGGAGTAAGTTATTTTTTCTGGAGTCAGGTAAAACTGGGTTTGAATCTCAGATTTCATACTTTCTAGTTGTATGACCTTGGAGAAGTTGCTTATTTCTGCAAACCTTAGTTTCCTTCTGTAATCCTACTTCCACAGGGTATTTAGGAGGATTAAATGAGATTATGCACATGAAAAATACTTAATCACAGTTCAGGCACATGGTCAGAACAGGATAAATGAAAATATTACAACTATTGTTGTTATTACTATTGTCCTGATCCCTCACCAGCTGGTCTTTTCCTTTGTGGTTAAGATTACTATTAAATGGAAGATTCCAAAAGACAAAAGAGGAGTTGCTGGGAAAATGATCCCGTTGGCAGTATCTTTACTAGTAGGAGAAGGTAAAACTCTTAATTTTCTAAGACAAACACTGTGACCCATTTTTAGGACTGAAGTGTTTACTAATAAATACTATGGGGCCATTTGCATATATGTTGTCTTCATCCTTTGAAGAGTATTTTGTTTCTTGGTGAATGCTAACTCTTGGATAAAGGGTCTATCCTCCCATCCCCCTTGCTGAGAATCTTAACCCACCTTTACCTGATTGTTAAGTGGGCTCATCATCCCAACATGAGCGTCATATGGCCCTTTCTCCCATGGTGACAAAAAGCGGTGTTCAAAGTGTGTACTGAGATGTACTTCTGAGAACAAGATGCTGAACAATTGTGTGTTAAGAAACTGGGCTGTGCTCTACTGGAGAACATTTCTTCCTTCCTTCTTACAAAGCAGTTCTTATAAATAATTGGGCCTTCATTTTAAATTCTGAGTCTACAGGATTGTTTACCCACACTATTTTATTTCCTTTCATAAGAGAAACTTTACTTTGGATAGGACCATCATTTTCTTTCTATCGCTTATCTCTTCTCCCTTTATTCATATTGCTGTTATTATTGCTCAACAAAAACATTAATAACAGTTGCAGTTGCATAGTAATAGTAGCTGACAGTTAAGCTTTGCTCGCAGTGGGCCAGGCCCTAGTCTAAATGCTTGGTGAATTATCACAGCATCATGCCATCTGCATTTTACAGAAGGGAAATGGAGGCTTCAAGAGGCTGCGAATTTCTAAGTCACACAGCTAGGAAGGAGTGGAAGCACATTTCTCACCAGTCTTTACCACTGGGCATTGTCTTTCATCATCGTGTTTTATAGTTAATCAAGCAGTTTCAGACATACGATTTACTTTAATCTTCATAGCCAGCTTGTGTTGCAGGTATTAATATTTTTCCATTTTTATAGGGTTTTAGAAAGATTTTGAAATGTACCTAAAGGTTCACAGCTAGTAAGTAGCCACCCAGCTGGAACCTGGAACTAAGATTTCTAACTAGGAACTAGGCTGTGCTCTAGCTCTACATATGTTTGGAGCCTTCTGTGTAACTACAAAGAATCTTTCCATGTAGCACGTTTATCCAGTTTGACAGTAGATGTCAAACAGAGGATTAATATAGCAACTGCTCATTTAAGGAGCATTTGAATCGTGGGTCCATTTGCTGTCTTACAGTTTTGCCCTACTGAAAAAAATGGCATGCAGGCATTGACAACTCTGTTCTCCAAGGCCTGATTTTTCTTTTTTTAAATGTTTTTCCCTTCACACAGGAAGGAAAGCTAATTGAAATTCATGCTAAGGCCTTATGAACTATGAGTCAGAAGAAAGGAAGCACTTAATCACTTAATGCGATGATTGTCTTTTCAAGCAAGTGAAAGGGAATAGGATGGAGGTGGGGGTGCACAGAAGAGGAGAAACTGCGAGATTTCTTATTGGAAAATCTTTGAAAACATGACTCCTTGATCTTTGGGGTGTTTTGGGAGCCCTCCTGTATAACTGACAATGTTCCTTTTCCATACTCTGTCTAATAAAGTGGAAGCTAGCTGACTATAGTTTTCCTTCAGTGTCAAAAAACACAGCCATGTGTGACTGTGTTGCTTAGGGAGGGTCAGGTCTTTTAATTGGAATGAAGGACACACTTACCTGTCTGAGATACCTGGGTTCCCTTTATGTTGTTTAAGAGGCCAGGTTAGATTTGTTTCTTAGACTCAAGCATAGGAAGACAGATACTATCCTTGACTACTTTTTGCCTACCCTCGTACCCTCCACCTGTTCTCCTCCTCTGTAGTTAGGCTCCAAAGTCATGATTTATGACAAACCTTGCATGTAGTCACAGTTACTCTAGAAGAATCCTTCAAACTTCCCATGAAGAACATACTCTATGAGTTTATGATGCTGCACAGCCAGTTTATCCCTTCAGCGTTGAAAGAAGTTTCCATTTTGTTGGCTTTTATACCAGATTAAGTGGTTGGCTTGTGCTTGGAACTATGTGATCTAAATCTGTTTATTTTAGAAAATATTATTATTTTTTTTATCCTCATCCAAGGATATTTTTTTGCATTGATTTTTTTAAGAGAGAGTGGAGGGGAGAGAGAAGGAGGGGGGAGAGAGAGAGAGAGAGAGAGAGAGAGAGAGAGAGAGAGAGAGAGAGACAGCCAGACATTGATGTGAAAGAAACACATTGATTGGTTGCCTCCCGCACCGTCCCCACCGGGGCTGGTGATCGAGCCTACAACTGAGGTAGGTACATGCCCTGGACCAGGAATTAAACCCAGGACCCTTTCAGCGGGCTGACACTCTAACCACTGAGCAAAACCCACCAGGGAGGAAGGTATTTTTATATGACCTTTCACATTTGAATTTGCAAAAGTTAAATGTCATTGCATTGTACCTATGCCACATAGCACATATATGTGTGCCATATGCTGAAGATAACTGATATTTGTTTGTTGAGTTAGTCTGTGCTCAAGGCACTGTGTGCTGCCAAGGATGTCACACAGTGGGGAGGGATTTGAACCTAGGAACATTTCACAACTTGGACAGCTCTCACATTAGACTCTTCTGAACATCCTTTGTTGTATATTAGATAAAAGAATATGTCATGTTCTGTGATTAACTGTTGACTCATGTTACTCTGCCTAGTAACAGCTCTCCAAAGTTGTTTGTTCTTTATCTGTGGTGAGAGAATTATATTCCCCTGTTTTTATGAAGAATTGTGTTTGAGTATGAGATATAAATACTGTAAGAAACTCAAGATAAAGAAGAGCTGCATATTCGAGTGTGGTGTAGGATAAGTGCTCACGTTTTCTTAGCTCTAGATAGTGTGACCTTGGAGACACCAGAGATTCTTGCAGCCTCAATTTCTTTGTTAATGGGGATTCAAGGAAATTTGCCTCCTCACTTTCAGATTTGTGGTGAGGATTAAGTAAAGCAATATCCAGAAAAGCATTTTGTGAAATGAGTGGAGTTCCTAAAACATAATGATTTCCTGTGATAAATATTTGAATTTTTATTTTATGACTAGAGGCCCATTGCATGATATTCGTGCAAGAATAGGCCTTCCTTCCCCTGTCTTCGCTCCCGTCCACCTGGGAGCCTCCAAGTCCCCACTCTTGGGCCACCCAGGAGTCGCCAAGTCCCTGCTCTCGGGCCGCCCGGGAGCCACCAAATCCTCACTCTAGGCCGGAACACCGCTCCTGTAGCTCCCTCTGCCCCCTCCCTCCCCCTCATAGCAGGCATCCCACCCCGGCTGGTTGCTCCATGCCTGCATAAGCAAATTAACCTTCCATCTTTGTTGGGTTAATTTGCATACTCACTCCTGATTGGCTGTGGGTGTAGCGGAGGTACGGTTGATTTACATGTTTGTCTATTATTAGGTAAGATTGTAAGAGATTATTTTGAACTATTTATTGATACCTCTATATATTAAAAGTTATTTGTTATATTAGTGAAAACAAGTCATTGCATTTTTAGAGGAAACATCTGAGGGGGAAAAAAGAGACCCAACTAATGGTATTAGGCTATACTAAATTAATTAAATTTTATCAACTCAAAGGAGAAGGAAAATCAATAGGAAAGAAGAAAGTTAAGTAATATTTAAGGCTGTTAGTGCTTACTGTTAAGATTATGACTCTCTTGAGTGATGCAAGGGGAATTTGATTAAGGAATTGAGTTGCTATGTACGACAATGACATATCAGTTTGTAGCATGTGGCATGGAAAATGGATAACAAACAAAAGGGACTGCACATTGCATGCTTTTCTTTAGCCTCCAGGATTTAGGTAGCAGGAAGATTTCTGACACATGTGAAAGTGTCACACTTCTCAGGAACCTTTTGCTTTCATAAGTGTCCCGCTTTTTTTAAAGTGACATGCCATGGAGCGACATGTTTTGATGATATGTTACTCATCCAGATCATCAGGTATTGTATTGTTTCTCAGATAATTGTATTACTCTTAAGGACTGACATGAGTATTATACTGACTTATCAATGGAATGGACTGGTGCACCAATATATGCTATACTCTTCCCTTTAGCAAGATTAAATACACTCTATCCATTCTCTCTTAAGATCTAGCAAATTTCCTACTGATTCAGACAATCTTTCACTATTACAAATAGAAAAGATCTTAAAGAACTTGGAGACAAATTTCTTTATTTTATATGTATAGAAAGTGGTCATGAAATGCACTTGCCTATGGTCACATAGATTATTTGTTAAAGTCTGCTTTCAATCTCTGCTTAGCTACTAATTCAATAGAAAAATAAAATGAAAATAAAATGAATTTGTCAGCTATTTTCTCAAAATTTCTGACTGAATACATTGAGCTGGTTAATTATGAACTTGCCAAGTTTTTACCTTACCTACTGCTATGAAGGAAGCCTACTGGCATTTACCTTAGAAATATGAGCATTCTTTGAGCAAAATAGCATTAAAGTTTATTCTTTTTTATTAAAGCAACAAGAACATTATTCCTAAAAGTCAGAGAGGTCAGCTATAGTGCAACTACCAAAAGAAATGTCAAGAAGAGATTATATTTTTCTAACTTGAAGTTTTTTCAATGTTAGTTAGAGAGTCTGAGTAGCTGCTAAATCATTTCCTAGGAAGGTTTTGAATTTGAAGAAACATTGGGAGCTGTGGTAGTTTAAATGTATCCACACATTCTTTGACTTTTTTTCCTTTGAGAGGGGGAGACTAATTGTGATTACGTTCTAACAAATAAAATAAGGCAGATGAGTAGCTTTGGAGACTCAGTTTTAAAAAGCACTGCCGCTTTCTCCATGACCTCTCTCTTGTATTGTTCAGTCTGGGTGAAGTTAGCTCCCGTATTGTGAGGACACACTGGTGTCCACTCATGGAGAGAATGGTGTTGGGAGGAACTGAATTCCCTTGCCAAGCTCGCAATGAATGAAGGCCTCTGGCCAATAGCCATGTAAGTGTGACATCTTGGAAGCAGATCCTTCAGCCCTAGTCAAGCCATCAGATGACAGTAGACCCTACTGACATCCTGAGTATAACTACCTGAGATACCTTAGATCAGAACCACCCAGCTAAGTCCAAGGTAATCAAGTCATCCTGGTTTGCCTAGAACTTTCTTGATTTAAGCATTGAAAGTCCCATGTCCTAAGAATACTGAGTTCCAGGAAAACCAGAATGGTTTGTCATCTTCATCTTTCTTATATTCCTAACCTATAAAAAATGTGAAATGATAAATGTTAGTCTAAGCTACAAAATTTTGGGTTAATTTGTTACCAACAATAGGTACTTATACTAGAACCATTGTTTATTACTGGTTGTGATTGAAGTGTCAAAATACAGAAATGAAGGTTTGTCTCATATACATAATCTTGAACTTTACTCTGACTCTAGTCTTCATAATCTAACCTACAGCTAGCTGAAAACCCAGTCATTTTACCAACTGTCTTATTCCATAATGACCATTTGGATATATTTCTCTTCTTTTTCCTCCCTCTAAATTTTATGGTTGTTTGGACATCTGGTGGAAATGCATTGCACTTCTAAATGTACCCAACATATTAAATTCAGAATATCTGCCTTAGGATTATCTGGAGAATTAAAAAAAAAATGCAAATTCCTGCCTTCATTTCAGACCCACTGAACCTGCATTTCTGGGGGTGCAAATCAGAATTCTGTGTGCTTATTAGATATTGCAGGTAGTTCTAGACACTGATTTAAGTGAAAGGATTAAGCAAAGATCCTGCTATTAACCACCAACTTTCAAGCTGATAGAAATAATACTTTGACTCTAATATGTTATGAAAGAGCTGTTATTGATAACAAGATTACAATTACCCTTGGTTTCCATCTTAATTTCACTGGGGGAAAGAGCGGAATGTGCACTGCCAGAGCAGATGGATGAGTTCAATGATTGCTTTCAGAAGACGGGTAATAGGTCAGCAAACATGCTGTGCACTCATTTTGGGAGATGCCTGGTGTTGTCTAGCGATGGGAGCAGAGGAAACAATTCCAAGTCCACTGGCTGAGAGGCCTCCGTGCATATTTTTCCTATCTTGTGAAGTCACACATACATCAGAAGGCCCAACTAATCTGTTACAAATCCAAACAATTATAACTGGAGTCAGGCCGCTTTTGAAGGAAGATGAGCGGAAGGAAGACAAATTGAGGATGCACAGAAGAGCTGAAAGGAGAAAAGCAATTGCAGCCCCAGAGTAATGACAACTATGAATAATAAACACACCCTCTTCCTAGTGTACACATCTTCGCTAATGAAACACTACCGATCGTACAAATAACATGTCCATCATGAAAGGGGAGCATAAACCGAAGTGAAATAATTAGGGGAAGCCACTCTTCCCAGGAAGGATGTAACACAGAGGAAGCAACAGATGGCAGCTAATGGAAGGAAAGGGAGGCTGTGAGATGCTTCTCGAGCTAATATAAACAAAGAACAGCAGGTCAAGGAGGCAGGACAGAGCAGGAAGAAAATGAATACCAAATAGCATATTTCTCTCTCTTTTTGATGCACACTTTTACTTAGCATAGATTTGATTAGTGTCAAGTCAATTAAATTTAATTCAACTCAATTCAACATTATTAACTTCAATATACTCCACTGAGGCACTAAGGTTATCCAGGAATGAGTATGATGAGATTTATATCCTCAAGGAGCTTACCATCTAGAGGGCAGGAATGGGGATGTGTAAGCAGACATATCAGCTGCTAGTGTGATAATTATATCAGTCTCTGCTAGAAGATATACTGCATGTCCTTCTCTGTATCCTGAGGGTATTTCTTGTGTCCTTCTGGGCATATGAAGGATAAAAAAAAATCTGTGGAACTTATATAATTCGTCTATAAAATTCAGACAGTTGTGTTATTGTTATCAGATTTTCTACATTGCTGCTTTTTATCTCAAGGGAAACTATCAGAGGAGTTTGTTTAATGAAAGTCATCTAGAGAAAATATTTCTTTCTGACATCTATTATTTAAATTACAGAAGATATGTAGAAGTATATAGATTTCTTTAATCATAATAATGTGGAGTAGCGATTATTGTCCACATTTTTGAGATAATAAAAAGAGGTGAGATAATTTAAACTAAGTATGTTGTCCAAGGTCACCCAGCCAGTAAGGCACAAAGTTGCCATTGTAACCCAGATCTTCCTAATGTTATTAGCATGTTCTCTTTTAAAATTCCTTCTGGTGCCTCTTAAGATAACATGGGAAGAGAATGCAATAAGTGCTAAGTAAATGTTCAAATAAACTATAGGGATCCAAACCAAGATGATTTTTTTTTCTGACTTAGCATTAGATAACCCAAAGCAATAGTGGCAACTGAATTGGATCTTGAAGGATGAGAATGATTTTAATAAAAACTTGAAAACTGAGGGAGCATCAGGAGCCAAAACATCAAGACATACAGTTCAGGATGTGTTTTGAAATTGATTAAGATATCAGACACCCAACATTATGCAGAGAGGAGCATAAATAGAATGATAATTTGCAATTTAAAAATCCATAAGAATTTGGGGTTTTATTCCAGAGGCAATGAGAAAGCCATACAGTTTTTGAGGAGGAAAATGAACTAACCTGATTTATATGTTTGATTTGTTGGGTACCTGTGTGCAGCGGATGAGGAAGAAAAAGCTGATGAAGATAACTCCAGAATTTGCAGATGTGATTTGGATACAATGGCATTATTAATCAAGACAGAGAAGCATGTTACAGGAGAGGGATGATGGAGACTTTAGGTGCACTAAAGCAGAGTTTTGGAAATGCATAAGGAATGTGTCCTGGAGCTCACAAGAGAGATTAAGGCTTGTGATATGGATGGGAGCATTTAAGATTATTGAATGATTTGGAAGATCATTTCCATTTCATCCATAGAAAACTGGAGGACAAAACAGGAACATTCACTTCCCTATGATTATATAGCATCTAAGTTAAAAAATTAATTTTCATAAGCATTTCCATCACTCAGTATTAATATCCTAAATTTCCTCCTGACTCTTATTGCCTCTTTCCTTAAATATTGACTTTGCCAAATATATGGTTCCTTGCTCTGCCTAGAATGCTTTTTTGAAATCTTGATGTTATTCTTTATACAACCCATCAATGATAAGTAGAAAAAACATGCATCACAATTGAGAAATATGTCTTTTCTCTCCAATATTAAATGGAGGTTTTTGCAGTTCTCATTTTGAAAATTAATTATCTCTGATGTCACATGTATGACATATTATCACATTATTTTAGAAACACTGGGAGTCATAAATTGGCTATTATGCTAGAATGCTATAATCATTATAATTATTTAAAATCTTTCCAATAGAGCTTAAAGGGACACGTTATTTTATAGTAAAACTTATAGTTCTATAAGGTGTCTGCAGTCTGACTTCAGATTTTAGTTTCAGATTTATGTACTTGAGCATTTATTTGCCATAGGAAATTTTAATGATTAGGAAAGTAGTTGAGAGACAGAGATATTTATGCATGATGCAGTGTTTGTGCATGACCTGGTAAGTAAACTGCTATTGGGGGTGGGTAGAGTGGTGAACTGAGGCAAGAAAACTCCATTTGCATCCACTGACTTTAGGGAAGGTAGCACCTGCCAAAGAGAGAACACATGGAAAGAGGAAGCCAACCAAGATGCTTACTTAAAAACAATAGTGGTGGTGGGGATGGGTTTCATAAATGGGCACATAAAACTTCATCTACCTGGGGAAAGCAGCTATAAAAATAGTTTTAGTATTTATTTGTTACTATGAATAATTTGCTATGTTTTATATATGATTGTATTTTCATAATCTTGTAATATTATTGTCACTACTTCAACATTGGAGATTAATTTCCTAAAACTTGAAAAATTTAATTTTCTCAAAGCTACATATCTAGAAAGTTCCAAAGTCATGAGTTAATGTCTAGCCTCTAATTGTAAAGTCCATGAACTTTCCACTCTGTAATTCAGCCTCCTTTACCTGCTTGTATGCTTTGGACATAGGACTGAAAGGAAAATAATATGATGGATGACTTGGCCAAGAGAGATCTATGAGAAGGGTCAAGGTAGTTTCTCCAATATCTGCAGATAGGCCCCACCCCAGTCCTTCCTTTTTAAGCTTTCAAGACACTGTAAATCTGTAAAGGTCATAACAATAACCCACAAAAGTGCAACCAACAATATTGCCTAGAGGTGGCACAGGACTAATCAGGACACCACATGCAGACTGAAGGCTTGACAGCAGTTTGGGGAGGGAGAGAAAGTCCTCTGAATCTTGAAGGCTTGGAAACACAAACATACCTCAGATAAGACAGATTGTGGGCAGATCAATTCTGAGTGGTCTGAATTCAATTTTGTGATTCTGAATTGTATTTCATAAAATTTGTAACTAAAATCACTTTCCCTTGCTTGTAAATCCATCCATTTCTCCTACCTTTTGGGGGTCCCATTCTGTTTTCTTTATTAGCCAGATTTCAAAGCAAAATTATCCAACGAGATGTACAAGTAGCTTGTGGGTTTGCCAAAGGGTAAAGAAATAGACTTGCCAAGCTTCAATCAGCGTAATCGAACATTGCAAACACCCAAATTTACGTGTCCCTCTAAGGACTGGAGTGGTGATGGCAGGCCTGAAACTGGCTTTTTAGTCTAGGGTGATAACTAGTTGGGGAAATAGGAAAAAAATGGAGAGAGCTCTGCATGTGGTTCCTTCCTTCTGTAGCCATTGCCTTATATATTTTATTCATTTATTGATTCAACAAATATTTACGGAGCATTATCTGTGTCCCAGAAACTATTCTGGATGCTAGGAAAATATCAATGAGCAATTTAGAACATGTCCCTGTGCTCATGGCACTTCCATTTTAGTGGCTGGGTGGGCAGGAGATAGACAATAAACAGACATATCAAGATGTGATATAATTTGAGTTAGCAATAAATACTTTGAAGAAAAAGAAGGGTAAAGATGGAGTCAGAGCACAACTGGATAGAAGTAACTGAGAGGACAAAGTGAGGGTCAAGGTTAAGCTAGGGTGATTAGGAAAGATTTCTTTGTGGATGTGGCAGCTGCTGTTGGAGCAGATACTCTGGGGGTGGGGAAGAGGAAGAAGAGGCAGGAGGGAGAGAGAGAGCCTGCTTTAGAAAGAGAAAAGGGTGACAGTTACAGGGCTATGTTATTGCATGACAGAGGTAGACAGAAGTGGCAATAATTCATACAGGCAATATAGAGAAGAGCTTGGATTCTCAAATAGGTGCAGATGTGTTTTGATCTTAGTTTTTTCCCTAACTTATAACAAATAAAACCAGATATAGTTAGTAGCATATTTCTTTCATCTGAATCTCTCCTTTCCCTAACCCTTCCTTCATTTTTTCTCCCAGAAGGTTGTCTTATTGGGAAGAAGTTAATTTAACTAGAAAAGCTGAAACTGACACTATAAAACCTTGCTTCTCTTGCAAGTGTAGCCCTGATTCTTACAAAATCTGCCTATGACAGGTCTAATAAGTCTCTCTTTACTGGTCAATTATCATTCATCTGAAAGGTGTGAGGATTTAATCCTTTGCATTTAAGGAGCTCAGAGCCTAAGCACTGAAATTATAAACCCATTTCTCTTTCTTGAGAGGCTCCAAAAGTACTTAAAATATGCTTGTGTACTTGCCTTTAAGGTCACTGTAGGCTCAACGCTGCTGACTGAAGTTTAATCTATTGTGGTATATTTTCTCTCTGGTCCTCTTGATGTTGTTAATGTTTTAGGTAGAGCTTTACTAGCTTAGTGTCTCAACAAAGCCAAACAAAATATTTCATCTGGTAATATTTCCACACGTACAAATACTTTAAGAGGTAGCATGAAATAATGGCAAGAGTGGGAATGTTGGAGTCAGATCAATTTATACAGCTCCATCATTTACTATCTGTTTAAACTTGATGAGGTCAATGTACTTCCTTGAATCTCATTTTTCTTTTGAACAAAATAGAGACCTACCTTGTCTGGTGGCTTGAAAGAAGATGTGATACCTGAGTGTCAGGTATTGGGCTATATCTAAATCATTCATCCTTTAAAATTTTAACATCAAATACTACAATGGTGGATACACATCATTCTACATTTGTCAAAACCTATTGAGTGTAAACACCAAGAATGAACCTCAATGTACACTATGGCTTAGGGTGATAACGATGTGTCCATTTCATCATCGATTGTAACAGCTGCACCCCTCTGGTGCAGGATGTCCATGATGGGGAAGGGAGTGTGTGTGAGTGTGTGTGTGTGTGTGTGTGTGTGTGTGTGTGTGTACCGGGGATATATGGAGAATCTCTGTACTCTCTGCTCAATTTTGCTGTGAGCCTAAGACTTCTTTAAAAAGTAAATTTATTAACTAAAATATTATTAAATATTAGTTGGATCACTCATTCATTGGATATTCCAGCATCCCTCCAGATATCTGGCAGGATTCAGAGCATTCTCCTGTCTTACTTGGGTTCTTCTGGCTTTAACCTTGGCATTATCAACCTCAGCTTTGCCCTCTCCATCTGCCTGCTCTGTTACTTATGATATTGCACTGACCAGTACACATGCTGTGAGAGTAGGAAAATGTGTTAAAGCCTTTGAAGTAATGAGTGTATAGGGTTGAGGTGAAGCATAGCCAATAAAAAATGTTAGCTCTCCCATTCTGAAAGTCCATGGGTTACATCTGCTATTGGGTCAGTTCACTGGTCCCTCCTCCACATAAGCTATATCCTCTTGTCATGACTTACTGATCCTAACACTGTGTTCTCCCATGTCTATGGGCACAACCATTGACATTACTACCAGTATTCTGTAATTTACAGAGTTTTAAAAGAATTCAAAGACAATGAAAGGAGGGGATAACCTAGGAGGATGAATTACACAGGACACATTCATTTTCCCCACATTTCAAAGTCTTTTATAGTTTTTCCAGACAGCTCATTTTTAGCTTATCTTGACCCTTCACAAATGGACTATTTTCATAGTATCTAAATTGTCTATCAGTTATATAATGTTGCTAAACAAGATCTATTCTTTCTTCCCAGAGGAATGGTGCTGCCATCTTTGTTTCTCTTTCTCTACTATGTAAATCAAATGTGTGGTACACTGTACACATTCAATAAATGCTACTTCCCCTTTGCCCTTCCTGAATTGTGCCAAGTTCAGACACTCTGTTACATGCCTTGCAGTGTGTCCCTGAGCTGAGAGCACTCTTCCCTTTCTGAATTTTCCACATATTTATACTGCTGTTGCTGCTCCATCACAAAGTTAAGTGTCATAAGAGATACAGGTGTCTTATGAAGCTACACATGTGACTACTTTTCACATCTCTAAGTAGCCCTCCTGGAATCTGCCACAGAGCCATGAACTTACTGTTGGTATGCAAAGTTGAATTAACTGAAGGAGTTGAAATAGAGACTGATAGAGTAAAATTGTGGCTTCAGGTGTGTTTATATTTTGATCATCCCTAAATTTCCTATTAGCACCCTAGAGGATGGTCTTTAAAAACTTAGGCAAGAGACAATGGTAAAGAATCTGGAAGCAAGCAATTGAGGACCAGAAGTCCTTTGAAATCTTTCTAATTATAGGTTTCATTGAGAAGATAAAATTATTTCTATTTAGGTAGTGAGGTAAAATCAGGGAGACATTATTTAATTGCCTTTCATAAAATGATATAATCTTCAAATCATTCATCGGTACTATAGTCAATCAGTCATGTTTTTCAAAATGGGTTCCATGGTCTAAATATGCTCGTATAATCCACAGGCTTGTTAAAAAATAGATTTTTAAGCTGGATTATTTTTTACATCATTTGTTACAGAAGAATGTCTTGGGATGGGCCTCTAGAATGTTTTATTGAATTTATTTGGGTGACATTGCTTAATAAAATTATATAGATTTCAGGTGAACAATTCTATAATACATCCTCTGCAAATTGTATTGTGTTTTCACCACTCAAAGTCAAGTCTCCTTTTATCACCATTAGAATCTTTTTTAAAGATCTTATCAAAGATCTTAGATGATTCTTATGCCTACTTAAGTATGGAAAATAAGGTTATGTAAAATACAGAAAAAGGTGCCAGGCAAGGTTCACTAATATTATTTCCAGAACCATTAGTTACCTTGGTTCTATTCATGCAATTGATTTTTTGTGTTTGTGTTGGTTTTATTTTATTTGGGTATATTTAGCACTCTTTTCTCTTGAAGGAATTAAAGCGGAGACACACGTCTGAACTTCCTTTCCTGGTGTTATAGTGCACCTGAAGCCTAGGAAAGAATTAAATATGAATACAGGCACTCAGCATTATGGGCAATAAAAGCCCCATTGTTCTTTCAGAAACAGGTAGAATGGTAATGTTCACCCTTCCTTCCACAGAGCTCAATTAATTTGGTTAGACTAATTATTCTTTCTTTATTAATTGTCCTCTGTGCTTAATTAAACCAAAAGTGAGATGGAAAGAGGAATATTCAGTCATCTATAGAACTAATTTTAGCATTGGCGATAGTTGTGTGGGGCCTGAAGCTAGGTGCATTTCAGCCTTAATTAGGTGACACCTCCTTAATGCTTTTGACCTTGTCCATTGTAGGTGGGAATTTGTAGAAACCATTTGGACAACCTAAAGTACAGTTGACAGAACTGTCTGCACTATTCATCCTTATCCATGTTAGCACCACAAGAGCAGGACAAGTGCCACTTTCTGTAAATAGAAAGTAGCATACATTTATCCAGTCATGGAACAGACACAAACGTTAGTTGACACCTCCTCTTGGCTCTCTCTCACCCAACATGAAATCAGTATTAATAAATCCCAAGTGGTTCTTATTTTGCTTAGACTCGCACACCACATTGACAATAGCACCACCAAACCCATGGCCAATACAGAAACACAGAACAATAGAAACTCTAAAGGAAAACTCATCAAAAGAAACTATATGTCCAGGGTGATTTCTTCCAGTGTCTTCCTCTGACCACCTGCACCAGAACTGCCTGCCGACCGGTACCTCAGCCCAAGTCTGAAGAATCAGAAATACTGATGGTGTTGCTCCTATTTGTAAATCCCTGTTCGCTGACTTTTGTGACACACTGCAAGATTATTTTTAAAGAGTTCCATGAGAGGAAAGATGATGGCTCTCTTTGATCTTTGCTAATACTTGATCAGTTTTCCTCTTGAGGGATCTTGAGAATTGTTCTAACGAAGATGACTGAAGTTTCAAATAGTCTTATGTTAGTTTTTTATTTACTTTACTTCCCCCCTAACTTATCTATCTCTCACATCTTTTTAGTGATAGCATCACTTTCATAATGAAAAAAGTACATTAAAAAACCTAACAAACAAATGAAACCTTTTCCCACTGCCATTCTTTTTCTCTCACTAAGACATTGCCATGAAAGAGAAAAGTAGATAATGGGACAACCCACTTCAACAGAAAAGCTCTTCAATAACACTGGCTTTGTGTGTGATAATTCATCTTGAGATGAACATAAGATAGGTTGAATAATTTTATGGTTTCATGGCTGTTGGGCTTAGCTGTAAGTTATTGATATAACAGGGATGTGAAAGAGATGCTAGCTTTGCTCAAACATTTTGTTAATGTCTAAATTTCCTAAAAAGGAACAAAATATCTTTCCTTTCTTTTGTTATAAATAGACAACCTGAGAATGGAAATATGTGTCTAGTGATGGAGGAGGGACTCAAGCCCAGGAGTGTCATTTGGCTCATTAGTACATTCCAGCTTCATCAGTTCTTGAGACATCAAGAAGTTTCTACCTGTAAAATGCTTGTGTCACTAGAATAAGTGTGTGTGCTGTATGTATTCAAGAGGAAAGAGCAATCCATTCTTTTTATTTTCTCTTTGAAGCTCTCAAACCACGTCTCCAATTCTAAGTCTATGCTAAAGTTTTTGGACCATTATCCTTCCATTTGCTTCTTTTATCTTTTTACTGATATTTTACTATTTGCTCCTCACAGTTTCTTCCCACCCACACATACCCAGCCATAGCCCCAAAACTTAAGAAATGTATGGGTACATGAAGAAATACATAGAAGAGCATTGATAAGGAAATACTTTTATTGTTAGCATTAGTAATTATATAACACAATGTTGTCAAAAAGAGCTGAGCTAAGAATCAGGAATGAATTGTATTTTCTCGGTTCTATTGACTAGCTGTTGACCACTGGCAAGTTAGATATCCTTTCAATATCCTTATCCTTATTCAAAAAAGGAAAATAACAGTACTTGCCCTGCTTGATACATAGAATGGGAATAAATAGAAAAAAATGTTAATATAGTTAATGTAATCATAGGTGATTTCAGGACAGTGTAAAAATGAAAAGAAATAATTAAGGACTTTTTTCTCCTATGAAATAACAATTATAGCATAATCCAGAGTTTTTATATATTGACAAAAGGCATATATACCACACACAAAAAGTCATTTTTCCCCCCTCTGAGAATATAGTAGTCTTCCCAATGTGCTTCTGCCATGAGTTGTTCCTTCCTACTTTAAATCACATCATAAAAATCTTTGAGACCCAGGAACCAACCAAACCAGAGTGATCATAGAAACCAAGTCTCTCTAGACCAGAGAGAGCGACAGTGTGAAGCCAGGGCAGACAGTACATCTGTACATACTGGCCAGTCAGCCATGTTGGCCAAAACAACTGCAGAGAATCATGTACGTCTGAAGGCTTCAATGAGCACCCTGAAGGAAGCACAAGTTGGAATACCTCTGTAGTTACTGCAGTGCCAGAACACTGAGCCCAGCACAGAAAAATGCTTGGTGCCAAGTGCACACAGCCCATCAGATAAAATTAGTGTGGCAGTTTTCCAGATCGGACAAACAGTCTACTCTTCTCTGCAAAGATGCAATACAATACATGCCTATGTAAGAGCAAAGGGACAGAGATGGATAAAAAGGAAAAGAGTAATAGTAGCAGCAATAGCAGCAGCAGCAGTTAAAGTAGAAAGTCTGAACTATTGCGAAGTACACACTTAAAGGCAGGGGAGAAAGCCCACTTCATGGGAGAACATGTTTGCCAATGTTATCACCGATAAGGGTTTAATCTCCAACATTTACAGGGAACTCGTACAACTTAACAAAAGGAAGATAAACAACCCAATCAAAAAATGGGCAAAGAACCTAAATAGCTACTTTTCGATAGAAGACATAAGGAAGGCCAAAAGACATATGAAAACATGCTCAAAGTCACTAATCATCCAAGAGATGCAAATTAAAATGACAATGAGGTACCATCTCACACCTGTCAGAATGGCTATCATCAACAAATCAACAAATGACAAGTGCTGGCAAGAATGTAGAGAAAAAGGAACCCTCGTGCACTGCTGGTGGGAATGCAGACTGGTGCAGCCACTGTGGAGAACAGTATGGAGTTTCCTCAAAAAACTAAAAATGGAACTCCCATTTGACCAGTGATCCCACTTCAAGGAATATATCCCAAGAAACTAGAAATATCAATCAGAAAGGATATATGCACCCCTATGTTCATAGCAGCACAATTTACAATAGGTAAGATTTGGAAACATCCTAAGCGCCCATCAGCAGATGAGTGGATTAAAAAACTGTGGTACATCTATACAATGGAATACTATGCTGTGGTAAAAAAAAGAAGTAATTCTTACCATTTGCAACAGCATGGATGGAACTGGAGAGCATTATGCTAAGTGAAATAAGCCAGACAGAGAAAGATAAATATCACGTGATCTCACTCATTTGTGGAATATAATGAACAACATAAACTGATGAACAAAAACAGATCCAGAGACAGAGAAGCATTGATCAGAACGTCAAACCTCAGAGGGAAGGTAGGGGAGAGTGGGGGTAAGGGGGCGAGATCAACCAAAGGACTTGTATGCATGCATATAAGCCTAACCAATGGACATAGACACCAGGGGGTGAGGGCATGAGTGGGGTGGGGATGGGGCAATGGGGCGAAAAGGACACATATGTAATACCTTAATCAATAAAGAAAAAAAGTAAAAAGTAAAAAAATAAGTGCATTCTAATAAATTTAATGGTGATGTGCACTGAATTAAAAATATTTGTATTATGTACTAGCTGTTACCAACTGTGAGATCTTAGGCAGTCATTTTGAAACTTTTTTTCACACATACTTGTTAATTATAAAATCACAGATCTATTAAGAAGCTAAAATAATGTAAATCTGTTGTATATTGTAGTACTCTAAATAAATATTAAATATTCTCATAAACAAAAAAAAGACAAGGGTAGTTTTCACCAACCTTTTAGATAGGGTTCTAGAAGGATTAGAACTGAGTAAAAAAAGAAAATTAGGTGCATATATTTATAGAATCTTAGTCTAGGTAGATGCCATATAGGATCATGACCAAGACTAAGCTTTAGCAGCCCCTTAAGGAGATTACATTGGGAATTTCAGCAGCATCAAATCTGTTTTATGTTAGTGTAATAAGGTACACACATGTGTACTTTTTACTTCTTTTTAATTAAATTGTTTGTTTTCATCATTTCAAGGTTATACTTTTAAGTATCCATAGAACGAAAATGACTACTTTGGAGTGATCCAACTATCATGCAGACAGGATTTTGGTGCCTAATGGATATTAACCTTGGAAGAGTCTGCAAACCTTATTGCTAAAACATTGAAAATCCAGCTGCAACCAGTACAGGACCTGTCTCAGGTGTAAGAATGCCAGAAAAGGTCATAGAAAAGCAAGTTGGAAAACCTGAAAGGGACAAAAATGCAAGTTTCTGTTGCTAAAAATAACTTCTTACCACAAACACAACAAGCATCTCTAGAGCTGGGTCAACATGCTGCCAATTGCCTCTCGTGCCTTCATCCACTCTGCTTCTCCTCTCAGAGAGGCCCTCATGAAACAAAGCAGGTTACATTTGTTGAGCAGTATGAAGGAAAAAACACATAACTAAGGTTGTTATCATAGCTATCACCAAAAATAATCTTTGCCTACTCACTCCTTCTCTTCAGTACAATCTCCTTTGTTGTCTTACTGGTTTGTTAGTTCCTCACTTGAGTGCTCATCCTTCTGCATTCAACAACCATGACTCCCCCGAACGTGTGCCGAGCACTGTGCTTTTACAGAGCCCTAGTCAAGCCCTCCACCTCATGAAGCTGAGAGGGTGGCAAGGAGGTAGAAATCACATGCATAATTGTGTGGCTGAGGGTGAAGGATACACATATCATTATAAGCTGTGATATGTGTAAAAATGTTCAGAGCCCATGAGAGGATCTGAGTAGGGTATTTTGTTTAGATTAGAGATCAGGAAAGGCCTCTCAGATGAAGTGGTTTATAATTTGAGATTCAAAAGACTGGTGGAAATGAGATAAGTGTGGGGGCAAAAACATTTCAATTATAAAGAACACTGTGAGCAAATACACTGAGGTGAAACTGAGTTGGCATATCTTGAAAAAACAAGAGAAATCCAGTGTGGCCCATGTCCAGTAAATAGGAGGGTTGGCATGACCAGAGGAAAGGCTGGGGTGGGCTCTGGGGTAAGGGGAGACTGGGATGCTTGGGTTGCAGCAGGAGCATATTCAGCACTCAGATTTTCTCTTGTGGGATTCCCAAGTTCCTTGATATTCACTCTTCTCTCCAGGGCATCTCTCACCTCTGCTCCATTCTCTTCTTCATGCCTAGAGTTTCCAACAGCTCTAGTTTCTGTCTGCTACCAGATTCCACTTATTTCTCCTTAGTATTTCATCCAAAGATATACATGAGAAAAAAGCCTTGGCTGAAACATCATGATAAAAACATGACACGGAGGAGGCAACTAGAGCCGATGCTGAGCACAAAATGGCACTTGCCTGTTTAGACAGGAGCACTTAGAAGTGGGTTGGGCTGTGGGGCGGGGGTGGGGGCCTGAGTGCAGAGTCTGGGAGCACATGGAAGTTGCCCCCAATGCCCTGTGATCACTTTCCAAGTGCTCAAAGGCAAAATGAATGAGAGGGAGACACGTTAACGGGACACAATTTTGATTTTACTTCTCCTAGCAGTAATGTAAGCTTGTCCCCAATTCATCACTCAGACAGTAGTCTGTCATACAAGCAAATGACAAAGGGTTCTACAGCACTGTGTGTCACTGGTGTCACTGAGGGCTGTGTGGGGTGTGCTTGCTGGCATGAGCCCGCTGATTCTGCGCACCAGAGTTTGTGACCTGGACAGCCACATCTCTAGGGCGTCAGTAGCTGATTTTCTGGCTTCCTCCAATAATTCTGTTTATCCCAGAGGAGTGCATCTGAGGAGGACTTTCTAGAGGTTTTTTTCCTGGTGGATTTACTCTTAATCTTTTCAATTCTCTCTCCATATCTTGCCCCCACCTCACCTCTATGGCTCTTTCCCCAATTACCTCCTCCCTTACCAGGATATAAGGTTCTGTGGGAGGACTGGTTGGGAAGGCGGAGAGGCGTTGAGGGAGGAGCAACTAGGGAGAAAACAGAAACTTTTCCTTAAGGAAATTTTCAGTGGGGAATTCCAGGTTTTGTTTGATTTTATTTGAATTTTTACTCTTCCTGGTATTTATTTTATGCTGAATTTACTCCCAGGCCCTAAGTTTTTGTTTCTTCAGTTTCTTCTGGGATATTCTTTCATTCTGTGCAGCCTCCTCTTCTGGTTTAGGAACAAGCTGCTCTTTTTCAGTAAGAATCCTTCCAAAGTGGCAGGGGGAGCTCAGGTATGGGTTCATCCACCCATGAGCTCTGTGGGTTCTGTGCTGCACCTTGGAAGCTCTGTTCACCTGGGCGTGCTCAATGTCAGAGAATCTACATCTATACCCTTAAGTTCAGCATCACTCTCTGCATTGCTAGCATGGGTGGCAACATTTCCACACAATTTTTGGGCTACTGACCCTGCGTCCAGCCCCACTGTTTCTCCTGGGCACACCTACCAACTCCACCATTGTAAAGGCGGAATGGGACACAGTGCTTCTATAAAGTGACATCATTCACATAGTTGGTGACTGTCCAGATATACATACCCTTTATGGCCTGGGCAATGTCATGAGTGTTCTTACAGTTGACACAAATATTTGAACCTCTTGATTTGCATGATTTTGTGGAGTTTACTGGGTCAAGTGAATAGCAAACCATTTTCAGATGTCACCTCAGGCTGCTTACAGGAAGAGGGGACTTCTGTGTTTTAAATCTATGCCCTTGACAATACTAATTCTAAAAAAAAATCTATCTATATAATTTCTACTGTTACCAATTTTTTAAAATTTTAAGTGGTTAAATAAGTATTCAAAAATTAAACTATAGCCTGGCCGGTGCAGCTCAGTGGTTGAGCGTTAACCTACGAACCACTAATTAGACTATAGGGGTGAAAAAGCAATTCTAAGGCATCTGAGTGCGTTTACATCTTGGGAGAATTTGCCTTAAAACAATAATCAACTAATTGTTAATATTGTTTGATTATTATCTAAAAATTCCCTTAGGAAACTATAATCTCAGCAATCTTAGCAATTTTTGGAGTTTTTATAGAGACTGAATCAGCACTAAATTCTTTTCTTTTGCCTGTCACTTGGTTATTTATATCTAAGGTGGAAATAATAGTCAGTAGATCCCATAGGGGACGAAACATTAGAAATTATCCTCTTGGTTTAAATATGTGAGTTTAAATACAGCTCCAGGTGAGACCCTGGGGGCTTTGCAGCTAGTAGAATGTACAACCACCACTTACATTCCTGTTTTGCATATTCTACATTACTGTCTTCCAAATAAAACATGGGCCTCTGTAAAGAAAGTCTCATAGAAATAAAAGAACAACTAAAAAAATAGTGTTTAGTAATATTTTTCCCTGGCAGTATTTTCCCCCGAACTCACAGGTCCTCACCACAAGCGAGTGACAAGCAGCAAGAGTCAGTCCCCCTGTAAGGAGAAATTAGCCGCTAACCAGAACCCCTGGGAAGCAATCCTGCTGGGCTACAAATGTGCAGAATTGGTCTAGTTAAATGGTCATTCTCTGTCTCATTTTTTAAAAAACGTTTTTCTTTTTTTCTAAAAAATCAGGGATAATAGCATTGGCTTGCTGCTTTCACAGTGAGTGGTTAACTACAGGGGTGGAAGAGTGATGAGAAAAATAGAGGGAATGAGCATCTGGTTGGGTCTAGGGACTAGTTTTTAGACTTACTCTGGAAAATAAGGTTGTCATAAATTCTAGATACTGAAAGAGTGAGGAAGGCATGTAGCTTTCGGTTCTGTCACCTGCTGGTACCTTCTTTCCATTTTGCGTCTCCTCCCACCTTCATCTCTCTCTTGACAGAACTGATACCAGGGGTGGCTGGTTCAACCTCACAAAATATTGTTAGGGAAAGAGCTACCCTCCTTAAATGGAAATTCTTGTCTTTTAGATCTACTTTTAGATGTTTGATTTTTAAGTTCACCATGTCCTGTTCACAAAATATTGCTGCTATTCTCAAAGCCTTACTCCTTAAAAAAAAAAAAAAAAAAAAAAAAAAAAAAAAAAAAAAAAAAAGCCTAAGTAAAGATTTTCTAGGAATTCACAACAAGAAAAAAGATCAGATTTCTATTTTGAAACACTCCAGCAGCTATCCAAGAGTATTTGTGTAGAGGTGGAGCTGGATGACACAGGAAACCCATTTAGGAAGTTTGTAAAAACGTGAGTAATTACAAAAGGAATAATGGCAGTTTGGATGGAAAGGAGGAAACCAATTTAAGGGATATTTAAGGGGAGAACTATTAGGGTTATTGACTAAATGGATATAAAAAAAATCAAGGAAAGGAAAGCATTGGTGATGCTTGATTGCTTAGCTGAGTGGATCTCATTAAGCAGAAAAGGTATACCAGTCAGAGAAGAATGGATCATGAAATGCTAGCAAACAAGCCCCAAATCACAGAGGCTTAAAATGGCAAATGTCTGTTTCTTGTTCAGGCAGTTTGGCTGGGTGTTTGTGCCTCATAGTCATTCGGGGACCCCAGTTGAGTGAGGTTACTATGATGCCACTATTTCAACATTTCCCTGCATATACTAAGTCAGAGGGACAGAACATGCAGAATTATGCACCAGCTCTTGAAGGTGTTTGCATGGAGGTGATGGACACATATTAATCTGCTCATAAGTCATTAGTGGCCAGACTCATAACACATCCTTAATGGGTAAGCAAGTGTGATCTCTTATGTATATGAAGCTACAAGACAATAGATACTGGTGACCATGAGTGCTGTGCACCACCATAGGAGGAACAGGAGAAGCAGGTAGATCCGAAGGTGACAGCAGTGATGGGAGAGATCTTAGAGGTTGGCGTGCAGAGTGGTGGGGCAGTGTGCAAAGGTGTTGAGTACACTGCACTTGGTGAGTCTGGGGTTTAGTTGGGACACAATAAAATGCAGCATCCAGGTACAAAGGTTAGTACTGCTCTACAGCTCAGGAGAGAGATCCACTGGAAGATCATGATTTCGAGTCACCAGATATTATGGTACTTAAAGAAATGGGGGTATATGAAAACTTACAGAGAAAGTGTCAAGGGAGAGAGAAATGCAAACAGAAATATAACTTTGGAAAACTCCAACATTTAAAGTAGAACTAGAGAAAAAGAACCAGAAAAAGACGGAGATAAATAACTAATAGCAATATGGAATATATAAAACATTTGAGGCCAAATTAAAAAGAAACAACATAGATATGTGTGTTTTTCATATTTGCTTGGGTAAAAATAAAGACCTAAACCATGTTCTGGTAGAGGGGGATTTTCAGAAAACATGCTGCACCTGTGTGCATACAGACCTTCAGTAGTAACCTTGAAACCATTGTATCTGCCAATCAGGCAGCAGCAGAACATGGCTAAAAGCAGAATTAAACAGCTCACACAATGCGGGAAGCAATCTTGTTAAGTTGGATTACTAAGTGACCCCTGACTGACATACCTCAAAGTTGGGAAGTCATTGGCTTTCACGATGTGGAGACTGAAATCTAAAGAGCAGCTTGTCTTTTTCTGTATAATGATAGCAAAAACTACAAGAAAAGTGAACTTTCAAAGTTATGCTTGAGAGAACCTCTCAAGCCTAAAGTTATCCTTGCTGCTATCAAAAGGCAGTTATTCTGATGGGCTAGGCACTGGAAGAGGTCATACAATCTAGTAGTCAAGGTCAAAAGGTCTATGATTTTTTTTTTTAATTTCAGACAGGAAGGGAGAGGGAGAGAGAGAGAGAAACATCAGTGATGAGAGAGTATCATCCATCAGCTGCCTCTTGCATGCCCCACACTGGGGATCGAGCCTACAACCCAGGCATGTGCCCTGACCGGGAATCAAACTATGACCTCCTGGTTCATATGTTGATGCTTAACCACTGAGCCATGCTATGATTTAAGTGAAGATGGAAGTTTTGAGCTGGGAAGTCTAGAAAAATTGAGTAATAAAATAAACCTATTATGGTTGTGGTTCCTGGACTGAAACTGATTTTGAAGCTCATTAATTGTGCAATAGGAAAATCAAAAAGATTCTTGGAGTGCCAATCTCCTAAATGATACTTTGGTACCCCACCCATAACTTCTTTCTTGGGCTTGGAAGAGAATGCCCTTCTTTACCATTAGTTGGGAAGGGCTGGTATTTTGTATACATAATTCTAATATTGCAACAGTGAGGAAATATGATGTGGAAGAGAGATGGTAGTCAGAAAGAAGGAAAGAGATACCTGTGTGGGAGGTGAGTTTTCACAATGAGCCTGGGAAGTGGTAAACAGAGCTGGGGTGAAACCTTTGATTCTTCAATGGGATCATTGATTTCCATCATCTCTGTTCCACAAAGGTCATCTTTGAAGCAAGAGAGGACAGGGAGTTTCCTTCTGGTCTTTGGAAGGTGTTGGCCTGAGGAAGACAGCAGACAGGCAAATACTGACCTGCAACAAAGCCCCAGGGGCAGGAGTGAGATGCGGTCTAGATGGAAAATTGGAACCAAAAGTGGAAAAGAACAACTTCTCAGTCAGAATAAACCTTAAGAACAGATGGGTGACCGAGTTCAGGAAAGGAAAAATATCAGCCATCACCTTATTTTTTGATTGCTTTCCCAAAATTCTGATGAGTGAATCTATGATTTCTCCATATCTATAGACTATAATTCTGCCTTGGTTTCATACCCCAGTTAGCCAGAGGCAGGGAGTAGGGCAGTAAGTACCTTTCCCACATGTCCCTGCTCAACACAGATCCAGGAACATAGAATAAGGCCTGTGCCTAGTGACCAGGTTACAATTTGTTGCTGCCAAGAAAATGAGCCTTCTGCTTCCCCCAGGAATAAATTCTGGCATGTCGGGCTTCCCCTAATTCACTGTCCTCCCGTTTTCTGGACAGGATGAGTCTATATTCTGACTCTCTATCTCTCAGGATGGACTAGGCTATATTCAAGTAACAAACAACCCCTAAAGCTTAGAAGTTTAATAAACATGTATTTTCTGTTCTCATTAGTACCCATTTCAGGTTTCTGGAGTTCTGCTCCACATCTTTCTCATTCAGAAATGAATACCACAGAGGCCTGTACCACCTGGAACATCACCAGTCACCATGACAAAGGGAAAACTATGTGGAACGATGCACTGGCATTTTTAAACTTCATTTTGGAAGTCATGCATCTCTTCTGTTCACATTGCTTTCATTAACCAAACCAAGGCCCTGGCCAGCACAACTTCAAGTCTAGTGAGGAGGTAGAACCCTGGTGTGCACCCAGGGAGCAGAACTGGAAACGTTGGTGTCTACTACAACATTGACCTCAGCCACTGCTCCAAATTTTAACTAACCCTTTCCCACCGGACAGGAGCTATCCCTGACACCTGCTGGGGATTGGGGTTTGGCTCAGGCAATGGGTTCTAAATTTTTTTTCTCAAAATCTATAATTTTCCCCCTTTTGTTTTCTTTCCTCTACAAATTTCCAGTAAGTCCTAATTAGAAGCCAGGCAATATATGATAAGATCTGGGGAATATGAGTCATAATTTTAATGACCTTGTGAGGTCTTGGTGCAATGAAGAAATCTATGGAACACTGTGCGAGCACACACCCTTGTGTACTGAGGTCTTGGTGAGGGTGATGGGGAATAAAAGAGTATATTAAATATGACTTTCAGGTCTTCTCCCATCTGATCGTGGGTTCATATTAAAGGTCCAGGTATGATCACAGGGCAGCTGTGTAATGGCAAGAATTACTTGGCTGTTGCTAAATTGCTCTCGCTAGAGAGATTGAACCACTGACACATATAGAATTGGGGTATTCACTTATCTCTGATGAGACATCTGAGACTTAACAATTCTCCCTGCCTTCCAAGCAGGCTCCCTGCCATCCACTGCCTTTGCCTAGATACTTAGGCTCATTATCCTCTGAATGTGACCATGATGCACAATCATCAGTTGCTTTGAAATAAACTAACAAGGAAATTACTCTCACACTTCCCTGTATTTTTCAGAGTCAGCAACTGACTTGTAATCAATCAGCAGCATTAAGAACTATGGTCGGATTCACTGACATTTACCAAGTGGGAAGAATTATGTGATCAACTGGAGGCATTTTCCCATTGTACTGCCCACACCAAAGCGGGTGAATATGAAGATCCATGTACACATGTGCCAGCACATGCTCAAATGTCCACACACATGCACACACGTGCACACATATGTGCACACATTGTGCCTTCCAATGGAAAAGAGTATAGTATTGTGAAAAGGAGCACATGCCTGCGTCTGAGTACTGGCTTGGCCCCTTAGTAGGTGACTTTGGAGATCATATTAAATAATTCACTGGGTCTTATGAGGATTATTATGTGTTTATGAAAGGTACATAATAGATGTTGAATTAACATGTATTTTGTATGCTACATCTACACTAATACAAGAGAAATATGCAAATTGACCATACCTTCACGATGCCCACCAGCCAATCAGGAGTGAGGATGCAAATTAACCCAACAAAGATGGTGGGTTAATTTGCATACACAGGTGCTGAGCAGCCGGGGGGGCGGGGGGGGGGGGGAAGGACGCTTGGTGTTCTGTACCGCCCCAGCCGCTCCAGGCCTCTGGACAGCATGGGAAGGTGGAAAGGCAGCTCTGGGCTGGAGCGAAGGGGGTGCCTGCAGCCAGGGGAAGGAAGGCCCATTCTTGCATGAATCTTCGTGCATCGGGCCTCTAGTAATCTTATAAAAAGACAGGGGTAACGAGAAAGATGGAGTCTTCAGAGGAAGAGATCAAGTAAACTTGCAGAAGATGAAACATTCCTAAAGAAATCACAGGTCCAGGGGAGAATCCTACCTAGGACTGGGAACCAGAAACCCTGATTTTATTTCCTTTTCCCTTTTTTGCACTATTTCATTTAACAATAACTTTTTTACATTTTCAGGATTTTAAATTTTTCTGAAAATGAGAAAACTGTCTCTACCTTCTGTTTTCTTTTTTCCCCCTTTCCTACCCTTGTCTGGTCTGGTTACCCAAAACCAACTTTTCTTAAAGGGCTGGTTCAAGTACCATTTCCCCTCTGACTTCCTGGACAATCTCTAACCTGAACCACCATCCAGGTAGCCCTGATCTAGTGTACTTAAGGTACATAAATGAACAAGGCCTCTCCAGCTGGGCTGTAAGCATATGGAGGGCTAGATATTATTCATCATTGCTTCTCTTATGCTGAGCATAATGCTTCATGTATAATAGGGGCTCCATAAATAGTATATTTTGCTATTGGTGATAATGATATATCTACAAGGATATTGTGCTGTAAATAATCCTCTTTGAAACCTTGTCATTGAACATCTCCATGGAGATGAGTGGAGGGCACATGTCTACATTATTGCCTGCAATTGATGTAATAAAATTTGTGACTTTCGTATGGTGCTTAATATGATTTACTCCATCTCACATAGTATCTATAACAAATATATTAATAATAGGATCCTAAAAAATCTCTGCAAGGTAGGAAAAAGTTGTATTATTTCTATGAGACAGACAGATAATAATAACTAACATTTAATGAGGTTTTCTTATATTCTACATAGCATTTTAAATGTTTTTCATATGAAAACTCATTTAATCTTTCTAACAACCTTATGAAATGAGCACTATAATTATCAGCGTTATTTTACAGATGAAGAAAGTGAGATGCAGAAGGTAGATAATATTTTGTACATAATTATTTAGCCTCTTTCATGCCCTTTGCTATCACACTTGCTTATCTTTCCTATGGTAGGACTATACTTCTTTGTACATTGACATAATTACTCAAACCAATGATATATGAATGGAAGAGACAGAAAGACTGTTTTAGTTCATTTATTTTAAGAGCCACTGCATGGCTGGCCATTGCTTTTTTATATATAATTAGCTATGATGCCAAGACGTAGCCTCTGTCCCAGACTTTAGACCTCAGTGAAGAAGAGGAAGATGTGGAGTGAAGCCACAGGTTCTTAGGGCTTAAATTGATCCACAGTCATAATGTAACTTAAGTGAGGAATGAATCTTTATTGTGGTAAGCCACTGAGATTTTTTTTTGGGGGGGTGGGAGGTGGGTGCAGGGTCATTTGTTATACAGCATAAGCAAGTCTAAGCTGCCTAATACAGAAACTTCAATTTATCCAAGGTTACATGTTTACAAAGTGGCAAAGCTCAGATTCAAAACTAAGCAATCTAGATTGCAAAGCCACATAATTAACCACCACACAATCATGATTCATAACAGACAAAGATACTGAGGCCTAGAAAGGAAATCATCCTAGCTTGTCTAAATCATACCTGAAGTCCTTTACCATGTTGGGACTAGAACTCTCAGCCCTGAGCTCTTCCCATGACCTACTCAGGATTTGGACTTGAAGAGAGATCGCCCTAGCTGGTTTGGCTCAGAGGATAGAATGTCGGCCTGCAGACTGAAGAGTCCCAGGTTCCATTACAGTCAAGGGCACATACCTGGGTTGCGGGCTCGATCCCCAGTAGGGGGCGTGCAGGAGCAGCTGATCAATGATTCTCATTGATGTTTCAATCTCTCTTCCTCTCTCTTCATCTCTGAAATCAATAAAAGAGAGGAAGAGAGAGAGAGAGGAGAGAGAGAGAGAGAGAGAGAGAGAGAGAGAGAGAGAGAGAGAGAGAGACTGCCGTCATGCCTGGCAGGCAGCACTCAGTTCTGATCACACTGGAGAAGTTTGGGATTCATTTCTAGCCTTCGTGGCCCAACTGCGAAATGATTCTCTGAGGTGGAGCTGAAGTCGGCTGCACCAGTCTCGTCAGCATTCAGGCCCTGTCTCTGCGGCTGTCCTCCTTCTTGGTGGTTATTTATGAGGAATGAAAGCAGAGGGGGGCTGTGCAGAGTTATTTGTTTTCTCCGAAGCTAGGGGATTGAAAATGTTTTAGAAACATAACTGGTTGACACAAAGGATAAAAAGTTAAACATACAGAACCCAGCCTGTCCTCTCTAGGGACCCCTGTCTAGCTAACAGCAGGATTCACTTGGACAGTGTACTGCAGACGGAATGAGGAAAAAGGACAACCCTGTTCAAACAAAGGCTGGAATACAATGGTTCTGAAGGCCTCATACTGAGTTCTGCTCATGTGTTTAAGAGAAAATGTTGCTTGAGTGCTGGTTTGGACCTAATGGAATGATGTATCTGCTGCTGTGGGGTCAGAATATTTGAAGGTTGAATCCAGGGGTTTCTTGCTTGGTTGCCTATACACATGAGCATCACTAGGAATTACAGAGGAACCTGCATTGAGAAATGCCTGTGCCCACACCCCCAATGCACACATGTCAGAACAGTACAATATAGAAATTACTTCGGCAACCATTTGCTTTAAACCCCTTTTCTATTTTAATCCTTTTGTGATGCTGCACAAAATGGCAAGGTCTCGATAGCATCAGATGATTAAATTACTTTTGCCCAGTAGGTTGCAGAATCAGAGAGTGGGGAGGTCCTTTGACATCCCATCTCTAACAGTAGGGATTTGGATCAGATGATATTTGTGGCCTAGATGTGTTCAGTGGAATTGACTGAGACTGTATTATCAAGTAAATAGTGAGTTGGGACCAGAGTGCAGATTCCCAGGGCAATGAACTTCTTGTCTACACCTTCTGAGAAAGCAAAACTGATGCCTTGCCTATTGGAATAAGAATAATCATATCACTTACCACAGATGGGACGAAAACCACTTTGCATTCTAAACTCAGAAAGCAAGAACACCCCATTTGGAACTAGTCCCTCAAGTAAATGAAGACCTGAGCTCTAGTTAGTTGCTAAATCTCTAATACAAACAACTCTGTCCCTGACTTTTACAATCCTGACATCCAAAGCCATCTGATGAGCCTTCCATTCAGGATAGCCATGCAAAGGGAGTGATGCTTTCCTACTGCGGACAGACTTAGTGCACCTTTGTGTGTAAGTTCAGGTCTTTCAAGAAGCAGATATGAAAACTGGGTGAGAGGAACATGAGCTTTTTTCTGGGAAATGCCTGTGAAGGATAAAGGATGGGGGAACAGGAGCAGCCAAGGAGAGCCCTCAGACCATAATACAGGTGTGGCACCTAGGAAAACATGAGGGGGGAAAGTGGATAGAAAACCCCACACTATAATGTTCTGTCAAAGTCTCACCCAGACTGATAGGGAACCCTGAACCAAATTTGCCCGTCAGAGAACTCTCACATTAGGCAAGAATTGCCCATATCTCATCTACTATTGTGCTCATTGGTTGGTGAGGAGCAATCCAAGGGAAGCATGACCTGGTGTAAACTCCACAGTGGATTCAAAGTTCACTTCTATGATAAGAACAAAGAATAGGAGGGCAAAGGCAAAGACAAGGGCACCAGTTAGGTAGTAATAGCAGCAATGATGGTGGCTTTGATCTGAATGGTATCAGTGGTAATAAGTGGGCAGACTTGGGGTAGAGTTTGTAGGTGGAGTCAGCAGATTTGCTGATGGATTGGATATACATTTTCTATAAGGAAAAGACAAGAGGAAAAGATGATTTGGCCAACAATTTTAATATTGAAGTTGCCAATATTCAAATATGGGATAACTATGAATGAAACATATTTGAGGAGAAGGGATATTAATAGTTCAGTTTGAAAAGTTTAATTTTAAGGCATCAATTAGATATCCACATGTAGATGTTATGTAGATGAGTATATGGCCCTTTCGTTCAAGCAACACATATGAGTTAGCATCAGAAAATTGTGCGGCATCAACATAATGATATTACATAGAGATAAGTTAACATAGTTTTTTAAATAGCTTTCTGAGGCGTAGTTGATATATGAGCCACACATATATACATGCATAATTTAGTAAGTTTTGACAAATGTATACCTTTATGAAACCATCATCACAATCAATAAAATGGACATAGACAGCACCTCCAAAAGCCTCTTTATTCCCTTTCATATTTCTTTTACCCATCCTACTCTGATTCCCATGCAGCCACTGATCTTCTTTGTCTCATTAAAGACACATAAATGGAATTATGCAGTATATTCTCTTTTTTGTTTGGTTTGGCTTCTTTCATTCAGCATAATTATTTTGGGATTTATTTCTATCATATGTATCAATAGTTCATTCCTTTTTGTTGCTGAGTAATATTCAATTGTATGAATATAACACAGTTTATCCATTCACCTTTTGATGGGTATTTGGGTTGTTTTCAGTTTGGGAGTATCACAAATCTAGCTGTTATGAAGATTTATATACAAGTCTTATGCCAATTATATAATTGAATTTTAAAAAATGTTTATCTAGATATAAGTGACATTTTTCAGATATGTGGTTTGTGATTATATTCTCTAAATCTGTAGCTTGCCTTTTTATCCTCTTAATAGGATGTTTCATGACATTAAAGTGTTTTAATTTTGATAAAGTCCAGATTATTACTTTTTTCTTTGATGGATTATGCTTTTGGTGTTATGTCTAAAAATGTTTTCCTAGTCCTATATTCCAAAGACTTCCTCCTATGTTTTCTCCTAAAAGTTTACAGTTTTAATTTTTATATTTAAGTCTATGACCTACTTCAAATAAAATGTACATGATGAGAGGTCAGATTGAGATTAATTTTTTTGTCAATGGATGTCAATTGTTCCAGCATCATTTGTTGAAAATACTATTATCCCTCCATTGAATTGCTTTTGAGGCACATGCCAGAAACCAGGTGGGCATATTTGTGCTATTCTTGATTAGTGTAATGGTATATTAAGTGTTGACATTGGATAGATTAATCTTGCCCACTATGATTCTTTTACAAACTGTTTTAGCTATTTTAATTCCTTTGCTTTCCATATAAACTTTAAAATACCTTGTCTGTATCAATTAAAATCTTGATGGAACTTCGTTACAATATTTTTCTTTATTATTGGTTTTTAGCAATTTAATTATGAAATGATTTTACATGATCTTATTCATGTTTCTTGTTCTTGAGTTTCATGTTCCTCAAGAACTATGCATTTATACTTCTCATCAAATTTGGAAAATTGTTAATCATTATTTCTTTAAATACTTTTTGTTTCTTCCCTTTTATGAGCTTACTGACACTTTTCCATTATTTTTAGAATTATTATTTTTTTCTTATTTCTTATTCTATTTAGATTCTCTTGCTGTGTTTTCAAATGCAATAGTCTTTTCTTCTGTAATATCTAATCTGCCATTAATAACATCCAGGGCAGTTTTTATCTCACATATTGAAGTGTTCACCTTGCAAGTTCTATCCAAGTGGTTTTTATAACTTCCATGTCTTTACTTAACATTTGAACATATGGATCACAGTTCTAATAGCTCTTTTAATGTCATTGCTGATAATTCTAACATCTGTGTCCATTCTGGATTGGTTTGATTGATTAATTCTGCTCCTTGTTCAGGATCACTTTTTTCTTCTTCTTCTTTTTTGCATGCCCTATATTGTATAAAATTTATTTTTTTAGGGGGAGGTTTCTGGCTATTTTTATATTTTTACATGTACTTTTAAGCTTTGCTCTGATTTCAGTTCAATTACTGGAAATGATGCGATCCTTTCCATTCTGACTTTTAAAATTTGTTAGGTGGACCTAAGTGGTGCATGGCCTAGGAATGTTTATTCCTCACTGTCTGGGCAAGACCTTTCTGCATATTCTACTCAGTATACTGTAAATTAGAATGTTTTCCAGTTTGGATAGTGGTATCAGACACTATTCCTGGACCCAGTTTGAGCCCAGGCTCTGTTTCCTGAAATCCTTCTGGGTGGTTCTTTTCTCAGCCCTAGGTAGTTTACTTAGACACGTGTACTGGTCAGGATTAACCTCTGCAGATCTCTTACATTCTCTTTGTTGTAGCTGTCTTCCCTCCTAGATGCTTTGATGCCCTCGGACACTCAATTCTGGCTCTTCCATTGGTTCTCCTCCCTGTGTTGCAGGCTGGAAGCGTTTTTAAGGCAATGAGCTTGGGCAATTGTGAAGCTCACCCCATTAGTTTCTCTTCTTTTGGAGATCACTATTCATACTGCTTGAAGTCTAGCATTTGAGAGCTAGAGAACTATTATTACACACACACACACACACACACACACACACACACACCCTATCTAATAAAAGAGTAATATGCAAATTGACTGCACCTCCGGTACACTCACAAGCCACGCCCACCAGCCAATCAGGAGCGAGTATGCAAATTATCCCAACCAAGATGGCTACAGCCATGGAGCGAGCAGGAGGCTTTGGTTTCCCTGGTAATGGAGGAAGCAAAGCTTTCCGCACACCCTGGCTGGCCTAGGCTTCCACTCAAGGCTACAAAGTTTCAATAATAGAAGATAAATAAATCCCAACAAAAATGGCTGTGGCTGTGGAGCAAGCAGGAGCCTTGACTCCGCTCAAGGCTACAAAGTTTCAATTATAGAAGATAAATAAATCCCAAATACCAGGGCCTCTGCTTGGGTCGCTGCAGGGTGTGGCTGGCCTGCAAACCACCACAGGCCCCTCGCCCAGGCCGCCCCATGCCCCAAGAGAACCCCCATCCTGATCTGTGTAGACAGAAGATGGCCACCACAAGATGGCCAGCAGGGGAGGGAAGTTGGGAGAGACCAGGCCTGCAAGGGAGGGCAGTTGGTGGCGATGAAGCCTGCAGGTGAGGACAGTTAGGGGTGACCAGGCTGGCAGAGGAGAGAAGTTGGGGGCAACCGGGCCTGCAGGGAAGAGAAGTTGCGGGGGACCCAGGCCTGCAGGGGAGAGCAGTTGGGCGGGACCAGGCTTGCAGGGGAGGGCAGTTAGGGGTGACCAGGCCTGCAGGGGAGGGCAGTTAGGGGCAAACAGGCTGGCAGGGGAGCAGTTAGGCATCAATCAGGCTGGCAGGGGAGTGGTTAGGGGGTGATCAGGCTGGTAGGCAGAAGCAGTTAGGGGCAATTAGGAAGGCAGGCAGGTGAGCAGTTGGAAGCCAGCAGACCTGGATTGTGAGAGGGACGTCCGCTGCCCATTTAGTCCCGATCCTACTGGGATAGGGCCTAAACAGGCAGTTGGATATTCCTCAAGGGGTCCCAGATTGGAGAGGGTGCAGGCTGGGCTGAGGGACACACACCCCCGTGCACAAATTTCATGCACCGGGCCCCTAGTGTGTGTGTGTGTGTGTGTGTGTGTGTGTGTGTGTGTGTGTGTGTGTGTATTTGTTGTTGTTATTTCAGGCAGAAATCCTTATCACTTCATTTTAGCCAGAAGAAGAAGCCTAGGTAATTTTCTTCTCCTTCACTCCCCTCAACAAGTTATAATGTTGGTACAACAGGTCAGAGAAAATGAGAGAACTACTTTTACCAGTAATACTCTCTTATTCATATTCTCTGTCCTCTAGAGTTTTCTAGGCTAGCTACTTGCATAGAAGAAATCTGAACTGGGTAAACCAATAAGCAAGATTATTTGGCTCTTTCTTTCCTCATAGTGAGTAAGTATAAAGGTCATGCAATTTCTGAAACAGTATTAGAAAGAAAGGCAGTATTCTGTCTTTTAGGTTTTTTTTCACTGATGGTTTATAAAGAGTTTTCTTGTTTTGGTCACTAAGTTTGTCCATTTGGAATTCATAATTGCATGTTGAACAATAATGTCAGCATATCCAAAAATGAGTTTTAATTTTCTACAGATTGTCTTTAGAGTGTTCCCCTTTGTTTCACAGTCACCTTTCTTCAGTCTTGAAGCAAGGACTTTAATTTTTTACTTATACTTTAAGATGTATTTACCTAGTCTTATTTTTCTTTCCTTAAAAGATACACTGGTATATCTCATGATTGTGTTTTTATTACTCCAGACTGATTTTCTTTTCTCTAATTCTTTTTTTAAATATATTTTTTATTGATTTCAAAGAGGAAGAGAGAGAGAGAGAAACATCAATGATGAGAGAGAATCATTGATCAGCTGCCTCCTGCATGCCCCACACTGTGGATTGAGCTCACAATCCGGGCAGGTGCCCTGACCTGGAATTGAACCATGACCTTCTGGTTCATAGGTCAATACTCAACCACTGAGCCATGACAGCTGGGCTCTTTTCTGAACATTGATTCCTGGTTAATCTTCCTGCTTCTTAACTCCTCAGCCATAATCCACTGTAGCCAGCATTGATATATCAGACTTTGCTACTTTCTACTTAAATCATGCCACTGACTATTTTTTAGCATTCAGCTTCTACCAAAATGACTCTTACTTTCATTGTTTTGTGTGACAACTCTTGCTTCTCTATTTTATTAATGCAGTTCTTTATTTATTTTTCAGTTCAACAAATATTTATCTCATACCTACTCTGAGAATAACACTGGGTTTATGAGCACAAATGGTATTCCCTGCACTCATGGGCTTTATATTCTAATTAGGAAGTCAAAATAGTGGCATTCATTTAATATCAGTAAAAAAGGCAATATGTAACAAGTCTGGATGTGTTAAAACTAAAAGGCTAGAATGAAAAAAAAATACAAGATGATCCAATAATATGGCAAGAAGGCTTACTTTGTACTGGAGTGGGTATGGAAACTTTATTGAGGGCATAATTGACAACAATAGCTTCTTGAAGAATAAATCACATTTGTTCTTTTGGGAAGACGTGAGGGGAAAAGATCTCATTTATGGTAAGTAGTATAAACAGAAATATGCTTGGTTTCTATATTGAAGTAGTTTAAAAATATAAATTGAATCTATTTCATGAAGGATTTGGCATATTATACTTCATCTGATAATACTATTTCTTATAAGAGTTGCTAATTATTACCTCTTATTTTATGCTGAGATTTTATGTATTATCTTATTTAAATCCTTACAATACTTCTAAATAAGAACTATTATTCCCAGTTTAGAGAAAAGAACAGAGCATCTCAGATTTTAAAGGATATGTAATGATGTTGGGGCTGAGATTTGAACCCAGGTCTATCTCATTTCAAAGCCACGACAGACATGTGCTCTCCCTCTGTGCATATCCCAGGCCATGAGTTTCTGGTGAAAGTTTGAGGCCTGGGGAAAGGCATGGGTGGGAGAGATTGAAAGTCTGGAGAAAGTAGAAGACTAGTTGGTAGATATTTCTGAGTTAATAAGGACAGTAGTAGCCGAAACAAGAGGAAGGAGGTGAAATGTATGAGAACTATAGCTAAAGGTTGTAGGGACGAGACTAAAAAATATCTTAGATTACCTGGCTGATAGAAATGTCAAGGTGATAAAAAAGGAATTCTTATAGGGAATAAGATATTAAGGTTGATTTTATACTACTAATTTACAAATAACTCTTGAAAGAGTGAATGAACATGTCCAAAAGATAGTTGGGAATTGAGAAAGAGGTTAGATTGTGAATGTGTAGGCAAGGATTTGGCACACAATTCATCCACCTGTGACTGGAATAGTTCCCTAAGAGAAGTGGGATAACAATAAATGACTTTCTGGAAGCTAAGCCTTGGGAATGCCTTCATTCTGCAGATATAAGGAGAAAGAGGTATCTACGAAAACAAACAAAAACCAATAACAACAATAGCAGATGCTATGCCAAGGGATTGATTCATAATAGTTTACTATCAAAGAGGTCTTCACTAGGAAACTTCAGCTTAAGAATCACTTTATTGCTTTCCTATATGTTTCTGGGCTCCAATAGAGATAACATAATAATGTCTTTCTCCTTTAAAGTGCTATAGAATAATTATCTGTTCTCAACAAGTTAGTACTTGGTTGTATTCTGCCTTGCATTCTTCTTTAATTGTTTTTAACTCTTGTCTCTCTAGCCTCAAGATCAGGGATCAGGTTTTCTGATTTTGTATTTATTACAGCATTTGGCAGTGCTGGGCACATAGAATGCACTTAAATACTCAATTTATGTGCAGAATGCAACTGAGTAAAAACATCTATATTGATGTAGCCCTTTCAAGTTTTCTTAGATAGGTCCTGAAAGTAGCCCATAAGTACAAATCATATTATTCTTCAGTTAAAAGTGATAAAATTAAGGTGAAGGAATCAGTGGTGGAACCAGCACTATTATTTGTTATTTAATTATACCAGATATATGTTACACTCCTTTATGCCAAGCACCATGGAAGCATAAAATATATATTTTCAAACTACTCTTGTAGAAAGATGTTAAAATTACTTTTAAATGTAAATTTAGAAATAATTATTGGATGACTGAATAAAAATGTGCAGAAGACACTTGGAAAAATATGAGTAGAGTTTGAGAAAGAGGTTAGATTGTTAAGTAAGAAATTTGATGATGGGGACCATAAGACCCATGACATGTGTAAGTTAAGTCTTTGTACTGCAGTTATATTTTTTATGTGCATAGGATATTATGGTGATGCGTATAATT
The DNA here is from genome assembly GCF_951640355.1 of Cnephaeus nilssonii. Classification (NCBI taxonomy): domain Eukaryota; kingdom Metazoa; phylum Chordata; class Mammalia; order Chiroptera; family Vespertilionidae; genus Cnephaeus; species Cnephaeus nilssonii. The sequence continues at coordinate 20,147,398 of NC_137079.1, forward strand.
ATTTAAAGAGATTGCTTTATAATCAGGGGTTTATAATTTTGAGATTTTAAATGATTTATTTTGAAACATTTGAGAATGCTTTCAGAGTATCTGTAGTCTTTAAAACTCCATTCTACTTAATTCATAGGCCTAAGAACTTGAGTTAAAATGCACTCTAAAATGGTGCATTATTATAGGGAATCATAAAACTGCATATTAAATTTAATATTTGAGAGAAGTGACCACATGCCTGCTATATGTTATTTAATCAACAAACATTTATTTGTCACTTTTGATGCTACAGGTATTATGCTATGTACTAGGAACACCTAAAAAAATTCTCCGCTACCAAGGAGTTGACAATCTAGAAGAGAGACTAATAAATAAAATTTTACAGTACAAATTTTCTAGTATTGTAGAGGTCAAAAGGCACTATGACTTAATGAGAAATAAGGGCTTTGCATTTAGACAGATGTGAGTGGGGTATCTGGTTTTATCTCTTTCTGAGTTGTGTAAATTTGAGCAAAATGTTTAGCCTCTCTGGGGTTCTATTTTTTAATGTGTGAAATAACAAGGTCATACAGAGTTCTTGGGATATCTTTTAGATATTGCATTAGTTTTTATAACATGTTGCCTAGTATAGAGTGGATGGATCCATTAATGATTGCTATTGTGCAAATGATGCAATGATGATGGTTGGCCAAAGAGCTATAGGATCACTGAGGAAGAAGCCCTAAAGAAGGATTAACAAGATTAGGAAAGGCTCCACAGTGGAGGTGAGGGGTAATTGCTGTAGGAGACAGACTAAAAGAACTATATCTAGATGACTGCAAATAGATTCAAAGTGACTGGAATGAAGTTAACTCTAAGATAAAGATAATTTCATTATTGTTTTAAAAGCAGACTTCTGATAAGGGGCTTCCATATATATGATCTTCTTTTCTTTCTCAAATAATTGAAAAATTTTGTTGGAAAAAGTGTCAACAAGAAATGTTATTTATAGCTTAAAAGTACCTTAGAACTCCTCTAGACCTGCCTCCTTACTATACTAATGAGAATATCAAAGTCTGGAGTGGGCAAGGGTCTTGTCTAGGGTCATACCAGTTTTGAAATGACTGAGCTGGAATTAGAACATGTGAATCCTATCTGAATCTAGTGCTATTTCTCCCACACCAGTCTGCCTTCATAATGAGAAAGCACTGCCTATTAGCACATTTAGATTGTTATTATTGTAACAGCATGTCAAATAACTTCACATTTCTTTAACATTTTGAACTATGCAAAACACTTTCACATCTGCTATATAATTTAATTCTCACAATAGCCTGTGAAGTATTTATGAAGTAATTTCACTTGAAAAATAAAACAGAGATACACCACAAATTAGGACAGGCCCCAAAGATTAGAGAGAATATGTCCAATCAGACAGATGGAGACAATGTTGTTCATCATTCTCTAATATTGTCTTCTAGGCCACAGATGGAGAAATATGTAATAGAGAACCTTGTCGATGAGGTCTTCAAAAATTTAGATTTCTTGAAAAAGGTCACAATTTCAGTGTTAACTATATCAAAAAAGATTCACAAATTTACACATAGTAGAATTCCAATGTATAGAGAAAATGTACTTTCTTTTTCTTTTTTTGCCTAGTCAGGTCTTATCCTGATACCACACTTTTGATGAATGATGACAAAAATTAATTTTGGTTCAATTCTGTATAACACTTGGTCTACATTAATCATTTAAATCTTCCACTTAGGTAATGCTAGTTCTCTCTAGAAAATAAATATTTTGTCTCTCAGTTCCCTGTACCCCTCACAGTGAGAGAGTGAGGGGTACAGGGAACCTAAGAATATGGGGGAGAAATGGCTACACAAATGTGGAGTAGACTAAAAAGCATGGAGAAGCATGTTCCTTGTCTGCTGGATGTTATTTGTCCTGTGGGATTCAGGATCAGAGTCTATGACTGGTATAAATCACAGCCTGGTTGATCACTCATGGCTTGGTTAGATCAGGGTGCATGGAGAAGGGGACTTCTGGCTGTCCAGGCCTCACTTGTCTCTCACTGGAATTACAGGTCCCTTGAGGTCTGTCTGTAATTTTCATTCAGCTCCAGCCTGTGGTAGATTGCAATGATAGTGGCAGCATCTCACTCCTCCCTTTGTCCATGCTCTTTGTCATTGACTTTGCTGTTGCTTTCACCAAAGAGGTGGAGTCTATTCCCAGGCCCTCTCATTTCTGCCCTGAATCGGATCTGATTGATTTGGTTGGATACTTATAAACGCAGTTTCTCTCCTTCATTTCAAAATGAGGCAGCGGTAATGTTGTGACAGTTCTGAGCGTAGGCCTGCAAGAGGCTGTGGACATTTCCTCTTGTTCTAGTGTCTCTGCTACCACCTTGACAACATACCTGCTGGAAGATGAGAGACCATGGAGCAGAGCTGAGGCAATTAATCATTCCAGTCCAACCTGGATCAGTCAGAAGTCAGCTTACTGCAGAAATCTTAGTGAGTACAGCCCAAATCAAAGCCTAAATGACCACCATCCATATTCATGAGTTTTCCTGAATTTCATGCACCCTTCTAGCAAATCAGTAAAACCCAAAGAGGGAGTCGTGGAAACCTCTGATTTATAGTCAGTCAGTCTTAAGTGCAGGTAACAACCTGGACTTGCTATTGGCATCCTACATTGGAGAGAGTCATTGGAATCCCCAGTTTGTAGTCAGTTGGTCAGAATCACAGGTAGCAACTTGGGTTTGTAACTGGCATCCAAAGTGGAATCTTGTGGGCTAAGCCTTTGACCCGTGGAATCTGATTCCATCTCCAGGCAGATGTATCAAAACTGAGTTGTATTCTTGGATACCTTGTCCAAGTATTTCTTGTTGGTGTGGGGAAATCTATTCTTCCTCTCTCTCTCTCTCTCTCTCTCTCTCTCTCTCTCTCTCTCTCTCTCTCTCTCTCTCTCTCTCTCTCTCTCTGAAATTGGGTCCAGGAAATCCCACATACTACCTGGATCTTGAACAGAGAAACAAATAGGTTTTCAAAATATTACACCCATTACAAATGTCAGTGTTTTTTCTCCTCCTCACAGGGACTGTTTCTACTCATTCTTCCTGGCAGCTGTTTCTTTGAGGTGTACAAGCGGGAAGGTAAAGATGCGGACTTAGCTCTGGTTTTGTGAATATGGGAGTGGGTGGAGAGACGAAAGTGTCCATTTCTCTCAGCTGTTGCCAGTTTGTCACTAAACTCTTTAAAATCTATCACATCTCTCCACTAGGAAGATTAATAGAATTAATTTCCTCCTGAAACCCCCTCTTTACGATCAATAAAAAAATAATATCTCTTCTATTACCATATTTTGGGCTCTATTTTGGTATGATAGACCTAGAATGGGGTCCGTGTGTTGTCACAGTTACAGAGTAGAGTGAAATCTCTGGAGTCAGGTTGCTTGGGCCCCCTTCATGACCTTACCTAAAAAGGTGAGCATAGGAAATTTGCTAGACTTTCCACACCTTTCTCTCCTGTATATAATGCATGTAAAACCGCCCTTGTACATTCATTGTGATGATCACATGAATGATCCATCAAATGCATTTAGAGTTAGGACTGCTATCTAGTTAATAAAAATAATATAGCTTTTAAGAGCACTGCCTGTCATATAATTATACAACATAGATATTTATTGCAACTACCATTAATATTTTTAATTAAAAACTAAGGCACTGGTTTTATTAAGCCAAGGAAATAGTTCCTATTGCTGAATTGAGTTACATCATAAATATGTCTTGCCCAACAGCCCTGTTCCTAAGGTTTAGAGTAAAGAATGAAGGAGTGGGTCCTTTCTGCCTTTGTTCTCTGTAGTGAACAACCCCTACAGTGTATTTTTATCTGATTGATGTTCAATAACTGTTGAATGAATGAACAAATAGTTTGTTCCATAGTTTTTCACTTCTTCCTTTATTCAAGAGCTCAGAACTATCTACCTTGTAAAATATTACGTGAAACTGCTTTTTCACCACTTAGAATATCATTGTAGACTGATTTCCAAACTCCTGAAAGGCAGTGGCAGTAAGGTGGCTGGTAAGTTTATTATATAAGCTCTGTCTTTTGCAGGGCATATGAGAAATGTCAAGTGGATTTGAATTCACTTAAACTGCAAAATGTATTAGTCCATTTCCTTCTCCTTTCTCCCTTTCTGAAAATAGTAAGTATTTCTTCATATTTAGACATAGCAGAGAGGCTCACTGATGGATACTGTTTTTATATCTAAGTGAGAATTGATCTAATTCCTCATCATTTCATGAAAAGTCAATGTGGAATGTGTCAGGATGATATGATTATGCTAGGAGGCCAGGAACCAGGTGAAACAAGAAGGAGAGGGATGTCTGAGCAGCCCCAGAGCTGTCTCAGTTTGCCTGGAGTGGGAGAGCTCAAGAGGACATCAATTCCATCTCTGACTCCCAGTGACTGTTCTGCCTCTGTTGCCATAGCATACAGCACATTTACAGGAATACTATAATGTTTTTGGCTGGGTCAGGAGATAGAAAAAAATAATACAAAAATTTAAAAAGGAGGGATTTTCTAGTTTGATTTAGAAGGTATAGCATTCTAAGCCATCCTCTTAATTATACAATTCAAAAGCTAAGAGTACATCATTCTGGGCTCAAGCAAAATATAAGTGCCATAGTCTGTACACAGCTCACCTGCATCTCCAAGCCCCAGTCTCCCTCTAGGGCAGCATGGACATGCACTGATGCATTTTCAGTGGAGGCAAAACTCAGCAGAATCTAGCACCATGGGAGGGCAAGGAATATCTGGTAATGACAAAGCTGATCTAAGGATCTGTGTGGTCCTCAGCTTGCATGTCTATTGGGAAGAGTGAGAAGGGATGATAGCCATCCTACACTAGGTGCTGGGATCACTGTGCTACCTGTGGAAACACAAAAGGTCTGAAGCAATCCAGAGTGGTAGTCTCTACAGCACTTGCTCATACTCATTGGCCTGCAGGAAGAACACATGTTTACAGTTAACGTTTAAACTCATTAAAAAATTTATAAAGATATAAATGTACACACATTGGGTGGTAATGCCTCAAAAAAGGTGATATATCCTGAGATTTTTCTAAAAATTATTTACTCTTATGGTAGGAAAAGACTTTTAGGGTTGTTTATCTTGCTTAATGCTGCCTAACTCAGTGTCTGGTTGTATAGTTATTGCTGTCTATCAAAACTCCCCCAAACTCAGTGCCTTAAAACAGTAAGCATTAATTATTGTACATGAGCCTATGGGTCTGTTAATTCTGCTGATCTAGGTAAGGCTCTGATGATGTCAGTGAGTCTTGTTCATGTGTTTGTCTTCTGAAGGTGATTGGCTGACTTCTCTCATTTGCATATCTTGTGGTTGGGTGACAATTGGCTAATGTGATGAGGGCAGGGGGTGTCATTATTCATCATCCATCAGGTTGATGTAGGGTTTTTCTCAAGGTAGCTGGTAGAGTTGTAAGAGAACAAAGCTTCTTGCAGCTTAAGCTCAATACTGGGACAACGTTGCATCCTATTGGCCAAAGTCACAAGATCAATCCAAATTCAAGAAGGTGGGAAGAAGGAAGAACTTTACTCTGATGGGAAGATATGTCAGGGCATATCTTTGTAACTTGCATAAGATAGATGATCCTAGCTACATTTTTGCCAAATGAGTCAGTGACCTTTAAGGACACCTAGTCCTTCACCATTTTATGCTTCAATGCTCTTTACTCTATGTTTACTAAATGGTTACCCACCCTTTGCTTGAGCACCATCTGCATTAGGAAATTCTACTTTTAATTTCTGCCCACTTCCTCTGAAACCAATAAACTGAATTAAATAAAGAAATCACTCTACCTCTTTGGAACTCTGTTTTTATGTGAAATATTAAAAAGATCTTAAAACTCCATAATAAGATTTAACAATATGTATTTTATGAGATATAATTTATGGTTTCTGAAATAGAGACCACCTCTCTTCATCTCCTTACCTCTTCACATCTGTTTATTATAAAGGAATCATGTATTTTTGAGGATAGGTGCACTGTGAAAACATCTACCCAGATTTTGTTGAAGACCCAGAACTCAGAAAGTAATGAACTACAAACAGTGTATTTTCTATATCATTCTTATAATGGTAGCTGCTTTAAAACATTTCTTGCTGCATGGAAAGAGACACTTCCAGAGGGTCATCTGGCATTTCCAAAGGGCTTTGCAGAAAATCTGAGTTTTCCCTGTGGCAATTCTGTGAGGTCAGTGAGGGTTTTCATTCTTCTTAATTTATAGATAAAGGTTTAGATGCTGGTGGTATGCCCTACTTCACAGGGATATGTCAGTGGTTGAACTTGCATAAAAGCTCATGGCCCAAGGCCCTGCCAGCTAGCTGACCTGTATTTGTATTGGTATGTGAAGGCAGACTGAATCTATGAGCTTGGATTCTGCCCTGCAGCTCTCACCCAGCTGAGAGTCAGAGCCTTAGACTGTATAGAAAAAGGATTTCAGAGGTCCCCTTCCTAGGGTCAGATTCTGGCCTGGCTGTAAACAGTTTAGTGGATTGCAGCTAAGCATTTAAAAAAGTAAAATAAAATACATTAAAATAGAAAATATATTGCATCCATATAGTAAATCTTAATAAAAATATTTGTATTCTACATCTATAAATAAGTATTTATGCATATGCATGTATATGCATAGGACTCCGTGGTCTGCAAACTGCGGCTCACGAGCCACATGCAGCTCGTTGGCACCTTGAGTGTGACTCTTCCACAAAATACCACGGTCTGGGCGAGTCTATTTTGAAGAAGTGGCATTAGAAGAAGTTTAAGTTTAAAAAATTTGGCTCTCAAAAGAAATTTCAATCGTTGTACTGTTGATATTTGGCTCTGTTGACTAATGAGTTTGCCGGCCACTGGTATAGGTATAGCTATATATAGGGTTGCTATTTAAAGTTATTATTTCTTACTGTGGGTCATGTTCAAAAAAGTTAATTGATCTAGTCTAGCCTCCCTTATTTTAGAACTCAAGAAATGAGGCTCAGGGGTATGAAATACCTTGACCCAGGTCACCCTGAAGATTGATGGCCAAATTTAGATTTCTTAATTCCCAAAGGAGGCAGCATAGCATAGGCATAAGAGTAGGGACTTTTGGTTCAAATGAAAGTTGGTTTATACCTTTGCCCCATTAAATACTGGTTTTATAATGATAGGAAAATTGCTTTATTTCACAGATGAGGAAACTGAGTCTTAGAGAGGTTAATACTTATATCTTAAGGTAAGATGAGGGTTAAATTAGATAATACGGTATAGCTGATGCAATTGAGATCTTGCTTATTCAGTAAATAATTTTTCAGATCAGTCCTTTTTCAGGCCAGGAATTGTGTTTGTTTTTTTTCTCTCATTCCCAAAGACTAGTATTATTCCACTCGTAAATATAACTTATATACACCTGAGTAATTCTAAGCTTTCTATGCTTTCTAGTGATTATACAGAAATATTTAATTAACATAGTGGACAAAAATAAAAACCACATACATATAAAAAGTTACTTTGCAAAATAAAAAATAATTTGATAGTTATAATATATGAATGACCCCAAAAATAAATGTTGTAATATCTCTGTTAATCACTGTGAGGTAAAGGAATCAAAGAGGGCTACCTGAAGGAGTTTTGGCTCAGTGATATTTGGTGGATTGGTAGAATTTAGAAAGTGGTGGGAAGAAGACAGCATTATGAGAAGGAAGAAGGGCACAAATAAAACACACATAGTTCTATAGGACAGATTCAGTTGTGAAAGCTACAGATAAAGTAGCAGAAGTAAGGAATCCTGGAATTAAATCATGGAAGGCCTGGATTGCCAGGCTCAGGATTGAGGGTGTCATTCTGCAGGAAATAGGGTTCCATAAGAGGTTTTACTCTGAGTAGTGATATAAGAATATTTTAAACATGGTAGGTTAAATGATCTCTAGTCATCATTGTAACCATATATTACTAAAAGAAGAAGAAGAAAATGAAGAAGGATAATAATAATAATAATAAGAAGAAGAGCCGAAACCAGTTTGGCTCAGTGGATAGAGCGTTGGCCTGCGGACTCAAGGGTCCCAGGTTAGATTCTGGTCAGGGGCATGTACCTTGGTTGCGGGCACATCCCCAGTAGGGGTTGTGCAAGAAGCAGCTGATCGATGTTTCTCTCTCATCGATGTTTCTAACTCTCTATCCCTCTCTCTTCCTCTCTGTAAAAAATCAATAAAATATATTAAAATAATAATAATAATAATAAGAAGAAGAAGAAGAAGAAGAAGAAGAAGAAGAAGAAGAAGAAGAAGAAGAAGAAGAAGAAGGAGAAGAAGAAAAGATAATTGAGTAGGCTGATTACTATCAAACCTCATGCATCTTGGTTAAAGTAGGTTGGAGAAATTGCTCCCAAAGCATTAGGCAAGAGATGGATAAGATGCTAAGCTCTAGAGATCAGTCAAGAAAAGAGGAGCAACCCAATCTTGACAGGGCCATATAAACAGTTGGGGTGGAAGGATGACTAGCACCTGAGGCTCAGGGACATGAAGTGCTTTGACCTAGTTCACCCGAAAGATTGGTGGCCAAAGTTAGGTTTAGAATTTAGGTTTCCTTATTCCTACAGGTGACAACATGTCATAATGGAAAGACAAGAAACTTTCAGTTCAAATACTAAAAGGGGTTTTGTAGAAATTGCCCCATAAGAAATGACTGATGTCCTTTAGAAGCAAATGACTAGTTGGAGTTCAAAATGGGCCCATAGTGCCCAAGAGGACAGTATATGAAATAGATGATTTGAGATTCTCACACCTAATCCAAGGATAAAAATATCACTGCCTGCAAACTCAACACAAAGCAAATAATTACTGTAGTTTTCTCATTCTTGAGAATGCAGTCTTTTTGCTATCACCATATTCCAGAATCATTCTTCCTCTTTTTGTGTCACCCCAAGTTTCATCTCATCTGCTTAAGACATTACTGTTGTGTTCATAGTTCTATACTTCACAGTTGAATAACCTTGTAATAAAACAGCTAAGAGAGAATTTAGAGATAATTAATTCTCCTCCTCCTCTTTTCTTCATTCTCCTCCTTCTGCTCCATTTTGGCTCATAATTGTAGTGTCTTCAACAGTTCCTCAAATGGCATATTTTCCGAGTTCTTCCTCATATGGATATCTTTATCTTTTTATGTTCTTGTCTTGTGCTCATTGTTCTCCTCATATTAGGACAATTAAAACTGAGCACAATGCTCCATCTGTGACTTAAGTGAGTCACAGAGGAATGATTTTGTGATTTGTGTGAGACATAGAATTTCTACTAGTGCAGTTACATATATTAGGTGTGTGATATCAAAATATATCCTACCCAAGTTACCATATATACCTTTCCAATTAGCTTGGCTTCAGCTGCTTCCTGGTCCCTCTGCTGCTTGCTCTATTGAGTCTTGATGTAATCAAGTCATCTCATGACAGATATCTCTACCTCTCCCAGGTAAGGCTGGTCTCCAGCACTGCCTCCACTGTTTCCACTAGGGCAGAAGACTTAGCCCCTCCAGTACTCAGAGTGGACCCAACTGGGGCAAACAGAGGCTCTGACTCGACTCCTCAGGACTCAAATGAAGTGCCATGGGGCATAAGCTATGACTTCTCCAGTAGCTACTCTCAGGGCCAAGTGACACAGATAGATATATGAAAGCATTAACATCTCATGGACAAAGTTTGGCCAATAATAGAGGTAGAAAGGAATCGGTAATTTCCCCCCTTTCTTCTAATGTATGGTATTGTTTTCAAATGTATTCAGTCCAAACTGCATAGAGACATTCTTTGTGAATGAATGATCAGCAAAGCTTTCTTGTAAAGTTATGGGCTGCATGATATGTACAGCTTCTTTTTGCTTTCCCTCCTTTCCTGCTCCACATTCCATTTTCTTCAGTCTTGCTGGTCTAGTATTTCCTTAAAGCAGTAGCATATCATTTTTGTCTTGAGCTCTGTCTTCAGGGAACTTGTTCTAAGCCACAGACTGATTCTGTAGTCATTTATTCTATAAACATTTACTATTGCTTTCCATGTATTCCATAAAATGTGCTGAAAAGTTGTGGCACTAACTTGGAAAGTTGCTCAGTCTAGGAGAGGGAATAAATTATTTGTGGGGTACTTATATTTGTTAAATCACAACTTTTCTAACTGATATTGTTACAGTTGATGTTTAATAGAGATTAATGTGAAATTTGGCACTAGGATTTAAATAACACTTGATCATAGTGGGAATTTTTTTATGTCATTTAACATATTTCAAAGCACTGGGTTTGTGGTCATATGTAAAGTTCTTTTTAATGAATATCTAATAATTAATGATCTATTCACCTAAACTTGAATATGTTGTTATTTTCTTCTTTCCTTCATCCTCTTTTCTGTTTCTCTTCTTCCTCCCTTTTTCTTTATCCACATCCTCTTCCATTTCCTTTCTATTTCCAACTCCATTCCCCCTCTTTCTCTTCCTCTTCCTCTTTGCTTATACAGTTAATTCTGAGATGAATCCCTTGGCAGGCAAATCTTGTCTTGAATTTTCAGATCTTTAGGAAAGATTTTTAGAAGTGAAAAATCTGTCCAAGGATAAGAGTAATGTGCCTCAAGACTGCTGATAAGGCTTGTTAAATTTCTTTATAATAAATTCATCCCTAAATTTTAACATAAAAGTTATTTTGAGATTTGATATCTTAATAGGTGAATATAGTATGTTGTTGTTTTCGCTATTTTTGTTTTTTGGTGTTGCTAAACATATTTCTTTTTTTTAAATGTATTTCTTTAAAAAGTTTAGGAACCTTTTTCTTTTGTGACTTATACATTCATACCTGTTGGAGTTTTAATATTTTTTTATTTACATGTGGGAAAACTTTATGTAGTAAGAATATCATCTGTTTTCTCGTAGTGTTTCTCATAAATATTTTTCTTAGCTTAATGTTTGTTTTTTAATTCATGATTTTACTTTATAAACATGTTAGACTTGTATGAATCCTGTTTTTCAATACTTTATTTATTAGTTTGACTTTCAACTTTGTCTCATCTACAAATTAGACAAAATATTCCTTTTTCAAAACTATTGATTTTTTTTTAAAGAGTACAAAGCAAAAAACATCGAACCCAATAAGGCAAAGGTCAGAATCTTGGCAGTTCAGGAACCCACCTCCAGGCTGACATTTATCTGCTAATAAATTTAACTTTGCAATTTATCATTCAGAAATGACTTTATCTCTTTTACACAAAAACATTTCAAGAGACTTCATGCCTCTTGATCTCAGCAGTTTGACCATATCCATATACAGCATTCCTACCATCATTTTCTAATAGATCCATTACAACCATGCAAAAGACATAGACAGGTTGTGTTTATAAAAAAAGCATGACAATTCCTGGAAAAAAAGCATAGGCACCCTCATTCTCACACTTTACTTGTTCATTAATACATGACACATTATTTATGGAAATGGGGAAGTAAAGTAACATTTCTAGGTTCCATATTCTTCATAAAGAGAATTGGGATAAAGCTTATGTGAATAACCATGCAACATAGAAGAGCTGCCATAGTTCACTGTCAACAAATTTGTTCAACAATGTTTCTGTCTTCATCTAAACCCCCAAAAATTCCTCTATGGGGGGAAATCAACTTAGATTAGGTTATGAGGCATTATTCTACCTTGGGGTGTAAATCCTTCTCAATCTTGTTTTTTTCCCCTTAACTTTTACTGTTTTTAAATAACCTTGATAGAGAAGATAGAAGTCAATTAGGAGTAGTTCTGTTCTCTTTTACCATCCTTACAGCATATAATGGTGCGGAATGTCCTGGTAATTTCTGTGATTCTTGTTGTTATGGTTTCTTCTTCATTCTTGTCCTCTCTTTAGATCAACAAGGATACAGTCAACCAGCATAAAATCAGTTTTTACATGTTTTGTGGCACTAACATGGGGGCAAATATGGGCCAGAGCTGTCTGAGGTTTATGGGGATTATCATTATCTGTGCTGAGTACACGCACAGAACTCTATTGCTGTACCTCATACTTGACCATGCCAAGGCCTCTTTTAGTCCATGCTATCAATCACCTAGCACTTTTTGCTGCAGATCAACATTCCCATTCTGCTGGGGATATCTGGCTACTCCACACCCATATTCATTTATGCAACATAAATCTGGTGTATCTGATGTCTATCAACACATTAGTTTCATCTTATTTATCAGTTTCTTCAGAAAGGGAAAGGGACTACCAAAGCTATAAGATTATGCTTCCATGTGGGGACCCTGTTGTTCCTTCTCAGAGAAGGTTTCTGGAAATATACCTTCACCGTGCCTGGTACACCATTTCTTTGAATGTCACCATGAGTCTGACTAAAGAAGACAAAAGAATCTGGTTTGGACAAAAATGTCTCCGGAGCTATTTAACTTTTGGTCCAATAAACGTTTGTGGAGCCCAGCGCAGAGATGGATAGCACATACATCTTAGCTTTAACCTGCAAGCTGTTGAGGGCAAAGAGCACAGGAAATTCAATTCCAAGCTTTAGTTGTTTCTAATCAGACTTGACGTGTGTACCTGCACAATGAGATTTGTGACCTCAGCAGAATAAATGTAAAACTAATCCCAATTAGCATGTATAAACATGCTCCAAGGAATGGGCTAACTTCAGACCCTCCAAACACAGGGAGGGATAGAGTGCAGGCTTTAGAGCCCAGTAGATCTGGGTTTGTTTCATCTTTCTTTTCTCCTAGTAGTTGCCTCTGGACACACTACTTCCCCTTGCTAAACTTCAGTTTCTTTACTTTAAAAATGAGGATAGCCTTGGCCAGTGTGGCTCAGTTGGTTGGGCATCATCCCATGTACCCAAAGGTTGCTGGTTCAATTCCTGGTCAGGGCACATGCCCAGGTTGTGGGCTTGTTCCCCAGTAGGAGATGTATAGGAGGTAGCCGATGGGTGGTTTACTCTCACATTGATGTTTCTCTCTCTCCCTTCCTCTCTCTCTAAAAATCAATTTTTAAAAATAAGGATAAAAGTAGTACCTGTCTTGCAACATTGTTGTGTGTATTAAATGAAAGCATGGCATGCAATATGCTTAGCATAGGGCATGGTATATAGTTTTTAATAACAAAATAATAATAATTTTATGACTAATAATGAATATAATGTAATAATATATTTTATCTATACCCCTGGTAATGCTGGTGGTCTTGATCCGGCATCTAGAAGGGTTCAGCAATCTGGAGAAGGGGCTGTGCATAAATTAAATAAGAGTCCAGAGATGAAACATAATTTTGAAAGGCATTATAGGGAGTCAGAGAAGACTTAGCTAAAGGAACTAAGTTCTCCTTGACTCAGGACCCCTTGCTTTTTATTAACACAATTTGTCCTAAGGCAAGGTGGAGATATACACATCATAGGCCAGGGTTTTGTATACCAATTCATTGTCAGATTGGGGGAGTTACCTCTGGCTGTTCAGGTGTTTGGCCAGGAGGAGGCAATAACATGTAGATTAAGATGCCCTGAGTTGTCTGGCAGCAAGCAATCATCCTTTTCAGGTTTGGGGAAATGCCTTTAGCCATTCCCAACAGGCGATAACATATGTGACTCAGCCCTTGTTGAATCCCCAAGTTCCATCAACCTTTCGATGAAACTCCTGCAATTATGACATGCTGGAATTGGCTTCTGGCACCCTGGCCTTTCATAAGAAGAATATTACTAAGGAACATTTTTATAATTGTCATCATAATCAAGAGCCAAGAAGAGAGATAAATGCATCAATACACACTTGACTTTTTTCAAGGACCTAAAAGAAAATCACAGACATGAAGTTTTTCTGACTCTGATGGTGATATATTTTTTCTTTTATATTTTCTCAGGGCAAAGGCATATAGTCCATGTCATATCTTGTTTGTATGATAACATGAAATTTATTCTTTTTTTTTCACCCATACCAGTATAGGCCCCTAAACCAGATTATAAGATGCTATCAGCCAGAGAGTGACTATATTATGCATGAAGTAGGAATGAAAGACAAAAACTAGTTTGAGCCCATTTTCAGAAATCAGAGTGGATAGTATTATTGACATTTTGAAAAGGAGCTCCTATGGGAGGAAACACTGTGAAGAATGACTCAAATTCTTTTCAAACTTAGAAATAAAATCAGTTTTAATTTAAAACTTGTGTTTCTCAGTTCTCTACTTCATCATTAAAATATTTCAAAACAAGCAAGCAAGCAAATAAGCAGAAAAAAACACAATAATGACATTTCTTTGAAAGAGAAGTAAATAGTAAATCACTTATTCTAATGAGAAGAAGGAGCTATGGATTTCTCCCAAAGGTAGGGACCTGTGTGCATTAGGAGTTAAACACAGATTACAAATCTTCCAGTTCAATTAGAATTCAATGTAAAATCGATAGCCACTTGTGAACAATCAGTAATGAAATAGTAATTAGTGATAGAAGTAATAGAGTAATGAAAATGTAATTACTGATAACACAATTTCTTAAATATTTTTCATGCTAAACACTATGCAGAACACTTCCATTCTTTATTACATTAAAGCTTTGTAAGAAAGCTATGATACAGGTAATTATTATCTTGTTATCCTCATTTTGCTATGTAAAAACAGATTCAGAGATTAAGTAAATACCCCAGGTTATTTTAATTCTTAGAAAAATATTTATGGAGTACCAGTACTGCCCTAGGAATTGGATACATAGCAGTGAATGTAGCAGTTATAAATCTCTGCCCCATGGAGCTCACATTCTAATGGGAGAGGTAAATGATAAGTAAAATTTAAAAAATTAGTATGCAAGTAATAAATGTTAAAGACAGAAATAATGCAGAGGGAGATAGTAATTTAAGATGGGTGGTTAGGAATGGCCCAGCTAAGAAGAGGACATTTGAATAGAGACCTAAACAAATTGAGGGAACCAACCACACAAACATCTGGAGAAAGATTATTTCAGAAAGTGGATAAAGCAAATGCAAAGTCCCATATTTGAGAGTATGTCAGGAGTATTTTGGGAATACGTAGGGGCCAGTGTGATGCGAATGAACTCAGGAAGTCAGAGAGATGATTGAGGGCAGATCATACAGTAAGACAGGAAGCCTTTTGTACGTTTTGAGTAGACAAATGAAATGATCTACCTTTTTAAAAATATATTTTTTAAATTTTGGAATAATTTTTTTCTTTTAAAAATTATATATTTTCATTTCAGAGAGGAAGGGAGAAGGAGATAGAGAGAAACATCAATGATGAGAGAGAATCATTGATTGGCTGCCTCCTGCATGCCAACACTGGAGATCCAGCCAGCAACCTGGGCATGTGCCCTGACTGGGAATCAAACCATGACCTCCTGGTTCATAGGTTGACACTTAACCACTGAGCCATGCCAGCTGGGCTGGAATAATTTTTAATTCAGAGAAAAGCTGTATAGATAGTACTGGTACACAGTGTTCCCATATATCATTCACCTACTTTTCTCTAATGTTAACATCTTACATAACAATGATACCTCTGTCAAGACTAAGACACTAACATTGATACATTACTATCTCCTAAACCACAGGCTTTAATCAGATTTAATCAATTTCCCACTAATGTTATTTTTCTGTTGCATTTAGTCTTCATGTTCCCTTAGTCTTCCCCAATCTATGTCAGTTTCTCAGTCTTGTTTTGTCTCTCCTGATTGTGAGAGTTTTGAAGAGTACTGGTCATGTATTTTGTAGAATGACTCTCAATTTGGAATTTTTCAATGTCCTCTCATAATTTTTTTAGGCTCATTATTTTGGGAAATAGGTGAAGGACCTTTTCTCATCACTACATATCTGAGTAGGTGACATTCATATGACTTACTACTGGTGATAAGAGCCTTGATCACTGGGTTAAGATGGTGTCTGCTTGGTTTCTTCACTGTAAAGTTATGACTTGTCCCTTTCCCTACTTTATTCTTTGGAAGTGAGTCACTAAGTGTAGCCCATACTCAAAGAGGGGGAGGGTAAATTGATTTACAGCTCCATGAAGTCCTTTTAAATCAGTTTTCTGGCTGTGGTGCTAAAAAAAGCTTGGGAGGGAGATCAATTAGAAAGCTATTGTAAAAATCTAGTAAGAGGTGCTGGAGGCTTGGACTAGGGTATCCGCAGTGGACATGGTAGGACATAGTTGGGTTCTGGATATATTTTGAATACACAGCCTAATTATATTAACTGACAGATTGGTCATGGGATGTAAAGACAGGAATCAAGGATGGCCTCATTCACGTGGTGATATGGAGATACAAGCTGCTGAGATGAGAAACAGTGCAAGATGAGAAGGTCTCATTGCTGGCAAGTGTGGGGGTAGTGAAGTTCTAAACCTGGTTCTTGCTGACTCCAAAGCCCAAACTCAGCTTCTGTGCTAATTAGTTTCTACAGCTTACCTTCTTTATCTGGGATGTATCTGCTGGTAGAAATTACAATAAAAGTTTAAGGTACTCTTACTGTGAGTTTACTCTACGCTCCTTTGCATTTGGCCCTTTTTCCAGGGGTCCAGCAGAGGTGTGTTTCCTCTCGCTCAGCAGTCACATGGCAGCCTGCCAATAGCAATACTCAGAATGGGAAACACTCAGGAACAGTCAGCTCTTATTGTGGTCACCATGGACTTGTACTGGATTCCTTTATTATCTCACTGAAAAGGTTGGCTTCCTTCTGCTAATTAAACACAACTTTTTTATTACCATTGACAAAATTATCCAATAGCACATACCCTAAAGCAGTTCAAATCAGTCAAGGTTAAGGGATACTCTATGATATTCAGCACTAAAAAGTGATGATGTTTTAGAGTTGTTTGACCATGTTGGAAGAGTTGATTGAATGGGCTGAAAGGAAAACAATGCAGATACCGATGTTTATTCTTACATCTCACACACCCTTCTCCTTTTATGCCTCTTTTGCAATTTCAATAGAAGCTCTGCAGGGGGATATAAAACCGAAACTGATGGGAGTGCCTCCAGGCCTGGCTATAGAAACATATAGTTGAGGTATTGTTTTTAGCTAACCATGGATGTGTGCTGGTGGCTATTTACCTGCTAAAATCTGTTGTCATTATATTTAAGATAACATCAAAACTCTGCATTATGTTAAACAAAGTCCTATCGGATCTAGCCTCTGCCTACCTCTCCATTCTTAGGGTTCACAGGGTTCCAGCCAGAGAAGCTTACTTTCTGCCCTAACACTCGTCATTTTTCTTACCTCAATCTACATGTCCTTTGTACTTCCTATACTGTTTGCCTAAAAAGTCCTCTCCCCTGGCCTTTGCATGACTCATTGATTTATATTTTTTATATCTCAGTTAAAAACTTACCTTTCCAGAGGGGCCTCTTTCATTACCAGATCCAGAATTGAAACACTCTGTTATTCCCTCTTACAACAAACACTTCTCTTTGCCGGTTACTTTCTAGCATAGATCCTTTAGTTCCAGCACTTTGAGTAATCTGAAATTATTATTGCTTGCTTCCTTGATTATTTGCTGACTCCTTCTGCTAGAACACAGCCTCTTTCATGGCAAGGATGCTATTTGTTTTTTTCACTGTATCCTCAGCAACTGGACTCATGCCTTCATAGTGGGTGATCAACAAATGTTTTTTAAGTGCATGAATTAAGTGCCCTGAGGATTCTCTGAAACAGACTGTACACCATTCACTTCACCACCTTAAAGTGGAACATGTGGGAAAATGGGTCCTAGGGCAAATAAATGACAGGAAGACCTTTTGATTTGAGGATTCAAAATACATGTTTCGAATGGTGCAGCAGAACATGGGTGAGGGGCAGCCAGTAGAATAAGGTCAGAAGCAGGCCTTTGAGAAGAGTTGATAGGTGTCTACCAACAGGCAGCCACCAAGTGGCGGGACACCTCCATTCCTGAGAGATTCGTTTCCAAGGACTGGCTCTCTGCCACACACCAGGCACCCAAAGAATCTCAAGTTGTTTTACTATGCAATTCCCCATAGGCTTGTCAAGAAATAGAGAAAGGGGGACAGGAGAGCATTTTGGAAGCCAATTATCTTTAAAAGTTCATTGTTCATTTCCATTCCAGTCTCCTGGGAGCAATAGAAGAATTCTCTAATGGGTACTTGATTTTTAAAGATGGAAACTAAATAGGAAACTGGGCATCTCAATTGGTTTCAGAAGAATCTGATGCATAAAACAGTGGAAAAGTATATAAAAAGAGTTGAGTCTTCTGGGAAAATATGTTCCTCTTATAAAGTAAGAAAATGAAACCAATTCAATTTTGTCCACCTACAGACTCTAGGAGTTGGTTACAGGCACTGGATAGTGTCCTTTTCATCAGTCCTGAGCCTTTGGATCCACATGGAATCTGATAAAGGTGGGCCATGGAGTTGGTGTTCAGGTGGAATTCTTAGATACAGTATCTGGATCCAAAATCAGTTTAACCTTGGCAGGAGGCAAAGCTACTCCCAATTCAAAGGCAGGAGTTGGCGCTGAAGGGGTTCTCTGTGAGCCAGGCTGTACCTCCAACAGAAACAAGCAGGGAGCCCCTGGGCCCAATTCAACTTTTCTAAAAAGCTAAGATGTTATAAGATTTGAAGATAAATAAGCCAGAATATGGGATGATCTTAGCATGAAAACTCATCTCAGGGAGCAGAAGCAAATAAAAGGGCACCCACACTATCTCCATAAAGCACAGACCATCTCAGGTTTATTTTACTTCTATTGCTTTCTCCCCTGCCCCTCATTTTTTTCTTTTTCTTTTTTAAAAAAATCTGTTTGGCATTCAATCTCTCCTTGAGGAAGGACCTTTTTATAAAATTTTAAATTTATTTTGTAGTGTGCTGCTTCTTGCCCCTTACCCCACTGCAGTGCTGACACAGGGTGAAGAGAAACACAAAGGGTTCCATCTCTTCCTTTCCACTTTCCTCGGCACACAATGTGCCCTTGCTTTCCTATATTCTTTCAAACCCCAAAGAAATGTTTAATGTATCTCACACTAAGGTGATAATGACTGCCAAAAACATAATTACTCTTACAGAGCAAGGTGGTAAGAATGGAGAGTGGGGAGGGTAGTTTGGGAAAGGTGTATTGTGCAGGGCAACTGTTTAATCACGCTTAAGACAGTTTGGGCAGTAGAATCCAGGATGATGGAGTCAGGAGATAGAGAAACACACTTTGTTTTAGTTCTTTAGGTGCCCTGTCTAGAGCGTTCTGCCTGCTGAAGTTACCCCACTGCTCTCTTTGTACTGTTTTCTTCAAGGATGTGCAGGACTTGTCCTGAGATGTTGAAGGGGCTGACAAGCCAGCAGGGAGCAGCTGACCTGACCTTGAGAAATTCTGTCTCCCCCTTCTGGGGGCCAATACAACTCCCCCAGCTCTGCTGTAGACAGTGAGTGGGTTAGCTGCGGACTGCTGCAGACTGGGTCAAGGGTTGGAACATGAAGAGAAAAATAAATCTAATCTTCAGCCATAGTTGTTCTTTCCTTAATCTACCACATCTACCAGGAAAATCAGATCTGGCAGCTCAAGTGCCCGAGACTGGTACAGCGTGTACTTTCTGCCTTTTCACAAATTAGACTCTCAGAGATGCAGAAAGAGAAATAAAAGGAGGAGGGAAGAAAATGGGAGAGGAGAAAGTCAAGGAGGAGTGGCCTGGAACAAGGGACCAGATAGAATCTGTTTCCATCCCTTGCACCCCCCCCCCCCACCATGTGTCTGACAAGAAATTGCATCGTTTAGATACATTAACAATATGGTATCAACAGCTGGATGGGGCTGGGAGTCTCCTTCAGAGGAAACCTGAGTTGTTGCAGCCTGCTTCCTTGGTGCCGGAAAGAGGAAACTAAGGCAGTGAGAGAGGGGGGTGTGCGTGCATTCTCATATCCCCTTCTCCCAACACACACACACACACACACACACACACACACACACACACGATAGGTACACACACATGTATTCAGACACAAAAATACACGTGTATATACATATATAATTTTATATATAAATAATAAAATAGTATATGTAATATATATGTACATACTTTATATATAACACATATAAATGGAGATTTATTATGAGGAATTGGCTTATACATTTGTGGAGGCTGAGAAGTCCTATGTTCTGCCCTCTGCAAGCTGGAGACCCAGGAGAGCCAGCACTGTAATTTCGGTCCAAGCCCAAAGGCCTGAGAACCAGGGCAGCAATGGTGTCAATATCAGTTCAAGGGCAGAAGAAGATGGAGACCCCAGTTTGAGCATCCAGGTAGGAAGAAAAGGTATGAATTCTTTCTTCTTCTGCTTTTTTTCTCCTCAGACCAACAATAGGGTTGGATGATGCTTGCCCACATTGAGGAAGGTGAGTTGCTTTACTGAGTCCACCAATTCAAATGCCAATCCTGTCCAGAAATTATGTTTCATCTGGCAGCTGTGGCACAGTCAAGTTGACACAGGAAATGAACCAACACAGTGACTGAGCTGCTGTGGCAGGTACCCAGGCCAGCATTTCATCACCCGCTTGAGGCTGGGCTGTGACCAGGGTGAGATGAACAAGGCACTCCAAGGGGCTGCCCAAAAATTCAGTCATCAAGACAAATAATATCTTAGTACTGTAGCTTAATAATAAAAAGTAATACAAAAGAAAATCCATGGTGAACCACGTATCAAAGTTTTCAACAAAGACAGACTCAGTGTTACTGCTCTATCTTTTGCCTTCAGTTTCAGTATAACTAGCTCTTCATTGACCCTGACAACACGGTTCCAAGGGTGGAGACCTTTCTCTCCCCACGTCTCTTTCTTACCGTGGAAGAAGACATCATAATGCAGCAGCTGTGTCAAGACTGGAGGAGACAGTTCATGGTTCAAAAGATCAGTAGTGTTAACTAAGACTGTTGCTGAGACAACCTTATAATTAACTGAACATCCCATACTCTACCTCACACCTGCACAGTGCCTGGCTGTGTGTAAAAGCAAATAGCCAGTCAGGAATGTCCTGATTCTATTAAGTCAAAAAAAAGTAAGGTCATTGTTGAGGAGCTTTCTCAGCTGTCTTAGGTGGCAGGGCCATCTCCTTTGGTAGGACTTGTGGGTGACCATGAACAAGATCTCCTGTGTCCTGCAGGTCTTCATTATTCAGGTGATCCTCTGGAACCAGAGTTTGAGTGTCTGAGGAAGATACTTCATTGGGCCTCATGGATACTTTCTTCTCACTACACCTTAGGTAAGGCTCTTCTCCTTAATACCTAATTGCACTTCTATCAGCCACACTTCCTTCTGGTACAGGATCTGAAACCATCTCAAGTTAAAGTACAAATGATTAATAATCTATAAGCACCCTTGGGTAACAGCATTAGCCTAAGGCTTTGATCTTTGCTAAAAGTAATAGTGAAACCACAGGTATCAGATAAAGCATAAAGAAGGCAAAATAGTTATTCTTTTTGCTGGTATGAAAACTACCCAGGCTATTCCAATTATATATGTACTAGAGGCCCGGTGCATGAAAATTCATGCACTGGACCGGGGGGAGGTCCCTCAGCCTGGCATGCCCCCTCTCACAGTCCGGGAGCCCTCAGGGGCGGGAGGTGACCCGGTGATCAGGGGAAGGCGATGCCCCCATCACACCTCTGCTGCTGCCACTGCTGGCAGCACAAGCCTTGGCCAGCCCTGGTTACCTGAGCCTTGGGTGGCCCTGGGAGGCTGGGCAGCCGCCATCCAAGGCTTGCCTGTGCCTCAGGCCCATCCTGGCGGCTGGGAAGCAGACATCTGAGGCTTGTCTGCACCTCGGTCCCCATACGAGGCTTGCCTGCACCTCGGGCCAGCCCTAGGTGGCTGGGGGCTGAGGGGACTGGGGGACTCTGGAGGCAGGCGTGTGGAGCGGCCGGGCCTACCTGGGGCCCCAGTGGGGCTGAGGGGACTGGGCGCTACTATCTTGTGACTGTGGGCGCCGCCATATTTGAGGACATGGCAGTCAATTAGCATACTCCCTCCTTATTGGCTGTGGGCACCACCATCTTTGTGAGAGTGTGATGGTTAATTAGCATTTTCCTCTTTATTAGATAGGACTATAGGCCTGCTGCACAGATTTGTGCACCAGTGGGGTCCCTTGGCCTGGCTTGCACCCTCTCTCTCGCAATCCAGGACCTCTCGGGGGATGTTGGATAGCCGATTTCGGCCTGATCCCTGCAGGCCTGATCCAGGCAGGAGGGAGCCCAATCCTGTGCATTGAGTATCCCCTGGTGGTCAGTGTGCATCATAGTGACTGGTTGACTGGTCGTTTGATCGACTGGTTGCTTAGGCTTTTATATATAGAGAGATTTTTTTTTTAAGACAGGATACAGTCATCTGGGAATATTTTGTTCTCCTTACTGCTCTAAATCAGGAAATATTTGGCATGGACTCTATGCTAGTTTTTTCTCAAATGTTGTTGATGACAATAAAGGAGTGAAAAATGCTTTGCAAATTATGAATTATTTCACACGTTCATCTCAGTCCTTGAAATAACACTATGAGGTAGGAAACACCATTCCTGTTCTGTATATGAGAAAACCGAGGTTCAGGAAGAATAAATTATTTGCTGAAGGTCATAGAGTTAATATCCAAGTGGCAGGATTGTGACTCCAACCAAGGTCAGCCAACTACACACTCCTGGTTCTTTTAAAAACTCTGACTTCTTCAAAATCACTCTGATTTATTCTGAGTTCACTTATCCCCTCAATGCCCCAGCTCAATCCGGAAAGCTATTAGAAATAACTTCTCTAAATGGTGGCCCATTGAGAAAGGAATAGTTAAAGAACACCCTGCCTCAAATGGGATTTGCTCATGGGAGCTGTCAGATTTACTTAGCGTATTGAAACTATTTGCATGACAGTTTTGAAGAGTGGGGTTTCTGTAGGGAAGATGGCATGTCAGAATCAGGAGGAAGAGTTTGATGAGCATCTGCCTTTGAGGTACTTTTCAGGTTCCAAGTCTGGTAAGGCTAACCCTTGGGACCCTAATAAATTCCCACAAAGCTGGAACCATAATACATTCTTGCCTGGACAGCAGCTAATGCTTTGTGTATGCTCAGTAAAAGACAGAGCTAAAAGAAAATGTCATATAGACTCTGGTGAGTGTATAAATAGCTCTCATATTTTGGGAGACACGACTTTCCCTGTAGCATTTATCTAACTGTATGCATTAACAAGCTGAGGCAGAAATTAGTGTGTCCAACTTAGAGTTGACCAAATAGACTTTCTTGGAGACATTATTTTCAAAGTTTGATTTTCTTGTAATCTAAAGGAAACACATCACTTCTACTATCTCCCCTTTGAAGAGATGATATGTTAAACCCAGAATCAGGCAGCAAATCAAGGATTCTTCACCCTCACAAGGTTCTGATATTTGCCAGAGTAGTAAAACTGGGACCAAATCACAAGTGTTTAGAAAGTAAAAACAGAAGAATTTAAGGGGAAAACATATAGAAGAAAGAGAGGGGAAGATTGTTTAGAAATAAACTAGCTGGTGGTGGTGGTGGTGGTGGTGGTGTGTGTGTATGTGTGTGTATGTGTGTGTGTGCGCACAGGTGGAGAGAGGAGGGAAATAACCTGACTCTTGCTTCATTGATGATACCTGTTCCCAAATGAAAGAAAAACAAGTGGTAACCCAGCACCATAAACAAGTACATCTTCCTCTGAGGCATAAACTTGGAGAGAGGAGGAAAATGAAGGTCAGGGAAAACAGACAAACACCAAGACAATGAAAGTTTGCATACTCCTGCTCTACAATAGGTGGAGACACTGTACCTTTAACATGCTTAATGAATAATTTCTTCATTATTTCATTATCATATGCATTTCTCCCTCATAGCATAATTATTTTTGTAGTTATAGACTTGCCATCATTCTCAGCACGTATACAGGGTTAGTTATTGAATGACTTATTTTTTTAATATTTCAAAAGAAAACTGATTTAAAAAGCAGAGGGATGTTCTTAGAGCTACATCTTGAAATAATTAATGATAACAGCAAACTACTTCTACCACATTTTTCCATATTATTAGTTGTGTTGAGATCTTCTACTTAAATTCTAATGACACATGAGCAACTTGAAAGGTTTTTTCTTTATTTAAAGAAATGGAGAAATCCTTCTCTTTTTATTACCTAAAATAAAAAAAATGTCCACTCCTAATTGAGGACTTGAACCACTATATTTTGAGTGTGTGGAATCGGTGCATATTGGCAGACACACACACACACACACACACACACACACACACACACACACACACACCCATTAAAAGCAGTCACCTTGGCCTAATTCTAGAACACAATTTCCTTCTATTTCTACATCTTTGGCATGTGGACCTCCCATTTCTCACTCTTTCCTATCCTTTCCTGTCTTTCAGATGTGTCTAGACCGTTAGAATTGATTGTATACATTTCTGCTGGGAAAAACATGAGCGCTGTGACTGAGCTTTAAAATCATCTCCATCTGCCTTCCAGTTGTCTGGATGAAATAGCCCTGCCAGGTTAACGTAGTTGGCTGATATTTTAATCCCCATCACCTTGTGGGCTTTTTTCTTTAAGACTTGGGAAAGTCTGGATAGTAATAAAAATAAGTAAGTTGACATCAACACATACTCTTTGTTAAACACTTGGTTACAATATTTGTCATAGCTTTTGACTTTTGTCTTAAAAAGATCAATCCATATCCTAAAAATATCAAAATGTTAGCTCTGTTTGCCCAAGGAATGACTATCTCTATTAGTATTAATAATAGGATGAAAGGAATCTCTTACATACTAATGATCTTTCACTGTTTTCCATTTTTGGATCTTCATTATTGGTTATTTTTTTTTATTTAGTAAGAAAAATGTTGCTTATGTAAGATACAGTTTAACTCTGAAGAATTTTCCTGGAAACACAATTCCTTTGAAAAACTTCTTCCATTTAATAAAGTTGACCAGATTTAGCCTCAGAGTAGGAGCTGCATGGATCTCTCTCTCTCTCTCTCTCTCTCTCTCTCTCTCTCTCTCTCTCTCTCTCTCTCTCTCTTCTACCTCCTTATCAAATTATTTGTCTGATCCATTTCTTACTTTACTCTTTTTTCATTGAATAACCCACCTGCCAGAGAGAACTATGGAGTCTTTTCTAGACAAAATATAAAAGCATCAGTCATGATGATCTCATGGCTCTCTTTCACCAGTCTGATCAACAGGACTGCCAGCTCATTCTCCTTTTCTAGCTTCCCATGAGGACCAAAGGCTGACAGAATGTCAGCAGAAGGAATTTAGTTGTGGACCATTGTGATGTATTCCTCCTCTGTACCCTTGCTACTATTGATGCCATCAGTGTCACAGTTTCTAGGCAGCTCTGCAGCTGTTATAGCGTCTACCATTAATTACCTCTGGTAAGACAGCAGGCATCTAGACTGAACTATGGGAGCAATGCAGTTAACAACTGAGTAGTGTCAATTTCTTCAACGTCCAGAGTTACTGATAAGGCTATTTGGGATTACTAAGTTTGAAAGACATAAAGTAATAGCTTTAAATATGGGTTCTTTAAGATTTAAATAAAAATACGGCATAATAATTCACAAGAGAGCTTTTAAAGCAAATATCATCAGTGGTGAGCTGGAGCTGGTCCATACCCGACAATGAGCTGATTATTACGTTTTCAGGAATTTTGCGAGCAGGTTGTAAAATACAGACATTATTAAAATTAAGTTATAGAAACTTAAACTTGAAATAAATTATATTAAAAACAATGGTAATGAAAATTCACACTCATTACTTCCTAATTGTTTTTACCACATTTTGTGATTATCTATGCTTTCCAGGTTGTTAGTTATGGTGGGAATGCTATATAATTTTGTTCTATGGCTCATCTCTTCTCAACACTGCATTCAGTAAAGCCACATTGGTAACATGAAATTAGCTGTTTTAGGTCTATTTACACCACAGAAATTGGCAAATGTTAACAAATTAGGGCTTTTGCTTCAAAGAGTCAATTGTTAAATATTTACCAGCACACTGCTGTGTAAATTATTTCTATTGTATAGACAAGAAAATAGAGGCTCAGAAGGTGAGTTAATCCTTTTTTTAAAAAAAATATTGTTGAAAGTATTACGGATGTCCCCTTTTTTCTCCCACTGACCCCTTATAGCCTGCCCCTTCCCCCCACCCCTGGCCTCCACCACCCTATTGTCTGTGTCCAAGGTGAATTAATGTTTAAGGTCTTCTAGGCTCTGCCATCACTGGCCACAGATCACTAAAGCAGGATGGACATTTGGATTACTTTGTTAGCTGTTAGGTCTTAGTGGGAAACAGGAATCACTCCCTTCTCCTCTTCATCTAAACCTCTCAAAATGTCATCTCCACTTCCTACCAGCTTCCCTCCACGTCATTCCCCACCCAGTGAGTAGATTTTGGAATCTTCTGCTCACAAATTTCACACTCCATCAAAGTGCCACAATGTCTCAAAGTACATCACACCTAGAAATTCACAAATTAACTTCCACTCAAGCGTGACTCAGATAGAAGAGCCTCAGAAATGATGAGAAATTTTGGTACATGGGAGCTTGTGTGGGTACAGAAAGGACATGGTGATAAAAAGGGGGAAGTAGAGCAAAACAGAAAACATGTTTGTTAAGCCTGGTTACTCTTTTGCCCCCATTAAACCTCTCCACCCTGCTCCTGCCCCCTCCTCAGGCCTACTGCACTGTTGTCTGTGTTCATGGGCTATGTATATATGCATATAAGTTATTTGGTTAATCTCTTTCCGCCCTCCCTCTCTTCCCTCTGAGATTGGTCCATGTGTTGCATGTTTCCATGTCTCTGTTCTATTTTGTTTGTTAGTTTATTTTGTCCATGAGATTCCACATATAAGTGAGATTATGTGATACTTGTCTTTCTCTGATTAGGTTATTTTACTTAGCATAATACTCTCCAGGTCCCTCCATGCTGTCTCAAAGGGTAAAAGATCCTTCTTTTTTTTACCGCTAGAGAGTATTCCATTGAATAAATGTACCACACCATTCTTATCTACTCATCTACTGATGGGCTCTTGGGCTGTTTCCAGATCTTAGCTATTGTAAATAACACTGTTATGAACATAGGGGTGCATATATTCTATCTGATTGGTGTTTCAGGATTTTTAGGATATATTCCTAGAAGTGGGGTCACTGGGTCAAATGGCAGTTCCATTTTTAATTTTTTGAGGAAACTCCATATTGTTTTCCATTGTGGCTGTACCAGTCTGCATTCCCACCAGCAATGTACTAGGGTTCCCTTTTCTCCACATCCTAGCCAGCACTTGTCATTTGTTGATTTGTTGATGGTAGCCATTCTGGCAGGTGTGAGGTGATATCTCATTATTGTTTTAACTTGCATCTCTCTGATAATTTGAGCATTTTTTCATATGTCTGTCTCTTGGCCATCTGTATGTCCTCTTTGGAGAAGTGTCTATTTAGAACCTTTGGCCATTTTTAAATAAGATTGTTTGTCTTCCTTTTGTTAAGTTCTTTATGTATTTTGGAAATTAACCCCTTATCAGATGTATCATTGGAAAATATTTCCTCCCATACAATGGGTACCTCTTTATTCTTGTTTAGAGTGGATCCTGGCTTTGTTATTTTTATTTAGTAACAACAACATTTAAAGGCATCCTTCAAAAAGATATTTAAGAAACTTGCTGAGAATCCTGTAGAAGGATTCCTTATATTAAAAAAAAATTCATGTAATTTTACATTTTAATTAGACACTGCCTTTTTAATTTTAATTTTTAAAAGTTAAAGTATATTTGGCATACAATAGTATATTAGTTTCAGGTAAATTTTGGTTTGTCATTGATACATTAAGGCATGGGGGGATAATTTATCCAGGATTGAACAAGTAACTAGATTGATGTGAAACTTGGGATTGATTTTAAGTGTAAGCTCTGATGACAGTATTTAGTGAACAATCACTCTATGTCAAACATGTGTTAGAGCTAGGTACCTTTTTTATATACACTATCTTATTTGGGTCCCTCAAGATAACTATTGTTGCTCATATTTTATAGACAAGGACACTGGGGCATAAAATAATTAGAAATTTTATCCAAAATCCTGTTGCGACTTAATGTTAGGGTCATTGAAAAGCCCAGCTCTGCCTGACCTTGGAATAGATACTCTGAACCATATACTTCAAATTAATAGGTCCAAACCTAAATGACATGTTCTGTTCTAAACTTACTTCCATTAGTGAGAAAACGCACAAAAACATAGCCTGCCATAAAGAATGTTTAGCATGTACCTGTCATTCTAGTAAAGTGCTTTTAGACATTTGTTCCCTAGTGAGGGATTTGGGAATACAGCACTATAAGAAAAAGCAGCAGGGTAAATATAAAATGACCCCAGTTCTTTGCTGTCAAGCTCTGACATTCAGTCACCAGTAGTTCTGGGTCATGGGAAAGTGACCTATAAATAGAAAGTCTCAGAACTTCATTCAATTGAGTGAAGTTTAAAATGCAAACACCAGTGTGCCTCTGTATGAAATTTAGTGGTTTTTTATTGTTGTTTTTTTGGTGTGTGTGTGTGTGTGTGTGTGTGTGTGTGTGTGTGTGTTTTTCTACTCCATGGATCCTTGTACCCCAGGAGAACTCCTCAGGCAGGTTATTGTGGAAATACAAACAAATACTTTGAGTGTGAATTAAAAAACACTTCCACTTTAACTCATGGGACCCAAATGTGTTGGTTGCTATAACAGAACCTTAAAGACAAGCACAAGCACAAATCAGAGGAGACTATAGACCCCAGATCTGTATTTACTGTAGGGTCTTCAGCTCCAAGTTACCTTGAAAAAGAGTCTTCATAATTCTAAATCTTGGCCTTCTTCCAAAAGAAGGTTCATTATGCTATTCAACGTAGCTCTCTTGGAAGTGAGGAGGGCTGTCATTGGGGAATGGTGGGTCTGCAGGTAAGGGGTTAGGTAATGTCTCACCCTCAGTAAACTTGATAACCCGGATCAGTTCCTATGTATTTTAAGGTGTTACTTTGATTTCAGAATCTTCTAGCAGGGAATCAGACCCCCCATCTCCTGCAAACATTGCTTATTTTTTATACTATGAATCAATGACACATAATGGTATTCTGTGTATTATTGCTGTGAAACTACTTACTCCAAAACTTTGTAGCTTAAAGCAATCATTTAACTTTTCTCACAATTTGTGGGTCAGGAATTCCAGAAAGGCTCGATAGAGTAATTTTCACTCGGGGTCTCTTATGCAATTGCCATTAAATGTTGTTTGTGGCTAGCTTCATCTGATGTCTTGGCTGGGTTGGACCTATAAGATGGCGCAGCTGCATGGCTAGCAGTCCACACTGGCTGTTGGCTGGGTGCTCAGTGGGGACTGTTGACCAGAGCACTTACATGTAACCTCTATAGCACAACATTCTCAGTAGAGTCAGGCATCTCACTTGATCCCTGGCTTCCCCCAGAGTCTGAGAATCAGGTGGATACTACCTGGCCTTTTCTTACCCAGCCTCAGAAGTCATGTGGCATTACATCTGCATTCTATTGGTCAAAGCAGTCACAAATCTCCTCGGGTTCAAGAAAAAAGACATAGACTCTTTTGGACTGGAGGTGTGTCAAAGGATTTGGGATACTATAAAAATGAATTTATAGAAATAATAGCTACACCAGTCTACTCCAGAGACTGTGCTTATAACTGCTAATTATACTGTTAACAAGTTTTTGTTTTATAAGGGATAAAATTGTGATGGGTAATCATGAGGGGTTTATTTTCATATATGAACAGGAGGGTTAAGTACAACCAATACATGACTTTTTGGTCAAATTTGGTCACAGAGCATGACCTTTTAAATTCTTTTGTATCTTATTAATTTTTTCTCTTATTATTTTTATTCCTTATACTATATTTTTATTTATTAATTTGCTATCTTTTTGAATGTTTACATTTAAGTTTTAAACATTTTCTTCTAGTATATTTATTTAAGAATAAAAAATTATTTCTAATATATACTTCCTGAATTTCATGTATACACTGAGTGGCCAGATTATTATGACCACCCCATCAGTACTTTGTTGGGCTACCTTTTGCCTTCAATACTGCAGTGATTCTCCTTGGCACTGACTCCATGAGATGTTGAAGGGTGATGTGAGGAATCTGACACCATGCCTGATGAATAGCACTGTCCAGTTCTGTGAGATTTGATGGTTGTGGAACCAGCTGCCTGATGGCTCTTTTAACTTTGTCCCACAAATGCTCAATTGGATTGAGATCTGGTGATTATGGGGGCCACCTAAGCAAGGTAAAGTCTTCCTCATGTTCTTGAAATGACTCCTGCATAATACGAGCACCGTGGCATGGTGCACTGTCTTATTGGAAGAAGCCATCTCCATTGGGATATGCCATCAACATGATAGGATGAACTTGATCAGCAACGATATATAGGTATGTTGTGCTATTCAGATGTTGTTTCACATGAATTAAAGGGCCCAAATCATAACACTGCTCCCACCAGCTTGAAGGGTTGTACTCATGCATGTGGGGTGCATGCTTTCATCCTGTTTCCGCGAAATTCTCTCTGCCATCTGCATGATGCAACTGGAAACATGATTCATCGGACCACATGACTTTTTTCCAATGCTCGACTGTCCAATCCTTGTGTTCCTGTGCAAATTGGAGACATTTTATCTTGGTAACTGCAGACAGCAAAGGTGTTCGAACAGGCCTTCGGCTTCCATATTCCATACAATGCAGTGTATGGCTAATTTGCCTACAAATGTCAGGTGGTCATAATAATCTGGCCACTCAGTGTATATTTTTATTTTTACTGTACTAAATATTTTATAATTTTCTGAAGTAATGAATGTTCCTAATGGAATTTTGATGAAATCTAATGTATCTATTTTTCATTTTATGGGTTGTGCTTTTGGTGTCATGTCTAAGAACTTTTTTTACTCTTAATCCCAATAATTTTCTCTCATATTCTTTATAAATTTTATGACTGTATTTTACATTTAAGTTTGTGATAGATTTTAAGTTACTTCTGCATAAATTAGGTTTTGTATAATATTGAGATTTAGGTTGAGGTTCATTTCTTTTTAACTAATAGATGTTCAGTGCTCCCTTAACATTTGTTAAAAGGTTATCTTTTCTCCATGAATTGTTTTTTCATCTTTTTCAAAACTTCCATTTGGCTTATTTGTATAGGATTATTCTTGGGTTTAATTAATCTATGTGTCTATCCCTCTGCCAATAACATACAGTCTTGATCACTTTGGCTATGTATAGTCATAAAAGCCTAAGCGACTGGCAGACTGGCTGTTAGCTATGATGCTCAATGACCACCAGGGGGCAGATGCTCAACACAGGAGCTGCATAGCGACAGCAACTTTGCGGAGTGCCCTCTCTCACTCCAGGACCCCTGGGGGATGTCAGAGAGCTGGTTTAGGCCCAATCCCCATAGGCCAGGCCGAGGGACCCCACTTGCGGGAATGACCCCACTCATTCTGTAGACACCCTTCGAGCCCCAGCACTGCCCCAAGTGAGGCCTGATAGGGAGGAACCAGGGGAGACTGGCTCCAGGGCATGTCAGGCCAGTCTCATCCAGTCCTGCCCCGCTGGCCACCTTCTAATTAATTTCCTTTCAATGTGCACGAATCTGGGCCTCTAGTGTAATATAATGTCTTAAAACTGGAGAGGCTCCTTCCTCAGACTTTATTTTTATTTTTCACTTTTTTGTTGTTTTGTTTTGGTCAACAGGATTGGCATTTCTCACACCTGAGCAGAAGATTTGATTGTGCTTATGTGATTTGACTATGTCTCTCTCACTGCTACCCTCCACTAAAAGAAGACATCCCAAGATTATGGGTTCTCCTTCACTCTGGGTTCTTGGGAGGGTAAACTCGAGGGGCCCAGCTAAACCCAGCCCAGCTCAGTAATGACCAGTCAAACACAGTCCTTGTAAGTCACTAACTTACAAGGTTAGTGATCAAGAAATAAATGCCTTTTTTTTTCTTCTGTAAGTTACTGCTATGTCAGTGTTATTTGTTATGTTAGGATGACTATTCAATCAATAATCTAATCTTAGACCCTTTTTCTTCTCATTCTACACAGTGACCTTGAGCACTCTTATCCATACATTTAACACGAAAACACTGAGGACTCTAAATATGTACTTCAAACTTCTATCTTTCTTCTGAACTTTAGACCCACATTTCTATCTGCCAACTCTGGCTCAAAGGCATTCCACCTCAAGAAGCTTTTACTCACTTGTCCAAAGTTAAAGCTCTTACTCTGTGCTGCAACATCACCTTTTCCATAACTTCATTTATAATATTTACCTCATTGCAATGCAATTACTGATTTATGTACACTTCTCACTGCTAGACCAGGATCTCCTTGAGAGTAGGGACCTTATCATTTCCAGCCTAGGATTCAGCTTGGGCCACATAATCATGTTCTTTAAATATTTGTTGAAATAATGTAATGGTAAAGTACTATTAGACTCAAAAATAAATATTATCACCATTTTAGAAAAACTTTCATTTTCACACAAAAACCTAGACATTAAATATGGCTAAAAATAAGAAAAAAAAGAATAATAATGTTAAGGCACAACATTTATTTCCTACTTAGGTAGCAGGCGGATTTTTTCAATTATAGGAGGTATGGCCCCAACTATTCAATAACAATTTATGAAACCCTACTGATTGTTCCACTTATTGTTTTAACCCCCAATTTTACATTAACTAGACAGAATCAGTTGTGTTTTTAAGAAGGAATGGGAAAAGGAAAGAGGAAAGGAACCTTTTATTGACAATCTACTTCCTTGACTGCTTGTTAGGTATTTTTCTCTTTGTCTTGTTTTATTCTCTTCAGAACCTTTTAAGATATGTTATTGTAGAGACAATAACATATTGGTTTTCAAACAAGTTAAATTACTTGCCCTAGGCCACTCACCTAATAAAGTGTAGAGCCAGGACTTGAACTTTTGGTGCCTGACTTAGCATCTAGGAGTCTTTTCGTGATTTACTCTGTCACCTTTTTAAGAGTCCCTACTCATGTGTGCACAATAAGTCATTGTCCTCACTTACACACCCATAGAAGATTAAAGAAGACAGAATGCTGTGCTATATAAAACTGTCAACATTCTGGAGAGAAGTCAACTGGGACCCACGAAGGATATCAGGGCTCTTCTTCCTCAATGAACTGCTCATTGATATGATGCTTCCTCATGTTTTCAGTGACCAACCTGTGATTTATCACCCTGATATGAATATAGGTTTCAGTGTTTGAAGTGGGAGAGGAGTTTCCCCAGACAGCCAAAGTGAACTTATTTCCAGCCATTCATAACATGTCCATTCCTATTTTCTTTCTGGTATCTAAAGGATTACATTATAGGCTCACTGTCCTGCTACATTTAATTTGAAAAATAAAAATTCACTTTTCAAATCATGGAGACCAAAACCAGAAAAGGCAGAACTCTATTTTCACCTTTGGAACTAAAAATTGTAGTTATAGTTTGAAATGCTTTACAATGAAAACACATTATTAGAATAGAAATCATTGTTAGAATAGAAATATTTCTTGATTTTGAAAATATATTTTATATACACTTTTTAAAGAGCAACAACCTTCTGAACTACTAGAATATTTTGAGAATAAATTTTATAACCTACTTTTTGCATTTTGTTTCTCACCAACTTCTTTTGGTTATGAGCTTTCCCAAAGGGAAAGGTTGCGAAAGTGAAAAGGGAATTGACCTGTTTGGCATAGAGATGCAGTGGGCACCTCACCTCTAACCATTAGGCTCTACGTTCATCTACAGGAGCTGTCCTCTTTTTCCAAACACATCCTTACCCCGTGCTTACCCATTTCTTTTTTTGGTAATATATGTTTGTCTAAGAAGAATATTAAAAATATTTGTTACTGCCGAAACCGGTTTGGCTTAGTGGATAGAGCGTCGGCCTGCGGACTCAAGGGTCCTAGGTTTGATTCCGGTCAAGGGCATGTACCTTGGTTGTGGGCACATCCCCAGTAGGGGGTGTGCAAGAGGCAGCTGATCGATGTTTCTCTCTCATCGATGTTTCTCACTCTCTATTCCTCTCTCTTCCTCTCTGTAAAAAATCAATAAAATATATTAAATATATATATATATATATATATATATATATATATATATATATTTTAAAAAAATATTTGTTACTGATACATTAATTTCATTGATCTAATGAATGTCCATTTTGTGTTTGTTGGTGTTCTCTGTGTGTGTGTGAGTAGTATGAAACATGGAAAATGATAAAGATAGAAACTGGGGACAATGAGGAATAGGGCTGGATTTTTTTAGACACTGTAATCAAAGAAAACTAAAATCAAATTTGAGTCTTGAATTGTGGGAAAATGTTATAGGAAGTTCAAGGAGCAAGTTCTATAAGCAGATGGAACAGCAAATGCATTTAGAATATTTGGGCAAAAGAAAGAAAAAAGGTGGTGCTGAAGTGCAGAAAACAGGGGCAACAAAGGCAGACCATTTAGGGAAATATAGTCATGCTGAGGATTTTGCATTTTATTCTAATTGTCATGGGAAATCATTGAAGAGTTTAACCTGGGGATGGGGGGTGGGTAATACAATCTGATAAAGCTGAACCGTTAAAGTCTAACAACTGAAGATTTAATCTTTGTATTTCACTATTATTTTAAAAGTAAATGATCAGAAGTAATTATGAAGAAGGTGACAAAATAATTTTTACTTCTTTTCTTCTGCTCCTCCTTTTCCCTCTAGAGAGCCCATGATTTGGCTTGCTGTTTCTGTGATGGCAAGAATCAAGTCTGTGTAGAGCCCCTCTGGCCTGGTTTTCTTGCATATGTCAGTTGAGTCTGATGCCAGGTGGTGATTGAAATAAACACAGAGTATTAGTTCAGTCATTGCAGCATTTCTGTCTGACTGGGTTGGTGGTTAACAAGAGAATTTGGTGAATTGTAGAGTTATTCACTAACTGGCAGCTGTGACTAGAATGAAACCAAGACATAGATTGAAAAGGTGACAGCCTTTTGAGAAGGAGTGCCTGGAATAACAACTCATGAATTTCCCCTGGAACCTATGTTCCTTGGCAATAACATGTGCTCTCAGCCATGCTGGCAGGGACCGTGTGGCCATCTGTCCTAGAGCAAAGGGTTTCTGTGGTATCCTGCCATTCAGTTAAAGCTGCTCACAGATCCTGTGCACAAGGATGAAATGCTTCAGCATTTCCCACCTCTTTATCTAAAGAAGGAAAGATAGCTCGGTGACCTGTAGACAGAATATAACGTACCATCCTTCAGAGAGAGTCTGGAAGCAGCAATCTGGAAAGTTAATGCAGACTTCAAGCTCAGAGAGTGTGATTTGTAGTTGCTACATTTCCTTGGTTATTCTCTAACCCATGAGGCCACTGATAATGTCTGCTTGAGTATATTTGCATAGTCATCTTATCTGAAATGTGATTCGTTTTGTCAGTGCTATGCAATACTAGGAGACTGAGAAATATTATTAATCTATATGTATGAGATATTAAAAATCTAAATCTAAGGAACCAGACTTTCCTTTTTAATCTCTATGTATGAGTCTGGAATTTCTTATAGTTGCCTTAACACTGCAAAGCTATACATAAATATGTGAGCCAATATTCTTCCTTGTAAGGCAGGAGGAGGCAGACATAATTAGCCAACACCTTTCTGCAGGTATGGAAGCTAATGCTTAGAGAGGTTCCGTGAGAGTGTCACAGAAAAGCAGCTGAGTTTTTAACATGTGAATTAACTTCAGTTCAATAACATATATTTTAATACCTACCATGTATTCAAATGTAGTACATGAGGTATTGGTTCTTCCTCTCATAGAATATATAGGCTTCTTGAAAAGATATGGTACACAATTAAATTTGCTAAAATTTAAAGTGAATATGCAATATTAGAGAAGTAATCTAACATTTGCCTTAACAGTTGTGTAATAAGAACACCATATAAACAACCTAGACTTTATCCTATAATATGGAACTGCTGACAGATTTTAAGTAGGAAAATAGCTATATTTGTCTTTTAAAAAGATCAATCTGGTAGTAGTGTAAAAAATAGGTCTATATATTGGAAGAAGGTGATACTGGAAGTAGAGGAAAAAAACTACTTGTTTAATTAAGTCAGAGATAAATCCAAGCCTGGCTCCTGTGGCTCAAGACTGTAGCCAGTTGCTTTTTCCATGATTGCATATTCTTCACTTATTTTATGTATACTTCAAGATTCAACCGTGTGTGTTAGTACTGAATAGGAAATTACCCTCAGACTAAACCAGGATTCAGTTAATGGTACTAGGTTAGTTGAGTGGCCATTTGGAAAAATAAAATGAAATTAGATCCCAAGCTCAAAACGTATACTAAAAAGTTACAAATGGATCATAGATTTAATGTAGAAACACACACACCTAATTTAACTTAGCTCATCATCATCATCATCAATGTGCCAACCCTACAATAAGCAAAAGTCAAAAGACCAATAACAAATCATGAAACATACTTGAGGGGACTAATTTTTCTAATATTGATTTTCTAATAACAATTCCAATAACCCAATAGAAAAAATGAGTAAAATACAGTTCACAGAAAAGCAATATAAATGGCTTAAATATGAAAAGATCCTAACCTCACTCATAACATGAACAATATACTGTATATCAAAACTATACTGAGATACCAATTTCACATACCAGTTTGGCATATATTTTATATTTGACAAGAGATTAGGGTAACGAGACCTATCAGATGTTTTGGATAGAAATGTAAATTGTTATAATCTCTAGGGGGGGGGGCAATTTTTAGAACACTATCAAAATAACAAATGGAAAAATAACAAGATGTCTTTGGAACAAGCAATTCTACCACTAAGAATTTAGAATTAACAGTATACTTTGCATATGTGGGATGTTATATATCTAAGTTTATACAGTGCACTGTTTATAAGAAGCAAAATATTAGAAACAATCTAAACATCCATCAATAAGGAATAATTAAGTTATGTAGCATTCCAACAATGAAATACTATGCAGCTTCATAAAGGAATAAGAAGAGGTTTTTATATTCTGACTAGAGGCCTGGTGCACAAAATTCATGCATGGGGGGGGGGTGTCCCTCAGCCCAGCCTGCACCCTTTGCAATCTGGGACCCATCGAGGGATGTCCGACTCCCCGTTTAGGCCTGATCCTACTAGAATCAGGCCTAAACGGGGAGTCGGACATCCCTCTCACAATCCAGAACTGCTGGCTCCCAACTGCTCGCCTGCCTGCCTTTCTGATTTCTCCTAACTGCTTCTGCCTGCCAGCCTGATCACCCCCTAACCACTCCCCTGCCAGCCTGATTGATGCCTAATTGCTCCCTTGCCAGCCTGATTGCCCCTAACTGCCCTCCTCTGCAGGCCTGGTCACCCCTAACTGCCCTCCCCTACAGGCCTGGTACCCCCCAACTGCTCTCCCCTGCAGGCCTGGGTCTCCCCAACTCTCCTTCCCTGCAGCCCTGGTCGCCCCACATTCTCTCCTCTGCCGGTCTGGTCATTCCTAACTGCCCTCCCCTGCAGGCTTGATAACCCCCAACTGCCCTCCCTTGCAGGCCTGGTCCATTCCAACTGCCCTCCCCTGCTGGCCTGATCGCCCACAACTGCCCTCCCTTGCAGACCTGGTCCCTCCCAACTGCCCTCCCCTGCTGGCCATCTTGTGGTGGCCATCTTGTGTCCACATGGGGGCAGCCATCTTGTGTGTTGGAGTGATGGTCAATTTGCATATTACTCTTTTATTAGATAGGATAGAGGCCTGGTGCACGGGTGGGGGCCGGCTGGTTTGCCCTGAAGGGTGTCCCAGATCAGGTTGGGTTCCCTTGGGGCATGGGGCAGCCTGTGGTGGTTTGCAGGCTGTTTCCAAATCTTAGCTATTGTAAATTGTGCTGCTATGAACATATATATCCTTTCTGATTGGTGTTTCTGTTTTCTTGGGATATATTCCTAGAAGTGGTATTACTAGGTCAAATAGCAGTCCCATTTTTAATTTTTTGAGGAAATGCCATAATGTTTTCCACAGTGGCTGCACCAGTCAGCATTCCCACCAGCAGTGAAGAAGGGTTCCTTTTTCTCTGCATCCTTTCCAGCACCTGTCATTTGTTGATTTGTTGATGATAGCCGTGTGAGATGGTACCTTATTATTATTTTTACCTTTTGTATTTTGTATCATGTGAATGTATAACATATGGAAAAATAATATTAATGAGAAAACAGAGTCAACCATCAGAAGCTAAAGATAAGTTCACCATAAGTGAATATGGAATTCCATAAATTACTCAGGTTTTTCCCCTATCTAGTTTCTTATTTAGTCTTTATCTGTTATCATTCCATTTCACAAAGAGGAAATTGCCTTGTAAAGATAAGAAACTTTTCCAAAATCCCACAGGTAAGAAGTGAAACTTAGATCTGGCTTTATAAATTATTAAGTTAGCACTGTTTGCCTTTGCATTGCCCATTTTTGCTTTTTTCAGTAATTTTTAAAAAAATAATGGACATTGCTAGGATGTGTGGTGTCCATTCTATTCTCGCAGAACATTTCCATTGTTGTTGTTCTTTTTTAGTGTTTTAAGAATTTTAAGGGTAAGTTTGAGCCCAGAGAAAGTCTAAAGCACAAGGAAAAGAAACAAAACCTGAGGGCACAGTGAGCTTTCCCAAAGTTAGACTTCAGTTTGCCTCTCAGCAGCAGGAACAGCAGGCCAGTCTACCTGATGGCTACTGGAAAATTATAATAAATCATTCATCCTTGTTTGAGAGGTCACTTTATTACAGAATGCATGAGGTGACATGTGGCAGTGCAATGCTCAGAAGGGCACCGGGAGAGCTGCTTTTTTGTCTGTGCACCCTGTGGACATTATGTTTATTAAGTTCTATTTTACTTTCAAGGAGAAAATTGTGCCCGGTAATTATGTGTCTCTTACTTGTCAGTTCCTAAGAGATGCTCTGACAGATAGGGTGCCAATTATATTGACAGATCCTGTTCCATGAATTCCACAGTGGCATGGTTTATCCTTGCCCTCTCCCACCTGCTAAGAGCAGATCATTAAAGCAGGTAGAGGCACATCATCAGGAAAGGTACACAGCCAACAAGATAGAGGGGGTACATTTTCTTTTAATAATAACCCTCCCTCTAACTGAGCAAGTTCCAGGGATGAGACTCATGTAAAACAAGATGTCTCAGAAGCACAAAGGTGTGAGAGTACAAGGAAACACTGAGAAAGGGTCCATGCTGGTCTCATTGAAATGAGATTGGCTGTGAGCTAAGCCTCCAATTCTGGTTTGGCCTAGGTGTTATTTGATTTTTTTTTTTAATAGGGCACATTTTTTTTCTAGGAAGGTTAATTAAAGTCTGGGTTGAAGTATGAAAATGCCACTTGGCAATAGTTTCTACTACTTGGGAGCTGAAGGGTCTGATTCGGGTCTTGTCCCTCATAATTAAAGGCACTCATGATATTAACTTGGCTGGACAACTGTGCCAAAATTAAAATTGCTATGCACTATTATTTTCTTCTTTCAGTAAGCACATATTAAATTTACAGTTAATATCCACTGTCAATTTATACCTGTTAGATGGTGTTAAATTTGTACATCTTTCCAAAGAGCTCTAACAATGTTTCAAATATTATTAAATTGTTCATACATATTCAACAATTTCATGTCAAGTTCTCTTTTTAAGGAAATATTTGAACAAATGAGCAAAGATGCATATAAAGGATGTTCATTTCAGTATTGTTTATAATAGTTAAAAACTGTGAGCCTTTTCAGTGTACAAAAGGTATTGAATAAATATTCAGCCATTAAAATTATGTCAATCTATATTTATCAATGTGAAAATGTTTGTGTTTTGATAGAAAAACTGTTTCAAAGGTCATATTATAGTGTGAGCTTAGCTTTTGCATATGTGATATATATAATATATTAAATGTATAAATAATATGAGACTATGCAATAAGAAGTGCCTAGTAACCTCTTTGTGTAATAGCCCTAAAAATGCCATTTTTTTCCCTTGAACATTCTTCTTGTTCATATTTTCTAATTTGTCCACTATAAACATAGATTACTTGTAAGATGGAAAAAGTCTGCCAAAGGATTTACCACTCAAAGCACTCTATCTGAATTTTAAATTGAATTGACAATAAAAATAGATAGCATTATGTTCTCTAACTAAATAAAACTAGTGTGCTTGTAATATACTGGCTGAGCATCTCTTGTATTAATTTGTGGCATGAAGCCTGCCTAAGGTAAGAAGCCACTAGAAACTTTGAACTGCATTATTTATCCTTTGCTAATATGTTAGCCTTGAATTACATTTTGCCTTTTATTTATATGAAGATTTATTTATCAATTTATATTCACAAAATTTTTCCTATTTCCACATTGTGAATTAATGACATTGACAACTATGAGTAATATTAATAGTCTAAAATTGATATTTTTTTAATCAAAAGAGATGATCATTGATATGTAAGGGCATATAAGAACTTTAAGCAATTTATTTTTTTTCTGTATTCTTCACTCTCTCCCTGTAGCCTCTTACTTAGTTTTATTCACCAAATAAATAGAGATGACAATGATAGTACATTCAACTACACATATATTATTCATTTCCTCACAGATATTTTTAGAGCAGATACAATGAATAAGGTAGTGAACTTAGAGCTACAGGGTATATAAGTCACAGTTCATTACTTTGAAAAGCTTATCTGTCAGCAGGTGATATTTAAATATCATCCTATTCTGGGTACTATGGAAGTAGCATAAAGTATGAACATGGGTCTTTAAGAGTTAGAAAGGAAAAATTTACACCTAATCAGACTCCATGAAATTTGACTGGACATTGAAGGGCTGGAGGTAAATCTCCAGGTGGAAATTGGGAAGAGATATTTTGTATAGCAGGTCTGTCACAAGCTATGGAGTGGACAAGGGAGATTGAATGCATGTTTGGAGAGCGACCTTCAGTTTGGATTGCCAAAGCATGATTTACAAGTGATTATTGGAGAGGTAGATTTGGATCAGTATATGGAGATTTTGAATCCTAAGCAAAGAAGCCTGCACTCTGTTCAACAGTGCAATAAGATGAGGAATCTGTAACATTTGAATAGGTGACTGATATGATTAATTTGTGTATGAAATAATCAATCTGGTAATACCTCATAGGATGACTGGAAGAAGAAGATGTCAATTTTTGAATGTCCTGATTCATCATCAGAAGTTTGTCAGTAGCAAATTACTCATTTCTTTCCATGTTCATAACACTTACTACTATCTTTTTACAACTTGGTATATAGTCAGAGTTGCACTGAGACATATTTACTTGAGGAAGGGAAAGCAAGGGCGATAATGAGCTTAAGCTTCAAATGGACATTTTATTTTATTATTATTACTAGTAGCCCTGTGCACAAATCTGTGCACCAGTAGCTCACCAGTAGCTTGCTGCCGTTCTCCAGTAGATTTCCACCCACTGCCCCACCCTCCTGTAGCTCCCCCACCCCCTCCCTCCTGCTCCCCCCTCATAGCTTGCTGCCCTGCCCCCTCCTGTAGCTCTCTGCTGCCCACTTGTAGCTTGCTGCCCCACCCTCCTGCTGATCCATGATCCGGTCATTACACGGTTACGCTTCATGGCGTAATGACCATTTGCATATTACATCTTTATTATATAGGATTATTTTAATATATATTTTTATTGATTTCAGAGAGGAAGGGAGGGGGGAGAGAGAGAAACATCAATGATGAAAGAGAATCACTGATTGGCTGCCTCTGCATGCTCCCTACTGGGCATTGAGCTCGCAACCTGGGCCTGTGCCCTTGACCAGAATGGAACCCAGGACCCTTCAGTCCACAGAACCCAGGACCCTGCCTCAGCCAAACCAGCTAGGGCAGGACACTTTATTTTTGTATGATGTACCTTTCTCATTTGGGTTTCTCTTACAGTTGGGTTAGAGCCAAAGAAGTTATTCATATACTGGTTAAGCACTTACACTAGAATCAGAATGT
This sequence comes from Cnephaeus nilssonii, assembly GCF_951640355.1. NCBI lineage: Eukaryota > Metazoa > Chordata > Mammalia > Chiroptera > Vespertilionidae > Cnephaeus > Cnephaeus nilssonii. The sequence continues at coordinate 20,189,446 of NC_137079.1, forward strand.
CTGGTTCTGAATTGTATCACTTACTAGATGTGTGACTCAGAACAAATTACATATACTAGTACTTCCTGTTCCTAATTTACTTACTTTTAAATAGGAAAAATTATTGAACCTGCTCTATAGGTCTGCTGTGTAGATTAAATTTTAAAATATCTGTACAATGCTTAGAATAGTGGTTGCCTCATAGTAATTAAGCCTTTAATGAATGTTGAAGATACTATTTTTTCTCCTTTGTGAAAAAACAAAAACAAAAAACCAACAGGACACTATGTTGTGCCTGGATTTGAATTGACCAATTCAGTAGTTTGGAATTCAGTTCACCTTTTCATTGAGAATATATCCCTTTACTCCTGATTTTATAGGGAGGAGCGTGTCAGGTTCTCACTTTGCTTTCCCCAATATCAAGAGATGTTCTTTTGCTATTGTTGGCCACTAAAAACTAAGTTCCTTTGATCCTGAATTTGCTATTGCCCTCTCCCCGACCCCAGCAGAACCATCAGGCTCTTGCTTATAGTCTGATTTTCCGTATCTTCTTTATTTAGCTTCTGAGATGTTCTTATACCTCAAATGTGTATTTTAAAAGAAGTTGATCATATATTTTACATACTTTATATTAGTTTAGTGCTAAATGGAATTTCTTTATACTTGCTCTCTCGCCTTGAAAATAGATAAGCAAAGAAGTATATATGAAGACTGAAACGTGCCATGTAATATTATAAAAACAATTTTGAAACTGTAGCAACACAAATAATCATTGCAACATTTTTGAACTTCTGTAAAAATAGCTCATTTTCCAACAACACTTTACACATCAACATATGTTGTTCAAATATTTTATATGATTCAGGTATTTCATTTCTTCTTTGTGAAACACATATTGCAAACAGTCTAATTATATATAGGTTTGTTTTTTTTATTAAAGTAGTTATTTTCCCAAACAGTAGAAGAATATATGGGTGTGTATAGAAGCATGGCTCCTTAAATATTTAAACAACACTCAGATAATGTATTTTAATCAAACAGAAGTGATTTCACCCTTTTGACTGTTATATGATGCTGATTAAATATCAATCATATTTAATTGTGTAAAATTCTCTTTGGGGCATCACCCATTTGAATCACATCATAAAATTAATTGGTTAGCCAAAAGCAGTATCCTCATGAGATGTGGGTAAGTGGGCCAGATATCAGCTTGTGCATGGGGCCCTCAATTTCCTTCTGCTTTGTGGAGCACTTATCTGGAAATTTTCTAGGTGGTCCTGCCAAGCCTCCTATCGTCAGGGCAGCAGTACCTTCCAGTCAAGGTACCATAAGCATGAACTCCTGCTAAGGGGAGGGGGGTCCTTCTTTAATTCTCCACCTACCTGTGGGGTCAACCAGATGTCCAGTGGAACCCTAGGAATCATGCATATGGGTCACTTCCTAGAGGGCTGCCTGGACAATTCATTATTCTTGCTGCAGTTGCCTAATTTCTTTCTTGGGAGTTTGGGCCATCAGGAAGGTGCTGACATAGTGATTTGGGGTGACTCAAAATGTTTATATAGACAAAAGTCTCTCAAAAAATGTTTGTTTACATATCCTAGAGGGGTTCTTCCCTAAAGATGTGTTATATCCTCCTCCCCCCCTCCCCCTCCCCCGCATCTCCATAGTCTTGTTTCTTTGCAAGTAAATATTAGTGGGCAAGTCACCTTTATCATTTATTCTTCATAGAAAAATGATTCCAGTGATTTTCCTAAGAATTAAAAAATCTTAGAAGAAGCACAATAACTTCTGTATTCAGGTCTTCTCCTTAGGAAGTCAACTTTACAATTACTTCCAGAGGAGCTAAATGGGGCTCACTTTCCCAATAAGTGAGTTAAGACCCTACCTTCTATGTCCACAGTTGCTATGACAACCCTGAGGCAACCTTGAGAGGCAGAGCCCAGCTCCAGAAGCTCACTGGTGGTTCACACGCCATAAGGCCATGTCTCAGAATCTCCTTGGAGTCAGGTGCTGAGGCCAGTGCAGCTTGATGAAAAATGGTGGTAAAAGCTCCACGGAAATCTATGTCTGCCTCTCTTTCTTGTAGTCCAAATGCCAAAATGCAGCAAGCAAGAGGCCATTTTTGCTGATTTCTGGTCCATTCAGAAGCACTGGAAATTTCCCAAGAAGCCGTTATAGGGAAATTTACAGTTCCGGTTTGCTGATGAAGTAGGTTTAAACGAGCATCGAATGCATTATTGGTTTGTGGGATTTTTCTTTCTTTGCCAGGGAAGTAAACAGATTATGAAGGAGGCTCTGAAAAGCCATCAAAATCTGTCCGTAATGGTGTATCAATGTCTTGGAAGCAAAACATTGTGGGGGAAAGACTCTCACTTTCAAACATTTTGTTTGCTTTCCCTAGACTATTCCTTTCTGAGACTGAAAAGCAAATAGAAAAACATAGTGATTTTAGCATAATAGCAGTAGATACAAATCAATTCTCACCCAGTTTTTCTTTATTATGAGTGGGATCTTTGGAGATATTAATTCACTATTTACAATTCTATGTAAATAGAGAATAATGATAGAAACATGCATTTAATTTTCTATTTTCGTGGAAGAAAGCAGTGTCTGCAATGGTATTATTACTGAATCACCCATCAGGTCTCTGTGGAAATGACCAAGAAGAAGCCAGTTACCTGGAGGCATGTTATCTTATACCCTATGAAACAGGCAGAAGTCTGAAGGAGGGCCAAGGGATTCAGGAAGCCCATCCTCCATATTTTACAAGATGTAAATAAGGAATTGAATCCAATTCACAGCGTTTTTTTCTACCTCTCTGCTCACCCCATTTTGTATTCTTCACACAAGGACTAGAGACAGTGGCAGCAAGTCTGAACAACTGACCAGCTGCCTTACAGACAGTAGGGCTAATTTCTTCTCAAGCAAATTACCAAAGTCTTCTTAGTACAGAAAGAGATTTGGAGGGTAAACTGCAAAAAGGAAAGTAAGTGGAGGAAGAGGGAAAGAGGGAAAGGGAAGAGGAATGGGAGGGATCTGTTTATTCTCTCACTGGCAATTAATTCCAAATTTTTGGTTAAAGTCTATGGACACAGTGCTGTTACCACAACTTAATAGGTAGAACCTAAAGCAACAGAGACAACAGCAAAAGCTATAGACCCCTTGCCCTAGCTGCTTTGGCTCAGTGGATAGAGCCTCGCCTGAGAACTGAAAGGTTCCAGGTTCAATTCCAGTCAAGGGCACATACCCGGGTTGTGGGCTCGATCCCCAGTGGGAGACTTGCAAGAGGCAGCCGATCTATGATTTTCTCTCATCATGAATGTTTCTCTTTCTCTCTCCCTCTTTCTTTCTCTCTGAAATCAACATATATATATATGCTGTGGACCCCAAAGGGACATCCCTCCATTTCAGTGGAAGCACAGCTGCTTAGGGAAGCCAGTTTCTCCAAGCCATGTCCCTCATTCTGAGCATTTGAAGCTTTCTCGGGCATTATGTTAGTTTCCTGGGGCTGCTGCAAACAAAGGACCACAAACTGGGTGTCTTCAACACAGAAATGGAAGGTGTCAGCAGGGTTGGTTCCTTCTGAGGCTGTGAGGGAGACTGTCCCAGGCTGCTCCCTGGCTGCTGGTGGTTTGCTGGTCACCTGCGGTGCTCCTTGGTTTGTAGATGCTTCACTCCATCTCTGCCTTCATCTCCACATGGTATTCTCCCTGTGTTTATCTGCCTCTATGTCCAGATTTTCCCTTACACAAGGACACAGTCGTATTGGATTAGCCACCCCCACCCCCCAATAACCTCAGTTTAACTCTGCAAAGGCCCAATTTTCAAATAAACTCAGATTCACAGGTAGGAGTAGTTAGAATCTCAACATATACATGTTGGGGGAGATTCACTTTAACCCCTAATAGGGCATGAACATAATAATTAAATTAAGTACAGTTTTAGTTTAAAAAGCAAAGAACAACAACAACAACAAAAAGTGAAAATATTGCATTTAAATTTAGAAAACTAAATTCTAATGTAGCTCCTGTGTTATAACTGAAGAAGGCCATAGAATTTTTAAACTGAACATCTTATTTTTATTTGCAATATTTGGAACATAATATGTGAGGGGTTTTGATGATGATACCTACGAAGAGTACAGGCAGGCAGAAAGTGTTAATAGATATCATGGAACATAATTTTACAACTGAGATATCTCTTGCATATAAAGCATCATGGTATGGCTTTACCAAAAATAAATGACGACTTTTTATGTTACACCCTTTGTGTTCTTTCCCTACTTTTATAAAATCAAGTTTGGTGCTGCCCCTTCCCTTGTACCATTCCTTCCTGATCTTATCTTTAACTGCTTTACACCGGAGGTTTTAGTCTGCAGCAGAAATGGGCATATTATCTATAAAAAGTGTTAGTCAGGAACAAGAAATAAACATTTCCCATTGCGCATAATTTGGATAAGAAGCAGGTGAGTGTACTTTCAGCATGATGCAAAACTACAAACAGCTCTCTGATCTTGAAAATTATCCCTTGATTTCACCCATATTTATCATACGTTGAATATCTTAGGAAATGAATCACCATCGCATGATTAAAATAATCTCTATATTTTAATTCTCAGAGTTCCCATGGGAATAAAACCAAGCTCCTCTGTATACAGAAAAAAAAAAAAAAAAAAAAAAAAAAAAAAAAAGAATTGCAGAAGGGATTGAAAGTCTTACCAAAAGAGGTAATAAAAATGGCTTCAGGCCCTGCCAGTGTGGCTCAGTTGGTTGAGCATCTTCACATGCACTGAGAGGTCTCCAGTTCCATACCAGTACAGGGCACATACCTGGGTTCAGGCTCAATCACCAGTAGGGGGTGTGCAGGAGGCAGCCAATAGATGCTTCTCTCCTTCTTCCTTCCTCTCTCTCTAATAAAATCAATAAAAACATATTTAAAAACTGGTTTCAGAACCCTAAAACATTACAATATTCTGTGACTAAAGAGCATTGGTTTAAAATTGTTGATGGAAAATTAAAGGATGCTAGAAACTTAACCTAAGGAAAGTCAGCCTCCCTCTCTCTCTCTCTCTCTCTCTCTCTCTCTCTCTCTCTCTCTCTCTCTCTTTCTCTCTCTTTCTCTCTCTGATGTTGCTCCAGTATCAGTATTCTAAAGTTAGATAATATACATTTGCCTCTGTTGTATTATTTGGAAGGTATGGACTGAATATTGAGAGTTTCTCAGGTATTGTGTCAACTCAGATGGAGGAAAATCGCAGAGGGAATTGTACTGTTGAGTTGAGCCTAGACTATCATTATGTCATTATGTTTTACTCATGCCACAACATAAATTTAGGTAAGTTAGAGATAGTAGGGAATCACTGAGCCTTCCTCTTTGTAGATAAGGATGCTGGTAGAGTGCCTAAGGTCATTTGTGCTTCAGGGAAGATTCTGATCTAGGACCCAGCTCACTGGAGTCTGACACTAATGTTCTTTTTACCACATCACAGTTGGCTCAGTAATTTTTAGGTCTGTGTTTGGAAAAATCCCTTTATTTCATTCCGGGTGCTTCAAATTTATAATCAGAGTTAGTTCTACTGTCTCTAGTATGAGAGGGTATTATTAGCCATGCCTAGATTATTTGAGTAGTGTGTGTGTATGTTTGGGAGCCTGAAGGGTGAGAGAGAATGAGAGAGGGAGAAGAAGACAGATGTCAACATTGAGGTACATTGTCAGTCAGTTAGCTACAAGAAGAAATAAGAATCTTCAGAGAGATTGTCTGTTTATAATATGTGCTTATATGATCTGACAGTCTCGCTTTCCAAAATTGAATTAATAAATCATTCACAGTACTGGCTGGAATAGTTAATACACTTTTTGTGCCCCAGCAGAGAGGAAAATGGCCCAGCTTTCCCTAGCTTTATGACACATTAGGCCTAAATAGAATTAATGATTGAGCTTTTGAATCATATTTTCTGTGGAGAGCTCCACTTGAAGGCCTATAAGCTATAGAAATACACAGGAAACTTCTCATATTATTGAAAATAGCTTTTTATTGGCTCAGAGAACTTTTTCTAGTTGTTGAAGTAGCATTACTTGATGACATAAACTCTGTGTGTGTGTGTGTGTATCTATACACATGAATTTTTCAAGTTTTAATGTATATAACAATTATTAGGAAAACATACATGTTGTATTATGAGTGTTTTATATTATCATACTATTTAATCTGTGTTGAATCTTCCAAAGGCCTTTGGAGATGGACAGAGAGGGAAGGATGGAGAGGGAGGGGATGATGGAGGGAAGAGGAAGAGAAAAAGAGGGAGTGACAGAGAGAGAGAGAGAGAGAGAGAGAGAGAGAGAGAGAGAGAGAAATAGAGACAGACAATGGATAAAAATATAATTCTTGCTGTACTTTAAGGGCCAATTTAAAGGAAAGAAGAGGAAATTTTCATTTTGGGTCTCAGATCTTAAATAATTTCTGATGTTTTCTCGTCACTGGGACATTATGAAGCAGGTGGAAATGATGGCGAAAACAATTAGGTATTTTAAAGGGTGGAAATAAACACGTAAATCAGATTTTTTCTCCTTATGCTTGAACAGTTAATTATTGAAATGTTAAGTGCATTATTTCTAATGAATAATTAAATCATAATTCTAATGAAATATCCACTAGGATCTTAAAGTTAGAGCAAAACATGTTAATTTTTCTGCAACAAAATCAGAACATGTCTTTCTTTCCTTTGGCAAGTATTCTACTGGAAAAAAAACAACACATGCCATTTCTGTGATCAGAATATATTTTCTTCTGTCTTACAATTGTAGAACAAGAAGGGTAAATTAAAAGGTTAGTTCATCCATTCTTCTGACTTTAGAATAAACTACATCTAATTCATACCAAGTAGATTTTTAAAGACCCTCACAGGAAATCTTCTTGTCTTATTTCTTTTAACAATGCATATTATTAGCAAAGATATAAGGCATATTATGTATTTTTAAGTTAGAGTAATACTTCTTCAGTAAAAAATAAGTAAACATTATATATAAACAGGTCTCCATGTTCATGAGTGTACTGCAGAAATGGACATTTCACTTAATCATTAGATATGTCAGAATTAAGGTTTTGTTTTATTCTTATATTTTTTGTAGATATTATGTGAATATATCAAAATAGAGACATTATTAAAGGAGGAAACTAGGTAGGGGATAAAATCAAATAAATATTTACTATTTATCAAATAATAACTAAAGGGAACTTCTTTGAAAAATAATACATATAAACAGAAAACAAGGAAGAAGAGGAAGCCTCTGTGGAGACCAAGTTTAGATTCCTCTCCCTAGACATTTGGGGATAAATATTATTAATCTTTTTTATATGAAGATTTGTTTCTACTCCCTACTGAATATTACTTTCCACAATCTAGACATTCAGAAGAGCAGGGCCTGAACTATGGAGAAGAGTTTAAAACTCCTAAGATAGATTACTTGAGTAAATAGTCATATAGCCTTGTCCAAGATAGAAGTCTGGGTAATCTAAGAAAACACTGTAGGCCCCAGAAAACAGAAATTGGATGTCCAAAGCCTATGTGTTTACTAAGTTTTCCAGCAAATGTGAATGGAATCACTGGATATCTTAAGGCACCAAGCTTAGGATGAACACAATCCATTCCTTGTAAAGCACTTCTTAGATATGACCTTTTCCAGATGGAACAAGAGAAGCTGTAATTTTGGTTGCAAGGTAAAAACAAAGAAACAAGCACTTTTGTCTTATTTTTACATCATGAAATTTATTTAATATAGTAGATCAATTGCATGATTTTAGCCAGAAGCACATAGGGAATAGACTCAACCCTCAGTCCGTTATCCAACCTTTACCAAGTGCTCTAAATGTCTTTTCTGAATTAATTAACCCTTCAGAGATTTCTCTCCAAATCATATTTTTGTCCCTTGTTTCTGAGAAGCTGAGTTGCTGGTGACATGCAAAGCATTTTTAATTCTCGACTTACAACTTCAGATCAATGAGAGATGGCAAATAAATCAATTTAGAACATAGTCAAGTAGAAGTATGAGAGGGGTGAAAAAGGCATTGAGTTGTAATCTATTAGTTTTTAAGTTTTTCTACCACCTGGATCTCAACATAGCAATGAGTTTGTTTTTCTGGAAAAGGAGTCCAAGATACTTGGATTGCAAATCTTTGCCAACCACTAGGATGAGTGATATGGTTGATATTATTTTAATGGCTGGATAGGAGAGTGGTGGGATAGTGTAGTGGGAGAGAGAAAACAAGAAAGATTCCCTTTTCCCCTAAAGACTGAAGAATTTACTGTACCGATAATTTAATATATTCTCAAACACCATTTACCCAAATAGAATAGGTTACCAATTGCATACAAGAAATTGATCTGTACAAATATAAATAATACAAATATGCAAAAAGAAAGTTAAATAGGTAGAGTGCTAATGATATGTTTCAAATGATAGAAGAGAAACTTATAGCCTATGCATTAGTCAGGGTTCCCCAGAATAGGTGAAAGAGATAAATTGATTTAAGGAACTGGCTCTCATTTTGTGGGAGATAGCAAGTTTGAAATCTTCAGAGCCAGCAGTCAAGCTGAAGACCTAGGAAAGAGTTTATGTTGCAGCATGAGTCTAAAGGCAGTGTGGAGGCAGAATTCCTTCTTCCCCAGGGAACTTCAGTGTTGTCTCTTAAGACCTTGAATTGAATGGACCTTCAATTTGTTTTATTCAAAACTACTGATATAAATGTTAATCTGAAAAATTACCTGCATAGCAACATTTAGACTGGTGTTTGACCAAAAACTGGGTCCATGATCTATCTAGCCAGGTTGACACATAAAATTAACCATTGCAGGGTAATACTATTAAGCTATTACTAACTTGTTTAAAGAACATATTATAAATGCACGCTCAGCACACTGAGTCAGAGAGTGCTGGGTTTGGAGGCAAAAGATCCAGGTTTTTGTTCTGGATCTGCGAGGCAAGCAGCCTAAGATATTGCCAGTATTTTTTTCTTAGGAAATCAGGCAGATCTGGGTAATATAAAATGAGTTAAAGAATCAAAGGAAGAGAGCTTTTTCAGTGTTGACATTGATGTTTGTATAAGATATAGCCATGAAGAAACCCTATAAGCAAATGAATACATGTATGCATCTAGAGCTCATGAGACAAGTATCAGTGGAAAGTTAGTTGAGAGTCATTTACATATGGATGGCAACTGAGGTCATGTGAATGACAAGAAGAGAGGGCAAAAATAAAAAAGGAAGGGGACAGGAAGAAGTAAAGGAAGAATAAGCACAGCATATCAAGAAGAAATATTAATGGGATGAGAATGGCAATGAGATAAAGAGAATGAGAACCCGGATAAAGTGGAGTTATAGAGGTCAAGGCAGTAGAGGATTTTAAGATGAGAGGAGTGTTCAATAATGCCAAACATCAAAAGGAACTTATAAAAAAGACAAGGTCTGAGAATATCCCACTGGATTTGGCAATCAGTTCCTAGTATCTTTGGAGTTTAAATAATAGTATAACACTGGTACTCTTATCTTGCATGAGGCTTTGTATTGAGCTTTGTAATTATTGTCTCTTTTAATGCTTCCTACGTATGAGACAGGTATTGTTATCTTTGTCCCTATTTTATAGGTACATAAACTCAAGTTTAGAGAACTTATCTTTCCCAAAGTGACACAGCTAAAGCTTGGTACTTGGGTCTCTAATCCATTTCTGTTTGAATCCAAAATGTGTTCTCTTTATTTCATTGCCTCTTTTGTTCAGTGAAGTGAAGAAGGCAAGAGTAAAAAAGTTCATGGAATGAATGAGAACTGAGAAAGGGGAGGAAGAGATTATCAATTATTATTTTCAAAGATAGTAGCTGGAGGGAAGATGCTGCTTTATGAGTCACTTTCAGGTATGAGAAGTTGTGCACATTTGTACACTGCAAGAATGGAATCAAGAGGAAAGGAGAGGATGGGGATACAGATGACAAAAAAACAGCCAAAGGACCAAGGCCCCAAGGGAGTCACAAGGGTGTGAGCCTAGGTGGATTCCTGGAGAGACAGACTGGAAACTGGCAAGTGACACCTGGTGCCCTTACACAGAAGAGAAGTAAATGTGGGTAGGAGAAGAGTTTAAATGTTTAAATATGGGGTGGATGGGGGATTGGTTAGAATGAGCTGGGGAAAAGACATTGTTTTGGAAAAGGTATAAGAGTAGATTTTGTAGTACTCTGATCTGGAGCACAGTCTCCGGGCATAACTTCCCTATGTTCCAAGTTCTGGTTTCACCTTTGCCCCTTCCCCACTCATTCTATAACTGGCTGGCTATCCTTCAGGACACAAGATATATGTCACCTCTGTAGAAAAGTATTTCCTGACCACCTTCTCTGGAAAACATCTTCCTCGTATTCTTAATCTCATGACATCACAATTTGTTAATGTTTCGTTTGCATTTACCTTTTCCTGTATGTCCTTCTCCTCCACTATCACAGAAATCTCTATGAAGGCACCTCTATTTAATTCTCACGACTGTATTTCTTACTCCTGACATAGTGCTTCTAGGCACATAGTAGGACCTGAACAAATATGTGTTGAATGAAAGAAATAAATTCCCTCTCTATTATTTAATAGTTGAGTGACCTTGGGCAAGATGATTTAACTTCACAGGCCTCGGTTTTATTATTTGTATAATAGAAATATTTATCATCCTGTCAGGGGGGTCTCATGAGCATAAAAGAAAATGATGAGCCTAAAAAGCTTATTTTTTTTCTAATACATAATATGTTCAATTAATATCAGTTATTATTTTGTTGGGTGTGGGAGTGATAAAGCTTAGGGGTTCTTGCTAAAAAAAAAAAAAAAAGTAGGTTAAGATTTCAGAGGGAGCTCTTCAAAATGATAACAGCATCCAGGCTGAGATCTTCCTCTCTTCTGGGACTGATGGATTGGTGCCCACTTAGAATGTTGATTGACAATGAGGACAAAAAAAGGCACACAAAAATGGAAGTAGATCTTAAGAATATAACCCTGTGGTTCCAAGAAAAAGGATTAGAAGGGAATTCAAACCAAGTAAAATTTCCTTTCAGACAAGTGCTCTCCTCAGAACTGGCCTGCTGAAATAGAAAGGTCCCTGTCAATATCACATCTCATCACATCCTAGCTTGATGCACCTTAATAGCAAGTAATATGCCCCATTAATCAAATTTAAGACAGTAAGACTAGAATCTGGGAGTTGTAACCCAAGTCACTTCTCCCCAGGTAAATAGGAATGTATTTTTCTATAAATTGCTTTGAGGTTCCCTGAGATTTCTTTAATCTAATCATAAGGAATGATGGCCAATATCTTATTTGATGGGGCCATGTTGGCATATCTTTTATCTATTTCTATTACATTTGCCCCCAGATAATAAGGCTTCACAGGCTCTGGATTAAAACCCATATTACTGCTATCACAAAGGGAGGAGGTGAAGAAAAGTTTGCTTTCTCTGGCTTAGCAAGTGCTAGAAGTTCTCCATTGGCTGAAAATGGGACTGGAAAGTTGAAAAGTCAACTGTAATCCAGATTCTGTCAGATTTGATTAGACTGATCATCTTAATGGAGTTTTAATATTTGGGGACAGGTCTGTAGGATACTAACACCTAAACTGGAAATAGTGCTCAGAGACATCCTGAAACCCACCTGGCATTATTTACTAACATTTTAACTAGACTCCATTTAGACCTAGAACTAGCAAAATTCTTTGTAATTTTATCCCGAGTTATACATATCTTTGTATTTAGAAGATATGTATTCTTCATTCATCCTTGACTAGCATAGAAACATCAAAGCCCTGGTCACTGAATTTGTCAAGATTAGTTATTTTTTTCTTCCTCTTTAGTTATTAATAATGCATAAGCAGAGAGATCTTTCAGCTCTTTCTAGATGGTTTATTTCTTTAGTCTTCTTGTTTCCTCAGCATGCAAACTTATCAAAGCTACCTCTCTAATCTATTGTTCTTTGCCTGAAATGCTCTTTGTCAGATGCTTATCTTTGAGGTTTTAAGCCTCTAAAAACACTCTTTTAATCTCCCTTTATCTCATTGCACTGTATCTGGCTCCAGGCTCTCCTATCAGCCTCTCCTTTTTGATTACATCCAGGTCTGAGTGCACAGATAAAAGGTGGGTGGGACAACAACCAGCACTTTCCCAGCAGCCCCTGGGAAGCATGCATTAGACATCCACTAGCTTCTTAAAGATATTTTTAGAGGAATGACTTTCCAGTTCTAACCTCAAAGTGCCCAAATCTAATTTCCTGATCCCTTATTTATTCTATATCCCTCCCTATGTTTCATAGCCAGGCAGGGCATGTCTAATTTCTACTAAATTCAGCCGATGTCCACCACACAACTCAGCTATTGGATGTCAGAGGAAGGTACAAGTAGAGGAAGCATTCTGGAGCTTTCTTATACCACCACATCCCCTAAAAAATTCTGCTGCCAACCAGCCAAGACCCATGTAAAAGCCAAACAAAAATTTTGCACCCATATTTCTATGTTGTATACCTATTTTTTAGTTGCTGTTCAATTTTTTCATATTCATCATTTTTATGTTTATGCCAAGTCTTAGCCATTTCAATGTGTTCCATTCTTTCTCTCTTAAATTTATTCACATATTCTTGAACACTCCACAACCTGTGCTTCTTAAAATTGGCTACACATTGGAATCGCTTAGGGAACTTAAAAAGAATTTCCACTGCTTGGTTTCCCCATCCCGGGCCAATTAAATTAGAATCTCCAGATGAGGCTCAGACATCAGTATTTTATACAAAATCTCCTCCAGATAATTATAATATGAGGCTAAAGTTTCAAAAACCATTGTTAACCCATTGTTATCTAGATGCTGTAAGATTTCTGCCTAACTTACTATTAGGCAGCGTTTGTGAAAGCTCTTTGGCTTTTTCTGAAGTCCAGCTTCGTTCTCTCAGATGCTTCCTCTAAAGGTTGGTGCTGACAGTCTGATTACCTGAGTTAATGCACCCTCACATCCAATTCTTCCAGGGATCACACCACACCATCGCAATCCTCTTGTATTCACTAGCAGAAACTCAAGGATTGCACTAGGTAACTTAATAACTTCCCTCTAATCTCATTAAGGAAGGGAAATTGCTATAAGGGTATGAAAGCAAAAGAGCAAGGGAGGCAGTTCACCTATCCAAAAATAGGAACAAGGAAAGGTAATATTCTCTTTGTGTCATCCATCAAGTACCAAGTTCTGGGTGTTCAGAACTAAACGTAGCATCACTTTGGTTAATAACTGTGCCTTAGTCACATGCTGCCCTGAACAAGCGGTGCTGGGTTCAATCTCTGCCCACTACAACTGGAATACACTTAGCATTATTTAGAGTGGATGCTCACCTGCAGCTACTGTCATGCTGTGGAACCAGATGGCTTCAGGATGCAGTCCTCCCTACGTCAATGATATTCACCTACAGCCTTGCTTGGAATATAAATTAAAGCATCACTTCACAATAAACCATACGTGTTTGGTGATCAATACAGAACTCTAATTTTCTCAAGTTAATGCCTTTTAATGACAGGTTCCCAATGCTAGCTGTAGACAGTTACATGCAAGATTATAAATCACGGTGATGCCTTAGCTCTGAATTATTAATCTTTGCTCCCCCTGCATTACATAATTGATAATGACTATATTGACAGTTCCAAGAGAGCTCAGAGATGGATCTGTTCAGTGGCAGAAAAAGCATTCCTGCTGTGGAGTGCAGCAAACAGTGCTGAAATGACATGCTGTGTATTCTAATGAGTGAATTCTATAACCTCTAGTTGTATCCTTGAATTCTTCAGGCTTTTCCTTCTCCCTAAAAAGCATAGTTGTGGTCAGAAAGTGACCAAATAAGTATGTTATCTTCTTCCCTTGGATATTTGTTCCCTGTGCACCTTCAAGTCATTTTTGGTGACTTTTACTGACAGAAAAATTCATAATATCTCCCATTAGAGTCCACAGATCCAATAAAGCTACATGAAAGAGAGCTGTAGTGTATTCTTCCCAGCAGATCCACATTTTTTTTTATGAATTTACCCTGTTTGGTAGCAAATGCAAGGGGGAAGAAAGGGTAAACAAGACAATTTAGAGCAGTGGAGATGCCCACCACACTGACTAAATTTTAAAAGTGCATACTCCCTTGACATGGAAATTTTATTCATTTACAAAGGAGCATTCTCCCCTATGAGCCTAGTTGGCGTCCACCAACAATGAAGATAAATGCAAATTATTTTACAGTTTTACTTAGGCCTAAAGTCTGGTCTAGAGGGAGCCATATACTCACATGTGACTACTCTGTGAAGTATATCCACAATACATTTTCTCTGTACAGGTCGAGCATTCCCCGAGAGGCAACTGGCTTTTCATATATTCACTATAGATACAAGCGAGTTAACATCTCAATTGACCGTTTTGGTTTACAGCTGTTCATTTTGTACACAGAGTAGGGGTGAAAGGCTCTCTATCCACTCCACACACAGGAGGGCAGCTGCCTAGGAAAAAGCATGTCATTTAGAACAGGACACTTTCACTAAATCAGAGGGGAAACTTTCTCATAATTGATCACACGATCCCTTTCCTTCCTTTCTTCGCTATGACTCAGAGGAACAGGTGATGGATAATTTCTTTGAAATGATTTTCATCATTATCTTAGGAGGCTATTTGACACTTGGATGTTGTAAAATCATTCTCTGTTGTCTTCCTCATTTCTCTGTTGCTCACATGCTCTTCTATTAGGTCCACATCTTGATGGAGTAGTGCCAAGGCCATGGGTTAAAAACTAAGAGCTCTTACACTTTGCCCTTGTGTGGGTGTTAAGAAGGTCACCTTATGTTACTAAGTCTTGTTCTTATATATGGACAGTAGTGACAATAATATATGCCCAAGTGTATCAGTCATGGATTAAAGTCCTTTGATAGATGTAAAAAGTAATGTAAGTCTATAGTGCCATTGATATTGTTGAAGGCCACATGGTCCTAGATAAATATCTAGAGGTTGGTGAACAGGGAGTAACCTTGGGTTTTCTTATCAGCGTTCATTAAACCTGGAATAGTAAATCTTGCATTCCTTTGTCTCTCCATTTTCTAACTCATTTTAAATGTTTAAATTTGTTGTACAGTTGGCACTTAGTGCTTCCTTGTTCTCTAATTTTCAATGTAGATAACACAAAATGGCATTCTGTCATCATCTGTTATCTTACCCTTAAATTGTGTCATGAGTGTTTCATATTTTTTCTCAGCTATGTGGCACCTGCCCACACTGTCTAGAATAGTGCCATGTAACAGATTCTGTTCTTTATAAATACCAATAGGGTTAACAGTTCCATGTATTATATTTACTCCATGCATGGGTAGAAAGAAGGTTTATTATATTCTTTTTTAGTTAAACCTCAGAGATAGAATAGATGTGCTGATGTAGTAAGAATTAACCACATAGTTTGGCTGAATCCCATTGGTATAATTAGTATCTGCTAAAGGATGCACAGTTTGTAATTTCTGACAGAGAAAATAAGTCATGTTTTAGTCTCATTCCTTGCTCTGGTATCTATGGCAAAATGTGTATTGCATTTTGAGACATAATTTTCTATTTCAACTAATCTACATTTGTGACACTAAGGTTTTTTTCTCCCTATTTAAATGAATATGAAAGCATTAATGCTCTGCATTGTAATGAATATATCAGTTTTCCAGTGTTCATGAATGCCATATATTGGAATAGATTTAAGCTATGGTGAGATCACTGCTAAATCATTTCCAGTTGTATAATCAATTTATGGAAAGAAGATTGACCTGAGGTTACTCAGGGGAAAATACTCTTTCATTTTGTAGATGAATTGGAACACTTAGCCTAATAACATAATGGCAGAAAGTAATTTGACACCAACTCTTAGAGAATGACTTTGGTTCCATATCTCCTAAATGCCCCTGTTTTATATATGTAAGGGATACTTGACTCTGCTCCAATATACTGGTTTTCTTTATAAATATATTTTGCTTACTGATATGGGTACCTCAATTTGATGAACACTATAGTCTTTCTTTGTTTCAACATTTCTCTGAAAAAAGAAGTTTTAAGAAAATGTTTTCCTTCTACGTAAAATTGAATTTAGATGTTAGATCCTAAAGACAAGTTGGAGGTTGCAATCCAACTCTGTGATGATAAATCCTGCTCGTTTATTAGTTTTTGCTCCATTGCTGAGTTCTTTCCTTGTCTTTAGAAAAACCCTCTGTACTCAGTACCAGGCCATCCTCATGCTGCTGGTCTAACTGACTAGTACCCTAGTTTACCCTAGTTTGAAATATTAGCTATTTCATTCATTGCCAAGATTTCTCTCTTTCACTCTTTTTCTCCCTCCCTCCCCCCCTCTTTCCCTTCCCTTCCCTTCCCCTCCCTCTTTCTTTCTTTCTTTCTTTCTTTCTTTCTTTCTTTCTTTCTTTCTTTCTTTCTTTCTTTCTTTCTTTCTTTCTTTCTTTCTTTCTTTCTTTCTTTCTTCCTTCCTTCCTTCCTTCCTTCCTTCCTTCCTTCCTTCCTTCCTTCCTTCCTTTCTTAAATCTATTTTTATTGATTTCAGAGAAGCAGAGAGAGAGGAAGAGAGATAGAAACATTAACAGTGAGAGATAATCATTGATCGGCTGCTTCCTGCACACCCCCTACCGGGGATCGAGCTCACAACTGGGTATATACTCGGACAGTGACTAGCTTTTCTCAGTTTGACATGGGTACAACTATTGTTTAGGGATATGGTTAAAGAGCAACCACAAATGGATCTGCCTATGTTATATCATGTTGAAAATTGATCAAAAATATTTTAAATTCTATTTTGGAATTATTAGCCAAAAGCACTTCTGATTTTCTAGAGAAGTGATCTGAAAAGGAAAATTAAAACAGAAAAGGCTGCAGAATTGATTTACTTTGGTAGAGATTGAATGGTCTATTGTCTTAGTCCGTTCAACCTGTTACAACAAAATACCATAGACTGGATGGCTTATCCACAATGGACATTTATTTCTCACAGCTTTGGAGGCTAGGAAGTCCAAGAATAAGGTGCCAGCGTATACGGTGTCTAGTGAGAGCCTGTTTCCTGCTTCATAGATGGCAGTCTTTTTTGCTGTGTTCTCACGTGTGGGAGTCTGAGGTCTCTTTATATATGAGCACTGATCCCACTGAGGGCTTAACCTTCATGTCTGATCACCATCCAAAGGCCCCACCTCCAAATACCATTACATTGGGGGTTAGGTTTCAACATATCATTTTGGGGGGACCCAAACAGTCTACAACACCAGATTACATTTATAAATGTTAAATAAACTCAATGATTTCTCTCTCTTTCCCCCACCCTTTCATTAATTAAAGTATTTTCTATTTGAGAGTGCCTAAAGCTGCAAAAAATATTAGCACATGATTATCAGTATCTCCTACCATTCTCCTGATTAATTTGTTCCTGTAGTCAATATGAAATATATTCAATTCATAATAATTGATTATTCATTAAAAGTGGGTGCTAAGTATTAGGAGAAATAAAGAATTCTATACTTTATTTCCAGAAACTTTTCTTGAGTGACAGTTTATTCTAGTCAGGGTGTTGTTAGGTATTATATGATGAACACAGTGAGAGCCTAATGTATTAGACATGCAACCTGTACTCAAAGACCTTGTGATCTAAGAGTCAAACTAAAGTATTTAGACAAATGACAATCTGCTTCTTTTTATGACATTTATTAATTTATTTTAAAATGTTGTAATGTTTAGGTCAAAATATCCTATCTAATAAAAGAATAATATGCAAAGTAACCACCACTCTGCTATACCCACAAGCCATGCCCACCAGCCAATCAGGAGCAAGTATGCAAATTAACCCAACCAAAATGGCTGCAGCCACGGAGCGAGCAGGAGGCTTGGGTTTCCCTGGCAATGGAGGAAGCCAAGCTTTCTGTACACCCTGGCCGGCCCAGGCCTCCACTCAAGGCTACAAAGTTTCAATTATAGAAGATAAATAAATCCCAACAAAAATGGCGGCAGCCATGGAGCTGGAGAGAGCAGGAGCCTTGAGTTGCCCCCGGTGATGGAGGAAGCCAAGCTTCCACAGTCCTGGCCTGCCTTGGCCTCCGCTCAAGGCTACAAAGTTTCAATTATAGAAGATAAATAAATCCCAGATACCAGGGCCTCCACTTGGGTCGCCGGGGGGCATAGCCGGCCTGCAAACCACCACAGGCCCCTCGCCCAAGCTGCCCCACACCCCAGGAGAACCCCCACCCTGATCCGGGACACCCTTCAGGGCAAACCAGCTGGCCCCCACCCGTGCACCAGGCCTCTGATCTATCTAATAAAAGAGTAATATGCAAATTGACCATCACTCCAACACAAGATGGGTGCCCCATGTGGTCAAAGATGGCTGCCCCCCTGTGGACACAAGATGGCTACCACAAGATGGTCTGCAGGGGAGGGCAGTTGGGAGGGATCAGGCCTGCAAGAGAGGGCAGTTGTGGGCAATCAGGCCAGCAGGGAGGGCAGTTGGGAGGGACCAGGACTACAAGGGAGGGCAGTTGGGGGCAATCAAGCCTGCAGGGGAGGGCAGTTAGGGGTGACCAGGCCTGCAGAGGAGGGAAGTTGGGGGCGACCGAGCCTGCAGGGAAGGGCAGTTGGGGGGGACCCAGGCCTGCAGGGGAGAGCAGTTGGGGGGTACCGGGCCTGCAGGGGAGGGCAGTTAGGGTTGACCAGGCCTGCAGGGGAGGGCAGTTAGGGGTGACCAGGCCTGCAGGGGAGCAGTTAGGCATCAATCAGGCTGGCAGGGGAGTGGTTAGGGAGTGATCAGGTTGGCAGGCAGCAACAGTTAGGGGCAATCAGGAAGGCATCAGGCGAGCAGTTGGGAGTCAGCAGTCCTGGATTGTGAGAGGGATGTCCGACTGCCCTTTTAGGCCCGATCCTACCGGGCCTAAAAGGGCAGTCGGACATCCCTCGATGGGTCCCAGATTGGAGAGGGTGCAGGCTGGGCTAAGGAACACACACCCCCGTGCACAAATTTCATGCACCAGGCCTCTAGTATATTTAATAATTAAATAGTACTACAAGGCTAATTGTAAAATAAGAACATTCCTATGACCCACCTGTCTTACTCATGATGTTCTTCTACCAGCTACTTCTTTCCTACATCTTCTCACCTGTTTCCCCATTATAATTACATGACAATGTTGATTCAATTGATATTCAGGTTTTATCTTATTGTAACTTGATGTATTATGCCTTAATTATATTTCCTTTCTATATTTCCCAATGGAAACATAACCCCTCTCTCATAGGCTGAGTTATGTCCTTCTAAAATTCCTATGTTGAAATCCCAACCCCCAGCACCTCAGAATGAAACAGTATTTGGAGAAAAGGTCTTTGAAGAGGTGATGGAGACTGTTAACATGGAGTCCTAATCTAATATGACTGGTGTCCTCATAAGAAGAAAGAGAGACATCAGGGGCACATGTGCACAGAGGGACAGCCATGTGGAGAGGCAACAAGAGAGCAGCCATCTACAAGCCAAGGACAGAGGCTTTAGGAGAAATCAACCCTGATGACACCTTAATCTAGCTTTCAAAACTACATTTCTGTTGTTCAGCCATCTAGTCAGTTATACTTTGTTATGGCAGCCCAAGCAAATTAATGTACACTCTGAACACTAAAACACTTCAGATATTGTGATAGTTCCACCATTTGCCAAGAAACCTTTCTCAAAAAACTCTCTCATCCTGCTCCCTGTTGGACTCATGCTACAACCTGATGCACAATCTTTGTTCTGGGATTTCACTTTACCCCTATTCTTTGTTGGATCTCCAATTTATTAAATCCAGTGTCTTCTTTTGCTTCATCTCTTGTTTTGACAGCATACACATGCCAGTAGCTTCTTGAAAAAAAGTAGAAATAGAGTTTTTTTTTTCACACTTGTATATATGAGAAATGTTTTATTCTGCTTTCATGCCTAATTGACAATTTGGCAGCATTTACAATTATAGTTTTAAAACCATTTACTCTCAGAATTTTGAGGGAATCGCTCTATCATCTTCCAGTTTTGAATGTTGTTGCTAAGAAGTTTAATGCCTTTATGTTTCTTGATGCTTTTTATGCTATCTGATTTATTTCTTTTCTGGGAATTTTTTGGATCTTTTCTTTTTCCTTGCTTTCTGAATTTGCATGTTGATGTGCTTTGGGTAATTTATCATTTATTATACTGGGACCTTAGCATGCCCTTTTTATCTGGAAAGTAATCTTATAATCTTTTAGAAAATTCTCTGGAATTATTATACCCCAGATTTAGTTCCTTGTAAAGTGAACTATGAGATAGATATTAACATGCAGGAGGCATGGATCTGTTAGATTAATCCTCTAATTTTCTGTATATTTGGGTAGGTCTTAAGGACCAGTGGAATTCACTGTAGGAATATTGGGAGGACCCAGATGGTTCCTTAAGGGACCAAAAGTCAATATTTATAAGTATTTTATGAGTGCTATAAGGCTTCCCAGGGAAGACTACTCCAAACTCATGTGTAGGAATATTGGCTAAACAAATGACGTTCTTGCAGTGGAGTGGAATTAAGCAGGATAGGGAATGACATCAAACAATAACATTCCAGAATGGTGCCTCACTCTGCCTCTGTGACAGGAGTGCTAAAAACTGGGCAATCTCTGATTCAGTTTATACACAAAATAAACCACCAGTTTCTGGGAAGAGGCCAAGTATTTAAACACTTTTCATGAGATGTTCAGGTAAACTTTTAGTTTTCAGTCCTACACCTCACTCTATCCTTCCTTGGTATCTAGAATTGATACCATTATAATTAGATAGTGATTAATTATAGGAAAGGAGCAAAAGAGAAGGTCAGACATTATATTCATATCAACAGGAAGCTGCAACTTTGCACTCCCCAGGGAATCATCTGCCCATTCCTTGCAGATCACTGGGGGAAGGGGTCCAACAAAGGGGAGCTAGACACATGCCCAATAAAATTAGGGGAGGTACTTGCCTGTCAGTCAATCCTGGGGACAGAGATGGTTGGCCAGGATGGGCAGGGCCACTGCAAACCTGTGAAAATTTGGGAATACCTAATCCCCTAAACAAAGAGTTATTGCTCTTGTTGCCCTTGTGCTTGACTCTTGGCTTATGGGACTCTTTTTCTTCCTTGCATTCACCCATGTTTTCTCCATAGCTATGTGGTCCTGTGGACCCCATATACTAGTACAATGGACTGATGGATGGCAGTGAGGAACACAAACTGTGCTAGCCTAATACTGGATTGGACTGCAATATGGAAAGGAAACTCTGAACACTGGCTCTGATTTTAGCTTTACTGAAATCCCATCTGTACTTCTTCTATGACTGGACAAAGGGAAATGGAACTTTGGAATCTCAGGGATTTGAGTCCACAGAAATATAGCTTTCTGCAATATTTGACTTTCCTGTGCAAGTCTCAGAAAATTCTTTTTTTGGGGATGTCACAAGAATTCCACTCCCATGACCAATAGGTGGGGACGAGTACCTTTCTCCACTGGTAACAGAATCTCAATATATGAACCTTTTGAAGTTCCTGCTGCATGATATAGCTGGCTTCTCATTGGTTTCATGCATCTTCCAATCATTTGTTGACATCGCTTTATCACTAGATAACTCCCTTTCTTTCTTTTTGTGTCCTGGATTTATCTTTGCTCTCATTTGAATAGGATTTCTGGAAGAAGCAGAGAAAAATCTCTCATGTTTAATCTTCTATGTTTAACCAGAAGTTCTCACTTTCTATTTGAAATGTAACATTCTCAAGAGGTCAGAGAAAGAAGAGATTATCTTTGGCTGAGTGTCATGAGAAGGTCAAGAGGATCTATGCAATAATAAAGATTCTTCCTTCCAAAGTATATAAAATACTGGGCATAGGGTAAAACCAGTATTATCAATATAGTCTGTCTAATCTACAATAGTACTGAAAATGTTATTGAATTTCCCCTGGAAAGATTGATTATTGATTTTTTGGGTACTGTCTGGAAAAGACTATTTCTTGCTGTTGGTTCTTTCTCAATGAATTGGAAAAAATTAAAAAGAGGAAAAGAAAATATACAGTGACTAAGGTTAGACTAGGCTTTCTTTTCATCTCCACTTTTTCTATCCCAAGCAGAATTAAAGTACCGAGGAGGAAAGGTGCTTAACAAATAGTGCTTGTTTTTTGCCATTGATGCTATCATTAATCTAATAGAGCTGCTCAAGGTTCTGTGGCTGCTCCATTTAGGAATGTCAAAATAAGCTTTTTAAAGATATATGGTTTACTTGACCTTCAAATCCTTGTCCTTTTCTTTCTTATTTATTATTAAATTTGCCTTTTAAGATAAAGTAAATAAAAATTATATTTAAAAAACTATACTGTGTTTATTTACTTATTCTATTTATTGGAGATGGTATCTGGCATGACATATCAGAAAATATAATTGTCTTATGCCTTTTATTATGTGTTACTGTGTAAATTTAGAAGTTTTATTTTGGTGACTTTATTTTATTTAGGGGAGGTGACACTTTAACTGTCCGATTGTTTTCTAAGTGCTTTTGGTTATCATATTGAAAAAAGGAACCTGGCCTTGAAGCATCCATCTTATATGAAAACTGCTGTTTGAAATTTTAACCCTGCTAATTGGCTTCTGTAAATTCTTGCTTGCTGAGACTACTCCCACTTTAGCTAGGCCATTAAACCTTCCCCAGACAAGGTTATCAGTGCTGGCGCCAGGCTAGGCCTCTGGTTGAGGTCTCAAGGCCAAGCACATACGGGCTCTTTAAGAACTTGCAAAAGTGGCCAGAAACACTCCATATTTGGGAGACAAAGAAGGTAAAGTCATATAAATAGGGAGAATTCCTGCATGTGGGGGCCCAGAATTTGAGAGACATTTTCCTCTGGACCCGTGTGTAATAAATGTAACTCCATCTCTCTGGTATTGCTTTGTTCTTCTTCGGTTTTCTGTAACAGCCTCATAATTTATTTGCAGCATTTATAGAAAGCATTACTATCATGACTTTTTGCTTATTAACAAACTTTTCTTGAAAACTCAAGAAAATGAAGGATGAGGGAACAAAAGATGCACATTGGCTTCCATTCCCAGTATTCTATTCACTCTGCCCCTTCAACCATCAATGATGATCTCCTAATTGACAAATCTAATGGCAGTTTCTTAGTTTTTATTCTCAGTAGAATCTCTATTGTTAAATGATTGAGAGAACTCTGGACTTTTTTTTCTTTGTTCATATTGTTGACATTATTACAGATGTTTCCATCCCCCCAATTTTGCCCAGCTGCACCTCCCTCCCCTCTGGCAATCACCACATTGTTTTCTGTGTCTGTGGATTTTGCACACTTGTTCTTTGGCTAATCCCTTCACCTTCTTGAAAATTTAAATTCTCATTGTATCTCTTTATTCAACCATCCCTTTCTGTGTGTGTGTGTGTATGTGTGTGTGTGTGTGTGTGTGTGTGTGGTGTTGGTATGAGATCATGTGATATTTGTTTTTCTCTGACTGGCTTATTTCAGTTAGCATTATAATCTCCAGGTCCATCCATGCTATCTCAAAGGCTAAGATAATTCTGTTTGTCCATCACAGTGTAGGTCAGAAAATATATGCATATTTTAGAGGTGCCTACGTCTAAAATGGATCTCCTTATGTTTTTCTCTTCAAAGAAAGTCCCCCTTGGTGTTTTGTTATTATTGTGTACTTGTCATCCAGGTTTGATTTGTCTTTCTTCAATGCCTTTCCCATTAACATAGTACTGTTGATTTCTCCTTCATATTTTCTCACCTCCAAATTTTACTTTATTATCAGTACTATTGTCTATGATTCCTTCCTTCTTTCCTTCCCTAAACATTTTTTCAGAATTTAGTTTTCCAGATCTTATGTATGAATGAACTAACCAACCAACTACCCATCAATCACTTGGTCAATAAATATTTACCAAGTGTACCATTCCCCAAGCCCCCAGGGGGCAGTCATTGAGATGGGGACCAGTTTAACCATAGTCAAATGATTTATTCTTCCATCTCACAAACCATAAATTACTTCAAATTTTTTTACAAGGAATCTGTGTGAAATTTTAAGAAGTTTCTGAGAAAGAATGCCCTCTGCAAACTGTTTCAGTTTATCTCCTTACCTTGCCTCTTACTCTTCTGTATCTACTATCCATTACTGACAGGTAGGTGTAGTAAAACCCATCTAGCATACTTCCTGCCTTGAGTGTCCCATCTCTGAGCTTTTGCATTTGTTATAACTCCTGTGCCTGGGCAACCATTCTTCTCTCTGCTAATCTAAGCTGTATGCTGAAGCCTACTGCCTCCACAAAGCCTCATTCGATCAGATTATTATTCAATGTTTTCCCTTCCTCTTGAGTTACCTACCTTAAATATGGATCACATGGCTAGCTGGTTTCTCTAAGTCATTTGGGTGTCAGTACAAATAATTCCTCCTCAGAGAGGCCTTCCCTGACTCACCTAAGGCCAGTCCTCTCTCAACCTATTTGCTATCTCATTATCCTACTTTTATCATAGTACTCACCCCTCTGACCCTTTCTTGTTCATATATATTTACCAAGTATATAGGCACCATTCTCATCACTTTACATATATGTATTAATTTAATGCTCAGAAAAACCCTATGATGTGTATTGTACTATTAACACCATTTATAGTTATAATAACCAAGGTACAAGACCGTGGTCACTCAGGTACTAAATATCAGAGTGTTGAGTGTGGCTTCCGAGCACATAAGATGGATTTATGCCAAAGCCCCCAAACAAGTGGTAAAATAATGACACATGCTTTCTCTTAAACTTTAGAGTAAGTTGTTTGAAGACAGGCAATTGAGGATCATAATTCTTTTCACCTCCTATAGTGGCTGGAATTCTCTTGGCTGTAATGGACAAGATTTAGCAGTAAGTGTGATGTCACATATTAAACCTGCAACACCCTTCAGAGCTGTCCAAATGGGATATAAATGCATTAAGAGAAGAAAAAAAATCTCCCTTCAAATCAGAGGGAAAATAGCCAGGAATGAAATGGTACCAGACACCTTCTTTTCTTCTAATAGGGCTTTTTCTCTGTCTCCACACACACAGGACTAGGAATTAGAATAAAAGAAGCATTAATGTTTTACATCTTTTCATAAAAGTAGAACTATTTATACATCACCACCCTTGAAATACTTAGGTCCTGGGAAGTAGACAGTAAATGATGGTTTATGCTCGTGTTTTGACAGCTTTTCCAGGGATATCGTCAGATTAGCTTTCTTAAACTATTTAGATGTTTATACCCCTCACCAGGAAGAACTGTAACTCTGATGAACGACTTTCTTTACCAGACCAGACACCTCGTTTCCTGCCTTGAAAAATTTGGATTAGCATACAAACTGTCCCTGGGGGCAAAAAAAAAAAATACAATAATGCACCAAATCAAGGCTATTTTGAACTGTGATTGTAACATGCTAGAAAAATGTCCTGCATTGATTTCTGCAGTTAGACCTTATAGTTCTCTATAAAGTTTCTCCATTTAAAAACAATCAAATCAATATTTCAGGATCTGTGAACTTGAGGCCTAAAATAAATAAAACCACTCAAATAAAAATAGGCCTGTGTACTCAAAGATCGCAAATCAATGAATTTTTGACAGTAATTCTAAAATTGATTTTTTAGTTAATATTATTATGAGGTTATTATAAGGAGCATGAATCTAAGAATAGTGTTTGTTTCTATGAATTCCTCCTGTTCAATCAGATATATTTCACCTCACTTTAACCTGTTCGTATCATATTACAGAAGACGTGAGAAAAACCAAGCAATGCTTAGAGAAATGGAGTTACACAGCTTTATTACGTGGACGGGCTCAGAGGAGGCTGCCTCTCAAATTCTGAACAAACCAATATGGTGGAAGCCCCTTTTTTATCCCCTTTTGGAGTTTTTGTCCCCCAAATATGGATTATACTTCTGGACCTTTCGCGGGCTTTGCAAAAAGCCCCAGGTGTTGGGGGTCTTGAGACCATACCTAAGGGCCTGGCCTGGCGCCAGCTCTGATAAGCCCCCTCCAGGGGGTGTGTCATGGTTTATGGCCTCTGTGAAAATGTGAGCATTTAGGTAACAGGTCTTGGAAGACCGGTTTGTGGAGAAAGGGGCAATGACTTAATTATAGTTTATCAAGACTATACACTGGGCTTGCTGGCACAGATTCAGATTGCTAGCCCCCCCGCCTCCCCAATATTAGGGTTACATTGGAATTAGCCTTTTAGACTTCTCGATCACACCATCTCTGTAAAGCCGCCTTAGCGTTAATCAATTATCATTGCTTCAAATGGGAAAACAGGAAGACTAGGTTGTGATTGGTGTGTGATAGCTATTCTATTGCTAAAAATGGAGTTGAGGCGCAATGCTCCAAGGTGTGGTGTTAGCCCCATGATCCTTCTTCATTGCAGCAGCGTGTCCATTCTCCCTCTTGTACTACTTTATCTGTAGTGCAGCAAACTGCACTTTCAAAGCTCCTAACTTATGCTGCAAACACTTTCTGACACGTAGCCATTCTTTTTTTTTTTTTTTCTACCCATGCTCAGGAAGCCCATATCAATACGATGTTGTTATTAAAACTGTCATGTCTCTCCTACAACAAATCTTACTGTAGCAGAGTGTCCTGTGGCTTCAGAGGCTATTAATGTTTTCTCAGCTGTCAATTGATTTCAAGGCTGCCTCCCTATCAAGCCATGTGCTCCTTCAAAAGTTACGTAAGCCAGATTGAAAGAAAGGATCGTAAAAGTGTCTGACAATCTCCCATCATCTCCACACAGCCTGTCATTGCTGGATAAATCTTTCCCATGTGGATCTTTTGGTAACAGTTTCTCCAACTCTCCAGTTAGCTTTCCGCTTTCCTATGATGTGAAGGCTTTTAACTGACCAGAGGAAACCAGCTTGATAGTTTTCAGCTACTAGGGGTGTCACGTTCATTTTCAAAATAAGATTAAAATGGCAAATGCAGTGTTATCTGTCTTTTAACTCTTAAGATAAGTTGGCAACAATATAGGAATTGATCCCCTTGAAACTTTCACATTTTAATTTAAGGAAAGCTGCCCAGGACTTCCATCACTAATTGGCAATTCATGTGCTTGATTCTTTACTTCTTTAGTATCATTCAAGAGTCAACTCTGCTTCTATCTCCTGTATGTAATACTTGCCTACTGCTCAAGCTCACAGTGTGCTGTGCAATAGTGATTATGAGGAGCCATAAGGATGGATGATGTTGCCCACAGAAAGTGAGCTGAATGAGAAGAAAATAAGGAGAATATCAACATTTGAGGGGTGGCCCAAAGTATTCATGCTCTCTTCCAAACCACTTTGATTCTCAGAAATTGGATCATTTGTTCTTTTGATACCTGGTACTTTCTCATCTTCTGTGACTTCTCTTTTCCCCTTCCCAGACAGTTTTTTGATACCAAACCTTGCTTATCAGCTCAGCCTGTGGTTTCCTGTGACATTCAAGAAGGTGGAGAACAACTCTACCTGCGTTCTTCCAACGGGAATGCGAGTGTTTCTCCCATTGAGGCTTCAAATAAACCAGCTCATGACTTGGTATCTCCCAGGACACACACATGATCTTCACATCCAAAGGTCTTCGGTGTCCTTTAGGATAATGTAAAAATTATGCAGCATGGACCACAAGGAGATTTGAGACCTGACCTCAATATGCCTTGTGACTTTTGCCACCTGTGCCGCAGCATCCATCTATTCGTGCAAATGTTTGATTTGGCCCCTCCTTTTCCTGGAAACATCATGTCCTTTCCCACCTCTGACTCTTAATTCACACAGTTCCTCTACCTTGTGTAGCACCCCTATTTATTATGATAAGCTATTCATTCTTTGACTTTTACCCCAAACCTCCCAGTGCACTTAGACTAGACCTAATGATCACACACTGCTGAGTTTCACACATGTCTCCTCTGCTACCCTGTGGAACCTTCTAAGTCAAGGACAAGCTCTGCATCTGCAATGCAAGTGCACCCTGCTTGGCAGTCTATGTGTCAGGCAGAATGTCTAACTGAACTTAAAAAATTAGAAGAAGAAAAGAAAATATTTCTCACTTGAAGTGTTTCATAGGTGGCATCTGCCTGCCTCTTTAATACCTCTTATTTTTAGCATCCTGACACAAGGTAGACTTTGGAGTTTCCTTATTTACGTAAACAGAGCTATCCTTACTGAGAAAAGAGCAGAATATGAAGGAAACTAAAAGTCAAGGCCACAATCTAAGAATAGAGCTGATGTGTGGAAATCAAGAGGGAACATCAAACCTTTACTAGTAAAACCTAAGCAAATTCATCACAAAATTTAGTTCTAGTATATGTAGCAGGTGGCCAATATTCTTCTTCCCCTAGGGACAAATGTACCACATTTCCTGTTCCAATAAACATTTATGCTTTTTACCTTGGACTTTTCATAAAAACAAAACAAAAAAAGCATCTCTCTCTGGCAGGCACCAATGGAAACAGGTTTTGGAGAAAAATAAAGTTTTGTAAGTGATGCTGGGTGGATCTAGATGTCACTGACCAAGACTCTTATTATTCTTAGTGATTACCCAACCATCCTCTGAACACACCTGGGCACAGTGAGGGTGGGTGAAGTAGGGACAGGAAAGTGGACAGATTTCCCCTGCACAGTCTATGAGTAGGGGGAAAGTGAGCATGCCAGTGCACGTGGAGTGGTAGTGATTGGGTGGAAGCCTGCGTATTTCGCTGCCCTACATGGTGATCCTGTTGTTATCCAGGCAGCTGTAGCCCCACAGGCAGATGGAGTTATTGAGTCACAAAGACAACACAGACCCAAAGGAACAATGATTTTCTACCTCTCCAATGTGAGTGAAATGGGGCACCTAAGAAATTTTGTGAGTTGGGATTGTTATGAACCTCAAAATGAGAGGATTACGGTCTCATTAGCAGTCATCTAAAATACCCAAGCTCATTGGGCCCACAGGAGCTAAATGAATAAGCTCTCATGAAGGGCATGGAGAGATATGGGGATTTGAATAAACCCACACGTGTACCAACAGGTGGAAAATGCAGCTCTCTTATCTTTTCCCTCTCCTTTTATGTGCCTGTGAGATAATAGCATGTGTCCTCATTCAAACTGGCCTATTGACTACGACTTAGTGCCGCCACTCTGCCCCTTTCTGCCAATTATATTGGGAATCGTAATGTTATCTCCTTGCTGCTCAACCCTTCTGAACCTGTCAAATATGTTCTCTCACAATGCATATTAATCTGAGACATGTGATTGAAAGAAGGAGCAAATAAATCCATCTTCAAGATGTGATAAGTATGAAGTCGTCCTAATAAATGGGCTTTGTGTTAAACATCTGCAGTATCGCCAGGACTGGGGATAGTTAATTAAAGACGCACACACAAAAGATAATGAGAGGGGAGGGGAGACTCTGCCTGTATGTGGGTTTTGTTTCTAAAAGTCAGCCACTTTCTGCTGTATTGCTGTTAATTAAATATTGCATCAAAAGTCATGCACTGATCTTAAAAGGAAAGATGTGATTAAACACATTCTTTAACTTATATATGACTGTGTATGTGATAAAAAAAATTGTTTAGGCAATAAGGCAGTCATAAGTACAACACGGAACATAGTAAGTGATGTAGCAGGGAGAAAAATATGTTCAGGGATAAGGAGAAAGAACACGGAAAAGAAAAAGCTTTCCTGAAAATGATGCTGTGAGACTAACCTGGGAAGCTTAAATAATGGCTCATGAACAAAGGGTAGTGCATCGCTGGACGCCTGCAAGGAGCTGAGCTCTCATTTAAAGGGAATTCTGAACAGCTACTCCAACAAAGAAAGTTAGGTTGGAAGATGACAAGTTTTCCTTCCCCCTTTATGGGCTATAATTTACTCTTTGAAACTATTTTCCTTTTCTTTCCCTCTGCTGCAGAGTTCCTGGCTCTATTTGTATGAGAAGCATAGTCATTCGGCAAACTAAGAAGGGGGTGCACCTTGAGACAATTTAGTGTCTTTGGGTGCCATGGAGACCGCACTCTTCCATCTCCTCCCTTTTAGAGGAGCTAAAAACCCCTTCTGCCCTTTCCAAAGGTCATGGTCAGTAGATATTTTTTAAAGGGGCACATGTGGACTAAAGAGACATGCAACTGTGTTGACTCAAGAAGCTTCTGAAAAGGAGAAAGAAAGGAAAGGTCCCTGGCCTGGAATCTTTCCTCTGGGTGGAGGTTCAGGTCAAAGGGTCAAGGACCCAGAAGAAAGACGGGACAACAAACTAGGTGAATTTGGCATTGGATCTTTTCACTTATCCGAGGGAAAAGACTATTGCCAAGGGAGGGGAAATATAATAAAATAAAATGCAGAAGCCAGGGCAAAAAAATAAAATAAAAATGCTCCCCTCTCCCTTCCTTTCCAGGGGTTGCTCATTTTTGTTTTGTGCTTAGGGGATCCAAATGCTCCAAACAAGGCTGATACTAAATGTGTGCATTGGAAAAAAGTGATAACACTCCAATTTCACTCAAGAAACATGAAAATATTGAAACAGTACGAAAAATTTCCGATGCAGTCTGTGGCCTTTACTTCTATGAAGATGCCCTTTCAACCTCAAACCTATGAAATCAAAGCCTTTATTTTCCTCTTGGTTATTCAATGTGAAATAAAGAAACATGCTCCCAGGTAAACAATCTCTTGGGTGTCATCAGGACATTCATGCCTTCCACATATATTGTTAAGAAAATAAGAAGAGGATATACACTTTCATTTGTTTTTAAATTTTTTTAAAAAAAGAACGAAAAGCACACAGGTATTTCAAATCCTGGAAGAATGTATAATACAAGTCCATAAATAAAAAGACATTTAAAAAGCAACATATAAGTATATTACTATATATTTACTATCTCATTACATGTGATTTAGAGCAAGATTTAAAGAAATATGTTTACCTCAGAATATAGGTACCTCAATCTTGAGATGTTTTGAATTACAGTTTCACTGTTTCCTTCTTAAGTTGGCTATCACCTCTTATTTGCTTTCAGCCTTGTCCATGCATTTCTAGATTGCCCTCTTCTTTGTCTACCATTCACATGTATTGTTTTTCTCCCTTGATAGGCTTTTATTTGACTCAATCTTAACCCTCATATAACAGCCTGACATGTTTTAAAATAGAAAGGAACCCATTGCCTTTTCATATTCTGGTTCTTTGGTATCTTTTATACTGCATTGAAAAAATGGGGGAAAATAAAATAACTTTGAACAAAACTGTGATTAGAAGAAAGACTGTTTGGAGATTTTTATTTGGGTTGTTATACTCTTCTCCCTGACTCCAAAGTACTTTCCAGCTACTGTTTTCCTCAAAGATGTTTGATTTTTGTTCTGTGTTTGTATATAATTTATCTTCATACTAAAAGCTGCATTCACCTCCAAGAATGTATAGCCTGGAACCAATTTCTTAGTCTACAACAAAATTATTATTTTTGACCCTACATTAATTTTAGGTCTCATAAAGAGTCTATATTTTGTTTGCATATGTCAGTTTGTCAAAACTGAAACATATGGCTGCTTCTTCAAAGAGTCTAACACTAAGTCCTAGAGGTCATAAGTAGAAAGTAGTGAAATCAAAATGAAATCTGTGACATCTATATATCTTAACAAGAAACCCAAGAGGGTTTCAGTGAAGGGCAGCTATTGATGGATAATAATTTGATTTAAATTTATATAAACTTCTTTTTTTTTAAAATATTTTTTTTTTATTGACTTCAGAGAGGAAGGGAGAGGGAGAGATATAAACATCAATGATAATCATTGATCGGTTACCTCCTGCCCGGCCCCTACTGGGGATTGAACCTGCAATTTGAGCATGCACTCTGACTGGGAATCAATCCATGACCTCCTGGTTCATAGGTTGATGCTCAACCATTGAGCCATGCTGGCCAGGCTAAAACTTCTTAATTTTAAGAATCAGATTGCTGCTTTGTAGAAAGACTGGGGAAGAAGCAGCTAGGTTTTATACGTGAAGTATTTATATATCCCTTTAATGTTTTTGTTTCATATAAAACAGATGAATTTAGTTACAGCTTCTTCTCTGTTTCATGGTTATAGTAATCGCACTTTTGTGTCAGATAAACAAATGATTCACAACAGACTTGTCTCTCTTTCTTTTATTGATGTTTCATTTGATGGGGTTTTATTCTTATAAATTACCTTCTCTTTCCTAGTAAACAAAATTGTGTCCCCTGCTTGCTCAGAGGAAAAAAAAAGCAATATACAGAATAACAACCACAAAAAACACCAAATAAAACCCAACGTATGTTCTTTATATTCTGCTTTTCTAAGCTCTAGAACATTAGTTGCTAGAAGATGAGAAATCTATTGATGATAATTAGCCTCTTAGAAAAAAGTTTATTTTTATAGCACTTTTAATCCAATCCATAGGTACATTTTCTTTCTACTTCTTGTGCTCAAGAAAATTTGTTAATCAGACATTTATCCATTGTTATATTGGTAAGCACTTGGTTGACAAAAGGAAGTGTATAGATGGAAGTTTGCAATTTCTTGGTTTGCATGTTAAGTGGTTCCATGAAATCTACTTATATTTGTTATAAATCCTTTCTTATTAAGGACATCGTGTTAGCCATACAGGAGTAATCAATTTCTATCACTCCAAACCCTCAATCCAGATTCCTAAATTACTATTTTTTCTTTAGCACTGATGAAGTTCACTTGTTTCCATGTCATTTAAAAATCAAGATGATAAAGTGTATTTATAAGCATTGAATCCAAGAATGAATGATATTATGCAAATGCAAAGAATAAGGAGCATTCTAGATCAATGCTAGGATACATTGTTGAATTTATTGTTCTAGACCTAATGACACACACATTATATTGTCAATTTCAAGTTACTGGGCAACTTGTTCCAAAATGCTTCCATTCATCATATTGATGGTGATGTTAATCAAATTGACTATCCTTAACAAAAAGCCCTGCTTCATTTGAGTTATATTGCTTTTCTGCCT
The DNA here is from genome assembly GCF_951640355.1 of Cnephaeus nilssonii. NCBI lineage: Eukaryota > Metazoa > Chordata > Mammalia > Chiroptera > Vespertilionidae > Cnephaeus > Cnephaeus nilssonii. Next base: position 20,222,485 of record NC_137079.1, read on the forward strand.
ACGGGGAACATTTACACAATTAACAGAAGCAGATCAAATGCTAATAAAGAAAACAAATGAAGATTTATTCATAATCCTCAAAAGAATTGTAATAATTTAATTAACATATATGGTACTTTCAGAAGGGAAGAGATAAGAGAAGAAAAATAACACCTTTGTGAGAAGGTAAAGGGAGGGGCAAAGGAGCTTGTTAAAGAATTCATTAGCTTTTGTAATATTCATTGATTTAATCTCAAAGAACAATAGATAGGAATCCATTGAAGATAGAATTTAGCACTTGAGGAGGTGGGGGGGAGAGGGGGGAGGAAAGAGATCAATCAAAAGCTGAAGCTTGCCAAATATTTGAAAGATAAAGAGACAGCCAGGAGGAAGAACAACAGTCTGGGGTGGTCCAAGGGAATAAAAGAAATGCTTAATGGGATGAAACTAAGGAGCAAAAGAAAATTCAAACTGATTATCAAGTAATGCTTTCTGGCAGCCACAGATTATTTATTCCTGAGCAATGCTAGACTTCCCGTGGAGATGTTTTCCTTTAAAGTTTTATTCTCAGCCATTAAGAGAGAAACAAAGCTTCCTAAAACTATGATGTGCATGAAACATCAATGTTTGTGAAGACTGTTGGCTCAGCTAAATCTACCAAGTTCTTTCAGAGGCAAGAATACTAATGAAGTAATAGCATGCAAACCTAGAGAAGACTGAGGTTCCTCTACCATGTACCTATTTAATAAACCAGGTACAAGGAGTGTTTCAGAGTAATTTGGGAAGTCATCAGCATACTAATTCAGTTCTTCAAATTCATATATAATTGAGAAGTTATGCCTTACATGGCACCGAAAGAAGCTTTGTGTATTGGACTTAGTTCCTCCTAGGTGGATGTTAAATATGGTCTAATTGGAAGCCACATTTATATGTGCCATATGAATGCATCATTTAGGGCTAAAACATGTAGGCTTGATTTTAAGGGGAGACCAATGAATGTTGGACTCTTTAGGAAAGCTCTCACAGAGTTAGGCTAGGAACAAGCAACCACTTTAAACTTGTGGGAGAGATAGAAAAGTACATGGGAAGGGGGATGGATGTACAGGAAGCTATCAAGGCAACAGTGAACATTCTGTCATTTTACAATACTGTGAATATTCATGAAATCTATATGTTTAACTTCCTAAAACATATAACTTGCTGGTAAGAAATCTCTGCAAAAGACCCCAGAACTTTATGGACTTTCTTAAAAATAAAAAAACAACCAAACAATGCTATGTTATATTTATGAAGATGCCTATATATAAAAGGAGCAGTGGTGTATACAATAGAATAATAACTCACTGAAACTTTTTAAAAAATATATTTTTATTGATTTCAGAGAGAGAGATAGAAACATCAGTGATGAGAAAGAACATTGATCGGCTGCCTTCTGTATAGCCCCTATTGGGGATTGAGCCCACAACCTGAGCATGTGCCCCGACCAAAAATTGAACTGTGACCTCCTAGTTCACAGGTTGACAGTCAACCACTAAGCTATGCCAGACAGGCTCACTGAGCCTTTTAAGACATAGATGCAGCACACAGTTCTGCTGTTAACTAGCATAATATCTTTGGGAAGGAACTTAACCTCTTTGGACCTCAGTTTGGCCATCTGTGATGAATGAATGAATGAATAGAGTAAGCAAATAAAAAAAATTAAGGTCAATTTCCTGACCATTCAATACTCCTTTCCTATGCTACGTTTCTAAAATTCTTTTCAAGTGAGTAGAAAAAAACAACACGTGAGAGTTACACATGTTATCATAATATTGCATGTGCAAAAGTTTGTATAGGTTCAGGTTACTTTGGGAACATATAAAAGATACTTACTTCCAAGGAATAATGCAAGGAACTATAAAAAACAACAACAATAAGAAATTGATGTGCCTCTTTTGTTACTTCTTCTCCTTGTCAGTCTTCCCTCCAATGTCATAGTGAGTTGGGTCCTAATCTTAAATACCATGAAGAGATTTCAAGTTACCATCAAACAGATGCAGGAACATTTAGCTATATCCTATTTGGTTATAAGAAAGAAAATGATGGAGTGATTTTGGTGTCAGGTCTGGAAAGAGAAGGGTAACCCAGTTGGTTTCACCCTGAAACCACTTCCTTCTGCGTATAATGCCATCATTTCAGTAGGACAGATGTGAATAATTCAGACTACAGTGAGTTTCCTTCACACAATCCCAGAGGGATGTATCCCGTAAAGATAAGTTTCCATTGGAGAGTCCTATTTGATAAGGGAGATTTTAAAGATGGGTAAAATCAAGAGAGACTAAGTCAAACACAAAAATTTTCTGCTTTTCAGCTCATGCACTTTCTACAGTGTTTACTGTTATTAATATAAGCTCTGCTTTGCTCTAACAAAAGAAAACACATGCTAATGAGAAGGGTAAAAAGGGCTAATTCCAATGTAACCCTGATATTTGGGGGATAGTGATCTGAATCCATGCCAGCAAGCTCAGGGTACATTCTTAATAACCTATAATTAAGTCACTGCCTCCTTCCCAGATATTGGTCTTGCAGAACCAGTTACTGAGGCCATGGGGCTGTGGACAGTGCACTGTCCCAGAGGGAGGGTTATTAACACTGGCGCCATGCCAGACCATCAGATATGACCTGGAGACCCCCAACACCTGGGGGCCTTCTTGCAAGGCCCGAGAAAAGGACCAGAAGCATAATCCATATTTGCGGGACAAAGACCACAGGGAGATATAAAGGAAAGCCCGAAGCATGTTTCTTCACTCAGATTTGGAAGGCTGTTCCCTGAGTCCGCCGGTGTATTAAACAGTGTCCCTCCTCTTCTTTGAAGCGTCCTTGGTTTTCTTTGGTTTTCTGCAACACTTAGACTTACCTATGTCTACTTTATTACCCTTTTGTTTGAAAATATAAAAGACCATTGTGTGGCTCAGTGCTTAAGTTTATGAGCCTTAGGAAGCAAGGTGGGTTTAGAGATGAAATGAAATTCCTTATATTTTAAGCAATTTGTTGCTTTACTTTGAAAACATAAATTAAACATAAGCTGTTAGAAAGGACAGAATTTAATACAAATCCATGTCAAAGAAGGCTTAAGCTATAAAGCCCTAGGTATTAGCCTGTTTGTCTTGTTTTACATAATGCTTCTAAATATCAAGATTCATTGCTCTAGACTGTGGCACTGATTAATGATTATACAGACAGAGATATCTTGTAAAAGTTATTTAAATAATGAATGAAGTCTGGACAGATTTCATGTCAAAACAGAAAATCTGAGTAGTAAACATAGGAGACTAGTTGGATGAAACTCCATCAGTCTGAATGTTTCTTAACCACTGAAATGATTCAATTCAGAACTGATATTCCAAATATTTTCTTAATTTGTTTTAATTAGGGTGTTAATTCCAGGTGGGGGGAAAAGGCACTGGGGTATATATAAGGAGTACTGATTCTACCATTCATGAGCTATGTGGTTTTGGGCAAGATACCTTAGCATGTCATTCATGTGACTCTCCTATAAAAATAGAGATGATAATGCCTACTATTTCTAGCACAGAAACTTGTAAAAATGGATTGAAATAATATTTATGACATAAAAATAATCCTATCTAATAAAGCGGGAATATGCTAATTGACCTCCACACCCTCACAAGATGGCAGCACCCACAGCCACAAGATGGCAGCGCCCAGTCCCCTCAGTCCCCCTTCATCCAGCCGGAGTCCCCCAGTCCTCTCAGCCCCACCTCATCCAGCCTCAGTCCCCCAGTACCCTCAGCCCTGCCTCATCCAGCCTCAGTCCCCCACTCCCCTCAACCCTGCAGGGGAGGGCAATTGGGGATGATCATGCTGGCAGGGAAGCAGTTAGGCATCAATCAGGCCGGCAGGGGAGCGGTTAGGGGGCTATCAGGCTGGCAGGCAGAGTGGTTAGGGGCAATCAGGCAGGCAGGCAGGCGAGTGGTTAGGAGTCAGAAGTCCCAGATTGTGAGAGGGATGGCTTACTGCCGGTTTCAGGCCTAAACCGGCAGTCGGACATCCCCTGAGGGGTCCCAGATTGGAGAGGGTGCAGGCTGGGCTGAGGGACACCACCCCGCCCCCACAGTGCATGAATTTCATGCACCGGGCCTCTAGTTAAATAATAAATTGGTAATTAAACCCTATGTTTTAGCATTATCCTTAGCACTATAATGAAATCATCTTTAATTTTTACAAATGACCTAGAGACCTTTTCCACTTTAAAGATGAGAAAACAGCTACTCAGAATGGTAAAGAATTTTATATAAACTCACAAAATAAGTAAGATAAACAGCAAAGCTTTAAATCAGTTCTTCCTAGTTTTAAAGTCCATACTTTTTCCATTATACCATAGCGATCTCGGCAAATAGTAGTTACGAACAAGGGACTCTAACTCAGTATAAAATATCTGTCAATCAAAAAGTTCCATTGCTAAAGACAGGATTACACTGTAAAGGGTCCATCCTGCAGTTTTGGTTATTTCTGTTTTGTTTCTGCAAACAAGGTTAGATAGCCTGCCACAGGCTACTCATTTCTCAAGATCCATTTTAAATGTCACTTAGTTCATGAAACCTTCAATTAAACTCCTGATTGTACAGCTTACTTCTTGCTTGCAATCAATAGGACTTTTGTTATTTTTCATATAATCTTTGTATTTTCCTAAGCTGATATTTTCCTTTAGACCAGAGCTGTTTCTTGGAGTACCCACTAATGTCATGTAGCTATTTAAATTAAAATTAATTAATTTAAATAAAAATGTAAATGTAGTTTCTTAGTCCACTGGTTACATTTCATGAATTAAATAGCCAATGGAGCTAATAGCTGCTGTATCAGATAATGCAGATCTAGAACACTTTCATCATCAAAGAAAGTTTATTGGATAATGATGCTGTAGATCAGGGGTTCAAAACTACAGCTTATGGGTGAGATCTGACCTACTTCCTAATTTTGTACATTAAGTTTTAGAAGAAGACAGCCATTCTCATTCATTTGATCTTGTCTTTGTGCTACAATGGCAGAGTTGAGAAGTTCCAATAGACACAAAATGGCCCACTAAGTCTAAAATATTTATTATACAATCCTTTATAGAGAAAGTTGGCCAACTTTTTATTTAAACTACAAGCTGCTTGAGGCTCAAAGTTCTATGTCTTTTCATTCTTTTGGGGTCCTACTATATTAGGTTATATAGTGAGAACCAATGTGTTAACTGAATTGAGTTGACATCAAATTTATAAATTAACCTGTGATTCCACAGCTAGTAAGTAATAAGCTAAAAATAAAGACAGTTCATCTGATTCAAAAAACTATGTGCTCATTTCACAACATCATGATGCCTCCTGATCTTCTGGGATCATTAGTGAGTTAGTAAAAAACTGACGATGGTGTCACAAAGGGTAAGATTTCCTTCTTTATTAGGACCGAGTAATATTCCATTATATAAATGTACCACAGCTTTTTTATCTCTCATCTATTGATGCTTCCAAATCTTGGTTATTGTGAATAATGCTGCAATGAACATAGGGGTGCATATATTATTTCAAATAAGTGTTTCTGGTTTCTTTGGATATATTTCCAGAAGTGGAACCACTTACTCTCTGTGACAGCATGAATGGACCAGAGAACATTTTGCTAAGTGAAATAAGCCAGTCACAGAAAGATAAGTACCATCTGACTTCACTCATGTGTGGACTATAATGAACAAAATGAATTAACAAGCAAAATAGACACAGAACGATAGAGAGCAGGCTGACAGCTTTTGGGGTTAGGGTTGAAGGGGGGGCGGGATTGAGAAAAGAGAGAGAAAACTTATGGACATAGATAACAGTGCGGAGATTGCTGGGGGAGGGTGGATAGGGAGAGTGGAGGAAGGTATAGGAGGGGTAAATGGTGATGGAAGGAGACTTGACTTGGGGTGGTAAATACGCAATATAGTGTACAGATGATGTGTTGAGGAATGGTGCACCTGAAACCTATATAATTTTGTTAACCAATGCCACCCCGATAAATTCAATAAAAAGTAAACAAACAAAAAAAAAAAACAACAACAAAAAAACACTAATGATGGCCATGAAACCAGGGCCCATCGGCAAGATGCCCTCTGGATAAGCTTTGTTCTCAAACATGCTTTCTACCTGTGGGTTCCTCACATAAGCCCAACCATAGTAGAAACTAAAAGGGGAAATGGACTCATTTGGACTCCTCTAACCTATTTCTATTATCCACTTTGTTCTCTCGGCTCCAGTTATAGTCAGTCATCTCCCTTTCTCATGAACCTTCGAGGCATGCTTCCTCCCCATCACTTTGCAGTGCCTTCTCTCCCTGCCTGGCAGAAATACTGCATAGGGTGGTCCACAGCATGCACAACTGACTGTGGCAGCCATGGTGTCTACAGTTCTCTTTCCGCCATATCCAATGGCTCCCTCTTCGGCTTTCTTCAAAACCATTCCCTTTCATTTTCGCATGAGCCAGCCCTTGGTACTTCCAGTCAACTTTACTTAGTTACTTTTTCCTTAAAATTTAGATTCTTACATAATATTTAACTTACCTATTTGGCTTATTGCTTATTTTCTGTCTCCCCCTACTAAAAAATAAATTCCATGAGGGTAAATATTTTTGTTGTTTTTGGTATTCTTCAGTGCTGAATAAAGGATCTGGATCAAAATCCTCAAATCTCTTCCTCTGAATTTCAGTGCTGGTTGGCAGTCGAATGGCAGTCATATCTAAGGCATCAAGAATGTGGTATCAATTAAATTAACAATACTAATGACAAGCACCTTGCCAAGTTCCTTGGCAAGTTCTCCTTTCTTCTCTAATCATAAATGGGTTTAGCTCTATGTTATATTGAAATTTATACTTAAGTAGTTCAGGGAATGAGGATTGTGGCTGAAAAGAATAATAATGAAATTGTATGTGGTATGTGTGAGAATGTGTGAGTATGTGTAAGAGACAGAAAGGGAGAGAACCTGAGAGTGATGGTATTCATTGGAAAGGGTGTGAGCTGTTGGATTTGGTCAAAAGATATTTATTGGGCAAGCTAAAGATGTGGTGGCAAACATGGTGTGAGCAACTGACTTATTCCCTGCAGTTGCCATGTGCTGTTCTCACTACTGGTGTACTATTTTGAGGAGCTTCTTAGAAGTTGAAAAAAATTCTGTTTGTTTCTTCCTATAAAAGGTGTTTCATTTTTTCCCCCTCACCAAAAAAACACCTAGAGATTATCCATAAATCAAAAGGACAGGCAGTGAGAAGTAAATGAGGAATTCTGTTATTCCTCTGAATTGTCCCTACATTTTCACTCTATAAGTATACTGAAAAAATCAGTGCTATTCCTTCGAACCATTCTTTTTAGCAGAAAGAAACAATATCTGACTGCTATTTCAAACAACTGATTAATTTTACATAATCTGGACAGATAAGAAAATTAGGTTTAGTGCTGAGGAGCATAAAATGGGTTTAATGTGAAATGTCCTTGCTGCACAATTTAGTGTTGATGCTAATCTTTTAACTGCCTTTGAAGTAGGATTGAGAGCTTTATAATAAAGGTAATAAAGCTATGTAATTTAGACTCTATATTGGTTGAAATTGAATAATTAGTTCAGGATTTCTTAAATTATATGTTTGGGGATAGAAAAAAAATGAGGACTTGATTCCCAACAACACAGGCTAATAATTTAATTTGTATTAAATCTATACAAAAAAATTTAAACTGTACAAATTGATGACTATTCAGTGGATGCCTAGGAACTACTAACCACTATTGTTCAGAGACTGACTGAGTCCAGATTAGCACAGAAAGAAAGGTTATAAAGCAGAAGAATTTATCCAACATAAAACAATCTACCTTTAAGACAGAACAATAAAAAGTTATAAGAAAATATATAATCTTATATACATTTAAAACTGTTAACTTTTTAAATGTATTCATCTATCTTTTCCCATGTTTTATTTTAAAAATAATTTTACATGTTTATGCTTGAAGCAGATTTGACATATTAAAAACAAAACAAACAACAAAAACTGTACCGTTATCTCAGATCTTCTGTTTTCCTTTGCTCTTGGTGCTCTTATACAATTTTCTGAATAACTTACCATAATAATAACATTGACCATTTCAAGTTCAAATTGTTGGTGAAAAAATTATGAAAGCCTTTATCTGCCACCTTGACCCCCTGACTCCTACTGTCTAATCACCACCTTTATCTCTCCCTTTATTCCCCTCAGCTTTACAGTCTCTCTTTATGTGCATTACAGATGTAGACATCCTACTGGAGAGAAGCCCCCCTCTTTTATTTTTTTGGCATTTTTAGTTTTAAAGGGTGTAGAAAACATCCTGGGACTCAAAACAAACCATCCCTGACTTATTTTTAAATAGTGAAAACTTAAATACAATTGAGTTTTCTTTTCAATGTAATGAACTTAATAAACTCGCTGGTTTTGAAAGCTCCAGAAGAAAGGTATTGGGTTTCACTTCACTTCATCCAAGTGGCACAGGCATTGTGAGGATGAGATTTGAGGTAACTGATCCTTTACTTGACCTACAGCATTGTATGTGGAGCCAGTGTAAGAGACAAGTCTGATATCTCTGAGGTGAAACAGGGAATCATGAATAATGGAAAAGATGGGCCAACTGTAGATTATCAGCTGGAGAGGTAAATTTATATGATTCTTTTTGAAAGAAGACATCATTAGAATGATTATAAAACCCCAGCAATGATTTAGATTCTTTTTAAATAAAATTATCAACATATAAGCATATCTAATAAATCTATATTATCATTTTCTTTTTGAAATCCTCTTTTAGAATTGTTCTCAAAGCACTGATCACATTTTTCTTTTAATTATTTCAACTTAATTATAGTCCACCTTCACCTTCTGAGCAATGAAGTTGATTTTCAGGAATGGCCCAAACCTCTTTCACCAAGTGTAAATAATGGGAGAGGAGGCCAGGCTAGCTAATATTACTTTTTAATAAAAAATAATTGATAAATATTTAGTATTGGATTGTATTTTTGTTTTGTTGTACAAATACTGCCTATAGAGGCAATTCCAAATCTTGTTTGAATTAGTATTGTATTAAAGACTATTTGTTACATGCATCATAGGTAAGGTGACCAGATGTCCCGCTTTTGGCGGGACAGTCCAGATTTTTAACAATTTGTCCCGCGTCCTGCGGCATTTTTAAAAAGTCCCGATTTTTGGAAAGAATGCACGACAAGCTAGGGAAGGGCAGGAGAACAGGAAGGGAATATACGGTTTTCGGCGGCCCTGTGGCTATTTAGCCAGGATATGAGTTTTATATTATTTTTGTTAATTTTATAATATTAAACTTTAATAATAACAAATAATTGTTGAGAACTGATTATTGAGAACTGCTTATCAAAGTTCGCATTGTTAGAATTCGACCACCATTGTTTGGACTTAATGAACAATGGCATTTTTTGGGATTGGCAACGACGAAAACATTTTGTAACTGTCTCTCAGACGATACACATCGTACTGCGTGCTAGTAAGCTAGTTAAACAAGTGATGTCATTACAAATCAGCTATTCAGATAATTTAGGTAAGTTATTTATTTATTTATTTCATAAATACATAAATTTTCTTGAATTTAGCAGACAGTACTCGTATTATTTATATTTTATAGTAGCGGCAAAAAGTCTAGTGCCAGCCTTGAAAGTGACACTTACGACTTACGTTACGGCAAATTTAAAAGAAAAATAATACAAGTTAGTATTGGTATTATTTAGAAAGAAATATAGGATTAAAATAATTTTTAAAATATAGTTACTTTATAACAATCAAATTAATTTAATTTATAAACTAACAATAAAATATGTTCACGTAATTATGTACCTACTTACTGTGTTTTTAAGCAATATGTATATAATAATTTATAATACAATTTTAAATTATTTTTTTTTAGATTTTTAACATAATGAGTAAGAAAAGAGGATGCAAATTTAACGATGATCTAAGAAGTGAATTTCCTTTTATTAAAAAAACCAAAAGTGATTACAATATAGACCAAATTTTTAATCAAGAACCGCCCCCACCCCCGCCCCCGGGGCCGAAACCGGTTTGGCTCAGTGGATAGAGCATCAGCCTGCGGACTCAAGGGTCCCAGGTTCGATTCGGGTCAAGGGCATGTACCTTGGTTTCGAGCACATCCCCAGTAGGGGGTGTGCAAGATGCAGCTGATCCATGTTTCTCTCTCATCGATGTTTCTAACTCTCTATCCCTCTCTCTTCCTCTCTGTAAAATATCAATAAAATGTATTAAAAAAAAAAAGACCCCCCTCCCCCTCCAGTCAATGGTGTCCTGCTTTACCAATGTTAAAATCTGGTCACCTTAATCATAGGCTTACTGTACTCTCTTCTCTTTGAAAGTCTTTTGTTAATAAGAGGGAAAATTCTAGAATGAAGAGAAGACAGTGTTACTGGATTCGCCTTTCTTGTTACACTGCTTCGGTGAGTCACCCTGAGGAGTTTCTATGATACTAGGACAGTTCAGCAACATAAGGTTTATGAAATGACTATAAAAATTCACATGCAATTTTTTTTCTCTGAGATTTTATCATGTTTGGAATGAGGCTCTTCTCCAGTAAGAAAGATTATTTTATTTTAAACCTTTAAGTCATGTGCAAATAAAAACAATGCATGATTAAGAAATTTAATTTCACTTTTGACAATGGAAAGTCCTTTTCTTTTCAGAAAAACAGATTACTACTCTGAGTTAATTTTTCTCTTATGGGTGATAAAAGAAAGGGATTGTTTTCATAGATAATAACCACTGATTTTAATATTAACTTATTATAGGAATAAATTGCTATTTTTTATTTAAAACAATAACTTCCTTTGTAGGTTTGGTTGGATGTTAATACAACATTATTAATTATGGATTTTGTTCTGGGCACGGTCTTTTGAGTTGGAAGGAGGATTTTCATTTGGCAGATTAAGCCCATTTGTGTGTGTGTGTGTGTGTGTGTGTGTGTGTGTGTGTGTCTGTGTGTCTAAGGGGGAGAAAGGGAGAGAAATATCAGAAAAAATTTAACCTCTAATTTTAGAGGTTACACAAAATCCAATTGACCTTTTTAAAAGCATCTAATTGTCATGCACCCAGGTACTTTCCGGGTGTGAACTGGCAGTCAAATATCACAAGAAAGGTTATTCTTGTTATTTCAAAACCTGTTTGAACCAAGAAGTATTGAGTGTCCTTGGGGAGATTCCAATTAAGCTCATCATGATCTTCTTTTTAATTAATTAATTACTTAATATTTGTCAAGTGTTTTGAAGATGCTAACTGAAATGTATGTGCTAATTAGTATTATTTATGAAAAGCAAATAAAGACATAAATGCCTTCTATTTTTTCACAGGTATATAACTTTAGCAGCCTAGATTTTATGAACCCAAAGAATAGTTGTATTTGTATTGTTTTATAAAATGCACAACACAAAGAAACATTTCAATTCAGAGACACAACTGATAAGCACTAGATAATACTTTTCTCTCTCTATCCAGCCTATATTCTCTAGTTTTATCAGTGCTACGTTGTCTCTGTAGAATAAAATAGAAGTGGTGTGTAAATCTCTAGTAGTGTTTCACAGTGTTCTTTGCATTACTTAAGTAAACTTTAGAATCATATGAGAACCTTGGACTTATGCATTCATTTAAAAGGAGAATTTAAGAAATATAGGAATAGAGGCTTGTTTTCCCATGAAACTCTTTACTGAAAAATTTTAATAGAGTAGCTGTTTCACTATACCTTAGTGATAAAAAGAAAGTTCAGTCCATTTGAGCTCAATTAAATTCTGACCTCACTGTTACAGTGCTCAGGGATAGATAGCTACAGGAAAATACTGGTTGAAATTTGAAAACACACACACACATAATAGAAAATGGCGGGGACTGCGGCGACTAACAACTTGGGTTCTCCCCAGTCTGTGTCTTATTCATAACTGAGATGTTTCAGAGCCAAGAGACACAGAACTCCAACACCAGGAGGATTTTTGAGACTTTGAAACATGTAATCTTTGTTATTGAACCTAGTGTAGCTGCAAATCATGTTTTTAAATATAAAATTGCAGGAGGTTTTGCAACCTTTAAATCTTTTCTTGTCATTTTGTTTCTGTTGTTACATTTTGCTGTGTTAATGTCATCTTCACTTGGTGATATTTACAGCACCTAAATCAATGTTTAAGACACACAGAATATTGAAGGATCAACTTGACTTATTCCAAATACACTTTAATATTTTGACGGCCAGACCAGAGTTCGAGAACTAACTGCGCTAGAATGATAATGAGAAGTTTAACAGTTTTATGATGGCTGAAGCTGACTTTATGAAAGTTGATAAATTTCATCTTGTAGGTTTCAATTTCTCATTCCATACCGAGAGATGGGGAAAATACATTGGTACTGCATTTCAAATTGGCTAGATCAGAAGGAACAGCAGCTAAAATCCATTACAACCCAATTACATCCATCAGCTGAAGCTGTGTGCATTCACTCGTGAACATCAGCATTTAATCCATAAAGAGGAACTAATGAGAAATTTGAAAATGGAATCCATGCATCAGTAAGTTTGGAGAGATTTTTCTGGGATTAATGATCTGCCAGAGCATCTTCAACATGCTGGAAAGATATTCTCTCTGGGTTTGTTTACTGACCAAGAGAAAAAAAAGGGGGTTTCTGTCTACTCATCAAATATTTGAAGGAGTTTATTCATCTTACTCCTGGAAAATAGGATGTGGGGTGCTTTGGAAGTAAGGTACATGTAAGTGAACACTTCTGTATTTGAACAGGAAAAATTAAATTATTAGGTGGGGAATTCCCACCTCGATATGAGTTGCAAGTATTCATAAGTTACTGCAATTCCATAGTCAGAAAGCAGAGTCATTTTTACTTGAGCCCTGGGAGTCTGTTTAGAGTTGCATATAATAGCAACAATTCTATGCTCTAGAAATTTTAAAAAATAGTTTTCTCTTTTGTTTTATATTTGGTAATTGTATCAGTAGAAATAAATATTCTACTTGTTGAATTTCAATTACTTAAAGAGGAATAAGGAAGCTTATAGATGATGTGGCACAAACTTGTTTATAATTGTATAACTTTCTATGTATGATTTCTGACTGTAAAAATATATAGTGTGTGATAACTAAATATTGGATGAAACTTGAGAATTTAGGGATATTTATTCTAATCTGGGAAAAATTATTTCAGTCACCATACAATTCAAGGATATATCTGAGGTCAGGATAGTGTAGTCATTCAGATGAAAGACATGTATATGTTGAGAGTGGAAGGACCTCATCCTTAATAATGTTTGGAAGAAATTTAGTTTACATTTTAAATCACATAGTACAATATTATCCCTTTCTTTGTTTTCTGGAGTTCCTGGAGTGTGTTTTTCTAAGTAGCTGTGACTATAATGCCTCATGATGGCTTTAATGGAAGTTAAAAATGGTATGAAATTAGTCCTTATTTTTTCTTTGGATGTAAAATTTCAGTGAGATGTTCATCTTTTTTCCACCTTTAGAAAAATACAATTCAAAAGGCATACAAAGAGTTAGGACTTTGTGTTTTTTGACACAGGGAAGCCTTGGAGGATTTCCAGTGGATGGATAATGTACACCTTTCTGAAGGTTACATTGGTTGCTGTGAAGATTGGATTGGGGTGAGGTAATGAAAAGAGGGTGTGAAGATCACAGTCAGACTATATTTTAAGTAAGAAAATATTGGCAGTGGAAAGAGTATTGGGAGAAGAAGCATAATGAAAGATATATCAGGAGTAGAACCAATAGAACTTGGCTATTGAAAAACCAGGATTTTGTCCAGGGCCACTGAGTTGGTGGTAGTGCCATTATTGGGGAAGGTGCACAAGTGGAGGAGGAGGATTTAGTTGCCCTTCAGGTATTTCCTCTTAATATTTTTAGGATCTTTTTAGAATGCATCTATTGAGAAGAGGTGCCTAAGTTACCACCTGTATAGTGATACTTCTAAGGGACTGGCTATATCTCTGGGTCAGCTAACTAGTCCTTATACCCTGGTCCCATCTTAGTGAAAAAAGAACTCAAGTGAGAAACTTAAATTAGAAATGAAATAGGGAGTCTTTGTGAATTTCAAAACATATCACCAGGCATTTATCATTATATTTGAGATTTACTTAATAGTATTTTTGTTCATATGTGTTTAAGGGACCAACTGTGCCTAAGAAAGGGGTTGAAGAATTCAGGCTATTTCAAAGTTGGATGAAGTCACCCTGAGATTGGGAGAAATTCGTGATTGGTAATTTCTTCTCCCCTGGGGATTTCAGTAGTTTCACAAACAGTGTATAGAAATACTTATGTTTTAACCTCTTAGTTACGTTTAGTTCTGACCCCATTGACTCGAAAAGGACTAAGAAGCTGAAGGCCATGTTTGTGTGATGGGGAGGGGCAGAGAGTGAGAAAAATAATTAAAAACATAACTAAAATAGGTACAGATGGAGAAAACAGATGCAGATATGAACTGTACAGATAGATCAATCAACTGTGTTTTTAATGTGGTTACAGTTTTCAATAAAATGAAAGTCTATAAATATAAAGTGTCAGGATTTACAATATTTAAAAGGGATAATATAATTTTTAGATGCCATTTCAGACCCTAGTATAATACATTCTTGAAAATTCATGAAATGAAATGTGTAACTAAATAAACAAATAGTAAACTATGTGAATGGCTTACTAATCCTTACTTTATTCTTCTAGTGTTGTGATTATATTTTCTGCTTTCTTTATATTATTTCTTAACTCTCAAGTTTTCTCTTCCTCTGTTCTTCCCTTTTATTTATTTAGCAAGTCATAAAAAGAATAAGCATTTCATTTAGACAAAAATCTTACCTTATAATAGACAAATATGCAAATTGACCGCACCTTCGCTACGCCCAAGCCACGCCCACCAACCAAGCCACGCCCACCAACCACGCCCACCAGGAAACCGTTGCAGGGACATTGGGGTGTGGCGGAGCCCAAGGCCGGGAAAGCCTCGGGCGGAGGCTTTCCCGGCCTTGGGCACCAGCGTGGAGCCTGCACAGATCACAGGAAACCACTGGGGGTCGGCTCCTGCGATCCTTAGCAGGGATGCTGGGTGCGGCCGAGCCCAAGGCCACTGCCCGGGGCCAAGCCCTGACCCTGAAAGAAGGCAGAAGGCAGTGGCCACAGCCAAGGCCTGGGTCCCCGGTTCCAGCATAAAACTGGTGCAGGCAGCCAGGTGAATGAAGGTCTATTGCACGAATCTTCGTGCAAACGGGCTACTAGTATTGATATATCTTTATTAGCAGTTAAATAAGGGGACTTTTTCTGAAGTTACTTCTTCCTCCTACTCCCACATCCCTATAGCACCTCAATGTAAGCTTACTGACACAGCAATGGATAGTGAGTTGTCATAAGACTGGTTAAGGTATACTCTGTGAATAACAGTAGGCTTGGGTTTTATTTTCATTTCTTTTACTTTTTAATTTTGAAATAATTATAGACTTACAAGAAGTTAAAAATACAGTACAGAGGGTCCCAATTACTTTTTACCAAGTTTCCCATAATGATTATATTTTGTGTATCTATAGCACAATGTCAAAACAAAGAATGTGTGTATATAGTTTTATGTTATTTTGTCAAATGTGTAGATTGTTATATCCACCATTACAATCAGGATACAGATCTATTCCATCACCATAAATGTCTATTAGTGCCATCATTTGACCAGTTTGCATGATGAATTATAGAAGCCTTATTATTCTTAAAATTTCTTTACCCTTTCCTATACGTAATAGAATTATCTTTAATATTTTCTCTAAATATATTGAGACCCACATCAGATAACATTATGTTCTTTGCTTTGACTGTCAACATCATTTATAAAACTCAAGAAGAGAAGGAAAGTCTATTAAATTACTCTTTGCCTTTTCCATTGTTCTTCCTTTTTGATGTTCTAAGAATCCTTCTTTTACCATATCCTTTTTATTTTAAGGACTTCCTTTTACCTTTTAAGGTAGGTCTTTTGTCAACAAATTCTCTTAGTGTTCCTTCATTTGAGAGTTTCTTAATTTATCCTTTGTTCTTGTAGGGCATTTTCACTGGGTGTGTAGGATTCTGGATTGTCAGTAATTTTCTTTCAGCATTTGAAAAAAATTGTGCAACTGTCTTATATAGTTTCCTATGAGAAATCCACTGTTGCTCAAGTTGTTTTATCACAAGTTAGGTATAATCTCTCTCTTGCTACTTTCAAGGTTTTTTCTTTGCTTTTTTGGTTGTTGTTTGCTTTCTGAAGTTTATGATGTGTATTAGTGTGGAGTTCTTTGGTTTTATCCTATTAGAAACCTTCTACACTTCTCAAATTTATAGGTTTGTATCATTTCTCAAATATGGGGAATTTTTAGCTATTATTTATTCAAGTACTTTTTTCAACCTTAATCTATTTCTCCTCTCCTTCTGGGACTCCAGTGGCACAAGTATAAGTCTTTTATTATAGTCTTACTAGAGGTCCGGTGCATGAAATTCATGCACTGGGTAGGGGGAGAGGTGTCCCTCAGCCCAGCCTGCACTATATCCAATCTGAGACTCCTTGGTGGATATCCGACTGCCCGTTTAGGCCAGATCCCACAGTTGGATATTCCTCTCACAATCCAGGACTACTGGCTCCTATCCACTCGCCTGCCTGCCTGATTGCCACTAACCACTTCTGCCTGCCAGCCTGATCACCCCCTAAACCACTCCCCTGCCAGCCTGATCGATGCCTAACTTCTCCCCTGCCAGCCCGATCTCCCCCAACTGCCCTCCCCTGCCGGCCCGGTCGCACCCAACTGTCCTCCTTGGCCAGCCTGGTCACCCCTAACTGCCCTCCCCTGCCGGCCCAGTCCCCCGCAACTGCCCTCCCCTGCCAACCAGGTCCCCCCCCCCCAACTTCCCTTCCCTGCCAGCCCTGTCACATTTAACTGCCCTCCCCTGCTGGCCTGGTTGTGCCTAACTGCCCTCCCCTGCAGGCCCGGTTGCCCCCAACTGCCCTCCCCTACTGGCCTGGTTGCCCCTAATTGCCCTCCCCTGTTGGCCATCTTGTGGCAGCCATCTTGTGACCACATGAGGGTGGCCATCTTGTGACTACATGGGGGTGGCCATCTTGTGCGAGGGCATGATGGTCAATTTGCATATTACCTCTTTATTATATAGGATAGGTCCACAAGTTTCTTATTATTATTATTTCCACTTATTTTCTTTCTGTGTTTCAGATTGGGTAATTTCTACTGATCGATCTTGAAGTTTATCAATTTTTATCCTTTATTCTCTGCATTTTGCTACTGAGTCTCTCCATTGACTTTTTAAATCTCAGTTATTGTATTTTTCATTTCTAAATTACTTTTGGTTCTTTATATCTTCTATTTATTTGATAAGACTGTTTTCCCCATTTTTTTCAAGCATGTTTGTAACAAATTGCTTTTTGAAGGATTATTTTTATGATAGGTGCTTTAAAATTCTTGTTAGATAACCAAAAACTTGGTATCATTTTGGTGTTGCATCTGTTGATTGTCTTTTCTCATTTAAGTTGAAATTATCTTGGTTTCTGAAAGGGGATGAGTGATTTTTAGTTATATCCTGGACATTTTGGGTATTATGAGATCCTGCATGTTATTTAAATCTTCTGTTTTAGCAGACCTCTTCTGATAGAGTGTTGGTGGGGCAAGAAGAGGTACCACATTATTAGTGCCAGTTGGAGGTGGAAGTCCAGATTTCTCACTAGACCTCCTTTGATACCTCAGGAAATAGAGGAGTACATTGCTCCTGCTTGTTAGTGGTGGGATTTCAGGCTCCCCATCAGCCTAACACATCCCTGGCTAGAGTGTGTTACTATTCCCATCTCCATTCACACTGTAAGTTGGGGGAAAGCCATATTTCTTCTGGATAATACTGGAAGTTCCAGCTTCCAACTTGACTGTCTCAGTGATATGACCACAGTGAGTGTTTGAAGAGTGCATGTTACTGCTTGGTACCCTTGTCAAAAATCAACTGAACATAGATATATGGATTTAACAGTGTCTTTAAGAAAGTAGAATATTTTAATATTGTTAATTCTAATATATTCTTTCTTTACTTTTTAGTTAGTACTATTTTTTAGAGCCAGTCTAAGAAATCTTTCCCTACACAAAGGTTACAAATATTTCTCCTTGGTTCTAACTAATTTTTATATATGAAGTTGGGGTCAAGGCTCATTTTTTTTTCCATATCCTTTCTTCTCAACACCATTTTTTGAAAAAAATAATTTGAAGATTATCGAAAAGATTATTCAATACCATGATCTTTTTGTTGAAAGCAATCACTATATATGTGTGGGTGTATTCTGGACTCTTTTATTCTATTGATTTACAAATCTATTTTAGACCAATTCCATATTATCTATATATATAAAAGCCTCAGCGACCATCTGACCATTCGACTGCCTGACTGGTAGCTATAACATGCAATGACCACCAGGGGGCAGATGCTCAACACAGGAGCTGCTGAGCTGCAGTGACTTGGCAGCTGTGGTTCTTGGGTGATGAACCCAGAACCAGAGAGGAGGGAGCCCGATTCTGGAGTGCGTCACATGAGAACCACCCTCTCGCAATCCAGTACCCCTTATGGGATATCAGAGAGCTGGTTTTGGCCTGAACCCAACAGGCCAGGCCAAGGGACCCCACCAGGGCATGAATCCATACATCAGTCCTCTAGTTCAATTATAAAAGCTTTACTGTAAGTCTTGAAATCAAATAATAAATAAAAAACCTCCAACTTTGTCTTCTCCAAATTGTTTTGGCTATTCTATGATTTTATCAGTTGGCTAATATCAATCAGAAATTTTCTGGGATTTGGATTGTTACTATGGTTAATCTATATATCAATTTTGGAAGAATAAACATCTTAATATTGTTTTATACTCACAAAATGATATTTCTCTCCACTTATTTATACGTTCTTTAATTTTCCAGTGATATTTATAGTTTTCAATGTAGGGATGTTGCACAATTCTATCAAATTTATCCATAAGCACTTTATTTTTTCCTTTTTTGTGTGCTCTTAAAATGCCATTTTAAACTTTCATCTTCAGTTATTTGTTGCTAATATAGACATATAATTGGTGTTTTGATGTTGCTAACTTCACTTTTTACTTATAGTAGATTTTTTTTGGTAAATCTTTAGATTTTTCCACATAGCCAATCATGTCAAATGCAAGTATGTGGAGAGCGGCCACAGTGTTTTGACAGGTTCAAGCCTCGGACTAATGAGAGGGCACAGTCCTCTCATGGCCACGTGCAAGTCCAAGCTTGGAGGGCAGAGCCCTCCCAACACAATTATAGCCAACAGCTATAGTTGTAAGCTTGAACCTATGGTCTGAACACATGGTTCCACGTGCCTGAGTGATCTGGGCTTGATAGAGTTCAGGTGCATGTAATTGAGTAGGATCAAAACCCACGAGAATGTTGTAAACATCTTGACCACGCCCTTACTTTGCCTTATGGCATCTGGCTATAAAATAAAGACACAGCTTGTAGTCCATGGCGCTGTCGCTAGCTCTTCATCAGAGAGAACAGCATCCCACTGAGACCCAGCTTTCATTCTCTTGTCTGTCTTTTCTAACTCTTTCAAGGACCCCACTCAGGTTCACCCTTGGCTGTGCTGGCACGGCACACAAGTAAAAAGTCTTCCTTCCTTCCTTCCTTCCTTCCTTCCTTCCTTCCTTCCTTCCTTCCTTCCTTCCTTCCTCCTTCCTTCCTTCCTTCCTTCCTTCCTTCCTTCCTTCCTTCCTTCCTTCCTTCCTTTATTCAGAATTTGTGAATTTTATTTGCTTTGCTTGCCTTACTGAATTTTAGGATCTTTAATATAATACTGAATAGAGTATTGAGAGTAAATTCTTACCTTTCTCCCAATCTTGGGGACTCATTTATTTCAGCAGTAGGTATTAAGTATGATCTTAGCTATAGATTATTGTACATGCTATTTATCATGTTAGAATTTCTTTCTCATGATAGTGGTTGTGTTTGTTTGTTTTGAAGAAGTGTTAAAATTTGTCAAATAAATCTTTTATAATTTATTAACCTCTTGCTTTTTCAAGAACCAAGAAAAATGTGTTAGGATCTCCTAATTTAATTGTACTTCCACTAACCTTTTCTTATATTGACAACATTTTGACATATGTTTAAATAATGTACTACATGGTGCACAGAGATTTCTAAAATTTATATAATAGGACACTAGAGGCCTGGTGCATGAAATTCGTGCACAGGTAGGGTCCCTAGGCCTGGAGGTGATCAGGGCCAATCGGGGCCTCCGGCTGCTGGTCGGGCCTTCCTTTGTTCCTCACTGCCCCCTGGTGGTCAGCACAAATCATAGCAAGCAGTTGAACTTCCAGTAGGTCAAACTCCAGAGGCGACAATTTGCATATTAGCCTTTAATTATATAGGTTATTTTTCACAATAAAATAGTACCATTTTATATTTATTTCCAACATGTTTGTTATTGATACTATATATTCTATTTCCTCATATCTTTTTTACTTCCTTTTAATTCAATATGCATTTTTTATTCAACACAAGAGCTTTTTTCCTTGTAATAAGTACTTTAGATTTACAGCTAGAATTTATACACACAATTAATATGCAAGATGTAATAGATACAATGACAAAATGAAAGGAACTTGGCATTGAAGAAATAGTGGACATGCAGCCTTTTCAAGAACAAATAGGACAAATAGAATAGATCAAGAATTATGCCTTAGAAGAAATTCCAATTAAATTCCTGAAGCAAAAATAATACAGCCCATATTCTCTAAATATAATGCAATAAAATCAGAAGCTTAGAATATACAAAAAAAACTTCAACAAAACTTATTCTTCTAAATAAATTTTGAAAAAAAGACAGTCTAAACAGAAATTAACAACTACTTTGATGCTAAAAGACATTATTGAGAGCACAAATTAAAATATGTAGTATCTGTACAAAGTCATATTGAGCTGACAAATGAGAACATAAAAAATATATATTTTAAAATAAAAATGCAATACAAATAAATTATGCATAAGTAAGAAGCTAGAACAAAAGCAAAGCTAAAAAAATTGAGATAAAACTAGAAAGTAAGTGGAAAACAGGACTAAAAAATAGAGGTAATTAATAAAAACGAACTCTTTAGAATTATCAATAAAATGGACAAATTTGGGTAACTTTCACCAATAGAAATAGCAACAAAGAACAGTATGAATGCTAAATATAGTGTCAATTTAAACATTATATTAAAAATGAACACTTTAATAAAAATCATTTTCTATGATACAAATTACCAAAGTCTACTTTAAGGAATAGTAGAAAATGTTGATAGTATAAGGTGAAAATATTGGAAGCTTATTTGCTCCGATAAGGTGAAAACAGGATCAGAATATTTTATGAGTGAGGCTAATTTCACTTCTAAAAAAGAAATAATTTTCTTGTAATACATGTTTTTTTGAATGACAGGAAGGAATACAATTTTTCTCAAAGCACTATATGGGTGTAATATAACACTGATATCAAAACTGAATAAAAATAACACATAAAAGAAAGCTCATGAACCAAGATTTGAAAATCATAAACTATTACCAAATTAATTTTAGGGATTTTTAGCAGGCTACTAATATATTATGCTCAAAAAGTACATGCTCTGATTGCAAAAGTTTTTAGATTATGAAACATGTTGCATTAATGTAATTAGTACATTAACAAATTAAGGGAGAAAAATAAATATCTCAATATGGCTATATGAATCATTTGCCATCTCTCTATATAAAAGGCTAAGCGACCATCACATCCAAAACAACTGAACGGACAACTGATCAGGCTGCGTGGGGCGACAAGGCTGTGAGGGGCAACCAAATGACCGAGCAACAGGCTGTGTGGGGCGATCAGGCCAGCAGGGTGTTTAGTGAGGGGTGACCAAATGACCAAGCATCAGGCTGCGTGGCACAATGAGGCCGGCAGAGG
The DNA here is from genome assembly GCF_951640355.1 of Cnephaeus nilssonii. Lineage (NCBI taxonomy): Eukaryota > Metazoa > Chordata > Mammalia > Chiroptera > Vespertilionidae > Cnephaeus > Cnephaeus nilssonii. Next base: position 20,244,507 of record NC_137079.1, read on the forward strand.
GGTTAGTGAGGGGCAACTACACAACTAAGCAGCAGGCTGTGTGGGGAAACCAGTCCGGCAGGGGGGTTAGTGAGGGGCAACCAAATGACCGAGCAGCAGGCTGCGTGGCACGACGAGGCTGACAGAGGGGTTAGTGAGGGGCAACCAAATGACCGAGCAGCAGGCTACATGGGGAAACCAGGGCAGCAGGGGTTTAGTGAGGGGCGACCAAACGACTGAGCAGCAGGCTGCATGGGGCGAGCAGGCTGGCAGGGGGTGCAGTTGGAGGCAACCAGACTGGTGGCGGGGGGGGGGGCAATGAGGGGTGACCAGGTTGGCGGGTGGGGGGCAGTTGGGGGCGACTATGCCTGCAGGGGGGACAGTTGGGGGTGACCAGACCAGCAGGGGGGCAGTTAGGTGCTATCAGGCAGGCAGGCAGGTGAGCAGTTAGGAGCCAGTGGTCCCAGATTGTGAGAGGGATATCCGACTGCCGGTTTAGCGGATCGGGCCTAAACCAGCAGTCAGACATCCCCTGAGGGGTCCCGGATTGGAGATAGTGCAGGCTGGGCTGAGGGGACCCCCTCGTGCATGAATTTTGTGCATCGGACCTCTAGTATATCAATAATTATATGTGTTATTGATTCATAAAAAGAAGCTCTTAGTAAACTAGTTATAGATATAAACTTACAATTCGGCTTTCAAAGTCTATCAGAGACCTTAAGAAAACATCCTATATAATAAAGAGGTAATATGCAAATTGACCCTCATGCCCTTGCACAAGATGGTCGCCTCCATGTGGTCAAAGATGGCCGCCACAAGATGGCCGGCAGGGGAGGGTAGTTGTGGGCGATCAGGCCAGCAGGAGAGGGCGGTTAGGGATGACCAGGCCAGCAGGGGAGGGCAGTTGGGGGTGACCAGGCCGACAGGGGAGGGCAGTTGGGGGCAATCGGGCCAGCAGGGGAGGGCAGTTGGAGGCAATCGGGCTGGCAGGGGAGCAGTTAGGTGTCAATCAGGCTGGCAGAGGAGTGGTTAGGGGGTGATCAGGCTGGCAGGCAGGCGAGCAATTGGGAGCCAGCAGTCCCAGATTGTGAGAGGGATGTCCTATTGTGGGATTGGGCCTAAACCAGCAGTTGCACAACCCCCGAGGATTCCCAGATTGGAGAGGGTGCAGGCTGGGCTGAGGGACAACCTCCCCCCCCTCCCCACCAATGCATGAATTTCATGAACGGGGCCTGTAGTCATAAATAATAGGGAAATATTTTAAGTGTGGTAGAATAATATACCTCCCTCCAAAAAAAAATCCCAAACCCCACAACCTGTGAATATGTTACCTCACATGGTAAAAGTGACTTTGCAGATGGGTTTCAGTTAAGGGTCTTGAGATGGGGAGATCATTCTGGAATTTCTGGGTGACAGAAAGCTAGAGAATGAAGGCAATGTGATGATGGCAACAAGGGTTAGAGTGAGGTAAAGAAGGAGCCTTAAGCCAAGTAATGGCTGGTAGAGGCAGGAACAGAGTCTCCCTGGGAGCCACCAGAAGGAACCAGCCCTGCCAGCACCTTGATTACAGCCCAGAAGATTATTTTGGAATCTGATCTCCTGTAAAAGAATATATTTATGTTTTAAGTCACAAAGTTTATGGTAATCTGTTACAGTAGTACCAGAAAAACTGATACCAAAAGAAGCTGCAATAATTTAGAAATGAGAAAAGAATCCCTCTTATTATGTTAGTAAATTGATATTTATTGGAGATATTACACTATGCAATACAATGAAATTAAGAGAATGTATGTCTTTGTGTGTATACACATGTATACACATACAATATATGAAAAAGACAAAGTGTCTACAAAAAAATCAATGAGAATCAATGGAAAAAATATCAGAACTAGTGAGAGTCCAGGAAAGTAGCCAGATTAAAAAGCAATATTGAAAAATCAATAACTTTCTTATATACTAGCAATGACTGATTTTAAATGTAATAGAAAAATGGGTCCCATTTAGAAGAGCTACAAAGCATGATTAAGGGTGATCAGAAGCTTGTAAAACCTATTAAAAAAACTATTGAAATTTACTGAAGGTCATAAAGCAGGACCTGAAAAAGGGGAAAAGATACTTATGTTCCTGGTTAAAGAGTTTTCAGTGTGTGAAAGAGGCATATTCTCCCAAATTTATTCTTCTTATTAAGATTAATCTGACAATTAAAATCTATGATGCTTTTAAATTGATTATGGAGAAAAATTTGCAGAGTTAAGACAATATTAGGAAGACCAACTAGCAACTAGTCAAATATAAAAATCATGTAGAATTAGAGCAATTTAAACAGTTTCATTATTATAGGAAACAATAAGAAAATTGATGGTACAGAATATAAAGTTAAAAAAATGTTCATGTTTTTATGAGAACTCAACTTACCAAAACTTTGACATATGTAAAAGATGGAATACATTACATTGATATTTTGACAACTGTTTATCAATTTGGAAAATTTTATTAATCTCCCTCCATAATCTCATTAAAACATAACTTACTGAAAATGGATTTAAGAGCTAGAGAACTCATCTTTAAAGCTTTTAAAGAAAATACAGATAAATATTAGATTTTCTTAGATATATATAGATTTTCCCATGCATGAATATATTAATTTTATAATCATTTCATCAATTTCATTAAATAATTGTGTCAGTTTTTATTTATTTTATCATTATTATTATTATTATTATTATTTTGTTTATTTTTAAACCTTGCTGAGACAAGGCCACCAAAAATTTGGTTGTCTCCCCCAAAATAATTGGGAGAGAGAGAGATGTGTGTCAGTTTTTAAAAGATGTGTTTTTCAATCACATTGTTCAAATTTTTTTTATTCTTACTGATTTGGCTATCAGCTTGTGCTATCAATTATTGAGAAATGTGTAATAAATTTCTCACTATAATCATGTATTTATTTTCACTTCTACCAATTTTTGCTTTTTGTATTTTAAGCCTAGATGTTCATGGGAATATAAACTTAAACCATTGTTTGTATTTTGTATTTTAAGCCTAGATGTTCATGGGAATATAAACTTAAACATACATAGAGTATGTTTCTTGTAAATTGACTTTAGTTGTTTTTTTAATCCTAGTCTCATAATCATTGTCTTATAATTGAAGCATATATTACAGTTATATTATTTAATTATCATATATTTGAATTTGTGTATACCATCTTACTATTTGTTCAAGTTTTATCTCATCAATTAATCACTTGAATAGTATTTAAAAAATAGATTATATACAGTTAATTTCTTAATCTCATAGTTAAAAATTAAATTGCAGTATAAAGTATAAGATTTGAAACAAAAAATGCATACTTTAAAGAACAGTGATACTATGAACTCTGGGAACTAAGCTGGTATTTTTAATGAATTTATTAGTTCCAGAATGATAATGAGATATGAGAGTTCAGGACTGTTAGGAAGCTAAGGTTAGAAGGGTATTATTTGCTATTTTCAAGTACTGAAGTTGATATTCTGATTGCGTGTCCTTATCCTCTAGTAATAAATTTTGAATAATCCATGTCTAATCATTAGGAGAAATTTATTTTTGTTTTCTACTATATATTTAAACCTGCTATGTAGAGCTGGCTTATTCCTAGCCTCATACTCAGGGAGAATATAGATCAGGTTCCCATGACTCTTCTGATCACTCTGTTAAAATCTTATGGTCAAAATTTATGAACAGCTTTAATTGGTAACTTTGTTTTTACAGTTTGAAAGAACACTCACACTTTGAACTTGATCTTTTATTTTACCTTCTTCCCTCTTTATTTGGGTCAGCTGTGGGTTGTACCATTGCCTTGAGTGTGTCTGTGGATTTTTCCCTTCTTTGTCCTCACAATGTTTCTCCTTTGTTCTCATCCTTATGACTGTGGTTTAGGACTCTATCAGGGTCATTGCCAGGGAAAGAAGAGGAAAGGACTTCTTTTTGACCTGTGTTATGTCTGGGGGCTTCTGCTCTCTGGTTCTATCAGCTATTTAGCATTGACTCTCCCAAGCATGCTTCCATAGGTTTACAGAGGCTCCTATTGGAAACATTGAACTTACTGTTCTTAGACTTGGCACCACACTTTTTTCCTCTGCCTGCTTCTGTTCCAGTCCTGTTTGTTTCTTGACAATTCCCTCTACACAGATGATCTTAGAGTTTCCTTAGCTAAATAGAGACAATTTCTTGCTTTTACATTGGTCAGTGAAGCAATGTTCACTGTAACCTACTCCAAAACTTAGAGAATATATAGCAACTTCAATGAGTAATCCAGGTGAAATTCTTTTTTTGACTCCAGGTAAAAGTGAAAGCACTATTTTCTCTCTCACTTCTTTATTGAATTGAGGAGACAGTGCTCTGAAATCCTCCAGAAATCCTTCTTATGACTTCTGACATCTTCAACAACCTTTTTTCATTTGATGTTCATGAGTTTCCCTATTAATTCTGGGAAGCTACTTTGAGATATTCGCTTTATCTCTCTCTTAAAATGCTTTGGTATCAGTCATCATTTATATTTTAGCTAGCTACTTAGCTAAAACTGCCAAGTAATATTCATTCACTCATTCATTAATTCATTAATTCATGTATGCATATATATTTGATAAATTTTGCTTATTTACTATGTGCTAAGCACTACTTTTGACACTGATAAAAGAAAATAGAAAGGCCAAATTTCTGCCTTCTTTCTAGAGAGAGGCGATAATAAGATTATATATGCTATCTATCTATATACATATGTACATACATACATATATATAGCATATTATATATGCTATCTATCTATATACATATATACATACATACATATATATAGCATATTATATATGCTATCTATCTATCTATATATATATATATATAAAGAGGTAATATGCTAATTGGTTCTAACAGTGTCCCAGTCACGACCAGTCAACATGCTGCACGTGCACAGGAGCTGGTGGGCGGGGTTGGGGGCAGGGACTTTCACCCCCAGCAGAGGCGCACACAAGCCTGCCCAGCACTGATGTCTCGCTGCCTCAGAGGCAGAGGCCGCTCCCGATGGAGGCACATGCAGGCAGGAGCTGGTGGGTGGGGACACAGATGGGGACCCTGGCTGAACCGCCACAGTGCGGCTTGAGCAGGCCTGGAGTAGACACAGACATTTTTTTGTGGTGAAGGGACTGGAGTCCGTGTTCATGAAAACACCTTGGCGGCTGTGGCGGCCAGCAGTGGCAGCAGCAGTGGGGTGATGGGGGTGGAGCCTTATCCTGATCAGCCTGGTTGCCTCCTCCAGGAGGAGTGGGCCTAAGCCATCAGTAGGACATCCCCTGAGGGCCCCCAGACTGTGAGAGGGAGCAGGTTGGGCTGAGGGACCCCCCTCCCAAGTGCACGAATTTCGTGCACCGGACCCCTAGTATTATATATTAGACGGTGGTAAATAAATGCCCAAAAATAAATCAGAAAAGGAAAATAAGAGGTGGGGTGGGGTTATGGAGAAAATTTTAAATAGAGTGGTCACTAGATAATGATCTGAGAGAAGAGCTATTTGCAAAGAGTGTTATAGACAGATACAACTGAAGTGAGAGCACACTTGACCTGCTTGAAGAACATAAAGAGGCCAATGGCTAGAATATCGTGACAGATGGGCAGAGTTGTAGAAAATGAAGGCACAGAATAAATAAGGGAGATGGTGTATAGAGAGACCTGAACACTATATTTTTTCTTCCCCTGAGTGACAAAGGAAAGCATTAGAAGGATTAGAATAGGGGGATGACTGTTGACTCAAAGTTTTTAAGTGATCATTCTGCCTTTGTATAAAAATAAACTGTAAAGAAGATAAATGTAGAAGCAAGGAGATTAATTAGAAAGCCATTGCAATATGTGAGGCAAGGGATGATGATAGATTGGATCAGGGAAGTAGCAGAGATTGTAAAATATAAGGTCAGGTTAGGGATATATTTTGAAAGTAGATGCAAGAAGGTTTGCTGACAAATTTGATGTGGAGTATGAGAGAAAGAGGAGGTAAAGGTAATACCAAGATTTTTGGTCTAAGCAATTGAAAGAATTAATTATAATTAATGAACATGAGGGGATAAGTAGATTGATGGGGGCTGCAACAAGCTAGTGAATAAGGCCACTGGTTCATTTTTATTTTTGCATGTTTAAGTTAATTTACTAAATATATATCTTATGTGGTGTTGAGTAGGCTGTTAGAATCTGGAGTTCAGAAGTATAGTGGCGAGGTCTTAACTCAAAACATTAATTAGAGTGTCACCAGAGTATGCATGACAGAGTTGGATCACCAAGGGAGGAAATAAAAATAGAGAAATAGAGAAGAGAAGAGAAGAGGTTTAGGGATTGAACCCAAGTCACACAAAAGGCCAGAACTATGAGGAGGCACCAGCAAACTGAATGTAGGCATGACCAATGAGATAAGAAGAAAACAAAAAGACAGGAGTCCAGGAAGCCAACATAATATTGTAGGATATGTGGAGTCATAGGAGGATTAGATTAGAGGAGATGAGTGGGGACCTAGGCTTCTATTGTCCCTGGCCTGAGCTGTAATAAAGAGCATGATGAGATTAATCCTGGTGACTCAAGGCAGATAGACACTGAGATTCTGAGTGTTGGGAGTGAAAAGGAAGAGATAAAAGGCTTTCTCCTCCCTCTTCCTGAAGTAGGCCTAGGGACCTGTGGGGTAGGTCTCAATCTGAGATCAGGACTTCTTTGTGATCCTTGCTGATAAGTGTAGGAATCTTATTTTAATTCTCTTTCTCATTCAGAGTATGCCCCAGAATTTTTTTAAAAATTTACATTATATTGAGTTACAGTTGTTTTTTTAGAATTTATGCTCTAGAAAAATACATACCATTTGACTTTGATTCAATTTTATTTTTATGTCATTTGATTAGTTTATAATCATGGTCATAAATCTATTTCTGCTTTTTAAATCCATAAATATTGCAGAATGATTAGACGAAGTTTAACATGGCACAGACTTAACCCATATTTTGAGTACTGGGAAATATTGAGAAAGAATGCTTCTTATTTACAATGCTATTTATTCTAGCTATAACTCTTGTTTAATATAGGAATTAATAAAGAAAAATATATGAATTTTGACCCAGTCAAAGGACACTCCAAATGAGTGTTGAAAAGGAGAGATGATCTAGAAATTATTAACTAGAATCTAATGTTTGATTTTAAAGACAGTTCATATTCTATAGCAATAAGATTTGAAATTGAGAAAACTGAGCCTTATTGTCTCACACATTCTCTTAGCATTTCTCTTTTGTGTTTGTTGATGTCAAGTGCACCATTCTGACAGGTGGCTGCTCAAGGTCCTCTTCCCTGTGCTTCTCAGTCAGTAGAAGTGACAGCCAGAGATGAGGTAGAAGGACCCGGCAAAACAAGAGATAGATAAAACTCACTAAGTGTCAATAATGGATTATGTCAGGGTCAAGAAGAGAGTTGGGGGACATAATTTGAAAAGTTGTGTTAGGGGTGTATGTGAGGAATCAGTTTTATTGGTCTTACTTTAGCGTGAATTTCAACATAAACAAAAGTCAGAAAACAATGTCCTTAGACATATTAGTAATTCCCAGTTAGTAAGGAATTAAATTCTGACAGGGTTATAAGATCTGGTTGGCATTTGTTTCCTTTGATCCCTTCCTCTGCATGCTCAGGTCATGCACACACCCCTTTCTTGTTCTTTATTTCCTGCATTTCAATCATTGCCAACAGCAGTACAATCTGATTTGTATGTGCTCTAACTGCCAGCGCCTTATTAATTTATTTGAGAAATATTTATGGAAATTTTTTATGCCCAGGTACTATTCTAGTCACTGGTGATTTAGCAGTTAAACAAGATGGTTAAAGTCCCTGATCTTATAGAACCATCCATTACAGTGTGTTTGCTGACAGGAGGGGAGTAGAAACAATAAATATGTAAGTAAATAATATGCAGACTTGACATATTAACAACAGGAAATCCAAATTTTTTATGAATCACATAGAGTCATGCACCTGTGCTTGAAAGATATGTGATCACACAGCCAGGAGGAACTTAAAGGATATGTAATATAAATTATTTTTCTCACTTCATTAGAAGAAAATTTGAGACAGAGATGGTGATCATACATTGTATAAAGTCAAACTGAAGTAGGGAACTTAGCAATTACTACTAAATCAAATCAATATATATATTCAATTTAAAGGATATGTTAACCCTCTAACCCTCACTAATAATCAAAACCTTGGGCAAACCTTTTCAATTATCCAACTCCCTAAGCTATGTAAAAACTCCAATCGTATGTATCAACATTATTCCTTTGTAGTGTAATTGTTGGTAATCCTTTGATTACCATATTTCTGCTTTCATGTTTTAAAGTCCTCACATTTTTAGTTCCACTTTTTAATTATAAATGGTTACCTTTCTTTCTTTTACAGACAAAAGAGTGACAGAAATATGCAACTTCCTGAAATTAGAAATAGATATGGGGTATCAGTGACTTCTAATAAGAGTCTATTTTGATGTGGAAGTACATTTTAAGATCAGATCACTGAATCAAACAAGAGTTCACTGTTCACTGTACTTTCGTACAAGCTAAGAGCCTTTAGTAAACCTACCTCGAAACTGTCCATGTCTGAGATTATACTTTACTGGACAGTAGGTATTTTTAAAATCGCTTCTGTTGACTAATTCTGTCCTCATGCTACCAGAGGAAATAGGATCTTGCAGTATCATGGGGAAGATATTTCAGGGACATCATGAAGGAAGATTTGAACAATAATGGCAAAATTTATTAGAGAAAAAACAAAGGAACAGCTTAGGATAGAAGAGGCCAGGTCACAGCAACAGGAGTAAGCCTAGATTGGGCTGCCTAGACTCAGGACAAAAAGTTACAGTGGCAAAAGGAGAGTCCTTAAAGCCCACTGCTCCCCTGGTTGTAAGTCTCATGGTGAATCTTAGAGTTTAGGATAAAAGAAAGCAAAAGTACAGCATGAGAGAAGGAAGGGTCCTCAAGGCACAGATGCCCTTGAAAAAGCTGCCGCACTCTATGAGGGGCTTCCCCGGTGTGTCCTACAGCAGAAGCTGGTTGACATTGTTGGTCTGCTCCCCAGTACACCATACCTGATGCCTCATTCACAACCAGGTGGTTCAGCTCCTTCTCTCTGTGGAATAAGTCCAGCTTTAAGGGCCGTAGGCCTGCACTTGTGCCCACCAGGTCCAGGAGGGTCAGGACCCAAAGCTGCAGTACCATTACCCCCAGCACATAAGACTCCAGTAGTCCAATTCTTAGCTGGGTGATTTGGGAAAGTTACTGAACTTTTCTGTGCCTCATTTCTCCATCTGCAAATCTGCTGCCAAGGCTCAATGGCATCTGGACCACATGGCTGCCCCCGGAGATGGGACTTCTCTGGACCTTTGTTAAGCTTTAAATATATTTCCCTGGATTTGGGAAGGAGCTGGCTTTCTTTCAAATCTCTTTTCCAGCTCTTCATGGTGCTGTGCTGGTGCCCTTCCCACTATCTAACCACTTTCCTAGATTTTCCAGGGTTTTGTTCCCTTATCCTAGCTGATCTTTTCCTGAGATTTTCCCAGGCTAGTCTCTTCTCCATATGATCGCCATTTTGGTTCCTATTGACCAGGCCTTATAGTTTTGCTTCTTCGTTTGGCTTCTGTTGTGTATGTGCTTAGTAAAAGGACTTTCCCCTGCTCCATTTTTTCCTTTCCCCTTTAATTGGGTATTCCCTGGGGTGACTATAAAGCTGCCTCTTTCTACTCAGTCAGGCTGGCTTCCTTTGCTCTCTTCTCTTTGTTAATAAAATTTATTTTTCTTTTAAAATTTTTAGAATTAGTTTACTTCTCTGGTTGTAGAGTTTCTTTACATTTGTACTCTTTTTTTTTAAGTATCCAAACTAAATGTATAGGATATAGGAAGAAAATTACAGCACTTTAGCACATCTTAAAAGAATAAAAAGCATGCACACAAACACAAATACACTTGTCTGGTCAAAATCTCAGAAAATAATTTTTAGTATCTTCTATCATTTTACACATTGTTTAAAAAACAGATCATAAGAAACACTGGTCTAGATGTTATTGAATTAATGCTAGATGAAGATTTTACATATATTCCTAAACAAACAACAATTTTGCTTTCAATGAAGTTCCAAATCTCCTTTGTTTTCTTAAGAGAAACATGCCATTTGCCAAATTCCAACATAAAATCATTTGCTTGGGCTTATATCATCAAATATATAAGATGGTGTATAAAATGTTCATAAAATAAAAAAGGTATAACATAAAGCAGGAGATGAAAGAAGAAAAAAAACTAACCAAAAATAAGTTGAGGGACATAAAGTAGAGGTAGAAATGAGCTTCATACAGAAATATCCATTGGAGTCCTCTTCACTAAGAGTAGAGCACAAGACTGGCTTTCTTATAGTCCTCCATAAAGAGGACCCCTCTCCTTAGATGCAAAGATAGATCAACCAGGTATTTCTTTTAAAAACCTGCAATGTAAGACAAAGATGTGAATCTCTGTAGGGGTCCAGAATTGGCGGTCCAGAAAGCAGTGTTCTCACAATTAAATCAACATTAGAAGCAACTGAGTTACTCCTAATATGCAGATAGCCAGGCCCCACACACCTAGGAGATTCTTATTCAACAGTCTGGAATGGAACCCTGGAATATGCTTTTAACAAGCATTCCAGGCGATTCTGGTGAATGGTGAGGGACATATTTTAGAGCTGCTAAATGAGAGTTGTGATTTTTTTAAATACTTGACATATGATGCTTCCAATGACTGATATACTAATATATATTATATATACATGGGCTTCAGAAACCCCCCAACTTTCCCTCCCATTTGAAAAAACATTTCAGAATGCAAATCAGCCAGAATGATGTTGGAGGAATAACCTTACATCTGCTCTAATTATTTGTTTTTAAATAAATAATTTGCAAATTTCACTCTTTGAACTCTCATTACTAATATATCGCTTTCATTATCTAATCTAATAATAGACAAATATGCAAATTGACCGCACCTTTGCTACGCCCAAGCCACGCCCACCAGCCAAGCCACGCCCACCAACCAATCAGGATGAATATGAAAATTATCCAAACAAAGATGGCAGCTAATTTGCATATCGCGACAGCGTAGAAAGAAGCCAAGAGCTGCAGAAGGGAGCAAAGCTGCAGAGAAGCAAGCAAGCTGGGGGGGAGGAGAAGGGAGGAGCGGAGGTGGGGCTGGGGGAGAAGGAAGTTGAGCAGGCGGGGCCAGGGGAGAAGGGGCGGGGCCGGGGAGAAGGGAGGAGCGGAGGCGGGGCCAGGGGAGAAGGGAGGAGTGGAGGCGGGGCCGGGGGAGAAGGGAGGAGCGGAGGCGGGGCCAGGGGAGAAGGAAGGGGAGCGGGCTGGCGGAGAAGTTAGAAAAGCAGGGGGGCTGGCGGAGATCGCGGGGCGGGGGACAAGGGAGGAGAGCAGGCAGGGTGGGGTAGAGTGCAGCAGGAAACCCTATTGCAGGATTTTTCCTGCAACGGGAACGCTAGTATTCCATAATTGACAGCAGCATACCACTATGTCACAATGTGTACAAATTACCTAGAGAGAAACATGTGGACTGCATATCCTTCAGACAATGCTTGACAAATATAATTTCTTTCAGTTTTTAAAAAACAGATATTGGGTGAAGTTAAGACTGAACTACCTGGCAGACACCTAGAATGTAGCTGGGCTACATTGCCAATTAAATCTAAACAATATGTTTTAAGAGCAGCCAAGCTGGGTGGAAGATTTTTCTTTTGTGAAAATGAAGAGACTTAACAAGGATGTGCACTGAGATATAGGGCTTTCCATTTCTATTTCCCATGTCCATGTCCAATATTTTCTTTAGAATGCATTTTCAATCCTCATACATAAATAGGTATAACCAAAGTTATATCTCAACCCCAGAACAATATCTATAAGTCTTCCAAAAAACACTTGGGTTTGAGAAATGTTATTTGCTGATGTCCCTTACAAGACAAACTGTAGCAGCAGTGGTGGCTGGATGATGGGGCTTGCTCTAAAGCATTTCTTCTCAAAGTGTAATCTCCACACCAGAAGCATCAGCATCACTTGGAAACTAACAAACAGAAATTCCCAAGCCCCAACCTAGACCTACTGAATCAGAAACTTTGGCCTTGTTTTGAGCAATCCATGTTTTAATAGGCTCTCCTGGTGATTCTGATACGTATTATAGTTTAAAAACCACTGCTCTCTAGCATACTGAAATTTAGGGGACCTGGGAGCACCTTAGTTTTAGAAAATTCATTTATAGTTTCTTTCTCTGGTAACAGAGAGGACTGGAGGTTATATGTGTAAATATGTAGACATCAACTCTCATTATAATGAACATTTCTATTTGATTTATTTTAGATTGTGCTCATTTTTATTTATATTGTTCATTCTTTAGGACAGATTATAAAATGGTTGCCCAGTTGGTGTGGCTCAGTGATTGAGCATGACCTATGAACCAGAAGGTCACGGTTGGATTCACATCAGGGCACATGCCAGGTTGCAGGCTCCCTCTTCAGTAGGGGGCATGCAGGAAGCAGCTGATTGATGATTCTCTTTCTCCATCTCCCTTTCTTTCTCTGAAATCAATTATATATATATTCTTAGAAGTAAAATGGTGGCTGTCAGAGAGACCTATCTTTTTTTTTTTTTTTTTTTTTTTTGTGGGGGGTCAATTCAGTACTTTAAAAAAATATATATTTTAACACTGTACTTTCAAAAGGCTCTATCCAATTATCCAATTCCTGGCCAGTTGCCATGCCCTTTTTATTTTTTGTTTGTGGTGTTTTGTGTGTTTATTTGTTATTGTGTCTTTGCTTATTCAGAGGCTTGTGTCCCTACCTGGCTCCTGGAAGCCTTCTGCTATAGTGCTTCAAGTCCAAAGGACATTCATTTAAATGATATTATTTTTCCAGCCTCATTTCCTGTTATGCTTTCTGATGCTCCCTCATTGGAGTGATTGTTCTTGTATTTTACCAAATGCATCTTGCCCTTTTTCACTTTTGGTCCTTGCTTATTATATTCTCCTTTTCTGGGATGTACTTTCATTCTCCTTTCACATTTTTCGGGGACAGCTGAAATCCTGCCTGACAAACTGAGCCCAACATAATCTCTCCAGCCTTTTGGGGGAAATGCCATTTGGAGAGATGACATCTATATAATGAGAGTTTTAAGCTCCTTCAAATGCAGGGCTGTATCTGCTATTCAAATGCACAGGCTTCAGTGAAGTGTCTTCTACATGGTTGGTACCTCATACCAACCATGAGTTTAATTTTCTGTTGATACAATCTGTTGAATAGGTTTAAAACTTCAGTGCATATTAGGTACCAACTGCCTTTTAAATAAGTTGACTCAACCAAGTTTGTCTGCCACATGGAATCAGTTTTGTTCTTGTTCAGAAGGAGCTTGGCAGGAAAATAGAGTCCACCATCAAATGCACTGTAACAGAATCCACAGGGGATTTCTGGAGCAGAGATGTAAACTGTAGATGAGCCACCTCTGAGGGGATTGGCTAGAACCATGCACAGAACAGGAACTCTCCTATGGTGGCCCCAGCTAATCCAATCACAGGAAGGGTGAATTCAATGTGGGTTAACCTAGTTCTAGTTACCACCTGGAGCACCACTGAGCTGGGTTTCTGAAGCCAGCTATGCCTCCAAAGATCTAGAAACACGAGGTTCAATATGATGTGTGGGATAATTTCAGCCTGCTGTTCTTTATTTTACTTTCACAATCCTCACACATGTGTCCAGTCAGTCCTATGTGCAAGGAATTGTCCAAACCATTGGGGTAGAGAGTGAACAAAATTGACAAAGATCTGTGTCTTTCTGAAATGTATAGTTTACCTGTGTATTCCTACACATACCATACCAACTGAATCATCTGACCAACTGGATTTCACTATTACACCTATTATGAGTAGACTACACCTTTTCCTAGAGGGCTTTCCAGTAGCAGCAACAACTCTAATATCCTGGTGAGTAATGACATGCACTTGGAGGGGTAATGACACATATTTTAACCTGGGTGGCAAATATTAAGTGTTCTCTTTCTGTCTACAATTGACCCGGTTGTAATAAAAATCTATGATCTCGTTAGCCAATACTTCAGTGAATTTTTTTAACTGCTAGTACTGTCCAGAGGGGAATTTGTATGCCTCTGAATGCAGGAAAATATCTCCTCTTTGTGCAATACTTTCTCTTTGACAAAATGCTCCCTTATGTTACTTAATTAAAGGAACTACAATATGGGATGCATATTATTATTTCCATTGCACAATTGAGAAAATGTTCAGAAAGTTTGAGGGGCTTACTCTCCTGTCATTCCCAAGGCCTTCCCTTTCCAGCCTCACATGTTAACTCTGACTTTACTAAGCTAATAGTTTGTCCTGAGTTCACCATCAGAGGCTGCTAGCAAGCAAAGTTTTAGTTCATAAAGCTCAAACATCATTTTATTAAATTATTAAAAAGTTAGCTCTTTAATTCCTTGGAATGATTGATTTAGAAAACATAAATCAGACTTATTACTCTATCTGGCAGAAAAGTAAAAAAAACAAAATAAAAAATCACCCTAGGAAATGTGCAAACTTTTTCAGTGACTCTATCATAAAGTCAATGAAAACCCCAAGACATCTTTAATTTTTTCACTGTAGAAAAGGTCATCTGATTAAAATGAGTCTTTGATGATAACTAAGTTGTTGTATGGAAGGCAGGAAAGTAGTGATTTATAGAGTTCACAAAGAATGTTCTGGGTAGTGTTAACCATCCCAACACTCAGAAATAAGCCACCCTGAAACAGCCAACAAAGGGATTACTAAACTCATTTTCACATGCTTATAACCTAATTAGGTCTTCAGAGATGGTCTCCTGAGGCCAAAGACTAACAATATGCCAACCCACAGAAATGCCTTATTCACATTAAAAGGGGGCTCTCCATCTTTCAGGAATAACAGTTTCATTAAAGCAAGCAAATTCCAGGGAAAACCAATCAGGTTGTATATAATTTACATCCTTCCTTTTATAAATGATCCTCCTGGCTCTCTCTTTTTTAATCTTCCTGAAAGTTGGTTGGTTTTTTAATCTTCTTTAAACTGTCACTTCCTTTCCTTTCTCCCATTTCGTCCAAGTGTAGTCATTTTGATATATCTGCAGCAGCCAAGAACCCATTGCTGAAGACGTATGTTCTAAATATTTTCATCGGATTCCATGTAGCTACATGATGTGTAGAGACATTTTTCAGTGATGCTGGGTACTGTCTTGAGGATTCAAAAGTACCCCTTGAGGCACAAAATCCTCTGTGTTAAACCTAAAATAGTAATGTTCATTTCAATCATCTAGATTATAGCTGTAGAAATGTCCTACGGGTTAGATTTTTATCACCAATGACACTTCTATACCCATGCTTGCTTGAGGTTTAAGCCTTCTTAATGTGTTTTTCTTTAGCAAGCAACCAGTCTAACTCACCTGCTGTTTCTATGAAATAGAGCAAAAATGTGGCTTGATGAAACTTAATAGCTGATCCTTGTTTAGATATAATCTTCTCAATCAAGTTATTCCAGCAGGCACACCTGGTTTGTGCTATAACTGCTTCTCTGGAGTGGAAGGCAGCAGATGAGTAATACGGCCAAACCAGAGGACAGATGAAGCCTTAGGCTGGGGTAAGGCAGGTTCTGATGGATATGGAGTGCCATGTGGTGGAGTAGAGTGATGGATAAACCCCTTGCCACAACACCCCATCCCTAAATTGGTTCAAGCTGGGTGATTACACAAAAGGCTCACAGAAAAAAAATAACAAAAACCTAGAGCTCAATTCAAGTAGATTTGAAAATGAAAGAGTGAAGCAGTTGTAAACAATTATCACCAGAATCAAATACTGTGCAAATTACATACTTGTGTGCATATTTCCTCCTTAATGGCACCACCAGTTCATTGTCATATGAAATATATTCTAGCGAGACTCCTGTAGGACTAAGCCTTTTTAATGACTGAATAATTCTTATGATCATCACAGTGAACTATAACTCTAAACCCTTGCTTTTTCTTATGCCTATATATATTAAATGCGGTTTTATGAGTCTTTTTTTCACCTTTAATATATCAATTATTTTACAGCCACACTTAATAAAATAACTGGGTACTTTCTACAGGGCATGGCTTGAGGCTGATGAATTGATACCTCTGTGAAATATATATGAAGGGTCACCTGTGGCTCAGATGACATAAAATGGGGAACACAAAAAATTTATTCTCTTAAAGTGGACCTCTGGGGGTGCTTCTATATAACTCTGGTATTTCCCTTTGATTGTTTATTCTCAAGGATGCTTTAGGTCTATGAATAGCATGTACTGATCAAAAGCAACTTGTTTATCAAAACACCCATGTAGTTGAGTTTCATGAAATGTGTACTGTTTTCTCATCAAAACCATGGTCTTGTCATGAAAACCTTCATAAATCATACTCCAAGCACAGCTCCTTAACTGCCTACTGTTTTCTTTTCAAATATTGGTTGTTAATCTTCTTGACAATTCTGACAGTCATGTGCCCGAAGCTTTGAATTTCACATGTTGTAAGCAACTTAAAACTTCAAGCCAAAAAAAAAAAAAGAATATACATCCATGGTAGAGACCCAAGATTGCCATGAGCTGTGTCATCATAGGCAGGCAGAGCTCAAAGAGGAGATTTTTCTAAGGGTCTAGAAATTCTTCTTTATCTAAAAGAAGAGACAATATTAATCTCACTATTGCTGATAATAGTAGTAGATATGCATTTTTTAGGGCCAATACATTTTATATTCATTTATTTTGATATTAAAATTGTTATATAAGTTAATATTATTATCTAAAGACCTGATATCCTTGACGTTGTAACACCCTCCAGGTATAGGCAAGTTGTGGGAGAACCAGGAACCAAGCTTAGATGTTATTTCAAAGTTTGACTTATTTCCATTTTTCAAAGCTAAGTGTGATTCAATTTGCCCTTTCTAACTTGGTAGGAAGCATAATACTTACTTTGCTCTTAATATTTAAAGGAATCAGTCAGCCTTATAATATCACTTCAAAACTTTTCAGAAAGGCTCTGGCATCAGCCACCGTTGAATTTGCTCTTACAGAGATAGCTGGTGGAGGTCTCTATCATCTCTGCCCCACTCTTCCTTTAGGAAATGAGCTCTGTGTGGTAGGTGGAACTTGCTTCTTCAAACCTAGGGCTTAGGGTGCATCCATCAACTGCTCTCTCTGTCCTCACTCACCTGTAACTAGATACATAAAAGGAGGAGAGAGAGTCTGAACCTCCACATGGAGCCACTGAGGAGCACCAAGTGCTAAGGTTATTGGAAAAATTATATCTCCAGGTCTTAGTTCTATCAGATGAAAAAAGAGGGCAATATTAGTGCCTAATTTAAATTAGAAAATCAGTACAGCATTTACAGTAGTTGACAAATAGAATGAGCTAAATAAATGTTAACTACATTAAAGATAGCAATAAATAACCATGTTAGCTCATTCTATTTGCCAAGAACTATGAATGCCATGGTCATTGACATGATGATGGATGTAGCCTAGGCTTTCCTACTCTAAGCGCATTGCTTTTCTACCAGTCCATGTGTCCTCTAACACAGCTGAGGCAACTTTGCCCTGGCTCCTTGCATGTTAAAGTGAGCTCATTTTCCCCCCCAGCTTCTTAGGCATCCAGAGTTTTCATAAAGAGAAGATCGTGACATTTCTGCTGGAGGCAGTAGGCTAACTGCAACGCTTATGTCCTCTCTTTCCTCAGAGCCCCTTAAAATTATATCGATGTACAAAAAAGTATAAATCCATAATAACAAAGAAAATGAGCAGAAGTTCATCAATAGATAAGAAGCTGCAACACATTTGCAAGAGAAGCCAAATAGGTATGGTTTCTTAAAAAGCACTTCTTAATGTATGTTTCTAGAAAAAGTTCTGGCACACAATCAGCACTTATTTCTAAGATGCATGAGTGGGTGAATGAAAAGAGCAATCGGGACATCTTATTTAGGCACACGTAGGCAAGCATCAGGAAATAAAGCACACGAGAAGCATAAACATGGTTGTCTCTGGGCAGCAGGACTCAGAATGGGGAAAGGCAGTGGCGATGGATTGTTGGTTTTCATTAGGTTTACCTTCATTATTATTTTTCAAACTGTATTCACATATTTGAACAAAAACAGAAAATTATTTAAAAACAATATTTTAAGATAACAAACTTGAGCAGTAACACCTCTGTAAGTTCCTTTTGTTTTTGCTGAAGGAAGCTGGTTATATATACTGACCCCAGCGGCAAGTCCTGAGACTCATGCACAATGATTACCTGACAGAATCACAATGTATCTGGTGACCATTCTTGTAGGTAGAGGTGGGGAGGAGATTATCTGTGAGTAAAACTGCAGAAGATCAAAGGGAAGTATATAGAGCCAGTTAATTTGTTTTGAGAAATGGGCTATTTTCAAGCAGCTGTGATTAATTACAAGGACCTTAGGAGGGGGGAAAAGTGATTGTCCACCTGGGAAGAGCTGTGCATTTCATAAATATCTGTAGAATTAAAACATCAATGAGCCAAACCAGTTTATATACACACTTCTGGTTTGTTAAGTCAGAAAAATCTCACTTTATTTATGTCAAAGAATTTTTTAGAAGTGCCTAAATACCTTTTTGATCAAATTGGATCAACAGGTTTACTGGGATAATGGGAGATTATTTACTGAAATCGGTATAGAGTAACTATTATATCTATACCGTGTTTGAGAGTTTGAAATTTATTGACTAATAAACCCTGTTCTTTGGCTTAGTGGGCGGATCTGGGAAGAAAAGGGTGTAGCAGTCTAGTCACCACCATGTGTCTAAACTGTGGTCAGGCAGGTGGAGTGATGGAGAGTCCAAGAGGGCACAGAGGGAGGGCGGTGCTCACAGCAGCAGCAGAGAGCTCTGCTGTATTTCCCAATCAGAAACCCAACCTGGCAACAGCTGGGGGCCTGGCCATTCCCCAGAGAGAATTCACAAATAAAAAATCTGGGAGCCTCTGCTTGAGAGGTTGGGGGAGGGTCAAAACATACATATTCAAAATTTTCTGTTTTTATTGAATCTTCCCTGATTTATATCTCTCAGAAACCTATTATTATCATCATTCGCTTACAAAATGCAAATGCACTGTTTTCCCAGTGAACATTTTGAGATAAACACAACCAAATTGCCAGAAGGCTTTATTCCCCAAGGCACCCCTTGCATGCAAAATCTGGCTGTCTCCCAGCTCCATTTGTTAAGGTCTCCTTCGGTTGTGTCACTTTTCTGTCTAACCTATAATCTGCCTTCACCGGAAGCAGGAGCTTGAGGGGTCTGATGAGTTCAACAATTGAAATAGCATCTCTTCATTTTCTCCTCCCCTGTCCCAGCTTGTGAAATGCTCACTGGCATAGCTGGCAGTCAAATAAAAATAAAGATCCTGTTCAATATTCCTTTCATTGTTGTACATATGCAGTATTGGCATTTTGCATGTTAATATCTGACACTGTTTTTTAATGTGTTCTAAACTGCCAGTTCATTTGCATCATCTCTCAGTGATCTCCCACCTGTGCAGCAATTTTTGGGGAAAACATAACCATTTATGTACCTCCTAAAACTTGACTCTGTAACAGAGCCTGATCCAAGGACAGCTCATTTATTTTCCAAACATTTTTCACTTAGGCTTTGAATTGGGCTCTTAATGCACATATCCAGAGTCCCTTATGTTGTCTCTGAAAACCAAGTGAAGCTTTGAAATGCTCCCACTCATAGACCATGCTGAGCAGCTTGATGGTGCCCACACTGTGGTTTGCTGGTGTGTACACTGTCAGGTCCACACTATCTCTGTGCACATGCTGCTCCAGTATTTGTGGTAAAATAGCTGCTTGAATTGTGAGAACAAAGGAATAAGCTCCGAATGTGGGGCTAAGCTTATGATAGTCTCAGGAGTAAGAAAAAAGGGAATGTGGATGCTGTAAGTTCAGAGCCTGCAAAACAAGTGCATTTCAACAGTTTTAACAGTAGGATGTACCTCTGCTATGGAATTGTCAGAATTTAAAAAATCTATTAGATTTTATAATCTAAGAGCTCATAATCTAAGAAGAAAAGTAGTGCCCTATTTCCTCTTCTGTATTATAAAACAAACATCTTGAAGGATTGAGCTTTACCTTATTTACCTTTATATTAATTGAGACTAGAATGCAAAATCTGGTTTAGGAAGATGCTGATTTCAAAGATAATTGAATTCAAGTACTATAGTCTTTTTTTAAGACCTGTGTACCTGTACTAGACAATCTAATTACTTATTTATTATATATTTGCTATTTTTCATCTCTTTCCAATAAAAAGATAATCTCCATGACAACAGGTATTTTTTATCTGATATTTTGTTTACTGATGGATCTCAAATGTCTTTAACATGCCTGGCACATTGTAAATGCTCAGTACATATATATTGAATAAATGTATGAATATTTATTCAATGAACATCTCTGCTCCCTTTATGAGTCTGAGGAACCAAATTAATCCTCCTGTGAAGTAGCTCCTAATCTTTGAAATTTCACAGAACAAATGCATTATAAAGAAAACAAAAAGATAGGAGTGCTCGAAAAGTGAGGCCATTTTGTAATTGTTAAATATGGACTTTGAAAAATAACAATGAATATCCGAGGGTATTCCATAAAAAGACTTACTTTAATGAAAGAATTTTTTAGTGCAAAAATACAAAAAAATGAAATAATCTAAAATAATTATTAACCTCTCAGAAAAGACTGATGCTAACTGAAGTCATAGACCAGCATCCATCTGCTGGCAAAGTTTCAAGAGCTCCCCACTCAGAGAACCACAGTCATTAGCTCAGAACTGACACAGCTTCTACAAAGATGGGCCAGGCCTAAGGACATGCTGGATTCCAAACAAGATAACATTGTGTTGTGACTATAGAAGCAAAGCCTTAAAGGAAATTTGAAAGATCAACCAGTCCAATAACTTTAGGCAAGTGAAATTCTAAATCAAGCATTGTTGGGTGGCTTCCAGTTAGTCTGATCCCTCTCTCGAGTGCCCTGATGTTTCCAGTGCTTAGAGGAAGCTCTCACCAGCCAGCTGGCCTTGTGAAAACTTTTCATCTCCATCCCATTTCCCCATGGAAGCCTGACAAAGGAAGAACAGAACCCAGAAAATAGCTCCTGATATTTCTGTTGTCTTCTCTATCACTGTTGTCTTCTTTTCAGCAAATATTTGTTTCTTCAACTTGTGTAGGTAATAATGGGAGTAATCCAGTAGTGATTTGTGAGATATATTATTCTCTCTTCCAGCAAAATGAGGAGGATTTGTATCTGTAAATACACTGTATATGTGTGTATAAAAGAAGAGGAACTGTCCAAAAGTGCTTGCTAAAATTTCAGGATGGGCCAGGGATCCTCTCAAACCTTGTGGATTCCTAGCCTCTGCACCATTTCTCCTCTTCACAGCTGGGATTTCTGAATCCCTACCAGTAGTTGACTTCATTCTCAATTTCCCAGTTGCCAACTTCTGCTCTGATTGGAGTCTGAACCTGAATTTGTTAAAAAATTATGGCTCTTATTTGGCTCTTGAGCTCCAGTTTCCCTCCTTGCCAGCCTTATCTCCACCATGTGCTTCAGAAGTAGGTAAAAAGCACCAAATCAATTTGAAGAATTGAGTTTCTCTTCTGGTAACTTGACTGTTTCTTCAGTATTTTCCTTATATTCAAGTCGTGAGTTCTTCTTATGAGTGCCCATACCATGGACTGGAAACCTCTAATCTTGGACTTGGTTGGTAGCTGATAGAGATTTCCTTCTGCGATGATGATAATAATGAGGATGATAAGACATGATTTATACATTCTAGAGATAAAAAATGTAAAATCATCATCATTATCATCATATTACTTTTTAGGGCTGACTCTTTTTTCTGGATTCTCCATAAGAGTAGATAATTCAGAACAGTGAAGAGCCAAGGTGATATATATATATATATATATATATATATATATATATATATATATATATATATATATCAGGGAAAGAAATTTTGTAAGTGGTATTGTTAAGCATTCTAGAATAAGAATGTAATTTTTCAAGATTTTGTTTCTTGTGCCTGTAGATTTCTATTGATTTTAATAAAGATAAAAATGTGCCCATTATATGATCTATCTTTCTATTGCCCAATCCAACTGTTGTAGAAGACCAAAGAAACCCAAGTGATGCTTAGAGAAATGGAGTTACAAAGCTTTATTACGCCGGCAGTCTCAGAGAAGTTGCCTCTCAAAGTCTGAGCAAACCAATATGGTGGAAGCTTTCCCTTTATACCCTTTTGGTGTATTTGTCCCCCAAATATGGATTATACTTCTGGACCTTTCGCAGGCTTTGCAAAAAGCCCTGTGTGTTGGGATGGGGGTCTTGAGATCATATCTAAGGGCCTGGCCTGGTGTCAGTGCTGATAACCCCCTCTGGGGGTTGTGTCTTGTTCATGATTTATGGCCTCTGTAAAATGTGAGCATTTAGGTAACAGGTCTTGCAAGACCAGTTTGTGGAGGAAAGGGGCAGTGACTTAATTATAGGTTATCAAGAATGTACATTAGATTACTGGCACCGATTCAGATTGCTAGCGCACCCCTCCCCCCCCCCCAATAATCAGGGTTACATTGGAATTATCTTTTTAGCCTTCTCACAACTACCAGACTTTTTAAAAAGAGGGGCAAGTTTACTGGTGGACACATGTAGAAAGAACCATGAGTGTTGCCTAGTAGACTTCTATCATTGTCAAGACAGCGCATAACCAAGTCCAATGTCAACAGCACAGCTTGTTATAACTTATTTCCTGTAACCAAATCACTAAACATTTTCTTTATTAATGTAGGTGAGTACTAAAGCATGGAAATAGTTTCACTGAAACAGATATGACAGTTTTCATTTCAGTATGGAAAATGCTATTTTATAGATTATTATTTCTATTTCAATCTTCTTATTCCTTAAAAAAGTCTATGAAGTGATTTGAAGTCTCTAAAGACAGTTGCTTTAAAATATAATAGTATCATTTTTTATTTGGATCTATTGTTGATATTCACATGGCAGATGGGAAGGTGAAAAGTCACTTACTCATTGTATAACCTCGAAATGGAGCAAAAATGAATCCTTGCTACAGCATTTTTGCCCACCTGATCATACATGAAATGTAAAAGCATTCAAATATTCTTAGGGTATAATGCAGCTTATTGCTGCCTGCTGTGTGACTGAAATTTATTTGAAGAAAATTCTTTTAAACATTTTATAATGAAGAAACACCCATAAAGTTTACTCCCTTTCTCCCACTAACTTCTTTTCCCCCTCTCATGCAGTATTCAAACCTCATGTAAAGCACCCCTGAGATCTAAAAACAAAACATCCAAACATATTTTTTGCTTTCCCACAATTATTTAATTGTCTTCCTAATTAATTCCACAGCCTGAAATAAATTATTGACTTACCAGACTCTCTTGTTTTCTGTGACAGCTTCAGCAGTAAACAGGCCATTAACAATTCATAATGAGCAGGACATGTTTGTTTTTTTCCATGTGCTAATTTGGTACCCTATTAGAGACTTCCTTTGACTCTTCTCTTTCCTGTCAACTCATTTTTGGAAAAGGGTGACAGACTGCTGGGCCCTATTTTGAATAAGAAGACATTTCAAAGAAAAAAATAAAACTCTGTTTTGCCAAATCCAATTACTTATGCAGAGATAATTCATGGAACATTTTTTTTTGTTCTTTTCTGGTCTATTTTGTTTTTATTATTATACTTTGTAGAAGAACAGCAGTATTCCATCCATGGACTGAAACTTTCTTTACTTGGGCAATTTGTCAATATTCAGTGAGTGCTTCTGTTATTGGTGCAAGTGGAGTTCTTGGGGTGCCAGGAGGAAAAGAATTTCCTGAGGCCCCCATGGGAGGATGGGTTTCATGAAATCTTTATTGATGATGTAAAATTAAGGGAGGGTTCCCCTCCAAGGCCCCATCTCTGTCCACCTCACCATGGAAGAAGTCCAATCTTATTTTCAGCAGAGCCAGAATTAAGGCCACTGGCCAGAATTTCTGCTCCATTTAAAGTCCAGTCCAGTCCAACATCCTGTGTGTGAAGTCCGAGTCTTAACATCAATGGGTCATATGGCTGCTAAAGACCATATGGCTATGGAGAGAGAACAGGTGAGTGCAGGGTCCAGTGCGGATCATGGAGGAGCAAGAGGGAGAGCAAGTGAGAACAAGCGAAGTATGGTAGCAATCATCTCAGGTAGAAACTGCAGTTTTAACTTTAACTTTAACCCTGCTGTTTGGCTTCTGTACTTATTTTCTTGCTAAAACAATAGAAAAGTTGTTTTGATTTTCTGAACTTGTGTATGCTATCCCAATCGATTGAATACTCCATGGATGGTGGTTTGAATATCCCATTGATTGTGATCTTACTGGTTATCAAAGCACATTCTTCTGTACCTGGGAACCAGGACAGCACAATTACCCTAAATTGTCTCAGTAGCTACAGATAATGCGTTTTGGTTGACTCAGTGGTCCCGAGACCAGGACAGCACAATTATTCTAAATTGCCTCAGTGGCTCCAGATAATGTGTTTCTGTTGATTCAGTGATCCGTAGACCCAAAACTATACTTAATCTTTGTAGATAACTAACTTGCTCAATTTCACTTCTGTAACTGCTTTGTGCAAACCAGGTTCCTCATTCCAAACCCAAAGATGTAATCGATACCTTTGTGATATTCTGCATATAAGCCAGATGTGACGAGCATTTCGGGGCTGCGAGATTTGGGGTGCTGATTGCCCCCTTGTAAGCCGCCAGCCTTTAATAAATGACTCCATAATTCGACTTCTTGATTGAGGCGTCCTTTGTGAGATTCGGGGAACACTACAACACAATAATAAGAACAAGAGAGATGGAACTCTTTGTCTGGGGTTTTTAACTTTCCAAGATTTCGCATGCTTCTGATGTGGTTCACTCCTTAGCCAATCCATTGTTCCCCAGGCTAGACTGACATGCAGGCATCTCCCCTGCACCACCCCAACTTCTACTGCACAAGTGCCTATCTCCCCCTTATTCCCCCAACAATTCGGTACCAGATGGGGGGAGGGAGGGATACTAATTCCCTTGGAGAGACAATGCTGAGATTCTTTTGGATGAGAAGCTGTAGCTTCCTGGTGGAGCAAACAGGCCTCTGCTTCCCAGCTAAATATGCTCAACAATGTCTGACTCTCCTTTGCTTTCCTCCTTTATTAACATTAGCTAGCACTTGTCTCATGTCAATTTGGGATTTGTTATATGGGTTGAATTAAAACAGGAAAAGGCAAAATTTCCTAGAAAGGATGACATTGCCCAAATCCTAATGTGAGGAAATTTGGTGGAGTCAAGAGTAAAAAGAAAGCACACTAACCAGAAGAGGTATTTTGAAATAAGACAGACTTGAGTTCAAACTCAGCTTTAGGTCTCAGTTTCTTCATCTATAACAGTGGTCGGCAAACTGCAGCTCGCGAGCCACATGCGGCTCTTTGGCCCCTTGAGTGTGGCTTTTCCACAAAATACCATGGCCTGGGTGAGTCTATTTTGAAGAAGTGGCATTAGAAGAAGTTTAAGTTTAAAAAATTTGGCTCTCAAAAGAAATTTCAATCATTGTACTGGTGATATTTGGCTCTGTTGACTAATGAGTTTGCCAACCACTGATCTATAACACTGGGATCATAATATATACCTCACTAAATAAGAAAATGTGACAATATAGAGGTTGGCATATAGTAATCATTTAATAAATTGTAATAATTTTATAAATAATTTTAATGTTAGATAATAATCCTAATATTAATGATATTAATTATATTTATCTATGTTATTATTTATTTATAATTACATATTTTGTAAGAGACATTGCAGTTAAAGAATCTCAAAAGTCTGGTGACTGAACCTTTGGTTTAATTTCTTGGGTAAGAGAGAGAATGATGGTTCCATGATAATAAATAAAAACTTTGGTAGGCAATTTTAAGAAGTTGATCAGTAAAATGACAGAGTACACTGTTCTCTTTAAATTTCTTTTTAATCTGTTCTGCTTGAGCTCAGAAAGAATGTTTGCTCAAGTAAACCAGTACATGAAACCTAGGAAACATGCACCCTTCTACTCAGAAGTTCACTTGTTTAGTCCTAGGGGTAGATGCATTGTTTTAATAACTCAATTCTTCTCTTCTCTTTTCAACCATGACCTCTGCAATATGACTTCATCAAGAGGCAAAGTTTTTCTTCAACCCTTGATTCAGAGTTTGGCCATGTGGCTAGCTTTGACCAATGGGATGGTAACAGGTGCATTGCAAACGGGGCCATATAAATGTGCTTCACATTCCCCTTCTGCTTTGCTCCTCTGCCATAGCCAGGAGAATATATCAGTTCAGCTTATGGGATGGTGAGTCAGAAGGAGCGGAGCCATTCCCAGATGGTATGGCCCAGTGGTTGAGCAACGACCTATGAACCAGGAGGTCACAGTTTGATTCCTGGTCAGGGCACATGCCCAGGTTGTGGGCTTGTTCCCCAATGTGGGGCATGCAGGAGGCAGCCAATCAATGATTCTCTCTCATCATTGATGTTTCTATCTCTCTCTCCCTCTCCCTTCTTCTCCGAAATCAATAAAAATATATTAAAAATAAATTAAAAAAAGAGCTGAGCCAAGTGATCCTTGATATCCTAGATAAGGTCATTCCTTGCCAGCTGACCCTCTGCAAAGTTTTGAACATGTGGGAGAGCCCAGCTGAGTCCACCCTAAGTCACTGACCCAAAAAGGTTTGACTTAAGTAACTGCTTTTTACTTTAAGCCTATAAGTTTTGAAGAGGTTTGTGGCACTATTTCTACAAGAGCACAAGTATGAGATGGATAAGTACAGTACTAAAGAAGACATGTAAAGGTAAGTATTTTTTCATTGTAAGACTAGTGATCTGGAACTAATGAAAAATAAACACCAAAAGCTTAGGGTTAGTTTTAGGTCTGTACCTCATTCCTCAAGCTTTATGCTCTGCTACCTTGCCTCACTATGAGCCCACCCCTAGCCCTAATCAAAATCAACTTAACTAGAAAAGCTTCAACAAATAACCAGAAAGAGTAATATCATAAGTCAGGGAAGAAAGGATGGAGGAGAGTAATCATATGCCATTTAAATTGGGGGACACCACAAAATCAGGAATGACAAGGGTGTTGGAGTAATATATTTTCATATTTGGATCCCATTTATGGCATTTATTCGATGTACAGTGTTAGAAAATTTACTTTTGTTTCCATGTATAATATGGAGATGATATCTATTGATTAATATATGGGATTCATAACCCAAGTAGCACGATTGGATGGGACAGATAGTTTGAATTCCATAACGACAGCTACCTTTGCCCTGTGGCCACACAGCTTTGCTCTACCTATTCCTGTATGCTTCTGTCTCACCCTTGATCATAGATCATGTCTCCTTTACATGACACCTTCATCAGGGAGAACTCAGTAATTTTTCATCTCCTCATCCGCAGGAGTTAGCAGAGAAGTCAGTAAAATATTCTTAGTGTCTAATGAGTAAATAGGTTAATACACCAAAGCAGTAAACTAGATATTTGCCACTGATGCTTTGGTTCCTGGGTTTCCATTGCTGTTTAAAAAAGAAAAGCCTGAAAAAGGCTTCCTGGTTTAGAATTCAACAGTGTTATTCATCACATTTCCTGCTTTGATGACAGGGCTGGGGCAGGAGGGCATGTTGATTACATGGAGAGCCTGGAGGTAAACATTAGGTGGCAAGCAAAGACCGGGTGTGTTTCCCTCCACGTCTTATGAACACTTTGAGGTGAAGACCCTCAATGAGAGACTCTTAACTGCGCCAGGGAATGGCTAAGCATTTGGCTCCATAGGATGTCTCAATATCTATTCTCTGGAAATAGGAGCTCTGAGGAGATGACAAATTTTAATTGGAAGGGCCCCTGTTATTGGTGCAGTCAAGTGGAGGAGCAATGAGGAGCTGCATAAAAGAAGTGGAATATCATGTCAATTGATCTGAAAATTACTGGTAGTTACATTATCTCCCAAGAAATGATTCATGCTAATTCAAGGAAATGTTTCTTTCCTCTGTTAACAGCCTTACTGTTCAGAGCAGCAGGGAAGTTATGGAAACTGAGGAAGCAGGTTCTGCTCACTCAGACCTGCCACACAGCGCTAAAGGCTTGAGTTGACCACCGCAGGGAAGTGAATCCTGTAGAGCTGTGGTTGGGCCTTCTGTCTTGGCCCTCCCTCCTCGCTTGGTGTCTAGTGTAACATGTGATGTCTGGAACCTAATGCTCATGTCCTGGAGATAAATGCATGGCTTTACATCCATGTATTTTCTTAAATGAAGGCAGTAGCTAGTTGGAAGGCTGTATTTATTGCCTGATATACCGTAACTACTCTGCTTTTGTTTTAATGAGTTTGGGTGTGAGTGTGTACCTGTTTGTGCGAGTATGTGTGTGTATACATGTATGGTGATACATGCAACAAATGATTTATTTTTCACTTCTCAGCAGTAGCTAATATCCACTCAAGCATTCTATTACTCCTGAAACTGGCTCAGCTAGGCCACTGGACTAAGACAAAACTCTAGAACCCAGATATATAAATTCTTTTGTAATTTCTGTTCATTAAAAAAAAAATCTGCTTAAGGTTTACCCAAGACTGAGTTACAGTGTTTCCGCCTTGAACAAATCTCCTCTCTCTAAATCATGGTTTTGCTAACTATATGTAGGGAATCACATTTATAGAGACATCGAATTTGGCAGAGGTCTGCAAATTGAAAGAGACTCCATGAAAACAGCAGGCAGGATTTGCAGTCTTATTTTTATTCTTATCACTGTATTTGATTTATTCTAGGAATTTTGATAATTATACTCTTAAATCATTTCCAAAACTCTCAGTAATTTGCATCGTGGTTGGGCCAGGAGATCGCAAAATTGAATATTCATACAAGTGCAAATCATTTCATTTCTGCTTCACTACAGACCTGGAGCAAATGAACGTTAGTTTAAATTTTAATCAGCATAGATACTAGGTAGTTGCCCTTGCTCATTTGCAGAGCAGCCGCCTACTGTCCTGCATTCCAATTTATAGTCTGAACTATGTTTAACACCTATTACAAAATATTTCCTAATGTCCTCTTAAAGATCATTTTATATGATTTAAGGTGATTTTCCTAGAAAATCATATAATCAGCTAATGCACATTTATTAAGCTCCAGTTTTGTGTTCAAAATACTGGGCTTGGTGCTTGAGATGCTAATAAAGAAACAAGAGCTGACCAAGAGCTCAAAATTCATTTGTGTTAGTTTTGAGATATTAACCAGACTGCATTTTATTGTATATATGAAAATTGATCTCTGAGAAGAAAAGCATCATATATAGACTGGAGTAGTTGGAAAAAAGTCTTTAAAAGTGACGGGCTGAGCTGATAAGTGATGATAAAGAGAAACATCTAGAGAGATTATGTGGGTACCATATAAGATTGTGCAGGTTGTGTGCAGCCCCACTTTTGGGCATATCATTCTCATAGATTGAAGTATATAGTGCTCCCTAGAGTTGTGCAGTGTACTACCTGCCCAACACTGCATTGTGATGCTGGTAATGAGCTCAACTTCACAGGAGTGGAAGGCAGGGCAGTGGTAAGAACACAGACAAATCACACATATATCATTCTGCAGCTATGGGACCTTGAAGAAATTATCTTCTCTAAATCTCAGTTTTTCCACCATAAAATCCTATACAATAAAAGCCTAATATGCTAAGTGTCCGTTCGTCCATTCGTCCATCCAACCAATCAAAGCATAATATGCTAATGATATGCTAAGGCTGCTCAACTGCTCGCTATGATGTGCACTGACCACCAGGGGGCAGATGCTCCGACCAGTAGGTTAGCTTGCTGCTGGGCTCTGGCAGAGTGAGATGGGCCAGACTCACCCTGGAGCCCTCCTGCATCCCTCCCCAGTCCCGATTGTGCACCAGTGGGGCTCCTCAGCCTGGCCTGCGCCCTCTCGCAATCCAGGCTGAGGGACTCCCACCCCCCACCCCCGAGTGCATGAATTTCGTGTACCGGGCCTCTAGTCAGGTTTATAAAACATTTCCTCACCTATATAACTGATGTCAGGATCAAAGAAGATAAGTGCAGGGAAATATTCAGCATACTACTATTCATAGTAGCAAATTTTTAATTTTTAGCTGTTTTTACTGCTTTTATTTTTAGTTAAAATTTGGGAGAGCCTCTAAGCCCCTTGTATCATTTAACTATTCAAGTTATTCAGAAAACTTTGAATGGATAGTGTGTGTGTGTGTGTAGGGGGTGGGTGGGTAGCATAGCATCTTCCCTATAAAATATTTAAAAGGGCAAATGATTACCTTTTAGGGGCATTTGAGGAACATTGGAAACAATGGATAATCTCTATAATTTTATAGTCTATCTCCTGGTGTTTTTTTTTTTTTTTTGAGAGATTATTCAAGATCTGCTGGTAAGAAAATGCCTGGGTTGGTACCATTTTACTATTTAGAGTGTAAACATATATGGACAGTGACACCTCAGATGGTTGTCATGCTGGATTTTGCCCATAAGAGAGATGCTGTGAGGGATGATGGCTTCTGAAAAAAGGAGTATGGAAGAGGGGATCTCCCAATCCCACATCCACCAGCCAGAAAGGCACCCATTGGCTAGAAAGAGACATGCATGCCTGAAGAACATATCTTCTTATTTGAGGAGGAGTGTGTGTGTGTGTGTGTGTGTGTGTGTGTGTGTGTGTTGGGGATAAGAGCAGTGATAAGGGAATATAGAGATATAGATAGAGATTTTATAGATTTGATATAAGCATATATGCTCTTTACTTCACTTCCTAATTGCTTTAAAGGAATGAAACATTTTTAAAAAATGCTTTATTAGATTATCCATGCCTTTAATAAAAAAGTATAGGCATACTATAAAAATTCAAAAAATAGGATGACAGTGTTTTCTGAGTTCTTTTTCCTCTTAGCATATTATTTTATTTCCTCTTGGTCTATTTCTCATGCCTTTTTTTGCAGTGCTTTAACCACCCTGTATGCACTAATTTGCATCTTCCTTTCTCACTAATGATATGAGTATTTTTCATGTTGCTAAATCTTTTTCATTACCACTCATTTTAATTTCTCTGTAGCACTGTAAAACAGAATATAAACATTTTATGCAATTATCATTCTACTATTGGAGAGTTTAGTGGTTTTCAGTTTTTTAATTATAAATACTGCTTGATGGTCATCGTAGTGCATAATGTCTTTCCACATTTTATTTTCTTTCCTTTTGAGGGGATTTACAGAATGGAATTACTGGTTAAGGGTATGCCTATTTACATGCTGAAGTATATTGTGTGGGGACCTATTTCTTGAGAAGACATAGGCGTTTAGGTTCTACCAATGCACACTTCCACATTCCTACTTTTCATTCCCCAGGTCCTAACACTAATACTCCTCCCAATGACACAGAGCATCATCACTGATGCTGAAGTTGACATCATCTCTGTCCTCCCTACAACCATTGTAATGCCAACATTACAATGGCTCTGAACCATCTCACTTCCTAAATAGAAGCAAAGCCTACGTTACAGCTAAATCCAAATATGCTCTGAAATTTATCTCCCTTGTTTCCAGATGTAGAGGGTAAATTTTACCTTCTGGATGAGACTACAGTAGCTTAGTGGCTCCACATAGTCTTGGTGTTGGGGAGGGAGTGGGGAGTTGCAAGCAGCTCACCTTTTCTAGAGCAGCTCAGGAGACAGCCTGAATTGAACCCAAGGGATGCAAGAGAAATGGCTTAAATATTAAGCAGCAACCTCCTGTCATTCTGGTCTGCGTGGGTGAAGAAAATACATAAATAAAAATTAAATAAAAGAAAAGAGCTAAAAATAAAATCATACAAAGTGAATGAAGCTGAAACTTTGAATACAAATACAATTATATGTCTTTGGATGAAATCCATAACCAGTTTTCGGCAATACCCACCTGACTCACTCATTGAATTGCAAAATCAGAGAATATAAATCAGAGTTGACAACGAGGTCTTATTTCCCTCTTTAGAGGTTTTAACTGAATAATAAATCATACAGATCCAGCCTCATGCACCTCTTAGGATTCAGTTCCATTCTCTTTGTTGGTGCCTATGAACAATAATTCCAACTATGTGATACATGCAGAGAGCAAAACTGCCTTCCTCTTGCTGTCGCCTCCCAGATCTAATTGACCAGAACAGTAAGGATAGAGATTTGCTTACTCTAGCCAGCAAATAAAAAATTGGCTAGTCATCTGAAAAATGTCCAGGCTTCAGTTCTCTCTGCCTGTTGCTATCAAATTATTTTTTAATATACATTTTTCTTAAATATTCCATGTAATACATGGGTATCTGCCTGTGAAAAATTTGAACACTGTGATATACACAGAACAATAAATTATAGTTTCAGCTCATCCTCCCTTCCAGTCACCCTAACTGTCCCAGAATTAATTTTGTTAGTGTAATTAGCCAGATAAACACCCAATGTCTCTCTCTCCATACTTTTCCTATACATTTACATATATTTATCGCTATATATATTATATACAAATACATATATAATGTTTAAAATTAAATAATATTTTAATGTACACATTATACACATTGTTTTGTGACTTCTTTTAATAATATGTTTTGAAATATTTGTCTGTCATATATGTAGAGAGAGCTACCTCATTCTATTGAAATGCTACATTGCATTCCATTTGCAGCTGTACAATAATTTATGCAACGTTTTATTATTGAAGAACATTTGAGTGTTTCCAGATTTTAACTTTAAGAAGCAATGCTGCAGTAAAATATGTGTGTGTGTGTGTGTGTGTGTGTGTGTGTGTGTGTGTGTGTGTGTGTATTTATTTGTAAACGTACCAGGATAGACTTCAAGAAGTAAGATAGCTGTGTCAATTAGGCTTTGCACATTTAAAAATTTGGTAAATCTTGAAAAATTGCTCTTCCACAATACAGAAGATTACCGTTTTTTCCCACATACTTGTCAATACTGGATATGATAAATACATTTGCTAAATTATAGTTGAAAAATGTTGCCTCTTGTCATTTATGTTATATCACTAATTACTATTGAGATTGAATATCTTTTTGAGTGTCTTTTGCCTGAAATGCATTTCTTTTGCTGTGAATTTTCTGTTCATCACCTTCTCTAGTTTTTTTTCTCTTGCTCATTTCTCTTTTACTTACCTATAGAAATATACACATATATATGTGTATATATATATATATATGTATATATATATATATATACACACACACACACACACACATATATATATATATTTAACAATTTTTTTTCTTTGTCCCAAAAGACTTACCTAAGACTTTTGTTGAGTATGATATACTGGGAAGAAGGTGGTAGGAGTGAGGGTAGAGGAGAGGAACATAATTTATATTGTTCTCTTACAGTGCTAGTTTATAGAGATAGCTATCCTTACAGTTTAGAAAAATAGATAGCACTGTATATGAACTAAGAAAGATTATGAAATATAAGTTTTAAGGATTAAATGAGTATGTAAAATTGCTATATCCATATGTTCCCTACACACTTCTCTGTTTTAGTTTATATTTTTATCCAGTATCTAAATGCAGGTTTCTAACTAAGGTCAATGGATAACTTTTATAGCAGACAAATGATAAGAGGTTACATTTTAAAGTTTGGTTCTTGGTATAATTACCCGTCATCACACTTCTTTGGCTTAAAGGACAGATATCTATTCCTTATGAAAATATAAATGGTAAAACATAATTTCTTAAATATGAGCTATTCTTACAAAATAATGTCCAGTTCCAGAATAAACCTTATTGACTAAATCTCTGTCAACACACAAAAATTTGAAATAAGTTCAATTGCTTTCCTTATATACACTTTTAACTCACTTATTTTTCTATGCAAGTGAAATATATTCACAATTCAAATAGCTCTATCACTCTAATTTCTTTTTCTTTATGCTGCTTGAGGTCACTTTGCTGCCTGCCACAAAGAGAATGTTGTTCCTTTAAGATAGCTGAGCTGAGATGGACATATTCTAAGGTGGCCCTAATTATTCCCACCTCTTGGCAGCCATGCCTTTGTGTAATCCAGTCTCCTTGTGGACAGGACCCATGACTTATGCCTACCAGTAGAATACAGCAAAGGTGATGGGATGGCATTTATGTGGTTATATTGCATGAGTTTAACTTCTATCTTGTTAGCAGACTCTCTCTATTGACTCTTTCCCTTGCTGGCTTTGATGACATAGACTGCAATATGGGGGGCCTCACACTGAAAGGAATTGAGGGTGGCCTCTGGCTAACAGCTGCCAAGCAGCTGAGGCCCTCAGTCCAACCACCTGCCAGGAACTGAATCCTTCCAAAAAACCATGTGACCTGGGAGACAGACCCTTCCCACTTGAACCCCAGATGAAATCCCAGCCATGACTGACACCTTGATTGCAGCCTTGTGAGAGAGCCTGAAGCTGACTGCCCAGTTAAGCTGGGTCTGGATTCCAAACCCACAGAAATTGTGAGACGATTAACATGTGTTGTTTTTTGCTGTTAAATTTGTGGTAATTTATTATGCAGCAATAGAAATTATAGGAAGTTTGACAAAAAAGCTAATACCATTGTCTCTCTGAGTCTTATGGGAACACAAAACCTTGCAATACAGATTTAAGAGTGATTCTGTTGAATTACTTTGCAATGGGACTCTGGTGTGGGCTTTAGAAGAATAGGACCATGAAAATTCTGAGGAGAAAAAACACACACAACAAATCAAACAAATCACAAGACTCTCTGGATTCAGGACATCGATTCTTTACCCTTTTCCCTTCACCTGGAGAGTGCAATCAGTCTCAATTCAACCCTGTCCTAAGGCTCCTCAGTGGTACTCTCTTCTGACTTCAGTGACTGCTTTACATTTTCTGAGGACCTCAAGCTCTGACGCCTCATTCTTACTTGATTTCTTTGCAGTCAGTTTTGACTCTTACATGACTTAAATGCAAAGTCTTGTGCATTCCTTCAACTTTCATCTCAGCATCAACATCTTTCATTATCTTCACAACATATTTCTTGTTTTCCTCCTACTTTCTCTCTTCAAATTTAGACACCTTTTCCTAGGCATTGAATTTCATTCCCTCTAGCTTGCTCTCCTGCTGGCCTCGATGCACCAATAATCCACCATTGAAACTGAGCATAATAAAAGATGATCTCTTCCCACCAATAATTATCACTTCCTTTTAGACTTCAGAAAGAAACAATTCTGCACTCAAACAACAAAACAAATGAAAGCCAAACAACATCAGGACAAGAACTTTTTGTTAATTTTCTACCTATTTGAAGGATCTAGGAAAATCTGGGGTCAGGCCATCAGAACTATTCACCAGGGAATCAATATTTGGAGGGCACAAAAATTTAGGAATGAAATTTTAAAAGAAAATGCAAATATATTTTCTCTATCAAAATTCCCCCACTGCTTCTCTAGGGATGTCTAAATACTATCAGACCCTAGGCTCAGCCCCTTGTCAGTGGACTCAGGTAGAATAAAGACCTGACTCCTTTTCTTCCACTATTATCCAGTGATATGAAAACAAATCTTGTTTTTCCTTTATTTCTCTTTTCCCTCTGCATGTCGTGAGAAAGATACTCAGTCTGCATAGTTTTGGGCTATTTTTCTGTCAGTCTTCTATTTTACTAAGGAGCAGGTAGTTTGTCAACCACCTCTTACTCTTTGATCCCTTATAATCTGGCTCCTGTGGTCCTACTGAGTCTGCCTTCCTATAGATTGGTCATTTATGGCTCTGTACTCAGTAAATTAAATTACTTTTTTACTCAAGTCTTATATATCTGATTTCTCCATAATATTTGAAAAAGTTGGTCATCTCTTGCTTAAAACACAACTGCTTTCTTTTTGAAAACACTGAACTTGTCATGCTTCTCATTTCTATCACTGACATCTGTTTTTGCTTTGGTTTCTATTCTTCGCTTATTCTCTCTGCAAGATCTCCCTTGATGATAACATTCCATTTTTATAGCTTAACTGTTATACCCAAATAGCTATCTTCACTTTTAACTTGCCTCCTAAATTCTACATCAGCATTTCCAAATGTTCCATGGAATTCTTGCCTCAAACTCGACAAGCAAATGAAGCAAACTCTTCATTTCCACCACGGTATCTGCTGCTTTCTGAGATTCCATTCCCTTCCCTATCCCCAACTTGCCCCCCACTTTCTAGATTTCCTCACTTCTCCACACTCACAGATGGATTTTCTCTAAACAATCTTAGATTTATTTCCTCTTTCTAATTCCTACTTCCATTACCCTACTTCTCCTAGGCCCTCCTTGAATCTTTCCTAGACTATGTGATCAACTAATCCCTTGTATCTAGGCTATCAATCTTGGCTTTGTGTTCACAATTCCATTGTGACCAGGCTCATATTATTTCCTTGTTCAAAACTTCCAACATTTCAAGGTAGATCTAGCAGACAATTTCTCTATGCTCTTATTACACCATGTACTTATGCTCATTACATGACTTTCTTCAGTGAACTATAAATATTTCTGTATATGTTTCTTTTTGTTTTCATTGATTTTTAGAGAGAGAGAAGGGAGAGGGATACTGAGACAGAAACATTGGTGAGAGAGAAACATCTATTGGCTGTCTCCTGCATGGCCCCTATTGGGGGTTGAACCCACAACCCGGGCATGTGCCCTGACTGGGAATCCATCCAACTGGTGACTTCTTGGTTCATGGGTCGACACTCAAACACTGAGCCACATCAGCCAGGCTCTATATATGTTTCTTGACTCTTTTATTTACATCTCGATGGCAAGGATTAAGATATTTTTTCTCCATGTCTTTATGCCTAAAATAATTTTGAAACATAGTAGGTTACCCAATAAACATTGATTTTGTAAATTTGTATAATAGCCTTCCTTTGTTTACCAAATAAAGTGAAGTGTACACCTGTGTCTTGGTCATTACCCCATCTTTCTAGATTCACCTTCAGCTCATTCAACTCTTCAAATTGCCCATGAGCTAGAAACCACCATGCCCTTGGTAATTTGGTTTCTTTCATCAGAAATTTCCTTATTTTGTTCTGCTTCCTAGTCCTATGTCATCAATGTCCTAGGACAGTGCAGCATAATTAAAGGATAAAGGATTGGGGAGTTCAGCTTTAGTTTGAATCTAACCTCTGTTCTTCTTAGTCTCGTGAGCTTGGTAAAGCCACTCCCTACCTTACAGTTGAAATGTAAAATTCTACTATCCTATTTTCTCACAGGGTTATAATAAAAATGCATTAGGGATAATAATGTAAAGCTGGGCTTTATAGGTTGCATGTTAGAATACAAATATATGGCCTAGCTTTTTAAAGTTTCTAAAGTTCTTTCTTAGATTTCTCCTATTCACCTCTCTCCCTCAAACTTTTCCATAGTGAGTGAGATGAGAGATACAAAGTATTATCTTACAATATAAAAGAACTTAGTTGTATACTATAGTTTTTGTGATTAAGTTATTTCAGGACCAAGATAATGTTCTGTTTATGTTTGAATACCCACAGCAACTATAAAAATAGTTCACATAAAAATGAATGATGATTGTAGGGATAAGGAAAGATCATTTTTGCTAGTGTAGCTTTGACTTTAGAATCGACTATGTTCCTTCTATAGCAGCAAAGAAGAAGAAAAAGACTCATTTACTCTTGTAAGTTTAACTGTGATGAGTGTTGATTATTTTAGAGGAAGAATTTAAAAAGTAATGGGACATTCCTATACTCCTCATGAAAAAGTGGAATACTTATTCTGACAAGATTACAGACTACTGTTTTGTTTGTATCTGACTTTTTCTTAAAACCAGAATAGGAGTGGTTTATTTATTTCAAGAGCTCTAGTGATGTCTTGTTTGTGTTATAAAGGAATGTATGTTTTCTTGTTGTTGTTTTAAGGTCTGGAAATTTTGGAATTGGAGAGAATTTCTATCAATTTACATAAAAAGAGAAACTGTTTCTCTCAGGAGTCAGAGTGACTGCTGCCTCCAGATATCATCCTGAAGGTTGGTAGGTCCTAGTTTCTTGCTTGTTTGCTGAATCACTCCCAGAATTGTCATTTGCCTTCTCAACAGTCTTCTGCATCAAACAATAACTTACACATCCCGGATATCCAGACAAATAGCTGTTTATCTCACCTTTCTTAGGTCTCATTCTGGTCCTTCCACGATTCCATTTTACCCCTTTAATTTACCTCCAAAATAAATAGTCCTATTGCCCTGGCCAGGTGGCTCAGTTGCTTGAAGCATCATTCCATACACCAAAAAGTTGTGGGTTTGATTCTGGTCAGGGCACAGAGATAGGTTTTGGATTAGATCCCCAATTGGGCACATAAGGGAGGCAACCAATCAATGTTTCTCTCTCCCATCAATGTCTCTTTCACATCAGTGTCTCTCTTTCTCTCTCTCTCTCTCACTCTCTAAAATCAATAAAAAAAAACAATATATCCTCAGGTGAAGATTAAAAATAAATAAATAGCTCTATCACCACCAAGTAATATATAGTCATATGAATATATTTGTGAAAAATGTAAATCCAAAATTGTGCAATTGAAATATGAATGAAGTCTGACTTTTATGAACATAATGCAAGATTATGCAAATGCCCTGAATTGAAATTTTCTTCAAGAATCCTGAAGTTGGCAGGATGGATGAGTTGTGTTGACACTGTGACTGCCACATGGCAGTGCCACTTTAGCTGGTAAACAGAGATATCTGCCATCATTTGACAGGATTAGTTTTACAAATACATATTTCAAATTAAGTACAGCCTTCAGTATTCCATCTCTCAAATAAAATGCAACCATTTTGCATGCAAATGATTAAAAAAAGTGTTATAGGGAAGTTCTGCATAATTGGTAATCTGTAATAAGTAAGAAATGTATATGGATGAATAGGAAGAAAGGGTGGAAGAAAAGTCAGAATCCAAGACTAGAAAGTGGTGGGAGAAGGAACAAAGCCAGTATGAAGGCACTCAGAACAGAGAGAGAAAGGGATAGATAATGGGATGCAGAGCACTGGTGTGTGCAGCAGAGGCAATTGTAGCTCATGGGGCTCTGGGTAGCCCAAGAGAGACTAAAACTCAGGGCAACATTGGCCCTCAAACTATCCCATTTGGTCCCCTTGGCTCCCAAATGCAATCGGAAAAGACACACAGGGAAAGAAGAGAGACTGCTCATATCTTCAGCTCAGCTGCTGCCACCTCACCACATATAAGCACAACATGGGGACCAGGACATTAAACTGGCTCCTGTGCATATTCAAGTCTTCTTCTGTATAAGCGAAGACCTTTCCCTGGCTCTGGCCTTGGCTTCTGTTTCCTCTTTTGTTGTTCCTTGGATTCGTTCATTCCCTCTTGGATAGACAAATGGGTTCATTCATTCTACAAACACAGTGATGCTAGTTACCACTTAGTGAGTACTTTATATCAGGCTTTGCCTCATGCCCTTTTTCCAACCATACAAGATATCTAGCTTCTCCCCTAAGTGGGCACTATCTTTTTTGTTTCACTTTTTACACAACATGTAACATTACACCCAGTTTTGCTATGTGAACATATTTTGGGTGTGAGTAATTAAGCGTTGATGAGCGGCTACTATCAGGCAATGACGTCAATCCTTCTGTGCTTTTGAACTAGACATTGGTGCAGTGTATGGCCCTCCACTTGTTGTTTTCTTGTGTCCCAAGGTCTTACATGAAAATTTAGTGTTTAACCTAAAAATATACGGTGATTTTATGCGAAAATAGCTTCCCAGCACTTTGCGTTAACTCCTTTTACATGCTCATTTACACAATCTCTAAATAACTGTGAAATGCAAGTGCTGATGTTGCAGGTGCCCCAAGTTCCTGGTTGGTTTGGGAGGTTTATACATTTTATTAGTGTAATAAAAGATTTTATAGTTAACAGAAATGTGTAATTATAAGTACATATTATCAATATTACTAGATTGGTGCTTGGACTTAGATTTGCATTGATTGAAATAGTGTGGTTTTAAAATTAATTATGAAGAAAGCTAATGGTCATTTAAGTTTCCCACATGAGGGAAAATACTGAAATAAAGTATGCTTGGGTAGTGAGTGATAATACATAATGCGATAAATGTTTTAAGAGAGTGTGATAGGGATAGGGTTTATTAACATGACAGTCAACAATGACCCCTTGAAAAATCCCTGTCTGCAGTAGAAACCTAAATAAACATCAGAAAATCTGCAGGATAAAATGTGAATAATGATTAAATGTGATGGAAAAATAGAGAGAAGAAACCATGTGGTCAGGGGATTGAGATTTTTTTTTTCATTGGGCAATTGAATGGCCCCGCAGCAACTTGGGGAATGAGAGGTTAAAGTTGCTTAGGATCTAGGCTTTGGAAAATTCTGGATTATTAATTGAATCTGCTTTCTTGCTCTTCAGAAGTCACAAATAAAAAATGGAGTTAGTTTTTAATTACTTTTGGTTGCTGGGCTGTATTTTTTAAAAAATGATACTCCATGCAGAGACTGAATAACTTGAGGCCCTGGGAAGTGTTCAGGTTACACAGATACACAGTGTGATAGGGGAACGTGTTAGTGGTACCAAAATTAGGCAGAAAGGGGAGGAGGGAAACAGGGATTTTGGAGTTAAAAAATATTTGAATGAAGGAACTACTGAACTGAGTCCAGAAGGATGAACAGTGTGTCTCCTTTAATGGCCTATCCCTCAACTTTCTACCCATAAAAACAGTTTTAAAAAAAGCCTTAACCCCAGATTGCCTGGGTTCTCATACTGGCTTCACTACCTCCTATCCCTGTGGCCTTTGGTAATATATGCTTAATTTCTCTGGGTTTACTTTCCTTCTCTGAAAAAATGAGAATACATGGAATTACCTACCTTGCAGTGTTGTTGTAAACATTATTATATTAACATGTACCAGACACTTAGCAGTGTAGTATAAGTGCCAGTTATCACCATTCCAGCATGTGACAATGCAAGAGAGCATATAGATATGCAGGAAAACAGTAGGCAGTTTTGTATCACGGTGTGTGTGTGAGAGAGATGAGAGGCTAGAGAGACAGCAAGTAATGAAGGAATTTGGATTTTATCCTAAATGCAGTAGGAGCCATTGAAATGTTTTGGCTGAGGGGAGGAGTTGAGCTATGTTGAAGTCCTAACACCCAGTATTTCAGAATTCGACTTTATTTAGAAATAGAGTTCAGTCATTGTAGATGTAATTATTTTGATGAGGTTATTATACTGGAGTAGGGTGAGTCTCTAATCTAGCATGACTAGTGTTTTTAACAAGAAGACAGTCATATGCAGACACAGACATAGGGAGAACACTGTGTGAAGATGGAGACAGGGATGGAAGTGATGTGCCCACAAGCCAAGGGATGCCAAGGATTTCCAGCAGCTTGATTTCAGACATTGGGTCTCCAGAACTGTGAGAGGATAAATTTCTGTTGTTTTAAGTCAGTCAGATTGGGTACTTTGTTACTGCAGTCCTAGCAAACTAATCCAGGGGTAAGGAACATTCTGATTTAGCTGAAGACAAAACAAGTCAAAATACTATCAAATGAAGTAATTAGGGAGTAATCTTTATGTACCTGGAAATATAAATAAATATATAATACAAAAAAGTAACTGGTTTTCATATGGCAATAGAGTGGAAAGAAAAGATGGAAAGTTGGGAGGCTAGTTCAACGGTATAAATTGTCTTTAGAGAAGAAACTTCCTTATAAATCATCTTATTATCTTGGGTTCTTTACAGTTAGGTTGCCTTCTGTCAAGTGGATTCCCTCATGCAAAGGCAGTTGCTTCCCTAATCCATGTAATTAACAAAAGTCAAATGTCCACCTGCATTAGAATATCTTTTCCAAGCTAGCCATGGGGGCCTAGGCTTCAAACCATTTATTTTCTATTTGTCTTATGGGATCATATCTAGAAGGATCAGTTAAAATGGAGCCAAGACCTGCAAAGATAGTTATAAATCCAGGGACTGGATTTATCAGAGACATTTAGAATTTAGAAGAAAGAAGTAATCATAAGAAAAGGGACATAAAAAAGTGGAACACTGCAGACTTCCCAGAAGAGCAGGGTTTTAGTCAAGTTGTAAAGCATGCCCCTCCCCCCCATTCCCAAAGGGCTCTTTACAGGCAGGGGTCTTTGTAGGATGCTGAAGGGGGCAGATGGAAAGGTGACAGCAGATAGAGAATGAAGGGAGCCCCTAAATAATTTTTTTCTGGGAACACTACTGTCTCTGACAAGATCAATCCTGACTTCCTGAACCCCTGAGGATAACCATATCTACAACAGGACCATTAGCTGCACAAAATTCATTACAACTCTCCAGGCACATTTAGGCGGAGCAAAGGTGATGAAAACAGCATTTCATTGTGGATTGTATCTTTTTGGTGCTCGGCCAAATTTGCTGCTCTATGTAATTTGCATTCTCAATTTCATGAAGCTCAGGATTTAGCATCTTTCAATACTACGATGTTTGACAGGTCTTTTCTGTCATTCATTCGCCTTCATGTTTCCCTTTGTATTTTCAGCTCCAACAGGTGCAGGTTTGCCAAAACGAATGTTAATTGCCTATTTACTGTCTCTCAGCTTGTTCAATTTACTCACAGATCATTTCCTATTCAGAGAGCCCTGCAGCCGTTTCTCTCTCATTTA
This sequence comes from Cnephaeus nilssonii, assembly GCF_951640355.1. NCBI lineage: Eukaryota > Metazoa > Chordata > Mammalia > Chiroptera > Vespertilionidae > Cnephaeus > Cnephaeus nilssonii. The sequence continues at coordinate 20,287,337 of NC_137079.1, forward strand.
CTCCCTTAATCAGTTTGGGTTCTAAGGAAACTACATTTTTTAAAATCTAGTCTTCCAAAAACCTCACCTTTATCCACAAAAGTCTCTGCCACAATCAGAGTCGAGCTATTCCTGCTGGAAGGCAGGCAGCAAAAAGCCAAGGAAGAAAAAGATCCCCAGGCTGAATTTTCATTAGAGCAAGCCATTAAGAAACGAGGAAGCGATGCCTCCGCAGACACATCTTTCACTGAGCTTAATTCGACCTTCTTAATTCCTCATCCATTCAAAGGTTTTCCTGAAGTTCATCCCTTCTACTTAGCATCTCAGTAGTACGTTTTAGTTTCATCTCACTGATTTCATCACCTGAATCTTTCATTCCATTTGCGTTGATGGTTAAGCAAAGGAAGAAAGACAAGCAGAAAGGAAATACTGTGGCTCATCATGAGAGACTGTAAGGGTCTGATGAGCTAGGGCTGAGAGATGAGGAAAACAGTGGTCTGGGGATATGGGTGTGCTGAGAATATTTGTTCCCAGGTCACCCATTTGCTTGCTGCTAATAATAACTCAGACCTGATTTAAGACTTAAATTTTCTTTTTCAGATATAAAATTTATGTATAATATATATTTAATTTTTCTCTCTCATTAGCTCTGTTGAACAGAGTCAGAAAGCAAATAGTTTGTCAATGTCTATCGTACTAGTGAACATATATCAAACCTAGGAAAGGAAATTTGGGGAAAGATACTATAGTTCGGGGAATTTTTATTTTCAAACATAAATGCTCTATGCATAGTCAATGCATACCTGCATTTTGGCATCAGGATGCCTACTTACGTCAGGCACAATCAGTATGCTGCTCGCACATGTGAGCCTCATCAGGGGAAGCCGTGGGTTAGACTAGATGAAGGCTGTTACCATGGAACTTTCTTTGATTGAAGCACTATATCTGGAACACTTTGATTTAGATCATTGAAAGCCACAGCTCGAGTGAAAAACACAAAGGCTCTACTTACAGTTAGTTGTGCTACCCACTATGGTAGCTGCTAGCCACATGGGGCCATTGAAATTTAATTTTCAACTGATGAAACTTAAATGAAATTAAAAATTCAGTTGCTGAATCACACTGGCCTCATTTAAAGTGCTCAATAGCCATACATACCAGTGGCTATTGTATTGGGCAGTGCAGGTATAGAATACTCTTCTTGCAAAAAAATCTATTGAACAGCACTGATAGAGTGCTATCGTTTTATGGACATTCAGAGCACCTAAGGTAGCTCTGATAGAATATGCTGGTCTTTATATCCTTTAAGCAGCCATGTCAAGAGAAATAACTCTCTTATTTCAGATGGAAAGTTCCTTTCTACCATCTGAAGGAGCACCAGGTCTTCACATTGAATTGAGGTCTTTATGGGCCACATAAATAGTCTGACATATGATCTGTAGTACTTCACAGAAGAGCACAAGGCAAATCAAAGCTCTCAGACCTTGCTAAGCTAAGGTCAACATGAGGAACATGATCATACTTACCTCCATAAACTGTAAGTGCAAAGTACACTGTGGCAAGGTCAGACGAGCCTGGCAGCACAATAAGCACTCCAGTTGGTTCCAGAGCAGTCTTTCAGGAATCCTTTCTAAATTTCCTTGTTTCCTACCCCGCTATTTGTTCTCACGTATTCTATCTACACATGTGTGCCTGAGAGCTTTGATTTGCCTGGCTCTCTTCCTTAGGTCACTTAGATCAGCCTAGTTATGTGGGTTTAGCCATAAATTATAAAAAATGAACATTAAAGTGAAAATGTGGGAAAAAGAAGAGTAAAAATTTTTATAGGTGTCACAGTCTCTGTAACATACCAAAGAAGGCACAGAAAAGTTTTAAAAGAGTGCCACACTACCAACCATTATCTCTGGATGAAAAATATATGGATCATGCAAATTTTCTTCTTTACAACATTTTGCATTAAAGAACCCACTTTCTTATAAATACAATTCTTACCCACTTGTGATGTAAGAATTATTTTCATTTCTTTGTTTCCTTCTAACCTATATCAAATTATTTATATAATTTTATGTAATTATATTTGTGATCCGCATGCCATTTTGTTTTCTATTTTTCATGAAGAAATGGATAAGTACATTTTGAGTAAGAAAACATGAATTGTATGTCAAAAATGAAAACACATAAATCTACCTCTCTAGACCTTGAAGCCTAGAGAAGTTAATAATAAATGATTGCCTCTTGATACATTTCAGAATAGAGGGACAATGTTCTATTGAAACAGAGGAGAAAAACCTGAACAAGACAGTAAAGGCTTTATTAAAAAAATGACATTCATATTGGCTCAGGATTCCACATTATTATACAGATTAATTTTTAACAGCTTTATTATATTCCAACCTATTGGTATATCAGATTTTACTTAATCTAATTGTCTAATTATAAGTATAATAATGTCTATGTCTTATTTTCATGTTTTCACTACCTTCATTAGTACCACTTAATGATGAACCTTAATTCAAAAATTCTTCCCCTAGGACTGTTAGCTGAAAGAATTGTTTAAATGGAGAAAAAACTGCAGTATGTACACTGGTTATAAGTATTTTCATGATTATTGATATATGTCATATAATAACAATGACAACAATTATTATTATTGCCTTTATTATGATTATATAAATTTATAATTTCTGCATTCACTTTGATCCTTACATCATCTTTTTATACTTTCATCCTTTACGGCCTTGATCTTTTCTTATTTCTGTCTTTTTGATCCATCATCTGTCTTTCATAGACATTCTTGGTGAGTGCATTGACTCAGAATCAGATGTTGAATCAGCAATTCTCATCTGGACTTCTAAGTGAGCCATGCTGAATAGCTCATGATCTCTGTAGTGACTTGTGCTGAGCTGGCATGGCCATGGGTGAAACTGAGAGGGGGCAGTGGAGGATGGAGAAGACAGACAAGAAAATTAAGCTGGGGCTAGGTGGGACGCTGCCCTCTCTGATGGAGAGACAGTGCCACAGCCTGCAAGCCGAGTCTTTATTTTATAGCCAGATTCCACAGGCAAGGTAAGGGCGTGGTCATGATGTTTGCAATATTCTCATGGGTTTCAAATCTACTCAATAACATGCACCTGAACTCTATCAAGCTTTGTTGCACCTCCCTCAGCCCACATCACTCAGCCACGTGGAACCACAGGTTCAGACCATAAGGTCAAGCTTACAACTATAGCCTTTGGCTATAATTGTGCTGGGACTTACACATGGCTCTGCCACGAGAGGATCATGCCCTCTCATTAGTCCCAGACTTGAACCTGTCCAAACTCTGTAGCCGCTCTCCACAGTAACTAATTAGGCTTGACTCATATTTCAATTCAAAGGAAACTAATTTATAATATATTAGCTACTTCTGTGTGATGAAAGCCATCATGAAGAATCAAATAAATCATTAAAATATGGACAAAGCAAACAGTAATAGTCACAATAGATAAGCTCTCTAGAAAATTTATATAAAGTGACAAATAGCGCTAGTTAAAAATAAACAATGATCATGTAAACTTTTTGTAGAAGGTTAACTACAGTTGAATAATAAGCATATGATGGAACCTTGTATGAAATCAGAAAAATATAGGTTAAAATGGCGATACCATTTTTTCCCATGATATAGACAAATATTGGAAATGATTGCTATGTACTTTGGGCAAGAATGTGGAAAAAAGGTACTTTAAACAATGTCCAGGTATATGTACAGCTCTTTAGAAGGCAATTTGGTAGTAATTATGAACATTTTAGATACACATACTATACCAGGTCGTTTGGTCTAAGTTATGCTCTTGTGTCTAAGAACCCCCAAAGTACCATCATTTTCAACCAAAATGGTTTATTTTTTGGTCTCCCTACAAATCTATCCCAGTTCAGCTATCACTCAGGTTGATGAGATAGCTTCTATGTGGTACATCTCATGGCAGGAGTAATAAGAGGACATTTTCCCTCTTCCCTGCAGAATATCTCACTCAGGGGAGATTATGCTTCCTGCTCCATAGACAGCAGGCTTGATCATGTGACTTTCTTTGGCCAATAAAATGGCAGCAGAAGTCAAGTGGGTCCCTTTGAGTGGGGTCTTTAGAAAGAAGCTAAGGTGTTTATGTAGCCCATTCATTCTAGTTTAAGAATCTCCTGCTTTAAAGATGTTTGCAGAAAAGAATGTTGTCTTTCTTAGAAACTAACTGCTGAAAACATAGTTATTTATAATGAGACTGTCCTACTAGGGTCAAATTCTATTCTGGAGTGTGCTATAGCACACTAGCTACTAACGACACATCTCTATTCGAATTTCAATTTCAAGTAAATAAAATTAAGCCATTAAAAAATTCAGTTCCTCAGTCAGACTGACTACATTCTGAATTCTCCGTTACTGATGCAGCTGGTGCCTTGCCACATGGGATCAAATATTTCCATCTCTGCAGAAAGTCCCAGATTAGGTGCTCCGGGCTTCAAAGAGAATAAAGATGGAATTTAGATTAAATTATTCTAAATAATAAATTATTTAGATCAAAGTAATATTTCTTCAGCTCTAGGCACTGTCATATAGGTTATTTTATTTATTCCCTACAACAAGTGTGTGAGCGAGTGAGATATTGTCTTTATTTACAAATGAATATACCAAGGCCCAGACAGATTGAATTCAGATGGTAAACTCTGGTGTAATCTGTGTTTGCAGACCTCGATCTTGACCATCCCTCCTGGGCTCTCTTAACAACTCTGAACTGCCTTTCCTAGTCTAATACTTCAGGCTCACACACCTCTGAAAAATATAATTTTAAAGCTCTCTACTATCAAATATTTCACATTCATTTGTTATGCATGGAGTAACTACTTTCTGACTATTTTCTCATTTGTGTGTACCTACAGTAATGGGATATCTTGCCTAAAGACTTGCCTGAATATAGCTAGTGCTCAATGCTCAACAATTGTAAAACTTATTCTTATAAAGTAGTTAACACCAGAAACTGTATTTCTCTCCTTCTGCCTGCCAGTGATGCCTCATTGCTTCAGCTTTTGGATCAAACCATTGTTTCAAATTTGAAATGACCCATAGGTGGTTTTTTTTGGGGGGGACAATTTGATATACAAGAAAGTTCCTATTATAATCATCAATTGCACGAAAATAGCTTTCAAATATTGCCTATACTTGAAATCTCTGTGGACTTTAAACAGGATCTAGAATAAATTTGAACCCATTTTTGTTTCCAGTGTATCTCCTGATAGATTAGAGTTGGAACTAAAAGAGAATAATATGTAAATAGGTTTTTCATGAGTTTATTATGTGAGGAGTTTAATAACATCAAAGGCCCAGCCACAGGGCTAGGTTGGGGCTGAAACCTAACCATTGCTCTGCCCACCAAGTTATGCATGGCTCAGGTCTGGGTTTGTCAAAGAAAGGGCTGGCTTTTTCTTATCTGCATAAAGATGCTATTAGTTCGCTAAACCATGTTATCATGGGGACTTTCCACCTAGAGGAAGTCCATACATAGGGGAAAGCTTTTCTGTTTTGCTTGAAAGTATCATGCATGTACATGTAGTCAACAACTTTTTTTGAATGATCACAATTACTGACTTAAGGAACATAAAGTAGGAGAGGTGGAAACTCACCAAAGGATTTAAATGGCACACCTTGCATGTATTAAAGAAAGAAAAGGGTTTTGAATGTTGATGCTCAAAAGCACTGATAAAAAGGAAACTTCTAGAGAAGAGAATTCTGGATAAAGATCAATTCTTATGTTTGTTCAAGAATTCATTTTGAAGAAAGGCAGCTGTATGATGATACGGTACTTCTCAAGTTGTGATCTGCAGAATCCTTTAGGGGTTAGCTGGGTGGGAGTGAGTGTGGGAGGCATTGGGTGCCTCGCTTCTGATTCAACTCAGAGCAACTCAGAGTTACTCCCTTCCACATAAAGGCGCTTTTAACATTTGGAAAAAAAACTTTTATGGTTAAACTACATTTGAAAACAACTACCTTAGAAATGTTATTATAGCTTTACTCATCAGTTATTCACCACATGACAGATATGCACAGGTATTATCAATTTAATTTTTGAAACAGCCTTTTGTAGTCTTCTTATCATCTCTTCATACATGAAACAGATTGAGAAAGGTTAAGTAACTTGTTAACATCAGCTAGTAAATGGCAAGGCTGAAATTTCAGTGAGATCTCATTTCCTTCAAAACTGTTACTCGCAAGTAATCCTACATACTGCTTTGACTTGATTGCAATATAAAAAATAGCTATTTTTGGAGAAAAACAACTTCATACTGAAAATAAAGTTATAGAGACACTTTTTGAAGTAAATGCAACTTAATTAAATTGCCTATAGGAGTTTCATTTAGAGAATTTGTAGTGATTAGGGACTCATATCACTTGTCTAGCTGTATTTCCTGCCAGATCACCCACAAAACTGGTCCTTGAACCTGGAGAAAAGCTCAGTAATCTTGAAACAACCATTTCTTTCTTAAGTGTCCATTTTTGCGTCTTTTCCCTCTTTCAGCAATAAACTCTCCACTGCCTCTCATCTGGAGTACTCTTATTCATCTTTGAAAGGCTAACTTTCTTCCTTTCCTGACATCCAGTTTACCCAATTTCCTTCTCTGAGTTTCTGTAAAATTTTGAATTAAAAATTTCATTGTATAGCTATATATAAAAATATAATAAATGTGCTGCAATGATCTCTTTACATATCTTGTGAGGCAAGAGTTACATATGATTTACCTTTATATACCGTATTTTCCGGCGTATAAGACGACTTTTTAACCCAGGAAAATCTTCTAAACGCCCAGTCATCTTATACGCCGGAAAATACGGTATGTATATTGGGCCTGCGATAAAAGTCGGTGGAATGAATAAATATATAAATGAATGGCAGCCACTGAAAAATTGTGATATCTTGAAAGTGTGAATGGTTTAATGTGGTTTAAAAATAGTCTTCCCATCTGGCCCATTCTTCTATTCCCAGACCCTAGAGGACACTTTACCAACAAGGAAAGCCCCAGGAATACCAACCCAATGCTCTAATCTGGTCCATTTGGCAGCAGGCTCATTCCCCCACTTGTTAGACCTCAGCATAGGGAATCATTTTTCCCTGGGAATGACTTTCAATCTTAGAGTGGTATTTACAGCCTCCACTCCCTCCCCAAGAGCTCCAATTGGAACATTAGTATGAAAGCTTTGGAAGTTGCCTGAGAGCGTTTGTACTCTTTTTCTGTTCCAGTGCTACTTACTTCCTTGCAGTATCAATAGTCGCATGGTCTTTGTTTCTAATATATTATGTCATGTGATTATTTTGGGATGAGGACAAATATCATGACTTATTCCTCATTTTTTTACATTCCTCTTCTCACCACCACTTTCATGCAGTACTCAGTACACTGTTCATCACAGGTCATCCCTGAGATTCTTAAATAAAATGACTATTTCTGTTAAATCTCTATACAAAAATGCATTATCATGTACTAATACAATTCAAGTGTACCAATACATGACATTCCCCATGGTATATCACACAGGACTGTGTAAACAATATTTTTAGTCCCTATCCGTAGACAATTTTTATTTGTTGGTAAATAGTCTTTTTGTGTTTACCAGGTATTTGATTGTGTGAAGTGCTTTGTCATACTCACATCCTCATTTGAGACCAGTGGCCATGGTCACTGTCTTGCACCTAGGGTGTCATGTCTGTTATGTGATCCTGTTCGTCTAATCACAGTTTTTTGGATGGGAGTCTGGGACAAATTGAAAGCTGCATCAGTTACCTGTGAGGTGATCTGGCATGAGAATCTTAACCTATGGTATTCCTCCTTACTTAATGGTAACTACCAGATTCAAATAGATATTCTTCTTTATGGAATTTTTTATATAAGAGCCAGAGAAAAGTTGAAATATTGAAAGCAGTAGTGGTAACACTGAAGAAGTGGAGAAAAAATTAGAATAAAGAGAGAACAAGAGATAGGGAGATACATGTAGGTCTCTTGATTGAGAATGATTTAGACCAGTAGAATTTGAATGGACAAGATACTCAAGTAGAGCTACTCAAGTCATCATTTCTGGAGAGTGATGATAATCCCAATTCTCCATCAAGTTTGACCAGTTCACTTTTTACTATTTTTTTCTTTAGTTCATGTGTTTGTTTCCCCCAAGGTTAGCTAAATGTCTCAGGCTTTTTCAGATTTCCTTGTGACACATTATTCTGTCAATGATTTTTCAGTAAAAGAAAACATTAAAGGTTGTTAACAAGCAGTTATTTAGAAGCTCACCTTCTAGCTCAATATTTTGCATATGTACTGATTTTAAATTTAAGCATTTGACATATATTTTTGGTTAGTGTTTATGAGCCACTATAACTAAATTAAGATGTGGGCAGATCTCCTCGTGTCTATTTTTTGTCTCCTCATGTCTGATTTGTTGCTACTGCTTTTAAATACAAATAACAAAATTTGTATTTAGGAACCAAAGAATTTCCAAAGGGATTAAAATAAGTAATAATATTAATTGTAAGAACAGGTTAAAGCAGTGGAGAAAGTTCAGTCTCAAAAAAAAAAATTCTGTTACATGACTTTCATGTAATAAAAAAGTTATAAAATACTAGAGGCCCGGTGCATGAAATTTGTGCACGGGGGAGGGTGTGTCCCTCAGCCCACCCTGCACCCTCTCCAATCTGGGACAGCCCTCTCACAATCCAGGACTGCTGGATCCCAACCACTGATCTGCCTGCCTGCCTGATTGCCCCTAACCACTTCTGCCTGCCAGCCTGATCATCCCCTAACCACTTCCCTGCCAGCCTGATCGATGCCTAACTGCTCCCCTGCCGGCCCGATTGCCCCTTACTGCTCTCCCCTGCAGGACTGGTTACCCACAACTGCCCTCCCCTGCAGGACTGGTTACCCCCAACTGCCCTTTCTCGGCAGATTACACATCCATAAATAGGAATATATTTATTCCTTTATGGGGATTGAAAAAATCTGCATAACTGGTTACCCACAACTGCCCTCCCCTACAGGCCTGGTCCCCCCCAACTGCCCTCCTCTGCCGGCCTGGTCACCCGCAACTGCCCTCCTCTGTCGGCCTAGTCACCCCTAACTGCCCTCCTCTGCTGGCCTGATCACCCACAACTGCCCTCCCCTGCAGGCCTGGTTCCCCCAACTGCCCTCCCCTGAAGGCCCGATCCCCCCCGCCCAACTGCCCTCCCTGCTGGCCTGGTCTCCCCCAACTGTCCTCCTCTGCCAGCCCGGTCACCCCTAACTGCCGTCTCCTACAGGCCTGGGCCCTCCCAAATGCCCTCCCCTGCAGGCCTGGGTCCCCCCAATTGTCCTCCCCTGCAGGCCTGGTTCCCCCAACTGCCCTCCCCTGAAGGCCCGATCCCCCCCGCCCAACTGCCCTCCCTGCTGGCCTGGTCTCCCCCAACTGTCCTCCTCTGCCAGCCCGGTCACCCCTAACTGCCGTCTCCTACAGGCCTGGGCCCTCCCAAATGCCCCCCCCTGCAGGCCTGGTCACCCCTAACTGCCCTCCCCTGCAGGCCTTGTCCCTCCCAACTGCCTTCCCCTGCAAGCCTGGTCCCTTCCAACTGCCCTCCCCTGCAGGCCTGGTCACCCCTAACTGCCATCCCCTGCTGGTCTGGTCACCCCTAACTACCCTCCCCTGCTGGCCTGATCACCCACAACTGCCCTTCCCTGCTGGCCATCTTGTGGCGGTCATCTTGTGTCCACATGAGGGCAGCCATCTTTGACCACGTGGGGGCGGCCATCTTGTGTGTTGCAGTGATGGTCAATTTGCATATTACTCTTTTATTAGATAGGATTTTTTCAATCCCCATAAAGGAATAAATATATTCCTATTTATGGATGTGTAATTTGCTCTAAATTACTCAATTTACAGCAAATTTTGATGACCAAATGGTGATCAAGTACCAAAACAGTCTATACACTGTGTTGGGAGGACTTTGTGCCTTGTGACTTTTTAATGGGAATTACAACCATGTGTCATTTATGGTTTGGGTACTTAACTATTTAAGGCAGTGGACTCGATTAAATTACTTTCTGGAAGTTCTCTTCAACCGTGTTCATTTATACATTTTGTATAGCAGATTTAAAAATGTGGGTAAATGCAGTTTGAACAACATAAGGATTAAAATATTTTATCAATGGCTTTGTGGGTTGTAGTAGCTTTGTAACATGGTAAGTAGTAAGCACTCCAGAATATTAGAGTGCAAATGGTACAGTATCATTAGGAGTTATAGCAATAATAGATGTGATTAAGAAAGCCCCATGTCATGGTTAATAATGATGATCTTAATAAATTGTTATTGCTGTAAATGCTTCATTCTGCTCAGTCATCCTGCTGCTTTCATTGCCACTGCAGCTGATTCAGATCATCTGAAACAAGAAGCAGGACAAAGACTATTTGAATGAAGGGCAATACAATTGCAAAAACTTTATAGAAAAACCCAGAATCACATTGCCTAAGTCATAATGTTATTTCCCACATGTAACAACTCTTCTTCAAAACCCACTGGGGTGTCAACACAGTTTGAATAAGCAATTAGCAATGCAAACACTTAATTACCTCTGAGTTTTTTGAAACAAAACAAATTCCCCAGGAGATATTTTTATTCCCTTCCCCAGTTTTCTCTTTTAAGGCACAAGGGCCATATATACAAATAGCCAATATGGTCTGATAATTTTTGGAGCACTAAGGTCCCGTGGGAATGTGCACGTACTCGGACTTACTTCCCTTTTAACTGGGGCAAGGGATCTATTTCCATAAATGAGTTGTGTGACCACAATGTTGCCCCACCTTTATAGTTCATCTGACAGTTCACTCATTGAATGGATCTGGATTGATTATTATTACGCATGTGTCAGATATTGCAACCATTTAAAAATAAGAAGACATTAGAAACATTTTGAAAAGAAAAATATCCTAGTTGTAAAGAACTGAGGGTCTACAGGGAATTTTTCAAGAAAAAAAATTGAAGAAGCTTGTGAAGTCTTTAGACCAACAGAATATGTTTATTGAATGAAAGACAAATGATATTTCAAGAAAACTCAGTCAGGGGTCCCATGATCAGAAAACAGAGAGCCAATGTAATCTGGATTCTGATGGAGATGTCCCCTTTTCTAGGTTCCCGTAGCATAATGCCCACATTTCACAGAATTGTTTTCTTTAGTTCCTCCGTGATGTGATCCCATGGAATAAATCTATATTATTAATAGTACATCTTTGCTACGGACTGGATTCGTGTTATGGATCACTGGTGCTCACACCACTAAAAGCCACTTCCTATACACTTGTACTCAGTTAATAGTTCCCTAGTTTGTAGTTGTAATTCTATGCCACAGGCACTAACCACCATCTCTGAATCAGGAGCTGACAGATACGAAAAAGGTAGGAACAAAACCGAAAACCTCGTCTAGAAGAAAAACAGGCTTCCTAGAGTCATTGTAACAAAGTAATAGTCCTCACCAACAATAAATAACATTTATTAAAAACAAAATCTATACAAGACTCTTGGTTGGACATTTTTCATACATTATTTCACTGAATGCGTCCTCTCACCCTACAAGGCAGAAATTATTTCTTCTGTTTTATAAATGAGGAAACCCACTCAAATGGAATAAATTGTTTTTGGCCACACAGCTAGTAATTGCATTCAAATGAAGATTTGTCTGACCCCAAACCTGTATTCTGACTGACTCACCTGACACTAGACATCTGCTGGTGGCCAAGCCCTAAGCTCCACACTGGGGTTATATATTAGAGGACAGAGATCACAATGGTGGAGAGAAGCCCAGGCTCTGGACTGCCATGGAACTAATAATTCAAGTCCTGTCCACCAGACTTAAACATCAGTGTTGCCTTAAACAGGCCTACTGAGCTGTGGTTTCCTCATTTGTAAACCAGGGCTCACAGTTGTATATACATATATCTTCCAGAGTTCTCATAAATTTTGAATGAGATAATGTATATTGCATAAGTTCCCTATTGGTGCTATAACAAATGACCACAAACTTAGTGGCTTAGAAATAACACAAATTGATTTTCTTATAGTCTTGTGGTTCAAAAGTCTGAAATGGGTCTTGCTGGCTAAAATTGAGGTATACACAGGGCTGCTTCTTCTAGAATCTAGTCTCTATTGGATAATCTGTCTCCTTGACTTTCTCCCAGCTTGCGGAGGAGATACACATTTCCTGGCTCATGGCCCCTTCCTCCATCTTTAGGGCCAGCAATGGCCAGTTGAGTTTTTTCACATCACGCCAATCTGACATTGACTCTTCTGTCTCCTGCTTACTCTTTTACAGACTCCTGTGATTACATTGAGCCAACACAGATAATCCACGCAAATCTCCCTATTTTAAAGTAAGTTGATTAGCAACACAATTCCCCTATGCTATACATGTAACAGCATATTTACAGATTCCAATCATTAGGATGTGGGCAGCTTAGAGAGGGAATAGTAAGGGGCATTATTCTGCCTACCACAAATATAAAATGTGCTTTAAAATTCCATATTTAATTTCTGATGCAATGATTAGTATTATTTTAATGTATAGATAATTCAACTATGAATCTATTCTCCTAATGCAAAACCCAAACAACTCAGACACTCATACCTTTATTTATGTATTTATGTTTATGTATATATAATATCTATATAGATTTCATATATATGTATGTAACATACATATATATTTACCTAAAATGGGATCATACCATACATTTTAAAAAATAACTTGGACATTTCTAATAGTCGTTCTTGCTCAATATCTGTATTTCTATTTTCTACTTTATTCCTCATTCTATAGTGTTCTATAGTGAGAATACACTATAATTTATGAACCCATTACCTTTGAGTGAATTTTAAGCTTGTTATTATGAACAATTCTTCCATGAGCAACTTTGTGTACCCTTGTAAATGTATCTCTACAGGGATTTCTTAGAGTACAAATTGATGTACTAGCTTAAAAACATTATATAATTTTTAAAGAATAGACATACATGCATACATTTCCCATAAATGCATAAGTGCAATTAAATCGCATGTTCTCTATCCTTTCTCCTGTGCTCTATATCAATACCCCACCCACCAATCTATCTTTCCAGGTACCTTGGTAATAGTAATATTAGTAACAGATTTCATCTCCAGGCTATATTATATAGAGAATAATATAATTCACTATTGCTTTAACTTATGTTTCTTTGTTCATTAGAGATATTAAGCAACTTTCCATATATTTGATAGTGATTTAAATTTGCTTTTTGGTAAATTATTAATATTGGTTGCCCATTGTTCCATTAGATTGATTGTCTTTTTATTATCAATATATGTGTTCTTTATTATAGAGACTAATTCTGTGTCACCTGTGATACAAACATATTTTTCCAATCTATCAATTTTCTATTGACCAGGTTTCTGATGAATATTGCAGTTTTTATCACTTTTTCTTATTTCATAACTAGAAGCCCATTGCACGAAGAGATTCGTGTAATAGGCCTTCCTTCCCCTAGCTGCCGGCACTGGTTTTCCTCCGGCACCTGGAACCCAGGCCTTCACTCTGGCCGCCGCCTTCAGTCTTCACTCTGGGCAGAGCACCGCTCCTGTAACTCCCTCTGCCCCTGCCCTCCCCCTCATAGCAGGTGTCCCAGCCCGCATGGCTGCTCCGCGCTTGCATGCATGCTGTCCAGAGGCCTGGAGCGGCTCAGGGGCAGGGCAGTCGCCATTTTGTTGTGTTAATTTGCATACTCACTCCTGATTGGCTGGTGGGTATCACGAAGATATGGTCAATTTGCATGTTTCTCTTTTATTAGTGTAGATATTTTCTGAAGGTTGTTTTTACATTATATCTAAAATAAACATTTGAATATATCTCCTAATATTGTGCATCCAGCAGTAAAACTACTATTTATTATATACTATAACCTTAAACCTCTAAATTAAACTACAACCATTGTCATATAAATTAAAAAATATAGTGAGGTCTATTTCAGAATTTTCTATTCTGCTCTATTGATATACTCATCTATGTCTCTATAGTTATATGATTTTAATGGGTGTATACTACATTCTGATATCTGATAAGATGACTTTCCCTCACTCACCTTCCTTTTCAGTAGTTTACTTTGCTTCTCGTGAATATGTATCCTTCCATAAAATCTTTAAGATTATTTTTTTTCCCAATTCAAAACAAATAACACAAGCCAAACCAAATAAATAATATACCAACATCCTGTTGGGAGTCCAGATGTAATTGCATTAAATTAATATATTTACTTTAGAAAAGATGTATTTTCCTCTCTTAATAACAAAGCCTTCAAATTTTAGCTAGGTACATTGTTACCTAGAATACATTATTTAATAGCCTTCTTTGCAAATGGGTGGGTGGTGTACTTAAGTTCCCATTATACTCTGCTAGCTTCTTGCGTGGGCAGGGTGAAATAGCGGGGGGAGCGGTGAAAAAGGTAAATATGATTATCAACAAAGATTTTATGACTAGCTTTAGAAAGGGACTTTATAGCTATGTTTTATGTTTATTATTTTTCTCCATTTTCTCCTACTAAGTTATTTAAGAACACAGTAGTAGGACTAGGACTGTGTTCAATTTTATATCAATCTTTGATAACACAAACTATTGGCACTTTGTCACCTTATAAGGACGGCATATCTGCCATTTGGAAAAGGGACAAAGATGCTAAGAGGCACATGTAGGTTTTGCCGGCTGTGTTCTGTATGTCTCTCCATATCAATTCCATCTTTTTCTTCCCAACAGGAAGGCTGGCATGTATGTAATACACCAATAAGCATCATTACTCTCTGGCTTCCTACTTGGTTCACTGAGAGAAGAGAAAGAGTTCAGTGTTTATGTTCTCCAGGTTCTTTCCTGGCTAACTTATCTCAGTTTGGCCGTGTCCCTCCACTGAAGGCCACAGCTCTTGCCAGATCGTCCTCTCTGTACAACTACTCTCCAAGTGTCAGTATCTACTCCCTCCCTGCAGTGCCAGGAGTGGCAATGGTGCCCTGCTGTTCCCAGCCCTGGAATGATGCCCCAACCTTTGTTCATTTCTCTAATGTCTACACCTTTCATTAAAATTTCCTTAATTACCCAGCTTAGGTGTGCCACTTTTTTATCGCCAGTTTCTTGCCAATACACCCAATTTACCATACAGTATTTTCACCCTCAGTTGACCTTCATATCTTCAAATAGAGTCCCGAGAGTCTAGCTTTGGTTGATATATTAGACTGCTATTGCTGAGTAATACATTAACACAATCATATCAACTTAAAAGTTCTATAGGTCAGAAGTCTGGGCACAGCATAGCTGGGCCTTCTGCTCAGGGGCTCATAAAGTTGAAATCAAGGTGTCAGATGACTGTATTCTTATCAGGAGCTTGGATTCAAGCTCATTCAGGTTGTTGGCAGAATTTAACTTCTTGGGAATGTAGGCCAAAGTCCATGTTTCCTTGCTGTGTGTTGGCTGAATGGGGTCACCCTTGGCTTCTAAAGACTGATGTTCTTATGTCTTAGCCACATGGTCTTCTCATTACATCACAGCTACTTCCTCAAGGCCAGCACAGGATCTCTCTCCATTCTGTTATCATGGGGTTTTAAATAATATAATATAACTATAGAGTAATTGTTTCATCACCTTTGCCATATAAGGAAACTGAATAAAGGGAGCGATATTCTTTTCACCCACAAGTCCTTCCCAAACTCAAGGGGACAGGGTTATACAGGTGTATATCCTGGGGAGGTGGGGGAGGACCAGGGAAGCTATTGCTGGATTCTATCACAATGTGGAGGGATGCTGGGGCATCCAGCTGCTTCAAATGTACCTTCAACTATCTTTCCTATTTTCTTCATTACTGTGCCCTCAATTTCTCACAATTATTGGGGTTCTTTAATATAAAATGACTTGCTGATATGTTTTCCCAACTGTTGGTTTAGATTCAGCTTTTTGGGTCTAATAAGACTTGGTGATTTAGTTTCTCCAGACAGATTCTCTAATCTTCTGACTCCAGCAAGGTGGGAGGCAGGGACTTTTAAACCAGATTGTGGGTCTCCTGGAACTTGCTGGGGGAAAGGAAACTGAAATCCTTACTATCAAAATACAGGATTTCACTTACTCATTCCATCTTCAGGTCAACCTCTCACCCATAGTGTCTTCTGCCTGTAACTCCAAGTCTGGAGTCTCTCTGGTCTGATTATTTTTCCAGAAAATACCACCCTCCATGTCTTTTATGAAGATAGTACAGAAGTGGGTGCCTGTCTACACCAAGTAGTGTTGGGAAGCTGGGCTTTCAACTGCTCTTCTGTAGTCTTTTATACCAGACCCAACTTTTAATGCCCACCTTGCCTGCTTCCTTCGATTATCTCAGTGTCCCTAGCTTCTCAGCCTTTGAGGCATTCTTGTTTATCTTCAGATTTTTATGTTTGATAATTCTCTGCTCTGATAACTCATTGATTATATCTTACTAACAGCTTTCCATTTTCATTTATTGAGCTTTGGAGTGACAGTTATTCCCTAGTTTACTGAATATATTTGCTAAATAGAAAGTTTTTCCTCCATCTGTTATGATTCTCAAGTAGAAAAGGGGACACATATATCTTTATTCCACAATGAAAAACAAAGGTCAGTGTTATGATAGGGTATAACATCTGCTCAGGGAGTTGGGGTCTTTTTTATGGGAGGAAGGCTTAAGTCCATTGTCACTAGAAGGAGAAGAGATAACAGTGTGGCCCACAAGCACAAGTGAAACTGAGAATGTGTATGGATTACCTGTGTTGGTTTTATAGTCTACCTGCTCTTTGCATTGAAGAAAATCATCTTTCTAAGTCACTGAAGACCCTTGGAGTTGATGGAGTGAAGATGAGTGCATTTCTGCCTCCAGATAATTCATATCAGCAACGGGTCTGCTGGTAGCCTTTTTGTTAACCTCTTTAAAAATTAAAGTAATAAATATAAGACCCATGGTTTGAATAGAAAACATAAATAATATGGTACATTTGGGTAATAATTACCATTAAAAATATCAAAATTGGGCAAGGTAGGAATTTTTATCTAATATAAATCCATTATTAAGGAGTTACTTGGTCTATTGAAAGAATAATGAAACATTTCTATTTATTGAAAATATTTTTAAGCTTTGGCTAAGACATTGTGGGATATAGTTTGGTAAAAAAGAAACAGTAGACTTCAAGGAACTCACAGGTGGCAATATTAACCAAGACACAGGTTATCTATTATTTTTAGTGTCTAAGTATATTAAAGACTGAGCTAAGCAGAATGGATCTCAAATTTGACTGCAGATTTTTAAAAGTGGGATTCTATATATACCAATGCATGTGTACACACACACACACACACACACACACACACACACACACACCACACGCCTCCTATCATCCCAGGACAATTAAAATAGAACCTCTTGACGTGAAGCTGGGCTGTGGAATTTTAAAATGCTTCTCAGATAGTTCTAATGTGTAGCTACAGTTGAGATTCACTGGATTAAGATTACAGATAACTTTGGCAGAAGATGTAGATGACAGGAGAAGTAGTTACATTTTTCTTTTTGCATTAATGCCTCATCTTATAATTTCAGGAAAAAAAAAACTTTAAACCCTTTCTGCTCTCTCTACCCTTTCTTATGGATGGAAGGGGCAGGTTATTGGTCCTCTGTCATCAAATCTCATTCTCTTCACAGTGAGAATAAAGTGGCCCACTTTAGAGGAAAGCCTTGCTCAATTAGCATTAAAGAATGTTTCTGTTTCTAAAGGTAGAGTTTTTATTCCCTGCCATCACACTTTAATCAAACTACCAATTGCCATTCTATCCATTTAATCACAGGCTTCCTTTTGAAAGGTTTGCTGCTGAGAAATTAGTTTCCAGGGTCACTGAACCCCTATGAGCAGCCCCACCTCAGAGAGGGCTCATTGTGAATTCAAAGTCTTGCCTGCTTAGATCTCTGCTATAAACCTGAAGATGTAGTCAACCTGTGAAAACATTGCTCAGAAACAGTTATGAGGGCACAGCCAGCCCCCATGAAGGTATTGAATTCAGCTCTTATTTTTAATCATGTTTAAAGACGGGATCTCTTTTTTATTCCTTTTAATGAAACCTGTCTTTCATTATGAAAGGCAAACCAAGGCAAAAATAAAACAGTGCCATCCGTTCTTTCAGCAGTGTATATGTAATATGGACATATTTCAGAATCATGAATATAAAAATGAATGTGTTTTAATCCTCACCCAAGGATATTTTTCCATTGATTTTTAGAGAGTGGAAGAGAGAGGGAAAAACAGAGAGAAACATTGATGTGAAAGAATAACATCAATTGGTTGTCCCCTGGGTTGGGCTGGGGAGGAGCCTGACTTGACCAGAATCGAACCTGGGACTCTTCGGTTCACAGGCCGATGCTCTATCCACTGAGCCAAACTATCTAGGGCTGAACATTTTTTTTATTATTAGTGTGAATTAATCTCAATGAAAATTTCTACCTTCCATTGTCAAGGAGAAGAAATTTAGTCAAAATGATTCCATCTCACTCAGAGGCAGGGGTAGCGCGCGCGCGCGTGCGCGCGCGCATGTGTGTGTGTGTGTGTGTGTGTGTGTGTGTGTGTGTGTTTTAAACAGGACTAAATAGGTTTTAATATGTTTGTGATAGCCTCTGAAGATCCAGGTAGCCGTGCATAAACTGATCTGGATTCCATTTGATTTCACAAATCAGTGAACAAAGTGGTCTTCCTCAAAAACGATTGTAAACTCTTCAATACAAATGACAATGAAGGAAACTAGAAACCACAGATGGAGCTTCACATCCCAAGGGGGTTTTCAACTATGTTTGACTTGCAAATCTGTTATAGAATAAATATGAAGTACTTCAATGCCAGTCTTACTAGTCCCTCTTTTCTAAAATAATATTGCAAATTTATTTAGCTTCTTTCCTCCTGAAAGATTCTCAAACATTCTTCTATAAGTCATGGGTAGAGATATTTCCCAGAGAAATAGAAAAAAAAATAGCAGAAAGGAGCAGTGAACATTACCCATTCTTCAATAATGATGGAAACTATTTGAATTCAGGCTAGGAACCATCTATATTCCTCCAACATACATATTAGGCAATTTCCCAGGTTTTAAGTTAAACATTTGACATTGTATTAGTAAACTACCATATAATAAAGTCTATTTTATAAAACTTCTTTATAAAAATGGAGAGAAAGAAAGCTTTAAAAACATTTATCACAGAAAAAAAACCAATTTATTTAAAGTGACTACTAATAAATACGTTCTAATTTGAAAAAGAGTTTTGAAACATTTTTATGCATTTTAATATTTCAATAGAGTTGGGGAAGACAGCCTTCAAGGAGTGAGTATATTTATTTTAATTTCTATCCCAAGAGAAAGAATTGCTACTTTGCTCTCTTGTTCTTTAAAAATCTTAGGGACTAACGTATTTTGTTTCCTATAATCTCAGTTGATCCAAATTCACAAACATTCAGTCTCTGGAATTCAGGACTGTGTTTTGTGCCTTGTTCAAGTTGGATTACAGTGAGCTTTCTTAGAAAAAAATACTATCA
Source organism: Cnephaeus nilssonii (assembly GCF_951640355.1). NCBI lineage: Eukaryota > Metazoa > Chordata > Mammalia > Chiroptera > Vespertilionidae > Cnephaeus > Cnephaeus nilssonii. The sequence continues at coordinate 20,306,935 of NC_137079.1, forward strand.
ACTACAGTGCTCTGTGAAACCATAGAATTAATTTAGTTTTGGTATGCTTTCATTTAATAATTTATTAACTTTAAACATAATAATGAGAAAGACACTCTCTGACCCACTGTGTTTACACACTATTAGACAACAATTTAATAAATGATTTTAATAGAATTATTTTCAGGAATATCCATAAGATGTCCATAAGCAAAGCAACATAGGGAAACCATTCTGATCAAGGTAATTAAGAGTTTACATTTCTGCTAGACATTATTTTGTGGTCGGATTGTCTAATTACAATCCTAAATTTAGACATGATAGACCAGGTGCTTCTAGAAATCTGTAGCTGTGAAGAACTTGTTTATTGGTCAAGATTAGATAACTCTGATATCTAAATTTTCTTCCATGAATTCATGTGAGAGTACCACAAGAGATTGCTACATAGAGCATCCCAGCTTTTCATTTTGATATTTAATAATCATTTAAAGTCCTTTTTTTAGGCTAGACACTTATGTATGTACGTATGTATGTATGTATGAAAAAATCCTTATTGTTGAGAGTATTACAAATATCTTCCCTTATTCCCCCATTGCCCCCTCCTCCTCGTTCCTGCCCGCCACAGGCCTTCACTGCCCTATTTAGAGTAGACATAGGTTGGCAGTGGCCTTAGTTTACCATACATCTGCACTAGATACTATGCAACAGCTCAAATAAAACTGTTCCTCTAATCCCACAAAGATATTGTAAAATGCAAATGCAATAACACGAATGAAGTGCTTTATAAACTGCTGAATATTATACAATTTCAAGGTAACTTGTATACCTTGAATAAATTCCAAATCTCTGTTATAGATTGTTAATCTAGGTAAATGAATTATTATATTCCTTAATTTAGGAAACCATATGAGTCTGTGAGTGTGATATATAACAAAAAAGGAGATAAAATTGAAAGAATAAACACAAATACTTAGAATTCAAACTGGTATATTTACTATTAAATTTTTGTGTGAAATGGTAACATAACATTTATTCAGTTACGTCATTTTCAAAGTCTTTGTTTCTTTAGTAACCCAAACAACTTTTTATTTAACATGTGTAAAACACTTTCAAGTAAAAAATGATACTACTGAGGCATCATTTAAATCAGCTGAAAAGTTACTAACAAACTTTATCACTAAACTGGAATTTTCACTAAAATTCCTTTACAAGACACACTCATAACAGCATTGTCATGTAGTATAGAAATCTAATTGTTACCATGTGTATTCTGCCAATAAAATAGAAATTTGGCCTTATATTTGAATAAAATCTCTTAAGTCAAAGGTGAATCAGCTACAATGTCTTGAGAGATACATATATAAGGGAGAGAAGCTCAGAAACCTTTTGTTCATTTTATCATTGCAAACCATGGTGTAGACTACGACAGGGCCATCACGTTTGACATGATTTTTTGTGTAGGTAGAGTCAGAGAAAACTTACTAGTTTGCAAGAAAAAAATGAAAATAGAGAAGGGACTTGTAGAATAATAGCAGGTAATTACTTCTTTTTCCAAGGGGCAAAATATTAAGTCTGAGAAGCTCCTTGAGTGACAAAGCTGAAAGGCTAACAAAACTCAGCCTTGCAAGTAAGGATAAAATCAAGACTTTAGCGATCACAAACACGTTAATACCTTAAAAAATAGGTTAATGTAGTATGAAGTAAATCCTTCAGTTAGAGAATATATATCAGGGAATCAAGGCTAGTGATGTGGTTCTCACCACAAAGTTTGATAAGCTCCAAATGCTTACTAGGAATTCCTGAGAAAGAGGTATGCTTTTTAGGAAAACTGCAATCTTGTCTATTGGGTGTGAATCTTACTACAATCCAATAGAAAATAAGTCATTTCTTTTTGAGAATTATACTATCTGGTAAAGTATGAAACAATACTAAAAACTTTCTGATTCTTTTGAGTCTTCAGAAAAAAGTATCCTTGGAACCCTAGACCTCCATGAATAAGTTGAAAAAGCTGCTCTGCATTCCAACAGGGTGTATTCTCCAATGTCCTCTTCAGATGTGTCAAGGAGGGTAAAAAACAAAGATGTTTTCAAAAGGCAGTGCCAATCGCCATAGAAATCACTGGGTTGTGGTATCTTTTCCATGGATCAGAATTGAGGTTTAATCAAGGACTATTACCTTTGCCAGGGGAAGGGGTCCACCCAACATCTGCCCTATGGCTTTAGAATTGCTATAAACAAGCAATGACAGGATGTCTCCTGTCCTCCTTTCTACCCTTTTCTGAAGGGGAATGTTAAGGTTGTCCTGTTTATGTTCTGCCATTTTATGTTGTATACTCAGTGGGAGGAGGTGAAGACATGGGAAAATAACTTGTCTTTGTACTTCATAAGTGTCTGGATCAAGAAGAGTCATATCTGGGCCTGATAGAAAGGTTTTTAACTTTATCCTTGATACAGAGACTACCATTTACACGTAGATCCTAGACTGTAACTCCTTTCTTTGACTAAGTAGGACTTTGGGCTTTTCTTCCTTGGGAAAGAGGTGAGTCTATTTTGTGTGCGAAAGAATAAACCAAATATTTAGAAGTAATGAGGGAGAACTATGAGAGTTTGTAGGACTAATCACAAATATGCTGCATTAAAAAAAATTTTTTTCCATATAATAGGATCGAACTTCCCTGCACCCTTAAGTTTACCTTTGACCATCTGGCTTATTCTTCTCAATATAATGTGAGAGGAACTGATGTGTCATTTCTGGTGAGAAGTTTAACAGATAGGGTGTGTTTCACCAAGCTCCCTTCACCATTGCCACAGCTATCCATGGTGTTCCAGATATTGGCTATTCCATCAGCTTGAGTCCTTGAGTGAGATGCAAGTTAGGCACATCCTTGAGGTTGACCATACTAGAAATGTTGTCTGGACCAGAAATAAACCTAGCTTAGCCTGAATGATACAATAGCCTCCTCTTTTCCCTACTTCTTGGAAGCAATCCTACCCATAGTGAGTATGTGTTTGCTTCTGCTCTTACATGCATACACTTACAGGTTTAATGATGCCTTGGGAGATATGTATCAATAAGCTCATTTGTCTACAGATGTTTAGTTAAGTCTTCCAGTTTTGCCTTTGTAAGTAATAAAAGTGACTTTGGCCCCTATCAGTGAATTCTTTTTTAATGACACTATTCTAAGTGCTTTATGTATAGTATCTTACTTAATCTTCAAAATTACCTTATGAGGGATGTTTTATTATTATTACTATTATACCTTTACAACTTATACAGCTATTTTTAATATTATCAATCCTTAGAGAAGAGGGAATGAGATGCAGAGAAATTAATCTTGTCCAACAAATTTGCTTCATTTCCTTTACCTCATGATCACTAATTTTATTAAATAGAAGGAAACGCCATCAAAAGTGAAAAAAACATCATTCTTTTTTATTTGTACAACCCTCTTGGACTTTTGGTTTTTAAAGTTCAGCATTATGTTTTCAGGAGAGAAAGATTTAGCTCTTTAGGAATAAGTAATCATTGTTCCACAAATAAATAATTCACTAAAAAGAATTCTAAGCAAGTAAACAAATCTTAGAATTTATTTTTAAAATGTATTTATTAAGATGCCATCAGAACAGAAAAATGAGAAACTCTACAATGCTTCATATTGCTATTATGAGCAGTATATGGTGAAAATTTGATTTCACGTTGTAAATAAGGTAGTGAATCATTAGAGTGTAATTTTTAAAAATAATTAAATTGCCTTGCTGATATGCATAGATAAAGATAGAGATACATAATGGTTGTACAAGAAAATATTTTTAAATGCATCTAAATCTGGGGCTGGCATTTCAGCACAGTTCCATGGACACCGACACTGATTTCCCTGGTTGTCCACAGGATCCTGGCGTATGCCTGTTGCCCTTGCACTCCCAAAGGTGTCCTGGTATGAGCAATAGTTTAGTGATCATCCTAACTATATACCATCTCTTGATTTGCATGCATGAAGTTTATATGTTTTTGTACTCAATATACTGTAGAAAATGAGATAATAATTATCAGCTAAGAAAGATAAAATTTCAAATCACAAACTTTCTATCAAGACAAAATTTAAATGTGCAATATAGATGTGGTTCTTGTAACAAAACTAGCGAAAGTATTAGGATTATCTTTTGGGTAGTTTCCAAGGTTGATATTATAATGTATTTGATTAACTGAATGAATGTTGATAGAAGGGTAGGGTAGTGTGTTGTGGATGGAGTAAGGGGTTCTTTATCCCTGCTGTCCTCTGTATTTTCAGTAAGAAAAAGAAAAGCTTAATTACCTTATCAACCAAAGCAATCTCCAATCTAGTTTGGATATATAGTTGATTAAGAATTTTATGAGCACTTAAGCCCTCAAAACAATCATGTATTATCACATTTTCATATAAAATAGTTTTAGCCACCAGTCTCTTCTTCAAATCTGTAACCTTATTTCCCATTGTAAATTTACCATGAATTGGTCTGGAGCCAGAATTCCTGACAGGTAGAGTCAAGCAACTAATGAAGTTAGTGCTTCCGCTGCACTTGCTCCTCAGGATATAACCCCATTAAGTTATGTTAGATGGAGGAAGAGTCTTCAACATAAAAGGATTATGAAAAGAAATTCAATTAACTAGGTGGATAGAAGCTCACTATATTGTAAGAGTTCTCAATGTTGGAAATTCTATTGTTTATACAATTTTGTCCTAGAGCTTTCTAAATAAATCTTTAAGTAACTTTTTATTGTTAATCAGAATAAAATCAATTGATCTTGACCCCTTTTCAATCAATGTTGGCTTGGTGAATCAGTCCTGAAGATAGACCCAATAATTTTACATATTTCATATATTATCATTATCATTCATATAAATATTTTAAAGGTCAAGAGGTCTCATTTGTATTTCAGCTCTAAAATGATGTGGTATATATTGGTAATTTAATCCTTCAAGAATGAAGGTATAAATGTTAAAGAATTTCACCATTAAAAAGCATATTCAAGAAAATTTTTTTTGATAATTCAGAAACAACTAATCTCAGTAAATTTATAATTGTATTTCAGGTTATTTAAGGTCACATCATTGAAGGTGATCTGAGGTTAGCTAAAGAAATAGGTCTCTAATTCAGCCATTGCTAATCTCTCACATTTATATGATGCTTAATTTTTCCAAACATCTTTTCTAGGCATTAATTCATTTGCTTCGTGATATAAAACCCAATTTAGGTATTGCTGTCTTCACTTTTTATGAGAATATTCAGGCCTGAAATCATAGTCCAAATCACATAGTTATGAAATAAAATGGCTCAGATTCAAAATCAAATTTTCTGCTTCCAAGTACAATGTTCTTTTCAGATCAGTGATGTGCTAGTTTTGTTGTAATTGGAAAACTCAATGTGTTTTTATGTTTGTTTGATTTTTTTTAACCAGGGGTTTGATGTTTTCTCTATATCTATACAAGAGATTTGAATAACCACCACAAATAGATTTAAAAGTAATCTATTCGTAGTTCATATGGATTGATTACTCGGATACATTAAAATCAATGTACTTTCATCACATTAAACAAAGGAGATTACAAACTAAGAGTAAAAAAAAAAAATCATTGACCTACCTGATACTATTATATCCATTCAAGTGGATGACTTCATTATCCATGCATTCAGGGCACAGAATGGGCACTATTGTAGTCAAGCACTATAGTGTAAGCAACCAATAGACTCCTCTATGCTCATGCTTTGGTGTTCATGGCTGGCATACTAAACTCTTTGCCCTCCCTGACCTACTGCACGTGCAAGTTTCAGACTTGTTTCTGTTCCAGGTTTGACCCTTGCCTACCCTGTCCTCCTTATGGTTGGTACTATTCTATAGTTTAAAATTCTTGCTTTGCTTCTCAACTTTCACTCTTTTGTATCTGTGATGATATTGCTTCTGGATGTTCTGGGTAAAAATCCTTGCTGTCTAATCCAGCATTTTTTTTTTTAAGTGTCATTTGAGGCCCAAGAAAGGAACCAGAAAAATGGGAAATACCAAACTCAGTAGCTTCACCTTTTATAAATAAAGAAATATTGCTCACAGTGACCTGTTTTAATCTTCACTTAAAAGTGAGAGCAGGTTTCAGAAGCCTAATTCAGTTCATATTAAATACAATGTCCATCTCTGGCCTCTGACAGAGTAGTGGCTACCCAGCTGGTGCATTCCACCTTAAGAATGGCTGTCATTGCAGCAGTGGAGAGATTCCTACTTCCTGTATACATATTACTTTAAGACTGAGATGAAAATGCTCTGTGTGAACATAAGTTATTAATAACCATTGGTAGGATTAAAGACTTCCAAAATATAGGCTGATGCCAAATACATTAATAGTTCTGAAGAAGCCATTACAGTTGATGGTGTCAGTGATCTGATGAGAAACTATAATAGGGACATCATCTCTGTGACCCAGCAAAATACCACTTATACCTTCAGTGTGATGAAATGAAAGACATTAAACTTATGGGATTCCTTAGGGCACATAGAATGGTAGGAGAATGGTAGGTGACCTTGTGAATCAAGTCTCACCGTTTCCAGGGATAGTAATAAAGGCTAAAATGGCATATATACTCACTTATTTATGAAGTCTTTCCAACATATTTTTGAAGCTGCATAGATAATTAAAATAAATAATCATAATCCGTGGTATGATATAAACCAACCACAGCTTTAATAACCACAAAACAGAATTTCTTCAAATCCCTGAGCTAACTATCCAGCCATGTTACGTTTTTGTTGTTGTAACAAAAATAGTACTTTACTCCTCCAATTCCCAGTCTCAGCAGATTAAATATAAAAACATCTATTTTGTATAATTTAAGTTTCAAATTTATTTGTATATTAGTTTAATGTATGTTTATTAAACATCATCAACATATTTACATTTCCATATGTCTACCCATTCATTGAACAGAATTCATGAAGTTAGGGCTCATGAGGGACAGTTCATTGTTTCCCTACTTCAACTGTGTTTATTTTAGTTATTTTCCTCCCACCAGCTCTCTTTTTACTGCTGTGAATGTTTTGCTGATTTCACTTTTGGGAATTGTTTTTGCATTTCTCTTGATCTGTTTGAGCTGTATCTCAGTAGACACCAGAGGAGAGTCAGAATCAATATACTTAAGCAGCAATACTGGTAGGGAAATTAGGTCTTAGTGTAAGTGAGAAACAATTTAAAAGAAAATAGAAAACAACAAGAAATTTAGGAGGAAAATCCTTCCCATAGCTACATGTTTTCTACTTCATTTATATTTATTTCAACAGAAGCAGGAAATAGAGCATGAGATTTTCTGTCAGCAAATACAGGTTTCCAATGAGTCAGGTTCAGGTATATCCTAAATAGTAAGCAGAAATTAGAATCTAAAGTCTGTCAAATGGCAATGCTATGCCCAGTCATGTGGTGTTATTGTCATTGTCATAATATCTGTGCTCCTTGGTCTATCAAAACTGTATATTTCTGTAGAAGATTACAAACGCTTTCTTGTATATAAATGCTTTAGAATCTGAAAATATCTGAGAAAGGTAGACAGAGGTTATTGTTTATATCATACAAATAAGAATATTAAAACCCAAATATATTATGTAACTTATCCACTGTCACATAATTTATAGGTAGCAGAACAGAGATTTGAAATCTAGTTTTATTCTAGAGCACCGATTTTTCGCTATTCTCTTTCTCTGCCTCCAAAGACCTTGCATGATTAAGAGGTGGTAAAGGAGTCACATGCTATTTGAAAAATGCTGTCTCTTACTTAAGGCACCTGAATGAGCCATGCTGGACTTTACCTAAGCTTGCGGAGTGCTACAGAAGCTAACACCTTGATCAATAAGAATATTCTAGAGATAAAAAGTTGTGATTAGAGAAGATGCAAAAGTATAAAACCAAGAAGTAGTTCATTGGAAAAGGTTGGGTAGTCATTACATGATCACATTCTACTGTTTCCACATAGTTTATGTTAATCCATATAGCTTCCATGGATAATAGGAGAAGGAATAAATTGCTTTGTTTCTAAGGTTGTTTTCCTATTAGGGGATACTGGTGCAGTTGTGGTGGGAATCTTGGTAGATAGAAAATTAATTGCTACGTTGATACATCAGTGCTATAGAATGTTTCTCCATAAGTACACGTGGGTTGTACAAGTTTGCATGTGTACATGCATATCTACACATACATGTGGGTGTTAGGGTAAAATTCCCCTAGGATCCCCTCTCCTTTCTGTCACTCTTTTGAAAAGCCATCTCTGTTTCCATGTAAGGGCAGAACTGACTAATAAGAGTCATTATCTTTGGTTAGGCAGAGAGGAACCTGGAAAGTGGCTGAAGGTGGAAGCTTATCAGAGCAAAAAGAGATGATTCTGCCAAATGATATATAAAACAAACCAAATTCGAAATCCAAGTGCCTCTTAAGTCCCATCTTACTCAGACTCTTAATCACCAGGGCAAAGGTAGGGAGCTCTTCTCTTACCCACATTCCCTGTAATTATGATCAGGGCAAGAAGCACATGAATTTCCCTTAGATCAATGGTTCCCAACCTTTTTTTGGCCATGCCCCACCTAAACATCTCTAAAATACTGATGCCCCTCCACCCATGACATATAATTCTCATTATTCAAAAAATGAACTCCTATTCACGTGGAGGAAGCCTAAAAGGCCATTAACTTGGTCTAAACAAGCTTCCAAAGAACATGACATCCATGAAAAAGAAAAATTAAAGAACAAAAGGACAGTTGAAGTACTGAGAAAGAAATCACTATGAAATTGTTAAATAATAATAATAATATGAAAAAATAGCAAATAAAGTTTCAAAACATATAATAGAGAACTGAAATACATCAATATGTCACAATATATATTTATATACTGTATATGAGGCCCCTAAAATAATAAGAAATGCAAAAAATTCACTGTTAATAACTCATTCTCAAATTGCCCACCCCCTTAAAAATCAAATTGCGCCCTTGTGGGGCGTGTGCCCCATGTTGGGAACCACTGCCTTAGATTTATAGAAAAGTTGTAAAGATAGTTCAGAGGGTTTTTGTATACTTGTCACCTAGTTTCCCCTGTTGCTAATTTCTTATCTTATTTTGATAACTTTATTGCTAATAAGAAACCAACATTGATATCCTACCGTTAATTAACTTTCATCTCCTGGCCAAGTTAGTGTTTTCTAGGTTTCTCCAGTGTTTGCTAGGTTTCTTTAATACTCCTTTCCATAGTTTAGTTTTTGGAGGAAAGTCACTTAGCACAACCCACACTCAAACTTGGGAAGGAGTATTAAGCTATTTACTGGATGTTAAGAGTATCTACCTAAATTGTTTCAAATTCCTTTAGTTTGAAGAAGTTGTTTTAACATTTCTTATAGTGCATGGCTACTAGTGACAAAACATTTTGTTTTTGCTTCTCAGAAACTGTCTTTGTTTTGCTTTAATTTTTAAAGAATATCTTTATAATTTATATTCTAGGTTAACAAGTTTTTACTTGCTTTCAGTATTTTAATACTTCATTCCATCTTATTCTAGGTTACATGGGCTTTGATGAGAAGTTAGCAGTTATTATTTTCTTGTATATAATGGCTGCTTTCAAATTTTTTTCTAGAAATTTGGATTTTAGCAATTTGACAATGATGGGCACAGGAGTGGTTTTCTTTGTATTTATTTAGATTGATTTTCCTTGAGTTTTTTGAATTTATGCAGTAATAATTTTTATTAAGTTTAGAAAATTTTTGCCAATATTTTTTCAAATGCTTTTTAAAAAATCTTGTTTTCTCTTTCATCTTCTTCTGGGATTTAAATTACAAATATCATCAGACCACTTCTTACGGTTCCATTGGCAATTAGAATGTTGTTTTGTTGTTGCGGTGTGTGTTGTACATTTGTTTTATCTCTATGTATTTAAATTTTAATCGTTTTATTTGACCTGTCTTTTAAGTTTACTGATTTTTTTATTGCAGCTTTCAATTTAATGTGAAGCTGATTTCACTACAGATATTCTACTTTCACCATTAGAATTTCCTTTTCCCTCTTCTGATTACTTAACTGTTTGCTTAAGGTTATATTTTCCTTTAAGACATTGTAGATATTTACAATAGCTCTTTTAACATCTTGATCTCTAATTTCAACATTGGTATAATCTCTGTATTAACTGTTTGTTTTTTTCCTCCTGATTAAGAGTCACATTTTCTTACTTCTTATAATTTTTTTTTTTAATTTGGGGTAGGATATTGGGAATGTTACATTATTGAGAATCTGATTGTCAACTTCAGCTTGTTCTGGTCAAAGCTTGGTTTTAGCTTTTGCTGGAGTAGGTCTAGAGTAGCCTTCACCCTCAAGTGAGGCCTTTCTAGGGTCTCAATTTAAGGCTGATGATGCTCAGTGAGGCCTTCCCACCCTGGATAGTCATAACTCCAATGTCTCCCAGTATTGTGAAACTTCCAGCATCTCTACTTGATTCACAGGCCCCTAGTAGCTTTCCTTGAAAGACCTTGCACAGTACTTCCCTGCATATGTATAGCTCTGTATTTGACCAAAAGCATGAGAGAAGTCCTTTTCAGATTTATGAGACTTCTTATTTATGAAGCTCCCTCCTCTCTGGTGTCCTGACCATCTTCTCAGAAAACCTGAACTTTATTTTTTTCTCCTGATTAACAAGATTGCTGCTCCCTATTATACTCCACTTCTTTGTGCTGTGATTTGAATATTGGCTCCAGGCAAAATGTCTGGTGAATATGAAGTTCAGATTATATATTTCCTTTATCTCAAGGGTTGTATTCCTATACTGGGATGCATGAGAAGTTATTCTGTGTAATTGGCTTTGTTCACTAAATATAGAACCAAAGAGAAAGGAAAGTAGAAAGTTATGTTTTAAGAAGAAGGGGTTGAGAAGTTTTGAAGCACAACGTACCAATGGCCTGAGCAGGCCTAGAGTGATGAAGTGGCCTGAGAAGCAAGGAAAAGCATAAGGCAAAGAGTGTCACTGAAAGTAGGGAAGAACCTTGATGCAAGAACTGCTTCCTACACTTTGATTTAGAATCCACTTGACTTAGAAGTTTTTAACAGGACTCAGCCCATTAATCTTTGCAACACTTCAAACTAAGAGCCAATAGTTGTACAAATAAAGGGATATCAGAGAGTAGTACAGATAACTTAATTTTAATCTACACTAATAAAAGAGAAATATGAAAATTGACTGTACCTCTGTGATGCCCACCAGCCAATCAGGAGTGAGTATGCAAATTAACCCAACAAAGACGGAAAGTTAATTTTCATACAGATGCGTGGAATGGCTGGGGGCAGGGTGGCCGCTTGTGCATGCCAACACCAAGCAGCCTGTGTCCCAGGGACAGGCATCCTCGGGAGCCAGGCCGCTCTGAGCCTGTAGGCCTGCACGTAGGCCCGGAGTGGCTGGAGTCCCGGAACGATCCCCCGCCCACTCGGCCTATGCACGCAGGCGCGGAGCAGCCAGGGGCGGGGCGGGAATGTCCCCCACAGCAAGTGAGCAGACAGCAGACTGCGGGGAACTGCTTGCCCCTCGCTATGGCAGCAAGGGGCAAGCAGTCCCCCACAATGAGTGAGCAGACAGCAGGGCCCTGCTTACCCCTGGCCCTGGAGGTGAAGGGCAAGCAGGCCCCCAAAGAGAGCAGACACCAGGGTCTGCAGTGGCGTCAAGCCAGCAGGTCCGCAGAGAGCAGAGAACCACATGGAGCAGGCCTAAGCTGTTAGTAGGACATCCGCTGAGGGCTCCCAGATTGGAGAGGGTGCAGGTCGGGCTGAGAGACATCCCTCCCACACGAATTTCATGCACCGGGCCCCTAGTATTAATATAATACAGTAGTCACCCCTTGGTTTCAATTACCTGAGGTTAACCATGGCCTAAAAATTTTAAGTAAAAAATTGCAGAAATAAATAATTCATAAGTCTTTATTATTTTTTTTTAAAATATATTTTTATTAATTTCAGAGAGGAAGTGAGAGGGAGAGAAAGACAGAAACATCAATGATGAGAGAAAATCATTGATTGGCTGTCTCCTGCATGCCCCCTACTGGGGATTGAGCCGTAACCCAGGTATGTGCCCTTCACTGGAATTCAACCTGGGATCCTTCATTCCACAGGCTAATGCTCTATTTACTGAGCCAAACCGGCTAGGACTTTTTTTTTTTATTTTTGTTAATCCTCACTCAAGGACTTTTTTCCCATTGAATTTTAGAGAGAATGGAAGGGAGGGCTAGAGGGGGAGAGGGAGAGAGAGAGAAAAAAACATTGATGTGAGAGAGACACATTGATTGGTTGCCTCCCACATATGCCCAGACCAGGGGTTAGCCACTTAGTAGCCAGACATCTTTGTTATTAGATGACCTGTCCTGGAATTTCAGTGCTTGTGTTTAAATCACCTTTTTTTTTTTACTTAATAATGGCCCCAAAGCGATTCACATAACTTTTATTATAGTATAGTATTAAAAATTGTTCTATCTTTTATTAGTTATTAATGTTAATCTTTTACTGTGTCTAATTTATAAATTAAAATAACATGAAATGATTTGATATTCAACATAGAGCTTGGGACCAGAGCTCAATGCCTCTGGCTCTTGGCCCTGGGTTCTTTCCATGCCTCCTCAGAGAACTTTATTTTTCTGGTTATGGACACTGCCTGCAGCCACAGAACAATCCAAAGAAGCAAGATTAATATCTGCCAAGATTTTTGAATGCATGTTCATACTCTCAGGTGTTTCTAAAACACTTTAAGCATGCTCTACTAAAGTTTTGGACAGAAATATATATGCATATTTCTACCCACAGACACTGATCTATCCTTATAGTATATATCATTGTTTTCCATAAACTGTGTTGGAAATGTTACTACCCAAGAGGTTGAAAAGATTGATGCCTAACCTGGAGTTCTTTCCATTTCAAGAATAAATATATGTTGCAAAACTGTCTTCTGGTTTTAGTCATTGCCAACCCTGTGATTCCTGAGATTGCGTAGGCACATCAATAAGCACCCTTAGTAGGTCTTACATTCAACATTCTGTGGAATGAGTAATTGCATGTGTTAATGAGAAACCTGTGGAGTACCAACAATTCAGATTCATCTTCTCCTTGTCTAAAAGAAAGGCTATCCAAGAATTACTCCCAATTCATTATAGCTCTTCATAAACATAGACTAATGTGATTCTAAAAGTTCAACTCTTCATTTTAAAAATGAGAAAATATACATATAAAAGACTAAATGGGCCACCCGAGGCCACATAGATAGTTTGTAGCAAAGCTACAATGCAATCTGGGCCTAAGAACTTAATTAAATTGTGAGGGCCCCTATAAAGATGTGTACTATTGCAATGAAAAAAAACAAAACAAAACAAGGAAAATATCTTAAAGAGCTGAGTTTTTCATATTTAAAAAAGAATAAAACAATAAAATATTTCATGATATGCTGTCATAACATGTGTCTTTTATTGGATCCGACACTCACAATCAGACATACAAACACAGAGACATACACACACTCATAAACCTATTCTGCATCAAAATTGTGTGAAATTCCCCCAGATGCTGCTATGTCAACCACTGGTATCATCAAATATTTTTAATCTCTTTTCTGAGTACAACTCAGATAGTCAACAGCTGGGAATAAATAAGCAATATAAATCTCTATTTCTTGAAAACAGGAATGAAGTCTATACCTTTCAGATAACTTAATAACCTCTAGCATCGATTATAAATATCCAGCTTTCTGTATAAATTACATTGGGTTTGGAATATTGTACTCAGCCCTGAGTTATTTGTTTCATATATTGCATTTCTAGGTATACAAATTAAAAAGAAATGTTTTGGAATGTGATTAAATCATGATTGGAAGGAGGTGTGTATGTCTACATAACTCTAAAAAGGGTTCCTTTCTATGCATTCCCTGGTTCTTTGTTCTAATTGCATTTAATTAAATAACTGCTCTAGAATTTCAAAATACATCATGAATTCTCAGTGTCAAGGGAAACCACCTAGTAACTCTGATGTTGAAACAGTTTACTCTTGCCCTGGACAGTGAGGACTCAACATCTGATGGTCACAAGCTTTTATTAGCTGTTCTTGTCTGATACAAGCATGGCAAAGTTTTACCAGTTTTATGGTTCAGGTTGAGCTGTGGTACTTTGTTTAGGTTTGAACAGGCCTGTTGTATAGCCAATCTGACCTTTGTATCTGTCAGCAAGGCTTAATACTGACCAGCAGAGTCATGCTGAATCAGGACAGATCTTAATCAGGGCCCATTCATCTATGGATCTTTATCAGCACTGAGCAACATGTTACAGGTGGTGGATGGGCCTCCTTCTCAGAAAGGCTTTGAAAAATTCAAATAGATCTTTATTATGAAGTCAATAAGGTTCGGCACTGACTAAATGGAAGCCCTCTGTTCTAGGAGACACTGGTGATGCTTATTTGCCCAGTTCATTCATTGTCAGTTCAACACTTCATTTTAATCAAAATGCATTCTCAAAGAAGCTCATATCTGGTATGCAGAACAATGAATTTATATCTGCCTATATATAGAGATCCATGCATAAAAGGAAAGTACCCACAGAATAAGATGCATCAGTCCCAATATCTACAAATTAGACTCCTGAAGTATCAGATTTCATTATGTAAAATTTCATTACAAATGTTGCTTGGGTCCCTGAGTTCTTGACCTTTTTTGTTGTTTTATAACAAAGCAATATTAAGTTCAACATATTAATATTTTAGACAATATGTAAAATGTGTTTGAAAGAAAATTAAATCCATGTCATATAGATGTATATCCATACAAATAAACTGAGTATATTTGTTGTTTTTTCCCCCAGTAGATTTTTATCTCTCAAGTTTGCAACAATAACATGACAATAGCACTGTGTGGCTTAATCTATACTCAGCACTGTCTGGGCATATCAGGCGCACTGAAGGAGGAGGCATGGCAGAAAATCATTTGCATGAGATCCCAAATGCATCTTGGGCAAACTCATATAGGGGGGAAGGAAAAAGCCATCCATCACTTGCCCTTTCCCTGATACATCATGGTATTAGGAACAGACACAATTTGTAAGAGGAATTAAATGACATCTTCTTAATCTTTGTATCACATTGGGACACAAGTGTATTATCCGGAGACCACTTCTCTTCCTCAGTGTAATCATAGATCACCTTGTAACTTTGAAGCCCACAGCTTTCAGGGACAAGCTGGGATGTCCAGTGGCAGATGTCATAACAGTAGTCATTTCACCATAGCACATTTCTTGTCCTCAGAGGACTATTGAGTTAACAGAAACAGATTAGGAACAGAGAAGACCAACATTGAGTTCCAGTTTAGCCACCAGTTTCCCAAACCATAACCTCTTGGAGCTTGGATTATGCATTTTCATTAATTCATTTTACCAATATGGAAACTAAGATTCATTTTATTTCTTTTATTCTCAGGGTTTTTTGTTTTGTTTTGTTTTGTTTGTTTTTTTATTTCAGAGAGGGAGAGGGAGAGATAGAAGCATCAATGATGAGAGAGAATCATTGATTGGCTGCCTCTTGCACGCCCCCCCACTGGGGATTAATTGCAACTCAGACATGTGCCCTTGACTGGATTCGAACCCAGGACCCTTCAGTCTGCAGGCCGATGCTCTATCCACTGAGCCAAACAAGCTAGGGCTATTATCAGGTTTTTATATCCCTCACTAGTGTAACTGTGATTTCAGAGGACTAACATGCATATACAGATCTATGAGTAATATCACCATAACAACTTATAATGATCTTTCAAGATTCCTATGGTTCCTATAAATATGTCAAAAAGCCTATATTATGTTGTGGTTTAATAAATATTATGTAACATTAGTGGTTAATAGTGTACTCTATGAAACCAGGCAGCCTTGGATTATAATTAAGCTTTTAAATTTATTAGCTATATAATCTTAGGCAAGTAAAGTAACCCATCTATGGCAGTTTCATTAACTGTAAAAATGTTTATAAAAATAATTCCATCTTAAGAATTGCTGTGAGGTTGAATGATTAACACATATAAAGCAATTAAAATAATACTTGACATGCAGCAAGATCTCAAAAATATTAACTCAATACCATTATATTTTTACAAAAAGAGAAAATATGAAAATAAAATTCTGAACATTATGCTTGCCTAGAAAATTTCATTAATTCCACGTAGGTTCTGAATTACTCTTTATGTGATCCTTCTTTCCAAGGCCACAGAATCAAGTTAAGTTCCTTAATTATAATATAAACTCAATAAATATCACTGTGAATATTTTTCCCTTTGGCAATCTGTTAGTACTTGGAGGAAAAGGGTAAAAATTCCCACTAGAAAATAAATGGCTGTGACCTGAGCAGTTTTGTGGGGGGTTTTTTTAGTTTGAATAGTGTCAAATATTTTTTTGTAATCCACCAAGAATCACTGAAGATGAAGACATTTCATCCCAGGTTGTCAAATACAGACAAAAATACAGTAAACACTATAGAGTTTTCACATCTTTATCAGTTCTAAAACATTACACACACGAATTATAAATTAAAATTTGATTCATTCAATATTAAGCTCAAATTGGAGGAAGGACTATATTATTCAATTAAGCAACTTAGTTTGAGATCATTGTATGTTCATGTGCAATTGTAAGAAATAATATAGAGACATATCATGTACCCTGTAAGGTTTCTCAATGGCAAGTAACATCTTACAAGACTATGGTACAACAATATCACCACCACAATATTGATATTGACACAGTCAAGATTCAGAATCTTTCCATCACCACAAGGAACCCCCCAGTTGCCTTTTATTTTTTTACTAGAGGCCTGGTGCACGAATTTGTGCACTGGTGGGGTTCCTCTGGGTGGCCTGCAGGGATCAGGCTGAAAACTGCGGTCCAACATCGTCTGCAGCTCCTACCTTCTGCTCCCACTCATCTCAGCCCCAGTGTGCCTGCCATGGGTGCACCCAATCAGTCCTGATCAGGAGAGGCTCGTGCTGCAGCAGCAGCACTCACCAGCCATGAGTCCTGCATCTGGCGCCCTCCCAAAGGGAATGGCCTGTGGGATCGGGCTGAAACCTACTCTCCAACATTCCCTGACGGGTCTCTGATTGCGAGAGGGTGCAGGCCAAGCTGAGGGACCCCACTGTGCATGATCGGGCCAGGGAGGGACCGTGGGAGAGCTCCAGGGCGTGTCCGGCCCATCTCGCTCAGACCTGATCAACCAGACCCCAGCAGAAAGCTAACCTACTGGTCAGAGCATCTGCCCCCTGATGGTCAGTGCACATCATAGCGACTGGTTGACCAGTTGACTGTCTGCCCCCTGGTGGTCAGTGCACGTCATAGAGACTGATTGACCAGTTTACTGTCATACAGTATGCAAACTTTTAAGGTTTTTTTTCAACTCTGTTATTCTCTAGAATTTCATCCACTTTGTATGTATCAATAGCTTACTCTTTTTTTTTTTAAATTAGTGAGTAGTATTCCATAGTATGAATATAATACTATTTAAACATTTACCCTTCAAAGGATTTCTAAGTTCTTTCCAGTTTGGGGGATTTTCATGTACAATTTTTATGTGTATGAACATTCATTTTTATCTGAAAAAAATGCCTAGGTGTACAATTACTGGATTATATCATAGTCCCATTTTTAAGAAACTGCCAAACTGTTTCCAGACTGTCTGTACCATGTTACATTCCCAATAGCAATGTATTGAGTGATCCAGTTTCTCTAATTCTCACCATAATTTGTGTCAGCACCATTTTCTACTTTAAGTATTTTGATAAGTGGGTAGTGATGTCTTCCTATAGTTTTAATTTGTATTTCCCTCAAGAATAATGAAAATGAGCATCTTTTCAGGTGTCTATTTGCCATGGGCATCTGTATAGCCTCTTTAGTGAAATGTCTGTTTATGTCTTTTCCATATAGTCTAATTGGATTGCTTGATTTTTACTGTTATTTTTTTTTATAGTTCTTTATGTATTTTAGATGCTTGTCTGGTTGGATATGCATCACCAACAACACATACTCTTTATTACTGTAACCATGTAATAAGTTTTGAAATTAGATTAATTGATTCCTCCAACTTTATTCTTCCTTTTACAATTGTTTTAGAAATTCTATTTTCTTTGCTTTTTCATATAAACTTTAGAATAATCTCTATATTTACCAAAAATCATTCTAAGATTTGGACAGGATTTTTGTTAAACTTGCATATCAATTTGGAAAAAATTGGAATTTTTATTATATTAAATCTACTAATTCATGAATACATTATATCTCTATTTATTTTGGTGTTCTTAATTTATTTTATCAGCATTTTGTCGTTTTAGTATACAAGTGATATAAATATTTTACTATAATTATATTGAAGTATTTTTAAGTGATTGTAAATGATGTATTTTTTAGTGTACAAGTACATATGCTAATATAAAAAGTGTAAGTTGTTTTTGCATATTTATCTTGTATCCTGCAACCTTCTCTTAATAGTTCTAGGGTTCTACTTGGCCTTTCTGGGGGGGAGGGTACATGGGTTGCTTCCTTACTGTTTGGCAAGGGTGAATGTTTAGACTCTTTACTGGCCTTTCTTGGTGTGGTTGGAAGTAAGATCACAGTTAGGTTTCCTGTGATATTTGACTAGAGAAGTTATTGTATCAAAGTTTCTTGTCTTGTTTGGCTATCCATCTCCTGATCCTCTGGCTTAGGGATTAGCCTCTGTTTTGTCTCTTTGGTCTGTGCCTGTTGACTTTTCTACCTGCTGACTTATTTAGCTTCAAGCTGGGATATACGAGGCAAAAATAAAACCCAAGAATTCATCACTGTACTATTTTTCAGGTCCCGAGTTCCCTATTCGATTTTCCTTATCCTCTTTACTATTCAGAGTATTCTCTAAACAAAGATATTAGTTGTACTTAGTGGGAGGAATAAGGAAAAGTACATCTATTCTATCTTCCTGGAAGAGGATGTTGGATATGTTTTAAGGGTTATAAGCTGTTTCATTGTTAATGCAATTAATTAAGAAATGTCAAACTCAATTTTATTACCATGACTTGGTTATTAAAATTCCCATTACCACCTGGCCTGTGTTGTTCAGTGGTTGAGCATTGACTCATGAACCAGGAGGTCATGATTTAATTCCTGGGTTGCAGGCTCAGTCCCCAGTAGGGGGCGTGCAGAAGTCAGCAAATCAATGATTCTCTCTCATCATTGCTGTTTTTATCTCTCTCTCCCTCTCCCTTTCTCTCTGAAATCAATAAAAAAAATTTCCCAATACCTTCTACATTAAATAATATGTCTGATTTGTGTGTTGGAGTAAGAAGCAATATTGACTTTTGCTTTTTTTTCTAAAGGTAATTTTATGTTTTTTTGCATTAAGAATTATTGCATATGAAATTACTGTAAAGGTAATCAAAGCCTCAATTCACTGAACTCCAACTAGTCAGCAGTCTTCTGAGACCACAATTTGTCAATAAAAGCAAACATCAAGGGTATTTAGTCTGGAAGTACCTGTTAGAAGCTAGAGATAGGCTTAGAGTCATAACTGACAGCTAAACAAACTGACATGGAATAATTTAAAAGAGATGGAGCATGACTATTAATGCAAACAGAATTAGGCTTTAGAGGACCTGGGAATCTATCTGATGATGATATAGTAGAAACAGAACTAATTAAAAAATGTGAAGAACTGCATTTGAGTCCCAGCTTGACTTCTAGTCAACTATGAAAGCTTCCTCAAATCAGTGAAACTTCCTACACCATAGACACTGTTGTTATTTGGAGAGTTAAATCAGCTTATTCACTACACAAATTAAAACTACTACTATTATTATTATGCATATTGATAAATACATTTATTTATATGATAATTATTATTTTGGAGATTTATATTTGTTTGGTTTTGAAATGCCATAAGTCATAGATTTACAGATTTAAAAAGAACATTTAAGGTTACCGAGCTAAGATTCTATAGATCATTGATTCTCAAGTGTGGCTGCACATTAGAATTACCTGGGGAGCATTTTAGAAGCCTCAATGCCCTGGCCCATCTCCCAGAAATTTTGATTTAACTGATCTGGGGTGAGGCCCAATCATTAGTACTTTTGAATAGCTCCCCAGGTGACTTAATGTGTACAGGACTGAGACTCACCAATCTTGACAAACGTCTTCAGTCCTGACTCAAGATGTCACTCAGCCTGAGTAATTCAAAATTATTATTGGTCTAGTAATTTTCAAAACTGGATTAGAGGAGAGGGTTTGTTTGTCTTCCAACTCCTTCTTCCTATCCCCCAAGAGGAGGCCTTCACATGTTCATTTTGAAAATATCCCGTAGTGATTCTGATACCTGTCTTGCATTTTCAAACTGCACACCCTACCTCCATTTTTCTTATCTCCTTCTACCCTCCCAGTTGGGACTTGACCTGTTTGAAAACTTTCTATGAGTGGAACCTCACCATCTGCTGGGCATCTAATTTTGTTTCAATAAGGAGAGTCTTCAATAAAGTAAGATGGAAAGATGACAAGGAGACAGATCTCAGATAACTATAAAGAAGATTATGTGTGGTAATTTAAAAAAAAATCACAACATAAGTTATAATATCTCCTGGAAATTGCAAACTCTTTTAATACTTACTATACTTCATTTACTAAGCCTTTTTACCTCAAAGCTGTCCTGTGGAGATCGTATGATCATCTCTAATGTTCAAATAAAAAGGCTAGTTTCCTAATTTTCACAGAGGAGATAGCTGAGGCATATGGAAGATAAATAAATTGACCGAGGCAGCCAACAAGTGGGATTGGAACTATAGCAATCACTCCTACAGCTACATTCTGACACAAGATTTCTATCCTTGGCAAGATTCTTTAAGAAAATCAAGTGGTGCTCTTTCAATATGTTCACAGTATGTTTTCAATACCACTACTGTCTATGAAGAAAGGTTTGACATACAAAAGAGGCAAAGGGTTGCTGTTTGGACCAAGATTCAAAAAAGGATTGGAGGCAGGAACTGAAGAATCAGTCTAGGAGTCGTTTTATGGAAGACAGCATGAGTGAAGGCAAGGTGGACTAGCTCAGCTGACTTTTCCACTGGCTGCTGGTCCCAGCTAAGTGTGAACTCGTCAGTCCTTGCATTTAAAGCTCTCTGTAGTGGCTAGCTCACTAATTCACTTCTGACTGGGCGTGTGTAAGAGAACACATTAAATATTTAAACCTTGTCCTTTCTCAGATGCAGAGCAGCAAAGATGATTTTCCGGGGAATTTAGCATTAAACTTGGGCAATTTGTACAGCTGTGCATATAGATGGCTTTTCACGTAATCTCTAGAGGCCAGGGTCAATGTTCTCGTACATTTTAATACTGTAGAAGACACAGTGAGATCCTTCCAATTTATATTTTTTCATAATTGGAAGGAGCAGTATGTACACAGAAACATTGATTTCTGCTGACAGTTGAGCAGAAGTTAATTGTAATTTTAATTTAATTTGTTCTATGGGTGGTGTTGAGCCCTGGAACGTAACTAAATCCATTTTATAAGAAACAGAGGTGTGTGTGTGTGTGTGTGTGTGTGTGTGTGTGTGTGTGTGTGTGTGTTGGTGTTGGTGTTATAATATTAGAATGAGCCAATTATACAGTTGTCATGAAGACACCAAATATAACTTTCCCAGATGAATACTTTAATTATTTTCCCATAGATATATTTGTTTAAACGAATAGAAACCTGACCTTTATTATCAACACAGAGTTTTACTCAGTCAGGCTTTGGGGTGACACAGATGTCATATTGATTGAAATAAGTGCAAACATTATTTACCAAAGTACGGTATAATGCCGTCTAATTATTAAAGTTAAGCTTATCTCCATGAACTGTAGTTAATATTTAGTCTGGGTGAAGCAGTTCTTTACTAAGATTTTTTTCAGTCAGTAGAGCAAGAACATGCTAATAGTTGTGTTGGTAATTCAAACATTTCCTGCTGTGGTAGAAACAAATGTAAAACGGAAGAATGATGGTGTTCTCTGGCTCTGAAACTTGCTAATTGCAGAGCTATTCAATTATAGGTAATATCCTTTTATTGCTAATAAGATTACCGTGTGTCAACACAACTGCAATTCTGAAATGGAATTTGCTCAATTTGCCTTGTATGGAATTTAAAACTGTTTTGTGTAAAAGATTTTAGAAAATTAGCACTGAAATATGAATGACAAGAAAAGGAAATCAGCAAAATGCCTAATATAAAATCTCTTCCCATCCAGGTGCTTTTCTTTTGGGACAGTTTCAAAATGGATTTTGCCACCAAAACAATAACAGCAAAACCAACAACACAAAAAATGAGGCAGGTGATTGAATCTACTGCTATCTAGGTAAAAATTTTCTATAACTATTTCACAATCTGCTTTGATAAAATTTGGTATTATCCAAACTTTCCACTCCAGCCAGTGTGTAGTATCATGCTAGGTACAGAACAAGCAAAGAATAAACGCAAGATTATAGTTTAGATCAGGCAATCAACAAAGCATTAGAATCAACTAGTTGAGAGGAAGGGGAACATAAAATGTATATTCCTGAATGTATTAATCAAGGTTCTCTGGTGAATCAGAACCAATAGGATAGGTAGATAGATAGATGAGTGATAGATAGATAGGTAGATAGATATGCATATATATGTATATATTGAATAATTAATAAAGAAACATATGTTGTATATAATTTATATAGAGAGATAATGAGATTTATTATAAGGAATAGGTTCATGTTATTATGAAGTCTAAGAAATCCTCTGATCTGCCATGTACAGGCTGGAGAACCAGGAAAGCCAATGGTGTCAATTATAGTCCCTGTTCCAGGAGCACTGACAGTGTAAGTCCCCGTTCAAGGGCAGAAGTTTGATGTCTCGGGCCATGTGGTCAGGCAGAGAGAGTGAATTCTTTCCTCTGCCTTTTTGTTCTACCCAGGTCCTCAGTGGAGGGGATGAGGCTCACCCACATGGGGTGGGGGTGGGGCTGTCCACTTTGCTCAGTCTACAGATTCAAATCCTAATCTCATCCAGAGACACTCTCACAGAAACACCCAGCACCCTGGGGCCCAGTCAGTTGGCACATAAAAGACACCATCACTCTGGGCCTTCCCTCAGATCAATGAATCAGACTCTCAGACTGTAGAGCACAAGAATGTGCATGCTGTATTTGATCCCCCGTATACTTATACGCATCGCATTTGAGAACTAGTGGCTCAAAGTGGTCATTCAGATACCTGGTTAATGGCTTTTGTGCATATCCCGTGTCCCTCAATCTTGGCTGCAAAGACCATAGAACCACTTTTCATCTTTTCCCAAGAAGACTGTATTTATACCCTACTGCCACACGTAGCAGGAGCAGAGGTTTCCATGATGATGATTTTTAAGTCAAGTGTTTCTAATGATGCCAGCAAATACAGGTGTCTGGCTCCTCTGCACATGGCAGGATCCGATAAGAGTATAAAGGACAGATTGCTTGGGAAGCCTGATTTTTCCTCCTAAAATGTTATTTCTAAAAATGTGATCTATGGATCTATGGATCAGAATAATTGAGGATTACAGGCCCATTTAATCAAAATCACAGAGAATGAGTTCAGAAATCTGTATGTTTTAACATGCTACATTACAACACCCATTTGTCCCGCCCTTCCCCCAATTGAGTCACTGGCATTTGGTGATCTTGGGAAAGAACCTTCTTCTCCTTCCCCAGGATTTTGGACTAACTAGGGAGAGCAAGCATGTAAATTCTTCAGCTTTAGCATTGAACGCCCATGTTCTGGTACACTCCCCAGTACCTAGCAAATTGGAACAGTTTGTCCCTCTAACTAAGACCTAATTTCAAACCTTGTTCTACAATATATTACCTACAGGGCATTTAATTTGGCAGTAAACTATTTGAGATACAATTTCCTCATCTGTAAAATGGCTATAACAGCTATTTCACAGAGACATTGTGTGGATTAAATAAAATTTGATGTGATTACATATGTGAAGCACCTACCAAGCAGACGTTGCGCAAATGTTATTTTATTTCTGTGCCATTGAAAAAAATTGTATTCTCAGGCCCAAGGGGAGGATACTATTATACACAACAAGAGGGTGGATGCCATTTAATTTGTTTCACCTGCCAAAAAAGAGAGAGGCTTCTTTGTCAGTAAATAACGGGTTGTCATAAGCTGTTTTCAGGCAGATTTGTTTTTTGTGCTGTTTTTTTCCAATTTGCCGATATGCAAATTGAGTCATGATTCATTTCATTTCCATGTAAAATTAATTAACTATAAAATTTTGAATATAAACAAAAATGGGAAAAGGATGAATTCAAAATATAGAGTTATTAGTCTTGGAATTTACAGAAGATATTTAACTCATATAAACTAAAGCAAGTAACAATTCTATAATTTAAGGAGATATTGGACAAAGCCCTTAGGCCAGATTATGTTCTTACTGATGGCTTTAATAAGCTATATAGACTTAGGCAGATCTCAATTTTTCTAGAACTTAGATTCCACACTTATGTATAAAAGGACAAGGTTGGAATAGTGTATTAAATTGATCTCTAAAGTTCCTTCAGGGTTTATGATTCTATTCTAGATAAATTATTGTTTTGCTTCTATATGCACTATCTTAGTAAGAGAAGCTGGCTACTTTAAGAAGTTAAATGTTGATGTTATAATAGGGAGATTAATTTTAGATTGCTCTCCTTCATTTTGAATCAAAATCTTCCTTTTATAATTTATTATCAGTAGTCTTAATTCAGTCCTTAACAAACTTAGAATAACTCTATTTTCCTTCTCAGGAGTTAATTCTTCAACTATTTGAAGCGAAACACCCCCATGAAGCCTTGACAAATTTTATTTCCACTTTTGCTAGAAGTGGCCATGACATGGTCATGTTTAACTATGGCAGGTTCGATTAAAGTCCTGAGGATTTCTTAGGTCAGGTGAGACTGTTCTGACCAATTTATGACTGAATAACTAAAATTCAGCCTGGTGATTTGGATGGGCATGTATAAGCATCAAGTTTGGATATCTGAATGAAACAGCTGACCCTTTCTTAGTCAGGTTAGAATAAGAGGTTTAGAAATCAAAGATAAGAGTGGATTGAGGGAAAGTTAAGTTGGCCAAAACTTGGGAAAGAAATCTCTGTAGAGATTGAGAAAAAAGTATTTAATCAATATTTATATCCCAAGTTGGAGTTGAGAGGGCAGAGGGCTTAAATCTAGATTACAGACAATAATCATTCCTTCAGCCATTAATTCACCAAATATTTATTGTGTGCCCACTCAGTGCCAAGCACTACTTGGGCCACGGGGTGTATTAGTGAGCCAAGATAAGCCCAGCTCTTATCGGATGCAGCATAGGTTCCAAACCTACCAACTGTCAAGCATCTCCTTTTAGCACATTAATGATCTAAGTGAGTGTTTCTGTGATTAAGTTTGGGGAGTGAGTGTGATCAATAGCATTGTAAAACAAAGTTCTGAATTTATTCTGTGATTTTGATTAAATGGGTCTGGCATAAGTCCCAGGAACAAATGCTTTTAATAACCTTCCTAGGTTATTCTGAAATTCAAGGCCCATAGGTTATATTTTTAGAACTGTTATTTTAGAAGGTAAGATCATATTTTCCAAGGATTCTGTCCTTTATATTCTTAAGGGATCTTTTAAGTCCAGAGAAGCCTAGACACCAGTATCTGCTGAGGTAGTGCTTTCTATTTATTGACATATGGCTTTTTCTACACCCTGATAATATCTGTAACATTCATCTTCACCACCACTTCCTGCTTTCCACCACACCTGTACCGTTCATCTTCACTACCACTTCCTGCTTTCCACCATACCTTAGGGATCTGGGGATACATTTTCATTTGCCAATGTTATTCTTTAAGGACAAGGCCCAGATTTACTTGTGTTGCTCTGGATATATTTTATTTCCAGTGGGAATATTCACTTTTTCTGGATAGTAAATTTTTACTGATGTAGTCAAATAATATATTTTTTAAAATCCCCACCCAAGGATATGTTTTTATTTATATTTAGAGAGAGGCAGGGAGAAGGGAAGAGGTAAACATTAATGTGAGAGAGAAGCATTGATTGTTGCCTTCCATATGTGCCCTACCCAGGAATTCAACCTGCAATCTAAGTATGTGCCCTAACCAGAGTTCGAACCCTCAACTTTTTGATGTATGGTCTGATGCTCCAACTAACCAAGCCAACTGGCCCGGGGAAACGATACGTTTTTCTCTATCTTTAGTGAAGTCATATTTTCAGTTTTTGTTGACTTGGTAGTCAATTAAAACCTTTACATCTTTTGCATATTTCTCAAATAAACTTGTATTATCTACTGTAATCTGCTCTGAGCATCCATGAGTCAGCCCCTTTACACAAGGGCAAAGCCAGATTCTCAGTGTGTAGTTATCTCATGTTTTACTGAATTGATCTCCCCCATCCTCACCCACCAACAAGGGCCATGAGCAGCTCTTCAAAGTCTTCAATCCATTTCCTAATTTTCAGGATTAAACCGCTATACCTATAATCTTGGATGTCAGCAGAAATCCAACTTTTTGTACCACACATCATAATATACATGGTTATCCCCTTGCAGTTGTTTATACTCAGTGATCTGATCCTAACTCCCAAACCTCTCACTTGCTCAAATTCTTCAGTACCTTTTGGAACCATAATACAAGCATACGACATTCTGTTCTCAACCCCTGTTTTGATCAGTCTTTTTATCCTCTTGCTTAACTGAAATGTGGCTGCACTGAAGATACCACATCTCTTTGACCCTTTGAGTGAGGCTTGTTTTTACTTCTATACTTCACGTAACTCAAGTGTTTTTCTTATTCCCTATCGCTACTTGAAATCCACTTATTCCTCCTCCTTAAAAAGAATAGCCTTTTTTCAAGTTCAACACATTAGCCATTTTTAGTTCTCACTTCCATGACTGTCATCTATTGAAACTTGTTTACACCCCCCTTCATAGAGCACCTAGGTCTTGTCTCCTTCTCCATAGCAAATGGATAAGACATCCAACCACTAGATTCTTAGAACCTTCATCTACTGGTTTCTCACATTTCCTTCAATCTCACTTGGCCAAATATCATTGCCTATAACTATACTACTTCCAAAATATTAGTTTCAAACATTTCCATAATCTGATTATTAACTTCTCTTTTTTTCCAATTCACTCTGATATTTGTATTCCAATAATTTTCCAAACTCATGAAAACCTGCAATCTATTTATTCAACTTTTTACTATCCATCAGTCACTCCAGGTTATCACACACCCTAGAAATCTAGATTTTTTTATTCCAGCCCTGTGTGCTTTTACAAACCTTGTAAGTTTTCTATACTCCCTTGCTCAATATTTTACTCACCTGAAATATCTCCAACCCTGACTAGTTCAACTATCCTCTTACTTTGCACCTATAAATAAGTAGCTCAATAATCAGAGAAAATTCATTAATTGAACTTCTTTTAAATTTATGTCCACAGTATCAAAAGTAATCTGAACATTGACAGTCCTGCAAAATTTACCTATTCAATTTACTTAGCTACTCTTGGAAGTGACAGTTTTATGCCTTCTTCTCAAATCGTTAATACCCACACCCTATATACTGTCTTAGCTAATGACCTTGCACACAACTAATGGAAGTAGATAAAAATTAATTCATCTTGAGCAAAAATTCCATTGCTTTACTGTATTGTTTCTCTTATAATTTTCCTGATTGTAGTTTCCCTTGTTATAGTAAAAATGATGTCCTTACTTAAGACCAAGTTAGTTTTGCCACAAAATACCATCTACCATCTCAAGGTTTTAATTTCTACAATTAATTTTTTTCTCCTGAATCATCAAATTTTCACTCTTTACTGGTTCTTTTAAAACATCTTTAAAAATATTGTATTTTACTATATATAGCTTTATAGTTATGATACTATTTCTCTGCTTCTATTCAAAGGGAAAATTAATGAAAGTAGTTCCTCATATTTGTGTTCTCCATTTACTCACCTCACATTTTGTTTCCCACTTACTCCAATTGGACTTTGGACTTCATAATTCTATGTAAAGAGTTCTTAGCAAGGTCAAAATTAATCCATATCTTCCCATGGCTAATAGTTAGTTTTTCATCATATTACTTATTACTGGTGCTAACATGATTGGTTATTAGATCCATGCTGAAACATTTTTGTTTGTTTGTTTCTGGGATACCATGCTCTCCTAGTTTTCCTCTTGCTTCACTAAATAATTTTTCAATCTTCTTTCATAGCTCCATGTTATCCATGAAAATCTCTAATTATAGAATGACCTAGGACTCTGACCTCAGCTATCAGCCATCTGATCCTCTTTACTATACTTCCTCATTATGTGATTGCAGTGAATTCCATTGTCTTAAATACTATTTGTATTCCACTGAACTTTTAAAATATCTCCATTCAAACATCTTGTTAGCACTCAAATATAATATAGCCAATGAATATAGCCAAATCATTATGACTACAATATTTAATAGGCATCTCAAATTGAATATAGCCAAAGTAGAACTGTAAATTGCAATTCTCCCCTTCAATCCACACTATCCTAGTCTATTAGTTAAGTTCTGCTAGCTCTTCTGCCAAAATATAACTAAAATTCAACAACTCCTCATCTCTACTGCTATATATAGTCTCAGAAACCATCATCCTAACAGAAGCCTCCCTACATATGTTCCTGCTTCCACTCTTGTCTCCCTATGGACCAAACAACTACAGTGATATTTTCAAAAGTAAACCAATGCATGCCCTTACTCAGCACAAAACCCTGCAATAGATTTTCATTTTGTCTATGGTAGAATAAAATCTAACTGTGACCTACAAGGCCCTACATGATCTGTCCTCTGTATAAGTGTCCAAATTCATTCTCTCAGTTTCTTATGATACAATATCCACACTGACATACTTTCTGTCCTTTGTGCTTACCAAGGTCCTTCCCATTTCAGAGCCACTATAGTTGCTCTTTCTTGTGCTCTGACCATCATTTTCCTTGCATATTCTTGCATAGATGCCTGCATCTGATTCAGGACTCAGTAAAGATACTACCTCCTCATCAAAGGTCTTCCCTGATCATGCTAGATAAAGGGATTCTCTCAGTCACTTGTTACCATACTACCCTATTTTATCTATATATTGACCTCATCCATTCCTGAAATTAGTTTGTTGTTTTGTTCCAGGTGTGGATCATATTTTTCACTCCCACACTCCCCATTGACATGTAAGTTACTATAAATATTAGGTGCTATAATCCCAGGGCCTGTAAATGCATCTGACAAGTCATAAGCACCCAATACTTCTTGAATGATCAACAGTCATGGTAGCACTTCTAGCATTTTGCATCTGCTGTGCAGCTACCTAAATGTAGACTTCTTATAGTAAGTCAACATTTCACTCTGTTGATTCTGGTCACTGTTCTGGCCCATTGAGCTGTCTTTAATATGCATCTCTTACCCTTTACCAAAGACCTTTCCTATTAGTTCTAAGCTTTCTGCACAAATGCACTGTTATCTACCATATATCTGTTTCAATTTTTTTAAAAGCCTTTATACAAGTGGAGCTGTAAGGTGACAACTACTTGAAAAGGGGCTAGGGATGTATTCTGGAATTTTAAAAAATCTAAATGTGAGTTTTTTTTCTCCAGCCTATTCTTGTTTTTGCAAAATATAACAGGCATTTAACCTGTGAGTCAGTTTTCTCATAAATCAATTGGAAATTGCAGTATTTAGTTTGCAAGGTTGTTTTGAGGTTCAGTAAAATATAATTTATATAAAACGCTTAGTGCAAACCTTGGCATGAAGAAGTTGTACAAAAATGACAATGCATTGCTTCCTGGTCTACATGGGATAGGTAAAGGAGAGTCCAGATTAGGAAAGGGACAAAGAAAGGCATTATATTCTCAAACATATTACTTTACACATTTGAGTTTCACAATTTTATTTTAATTACTGCATTACCTTTTAGCATTTGAGTTTCCTTTCTCATGAAATAAGGAGCTTGATCAGATGGTCTTAGTTCTTCTAGCTCTAGAATCTCTGATCATAATAGAGGTAATTTACATGAAAGATGCAATGCTGTGAAATGTTTTGCCTTAGCCCACCACAAGTCCAAGTTTCTAACTCTAGAAGGTGGGGTGAAAGCAGGCTTACAGTTGTGAATGTGCAAAACAGAGTGTATTCATATATTATTATTTATTAATGACAAGAGGCCTGGTGCACGAAATTCATGCATGGGTGGGGTTCCTAGGCCTGGCCGGCAATCAAGGCCTATCAGGGCCATCTTGCCCAGTCCTGATTGGTGCCAGGCTGGCCGGGGCCTGCTATCTGCTGGCCAGGGCCTGGCGGCCTGCTGGCTGGGGCCTGCTGACTGCCGGCTGGGGCCTGCAGGCCGGATAGAGGAATGGGAGAGGGACTGTGGGAGGTTTACTGGCCAGCAGGAGGGACCAGGGAAGTTGGCTGGCCATGGGAGGTTGGCTGTGGGAGCACACTAACCACTAGGGGGCAGCTCCTGCATTGAGCATCTGCCCCCCCTGGTGGTCAGTGCGTGTCATAGCAACTGGTCGACTGGTCATTCTGGTCATTCGGTCATAATGGTTGCTTAGGCTTTTATATATCTACTAGAGGCCTGGTGCATGAAATTTGTGCATGGGGTCCCTCAGACTGGCCTGCACCCTCTCCAATCCAGGACCCCTCAGGGGATGTCCAACTGCAGGTTTAGGCCCCAACCCTGTGGGCCTAAACCAGCAGTTGGACATCCCTCTCGCAATCCTAGATCCCTGACTCCTGAAAGCTCACCTGCCTGCCTGCCTGATCGCCCCTAACCACCTCTACTGGCCTGATCACCACCTAACTGCTCCCCTGCTGGCCTGATGGCTCCTAACTGCCCTGTCCTGCTGGCCTGATGGCCCCCAACTTCCACCCCCCACCGCCGGCCTGATCGCCCCTAATCACCTCTGCCTTGGCCCCTACCATCGTGGCTTTGTCTGGAAGGAAGTCGATGTCGAGAAGATGGCCGGTCGACCCAGTCTAATTAGCATATTAACCTTTTATTAGTATAGATATTGTATTATTTTGTATATGCAGAACTCTAAACCTGCTTTTACCTCACCCTGTAGTTCCATTAAATATTCAGGGATTTTTACATTGTACATTTCAGCCTTAGATTACTAGCTTGCTGTCCATCTGGAGACACTGTCCATAGTTGCAGGTGGAATGGGTGGTGGGGAGAGAGAAGACTGGGCAAATAAAGACAATATTTAAGCCTGGGCCCTTCAAGAAGGAGGCAAGGCAGTTATAGTAGGAGATTGTTGAGGAAGGCTTCTGAGAGTCAAGGGTCTCAAGAAATCTGTGCAAGGAATTGAGTGGTATACCAGGAGGCAACAGAGAATCCCATCAGTTATAAGAGAAGGTTATATTTTACTTTTCAGTTTTGAGAGTTTTTATCTAGATTAGCAATCACGTGGCCAGCAGTGTAGGGAGCAATTGGACACTTGGTGAAGTATTTTTTTTTTTTTTAATTTGAGTCAGAATATGTAGGTTTAAGACCCATACCTTCCACATTTTAGCTGCGTGACCTTCACTGAATCATTTAATGTCTGTGTCCATTCTATCTCTTGTAATAATTGGGATGTTCACTGTTTTATAATTCCTACTTCAGATAGTTTCTCAGATAAATATTACATAAAATTAAACCATCAACATTTCTCTTTATTTCCTGATAATAAGAATTACCTGAGGTTTCTGTCAAATATGCAGATTATAAAGATTTACCCTGAAATTCAGTAGATCCTGTTTGGTGTGAGGGAGAGAGTAGTGTTTAAATGTCCAAAGTTATTCCTATTATGGGATAGAGATGGAGAAATTTATTTGTTTTTTTTTTCTTTTTATTTAGCTGTCTACCTACCAACCTACCTACCAACCTATCATCTGCTTCTTTATTTTTAGTGTGCATTGGGAGCTAATGCAAACTTGGTTTAGAATAATAATCCTGCTAATTATAAACTGATCTATAATTTTCATCTATTTATACTAATAAAAGGGTAATTGGTTAATTAGACCGGGAAACCTTCTGGGAGACCTTCTGGACGTTCTTCCAGACAAAGCCATGGTGGTGGGGCTGAGGCAGAGGTGGTTAGGGGCGATCAGGCCAGGAGGGGAGGGGAGTTGGGGGTGATCAGGCCAGCAGGGGGGGGCAGTTGGGGGCGAGCAGGCTGGCAGGGGGGACAGTGGGGGACAATCAGGCTGGCAAGGGGGGGGGCAGTTGGGAGCAATCAGGCCGGCAGGGGAGGCAGTTGGAAGTGAGCAGGCTGGCGGGGAGGGGGGGGAGGGGGCAGTTGGGGGACAATCAGGCAGGCAAGGGAGGCAGTTGGGAGTGAGCAAGCCTGCAGGGTAGGGGCAGTTGGGGGTGATCGGGCTGATGGGGGGGCAGTTGGGGGCAAGCAGGCTGGCAGGGGGCAGTTGGGGGTGAGCAGGCTGGCGGGGGTGTAGTTGGGGCCAAGCAGGCTGGCAGGAGGGACAGTTGGGGGCGATCGGGCCAGCAGGGGAGGGCAGTTAGGGGCAATTGGGCCGGCAAGGGAGGCAGTTGGGAGTGAGCAAGCCTGCAGGGTAGGGGCAGTTGGGGGTGATCGGGCTGATGGGGGGAGCAGTTGGGGGCAAGCAGGCTGGCAGGGGGCAGTTGGAGGTGAGCAGGCTGGCGGGGGTGTAGTTGGGGCCAAGCAGGCTGGCAGGGAAGTGGTTAGTGGGTGATCAGGCTGGCAGGCAGAAGCAGTTACAGGCAATCAGGCAGGCAGTCAGGTGAGCGGTTGGGAGCCAGCAATCCTAGATTGTGAGAGGGATGTCCGACTGCCCCTTTAGGCCTGATCCCGGCCTAAATGGGTAATCGGACATCCCTCGAGGGGTCCCAGATTGGAGAGGGTGCAGGCTGGGCTGAGGGACACCCCCCCCCACCATGCATGAATTTTGTGCACTGGGCCTCTAGTATATATATTAAAGCTTAAGCAACTGAATGACCAAATGACCAAATGACCAGTCGACTGGTCGCTATGATGCACACTGACCACCAGGGGGCAGCACAGAATGAAGGAAGGCCCTGGCAGGAAGCTGGGGAAGGGAGGCCCTGACAAGCAGCCAGCAGCCAGCAGTCACTAGGGATACTACCCATGCACGAATTTCGTGTACTGGGCCTCTAATTATCATATAAAGGGTTCTAATCATATGTTATGAGATTCTAAGGCCAGTGACACCACTTCTAGATATGTATATGTATGCACATACATTTATATATTAGTGCAAATTTGCAAAAAAGGACAAATTATCTTCCAACGTCCCCTACTTGTATGGCATTAGCAGCTTTCAAAACTGTTTTCCCTCTTTCTCTTCCTCTCTCTTCTTGAGTAATCCAATCCTTCTATGAAGAGTGCAGCATTAATAAATAAATAATGAAAATACTAGTGAAATAAATGTTTTTATCCTTTTATAAGTATTTATGTTTTAAAAAAGCATCACAGTAAAAGGAAGCCTTAAGAATGGCTTAACAGAGGTAGAATTTTAGACCTCATTGTAACTGAGTAGAGAACATTTTGAAGTTAGAGGGTGAGTAGTCTTTCTGGTTTTTCTTGAAACACGACAGAGCATTTTGACAACTATTCATTGGTAGATACAACCATGTTCCTTTGAAAAAGACTGCAGGGCAGGAGAGGGACATTGAGGCAGACAGACTATATGTATAGAATTATTTGTGGAACTAGCCCAGTAGTATCCTTCTCTACTTGTATTAACCCTGGACACTTTTTCTAACCCTCAGTTTATTCTGCTGCTCAACTATATACTGTTGCAGCACTGCTAGGGCACTGAAGACTTTAGTTTTCCTTTCTTGGAAGATTTTCTACATGTTTTCTCTATCCAATGGTGACTTAGTAGTGATTTTCCATTGGAATGACCCCAGGACAACTCAAAACTTAGTGTTCACTCTTAGAAATGTATATCCTGGCAAAGCTCAGCTCTTGGTTTGTATTCTCTTCTTTACTTGGTTCCAGAATAAAGATTTTAGAAGACATTTATACACCTTGGTTGTTCAATATTTGCTTTTTATGCACCTGAAATCTTTCTTACTAACTGATTTCTGAAGGGTTATAAATTCTCACAAGTAGAGAATATCAATTATGGATCCTGTATAGAATGATGGCTTTAATGAGAAGCTTTGTAAATGAAGTCTCTATTGGGTGTGCCACATCCCTCCACAGTTCAACTCAAAACTCTTCAGTGCTTCATATTTTTAGTCCACCATGTAAGGAGCTTACAAGGCATCACTGCAATACTTATAACAACAATAATGACAATAACAAACTGAACAAACTGAAAATAATCAACAACTCTTCTTAGATCCCTCAAATATTTGAAATCACAGGGCAAACTGTGATTGAAGAGACAAACAGGTGGATATAAGTAATCATAGCTTGTTGTAGCAGAAACCACCACTAGAACCAATATTAGGGCAGGAATTATAACTGTAATTGATGAATTGCTTAAGTTTCACTGTGGACAGGCTTAAGAGTTAAAAAAAAAATTCACAGAAGCCCAGTCTTAGTGAAACCCACATACTTTCATGAGTTTTACCTCAAAGAGTCCTTTCAGCTACTCATGGGGAAGATTGGAGAAAAAGCTCCTTGTACTTCTGGCAAGGGGAAGGAAAAAAGTAGCCATTTTGAAATATGCCCAAAACATTCTGTTTCTATTAACAAGAACAACCCTTGAAGATAAGTATTTTGCAGAGCCTAATAACCAAATGGGGTTTATCAGAATATTGTCAAAATGTCAGTTCTTCCCAACTTGATCAATAGATTCAATTTAATCTCAATCAAAATCCCCAAAAGTTATATTCATTTTTAATTTATTTTTTATTGAATTTATTGGGGTCATATTTGTTTATAAAATCATATAGATTTCAGGTGTACAATTCTACAATATATCATCTGCATATTGTCTTTTGTGTTTACCACCCCAAGTTAAGTCTCCAATAAGCTATTTTGACAAATGGACTGCAAAGTTGATATAGAAAGGCAGAATAGCTAATACAACATTGAAAAAACAAAGTTGGAGAACTGACACTACCCAAATTCAAGACTTACTATAAAGCTAGAGTAATCAGCATAGTGTGCTATTGGCAAGAGAACTGACAAATAGATAAATGAAACAATGGAGAGCCAAGAAACAGATCCACATAAATACAGTCAATTGAAATTTGACAAAGAAGCATGAACAATACAATGGAGCAAAGATAGTCTCCTTAATAAAGTGTGCTGGGACAACTGGACATTCACCTGCAAAAAAATGAAGAAGAAGAAGAAAAAGAAGAAGAAGAGAAGAAGAGAAGAAGAAGAAGAAGAAGAAGAAGAAGAAGAAGAAGAAGAAGAAGAAGCAGAAGCAGCAGCAGCAGCAGCGGTAGCAGAAGGAGAAGGAGAAGGAGGAGGAGGAGGAGGAGAAGGAGGAGGAGGAGGAGGAGGAGGAGGAGAAGAAATAGGAGGAGGAAGAGGAGGAGACAAGAAGAACAAGAAGAAAAAGAAAAAGAACAACAACAAGAACAAGAACAAGAAGAACAAGCAGAGAATCCAGACACAAACCTTATACCAATGAAAAAATTAACTCAAAATGGGTCATAGAGTTAAACATAAAATGCAAATCTCCTAGAAGATAACATAAGAGAAAACCTAGATGATCTTGGGTATGATAATGATTTTTAGATACTAAAGACACAATCTATGAAATAATTGATAATCTGGTCTTTATTAAGATGAAAAACTCCACAAAAGACAATGTCAAGAAAATAAAAAGATAAGGCACAGCCTCAGAGAAAAGATTTGCAAGAAAAGCACCTGATTAAAAAACAAAACAAAAAACTGTTATTGAAAACTAGAGGCCTGGTGCATGGATTCATGCACTGCTGGGGTCCCTAGGCCCGGCCTGTAGAAATTAGGCCAAAACTGGCTCTCCAACATCCCCCAAGGGGTCCCAGATTGCGAGAGGGAGGTTCTTGGGTGATGGACCCCAGAATCAGGCTCCCTCCTCTCTGGTTCCAGGTGTGTCACCTGAGAACCACAGATGCCAAGGCACCACAGCTTGGCAGCTCCTGTGTTGAGCGTCTGCCCCCTGGTGGTCATTGCACGTCATAGCTACTGGTCAGATGGTTGAACAGTAGGACGGTCATTTATATATATATATATATATATATATATATATATATATATATATATATATGTATACACACACACAAAATAAAGTCTTAAAAACCAACAATAACAAAGCAAACCAATGAATATATACAGGTGGCAAATAAACATATGAAAAGATGCTTGAAAGATGTCATCAAGGCTCTGCAAATTAAAACAATAGTTAGAAACCACTATACACCTGCTAAAATGTCTAAAATAAAGAACGATGATGACACCAAATGCTGTACCACTCTCCTGGGGTATGTTGATAACAAGGGGGAGGCTATGTATGTGTCAGGGCAGGGGGTATATGGGAAATCTCTACTTTCCTCTTAATTTTGCTGTGAACCTAAAACTACTCTAAAAGATAAAGCTAAAAAATTCTCTTTAGGCAGATACCAATCTACTAACTGGTGGCTATTCCACTTAAATTCATATGACTTTTTTGATTTTTGACTCCTGGGTAAAGAATGAGTATCAATCCTGGTTTTTCACCTGACAGAGTAATGAGACATGGAAGGGACTCACAGAGGATGAAAAGGCTGCCTTTATTCAGTATCAGTAGTGGTTTGAGCCCACTACTACATTTGGAGTCCAAGTAGAGTTTCAGAATTACCTAACATGTCCAAAGGGATCAACAGGCCATGAGGACTTGTCACATCACTAAGCCTCATGTAAACCCTGAATTATTCCTTAGCAAATACAATCACACCACATTTTCTTAACTAGATGAAGAAATGTTACCATTAGAATTCCTACTTACAAGTTGTTTTCCAGATTCTTTCCTGCATTACCCTTACACCTTCAATTGCTTTCAACATACCTACTCCCCTAGTTCTCAGTCTTCTTACTTCCTATCATAGTCTTTAAATTAAATTGTTTATTACTGAAAGGGCTTAATAAAATCCTTTAATGAAGTTGGCATTTTTGTTTGCTTGTTTTTTTAATTTATTTTTCTTTTTGGCATGTTTTCAATCAACCTGAAAACATCTTGATATACAGTTTTGATTGCATTATACCAAGATCATATGGATTTCATTCATTTACAGTTTAGCATAAGATGGGAGATGTACTGGCTACTTATTTCCATTTAACAAATTACTTCACTTACTGATTTAAAAACCAAACACTTAATTAAAGTGCAATTTTTTAAGGCAAGATCATAGGAGTGGCTTTGTGATTCTGGCTCAGAGCCTTCCATGAGATTGTACTCAAGAATTTGGCTTAGGGTGCAGTCATCTGAAAGTTTGACTGGGGTTGAAAGATTCATTTACAAGATGGCTTACTCAGTGGTTGTTGACAAGAGGCCTCAGTTCCTTGCTACATGGGTCCCTCCATAGGGCTACTTAAGCAGCCTCACAATATGGTACCTGGCTTTTCTTAGAGTGATACAATGGACAGCATGGCAGAAGCCATAATGTCTTTTATGATTCAGCCTTAGAAATCATACATTATCATTTCTACCATATCCTAGTGGTTATATTGGTTGGCTTCATTCAATGTAGAAATGGCCACACAAGGCTATGAACACCAAAAGGTAGAAATCATTGGAGTCATCTTGGAGGCTGCTACAATAAGGCATTCAGTTATATGCATTATAGTGAAAGAATATCAAACTGACATCCTCACCCTCCAAAAAAATCACATGGATAGCAGCTTAGATAAGACGTTTTCTTACATTTATTTAATTGATACTCATGACCACTCTTTTGTAGATTCCTGATTTTAAAAAAGAAGCTGAGATTTTAAAATGTTTTAATAACTTATTCAATATTATACAACTAGTAAGCTGCAAGACTAGATTTGAACACAATTAGAGCAATGCTGATCCTCTTTGAATTTCTATAGAATAACATACACTTTTTTTTCATCTTGACTTTCCTGATGGAACAATGTGCATAAGAGCATGCATCTTCATCATAATGGTTATTCATTCCTCTTGGCTTCTGCACTAAGGCAGGCTGCAAATTATGTTCAATATGCTGCCATCTAGATATATTAACTCCTCCTCCCACAATTTCTTTTCCACTGATCATTTAGTAGATAAGGAAACTTTGTGGTTGAGAATCACTACTGTGGAGTATTTCATTTTCAAAGGGAAAATATATCCTATTTGCCATTAGTAAACCATAAGCTTTAATGTCACCATCACACCATCACACATGCTTATAGTTCTATAGTTATTGTGATTAGCATGCATCTTGAAAATCTTTAGTCTGAACATCAACTTTCATCTTGTAGATGAAAAAGGACATTTTTATCTTCTAATCATGAGTCTTGGTGGCAGCTTTTGCTCTTCCAGATACAGATTCCCTTGAGGAATAAATGTGTATAATAACTGCAATTTTCATTCCCATCACATGTCTTCAGGCACAGAGCCCTGAAGATATGCTCTGCCTTAACATTGATTCATGACTGCTGTTAATACCTACAGTTACCATTTGGCACACAAGGTTTCAACTCCAGTTATAATACTGAAACTACTGCCAAACAGGTAGAATAGTAGAGCTGGCTGCTTTAAGAAGAGAGGCTGCTAGATTCATTTTGACAAAAAAAATAAAAAAATAAAATAAAAAAATCTAAGGTTTGTATTGTGCTTTATTTAAGCAGCTGAATTATAAAGCTTAGAATTTCATGTGCAAGTGTCAGTTTCACAGATGGTCAATGTTTTAGCTTTCTTCCTGCTTCATAAGCTTGCTCACAACATATGTCTTTGTCTTGCTTCATTTCTTAGTCTCTGGAATGCCAGTGGTGATGCTGAATTCTGATGATTCCTCACCTCAAAATAAAATTAGGGTTTCTTCTTTAAAGCCTTCAAGGTCTTGAATGACAATGAAAAAGGAGGCTGCTCAAGGTCACTACTACACTAAACTATTACTGGGAATGAACATAACATAGCATAAGAATCATTCTCGGAAGGAGCACTCTATGTGGCTAAGGACAACTTTGAAATGTTTGAGTTAATGTTACAGAGTAACATTCCAAAATGCAGGTTTGAGAAATAACATATGACCCATCTCTAAGCCACCATTTAGAAAAGCTGGTTAAGTGTAGGCTGTTAGATGTTATTTAAATATATTTTTAATCACCTCAGGTGTAATAATGATTTTATACTCACAAAGGAAAATTTTCTTATTTTCTGAAGACATTTTGAAATACATAGGACTAAAATGATCTATTGTCTGTGTAATTTACTTTAAAATACATCAGCAAATAAAATAAATGATGCATATATGATAAAATAATAACAATTGTTAAATGTAAATAATTTATATCTGGACATTTGATCCATCTTTCTTTTCTATCATAAAAGAAGGAAGAGAAAAAATTTGCTGAATGAGGTACAAAAATTAGGGAAAGAATGGAATAGTTCAGGATAATAGAAGAAAGGGCTAATGGTCATGCTCTTTCTCTTTCCTTCCCTACAACATGAGTCTGACTGCTGTCTAAATAAATATTGTACAAATACTTAAGGAATATATTTTAAGAGATATTAAATTATGTACCTGTCTGAGAACTTGGTCTATACAGTAATTCTTCATATATCTATAGGTCAGAGACTCACCCCCTGGCAGAGGACCAAGACCTATGAAGTAAAGTAGATGGGAGAAAATCTACCATATGATTTAAAAGAGCTTTCCCTAGAATTAGTTTAAATGGAATACTATCTCTATATATTTCAAGTTTGATAAACTCAAAATACAGCAGTGTGGACCCATTTTTAAATATTCCCAAAAGGTAGTACTACTGTTTCACTGAATGTTTACAGTGACCACTTACTTTTTTTAAAAAGTCATTATTCACAGAATAATTTGTTTAAAAAAATAGGAGATTACATTTTTGTATGGATTTTATGCAAAATGATTGTTTTTTTTTAAGTGTAGTAATCAGGAAGTACTAATCTGAAAAATGTTCATGATCCTATTACATCATATTATAAAATAAATTATGTAAAGTGATACCATAAACCAAGAAGACACTGTTTGGGGAACATTGTTGAGGAGTTGACCAGCTCTTTTAAACTCCTACATTTTTTTTTCAGTGATGTGGAATGTGGGTCTATCCTTCAGAATTTCATTTTGGTTTCTTCTATTATTCTTCTTCCTAATCCTCCGTCTCCCCTAACCCCACCACGCTTTTTCCTCCACTACCTTCTCTTTCATTATTAGGTAATTTGGTATAGCATTTAAAAAAAAAAAAAAGGCTAACTGGAAACATAAGGTATTTCCTTGCAGATTAATCTGTATGTGCTGAGGGAAGCAACAAAACTGAAAAATACTTCTCTCTCTCTCTCTCTCTCTCTCTCTCTCTCTATCTCTCTCTCTCTCTCTCTCTCTCTCTCTCTCTCTCTCTCTCTCAGCTTCAAGGGAGCAATGATGACAAAGATGCCAGTAGAAAATGAGCTAATCAACTATACAACTGAGATTCAGAAGAGAATCCAAAGAGAAGTTGGGAAAACTCAGGCCAGCTAGATAATTTGATATTGTCATTAGTGATGATAAATGCTTCCTATTTATAAAAATTGTCTTAAATGAAATAAAAAAGAAAGTTCGTGATCTTGATTAGTATTGATTCAGATTAGCATTTCCTTGAGTAGCTTCAAAGTTGATGCAATTTAAAAATTAAAAGGTAAAACTAGGAATAATCCTTCAAATGTAGATTATTTAAAACAGAATATTAAACTTGAATCCTGGGAAAAACAAGTTTAATAAATATTCTTCCTTTATTAATTATAATTTTGAGTTTCTTCTCCAAGCACTCCTTTACTATTTCAAATGGAATTTGAGCTATGAGCATTTGACTCTATAAAGAAAAAATAATAAGACAAATATATATTTTCTCATCAATGAAAACATGTTTTTTCATTGTGTTTGTAGGAAGAAAACAAAAAGTCTAGCTACCACACTCTCCTGATCCAATATAATTTTCAGCATGCACCTGATAGCAAGTTCTGTTTTGTTATTAATTTTATAACATTGAATTGAAAAATATTTTTGTAGAATTGGCTCAACAACACTTAACATCATTTTTGGTTGAAATACTCCTAGATAAAGAAAACCCTTAGATTTCAGTTCTCACAAGATTCAGAAAAGAAATAAATAAAAACAACAATATCATTGAGCTAGCATTCTGACCTTACAGCATTGTATGAGAGTATCATTAGTGAAATTAAGTTTAAACTGTTTTATCACATACAACCAGCAAAGCAAAGAAAGAAAGGCAATAGTGTCCTCTATCTTTCTATCTACCTGCCTATCTCTTTATATCTATCTTCAGATATGCTTATAAGCACACATTTTTTTAAAGAGTGAGGCAAGATTAGAAATGTAGGAAATTATAGGAAACTGTACCAGATGGCAAGAGCTATAGAGGAGACAAGTTCTCTCACCTTCGATGGTGAGATTATATGTATCAACAAATCCCTAACACATATGCTTTTTGAAAAATGTAAGACCATAAATAGACTTTTGAATTTAGGAAATAAAATTTCATGGTAATTAAGATGAAAAATAGTCATTATCCATTTGGATTCATTCCAGTTCTCACAAGGGCAAATTCCTAAACTGCCATTTTCTTTTCCCATTATAGATTCTGGCACCAGGGCAAGATATTAGGATTTTAATGCCTTAATATATTCTATGAAATATACTAGTGTACTTTACTATTTTGACCTTTTGGCACATCATATTTTGATTCGAATGGCCATTTCACTCTTTGCTCTCCAGCTCAGGGAGGCCATAAAAGAGCCAAATGAATGAATTGACTATAGCTAGTCACAATACAGAATACTGAAAAGGTCATTGGATCTCATCGGCTTGTGCTATTATTCATGGAACATACAGGAACTTAAATATTTGATACCATAATCTTGTGACAAAGAAATCCAAGAAAAAAATTGAACCAAGAATCACTTCCCATGGCAAAATTGCACCATAATTCAAGAATGAGAAATAGCAGAAGCCTAGTACAAGGAAAAGAAATAATTTTTGCTTTGCTCATCTCTCCCTTTTTTGGTAAGATATACCTATGAGCACATATTCTCAAAAGGAAAAGAAGTTATAGAGGCAATCCTAAAAATGTTAAGGGAGCAGCCTGAAACTAACATAACTCAGAAACTGAGATCTCAGCAGTATTTTCCAAGTTTCTAGGTCATGTTCACTTATTTTCTGGAGAAGAGATTAGAGAGCTACCCTCCAATAGAAATATAAGAAAATTGGTTCAATTTAAGGTAATATGGTGGAATTCCCAAGAGGATACTTTCTCTAATAGAAACTTAAAACATTTTTTCACCTATATATCATACTAAGTAGCCAGAGAAGCTCCAAGTCCCTCATTCACAAGGTAAATTCTTAGGTAGTTCACTAACCACCATGCCTGATAAAGCAACACTTATTGCTGCCAATATTTTGTTATTTTAGTTAAATAAAATCAACCATTAAAAATAAAGGAACTGTGCATCACGTTGAAAAGATGAAGAAGCAATTCGTCAAAGAAGAAATACAAATCAACAATGAAATTTTTAACAAAAGGCTCAGTCTCACTGCAATTCTTTAAATGCATTTTAACAGCAATTATATTAACTTTCCACTATCAATTATTTAAGAACTAAAAAAGAAGACAATGCCTTGTATTTGTGAGAGTGAGAAAAATGGCATTATAATCTTTGTTAGGAACATATTTTAATAAATCTTTGTTCAAAAACATTCAAAATATGCACAGCTTTAATCAGCAATCCAGCCTCTGGATTTCATCATAAGAAATAAGTTAGATGTGTGCAATGACTTCCTATATAATAAAAGCCTGATACGCTAAGT
The DNA here is from genome assembly GCF_951640355.1 of Cnephaeus nilssonii. NCBI lineage: Eukaryota > Metazoa > Chordata > Mammalia > Chiroptera > Vespertilionidae > Cnephaeus > Cnephaeus nilssonii. Next base: position 20,350,001 of record NC_137079.1, read on the forward strand.
GTTCAGCTGTTGGTTCGACTGTTTGACCAGTCGCTATGACACACATTGACCACCAGGAGGCAGATGCTCTGATCAGTAGGTTAGCTTGTTGCTGGGGTCCGACCTATCAGGATTGGGCAAGAGGGGCAGACACGCCCTGCAGCCCTCCCGTGGTCCCTTCCCAGCCTTGATCGTGCACCATTCAAGTCCCTCTTGCAACCCAGGACCCCTCAGGGGATGTCAGAGAGCTGGTTTTGTCCAGGCCAAGGGACCCCATTAGTGCATGACTCTGTGCACCAGGCCTCTAGTATTTAATAATGTTAATCTCAATGTTATTAATAAGTAAAAAACTGAAGACAAGAGATGAAATAAATTGTATTCTGTTTATATCATTTAACTTAAAGAAATTCTTAAGGCTTTACAACCTGTTCATGATATGTTGATTATGGGAAAAATAAGTAGCAACTTAATGTCTTGAGTACGTTTCAAATTTTGTAAAGTGTTTATGTATGCATGTAGAGTTGTATTATTGTATGAAAATCTAATTTTAACAGTGGCTAAGTAGGTGATTACATGATGATATACTGGGTGATTTTGTGTGCATGTGTTCATATGTAGGAAAAAGTCTGGTAGAATAAATACCAAAATGTTCACAGCAGTTAATTCTGAGAGATAAAATTATAATTAGGGATAATTTGTGTATGTATATGTGTGAGTGCCTGCTTTTCTGAATTTTCTCAATACACTATAATTAATGTATTACTTCTTTGAAAACACCATTTTTTTTTTTTTCAAAAAACAGCAGCAATGAGGAGGGATTTATTCAAACAGTGATAAAAAATTAGAAAAGAAGATGGGAATCACAGTGATTCTTTAGAGAAACATCAGATTATTTCCTGGGCAAATGTGTCACTTTACTGAATTGCCCTGTTTCCACCTAGGGCTACTTTCCTAAGGTGTGTGGGAGAAGGATGGGAAGATACAAATGGAAAAACAAAACACCCATGCTTTTAAAAGTTAAGAAGGAAAATTTGCTGGTTGTTCTAAAACTAAATTTAATAAAAATATTTATCCTTTTAAAATTTCTAAAGAGGACCAGGAAATATGAAGCAGCCTGAATGTGAAGGTTTAGTGCTTAGCAAGTGTGATCCATGTCTAATGGCATGAATCTCCCTTTTACAAAACTGCATAAACTTCACACACGGCAGAGTTTTCTTCCAAAAGCAAACCTTCTGTATCCTGCCAAGAGTTTCTCTTACAAAAAATAAGCCTGTATCCCCGAAGTATGGTGTAGCTTCTATTGATGTCGGGAGAAAACTCAGTTAGCTCCCCATTTCCTGGGATGTTTTAGCTTGTAGTGCCTTAAAGGTGGGTTGAGTTGGGTTAGAGTAATTCAGTTGTGGGGTTCTTACCAGCACAGCATCTTTATTTATTACAAAGCCATGAACCCATAGAGGAAACTTTCTATCTCACAGATTCTTCTTTGAATTTTGAAAATAACAGTCCGTTGGAATATGTGGCCCTATCTTGACTTCATTTTGGGTAGTACCATTATGCACTCCGAATATCAAAAAGCACTCAGTTCCACTGATCCTGGTCTAGAAAATATGACTGCATTCATTTGTATTTTTCTCTCTCTGTATTTTTTCCCTCCCATCTTTTTCTGAAGCTAGCCATCACAGAAGCTACTCACAGTTAACCTTAACCTCCTCTCTGTATTTGAAATTACATAGGGTGATCCAGACAGGAAGGAGTATTTTGAAAGGCAGCAAGAGAGAGGAAATTCTTCTTTAGATTTGCATGAGATAGAAGTTAACACATGCCTAGATCAGAAGAAACGTACATCCTACTTTCTGGCAATTCCCTCCTATCTGAGGGAGACTGATGCTATGCGCTGGGGTTCCCAGTCCTAGCAAAGATGTTTCTGCTCTACGGGGCAGAGACACCAGAAAATCGTCAGACTTAAAAGAAAGAAACTGGACTTGTTTTCTTTTTTTAGAATACCCAGTGTGTCCCAATTTTGCTTGAATCTTTGCCCATCCTTGGGGGAAGGTGATAGCTACATATATGAGCAAGTTTACTAAAACTCTTGCCAGTCTAGCAGAGTGGAAGCTTGGAATAAAGAATGGCTTGCTTTAAAGGTATAAAAATGTAATATTTCCCATGTATCCAATTTGCTGTGGCAAATTTATACTGGCTGCAGAAGTCTCAAAATATACACAGTCTTCCTTAACAAAATTCTGAGTGGACATAACTGTTTTGGTTTGGTTTGGTTTGGTTTGGTTTGTTTTTTTGCCTAACTATATACTGTACACTCTTCCCATACCTACAAAGAAAATACTTTTCTGTACCTAATTGCTTTGTATTTTCTGTATTCTTTAGCATTCTCCAACTCTCCAATGAATGTACTCTTAAGAGCCATGTGAAATGTACTTTTCCTTCATAACACTTTCCTGGTCTTCCCAGGCAAAGTGACTTACTTTTGCTTCTAAGTAGAATTCTACTCGGTAGTTCTAATTCATATAAACAGATTATTTCAGGACCTCTAAATATGCTGAAGTATTTCCCTTTTAAGCCATGAGTTTTTTTCAGATCAGGACAGAGATCATCTTAATTCATGAGCACCTACTGTGTGCCAAGCATTATGCTGTTCAGAGATACAGACCAATATACTTTTTCAAGTTTCAAATGTGAGAAAATCAATATGTAAGTTACATCTAAACTATGATCTGGATAAATTCCCTCATTCACAGACTAGGAACCCGAATCACAGGAAACTTTTATTGCTTAAAGCAGCAGTTTTCATACTTCAGGTTTTAGCAGATTTTAAATTGTTAGACCTAAGTTGTTGGACCAGACCCCTGGAGTCTCTGCTGACTGGGGACTATGTGCTGGGAAACAGCAGCCTAATGTCACACTGATAGTCATCCCAGTGGCTCAGTGAAACTAGGATCCCAGTCTCCCCATGGCCCTGAGGTAACTTTCCATAGTTCTTTGTGACAGCATTAGTCATTCATGACCATGACATGAAAATATATAAGTAATGAAAAGACCATGCAAATGAATGGCTGGGTTTTAGAATTGCATTTAACAAATGAAAAATCCAAGGCAAAAATGAGGGTAAAAATGTACCCTCAACCACTTTTAAGGATATCCTTTGGGTCAGGGAAGCTGACCAGCTTACTTGTCTGGCGGGTATAGACAGACCTCTCCCACTTCTCTCTGATATTAATTCAGCACCTTTCTTCTTAGATTTCCCCTGAAGCCTTGGCAACGCCCCCAGGTTTCTGGTCCTGACCTGCTGCCTCACGGCTGGAGAGTGAGGATTCGGTGGCTGCCAGCTTCCTGTCTGCCTTTTTCCCGTGCACAGGATTTAGGAAAACTCTCTGTGTACTTCCTCCTCGCTGGTGTTCTGGGACAGAACAGCCATCAGAAGGGAGCGCGTTTCTAACATTTAAAGACACCTATACTGATTTCATTTCCCATGTACATCCGGGCTGAATGTTAACATACTTCCTGCCAGGCCGTACAGCACAAGCTGGCATTTGATGGATCCAGGGAGTCAAAAAGCAATAATGTTTTAACACTTACATAAAACCACCTTTTGTTTAATAGGAATAAATAATGTTCCAATCATAATAATGCCAACTCTCTGCACACTGAGCTGTAGCATCTAATGAGATGGGCCCTCCGGACGTGAGGCGGGTACGTCAGTGAGGAGAATGCAATGGAGCAGCAAGAAAAAATAGTTCTCTTCCTATGCACTGCTAAAGCAAACTGCTGAAGAAAACACCACGTAATTAAACTAATTTTCTCATGCTTCTTAAAGAAACAGATTGGCAGTGCTCTGCAATTAGGGACAGGTGATATGGATTTTTAAAATAGAATTTCAATAGAGTCATTCAGAGCTGCTGAAATTAAAACAAAACTATACAACAAGCCCAGAACAGAGAAAAGAAAAACAGGGAAAAAATATATCACCTCCTGTCTCCATGTTTCTGCATTTTCTATATACTCCCAATATGGCCATTTAGCTCCCAGATTATGGAGTCAAATGTGATTATTTATAGCTTGTTTGTCTTCTTTATAATTGCTTCCCTAGCACTGAGCCCGGTGTCTGGCAAATGGTATATTCTCAATAAATGCATGTAGAGTTTATATGTTAAACGTTAACACCTGACATTATCTTCCTGGGCTGCCTCGCTGTCCCCTTTCCACCGGCACTCCATCCAGACTTCTATCACAGGGACACGCCCCTCGATGTTGACTCCAGGCTGCCAACAGTCCCACTGGACATACCCCATCAGAATGGCCTTGTGCTCTCTACTTCTTACCACGTACTTTCCCTTCCCAAACTGTGTTGCCTTAGTCCTAGCAAGCCTCCACTATGTAAGAAGCAGCTATTTTCTGAATTCCTCATGACCTTTCATGGATGTTAAAACTCTGAAGGAGTCCTCAAGTAAGGGAAATCCAAAATAAATCCAACATAAATAAACAACCATAGGAGTTAAGGTCTGTGGTACAGGCAGAAGAGAAAGAGAAAGCAATGTGAGGGTCAAACTGAGCCCAATGACATCACAAATGGCTGCTCATGCCATCTAAAAAGGGACCCTGGGAGCTCTCCTGAAGCTCACTCAGTGAGGTGTACTACTTTCAATCTACTTTCCCCTCAAACATGTTATTTTTTTCTTTTTGTTGATTGTCTGAAATCTCAGTATGCTTCTTCCTTTACATCTCTGCCTACATACAATTTTTACTGAAATGACAGAAGGTCCTTCCTAACCAATACCTTTACTAGCATTGGTGCTAAGAGTGTATCTGGCACCCAACCCGTAGAGCTTGGGTGCTACAAAGATCAGGAAACCGATGATCATGGAATGACATCAATCATAGAAATATAGTATCTGGAAGTAGTGCAGTTTAGAGAGCTTCATGGGTTACTATGTGAGCTGGGCAAGCCATTTACCTCCATCCATAGGTGAGAAAACCAAAGCCAGAGAGGTTAAAACTCTCTTTGTACTCCTCAGAGATTTGTAATAAGAAAAACTGAGATAATATATATGAACATTGGATAAATTTTAAAATAGTATAATTGGTTATTGGCTAAAATATACAGTGTCCTCCCTTTCTATAAACGGTGAAGGAAGGGTCCAGTGTTAGCTTTCTAAATCATTGATAATATTTTTTTATTTGACACCAAATTTCATCAAAGATAGTTGGCCACAGTTGACTTATTACTTGATCTGTTTAGATTTGAACAATGCTTGAATCTCAGTTGTTCCCAAATTAGCTAACTGGTCCATCTAGTAACTGCAAGAATAGACTACGTATATTGATGTGAATGCAAATAGTAATGACATTTTTCTTCGTGTTACAATTGGATGTAAGGAGTTGGATCTCTTCCAGGGAGGTTTTTCTTTACCTTGTAGGTTAAATTTGGCCCAAGTGTTATTTAAGCTTATGGATAAGGTGGTGCTTGCATCTGAGGATTGTGCAAACCAGTATGTTCACGAAAGACCATCTGACTGCTACCCTCTAGTAAGTTTGGCCACCTGAGGAAACACTGACTGCTCTTTTCTGAAGCCCATGCCACTTGCCATTTCTCATATACCTAACAGATCTTCTCACACGCATTTTCCTCATCTCCGATTCACAGCCTGTTTTTGTCTCATTGTCTTAAACCGAAAATAAACACAGCCGCTCACAAGGCTGTCTGTACAATATGCTCTCCCACTGCAAGCCTCCCACAGAGCAGATGAATGTTTATATGTGAAAGTTCACTTTTCCACAGGGTGGTATGAATAATATTATCTGTGGGTCTCACTACTCCAGAACATCTTCAATTTGATCACTCATTTTTTCCCTTCATGTTTATTTATCTATTTGTATTTGTTGAGATATAATTCCCCTACAATAAAATGCACAGATAATAAACATTAAGTTTGATAATTTTGACAACTGTATACCATAAGTATACACCCATGAAGTGACTACACCAAATAAGCTATAGAATATTTCCATTATCCCAGAAATACGTTTTGTGCCCCTTTTCAGTTAATTCGCCTAACGTTGGTCTCTCCTTACTCTCATCCAGCCCAGAGGCAACCACTTTCTGGTTTTGCCATAAATTGGTTTCCCTGCTTTTGGTCATTATATAAACAGATTCATCCAGGTATATGCTCTTTTGTGTTTGGGTTGTGTTGCTCAACATAATATTTGCAGATTCATCAATGTTGTGTGAACAAGCAGTTATGTTTCCTGTTTTTTCTGAGTAGTACTTCACTCTGATTATACAGTAACTTTTTCAACCCATTTCTTCATCAGTAGACATATATTAGGTTGTTTACAGTTTGGAACTCTTATAAATGAAGTTTATATACAAGATGATTGTATACGAAACACATTTCACTTCTCTTATACTTACCTAAGAGTCAAATTGCTGGGTCATATGGTAGCTATTTGTTTATGAGAAACTGCTGAACAATTTTCACATGGTTGAATGATTTTGCACCCTCACTAGCAATGAGAGCTGAGATTTCCTTTTTTTATTTCCCCCTGCTATTGGAAAAATTCATTAGAAGAATGTGACTGCTGGTTGACTCAAGAGCTGGACACAGGCAATTGGAGGCTCCTCACCTCCCCCTTTGTCCTTGGAATGTGTGTTCTGCCCACTGTTTCCTCAGTATGGACCATTTTCAAGGACACAGCCTTGAGAGGACAATGTGTTATTAAGACCATCTGAACCCCTGTAAGGTCTCTATATAAACATTTAAGATTCTAGTGGACAGATATGAAGATCTATGCATCTTGTGGTCCCCCAAGAAAAGCTTTGTAGGTAAATTCCCTTGCTTATTAAACCTGCCACCTTCCAGTCTGGAGTGACCTCTTTTGGGGGGGGAGTAGTATATGAATCAACATTTACATGTAAGCCATAGTTTGGTATTGTCATTATCTATAATAATAAAAGCATAATATGCTAATTAGACCAGACATCTTTCCGGATGAAACTGGGGCTGCGAGGAAAGCCCAGGTCCCGGGTACCCGAAGGAAGCCGGTGCTGCCAGCCAGGGTAAGGAAGGCCTACTCTTACATGAATTTCGTGCATCGGACCTCTAGTATTTTTTTATAATAGACATTCTAATAGAGTGAAATTGTATTTTTATTGTGGTTTTAGATTGCATTTCTTTGATGATTTATGATGTTGAGCACATTTTCATGTGTTTATTAACCATTCCTGTATCTTCTTTTATAAAGTGTCTGTTTAAATTGTTGCTCATTTTTAATTATGTCTTTTTTGTTGTTGATTTGTGGAGTTCTTTATATATTCTGGATACAAGTTCTTTGTCCAATACATGTATTGTCAGTAAATTCTCCCATTCTAGGGCTTATTAGTTTTCTCAGCAATGTCTTTTGATGAGCAGAATTTTTAATTTTGGAGAAGTCCAAATTATTTGTTTGTGTGTGTTTAGTATTTTGTGTCTCACCTACAGAATATTTTCCCAGCCAAAGGTCGCAAAGGTATTCTATGTCTTTTTTTTTCTGGAAGGCTTGTGATTCTAGTTGTTATTTTCGGTCTATAATCCTATATAATAAAAGCCTAATATGCAATTGTTCGACCGGGAGTTTGACCACTCGCTATCACATGCACTGACTACCAGGGGGCGGCACAGAACATGGCGGGCATCAGTGACACAGCGCTGGCAGCAGGTGGCAGTGGAGGTGCTGCCAGCCCCAATGGGACCTGACAAGAGGAAGGGACCACAGTGGGATGGTGGAGCAGGTAAGTGGGTGGCACCAGGCCAAGGCAGGTGCGAGCAGGGGTCCGATCACCCTGCTGATTGTCCTGTAGACAGTAACCAGCAGCGGCGGTGGGAAGCAGGGCCGCCACCCGGCTCTCAGGCACTGAGGGAGCCAGGTGGGGGGCCTGGCCCTGATCAATCGCCCCACAGGCGGGATGGTGGAGTAGGTGAGGGGGCAGTACCAGGCCATAGTGGAGTGCCAGGAGGGGCTGTAGGGCTGCGAGGCTGGGGGCACAAGTTGGGGCTGTGAGATTGGGGGTGTGAGCTGGGGCCCAATCCCTGCAGGCCACCTCGAGGGACCCCACCAGTGTACGAATTCATGCACTGGGCCTCTAGTCTTTTATAAATTAACTAGAGGCCCGGTGCATGAAAATTCATGCAGTGGAGGGGGGGTCCCTCAGCCTGGCCTGCCCCCTCTCACAGTCCGGGAGCCCTCAGGGGTAGGAGGTGACCCGGCAATCAGGGGAAGGCAACTCCCCATCAAACCTCTGCTGCTGCCACTGCCAACAGCGCAAGCCTCAGCTGGCCCTAGTTACCTGAGCCTCAGGTGGCCGTGGGCAGCTGGGAGGCTGAGGGGACTGGAGGACTCCAGAGGCAGGAACGCGGAGCTGAGATGTGGAGATGGACTTTGTGACAGGAGTCCCCCATCTCCTCAGGTGACCAGCCTTGCTGCGCACCTGCTGCCCCTGTGGGACTGAGGGGACTGGGCGCTGCCATCTTGTGGCTGTGGGCGCCACCACCTTTGAGGACGTGGCAGTCAGTTAGCATATTCCCTCCTTATTGGCTGTGGGTGCCACCATCTTTGTGACAGCGTGAGGGTCAATTAGCATATTCCCTCTCTATTAGATAGGATTGTACTTAGTTGAAATAGGTTTCAAGTCTATATTTCCATATGAATGTTCCATTGTTCTGGCACTATTTCTTGAAGACTATCCTATTCCCACTAAACTGATTTGATACTTTGGCTATCCTATATAATAAAGAGGTAATATGCAAATTGACCATCACTCCAACACACAAGATGGCTGCCCCCATGTGGTCAAAGATGGCCACCCCCATGTGGACACAAGATGGCTGCCACAAGATGGCCAGCAGGGGAGGACAGTTGGGGGGGACCCAAGCCTGCAGGGGAGAGCAATTGGGAGGGACCAGGCCTGCAAGGGAGGGCAGTTGGGAGTGATCGAGCCTGCAAGGATGGACAGTTGGGGGAACCAGGCCTGCAGGGGAGGGCAGTTAGGGGGGACCAGGCCTGCAGGGAGGGCATTTGGGAAGGACAAGGCCTGCAGGGGAGGGCAGTTGGGGGGGCAGGCCTACAGGGGAGGGGAGTTTGGGGGTGACCAGGCCAGCAGGGAAGGGCAGTTAGGGGTGACCAGGCCTGCAGGGGAGGGCAGTTAGGGGCAACCAGGTTGGCAGGGGAGGGCAGTTAGGGGCAATCAGGCTGGCAAGAGAGGGCAGTTAGGGGTGACCGGGCCAGCAGGGGAAGGCAGTTTGGGGTGACCAGGCCTGAAGGGGAGGACAATTAGGGGCAACCAGGCTGGCAGGGGAGGGGTAGGGGGTGATCAGGCTGACAGGCAGAAGCAGTTAGGGGCAATCAGGAAGGTAGGAAGGCGAGTGGTTGGGAGCCAGCAGTCCTGGATTGTGAGAGGGATGTTTGACTGCCCGGTGGAATCGGGCCTAAATGAGCAGTCAGGCATCCCTCATGGGGTCCCAGATTGGAGAGGGTGCAGGCTGGATTGAGGGACACACACCCCCATGCACGAATTTCGTGCACTGGTCCTCTAGTAATCTATAATAATAAAAGGCTAATATGCTAATTATACCAGACGTCTTCCGGATGTCATTCTGGACTTCCTTTCTGATGAAGCCAGGGCCAGAGGGAAGCCATCCCAGGTCCCAGGTGCCTGCGGGTGGCCTGAGGGAAGCAGCCCAGGTGCCTGCTGGTGGCTGGAGGAGGGAAGGCCTACTCTTGCACAAATTTTCATGCATCAGGCCTAAAGTAAAGTAATAATATCACTGTCCCTATCTGGATCCTCTATTGTCTTCTTTAGGTTAATCTGTCTAAAAGATGCTGTTATAACACTGTTTTGATTACTGTAGTTTTACAGAAAGTCATGAAATTGAATATCAAACTTCCTCTAACTCTATACTTTAGTGACATTGTGTTGGCTAATATAGAATTTTGATTGGAATTGCATTGAATCTAAAGATCATTTTGATAAGAATGAACATTTTGATAATACTGAGTCTTCTAAAATATGACATATCTCTTTTTTTAAATTTCTTTATTGATTAAGGTATCACATATTTGTCCTCATCCCCCCATTCCCATCCCACAACCCTCCCCACGCATGCCCCCACCCCCCTGTTGTCTTTAATCACTGGTTAGGCTCGTATGCATGCACACAAGTCCTTTGGTTGATCTCTCCCCTTTACCCCCACCCTCCTCTACCCTCCCTCTGAGGCCTGACAGTCTGATCCATGCCTCCTTGTTTCTGGGTCTGTTCTTGTACATCAGTCTATGTTGTTCATTATTTCCCCTAGATGAGTGAGATCATGTGCTATTAGCAATACACTTATAAGAACTGAAAATGAGAAAAGCAATAATGGTTATGCTGACAGGCAAATGAATCAGTCTGTAGTGAGTTTCTTTCTGGGCCAACAGTTCTTTTGAGACCCAGTTTCAATGTCAAACAGTTCCTTATGTGTACATGTCAGCAATGACATTTCAGTTCTGGATGGTGGACAAATGGTGGTAATGCAGGTCTGACTCTCTCTGGTTTGGTCCTGGGCAACCTGCAGTGATGCATCTCTTTATTCATGGAAGATTTATTTATTTCCTGGTAGCCATGTTTGAGAGTTTAAGTGTAGAGGTAATAAACAGCCTCTCTAATAAAATGGTAATATGCAAATTAACCATCACTCTGCTACATAAGCCACGCCCACCAGCCAAGCCACACCCACCAGCCAATCAGGGCGAGTATGCAAATTAACCCCAATCCAAGATGGCTACAGCCACAGTGAGCAAAGTTTCCCAGGTAACAGAGCAAGCCAAGCTTTCTATAGCCGTTGCAGGCCTAAGCCTCCACTCAAGCTACAAAGTTTCAATTATAGAAGGTAAACAAATTCAAACAAATGGCGGCAGAATGGAGCTTGAGAGAGCAGGCCAGGGTTGCCGGCGGCAACAGGGGAAGCAAAGCTTTCCGCACACCCTGGCCGGGCTCACCTGCTTAAGGCTACAAAGTTTCAATTGTAGAAGGTGAATTAACTGCCACAGAGATGGCTGCCGCCCAGGAGGGAGCAGCAGGCTTGGCTCCGCTCCAGGCTACAAAGTTTCAATTGTAGAAGGAAAATAAATTCCAGATACCAGGGCCTCCCCTTGGGTTGCCATGGGGCGTGGCCGGCCTGCAAACCACCACAGGCCCCTCGCTCAGGCCGCTCCACGCCCCAAGGGAACCCCACCCTGATCTGGGACACCCTTCAGGGCAAACCAGCTGGCCCCCACCTATGCACCAGGCCTCTATCCTATCTAATAAAAGAGTAATATATAGATTGGTCATCACTGCAACACACAATATAGCTGCCCCCATGTGGTCAAAGATCCTGCCCCCATGTGGACACAAGATGGCCACTACAAGATGGCCAGCAGGAGAGGGCAGTTGGGAGGCACCTGGCCTGCAAGGGAGGGCAGTTGAGAGGGACCAGGCTTGCAAGGGAGGGGAGTTGGAGGTGATCAACCCTGCAGGAGAGGGCAGTTAGGGGTGACCAGGCCGGCAGAGGAGGGAAGTTGGGGGCAAACAGGCTGGCAGGGGAGCAGTTAAGCATCAACCAGGCTGGCAGGGGAGTGGTTAGGGGGTGATCAGGCTGGCAGGCAGAAGCGGTTAGGGGCAATCAGGAAGGCAGGCAGGCAAGCAGTTGGGAGCCAACAGTCCTGGATTGTGAGAGGGATGTCCCAGATTGGAGAGGGTACAGGCTGGGCTGAGGGACAACCCCCCGCCGTGCACGAATTTCGTGCACCGGGCTTCTAGTTTTTATTATATTTATTCAAAAGTGTTTAATGTTCTTCTCTGGTACTAAAAGCAGTATTATATTTAAATTTTTACTTTCAGTTGTGTTTTGCCAATGTATAGAAATATTACCTTTATTTAATATGGCCTTTGTATCCCATTTACTTGCTAAATTTTTGTATGTACTAGGTGAAGTTTTTGTAATTAAATTCCATAATGGTGTTCATGTATGTAACAATTTCATCTGAGGTTAAAGATAATTTCAATTCTTTTCGATCTTTATGACCTTTATTCCCTAACTTGTCTTAGTGTACTTGTTAGGACCTAGCAGCAGAGTATACATCTTTGTCTTAGTCTCAATCTTAAAGAAAAATTGTTCATTGTTTCACTATTAACAATGGTATTAACTGTAAGTTTTTCATCATTACACTATATAAGATTAAATAAATTCTTCTTCTATCTTTAGTTGACTGGGCTTTTATCATGAATGGTAATTGAATTTAGCTGAATGTTTTTTGCTTCATCACTTCTGAAGATCACAATCTCCTTTATTCTTTTAGAGTGGTAATTTACATTGATTAATTTTCAATTGTTAAACAAAATAAACATCCCAGTGGTACATCTCATTGATCATGATGTATTAGCTTTTCAATAATTGTTGGAATTTATTTTCTAATATTTAATTAGGAATATTTATCAACATTTTTTCTTCTAATGGTATTAGAGTTATGCTTGCCTTGTTAAATAAGTCAGAAACTGTATCCTCAATGTCTCTTCTCTAAGTTTGTAAGATTATTTCTCACCTAATTATTTTCCGGAGTTTAACCAGTAAAGTTATCTAGAATTTTCCTTACTATAAATTTAATTTCTTTGATAAATATACTGTTAATTTTTTTTTGCTTTGTTTTAATTTGGATTAGTAAAAATGTCTAAGGTATTTGTTCATTTTATTTAAGTTGTTAAAGTTATTGAAAAGAAGTTGTTTATAAATATACGTATCATAAATTTAATACCTGTAGTATTTTCTGTGATGAACCCTCTTTCATTTCTGATAAACTCAAGTTTATTTTCTCTCATTTTCATTGATCAGTGTTGTTAGAGGTTTGTCAATGTTATTAATCCGCTTAAAAAGCCAAAGTTTAAATTGTTGATTTTCTCTATTGTTTGCACATTTTCTATTTCAATTATTTCCACCAACATTTTATTTTTATTTTCCTCTGTGATTTAATTTGTGGTTCATGTCCAGGTGTATCTTTTTTAGAGTAGAGGCACATTTCAATGATTTTCTACCATCCTTTTATAATATACTAGAGGCCCTGTGCATGAAATTCGTGCACTGGAGGGGGTCCCTCAGCCCGACCTGCCCCCTCTCACAGTCCAGGAGCCCTCAGGGGATGTCCTAAGCCACAATCTGGCCTCCCTCTGTGGGAGACAACCAGCGGTTCAGGGGAAGGTGCCACCCTCATCACCCCGCTGCTGCTGCCACTGCAGGCTGCTGGGGCTCATGGCTGCCTGAGCCCATGGCTACCTGAGCCCTGGGCTTCACAGCCACCGCCATGGCTGCCTGCCTTCGACCCCTCAGCCACTGCGGCTTTGTCTGGAATACATCTGCTTTAATTAGCATATTACCCTTTTATTAGTATAGATGTTCTTAAATATAAAAATTTATTCTAGGAGCTATTTTAACTACTATGTAAGATTATCTTGATATCCTGTGCTATAATTTTCATTCAGTTCAAAATATATTTTAATTTTTGTTGTAATATTTTTATCAATGAAATATTTATAAGTGTTTTTTAAAATTAATTTTCAAGTATTTGGGAATTATCTGATAATTTTCTGTTAATAATTTCAAGTTTAATTTTATTACCACCTGCAAACATTCTCTGTATACACATGATTCTTTGAAAAATACTGAGACTTCTTTAAGGTCTATCCAATCATGGTGAATGTTCCTCATCTACTTAACAATTATTCTGAAGTTAATGGAAGTGGTCTTCTATGATTATCGACTAAATCTATTTAGTTGACAGTGCTGTTCAAATTCCCTATATTTTTACTTTTGTAATTGTTTTATCAATTATTTTTGTTTTATCAATTATTCAAAGAGTGATGTTAAAAATCTCTAAATATAATTGTGGATTCACCTATCTCTATTTTTGGCTTTGTCATTTTTGCTTTATTGAATTTAAAGCTCTATTATTTGGTGCATTAAAAATTATGACTTCTTGGAATTCTTACCATTTGCAACATCATGGATGGAACTGGAGAGCATTATGCTAAGTGAAATAAGCCAGTCAGAGAAAGATAAATATCACATTATTTCATTCATTTGTGGGATGTAACAAACAACATAAACTGATGAACAAAAACAGATCCAGAGACAGAGAAGCATAAATCAGATTGTCAAACCTCAGAGGGAAGGTAGGGGAAGATGGGGGTAAGGGGGAGAGATCAACCAAAGGACTTGTATGCATGCATATAAGCATAAGCGATGAACACAGACACCAGGGGGGTGAGGGCATGAGTGGGGGGGGGGCAATGGGGGAATAAGGACACATATGTAATACCTTAATCAATAAAGAAAAGAAAAAATGTATGACGTCTCCCATTTGTTTATCTTTTCCTGAGTTTCCCTTGCCCTTGGAGACATAAAAGCAAGCTAAAAAGCTTCTACATAGCAAAAGAAATCATCATTAAAATGAAAAGAGAACCCACTGTATGGGATAACATATTCACCAATGATATATCTAATAAGGGTTAATTTCCAAAATATATAAAGAACTTTTACAACTTAACACCAGGAAGACAAACAACCAAATTAAAAGTGGGCAAAGAGCTCAGCTGGCATGGCTCAGTGGTTGAGTATGAACCTATGAACCAGTAGGTCATGGCTCGATTCCCAGCCAGGGCACATGCCTGGGTTATATGCTTGATCCCTAGTGGGGGCCATGCAGGAGGCAGCTGATCAATGATTCTCTCTTATCATTGATGTTTCTATCTCTCTCTTCCTCTCCCTTCCTCTATGAAATCAATAAAATATATTTTTTAAATGGGCAAAGGACCTAAATAGACACTTCTCCAAAGAGGACATACAAATGGCCAAGAGACAGATGGGAAAATGCTCAAGGTCACTAAAACTACAATGAGGTATCATCTTGCATGTGTCAGAAAGGCTACTATGAATAAACCAACAAACAACAAGTGCTGGTGAGGATGTGGAGCAAAGGGAACTCTTGTGCACTATTGGTGGGAATGCAGACTGGCACAACTACTGTGGAAAACAGTGTGGAGTTTCCTCAAAAAATTAAAAATGGAACTGCCTTTTGACGCAGTGATTTCACTTCTCAGAATATATCCTAATAATCCCAAAACAGCTTGCTTATATGTTTCTTATCCATTTATGTTTATAGCAGAATTATTTATAATAGCCTAGATCTAGAAACAGCCTAAGTGCCCATCAGTAGATGAGTGAATAAAAAGCTGTGGTACATTTACACAATGGAATACTGCTCAGCTGTAAAAAAGAAGGAACTTTTATCCTTTGCAACAGCATAGATAGACCTGGAGATTATTAGGCTAAGCAAAATAAGCCAGTCAGAGAAAGACAAATATCATATGATCTCACTAATATATGGAATCTAATGACCAAAATAAGATAACCACCAAAATGTAATCAGAAACATGGACACATGGAACAGACTGACCGGTGCCCAAGAAGAGGGGAAGAGAGTGACTGGATAAAGAAGGTGAAAGAAATAGCTAAAGAACATATATGCATACCCCATAGTCATGGATAATAGTTTGGTGAAGGCCAAGTGAGGGGGAGGCAGGAGTGGGTGGAGTGGGCAAACAGTAGAGGAAAGGGGGACACCTGCAATTATGTCAACACTAAAAGTTGTTTAAAAAACATTAAAAAATTATCACTTCTATGTCTTCTTGATGAATACTCCCATTTACCATTGGAGAAAGTCCCTTTTTATTTCTGGTAGTATTTTCTGTCTTGATTTGTTTTGCTAGTTCTTATATTGTACATACTTTTCCACTCTGTTATTTTCAATCTATATCTTTATATGTAAAGAGTGCTTATTATAAATAGTATAGAATTGGTTATTATTTTTTTATTTTCTGTCAATCTCTGACTTTTAATGACATTGATTAGTGCTTTAATATTAATATAGTTTTTAATACTGTTAAATTTTAGCCTACCATCGTAATATTTATTTTACATTTGTCTCATCTGTTTTTTGTTTCTCTGCAATACCTTTACTTTGTATCTTTTTTGGCAAAATAACGTTTCTTATTCTATTTACCCCTCTATAATATAAATTTCTTATCCATTTATACTTTTGTTGCCCTAGATATTTTTTTCTACATATCTACAAATGACATTTTATGTTATTATTTTTGCTTTAAACAGTAAATGAATTTTTAAATAAATTTAAGAGTGTAGATATACATATTTATCTATGTAACTATCAATGTATCAATGTGTCTATCTATGTATCTATCAATCTAGTATCTGCCTATTTATGCATCTATATCTATCTATCTATCTATCTATCTATCTATCTATCTATCTATCATCTATCATCATCTATCTATCATCTATCTCCATACTAGAGAGGATAAGAAAAGTGTTTTCTATTTACCACATATATACTAGTTCTCTTTATTACTCCCCACAGATTCAGACTTGCACTTGTTTTTATTTCCTTTGTCCTTGGAGATCTCTTAGCATTTCTTGTAGTACAGGTCTACTGGAGATAAATTTGTCCATAATTGGCTTTCTGAATATGTTTTTATTTAGCTTTAATTTATGAAATATATTTTTATTGCTCATAGAATTTTGGGTTAGAAAATTTTTCTACTACCTTAGAGATGTCATTTATTTTTCTTCTATCATCCACTACATCTGAATGTCAGCAATCATACATATCTTTGTGCACTGTATATATTGGTTTTGTTTTTTGTCTTACTGCTTTTTTTTCAAACTTTATTTTACCTTTTTTTTTCTTTTAGTTTGACTATGATGTTCCTAAATGTCCTTTTTCTTTTCATTCATTCTGCTTCATTCACTTATCTTACTTTGTGGATTGATGTCTTTCAACAACTTTGGAAAATTCTGAGCTATTATCTCCTCAGTTATTGCTAGTGTTGCATTTTCTCTTTTCTCTCTTTCTTTTTTTAAAAATATATTTTATTGATTTTTTACAGAGAGGAAGGGAGAGGGATAGAGAGTTAGAAACATCGATGAGAGAGAAACATTTATCAGCTGCCGCCTGCACACCTCCTACTGGGGATGTGCCCGCAACCAAGGTACATGACCTTGACCGGAATCGAACCTGGGACCTTTCAGTCTGCAGGCCAACGCTCTATTCACTGAGCCAAACTGGTTAGGGCTCTTTTCTCTCTTTCTGATACACCAATTATACATATATTAGACCACTTATTATTGTCCCATTAATTTATGATGCTGTCTTCTGATTGTTTTATTCTCTCCTCTTTTTATGTGTCAGTTTTATTAATTTCTATTGACCTTTCTTTAAGGTCATTAAAACTTTCCTCTGTTGTGTCAAGTGTGCTTTAAACACATTAAAGAAACTTTTAGTTTCTGATATGTTTTTTTTTTTTCATTTATAACATTTTAAAAATTTTCCCAGCTTTCTTGAGATATAATTGACACTTAACATTATGTAAGTTTAGGTGTATAGCATGATTTATACACATATGTATTGCAAAATGATTACTACAATAAGGTTAATTAATACATCCATCATACACATAATTATAGTGTTTTGGAAGGTTTTTGGTGTGGGTTTTTTTTTATTTGTTTGTTTGTTTTAGTGTTAGAACATTTAAGGTCTACTCTCTTAGCAACTTTCAAGTATATAATGCAGTATTGTTAACTATAGTCATCATGCTTTATAGTAGAGCCCTAGAAATTATTCATCTTGTAACTGAAACTTTGTATCCTTTGACCAACATTTCCCTATTTCAACCACCCACTTCTAGCTCCTGACAACCACTATTTTACTCTATTTCTATGAGTTTGGCTTCTATAGATTCTACTTCTAAATGAAATCATATAGATAATCTCTTTGAAATCCTGATTTCATTTCCTTCAGATCATATGGCAGTTGTTTTTTGTTTTGTTTTGTTTTTGAGGAACTTCTATACTGTTTTTCACAGTGGCTGCACCAATTTATATTCCCACCAACAGTGCACAAGGATTCCCTTTTTTCCATATCCTTGCCAATACTTATTATTTCTTGTGTTTTTAATAGTCATTCTAACTGCTGTGAGGTGATAGCTCATTGGGTTTTGAGTCACATTTCCCTGATGATTGCATGTTCAACTTTCTAATGGGGCTCAAAAATCTATGGTTTTTGTACCTTATCTGGCTTGTGGTACATTTTCTTGTGATTTTCCCCCTCCATTCTGTAGAGAAGCAGAATTTTGATAAGTAGTTCTCATTTAGGACACACTAAGCCAATTATTTTTCTCTTATGAGCTCATTTTCATTATTTTTAGTTCAATGAATAAGCACATCTGACTTATAAGAATATTTTACAAAACTGTGAAATATTTTATGACCCTGAATATATACACATTACTTAATAATTGCAGTCAAGACAAGATATAAACTTGCAAATTTAAAATATATTTTTATCTTACAAAGAGGAAGGGAGGATAGAGAGTTAGAAACATAGATGAGAGAGAAACAACAATCAGCTGCCTTCTGCATGCTCCCTACTGGGGTTCAAGCCCATAACCAAACTGCATGCCCTTGACTGGCATTGAACCCAGGACCCCTCAGTCTGCAGGCCAACGATCTCCACTGAGCCAAACCAGTTAGAGCATAAACTTGTAAAATTAAAGAAATTTCTGTGATATTTTTTAAAGTTAAGAGAAAAGCTTTTACATGTCTGTGGGGTAGTTGGCTGTTTTAGTGCCACACACTAAGTTTTAAATAACACTAGCCAGAACCCCATGATTCCATGTCAACATTTAATTTGTATTGCATGACAAGGTTGCTGACAAGATACCCATCTCCAGAGGGCTCTAGGGACTCTCATGAAGTCATTTCATGTCTCATCTTGTCTCATAATTCCTATAGATTAGAAACGAGAGGAAATTATTATTCCTTCTTTGCTGCTGAGAAGCAAGATAAAGTCACAGAGGTGTCAGGTGTTTTTGTCCAAGACTGTATAGTAGTCAATCAAAATCAGCAGAAGGAAGAAATCACAGGAGGGCATCCAAGATCTGTCCTGGTCAGTCAACACCGAAATCCTACAAGACAAAATTGTCTGTTACACTTTTAAAGGTCTCTCGAGACAGTGATGACCTGCTATGGTATTTAATAACCTTTTAGATCAAGGATATTAGTTATGTTTGACTAAACTCTGACAATCTTCCCATGGCCTCAAGACCAAGCATAGGAAACAGACTTAAATTGAAGTAAATTGTCAGTTTTATACATATTTTGGTATCTAAAAATGGTAATGATACATCTAAGTTATTTTTTCTTTTATGCTTCTATTTCCCTAAAATTGGAGTCTAGTAATATTTATATGAAATGTTCTTTATATAAGCCAGATAATTTCTCTACTTATTAGTAATATCTATCTTTAATCAAGCATTTGTCTAAAAGCTTAAATATCTTATTTCATTTACTTTTCATTAAAACTATATAAAATATTATCTCATTTAATTTTTATAAAAATTATTTGGATGGTCTTGTTCACAAATCTGTGTATGACAAAACAAGTATATGGTATGTGTTTGTATGATTCTATTGCCTGTACTTTTCATTCTTTCTGCAATCACTTTCTATTTTTTCTGTAATAATTTATTAAATCAAATTTGGAAATAATTCTTTATAAGACCAAATGATTTATTATGGGCTTTTATTAAATTATGAGTGTCATTGATACACTTAGAATTTATATATATGTAAATTTATATATATAAATTCTAAGTGTATCAATATATATATATATATATATATATATATATATATATATATTAATAAAAGAGAAACATGCAAATTAACCATCACTCCGCTATACCCACCAATCAATCAGGAGCGAGTATACAAATTAACCACGGAGCTGGAGTGAGCAGGTTGCCCCCAGCGATGGAGGAAGCCAAGCTTCCTGCCCACCCTGGCCGGCCCTGGCCTCTGCTCAAGGCTACAAAGTTTCAATTATAGAAGATAAATAAATCCCAGATACCTGCTTCCAGCTGGCCCTGGCCTCCGCTCAAGGAGGTGTTGAAAAAGAAAAAAAGAAAAAGAAAAAAAGCCCCTTACCCAGGCTGGCCACACCCCCATGGGGTGAGGGTCCCCGCTGGGGGGCTTGGCCAGCCTGCAAACAGCCATCAGCCCTCACCCAGGCTGGCCAGGTACCCCAGTGGGGACCCCCACCCTGAAGGGGGTGTGGCCAGCCCCCATGGCCCGATCCCTTTAAAAGGGCAGTTGAACATCCCTCGATGGGTCCCAGATTGGAGAGGGTGCAGGCTGGGCTGAGGGACACCCCCCCCCCCCCGTGCACAGATTTCGTGCACTGGGCCTCTAGTATATATGTGTGTGTGTGTGTGTGTGTGTGTGTGTGTATATATATATATATACACACACATATATATTTGGTCTATACACTTTTTTTTAGGCAAACACACATTGTGAAAAGCACTACTGCACCTTAAATTGTCATTCCTGGTTTTAGTCCTTATTTTAAATAAGTAAACTTTGGAACAGAGATCATATTTTTGTTTTCATAGGGGTTAAAAAAATACTAAGCAGTTGTCATGTTTTCAAACTGATAGATTTTACCAAAAATGAGGAATTTCCAGTTCCTGTTGAGAAATCAGAAGAATGGACACTTGACTCCCATTCTCATAGAGCACAAAACCACAAAATCCTTTAGAAAGGGCATGTATTCTTTTGCTTTACTTTCTTTGTCCTTGAATGTATTAAATTTTCAATCCTTTTAACATGAACACACAATGCTTTAATCAAAGAACTGACATGCTAGTTGCAAGCTAACAAACGGGAAAATTAGAGCCTTCACTGCCAAAGTGGACTCAGCCCTCATTTAAAAGGATGTTATCACCAAGCATCTACTGAAGCATTGTATATTTTTGCAGTTGGCATTTTGTTGTTCTTATAGTTGAGGCTACTTGGTTGCCCTGTGAAGCAGCTTTTCGATTCAGTCTAGAAAAGTGGGGATTGTGTAATTCATCTGGCTGTTTTTTGGAAATCTTATTTTAGCTTTCTGGATATTAAGTAGAAGGACTCATGCTTTTTTAACATATGGAAATTTTAATAAACATCATTAATCCCACTATAAAAAATAAAGACAAAAGCAATGACAATGTCCAAAAGCATAGTAAGAAGAAGCATTAGGATGCAACTATATAAGGCTATTTTTTAAATCACTATATATATATTTAAAAATATCTATCATCTATCTATCTATCTATCTATCTATCTATCTATCTATCTATCTATCTATCTATCTATCTACCATCTACCTACCAATATGATGTTATATTATTATATTCCACACCAGTGTGTAACTTAAAAAAATTAAATTGCATATTACATATATCTTGATGTTAGGTATCTATCTCTCTTGTATAATTTCAGTTTGGATATACAAAGAAATATACTTGACAAACACTTACCGAATCCTAGCCTGTGTGCTATCAGAGACGCTCCTTGAGTTAGTTATCAGAGGTGTGCAGAAACAAGGTAGTAAGTGAAGATTTGGGTATAGAGGCAGCAGAAAACTGAATCAGCCAAAAGCTTATCTATCAAGAATTACTCACATCTTACCCTTTAGGTGATGAAGAGTCATTTATAGCTATAAGCAGGGAATTAACCTAGTAAACATTTTTATATTCAGAAATTAGCTTTTATGAAAAAGTCATTGAAAAAATTTTTACAGGGACAATGGATAAAAAGAGCAACAACCTGAAAGCCATTGTAGACCTTAGCTAATGCTTTGTAGACAAAAGGAGGGTCTAGACTCAAGACAACATTCAGAGACATGATCAATTAGATTGTGGAAGGAAGGGGTGAGAGAGAGGGAGAAACTGTGGGGAATCCCAATCTGGACATCTGAATGAGGTATTCATATTTTAAATGACAAGGTAAATCCAGGAGGAAGTGGAAGCAGAATGGTGTTTACATATCTGGGCAACTAAGAAATTATTTTAAAATCAAATGTGACATATTTTCTCAATCAGAAACATTTATTTGGGAAAATATGCCTTCCACCCCCACACCACCCCCACCCCCCGCTTTGTGTGCATTTCTTTACCCTCCCTGCCTGGAATTCAACCACACCATGCTCATTCAAGAAACATTTGTTAATCAAGTTCTTCTTTCTTCCTTCAGCTGCCTGTGCTGAGATTAAGCTTCATTATGGAAAGAATAATCAATATTTTATAGTACCTTTCACCAGAGGCTATCAAATGTAATGGCAATCAAATATTTTTGTTCTTTTTAAAATTGGGAATCAGTCAATATTACCCATTTTCCCCACTGCCATTTATCTGAGGTTCATCAACTATTTATGCAGATGATTTAATCGCAGCAAGGAACATTTCAATGCCATTGACATTCTCCTCTTGGGTGCTTAGTTTTCTAGCAGGCTAAATTGACACATGTGATTGATGAAGTTTATAGTAAAATGGAGCCCTTTCCCCCAGATCTTTACTAAATAACTATACTATTTTACAATATCTAAGCAAAGGTATTTTATAGCTGAAAAATAATTCCATAGACTCGATTTTAGGTAGTACAGCCATACCTATTTAGATGGGGAAACTGAAGATCAACTATCAGAGCTGCTTAGTGACCTGCCTTAGTTTGCTTGCTAGTTAGCAGTCAGGTTCAAATGAGAAAGTTAGATATTCTGTTTCATTCTGACTTTTGACTCTATATTTTCCCTTACATACATAATGCTGGAGCCTCACCCCGAAGCTGAGCATCCATTGGGAGGTCTTTGTTCACAATGACAACTGACAGATGTATAGAACTTCTATTTAGCTATTGAGACCCATCCAAGTTCTCAGGACACAGATAGGTGGTTGGGCTTGTGAGCTCTTCTTATTATTTGACAAATTCTAATGCCATGATAAGCTGGACAGGTCAACTAAATCTTAGATTTTCTGTTGTGATTGAAACAATTATATTAACTTTATTTTATTCAGAATCCTTTGGCAGGTTTACATCTCTGATACCTAAAATATGGAAAGTCAATGCATATAACAAGTCCATTTGCTATGTAAACTGAAATCTTACATAATATGGAGCAGGGGTCCTCAAACTTTTTAAACAGGGGGCCAGTTCACTGTCCCTCAGACCGTTGGAGGGCCGGACTATAAGTTTTAAAAAAACTATGAACAAATTCCTATGCACACTGCACATATCTTATTTTGAAGTAAAAAAACAAAATCGCAAAAACACCCGCATGTGGCCCGCGGGCCGTAGTTTGAGGATGCCTGATATGGAGTCTATTAAATATATCCAGAGAACAGACTGAGGTTACCAGAGGGAGGGGGGTTGGTGAAAAAGGTGAAGTGACTAAGAAGTACAATTGGTAGTGACAAAATAGTCATGGGGATGTAAAGTACAGCTTAGGAAATATAGTCAATAATATTGTAATAACTATATACAGTGCCAGGTGGGTACTTAAAATATTGGGGGAGATACTTTGTAACATATATGATTATCACATCACTATACTGTACACCTAAACAAAACAATATTGAATGTAAATTGTAATTGAAAAAGAAATAGCCTACGATACAGGTTGGGTGATATGAAAATGCTCAGATCTGTGTTTTTTCAGGAAGAAAAAAATATTTATATTTATTCAATAAATATTGATTGGATTCTTTCTAATTCCAGAGACTATATGAGCACCAAAAAGTGGCTAAGAAGAGCTTTTTCATATGAATATTATGATTTCAAATAGTGTGTAAACTCAGTGGCCCTGTGCCATAGCTTGTTGACCAGCTAACTCAGAGGAGGCCTAGGATCTGCCCTTTACAAGCCCACTTTCTGAACGACTCAGCTCCACAGTTGTGGACACAGCAGAGCCTAGCGTACTGCAGAAAGAATTTGTGTGATGGTGCATTTCACTGAGTCACCAGGGGGACTGGGACAGGCTGGTTAGAACCCAGACAAAGCTCTGTTCACACAAAAGTATCTGCTAATCAGTGATGACAAGGGAGGAAATATAGGCAAATGCCTATTAAAATGGAATTAGAAGTTTATTTGTTTTTGTAAAATACATTTGGTAAAGCTTGCCAGAGTGTGGCAGTGGTTCTTTAATTATGCAGAAAGAAATCTTTAGAAATGAAATGGCTGCAGGCTATGTTAAAGGGAATACTTTTGTAACATGTTGTCAGAGGAAGTGGAAGTCTTAAAAAGTAAACTTCTCTTTTATTATTTCTAAAAAGATAGCCTTTAAACAAGTATATTTTTATCTTTGTTTATGTGTGTGTTGTGTTTGTATGTGTAGAGAGAGAGAGTGGGGTGGGGGTGGAGAGAAAGAGAACAGATAGAGGAAAAAGAAAGGTCTATGATTAACTGCGAAGAAAAGACCTTTATTTAATGGAGTAATTGTAGGCTCAGTCTCAGATATGCTCTTTTAGTGCCATTTCAGGAAGCTGTTCTTTTTAACATGCCCTCGCATTGTGGGTGCCATTTCAGGCCCTGGCATTTATAAGGTATATTCGGCATTTACGCATGTTATGGTGTACCTTTCTCCCTGTCAAATGGACTGTTGAGTCCATGAGAGGAACCCCCTCAAGGAAAGTGACCCTAAAGCATTTTATCTTTTAGAATCGAGCTTTGTTAATATTTTAGAATAAAACTATCAGATTCTACACAGGCAAACTCTGTAGTACCTGCTAAGTGGAAGGGATAACATATCATAGGTGTTTATTTTTCAGTTTCAAGGGGGGATGTGGATGATTAAGAATTAACAAATTCCATGAAGCCTAAGAGAGGTTTTCCTTCAACTCATAGATTATTTTCTGCTAGGTTCCCAATATTGGCCTTATATTAAAAAATAAATAAAAAGGCCAAAACCATATTTTGGGTCTACATGCTTTCCTTTTGGTGTCTTCCTTCCAGCTCAATCACTAGCCAAAAGTACCCAGCAAACTTTGGCTTTGCCCATGTGGATTAGATTGCTGCCCTGGTAAATCTTATACCCAATTGTATATGCATCCTATTTAAAACCCCTTAACATTTGCCTTGCAACCCAATGTTTCATGCTTTGGATAAATCTTAACCCAGGAAGCCAGCCCTGCTTTAGTTAAGAAGTTGATTGTTGGGGGCAGTGTCTGGTCTGGAGCATGGAAGGCAGTGGGGAAGGTGTGGTGCCTCCCCAAGACTGGAGCAGGAAGCTGGGCCTACAGATATCAATGTGAGCTCCTTGTCCTCACCCCTCCTGCACTTGGAATCTGGCCTAGCTGGTAGCAGGTATGCCTGGGACACCTGGTGATGTACTTGCCACCACCTCTGCAGGGAGCTTTGAGCCCACTATCAAGAGAGGCTGAACATAGCTCAGGCTCAACTCTGCTTCCTGCTTGTCAGCCTCTTGCCTCCCAAACACCATTTCCACTTGATGCCATCATGCAGAACTAGATAAAAAGGACTTAGTGACAGATTCATACTGTGAGTGAAGAATGTTCCATATGGAAACCTGCCTGGAATATTGGGAATCTGGTTGGAAGGCTCATCTGATCTGGCTGCTAACTCCTCAACCCCTAGACATGCTGTGGGCTAGCCTGCCCTCCCCTACTTGCCTTCTTTGGGATGCCTACCTTCTCTTTCTTCCTCTGTCCTTCTATTCAAATCCCAACTCTTAATACTCATTCAAATCCTCTCTCTGAATCCCATATGATTACAGTTGAGTGCCCTTGGCTGCTTGGCTGCCTCCTACATCTTGGAGGTCTTAGTGTGTGTCCTGGGGATGGCCAGCTGCTGACCCTTTGAGGGCTGTGCCCACCTTATGCATCTTTGCATCCCAGAAGTAGTTATTGTAGAAGCAGTGGCAGAGTCAGAGAAAGAAGAAGAAGAAGAAGAAGAAGAAGAAGAAGAAGAAGAAGAAGAAGAAGAAGAAGAAGAAGAAGAAGCCATCAGAAACAAAATATACTAATAATAAATGTCTTTATAGTAATTAATTTCTAGATACAAAGATGAACATGACATTAAAAAGGAAATACAAAAAAGATAGAAGTTGGTTGTTCTCTAACAACAGATTATAGTACATAGCATCAACCATCACAAGCCAAATTGCCCATATTTATGGGAGCCTTCATGATGACATGTGACTCAATCAAGAGAGTGAGACTAATATTTTAAATTGTACGCACTATAATAGTCCTTGTAAAAAATATTTTCTTGTTAAATGGGACTTTTGGATGGCATTCCTCAAATCACTACACAGAAGAGAAAGCCTTTCTAATGACTCACAGTCTGCTCCCTCCTTATACTGTTGTCTTTATCATAGAAACCTAAAATCATATTGTTATCATTTGTTTCAAACTGACCATCCATATTCATGAATTTCATAAGCAAAACAACAACTCTACACAACAGCTACAAACCCTACCTTTCTAGTAGCTACAGCTCTGATGAAGATGTCATGGAAATCTGTCCTTTGCTTTACCACTTACAAGGCATTGTCACATAGATTAACTCAGTTGAGCCTCACAGTGGACTGGCAGAACGTGCATAAGGATTTCCATTTTTACAGATGTGGGAATGAAAGTCCAACAATGTTAAGCCACTATCTCATACCCATACAACTCCTAGATGGCTGAGCTGTTATTTAAGTTCATGCGTACTGGCTCTAAAATAGCTAAAATTTCCACAAACCATATCGCCGCTTCTGAAGCACTAAAATTCTTACCCAAGAGGTGCTATCGCCAGTGGTCGGCAAACTCATTAGTCAACAGAACCAAATATTAACAGTACAACGATTGAAATTTCTTTGAGAGCCAACTTTTTTAAACTTAAACTTCTTCTAACACCACTTCTTCAAAATAGACTCGCCCAGGCCGTGGTATTTTGTGGAAGAGCCACACCCAAGGGGCCAAAGAGCTGCATGTGGCTCGCGAGCCGCAGTTTGCCGACCACGGTGCTATCCTCATTGTGATCTCAAAGCACAAACCTCAGAGAAAGTCTTTTTTCTTCCCAATATTTCTTTTTCTTTAATGTTATCCTCTCACCACCCCTAGATTTACCTTTTCCTTTTTTGCTATAGCATGAATCACCTTTTTAATATCCTTTTAATGATATGTTTTCCCTCCTCCACGTTTCTTAAGGGCAGGGCTATTTATTTTTATTTTTATTTTTTTTGCTGTTTTTATTTTGGCCATGGAGTTTTGGTTAAGTGCCTGGAATAAAGATCACCAAACTATTGTTCTCAGTCAATAGATTTTACACAACCTCCCAAACTATGAATTATTTTTACATTTTAAAGGGTTGTTAAAATATAAAAAAGTTGTTGGAAACACTGAAGAAGAATATGTGACAGAGACTGTTTGTAGCCCACAAAGCCTAAAATATTTACTGTCTGGCCCCTTATAGAAAAAGTTTGCTGGGTCCTGGTCTAGAAATTTGCCCATACATGGTAGGGGCTCCACATGTTCACTGAATGAATATATGCATGCACACGTGTGTTGAAGTGGGTCTAGGTCCTTGGAGTTAATTGCTGGCAATAAGAAACATGCAAAGAGAGAACCTGGGCTCCTTGTCCTCCCACTGTGAGCCATTGGCATCTGGCAAATATGACAGTGTTTTCTGTCCCGTTGTCATTTCCATCTCCATAGCACAGATGTAGGGTAGGCATCTCAAAATCAGGAGCTATTCATCAGCTAGTGGAGAACAGGCATTGTTATTTGGGCTGTCAGTGTAATTAGCTCATCTTTTAGAAGCCTTTGCACTAAGGCTTACTTGTTATTGGAAACTTTGCCTCATCACCACCATTCACATGCATATTAGTGTTTCAAAGAGCATGTTGCTATTTTGATTTTTTTTTAAAAGGAGTTAAGATAAATTATCAAGTATCTCTCTCGCCCCCTCCCTCTCATAGCCCTTGAAGATAAAGCCCTTTGGTCTACATGGAGCTAATGGCCAATATTCCACGAAGCCTTTGATAATGGCCCAGATAAGAGTGAAGAGCAGCCAAGCACAAAGTACACTGTAATAAGGTCACTAAAGCTGTAAATTACTGGTTTTCATCCGTAGATATGTCTTGCAGTGGCCTGGGAGAGTTTCGCTTCATTAAATGTAAGAAGTCGCAACTCAAGCTAAATCTCCCTAGAGATATTAAATGCTGAACATATGCAATTACACCGAATGATGCTCCCAACTTGAACAGCCCAAGCTTGTTTTTAATACCATTATCTCAATTTCTAACCCATGTTCCCTCTGTCCTCCCTGTCCTCTCCCCCCAGCCCTCCATGTCCTCCCTTACAAATAGCATATGAAATACCAGCCAGGGCTCTGGTGCAGGACTGCTGGCTGCTTCTCAGATCTCACTATAGATTCCCACAGGTTTTTAGAATCAAACCCTGCCTCTGTAGTTCACAGCAGCCTTTCCTGTCCACATTTTATTTATGGTACAACAATAATAATTTGGCCTAAAATAAAAGTGAGCTTGAGTTAATGCTGTTATCATTAGAAATATTTAATGTATAGAGACAATTAGGAAGTTCTCCTGGAAGTGCTGTGGAGCCTGAATGGAAAAAAGATGGAAATGGTGCCATAATCTCATTTATCATATTAACAAACAAGCGAGCATAAGGCCCTAGGTGGGTTCTCCCCTGAGTCTCTTCCTTGACTGCATCTGCCAGTAAATTCTGTTGAACATCAGCACAACCTATGTTTTAATTATTACAGATTTCTACTGACACCAGACTCACAAAATCCAGGGGCAGAGATGGAAAACCTTTTTCATGTCATTTTGGAGACCGGCCTTGATTGAACTGGATGCCTTTTCCCAGTGATGCCTTCTTCCGTGGCAATATATTTTTCTTACAGTTTTTCTTCAAAGTGGGATGATTAAAAGCCAAAGTTGTGGTGCCATTTATGTTTAGAAGTGTTCTTGCTTTGAAGCCGGTTTGGCTCAGTGGATAGAAGTGTTCTTGCTCATTGTTTTTTTGTTGTTGTTGTTGTTTTTTTGCTATTTTTCTATCTCTGGTTGCTGGTCCACACATCTTTCTCTCATTCTGTTATCAGAGAATTATGTGGATGATCTTTCTCTGTTGCTAGTGGGAGTGGGGTTCATGGGGTACCACTGGAATACACATTTCTGGAAATCCCTACAGGGAGATGAGATATGGTAGAAAGTTTTATTTTTGTGGAATTACATCCTGTGTTGCTAAAGTCTTATTTCCCTTAATCAAGTTTTGGAAGATGTGCAGCTGGGGATTCAGTAGAGCTGAATGTATGTAGAATTAAAATATATTTTAACAATAATATAAAAAGATGGAGAATCATATATGGATATTCCAAGATGCTAGAATTGTCTAGAAAGTGGTAAAAATCCTAATTTATGTTAGTTTCTAATAAATCAAATATGCATGTTTTAAACTCTTATAGGTAAAACATATATAATTAACAAGCGGATATAGAAGAAAAATTGAAAAACAAAATGATTAACCCAAAACAAGGCAAAAAAGGAGAGCAAAGGGAAACAGAAAGCAAAAGGGAAGATAATAGGTATATACCCACATATATCACTAATTTTAGTACACGCAAATGAACTAAGCTCTACTAGATGACAAAAATGTTACACTGAAAAAATAACACCCCAGCTAGAGTGTAAATTGGTACAATCGTTTTGGAAAACTGTTTGTCAGTGTCCGCTAAAGCTAAATATATGCAAAAACACACAAGCAAACAAACAAAAACACACCCAACAATTCCGCTCCTAAGTATATACCATTAGAAACAGAAATATATGTACCAGAAAACATGACATAATGTTTATAGCCATACTGCTATTCATTTCCTCAACCTGGCAAAAACCCAAGTATTTACCATGAGTAGAATAGTTAAATATTATTATTGTACATTCACACAATGAAATATATGGCAATAAGGATGAATGAGCTACAACTACATACATCAATATGAATGAATTTTACAAATACAACAGAAAAAAAACACACCTGTAGATACAAAAGAGCAGTTATAATATGGTTCAATTTATGCAAAATTCAAAAGTAGGCAAAACTAATCTATAATGATTGAAGTCAAAATATTATCTTAAGGTGTTTAGTGACTGGGAAAAGGGTATGGACTTCTCTTTTGGAATTTTGGTTCTGAATACATCATTGTGTTTTCTGGGGGAAAATTTATGACTTAGAGTGTTATATTTCAATAAAACATTTCTTAACAAATAACAAACTTTGTTTATTAAGCCTAACTATGCCTATAAATTTTGGGGTGGGGTTAGAGCCTAGAGCAATGATGGCAAACCTATGACACGCGTGTCAGCACTGACACGCGTAGCCATTTCTGATGACACGCGGCCGCTGAGGCGGCCACATGCCGAGGATGAAACATTTGCGAAATAATGTTTTTTCCTCAAAGTGACACACTACCCAAGTTATGCTCAGTTTTTTGGCGAAGTTTGACACACCAAGCTCAAAAGGTTGCCCATCACTGGCCTAGGGTGAGGGGATATGGGCATAAAGGCCAATCTTAACTCCAGCAGCTCTGCTGAAAATGTCAAATTTCTAGAATCATTAAGTAAATTTATGTGGATTGAGGATATAGATTGAGAATCTGCTAATTAGTCACTGAGTTGGACATTTTAAGTAAATCCTTTTGGGAAATGTGCAAGCACTTCTTGATATTGTTTGCAAAGTACTGTGAGAAGAAAATGTGAGACACATACAAAATAATACTCTTTTATTAAACAATGGAACTGTACTAACAATGCTTCCTGGTTTGTATATAACTAAACTGATGGAACTGTGGAAATTACTTCATGCCATTGTTTGGTCTTAGAAAAGTGGATCTTAGGTCTCAGTGATCTGAGAAAATAAACTCCATGTTTCCAGGAAGCCTTTGGGATAAAGTGCCTTCCCTGCTTTATTTTTTTTTCTTTTTTCTTTCCCCCCGCCAGACAACCAGTTAATACTATTTAAAAGCTAAAATCCTCTTAGCTTTGGGAAGGCTATTCTGGTCACTATGGATCACAAAATATTGTGGCTTCTTTAAAAGTCTGACTTAATAATTTAATTCTGGCCAACAAATGTAATAAGTTCCTTCAGCCCAACCCTGACCTTACTTGTGGGACAGATTAATAAAGGTGAAAAGTGAGTCACATAAGTGGTGCATTGATTCTTTTTGAAGCCATTGAAATACCTGACCACTAGGGAAATCATAGGGACAAAATTTGGCTGCACTATACAGCCCATCAGGGATAGACTCGTGAATATACTGCCACGGATTGTCTTCTCCAGATTCCAACTGAATGCCTCCACTTTTAAAAGTTTTGACTAAATTATTTCAGTATCCAGCCCTAAAGGTGATTTTTGGTTGGGCAGGGTGATCAGGTCATGGAGGAGTGGTGGGACATGGGGAGAAATGAAGGGCATAGAGTTTATCAAATAGTGTAACATGTGGTTTCATAGCAAGCAAATTCTTCATATTGTTTTTTAAGGACCCTAAAGGCAAGAGTTGAGACACTAATACAAGTCAACATTATTCATCACATTAAACAATATTCCTCACAAATGGACACTCAATAAAGATAGAGGATAAGATCAAATGAATTTTGCCTGATTTCTCCAGAAAGAAGTGATTTTGACATTTTCAATTCATACTTTATAAAACTTATATTCTCCTATGTTTCTTTTATTACTTACACTCAATACTTTTGACAGTTCTGGGCAGCAAGTGTGTGTGTGTGTGTGTGTGTGTGTGTGTGTGTGTGTGTGTGTGTTTCCACACACCAAGCAATTCTGTGATACCAGCTGAGTGTCCTACAATTTAACTCAGTTCTGACACTATTTATCTAGTGTCTTACAATACTGCACACCCCCCCCCCAACACACACACACACATTCAGATGCCAGTCCCAAGTCCAGGTTGTCACCTGTGCTTATGGCCACAGGCAAGGTATAAATCAAAGTTTCCCTGGACCTCATCCTTGGGTTTAATTAATTTGCTAGAGCTAGCTGCTCATACAACTCAGGAAAACAGCTTGCTTACTAGATTACCAGTTTATCATTAAAAGGTAGAACTCACCAACAGCCAGATGGAAGAGATGCATAGGGTGAGGTATAGGGAAAGGGTGTGGAACTTCCATTCTGTGCTCCTGTTATGCTGAGGGGCGGGTGGCGGGGGGGGTGCTGATGAGGCTTCATTACATAGCCATGGTTGACTAACTCATTGGCCATTGGTGACTGGATTAAATCTCCAGCCCCTCTGTCCTCCTAGGAGGTCTGGGTCTTGGAACAGACCCTTTAGTCCCCTGGTTAGTGCCCCTGGCATCCAGCACCCATACTTACAGGCTTCCAAAAGTCTCCTTACCAACATAAGCTCAGGAGTGGTTGAAAGGGGCTTGTCATGCCTAACAATAAGACACCTTTATAGCTCTTCCACTTAAGACATTTCAAGGCCTTTAGAGACCCTGTTCCAGAAATGGGACTAAGACAAAGTATATATTTCTTATTATAAGCCACAAAATCACATGCCCCTATTTTCCACCCCCATTAATATGGACAGAAGCACAGACATATAAAACCGAAACAAAACACCAGAATTCTTTCAATTATCAAGAATTCTGATCAAAGGGAACTGTAAAAATCTCTGGTATATTTAATGCAAAAAGTATCTATGACATCTGGTTATTTCTCTCATTCTATGAGACCCATTCAACGTATATGAGTATTTTACAAACCACTGATTTATCTTCCTAAGAACTTGAGAGACTAATTACTTGTTAATTACCAACTACTTTATAGTTACATTGAAGTCTAAAATAATAATTACCATTAACATATTGCATTCACTTTCTGAGGAACCCCTGTGCATGCACATTTTATTAACAGAACTGACATGATTGATACTAAGCTTGTATGTTTTATTTATTTCCATATAGGTTTGATTTCATTGCCTTTTCTCATTTTTGCCTGTTGTATAATTCATGTAATATTGTTCTAGGTGTATGACACCATCACTTTATTAGCTACACTATAATTTCTATAATCAGGTAAAAATGAAGTTTGGTCTTAGGATGTTTATTTATTTATTTACTAGAGGCCCGATGCATGAAATTCGTGCAAGGAGCTTGGCCCTCGCAGCAGCCCCAGCTTCGTCTGGAAGGTCATCTGGAAGGATGTCCAGTCTAATTAGCATATTATGCTTTTATTATTATAGACTACTGTTTATCATAAAACATATTTCTAAACCACTTTCTCTAGACACTTTGAATTTGCAGCCATGTTTTAAATTTTCTTTTAATTTCCTTGGATATCAAAGAATATTTTTAAAGGCCCAACAGCTGGAATAATTGCTGGAACTCCTAAGTCATAATGGTACCTAACAAGGAATTAGAAAATAATAACCCTACAGCAGCAAGAGCTGAGACAGTAATCTCAGATCATTCAGTGGGAATCTGCTGTACTAGAATGGGAAATGCAGTCACACTTCACAAATTTATTTATGACATTTAACCAGAATTAGCATTTTTTGACAATTTTATCAATTAGGATGCAAATAAATTTATGTATCCAATACAAACTACAGTATCTAGCTCACTGAGATCAATTTTCAAAGGTTAAACATAGGGATTAAATTATCAAATAATTTTAACTTTAATGAAAAGGATTCTAGAAAGACTTGTCAAAATTTTAAATTAAAATGCTACTTTGGCTGTAAAATATCTGAAACCAATTTTTAAAAGTATCTGGTCTTCTTTTATGAATCCTCTCCATTTGGAGTGAATATCCTCTATCGTGTGCGAGGCCATAAAAGACTGTATGATCCAGGGTCTGGAGTTAGGAACACAAAATCTGAGAGTAATGCTTATAACATAGCCAGATAGTTTTTGATGGAAGAATAGTCTGTTGGAAAGAGGATATTGGACAAAAAGTTGGGAAGGTAGGTTAGAGCCAGAATGTGAGGTGTGTTGACTGTTAGGCTAAGGAATCATGGGAAGCAATGGATATTAGTTTCTACCTGTACTTGTAACCTCCTAACTGATAACCTTGTTTCCAGGCTCATCTAACACCTATCCATCAGATTGAGAGTGGTTTTTCTGAATTTCATATTACTCTGTCGTATACCTTTCTATGGTTTCTTATTTATTTCAGAATAAAATCCAAAACCCTGAGCTAAACCCACAAGGCTGTCACCTGATATTTTCAGCAGCTCAATTTATTTATCCCGACCTAATCTGTCAGTTTCTTCCGTTTCTTAAAACCATAGTGCTTTCTCTCTGCAACAAATTCCCTCTGCCAAAAAGTCTCCCTGATACTGTTTTCACCGATCCTTCCTATCTTTCTAAATGGGGTCATAGAACATCTTTATTGGGGTTGTCCACCCTTACAATGACAGTGTTATTAATGGAGGGATGAGGACACATATGTAATGCCTTAATCAATAAAGAAATTTTAAAAAATGTTTGACCAAAAAAAAAAGAAGTTAACACACACACACACACACACACACACACACACACACACACACACACACAAAGATACTTCTCTTCTGTGCTATCACAGAACCTCTATTTTGACAATGATACTATGTTTTAAATTGCCCTCTTACTTAAATGTTTTCCCCAAATAGACTGTGACCTCCTTAAGGGTGGGTATTTTGACTTTTCTTTTTTTTTCTAGAAAGCCTACAATAGATGTTTAAATATCTGTTGAATAAATGGGTGCTGAAGCTAGTGTATGGCATGATTTGGGCTGTGCTTTAAAAAAATTAATCTAGTATTAGTGAGAATGGATTAGGAGAGAAGGAATAATACTAAAATATGGGGGACCAGAAAAGGCAAGGATGGCTATACCATAAACATTTTATTCTTATCTGTAACTAACAATTACTAGTGTCACTCACTATACAGACTCTGCATGAACTCATTTGACTCTTATGACCCCAACTACTACTTATAGCTGGATTACTCCCAAATCAATATTTTCAGTCTTGATCTGTCTTCTAAATTTCAGTGAGGCACTGGAAGAAAGTAGAAATACCAGGTTTAGATTCAGGTAGATCTCAGTTCTTATTGTGACTTTGACATTCAAAATTATTTTTGCTCTGGTCTTAACTAAAATGTTTAAAAACTCAGAGCCTTGGCCTTGAGAGAATAATTCTTATCATGATTAATTATAAGATATAAATTAGGTAAGGTTTACACTAGGGTAATCCTTGGTGTCTGGTAGGTTTTCAATAAAGGTAGTCATTTCCACTTGCTCATTGGAGTGTAACACCTACATACCACACAGGTATATACTTGAGGTTCAGTTTACCTTATATACCCTACATCTGATGCTTCTTATCTATTTTTTTTTTAGAATGATGGTAACTGTAGCCTCCCATCTTATATGCCATAAATCTAGTGGTCATCCAAGACTTCCCCTCACCCCTCAATTATTTACATGTAAATGGTAACTAAATCTTTTCGTACTGACTCCTTAATATCTTTTGAAAACCTCTAATATTCCACTAAGGCTATCTTTAGTCAGGCTTATATTTTATCTCCTAAGAGTCTCCCTATATCCAGTTTCAGTTTATCCTTCCAATCTTAGAGTCCCAAGAGTGATCTTTCTAAAGTGCAAGTGTAATCATGGTAGCCACTAGCTTAAAATACTTTAACTGTCTCCCTTTTATAAAATAGAGGTCAGACTTTCTAGTCTGACCCAATTGCTTAAGTTCTTGCTTTTCTTTCCAGTCTCATCTTCAGGCTTTTCCTCACTACACACTGTGCTCAAGACATGATCTCTTCCATAGTCTACATTGTGTCATTGTTTTCTTGAATTCATGCTTTTACATACCTGTATTCTTCTTTTCTTGATGAACTATTCATTTTTGAAGATTGACCTAAGTATATTTTTTGGATGTAATTTCTTAATCTGTTAATAAAAGGGCATCAATTTCCTCAAAGCATACAATAAAATGTATGTTACACTGATTCCATGTTTAAGTAAATTCTCAGCTGACATCTATGTGGAAGCTTATCTATGGCTTATAAATTGCTGGGTACTGAGGGCTACAAAGATGAGCAAGACACATGTGATCCCCTCCTTAAAACATGTCATGCAGAATGAGTTGAAATACATTCATTTATTGTGTGTAACCTTCCCCACGATTAAGTAGACATTCAACTGTAATGTATGAGGAAAATTCTATATGGCTCATGAAGTACTGGGTATTGAGGTTACATTGATGAGTAAGACACACATGATCCCCTCATCAAAGCAGTTGGTTGATCAAAGACATTTCAGCTAAATAAGCTAAACTAAATTTCTATTTAAATGAGGGCAGAGAAGGACCTTCCAGATGTTTATAACTCTCTCTTGCAATGGATTAGAATAGTGATAATCTTTATTGTGCTCCAAGATTTCAAGTGATAATCTTTATTGTGCTCCAAGATTTCAAGATAAAGGTATTTGCTATCCCCATTCTAGACCCTTAGGGGAGACAGATGAAGCAGCATTGCCTTCTGGGTAATATCAGTATAAATGTAGAATACACCAATGCAGATACATTGCAGCATTCCCACCAGAAGTCCCCTGCAAGCCTATCTTAGAGTTGCAGGATCTCATCTCTAATGCCTGAGGATTTCAGAGCCGTTAAGTCATTGGTTAAGGTTCTGCTTCTTCAATTCAACTGAAATAATTGATTATTAGGCAATCCAGGCAAAAACAAATTTAAAAAAAAAAAAAGAAAGAAAAGAAACAAGAAAGGCAAGTAGGTCCTAAATGACAACAGGTCACTTGAAATTAGTTTCAGTTCCAGGATGGTTTGTCCATTTTCTCACCAAGTGAGATAATAGGTATCTTGCCTTAAGCTATTTGGAAAAAAAATAAAACCTTACAATGCTAATAAATAATGAAAATACTTCCCAAGAGTTTGAGCCTATTCTTAAATTTATCTGTTTTTGAATATAAGTTTCTTTAGGGCAAATAGTATATTATATATAATACCAAGGAATGATATATGCTTATAAATATTTTAGAAACCCCAGGAACTAATTGCCAGGGGATGGGGCCCATAAGTTATGATTTCAACATGAGCCAGCCACGGTGCAGTAGCGCCCATGTGTAAGTGATTGAAACACAGTCTTAGAGATAAACCGAGTTAAGTTGTTAGTGTCTAGGTCAGAATGGAAATCAGGAGCTGTTCTTTCTTTGGCAAAGCTATTCTTCAGTTAGTTTG
This sequence comes from Cnephaeus nilssonii, assembly GCF_951640355.1. Taxonomy (NCBI): domain Eukaryota; kingdom Metazoa; phylum Chordata; class Mammalia; order Chiroptera; family Vespertilionidae; genus Cnephaeus; species Cnephaeus nilssonii. The sequence goes on from NC_137079.1 coordinate 20,387,221, forward strand.
TCCTATTTTACCTATGGAAATGTTTCTCAACTGTGGCTGCATATTAAAATTACCTGCAGAGATTATAAAAGATATACTAATGGTCAGGCCTGAGTCCTAGAGATTCTAGAGTGTGGGGCTCAGACATTCTGCAGAGTGTAACCACCACCCTATGGGGGTATTACTTAAATGTGTTTTTTAGGTAAAACATTTTATATATGAAGAAGTCATAGTGACACAGTCAAAGATCATCTTTTCATATCTGTGCTACTCTGACTCAGTTTCCCACCTTCTCATGGCATTAAATCACTGTTCAAGTCCATGTATCAATTTTCACTCAATAAATATTATCAAGCCCTAAAATTAGGATTATGCAGGGAAAAATTCTGCTGCTGCTGCTGCTATTAAAATCCATAGATTGATTCCTGTACTCTATTAACCCAGATTTTCTTTTTAAACTTAGGATCTGAGGATTCATGAAAGCTTCTTTTTTTATGTTGAAAAAAATAACATACGATTTAATGTGAGGATTAAATGAGGTAATGCATGTGAAGAACTTTGCACAATGTTGGATACAGTAACACTCAATACATGTCAGTTGTAACACACATATCTTCTTGAATCTATTTATAGGTGTTCCTGCACGAGCCACAAAAGAAAAATATCTTTTTTTAGTGTAATTTGCTGAATTGTGTCCTCTCCCAAATTCGTTGTTGAAGTCCTAATTCCCAGTGCCTCAGAATGCAACTACATTTGGAGAAAAGGGTTTGAAGTAAATAATTAAGTTGAAGTGAGGACATTAGGGTGGGCCCTAACCTAATATGACAGTCGTCCTTAGAGGCAGAGGAAATTTGGGCACATACATGCACAGAGGGAAGATGATATGAAGACCCAGGGAGAAGACAGCCATCTGTAAGTCAGAGAGAGAGGCCCCAGGAGAAACCGACCCTACTACCAATTTTGATCTGAGACTTTCAGTCTCTGAAACTGTGAGAAAATAAATTTCTGTTGTTTAAGTCAAACAGTCTGAGGTACTTGGTTACGGCAGCCAGAGCAAACAAATACAATTTGTTACTCCAAAAATTATTCTGGTAGGCATTTGCTGGTATCCTCAACAATATTCTTTTTTGAGACACTCTTTTTCCAATAAGAATACACTAATTTACTGTTTGAGAATCAACCATTTCTCCATCCTTAGCCAAATCATTGGGTCTGACTCAACAACCTGCTCCAAGAATAGGCTATGGTTATTGCAACCATAGTCCATCCTTCCATATATTGGGATGGGCCTTTAAAATTACCAGAGCCAGGGATATGCAATGACATTTGTAAATCTCCTAGGTTAGGAAAGTTTCCTTGAGGGTTATGCAAGAAAGACTTTTTTAAAAAAATTATTTATGTTTATTGCTGACATTATTACAACAATAAAATGGTCCCCTCCCCTTTGCCACCTTCCACCCAGATCCTTCCTCTGGCCCTCACCATATTGTTATCTGTGTCCATGGGCTATGCATATGTTCTTTGGCTATTCTCTTCACCTTCTTTCATCCTGTCTACTCCATCCACCTTCCCTCTGACATGTGTCAGTCTGTTTCATTTATCCATAGATCTCTGGTTCTATATTGTTTGTCAGTTTATTTTGTTCTTTAGTTGCCACATATAAGTGAGATCATATGGTATCTGTCTTTCTCTGACTCCCTTATTTTGCCTAGCGTAATAATATCTAGGTCCATCCAAGTTGTCACAAAAGTTACAGTTCCTTCCTTTTTATAGTTGTATAGTAATCCATTGTGTAAATGTACCACAGTTGTTTCATCCACTGATTGGCACTTGGGCTGTTTTGAAACACCAATCAGAAAGAATATATGCACCCCTATATTCATAGCAGCATTGTTTACAATAGCCAAGATCTGGAAACAGCCCAAGACATTGTCTTTCTATTGGACATGCCTAGGAAATGGTGACACTCTGGGTGCTCCGGGAAGATCTTGCATTAATAAGAGAGAAAAGCTTAACTGAGGATGTGGCCACAGGCAATCAGTACAGAAACATATACAGGGACACTGGATCTCAGGTACATATTTTAAACCCTCGATCATGCTCTACCTGATTGGACAACCTCTGGACTCTTCTGTTTTGTGAACAAATAAATAACTTTGATGGTTAGGCCAGGTTGAATTGTGTTTTCTTTTATTTATATCCAGATAAAGTGTTTCATATCGTGCATTATGTTAATTATGAGGTTCTGGCCTATACTCTCAGATAATCAATGGCCAAGTTGTAACGTTATGATTGCACACAATCCAAAGTCTTTACTATGGTCCCCAAAGTCCCGCATTGCTTGGCATCTTACAGGCTTCTCCAATTCTATCTCTTATTTCTCGCAGCCAGATCCATTCTGCTGCAGATACATTGGCCTTCTTAACAGGGAAAAGTTAAATTTCACCTCAGGACTTTTGTAAATGCTACTTCACCTTCCAAACAGACCTTTTTCATATGGTCTGCTTATTTCCTCACTTCATTCAAAGTCTCCACTGTGAGATCAGAGATTGTGTTGATCTCATTTACTGCTCTATACCAAGTATTTAGAACTGGCACATAGTAAGAACTCAGTTATCTGTCTCAGATGAATGAGTGACTTGAAAATAAAAAATGCCCGAGTTTCTACTCGATGTTAGCTAACTGTTTTCTCCCCATTATGATTATGATGATCTAGTCAGACATTTTCTAACTAGAGACGTGAACTTAGTTATATGTAGTTATGTCAGATTCCAGTTGCAAGAAACTGGACCCACTTTAGATTTTTTTAAGCAGAATGGATTTAATATGAGGAATTAGGAGCAGATGCTCATGCCATCATTGGAGGGTTGAAGGAGTAGAAGAATCGGGTCAGCTTCTCCCAGGAATGCCGCCTGAGCACAACCACTGAGCTAGGTCAACATTGGAGCGGTTGCTTCTGCCATAACCTGCTTTCCACATTTAAACCCAGAGTGACATTTTTCAAATGTAGCATAATCCCTCTATGACAAAGTCCAAAGAATTCAATTGATTTCCTTTGCTCTTTGTATGAAGAACAAAATTCCTAATACAGACATAAAGGCCCTGTGTAAGTGTGAGTCCCACATTTTACTGGGAACTTACCTTGTACTGTTTTCTCTGGTTTCCTGTACCTGAGCCTCACTGTCTTCTCTTAATCTTTTTTTTTTTCCTCATCCCATAGCCCTTGGAAAATTTTGGTAGATAAGATGAATTGGCTTGGATAATTCATCATACTCACTTTTTATTTGCTTATTTATTTTTATTACAGATTCTGGGAAAGGCAAACATTTCCTTTTACTGGTATGCTTATAACTAGGATTTATCATATGACTTTAGGTTACAGCAATTAGATATAGTTATATAAGAATAGCATATGTATATGCTGTGTGGTAGATAATGCTAAATAGTTTCCTAAGAGATTGTATCAAATCCATTCCCACCAGCAGTGCATGAGAGGTTCAGTTCCCCATATCCTCAGCAACACTTGGTATTAGAGTTTGTGTAGTATTATCTCATCTTGTTTTAATTTAGCATTTCTATAATTATTAATTGAGTTGAGCATTTTTTCAAAATGTAATGGCAACTCTAATATCCAGTTTTATGAATGCCTGTTTTTGTCCTCTGCTCATTTTATTATTGTATTGACTGTTTTATTTATTTTTTTCTTATTGGTTTGTAGATGTTCTTTTTATATTATGGAGAGAAGTCAAATGCTTTTATATGCATTTCCATACAGATTTTAAAATCAGCTTTTCCAGGTGAACAACAGAAAAAAAACAAAGCCTGTTTTATCTTGATTGTGATTGCATTGAACCTATAGATAAAAATGGAGAAAAGTGACATCAGTATGAGTGAGTTACCTACGGTGTCTAACCCCTACAGTTTCACAGGTTTGTCCCACAGGGAGATGCACCTCTGAAGAAAGACATAACAAATAACACACCATAGTACTGCTTCATGCTCCAAGCCTAAATGGCGGCAGAGGGTGCTGGCAGAAGAGCATTGGATGCGTTTTGGTTTTGTCTTCCCATGTGTTAGCCAATCTCTAGAATAAGAATAGAGCCCATTGTTGATAGAAATTGCTTCACCTTCTCTTTAAAGAAGAGGATAAATGTCATTGCCCCTTCATTTTTTTACCAAGATACAAAGAAATCACTCTAACAATATGTTCCACAGATCTAATGAGAAAACCAGAAATCATTTAGTCATCTGAACTAGATGGATGTAATCTATTAACAAAAAGGTTACCTACTCTTCTTTCTACTGCCAACTGCTCTTTCATCATTCTGCTTTGACACCTCTCAATATGAAGAGCCAACATGATCTACTTTTATAGTCATAAAATTTTGTTTATTTTCCCTATTTGTAAATCTTTTTTTTTAACCATCTGTTCCATTTCTGTTTCCCAGGATACAGAGTAGAGTTCAATCCCAGATCCTCTATTTTTTTCCTCTTTCCTCTTATTCAAGCAAATTCTATTAATTTTTTTCTTAACTCCTGAAAGACTCCAGGACCTAATAGCATTCCATCTGAAGTGATAGCCACTTATTTCTCTTGCATACTGTTAAGGTTTTCTTTCCTATCTTCCCATGTCCCAGTTCTCATTAACACGGCGTCAGATTTCACTCATGCTGGTGTAACAATTTCTGTCAATCTTCCTTCAGTAATTATCTTAATTCCCCCAGAAAGCTCTTTTTATCCTAAAGGTTCAGAGACCCATTCTGTGAAAATAATTGTGATTTCTTTTTAAGCTTTCATGTTGCTTTGTTCACAGTTTTCCGGGTGACCATTAGAAGGATAGTACAACCAGACTATCATAAGATTAAGACAGGGGCTGGTCAGACACTGTCAAAGCATTCTCTATTCTTTCACTTATAAGACATAGTGTTAGAATATTCCATTATTTTATTCTACTCACAAAGTCCCTGGAACAGGCGCCTCTGAGCTCTCCTTAAAAACCTGTGGTTCTCAAGCAACTAATCAATTATTGTATTTTTATCAAAAGCATAAGTGCCAAGCACTTAGATAGGGGACTGCATAGTGTAGCCATTAAACTTGAGTGTTTTGAAGTTAGAAAATGTGGGTTTTAATCCCATTCTACCAAATGATCCTACCTAATAAAAGAATAATATGCAAATTAACCATCACTCCACTACACCCACCAGCCACGCCTACCAGGAAACTATCCAGCGGAGGCTTTTCCGGCCTTGGGCACCAGCGGGGAGCCTGCGATGGATCGCAGGCAACTGGGGGTCCGCCCCTGCGAGGGGGTCTGCTCCTGTGGTAGATTGCAGGGAGCTGGGGTCCCCTGCCCAATGGGCGGTGTCTGTGATCTCAGGGAGCTGGAGGTCCCCTTCCCAGGTCTAAAGCTTTGGCCAGAGGCTTTAGGCCTGGGCAGGGCACAGCCAGTGATTGGTGTGAACTATAGAGGAAACACCTTTTCTGACTGCACTTTGGCGAAGCTTCCTGTATGTCACTGGTAATATTCTTAGTAACTTGGGTAATAAGAATCCAAAAAGGTGGTCTAGGGTTTTTCCACCACACTTCTGGAGAAAAAAAACAAAGGTCCACTGCTGGAGGGCTAAGAAATGTCATATCCTGCCCTAGCCGGTTTGACTCAGTGGATAGAGCCTCGGCCTGCCCACAGCAGGGTCTGGGTTGATTCTGATCAAGGGCATGTACCTAGGTTGCAGGCTCCTCCCTGGCTGGGGCCCAGATCAAGGCTCATGCAGGAGGCAACCAATCAAAGTGTTCCTCTCACTTCGATGTTTCTCTCTGTCTTTCCCTTTCTCTTCCACATTCTCTAAAAGTCAATGGAAACATATCCTTAGGTGAGGATAAAAAAAAAAAAAAAAAAAAAAAGAAAGAAATGCATATCCTATGAAAGACACATCTTGAAAATGCCTAAAGAAAGTTGTCATTTTTTCTTGGTGAAGGGACTGGAGTCGTGTTGAAAACACCTTGGTGGCTGTGGTGACTGGCAGTGGCTGCAGCAGCAGGGTGATGGGTCTGGTGCCTTCCCTGACCAGCCCGGTTGCCTCCCACAAAGGGAGGCCAGACTACGGCTTAGGCCCTCTTCTCATGGGGATCGGGCCTAAGCCATCAGTAGGACATCCCCTGAGGGCTCCCAGTATGTGAGAGGGGGCAGGTTGGGCTGAGGGACCCCCCAACCGCAGTGCACAAATTTTGTGCACCGGGCCCCTAGTTTTATATAAATATATTCATTATGAGTTGGGTTGTTTTTCTTTAAGGTCTGTGAGACAAAATTATCCCAATTCTTAAGGATGCACCCTAGGGGGCTGTCTATGCAGGGTGAATCAAATGCTTCCCATCTGTAAGAAAACACACAAAAGGCATCCAGGATCCTGCCCAGTATCCTTTGTGACTCTCCCTTTGCTGGTGGGGATGTCCCTCCTCCTAGCTAAGGGTGCAGGGAGCTCTCATTCCCAAGCAGTGAGAGATTGCCTCCCTGAGTAAGGTCGCAGGTAAGGGTCAGGTGGGAGATTGCCTCACTGTGGAAGGTCAAGGTCACAGATAAGGGTCAGGTGGACTTAACCTTACTTACCCACTGGGATCTCAGAGATTCTCGCCCTTTATCCTGGTTTCTCTGGTCCATCAACAATGAGGGAATCAAATGGGAAGGGTATAATCCATTCTCAGCCAAGATTAGCACTTTAAATTTCCTGGAGTTGTAATCTCCTGTACACTGGCTTAACTTTTTGCTTTTACTGAACCTCAATCCTTGCTCTCTTTACTCCCAAATATTGAAATGTCACCTTAAAGAGTTTTACTTTCTTTAAAACAGAGAAATCAACTTGGTTGCCTCCCACAAAAGCAGCTGGGAGAGACATACTAGTTGACCTTCAAGGCACATCTCAGGTAAAAGCAACCTCCTTTTTATTTATAGTGTCTCATTAATGGTAAGATTCAATGCTTGAATAAAAACTTTCAGGTTACTCTGTAAATAGTAGTGGAAGAAATTCTTAAATTTCTCCTTTTTTAAGCTATTCTTTCTACTGCCAACTGCTCTTTCATCATTCTGCTTTGACATCTCTCAATATGAAGAGCCAACATGATCTACTTTTATAGTCATAAAATTTTGTTTATCTTTCATATTTGTAAATACTCCAGAATATCACACTTTTTTTGGCTAGTGCTCATTTGCATATGTATGCAAATTTTACTCAGGTATGCTCTGAAGAGGTCTGAAGTACCAGTTTCCCTCATTTGCTCCATCTAAATTTTCTTCCAACATTTCTCTTCTTCTTCCAATCACTTAAGCAACCTTCACAATTCTTAAATTTTTAGATTAGCCTTTGAACCTTCTTCCTATGTCCTTCAAAAATGCATAACCATGCCTTGCCTTATGCCTTCTATATTGCTAATATATCATTTCCAATCAATAGCTCTTCTAATAATCAAGAAAAGTGAGTCACTAGCGATTCCTTCAATTTACCCTTATAAACAGATTCTAAACACTTTCATTTCAAAATAACAGAGCAAAATGACATCTCACAGTTCTAAATTCATTTCACAAAGATTGCAATAAAGGCAAGAGGCAGACAACCCACCAGAGGGGAGGGGCAGGGTCAAGCCTTGACTCAGAAATTCCTGCCCTCACTCCTTGTAACCCAGGTGGTGCAGATTGTGACATCACAGGCACCTTGTAGGTTAGGGCACCCTGGAGGCAAGGGCTTGGAACTTCCCTGTCTGCCACTGCCAAGTCCCAGGTGCTGTGCCCAATATTGAGGGCTCAATAAGGAGCATGGGCCCTGTGGGACCCGGTCTCTCTCTCTTCCCAGTCTCATACCTCAAGGGTACCCGAACTTGGAGGCAGTGGTGCATTTGGCAACCGCAGTGAGTCAGCCATACCGATTGCTGAAGGAGGCCATATTGTCCCAGATTATAGGGTGTTGCTGGGGTGCAAGGGGCAGAGAGCCCTGGGAATGCATGTCCTGTCCCCTCACCACCACCTGGAGCAGAGGTGGTTGTAGAGTCCATTGGACAGCCTCTCTCTTTCTCTCTCTCTCTCTCTCTCTCTCTCTCTCTCTCTCTCTCTCTCCCCTCTCCTCCCTGCAGGGAGTCTGTGCCTCAGGGGGAAAGGGAGTGCTTGGAAGTGCTGGCATGCTCTGCTCCTCCACTCCTGGGACACAGTTTTCTGTTCCCATTTTGCCTCTGCGGACTAGAAAGCACTCTTACACAGAATATGGGTCTGGACCACAGAGACAGTGGTCTGTGAGGGGCTGACTGAGATAGAAAGAAGAAAAAGGCAGATGACTCTCAGATTAAACCTGAGTGGGATCTGGGCCTCGGAGTGGACTTGTGTTGTGGGTCAAAGTTTGCTGCTTATGGAGGGAGTTCTTGTCCTTTTACATGCCTCAGTTTCTCTCCCTGGCTGTCTAAAACAGCCATGAAGACCCGGAATGCTGGGTGACCCACCCTTATTTGCACTCCATGGGTGGGTCATAGTTTAATTGCATTTGTTATTAGAGCCCTGCAAGGCCACCTCCACCCCTTAGGTTAACCTATGTACCTCCATGAGGGCCCTTATGTAAGGACATCCAAGAGTCTTGGACCAGAGGGAGGAATTGCCTCTTCGATTTTTGGAGCTGGGCAGGGACCCAAGCACCCATTTTGTTGTTGGTCAAACTTTGTCTTCCGGCTGGTGGGGAGCTTATTTGCTTTCTCTAACCTGGTCTGACTACCAGCTTATCCTTGCATGGGAAATTTTTTATGTGGGAGTCGCCCTGATGGTTCTTAAGGACTTCCCATGTATGCTTTAGTTTTGGCCCTTGTGGTGGAGAGTATATCTGGGGAGAGATAGTGAAGGGAAAGGAGAAATGCCCACATAAGATATCAGGTTTAAGTGGCTGGCAGGTGTCTGTTAATGTCTCCAAATTTATAAAGAGATAGCAGAGGAAGGGATAGAGTCTGTGGGTTCTTCATACACTCACAATTCAATGTGTAGAGGTTGGCTTCTGAAGTTTCTTGACCAATGCACCAACTGAGTGCTTGGATGCCCTTTCCCGGCCAATGCACCAACTCAGTAGGGTTGTTTTCCTGAGCAGAATGCAAGGGTGATTTCTTTTTGGGTCCTTGTCCAGATGGATTTAAAGAATGAAGCCACAGACAAAAGGTGGTAGATAAAAAGGGTGGAAGTTTATTGAAAACAAGTACAGACTCCCTCATAGGGAGGGAGTCCAAAGGGGGTAATCCACTAAGCTCTTTTTTGCTAAAGTTTATAAAGGCTTCAGTTCTTTGTCTCTTCATACTGCATTCCAGTTTGTAGAACATCAGCTTCAAAGTCCAAACTCCATATGGTTTCCCCCTTTTTCCCTCTCCCTTCAGTGGTAGAATTCTCTATCTCCTATGAAATCGGTTTTCCTTTTTCTCCCATTTGTTGGCATTTCTCTATCCTGTGTGAAAATCTGTTTTCCTCTTCTCCCCATACCCTATGGCTTTTCCCTATCTTCTGTGAATGGATGTATTCCTCTTCCCTTATCTTGTGGCACCCTTATTTTTTAGCAGCTCCAAGGCCTCACCTATGCCTTTCTCCCCTGTGGAACCTCTTTATTCCTAAAACTCCCTAAAACTGTCTACTTTACCCCTAAAACTCCTTTCAATCAGGGCTGTTAATACACACTGGTAGAGCAAACCACATTACAATTTCAGTGGCTTAACACAATAGAAGTGTGTTTATTTATAGCTCTCATAAAATCCAGCTCAGATGTTCCTGATTCGGTGGCTTTCCTGGGTGGCTGAATTCCGAGTGGCAACTAAGGGACCCATATCTTTCCATTTAGTGACTGCTCACATCTCTGAGGAGCTCTGCTGAATATCTAGCTGATGAGTGTATAGCAAACCACAAAAAAATCACAGGAGCATTTGGGTGGGGGGGGGGGGGGAAGGGAAGAACATTATTTCCATTCACATTCCATTGAACATAACCAGAAATAGGGCACAAGTTACTAGAAAGGATCGTAGTAATTGAAGTCTTCCATGTTATGAGGAGAAAATTAAATTGTTAACACTGGAAAGTTCCTTTTTTTAATGTTTCTTCAAATGTAAGGTGGAGCTAATAGCAATACTTACGTCATAGGATAGTGTGAGTATGCCTGACCATAGGAGGTGTGTGATAAATGCTAGTTATTATTACAGTTGAAAGGATAGTACCAGGCTTCTTAGACCAAACTTCATTTGCAGTAAGACCACAAGCTCTTGAAATATTGGGAGGCCCAGAGACTGAAAGGGGCCTATGAAAACAATTTGCTAGTTACAGACATGGAGGATGAGAAAAGGATGCCGCCACTGCCAACTCCACAAAGGACATCTACAGACTGCTACAAGACCCAAATTTTTATTATTGGATCACGTCCATTTAAGCTAAAACAAAAGGAGGTCTTCATCTGATAGCCTAGATTCCTAGGAGACCAGTTTGGGGGAGGAGAAGGAATGCTGTGACTATCCTGCTATTGTATGTAAATGAATGTATGCAATTTCAGATACATTTTTCCTGAGGAGAGAGTCCCTAGTTTCATTATCTTTTAAAAGGGTTCTGTGTCATAAAAATCAAGAAGAATCAGTCTTGAAGGAGAAACGAGTGTCTAACATTTAGGTCATGGCTGGAATTCAGTTAATTCCTGTGACCTCTGTTTTAACTGGACAGGGTCAGATGACCTTAGGAAAGGGAAGGTAGAATCCTTGCAAACCATGCCTGTTGAGCTGGGGATGTCTTTAGTTTGCACTTTTCAAGGGGGCTTTTTTTTTTTTTGACATTTCTTACAAGGGACAGTGCATTTCTAGAGGTCTAGTTTTGTCATTAATTTTATCTTTTAAAAATTTGAGCCAGTGATCTTTATGTGCTGTTACCCTGTTGTAGTCCTTTTTCTTTAATTGAATTATATTGACTAGATGCTATCACAGCCTCTGTTTATCTCACAGACATTTTGGACTCTCTTCTGATGCTACACGTTTTGACCAGCTGGAGTGTACTTCTCTGCTCCATTGCTAAAGGGACATTAAAAAAATGAGTAGAGGACACTTCCCTTCCTTTACCCTGACAGCTTTCCACTCTTCACTCCAGTGGGCCTGTTAGTGATGTTGTCTCCTGTGGATGTTTGCAGATTTGGAGTAGACAGTGTCTTATAGGTTGTAAGAATTTTGCTGAATCCAATGTTCATATCAGTTTTAGACTGTATTGGTTATATAGTCAATGTTATTGAGAAAGGTAATATCCTATTTTTCAGTGATCAATATTAGATAAAGAACGACATGTAATTTTAATTGGATGATAAAAATGCATAGTGACAGCTTTGTAGAGATGTCTTTGAACAGAAAGGCAAAATGTCTTGACCAAAAATGGCCGATACCCAAATTTCCACTCTCATCTATCTTGCTTGTTTCTCTTATCTGCCATCTTCTCTCCCACAAACTTTTAATATTTTCAAATGCCACCATAACCTATCCAGGTGTTGAAACTGGAAACCTGGAGTCATCCTTAATTGTTTTGTCCCTCCTCTCAACAACCATAGCCATTTTAAAGCTCTTTTATTTCTGCCTTCAAAATGTATTTCAATCCGTCCACATTACTTCATCTATGCTACAACCTCCTTTACCACACCATATTTCTGCAAGTGCCTCGTTCTCCTGTTTCTTTCTGTTATTGAGTTGAATCAATTCTTCATGCTCAAACAATAGTAGTCTTGCTCAAATGTAGATAAGAGGATGGTACTTATTCTTTAAAAGCTGACAATAGCCATCACTGCATTTTAAATGCAATATAAACTTCTTATGTTGGTCAGCAGAACCCTGACCATCTTCTCTCTCATCCCTTGCCACTCTATGCTTAGTTCACAAAACTGTTTTCTATTTCTGGAACACGCCAGGTCAATTCTAACCTTAGGGCCTTTCAATGTGCTATTCTTTCTACCTGAGATGTTCTTCCTCTTCATTTTCTGTACAGATCATTTATTTTCCTTCTGGTGTTTCATCTTGCTCTTCTCAGAGATGCTTTCCCTGACCACCCCAAGGATATTCCTGGTCTTCTTTATCCCATCCCCTTATGTATTTCCCTTTTAGCATTTATTACAAGCTGTAATTTTGTTTACTTTATATTTTTTCCTTTGCCTATTATAACATTAGAACATAAATTGTTTGAGTATAGTGATCATGACATCTTGTTAACCTCTTTTTGGAAAAGTCATTATATCTATACATCCTACCTAATAATAGACAAATATGCAAATTGACCGCACCTTTGCTACGCCCAAGCCACTCCCACCAACCAATCAGGGCGAGTATGCAAATCACCCCAACCAAGATGGCAGTTAATTTGCATATCAAGACAGCGTAGAAAAAAGCCAAGAGCTGCAGAAGGGAGCAAAGCTGCAGAGAAGCAAGCAAGCTGGGGTGAGGAAAAGGGAGGAGTGGAGGCGGGGCGGGGGAGAAGGAAGGAGAGCAGGCAGGCTGGCGGAGAAGGTGGGGCGGGGGAGAAGGGAGGAGAGCAGGCGGGGCCGGGGGAGAAGGAAGGAGAGCAGGCGGGGCCGGGGGAGAAGGGAGAAAAGCAGGCGGGCTGGCGGAGAAGGCAGGGGGGCGTGTAGAGTGCAGCAGGAAACCCTATTGCAGTATTCTTCCTGCAACGGGAACGCTAGTATACATATACATATACATATACGTATACGTATACGTATACGTATATGTATGTGTGTGTGTGTGTGTGTGTGTGTGTGTGTATATAATGAGTTATTCGCTAATTTTTTGCATCCTGAGCTCAAGTCCATTCCTTAAACTTCCTTGCATTTAGTGAACAGTAGTGGAATAAGAGTCCAGAAGAAGCATAGTAAAATATCATGCTTCTTTATTTTTTCATGGAATATAATTTTATTACCTGTTTAGTATGTGCCAAGTGGAGTGCTAAACACTGGAGTTTCATAGTGCAGAGAAACATATTTTTCTCATGTCTTCAGGATGTGCACAAAGTGGTTCAAAAGAGCAAATTTCTTCAATAATCAAAGAATTAGCCTAAATTTAAAACTGCAGTAATGCTACAGTTGAGGAGTAAAAGGTACCATGAGAGCCCCTTGTCAGCAAGAGAGAAGGAAGAACATTCAGAAAACGTGTAGCATGTGTGCAGGTGGAAGGGACCATGACAAATACAAGGGAATAAGGGAGGGCTAGTGAGACTGGTGTGCCCAGAAGGAGGACTCCAGACCTAGCTGGTTTGCTTAGTGGATAGAGCACCAGCCTGAAGATCCAAGGTCCCAGGTTCGATCCCAGTCAAGGGGATGTACCTCAGTTTCAGGCTTGATCCCTGGCCCTGGTCTGGGCTAGTATGGGAGGCAACCAATCCATGTGTCTCTCACATTCATGTTTCTTTCTCTCTGACTCTCCCATTTTTTCCACTCTCTCTAAAAATAGATGAAAAATATCCTTGAGTGAGGATTAATAGAAGGAGGACTCCAGTGAGGTGAGTTGGAGCTGAGGCAGGAATCATTTAAGAACGTTGTTAGCTCCTGGAGAAAGAGGATGCTAGAAGGCAGAAGTCAGTAAGAATTGGCAGGGTCAGATTGATGTTCCCAAGGAATCAATCTGTTTGCCAAAGTGGACATTATGGAGTTTAGTGAGGGGAGGTCATTGATAGCTTTAGGTGAGTTTTAGTGAAGTGAGGTAGATAGAAAACTGAATGTATGAAGTCAAGAATAGAATTAATAGTTAATAAAAGGATATGAAGAGAGTAATTAAGAATCTATTCAATATAAATCTATTGTTTATTACTCAATTCCAGGAGTGCTAAACTGTGAAATAATTTGTGTTATGTTTAAACAACTGACCAAGTAATGGTAGAAAGAGAAAATTAATTCTGATTATAGTTAGGCTTGTATTTACTACAATGAATGTGCTTCAATCGAAATTTGTTTAGGTGTTTTACAACCAGCATACATAGTTAGGTCAAATAATAACCAACAGGATAGTCTCATGGGATGCACCAAATATAATGGGTTGTAGTATAGCTGCTCTGGCTTTGAAGACAGATCCTGATACCTAACTGAACATGCTTCCTCCCAAGAGGAAGGCTACTGCGACCCTACCTATGAATTTTGCAGTTTACCTCTCTGTTATAAAAGAAAAACCACTCCAAATCTATAGCTTACCATTTTTATATATGTACCCTAAGGGAAGGACATCTTATATCTGTAATTTGAATTAAACGTAAAGATAAGGATTACTGTCTGTTTTTAAAAAATAGACTTTCCAAGATTTTCCTTTGACCCCCCCATCCTCCATTACATGACTTTAAAAGCACTTCCAACTATGCACCAGTGCACGCTTCAGGAAACAGATTCCTGCAGCGCCCAGGCTCAAAGTCAGGTAGTGCAGCTGCCCTGTGTGGGCAGGAGGCCTGCTTGTGCAGAGTGGGTCTGGCAGTTCCTATGCCACTGCAGTGGTCCTGAGGAGAGGGGGATGGGTTCTGTGACTCACAGAAATCTGCGGCCGGGATGTCTGGAGTCTTGGTGTCCATGGGTCTGCAGCTGTGGTTGCAGGTTTTTGTCCCAAGTGGCTGTAGGGTCCCGGTTTGCGTCTGAGACCAGATTGGGTAGTGGTGAGGCTAGGATCCTAGTCTCAAGCAGTTCTGTTCTTCAAGATGGCGTGGTTTCTGTGCTGGTGCTGACTGCCCTGGAGTGTTTGTGGTGGCAGCGGGGTTTTGCCGTCTAAGGCTGCCCGGTTTGGCAGCCCCCTGGAAGACCTGCAGGATCTAACTGTCCCTAGCTCTCTCACACACATACCACACACATCCACATACTCCTCTATCACTCCCTCACTCTCTTATACACTCTCCCTCCCTACCTTCTTGCCAGTCTCCATCTTTTTCTCCCACGTGTCCTTTTAGTTCAAATGCATCAGATCTAAATTTTTCTGCCATCATTTGCCACCAGTAATACCATGTTCCCATGCAGAAGTCAATGTAAAAGTTTATGGTGTTACTGACTTCACACAGCTCCATCAGACCTTGGCGTTATTGACTTAAAGATTCTTTGCTCAGACTTTAAATTTCTTTTTTAAATTTAACTCCACAGTTACCCTTTGGTTTATTAGTGCCAGTGCTCAGAGCTTTTTATTACATATCTACAGACTTATTTCTAAGGATGTCTGCCTGTAAATTACACACCCACCATCCAAATGCAGAGCCAGAATGTAAGAAATATCAAGAAATTGGAAAAATAGGCCTAGGTAGAGCTCAAATTTCTTCTTGCTCTCTGCCTGTTGAGTATATTTCCTAGTAAATATTTTTTTTAAAGAATTTAAAGGAAAATGTCACTGGCATGTGGACTATCTGTCTCAAAGCAGATGGCACAGTTTTGCATGGGGAGAAGGATGAAATGTCACATGCATGGCTGCAATGGAAGGATTTTGAGCAAGTGGCGTTCCTGGGAAGCTAGCCGGCAGACTCTGACATTAACGGTTTTATTAAGTTCAGCTGTGGGCTGGAGCAGCCCTGGCTTCCAATATGTGGTAGTGTTTTAATGGCTGTCCCTCGGGTTCATGCGGGGTGGTGTGAAAAGTAATTGTAGAGGGTGGCAAGATTGATAGGGTTGAGGCGGACGGGGAGATAATGTGCTTTATTTCCAATATTTTCATTTACTCGAAAAAGAAACATGGATGGATTACTCAAAGATTAGAAGTTGCTTTTTAAAAAAGAAATTATCTACAAAGATGACACTCTGTCCCATTTTGAAAATTTTCTAAATTGTAGCTCCAATGAATCCTACATTGTATACAAAAATTGCACAGCCTACGGTGAAGTCAGAGTCTGGAAGAAAGTGAGTTTGCAAACACACTGTCCTCTAAAGAAACCCAGCACGGATTGAGCAGCATGACATTTGTGACTACTGGGGTGTCGTCTGCAAACACCAGGAGTGGTTTTCCTCTTGCTTCTATTTCCAATGACCTGACAAGGGCAAGAGACGAAATTGTGTGATTAGTTTATTGTGCTGTGTTTACCTGTGGACCACATTATGCAGTAATACCTGTTTCCTTTCTGAAGAGGTTGTTCTGATGTTTTTGAATTTTGTCATTTTAAGAGCGCCTTGGGAGATAATGGGTTGTGCTTTCAGCAGAATATAGCCTGTTTGTTCCACTAATCATTTCCCCAAAGGACTGTAAACAGTATACGCGGACTTCGGGCTAGTCCTCTGGATAGTATAAATAGATGTTGTGGGTCCCTGGTTATAGTATCCTCATTCCCTATTACGCTAGAAAAAAATAGATTCTGCCATGATGGGCTGGTAATTGGGTGTATATATAATGGCAAGTTTTTAAATTTTTTATTCTCTGCCACTCGATATCAAACACCGCTAATACCAGTTGAAAATCATGTCTACATTTCTGTGTCATGAAGCTTTTGTCTACACAAGACTAAAGTAACTAGATAATTCAATCAAGACAATCAAACCAGCTCTCTGTACAGAGAAATATTTCAATAATGTTTACTATTGAGCCAGAGGTATTAGTGTTCTGTCAGCATAGATTAAGGTAAATTCATTTTATTATGTATAATGAAGAAATATAATACAGAAGGCTGTGGAAAGCTATATTTAGGTATGTAAATTCAGATTCTTTTCTCCACTCCTCACAATTATTTTAATCTCTTTTCTGCTTTCTTATTCCTTTTAGAAGCACAGCTTCTCACATTAATATCTTTAAAATTATGACAAAAGACACAGTTTCCAAAATGTTTATGTTGTTTTTCTTCTAAAGTAGAATAATAATTATTTCTAGAGCAATGATAGTTAGGTGTAAATAAACTTTAGTGGGTCTGGATGAACTGCAGTGCACACATTACGGCTGGCATCTAAGATGCCCTGGTATATTGCATACCGAATTACATTTTAAGTGACCTATTTTCTTAGTTACAAGAAATGTGCATTTTCCCACATTACCACAATATATTTTTTCTATATTTCCCCCCATTCTTTAATGAGGCAAAGATGCCATGTGGTTAAACATGTTAAAATGAGAAATGGAAATTGGAAATATAGATAACCAGAACAAAAACAGGAGCTTTAGAAAAATAAAATAAAATCATTGGACTCTGCAAAATGTTTTTGTTTAATTTACTTCTATCTATCAAGAAAAATCGCCTAAAATTTATGTCAATTTCCTATTATGATTCCTGAGAAGAGATAACCCTCCTCAAAACCAAACGCATTGACTGAAGCTATAAAACTGACTCTGTCTTGATCTCTAAAAATGGGAGTAGTTTGCTCCCTATACCTCCCCACCCTACCCCACCTCTTTTAAGCACCTTGACATTTACACATTATTTCTAACTGGAAGCTCCCCCGCCTTCACCTTCTTTTTCAGGCAGGTATTTTGTTTGTTGAACTCTCACCAGGCTGCCCTTTGCTGGACACTTTGGCTGGAAATGAGATTGAGTAAGATAGATAGTTGATAGATAGATGATAGATAATATTGACAAGAATGGTACAGTGATATGTTTATTCTCAGTTTACTTCAAGTTCATTGATAATTTTTGATGATCTCTAAAAATAACCTAACTGGCATTGTAATGTAAAGATTAGGAGTTCACAGTAGGATCACCTCCAGGAAGTCTCAGACTTATGTCCTGGGAATGTGGCTCTGTGCCTAGAATAGCTCCAGAGCTCATCTTTATATCCAGCATCTTCTAGTTTAACATTGCTACCCTACATATAACTTTCTTTGATTCTCACAATATTCCTGTGGGGTCTTCAGTGTTCTGCAATGATTTTTTAAATATTAAAGACAGAAACTACACTTGCATCAGATAGTCAGCACAGAGGAGGCAGCACACAGCATCTGAAGGCTCCTGTGGTAGGCATTAATTATTTAGTTAGTTGCTAAATGTGAAAAGTTCAGGGGTTCCAGAGGAAAAGACTAGATTAGCACAGACATTTGTGGGTGGCAGGGTTAGGAGAGGGCACCTGGGCTTAGGGCAGTAGACTATTCATCAACAAGTATGAAAGTATTTCATTATTTCATCTATGGGTCTGGCACACTGGTACATGGTAGTGAATATGTACCTTGATAACATCTTCTGAATATGTTATCTTCCCATTAATTCTATTCTCTGTACTATTTTTTTACATCAATAGTAAAGACAATATCACTTCATAAATATTACTGTTTTAGGAATGTGAAAGTTTGTATTCTAATCCCAGAACCATCACAAAATGAGTACTGCAATTTTAATCAAATCACTTAGTCTCTCTAAAGTCAGTTTCTTTTTCTACAAATGAGGATTATAGTATTTGTCTTGGTATTTAAAATAATTAGGTTAATAATAGCTAATTTCATATGTGCTGGGCTTCTTGTGGATGCTTTATAAGGAATAATCATTTAAGCTTCATATCATTCTGATGATACAGATAGTAATGCTTTTTCCATTTTCAGATGAAAGAACTGGGATACAAGGCAGTGAAGAAATTGCCTAAGATCTCATACATTAAACACTGTAGGGCTTGGATTTGAACCCAGATGCCTGGTCTACAGTCTTCACTATTAACCACCTATGCTCAAGGGTGTCTTTTCTTTATGAGAAAGTCTTTTGAAAAACAGCAACAATCTATATGCATGAAAAACACTGTCACCTTTAATAATATATTTTCATCATTATTTTTGGTGGTTTTGTAACCAGAAACAGAAACTAAGAATGTTTCGTGTGCCTCTAAGAATAATTATCTGCCCAATTTAGATGTCTGGCTTTGAGAAGTATTTTTTATTTTAAGATCTGTAGGAGTGCCGTTGCTACACTTAGTTTTTATTTGTGAGTTGTTGCCATGGCTGTATGTTTCCTTCATTTATATTAGAATCAATACTTGGCATCAGAATATAAGCAATCATGTTGAACCAGCATAGACTTTTGTCATCAAGGATCTCTGATTAGGTATTGCTGCATAATGAAGAGGCTGAACAGTGATACTAGCAGGGAAACCTTTGGCATTTGAATGTTTATCATGTATCAAGAACTGCACTAAGCACTTTGAATACCTTATTTCATTTAGTCTCCCTGGTAGTTGACCAGTGAAAAACCTAAGATGTAAATAATTGAAATAACATTCAAGGTAGGGCTTGACTCTAGTTGTGCCAACAAAAATGCCAGTTCCTAGTTACAAAGCTTAATGTCAGACAAGGTATCGACTGCCTAGGAGCTAAGAGTAGACAACATATATTAATGTATTCAGTGAATACGTGTAATCTTTACATGGAACTATCAGCAGAGTATTCCCAGAATTGGTTGAAATACGCGCCGAAAAAATATTATTAAAAAGTCATGTAATATCTAAGAATATGTTTCTGGAAATACAACCCATTCTAAAATTAACCTGTGCAGGTAAAAATGCTTAGGGGGAAAATATGTTTACTTAAGAAAAACATGATTAGCAGAAGATTATAATCGGGAAGAAGAAAATCTGAAGAAATATTCAGTTAAAGTTTGCTAATAGACTAAAAAGGGCCAGCACGGCATCTAGAAAAGAGAAGAATTTGTCAGTAGCTCTCTGCTCTTCTGAGGAGAGGGCACTTTGAGTTTTCATTGTTTATTCCATGCTTATCCTGTGAAAGCCACAGTTAAAGAGCTGTTAACAACACAGCCAGAATCCCTGTCCTCATGGAACTTACATGTTAGGTAAGGTAACTGAATATGTAGTATTAGATAGTGAAAAGTGCTTTGAAGAAAAAACATGGTAAAGAGATAAAGAGTGATAGAGGATGGTTATTTTGATGGGGTGGCTTAGGAAGGTGGTATCTAAGGAAAGGTAAGAATAAATTGAGATCACAGGCCAGGGGTCCCTGGGCAAAGATCATAGCTGAAAAGGTACAGGAAATTTCTTCAACTCTTTGTCTCCCAGTTCTTTCATCTATAAGCTGGAGAAAATATTAGTATCCATATATCATCTGAGGCAGACATGCATGTGCATGTTTGGAGACTGACAGATAGGTCTGTGTGGCTAGAACAGAATGACTAGGGGGAGAATGGTGAGAGAAGAAGGCATAGAGGTAGAGGACAAATAAAATAGGACACAGGTCATGGTACAGTTTTAAATTTTACTTACTGTGTCATGGCAAGCCACTGTTTTTTTTTGTTAGTTTAGTTTTAGGACTCAATTTTTTTTTTCTTTTTAAAAATTGTATTTTATTTTATTTAATCTTCATTGGAGGACATGCTTAGAAAGAGGAAAGGTGAGAGAAAAAGAGAAAAGGAGATAGAAAGAGAGAGAAAAACATTGATATGAGAGAGATACATCCATCAGTTGCCTTCTGTACATGCCCCAACAGGGGATCAAACACAAACACAGGTATATGCCCTGACCAGGAATCAAACCTGCAACCTTTCAGAACGTAAGACGATGCTCAACAAACTGAGCCACTCTGGCCAGGTTGTTTTTAGCACTCTTATAAACATCTTTTTTTTTTCTTTTTGACATGCAAAAAGCTCTTTTTATTTAATGCATACAATATGATGAGTTTGGAGGGAAGTATACACCCATGAAACTATCACTACAATCAATGCCATAAACATATTCATCACCTCTAACAGTTTTATGTAGGTGAGTGATGTGATCAGAGTTCAGTTATGAAAGAATCACTCTAGCTGCTCCGTGGAGAATAAACAATTCAAGGTAAAGGGTATAAAGTGTGAGGCCAGTCAGGTGAAAAATGGTGACACCCCAATCCATGGTATAGGTAATTAAACTGGTGAGAGTGCTTGGACTCAGAATATACTTAAAGCAAACATTAACAGTATAAGGAAGATAATTAACCCCATATAGTTATGTGTCATAACATATAGGCGATAGATAAAAAAGTAGAATCTACGTAACCTATAATGCACCTTCCTCTTGATATTTACAAAGCATGTTAATTTAGGAAAGGGTCTTAGAAGTCTTGCAGTAACAGCACTTTAAAGTATTTAACCTGGGATTTATTAAATCAGTTTGACTTCTAGAACCCCTTTTTCACATAATAGTTATTAATATCTACCAGAACTTGCATTATGTAAGTATATTTCAGAAAATCTTCTTTTATTAGAGTCATAGAAATAATTGTTTTATTCCAAATTCAATTTCACCATGTATACTCCTAGGTAAAATTTAGCTTCTCATGTAGATTTTGGACAGGGACAAAATGTAATTACCAAAGAAGCAAAAACCTTTTGACAATTTATTATTGGAAAATAATTAATTGTGATTCTAGATAAAAGTTTGTTTTCTTTTGTTAATTTACTCAGCATGAGTTATTTTCCAAGAATTTAATTATATCTAGGTATAAGAATTAAACCAAGTTCTAGACATATCAAGGGACACATCTTGGACTGTTGTGACCCCAAGTTTGAGTAATGATACTTTGGCAAGAATCAAGAAATAAATCTCAGTCTGATTTTAAAAAATAAGAAATAATTTTGGACTCACATTATCAAAAAAATTGAAGAGTTAGGTCTGACATTACGGGAAGCTTGATGTGGCTTCTTCACAAATTGACCAAAATTTATGGTTTTTTCTTTCTTTATTTTTAGTTCTGATCCCAAGAGTTGATACCATTCTCATCAGCCTTCCCCTATGTTTACCTTAAAGTCATTATATATATCTCCCTCTCTGTATCCTGCAGGGAAGAGAAAATATTTATATAGAAGACCTGGATTTCCATTGCATTGAACCAACTTAGGTTGTATGCACATCTCTGAACCAGCAAGTGGAAATATCAAAGTTTCTTAGTGTATGGGATAGATGAGGAAAGGATGGGTAATTAAATTAAGAGGAGATGCTCTATTTTTTTTAAGAATAAATAAATCTTAGATGGTTCAAAACAACAAAGTTTATACCCAGTTTCTATTTGTTTTCACTACCACAATAAGCCAAGAATATTTGTTCAAATTTCAATAGTAAGATATTCTGAGTGTTTCATGTCTAATCTGATGTTTTTACTTTAAAAATAAATGTTCTAAGCCTTGTATTTTTTTCATTTTTAGTAAGTTAGTCTGCTATTTTTATTACCAATTTGTACTTCCTGAAAACTAGCTCTTTTGTGGTGAATATCCTAACAAATTGTCTAAGCTGTAATTGTCTTATTTACAGGAAATAAAATCATTTATTACACTTTTATAAAACTCTGATGCAAAAGTGTCTTAAAAGTTAAATAAAATTTTTATCTATCAACTTATTCACATTCATGTTCTAGATAATTTCTGATTATCTTTGGCCAGTTGTTTTTGCTACATTTTAACATTCCATAAGCACATATATATAAAGCCCTATAAATGTTTATAATAAGGAGTCAAAAAATCTCTTTTTATCATCCAGAGTCATGAATTATAACTTGTGGGCCAAGAAAATAGTGCTCCTCAAGTATTATTTTCTGTTGTTATGGCTTAAGAAGCTATGCAAATCACTAGTTAGGTCCTCAGTTGGTTAAAAGTCACAGGACAGACAAAGATCAAGCAAGTTTAAGAAGATTGTTCTTTATTGGCCTATAATGACTCAATTCTAACCTTTCCATTGACCCCAAATAATTGAACCATGAAATCACTTGGAACAGCAGACAAATCTTCCATAATTATATATTTTCTCCATGCTCACTGCTGCCACACACACAATTCCATCAACAAAGATAATGGTGTGTCTATACCCAGAGGAAACGTACATGGATTTAATAAGAAATATAAGTTTGTGCTATGTTCAAGGCACTCCACTAGCCAGTGGTGGACACAAGGATAAATAAGAATGAGGTAATAATAATTCAGCAGGAACATGAGGGAAGATGGAGTTGGGTGAATAAATAAACACACATTCACGAAAGAAGAGATATTTGTAATACTGGGAATTAGGGTATCTCGTAGCACTAAATTTAACTTAACCTCTCTGGCTGGTATTTATTCAAGAGAATGGAAACTGTGTTTTTCATATGTACATTCTCACTCATCACCTAGTACATTACCTAGCAGATCATTCTCCTTCTACCTCCCAAACACCAAACAGACACACACACACACACACACACACACACACACACACACACACACAAAGTTTCTCAAGTCCTATTTGTTATTGAAATGAATAACTTGTATAACTGATGACCTCTATATGCTTTTTCAGCACTAGCACTCAATGATTCTAAGAGAATTTAGCATGCCCCTGTATTACTATGTTATCTTCAGTGTTTATGAAGATAGCAGGCCCAGAAGCTAGTAGCAGAATGATAATTCATGATTAACAGGAATACCACCTGTCTAAAGATGTTCTTCCTGAGAAAGGTCAGCAGTTGCTGTGAGTTAGTAGACTTCCCTGGTAGAAGGAAAATGCTAGATTATACTTATTCTATTCCCTCCTCATTCTTTCCTTTTGTACTGTTGCCTTTTGCAAATGTTGACTTCTTGTGAAAACGTGAAAGGTCAAGAGAGAGTATGCTAAGGAGAGGTGGATGCACTTCTTTTTCATTTGTATTTATCTAAGCAAAGAAGATTGAGCTGGAATAGAAGTTGATCCACGTTATTGAACTGTGGGCTGACACTGAATGCTGACGCTGCTATCTTCTAGGACAAGACTAAAATAGGAGAAGAAAGGTAGACCAAAGGTTGCTCAGAATAATGATTTAGAGGCAGCAGAGAAAAATAAGTGAATATCAGGAGGTCTTGTGATATGATAACAGGTCAGTCATACTTCGGCAAATAAAAGTAAGTCCCCTAGAATTTCCTGCCTGGGAAAGTAAGTGAAGAGCAGAGGGGAATAAATGGGGAGAATTATATACAAGAAACAACTAAGCAAAAACTGTTTCGGGTGCAGGAAACATTTAAGTTCATCTTGGATACGATGAAGGAATGTTCAAATCTGAACAGGCACTCATAGAAATAAAAAGAGTAAAATATAGGGAATTGCCTAGACTCATATTAAACTATTCCTATGGGGTTAAGGGTTATCAGCCAGGTTGGTACCCAGATTTGTAGATGTTAGAGCATCTGAGGTGATGATGACTCTTTTTGATGCTTTACATTCTTTATTCTTTACCTTTACAAGGTAGAGCTTACTTTGTTTCTGCTTCATTCAGCCACTTTAAATAAAGACAACAGTAACTAACATGTTGATTTAGACAAAGTTAAAAAATGTAGACAGTGGTTGTCAAAATTTAGAATTTTTCAGAGTAAAGAACATATAAATGATACATACTTATACACAAAAGCACACTTATATACCTAGTTGTCCACTTTTAATTTTGTCAGGAATAAAAATAAGCAAACAGTATCATTTGGTTTCATTATTTTTAATAGAGCATGGTAATAGAAAACATGGGAAGGATATATTCTAAGAATAAATGACAGAGCTATAAATTGAACAAATTTGAATGATAAAAAAATCATTAAATTGACATTATTTACTCATGCTACACACATTTGAAAAATTAACTATGGATTGCATCAGTGCATGGAGTGGCATGTGGAATATTATGAACTATGCCATAGTATCCAGACCGGGATAAATGTACTCTCCTTTTCTGTTTCTCTCTGTGTTTTATTTCTTCTTCTCTCCCCTTCCTCTTCTACTCCTTTTCTTATCTGCCCATGTCTTCAGATATAGTAGCATAACTGATCTGTTCTTGCACCTTGAGGCTATCAAGGTTGCTGACAGCTTGGTTAGAAGCTTTTCTTGAGTTGTTTAAATACTTCTATCTTCTATGTTAGTACTGTGATGGGAAAGACTAAGTGAAAAGCAGTTGGAGTAGAATGAGGGAGATGGTCGGTATTGAAAATAGCTTATCGGATGGAAGGGTAAGTGTAAGATTGGGGGGAGGGTGTGGAACCTGTCAGAAAGTCAGGTATCAGAAAACTAAGAATTGACGCCAAAGTCTGGGGAAAACAGTATTAATGGTCGAGGAGAACTAAAGGCCAGGTATAAACATTTGGGCTGAGGTGAAGACAATTAGGAGTAATATACTTGGGCAGTGATTACTTGTGATTATTTATACCTATTATCTGAGAATTCTCAAAGTTTCGGATTTCATTGCTCTTTTTTGACAATGGCTTTTCCATATCTCAGACACCATAAAACTAGCTGTATCTATTGGGATTAAAATGTCAAGGCATAAATTTTTTATGTTTCCAATTATTGCATATTACTTTTTACTTTTTAAACAATAATCTAGCTTGTTAATATAATACTATTTTATTTTTCTAGAATAACTTATTAGCTTGCCTAGACAGTATTAAAAGATCCTGGCATAAATGTTTGCTCATGCTCATTATACAGTGCCTTCAAAATCGCATTAAAGGGAAATGAAACCCAAAGCATTGTCTATACTTTTATTTTTATTTGGTTTACTAACATTTTATGATTTTTAATCACTCAGAAGGGCCCAAGAGTTTTCTTACGTTAATTCTCTTCAACACTGATTATTTCCCACTGCCTGTCAGAACGTTCCATATCTGTATCCTGGGAACACAGTAACATTTGCCTGTCTCAACCAGTTAACCTGATCCACACCTCACCCTTTCTGCAGTTCCCTATTTCAAGAATACTACCATTGTTCTCTTCATCACCCACAATAGAACCTTTAAATTTCACTTGACCTTTTCACTCTCTCCTCCCAACCCACATTATTTGTTGTTGTATGCCAGTTTCTGTTTTTTTAACATTATTTCAACCACCTTCCCTCTATGCATTCCTTCTCCTTTGACCCTAATTTAGGCCATGGCTCCCACTAGCCTGCACTTTTAATAAGACTAATTTTATGCCAATTTCGAACATACTATACCTATTGAGATCAGTGTGTCCTCACTGCCTAGGAGACAAGACTCAAAGTTATCAGCCTAATAATATCTTCTGGCCCTGGTTTTATCTTCTTCCAATCTTACTTTGACTAATTCTCATCATCACACAAATATGCTTATATTTTTTTCATTTTAAAGAAATATAAAGAAAAATTATATCTGGTTCCTATTTCTTCTTCTAGCAACTGCCTCATTTCTTCTCTTCCATCTAGACCCTCTTAAAAAAGTCTGCACTCCTCATCTCCATTTTTCTCTTCACACACTCTCTTGGACACAATCCAATCAGACTTTGCCTTAGTCATATCACCTTGCCCTCCTCAAGGTCCTGGCTTCTGTATTGCTAGACGCCATAGTCATTTTTCTTTATTCATTTAATTTGATCTGTCAAATGCATTTGATTTAGTTGATTCCTTTCTCTTTCTTGGGATATTTTCTTCTCTTGGCTTCTACAACTCTCCTGATTTTTCTTCCACTTTACTGGTTTCCCTTTCTTAGATTATTTTCACTGATGTTTCTTTATGTCTCCAGATTCCAATGATGGAGAGCTCCAGGGCTGAGTCTTTGTTCAACTTTTCTTTTGTACCTACTCTTATTTTTAAGATGATCTTATATGGTTTTTCATGTCATTTATATTAATTTTATATCTCAAGTCCAGACTTCTCCCCTAAACTTCAATCTAATATATCACCAGAAAGGAGACCTGGCCCAGAGTGGGTCTGCCTAGGGCTGACCATTAGTGTGTGGGTTCTGGATTTTGTGCAGGAAAGATTCACAGTATGAGTCCAGGTGGTTTTGAGAGAATATTTATTAAAGCTGGGGATAGTGAAACAAGGAAGGGCCTAGGATAAAAGAAGCAACAGGAGAGGGACTGAGTGAGGAAATGAGCCTAAGCTGGGCTGCTTTGGCTTACTAAGAAGTCAGAGAAAAGGGGGCTTTGGAGACAGGGTCAGAGGGTAAGCCTGGGATGAGCTGCTGCTGCCCATTGCTCTCTGGTTGCAAGCCTTATGGGGTGCCTTCGAGTTTAGAAGATGAATACCTGTAGGGGAAGTGAGGGGAAAGGGAAGTCATGGGCATGCTCCTGGGAGGGACCATTGACTTGAGGGTTTTTAAAGGCTAGGAGTTTAGGGGAGGATCGATAGAATATTCATGAGTTTTTATGCTGATACTAGAGGCCTGGTGCATGAAAATTCATGCACTGGAGGGGGGTGGTCTTTCAGCCCGGCCTGCCTCCAGATCCCTCAGGGGCAGGAGGCAACCCAGGCGATCAGGGGAAGTCAATGCCCCCATCACACCTCTGCTGCTGCCACTGCTGGCAGCGCAAACCTTGACCGGCCCTGGTTACCTGAGCCTTGGGCCAGCCCTGGACAGCTGGGCAGCTGCCATCCAAGGCTTGCCTGCACCTCGGGTCAGCCCTGGGAGGCTGGGCAGCTGCCATCAGTGGCTTGCCTGCGCCTCCACCAGCCCTGCTGCCTGAGCCTCAGCCAGTGGGGGGTGCAGGAGGACCAGAGTCCCCCAGCAGGGCTGAGGAGACTCCGGCTGCCGCTCCGCACACCTGCCGCCCCGTGGCAGGGCTGAGGGGACTCCAGTGGCAGGCACACGGAGTGGCCCGCCCCGGCTGAGGAATGGAGGATACTCTCAATGACATGAGTTATAATTTCTAATTTGTTGGACACCACAGTCAGGCTTCAGCTTCGGGAGAGAGAGGAAGAGAGGGAAGGGCATCTCGTTGGAGGAGCCTGGGTGAGCTGTCAGTCAGTGGGGGGTGCAGGAGGACCTGAGGACCCTGGCGGGGCTGAGGGGACTCCAGCAGCAGGTGCACGGAGCGGCCAGCCCTGCCCCACTGTGAGCACTGCCATCTTCTGACAGTCAATTTGCATATTACCTCTTTATTATATAGGATGCCAAAATGAGATTTAGTCCCTTTATCTGTCCTTGGGTATGGTTGGCACAAATGACACTAATTGGATTTCTGATATCTATCTCCCTGAGTAGGGTGATTTAAGTTATTTATGTTCTGATTGGGGTGAAGAAGTCTAAACCATTTACTCTCAAGTGCCCTTGGTTTAGGGAAGGTAGGCTATACAAAATGGCTGCAATTGCTTCACCATTTAGTTATCTATCTTAGTTTCCCTATTCTGCTTGTTCTGGCTTACTAACCTGTTCCATAACTGCCCGATTAACACTACACCCAATGTCTCATAACCATATGTAAATTAATATGCCCCAAATTGAGTTCCTGTTATTTCCCATCAAAAAACAATTTCTCTCTGTCCTCCCATGTCAGTCAGAAAGATCTTTTAGTTGCCAAGGCTAAGAACCTAGTTGTAACATTTGATACCTCTCTTTCAACACATGGTACCTTCAACATCTATCAGAATCTGAGCACTAATTCCCCCACCACCATATTGGTCCATTCACCATGTTATCTCTTTTGGATTATTGGTCTAGCTTTCCAACTTATCTCCCTGTTTCTGTTCTTGCCTCCTGCTATCTTCTCTCAACACAGCAGATAGAGTAAGCATTTAAAAATGCAGATTGCATCAAACTCTTCTCGTGGTTAAAACCCTTCAATGGCTTTTTAATTGTCTCAATGTAAAAATCAATATACTTACTATCTTCTATGTATCCTACATGAACTGGTCCCGGTCATCTTGCTCTGCTTATCTCTTACTGAGTTTCCTTTTACTGATTGTCCTATCACATTACCCTCCTATTCCCAGCTTGCTTCTATTTCAGGACCTTGGGGCAGATAGATTTTTCTCTGATGAGGATGCTTTTCACTCATACATCCATATGACTAGTTCAGGTTTTGATTCAAAATTTACCTTCTCACTGAGGTCTCCAATTCAGCTCTCACCCCACTAGTTCATGTTTCTATATTTTGAGTTCTTTTTCTTTTTATATTTTTTATTTAATATGCATTATTATATTGTGTACTATCTTGCATGGTATCATCATCTCATAGAATGTCAAGAATTTTGTCTATTTTGTCAATAACTGTACCTCCGGCATCAAGAACAAATAGAAGGTGTTCAGTAATTAATTGTTGAGTAAATGAATGTACCTTCCACTCCTTTTCAGCCTTTGCTCCTAAGAAAACATCCCAGATGTACATTGTGTTATTTTTCTCCCCTTCTTTGGTTTGGCAGCCTTTCCCTTTGCCTGGAACATCTTTCACCCTTTTCCTAAATCGCTGCAAGGCCAAATCTTATAAATTCTTCCCATTCTTTAAAATGGTTATATTGTCTCTTGATACTTTTCAATGCCTTTTTAACCAAAGAGTTCTTGGCTTTTGTCTGATTCTTCACACAGATTTGCCACGGTTGGAAGTGTTCTCTCTCCTTCTGAATAACCTTAGCATTGCTCCCAAGTGCCCATCTTCAACCAGCCCATCTCAAAGGGAGAAAGAGAGTTCTCCCTTTCCATTCTCAGACTCGGCACTGTATACAAAGTCAGTTATGTTGTCTTTAGTCTTGCTGCACCTTAGGTTTGTCTCTGTTGTTACAGTATTATACCACTTGTCTCTATTTTTCCTTGATTTCTTTTTAATGACTCTTTTCATGACTTTCATTTGTTTGTAAACTAAGTTTAGAGAGCTCCTTGAGTAATTTCATTTATTTCTATTTCTTTAGAAGCTTCCTTTTTTTTCTCTTTGTCTCATTGGAATAATTTGCCATTGAAGTGGTCTTTAAGCTGTGGTCTGCAGAGGCCTGGGTTCTGTAGAGTTTTTTTAGAGATAAAAAGTTGAGAGAATGGAAATCCTAGAACATTTCCACATTCACAGCCCTATCCCCACACTATTTCTGCTGCACCTGTTTAATATATCGCAATTATACATTCAGACATGTGTGCCTGCACAGTTCACGCACACACACGTGAACAACTTTTCTTTAACAAAAAGTTTCTGTTTTTAAAGATATTTTTTTTAAAAACTGAATACATGACCACTCATTGGTAAACGAATTTTCCATTTCTAATTTTCTTTTGAAATACTCCAGAGCACATTTATGATTCATTTTTCAACTTTATGAGCCCCAAGTTGTGACCATTGTCTAGGCCCAAGTTCTTCTAAATTAAATCATAGGTAATAAAGCTGCAAGGATGCTTTTTGAACTTCCTATATAGCATCCTGTTTTTATAGATGATGCAGAAAATAGACCTTAAGATGGACTGAATTGTTCACATTCACACTGCTCATACAAAAGTCAAAGATCAAAAGTCAGAAATGGGTTTCATATTTTGCACTCCATCTTGCCAAATAACCAGTATTTTCTTTTACCTTAAGCTAGTCTGAAATATTCCTCAGTCCATTGACTTGTCTTAAGGAAAGTCAAGGATTTACCAAATATTCTGTATTTAACAGGTTTAGTAAGTTCCTAAGTTCCTAGCAGCTATTTACATAGCAGGAGAGTTCTACTCATGCTTGCTCTATTCAAGGTGCCAGTTTTATTTTTGTTTTATCTTTATTTTATGTATACATATACATACACACACACACACACACACACACACACACACACACACACACATAGATATATCTACACATATATATTGTTTCAGAAGGGAGAGAGAGATAGAAACATCAATGATGAGAGAGAATCAATCATTGGCTGCCTCTTACACACCCCACATGGGGATTGAGCCCACAATCCAAACATGTGCCCTGACCGGGAATCAAACTGTGACCTCTTGGTTCATAAATCAACACTCAACCACTGAGCCACACCAACTGGGCAAGGTACCAGTTTTAGATCCGCATTATGATGATGTGGCAGTAAAATATAATTTAAAAAAAACCCAACACAACAACTAAAGAACAAAGCCTGTGAAGGTGACTTGTGTAAGAGAGGTGACCTTAGGCAAGTTACTTTGTATTTCTGAACTTTGGTTCCTTATCAAACATTAAAATGGCAGGAATAATAGTATTGTTATATAGGTTAAATTAGATAAATTATGCAAGAGACACTGCCTCAGAGTAGTCACTAAATAAATGGTAAATATTGATAATTGAATAACAACATAAGTAGACTAATTATATAAGCATATTACATTATTAGTATGACTTCTAATGTCAGACACATAGACTGAATCCTTTTATCTGGCTCTGCTATCAATGATCATATCAACTGTATGTTTTTGATAAAACTCTGAAGATCCCTAATAACACACCAATATATCTGCCTCTTGTAATCTTAGTGGGGAGGTGCCTGGCACACAGCAAACAACAGATTTTTGTTTTTCTCTATTTAGGAGTTGATATAAATGTGGCATTTATCATGTAATATTCCTTGCTTGAAATCTTGTACAGATCTCCTGATGATGCGTGACTGTGTTTTATTTATTTAGTTTAAGCAGAAGAAATAAAACAGATGGGCCTACCTATACCATCAGTCCTCCTGAGCCAATATAAAAAACCCCAGTGAGATGAATGTGATTTATATGCAGATCTTAGGAGGAAGGGGAACTACTGACCTCCTGTTCCACTGTCTGGAATTTCCCCGGACTCTGAAACGGGGAGTTTAAAATATTAATGCTTTGAATAATAAATTATAGTACATAGTAAATGAGGCATGAGCATAACAATTTTAATTAGTTTTAGGCACATTTTAATGATTGTTTGGCTATTAACTCCAATAAACATAAAAATGCAGGGGAAAAAGATGTATGAGTTCCTTATTACTTAGCTTTGTTTTAACTGAAGTCTTTGCAAAGATGTATATCATTTTAATTTTGGTTCCAGAGGCTTTTATGTAAATTAATTGCATTGGAGAATTGGCAAGAACATGATTATAAGCTTTACATTAATATAACAACAATTTAACAATGGCTGATAGATGGGCCACAGCCATGCAATTATCAAAAGTGAGCCACTCTCTTGATCTCTAATTAGGTCTGTAAGCAAATAGAGATTTGCCAGCACTAATTGCCGTATTAAAGCAGGCAGTGAGGTAGCAAGTGAGCTCACGTTAAGGTAGTCATCACAGGGTGCTGTATAGCCAAAGATTTTCCCATTTTCTGATTTAATCAGATATGTGATTCAATTATATATGTTGTGGAAATAGACATTTAACTGAATTGGAAAGCTTTCTCCTCCTTGCTCAATACCACCATATGTCTTGTTAACTGCAGACTTCAGTGCTTCAAGACTAAACAATAAGCATTAGGTTAAATGTTTTGCCACCCTCTTTACTGCCTGCTCAGATGGCTGTCCTCCTCTAATAGCCCTGACTCTAACAGTACCTACGATGTCTAGTGCTTTGGTGCCGGAAAAGCACGTAGATGGGAGAAGATGTGCATTTTCTTCATTTGCTGCTCCATGTTTGCAGGGATTAAAAAGCACTCAAAGGGGATTTAGAAGGCATTTGAGCACCAGGCTCACTATTGTGAAACCCATTTTAAAGAAGCCTGGAAATCCCTTATTTCCTTCAGTCTTTGACTAAAAGCTTGGTCCATTATGCAACAAAAACTTTTATTTTTTACTCCAGCTTATTCCAATGTGCACATCAATAACATTTAAAGGGACTTTCGTTTAGGCATAAGTTGAGTTTAAACTAGGTCTGCAAAGGGTGATTTTCTAGGGAAGATCCTTTAAGAAGTCAACCTAGAGAGAAAAGGCCATGTAACCAGGGAAACCGCATAGGTTTATGTTGGCATGCATTTGCATTGGACTTAACAGCTACTCATTGGACAATTAGGAACATTACTAGGTGTGCCTATAACTGACACAGGTGAAGAGATCTCAAGGGGAGACCTGACTCAGTATTTTGGTGTCAGGCGTAGAGGGTGCTGGGCCAGCTAACAGGGCAAAGCCCTCCTCTGAGCTCTTCCTTAGGCGTGAGGTGTCAGTGGCCAGCTATGGCAAAACATGAAGCCTGACCTTCTCCCTCTTCATTACCTTCACTTACTTACCCAAACCTGTGGAATTTACGCTAGCCTCAGGATAAGAGGTAGAATCCCCATAATGTGACTATCAACATGCAATTAGAAGAAAGAAATGCTCTCAGAGCAGGGGAAGCCTTGGAGCAGGGAAGCGAGGTCGGGAAGTTAACATCCCAGCAGGGGATCGGCGTGGTCAGGTGCTTCCCCAGAACTGTGGGAAAGCAATGGTTAGCACAGAATTTGAATTTTTCTCCTTCATTACAGTTTATTCAAATTAGCCAGTCCTTCATTAAAATCACTAATCCCCATATGGTCTTGTATGATTGTGTTTGGGGAAGAAAATCACGGAAACCACAAAAGAGAACATAGCCTTTCCTACCTCAACCTTTTCCCTGGCACTCCTGAAAGGAACACCATATTGGACTGAGAGACTGTGTCCAGAGAACCTTCCAGATGATAACTGGCAGCAAAGTAATCAAATGGCTATGCATCTGGTAGACGAAGGGCGAGCAGCTCTTGGGAGTATCATTCTGGAGGGTGCCCTGGAGTAAGGTCAGTGAGGCAGGTGGTTCAGGAGGAGGGGGATCTTGTGTTTCTCTCCACTTTACATACTGTCAGTATGATAATAAACTTTTCCATTATGTGTGTGTGTGTGTGTGTGTGTGTGTGTGTGTGGTCCTAGTAGCAGTAGTAGTAGAAAGGGCACCCATTTTGGGACAGGTGCCATTCAAAGTGTTAGTAACTTTTTTGGCAGATCTAAATTTGATAACTTTGACATGGTAGAAGTATGTGACTAGGCAAAGGATGCCATTTGTAGTTTGGTGGCTACTCAGGCAATTCACCCTTCTTAATAACTATGAAAGCACTCCATTTGTACTTTAATAATAATAATAAAATAATAATAATAACTACTCTTTTGACTACCTGCTGTATGCTAGAATTTTTGCCAAATATGTGGGTACATATGCATGCACATGTACCTATAATATTTTTATTTTTCACAATATCATTAAAATGTAGGTATCATTATCCCTATAAATAAAGATACTGGGGTGAAATGAGGGTAAACAGCTGTTTAAGAAAATGATGAGGCTAAATGTAAAGTCAGGACTAGGTGATCCCCTTAACCACACTTCTTCCCAGCAGGCTTGTGTTCCCGTTAGCTATCTGCTATGACTTGAGTCATTTTAAGTCCTTAAGAAGACTATGCTTGTAATGATGTATAAATGTTGCCAGTATCTTATGCTTCTCTCTGCTAGCAATAGAGCTGTTCTTACCTATAAGTAAACAGAAGTATTGGGCGTGATCTAAGGGGCACCAAAATGCTGGTCCTTCCTCCAATTTTTCTAAGAAGTTTAAAAAGCTAATATTCTATATGTCTAATATTCAACATTATGACTTAGTAAGATGTCATAATGTTAGAATATTAGACTTATAGAATATCAGGAAGAGCACTGTGTCACAACAGATCAAAATAGCCAGATTCTTGGACTTCAGGCTCATTATGGGTTAAAAGGAAGGTTCTAGAATAAATCTTCAAAATTTCCTCTTGCTATAAAATTCAGTATGCATTTGATGTTATTTGTATTAAGGCTTTGTGGTTTTGTGGAAAGATAACATATTAGCCTTTCACAAATTAGCAGGACTAATATCTCTATATATTAATCTCTTCCCATTACATAACAAAGAGCTGCTTCTTAAACCAATGGAATAGAATGGACAAGCAATCATGGTGAGGTAACAGTAGGGAGATATGAAAGAAGAGTCGGTTATTTGGGAGGGTAGTAAGATGCTAGAGAGTACAACCCCGGGCTTCCTAAAGAACTTTTGGTCTCTGAATGCCAAGACAATGAAATGCAAAAGAGCATACCAGTATGTATGAGTAACAGATTCTCACAGATAAAAACGGATGGGCAAAAGAGACAGCCATATTTAGAAATTGTACCTTGAAGTGGTTCTTCCTACTGGTAATACCCAGGTAGCCTAAAAATACAGAGCTTTAGCTCTGAATCCTTATTCTAGTTTTTATTTAATTCTGCCTTGCTTGATGCCTGCTGTTTTCAACTCCTTGACCTAGAGGCCAGTAGCAGCTTGCACAGTAAAAAATCCCTGATTCTGAGAGTCAACCAGGAAGTCAAGAAGCCACTGAAAGCTGGACTCCTTAGCTTCACGCTTCCTGCTCTTGCCTCCTGTTAGCACTTCAGGGTTCTAGCAAGGTCTTCTTCCCAAGACTCTATTACCAATTTACTTGGCAAGAGATATGCTTCATTGAACTAAGGCTAAATGGTCACCTTCTTAATTTTAATGTTCCTGTCCTTAATTAGTAGTTTAGTCTTTCAGACCTACATTTGTTACACTTAAATGGATTTTGTAATTGGCTTTGTATCTCAGTTAGCTTTGTTGCCCCATTCCAGTTCAGAAAAGCAACCAATTAGTTCTGGTTTTCCATTCCTCCCTACTTCCTTGGAACAATTGGCCTATCTCTAATTGTTTTTAATGCAACTAATATAAACCAACAAGATCATAGCTGGGCACTGCTAATGCACTTTGTGAAAGATTATTGAATTTATTAAGCCTTTGGCCCAAAATAGCTCCTAACAAATGCATTTTGAGGATATGACAGTCTTGATGAGTGAGTTAAAGACTCATTAGTTGGACTGCTAGTGTCCTTGCATGGAAACTGTGATTCTTGTCAAGTCCATTAACTGCTTTACAAAACAAGAGCTGTCATGTCATTAAGCTGCTCCACACATATCAACAGCTCCAGGGTGAATTCTGGTCACTTCTTGTCTACGTCACAATTCTTTCTGAAAGCTGACTTCCTCCAGTGTATGCCAGCAGCCTACAAGTCTTCATGGTACAGAGTGATACCATGCACCTAACTGAAGAAGCAGCAATTGCTTTAAAAATAATAGAAAGTTAGAGTTTAAAACTTGTCTTTTTGTCTAATATTCTCAGTTTGTTTGCTAAAGAAAGAAATAAAAAAAAATATTGAAATTAGAGTATTCACTCAGTTCGCTTTCTCGTTAAGGAGAGAATAGGGACTGAAATTGCAATCTACCTTCCAATCTTGTGTCTTCCTGAAAAATTACACTACCCCTCTGGTGGTCTCAATATTTTAATTTCTTTAACTTTTCCATTTACTCAATAAATAAATATGTATCGAGGTTTTTTTTGTTTGTT
This sequence comes from Cnephaeus nilssonii, assembly GCF_951640355.1. Classification (NCBI taxonomy): domain Eukaryota; kingdom Metazoa; phylum Chordata; class Mammalia; order Chiroptera; family Vespertilionidae; genus Cnephaeus; species Cnephaeus nilssonii. The sequence continues at coordinate 20,423,093 of NC_137079.1, forward strand.
TGTTTTTTAATGGCAGATGCTATTCTAGTGCTGGAGATATGTCAGTAAATAAGATCAGTCCTTGCCTTCATGGAGCTTAAGTTCCAGCTAGGTTGGCCAATAAATCAATTTAAACATATGATAGAATAGAAGGTTAAGTGAAAATAAGTCAGGATAACGGGGATGGAGATTAATGGGGTGTTCTTTAAGGTAAGGTGTTAAAAAAAAAAAGCAGTGATTTGTCTAAACTCAGCGTGAAAAACAAGCCACACAAGAAGGAAGATTGCAAAGGCCCTGAGGCAAAAATAAATATGTGTTTCTGTTCATGGAATAGCAATGAGGCCAGTGTGTCCAGAAGAGTGAGAGTAGCTGAAAATAGTAGGAGATGAGTACATATTTATAGATAACGATTATTTCTAGCTGCTATATGAGTGGAACTGCAATTCCAGTGAATGTCGAAAGAGAACATTTATCCTATCAGGAAGACTGAAAGTGGCTGCATAATCTGGAAATCTTAAGTTTTCTCAATAATAAAAGAATAAAAAATTTCAGTCCCATAAATGATCCATCCAGGCCAATATGTTTTAATTTCAACCTAAATTGACTGAATACTGATTGAATACAAGGCTCTGGAAGACATACAGTGAAGCAGAGATTAATTTTGAAATGAATTGTATCTACTAAGCCCTGCAGTTGACTCTCCAAAATCTAAAAGAAAAGAAAACCAATGAATGAAAAAAATGCCAAGTAAAAAGAGATTAATAAAACAGAATATGAGATGCCATTGAAAATGTAAAGAGTTCGAGGGAGCCCTAGCTGGCTTGGCTTGGCTCAGTGGATAGAGTGTCAGCCTGCAGGTTCAATTCCGGCCAAGGGCACATGCCTGGGTTTCAGGCTTCAATTCCGGCCAAGGGTCCCAGGTTCAATTCCGGCCAAGGGCACATGCCTGGGTTTCAGGCTTGATCCCCAGTAGGGGATGTGCAGGAGGCAGCCGATCGATAATTCTCTCTCATCATTGATGTTTCTATCTCTCTCTCCTTCTCCCTTCCTCTCTGAAATCAATAAAGAAATATATATTTTTTAAAAAAGAGTGCGAGGGAGGTTCCGGGGGAGGACAGTGTGGCCTGCTGGAAGACAGGCATGTGTGATGCAGAAGTAACCTGCAAACTGGGAGGCAAGGAGTAACAAACAAACAAGATGTTGACAAGCAAAGGCAGCTGGCTGGGAGCCATTGCACACTGAGAAAACAACATGAGTAAAGACAGGAAAAGGAAGGTGGATTAGTGAGGGATGTGTAGCAAGAAGTCCAGGTTGGTTGGAACACAAGGGTAAGAGAATATTGTAGATAAGTTAAAAAGATAATGGAGAGCTTTGGATGGTTTAATCAAGAACTTGAACCTAATTAATTAGGAAATACAGAGCTATTAAAGGTTTTGTATCAGAAAGTGATGATGACAAAGAAAAAAATTAGCTTCTCTTCAGTTCATTGTGAAGCTATGGTGGAAGAGTTTAGAGCTACACAGATGTTTTCAAACTTTGTTAATCTCTGAAACTCTTTTTGACAATAGAAATCTTTCAAGGGACCCATATCTATAAACAGTTAAAAGTAGAACTTACTTGTTTTGAAATGGGATTAGAATTCCTGACTTCTTAACTTCTTTTATCACATCTGAGGAAGTCTAAAGACATTTTCAAGAAAACCCAGGACCTTGAGAAGCAGATTGAACATCATTGAGCCAAAGTATCTTGAATCTTTCATTTTTAAAATTTTTAGGAAAGATTAAAATTTCACTTGAAAAAGATTGCATTATCTTTTCCTTGTCCTAAAAGGCATTTCTTTACAACATCAATGCTTTGTCAGAACACAGTCTTATACTCCATCCAATTTAATGTCTGAGATTGGGTCTAAGCTCACTGCTGTCTGGATAACTCAGAGACCAAAGACTGAGTCACTCAGAGTAGCTAGAATATGAGGTTTCAGAACCTTAGAATAGTGCAATTCATTTTTTAAAATAAATTTCACAAATTCTGAAAAACATAAATTTCAGCCAAAAGTTAGTTATCAATTCTTTTTATAAAAGGTGTTTTCCCAGCACGAGCTCATGTGTATTTATAAAAACCTTTTGAGTATCTGAACATGGAAGTGAGAGTGAGGTCAGTAGTGATCTTCTTTGGCCTATGAGGATATCAAAAAGAGCAGAAATGAATTCAGACTCACCTACTTCCCCACTATATGCATCTCAACTTAGAGTGTGGGTGTGAAGTAACAGTGCAGAACTGATCTGCGCTTCAATCTGTTCAAATTCCTCACTCTGGCTCAAAAACAGAAGAATCTGAAGAATTTCTGAGTTCTGACAAATTTTATCCTTTTCATATCCCTCAATTCCTCTGTATGCTAATAAACTGCTTTGACTCCTCCCCACCCCCTGAATTCAGGCACCTCAAAAAAGGTGCATGTATGGTTGCTAAGAAGCCTTGGTGCCTCGCAGGACACCCTCATGTATTCAAGCCTCCTCCGTGGGGTTGGTGTAAGCCTGGAGAGCTGCCCTCAGGAAATGCCATGGATTCGTGCTCCTGTAGGGATAGTGGGCTTCCATCTACTATGCCCCACTCAGCAGTTGTTTCTTCACATGGACAGACAGGTTCTGCACTAAGCCCTCCAAAATCTATCACACTAGTTTCCAATGTTGAAATAGAAAGATGCCTTGAGGAATTGACTCCAGCTAGGGTGAATCCTATGGGTCTCTGTCTCAGCCTTTCCCATGCCAATGCTGGTCCAACCCACCCAAAAGGGTGGGCTTTATGGTTTATACAGTTTTGAGTTATTTATTCCAAAGTTAGTTTATATCTGATTTGAGAATCCTCTTTCCAAAGTTGGCTATGGCAATTAAAATGAGAGTGAGGTACCTCAAGGAAGAACATGTGAGTTAGAGACTGTGTTTAGCTTTGCCACATAATATAGTATTAATAGATAATGTGAAGAAATCTGATCTCAGGCCCCTGCATAATTACTCATTAATTCCATGATATGTTAAGTAGCTTAAATGTCCTGATCCTCCAAATCTTTATTAGAAGATTGGGGGGAAATCCGTACCCCACAGGATTATTGTATATATTAAATGACTAAGTTATTTGAGCTAGAACTTTTACTTGAATCATCCATACCTTCTCTTGTCTCACCTCGAATTGGGGAAGTGGCCAGAGGAGTATGTGACAAAGGTAAAACAATAAATAAGATTCTGATCATATCTGTGTATACATGACAGGAAGCAGGAAACTCAGCACTTGGGCCACAGATGAGGCAAGACAAGATGGAGAGAAAGAGAACATGAACGGTTGCTGAGCCACAAAAAAGAAGACTGACCATAAGCTACACCAGTGGTCTTTGAATTGCCCTTGGCAGAGTGCTCTGAGAATCCTCCCTGGTGCTTGGGCATCTGAGAAATGGGGGGCAGTAGGTGGGGGGTATGGAAGTTAAACAGCAGAGCTCTGGTAGCCCTCCGGCTTCAGCATGTGGGTTCTTCCAAATCAAAATAGCAAAAACTTTAACAGAGAATCAGTTACCTAAGTTTGAGGCTAAATGGTAAAAATGAAAGACAAAATTGCAAGAAGGAAATGAGGGTATGTGGTTTGGATGCTGAACAGGAAGAGGACAAAGAGGAGAAAAAGAAAAGGGGCTCAGGCAGGAGGACCAGAGGCTGCAGGTCTTTGGGAAATGACCAAGGGGTATGCTTATTTAAAAAATTTTTAAAATTACATTAAAAATATTTTAAGAAATTTACACTGTAAATCTCTCCCACCCACTCAAATCACCAACAAAGTGAGGTTTCTGATAACGTGGTTATTCTAGTTTTTATCTATGGAAGGAGTTGTTTTTCTGATACATACTTATTAAAGTAGCCTAAGTGGGCATCATACAGTTTTGAGGTTATTTCCACTTAGTATCTCCAGTAGATAAAATAAGCATATAATGTAGCACAGAGCTTTGCACATATTGGGACTATCCTGACATTAAACAAGCCCAGGTAATGTGAAGTAGTCACATTGGCTGATTAGGATTTTATGCCCAGCCCCTGGCCACATGGTGGTGAAAGGATTAAAGGTAAGTGACCTTACAGACTCAACAGGAGAGAAAAGTAATCACGAGATCCAATAATTCTTAAAACTGGATAATTCAGGCGTAAAATAACTGATTCCAGCACCCCGCCTCCAGAGTCTCCAAGGAGCTGTAGAAAAGCTATTCACAGCATTCCTCCCCCCTCCCCCCCCACACACACACACAGCAGTTCTTCCGGATCTGCTGCAGCAGCTGCTCGGATGTTCAGCAGGGAAACCCAGGCAGATGTTGCACACCTTCCTTTTCATCACCTCCTACAGGAGTGCAATATGAATTAATTGGGTGTTTATACGGTTCAGTCCACCAGAAAGGAAACACAGCCCCTGAGCCTCATGATACAGAAGTACAGAGGCTAAGAAAAACTTGCTTTTCCAAGGGAAGGGACTCTCAGTGTCTGCATGGTTGTTTCGGCAGGAAGAAATAAAGAGAAGGAAAATAGATCATCTAGGAAGCACAGTGCACTCGGGAAAGGAGGTACATACAGAGAACAACAGTCATATTTCTAAATGAACATACCTGGCATTAACTGAAAGGATGTCTTTCTTAGAGTCTCCTTGGCTGACTTCCATTTTTAGCCATGCTCCTTGCTTAACATTGTAAGCTGTGTTGAAACAGTCTTGCCTGTGGTCTTCACGCTTAGTACAGTCACCCAGGGCCATGCTTGATGGTCCATGGTGATGGGGGGAAACACAACTTCTTTTTCGACATACCTTTAGTTCATTCTTTTAAATTTCTTCTTTAAAGATTATTTTTAATGTATATATTCAATAGCACATTTATATCACTTATGAATAAGCAAATGCATATGCATATATATGTATGTGTGAGTGTATATATATATGATCTCTGAACACATAATAATCTGGCCACTCAGTGTGTGTGTGTGTGTGTGTGTGTGTGTGTGTGTGTGTATATACATATATATATATATATATGTATATATATATATATATATACATATATATATATATATATATATATATATATATATATATATATATATTGGAGGCCTGGTGCATGAATTTGTGCATGGGTGGGGTCCGGCCAGCCTGGCCAGGAGGAGGGGACATGGGCGGTTGGCCGACCTGCCTGCTGGTCAAACTCCTGGTTGAGGGGACAATTTGCATATTATCATTTTATTATATAGGATATACACTGAGTGGCCAGATTATTATGCATTCAGAGATCATAATAATCTGGCCACTCAGTGTATACTGGAGGCTTAAAATATTTCTTGCAATTAGCAATTTATAATTAAAAAATTGGATAACACTGTTCTAAAATACTTAAAGAATAATCAGGGATCTGTTTATAAGAAGGATCCAGAAAACTAGGTAAAAGCTCAATCTCTCTTTGACTGTGATAGTACTATATAATTTGGATGCCTTAAGACCTGGCCTGGGTTTTTTTCTTAAGAAATTGTATACCTGCCTAGGTAAGACCCTTTTGTAACAGCTTGAAAATATGGTTTCCTGGGGTTACCCAAGGAATGGAAATGCTACAGAGAAGGGAGGCTAAGAGCTGGGTAAGCTCTTTTCAAATTGTAAATAAGCATCCAATTTCAGTGATTTTTCTCTGCCTTGTTAGGTTGTCACCTCTCAACTCACATATGGAAATGACCCTGAGAATTAGTGACCCCATATTCCAAGGCTCTGTAGGATCTCTTTCTAGCCCTGTATGTGACGGAAAGCCAGATACATCTGGGCTGGTACAGAGGCAAGCATCTTTTTACTAACCAGTTCTCACCAAAGAAGCTAAATGTGTCTACATTTAAAGCATGCTGGAATGACATTGAATTTTTAATTTTAAAATTATTCATAGGTGAGACATCAAAATCTATTGTAATTGATAATGTATTTCTTCAAAGGATATAAAGTAATGGATCATTTTATTATGAGCTTCAGTACTAGGCTTAGGGAAAATCTTTAGTTTTACTTTTTTTGTACAAAAGCATTTGGGTAGAAATTTGTTAAGCCTGCCCCCTGCAAACAAAAATAAATTAAAGAAAATTCTGGTGACTATAGAAATCCAGCAAACGTATTGGCTTAAGATTGGTCTTAGAGTAGAACTTGGTTTTTGCTTTGAGATTTCAGCATTCTTTAACCTGGATTCTTCTAAAGTGAAGCAGTCAGTGACTCTAAGATTAGATGAAGCAAGACTCAGGACAACTTGGGCTTTGTGATATTTTTACTCCCACACTGGGAAAATCAACGGAAATTCAAAATTGCTTTGCTGTGCCATGAAATAACAAGGGATTTGAGTTTATCCACCCTGATCACCATACAATCAAATAAACTAAAAATAGCTTGGTTAGGACACAGATGGGGAAATCCCCTGAGCAGGATATCTTTTGGGCATGAATGATGGGACTGTCACCAATTTATAACCGTTTCTTACTGAGAAGAGCAAGGGCAGACCATGTCTACCAGCAAGAAGGCAAAAATATTTAATCATATTCCCCTCCTTTTGGCTTATACCCAATTACCCTCACTGTTTGCTTTGCACGGAGTGCTTCTTTCTTTTTTTTTTTGAGTGCCAGCATTCCCTAGTGACTTAGGTTAAAGGGGAGACACAAAAGCAGAACCGGGAGAGGTTTACAGGGAGTTGGACATGGAGTAGTTCTCTCCCAGGGCACCAGTGGTGAGTGAAGTCCAGGTGAATCAGGAATACACTCTGACAGCCAATGGGCAGACCACAAATTGGCCCCGAGTCATTCTATCATCATTTTATAATTACATCTTCACGAACAGCAGATTTACATGTGTTAAGATTCATTTAGAAATGGCACACGAGCACCTGCAATTTGGCATTCCAGTTAGTGCCCCAGTGTATCAAACTCTTGATTAATAAACTCTGAAGTGTTGAAATGATTCTCTGTCATTAATCATATTCTCTTCTACTTCTATATTACCTGAAATCATTAGAGGAGAAGAAAGCCTGAAGTGCAATCAGCTACCAGCATGTTAATGCAATGACTTAGGCTCTTAGCTCCAAATAAGCAAGAGAAATTAAGTAAGTGGCAAATTATACTAGATGTGGTTTTTACTTTGGAGGAATTGTGGCAGCAATTCTTTTTTAAAGCAGGGGCATTTTATGAAAATCACCTTTTGATAGCATGTAAGAAAATGTATGATTATAGACAGACAGAGCTTTACCTGCTCAGGTAAAAGTGTTAGGCAGAAGGAAGCCCCCAGTAGCAACTCAGGAACTCATCCCAGTTTTGTGTGGAGCTATTGAAATGGGCCATGCAAAAGCAGCAGGAAGCTCTTTTACATTATCAGTTATCTCATTCTTATTCAATCACATTTAATTCACTCATCAATCAGTGCTTACTCAGAATGCAGTCTCTTTGAGGAATGGATCCTTGTGTCTATATTTCATCAGGATCCAGTAGCCTCCTAGTCTGGGAAAAGATTGCAGCAAAATCCAGGACATATCAGGTACAGAGCCATACAATGTACACTGGCTGGTCCATGTAGACTTTTTCCCTATCAGGAATGCACTGAATTATTGTGCACTTAAGAATCAATGTCTATGTGCAAAATTGTGAAGGATAAAAGAGCTTTACAAGGCAAAGGCAAAGGAAAATCTTTTGAATCAGACAAGCTGACTTATTATGAGTGTTAAATCCTAATATTGAAAGAGATTTTAATATTCAAACTGGAGTTGGGAAGAGATATTTACCTTGAATCAAATAATTATTATGTGTACTTTGATTCTTATAACTTAAATATTAAATCTTTTTAGTGTCAAGGATCCTGAAAAAGCAACCCAACTCTCTAACTCTGAGAAGCTGTGTTAGTGGGATTATTTCTTGAATGCTCATACATAAATAGGTCACCCTGCCTGTAATGTGTTGGGTTGCTATTTCTGGTTTATATGTTGAACAGTATGCTGGACTATGCTATTTTCCCCTTAATTATTTTATATTATTGAGTTGGCCCTGGACGTTACTGAGGCTAAGAATGGAAAAATGCTATGTACTACTTACATACTACTTACACACTCTAGGCCCACACTCATGTGCATTAAACTCAGATGTTTTATTCAGTGTCTTCTCTCATGATGGCCCCCAGCTCATCCACTCCAGGAATCTTCACTGAATACACAGAGATGTAAGCTTCACCAGGGTAAGGACTTTGGCTTTCCTGTCCGCTAACGTTTTTCAAGGAACATTTACACCCATTATTTTACTTCTTTTCCCACAGCAATAAAATCAGACAGAACTATACAGCTAATACCTCACTTTATAGAAGGGAAACACGAAGTCAAGAAGTTAAGTGATTTTGCAAATTTCATAAACCAGTGGTTGAGTCAGGATCTGATCCCAAGATTAAATATATATATATATATATATTTTACTTTGGAGGAATTGCTTTCAGAGATGAAGGGAGAGGTAGAGAGAGATAGAAATATGAGAGATGAGAAAGAATCATCCATCAGTTGCCTCTTGCATGCCCCCTACTGGAGATGGAGCTCAAAACCTGGGCATGTGCCCTGACCTCCTGGTTCATAGGTCAATGCTCAACCACTGAGCAACACTGGCCAGGCTGATTCCAAGATTTTTTATGCAGACTTACATTTTTGAGAGCTAGTGGCCAGTGGTGTGCTGGTGAATATTTAACACTATGAAATATTTAACACTATGAAATATATATATATATATGTATATTACATATCATATAAATATTTGATTAAATATCATAAAATTTACTGATATAAAGAAAGTTTAAGGTACAATTTATAAAAAAATTATACAAATATACATTACTCTCTATTGAAAAGCTAGAGTCGAGTGATTCCCACAGAATGCTTTTGTTGATCTCCGCCAGATTTTTGTATTGGAAGCCAACCTGCATCTGCAAGTCAAACATGATTTGACAAATAGGGCTTCCTCCTAATTTTACTCCCCTTTCTTAATAAATTTATTGTCATTAACTCTGATATGTGATGTACTGTAAAACTATTTGTCACCCTTATTTAAAATTATATTGATTAAATTCAAACTTTTTCAATATCAGCACTAAATGATTCCCTGGTTTATTGTGTTTTCTGATTTGGGTGTTTAAATCCTAAGTCAAGCCACCAGTATGACTTTACTGAGCACAAAGTGCGGGAGAGATGTGCAGTGATCCACCATGATACAGTATCTCTACTCTACAGATGCAATAGACATGAAACCGAACACCATAGGTAACAGTAAGAGGTAATAATTAAGAAGTAATGAGTTTTAAGTTTTATTACTTTTGCTTTTAATATAAGTATTTAATTGTAACTTTTTATAATTTAAGTTATAATAATGATTGTGCTTAATATCCAGGTTGCAAAAATTGCTGAAAATTCAACAATTAGCTCTTACAGACAAGTCCACCAAGGTCTGAGAGAGATTTTTGCTTCTTAAGTAATTATGTTTTCCAGGTCTTACTATTTTAGAGTTCAAGTAGGAAAAGTACTTTGCCTACCTTGACATAGGTATATCCGGCTTTAAGATGCTCATAATATTTTTGTTTTGTGGTGGTAGTTGTGCAGATATGAAAATGGTAAACTCTCTGGTTGAGGTTCCATGATCCCATGATGAAGAATAGCTGCATTGACTTCCTCCCTCCTACCATCATTCTGGCTTGAGATGCTCTCTGATGACCATCTGGTAGACTTCCTCATTCCTCATTCACTCTCTGGGCATCATTGGCTTTCCTGCTGCCTGCCCCTAGACTATTCTACATACCAATCTTTCTGACCCATCTTTCAGAGACCTTGCACATTGCTCAAATGCAAGCTTATAAAATGTCTAATTCTATAGCCATGCAAAAGTACAAACCAAACCAACAAATACTAAAATGAAATATTATTTTGACTGCTTCTCAGTGCTGTAGTTGATTATACACATAATGAAGGTGAGGTCAATGAAAGACTGAGAATTGAATACAAAAGAGTGACACTTTTCCCTTCATATGACTGCAGGCCATCTTTAGACAACTTGGTCTCTCCCTACAACTGGGGGCTTGTTCATCAGGTAATACACTTCCCAAAGCTCTATCTTCATCCCCCTTCTCATTCAGATAAAGCCAAAAATAGCACAGATGGTGAGGGGCGTTCATGTGTGTTTCCACTGAAAAATTTACTGCCCATGGTAGGCAGAATTCTAAGATGCTCCCTCCCCTATCAAATGTCTACCCCCTGGTTCCATGGTGTACACACCCTGTGTAATCCCCTCCCCTTGAGTGGGTGAGGGGTGACCTGTGAATATGAGGGATAATGCTCCTATGATTAACTGATGATGGCTTGATTTAGGCAAAAGAGAGATCATTCTAGGTGGGCCTGCCTGCCCTGATCAGAGGACCCTTTAAAAGAAGGTGAAGTGTCATAAAGATGTGTCCTTGGTGTCTGGAAAGAAAGCAAACAGCCATGATTTGAACTACCAATCAGGGTCACGTGGCATGGAACAGCAGTGGCCTTGAGGAACTGAGGGAAGTCTCCAGCTGACAGCTCAGAGAAAACTGAAATAACAGTCACACTGCTTTAAGGAAATGACTTCCCTCCATATCCAGTGTTTGGAGGAAGACCCTGAACCTCATATGAAAATCACAGTTCCAGCAAACATTTTGATTTCCATCTGGAAAGACCCTGAAGAGATATAGCTAACCCATATCTAGACTCTTGACCCATGGAAACTGTAAGGTAATATATTTGCATTATTTAGCCTCTGTGTTTGCTTATGTGGCAATCTATCTATATAATCTCTATAACAGATGAATATGCAAATTAGCCAGGATACCATAACATCACGACCAAATAGCAGGGACCTGAGGCTGCAAGGCACCTGGCCGGGGCAAGGGACCTCAGGCCACACCTCCCACCCTGGCTCTGTGCCAGGAGACCTCAGGCCACACCCCCTGCCACTGCACTTGGCTGGGGGACCTCAGGCTGCACCCCCCCGCCCAGCGGGGCTTGATGGGGGACCTTAGGCCATGCCCCTTGCCAAGCGGGGCTTGATGGGAGATCTCAGGCCACACCCCCAACCCCACGGGGCTTGACAGGGGACCTCAGGTTGTGCCCCTGCCCTGTAGGGCTTGACAGGGACCTCAGGCCACATCCCCTGCCCCTCTGCTGGGCCAGGAGACCTCAGGTCATGCCTCCCGCCCCAGCCCTGGGCCAGGGGACCTGAGGCTGTGCCCCTCTGCCCAGAGGGGTTTGATGGGGGTGGGGCCGGCCGGGTCTGGTTCTCACCCATTGGGGGTAGGGCCGGCCAGGTCTGGGTCTCCTGCGTTTTTGAAGTGTGTGTGGGTGGTGGGTGAGGACTTGACTCTAGGTCCCATGCGTACCCCAGACTCTGACAGGAGGGAGATTTTCATATACATTTTACTAATTTTCTTTCATCTCTGACACTTCTATTATAGAGAAAGGGCAAATAGCAATATTACACTATTTCCTCTAATTAATTCCCTTTTAATGTGCATGAATTTTATGCACTGATCCAATAGTACTATATAATAAAGAGCTAATATGCTAATTAGACTGAACAGCAGAATGACCATCCAGATGACTTTCCGGATGAAGCTGGGCTGCAAGGGCCAGCAGAGGCTGTGAGGGGCTGTGAGGGGCTGTGAGAGCCGGCCGAGGCAGCCAGGGCTGTGATGGCTGAGCACCTTGCACAAATTTCATGTATCAGGCCTCTAGTAAAAAATAATACACTGTCTGAGGCTCACACAGACTTTAACTCCACTAATATATCTGTCAGTCTCTGAAGCTCCAATTGGTCTTCTTCTTGACTCTCTCTTTAAGTGGATCAAGTATACCTTCATGTGTTTTAGATTATATCATTCTTAATACAATAATAAAATGAATTTTAACACAATCAAAAAATAATTTTATGAATGTATAATGCACTATAATCTTGTGCAATCACACACATTAATGTATTTTTTAGTATGAAACTAAGTTTTTAAGAGGATAAAATATATTACAATATCTATTATTCATCTGTGAATGGCCTATACATATTGAATACAAAGATACTTACCCGCTACTATTTCCTAATCTCATTGTGGTATCTCTCAATGACTCATTTGATAGCTATTCACATTCAGAACAGAACAAGTGTGCATTAAATGCCATACCATCTCTTTAGCTAAAGGACATTGGCACTGTGCCTGTGATTCTGTTCTCTCTCTCTTTTTTTTCTTCATCATCTTTTACTCCTGTCCTCTATATCTTTTTCATTGATGTACAAGCATACTGTCTTTCTCTCATCTTAAATAAAAAACAAAAATATTATCTTGACACTGCTCCCTTCAGCTACTGCCCCTTACAGGGAAACTGCTCAAAAGAGTTGTCTAAAGTCACCATCTGAAAATCTTCCTCTTCTATTCTCCAGTCAGACTTTCATTCCCAGTACTCTCCCCATCTGCCCTTATAAAACTATTGGCAATATTTGACAAACTGCACTGTTCCCTCCCACCGAGAAACCTTTCATTATTTGGCTTCCAGTACCCAGCTCTCTCTCAGTTTCTTCCTCCTGCCACTGACCCATTTCTTAGTCTCTTTTGCAGATTCCCTTCATTTCTCTAACTTCTAAAGTTAAGTGTGGTCCCAGGTTTCAGACCTTGGTTCACTTCTTCTTTCTACAGTTGGTGGTCTTATCCAATCTGTAATCTGATGACTCCTATTTTTTAATCTCTATGGATCGCTCCTCTGAATTGTAGGCTTGCATATTATATTTCTTATAAATACCTCAATTTTAACATCTAATAAATATCACATTTACCGTGCCTAAAGCCAAACTTTTGCCTTTCCCCAAAACTTAAATTTCCTGTATTCTTTCCTTCCTTCCTTCCTTCCTTCCTTCCTTCCTTCCTTCCTTCCTTCCTTCCTTCCTTCCTTTTCTCCTCCTCCTCCTCCTCCTCCTCCTCCTCCTCCTCCTCCTCCTCCTCCTCCTCCTCCTCCAACTCCTCCTTCTCCTTCTCCTTCTTCTTCTTCTTCTTCTTCTTCTTCTTCTTCTTCTTCTTCTTCTTCTTCTTCTTCTTCTTCTATTTTGTTAATCCTCAACCAGGGATATTTTTCCATTGATATTTTAGAGAGAGTGGAAGAGAGAGGGAAAGACAGAGAAAAACATCAATGTGAGAGAAACATCAGTTGGTTGCCTCCTGCATGCACCCTGACCAGGACCCAGGACGGGGAGGAGCCTGTAACCAAGATATGTACCCTTGACCAGAATCAAACCCGGGACCCTTTGGACCACAGGTTGATGCTCTATCCAATGAGCTAAACTGAGTAGGCCTGTATTCTTTCTCATTTTGGCAAATAGAATCTCAATCGTCCTAAGTGTGCAGGCCAAAAAAGTTAGTCACCCTTGACTTCCATTTCCCCTCATATTCATATAGAATCTATCAGCAAATTCTATGATTTCTACCTCCAGTATGTACTCAGAATCTAACCTCTTATCAACACATACATCAGCATCCTGTTTCTACCATCATTTCTCACCTGAGTTATCACAATGGTCTTCCAAGTGATTTCTGCCTTCTTCCTCATCCCTGTAAAACTTACCATAAAAGGAAGTAGCTAGAAAATAATTATTTTTAAAAATAAATATAGTTTTATTGATTTCAGAGAGGAAAGAAGAAGGAGAGAGAGAGGTAAAAAACATCAATGATGAGAATTGTTGATTGGCTGCCTCCTGCATGCACCCCACTGGGGATCCAGCCCAAAATCTGAGCATATGCCCTGACTGGGAATTAATCAAACTGTGACCTCCTGGTTCATAGGTCGATGCTCAACCACTGACTGGCTAGGCTAGACAGTAATTTTTAATGACATAATTTAAATTGTCACTTCACAACCTAATATTTCCCAATGCTTCTTATCTATCTACTAGAGGCCCGGTGCATGAAATTTGTGCATGGGGGGGGGGGTCCTTCAGCCTGACCTGCACCCTCTCCAATTTGGGAGACCTCAGGGGATGTCCTACTGACAGCTTAGGCCCACTCCCTGTGGTTCTCTGCTCTCTGCACACCTGCCTGCTTGACGCCACCGCAGGCCCTGGTGTCTGCTCTCTGTGTGGGCCTGCTTGCCCCTCACCACAGTGAGGGCTAAGACTGGGGGACTCCGGGGGGCTGAGGGGACTGGGCACCAACATCTTGTGGCTATGGGTGCCACCATCTTTGTGACAGAGTGATGGTCAATTTGCATATTCCCTCTTTATTAGATAGGATAATAATAAAAGGGTAATATGCTAATTTGACCAGATGGCCAAACGACCTTCCGGATGACCTTCCAGACAAAGCTGGGGCTGAGAGGGTGGAGGCAGCAGCCGGGGCTGCCTTGGCCCTTGGAACCCCTTGCACAAATTTCATGCATCGGGCCTCTAGTATCAGAATAAAAGCCAAAAATCATTACAATGACCCATAGTATCATAGCCCACATGATTTATCCTCCCCCTTTTCACTGTCTCCCACCTCCTCCTCTGTCATGTTTCCTTGGCTCCACCCTCATGGATCCCCTTTCTGTGTTCTGAGCTCTTCCTCCTGCTTTATTTTCTCTATGTGGGATGTTCTTTTCTCACATATCCTTATGCTCTATTCCCTTATTGCCTTCAGATCTTTTCTTCCCTTCTTACTGAAGTTTTAAAAATTCTATTTTAATTGTAATCATCCCACCACACCCTAATACCTCCTCTTCTCCTTTTTTGATTAAAAAATAATTTATTACAAACTGATATGCTAAGAACTTAACTCACTATTTTTATATTTATTATCTTCCCCCTCTGCCAACATTGAAATAAAACTTCATGAGGACTGTCTTGTTAGCCTATTCAGTTCACTATATATTCCCAGGATCTAGAAAAGTACTTAGAACAGAGTAGGGACTCAGTAAATATTTAGACTTTCCTTATTAGCAACAAATTATGAGAGATCTCACAACTTATTGTACTTTAGAAACACTGGATCCTAATGAATTAATAATTTATAAGTGATTTTAAAATTTATACTTAACTTACTAACAAATAAATATCCCTGGATTTCACATTATCAACAATTTCATTAAAAATGGATAAAGACATAATCCAAAAAGTATCAAACACACCATACTGAAAGGGTTATTGTGATTTAACATCCATTTGCCTCTTCTTTCTTCCAAACATAAGCACAATTTAATTTAAAGGAAGATGACTCTGCTCTCACCTACATGTGAGGAGGACATGATTAGTCTAAGGAAGATCCTATTTAGTTGCCAGAGATGGTTCAGAATGAGCACATCATCCTAATATGATCAATGAGAAGAGATTTGCTGGAGACTTCTAGGAAAAATATTTAACTCTTAAAGGAGAGCCATGAAAGCTACTCTTGCCCTCTTATCTGTGACCAAGAAAGTGGTAGCAATGATTGTGCCTGGCAGCCACTCTGTGACCATGAGGATAGATCATTTCAGGAGGAAGGTGTGGCAAGCATAATGGGGAGAAAGTGAATCTGAACCACTGATGCCACTGTTCAATGCCTGAGTCATGATATTTGAAGTCACTCTACCTCTACTTTAATGATATATTAACCAACATTTTTTCTTGTTCAAGTAACTTAGAGCTAAAGGCATTCTAATTGTGAGATTTTAGAAATTGGGCTATTAGATAAAATAAAAGTTTCTCGACATGCTTGCATTATGGGACAAAATTTACAGTAGCAAATTTGTCAGTTACCTAAATAAAGGAACAAGTGACGAGACTTAATAGCATTTTGCATTGAAAGCATTTAGGAGGTTTTATCAAATACAAACTCAATATGAACCAGCAGAAAGATGGGACAACAATAAATGCAACAATATAGTAAGGCCAGATTAATAGGAATATAATACATACAGAATAAATTCTGGGCCTCCATAATTCAGGCACAGAGCAATATTTCATTAAAAAGCAAATTTTATAAATGAAAACTAGTTAAATAATTTAAAGTAAGCTCAGTCCTTACATACATCTTTAGATTAACATTAAGTGGGGTTTATTTCATAAAGCAAAAAACACTTCTGAAAGTCATCTTTCCCTCAGTCTTCTCTCCAACCTTCTTTAGCTACTTAGAGGTCTCTCTTCCTTTCATCCCTCACCCTTGCTCTCCTCTCTACTTTCTTTCCTGTACTCTTCAATGTTTCTCTTAATTCTCTCTCTGCTTTCTTACTCCTATATTATTATATTATATTCTGTATATGAGTAAATGATTTTTAAATATGTTTTTATTGATTTTTAGAGAGAAAAGAAGGGAAAGAGAGAGAGGGGGGGGGGAGAGAGAGAGAGAGAGAGAGAGAGAGAGAGAGAGAGAGAGAGAGAGACATCAATGATGAGAGAGAATTATGGATTGGCTGCCTCCTGCATGCTCCCTACTGGGGATTGAGCCCACAACCTGGGCTTGTGCCCTGACAGGGAATTGAACCGGTGACCTCTTGGTTCATGGGTCAGTGCTCAACCACTGAGTCACACCTGTTGGGCTATGAGTAAATCTTAATCTGTCTAATGCAACTGTTTAGGTTAGGTTTTCTCTCCTTTATCTCCTCTCTTTTAATTAATTTTATTTGCACAATAAAATTCTTTACTGGTAAGCAAGAGGGATATGTGGGAAGAAATTCCATGGTGGATGGAAAAACAAGCATGACTATTCAGATACAGATAGCTTTGGGAACCATTTCAATAATATCCATTTTAAGAGATAGTTATCCCCCATATCCTGAGCTGATCAGATTTTATTTGGAGTATATAATGTTCAATTGCTGGTATAATATTTTAACAGCGATATTAAAATATTCGTGAATCTGTAAGATAATGTGGTGCGAAGTTAAGTCAGCATGTTACATAAAATATGACTGAGGGGACTGGAAAAGCTTGGTGTAGAAAAGTGCTGTGTATTAGAGTTTTTTGCCATAATGTACATGTTTTGTGCTGTCCAGTATAATAGCCATGAGCCTCAAATAGCTATTGAACACTCTAAATGTAAAATATGACCACTATGATTGACTTTTAAATTTGATTTAATTTTAATTCATTTAAATTGTAATCTAAATAGCCACTGTATCAATCAGGGTTCAATCAGAGAAACAGATTCATTGATAGATAGATAGACAGATGATAGAGATATGGAGAGAGAGGAAAGAGAGAGAAGAGTTTTATTGCAAAGAGCTGGCTTATATGATAACTAGAGGCCCGGTGCACAAAATTTGTGCACTGGGGGGGGGGTGTTGTCCCTCAACCCAGCCTGCACCCTCTCCAATCTAGGACTGCTGGCTCCCAACCACTCACCTGCCTGCCTGCCTGATTGCCCATAATTGTTCTGCCTGACAGCCTGATCACCCCCTAACCACTCCCCTGCCAGCCTGATTGACGCCTAACTGCTCCCCTGACGGCCCTATTGCAGACCTGATGACCCCCAACTGCCCTCCCCTGCTGACCTGGTCGCCCCCAACTGCCCTCCCCTGCTTGCCTGGTTGCCCTCCCCTGCCAACCCTAGCTGCCCTCCCCTGCTGGACTGGTTGCCCCTAACTGCCCTCCCCTGCAGGCCTGGTCCCCCCCTCAACTGCCCTCCCTCCCCTGCAGGCTTGGTCGCCCACAACTGCCCTCCCCTGCAGACCTTGTCTCCCACAACTGCCTTCCCCTGCCAGCCATCTTGTGGTGGCCATCTTGTGACCACATGGGGTGGCCACCTTGTGACCTCATGGGGGTGGCCATCTTTGTGCAAGGGTGTGATAGTCAATTTGCATATTACCTCTTTATTATATAGGATGGGGGGCTGGCTAGTACAAAAACTACAGAGAAGGGCTGGCTGGAAACTCTTGGGCAAGAGTTAGAGCTGCATTCTAAAGACAGAACCTCTTCTTTTTCAGGGAAACCACCTATCAAAACCTTTCCACTGATTAGGTAAGACCCATCCACATCACCAAGGATAATCTGGTTGATTAGAGTCAACTCATTGTAGATGTTAACTGCATCTGCAAAATACCTTCAGAGCAACACCTAAATTAGTGTCCAACTAGAAAACTGGGGATAAAGCCTAACAAAGTTGACACATAAAACTAACCACTACAGCCACATGGAATGGTGACTACCATTTTGGACAGTAGAGGTTAAAAAAAAAAAGTTAAGTTAGTTATGATAGGTAACATCACATCTATATTAATAAAAGCCTATGTAGTCATCATGACCTCATGCCATGATGCCCTTACGCCATAACAATCCATTATCAGGAGGCTGCATGCGCAGCAGGCACACACAGGTGGGCGGGGCTGCATGTGCGCGGAGCCGTGGAGGCAGGTCCTGGTGGCTCTGCACAGCGAGGCTAGGGGTCCCAGCAGCTCTGGCTCTAGCCTACCTCTTTGGGGCAATCCATCGAGGAGCCCCAGATAGGTGGGCGGGGCCTACCTCTTTGGGGAGATCGATCGTGGAGCTCCCACACTGTGAGAGGGCACAGGCCAGGCTGGGGAACCGCCCCCCCACCCCCCCCGCAAGTGCACAAATTTCATGCACTGGGCCTCTAGTATTGGAATAACAGTGATGGGAATAGGAATCATCTGTATGTTCTTATAAGGGATATACAAGCCTAGAGTTTGAACCTTCCTCTTTCACTTAATGAAGAAGAAGAATTAACATTTTACAAATATTCAAAATGGTAATAGACCACTTGCAAAATAATGGGCCCCTAATTCCCAAGATTCTGAAGGAGTGATACAGTGTGAATTTTTTACCTAGCATGTGCCAGGGCTGACCTGTAGACCCTGAGCCATGGATGATGATTACTCTGACACATATTTCTGTGAAAGAGAGGGCTAAAGGAATTGCCTGGCTAGAGAAACCAAACAGCCCCATTCACCTGCCTCCTCAGGCTTTTATTATAACAACAGGGTAAGCATCCTTGAGAAGACACATGTGTCTGCATTGTCCTTTAAGCAAGGACGTCTAAAGACTAAGCATAAAGATTCCAGTAAACACCCAGGGGGCTCAGACTTGTTTGGAAAAGTCAAGACAGAGGCAGTTGTCTTCAACCACCTCCTGTCTCGTGTCCTCCCCCAATATGATAACTAGAGGCCCGGTGCACAAAATTCGTGTACGGGGGGGAGGGCTGTCCCTCAACCCAGCCTGCACCCTCTCCAATCTGGGACTGCTGGCGCCCAACCACTCACCTGCCTGCCTGCCTGATTGCCCCTTATTGTTCTGCCTGCCAGCCTGATCACTCCCTAACCACTCCCCTGCCAGCCTGATCACCCCCTAACCACTCCCCTGCCAGCCTGATTGACTCCTAACTGCTCCCCTGACAGCCCTATTGCAGACCTGATGACCCCCAACTGCCCTCCCCTGCTTGCCTGGTTGCCCTCCCCTGCCAACCCTAGCTGCCCTCCCCTGCTGGACTGGTTGCCCCTAACTGCCCTCCCCTGCAGGCCTGGTCCCCCCCCTCAACTGCCCTCCCTCCCCTGCAGGCTCAGTCGCCCACAACTGCCCTCCCCTGCAGAACTGGTCACCCACAACTGCCCTCCCCTGCCAGTCATCTTGTGGTGGCCATCTTGTAAGTCTAACTATAATATTGTAAGTCTTACTATAATATTGAATGGTTGCCTGGCATAATGTAGCAGAAGAGATTCTTTTATTGGGTTGGGCTTGGTGTAAATCAGCTTAAGGTTCTATAACTTTCAGAGGCATAGCATCAAAAATCTTAAATATTATAGTTAGACTTACACCCAAAAATTCTATTTTGGGAAGAGATGAAATGTAAATTTGCATGTTCCTTTAGGTACCATATTTGGAGAAACATTAGTAAAGCAAGGCAAGACATACAATAAAGCAATGGTATATGTGTGTGTATGTTTTTATTTGAATCTTGATAATAAATTCCTTCTACTCCCATTTCAAAGCATGGAACCAAATAGAAGATTGTTCAGTGTGGTAAATAACTGAGATTTTACAATCAAACTTAGACTTAAAATTTTAATTTTTTCCTAAAAGTTGCATCACCAGCACAAACAAAATTATGTTGTAAAATGTGCCTTAGTGCACTCAATAATGTCACTTGTACTTTGTCGCCATTATTCACATGAAACATACATAATGCTAATTCTTCCTGCCTTGATCTATCTTTTCCCAAGAATGAACCTGAAACTCATCTATACACCAAAGCATAAATGACTAATAATAGCTTAAGATATAAAATCTCTGAAATTTCAAGGTTTGAAGTCATGAAATCTAGTCCTTAAAATTCATAGATAAGAAGGTAGTGAGATTCAGTAACAAAGTGATGTACTTAAGATTACAGTTATTTACTGGTGAAGCCAGGGGTGGAACACCTGTCCCCACTCACTGAGCAGTGTGCCTTTCAACTTACACTAGCTTTTAAGGTAACCATGCTGCAGCAGGGATTAAAAAATAAAATGGAAGGAATCAGTTTCAACCCTATAGTTTAGGTCTTCAGCAAACTGGCGAGTGCTACATTTTGGGAGGGAAGAGTCTAAGCCACTTGCCTCTGACTTTTCAGTATGCTAGGTAGTTACTTCTTTCTGTAAGATACTCCTACAAATCAAAAAGGACCCCCCCCCCCAATTTTTTTTTTTTTACCAATTTTCTGTATTGCTTTTGCTGGTACTTGGTGATAGATTGGTTTGGGCCAGTAGGGGATCTCCTCATAGTGAGACGGAGGCATCCGCAGTGAAGAAACAGTGGGAAAGGATGGACTTGGCAACACTCTTGATCAACTTTACAAAAACCCAAATTAGGGTACTCAGGGGATGGAGACTAAGTGGTTTGTTTGTTCTTACTCCAAATATAGAGGTAAATCCAGATGCATAAAAACATCAGCAGGGGCAGGCTTGTTTCCAGAACACCCTGTTCAGGCTTATTTAGACTCAAAGCTAAAGGAATCTTGGGGAGCAGGTAAAAGTCTATTAATTTGGCAGTGTTCATAAGAGTCTATAAGTGGGCCAAAATGGGCCAATTTACACTTCATCAAGGATTTCTTTTTTTTTTCTGTTTTACCAACTATATCATGCTTTTCTTTTTCTCTTTCTTTTTTTCTCTCCTCCTTCATTTTTTATTATTTCTTTAGCTTTAAGAGTTTTTGTAACTACTATGGAATTATGTGTTGCTCTTCTGTAAAGCATATATATATATATGTAAAATAAAAAATACAAGTAGATACTTATTTAGCTAAAGAAAGTTTTTTGAAAAGTATCTTACTTTATATCATTTTTGCTTACTGTAATTTCTACTACGTTTAGTAAAGCTTTGAGGTTATATTTCTATAGATATGCTTTACCTGTGAAATTGGATCACTTCCAATAACTGGAAGTTCTCAGGTTTTACTTGGTGACTTGGAGTTGAGAGGTGCAATCCTGAGACAATTCTCTTGAGATAGTTGCTTTACCTTCTTGAGGGGACAATCAGAAAGAGGTATGAAAAAAGATAAGGCACTCAGCAGGTACATTTATTTAACAAAATACTTATTTATAACAACAGATGTCAGTTTAGCTTTGAAAAGGAACCACTTATATAAAGAATAATTTTTTATCTCTTGGATTGGCAGGTTAAAAGAATAGAACACACACACACACACACACACACACACACACACACACACACACAGAGTATACAGCAACAAAGAGAATCACAGCATCATTTTTCCCATTTGCCTCCATGCTTGTCCTGTTCTGTGGATCACCCTATCTAATAAAAGAGTAATATGCAAATTAACCATACCTCTGCTACACCCACAAGCCATGCCCACCAGCCAATCAGGAGTGAGTATGCAAATTAAACCAACCAAGATGGCTGCGGCCACAGAGCGAGCAGGAGGCTTGGGTTTCCCTGGCAATGGAGGAAGCCAAGCTTCCCGCACACACTGGCTGGCCCTGGACTCCACTCAAGGCTACAAAGTTTCAATTATAGAAGATAAACAAACCCCAACAAAAATGGCAGCAGCCACGGAGCTGGAGAGAGCAGGAAGCTTGGGTTGCCCCTGGCGATGGAGGAAGCCAAGCTTTCCGCCTGCCCTGGCCTCTGCTCAAGGCTACAAAGTTTCAATTATAGAAGATAAATAAATCCCAGATACCAGGGCCTCTGCTTGTGTCGCCGGGGGGCGTGGCCAGCCTGCAAACCACCACACGCCCCTCGTCCAGGCTGCCCCATTCCCCAAGGGAACCCCCACCCTGACCCGGGACACCCTTCAGGGCAAACCAGCCAGCCCCCACCCATGCACCAGGCCTCTATCCTATCTAATAAAGGAGTGATATGCAAATTGACCATCACTCCAACACACAAGAATGCTGCACCCATGTGGAGACAAGATGGCCACCACAAGATGGTCAGCAGGGAAGGGCAGTTGGGAGGGACCAGGTCTGCAAGGGAGGGCAGTTGTGGGCAATCAGGCCAGCAGGGGAGGGCAGTGGGGAGGGACCAGGCCTGCAGGGGACGGCAGTTAGGGGCAATCAGGCTGGCAGGGGAGCAGTTAAGCATCAATCAGGCTGGCAGGGGAGTGTTTAGGGGGTGATCAGGCTGGCAGGCAGAAGCGGTTAGGGGCAATCAGGAAGGCAGGCAGGTGAGCAGTTGGGAGCCAGCAGTCCTGGATTGTGAGAGGGATGTCCCAGATTGGAGAGGGTGCAGGCTGGGCTGAGGGACACCTCCCCTCCCCCGTGCATGAATTTCGTGCACTGGGCCTCTAGTATATTTATATGATCAAACAGGTTTGGGGAAAAGAATAGATATATATTCCCCAAGCCTGTTTGATTTACCTTTGGGAAATTATAAAATATATTAACAAATTAAAGATATGTTTTATTTGTGCCTAACATAGTATTTTCTAAACATATTTATCCACTTAAATTTTTTTCTAAGGCACCGATTAACCCATAATGCTTACTTAGATTCCACAGGATACTAAATTCATACTAAAGTCACTTCTGGAAATTCTGACCTTGAATAAAGATTAAGAGAATCATCATCAGGGTTGAAAGGTAGGGTTTGGGGCTAATATTATTTTTGTTTTTGTACGTTATAAATCGTCCACATTGAATACAAACCATTTTTACAACATGAGAAAATGATTATTTAACAAACTAGTGGAATAGGGATCTGATATACACTTGAGAGCAGTCCTATTGGTCCTCCAGCACAGCTCTGACACCCTCGCTGGGCTGTTAGCATTTGATTTCCCCACATTCCCTCACTCTTTTGAGAAAAGATGCTAAGGACACACATTAGAAGGAAACTATGTCATCTGCATGGCAGGACACATCAAACCTTCAGCAACCATTGTCAGGGGATAGACTTTTAGATTAACATGTTTTCCTTTAACTGGCTTTGAGAATAATTTTTTAAAAATTGTGACAATGGGGGGAGAATGACAGTATCCTCACTGATTGGCACTCTTATTTAAGCCACCACTTCTCTGTTCAGAATGCTTTCCCCCATAGGTAAACGTTTTGTAGGAGTTTACAGCATTCTGTAATCAGCCTGTATTCCAGCTATCAAAAATCCCACACTAGCCCTGGCTGGGTGGCTCAGGTGGTTGGAGTGTCATCCTATACACCAAAAGGTTTTATTTTAATCCCCAGTCGGGCACATAGGGGAGGCAACTGAGTAATGTTTCTCTCTCATATCCATGTGTCTCTCTCTCTCTCTCCCTCCCTCTTCCTTCCTTCTTTTCTCTCTGAAACCAATAAACATATCCTCCAGTGAGGATTTGAAGTAGTCCCATGCTCCTTAATGATTATTCCAGTAGAGCTTTGTAACATTCTAGCACCTAAAATTCAGTCTCTTTGCCATCCTCTCCTTTCATCTTTTCTTCTAACTTTTCCTCTCTTCTCTTTTTCACCTGAATAATTCCTATTTATCTTACAAGATCAAATTCAAGTCCCACACTTATAAAATCTCCCCGATCTGTCCAGTTGTATCAGTAAGAAAAGTTGATCTATAATAAATGATTTTCTTAGGCTCTCTCTCTCTCTCTCTCTCTCTCTCTCTCTCTCTCTCTCTCACACACACACACACACACACACACACACACACACACACCACCAGATGGTCAGGCTTTGCTCTTCCTATAAAATACACTGGCTTGCTCTTTATCCTAAGTGAGGGGATAGGCACCCTTCAGATGACTTTGTGAAGTACATGTTTACTATGTGACATTAGCCCATATGTATATGCTATACAACATTCTTTCATGTGCTTCTGTGTAATGTAATTTCAACTGCTGGAGTTTTGTCCACTGATCCCCACCTATAGCCAATGGAGACACCTCAGTAGAAGTCCTAGTGAGATCACTATAAGCTAATCAAAGAACAAAGCAGAGTAAATTTGTGAATAGGAAATATGCATACTACAGAGGCCAAAGAAGCCAATTCTTACAAACACCCCATGGAATTCATCAACTGGCAGGCACTACTGCATAATCAAGATTTGACTTGCACTTAACTGACTGCAACCCTGAAGCCAGCAGAGATCTTGGGCCAGGGTATTTGTCCAAAGAGAGTCAGAGTAACTGGTTGAAATAGAGAAGTCCTCACATTCTTCTTGACACAAATATCACACTCCCATTGTTTAGCCTAGCTAACCTCTGTGAATCCCAATTTGAAAAACGGAGGCTAAGAGGAAAAACTGCTGTTCCTTGAGTGTCTGTATTATGGAAACATAAATCAGCAACACAAACATAAGAGCTGAGTATCTGGGCAGCTTCTACAAAGCACCTTTAGTCTCCCATCCAGAATGCATGGATTGGGAAGGGAACTCCAGACCTTTGGTGTCCCTTGACAACTAT
This sequence comes from Cnephaeus nilssonii, assembly GCF_951640355.1. Taxonomy (NCBI): domain Eukaryota; kingdom Metazoa; phylum Chordata; class Mammalia; order Chiroptera; family Vespertilionidae; genus Cnephaeus; species Cnephaeus nilssonii. Next base: position 20,447,954 of record NC_137079.1, read on the forward strand.
CCTGCATGTATTGAAAACCTAAGTTGGATATCAGTGGAACTTGGCATACTGGCAACCCCTGACCAGTCTGAATTCCACCATGAAAGGACAGTGAGAAGAACCCATGGTCCTTAAAATGGTTTAGAGACAAGGATTCAGGCCCTATAATTTCTAACTCCTTTGGTCAGTTCATTTATGTTATATATTCAGTTTCCTCAAATACATTGTCCCTTTGTCTTTTGGGGTAAACTCGCCCTGCAATTCCCAAACCTAGATAACCCAACCTCCATGGACTTCCTTATATCTGTAAATATGTCCAAATGCAATGGGTCACATAGGCCCCTTTGCTCATCTTCTAGACTTCTCATGATTGTAAGTGGTGCTACCATTCTTTCTCTGACTCTGTGCGCCTCAGCCTCCTGCCTAACCCCTCTCCTTCATCCAGGAAAACATACAGAATACAAGTGTCTCTCTCAGCATCAGAGTATTAAACTAACGCTTTGCATGAGGGACCTTCCATAGCTTCAGGTCAGAAAGCTGATAGGACTTTAGTGGCATGAGGGTCTCGTGCTTTCATGCTTTTATCACTCCTTAGCCATTGCTTAAATTTTCAAGCTTTCAGGTGGGAATAAAAGGGGATCATTTTCAAAAGACATACTGACATAGGAGTAAATCAAAATATTTAGGCCTTTCTGCTTCACAATGATGGCAGGGGCTGAGGCAGGTGCAAGGGAGAGCAATTATCTTCCCTTGCAACCTCCCTGACAGTCATGAAATTTGTTGATTCTTTTGTATGACAAGCTACAAAGAGGAGAGCTGTCCTGAATATTTGCCCCCTGCGAAAGTGCAATGCTGAGTCTGGAAATGAAGCTCTGGCAGAAGCATGGCCCAGTATCTTGCACATTAATCAAACAGAGCAGTTTCATTGTTGCGCCTCGCTCTCTGCTGTTCTCACAGAAACTCAAAGAGCAAGCTGCTGCAAAGCTACAGCCATCCTGCCAACTTGACAAGAGTCAATTCATTTCAGTTACAAGGCAGCAGGGGCCATCTTCCTCACAAGCCAGAGGTGGGGGAGCTGTTGAGACCTGCTCAGTGTAGTCTGTGCCAGAGAGGACCCTTGGCCAGAGTCATTCCCAGTGCAGTTGTTTACCTTCCTGTGTGTTTATGCAAACACAGGTGGGCTCAACTTGTGCGCCACTTGCAATTAGCCTGGAAAAAGGAACAAAATCAAATTTCAGGCTATGCAGCTGTTTGCAGAATCTCTTTTAGCCCTTAGTCAACAACCTTCCTTCCCTCCCTCCTTCCTTCCTTCCTTCTTCCTCCTTCCCACCTTCTCTCCCTCACTCCTTCCCTTTTTTCCTTCCCCTAAGATATCTGTTCTGAGCTGAATATAAGGTGCAAAGCACCCAATCCAAGGGATTCCTGAATGACATCACTAAAGCCTAAAGGGTGAAAGAAGCTCTAGAAATTGAATAGCCAACCCCAGACTTCCAAATGCTTCCCAGAATGGCACATGACCCCTAGCCTACTATAATGAGGTAGAATACTGAAAAGCAAAACATATTTCCAAAGTATTTCTTTTTGAAGAAAGAATGTGGAAGTGTTCATACCCTCCCCTCAATTCTCTCAACCTGTAATGATTTAAATGAAGCCCCTGACCAGTCTGCAGAAAAGCATCTGGTAGAGTTTCTGGCCCATAAATTTTCCACTCCTCACACAGTGGCTGGAGAATTAAGTAGCCCACCAGCAGAGGTAAAATTTATGAACCGCCTAGAGCTCACCCAAGTACCAGAGAGAAGGGAAGTGATTCACTGAATAGCATACCTAGTCTCAAAATTCTCCCTGGGGCTGGAAATTGTTCTGGGTAAAGGGACATGGGTCCCCTTCGGGAACTGAGCCAAGAAGACGGAGCTATTACCTAGGGAGCCTGAGTGTAAATTTGCAACACAAAAATGAGTGTCTCATTGCTCATGCAGAAAAGTGCTGCACGTTATACTGTTTACCCTAATGACCTTCACACTGAAGGACTGTTAGTCTGCAAATGCAACTCTCTTTTTATCCAAAATGCAGCAAAATGCTGGTGTGGAGTAAGAACTGGAATTCATTCTTCTATGAAAAGTGACTGAATTTACAACATCCTTTAAAATAAATCCACAGAAGAAACTAAATTTTAAATAGGCATATGTTTGCCTAGAAGCAAAATAAAGCATCTGAGTTTTCCCTTACTCTGTGCCTAATTCAAATTTTGTTTGGCAATCTGTAGATCCCAGGGAGGCAACTCCCGGGGACTTTGATGGGCTAGGAAAGAAGCTCTAAGAGTAATGATCCAGTTTCTTGGCTGGCAAATATTTTCTGACTCTGGACAGCTCTCTTCCCATTCAGCTCCTTCTGCTCACTGAAACAGAATCATGATCAGTTCCAGATCTTGCTTTTTGGTCCAGGGAGGTGGCAGCCACACTATTGCTCCAAGGCAGCTGCCATCTCTTGAGTTTACTTGGCAAGGGGCAGCCAACACAAGGTGCTGGATGGCTGTCAGAGCAGTTGTCACCACTTTATTCAGTGCACAACCAACAAAGCTGATGCATGTGGCGTCTCTTTAGAACGAGGCCTGTCAAATAAACCCCATGTGTCTTTGGTTCTTGGAAGAGAGCTGATTGATTTTAAAACTGTCTGCTCCCCGCCCCCCTTTGGTTCCTGGCTCTGGGATATCTCCCCAGGGAACTGCCTGTAGTGGAAATTCCTAGAAATATTCCTATCATATGCATCATATTTGGCAGAATTTGGAGAGTTGATAATGGCCCCTCTTTTCCCAGGAATCTCCCATTATTTATAAGCACTCTTCCCCCCCTCCCCCCGCCACCCCACTACACACACACGAATGCACATACAGACAAATACACATACTCCTTCAGGAACAGTTACAGTATCTTTCATAGGCAGTCACACTCATTAAGCTTTGATTAGTGATACCAATTTAGTAAAGGTATGAAGTGCCAGGCAGGACACATTTTAAAAAAAGATTCCATCCTAAAGAAGAGTACTTTGGAAGGTAAAAATAGAGACATTAAAAAATCAAAAAATATTTCCTAAAAAATTATTATTACTCCAGATCTCAATTTTACAGATATTTTCATGTGTGTTTGTGTGTGTACATAAAAAAAATTACTATTTGTCTTTCACTTGAGATATATATGTAATTATGTGGAGAAAATATTACTCACCAAAATGCCTTTAAGAAATGCCTTTCAACATAAACAAATATAAAACCTGACAAAGTATTTGAAGCAAGTGTTTTCATATAAGGACGGGCAGGGCAGAACCGTGATCCTTGAGAGGAGGAGCACACACATTCTGAGGCCCCTGATTCTCCAGGCTTTCTTCCTTGGGTGGGTGTGTCCTGTTATAGAACGGTGAAGCCAAACAAGGGTTAAAGTCTCGCTAATCTTAAGAGGCAGAGTTTGAAGCTCTGAGCTTCACATGAGGTAGCTGGAACCTTTAGGACAGAGTGTTGAAAGAAGGACATTGCACTATTAGAGAGGGGTAGCCACGGACTCTGCATGAAGATTCACCATGGGTGCTGGGCGAACTGCTGACTGTTAATAGGCAGAAAGGACCTATTGAAAATCAGCTATTGCATGGCTGAGAGGTAAAATGACACACCAAAAAGGGTACTGAGCTTGGAGTTGGTGTTGGGCAGGGAGAGTGAAGAGACAGTGCTAAAACTTTAAGGTATTTAGTAGAGACACCAGAATGGCCATGCCTGGAAAAAATTAAAGTAAGAGCCATGACCTAGGACTAAGGGTAAAAATTATGTAGACCCTGTGCAGCAAAAATTAAACTTAGTGAGAAAGAATTACTACTAATTTTACTGCCTATTAAAATTAATAGAGGCCCAGTGCATGAAAATTCATTCACTGGAGGGGGGTCCCACAGCCCTGCCTGCCCCCTCTAATAGTCCGGGAGCCCTCAGGGGCAGGAGGCGACTAGGCGATCAGGGGAAGGCAACGCCCCATCACACCTCTGCTGCTGTCACTGCCGGCAGTGCAAGCCTCGGCCGGCCCTGGTTACCTGAGCCTCAGGCAGCCCTGGGCAGCTGGACAGCCACCATCTAAGGCTTGCCAGCACCTCGGGCCAGCCCTGGGCAGCTGGGCAGCTGCCATCCAAGGCTTTCCTGTGCCTTGGGCTGGCCCTGGGCAGCTGGGGGGCTGAGGGGACTGGGTGCTGCCATCTTGTGGCTGTGGGCGCCACCATCTTTGAGGTCATGGTAGTCAATTAGCATATTCCCTCCTTATTGGCTGTGGGCACTGCCATCTTTGAGGGCGGGATAGTCAATTAGCATTTCCCCTCCTTATTGGCTGTGGGTGCTGCCATTTTGCGATGGTGTGAGGGTCAATTAGCATATTCTCTATTTATTAGATAGGATAACCTTTTGATAGAAGTCAATAGAATCATCAATCCTTACAGCATATCATTTACAATGTCCACTTACAATGCAAAATTAATACACATGTCAAGAAACAGGGAACTAACACCCCACAAAGGAGTTAATAAGGAAAAAAAATTAGCCAAATGTTAAAATTAATAGCCAAGGATCATAAAAGCAGCTATTAAAATATTTTCAAAGACATAAAAAAAAACATGGTCATAATAATAAACACAGATAGAAAATTTTGGTAAAGAAAGTATAAACAAGGGAAAATTCTATGACCGAAATTAAAATTTGTAAAATAAAAAATTCATGTATGTTCTTAACAGCAGATTAAAGACAGAAAAATTTAAAGGCAGATCAATAGCAATAATCCATTCTGACATTTATAAAACACCACATTCAACAACTAAATAAGTCACATTCATTTTTTTTTCATTGTTGATAGTTTTACAGATGTCTCTTTTCCTAATCCCTTTGCCCCCATTCACCCAGCCCCTGCCCAACCTCAGGCCTTTACCACACTATTGTCTGTGTCCACAGGCTATGTATATACTGGTACACATATGTGTACTTTGGTTAATGTCTTCCTGTCCCACCTCCCTCCTTTCTGAGATCTGTCAGTATGTTCCATGCATCCATGCCTCTAAAACTATTTTTTTCATTAGTTTATTTTGTTCACTAATTCCACATATAAGTGAGATCATGTAATATTTGTATCTTGGACTGGTTTATTTCGCTTTGTATAATAATCTCCAGGTCCATCCATGCTGCTGCAAAGGGTAAGAGTCTTTCTCTCTCTTTTATAGCTGCATAGTATCCCATGGTATAAATGTACCACAGCTTTTTTATCTACTCATTTACTGATGGGCACTTGTGGTCTTTCCAGGTCTCAGCTATTGTAAATAATGCTGGTATGAACATAGAGATGCATATATTTTTTTCTGATTGATTTTTTCAGGCTTCTTGGGATATATTCACAGAAATGTGATCTCTGGGTCAAAAGTCAGTTCCATTTTTAATTTTTGAGGAAACTCCATACTGTTTTCCATAGTGGCTACAACAGTCTGCATTCCCATCAGCAGTATACTAGGGTTCCCTTTTCTTCTCATCCGCTCTAGCACTTATTGTTTGTTTGTTTATTGACTAGTAGCCCTGCGCACGAATTTGTGTGCCAGTAGCTCTCTGTGGGGCCTGGCTGCTCCACGCCCACTGTCCAGAGGCTTTCCGTGGCCCAGAGGCCCATCTGCGGCCGGGGTGAAACGTTTGCCTCATCGCCGCAGCAATGATGCAAGCATTTCGCCAGGCCGCTCACGCTGCCCGCTCTCAGTGGCTGTCCCCCCCGGGACTGGGGGACTCTGGCGGGGCTGAGAGGACTGGGTGCTGCCATCTTGTGGCTATGGGCGCCACCATCTTTGTGATGGAGTGATGGTTAATTTGCATATTACCCTTTTATTAGATAGGATGGTAACCATTCTGGCAGGTGTGAGGTGATACCTCATTGTAGTTTTAATTTGCATCTCTCTGATGATTAATGATGTTGAGCATTTTTTCATATGTCTTTTGGCCATCTGTGTGTCCTCTTTAGAGAAATGTCTATTCAGGTCCTTTGCCCATTTTTTTAATTGGATTGTTTGTTTTCCTGGTGTTGAGGTGTATACATTCTTTATATATTTTGGACATTAACCCCTTATCAGATGTGTCACTGGTGAATATGTTCTCACATACAGTGGATTCACTTTTCATTTGGTTGATGGTTTCTTTTGCTGTGCAGAAGCTTTTAGTTTGATGTAGTCCCATTTGTTTAATTTTTTCTTTGTTTCTCTTGCCATAGGAAATGTATCAACAAAAATACTTTCTTTCTAATTATAAATGAAACATATACTTGCTCACAAAATACATCTCAATAAATTTCAAAATGAAATCTTGCAGAGTATGTTTACAAACTAGAGTGATGTTAATTTAGAAATCAAGATCACTAAGATACTTAGAAAATCCCACACACATTTTTGAAGTAATTGATACACTTCTATAATAGCCTATGGATTAATGATAACTATAATGATAGAAAATATTTCAAGCCAAATAATATTGAAAATATGATATATGAAATGTGTGAAATGCAACTAAAGAAATGCTTAGATAGTAAGTTAAAGCTTATAGCTTAAATATTATATTAGAAACAAAGTAAAGTTTAAAACCATCTCATAGTAAGGTAATAATAGTCACCTAATTCCAAATTCTCCACTCCTTATCCAACAGACTAAGTGAAAAAACAACAACAAATAACACACAAATCTGCAACTTAGACATAAGTTAAAGATGGAACACTTTAGCTTAAAATTAACTGTAAATAAAATAAATGCAACACAAATTCCAACAGAGCTCTTATTGCAAGCTTTTGTTGAAAATGGTGGGTACAGAAAAAAGGCATGGGAGATAAAAGAAAGTTCTTTTATAGGAAAGGACACTGGTTTGTCATGAGAGTGACTATAGTCGGTTCATAGGACTGAGCAATGGCAGTATTTGAAAAGCAATGTTACTGGGAAAAAAGAAAATTGAGTCTGCCTTTAGCAAATAAGAGATAAACATGAAATTAAAGAAGTAAATTAAATAGGAGACAAAGCAAGAGGGTAAAATTTAGGATCCTATGAGATCAAAGAAAATCAAAATAGTTGAAGACTATAACACCTTCCTCACCTACCAAATAAGTCATTCATGAATCAAACTTAATTTTGCTACAACAAAGAACTTCAAAACCTTAACCCTGTTCACAGAAATGACTAGAAACAAAACAAAATGTCAATCATTCAGCTGATAAAAATGTTTCCTCCAAATAATCAAGAAGAAAAAGAAAACTGTAATATAACACCTCAAACTGGATTACAGATTTTTATACAAGTGTTTTATTATGTTAAAAAAACTTGAATAAAAATTTTAAAATTAAAGAGAGAAATAAAGGATAAGAAACAAGAAAAGCCTGGCCAGCATGGCTCCGTGGTTGAGCGTCGACCTATGAACCAGGAGGTCACAGTTCAATTCCCAGTTGGGGCATATGCCTGAGTTGCGGGCTCGATTCCTGGTGAGGGGAATGCAGAATGCAGCTGATCAATGATTCTCTCTCATCATTGATGTTTCTATCTCTCTCTCCCTCTCTCTTCCTCTCTGAAATCAATAAAAATATATTTTTTTAAAAAAGAAGAAAGGAAATAAGTATTGGTTGAGCTTAGGAAAAAATAGAATCAAATATAAAATGAAGTTAGAAATAAAGACTAAATTATAAGATGACAAAGAGATAATATATTTGATTACAAATATTTTGTGTTATTGTTTAATATTTTATTTGAAATAATATTAGTCTCACCAAAAAAGTTGTAAAACTGGGGCTCATTTTACTCTGCAAAATTTCTTTCATATCCTTTGCCAATTTCCCCTGTTAACATATTTCATAATCATAGTAAATTTATTAAAACCATGAAATTAACACTGCTATAATATTATTAACCAACCTGAAGACCTCATTTGAATTTTTCCAGTTGTCCCACTAATGTCTATTTCTGTTCCAAGTGCATTCTAGTATCTCATATTGCATTTAGTTGTCCTACTTCCTTACTCTTTCCCATCTGTGGAAATTCCCCAGGAAATTCCCTCTGCTTTTCATGACTTCAACAATTAAAAAACAATAATAACAAAAAACCTGGCCAGTAATTTTGTAGAATGTCCTTCTATTTATATTTGCTTAATGACTTTTTCTGAGTAAAAGCATGTCTGCATTTTTGCAGAATACCACATATGTGATGTGTATCCTTTTTAGTGCATTGCATCAGGAAGCACACGATGATGATGTAACCAATTAATGATGAGATTATCTCTGATCATTTAATTGTGGTTTCCTCCAGGTTTCTCCACTGTCAACTTGCTATTTCCCCCTTTGTAATCAACCCATATCTTCTGGGAAGATAATTTGAGACTGTGTAAATATTCTGGGTTTTTTTTGTCAGCTAATTTTAGCATCCATTGCATTTTCAGAAACAATTTTCATATTGGTGTTAGTCAAATCATATTTTCTATTTCCATAATTTATTTTACATTTTATTAATGAGACTTCTGCAATGGAAATATTTATGTTATCTCCCATTTGCTTATATATTCAAATATTTATTTACACTTGTATTAAACATATGGATTTTGACTTATTGTATGATGTATGATATAGTACTCTCATTAAATTCTATATTACTCAAATTGTTCCAGAACTGACCATTGGGAGTTTCTTCAAATTGGTTCCTGTGTCCTTTAGCATGTCTCCATACATTTTTGAGAATTTATTTATTTCTGGACATCACAGTAATTCCAGGTGCTTCTTATACTTGCCTTGCCTAAGCCCAGGTATCAACAATATGTCCAAGCACACTTTTCCCTTTTTTAAGGAATGGCATTTAGAAATCCAGCCCATTGTCAGCACTGGCAGGCCATTGGTCATTGGGCTCTAAGCAGGAAGATCCAGGAAATACATGCATGTAAACATACACTCTTACATCCATTTCTATATTCACCCATCTGAATGCACAGTAAATATCACTGATATGGTTCCTAATGTGTTTAAAGTATCAATCCACTCATCCAGCTATTCAGATCTTTACCAAAGTGAATAGAATTTTCAAGTATGCACTACATTAAGGCCAGTATCCTATATAATAAAGAGGTAATATGCAAATTAACCCTCACGCCCTCAAAAGATGGCTGCCTAGGAGGCGGAGCTTTTGATGCTGACTGGCATAGAAACTGACCAATCAGAAACAAATCTGGGTGAACTGCAAAGGCAGAACCTAAGGTGGGAGCTGAGGAGGGGTTTTAAGTGCAACAGCTGTTTGGTTAAGGTGTAAGAAAGTGGTTCAATTTTTTAATGACCCTATACTGTCAAACTGACAGTATAGTGCATATGGCTGGCTATCAGTCCAGATATAGGGATTATGTATTTTTGTCTGCCAAGAGCATCTCCTCCTGCTGAAAAAGGCTTCCCCCCCCCATTTAAGCAATCATATCCTATATAATCTATCTATATTAATAAAAGGGTAATATGCTAATTATACCGGCCATCTTCCAGATGTCCAACTTCCTTCCAGACAAAGCCATGGTGGTGGGGGCCAAGGCAGAGGCAGTTAGGGGTGATCAGGCTGGCAGGGGAGGGCAGTTGCGGGTGACATCAGGCCAGCAAGGGGTTAGGGGAAATCAGGCCAGCAGGGTAGGGCAATTGGGGGTGATCAGGCCGGCAGGGAGGGTAGTTGGGGGCGAGATCAGGCCAGCAGGGGAGGGCATTTGGGGGCAAGATCAGGCCGGCAGGGGAGGGCAGTTATGGGTGATCAGGCAGGCAGGCAGAGGCAGTTAGTGGCGACCAGGCAGGCAGGTGAGCAGTTAGGAGTCAGTGGTCCCAGATTGCGAGAGGGATGTCTGACTGCCCCCAAGGGGTCCCCGATTGGAGAGGGTGCAGGCTGGGCTGAAGGAACTCCATCCCCTGTGCATGAATTTCGTGCACCGGGCCACTAGTTAGTGACAAATGAGATAATTTGAAGTTCAGCACTTTCCATCTTTAAGCCACCATCCTATTTGGTACCCAAAGATATCTGATTCTTATTCCTAATTTATTTCTTCTTCTCTCAAGAAAACAGAAGAGCTTTTGCCTGGATATCTAACATATAGAAGCTTTGCTCTAACGGAGGTGGAAATAGACATTCATAACTGGTTACATTTCCATGTGGTCAATTTCTTCCCTTGTAACTGTCTTCATTTCCTGACCTCACATTCTTCTCCTCAAACAACTGCAAACAGACCTCTGCTTACAGCCTCAGCAAAATTAAGTGAAGGCTATCAAGTTGCAATCATGAGAAAATGTTTCAGGCCTCCTCTTCTTCACTTATCGGCAGCATTTGCTGACTTTATTATGCTCTCCTTCAGGGCTCTCACATAGATGTTGTGCAAAGCCAGTGTTACCTACTCTGACCCACCCTCCTTATTGCAATCTATCACCCCGCACCTCAACTCCATAATATCAGAACAAATCTTTCTTCAAGATTTCCTGTCTTTACAAATTGAAACCAGTTATGCATTTCAAACTTGAGAAGCATCTTGAATTGTAGAAGCTCCCTTTTCAAACCTACTCTGTTTCCAAATCTCAATAATTTTATTTCTAGTTTCAAATTCATCTTCTCTTCTGCATCTGCAGGGACTACCACCTTGAGGCAGGCCTTCATCACCTCCTCCCTGGACCAGTCTCCTCAATGATCTCACTATTGTTTCTTTTCCTCTATACTCTGTCCTTCACTCCGCCATCAGTGTGACTTTTATACCACATATATCTGACCATTTCCCTCTTCTGCTCAAAATGCTTCCTTGGCATCTTTTTGTCTTTCAGTTTATATCTGAACTCTTCTGCACGTTTCACAGTAACTTTAAAACCTGCTTAGTCATTTTACTTGTCTTAAAATCTCTCTGCTGTTCCTGATGTTCACTCTGTGAATTTGTTGTCTAGCTACTCTCATTTTTTCTTATATAACCAAATAAATTTTCACTTTGGGGCATTTTCCTCTTTGATTTGTACCAATCACTTGCACACCATGAACCGACACTCACATATACTCTGCATTTGGTGATCTTTGTATATTCTGAACCCCTAAAAGTAACAGAAATTAGGGAGGAGATTTTTGCCATGAAAGAAAATAACCCTTTCAGCAAACAGGGAAACAAAAACAGCAAGTGGTTCTTAGTGCTTTGATATGGGTGCCAAAGAGAGATTATGGGAGGATGTTAAAGTCTGAGGGGAGCATCAAGTTGATTTTGAAAAAAATTGATTCAAATTCTCTAATGTGTTATTTGTTTTAAATTCTGAACAACGTTAAATGAAGTCACGAGAGAATCTTGAAGACAGGGGTCTCAATCAGCATTGGCTCTCTCTGTCCCTTAGGCTTTGCAGCAAAACTTCTTCATGGACCCCCCATCCCCTTCATGTCCAGCGGGATCTGTGGTTCAGCACCATCCTCTCTATTATCAATGAATAGCACCTCCCTACTTCATGGCATAGCACCAAGCAGCCCTGCATTAGTGGTCATTTCCATGTCCTTAGGCTATTCCATGGTTTTGCAGTCTTCCCCTTGAATGTATTTCCTCAGAGAGAGTCTGGTTAAAATAAAATTTAAGACAGTCTAATCAAGATTAAAGCAAACTTCAGATATTATGATAAAAGTATGGATTGGGGAGTGGGGAGGAGAGAAGTGCTATGCCATGTAGCCAATCTTAGTATGGTCTGGAAATACATATAAAGGCATTTTACAACCGGGTCTGTGGCATATAAACAGCTTTCTCCATGACTCCTGTTGCCCGTTCTCCAAAGAGCTCCAGTTGGCATCCCTGAGGGGCAATTTTACATGTGAGGAATTTGGCATCAGTGAAAGGAGGCAACCCACAGAGGTCCAGGCTGTAGGGGAAAAGTAGGAAGCATTGAGAACTGCAGTTGGGACAGAAACAGTAACCTGGGGATTTAAAACTGCCCCAAACTCTTTCCCACACACATAATTTGGCCAGGTCCAAGGAGACAGCTGTGCTGTTAAAAGAGTAAGTGCATGGTGTTGTGGTGCTTTTAATTGAAGAAGGCATAATATTAGGCCAGACTAGGGTCCCAGCATAATTAGAAGACAATTTAATGGCCAACAGTCATGGCCAGGAATGGTGGGAATCCAGCTACTTGGCATTTCCCTCACTATAGTCCATAATGGATTAATTAAAATTGTATAAGGATAAAAAGATGCCCAAGGTAAACATAAAACCACATGCAACTGTACTGAACAGCATTCAGAGCACCATAGCTCAGGGCTTGCTATGTACACTTGAAACTAAAAATGCTAAAATGAAGGGCTCAGGGAGCTCTCCCAGCTCTGCCACTCAGCCTCTGCCTCAAAGGGGTACAGCTTTGCAGCCTGATCACTTTCAGCTCCTACAGGAAGAGGCTGCAGAACAAATTTCTTCTTTTCAATGCTCATCTCAAAAATGGGCTTTTTCTCTCCCCACACTTCCTGCCATCTCATTTCCCGGGTTGGTTCCACCTCATGAAATAGCTGAGTTTTCCATGTTGCCCACCCACAAAAGTTGATGGTTTGCAGATACTTTTTCAGAAGAAAACACAACCATTGTTTGCAAGCATCTCATTTAATATCAGATGTAGCAAAAATCATGTAATAGAAAAAGTGTGGACTGGAAGTTAGATAGCCTTGGACTTTTTTCAAACTGCCACTTACCAGCCTATATCATTGATGATTTACGTTCTGTTAAAATGAGGCTAGGCATACCCACTGGGTAGGGTTATTAGGAGTCATAAAGGAAACCACATGATCTAAAAAATTTAACACTAAAACATTTAACACATAGTCTCGTAGCTACTAAAAGCTGAGTAAATGTCAGTTTCCTTTCTGCCTCAGTTTTTCTTGGAAGGTAGTGAAAAGTCCTAAGATGGTGTCCATACGGAAGTAAAAACATAATGTAAATCCTTTCTCTTAGCATACCCTCAACCGTATCTGTGACAATTGCCCTCAAAGAGCTCAACTGAATAATGTTAGTAGCTTCTCCTTGTTGTTGCTACTGAACCAAGAGAAAGGAGAGGGTAAAGGACACAGTACGTCTGGGAAGCAAGGACAGTGAATTGATTGGCACCCTTGATCATTAATTTTTCAGTGGGTGGTAGATTAGTATCAGGTTCGCTTCTACTCTGTAGTGATTTGAATGGCCTACTCTGGAAGTCTGGGACATTTGTCCCACTAATGGCACTCAAAGAGGCCAAAAAGACTCTTGGAGGGTGTTGTAAAATAAAACGCATGTAGATTAAACTTAATCTATAATCTACATGTGGATCTATAAGGTTTCTTGAGACATGGAAAAGTGGTGCTTCTGTATCTCGGGTCAAGCAGTAAGTGGAAACATATTCTGAGGAAAGGAGAACCAGAAAACACTCTCTTTGGCTACAATAGTCCTCCCCTTATCTATGGGAGATATGTTCCACAAACACCAGTGAATGCCTGAAACTGTAAATAATACTAAACCCTAGATACACTAAATTTTCTCCTATACATACATACACACCTATGATAAAATTTAATTTATAAATTAGACAATATCATGGATAGAAGATTTGTTTACTGTAGATCTTAGCAACGTCAGCATATGATTTTTTTCTTTCCTTATTGAGAGTTTTACCTTTTTATTTAAAGGAAGCACTTTCCGATTTCTCTTTGCCATATATGAATTGCCAGAATCACTATTCTTTTGTTTTGGGCCCATTATGAAGTAAAATAAGGGTGACTTGAACACAGCACTGTGATAACCCAACCGTTAACCTGATAACCAAGGTGGCTACTAAGTGATGTTATGGGCAGGGTGTGTATACAGGATGGATAAGCTGGACAAAAGGATGATTCATGTCCCTAGGCAAGACTGAGCATAATTTCATCATGCTACTCAGAGTGGCATACAGTTTAAAACTTATAAATTATTTCTGGAATTTTCCATTTAATATTTTTGGACTGCAGTTGACTACAGGTAACAAAAACATGAAAAGCAAAACTGCAGATAATGGGGGAATACTGTATTTGGGTGTCTGTATGTGAGTCAAAGAGTGGAGGATACAGCCCAAGTTGACTTTGACGTACCAGGCTATATAAGTTATCTATAGTAGAGAGAGTTCAAGTCACCAACATCTCCAATTCCAGTGCCTCCACCAACTGGGGAAGGATCCTTTTTTGGCTTCCAATTGCCTTAGAAACACCAGAGTCAGCAGTAGGAACCATAAAGATGAAGATTCTTTCAAAGGTATGTCTTCATTTATGCTCTTGGTGGGGCTGGTTCTGCCCCTTTGCATAATCAGAATGGGTGTCACCTTAAGTGAACACTTGACAAAATGTGAAAGGCTAAAACTTGGAGCAAGAAATTTGAACCCTGTGAGTTTTCCATTTGGGTTACTGGGATTTGTCTCCAGAGGGGCCTTGTTAAGTTGAAATATGATAATTGGCAAGGAGAGAAATTAATATCTAGACATTCCCTTTTTAATATAGACATTTTTTTAGATAAGAGGACACATCTTGACCAAAATGATTGTATTGGAATTTAATCCATTTGGAGCAGGCTAGAACATTCCAATGTGCTGAGATTGGGCTAATTTCCTTAGAAAAAGTCAAAATCAAGTCATATCACTGATATTTCTTTGGAGGGTTTAAATTAGGTTGACTTCCTGTTACGACAGATAGGTGCTATTTTATTTATTTGTTTATCTGGAAGATCAACTGTTATCTGAAAAGAAGCTAGAAAGACCAAGATGACTCAGATCTATGTAGCAGGTATGGATAACAGCTCACACTAGCAATATGATAAGGTACCAGGACACTCTTCTCCTTCATCTTATGAGTATATATCTGTTTTCAGTAATAAAATCTGGGGTAAAATTGAAATTCACATGGCAGGTTTTAAGCATTGAGTCAGCATTCTTCAAAAGTTGTGTGTGCTAATTAAAATAAATTGTCCTAAAGCAATAGATAAGAAGTTCCAATGAGAAAATAGGAGTGAAATATATACGAGCACTGAATAATTTTAGAATCCAAGACCTTCCAGAAGTGAGTATTCAGAATATTATTTCCTAAGTCAGGGTGAATGTTTTAAGAAACCAGAGACACCATGCATATTCTAGTCAGGAATATTCCTAGGGTGGGAAAAGAAAGATGGGACATCTAGGTGCAGGAGGAGGGATAGAAAAGAGGTGATGGAAAGGCATAGAAAACACATTTTAACTATTTCCAATTTTTTAAAATATATTTTATTGATTTTACAGAGAGGAAGGGAGAGGGATAGTTAGAGACATTGATAAGAGAGAAACATCCATCAGCTGCCTCCCTCACACCTCCTACTGGGGATTTGCCCACTAAGGTACATGCCCTTGACTGGAATCCAACCTGGGGCCCATCAGTCCGCAGGCAGACTCTATCCATTGAGCCAAACTGGTTAGGGCAACTATTTCCAAATTTTTGCCTTGATTCTGGAAAGTGTAATTAAGATCCCCCCTCTCTTCTCTGGGTTTTCAGACAGAGACAATTTTTGATTACAGGTTTTTTTAAGGAGTGTGATGGTTCCAAGGAGGTACTTGAATATTTTGTTTCTAGGGAGCGGTGCATGGCCCACTGCCCACTCCTATTCTGAGCTCTTAATGCTCCATCAGAGGCTCTCAAACACATGCACAGTCCTAACTATTCAGAGATGGAGGATGGCTCCCTTTAAAGCTGCTTTACATATTGTGTTTATACAGGTGGAAAGAGCAGTTAAAAATATGCACGCTTCATAATCCTTAAAATTCCTCCCTCTTTTTCCCTCCCATTGTGCTCTGTGTGTTGTGCAGTGACAACTTTCCATAGAAAATAACTAGGCTGTCCTTTTGGTGTTTTTATTCCACAATACCCCTAGGCACTAGTCCACCTTCTGGAAAAATAACCTAATAAAACCTCAGGAAGTTATTTAATTGAGGCAGAGTAAAACAGTGAGATGGGGCCAAGGCTGAAATACCAGTGGGAGGTGCAAGGAGCTCAGAGAGGCAGTGAAAGACAAATAAACTGGCTCATTTAGAAGATGTAATGAGAGAAGAAAATCTTGAGACTGTGAGGGGAGCAAAGATGATACCAGAAAGTGAGGAAGAAGCATTATCAACACTGATACAGAAGGTTCCCCAACTGGCATTATACCTCTGATTCCAGACATCTGTTCTTCTTTCCTTCCCAAAAAATGCCACCATAATTTATTATGTGTGATTTTTCTTATTCCAAGAAAAAAGGCATCAGTAATTAGTCTCAGACCTATGCTGGAGAGTTTTTATTTTTAATTTTTAATTTTTTATTTTTTAAAGGCATAGACCCAATCTACTGAGACCAGAATCTCAGTATTTTCCACCATTGTGATCCATGAAAATGCTGTCTGCTGGGTTAAACTATCTGGTTTGTGGCACATTGACATTCATGTGATGAAATTCATGTGCATCTACTGTGTGTCTAATCCATGATTCCTGCCTTTAAGGAACTCACAGTCTATTGTGAGTAGTAGAAATGTAACTACAATAAAAAGATGGGTGCCCTAGTCAGTGTGGCTAACTTGGTTGAAGCATTGTCCTATAAACCTAAAGATTGAGAGTCCATTGCCCAGTCAGGGAATATACCTTGGTTGTGGTTTCTATTCCCGGTCAGGGCACATAAGGGAGGCAACTGGTCGAAGTTTCTATTTCACAACTATGTTTCTCTCTCTCTCTCTCTCTCTCTCTCTCTCTCTCTCTCTCTCTCTCCCTCAAGTAAATAAACAAGTCCTTGGGTGAGGTTTAAAAAAAAAGATGGCAATTGCTATACTGACTACATACACAAAGCACTATAGACACAGAGGAGGGACCACATTCATTGGTTCTGCTTGAAAACAGGGAGGAGTTCACAAAATCCATCTCAGAACAGGTGACTCATGAACTGGGCTCCAACAGACACAAATAATTTTTCTGGGTAGAAAAAAGGCATTCCTGGGGACACAAATAGCATGAAAAATGAAGTGGGTGACTGAGAGAAATGAGCGAACTGGTGTGACCAAGCATAGGATAGGATGTAAAAAGGGTGGAATTGCCATGAAATGTGGCTTGAATGGTAGATTGAGCCAAGATTGTAAATAAACCCATGACTGCACAGTGTAACTATGTCCTGTAGCAATGGGCCATCAATGAAGGGGTGGGAGCAGGAAGAGCATCATCGGAATTTTGTGTTAGAAAACTCATTGGGAGTGGGTAGAGGATAAGGAAGGTGCTGCTGGAAGCTGGGAGAGCCACTTAGGCAGCCATGGTGCTTCAGAGAAGAGGCTGAACACTGAAACAAGAAAGATGGCCAAGATGCAGTTTGGATAAACCCCTGAAACTGTCTAATTCAACTTGGAAGTTTGAGTTCCTGTTAGAATACTCTGAGTCAAGAGGAAGAAACATATGACCACACAGGAGAATACATAGAAGTATCTTATAAAAGAGAGGAGAAACATATGTGTGCCTCAGATAAAAGAATATCTCATCCTGTGAAAATGATGACCCAATCTCCTTGGGAATATGTAGGTTTAAGATCTTGGGCTCTTGAATCAAAATACATGGGTTGATATCCATCCCCACAATTAATGACTGGATGGTTTGGACAAGTTACATAATCTTCCTGTGCTTTACATTGCTCAACTGTAAAGTGAGAATCACCTAACACCTCTCATAAAGAATCAGACTGTTGTGAGGATTAAGCAAGATAATGCATGTAAAGTGCTGAGAAGAGTGTCTGAAACATCGTAAAGCTCAACAAGAATCAGTTGTTAGACGCAAAAGTAGACATCATCATTCTCAAAAGACACATTTCAAATTATCTGTTTTGCTTGCTTTTTTTTTTTTTAATGGGCATGGAATCCCAAGAGGATCAATTAAACATAGAAGCAGCATATTTTTTAAAGCTATTTTTTTCTTTATGTTGAACAGGTTTATTCAATCAATGAGCAGGCAAGAGATCAATGCCCTGAGAAAATTGAACAGTGGACATCATCTCTTTTTCCCAACCACAATACTCCCATGAGGACTTAGAGCTTCCTGATACCCAGGCAAACAAAATCACATCAGCAAAAAAGCAATGCCTATTACAGCCAACAGCATTATCCCAAATTATAGAGAAACAAGGAGGGAGAAAAAGGTAAAGAAGGGAAGGCAGAAGGAGAAAGTCTTTGTGAAAACTCTAATCAGCAGGAAGACCTTGGGAGACACTAAAAAGAAATTAACGTGAGAGCAGAATCTTGATGTACAGCTCCAGCTTCAAAAACAGGATGCAATTAAGTGCTTCTAACAAGGCTGCAGTAGTCTGATGGTAAGTGTAAAAAGACCAGCTTAATGAAATGTCATGGGGACACTGCTTATCACAATCATATGCCCTGGATGCCAAGTGGAGCTTTACCTGCTGGAGAAACAGTTACAGAGGAAAAGAACAAAAGCTTGCCAGCTGTTAGGAAAGAGAACAGAATGAGGCGCAGGGCCCTAGGGGAAGGTGGAAAATTAACACAGCCTCTGTGTCGGGTTATGTTTTCTCGACCACTGCGCTTTTCTCTTCTGGTTTTAAAATTGTACATTGCCCACCAGGTGGGGGCTCTTTTAGAGAAGTAGGATTGGACCTCCTCTGGATATTGTAAATTTGGAGACCAAGTTGGGAATAAGATTTTATAGAGCTGGGGATGAGGTGCAGTTTGCATGGCTTTCCAATAACTACCTCCATCTTTTGCTTTATTTCTCTTGAGTCCACAATTTTTTATTCCCTGGTGACCAGTTAACTCACCTTAGGCTTCTGCTCATTCAGATCTCTTCTAGACTGAAAAAGGTCAGAGAGAGGTTTCCTCTGAATAACTAATCTAAAGTTATCCTCACTCAACCCCCTGCCAGCTTTCTACCCCATTACATTGCTTCATTTTCTTCATAGCATTTATTAATTTATAAAATATTATTTGTTTATTTTTTACTTACAGATTATTTGTCCTGCCCTCTGGTATACATGAGGCCAAAACACACGAAACTCTACCCTGTACACCACTGTATCCTCAGTCACCAGTGCAGTACCTACAGTGTAGCCCATGCTCAAGAGAGGTGTAGAATTTTTTTGACCTATAAATGTAAATGATTTCTATCCTACTCTCAGAGGTTATTTATTATATGCCTTCTCCATTCTCACCAACATTTCTACCTGTCTTCATGCTTTGTTTTCTTAAACTAAACTTTCTCTCCTTTCATGATGACCTGTTTTAAGTCTAAACTTTCTACCTTTCTCTGTTCAACAATCTTTCTATAATTCCTTGATTCTCCTGCTGTGCCCATTTTTCCTTTTCTAATTCATCCTATCTAATAAAAGAGTAATATGCAAATTGACCATCACTCCAAGACACAAGATGGCTGCCCCCATGTGGTCAAAGATGGCTGCCCCATGTGGACACAAGATGGCTGCTACAAGATGGCCAGCAGGGGAGGGCAGTTGTGGGCAGTTGGGGGAGACCAGGCCAACAAGGAAGGGCAGTTGGGGGGGACCCAGGCCTGCAGGGGAGGGAAGTTGGGGGGGACCAGGTCTGCAGGGGAGGGCAGTTGTGGGCAATCAGGCCCATCAGGGAGGGCAGTTGGGGGAGCCAGGCCTGCAGGGGAGGGTAGTAGGAGGGGGCCAAGCCTGCAGTGGAGGACACTTGGGATGACCAGGCCTGCAAGGGAGGGCAGTTGGGAGGGACCAGGCCTGCAGGGGAGGGCAGTTAGGGGTGACTGGGCCAGCAGGGGAGGGTAGTTGGGGGCGACCAGGCCTGTAGGGGAGAACAGTTAGGGGCGACCAGACTGGCAGGAGAGGGCAGTTGGGGGTGACCAGGCCGGCAGGCAGAAACAGTTAGGGGCAATCAGGCAGGCAGGCAGGTGAGTGGTTGGGAGCCAGCAGTCTTGGATTGTGAGAGGGATGTCCGACTGCCCATTTAGGCCCGATCCCATCAGGATCGGGCCTAAACGGGCAGTCGGACATCCCTCAAGGGGTCCCAGATTGGAGAGGGTGCAGGCTGGGCTGAGGGACACCCACCCCCCCGTGCACGAATTTCATGCACCAGGCCTCTAGTATAAATATATAAGTGTGCCATGTTACTCCCAGCCTTATGAACAAACAAAAAACAAACCCTGCTAGCTGCCACCCAATTCTTCCAATTGTCATCTTTACAATTTTAAATATTTTTATTTATATTCTATATCCAATTTCCTTGGAAGCTACTTCAACCACAATTTAGTCTTCACTTCTTTTATAAAACATATCATCAAGGTAACTAGTAGCCCCCATATTGCAGAATTCAATGGATTCTCCTCAGTTCTCCTCTTTCTGGACCTCTCAGCAGTATCTGGTGCTTGGTAAGTCCCTCCTTTTTAAAATATCAAATGTATTAAGATGTAATTCACACACTATAAAATACATTCAATTTAATTGCCCAGTCTGATGAATTTTGAAAAATGGATAATCCACATATGTAATATGTGCAACCACCAACACAATCAAGATATAGACAACCCAAAATGTTCCCTTGGATCCCATCTCAGTCAATTTTTCCCATGCTCAGCTTCAGGTAATCATTTATCTATCTTCTGTCACTATATATTAAATTTATCTTTTATAGATTTTCATGAAAACGAAATCATATAGTATGTAGTTTTCTGCATCTGCTTGTGTTCACTCAGCATACTATTTTAAGGATTTATTTATTTTATTGCATATATTAATTTATTACTAAATAGCATTTTATTATCTGGGTGCTCCATTTTTAAAAATGTATTCTCCTGCTGGTGACTTTTTTATTGTGTCCCTTTTGGGGCCATTATGAATGAATAGAATGCACATGTTTACATATTTGTTCAAGCTTTCATGTGGACAGTTTTCATGTGAATGATGGTTCTCACTATTATTGGGTACATACCTAGGAATTGAATTCTGGGTTATATGATGGGTGTAGGTTTAGCTTCATAGGGAACTGAAAAGAAATTTTCAAAGTGGTTGTACTATTTTATATTCTTACAAGAAATGTTACAGTTGCTCCACTTCCTCACCAATGCTTAATATTGTTAGTCTTTTAGTGTTAGCCCTTCCAGTGGAAGTATAGTAGTATCTCATTTGATTTTTATTTTGCATTTATTTAATGAATAATGGTGTTAAAGACCTTTTACATCTTCTTTGGTGGCGTATCTTTTTAAATATTATTCTCATTTTTTAAAATCAACTTGTACTTTTATTGTCTTACTAGTGGCCCAGTGCACGAAATTTGTGCACAGGGGGCGGTGTGGGGGGAATGTCCCTCAGCCTGGTCTGCACCCTCTCCAATCTGGGACCCCTCGGCGGATGTCTGACTGCCGGTTTAGGCCCAATCCGGCAGTCAGACATCCCTCTCACAATCTGGGACTGCTGGCTCCTAACTGCTAACCTGCCTGCCTGCCTGATCACCCCTAACCACTCTGCCTACCAGCCTGCTCGCCCTCAACTGCCCCCCCTGCTTCTCTCCTTGCCCCCAACTGCTCCCCCTGCTGGCCTGATCACCCCCAACTGCCCTCCCCTCCTGGCCTGATTGCCCCTAACTGCCTCTGCCTTGGCCCCGCCACCATGGCTTTGTCCAGAAGGACGTCCGGAAGGTCTCCCGGTCTAATTAGCATATTACCCTTTTATTAGTATACATAAGAAATTTTTATTAGTTATGTGTTTTGAAAATGTTTCTTTTCAGGTTGTGTTTTCAGAATGTTTCTTTCCAGGTTTCTTTAACTCTCTTCACAGGGCTTTTTGAAAATTAATCTTCATTAATTTTGGTGATATCCAATTTATTAATTTTTTTCTTTTATACTCAACTAGAAGCCCAGTGCACGAAATTCATGCACGGGGGTGGGGGTCCCTCAGCCAGGCCTGCACCTTCTCCAATCTGGGACCCCTTGGGTGTATGTCCAACTGCCAGTTTAGTCCCGATCCCACAGGGATTGGGCCTAAACCAGCAGACGGACATCCTCTCACAATCTGGGACTGCTGGCTCTTAACCTCTCTCCTGCCTGCCTGCCTGATCGCCCCTAACCCCTCTGCCTGCATGCCTGATTGCCCCTAACCACTCTGCTTGCCTGCCTTATCACCCCTAACCTTTCTGCCTGCCTGCCTGATTGCTCCTAACCACTCTGCCTGCTTGCCTGTTTGCCCCTAACTACCTCTACCTGCCTGCTGGTCTGATCACCCCTAACTGCCTCTACCTGCCTGCTGGCCTGATCACCCCTAACTGCCTCCCTACTGGCCTGATCGCCCCTACCTTGCCCCCCTGCTGGCCTGACTACCCCTACCTTGCTCCCCTGCTGACATGATAGCCTCTACATTGCCCCTCTGCTGACCTGATTGCCCTTTCCTTGGCCCCTGCCAGCCTGATCACCCCTAACTGCCTCTGCCTTGGCCCCCAGCCTAAGCCGCAGTCTGGCCTTCCTCTGCCAGAGGCGACCTGGCCAATCAGGGGAAGGCGCTGCCCCCATCACCCCGCTGCTGCTGCCACTGGAGGCTACCATGGCTGCCTGAGCCTCTGGCCTCGCAGCTGCGAGCAGCTGCCTGAGTCTCAGGCCTGGCAGCCTGGTGTGGCTGCCTGAGCCTTGGGCCGACCCTCACAGCAGCAGCCGCCATCCACAGCTTGCCTGAGCCTTGGGCAGCTGCTGCGGCTTTGTCCAGAAGGACGTCCAGATGGTCATCTGGAAGACGTCCACCCTAATTAGTATATTACCCTTTTATTAGTATAGATACTTTTCATGTTCAGTATAAGAACTCTTTGACTCAATTTCAAAATGACCTTCTCTTATATTTCCTTATAATTTTAATAGACTTTCATTCTTACATTAAGGGTGATGCATTTTGATTTCTTTCTTTTTTAAAAATATTTTTTATTGATTTTAGAGAAAGAGGAAGGGGAAGAGAGAAACATCGATGTGAAAGAAAAACATTGATTGGCTGCCTCTTGCAACAACCCCCACTGAGGATTGAGGCCACAACCTGGGCATGTATTCTGACCAGGAATTGAACCAGCTACCCTTAGGTAAATGGAATGACTTTCAACCAACTGAGCCCCATGGGCCAGGCTTTGATTTATTTCTGTGTGCTTAACTCAGTGCTAAGTAGTTTTTGTTTATGTTGTTGTTGTAATTATTGAGTTTTGTTTTTGTTTTACCATTTAAATGGTAGTTGAATTAGAAAGGGACAGCTCTGCTTACCACTTCTTAACTGCTTTGACAACTAAAAGTAATTAAATTGCTTTTAGAAACATAGTTGTTGCCTAATGCACTTCACAGATATTTTACTTCACTCTTTCAAATTTCATTTTTTTAAAAAAAAAACATTAATTTTATCTTAGTGTTATGTGTAACTATCCATTCAATAGCTATGAAGATAAAAACTTGTTGCTTGCTTTCTACTCACAAACTGGACTTTCAAAATGTCCCTTCAAAAGAGAATATTCTTTGAGATTAGAAACAGAATGTCAGAATGGATTTTCTTTTCCATATCTCCCTAGTTCATCCTGATCTACATATTTTTTTCCCTACAGTCTCATGATTTAATTCTTCAAACAGAATATGTTGCCTGGATGACAGCTTTCAGTCATCTATCGTTTTCATTTGAAGCTAACAAAGTATAACAATCTTCTTACATGAATAATAAAGCTTGCCCTCCAAACTCTTTAGTATCTGACTTGTATACCATTAGCTTATGTTGACATGGATTTTTTTCAGAAAGAAATTATTAATTATCTTTTGCCTATTGAACACTAAAAATATATTGAAATAATAAAATAATTGTAAAAACTTAAAAAAGGTAAATTCCTTAAATTTTCTTAGTTGGTGAAATTCTCTTTGGGCCTCTCATCTTGCTTCATCAAGCTGTTCCCTGCCTCCTCAGGCCCCAGGCCAGTCCCTCTGAAGACAGCCACCTTGGCCTGTTCTTGTCTTGGCAACCAGCTTTCACACATAATATTTACATTTGAATAAGGACTTTTCAGTGTGCCCATTAGACACAAGATCATATCCTGGTCTTATCATAACATCTCTTCTATTTTTTTTGTATGAGCTGGGGCAAGTCAATTACTACCAAGACTCAGTTTATACATTAAAAGCTACTTCATGAGGTTTTTGTGAGAATGAAATAAATTGATGAATAAAATGAGTAAAACAGTCTCTGGAAAAATGCAGGTGCTCATTGTCTGAGGGTTTCTTTGTCCTTTACAAGTGTAGAGAAGACTTTACCACCCTTCAAATTTAATCATTTTTTTTCATTCCCATTATTTACTTTCATAAACCATCTTATCCATAGTCAATTATAGGAAGAGCTTGCATTTAGCTTTATTTAACTGTAGGATTCCTTTGTACTAGAAATATTAGATGAAGAAGCTCATACTAAATGGAAAGCATAAGACATTTGATTCTTCTGTAAAGGTTAGAGAAACCAAATGCTTGTCAGTTTAGGGAACCCAGGAAGACAAAGGCTACAAGTGGATTAAGAATTTTGAGATCAGAGTTTCACGAGACCAGTTTCCTGATACCTAGGAGGTTTAAGTATCTCTGTCTCCAGGACACATGCTTTTCTTTGACCAGCTAAATTGGCTCATAATGAAGGTCTCTGCCCTTGTTCCAAGTGTATTTTTCTTAGTCTATCTTTCTGTTGAACTCTCCAAAGGCTGTATAAGCCCATATGTTTGCCCACCCTATGAAACTGTACTCACTGCTGACAAATATGCAAGAAAATGCCATATAGCAGGTAAAAAAAAAAACCAGTCACATTTCAAAAAATGGTCATTTTACACACAAACTGTATCATCTTTTAATCTTAACCTCAAATCAAATTATTTAAGTATAGCGCCCTAGGGAAAGGAAACTAATGCTGAATATATTACTCAAAGCCTATATCAACCAAGCAAAACATGAAAATAGTAATAAAATGGCTTAAAAACTTTCTTATTAAGCATACAGTATGTAAATTCTTATCTATTGAACAAGAAAGTAGGCCACTTTCTGGGTTAAGATGAAAAGAAAACAAAAATAAAAGATAGAAAGAGAGATAAAATTTGAAAAAGAAATGTAAAAGCCCTGGTATGGTAATTGCGATTTCAAGCTAGAAGTTTTTTCCATAATAAGATTCATGTAAATACAAATATAAACATAGCTGGTTGTGCAAATCACAAAATGCAGAGAGCACTGAAAGGATTTTAAAGCATGATATACACAGATAAATGCATTCATTTCAATACAGGAATTTGTTTTTTCTTAAGGAAATAAAAATTGAACCAGACAACTCATACGTCTTTTTACAAATTAGGTTTAGAAAACTGCTCCGCACCACTATTATCCTCATGCAGGTTAGACATGAGATTATTTTCTTATACCAGGTATTATAATATACTGCGAGGATCTAATGTCAGAGATTTGACTGGGCGTACTCTTATAGATTCAATTTTTTTTTTTTTAAAGAGAAGGGTACTGTCTATGGTATTCCAGAGGACAGAAAGAGGCCAAAAACTGGAAATTATGGTAATGAAGTTATAAGCTCAAGAAAAGGAAAAATTATCTTACAGTAATTAATGTCACCCAGCAATGTTGTAAACTCATGGCTTGCAACTGCAAGGGAATCTAATATAATCTGGTAACCAGGTTTCAAGTAGCTGATGTGATTTCTTTGTGGTTGGAAATTGTAATGAATCATTTCTGGGCCTTTTCCTATGCCAAGCTTACATGACTATGAGTGTAGCATTGATTCTCAGGCTTAAATTTGAGCAAAATAAAGATAAAGACAAATCTGGGGGAGGATATGTAATTGGGATTTGTGTCTTCTGTAGTCCCTATATTATCCAGAGGCAGGTCCCTTTCAGTTATATCCTCAGGCCATTTGAACACAAGATTCTAAATGCAGTGGTGCTTCACAGTAGTGATCTGATCTAAGAACACTTAGAAAGGAAGGGAGAATATGAGAGTTGGGAAAAGAGAAGCAATAAAGTAAAATACAAACATTCAGTTTCTTCTTTGGAATCCATAGTTATAGGATTAGAACCTAGATGCTAAATAGTGTTAAAAATAAATTGCTGGGGAATGAGTTTGAAAATTAAAATATGAGAAAAAAGATATGCACAGAGAAGAAAGTCCTAAAATGTAATGTGCATGACATATAACAGAAACAAAATAGTATCAGGTTTTGCAAAATTTAGATTATGAACCATTGCAAGATGTGTATATGCTTGGAACGACGTCTGCTGGCACTAGGTTTACTATGAAGGAAGGACTGTTCTGATACAGAGGCATTGAACCACTATGTATGTTATAATACTGTAGTATTACAAAATGTTGAGTTTACATAAGTGGCCTCGGTATAGCAGTAAAGTAACCAAGAGGAATTACCCAGAGGTTGCTAGGCAAGTCCCATTGTGGGGTACTGGGTGGAAAACCAATGTGAAGCTAGAAGGAACCAAGAAAGAAAGAGAGGTGTGTGTGACCTATAAAAATCCAAGCTGGCACAATTGAGAATACTGGGGTACCTACTACAATCCTCTTGTTTGTCTCACTGACTGAAGAGCAATCAATGTGAGTAAATAAATTTTGGCAAATGCACAATGACTTGCCTCTTCTACTCTAGTTTTCATCCTCAATGCAAAAACCAATTTTAGACAGGGATAGAATAACTTTAATTCACTCCTAAGATAGTGCTTGAGTGTTCAACTGAGATTGTAGTTTTCAATACAGCCTGCTGCCATGACTGACCCATTTACTTCACTGACATGAAGTGCTACCACCCACTGAACTAAAACAGAAAAGCTGTGAGTCACTTACTGAATAACTCTTGTGTCTGAGATGTTCTCGGCATCATACAAACTTGCCTTAACTAATCCTAATTGGACTCTCTTTCTCCAATTCTCCCCAATGTAGCACATAGATTTCAATAGCCACCTATCAAAATCCCATTTTGTTTTCTTCTCTATTAGCTACGGAGAGCATAGCAGTCTTGCTGTCATTACTACACAAAGCAATTCCAAAACTAATATGGGCTATGTGAGGTCAATTTAATAGCAAAAAAGATATAAAATTCTTTACTGTGGAAATAATTTGGTTTGTTTTGCTCAGGGTCAAGGCCCATCTGTGTGTTATAACTTGAGGGATAATGCTGCATTAACAATTTTTAAAGAGATACTCTTAAATTACCCAGTATAACTAAAGAAAATATGAACAATAACATTTGAAGATGATGTTAAATATCTGGAGGGCTCAGTTGCTATGGGATTCTTATCAGAAATAATTCTTAACACATAGCATTTTCTATTCCCTTCAACAAACTTGTTTTTTTTTACTCTAACACTAACATATGAAGTATATGAGAAAGAAAATTTATGTGAAATCATCGGAGATTATCAATATCCAAATAATCAGATGATGATCTTTCAAAGAAACCAAGTGGAAGATCCAACAGAAAATATTTAACCCAAGATGGGAAATAAAACTTCATAATACTAGTTATAAAATTTTGGCAAGTCATGTAACTTCTGATCCTAAACCTTACAAATTTTTACATTGAGAAAATCGTGTTCAATGTCCTCTAAATCCCCCTATCTATTTTTGCCAATTTGGAGGCTCACAAACCAATTATAAAAGTATCAAAGAGGGGCAATATGGGAATTTGGGTTTAAGTAGACATTAAAGTAATTTTAAGTCAAATTGTGACATTGTTTCCTCCAAAGCTAAATCTAACTTATGGTGGATCAATATGCCTGTGGTGTCCTGAATAAAAAGAAAATTTTCTCTATTTTTACTTGTTTGTCCTTCTCATTTGTTGGGCACATATTTTAAAATGTATATCAAAGGATTAGAACACATCCTGAAGGGTGACTAAACTAAGATAGTGAGGGGACTTACTGCTGTATTTAGAAGAAGGACTAGTTGGAAACTGAAAAAATTTGCCTGGAGAAAAGAAGGCTTATATATTGGTGAATTAAAATATTTGAGAGGTTGTCATGTGAAAGATGCATTAAATGTATTTTGTGTAACTGCAAGAGCAAAAATTAATAACAATAATTGGAAAGTAGAGGGAAGCAGATTTTGGCTTCAACCATTGTCAATAAATAGAGGCTCCAACAAAATAAGTTTTTATATAATCCTGATATCACTGTATCTCACAGAATATATTTATAAGCAATATTTAATGTTATCATGACAAAATACTACATACATGCAATGGGAGGGAAGAGAACTCAATAATCTTTGGGCTATCTTAAAGTACTTAGACTCCAATTACCTATTGCAATTTTAATATAATTTCTCAGGGATGTTTGAGTAAAGATAATTCTTGAATAATTGTGAACAGCCAATTTTTATGGAGAGGGAAGTACTTTTATCTTTAAGTTGAAAAGTGCTTTATTTTTTGCAGAATTTGTCTGTTCTCAAGTTTAAGTGTTTGTGATGCAGTGACATGCATACTCATTGTTATTTCTCATTGTCTTCTAAAATGTCTCTGTGTTGTGTCTTCCTATGTGTACTGTGATCTACTTGAGGGCTATGAACATCTCTATGTCTGTACAGACCACATAGAATCTAATATGAGAGTCTCAGATTTCCACTAGAATGATCTGTGCATAAAGTGGGATATTCTAGAAGATCTAGAAATATAGATTCTAGAAAACACATCAGTGGTAACAAACATTTGACAAAACCTTTATTCAGGTTTTAACTAAGTATAGTGATGATGAAAAGAGGCTGAAGTGTGATACAGAAGGTCAATGTACATTCTCACTCATGAGAAATAGCAGTGTATTCAGGAAATCTCTAATAATAAGGGCATAATATGCTAATTAGACCGGAAGCCAGATGACCTTCCAGGCATCTGATGACTTTCCAGACGAAGCCAGGACTGCGAGGGCTGAGGCAGCCACCATGGCTGTGAGGGCCGAGCTCCTTGCATGAATTTCATGCATTGGGCCTCTAATATATTAATAAGGCCCTGACACAATGTAGACTCAGATTCACCAATAAAAATTACACCCAGTTAAATGTTATCATAAGAACTATACTATTTAATTGTTAAAGATAAGTAGAAAATATTATTATATAACTAGAGGCCCAGTGTACAAAATTCGTGCTTGGAGGGGGGTGTCCCTCAGCCCAGCCTGCACCCTCTCCAATCTGGGACCCCTTGAGGGATGTCCGACTGCCCTATCACAATCCAGGACTGCTGGCTCCCAACTGCTCACCTGCCTGCCTTCCTGATTGCCCCTAAATCACTTCTGCCTGCCAGCCTGATCACCCACTAACCACTCCCATGCCAGCCTGATTGATGTCTAACTGCTCCCCTGCCAGCCTGTTTGCCCCCAACTTCCCTCCTCTGCCAGCCTGGTCACCCCTAACTGCCATCCCCTGCAGGGTTGATCTCCTCCAACTGCCCTCCCTTGCAGGCCTGGTGCCTCCCAACTACCCTCCCCTGCTGGCCATCTTGTGGTGGCCATCTTGTGTCCACATGGGGGCAGGATCTTTGACCACAGGGGGGCAGCCATATTGTATGTTGGATTGATGGTCAATCTGCATATTACTCTTTTATTAGATAGGACAGAGGCCTGGTGCATGGGTGGGGGCCAGCTGGTTTGCCTTGAAGTGTGTCCTGGATTAGGGTGGGGTTCTCTTGGGGCATGGAGTGGCCTGGGCGAGGGGCCTGTGGTGGTTTGCAGGCCAGCCACGCCCCTGGCGACCCAAGCAGAGGCCCTGGTATCTGGAATTTATTTACCTTCTACAATTTAAACTTTGTAGCCTGGAGTGGAGCCAAGCCTCCTGCTAGATCCATGGCTGCCGCCATTTCTGTTTGGATTTGTTTACCTTCTATAATTGAAACTTTGTATCCTTGAGTGGAGGCCTAGGCCGGCCAGAGTGTGTGGAAAGCTTGGCTTCTTCTGTTGCCAGGGAAACCCAAGCCTCCCTTCTGGTAGCCATCTTGGCTGGGGTTAATTTGCATTCTCACCCTGATTGGCTGGTGGGCATGGCTTGTGTAGCGGAGTGATGGTTAATTTGCATATTACTCTTTTTTAGAGAGGATTTATAAACATGACCTAATTAAAGAGGGATTCACTGTGTCTAGTGTCATGTTCATTGATGAGTCAGATGAGGAAGTCACTATTAGATCATTTTGTCTTGGTGTCACAAATGGCAGGATTTCCTTCTTTCATATGGTTAAATATTTCATTATGTGTGCATATGGATATGTATATATGTATCTCTATCTCACATTTATTTTATCCAAACTTTAGTGTCTTGGCTATTGTAAATAAAGCTGCAATGAACATGGGGGTACAGATATCTTTTCGAGATGGTGATTTCATTTCCTTTGCCTATGAATATCCAATAGTAAAATTGCTGGCTATATGGTACTTCTGTTTTAAATTTTTGAGGAACCTCTATAGTGGCCATGTCAGTGTACATTTTTACTAATAGTGCATAAGGGTTTCTTTTTCTCCACATCCTTGCCAACACTTGCTATTTGTTGTCTTTTTATAATAGCTATTCTATTAGGTGTGGGGTAATATCTCATTGTAGTTTTGATTTGCATATTTGCATTTCTCTGATGATTAGTGATGTTGAGTACCTTTCATATACCTGTTGGTCATTTGCATACCTTCTTTGGAAAAATGTCTAAATATTTGTTTTTGTTTTAGAAAACAGAATATGATAAAACTGATGTAAATCCTTAGTAAAATCAAAGAAAGCTTGGATTTTAAAAAATAAATAGAATATAATGAAATGTATTTCTTGGGGGGAATTCAATATAATATCATAATTAAAACCTGAGTTTAGATGAACAACATAGACTGATGAACAAGAACAGACCCAGAAACAAGGAGGCATCAACCGGACTGTCGGGCCTCAGAGGGAGGGTAGGGAAGGGTGGGGGGAGGGGGGAGAGATCAACCAAAGGACTTGTGTGCATGCATACAACCCTAACCAATGGTTGGGGACAACAGGGGGGTGGGGGCATCCGTGGGTAGGGGTGGGATGGGAATGGGGGGATGAGGACAAATATGTGACACCTTAATCAATAAAGAAATTAAAAAATTAAAAAAAAAGAAATGTAAGTCTGATCCAAGACTAAAATAATAAACTCTAATTAGAGAATTATAAAAAACAACAACAACCTGAGTTTAAATTAATTAAGCCCAGTATTGACAGAGTAGAATGTCAAATTAATGATTTGATAGTCTTAATAAAATTTTTGAGACTTTGATTCTTTCACATATAAAAAGGAAACTGTACAAAAATAGTAAAAACATTACACGAAATATCTGTATGGATAAAGTGTTATACTGGTCCATGTACATTGCCTAAAGATTTAAAAAAGCATGTCTAATGCTTGAACCTAATATTCTAGTGCTCTAACAACGTCTATTAAATAATTTTTAAAAGCATGTTTGGTCTACCCAGGAGCCACTGCATATTACACAAAGCAAGCAGGTTTAGAGTGGATGGAGAGAGTACCTAATATTGTCTCATGGTTCTGATCATCTCAAAGCTTCCCACTGAACCGTTGGTTTGCTGGGATGGAGCTGCACACCCTTTTTCTCTTGGCAACGGCATACTCAGCATAATTTTTATTTCTTGTGTCTTGTCCCTCCGACAAGTAGAAGAAAAACTACAATAAAAAATGAAAGAAAACTTAATTATTTTTAGGAATACATTGAGAGTTTTGTGACACTAGCTGATATTCAAGCTGAATTATGTTCTTTAGGGTACTTTAAATGAAAAGGTACCCATGAAGTTGGTCACCCAGTAAGGTTACAGTCAGCTCACCCATTATAACATTTTGTCCCCCAAAATAAGAAAGAGAGAGAGAGGGACTAGAGACACTGACTTTTTCTTTTCCCACTGAGAGTTTGGCTTGGTGAATAAAATAAAAAATCCACTATTGAAAGTTTTATTGTTGGGACCAGAAAAACACTAAATAAGAAAATGAATATTTTATATTTAACCTGCCAAGAACTGAAATCCCAAATGACATAGCATTATATAAACACAGTTGTTATGGCCATACAGTGTTTGCAACAATAGAGCATTTATTAAAAATGTTGAATTTTCAGTACATACACACACACACACACACATACACACACACACACACATATCCCATTCAAAGGCAGCTTTTTCATGCAACAGAGCTGTCAGTTTGTGATGAGCTTAAATGCTCTGTGCTATATATTGTTTTCTGAGCCACTGCAGGACACTGACTTGATTTCAGAGCAGAGTGATTTCCAGCTGTGTCAAGCTGTGCACTGAATCTTCTCGTACCGAAGCAGAGCTCAGGATGGAACACTTTGTCCTGACCAAAGTGAAAAATATCTTCCACCAACCATTCTTGGCTCTAGGGTTTTAAAACTGGGAGTGAATCAGACTCATTTAAATTCATTTGGACACATTTTATACACTATCACAGGGAGAACTTTTCCACATGCAGAAACTGTGCTCCAGCCGAACAAGCAGGTGTATGGTTTCCAGAGCACTCCATACATCCTCTGTCTTTCTTTGCTCAAGAACCCTAGCCAGTTTGGCTCAGTGGATAGAGCACATTAGCCTGAAGGTTGAAGGGTCCTGGGTTGGATTCCAGTCAAGGGCACTCCCTGGCCTGGGCCCTGGTCAAGGCTCGTGTAGGAGGCAACCAATCAATGTGTTTCTCTCACATTGACATTTCTCTCTGTCTTTCCTTCTCTCTATTCCACTCTCTAAAAAAAAAAAAAAAATCAATGGAAAAATATCCTAGGGTAAAGGATTAAAAAAAGCATTGAAATGCTCCCCTTCTCTCCCCTTGCCTTGCTCATCTAGTGACAAGTAGAAATTTTTTTCTCAAAGAGTGAATAATCACCTGCTAGAGGACCTTGTTCTAAAACCCTAGTGGCTTGGGCTGTGGTTCTCCCAGGAGTAATGATCAGGGACTTCATTCAGTTTCACTGCCTGAATAAGCCATGGATAATTCCAGCACTGTTTGGTGCATGGTCAAGTAGTAGAGCTGCTTGCTCTACAGCTCAGTCAAGGCCCCACTCAGCTAGGGCAGGGATACCACCTACAGCTTGTGATTTATAATGTACTTGGAAAGTGGATCAATGTGCTATATTTGCCTTCAAGTTCCAAACCGAACCCCTTGAGGAGTGTGCCTTCTTTCAATAAGATATAGCAGGTTTTCCTTCACCCTGGTGGGGATATACCAAAATGCTGTAAACCACTGATTTCTTCCAGCCCCAAGAATGCCACAGGCAAGGCAGGATCCTGAATCCTCTAAGAGTTTTTCTCTCACCTCCTGTCAAGCCTAAAGGTATCTGCTTATTCCTTTTCATTGACATAATGCCATCCATATAGTAAACCAGGGGGATGTCCTGTGAGATGCTGAGCTAATCTAAATTCTTGGAGATTAAATCATGAAAGACAGCCAGAAAGTTGGCATAGTCTTGAGATCCAACACTGATTGTGTTCTGTCTCTTCTGGTGAATGGAAACACCCTGCTGTTCTCTGATAATGGTATAGGCTGGGGGAGGGGGTGTGAGCTGTATATGTGCATTCCAGAGGTGGGGCATGTTTGCTTAGCTCCAATAAAGAGGCAACAGATAAAACAGCAGTTGCAATTTGCTGTTCATAATCTCATAAAATTTGTGAAAATCACTATCCTTTTTCATTTTACTTATCTGTTTTATACATAACCCAAAATGGAGTATTAAATGGAATCATTATAAGAGTCACTAACCTGAATCTCTCAATTATTGAATAATGGCCCTAATCTTTGTTATTTCCCTTGCAACATGGCATTAATTGGTGTGTGCTATTTTGGTAGGTAGCATTATTTCCAGGAGTCTCCACTTACTCCTGGATGCCATATTATCAATCATACCATGGTTCAGCATCCGTGGGGGAAGTCTGCCAGAAGCTTATTTCAACTATTCTTTCAGCAATCAATGAAATAACAAGACCTTGGTTTCGCAGACTCCTTGGACCCACAAGTAATTTGACTTGGGAAAATAAATTATTTATCACCTGAACCTCACAACCTTGACTCTGATAAGTGGACCAAAGTGATGTTCTTGATCCATAGAGATTAGCACTTGCTCAGAGCTACAAATGGTTGAGAATTTACTTTCAGTCTATGCACAGACTCCCTGGGAAATGTTTACAGGTCCCTTTGGAGATGGCTATGAGGAAGATTTGAGGTCATCATTTCTGTGCTATCACAGAATCGTTGCTTTCCTTTAGCCAAAGGCTCTCTGTCTGTGAACTAAGTCAAATCTGGGCCCTGAGTCATTCAAGGGAAGTCTGCGTTTCCCTGAACTCTAATTAAAAAGTACTGTCATGTGCCCAGCTGGTGTGGCTCAGTGGTTGAGCATAGACTTATGAACCAGGAGGTCACAGTTTGATAGGGCATATGCCCGGGTTATGAGCTTGATCCCCAGTGTGAGGTGTGCAGGAGGCAGCCAATCAATGATTCTCTCTCATGATTGATGTTTCTATTTCTCTCTCTCTCTTCCTTCCTCTATGAAATCAATCAATCAATCAATCAATCAATATATATCCTATATAATAAAGAGGTAATATTCAAATTGACCCTCACTCCGTTATGCCATCACAAGATGGCTGCACCCACAGAGGAGGTGGGTTCCCATAATGAGCGATCAGCAGGGACCTAAGGCTGCATGGCGCTGGGCCAGGGTGGGGACCTGAGGCTGTGCCCCCCACCCAGCAGGGCTTGATGGGAGACCTGAGGCTGCACCCCCAGCCCAGCAGGGCTTGATGGGGGTGGGGCCGGCTGGGTATGGATCTCCCTCATTGGGGGTGGGGCTGGCCCCGTCTAGGTCTCGCACAATTTCAAGGTGCACATGAGTGGGTGGGGACTTGACTCTGGGTCCCACGGCGTGCCCCAGACTCTGACAGGAGGAAGATTTTCATATACATTTTACAATTTTCTTTCATCTCTGACACTTCTATTATAGAGAAAGGGCAAATAGCAATATTAAAATATTTCCTCTAATTAATTCCCTTTTAATGTGCACCAGGCCACTAGTATATATATTTAAAAGTGCTGCCATGTAGCTTCTGGCACTCTGGGATCTGATTATTGTTACCAAAATTAGGGAATACCATGAAGGGAAGCACTTCCTAACTTTATCCTTGGTTTCTAGAAGACTCCCTCATATATTACTTAATTAAGAGTGATGACTCTCTCTTTACTTATGTATTTCTTAACTCTTAGTGAAGGCATATCCTCTAGAACCTCTAAGGCTGTTTATGCTGGGCTTAATGTGTCAATTACACATGGGAAGTGTGCCTTGCTTTCCTCCTGAGTATTTAGATTTCTTTCTTTCTATTATATCCAGAAGTTTGACATTTCGACTTCATGTAACATAGTCTGCCCCTGAATCTAGATTTCAGCCCACCAGCTGAGCAGCTCTCATAACCACTCTCAGCTGCATAAATTAATCCTTTGCATATTGAATCTAAGATAAAGTTTTCTTAAATTTAGCTCAATATAAAATTCTGTTGCTTCCATCCTGCTATAAGGCCTTAAAGAAAACCAATTTCCACACATATCCTCAGGGTTTTGCTGATATAAATTATCAAAGTCTTACAATTTTGAGTGTATAACTGTCCTCAAAGGTCAAACTTCATTCTTGTTCTCCTGGAGTGTGCTGAGCTGTGGGTCTGAGAGGTGGTGACAGAGGGGAGGTAATAGGATAAATGGCTTTCCATGACAAGGTATTTCTTTATGTGAAGACATTTTATGGTTGGCCTCCCCAGAA
Organism: Cnephaeus nilssonii; assembly: GCF_951640355.1. Lineage (NCBI taxonomy): Eukaryota > Metazoa > Chordata > Mammalia > Chiroptera > Vespertilionidae > Cnephaeus > Cnephaeus nilssonii. The sequence goes on from NC_137079.1 coordinate 20,483,760, forward strand.
GAGAAGAGAGGCTATTTCTGCTGGCAATGGCAGCTCAGCAGGGTTCTGGCATTGGGATATCCAGATCACCTACGTCTATTTGAAAGTCCTTAAATGCTTGAAGAGCAACTCTTTCCCAAACATTTCCCCCATTGTCACTTAGAAGAACTGGTCAGTATATGCATTCAAATTTGCTGTTATTCAACAGCACTCAGAATTAAACTCAGCTTCTGATTTGTTTCTGCCCTGAAGTGAGAAGCATTAAGAAAGTATGTGGGAGTAGTCATAGAAACTTCCCTGGGCATCTATCCATGGCTTTGGTTGAAAATCTAAAACCATGAGCTTACCATTTGCTTCCTTTAAACTTTCCATCACATTCACATTTCTTGTATTTTTCATTTAAGCCAAGATATCTAAGACAGTTTTTGTATTATGGATTCAAAAGCTCCTGAAATATGCAGATACCCTGAGAGTTAATTTAAAAAAAATAACATGTAACTTGTATCTTTTCTTTGAGATGCTTTTTCCTTTTTGTGTGTGTTTGAATCCCCCTGTTCCCCATTCACTTAAAGAACAGGTAGGTCCCTCCATCCCTGGGTACACTTCACTGAAGGACGTATGAGAGACATATGTATGTATATGTCTTATTCTTTATAATGTTAGTATTAATCATCACTTTTATTCTCCCTTGGTACTGTGTAAAGTTCTTTTGAAAGCTTCATCTTTTCTTGGTTATGTTAATTAGAAATAGGGAAAGAGCTTTATATGTACAGAGATCAGATACATTCAAGTGGAAGAGACACCAAGGTGTATGTTCTCCAAAAGTAAAAGCAATTCAGTGCAAAATTTTCAGTATCTTGAGTCAGCTCTTCACATCACTTGAAGACCAAGCCTTTTACTTGAATAATAAGACTTATCAAAAAGTATATACCCATTATAAGTCCTTGGTGTGTCCTGGTGTTCTTTAATACTTAACATATAATTCTATATGCTAATTTCTGTTTTATGAGTAAATAGATCAAAACTCAGTGTGGTAAATTTATTTTATCAAGATCTCACAGAACCAGGACTGAAACCCATTAGTGGCAATGGTCTTATTCCTTTTGGTGCTAAAAAATCAAATTCTCCTTCTTGCCATAAGGATTCCAGGCAAGAGATCTGTGCATTCCCGGTCTCTGAAGTAGCCATGACTATAAATTGTATCAAGGTAGCTCTGTGACTAAAGAGATCATAGAGACAGCAGCTGTGCAATGACAAGCCATCTCCTCGGGATACCTACTTGATCCAGAAGCCATGAAGCTGATGGATGTTCAAACATACGCGTTGTTTATCTTCTTAGAGTTCTGTGTTATAACACAGATGGACATAAATGGTATCTGATTTTTTTCTCTGTTCACCCACAGATTTGTACTGAAGTCATTCTGCTTATGAAAAGTTTTCAGTATCAAAAGAAAATTGCCTGTTTTTTAACCTACTTCACATATTTTAAAAAGCCAAAAAAATACATAAAGCATTGAAAATAGAAAGAGAAAAGGGTAGATGAGAGAAGAAGAAATAAAAAGATAAAAAAAGGAAGGGCTAAGAAAGAATAGGGGGAAAAAAGTTCCAATAAATGTGATCACTGGGAAGCAGAGACTTGGACTCCACCCCACTTTCTGATCCAAGTCCATTACATTTTTCCCATCCCCTGCCACCAGTAGGGATGACACTTTCTATAGAGATGATGACAGCATCCTTTACTTATACTGATTCAAACATTAAGAAGGTTTTGCATTGTCTAAAATTGTAATTCAAATATCCAATACAGATATAACAGGAACTCATAATATATCTGAAGAAAAGACAGTCAAATAAACACCTTTGAAATAAAAGTGTTTTAAGAAAATGTTGATTTCACATTATAATTTCTAGAAAAATATCAGGACATTTTTTCCTTTCCTCCAACTCCCTCTTCTTGACCTCTGCATATTGGTCAAGGGCACAGAGTTAAGCCACACATACAGTAAATCTATACAAAAGAATAACACTTCTCTTGCCCTTTAGCTTATCTTTTGTAGATTTTTCCCCCTTTCTGGATATCTTTGCTCTTCCTCTTTTCCTCTCTGCTTAGGTATTCCAGGCACAAAGCCATTTCTTCACTTGGGAAGAGGTGCTATTCCTCATATTTCTCCAAGTTTGAAGAAGAGAACTATGAGGAAGTGATATGTCGTGAAATCAAAGAATAATAGAGTTTTAAGACTGAAGGCATGACAAAAACTATAGAGAAACCATGAAGCTGGAGGATAGAATGAGATCAGCAGATGTGATTGGCAATTAAGAGGTTTCACAAATGACCTTCAGAAGATCAACATTAGAGGTGGGGTGTACCATAAGATTAAGTACAGTGGAGTGAACAAAATAAAAGAGAATGATAAAAATAGAGTTGTTGTTTATCTATTTTTAAGAATATTAAGATCAAATATAACTTCCTTAGTAGAGACTTTTATGTGCTCAAACTCCTATCAACTAATATAACCCGCTTCAGTTATCTATTCTTATATATAACTTAGCGGCTTAAAGAGTTATTATCTCTTATGGTAGAGTTTGTTGACTGAGCTCAAATTGTGGTTCTCTGTTGAGATCCCTTACAGCTTGCTGTCAGAGGTCAGCTGGGGCTGCTTTCATGTGAAGCCTTGACTTCATGCCAGATGGCTCACTTTCAATAATGACAGTTGATGCTGACTGCTGGCTCCAGGCTTCACTGGTGCTCTAGACCAGAACCCTATTCATGACATCTCTGTGTGGCTATCTAACGACATGGTGGATTTCTACAGGACTTTCCCAAGACTGAGTTCTTCAAAATGGAATTTGCAACGCTTTTTGCATTATATTTTCTAACGTAATATGATTCCACTTTTTGCCACATTCTATCAGTCAAAATTAGACAAGTGTTTTTTAGAACATAAAAAAATGCAGTAAACTTTGTAAAATCTATCATTAGAATTCCCCTCAGAACCCAAGTTGGTTTTCAGATATTGTGTTCAAGGACATACAGCATTAGATTGTGATCAAATGTAAGAACTTTTTTTTCCTGATGTTCATGGTCAAAATGCTATTTTAGAGATGCACACTATTTGCTATAGAGCAGGAAGGATAAAAAACTAAAAACCTTCTCCCATTTACCCACTTAAGTTCTATTTGCAAGTCTTACTGACATCACTGATAATGTGATCTCATCCAAGGAAGCTATCAAGGCCAATAAAATGAAAAATAAAATTATTGAAGTCAATGCCTTTGGCCAGAGAAACAAACAATATATACATATGAATAAAGAAATCAAAATGATCAAAGAAATGAGTCAGTCTTGTCAAGCTTCCAGAGGGGACAGACTAATCTCTATATATAATCTATCCTATATAATAAAAGCATAATATGCAAATTGACCAAACAGTGGAATGACTAGTTGGTGGGGGACGGGGCTGGCAAGCAGGTGGCACCAGGCCAGCCAAGGTGCGTGCCAGTGTGCAAAAGGAGGAAACAGCAATGGGATAGGCAGTGACCAGTGGTGGTGGAAGGTCAATGGGGGGGCCGGCACCATCCCCTGATCGGCCCGTCTGGTTACCTCCCACAGAGGGAGGCCAGGCGGCAACGGCGGGGTGATGGGAGTGGCGCCATCCCCTGATTGGCCCTGTGGCAGCAGTGTAGCAGCAGGGCGATGGGGGCAGCACCATCCCCTGATTGCCCGTCCGGTCATCTCCTGCAGAGGGAGGCCAGGCAGCAGCAGCAGGGTGATGGGGGCGGTGCCATTCCCTGAACGGCCGGCTCAGTCGCCTCCAGCAGAGGGAGGCCAGACTGCAGCTTAGGCCCACTCCCTGCCTAAGCTGTCAGTAGGACATCCCATGAGGACTCCTGGACTGTGAGAGGGCATAGGCTGGGCTGAGGTACCCCTGCTTCAGTACACAAATTTTTGTGCACTGGGCCTCTAGTATAGTAGTATACTATATAAAAGGTTAATATGCTAAGTGTCAGACTGTCTGACTAGTGACTATGATGTGCACTGACCACCAGGGGGCAGACATTCAATGCAGGAGCTGCCGTGATGCTCACTGGCCATTTACAGAGAAACAGCACCGTGGACCTGGCACTGACAAAGCAACACTTGTCTTCTCCCAAGTGGGACACAGGCCCCGCCACCACCCAGGAGCAACACCCCCACCAAATTGCAACTGACACTGCTGAGACCCCATGGTGCAAAATGCAGCCCATAGCCCAGCCCAGTCCAGAAACGGTCACTGCGGGCACCGGGTAATGACATCACATAGCAATACCTGGCTTCTTCTCCCTAGTGACTAGCCTCCTTGGAGTTTCTTCAGCCCAGGAACATGACTTGCTTTATAGCCAGGTGGAAACACTTTACACTTTAACCAAATGTCTGTGAAGTGTTTTCCCATACTGCATCTCATTTGATCCTCACAGAAGTCCTAGAGTAGGTAAAATCCTATTTTCTTTTCATTAGCTGGAAAATAGAGATTTAGCAAGCTTAGAAACTTGACCTGACTGAAAAGAAGTAAGAAATGGTGGACCTTGAAAATGATTTCTGGTTTTCTCACTGCACAGAATATAGTCAAACACTGTTGCAGTTAAATATTTTACCCTTTGTCCTCCCTGCGTGATCTACAATAATAATCTGCTTCATGTTGATATTTGCTGCTGTGTTGCTGACAATTACCTGAAAGAGAAGTTGGGGTGCTTCACTGGGCTGGAAAAAGTTTAGCTAAATCAGAAAGCAGGTCTAATTAATCAAGTTTATCCTATATAGTAAAAAACCTAATATGCTAAGTGTCCGGTCATCTGGTTGGCTGTTCAACCAAGCAAAGCATAATATGCTAATGATATGCTAAGACTGCTCAACTGCTCACTATGATGTGCAATGACCACCAGGAGGCAGATAGTCGACCAGTAGGTTAGCTGCTGCTGGGGTCCCACTGAACTGGACTTAGTGAGATGGGCTGGACATGCCCTGGAGCCCTCCCATGGTCTCTCCCAGCTGGCCAACCTCCTGCACCCCTTCCCGGTCCTGATTGTGCACCAGTGGGGTCTCTCGGGCTGACCTGAGCCCTCTCACAATCCAAGACCCCTCAGGGGATGTCGGAGAGCCAGTTTCAGCCTGATCCCACAGGCCAGGCTGAGGGACCCCACTGGTGCATGAATTCGTGCACTAGTCCTCTAGTCTATATATACAAAGCTCTCACTGGCACCAATCACACATGTATGTTTCGATCTGTCATTTCCAAACGTGAATTTGGTTGAGACATCTATTACAGAGGAAGGGCAAATAGTAATATTAAAATATTTCTTCTAATTAATTTCCTTTCAATGTGCATGAATGCGTGCACCGGGCCACTAGTCATTAAAATAAAAGAACTAATTCATACCATAAGGCTAAGTGTTGCAATGCAGTGTTAAGAGGAGTTCTTTAAAGTAAGGATCTATTTGCCCTATAGTATATTGTAGTGTATTAGACACTGTATTAGCTCTTGTGTTGAATACATAAATGGCTGAGAAAGAGCATGATGGATTTTTTTTTTACACATGCATTCCAATGCCCAGATTTGCTGAAGCATTGTGCTCCCAGTCAATAGTGCCCTTGTAGCTTGTTTGTTTAATTGATTGCAATGCTATGTCAACCTTCACAACCAAAGTGTCAAATATTTGCAGACCGGAACACAGTAGTGTTTGGCACAACTTGCTACTCCCTGTAATGCTGCAGCTTACATATTATATTCAGGTAGACAGGCATCAACATTTTCTAAATTAAACTAAGTTATGTCCATAGACTGACTCAAGTCCATCAACGTCATTGATAATTGTGATTTCAAAGAAAGCAAACAAAACAAAAATTAGCATTTCCAACTCATTGATATTGGCAAGTGGTTGTTTTTGACTAATCACTCTCAGTTTTAAAAAAATTCAATGAAAGGATGATATTTAGAAGAGACAAATATTTGTTCTCTGTATTTGAAAATCCCTTCTTAGTATCTTGTTCCACTTCTAAATGTTTATCTACAATGGATTTTGCTCCATTCAAATGAAAAGTATGAAATGAAAAATTGCTGTAAATATGTTATTGATTTACAGCTTATGTTGGGGAACAGCACATCAGTCCACAAGCTTAATAACGTTTACTTTGACTTGAACAATGACAACAGCATCCCTGAGTTTCCATTAAAAGTCTTGGCAGGGGTCAGTCAGAACTGCAATGAGGGCACCTGATACAGTGAGCCTGGTCACACAAGTGCTTCCATGGGAGCAAGCAGACAGTCCATGAGTGCAGCCAGCCAGCTGGGCATACAAATACTACATGTGGCTGTTTCCTCCTGCTTCCCCTGCTCGCCACATTGTTAACATAGGGCCTCAGGTATGAAATATTCCCTCTGTAGAAGACAAGATAAAAAGAAGGTTGAGGAGCAGGGGGAAAGATGGCCAACACAACGTTGGTAATGAATCTTTAGGAGTCTGGGGAGTAGAAGAATAACACCACTTTTTATTAAGACAATAGCACCCCTAAATTGGTTGAAGAATATGTTCAAGAAAGTGAATTAATTTTTCTAAGACCACAGAGAGTTGTGAAACAGGAAGTCTAACCCAGGTGTTTGAGACTTCAAAGTTCATAATTTTTCCATGCCAAAAAAAATGCACCTGAATGAAACTAATAATGATATTTTAATATGAAATACCTAACAAAATTGACAACTGGGGATTTAATATAGTGACAGAGAACTTTTTCCCTTGGCATAATTCCATCAACTTTATGAAACTGATATACGAAGGTACATGTAATAAGTCTGGAGGGAAGAGAGAATTTTATCTTTATTTACTATATCTAGAAGGCATGCACTCAGTTCTACATGGGTGCTGCCTCATAAATAGCTGTTTATTAATTGATCTGAGGACTGCATGAAGTTAATAATATAATGAAAATATCAAATGCCATTTTTAACTGTACTTTCTATGCCAGATTCTGTGTAAAAGTTAACTAAATTATCGCATTTACTCCTTAGAATGCAGTAGTATTTTTTGTTGCACAGATATGGAATCAAGTTCAGAATTTCACTAAGAGTAGTGGAGATCAGATTCCAAATTGCATCTAACTTACTCCAAAGCCTGTGCTGTTAGCCACTATTCTATACAGCCTTCCTCATCTTTCCGCTGTGCAAGTTCAAGGACAGGAGTGCTCTGCTGTCATGTTAGGATGGAGTTTCATCTGCTGACATCACCGTCCTGACAACTTTCTCATGGTGCTATGAAGCACCGTAACAATTTGGGTGGTTTCAATAGAAGAAGGCTTTCACCAATTGGTGAAGACACCACAAGTGTTGCTACAATTTTCTAAAATCATTTTCTGAGCTAAAATTCCTCCTGAATTCCTGATAGTGTTGATCATTAAGCTCAGTGCTCTGAGTACTAAGCAACTCAAATTCAGTAAATATGTACTGAAATTGTCAGGCTGAGTCACACCATTATTACAGGTAGGGAACTGATTAATTTTGTGGGGAGTACTGGAGACATTGCCAGCATACTGAACACTTCATCATATCGATGCTGTTCTCTTTTATTTTAAACAATAAAACTTCACAACTAACTATGGCATGCACTATGGCAGTGGTGGGCAAACTCATTAGTCAACAGAACCAAATATCAACAGTACAACGATTGAAATTTCTTTTGAGAGCCGAAAACCGACTTCTGCGCATGGGCAACGAAGTTTCAATCGCACTGTACGTGTGCGCCCGCACATGGTATTTTGTGGAAGAGCCACACTCAAGGGGCCAAAGAGCCGCATGTGGCTCGCGAGCCGCAGTTTGCCCACCACTGCACTATGGCACAGTGAGAAAAGTGTTTCAAGAGAACTAAAATCAAATCCTGGGGCTTAAACCAATTACTTCTCATCTTTGCAATTTTATCTTTCTAGGCCTCAGCTCTTTTTCTGTAATTGAAAAGAACTAGATGATTTTAAAGGCTTTTTAGTTCTGAAATATCCAATTAAAAAATAAAATTATGGTACCTGGAGAAAAACCAACAATTTGTAGTGATGACAAGTTGGAATTGAGTGTACCATGTTAGAGAAGAAAAACAACAGCAACCCTGTCCTCCAGGCCTCCATTTAGGTAGTTTGGTCGGAAAACAGATTGCCCAAGAATCTGACCTTCCGGAACCACATGGTTTCCTGTCTAGAGAAATGACAGGTCTTTCGGAAGTAATCTCCCATTTTGAAATCAGGAAGTACTGAGTGTCAGGGCACACAAGATCCATACCTGTGGTGGTCACGCCCCTGTACCCAGAGAAGCTGCGCTGAACACTCCCGACACCACCGGCTTCGCTTATGAAATGAGAGCGTTTCCAATCCCAAAGCACATCTGAGAGAGGTTTCTGAAGCAGACACTTAAGAGGTCCTAGCCACTTTGGGAAGTGTGAATCAAAACCACTGATTAATTCCCTTAGGGGAGCTGATACTAAACTTGCACTTATCTGTATTGTTATAGTGTGACATTGCTAAAATGCCATTCATACACTTCAGTAGGCAAAAGCAATCAAAAGTGAGCTCAAACTTAAATATTATATTAGTCTTCCTCTCTCTCTCTCTCTCTCTCTCTCTCACACACACACACACACACACACGCACACAAACACACCTCCCTTTGCATTTCACAAATATCCAGGACTCCACACTCAGTCAACCATATGAAACCTCCTGTCTTTTAGAATTTTCTATAGAGCTTTAAATAACTCTGGTGATAGTGAGTTTCTTTTTTCTTGCCTTTTTTTTTTTTTTTTTAGTGGCAGCTAAAAAGGCTGCCCTTAGACTGAACCAATTTATCAGTTTCAAAGGAAAGGATAATAAAACTGTCATTTCCGGCCATAGCACTGAGGGTGCTGCTGATACCCTGGTATTAAAGCTTATTAAAAGTAGAGCTGTCTCTTAGATTTTTTTATATCAAAATAGCTTCCAAGTCTTGTTCAAACTCCATGTTATTCTGGATGGAAGGGAAGAAAGAAAAGAAAAAAAACTAAAGTGACCCCAATGGGCCACTGAAGTGACTGAGCTAGTCGACACCTAGCTATGTGGATGCTTTTGGAGTTCTTCAATTTATCACAGATACAAGCTGCCAGGAGAAAATTAATTTAAAACTCACTTCCCTCACAGACCTGCTCAAAATACTCAAAATGTGAGAAAGGTTTACAGGAGATAGTCAAAATAATTGTTGACCCTGGTCTAGAGATTTCCCTGGTCTCTGCTCTTCTAATAATGTGTACCTTCTGACAGCCCATTATCAACAGGATTTCTGAATGACGGAAGCAAGTAAATTCACTATTTATTCCTAATGGGGAGTAATCCAAAGGAAATGGTTTTGACCTGGGTAGAGTAGAGTCAGAGCAAATAATTTCTCCCATCCATTGAAAAGGGTGAGGAGTCAGAGTTTTCTAATGAGAGGCAGTGTGTGTTTGGAAAGAGTTATGGACTCAGTCAGACTCACGTTCAAACCCTTGCTCTTCTACGTTAGCTATGGAAACTTGTGCAAATTATCTAACACCATGTAGCTTTTGCCTTCATCAGTAACATTTAAATATTAGTGTCTGCATATAGGACTGCAGAGACAATGTTCAAAAGCTTGCCACAGTCATCTCTTTTGTTGCTATCATTACTTTTAAGTTATGCTCTGTCCCAATGACAGATATCTATACTAGGATTTTAAAGCCAGGCATAACCTAGAAATCATAAAATTATGTTTAATATAGATATTTCTGGGAACTAGTACACTTGTTAGAAATATTTGTGCCATAGCTAAGTAATTATGCCAATTCCTCTTTCCTCCTCTATGTTAATTATGTCAATTTTTGTGGCAGAATAAAATTTGATTCACTAACTAGCATGTTATTTTCTTCTTTCCAATTGCCTATATCCAACGTGGGTTGATATTAACCTCAGAAAAACCTGTCATATCAATGTTGGAAAATAAAGATATTTTGATTTCTAAATTTAGTAGCTAAAAATTAAACCATGTGAGAGAAGGAAAAGATTTAGGTGTTATATAAAATTATTTCTCCATCTCATTCACCAGTCTTCTAGAAAACTAGAAGAACTCTCCAAGTGGGGGAAAGAGAGAGCTGAACTGGAAGAATTTGAAACTTTTAGCAAAAGGTCTTCCTTTGTGGACGTCCCCAAATTTCCACCAAGGACTAAGCTGAGAGATGAGGATGGAGTGTTGATAGAATCCTTCCTTTGAAGTTGAGGCATATGAGAAATGAGAACAATGGATGATACTGATCATTTCTAGAAATGGAATGAAGAGCTATGAGGGGGATTAGAGCAGAGGGTGCCCACTCATAGCCAAGTTTCCTACAGCAGCCAAGTGCCATGGGGTAACACTCAAAATCTCAGTAAGCTCCAGGGGCGTGCAGGTGATAGATGGGAAAGGGAGAGGAGAGGGAGAGGGAGAGGGAGAGGGAGAGGGAGAGGGAGAGGGAGAGGGAGAGGGAGAGGGAGAGGGAGAGGGAGAGGGAGAGGGAGGCGTCCTTTTAAGGGGATAAAGGGACACACTTTGTGATCATGTGACATGACATGACATTCCTCCCTGAAGATCACAGGACTCCTGCCTCCCTGGCTCCATCTCAGATGGTTGCCAGCACCAGGGAGTTGCCCAGTTACCATTCAAGGACAACTACACATTCCTGGACCAACTACCAGATACCTAAGGGCTCATCTCAAGTGGAAACCCTGAAAATAAGCCTCAGAGGGTTGTTTAAAATGCAGTTATTGGCTACTTTCCCAACAGCACTAGTCCAGCAGTTTCTTAAGCCTCCCCACTTCCCCTGCACTCACAAGTGTTAAACCATCAAAGAGGAGAGAGATAAAGAGAAATAGACCAGGAGGGAAGCCCTAAGTTAAGACTTTTTAAAATCCAAAGCACAGGACTTGAAGTCAGAAAATGGAATTGTCACAAAATAGTAGCCATAAATATAACTACAACCACAGCCACCACCACGAGAGCAAATGCCGACATGATGTTTGTTATGTGCAACATATGACATTCAGAGCCCTTTATGGAGATTATTTTAATTAATATTCACAACACCCTTATGACTTAATTACTCTTACTATCTCCACTCCACAAATGGGAAACTGGAGCACAGCGAGCGGGGTGGATGTAAGTTGCTTAGGGTGACATAGCTGTGAGCAGCAAGGCGTGGGCCTGAGCCTTAGTCCATGCTCCTAACCACCACAGGACTGCTTTACATAGACCGTAAGTATCATTGCACCTGCTACCCAATTGTGTGCCTTTCAGATTTTACATACTTTCTCATTTTCCATGATGACAGTGACAAAATTCCAAATTTTACATCTCTGCCAAAAATTTGAAAAAAAAAGACTTTTTTTTCTTCCAAATTTGACTCAATATGAAAAAGTTATGTGTAGAGGACCTTTCAAATTGGATACTGAAATAAAAAAAAAACACCAACATTTGAAAAAGTGTGACAATGGTATCTACTCCTAAGTCCTATTTTGTCATCTGATGCTTAGAGCCAGACAAATGGCTATAATGAAGTGTGGCTACCAAGCCTTCTAAGTTAAACCATTTGTCACCTGCTATGGATACAGTTGAGGATACAGTTGTGTCCAGGTAGGCTTGTCTAGTCATTATCCCTAGAGAAAATGTCATGTAGACATTTATATGTGCTACAGAGATTCAAATATAAGATATACAAACACACTGATAGACAGATCGCTTGTGTCACCCTCCATCCAGTGCCATCCTTCCGTATTCGCACCACATTTAATAACTAATTTCAAAATTATTTCCAGACTCCTTCCCTGGGGAAAAAATGTTCACCCTCGTTTTTCTTCCACAGCTGTGAGCTGGAGGGGGAGAATTTGGTTAAGAAAAGAGTGTTAGAATCTTGCTGCGTGTTTCATTGTAAAGTAAACAACAGCACCGGTCTTTTATTCAAGGCAGATCAAACCATGGTCACATTATTAGTTATTGTTTAGCTGCCTGGGTTTAGGATGAAATTACCAGGCTGCCCAGGGACCCCGCATTTTAGCTTCAGAGCCAGCTGTGCTCATAACACAAGGCACAATGCTCCCTGGCATTGTCAGCCACTCAACATAAAAAGAACACACTGTAATCTGGTGGGGACTGTTCCGCTGTGTCACTGCTGGGTCCCATTTCAGCGAGCCCAGGAGACCCACCACTGAGTTTTCAAGGGAGAAGAAAAGAAAATATGGAAAGTGTTCCAAAAAGGGCAAGGATAAGTTTTCTCTACATTTTTCTTCTAACAAAATATATATATATATATTTTTAGTTTCTACTTATCATCATGTTCCCATTTTGACAAAGTTATAGTGCTGACTTTAAATATAAGTTGCTAGTGGGTTTCTAGTTTTTCATCCATGGATCAGAAACCAAGGAGAGTCAGAAGCCCCCAAAATGCAATATTTAAGCCGTCTTGGCTGCCGCAACCCTTGAGAATGGGATCCAGTTCTTAGCAAGAATAATGTTACCTGCCACCTAAATAAATGCTAAGGTTTAGTGAGTGGAGATAATAAAGCCAGAGAGATGAAGTGGATTCCAGATATATTAAATCTGGGATAGCTTCAAATAACAGCCGTAAGCAATAAAGGGAAACTTCCATCCTGTATTCATAATGTCAGTGTTGCTGTGGAAATGCTGGCTTTAAAATATAAGCACCCAAGGTTGTCCTCTCAAAAGAATCTCTTTAGACATTATTTTAAGGCCCTTTTAACATGGAAACTAATGGGTACCCCTGAGTTTTGATAGGAAGATTTTCTGCTGACACTCTAGTGTTAGAGAGGTTTCTCTTGACCCACTGGGAACTTAAGGCATTTCCATATGAACAAGTACTCATTTTAGGAGAAAAAAATTAAGGTGCAAAAAATTGGGTCTGGATAGAATGAGGAGTTGGATAGCTGTGCCATTTTTTGATATTCTTGATAAAAGACTCAGAGGTGGTAGTTAGAGAAAAACAGATACATTGTTAGATGTAAAATAAAACCTGGCATATTCAAGTGCAAAATTCACTACAGGATGGCATGAGATTAAAAAATAAATAACATTGAGTGTTTTCACTCATGTGAAGAAATAGCAGTCTCTTTAATGTACTTGGAAGTTCCCCGAGGTGGAATCAGAAGTTCCGGGTAGAGTCCCGCTTATCTCAACTAGCTGGGTAACATTGCACAAAACAGTTAACCTCACTGAGCCTCAGCTTGCTTACCTATATATTGGAGCTAGTAAGGTAGTGTCTAACTCATACAGTTTTTATGGTAATCAAAAGTGAATAATGCATGTGGAAATGTATTATAAACTATAAAGAGGTTTATAAATGTAATACGGTATCATAATTAACAAGTTAAAAGGTGGTGAAGGAATAAATATGTACTTGACTATAAATTGCATAATAGCAAGAATGTAATTTGTTCATTGATATATTCTCAACACCTAGAAAAAGTTAGGCATATGGTAAGTGCTCAGTAAATAACTGAGTTAAAAAAATTAATAATTGTCTCACTTCTCTCTGGAAGGCCTAGAAACAATTTCCTTTTATTTTGGAATTCTTGTCTAAAAGCACAGTGCCTTAGCCAACAATGCGCAACCTTCTAAATCTCTTTTTATCCTCAGTAAAATGAGAATATTATCTTACTTTCCATCTCCAAGGGAGAAAATGCATTGTCTTATATGATCTCTTTTAGTATTGAAATGTTGCAGAAAGTGTGGGTATGTTTATGGTGTGTCTGTGTGTATATTCATACACACATCAAAACATCAAGTAAGGTCAATAGAAATGTTAGTAAAAATTCAACATTTCAACTTGCTGTACCACTACTACCCTTATTTATAAAGTTTAGCTCACAAACAAAACACAAGATTGGCAATTGCCTTATTATTTACTAGTGGCCCAGTGCATGAAATTTGTGCACTGGGGGTGAGGGGGGTGTCCCTGAGCCCAGCCTGCACCCTCTCCAATCTGGGACCCCTCAGGGGATGTCCGACTGCCGGTTTAGGCCTGATCCTGCAGTCAGACAATCCTCTCACAATCCTGGACCGCTGGCTCCTAACCACTTGCCTGCCTGCCTGCCTGATTGCCCCTAACTGCTTCTGCCTGCCAGCCTGATCACCCCCTAACCACTCCCCTGCCAGCCTGATCGACGCCTAACTGCTCCCCTGCCAGCCCGATCACCCCCAACTGCCCTCCTGTGCCAGCCCAATCTTCCACAACTCGCCCCCGCCCCCCTGCTGCAACCCACCTCCTCCACCGGGACCCACCTCCTCTGCGCAAGGCAGTGGAGATGCCGGGACTGGCCTCTGTGCCACCCGGAGCCACGAGACCCCCAGGCCTCACTGTGCAGAGTGGCTGCCGGGCCCTGCCTCCGCTGTGTGCATGGCCATCTTGTGAGGCCATCTTTGTGGTGGCCCACACATGAGGGCCACATAGACTTTTATTAGTATAGATGAGAGAAAACAGGAAGGTAATTGGCCTGTCCACCTACACACACACACACACACACACACACACACACACACACACACACCACTCACACCAGTTTTCTTTATTTTAAAATATTACCTTACAATCACCATTAAAAGAAAAATCATAGTTTTAGGATTGGAAATGTCAAACCACTCTAGCCTATTTTGGATAGTTTCCCCATCTCTTACTGTCTTTTAGAAACAAAAATTCATTGCTATGGAAGAAGCTGTATCTTTATAATTGCAGCTAAGTTAGAATAATACTAGTTATACAGAAACAAAGTCTACCAAAGAGCATCAATACAAACTTGTGTAATTTTGACTAGAACTGAACTAAATTTGTCTTTATGCTAGCAATAGAGAAAATATTTTCTAAATAATTCATGGTATAAGTAAGTGTGTTGGAAAGATATTTAAAACACTTAAACAATTGTTTCTAAGAGCCTCTAGCACTTGAGAAGTACCATTTATAAACAATTAATTGACATAGTACTTATAAATCATCCTTATGTGTGTTAAAAAGCAGGGTGCCTAAAGAACTCTATTAGAAAATAATTTGCTACTTTATTTTCATCTAGAATATTTTTTTGCAGCTACAAAACCACCCTGAAAGTATTCTAAAATTCAGGAGGTTTTGTTATTGTTTGCATATTCAAATTAGAATCTGACACCTATCCATACATATCCTCTCACATTCACTCTCAAATGGTGAGGTTTTACTGTATTCACTTCCCATTCAGAGCCTATATTTGTTGATCATGACATTGTCTACAAAAAACAAGGATAGGGACCCCAATTGCCTGCATCAGGCCACTGCTCCTGGTCCTTCTGACACAAATTCCCCAAAGCAAGCACTACAAGAGCCTCTCCCACAGGCTTGGACTTCTATCCTCTGATGAATCATTCTTACTTCTCTTACCTGAGTTTTGGCAAAGAGCAGAGATCATTGAAGTCAAATTTCCTTGGGGAATGATCTGAATTACTTGCCCACTTGAGTGATGGTCCTGGTGAAATGTCTAATTGATTGAACTGCCTGGTGTTTATTATTCTAATAGTCCTGAAGAAAGGCTGGATGATTCTCCATTAACCCACAATGAAACTCTAGGGGAGCATTTTCAGAGCACTTCAGAGCTTGTTAACCTAAAAGTAATTGGGCATATAAATTTGGTGGGTCTTATTTGTTCTGCCAGCTCTAAGTGGAGGAAAAGATGGCCATATTTACCCTATTTAAATATTCCATTCAAAGAAAATATGCAGAAACAGTGCTAACTATCCCAGAGTCCTGAGAGAGAGATCCTAGAAAGTCAGTGCAGAACATACTTGAGGCATTACACCACTCACCTTTTATCACACACTAGAGGCCTGGTGCACGAAATCCATGCACGGGAAGAGTCCCTAGGCTTGGTGGACGATCAGGGCCAATCAGGGCCTTCTGGCTGCCGGCCGGGGCCTTCCTTCCCCAGCTGCCAGCTGCTAGGCTTACTTCCCCAGCTTCCTTCATTCCACGCTGCCCCCTGGTGGTCAGCACACATCATAGTGAGCAATTGAACTCCTGGTCTCCCGGTTGAACTCCTGAGGGGACACATTGCATATTAGCCTTTTATATACTAGTATATAGATGGCCACATGTGACTCTTCTAGGATTTGTACCTTTATTTGTAACAGCAGATGAAACAATAAATGTGTCTGGTCATGAAAATAATGTTTTTAGCATGGCTTTCCACACTATCTTCAGCTGGTTAATATTGACAATACAGAGCAAACTGGGGGAAGTAGAGTGGGGAGGGAACATTATGAAAGTGGGCATGAATGATAGGTCGACGTAGAAGAACTCTAAGAATTTGGTGGAATAGATGGGTAACAGTGTTCACAAGATAAGCAACAGGGAGACCTTTTGAGAGAGTAACCACAAAGCTAAAGGGAGAGAGCAAGGATTGAGAACAGTGGTGGGGAGCTATGCATTGGAAATAATAGACCATGGTTCGATTGGGATTAATTCTGCTGAATAGTCATAGTGTGATTGAGGTTGCATTTTTATTTGATTGACAACTTGCCTTTCTTTCTCATCTGGGAGTGCTTTAAATAGGTGTGGCCTTTAATGATACACTTCTTCCTTGTATGTCCTTTCCTCTCCCTCCCTCAAATGATGCAGCAACAAGTTGATATCTATCTTGCAGAAAGTGTTACACAAATGAGGGTATACTGATTAACAAGTGCACAAAGACTTATGCATGAATGTTCTTAGTAGCAAGTAAATGGATGAACAAATTGTAATATATACATACTACAAGGAAATACTATTCAGTAATAAAAAGGAAAAAACAACAACTATACATACAAAATGTATATTGCCAGAAGCCAGTTCCAGCATGTCATAATTGCAAGTTTCATCAAAAGGTTGATGGAACTTGGGGACTCAACAAGGGCTGAGTCACACATGTTATCACCTGTTGGAGTGGCTAAAGTCATTTCCCCCAAACCTGAATAGGATGATTGTTTGCTGCCAGACAGCTCAAGGCATCTTAATCTACATGTTATTGCCTTCTGTTGGCCAAACACCTGAACAGCTGTAGGCTATTTCCCAACCTGACAATGCTTCTGTACGAAACTCTACCCTTTGAAGTGTATTATCTCCACCTTGCCTTAGGGCAAATTGTGTTAATAAAAAGCAAGGGTCCTGAGACAAGGAGAATTTAGCTCCTTTAGCTAAAGCTCCTCTGACCCCAATGCCTTTTAAAATTATCTTTTGTCTCTGGACTCCTACTTAATTTATGCACAGCCTTTCTCCAGATTGCTGAATCCTTCTTAATGCTGGAACAAGAACCTCAGCAGTATATGAATATCAAAATCATTATGCTTAGTGAAATAATCCAGATTTTAATATATATAATGTGTATTTGTGGTTCTGTGGTTGTGGATGTCTGGTCTTGAGAGTGAATATGAGATAAATTAAAAACTGCCCTAAGAAAACTTTTAGGGATGATGGCATGTTCACTATCCTCATTATAGTGATGGTTTCACTATCTACTGATAAGTCAAAAGTGTAAAACTTTACCTTTCACATATGTGCACTTTATTTTACATTACAACTCAATAAGTTGTAAAAAGTATAATAATTAGAATAACAGCATATTGAAAAGGACCATAACTCTGTTGGGAGATTAAGAATTTGGGGATGAGGTAGTATATTTAGGCTTAATACCAAGCCTGGTATTTTTAGAAAACCACAGCTGGGTTATTGAAATTGTCTGAGTCACCAGACTTTTAAAGATATATTTGAGTAGGCAAAATTCTCTTTTCTACTTTCCAGGTGTCAGTCAAAAGGAAAAGGACCAAAAAATTAACCGTGAATCCCCTAGTCAGCCTGGCTTACCTGAACTATTTTATTTCCTTCCTCTTTCAGTTCTGAAGATACTTTATGGGATAAGATCTCACTGCTATGCCAGGAGGCAAACAGATATAGCTTCTTGCTGGGAAACTCACTAAGACAATAGGAGAGGTACTAGACCACAATGGGATGGGCTCAGGTGATTAGGCATAGCTGAACATCTCTGCATAGGACTGGACTTCCTGAGGTCATCCTGTTCATGATTTTAAATACATCTCAGAAATTTAAAAAAATATATCTATAATAATAAAAGTGTAATATGCTAATTAGACCAGACAGCAGGACAACCTTCTGGACGTCCTTCTGGATGACCTTCCAGATGAAACCGGGGCTGTGAGGGCTGAGGCAAGCTGCCGAGGCTGTGAGGGCCAAGCCCCTTGCATGAATTCCATGCATCGGCCTCTAGTTTTAAAAATAAAAAGCATATATATATATATATATATATATATATATATATATATATATATATAACTAGAGGCCCAGTGCACGAAATTCGTGCACTTGGGGGTGGGTGGGGGGTCCTTCAGCCAAGCCTGCCCCCTCTGACAGACTGGGAGCCCTCAGGAGATGTCCTACTGATGGGGAGCGGGCCTAAGCTGCAGTCTGGCCTTCCCCTGCGGGAGGTGACTGGGCTGATCAGGGGAAGGCACCAGCCCCATCACCCCACTCCTGCCGCCACTGTCACAGCCGCCAAGGTGTTTTCACCAACACGGACTCCAGTCCCTTCTCCATGAAAAAATGACAGCTTTCTTTAGGCACTTTCAAGATGTGTCTTTCATAGGATATGACATTTCTTTTCTTTCTTTTTTATCCTCACCTGAGGATATGTTTCCATTGATTTTTACAGAGCTTGGAAGAGAGAGGGAAAGACAGAGAGAAACATCAATGTGAGAGGGATACTTCGATTGGCTGCCTCCTGCATGAGCCCTGACCTGGGCCCTGGCTAGGGAGGAGCCTGCAACCTAGGTACATGCCCTTGATCAGAATCGAACCCAGACCCTGCGGTGGGCAGGCCGAGGCTCTATCCACTGAGTCAAACTGGCTAGGGCAGGATATGACATATCTTAGCCCTCCAGCAGCAGACCTTTGTTTTTCCTCCAGGAGTGTGGAAAAACCTTAGAACACTTTCTTAGGTTCTTATTACTCAAGTTACCAGAACACTGTGAGAGGCAGCTTACAGGGAGCTTAGCCAATGAGGCTTCAGAAAAGGTGTTTCTTCTGCAGTTCATGCACAGAGGATCTCCTGCATTGTGTCCCCAGGGCTTCTGTCCACTGGGCTGGGGGCATGCCCCAAGCTGCACTGCGGGGGGTGCCAGGGGCATGCCCTCAGCCCAGCTTCCCTGCTTTCTGTCAGCTGCGCTTCTGTCTGCTGGGCTGGAGGTGTGTCCCAAGCTGCACAGCATCGCTCCCTGGCCCAGTGTCTGTCCGCTTGGCGTGTCCCAAGTTGCGCTGCAGCAGCTCAGAGCTCACCTCCAGCCCACCGCTTTCTGTCAGCTGGGCTTCTATCTGCTGGGTCGGGGGCCTGTCCCAAGCTGCACAGCGCCGGCTCTGAGCAGCCCCCCCGGCCCCAGCGTCTGTCCGTTTGGCGTGTCCCAAGTCACACTGCAGCAGCTCAGAGCTCACCCCCGGCCCACCGCCACTTTCTGTCATCTGGGCTTCCTTCTGGTGGGCCGGGGGCGTGTCCCAAGCTGCGCAATGGCGGCTCTGAGCAGCCCTGGCTCTGAGCAGCCCCTGGCCCAGCGTCTGTCTCTTTGGCGTGTCCTATGTCGCACGGAGGCAGCTCAGAGCTCACCGCCGGCCCACTGCCTGCTTTCTGTCAGCTGGGCTTCTGTTTGTTCCAAGCTGCGCGGGAGGCGGCTCTGAGCATGCCCCCTGCCCAGCAGCCCAGCGTTCTGTCTGCAGCTCTTCCTCCCTCTGCGGCCTGTGAATGGGACGCTAGCGTCGTCACCATGGTGACGACGCTAGCGTCCCACCCTGGTGCTATGTGGGCCGCCATCTTTGTAGCGGAGGTACGGTCACTTACGCCTTTATTAGATAGGATTTAAAAACAATATTTATAGAGAGACTCAAGGCATTATATTTGCACTTTGTATAATATATTTGCTTAAGTATCCTTCTTTGGACCTCTCTTCCCTTCCTCAGTTTCCCATTTCTTAACTAGCAATGACTTCATCCCACAGGTTCTTATCAATTTCTCTTCCAAATCTAGGTCCTTGCCATTTTAGCTATTGTCACAATATCATTTCTTTAGCTAGTTCCCACTCACCTAGCAAGGTTTAGGAAAATAAAAATGCATTTTTAATCCCAACTTTTCTTACATCAAACTTGTTTTTGCCTTCCCTTGCTGATGTAGAAGTAAAGTTTGTTATCAGTTCCATATTTGTTTTTGAGTAATCAATGCTTAGAGAATTTTTTTTCTTCCCAGTAAAATTTCAAAATTTCAGCAAAAGAAGAATATCTTAGTATCTTAAAAATCATTACCATGAGTAGTTTTATGTTGTTTATAATACCTATTTCCTCTTAGAATATTTGATAGAATTGGTCTTGAATTTCAGCGTAGCCATGTGACTTACTTTGACCAATGAGATATTAGCCAACATACTACAGGCCATTGCCTGGCAGAAGTAATAAGAATCAGTGCATGATTTACAGTGTTTCCTTTGGTGTCTTGTTAATCATGAAATGCAGAGAGGCAAACCCTAGCAGCCTACATCCACCCAGATATCTAGCATGAGTAGAAAATTACCCCTTGTTGTTTTAAACCACTGAAATTTGGGGATCCATTTCTCATCTCAATGTAACTTGTCAGTTTTCAGTGATGGGAGTGATAAGAGTCTGAATGTTTTAGGCTGTTTTGATTAAAGAATAAAAAGCAAAACAAAACACTTGAATCTTATTACTAGCTTAGGACAATTTTCTTTTATCATATTTGTATTATAACATGATGTTTTCTTTAGCATGAATGATAGAATAGCTGTTTAAAAATATGTGAAAATGTCAAATAACCTTTCATTAATGATTCCATTGAATAAGGAGGACTTTACCAATAAAAGGGATAATGCAAGTCTTTCTGGGGCTTAGGTAGTGTTATGTCATTTAAATTGTTTCTTTGCTCAAATCCTAAGAAGTTCCTAATCCTTTAGGAAGAGCCTGAAAAGAGAAATTAACCAAGCATGAAATAGTGCTCCTCACTGGCCCATTAGGTTAAGAAATGAAGTGAATGTAAAATACCACCTTACAAATTGCCACTCTTCTACTTTTCTATTTGTGCATAGTAACTACGTTGGATAGTAGATAAAGCACATAGACAACCTTTATCCTACAATCTGGAAATGAAGAAGAGAAGAACATTCCCTGCCTTTTAAAGCGATAAACATCATAGTGGTGCCAGGGAGACGGAGGTGGTCCCCACTAGACACCCTTGCTCAGTGTTTGAGAAATAAGGAGCACTCTGCAAATGCTTACTGAAACAAATTGGGTGCTTTTGAAATCACACATGTCACAATTTTTTTTTCATATAGCTTACTTCTTCATTACCTATAATTATTTGTGAAAGAAAATGTATTCCTATGGAAGAGGCCAAGAGTCAGGATTTTATTCTCATCTTTGTCACTAACTCAGTTTACCTTATACCAGGATCAAAATCTCTGAGTTTTGGCATATTTTATCTGTCAAATAGGAAGAATATTTTCTGCCTTTACAGACTGTAGTTGTGTAAAAAAGAAAAATTTATATATAAAATTCCTTTTATAATAATTATGCCATGGCACCTATCTGAATAACTGTGTTTCAATATTAAAATTACATACTGTCTGTGGTTTGAACAGACGTATTCTAAAACATATGCTGTAAACAGTCAAAACTACAAAATTAATGAAAGTTTGTTCATTCAATGCTGAGGATATTCATTAATATCCAGTGAAGATGAAAATAAATATCAAGTCAAGCAGTTAGTTATGAGCTATTTAAATAATAAAGGGATCCAGGAACATCAACACTGACAACCAGTAGGCCCTACATCCAGAAAGAAAAAAATTATATTCTTTTACCTTTGAATAATTTATATAGAACAGAAATTAAAATTAATAAAGTGCTTTCCTTATACACTAATAGTGGAAAAACAGAGGCCAATGTGGATAAGGACGCCAATTAGAAAAAGCAAAAATATTTTTTTAAAAGCTTAAAATCTTTTTATTGTGATTTCTAAATATGCGAGCCACTGAAAATGATTGAAAGACTTTAGATGCCAGGCAATTCTGTTATCAAAGTAAGAAGTAAGTCTTTTGGAAATAAAAATATACAATAAAATAAATATTTTTCTATTTCATAGTAATATAAGCAATGTTGAAAGTTGAAGATTAATGAGGAACAAATTATATTGAATATATCACATTTAAAATCACCTAAAATGTTACTCAATAAAGTTTAACTTTTTACATCAATATAGAACTATTTTTATACAAAACCATAAATAACAGGCATGCATGTGTTCTCTTAGACCATATTATTCAAATTGGATATATAAAAGATTTTGTAAATTGGTCACAATCATAATTTCCAACCTAAAAACCATTATTAAAATACTAAATACGGGGTCTATAAGAACTTTAAAAAGGAAAACACAAGGATGTTATAACGGCCCATATAGTAGACAAACTAACAACCGGCGAAGCATGGCACTGTAGGGGGTTTGAATGAGTCACCCCAAGATCTGCCTCTGTGGTATATGGATTATATTGAGCAAAAGGCAACCAAGGCCCTTCGGGCTGAAGAGAAACTTCTCTGCCCTGACCCCCACCCTCTTTTAACTATCTACAGTAATTTAAATTAGGGTCTTATTCATAAAAGAGATTTTCAAAGATAACCTTTTTGACCTATCTATAGAGCAGCAAAAATTGTTAATTACTGAATATTTGCTCTTATCATCCTAGAAATGACCTTCTCCTCTGAAGACCCAAGGTGCCTTACTTTACCTTTAGCTCAGAGTATCATATGCACCTCATTTTCTCTTTCTGTCTCTGCACCTCTCATGTACGTGGGGTTTCCATACATAGGTACGTAACTAAATTTGATTATTTTTTGTTAATCTGTTGCATGTAGATATAATTACTAGACCAGCCAAAAGAACCTTGAAGGGTAGAGAAAAGTGCCTTGCTCCCCCACATCGCCTACCCATTCGTCTTATAAATTCAGGTTCACTCATACAGCCTTTAAATGGAAAATCCTTACTAAGGCCATATTTTGATGATATAACAAAATCAGCCATTTGGCCTCAGTTCAATTCTTTGTCACCCTAATTACTGACCTTTCATCTCTCTTGACCTGGATTATAATGCATCCCTGGAAAGACTACAAAGAATGGTCTTGAGCTCTGCTACCTCCATAAAGTTCCCAATTGTTTTTTAATCCTTTAAGGTGAACTATTCTGCAAGGAAGTTTTGATTAAATGGCAAAAAGAGAAAATCCATACTAATAAAAGGGTAATATGCTAATTAGACCGGGTGACCGGCCATCTTCCGGACGTCCTCCTTCCTTCTGGACAAAGCCATGGTAGTGGGGACCGAGGTAGAGGCAGTTAGGGGTGATCAGGCTGGCAGGGCAGGGCAGTTGGGGGCTATCAGGCCGGCAGTGGAGGGCAGTTGGGGTGATCAAGCTGGCAGGGCAGGGCAGTTGTTGGCCATCAGGCCAGCAGGAGAGGGCAGTTGGGGGCCATCAGGCCAGGAGGGGAGCGGTTAGGTGGCAATCAGGCAGGCCGACAGGCAAGTAATTAGGAGCCAGCGGTCCTGGATTGTAAGAGGGATGTCTGACTGCCGGTTTAGGCTTGATCCCACAAGGTTGGACATCCCCCGAGGGGTCCCAGAATGGAGAGGGTGCAGGCCAGGCTGAGGGACTCCACACCCCATGCATGAATTTTGTGCACCGGCCTCTAGTCATCAATAAATATAGAAACCATACATTGTGGCCATCTGATTCAGAGCAGCATGTTTACTTGTCGCAGGTGACATTAGACTGTCTGATGTAAATGGATCACATGGCACACAAAAATGCGTGCGTCTCTTCAGTTTTAAGTGGACCTCTCCTCTCATCACCAAAGGAGGGGTAGGTGGTAACTGTGTCAACAACAGAAGCTACATGCTTCTTCCCCTTCCCTCCTACCTTTGTCCTCAGTCTTTACATTGAAATACTGTAGTATAGGCATTCTCAACAGGGAGAATATTGCCTGCAAAGGGGAAAAAAAACCACGTTTTTAGTGAGGAAGAATCACAAATATTACTCCAGGGATCCATAGTACATAAACAGATATATAGTAACTATGTGTATTAAAATTATGTGGGTGGGAAATAATTAGGGAAAAACATGTCTAAAAGGTCCCTCCCTCCCCCCCCCCCAAAATTAATAAATAAAAGGTTGAGAGACATAGCTGTAGTATTACTGGGGAAAAAATGATCAAATGTTTATTAGTCTTGTTGGAGTTTTTAAATTAAATAAAATGCAATCTAAAAATATAAGTGAGTAATGCAATCAGAAGGTCACTTGGGTAGTCCATAAATGGGAAAACATTATGTGCTAGAGGAGAAATAATTGCCATTTGTTAGCAATGATGAAAAGCGGTCTATTCATGGAGCCTGAATAGTGCTAAAAATGGGGTACTGTCAGGGTTGGAGTATGCAGAGGGTTATGCAACTCTTTTCCAGAGCACTGCTGAAAAAATAGGGTGGTGCACAATGTCATCAATAATAAGCTGGTATTTGACTATTTTAGGAGCTGGATCAAGAGAGAAGAAACCAAAGTCGCAAACATCTTTGATATTGTTGCCTGGGTCAGACATGGCAAGAGGCAGACATGTGCCTTTGAGTCATGAGACATAAGTTTGTACTCAGTTCTTCATAGAGAGTAAAAGTTAGGCCATTCTATCAGAATGTCTTATGGCTTCTCTTCACATTGCTATTGATTTGGAGCCACTGAATGAAGGCATGAATCCAGAAATCTATGTGGTCTCGGTTTCCTACTCAGCAAGTCACACAATACAGGTCTTGGTGAGCCTTAACTTTTGCAAGTGAAGCTTATTAATGATCGGAATTAAAGATACAATCATTACATTCATGTCTGGACTGTGATATAAAACTAAAATTTTAGAAGCTATGGACTAATAACAGCTTTAAAATTCCATTGTCATATAGCTACCATTTCAAGAAAGTGTGGGCATTTCTGTTTCTTAAGAACTTCATCACCTCCTACACCACATTGGAAATAGCTCTCCTGTCATTGTAAAAAAGCCATTCAGAATAACCACAAATAACCCTAGGCTTCTAACCCTAACTCATGTTTTCCTCTTTTTTGAAAGGGCCTATGAACCTACCTAATGAAAGAGTAACATGCTAATTGACCTTGCCTTCATGACACCCACCAGCCAATCAGGAGTGAGTATGCAAATTAACCCAACAAAGATTGCGTGTTAATTTGCATACACAGACGTTGAGCAGCTGGGGTGGTGAGAAATACCTGTCTCATCGCCATGGCAATGATGCAAGCATCCCGTCCCACCCCCAGCCGCTCCAGGCCTCTTGGCAGCATGAGATGGCGGAAAGGTGGCACCGGCCAGAGTGAAGGTGCTGCCGGCAGCCAGGGGAAGGAAGGCTCATTCTTGCACGAATCTTCATGCATCAGGCCTCTAGTAAAAATATAAAAGTCAGAGGACTCTGATGTCAAACTGCCTACTTGATATCTCTGTTTAGATTTCAGTTAATCCATGGAGCTACTTCCTCTTTATCCATAGACTCAACTAAGTATATAAACAAATGCTTTGTCTCAAAAAATGAAGCACACTAAATATATTGTACTTCTAGCTGGATATATTGTGCTTCCTTCTTTAGGAGAACTGCAATAGCTGACCCTAAATATCGAAAACCTTTTAATGTCTCTCATACTCCCAGTTTGATAGGCCAAATCATAGATCATGATTTTTGTTTTTAGTCAAACTATAGGATAGAAGTAAAAATTCATATGTTCTAGGGCCAGCTGGGCTGGGCTCAAATGTCAGCTCCATCATTGGCTGTTTGTATGCCTTTCTCTGCCTTAACTTCTTCACTGATAAAATTGGGCTAATAGTAGCCTTACCAGTCAGTTGTTATGAGGAATGAGTGAGTTAGCATGTGTAAAGCATTTTGTGGAATGACTCACATAGCAAGTGTTATATGTGTTTGTTATAATTATTATAAAATAAATAATTTGCTGAAGAGTACATTTCAAAACAAATATCTCTGTGAACTCTATTATCAAATCAGAGGTGTATTTTTATTTCATGAAAAAATAAAAGCCTGGAGATATGACAGGAGGGCATTTTAAAATTCAGCAAATCTTTTAAAATTATATGCATAAAGGATAAAAGAGAATGGTAATTTTTCTGATGAAGTATTAAAACAGTACTCAAATCAAGCCATGGAATATGAATGAGAAAGTAGCCAGAGTTGTTTTTCTGTCTGATAAGAATAGAGGAGGGGAAAAATAGCATAACATCACAGCTCTCTATAACTAGAAGTAACTTAGGGCCCCATTATAGGCACTTCCCATTGTCCGTCAGCAGAATAGCAACACTCAGAGGATGTGAGTGCTGCAACCTGACCATGTTTAGAAATAAACATAGTCATCTGGGATGAAAGGACAGAAAGAAATGGAAATTTAACTGAGTTAAAAATTCAACAGTAAAATAACAAAGGGGTCACAATTATAAAAACGATCATCTTCTTGCAAGACCCCTCGAGTGTCTTGGCAGCATCAATAGCCTTTGATAAGAATGACAACGTGAGGATTTATTACTCTCCATTATCTCATTCACCTGGTTTCTTGCATTATAGTTGCTTTTTTGTGTTAGTGCATTGATTCTGCTAAAATATTGCTACAAAAATGTGCCTTCCCTATAAAAGACAAGCTCTTGTACTGCTAGGTTTCCCTTTGAAGTCTAGCTAATGCTGGCAACCACTTAAATTTTGTGATTACATGAATCTCAAGGAAGAAAAGAAAATACATTCCTGACCTGTTTATTCTCGCCATCATTTTCTCCTAAATAGTGAATCACAAATGTCTCTGGGGGAGGTGACTTAATGATTAAAATTTTTAATGATAAAAATGTTGTCCCCAAGAAAATGAGTACGGGAGGACACCAGTGTTTGTGTGTGGATGAAGATGAGTTGTCATGGAGGGAGGAATAAATACTACAAAGGAGTTGGGGCTACTAAGGAAATGCACTTCCCAGTCTAATATTAACTATGCCAGTGGTATGAGGAGGCCAGCTCCTAGTAGCCCGGGCAAGCTGATCTCTTCCCAGCTCCACATTCAGTTATATCAAGGTGGTAGTTTGAAATAGAGGGTATTTACACCATAGAAATTGGCAAATGCTCTAAAATTTAGAGTCTAAATCATGCCTTTTTTTTTTTTTGTCCAGAGTGTCAGTTCCTAAACATTTACCAGTATCCCACTGAGTACAGCTGATCATAATTACCATGCTTATAAACTATCATGAACAGGCTAACTGGGTTACTTTATTCTGAGGATGTGCAACACAGGGAAGATAAATATCAAATGGCTCACAAATTATTTAAAAATAGCAATGTGTGTTACTGCTTGAAAGGGAAATTTTTTATTTTATATGCCCCAAATCGCTGTACTTGCCTTTATTGAATCTCTTATTGTAGATAATAGTCTGGTCACCTATGTTTGTCTTTTCCATGACATGATTATCTCCTTACATATAGGATGGTGTACAATTTATCTTCATTTAGCTAGTGTTTAGTCATGTCTAACAGAATCTGATGGTTTGTAGACATGCTACTTTCTGATTTCTTTACCTCTAACAGAATGGAAATATTGCATGTCTCAATAACGTCAAGATTATTGTGACAATCAGATGATAGAATGCAAATGCCAGAAACTCTCCTAGGTTGGGCCTCACATATAATTTTTTAAATGTGATGTAAAATGTAAAAAATGATATGAATATTCATTTTATTAGATGCAATTTGGAGATAGTCAGATGGTATAAAGAATCAGAGGGACCTTTGTCAAAACAATTATTTTCTACTTCTTAACAGTAACCTTTAAACAAAAGTCATATAACTATTTTGGACCTGTTTCCCCATTAATTTATATATATGTAAAATTAAGGACACAAGATTAACATAAAAATCACAATGAAATATTATGTATAAAGCTCCTAATTAGCACCACGGCTAAAATTATCAAACCATCCTTTCCTGGCACTAAATTCTCCAGCTTTAGACCCTTTGTCTTCCTTTTGTTTTAAGTTATCATGTAACAGTTTTGCTTTTTTCTCAAATTATATTAGTGTCTATAGGTATTCCTTTCTTACAATAATCTCGCACCCACATAAAAGCTGCATATATTCAATATGAAATGAAAAAAGTATTTTGTAAAAAGTGCAAGGTTTTCACACCTGCTGGTGTAGCTGTAGCAACAGCTTCACGAACTTCTTTTCTTTTTAAATAATGCTTCTTACACTGGATTCACTTATGTTGGAATGATGGGAAACCACATCAAACACTCTGACTTCTTCTTGTAGTGTCCTGGCTTCTCTCTGCCTCTGGGAGCACTGGCAGCACTAGTAGCCTTTTGAATGGGACTCCTGCTGTAGAACTTCAAACTCAAGGTCCACGGTGTTACACTAAACAGGAAAAGTACGCAAGAACCATCGAAAGGTCACTTTTTTCTGTGGTACACAATTTACTGGAGAAAGGAACTGCTCACATGGACGTCATTAGTGTCACATGGTATTTCAAATTGAATACTTACAAAACTTGAGTTCATTGCAATAGCAGCAAGAGGTGGCTACAAAGTTATTACAGTAGTCCCTGTACCGTTAATTTTATGTGGTTCTGGTTTAATACTGCATCTTTATATTTGTTTATATTTCTCTTGACTGCAAAATGTGCTATGTACAGTTTATAAATGTTGGTACATGTAAATTTTGATACATTTTAACTTTTTATATCAGTTTTGTGTATATTTGTGTTAGTAAATGATAAAATAGACTAGTACTTACATATATTACATGCATTTATGAAATACCTAACCTTTTCTTAATTGCCTTGCTATTACAAAGCTATGCGGCTTCTCAATGAGTATATTTAAGTTGTCAGAAATCTCCAAAGAAAGGTTCAATATATTTATTGGAAAAAAACTCTGTGTATAAGTAGACGCATGCAGTGCACATTCATGTTGTTTAAGGGTCAGCCATATATTAGACTGAGACTGGAACAGAGAAAGATCTTTGCCAGACATCTCTATCAGCCCCATTTCTTTTTTTTGGCTTTTGCTTTCCTTGTGGACATATTCTCTCTAGGTCATTTGACTGCATCATTTTTGAAATGTGTGTATGGAATTATGACTGACAATTGATTCCTCTGTGATATATATTTCCAAGACTTTAGGACACAATGACAATTTTCTTTAACTAAACTTCATAAATATTAAAGAGAATATCATGCATGACATAATATATATAAAGAGAGACATCATGTAGAATCATTAATTTCAATAATTAGATGCTAGTAGACTCACTCACATGACACAGTCATAAACAAGCTTCTACCAATTTTAAAACTAACACAACTTTCTCAGTTTGAAAAAAAAGCCAATGTCATAATCCTGTTCTTTCAGCAGCAACCAAAGGTTATTAGAGAAGTATCTTGATTCTTGCTTGTGTAAGTATTTGGATTCATCTCAGCTCTTCTGTTTTCCCAAGTCCCTCACATACACAATAATTTGGTTATGCATCTGTCTCTTTCATAAGATTATAACCTCCTCCATGCTAGAAGCTGTAATGGTATCATTTTTCTACTTTCTGAATCTAGTATGGTGAATGGTACATAGTAAAGATTCAAAAATCTTTATTAGCTCACTCTTCCTCTTAAATCCAAATTTAAATAGAAGGGAATGGGAAATAATGACACCCAACAATAACTGTGCACACATCTTATCCAATCAGGTGAATGAAATTGTGCTTGCCTGTATCTGTGATTTCTTCAAGTCAATAGTTGCCTCCCAGGGCACCTCTGGACTAATTAGATTAACTATTACTGTCAGGGCTTCCTAATTGTTTGTACTGAAGAAAGCAAATTGCAGACAGTAGATATCAGTGTAAAATCAAACAGAAAACAGGTGTTTGCTAATTAAAACTGAGATTTTTAATGAATGACCCTGCAGTTTTGGTGAATAAATACCACTCTCAACATCTGCTGCATAGATTCTCCTCTCTCTCTCTGTCTCTCTCTCTCGCTCTCGCTCTCTCTCCCTCTCCTTTTCTACATCCTTCTCTTTCCCTCTCTCTTTCCTCTCCTGTCCTCCTCTACCCACTTTGCCAACATCTCAGTAAATAATTGTAAAATGAAAAAAAAAAATTAGAAAGGAGAAAAAGCCCAGTAACCTTTAATCTTTGTAAAGGGACAAAATCAGATGTCTCTGTCCAGAAAAGATCACATTAAAACATTTTAATGTACAAATTGGTCATGGTACCCTGGGGGAGGCTTATCATGAGTTCTGGTTCATCTACCATTTGAGACTTTATTTTGAGTTAATTGGGTGTCCTGCTGAGATGACCTCATCTGATGAATGGTGTTGTTGTTGTTTTCTTTTCAATCCTTTTGAAAATGAAAGAGGAGAACTAGTTTTAAAATATTATAATAAGCTTGTGCAATGTGCCTGGTAAGCAGGTTTTACTGTATATAAGTGCTTCATTTTTAGGAAAGCTGAAATGAAAAAAACAACAACTTGGAATGACTTAATAGAAAAGACACGTGCAAATGTCAAGACATTTTGTTGAAATCATCATTGCAGAAACATTTTTCCACCATTAGTCTTTGTTTGTGAGTGCTCTAGTAAGTGAATTTTAGTTTTAGCTGTTTTATGCAAGTAAACTTAACTGTAATGTCTCAGCCATAGGAGCTCTGAGGACTTGACAAAGCTATTGAGTGCTGTGTCAACTAATAAAGAATCAAATGTGTTGAAATATAAGAAAATCAAGTCGTTTCTGGACAAGTCTAATGTGCCAGATCAGAAGCTATAGGCTAAGAGTGCAGTAGGTATGCTGACAGGTCAGGGCTTTGGAGTACTGTACTATTTTATTTTTTAATATTTTTATTGATTTTTAGAGAGAGAGGAAGATTGTGAGAGAGAAAGAGAAACATCAATGTGAGAGTGGAACATTGATCAGCTGCCTCCTGCATGTCCCCCACCAGGGATGGAGCCTACAACCCAGGCATGTGGCCTGACCAGGAATTGAACAAGCAACCTTTTGGTGCATGGGACAACACCCAACCAACTGAACCACACCAGCCAGCATGAGTACTGTACTATTTTTTAAAATATATTTTTATTGATTTCAGAGAGGAAGGGAGAAGGAGAGAGAGATAGAAACATCAATGATGAGACTCATTGATTGGCTGCCTCCTGCACGCCCCCTACTGGGGATCAAGCCCGCAACCGGGGCATGTGCCTTGACCAGGAATAGAATTGACACCTCTTGGTTCATAGGTCAACACTCAACCACTGAGCCACGCCAGCTGGGCTGTACTGTGCTATTTTAATTTAAGAATGAAACTCAGGCTTCTGATCCAAGATAGTGAAATAGGGAGACCCTACACTCACCTCCCATGAACATATCAGATTTACATCTACAGACAGAGCAATTTACCCTAAGAACAGAGAGTTGACTGAACAGCTTCTGCACAACAAATGAGAGAGAGATACAACACAGAAATGGGTAAAAGAGACAGAGATATAATACTACTAGAGGCCCGATGCACAAAATTCGTGCAAGAGTAGGCCTTCCTTCCTTCAGCTGCCAGCACCAGCTTCCCTCTGGCACCCGGGACCCGGGCTTCCCTCATAGCCCTGGCTTTGTCTGGAAGGTCGTCTGGAAGGATGTCCAGTCTAATTAGCATATTATACTTTTATTGTTATAGATGGGACCCCCACCTCTAGCACATCTATTTGAAGCAGGGAGGTAGCACTAAAGTGCCTGCACCCAGACTCACCAGCCCTGGGGCACAGAAAAAAAAAATCAATAGTTTAAAGGACACCTGGACTATACAGAAAGGAAATACATTAACTAACTTTAGAAAATCTGCTAAATAAGAGGGGGCTGTGGGAACTCTCTCTGGTGTCTAAGGCACTGGACAGCACCATTGTTTTGCTCCTCCTACCCCTTGATTACAGAAGCGCAATCCTGGTTTTCTAGCCAGCCAAGGTAGTGCCAGGGTACCCTAGGTACCAAGCTAACACCAGCTCCAGAGCTTGTCACCTGAATTCCATGCAATCTCTGCTTGGTTCAGCTATAGAACCTGACTCTAGTGTGGCTTGTCCCTGGAATTCCCTGTGGCCTGAACCAGCTCCAACTATACTCCAGCTGTCCTGCTAAGATAGTCTGTGCAAGATGTGCCTCCAAGACAACCCATGGCTCACACCTACTTCAGCTGTAGTTCTCACCTGCCTGCCAAAGATACTCAGTATATGTTGATTATTAGTATTTTGTGAGCTCATGTCCCCTGTAACTTCTTCTGTTGCCTAAATTTCTATATCTAAAGTATGTTCCTTGAAAGATAAATTGATTTGACTTCTGTCTGGTGCCTGGGGACTCTAGCAAACCAGGGCTACACTGGACTAAGGATTAAATTTAAGATAATTTTATTTTGGTGTTGGTGGGAGCAAATGGATGGTATTTTATCTCCTAAAATAAACATGAGTTAGTTTGTGCCAGACCGGCATGGCTCAGTGGTTGAGCATTGACCTATGAACCAAGAGGTCACAGTTGGATTCCCAGTCAGGGCACATGCCCACCCATGCCCTGGTTGCAGGCTCGATCCCCAGTGTGGGGCATGCAGGAGGCAGCCAATCAATGATTCCCTCTCATCATTGATGTTTTTATTCAGCTCTCCCTCTTTCTTCCTCTCTGAAATCAATAAAAATATTTTTTAAAAGAAATATGGGTGAGTTTGTGATAGGAATTCTTGTAAGACACACTTTTTCTCTCCCTTGCCATTACCAGCTCCCCCCAAATCCACTGACAGCGACTCCCTTTTTTTGTCTCCCCCTGTAGAAAGGGTTTTGTCATTGTTACCACATGTTAAGAATTTCTTAATGTTTCTTGATGGGATGGGAGATAGGGGATATTTTACCTTTAAGTAAGAGCCTTTAATTTAACCTTCCTTCTAGCTCATGCCCTAGTTTTGTCTTCTGCATATTCCTCATTCTATTAAGATAAGCTCCAGGCTCCATGATCAGCAATGTCCCAGAAGAAATATTTGCTATACAGTACCTATCTGTATTTCCACTTTTCAGAAATTTTGTTCTTGGATGCTTGTTTTTTGTTTCATTTTTGTTTTTTGGTGTTTTTTGTTTGTTTTATTTTTGCTTAGCTAACTGTTCATTTGTGTACTGTAAAATTACTGTACATATTTATTTAGCCTTTTATATGTTTATTCCTAAGACTGTTGCTCATTAAAAGCTTCATGCATAATAACAGCTACAATCAGATATTTCTGGTAGAGCAGATAGAGCTGTTGCTTTTCAAGCAGTGTTTCAAACCTCAACTAAGTCAGCCAAACTGGGTTGTTACACACACACAAATTCACATTTTATCCTTATCCTTTATCCTTAGAATCTGTGAAGTGGATTATTAGAATTATGACCCTAAATGGTGTCGCTGTGAATTAATAGTACAGTACCATGAACATTGCAAGTACTCAAGAAATGTTTGATGATGGTGATGATGATGATGATGATGATTACATCATTGAGCTGAATAAAGTGATGATGAGCTCTTGTTGGCAAATAGGAATGATGTAAAGGCAATACCTGTGGGTATAGAAATGATTTAAATTTGCTGGTATAAAAGGATACATGAAAAACTACTGGGAGCAATGCCAGTTATTATAATCTTACTCAAGGACTTTCAAACCTAATGGGAAAGACAAAATAATTTAAAATATACTTTAAATGTTATTTATAATCCACTTTGCTTAAAAATATATTTTAGTGGGGATACTCATAATTTTTTATTTTTACATTACCTATAGCTTTTGACACCAGACCAAAAAATAAACTTGCTGATTTTGTTTTTCCTTACTCAAAGGCAACATTTGCTAATGTTGGCTTTTATGCCCCAAACACAATCTGCTTACTTTACGAAGGTGGGAACCTATCCCTATTCTGACTGTGTCCACTTTCAGAAAGTTTCTCCTGGTATCCCTGACCTTTCTTACAGAGGCACTATCATGAGAGATTCAAGCACTAAGCAGACATAAGAGATTCTGATTAGCTTTAAGGAAATAGCCCTGTTAGATGATCCTTGCACATGGGAGTCATGCTGGACCATTGCTCATTAAAGCTACATTCTTGCTTCCTTTTGCTCATGGAATATGCAGAGGACGTACTCCCAAGCAATGAGCAGATCTAATCTTAAAATGTGTGCTAACAGGCTTGCATGCTAACAATAAGATTTATCTCCAGGCTGACAGCTTCCAGGTAGTCTTTTATCTCCCACTGCAAATTTGAAAATTAGCAAATTAAATCACAACGTTGTTTACAGGGTACAGAAGTACTTTGTTTGGGAGGTTGTTCTTTTTCCTGTTACGCATAAGAGTATGTTAATAGCTGGAAGAGGACAGAGCCTGTTAGCTTTCTGCTTCTGGCAGCACATCAGCTCTTATATCTGAAGTGATCAAAGATAGTAAACACCACGTGATGGAGTGAGGGAACGAACAGTGAGAGATCTTTCTTAAATAGTAGGTCTTTCTTATTGTTTTATGAAGCAGTAAAACTCTTCAAGCATCATAGGTGAAATTTGGAGAGTGCTCTAAACTACAAGATCAGAAGGGAGTAACTTCATAAACATTCCCATCGCCCTCTGGACACATAAGTACCATGGGGTGATTTAGCAAGCCTGGTGGTGAAACTCTCACTATGAACACTATGTACTCATTGTCCACCCAGAAAGATCATTGACATGGCAAAACAAACCATTGGAATTTGAAGTAACATGGTCATCATTGCCAAGGACATCGTTTATTTGAGCCAATAGGAGGCTATTGTGTTGCCAAGGTTCTTAAATAAAGGGAGACAGATGAAAACCATTAAATGAATTCAGATTACAGATGCACTTTCATAGTGTATTTATGGAACCCAGAATGTATTAACTGAATATGCTTGCTGCACAGTAAATTAGCTCTATTTCATGGTGAAGACTTCATTTTCTTTTAAATATTAAACAAATACTCAAATACAAGCTTATAAATGTTCTTAAAGCTATTCAGAAATTCTCTCTCAGATATAAGAAGATTAGGTCATTTGTAATGAGAATTGGTATATGAATTATAACACAGTAAAGAACTTAGGTGTATCTACAATTCATAATTTGATGATTCTCCCTACTCCTTCTAAATGAATTTGATATTCCCATTGAGGCTTTTCCTTAAATCTTATTGCACATTATTTGTGCCAATAGCCTGAAACACATGAAACATATCATAACCCATTAATGTATTTCCAATATTATCCTTACTAAAATGGCTAATGTTAATAAACTGGCTTATAATTATGTCTTTCAAGAATTCATAGAAGTGGTGGGAAATAAAATGTTTTAAATTCCATGCCTCCAACTTCACACGATTCACACTCACTATCAGAAGAGCAAGTCCTTGTCTTATGTACACAAGTCCCATCTCTCTTATCTGTAACCTGTGCATAGTGAAATGTTTTGACCATTTTCCTCTTGCCAATCTCTATACTAGGTCCATTCAATATGCCTGTAGTCCACGACTTAATATTTTTTTAACCTTTCCCAATTACTGCCTCTACCTCATTGCTTGGGTAGTATCCACTTTCCTCTGACCCCTTTTTATATTGAGACTATAAAAGAAGTTAAACTGAAAATCATATTTCTGAATATATTCTGCCTTTTCCAGATATATTTTTTTAAATTTCAGCTTTATTAAGGTAAAATTGACATATAATATTGTAAGATTTTTAAAGTATACATTGTGGTAATTTAATATATGTATGCATTCTGAAAGTATTCCCCTATGTAGCAAATTAACACATTCATCACTTCATGTATTTATTTATTTTTGGTTTGTGTGCGAGAACATTTAAGTTCTACTCTCTTAAAAAGTTTCAATTATAAAATACAATGCCATTAACTATATTAAGAAAACAGTATTTTCCCTTTTCCCTTGTACCTGCCCAGCTAGCATTCAATTCCCTTGCTCCTTTACTTAGAAAGAATTGTCTAATTTTATGTCACCACTCCCTGTTTCCTCAACCTATTGTAATGAGGCTCTGTCCTTACTATATGTGTTAGTCTGCTGGGACTTCCATAACAAACCACCACAGACATTTATTTTTTCACAATTCTAAAGTCTAGATGTCCATGATCAAATTGGGAAAGTTGGTTTCCGGTAGACACTCACCTTCTTGCTTTGTCCTCATCTTGCCTTTCTTCTGTGCATATTAAGGGTGTGGGAGAGGAAAGAAACAGAGAGAGAGGGAGAGAGATACAGATACGGAGAGGGGCAGGGGAGGGAGGGAGGGAGAGGGTAATCTTGTGTCCCTTTCTCTTCTTATAAGGGCACCAATTATATTGGTTTAGGGCCCTGCCTTTATTATTTTATTTAATCATAACTATCTCCATAAAGGCCCGATCTCCAAATATGGTCACATTGGGGATTGAAGCTTCAACATATGAATTTTGGGGTCACAATTCTGTTCATAACACTATTTCACTGAAATAGTTCTAGCAAATCACCCACCATTTCCATTTTCATATACCAGTGCTTGGTTCTCTTTCATTGATTTATTCTACTTGTTCTCATCATTTAACAGAGTTGACTGCTCTGTCCTTGGTGAAGGACTTGATTATCCTGTGTTTTCTTTTATTAAAATATTTTATTTCTTAAGATATTACCTTTGCTCCTACATTATAATTTAACTTTAACTAGAGTAAATAAATAATTACCTGGCATAATTTTTCATTATTTTTATCATAGATCTACATGATTTCTTGGCAGCATTTGACACTGTAGGCCAAAGGTCTACAAAGTAGGACCCACATAAACTAGTGTTCAAGATACCACATGGGTGCAAGCAAATACATAAAACTTTAGTATTCATTTATTTCTTCTTAAAAAAGAAATTAAATTACTTAGATTTAATCAGTACCCTCATCAGTTTAAAATGTCATGTAGGATTAGGAGTATCCTGAGGGAAGAGTGGGGTACTCCATACTGATGATGGTCAGTGGTGCAAATCTCATTCAGCCCTTTTTAGCATATTGAGAAGTAGTTTAATTTAAGTGTGCTCACTTAAATTTATTTAAGCAGGATATAAAATTTAGGTTTTAAAATCTTGGCAATAATTAATAATTAAATAAGGAACATTTTGTAGCATTCAAGGTGGCTTTCTTATTACATTGAAAAAAATCTTCAAAAGAATTATGTTTTATAAAAACATAACTATTAAAAAAGGCTGAAGAATGGTGATATGACATCTAGCAGTTATTCACAAACACACACACACACACACACAAACACATACACACACACTAGTCCTGTCAAGAAAATATTAACATTTTTCACAATGAGCAAGAACAATTTTCCCCCCAGAAAATAAAATTCATTTTATGCAGAAATTAAAAGGATTTGGAAGTATGTTTTCATAATTAAATGACTTAGTCTCTGAAAACATGTAAATACATCAAAAACACTTGGAAACAGAGTTTTCTAACATATTTATAAGTCTTTTCAATGAAAAGTTTCATTATGTTTGAAATCATAGTTTGTAAATGGGACTGGAAAATAAGCATCATGACTTACTAAGAATAGCTAATAATTCAATTTTTAAATGTGGCTCCATGTCTTTGTCAGTTAACTTTCTCTATGAATGCCATTAAAAGCAAGAATTACTTAGTACAATATCTATAAAAATCTCAGCTGACTTCCTTGCTTGACATTAACAAGCTGTTCCTCAAATACACATGGATATTCAAAGACACAGAGTAGCCAGATAGTATCTTAAAACAAACAGAATTGGAAGACTCACACTCACTGATTTCAAAACTTAATACACAGAGTAATCAAGACTGTATAAGGATAGACATATATAGATCAATGAATGAGATTAAGAGTCCAGAAATTAGCTCTTACATTTATGCTCAATTGATTTCCAATAAGGATGCCATGACCATTGAATGGGTAAATGTTCAGTGAAATAAAAAATATATTTTTACCTTGAAATACTCTTTTTAGGCAGCAGTTTTACATAAAATTGACAAAACATGGCACAGAGTTCTTTGTATAGTGTCAGCAGTGACAGACACCCAGACAAATTTGAGATAGAAGAGGTCAACCTCAGAATACTAGAAGTTGAGAATGTCTTGGACACACAAGAGGGCAGCAATTTGGGAGACACT
Source organism: Cnephaeus nilssonii (assembly GCF_951640355.1). Classification (NCBI taxonomy): domain Eukaryota; kingdom Metazoa; phylum Chordata; class Mammalia; order Chiroptera; family Vespertilionidae; genus Cnephaeus; species Cnephaeus nilssonii. Next base: position 20,522,128 of record NC_137079.1, read on the forward strand.
TTCAGAAATTCTCTGGTTGAATACCAGTTGGTACATGGATGTGTGGAACTACTAGAGGTCTGGAAAGAACCACATAAGGAGATTAGAAGGACCAATGAAGGACCAATCTTTGGGGCTCACACAGTGACAGGAACAGTTCTTGTTCCAACCAACCAAACTGGTAAATACACAATTTGCAGGACATTGGGAGGGTGCTCAGGATGTTCTTGCCTCAACAAGAGGGAAATAATAGCCTTACACAAAATGCTTCTCTGATATAACCTTACAAAACTTAAAAGCAAGATATGAAAAGGTAAATCTATAATGACCAAAAGGGGAAATGCACTGAGTATAACTGATGGCAGATTAGACATTGCAGAGGAAATATTAGTGAATTTAAATACATAAGAATATGAATAACCAAAAGTGAAGTAAAAAAATTTATGAAGTTTTTACATAAAAGTTCTTGAATAAGTAAAGGTTGTAAAATTTACTTAGGACTGTTACTATTGCACACAGCAATTATTTGGAAAAAAAAGAAAAAAACACCATCCTTTTGGAAAATGACTTTTAACGACCACTTGTCCACTTAGCCAGCCACTGTTGCACAGTGAACAAAATACATGATTGTCCTTGGTGTCCCTGTGTCCAGATCATAAGAATTAAAGTCAACCTTAGGAAAAAGAACAGTCCATCCATTAAAATAGAATGTATAGTCCAGTATACTATGTTGGTACAGTTACAGGAAAATGGGTAATTATTTGTGGGATATTTAATTATTTCATACTATAAATATTTACTGATTAATTTCTATGTGCCAGGCACTATTCTAATAGGTTGGGGTGCAAAAGTGGAAAAAGCAAACAAACAGAAGCAACCCTGCCTCCATAGAGCTTACATTCAAGTAGGAAGAGGAGAAGGTTGGTGAAAGTCAAAACTTAAAAATAATTTTGTATTATATTAGAATTTATAAGTGCTATAGAAATAACTAAGTTAAAGAGTAGAAGAGGAAAGAGGTGTGAAGAAGAGATACAGAATATGGCCATTTTTTCTTTTGGATGTCTATTCTCAGGGAAATAAGAAGCAACCTCATCAGCAGAAGATGTGTTAAAAGTTTGAGCTAGGGCATAAGAGATGAAAGAAATAGTGACCTGGGAATGTGGAAAAGTGATTTTTTTAAGAAACTGGTAAGATTACCAAACAGCACTGAGGAACCATTTGTGATTTGAAGTATAAAATTGAAATAAATCCAATCAATGTGATACATGTTTTTCTCCAGCCATTTTTAACTAAACAGATACAGACAGAAACATGTATAGAATGAATTAGATTAGACCTGCATTTCACGTCATTTAATTATGTTCCCTATCACCTGACTGTAAACCTCAGGGATATTTACTCTCAGGTTTTTATTTACTTTTCATAGCTAATCTTTCACTAAGTTATTCAATTATTCATTAATTTGTTCAACTAATGTGTATTGACCACCTCTACTGTTTATAGCACTGTAGCAAACAGGAAAAAAATATCCCTGTCCTCAAGAAATATTAATATACTGTAACACAACATAATACAATAGTACAAGGTAACATAACATAAAATACGATTGGGGAAACCAGCTGTGTACCATGGAACTTAAGAGAGGACTACTCCAGAGGGGAGAAACCAAGATGGCGGCATAGGTAAACACCTGAACTGCTGCCTCGCACAACAACTTCAAAACTACAACTAAAAGACAAAACAGACATCATCCAGAACCACAGGAATGCTGGCTGAGTGGAAATTCTACAACTAGAAGGAAAGAAAAGCACACTGAGACTCACAGGAGCTGTGGAAGGCAGAGGTATGGAGGCATACATGCAGAGAGGGCTGGCAACTGAGTACGCGGCTGGCTTTTTCAAGCAGGAGGGAGACAAAAGCTCCCGACTGCTCTGAACTCCAGTTCCAAGCGAGACGCTGGGGACCCAGACTCATACGGGGAGAAACTGGACTGTCTGGCAGTGGGTGAAACTCGAGGGCAGCTTTCTCTCAGAGGTGCTTGCAGCGATTACCGTGGGACACTGAGACCCAGGGCTTCTTAGGGCAGGGCTGATGGGAAGCCATTGTTGTTTGCTCTGCCTGAGACTCTGCCCGATCCAAGCTGAGCGCAGAGGCTTTTGCATATGAATGGCCTGGACTTTTGAATTCTAAACTTACCTAACAAACTGCAGCTGAGTCAGTGAGACCCAGAACATCCAAAAGAAGGCCCAAGGCCCCACCACAGCTTGCATTGCTTCACAGCTGGGCCTCATCTGGGCACTTCCAAAACCCAAACAAAGAAGAGGAATCTGCAGATCTCTCCATAACTCCTGCTGGGTGGCCTCAGGCAGAGGCTAAATTAGCACCTTCTTGGTGATCCAAGAGCCAGTGTACCCAGGGGTCAGAGTGGACCATCCAGATTACAACTCCTCAGATCCATAAGGGACACACTCAGGGGCCAGACTCAGTGAACACCAAAGCCCCACTGAAGCAAGTCTTGTCTCATAAGGGTGTCTCCAGCACAGAAGTTCTCCCATCGTAGACACAGCTGATCCTGACAGCCAATTGGCCTGGAAGTCAATTCCTACAAGAAGACTGCACACATCCCACAAAGGAGTGTACCAAGAGTGTCCACCTCAGGTAACTGGGGAGGCTGAGCCACTGGGCCCTACAGCACACCTAACACACAAAGCCACTCCATCAACTCAGGGAAGCAGCCAAAATGCAGAGACAAAGATACATGTCACAAATGAAAGAAATGGAAGAAAGCAAATGACTGGATATAGAGTTCAAAACCACGGTTATAAGATTTTTCAAGAATTTTCTAGAAAAGGCTGATAAATTTAGTGAGACCATCGAGGATATGAAAAAGGACCAACTAGAAATTAAGCATACACTGACTGAAATAAAAAATATTATACAGAGATCCAACAGCAGACTAGAGGATTGCCAGAATCAAGTCAAAGATTTGAAATACAAAGAAGCAAAAAACACCCAACTGGAAAAGCAAAAAAAATAAGAATTAAAAAATATGAAGATAGTGTAAGGAGCCTCTGGGACAACTTCAAGCTTACCAACATCCGAATTATGGGGGTGCCAGAAGAAGAGAGAGAGCAAGACACTGAAAACCTATTTGAAGAAATAATGACAGAAAACTTCCCCCACCTGGTGAAAGAAATAGACTTACAAGTCCAGGAAGCACAGAGAACCCCAAACAAAAGGAATCCAAAGAGGACCACACAAGACACATCATAATTAAAATGCCAAGAGCAAAAGACAAAGAGAGAATATTAAAAGCAGCAAGAGAAAAACAGTTAGTTACCTACAAGGGAGCACCCATACGATTGACAGCTGATTTCTCAACAGAAACTATGCAGGCCAGACAGGAGTGGCAAGAAATATTCAAAGTGATGAATAGCAAGAACCTACAACCAAGATTACTCCAAAAAAATCTCTGCCAACATTCTTTCAAAAGAAAATCATTGTTTAAAAGATAATTAATCTCATTTTTTCAAAATGTTTATATTTAATTCATGCTAAATTAATTGTTCTTAGATTATTAAATAACTTCATAATAAACTATTATCTGAGTGCCAGTTTGTGAAACAAATTCTTTATTGTTGAGAGTATTACAGATGTCCTCCTTTTTTCCCACTATTGCCCCCCTCAACCTGGTTCCCACCCCACCCCAGGCCTACATCACCCTATTGTCTGTGTCCATAGGTAATGCATATATGCATATAAGATCTTTAGTTAATCTCTCTCTTTCCCTTTCCCCCTTCCCTCTGAAATTTGTCAGTCTGTTCCATGTTTCCATGCCTCAGGTTCTATTTTATTCATCTGTTTATTTTGTTCATAGTTAGTTATTTTAGAAAGACCATTCTGACAATCCTGTAGGTAATGCATTGAAGAAGGCAACACTTACACAGAAAGACTAAGGGTTAACCTATTAGGCACTTTAAGTTTTCAAGGGTATATTTTCTATTTACAGACTAGTTCCTAAACTTCTTGCCTTAATCTATACATCCCATTTTGTCTTTGCTCTCTGTAGTTGTATAGCCACTAACTTAGATGTGTTTTGTTGTTATTATGCCAATGTTGGCTCCTTGAACTTAACATTTCCTTCACCTTTTCAATTATGCTCTTGTTCCTTCTGACTTCGATTCTCTTTCCCAGCTTTGCAATGCATCCTTGAACTTACTCATATAATGACACTTTCAGGCAAACCTGAGACTTCCTCCCTTGAGGGCTAGTCCTTATCTCACGGATGAGACTAAATTAGGAACTAAAGAACAACAATAGAAATTAAACAAAAACATATAGTTCTATATTATTTAGAATATATAATTGTTATTAAATACTGGTGATAAATTAGATATGGAGGGTAATTGAGAAAGGGGAATAAAGACTGATTTTCAAAATTTAGTTTCTGTACTAAATGCATAATATAACCAACACTAACTAACATGTGGAATCTAAGAGGAATGGGAACATGTTTTCAAAGAAAGATGATAGTTTGAAGTTAAAGATCTCTATAAGAGGATGTTAGGCTAAGGAGAAAGTCTGGCTGCAAGATAAAAATATGTGTGCCATAGCCATAGAAGCAGTCAAGAAGGCCACAAGTTGACACAAAGTCACCTTTAGCCATGATAGAGATGGAGGAAAGAACTCATGGGAAAGGCTGGGAAAAGGAATTGAAGATAAAGAAAACAAGTAGGGGATGTCACAGAAGCCAAAGTATGAAAGTCTATTCAATAACAGCAAAACAACTCTAAAGGCTCCACCTCCTCAGGCCTCTTAAGTCAATTTTCTCTTTCCCATTCATATTGCTTCCACCCAGGTTGATGAGCTTATTCAATTACTAGTATTTGTCTGTCAAACTGTAAGTGGTTTTCAATTCATCCTTCATAGTTGTCAAAGTTATCATCTGAACAAAAGAGCTCATGTTATTTTTCTTACCCAAATACCTAAAACCTCACAACTTGGACAGTCAACTCCAAACATTTTATCTAATGATCATATTCCTCCGTGTGATGGTCCCAACCAATTTTTCCAAATGCATCATCCTCCAGCATTCCTTTCATCCTTGTATTCCATTAACAGCTGATCACTAACATTCCTGGACCAGACCGGGAAGGCACCTTCAACCCAATTTTGTACATACTCTAGAATTTCCCTTACGCTAGATTACCAAGATGCCCTTTCACATATATACCAAACATTTTCATCCAGTTACTCATATGCTAATCCCCTGTAAAGCCTTTTCTGACCCTACTGGTCACAAATATTTTCTTTTCCTGAAATGTGAACACTTTATGCATCTACTTTTACACTTAATTTTATTCAATCTTTTCATAAATAAAGTTTCATACTTACACATTTCTTAAAGTGAATGGCCCAGTCTTTTTTTTTTAATGCTGGTATTTTCTACCCTTCTACCCTTCTAAGTCCAACCTTCCAAATTTTGTACCATTGCCATATATTTATTAAAATAGTTGATTCTTGAATTCTAAATTAGTTTGGGCCAAGTTAAAGAGTTTTCTATATAAGCCTGTGTGTGTGTGTGTGTGTGTGTGTGTGTGTGTGTGTGTGTGTATCTACACACATGCACATGTGTGCATACTTGCATGCCTCTGAGATATTGTGAGTTTGGATCCAGAGCACCTCAATAAAGCAAATATCACAAAGGAAATGACTTTTGTTTCCCATTGCATAAAAAGTTATGTTCGTGCTATATTATAGTCTATTAAGTATGTAGTAGCATTATGTCTAAAAAATCAATGTACATACCTTAATTAAAGATGATTACTAAAAATGCCTATCATCTGAGCCTTCAGTGAATTGCAACCTTTTTTACTGGTGGAGCATCTTTGCCTCCATCTTGATGGCTGTGGTGGTTGCTGAAAGTTGGGGCAGCTATGGCAATTTCTTAAAACAAGACAACAATGAATTCTGTCACACTGATTGACTCTTCATTTCACTTGAACATTTATAAATCATTTTGTAAGGTTATTAATTGGCCTAATTTCAATATCGTTGCATCTCCAGGAATAGGGAAGCCTGAGGACAAGAGAGAGAGAAGGAGTAGGACTGGTTGATAGAACAGTCAGAACACACACAACATCTATGATTTAGTTCTCCATTTATATTGGCACAGTTCATGGCAATTACAACAGTAGCGTCAAAGATCACTGATCACAGATAAAATATAGTAGTAATGATAAAGTTTAAAATATTGTGAGACTTACCAAAATATTACACAGGGACATGGAATAAGCAAATGTTACTGAGAAAATGGCACTCATGGATGAATTCAATGCAGGGTTGCCATAAGCCTTTGATTTATAAAAAATGTAGTATCTGCAAAGTGCAATAAAGAGAACACAATAAAATGAGGTCTTCCTGTACAGTAGATCAATGACAGCTTGCTCATTTTCCCCCAAAAGTGTTTATAAGTTTTAAATAATTTATCTTATCAGAATCTAGGGGTTTTTATTTCCCATTTGTTAAATATAATGTGTGATACTTGATATTAAACACACAGATGCTAACTGAAATTCTCCTACTGAAGAGAAACTGAGGCCCAGTGAGATGTAATAATTCACTCCTGATGATACATATTCCAGCTGTACACTCTGGAAATCTTCCAAATCACTCAATACCATCTTTGATTTGAATCTATTATGCAGAGTTATACATTTGTGCCTTTTAAGAATGTCAGGGCAGAGAGGTGCTTCAGGATAATCTAATAATAATAACCACATTTGTGGAGTTTCCACCTGGCACTGTGTTAGGAATTTTGCAAACATCATGATTAATACTCACAATGACCTTGTGAAATGGGTGTTTCTATCCCCACTTTAATGATAAATTTATTTTTAACAGGATGAAGTAGGTTAACCTGTACTCACTGCCTAGCAAATGGCAGAGCTAAATTTCAAGTACAGAGCTCAATTTCAAAGTCCATGCTCTTACCAATTTAAAAATAATATATTAGTTGACTTTTACTATTGATGAGAATAGTATGATATCAATTATAAAACTGGTTTAGAGAATCTCATCAGCAATGGGAGAAAAAGTTGTTAGAATGAACCAATGAAAATTAATTTTGCTCAACTCTCATATATTTTATCCTACCATGCTTTTAGTTTGCCTTACCCATTTATCCATTCATTCACTCAAAATTATGTTGAGTACCTACTATGAGCCAGCAGTAATATAAGCACTTCTGGGACATATTTAGGAACAAATAAAAAAGGCCCATCCTCTCATAGAGCTTACATTTTAGCAAGGGTAAGACAGAAAGTAAACCAAAATCATGATAAGTGAACTAAGTATACAGTATACTAGAAGATAATAAGTATTATGGAAATGTTTTAAAATTAGAAAACTAGATAAAAATTGTGGGATGAGGGACTGTACTAGTATAGTGGCCTTGGTGGAACAGCACTCCCGGCAGAAAGAACAGCCAGTGCAAAGGTATGAGTGCATGTTGGAGGAATAGCAAGAACCATGTGCTGGAACAGAGTGCGTGAGGGGGTGAGCTTTGAGAGGAGAGATCTGAGAGATGCTAAAAGAGAGGTGTAGATCTCTGCGCGACAAGAACACGCTATATTCCTGTGTTCCTATTTTGTCTCAGTATCTCTGCCTTTTATTTTGCTTCTGCCCTTTCACAATTTTGGGTCAGGAAATTGATGGTGCCATATAGTGATTTTATTACTATTACATAAGTGGAAACCTCATTTTAACAGCTCTTGATCACTAGACTAAAGTCTACATAAAATTTAGAATCCGCCCCTCCATGGATTGAAGACCAAAGCAGAAGAGTGGATAGCTGAGTTCAGATTACAGCTCTGAGCCTCCCTGGCCCTGGGTTCTGTGCAGACCTTGTCTTTTATTTGAGTTGATGTTCACCCTCAGTGGTAGAGATTCTCTAGTAAAATTCATGGGCGTTTACTCCAGAAACTGATGAAAAGATTTGAATCTAGCAGGCATCGTTTTCTAAAATGTATTGTAAATTATTGTTGGGTACACTCTACTCCTGACCTAAACACCAGACGCATACGTAGTAAGTGGAAAATTTACAGTAAAATCTTGAGACTTGAGTTCTTAAATGCTAAATGTCGAAGCTCATAAACCCTTAGTCCTGCAGAAAATAAGATGGCTGCTGCTCTGCTTTTGAATTCACTCTGATTAAGCACCTCACAGCTTTCTCTCCACTACGAGTCAGAAGTTTCGTTGTTGTCCTTGTCTTTAACAAAAAACATGATGATTTCTCCCTCAGGAATAACTGTTCATCAGATAAGTCTCAAAAGATATTCTACTGATTATCATCTCTGAGTAAAACACAGGTTTTAAATCCTGGCTAAGCTTTACCCCAGATTATCTCTGGTAGAAAAAAACACACAAAACACCCGGAGAAGAGATTTTAAGTTTGGTCTCTCTTTTTGTATTTATGATAAAGACTGTCCCCTCCCTCCCAAAGGAATCAGCAACCCATTGGCCGGAAGCCAGAGCTGGCTCATAGAAAATTCAAGTCTGAAATGGACAGCAGGAAGCTGTCCTTTTGTGCAATATCTCAAGAAAAGTAAAACAAATTTGATCATTATGAAGCCTCTGTCGCCTCATTGCTAGGCAGCACTCCCCAACATCCTTGCCGTTTTATGAATGGTGAGAGCTCTTAACAATGACAGCCTGCCTTGTCCTAACTTGTGATTAGCATCAGTCACCCTGGAAACCTGCTTAGAGGTCTTGAACAAGTCTATTTTTCCCCCTGGAAATAAAAGAGAAAAAAGCATTGCGTTTTAGCTAACATTTCCTATATCCTCATTCTGTGCCAAAGTCTGTTCTCAATGCTTTTTGGTCCAAATGTTGAAGACTGGGAGCAGAAGCAAGAGCTGCCCCATGTAGCCAGACTCTGGGCAGAGTGAATATTCCCCAGAGAAAAGATGGAATTAGAAATCAAAACCTTTAAAATATCGCACTTACTCATGTCGACTCAGTATTCAAAGCGCCAGCATGAACATTTTCTGTAATGGAAGAGAAAAAAATCTTCATATAATCCATTTCATCTCTCTGAATAAGCTAAAATGCTAGTTGACTCTGATTGTTTTATTTGGCACCTAAGGATGTGAACATTTTTTTCCTTGCCGATTAGTAGCAGTGGCAGAATTGTGCTGAGCATCTGGCAAGTCAGGATTTTAGCACTAACTTTATTTTTCCTGGATGAAGATGGTGACTGGACCAAAAAAGAAAAAGTGGAGGAAGGGGTTCTGATCAGCATTCCAGAGACCAGAAGAGTAATTAAGCTTTGGCTAACAATATTGAAATGAAGAATTCTGAGGCAGGAATCTTAAATGAATAGAAAGATGATCCCAGAGGTTACCAAGAGTCCCTAAGCACAAACATGTGTGTGTGTTTTTAATGACTCTGAGTCATTTCTATTTTTTAAATATATTTTTATTGATTTCAGAGAAAGGAAGGGAGAGGGAGAGATAGAAACATCTATGATGAGAGAGCATCATCAATCGCCTGCCTCCTGCATGCCTACTGGGGATCAAGCCCACAACCCAGGCATATGCCCTGATTGGGAAGTGAACCATGACCTCCTAGTTCACAGGTCAATGCTCAACCTCTGAGCTACACTGGCCAGGTTGTTTTTGTTTTTATCTCTTTATATATGGCTTTTCTACATCTTCCCAAAGGGATGGCCTTGACTTCTTTATCTGGATTATTAAAAGTTATGGCAGGCAGTGGTCTCAGCGCCTTCCTGAGCAAGATGTCAACATAGCTACTTGATGAATTCACGAGAAATGTAAGCCATGGTTGATGGTGCTAAGGTCAGAGTATGAAGCAATGGAATTTCATTCTCAGAGACAATGCGAGTATGGTGGGAAGACTATTAAATTAGAAGGCAGGGACTTTAGGTCAAATTCAACTGTTGCTCTGTCCTGGTTATATGACAGCTGCTCTATGACCTTCTCTGGGTGATTGTAGTAGTGTTCATAATGTTTTCAAAGTTACCAAAGCATGATTTCATTATGAATGGGAAAAATAGTAAACTAAATAGCACCAAATAAGAACTGTGAATATTATTTTTACCATAGTCCCCAATAAAATATTTTCTCTTTGTGGTTATTCTCAACGTGACTTCTTTTTGACAGCTCAAGTGTTTCTCCACACCTGACCCTATATCACAGACTAGACATCAAACTTAGCATGCTGAATAATAGAGTGAAGTCTGGGAATTTGACAACAGTTAACAAGTAGACAGGAGATACATTTTGGGACAGAGGACCTGATTTCAACTTTCTCAAATCATTCAGCAGAAGTGTCCTGTATCCTGCTTTTGCGGTGTTTCAATATCTACAGACCAAAAATGTTATGTGCTACAACAGAATGAGCAATGCAACTACTCCACTTAAAACTTTTCAGCAACTCCCAATTGTTATTAGAATAGCATCCACATCCTTAGTATGTTATGACTTCCTCACCCTCCCAATGTGTTCCATCCATCTTTCCAGACATAATAAAATTAGTTTCCTTGCACTACTTTTTTTCTCTCTCTCTCCCTGTTTCTATACCTTTCTCTTAACTTCATGCCTTCACTCTTTCATTGTCTTAGACAAGAAAAAGACAGAGCAGGAATGAAGAGATTCTCACATTCAGGTCCCACATTTGCTTACCCTCACTCCAAAAGTTGTACCTGATCCCTGCCTGACCACCAACCCTCCCTTTAGCTCTTCTATTATAACTCACTGAACTTTATTGCCTTTTGCTTGCTCTGTTGTTCACTTTGGCCTCGTGCCTAGCTCAGTGCCTGCTATATGAACTTACATACTTCACGTATTTGTTTAATTGAATTGACAAAAAACAAACAAACAAACAAAAAACACAGAAGACCATAGTACCTCTATCAACTCTGATATTATAACTTGGATTAGCCTACCTGTTTTTTTTTGTTTTGTTTTGTTTTAGCTTCAATGTTATAATCTATAAAAGGAATTTGATTATATCTTCTTTTAAATATGATGCTTTGGTATCTAAAAATATTTTTCCCCAAAGAAAACAGCATCCATAAAAAGGGACTCTGTCATGTCCTCAGTAGCAATACCCAGAAATTACAGGCTATATATTGGGTAGAGCATTCACAAAGAACTGAAAGAGTTCATATGTTCATATCTCAAGAGATGATCATAAACATTGGACTCCTGATATTTAGAAAATGCCCATACAGTTATAATGATGATTAAATTCTCAGTATTATGACAACTTCACATTTTATGGTCTTGTTTTGTAACTCAATCAATCTTTATGCAACTTACAATTTATTGTAGGCTTGAATTAACTGTAGAAGGACTCTCTTTTTCTCCGTTTGAAAGCTGATTTGGCAAATCCCTCTCAAATGACTTCTGAGTCGAACTAGTGGGAAGGAAAATGAGAGGAATAAAAATAGGCATACATATTGTTCAAAGAGAGAATAAATCTATCGAGGATAGACATGCTATTAATATTCTGAACCACGTGGTCAAACAAACTTACGTTTCCTGTACAGGATAAGAAGCTGTAGGGTAACAAAGCTTTCTGTGGCTTCGTCTTTCCAGCTGTTTGTGAAAATACTTGACATTTAACAACATGCGCTTGGCTGGTTCAACAGAAAATGAAATTTTCACGTCTTTCCAATAACTCTCCACAAGGCAGGTCTCGGCCCTTACTGCTGCCAGATGTCCTCTGGAGCCTAGAGTGGAATTCCTGCAAAGGGAGCTTCACCTGCAGGGAAAACAAAGGGTGAGGTGACACAAAGCAATGGCAAGAAATAGTTCTTAAAATGCAGCAATTTTCTAGGGTATATCTTATTCTTCTGCTGAGAAAGGAAAAAAAAAATCAGTATGAATTCTGACATCTCAGTTATCTTTGGTACCCATAGTCTCACAAAAATAATAATCTTTAGCAAATAAAAGAGGGTATTGTGTCATCGTCACCTTTGCCAAGTTCATTGCAACACTCTGTTGGGAGAAACATGAAAATGAGATGTGGGCAGCTTATTTAGTAATTTATCCCACCCACTTTTTTTTCTTTTTCTTTGCTGAACTCTTAAAACACTGGAACAATGCCATTGCTAAGCAACAGATTGGACATTTCTTTTCAAGATGCAAATGAATAGGAAGGTATAAGGTCTGTTCAATCAGTACCAGCACAGACGTACCAATCTGTGCTCATTGGGGTATGTAGTGGGGGCCACTTTTTCCTCGTGCTCTGCACTCTTCATTGAGATGTGGGGAGGGCACCAATCTAGATACAAGAGGCAAAGTTTCAGAACCCAATGATGTCATTGAGAATGTGAACTTGCCCAAGTCATTCTATGTCTTTAGACCTCAGTTTTCCAATGTGTAAAAGAAGGTAACTGGATAAGGTTAGTATTTCTCAAATTTTACTTGCATCAGACTAATCTAAAGAAGATATTCTTATAATGTCTGATTTAGAGAACTTTGAAGATTACCCAGGTGTTTGTATTTTTAAACAATCCATTGGTGATTTTTTTAAAAATATTTTTTTATTGATTTCAGAGAGGAATGAAGAGGGAAAGAGAGAGCTAGAAATATCAATGATGAGAGAGAATCATTGATTGGCTGTCCTGCACACTCACTACTGGGGATCGAGCCACAACCCTGGCATATGCCCGGACCATGAATCAAACCCGGACCTTTGAGTCCACAGGTTGACACTCTATCCACCTTGAGCCAAACCAGTTAGGGCCATTAGTGATTTTAATAAAAAAACAGAGACTATATCTTTTTTATCCTGACTTGCAATGCGTCTATACATCCTGATTGAATGTGTTAAAAACATTCATCAGACAAAAATCTAGTAAACAATTTCTTAGGAGAATCCTATTGTCACTGAAACAGGAAAGTTTTGTATATTTCAAAGCACCAATTTGGTAAAACTTGCTAATTGCTAGAAGCAACAGCATCATCTGACCCCTCTGGTCACGGGAGTTACTTTATATTCTCTTTTATCTCTCATGTACAATTTATACTTGTAATGTCAATGGTAGCTAAGACTAACATGGTACAAATTCTGTACTAGGAATTCTTTTAAGCCCTTTATTAGTATTTTAATGTTTCAAACCACTCTATACAATTGATGTAATTAATAACTTCATTTCACAGATGAGGAAAATGAGGCACAGAGAGCTTAAATAATTTACTGGAGGTCTCATAGGTAATACTAGATTAAGCTGGAACATAAACCCATGGCAGTCTAGCTCTCCTGTTCATATGTACAATATGCTGTTCTAAACCCGGTTTATTGGTGCAGTTTTGCTATTTACATAATATATGGTTCCCTCTTAATTTATTGTTATCTTTTAATTCCTACCAGCAAATCTCTAATGCATATTGATGCCTATTCACCATCGATAACTTTAAGGATTTGCTGAGCACTGAAAATGTGAGTAGAATCACACAACAGTATATAATAAGAAAGGTTTCTGCTTTCAAGGAATTATATATTTTTTAAATAAATGTGCATGTTTTCTTACTAATGGTTTCCATCTGAAACCATTTTTATAAGTGGCTTTGACCATAACTTTGCTCACTTCAAAAGCACATTGCTACCAACTCCCCAATGCTTCAGATTATGTTTAAATGCCAATAACTTAAAAAAAAAACACAAACCTGTATCCCCTAGTTCTGTGATAACTAAAGGTGATCATTGCTCAGTCTTTTGGCTGAGCTTTCATACAAAGCATTCAAAATATTACAGAGAAATGTTATTTGTACATAAATGTTCTAAGTCAACCTTTTTCCATCTTCAAAAATCCTATTTAAAATTCATATTTGCTTGAAAATCCTAAATCAAATGAAGCAAAATTAATTTCCAAAGCATTTATAACTCCCAAAAGAATATTTCACAAGTGTGATTGTAGATGTGTTTAAATACATATGTAGAAGAGTTTCACACATATGTAGTATTCAGAATTTATATAAGAAAAATACATTTAATTCTAGTCTTAGCTAGTTGATGTGTCAAAGCATAATTTTCAAAATGTTAAGAACATAATCCTCAAGTAAATAGTGATCATTTATCATATTTTTATTTAACTCATTAGTGATGAAACCAATGATCTGGAAAAAAATATTCTCAAATATGTAAAAATTGGGGTTTTCTATAATCAATGAAATAGAGTGATGCTGATCTAAGATTCTTATATTTGATTAAAAATAAACTGGGTCATATCTTACATTTCAATAAAATCACAGACTTTAAGTTACTTTTCCTAGTTACAGAAAAATAAATCAACTTGTTTTATTGCTATTCTAAAGTTAACCTCTAGCTTCTTCCAGTTATAAAATATCTGGACCATCATTGATAGTAAACATGATGTCAAATACATAATCCCCAAGAAAGTTGGAACTTAGGTAAAAATGTTGGACAATATTTTACAAACTTTTACATAGTCAATGTTTTCATTTATTTTCAAATTGAGGGATGCTTTATTTCATACACTCTATTATGCATATAGAAATTTGACTCATTTTGGTGGATAACAGTTATTTTCAGTGTTAAGATTAGCATTAGATATTTCCCCAAGAAAAATTTATTGTAGATCAAGAGAGATTGTATTAGTACAGGTGACACTAAAGTCCACGAGACCATGAAGGAAATCACTGTAAGAGTGTAGGCAAGTGATGACAAATGTTTCAACAGGAAAAACAGTGACTGGTACATGGGAGTTGGTACATAAATATTAATTGACTAAATATGTCAAAGTATAACTTAAACAACTGACTCTAAAGCTACCCATTGGCAAAAGTAAAAGAATAAAATATTGATTACATGGGCAGTTCTTTTAAAAGTATTCCAAGATTTGAGACTATATTTTTCCCACCTATTGTTATGACATCTACTACTTTGTTAATGGCCTCCAATAGAAATGCACTAATATTTTCTTTGCCATTTATCTTTTGTGATTGCACTTGCTGTTCCCACTGCTTGGAAAATTCTTCCCTTAGATACTCACTAGAAGTATGGCTTGCTCACTCACTTCCTTCAGGTTTCTGCTCATGTGGTATCTCTTCTCAGATACTTTCCCGACTACCTTTTCTGTAATAGCAATCTCACTCCATACTGCTTAGCCTGTTTTACTTTCCTTCATAGCTATAAATATTAACATCTTTATAGTTACAGATATTAATATCAGTGTTTATGTGTTTTTTAATGAACTTTATTTATTAGTACTACAGCAAAATTGAATGCAAAGTACAGAGAATTCCCATAAACCTCCTGCCTCATGTCCCATAGTCTTCCCCACTACTAACATCTCTAACCAGGATGGTACACTTGTTAAAAACAGTAAACCTACACTGTCATGCTATTATTATATAAAGTCTAAAATTTAAGTTAGGGTTCATTCTTGGTGTCCATTCTATGGATTTTGACAAATGGACAGTGACATCTATCTACCATCACAGTATCATACAGAACCTTTCACTGCACTTTAACTCAACTGTTTCACCTCTTTATCCTCTTATTCCCCAATCCCTAGAAATCACTGATATTTTTATCATTATAAGAGTAAAAAATTTTCCAAATCCTTAATTTGTTTTCTCAAAGAATGATAAAATATTTAGAGTATAGATGCCATATTGCATATGTGCCTTCTAACCTATAAGTCCCTAATAAAGGTGTTCCTGTCATAGAAGAACTATAAGATTGCTGGTTGATTGTTGACTGATTGACTTTGGAAAATGTGAAAAAGAAAAAGAACTGACACATAGTATGAGAGGCAGCATAGAAAAGGGGAGATGATTTCTTAGCTGTAATTGTTTATTTTCTTATTTTAAAGTGTTTTCTTTAATTCACCCAATCTATTGCTGTTTTTAAGTGCAATGAGATTAAATAAGTGTGAAGACTGATAGGCTATGTGTCCAAAGATTCATATTAGAACTTGCTCTAGTGTCAGGAAATAACTTAGAAGCCTGACAGAGTTAAGCGTGTCTAAGGTGCTTGTGCTAATGTTTCCCATCAGCTAACTAGATACATAACTTGTTGCCTGGCAACCTCAGGACTCAAGCTTTCACTCCAGCCTGGAGCCACTTCTCTGATGTCGGTACATGGTTATTTTGGAAACTCACCTCAGAACACTGTGATCTGGTGTCAATAGTAAAAGAAAATTAGAAGATGAGGACAATTTTCCAGAAAATTTATAAAATAATTCCATTGCTCTCATTTACCCCAAATCATTAAATTTTTGACATGGAAACTCTCAGATTAGGATGTACTTTATCCTCAGCAAAATGATGATCAGTTAATGGGTGTGAAGAATTCATTTCTTTTCCAGGGTGAATGAGAGTACTAATTTTTAGGCTGTGGCTTAGAGATGGTAGTAAATTGTAGGAATTATAAAGTTGCCTCATTCCATAGCTGGGTCACTTGTTCCTCAATGCTAAATATATTTGTAGCTAATGATTTTTTTAAAATATATTTTATTGATTTTTTTACAGAGAGGAAGGGAGAGGGATAGAGAGTTAGAAACATCAATCAGCTGCCTCCTATACACCTCCCACTGAGGATGTGCCCACAACCAAGGTACATGCCCTTGACCGGAATCGAACCTGAGACCTTTCAGTCTGCAGGCCAACGCTCTATCCACTGAGCCAAACCGGTTAGGGCTGTAGCTAATGATTTTACAACACTGACATGAGAGAGGGTATGTTAAGCTCTGTACGTAGAATAATTCACTTAATCATCACAAGGATCATACAAGATTGGTGCTATTATTTATTGCTCAAGTGAGGAAACCAAAACACAGAGAGATCAAGTAACTAAGAAATGTCGCAAGGTCATGATTAATGATTAAGCTAGGATTTGGGCCTATGGGGTTTGACTATCAATTTTGTTTCACTAAAGCTCAGGAACCAATCTGATGTTCACATGAGTTTAAGAAATTCTACACTAAAATTTAAAAAGAGAGAGAGAGAGAGAGAAAGAAAAAGAAATTCTACATTAACACAGCAGTGGCTTCAATGAATTTATTTGTACCTTGGGAACTTATCATCCAACTCTTGACAGTTGGATTTCTCCATTGTTCATATGGCCAAATCCTTATCTCCTAGGAACATTCTATTTTCCAGATCCTGGCTCTTCCCAAGCTGAAGAATATACTCTGCCCAGAAACTTTGTGAGTTAGAAAACAAACATTATTTTTGATGATGGTTTACTCAATCACCTATTTACTTATTTATGTACTAGAGGCCCAGTGCATGGTTTCATGCACTGATGGGGTCTCTTGGCCTGGCCTGTGGGGATTGGCCCGAAACCGGCTCTCCAACATCCCCCAAGGGGTCCCAGATTGCAGGAGGGCTCAGGCCAGGCTGAGGGACCCCACTGGTGCATGATTGGCGCCAAGGAGGGACGTGGGAGGGCTTCAGGGCATGCCCGGCCCCGTCTTGCCCAGTCCCAATAGGCCAGACCCCAGCAGCAAGCTAACCTACCCGTCAGAGCATCTGCCCCTGGTGGTCAGTGTGCATCATAGCGACTGGTCGAATGGTCAGAGGGACAATTAGCATATTAGGCTTTTATATATATAGATTATTTAGTAGCAATGCACTTTTTGAGGGGTGGGAAAGGGAATTCCAGGCAAAATGAGCAC
The DNA here is from genome assembly GCF_951640355.1 of Cnephaeus nilssonii. Taxonomy (NCBI): domain Eukaryota; kingdom Metazoa; phylum Chordata; class Mammalia; order Chiroptera; family Vespertilionidae; genus Cnephaeus; species Cnephaeus nilssonii. Next base: position 20,539,781 of record NC_137079.1, read on the forward strand.
CATAGGAAATATCAGGGGAATTAACAAATATTTCTTGAGTGCCTATTATATGACAGGCATTGCTCTAGGTGATCAGAATATAATAATTATGAAAGCAAATTTCCTGCACTCTTGGAACTTACACTCCAATAGGGGGGACAGAAAGAGACCAATGTATGCCACATAACATAACATGCTATGTTAAAGTTTGAAAAAGATTAGGAAGCCAAATAAAGAAGAGTAAAGCAAAAGATAATACAAAAGGATGATTTTATAACACAAGAATGTCAGGAAGGTTTCTCTGATACGATAACATTGGAACCAAAACTAGAAGAAAGGAGAGAACGGGCCATGCAGGTAGTGGGAAGTGGCTCTGTGAGTACAGGTAGAGTAATTACACAGGCCCTGCAGTAGAAGCAAGCAACGTGAGGTCTTTATCCAATGCATTAATTTTTATGTACATGCAACATGAGAAGCTTGGAGTTTAATGGTAATATTTCATGGAAACAGATCAATATAGTTAGATCACTTAAAGTTATACTAATATCAAGCTAAGGTTCTTGATATCAATAATACAGGTATGTTGAGTCCTTAAGCCTGTCTACCAAACACTATTCTGAATTGCACTGCCAATATTTGCCCAAGTATTTCTCCCTTTTCCATAGTTTTATGGTTGAACTTATTTTTTCTTAATGTAGCACAATGACAGGAATCTCATATGGCCAATTTCTTACATGGTATCACTTTAAAGATACCACAGTCTAGCATGAGTAATTAAAAAACAATTCTAGCTTTCCTTATAGTTTTCAATGAACATCAATGCAGATCCAATTCTTAACCCACAGCAGGAATCCACAAAAATAATTCCTTTTCTTCTTCTCTTCTCCAATTCTGTCACAAACTGCAGTTGCCTTAAACTTCCCATTATCTAATCACTTCCAGCTCTCTCCATGAAATACCCCAGGATATCCTGCCTCTGTGGAATCTTTGTTTTCCTCCTTCCCTAGCATCCTGCCGCAATTCCTCCCTGGGAGAGGCTATTTATATTTATAGTCCTTCTCTCCAGCTGTACCAACTTGCTTTCAGCTGGTTGGAGACACCAGCAGCTCTCCATGCCTCAGTCTCCCTCAATCTGCAACAAGCAAAGATCACAAAGAGCCTTCCTTGCAAGTGCATTACTTCTCACATTCAGCCTGATATTCTCAAGGAAGAAATCTGGAAAATAAAATTTTCCATCTTGTTATAGCTATCTATAGTATCACATTCATTAAGGTGACTGAGCATCAGGTCAAGGTTGTTTCAAGGTGACCATGATTACCTCTGCTCTGACCCATTATCAGTAGATAATATAATCCAAATATCTAAGAAAAATATTATTTTCTTTATAGTCAAGTTCTCAAATGACATCTCACTGCAGCCCCTAGACCTTTGTTGGGGAGCACAGGAGACTTGGTTGGAAAGTTTTAAGAAGGACATTCTGATAAAAGGGAAGTGTGTGGAAGGCCACCTGCCCTGTTTATCCGAATTCCAACTTAGGGGAGACTTAGGGGAGTGTCGAAGGTGGCGCCCCTAATTATTCCGTGACCTTTCCAAACAAGCCTGTGCATATGCAGACCCCCAGGTGTTTACTGGAATCCTTATGCTTAATCCCTGGATGCCCTTGCCTATAGTACATTGTAAACATGTGTCCTCCAAAGATTACCCACCCTATTGATTGTATCTAAAGATAAAAATTCCAATAAAGGCCTAATGAGGCACGCAATAGAGGCTGCTCTGGCTACTAAAGCCAGGGGCCCCTTATCCTCTCTTGCACAGCCAAACTGTGTCTGAGTAATTGTTCAGGGGCTGCTGGTCAGCCCCGGCAGACCGTTAGACATTATAACTATCCAAAATTCAGTTAGTATTTTTACATCATGCACTTACTACCCTCAGGCTCCACTTCAGTTGTATGTTCATTACAGCAGCAAAGAAAGTAACTTTAATTCATAATTGCCTGAAATCTTTCTTGAAAGTACTATGGCAGCCAGTAAATCAGTGTATAATATTTTCCTTTAGTTAGCTGCTAGATCCAACCGCATCATGTAACAACATACTTTTGTCAAAAAGGGAAATCATGTCACTTTGGTATGATAAAGTTGAGTATTGACAAATGACAAACAATCTTATATGCAACAATTTAATCTTTGAAACTATTTTCATGGGTAGCATTTAATGTATTGAGATTTTTATAGAAACTAGGTCAAATGGTGGCATTTTAAGTCAATGGAAAAATAACTGAATTTTGAGCCTTGTGCTGAGAGTTCTGTATTTCTGAGCTTTCTCATCCACTGCAAATTTGATGTCACATTATGTAAGTCTTCAACATACATTTTATGACTATAGTATTGAACCACTTTGACTAACCCATCCTAACACATTTTCTATTGCTTTTCTCTTCTTTCTTCTTTCAGACATGGGGTTTATCTTCTTTTAATCATCTATCATTGTTAAATGGTACTTTATATACTATTTCTTCAGTTTTATGTTTTTATCTCCTAGTTCAACCACTCTTAAATGCTAAGTCTGTCTATACTGCCTCCATCCCACATTATAGGTACATGGACCTAGTTTAGCTGCCAAAAACCTTTCCTTGTGCAAATCTCTATGGTCAGAAACCCACTAATTCTCTCTAGTAAGGCCAAGGGGATCGAGAAAAAAATTGTAATTATAATAAATTCTATTTGTGCAAATAAGAGCATTTTTACCATACAGATTTTGCCCTCATTTGGAGATTTAACTCATTCATAAGTAAAAAAAAAAATGGGGTTATTATTTTGGATTCACAGAGTGAAAGAAAAATCATGTATGTTACATGTATATCCTAAATTTCTTTCACCCATACTTCTTCAACTGGTTGTAATTCCAGTAGAATCTCAAAATTTGTAGGGTCATTAAACATCATCTTGCCCAATTCTTTGCTTATGCATAAAGCTCCACTTCAAAACCCTCAACAAATAGATGTCTTTTTTTCTGAACACTTTTTATGTTGCTTCTATCTCTGAAGAGCCAATTTTGCACTCTGGAAAATTACAATTATGTTAATAAAGATATTAATTTAAAAGAACGATTGCTGGGAAAGGGATGGTGTTGATCACACATAATTCATATTGACTAATATATTATTCTGTTTGGACAATGTGGACACCAGAGGGAGTGAGGAGTGATTGCAGAAGTCTTGACATGAAATATGAAGCTTAAGATGGGTCAGAGAGCATTCATCATTGTAAACCAATAGCCTCAGCAGGTAAACACACATGGAAACTAAACTACCTTTTACCTGTATCGTTTAAAATACTGGTTCATACGAGTACTCAATATTTTAGCCATTAACGCTAATTGTGATCCCATTCCAAAGCCCGATTTACTATTCTATGACACTGGAAATCTTTGGCAAATTAGAAGTAACCAGAGATAACGATTACTTTTCTCAAACAGAAATGTATTTAATATTGTAGTTGCCACCATAGAATGTTATAAAATGAGCAACAAATTCAGATGAGAAAGGCAGAGGATGGTTCTCAAAAATAGAGAATGATGATTTCATGCTAATTGAGTAGGTCCTATACACATGCAAACACACATATTGCTTTCCACAGTTAAAAAAAAATTGTGTGTCAGAGATGGCTCTGACATTATAGTAGTTCAGGCTGAAGCGTGCATGTCAAGAGAGGAGCCAAGCTGTACTACCTGTCTTGATAGTCTGGGGCTGCTTCCTCTGTTTCTTGGTTCCTCAGGGAAATGGGGCTGTGATTAAGGCCTGACCACCCTTCCTCAGAGGACTGTCTGGTCCCCAGTTCCTAAATGGCCAGAAGGACCTTGAAGTACAGCACAAAGACCAGGGGCGGCAGCGTCCAGCTGTTGTGTAGTCTCTGGCTCTGTTGCAGAGGAATTATGACCACAACATTGGAGGAATGATGTGAGCTCAACTCAAGATTTGCATAAACTGAACATTAGCAAGTCCTAATATTTAAAGTGGGATAACTAAGTAAAAACTCTCTCTAAGCTGTTTGACAGCCTTATGAATATGCAGATAAGAAACCTAAAACCCACTTGCAGTGGTCTGCTGTAAATACATCTGCAAAATCGTGCAGCCAATGCAGAGGACTTAAGTCCATACAGTGTTTTCTTCTAAGTACAACACTTAGAGGCAAGTTTTATTATAATGCACTGAATCTATTGAGCATTCAAATCAGCTGATAGCATTTTTAAATCACAGTTATTTTGGCATGTCCTATTGAATGAAATAGAAGAACAACCAAAAGTAATAGATGTGCTTATGAAAAGCAGCCTTGCTCATCATTGTTGTACGTTGTTGTAACTAGGACAAAATTATGCACTAAATTGACAGGTGTATTGCCTTTATTGTCAACAATGGCCAGCTTTTTCCTGTTTATTTTAAGCATGCTTATACACAAAATGCCTACATTTTTATCATCACTGTATAGGCATATACTTTAACCAAACTATAGCAGCTAAAGGACAAGGCTCAGACTTTTAAAATGAATAACATGTCTTTGCAAACCCTGGATTTTCAATGAGTACTAAATTCAATGTTTTTTTCAAGTATATATTTTTATGTTTTATTTTTGACACTGTTACAGATTTCTCCCATTTCCCTGACAAACAAATTCCAGGAACACAATAGTTTTAAATGCACAGCTATATCTGAATAACTCCTGCAATTACTCCCTACTTCAAATTGTGTATGGTTTGGGAACAGGCTTGGAGAAAGGTGTTTCAGTAACCCCTGATATACTAGATTGGGCATATATATAAATTTAGTAATTGGTTGGGGGTGAACAGTAGATTTTAGATGTTCTCCTTAGTCCTGTATTTAATGAGTTTGATTAACATATTCATAATCATCTTTCTGTACAGTAGGCATTTGATTCCCAATTTTCTCCCCCAATACTGGAATAATTATGTAATTATACTTTATGTTATTTGACTTGAATAAACCATACAGAATATCATTTCTCTTTTTTTAAAAAATAAAACAAATTTGAGGATTTCATATGAAACAAAAGAAGCAATATATTTCTAAGGGGACAAATAGGAATTACACGTACTTGTGGCTGCAGAAAAGAATGATTGCTTGGGCAGTTTACCTCTGAGTTTCTGAAAAAGAGAGAAAAGAAAAATAATAGCGCGAGCAGAAACCCCATGGGTGCGTGTTTGCATGGACATGGGGAAAGGAGTCTTGAATTAACATGGGCTGTAGGGCTTGCATTGTTGAAGCAGGTTGTAAGGCTGAACTTAACAGTGATTTAATTCTTGGACTAAAGGCGCTATAGAAAGAAAGACTGGGATCATTTCCTTGGTGGAAATAAAAATTCTCTCTCCACCCCACCCACCTTTGAACTTCTCACTTCAGTCTTTTTTTTCTTTCTACAGTGATTTTTATATCAGTGATGTTAAACAAGTGATGGAACTGTAGATCTGTGCCAGAGTAACTGAGGGGACATGTTTGCCCCAGCTGTGTGGTTCAACCTCTCAATATTGGATATAGAAATGATATGTGATAACATCTCCAAGAAATCCCAAATGGTGCTCAATACACAGCTCAGTTGCCTCTTCCAAGTGCCTTTGAATCAGCCACATATGCACTAAAATGGCTAACTCACATATGCCTTCTCTTTACCTGGAACTGTGTTCCTATCTTCATCTTCCCTCTCTTCCACCCCCAACTTCAGCTTTCTCTACTGTTTCCATCTTCACTCCCATCCTGTTGCACAAGCTGGAAATCTTAAGTTTTCATTGGACTGGCTCTTCTTCCCTCCACTCCTACCCTCATTTCCCATATCCTATTGATTCTGCTTCCATAACATTTCTGACTATGCTTCAGTTTCTTGAAATCGTCCCTCTCTCTCCCATTAAACCTCCACACACAGTCTGTCCTCCCCCTGAAACACTCCCCTCATTTCAGCCAATTGAAGATGACACTCATGCAAAAAACTTCAGAGGTTAACTCCAGAGCTAGACTAACTGGCTTCCCAGTCTGCAGTCTCGCCTACCACGTGCATGAATAGTGACACGCTTGTGGGAGCCCATTTCACGTCCCACGTGGTTCAGGGTTCCGGTTCAGGGTTCGGGTTCTGGAGAAGGCCGCACACAAACGAAAAGAGACTAGAAAAGGTATTAATTTGGCAATATTGGGGGCCAGGCGGGAGCCCACCTCTAGTGGGAGGACTACACACTACTCTGGCCCTGCTATCCCTTTTATTGAGGCTATGGGGAAAGACCCATAGCCCTTAGGCAGGAAATAAAATAAATATACACAAGATAAACAGAGGTGGAGGCTGCTTCAGCTAACAATGTCTCAACTAAACAGTGAGTGGTTAGAGCAATTAAGGTTGTTGACCAGCCTTCCCGGATTCTTGTCCACATCTATTAGTGAAACAGTGATTGGTTTCCGGCACACGCTTTGACCTCTCTTTGCTTGTTTCTCTATCTTTGAAATTGAGATAATAATAATAATCATACCAATATCAGTGAATTTCTGTGAATGTTGAATGGGCTAGTCTCTTCCCTCTCAATATATGACCAAGAAAAGTCACCTCATCTAGGAGCCTATAGAAATACAGAATGATGGATCCACTTACATATCCCACTGTATCAGAATCTGCATTTTAGTAAAATTCCCAGGTGATATGATATATATATATAGATATATATACACACACATATATATAATATATATGTATATATATTATATGTATATATTATATATATTATATATTATATATACATATCTAATCTAATAATAGACAAATATGCAAATTGACCGCACCTTCGCTATGCCCAAGCCACGCCCACCAGCCAATCAGGATGAATATGCAAATTATCCCAACAAAGATGGCGGCTAATTTGCATATTGCGACAGCGTAGAAAGAAGCCAAGAGCTGCAAAAGGGAGCAAAGCTGCAAAGAAGCAAGCAAGCCGGGGGGAGGAGAAGGGAGGAGCAGAGGCGGGGCCAGGGAAGAAGGAAGGAGAGTGGGCTGGCGGAGAAGTTAGAAAAGCAGGGGGGCTGGCGGAGATCGCGGGGCGGGGGACAAGGGAGGAGAGCAGGCAGGGTGGGGTAGAGTGCAGCAGGAAACCCTATTGCAGGATTTTTCCTGCAACGGGAACGCTAGTATATATATATTCTAAATTAATAAATGTGAGGAATTGAAAACAAAGCCTGGTGCAATTTAATGTAGCCTATCATCATCATCTTTGTTTTGATTCAAAGTCCGTAAATTATCCAGTATTTCCTGTTATTTATTTTTATGAGCCCTGTATTTTCTGTTTTTTAAAAAAATATGTTTTTATTGATTTTTAGAGTGATAGGAAGGGAAAGGGATAGAGAGATAGAAACGCTGATGAGAGAGAAACATTATCTATTGGCATAACTACTGGTGATCAAGCAACCTGGGCATGTGCCGTGACCCGTAATCGAACCAGTGCCCCCTTGTTGACACTCAACCACTGAGCCACATCAGCCTGGCTTCACTTTTATTATATAGAAATTATTTTACAGTAAATTTTTATTTAAAATCTGCTTGCCCTTAGATTGCATGGTTTGCAAAGACAGTGTCCAAATTTTAACTGCCATATTGCTAGAACCCAGCATGGTGTCTGGTGAATAGTAAGTCCTCACGAAATACCAGTCAATTAAATCTTATATTAGACTTTTCTGTTCTTCCTGACAGATCCCTAATCCAAATTACCACATTTTCCTCATAGGCAATTTTAATACTCTCTTAGTCGGGATTTCTGCTTTTAGTCTCTGTCTACACAAATCTATTCTGTTTCGTTCCATTCACGAAGTTATAGGGATATTTGAGGAAAGTATGCATGGCACTGCCAGCTCAGAATCCAACAGCAGTCTGCTCAAAATTTCCTGGTGATTCCTGGGGTTCGGTGGTATCCAGACCCTCCACTACTCATGCAGAATATGAAGAACTGAATCAGAAGTGATGTGATAATCAAGAGATGGTGGGCTAATGAAGTCACTGTCACCAAAGGTGAACAGTCTTATAAGATAGAGATTCCACCTCCCACCAGGCCTTTAGCTTTTGTAGGATGTGGGAAAGAGGAGGGAAAGTCAGTCCCACACCCATCTGCCAACCAGGGCCTCACACTGGTGTACTGGATGACCATTAGGAGTTCTCAGAACTGAGAGAGATGAAAGCTAGTAAGATATATATGGGATTGGATATTGGCCCTCAAGTTATGCACCATTAAAATGGATTGGAACCACAAATCACTGGACTGTACTAAAAATCTTAGAGGGAGCATAAAGCTAATAATGGGGAGTACTAATAATCTTTTTTATTATCTCCTCCCTCTACCACATATTTTTGCCCTAGAGCATGAAAGGGCGGGGAAGTGGCAAAACTAAGCTTATGACAATTATTTTTAAAAATTAGAAATATCCCATGTTTTGTAGATTGTTCTGATGAGGGCCTTCAATAAAATGTATAATAGAATTCTGAGTGGAAATGCATGGAAGATCGGTTCCTTGTCTCAAATTAATCTAATAACTCCCTGCTGCCTTCTTCACTTGGGGTATAACTTAGATTTTATAATATATGGCAAGGGAGGATTCTAAGTTTTATCCCTTATTCACATTGTTACTATCTGAATATCTGTGATATACAATGAGTAAATGAACTCTGAATGATAATACATTGAGATCCAAATAGTGGTACTGTTTTTGTTACTTTTTCCCATTCAAAAAATCTGAGGAAAAGGATAACAGGAAATACATCTCTTATTGCAGGGAGAAGTACATGATTTAGTTGTACTGAAATAGAGAGGTGAATCTAGGGTTTCTTCCAAGCTTGTTAGAATAGAGATTTAGCAGAAAGGGATGCCACTAATACATGAGGTTTAAAACCAAAGGCAGGGATTAATTATGTCTGAGAGATGTTCCTGGAAAGCCCTTAATCTGTTGTTTTTCGCCGGTTGTCAGAGCAACCTCTAGAGATGAGTGGTCTGCCAATAATAATCAGAAGGGAGTGCAGTCAGGTCAGGAACTCTTACAATTGACAAATGCAAAACTTCCAAATGGAAAATCATAAAAGCTCTTTGTTGCTGAGGACAGCAAGAGGCTTAAGTGGGGACAGCCAGTCTTGTTGACAGAAGACAGCTAGTAGTGTGTCATTAAATGTAGTGCCTTGTCATTTCACTGTCCTTAGTTTATGTGCTAGGCTATGTTTCTCATGTAAAGTTGATTGTTGCTCTGTGGTCTTGTGATCATAAATATGAGCACTTAATATGTTCCTTAGTAGTAAACATGGGCTAATTGTACACTAAAGATTAGTTATCTCTTTCTTCAATTATGATTGGGAAATACAGGACTTTAATAGGCCAAAGACAAAAAAAAAACAACACCAGCAACAGAGGACGGGTAGAAGATGGATGATGGAAAGGGAAGAAAAGCTTTCAAAGAGCAAAAATAAAGTGTTAGAAATCCTTTGCAAGAATAGGAGAGCTGTAGTCAAAGCAACAGAATAAAGAAGGTGGTATTGAATGAACTGATAAAACAGATGGGACCATATTATCAGAATGGTCATCAAAAAGGAAAGGCAATTGAAATGTATCAACAAAAATATGAATTACTTCAGCAATATCAAGAAAGAGTAAGAGTTTTCTCATTGTAGTTGAACAGAATGACTGAGATTCAAGCAGCAAGACCAAAACAAAAAGGACAATTAAAATATGATAGAATTTGACAACTACTTTCATATAACCAGCTATTTTCTTCTTAGAAAATATTATTATTTAATGTAGATTAGAAGACCACAAAGGAAAGTTCTTTTATACCATAAGTTTCTACACAAATGTTAAATAATGTTATCCAATGCAATCTATTGATTGCATTCAAGACAGACAACAAAGGCACTATATATCCACATATATATATTGTATAATCCTATATAATAAAGAGGTAATATGCAAATTACCATCACTCCCTTGCACAAGATGTCCGCCCCCATGTGGTCACAAGATGGCCACCACAAGAAGGCTGGCAGGGGAGCACCGTTGTGGGCAACCAGGCCTGCAGGGGAGGGCAGTTGGGAGCAACCAGACTGGCAGGGGAGGGCAATTTGGGGAAACCAGGCCAGCAGGGGAGGGCAGTTGGGGGTGACAAGGCCTGCAGGGGAGGGCAGTTGGGGGTGACCGGGCCAGCAGGGGAGGGCAGTTGGGGGTGACCGGGCCAGCAGGGGAGGGCAATTGGGGGCAATTGGGTTGACAGGGGAGCAGTCAGGTGTCAGGCTGGCAAGGGAGTAGTTAGGGGGTGATCAGGCTGGCAGGCAGAAGTGCTTAGGGGCAGTCAGGCAGGCAGGCAGGCGAGTGCTTGGGAGCTAGCAGTCCCGGATTGTAAGAGGGATGTCCGACTGCTGGGTCAGGCCCAATTCCTGTGTGATTGGGCCTAAACCAGCAGTTGGACATCTCCCAAGGGGTCCCAGATTGGAATGGGTGCAGGCTAGGCTGAGGAACACCCCCCCACCAGTGCACAAATTTCATGCACTGGGCCTCTAGTACTTATATATTTATTTATGTTATGTAATACATTATGTAATATATAAATAAGTAATACATATACTGTATTTTCCAGCATATAAGACGACTGGGCGTGTAAGATTTTCCTGGGTTAAAAAGTCGTCTCATATGCCGGAAAATACGGTAGTCCAATATATCTAATCCATTATATCTAATCCCATCAATATAGTCAAATATACCGTATTTTCCAGCATATAAAACGACTTTTTAACCCAGGAAAATCTTATACGCCCAGTCGTCTTATACGCCGGAAAGTACAATATATATTATACCTTATATACTATATAAAATATAATGCCTATAATTTACCTATATTTTATAAAACATCCATCATATAATACATTATATATTATACAATGATCCCAGAGGATTGGTTCCAGGACCCCCAAAGGATACCGAAGTCCACAGATGCTGAAGACCCTTATATAAAAATGGCATAGTATTGCCATATAGCCTACACACATCTTCCAACACACTTGAAATCATTTCTAGATTACTTATAATCCTAACACAATGTAAATGCTATGTAAATAGTTCATATTTTATGGGGCTATTGTAGAAGGCATTCTTTCCTTTTCAGTTTCTTACTGTTTATTGCAAATTAATATAAATATAAATTAATATCATATATTTACCTTGTGTAATGAAACCTTGGTAAACATACTTATTAGTTTGACTATCACTTGTCTAAGTTCTTGTAGTTGTAAAATTTTATCATTTTTTACTAGAGGCCCGGTGCATGAAATTCGTGCATGGAGGGGGGTTGTCCCTCAGCCCAGCCTGTACCCTATCCAATCTGGGACCCCTGGAGGGATGTCCAACTGCCCATTTAGGCCCGATCCCTAAATGGGCAGTCGGACATCCCTCTCAAAATCCAGGACTGCTGGCTCCCAACTGCTTGCCTGCCTGCCTTCCTGATTGCCCCTAACCGCTTCTGCCTGCCAGCCTGATCACCCCCTAACCACTCTGCTGCCAGCCTGTTTGCCCCCAACTTCCCTCCTCTGCCAGCCTGGTCACCCCTAACTGCCTTCTCCTGCAGGGTTGATCACCTCCAACTGCCCTCCCTTGCAGGCCTGGTCCCTCTCAACTGCCCTCCCTTGCAGACAGGGTGCCTCCCAACTGCCCTCTCCTGCTGGCCATCTTGTGGTGGCCATCTTGTGTCCACATGGGGGCAGGATCTTTGACCACATGGGGGCAGCTATATTGTGTGTTGCAGTGATGATCAATCTGCATATTACTCTTTTATTAGATAGGATAGAGGCCTGGTACAGGGGTGGGGGCCAGCTGGTTTGCCCTGAAGGGTGTCCCGGATCAGGGTGGGGGTTCCTTTGGGGCATGGGGCAGCCTGAGCGAGGGGCCTGTGGTGGTTTTCAGGCCAGGCACGCCCCCTGGCAACCCAAGCGGAGGCCCTGGTATCTGGAATTTATTTTCCTTCTACAATTGAAACTTTGTAGCGTGGAGTGGAGCCAAGCCTGGGGCTCCCTCCACGGCAGACAGCCATTTCTGTTGGGGTGTATTTTCCTTCTATAATTGAAACTTTGTAGCCTTAAGCAGAGGCCTGGGTCAGCCAGGGTGTGCAGAAAGCTTTGCTTCTTCCATTGCCAGGGGCAACCCTAGCCTCCCGCTCTTTCCAGCTCCATGGCTGCCACCATTTCTGTTTGGATTTGTTTACCTTCTATAATTGAAACTTTGTAGCCTTGAGTGGAGGCTTAGGCCAGCAAGGGCAGGCAGAAAGCTTGGCTTCCTCCATTGCCTGGAAACCCAAGCCTCCCTCCTGCTCTCTGTGGCCGGTAGCCATCTTGGTTGGGTTTATTTGCATACTCGCTCTGATTGGCTGGTGGACATGGCTGGTGGGCGTGGCTTGTGGTGTAGCAGAATTATGGTTAATTTGCATATTACTCTTTTATTAGGTAGGATAATGAACTCATAGAAAGAGAAATTAAAAAACATTCCCATTTGCCATTGCAACACAAAAATTAAGGTACTTAGGAATAAATTTAACCAAGGAGTTAAAGGACCAGTACTCAGAACATTACAGGACACTGAAAAAAGAGATAGAGGAAGACATAAACAAATGGAAGAATATACCATGTTCATGGATTGGTAGAATCAACATCATTAAAATGTCCATACTACCCAAAGCAATCTATAGGTTCAATGCAATCCCCATGAAAATACCAACAAACTCTCCAAAAATTCATGTGGAATTTAAAAATAGAACCCAAATAGCTGCAGCAATCTTGAGAATGAAGAACAAAGTTGGAGGGATTATAATATCAGGTATCAAGCTATACTACAAAGCCACTGTTCTCAAAACTGCCTGGTACTGGCACAAGAGCAGACATATAGACCAATGAAACACAACAGAGAACCCAGAAATCGACCCAAGCCATTATGCTCAATTAATATTTGACAAAGGAGGCAAGAGCATACAATGGTGTTAAGACTGTCTCTTCAATAAATGGTGTTGGGAAAATTGGACTGATACATGCAAAAAAAACCCTGAAACTAGACCACCAACTTACACCATACACAAAAATAAACTCAAAATGGAAAAAGGACCTAAACGTAAGATGGGAAACCATAAAAATCTTAGAAGAAGCCATTGGCAGCAAAATAGCAGACAAAAGAAACCATCAACAAAACAACAAGAAAGCCCACTGCATGGGAGAACATATTTGCCAATGTTATCTCCAATAAAGGTTTAATCTCCATATTCTTTTGTACAACCACACATTAAACAATTCCAGTTGGGTGTTAAGCAGACAATTCAAGTTTTGGGGGTCCAAAAATTATCCCCTGGTTCTTCTGACATGTGTACATTCTTCCCCCATGTACTCCCTTTATAGCAAATATAACTGTTATTCTTTCAGATGCTCATACCATAGAATTATTTGATTAATTCTGAGAACCTCCACAGTATGAGTCTCCCAGTTTGAGATAGACTTATTAGGCTATGTATGCATAATAATACACGCTTTTCCATTCTTTATAGTCCTCCTCCACCCAAATCAAGTCTGAACTTGTCTTAGGTTAGTCTTCCTAAGCCATAAGACATCTTCAGAAATTTAGCTGTTCTTGTTACCTGGACAAGAAAACCTCACATCCCTAAATACTCAAATCTGATGATCCCACCCCAATATTCCTTGTGAATTTTATCTCCCACTATATTTTACAAAATGTTTATTCCTGCTGAAAATTGATGCATGCATACTTTGAACTCTTCTGATATTCTGCTCTATTTGTGTTCTCTTTCCAAATCTCCATTGATCATATTCTTAATTTCCCCTATAAATATACCCCTTTAGTTCCAGCCACTATAATTTATCCTCAATTAAAATTCTTCAGAAGTCTTCTGATTTCCAAAGACATTAATGTCCTTCCTCCAAGCTTTTCTAAAGCTCATTCTGCATGATACTCACAAAATACTTAATGTATTATAATTATTGTATACATATCCAGGTTCCATAATTTAAAATTGTCTAAAAACTTGAAGGTGAGGTTATAACCAAAAATTCTCTAAATTCCTCACATGCTTACCACATCTACATCTATTAAATACCAAATTAATATTTTGCAAAAACAAACGATTCTTAGACATCACTTTAGTTTCTGTGTGAGAAGATTTTACTCCCACAAATAAGGCAATTATTCAAAGTTTGGGGATCACAACGCGTAGTAACTATAGTGCAGTCATAAGAAGAAAGCCACACCAATTATTTTTAGAGAGAATTTAAGGTAAATAATCATTACTAGGTATTGAAAAAATGAAAATTTGAAGGGAACAGTAAGGTTTCACAAAACTGCAGGAAGCAGTTTGGATCCTTAGTAAAGGAGGAAAAAAGAAAAAGATTGGACTTACTAAAATTTAGAAACTTGGCAGAGCATTCCTGAGAGCTAAAACACTTTAAGGAGTAGGTTCTGCTGAGCAGGTGTTGGTGTCTCTCAGCTCAGAGAGGAATCACAGAGGTGAGGGGACAGGTCTCTGTGGAGGGAACATCAGTTGGCTGGTGTTGATTTGCTGGGAGGGTCATGAGGCTGGTTCTAGAAGTATTGTGAAAAACAAACAAACAAAAATACCCTGTAAACTAGAATTAATTGCTGCTATGAACAAATTGCCCCTGTTAGAGTAAAATATTGCTGAAATGAGACTATAACAAATTGGTAGCCAAAAGAAACAGCCAAAGGTAGTGAATGTGCAGAAGGTATGTCCTCCCTCCTCCTGCTTTCGCAATCTGTTTCTAGTGTCCTCATTGGCAGGGCCTAAAAGAGCAGCTGGAGAAACTGCAATGTGAACCACAGAGTTCCAGTCCCAGCGTTTCAAAGAGTGAGTTTGAAAATTAAAAACAGTGGCTTAATACTGACTCAGTCTCATACTGTTGTATCGTAAATCAGCGAGCTAGATATAAGACGCCTTAATGAGCAATTAATTAGGAGTCTTTTATTGAGCAGGTTCGGAGCAGAATATCTCTGTCAAATTCTGAACCAAAAACATGGAGGAAGCTTTCTCTATTTATATGCTTCCAGTTCTTTGTCTCCTAAATATGTTTTTTCCGGACCTTCTGCAGACTTTACAAAGAGCTTTGTGGAAGTTATTTTTGCAGACAGTTTGTAACCTTGGATACATAATGAACAAACACTTGGCATGAGAATGTGGGAATTATTATCAGTATTTGCCTATTATGTTAGATGGCTAGCTTGCAAGGTCAGACAGTTAAGTTTTTACCTTTTTCTATTATTCAGACTAAAATAGTTATTTTACAGAATAAGGGACTATCTAAAAATAACAGCATTGACCTACAGAATAAGAGACTGTCTAAGAATAACAGAGTAAGGACTTAAACGTAAGATGGGAAACCATAAAAATCTTAAATGTAAGATGGGATACAGCAGTTTTCCAAAGGAGGGGTTACTATTCTTCAATACCTTTTTAGGTCCAAATGCTGACTTTTCTTTTATAAGCTACACTGAGCAAAGAATGTAAAAATTAGCAAAATAAATCACTTAAAATAGGTGGATGTCTTGTAACACTTAGTAGCCCTTCAAAAAACATCCCTGTAGATTTGAAATACCAAGATGCATGTGTTAGAAAGGACATGTAAGAAAAAGGCTGCTTAGAAAGCTCTTTGAGATGAAAAAAACAGCTTAATAAAATTTTTATTTTAGATTCTTTTCATTGAATATTCTTTGAATTTCCAATGGGCCAATTCAGTGGTTTTTATAATTTTCTGGGTGTTTTTTAAAAATATTTAAGTAGTACTTATTTATCTAATAGAGTTCTATCACTGAGATCTTTGCTGCTCATGTATTCTCAAATGTTTACTGATGCTCTCCTTTGGAATATTTTTTTTACTTGACTGGTCTACCCAAAAGGAACAAATGCATTGCGACAAATCCCTGTGAGACCTGCTCAGAAATCCTCTGGTCCAAAGGAAAATATATGCACTAGACTCTATTTCTTCTGAATTGAATTCCTAAGACTTGTCTGTAGGGTCTGGGGAATTGTAAGAGGTACCACTACTAAGTCAGGAAGATTTGCAAAGCAAGAAACAAGGGATCCTATTAGATTTTTTAAAAAAGTATCTGTGGCTTTTATGTTCTCATCCCCAGTTTAAATCTATCAGGGAAATGTCACGTTGTGGTGAATTAATACTGTTCAAACTGAATTTGCATATACTAGTAATTTTCTTTCCAAAAGAGGTGGAGGGAGAGAATGAGAAACATAAATATGATATTTTCATTACACCAAATATATGAGTTTACCTAGAATTGTTTCAAATAGAAAAATTTTAACAGGAAAATATTCTGTATCTTTCAAATATCTGGCAACCATGTTATAGGATATCAAGTAAAGGGATTTGCACAATAGTATTCATCTATCATAATTGACTCAGATGAAATTCTCAGTGCTTAGTAAGAATGTGAATGCCTACTATTGATGAATCACTGAATCAAGTTATTTAAAGTAATTATTTTTTATCTAATCCAAAAAGAAAAAAAATCATTCAACATCTTTGTCATTCCATAGAATTTCCAATTTTGACCCATATTCAGGTTATATACCCAGAAAAAGAACACTATAATTTCAGTTGAAAGGTCAGTTTGATCTCAGCTACTAACTGTTATTTGTTCTGAGGTTCATAAAGACCAATTCTGTGTTAGCTACACAATTTGTTACTCACACAGAGTTGTTACATTGTCTAATCTCCCTTGCAAACATCAATGAGCATTTTGCTAAGTTCTGGTCAATGATATATAAGCAGAAATGTTTTATGAGACTTCTGAGTAATTTCAAAGAAAACTGACTTTGGAAAAGCATTCTTTTGGCATTTTACCTTTCCTTCTTCTGGCCTCAAACTCAAAGCAGCCATATTAGACTTTGACATGATCTTCAAGAAGAAACCCAGTACTAGAAGGTTGCAAGCAAAGATCCTGAGGCCCCCAAGGATTAGCCTTCTACTGATTGCACCACAACCTATTTTACATAATACAAACTTAAGTTACAGTTTGTATAGACTACCATTATTTTTATTTTTTTCTCTTATATGCACATGTACCTAGCAATAGTTAAAAAAAATTATATCTTTACTTTTCTCCCCTGCAAAGTAAATTATTGGTAGATTTTTATTCTTTTAATGTTATCCTTGAAATTTCAACGTAAATTTTAAATCTAAATTTCCTAACTAAAATTATTCATATTTTCTATTTTCCTTTCAAAGATGACAAGGATATTAATGCAATTTATGCATTAAACCAAAGCCCTCTCCAACTTTTAATGTCATTAGAATTTGGTTCTACTATTTTTTTTGATAACACATAAATTTGCTATTAATTTGGCAAATGATGATTAATTAAATGTATCAACAAATTTATTAATTTTCATATCCACTGCTATTTCTTTTTCTGTGCTATAGCCTGGCAACTTTATCAAGTCAGTAAGCTGGGGCAATCATGGGGTTCACATTATTTTTTTCCATCTCTCTGAGGTTACTGTCTTTCAGTGGTTCTCATAAAACTCTATGATTTAGAAATATATATATATATATATATATATATATATATATATCCTATCTAATAAAGAGGGAATATGCTAATTGACCCCCATGCTGTCACAAAGATGGCGGTGCCCACAGCCAATAAGGAGGGAATATGTGAATTGACTGCCACTCCTCAAAGATGGCAGCACCCACAGCCACAAGATGGCAGCACCCAGTCCCCTCAGCCCTGCCAGGGTAGCAGGCACACAACACAGCCGGGCCCACCCCCAGGTGGGTCTGGTCACTCCACGCACCTGCCTCTGGAGTCCCCCAGTCCCCTCAGCCCCTCAGCCACCCAGGGATGGCCCGAGGCACAGGCAAGCCTTGGATGGCAGCTGCCCAGCCACCCAGGGCCGGCCTGAGGCACAGGCAAGCCTCAGATGGCAGCTGCCCAGCCACCCAGGGCCGGCCTGAGGCACAGGCAAGCCTCAGATGGCAGCTGCCCAGCCACCCAGGGCCGGCCTGAGGCACAGGTAACCAGGGCCGGCTGAGGCTTGTGCTGCCGGCAGTGGCAGCAGCAAAGGTGTGATGGGGCGTAGCCTTCCCCTGATCACTGGGTCGCCTCCTGCCCCTGAGGGCTCCAGGACTGTGAGAAAGGGGCAGGCCGGGCTGAGGGACCCCCCTCTAGTGCATGAATTTTCATGCACTGGGCCTCTAGTATATATATATATATACACACACACTAGAGGCCCGGTGCACGAAATTCATACACTCAGGGGGTGGGGGTCCCTCAGCCCGGCCTGCACCTCTTGCAGTCTGGGAGCCCTCGGGAGATGTGAATGTTATAGCAACTGGTTGACCGGTCAACTGTCTGCCCCCTGGTGGTCAGTGCACATCATAGTGAGTGGTTGAGTGGCCTTAGCATATCATTAGCATATTATGCTTTGATTGGTTGAACAGATGACCAGATGACCTGACACTTAGTATATTAGGCTTTTATTATATAGGATATTAATTATGCTGTTTTACAGAAGGAAAGACCTGGGATCAGAATAATTGACTTATCTGTTACTACTGGTATGATTTCAATAGTACTTTCCTCATTGTCCTTGTCTTTTACAGAACATGTATGTGTACTAGAACTGTCTCTAACAATTCTGTCCTATGTATAGGAGCTATTTATTGAAAAAAGTCCCCTGAGTTGGTGATATAGTACAATATCCACATCCAGTTTTGTGTATGCAATGCTTATCAGCATGATTAAATTGAGTATTCACATACAGATATCCCAAACTTCCACTTTATAGTACTTTGATTTATTTTTTAATTATTGTTTGTTGTAACAGCTGAAAAAAACTGTATTGCATCCTCTAAAGGTTGATATATCATTTTGTAATATGTGATTCAAAAAAGTAGGAAGATAAAACAATGCAGAAATATGCATTAACTTCTATAGTTCCTTCCACTCAGTCTCCAAAACTTCTGTGTCTCAGGATGAGAGAGAGAAGTCATTGTTCAACTTTGGGCCTATATTAGAGTGCACCTTTCCAGCTATTTGTAATCTGTTTGAGTTTATATCAACTCTAGAAGAAAGAGATCAAGAATCAAATTTAGCATTTTACTTATTTTTTAAATTATTTACAATCATCTGAAATTTTCTTAACCAGAAGAAAGTCATGCTTGAAATAATGGACTTTAATAAATCTAACAACACAGACCAGCAGCACGACTCCATATAATTTGATGAATTTTAAGTTGCCATGCAGGATTCAGACAATGTGCAATTTCTGAAGGTCAGTTACCACCTGAATTGTGTAAGCAGACAAGTGCAAACTTCAGCTGCCTTCATTTTTCACTGATGGTCTTTATTTCTGATCCCAAAAGAAAAGGTACTTGTTAATAACTGTAATATTACTGACCTTTCCCAATGCCTGCTGATTAATTATATAACCTTTCACTCTGCTGTAGCATTGTGTGCCTTCAGTCTGAGTCCTGGACACCAATTTAACTCAATGGGAGGAAAGCATAAGGATTAACCTATGAAATAAAAATTGTAAAACTTTTGGGCTATTGGGAATGCCCACACTCCCAAAAAGATTTTTAAAAATTAATTAACTATTGATTAAAGAACTAAATCAAAAACATATGCAGAAGCAAGAGAACTTTCTCTGTGGAAGCCTAGCTACCTGGCTAACAATATCCTGATTTTGGCTTATAGAGCTCTAGACCTGAGTTTAGAAAGGAGAAAGATTTCCTTTAAAACCATCTATTTGGTTTTTTACCTGTAATGAAAGGATCACAGAACATACCTCATTTGGAAGGTCAGATAATAATCTAGCATAAATCTCATAATAGTTTGTGAGTTGAACAAAATTTTTCCTAAAATGAAAATTATTGCTTGGAGGAAGAACTGATTAAATAATTGAAAAAATTAAGTATATCATAACAAGTTATAAAAATTGTTTTAGTTAGAGCATTGAGGGTCTGGTAACCTCCAATATTAAAAAAAAAAAAAAACAGAAGAAAAAATATAAGATACTAATGATATTTTATCACTTTAAACATGCTCTTAGTTATATTTCCCTTCTATTTTCATACCCTGTAGAAATTAATTATCAAATTTATACCATTTTATCAATGGTAATTTTAAATAGAGAATAATGTCAAACACAGATATTGTTATATCTTTAGGACAGAGATATCCATGCACTGAATAGCATTGAGCCTAAGCTACTTTACATAGCGCTGTTTCCATCAGTGATGGCAATTGGGGTTGTAGGAATAGGTTACCAGAAGGAGAATAATGGAGGTAAAACATCTATTAGTTTGTTTTGGGAACCCAATTTCATTCTGTAACATCAAAAGCCATTCTGTTTCAGAATCAAGCTTTTTATTTGAGATGAGATATTTAAGAGAATTTAGTGTATCCATCTTGGGATCCCTTCTCAGCATTTTCTGGGAAATTTATAGCTTTTCCTAATCCTGAATTCTGACAAAAAGCAATTGAGAAACTAGGAAATGGGAAAATATAATTCTCCTATGAGAATTAAAGCTAAGCCATCAGCACAGACATGTTAATGTTTTGAAATATTCATGACAAGTTGAAAACAGAGTTTAAACAATCCTGGCAGATTTTTTTGATGTTGCATAACCTTGAAGGCTATGGCCAACATTCCTGGAAAGCAGGGCCAGGTGCTGGTGAATGTGGTCACAATGTAATCACTCTGTCTTGTAGCCATTGGCATGTTATAAGTTTACTAGAGACCCGGTGCCTGAAAATTCATGCACTGGACAGGGGGCCCCTCAGCCCGGCCTGCCCCCTCTCACAGTCCAGGAGCCCTCAGGGGTGGGAGGTGACCTGGCGATCAGGGGAAGGCGACACCCCATCACACCTCTGCTGCTGCTACTGCCGGCAGCGCAAGCCTCAGCTGGCCCTGGTTACATGAGACTCAGGTGGTCCTGGGCAGCTGGGCAGCTGCCATCCAAGGCTTGCCTGCACCTCAGGCCAGCCCTGGGTGGCTGGGGGCGCTGAGGGGACTAGTGGACTCTGGAGGCAGGCATGCGGAGCAGCCAGGCCTGCCTGGGGGTGGGCCCAGCCTTGCCGCGTGCCTGCCACTGCAACAGGGCTGAGAGGACTGGGCACCGCAATCTTGTGGCTTTGGGTGCCACCATCTTTGAGGGTGTAGCAGTCAATTAGCATATTCCCTCCTTATTGGCTGTGGGTGCTGCCATCTTTGTGACTGTGTGAGGGTCAATTAGCATATTCCCTCTTTATTAGATAGGATGTTGTGGCTTTGTCTGCTGCTGACAGGGATGCATTTGTTCTTGCAAATAAAATACATACTAGGTTCATACTCAGTATGCTTTAAACTAATCTTATAAGTGGTATTCTTTAAAAAAATAAGATTGGAAGCAAAATAAGCCTTTAATATCAATTTTGACACATAATTATGTGTAGTGATGTTATCCTTGCTAAAAACATATAATGTTGCACTGTTTGAATACCACATAAAAATGTTCACTGGCATTCTCCAGTTTTTAATGTTTGCTGTAGACTCTTGTTCTTTTCAAGTAAGTACATTAGCAAAATAAATGCTAAGGAAAAAATGTGCACATAAAATAAAAGTTGATCTAAAATTCGAATTGACAAAAACAGTATCACTGTCAAAGCCAAAACCAAAACCAGGGCAAGCAGACAAAATATTTTAATCATTAAATAAAAAGGAGCTTATATGCAACAACCTGTGCCTTAGCACTTAGCATGAAGGTATTGTTGTTTTTTAATTCTCATGGAAGGATATGTGTTTTTTTATTTGATATGTAGAGTCGAGAGGGAGGGGGAGAGGGAAAGGGAGGGGGGATCCATTGCCTCCCATATACATCCCAATCCGGTTTGAACCTGCAACCTAGGTATGGTGCCCTGACAAGGATCAAACCTGCAAACTTTTGTCTCCAACCAACTGAGCCACCCAGCCAGGGCTAGCATGAAGGTGTTTTAGACACTCAACAAATTTCATTGTAAACTGGAAGGCAGCTTTTTATACCTAAAATTTTTTTTCAAGATCAAAACTATAGGATAGGGCCATCAATTCTTTGAAAGCTTTAAAATTTCATTTTAAGAATGATACATTTTTATGGTGCTCTTGCGATATTATTTTCCAATTTGTAAATTAATTTTTAGTTGGAATTTTATAATCATGTTCACTTATTTTAATTTTTTATCATAAAATATCTGTATCAGGTACTGATCACTTATACATAATATTGAAATTCATAATCTTGTCAAAA
Source organism: Cnephaeus nilssonii (assembly GCF_951640355.1). Taxonomy (NCBI): domain Eukaryota; kingdom Metazoa; phylum Chordata; class Mammalia; order Chiroptera; family Vespertilionidae; genus Cnephaeus; species Cnephaeus nilssonii. The sequence continues at coordinate 20,562,115 of NC_137079.1, forward strand.
TATATTGGTTAATAGCAAAAATAAATCATGCATTTCTTAATATTGTATATTTTAACAGAACAAAACTCTGAAACTTTTTATCACAGAAAAAAAATGACTCATTCTATATTAATATGATCACTCATTTTATGTAACAAAAATTATAAGATAACATGATTTTGGAGACTTCCCAAGAAATCCCTAAATTTTTTAGTTCTTATTCTAAATTTCCCCATTATTAAAGATTTGCAAACAGAAAGAAATATTATTATTATTATTTTACTTCTGACCAACTGCTCTTTCTTCCTCCTGGTAATGTTGCCCTAGTCTTTATTTATTTGAATATGCCTAAAATTTTACTCTGTGGCTACAAAGCTGAGATTCTGGTTTGGTCACGAGAGTTCTATGAAATTTCCTGAACTTGTGATAGAGGTATAGTTTTCTCCTTTGACTTTTTTTTTTTTTTATGCTAGAGTATGTACAAAAGCTCAGTGTTGGTGAAATAAATAAATAAATAAATAAATAAATAAATAAGCTGCAGAGAAAAGGTCAACACTTTGTCAGAAGTTGTGATAAAAAGTGAGGGGGAAAGAAGGAGAAAATGTGAAGAGAGAATGCAAATTCCTTACACTGTTTGATTGAGATTATGAATTTGAGAGTGAGACTAATTGCACCCCTTACTTTGGAAGGAATGGTGGTAAAGATCTCTTGTCTCTTCTTTCCTGTTTCTTCAATCCTTGAGTTGAGTTTCTGTAATTTGCAAGCAAAAGAGACTTAGCAAATTGTCCTAGTCTAATTGCGCTGTTATAACAAAATACCCGGAGTCTGGGTGGCTTAAAGAACAGAAATGTCTTTATCCTCACAGTTAGGGAGACTGAGGAGCCCCAGCTCCATGCAGATGTGGTTCTTGGTGAGGCCCTCTCCCAGGCTTGCAGAAGGTCTTCTCACTGTATCCTCAAGTGAGGAAGCTCTGGTCTGTGCCTCTTCTTACAAGGGCACTAATCCCCTCATGGGGGCTCTTCCTGACCTCATCTAATCCTAACCCTAACCTCCCAAAGGCCCTACTTCCTAATATAATCACATTGCCACTGAGAGCTTCAACATATCAATTTTGAGAGGACACAAACATTAAATCCCCTCCAGTATCAAGTATTTCTCTTTTACAGACAGCTTTTATTTACTCAAGACCTCAAGGATTTAGTTTATAAGCAAGACCTTTCAAAATTAAACACCTTTGGCCATGCATTAGTAAACAATCTTTATTTAGATTCACGACTTTTACTGCCTGCCTGATCTTTCTCAGTACTCCGGGTACTATTTGTAATATAGGAAATATGACTTGTATCACATACTTTTCTTTATATTTTTAATTAAACAAAACCAATGTTGACTTAGATCTGTACTAAAAGGGAAAATAACTCTTTCACAATATATAATATTCTGCTTGTTCAATAACTTAACATGTAAAGAGTCTTCTTATTTGAAATTTCATACCCCTCTTATTTGCCAATGATTATGACATAATCTACTGAATTTTCTTTATTTCCCTCTATTTTTGAATTTACGTGAAGAAGGTAAAATTAATATTCAGGTTCATGACCCATTATTAGCTTTGTTTTCAGCAAGCATTCTCTTTTGTTTTTATTCTCTTTTATCCACATTCCCCACACTCTCTCCCCCACCCCCAGCACAGACAGCCATTTTAATGTGTTTAATAAGCACCTTTTGTTTGTGTATTGATATGACACATACCTCTTCACAATCACTTCTTTCTTGAATCTTCTCATTTGTTCTACCTCAGTCATTGTAACAGTGCTGAGGCCATGAGTACCCCCAGGCATCCACCACCTGAAGCTTGGGATTTTTTCAATTCTCCCACCACCCCACAGGAGGCATGAGGTCTGACTTCCCAAGAGGCTGGTCTCCTTCCTCAACCTTAAAGAAAAGTAAAACGATTTTCCTGAAATGGTGTTATTGATCAATATAGTCAGGAATTCTCTCACCATTCCAACCTCTTCTTGACTCTTCCAAAGCACATTTGTGTCCATAGAGTCTGTCCAGAAATATCTCACATGGCCAGGAATATGCACAAGACACATGAGAGATAAGCAGTGATTTTTGGAGCTTATCATAAAGCAGTGGGTAGAACAGCAATGCATCACTTGTTTGAGCATCCCATGCACCTCTCTTGTTTTCTGTGAGATTGTACCCTCCAATGAAGGATTAGCACTTACAACATGTTTCTCACTCTGTTGTGCAGATTCTCAAAATGAGATAATATGAATTATGCATTATTGCAAACTTTGAATTGTATTTTGTGTGCATGAAATTTTATTTACATAATGTTATTCTTTCTCTTACTTTTTCTCATGCAACACTTGGTTTTGAAGATCTGTCCATATTGCTATATGTACACATTTTCTATTGCTTTTTATCCTTGCCTACTACTCTTGTTTGCATCCTTTGCATTTTACATACTCTCTTCCAGGTTTCCTCTTCCAAATGCTTGCCATCCCAAATAACACAAGTGAACATCCTCAACCTAGTCCCTTTATATATCTATGAAAACTTTCCATAAAGTTTATACAGGAGTAGAATTCTGCAGAAGTAGAATTGCTGGCTTGTCAGTTCTGTGTGTATTTAGTTCAGTGAATGTTACCAAAGCATTTCCCCACATTGCCTGATGGAGGCATCAGTCCACATTCCCACTAGAGTACAAAGTGTGACAGTGGTCACATATCAGTACCAACTCTGGAGAGTATCAAGCTTTCTATTATAAAATAATATATAATTGTTGGTTTCACTACATTTTTCTTATTGTTAATGAGAATAAATATTTCACTCACATGATAGCCATCTGAGTTTCCTCATATATTTTTCCTCATATATTTCTCCTCATATACTTTTCATATTTTGCCTACTTATTTTATTGAGGTGCCTTTTTCGTGTCGATTTGCAGAATTCCTTCATCTCTTCTGTCAATTTTATACACAATATACACTGTTATTTGTCTACTAATTTTATTCAAGGTTTCCTTTATTAACAGAAGCTATTTATATCTCATATTTATGAATGATTTTTGGTGGTGTGATAGATAACTTCTTTTTATTGCTGAATACTATTTTAAGTTATGGATGAACCACATTTATTTACTTATTCACCTATTGAAGCATATCTTTACTTCCTGGTTTTGCAATTATAAATAAAATTGCTATTAATATTAGTGTACAGATTTTGTGTAGCCATATATTTTCAAATTAATTATGAGTATACTTAGGAGAGTGATTATTGGGTCACATGAAAAGACTATTTTTTGCTTTGTAAGAAATAGCCAAACTGTCTTTCATAGTGGCTGTACCATTTTGCATTTCCATCATTTGCATTCCCATCAGCAATGAATGAGAGCTCCTGTGGATCTGCAACCCTGGCAGCAATTAGTAATGTCTGTTTTTTTTGTTTGTTTTTTTTTTGGGGGGGGGAAGGTTAACCATTTTAATAGTTTGTTCTTATATCTCATTGTTGGTTTGATTCATAAGTCTCTAATGATACAAGATACAATTATTTGCATCTGTGTTATAAGCTGAATCCAACAACTTATATATATAAGCTGTGGCATGTAAATACTTGTATACCACCATCAAGTGGGATATATTTCATGTATGTAAGACTAGCTCAACATTAGAAAAATCAATGTAATTCACCACATCAACAAACTAAAGAAAAATTAATTGTGGTAATATTAATAGATGCAAATAAGTTTGATATAACCAAATATCCATTCATGATAAAAGTTCTCATCAAACTAGGAATAGGCAGAAAATTCTTTAATCTGATAAGGAACATCTACAAAAATATCTGCCACTAATATTAAACTCAGTGGTAAAAAACTGAATGCTATGCCATAAGATTATGAACAAAGTGTATTGTTTTTCACTGCCCCTACACAAATCTTAGTGCAAATTCTAAAGAGTGTAAAAATACAAGTAAAGGCAATAAAATGTATCCATATTGAAAAGAAGAAATAGAACTGCCTTTACTTACAGATGACATGATTGTCCATATAGAAAATTCCAAAGAATCAACAAAATACTTACTGGATTTAATACGTGAGTATGGAAAATGCACAGAATACAGGATTAAAATACAAATGTTAATTTATTTCCTACATACTTGCATTAAAATATGTAATTTGAAATAAAAATGCCATTAGCAAAAGTATCCCTAAAATGAGAATCAGGCTATAAATCTAACAAAACATTCACAGGATTTATCTGTAGGAAACAACAAAACTCTGATGGAAGAAATCAAAGTTTTAAATAAATAGAGCAGTATTTTGTTTTCGTGGATTGGGAGACTCAATGTTGGTACCATACAAAGACAGTAATCAATCAGTGCTGCATAGCACAAAACAGGCACATGCTAATCTAATCATAATATCTTGTGATAGCAGCTCAGTCTTTTAGTGCACAGCTGTTTCTTCATGGTATGTCTTCCCTACCCTTAGGTGAGATAAGGAAGTAATAGGGATGCCCCTGACAGGATAAGGTTCTGTCAGATCTTTCCCTCATGGAGAGCTGTGTCTGTGATGGACATCTCTCTCCCAGCCAGAGCCGGTACTCTTCCCCTGCCAGAGCAAAAGGACTCTTTCTTGACATATTTCAATGTATAATCTAGTAAGGTTTAGAGAGGTAGAACTCCCCAAAATGTTGGGACCCCTCTAAGACTAAATGCCCCACGGGAGGTTCTCACCCTAAGCTAGTCTACACGGCCTCCAGCAATTTAGCTTATGGGTCCAGTAGTTTCTGCTCCAGATAAACATCTCAGCTGTGACTCCTGGTTTGCCTGCCTGTCCAGATTTCCTGGTGGCAATTTACCTTCCAATCTCAGTTCCCTAATGGGTCTAAGAAAAGTCATTGATTTTCAGTTTGTTCTGCTTTTTCTTGTGAGAATGAAAGTGATAACTTCCAAGCTTTTTACATGTTGGAGCTGAATCCAGAAGTCTACTCTGTGCTTATTTTTATTCTTGTTCTGCCAGTTTCTGGGAAACATTCATTAAGGTTTTTCAGCTAAATATGTTTATATATACGTATTTTAGTTGTTAACCTTTTTTCTATTTTAAAGTATATCTTTTATAGAAAATATAAAACTATATTTTTAAATTTAACCTGAGAAATATCATCTTTAATTGATTTTGCTTATGTTATTGCATTAACTGCTTGCTACATTAGAATTTATTTCTGCCATCATTTTTCTTTCTATTTACTTTAATTTCCAAATCAAGTTTCTTCATTCTGCTTAAAAAGTTACATTTTGTTTTTCAAAAGTTTTAATGAGTTTTAATTCACATACTATGCAATTCACCTATTTAAAGACACATTCTTCTTTTATAGTTAGTGTGGTAGCCCTTGATTTAAGATCAGAAAAAGTTGCTTTGATGTTGAACAAATCTAAATTCTTATTTTGATACCTAGTGTCCATGTTTCCCTACTGTAAAAGAATTGATCAGTTTCTTAATTGAACCAGCAAGAACTTATCTAAAAACAACAACTTACCTCATTCATGGATGACTGATATTGTGAATATCTTCATCTTTCAAGGGCAATTCTGCACCTAGCTCTCAGGAGCAGTGATTTAATCTATAACCACAAAAAAAATAAGTATATCAGAATAAAGATTTCATTTTCCATACAACAAATACACACATAATTCCTTATCTAATCAATACACACAGAAGTCTGAGAGAAAGAAAAGAACATGGGACTTCAACTGGAAGCTTTGGGTGCAGTTGCATACAATATGTACTAAATTACTGAACTCAAAAAACAACAATAGTTGCATCAACCTACTAGGGTTATTTCAAAGATGACATTAATATAAGTAAACACCATAAAAACAAATGTATATCCAAACAGTTATTTTCCTTTACTTTTGTGAATTATTTTATATTAGATTATGAAATCAATATATTTTAATAATAAAAAATAAAATATATGAAGGTTTATAAAATAGAACATTCCATCTGTAACTTCAATGACATTGTAGTATATTTATTTTCATCAATCATTAATGCTTATCTATAATAATAAAAGCATAATATGCTAATTAGACTGGACAGCTGAATGACCTTCCAGAAGTCATTCCAGACGTCCTTCTTGATGAAGCTGCCCCGGGCCTCTAGTAACTAAAATAAAAATACTACATAAGTCATTGACCTTCCTGTTTCTGCTGTCTTCTCAAACTCTTTCTGCTTAAGATATTTAATATGCCAAGGTAGTGTGTTTGGGGTATATAACAAAAAATACAAAATGCATAAAGACAAAACTCATTATTGTCTACAAACTTTTGTCCATATTAACAGCCTCTTTTTCTTTCCATGAGTTGCTTTTGCCTCAGACAAAACATACACACATATACCCACATATACAGTGTTTGCTTGTGTGATTTAAACAAAATTATATAGTACAATACACATACATGCAATTTGCCTCTATTTATTTCATTTAACACTGTTTCTTTTTCCCCTTTGCCATGTATAGTGGCATTCACAAGATCCAGTGATGAGGATGTGGACATCTTTGGAAAGTCATCACTCTGCCTACCACAGAGAGGAAACAGATACTAAAGATTAATGAAATTTACTACCTACCTTAGACTCTGCTTCAAAGGAACAATTTATACCAACATGCAAGACATGTTAAATCTAAGAGGCCATCTAAATAGTTTTTCATATAAGTTCAGTAACACTCCCTCTAATTCTATATTTTTGTTTTATTCAGAGTCACAGTAAAGAAAAACATTGACTACATATTACTTTTTCATTTCCAAGGCAGATGAAATCACCAATTTTTAAAATTTTCTTCCTGGGTACACAGGAAAACTACATCTTCCCGCCTATATTTAGGTTGGGCCATATGGCTATTGTTGTGATCCATATAATGGAATCTTTCTCTTCTGCTGTTATCAGGAAAAAAATGTGTTGAGGATGGTGAAAAGGCTTGGACCTCTGAATAACTGAATGGAAACAAATCCTCCTCCTATCACTTAGGATGTTATGTTAGCATGCAATACACTTTAATGTGTTAAGTCTCTGGTATTTGGGGATTCTTTATTATAGATTTTGCCCAACATCATTAATATTAGCTGTCAAATGTTTGCAAGTGAATTAGTCAACTAGGACTGCCATAATAAAATGCCATAGGCTTAAATAATAGAAATTTATTCTAGAGGCTTCAAAAGTTCAAGATAAAAGTGCCAGCCGATTTATTTTCTGATGGGTGCTCTTAGGACCAGTCTTATTTCTGTGTCCTTACATGGTGGAGAGGGAGAGAGAGCTCTGGTAACGCTTCTCTTTTTATAAAGGTACTAGCTTTATCAGAGGAGGGCCTCACCTTTATGACCTCATTTAACCTTGTTTATCTCCTTGAAAGCCCTAACTCCAAATACAGTTCCATTAAAGGTTAAGGCTTCGCCATATGAATTATGGGGCACACAATTAAGTCTGTAGCACTGAACATTTACTATCCCCAAAGCTTGAATCCTAAAATCACCCAATTTAAGAAACAGAAAAATAAAACTGTTATCAGTTGTCCCAGACTTGGCTATGGATCAGAAGCACTAGAAGAAAGTTAAAAAAAAAAATACAAATTTCTTGTCCCACTCTTAGAGCCAATGGATCAAAATATTCAATGACTTTAGAGGGTATTAAATTCAGCTTTCATGTTGTCCAGATTTTTTTAAAAAAATCTAAGATTTAAGCTTCCTAAGTGATATACCATAGATTGTTGATGCACAGTCTGTACTGGAACTCACACTTCTTTATTCTTAACCAAATGATATCTCATTTCCTTCATTGTCATTCTTGGTATAACTCAGAATTGATGGAATGAGAATTGAAATGATATGTAAATCAAGTAATTAGAAGCAAAAAATATTAAGACTATTTTTTCAAAGTTGTCCATAAATTAAATTCAAACTTGCTAATTTTATAACACCTCCACCTCAGCCCATTTTTATAAACATAAATGTCTACAATTAGAAAATTTCATGTCATAAAGTGTATGGTGTGAGACGTAAGTTACTTCAATTTTAATGAGCATGATTTTTTTTTGAGTCTCTATTTCAACACCTGGCATTTTGTGACTGTTTTTCTCAGACACCCTTCACTCTATTCCACTCCATTTAAATTTTGCTTATCCACAGGAATTTTTATCAAATATTTAAAAGGCAGTGATTAAAAATAATCATTTTCTTTTTAGAAAAAACACACATTTGAATTAATTGGAGACCAAAATGTTAACAGTTGTAGACCTGCTATTAAGTGAGAACTATGGTGACTGCAATGAAGGAAACAGCACAAACATCTAAGTTAACCCACCTGTTTTCCACCAGGAATGTTTTTAATTAAATTTTTAAAAACATAACACCTCATGAGAGTAAGCCCCAGTAAAATATAAATTTTGTTTCCAATAACCAAATTTGCTTATGGAAAAGAATTTTCACCTCTTACCAACCACATGCAATTTATCACTTTGAAATAAATTAAAAGGCTGTATAAGTTTGAGTTAGTTCATAAATGTACACACAAACACATACCTGCATACACACAAACACAGTAGTTAACTTAAACCTGGATGGCAATATTTTCCTTTTATTTTCTGTTTATGTGGAGGTATGAACTCTATTTATTACTAGCCAGGTTAAAGTTTTACTTCCACTTTTTCTTATGTTCATCAATTTAAATAGATGGGTGGAGTTCAAGTAAACACTCTATGTTCAAAAAACAAACAAACAAAAAATAAGGAGAAGGCAATGTGGGTGAAGGTAAAAAAGGGCAGAAAAGAATTATGTTAAAATTACAGTACTTCTGTGTTTTGACTGTTGGTAACAGCCAGAAATAGTAGAGAGAGGTATCACTTGTGAAACCAGCCAAGTGGAAAATGACTAGTTTCATTAAAATTTGCAGTAATGAAAGAGCACCTACTTACGATCAAATCTATTTTTAGACACCTATAACTGGGCACATGGCTCAGATGCTAAAGCCATCCACAGGCTAGAGATTATATCATGTTTTGTTCAGACTGACTTAGAATTTAATCAAAGCAGCCACATAGCAGTAAGTATATGCTATTCTTTTGGCTCTAAATAAATGCTTGTTGCCTCTCACTTGGGCCTTTCATTTACAGGTTAACAATGTAAAACTATGCTCTGTCAGTACTGGACTCCATGTAAGCCTGGCATATTATCATGTGCCACATTTTGAGAGATGAATCTATAAGTGACCTTCCAGCTCTAACACTCTGAGTCAATACTTCTAACTCTTTAGTAATGCACTTGTCATGTAAAATTAAAGAGGCCCAAACAGAACCACTTACATTCAGTGGCTTAAGTGCATATATATTTTGAACACTTGGAGAAAACAAGTTGTTGAATTAATTGACTATAATGCTTTAAAGCATATTAAAAACACTTAATAATCTGATCACAAGTGTGTACACCTTAAGTGGTGTCTCACTTAGCTTCCATGCTTATATTTAATACAAGCCATAATAGTGTTTGCTACAGAGCTGGCTTTGCAAAAACAAAACAAGAAAATCTAATATTAAAACCATTTCACATCACACAAGGTTATCTAGGGAGATAAATAATGTTTATGTGTGGTTATATTTCTATTTAAAGATTTCATAACATCAAAGCATTGAAAATTATTATCTTGAAGATAACACAAAATAAAAGAAAGTTATAAAAGTGGCTGCTGGAAACTATTAGCTAGTTCCTAAAATATGCAGAAACATTTCACTACAAATGAAGAAAATAGCAACAAAAACAAGTTTCCATACAGGTTCAAAATTCAATTAAATTAAGAATCAAAGGCTGTAGGCAGGACCTCTGTTCTTGAGAAGATAGAGTAGACATTATTTTCCCCTGTTCTTTCTGTTCAGTGTAACTAAAAACTCTGGACACAAGCATAAGAAGACTTTGAAAGGTAGAGGAAAAGCAGACCAGCTAGGTACTTCAGAGCCCGAAGAAGCAACATCGTGGTGAGCTCCTTGAATTTTCTTTTTGTCCCATGGAACCCAGATAGTAAATGAAGAATCTGGAAACCCAGAAGTACCAATGAGCACAGACTAAAAATGCCCCAACAAAGGTCTACTGTCTAAGTTACCATTAGAGTTGCAACACCCCCTCAACAGCTGGTAAAACAAAACAAAACCAAAAAAAACCTAGACAAAAAGTCAAGAACCATATAGAAAACTTAACATATCATCAAACAAAACAATCTAGGGCTAGGCAAAGAGTACTTTGACTTAAACACCAAAAGCCAGATTCATAAAAGAAAAAAATGATAAAGTAGACTTCATAGTAATTAAAGATGGCTGTTCTGTGAAAGACCCTGTTAGGAGCATGACAAAATCAGCTAGAGTACAAGAGAAAAGTTTTTACAAATCACATATCTGACTAAATGCTAGTATTTACAATATTATATATGTAAATATTTATTTACTCAAGATAAAAATATATAATAATTTTAAAAAACATAATGTGAGAAAGCAAAATATGTATATCTGCAATGAGGATATAGATATAGCAATAAGCAATGAAAAGATTTTTCAACGTCATTAGCTATTATGCAAATGATAATTAAAAGTAGAAGAAGATATCATTACACATTAATCAGAATGGCAAATATTAAGTATAGTGACAACATAATGCTAGTGAGGTGTGAAGAAACTGGATCACTCTTACATTGCTGACCAGAATGTAAAATGATGCTGGTGGAAATGTAAAATGGTATAACCCCTCTGAAAACAGACTGCTAACTTCTCAAAAGATTAAACTTGCAACTACCAACGGACTCAGCAATTGTATTCCTGGGCTTTATAGCAGAGAATAAAAACTTCTGTTTGCACAGACAACACACACACAAAAAAATTATCCAGAGATGTATGTATTAATTTTATTCATAATTGCCAAAGAATAAAAACAAATCAGATGTCCTTCAATGAATAGATGATTAAACTCTAGTACATTGAAGTAATGGAATACTATTGTGCAATAAAAAGGAATAAACTACTGATAAACATAACAACCTGTATGAATCTCCTGAGTATTACAGTAAACGAGAGAAATCCAGTTCCAAACCGTTGCATACTGTATATATTATTCTTGAAATGACAAACTAATAGAACATAAGAACACATTAGCTGTTGACAAGAGTTAAGGAAGCAGTGGAGGAGGGAGAAAAGTGAGTGTTGATGTAAGAATGTAACATGAGCTGTTCTTATGGTGACCAAGTATTCCCTAGTTTGATTGTTTCAATTTCAATATCTTGCTTCTATATTGTACTACTAGAGGCCCAATGCACAAATTTGTGCACCAGTGGAGTCCCTCGGCCTGGCCTGTGGGATAGGGCCAAAACCAGCTCTCCGACATCCCCTGAGGGGACCAGGATTGTGATAGGGCTCAGGCCAGGCCGAGGGACCCCACCAGTGCATGATCAGGGTGGGGAGAGATGCAGGAGGTTGCTCAGGAGGGGAGGGAACCCGGGAGGGCTCCAGAGCATGTCCGGCCCATCTCGCTCAGTACCAATGGGCTGGACCCCAACAGCAAGCTCACCTACCAATCAAAGCGTCCGCCCCTTGGTGGTCAGTGCACGTCATAGCGAGCGGTTGAGCGGCCTTAGCATATCATTAGCATATTACGCTTTGATTGATTGAACGGAGGACCGGACACTTAGCATATTAGGCTTTTATTATATAGGATAGTTTTGCAAGTTATCATCATGGAGGAAACTGGGTAAAAGGTACAGGGATCTTTGTATAATTTCTTGCAAATGCATAAGAATCTACAATAATCTCTAAATAAAAATTTCAATTAAAATAAAGAAAATTCCAGAAGTTAGGCAGGAGAGAAAGATGACTAGGTGGAGCACAGAGGATTTTAGAGCAGTGAAGCTATTCTGTATGATAATATAGTGATAAATTTATGTCATTATACATTGTTCAGACTCACAGAATGGACAACACCAAGAGTAAATTCTGATGTAACTATGGACGTTGGTGATAATGATGCATCAATGTAGGACTATCAATTGTATCAAATGAAGCACTCAGATAGGGGATGTTGATAATGGAAGAGGCTGTGCATTTGTGGAGGTAGGGTATATACAGGAAATCCATGTACTAAAAAAAAAAAAGGAAAAATGATTGTTCACAAAATGAATTTTCATTTTGTTTGTTTGTCATAAAGACACACTAAAAAGGTTTCAAATCAGTCAATCAAACAAAAAGAAACAATCTGATAGTGAGGGGTGTTCCACATATAGAGTAGGGAGTATAGAAACAATTTGCTCAATTTTTACTTTTCTGTGGGTCTTGGTACTCAAGAAGATAATTCTTTGGCTTAACATTATGTATTCAAAGCTGTTCCTAATTGATATCTAAACAAATAATGCTAACCTTGAACAGAATTCATAAAATGTCCAAGCATTACATCAGTGTCTACACAAATTCCATCTTAATGGAACTCTCAAAGGACCCTAGTTCAATGAATTCATGAATATGATTTTTAATTGGTCCATCAATTCTCTTTTAGTCATGTGTGTTTTCAAGTATTTTTAAATGTTTGTTAAATAGGTTTTATTAAGTAATTTAATTATTCTGTTAAAAATTGTCTTGTTTATATAATACTAGTGGCCCGGTGTATGAAATGCATGCACATTAAAAGGGGATTAATTAGAGGAAATATTTTAATATTGCTATTTTCCCTTTCTCTATAATAGAAGTGTAGAGATGAAAGAAAATTAGTAAAATGTATACGAAAATCTTCCTCCTGAAAGAGTCTGGGGTGTGCCGCGGGACCCAGAGTCAAGTCCCTGCCCACCCGCAGTGCCGCAAAAATCACGCTCGACCCAGACCCAGCCAGTTCCACCCCCATTGGGCAAGATCCAAACCTGGCTGGCCCCACCCTTGTCAAGCCCCGCAGTGTGGGAGGCACAGTCTCAGGTCCCTTGTCAAGCCCCGCCGGGTGGGGGGGGGCACAGCTTCAGGTCCTCTGGAACATGCCAGGTGGGGGTGCAGCCTGAGGTCCCTCGGCCTGGAGCCAGGGCCAGGGACATGCCTTGAGGTCCCCCATCAAGTCCTGCTGGGCAGGGGGCATGGCCTGAGGTACCCTGTCAAGCCTTGCTGGGCGGGGGTGCAGCCTCAGGTCCCCTGGCCCAGTGCTGGGGTGGGGGGTGCAGCCTGGGGTCCCCCATCAAGCCCTGCCAGGCAGGGGAGCAGCCTGAGGTCCCCCGGCCAGGCACTGGGATGAGGGGAGCAGCCTGAGGTCCCCCATCAAGCCCTGCTGGGTGGGGGGTATGGCCTGAGGTCCCCTGTCAAGCCCCACCAGGCAGGAGGCACAGCCTCAGGTCTCCTGCCCCAGCCTAGCGCCACGAAGCCTCAAGTCTCTGCTGATTGCTCATTAAGGCTCATTACGGAAACTTGGTCTCCACTGTGGGTGCAGCCATCTTGTGTTACGGAAACCCCCCTCCACTGTGGGCGCTGCCACCTTTGTGATGGTGTGACAGTCAATTTGCATATTCCCTCTTTATTAAATAGGATAACTCACTTCCCTAGGAAAGAAAATATATTTAAGCTTAAAAAGAGAAAACACACTTTAAACAAAGGAGTTGAAATTGTCACAAAATTTTACTTACATATGAAATTGATACAGAATATTTCAGATATTAGACATTGAAAGAAATGTTTTTAATTTGTTTATTTGTTAAAAATGACAATTGTTATATCTGACTTTCAGAGTTTCAAAGAGGATCAAAGTGGATCAAAGGAAATGATGCAGTTTAAAAAGCTTTATAACCATGAAACTGTGCATATGAAGTAGCTTTTATGATTTATAATAATTTAGTATTTCACATGGTGGTTTGTGTTTGAAAATCTTTAAAGCAACCTGTAGCTTAAGTTGCCTTTCATAATTTTGAAAACAAGTCTGTTTTCTTAGTTTTTTGGTATAATATGTGGCATATGAAGAAGCTATAATTTTAAACCAACCTTTAAAAAAAGAGGAACTAATATCTCTAAATTGTTAGCTCATTTTAAATCAGAGTAAAAGATAAAAACAACAAAAACAACTATTGTTGTGTCTGTTTAAGCACTGGCTCAGTGTACTTTGAAGCTGTCATTTCTCTACCTTGATTTGATGCATTCAATTTCATTTCTTAAGCTTGGAGAACAAATCATAATTAAAAGAGGGGTGGAAAGGGTTCATTTTAGAAAACTATCTTTTGCATACAGTAGAGTAATTAGAGTGACCTCAATATGGTGGCTTTCCTTTGTTGCTGAGAGACAAATATTTTTGTGTGACAGATAAACAAGCTCAGCTCTGCAAACCCTTAATGTGAACTGTCTCCCTGGAAGCTCGGAGTAGTCTTTGTTGTCTTTGCAGTTAGATGAAAGGGAGCAGAACCTGCAGTGAAATAAGAGTGGGGAAGCTTCAAGTTGGACGTTGCTGTTACCTTATCATGCAACGTTATATGCTCATTAGAATTCAGGGGTCAATATTCCACCACACTTCCGTAACTCACGCACAGAAAAGAAATAGAATAATGCTTTTTAAATGCTTGTTAAATAGTGTTTAAAGAATTTAAGAGAGAATAAGATATGGTTTATTTGGATTTAGAATGTCTCTTTCTAAAAACTAGATTTCCTCTTGGTGAGAGTTATGAATAATTAGAACTTGGTCTCCTGAGACATCAACATTGTTTTGCCTTTGAGGAGGGTGGAATACATATACCATAGAATCCAAGATGTGATCATCAAAATAATGAATTTATTTAATTAATAAAGAGTGGCAATCCATTGGATAAATGAGGAAAGTAAGTGGGAATTATAAATAAATATTGGGAAGAACATTAATGTCTACTTAATATTTCCTTTTTAAATTACAGGAAAATTGCATTCATATTATGATCGTGGCATATTGGCTACATAGCCCTGTTTTCATTTAGAATTTCACAAAATGAAAATTAGACTTTTCATTCTTTCTGTTCTGGATGATTTCTATGAACATGTAAAGAGGTTCCAAACCTTCATCAACCAATTTCTCAGTTTCACAAAATCGATAAATTGTGTTTCCAAGCTATTCCTTACCTCCACTAGCTTTCATTATCCACTACCTTTGTCATTAGACTTTGCCATGCTTTCTCAGCAGATAAAATGTACATCCAGGTGCCACTGACTTTGGACTTACCTATGTGACTTTGCTTTGACCAGTAGAATATAGGCGTTAGTGTCAAGTGCATCAGCTTGAAGAGGAAAAAGTGTGGCATGTTTCTCATTTCATTTTTGTAATTCTGCCCTCCCACAGGAGAAATGGCATGCCCCACACATGGTTTAAGTCTTCATTCTGTGTCCCTAATGGCATGTAGAACAATCCTTAACCTGGAACTGAGCCCAGCAGTACCCCAGAGGTAGCAGAGCCATCTAATGACCTGGCAACAGAGAATAGTATACCCTCAGTGTTGGAATCAAGCAGCCTTGCTTCACCTCTCATGACTTTGAATGAATTAGCTAAACATCGACTATGATTTTTGTCATGGATATATTCAATTTAACAATGTCCTGCCCACAAATTATTGTGAAATTTATACCTCTCTATCTGGTGAGGATAAGGATCAGGGTAACACTCAAAATTTTTAATCCCCTTTACCTCCAAGCCTGAATCAGGAACATAGCCCAAGCAAATGTGGAAGGTAACTAAGTAAAAACTATCATTAACATTGGTGTCCATGCATAGTAAAAATATTAGCTGAACAAGTTTGACTAGTTCAAAAGTGCCACTTAGCACCTACACATTGCAGACGGATCACGAGAATTCTCACGTTTTTGTATTACACAGTGTTTTACAAAGTATCATACTTTTAAAAGATATTAGCTTATAAGAACATGTAATAAATAACTTCAAAATGCAATGGGTATTTAATTTTCAGGTGTGCCTTTAACATTTATGTATAACATTTTTTGTAATATTTCAATAGAAACTTATCTGGCCACTGGGTAAAGCTAGCAATAAAACTACTGGTCCGCAATGTGTTAAGAAAGGAAGAAATTGCCCGGCTGATGTGCCTCAATGGTTGAGCGTTGACCTATGAACCAGGAGGTCATGATTTGATTCCTAGTCAGGGCACATGACCAGGCTTCGGGCTTGATTCCCAGTATGCATGCAGGAGGCAGCTGATCAATGATTCTCATCATTGTTGTTTCTGTCTCTCTCTCCCTCTTCCTTCCTCTCTGAAATCAATAAAAACATATATATATATTTTTTTTTTAATTTTTTTTTTTAAAGAGAGAGAGTAAGGAATGTATAATATTGTATTTGGGATACACACCAATTTGCCCATAGAGTCAAAATGTTAGAGTGAGAAGGAATTCAAATGATGACTGACCACTGCCTTTCAAGTATGAAAGAACAGAAGCCCACCCGCCTAAGGAATTGTTTCATCCCCCAAATTAGTTAATGGCAAATCTTTTACTTGCACCAAGAAAATAATTTTATAAATGTCTTTGGATGTTCAACCTGGCATATTAAGAATATTCCTGCCTAGTATTTTTTCCAGAATAGTGAAATGTCTGTGTCCCAGAACATGTCCCCCCACCAGAATAGCACCAGAATATTAGTTTCATAAGAAGGTTTTGAAACTTATGAACAAGGATATGTTGTCAGTCAGGGTTTAAGTGCTGTTTGCATGTGAAATCTAACTGTGCTCTTACTTGAGGCTCAGTCAAGGGTCAGCCTCGTGGCAACCTATGTGATTTTTATAAGTAGTCAGCTATGGATCCATTGCTGTTGTTTTTATTGTTGAAAGTGACAGATTCACAGTTTAAACACTAATTTGCCCGGTTTTCAAAACTTTCAGCTTTTAGGAAATACTATAAAGAGATGGTTTTTAAATACTAAGACAAGAGCAGCAATTCTCAAATTTGCTTCCTTTAAAAAAAAAAAAAGTGTTTCTGGCCACGTGATCATCAGTGAGACAAAGACACTTTGTATCACTTTTACTCTTTTCCACCATCAAAAGAAAGATAAATATATCAGTAGTATTATAATGTAAAGGGGTTTTTAATAAGACTCCCATGAGGTAGCTAAAAAGAATCAAGACAAATGAAAATAAAAGGAAAGGGAAGCTAAGTACAAGACAAATGAAAAAGGGAATAAATTCAAGGAGAGAAAACTAAGGGGGGAAAAAAGGTAAAGTGGACAAAAGAGAGAAGAGAGAAGTTTGGTGCCTGCTTAATCTTTTCACGATCCACAGACGTTCGATACCTATTAGCTATTATCTCAGGCCTGGAATCAGTCTTAGCTTGGAGTCCACCTACAGTCCCAACCCACGTCAGTACCAAACTTTGTCCAACCAGTTCTTAAGAGGCACTTCTTTGGCAACTTGCTTTGCTGCTGAAGCTGTTAGCACCATGAGGGGTTTATAATGAGGACCCCTTTATGTGATCCTTTACTCATTGCAGGAGGACCAGCCAAGGAGAAGCAGTAGACTGAGAAAGAAGTGGTTCCACCCAGGGGGCAGCCTCCCTCCCTCTCCTGCAACTCTCCTCTGAAGTAACATTGGTCAGCGAGAAAGTCTAGAAATCCAGGTTTCAAGTCCATCCTTCTGTTCTGAGAGTTTGGTGCCAGAAAAAGAGGCAGCCCCAGCATAGCCATGCTCTCTAACACCTCTTAAGCTAAGAACTATACAAGTAAATCCACCTGGACCATTAAATCATGCATTGCCCCTCTTGAAAGTAGGTAAAGTGTACATCAGATTTCATTTATCTTATGTGGCATTTTTTTGCCTTTTTCTTCCACCTCTGTGAGAACAATATGATGGATTCACAAAGAACTCCTGTGCTTGCTGTCATGCAGCCATGAAGGAAATGGTGCTATTGGAATTGCACTAAAGCATGCTGGCTTTGGCTGACTGGCTGGTAAGCAGTAATTCCCCCCAGCCCCATGAATCCCAGCAATCCATCACGGAGAATTACTGGTGAAAATGACAGAAAAATGTCATAAACCTTGCTTTCATTTGATTCCTGGGGGAGTGAAGACTTGTGCAGTTTAAGCAGATTATGCTACCGAATTGCAGCTTGGTTGAATGATTAAAAGATAAAACACTTCCATTTAAATCTTTACCCAAATTTATCATCTTGGATTTTCTGAATTATACTGTGAAGTTTTGTCATAAAATGGAAATGTTTGATTCAAAGGTAATGAAAGCTATTGATCTACAGTGAAGCAATATTAACATACAGCTTTTATAATTAATTTGGTGCCAGATAAAAGAAAAAATCAAGATCTTTCAGCTTTGATGATTAAAGGGGGACTAGACCTTTGAAAATACATTCGTATGTGTAGCACGATGAACTTGTTTTAAAGGAGGTATGTAAAGGGTTAACTGTTAAAGTTGCATATTATATGTCCAATGAGCAATGACTTAATTGAGAGGCAAAATATGCACCTACTTTTGGTAAATTCCCACTTAAATGTGGGACACAGAAATACAGTTTTTGTGTGTGCGTTATTGTTGAACAAGCTTTCACTTAGCCTAGAGATGACAACACAAAAGTTGGCCAAAGCCTACAATTGTTTGGTCTTAAAACAGAACGGTTTTCTGGGGGCCTTGTCCCAAGGCAAAGATGGCAGGCACAGTAGAGAGGAGAGTGGTTCATTCCGACCCCAGATCTTCAGCAGTCATCTCAGGTAAAGAACACTGAGCAATGTTAAATGGCTTTTCATGCCTACCTGTTTCCATGCAAACACTAGCTCAGACTAGATATATGAGCCCAGGCATTTTCCTGGGAACTTTTTTCCTCCCTTTGGACTTCAGTGTCCTCATCTACACAAAAGAGAAAATAGACATATTTCAGAGAATAATTACAGACATGATATAAGCTAACAAAGGAAAAGTAGCTATTGAATCACAATATATT
Source organism: Cnephaeus nilssonii (assembly GCF_951640355.1). NCBI lineage: Eukaryota > Metazoa > Chordata > Mammalia > Chiroptera > Vespertilionidae > Cnephaeus > Cnephaeus nilssonii. Next base: position 20,581,065 of record NC_137079.1, read on the forward strand.
TCTTCTCAATGAATACTTACACATTTGTCTTCTCTCTCTCTTCCTCTCTTCATTCATATCTTTCTCCAAATATTTTTTTATGTGATTTGTGGTTGTGAAAGACAGGAAAGAGGAAATGAAGAAAAAGCTCAAAAAATGTAGAAAGAATTATTTACAGAAAATGAGGCGACAAAAAAAAGACCACTTAGCCACCTTTCTACATGTGCCCCTCCAACAGAACTAGCTTTTCAACTTCATTTGGATGCTTCCTTCATGCAATAAAAGGTGAGCTTTCTAAAAATTCATATATATTGTCTTTCATTTGTATTTGAGATGTACAACAAAAGGACTTTTACAATTCACAATGACATGTTTTGGTTTTAACCATAGAAACTTTAACTATAGAAACATTAAGAATGTCTCTACATAGTTTCATAGGGCTGAATTTAAAATGTGAATATCTATAATACCATCATTCATTCAGACTATTATAAGAAAAATGTTATTTGTTTGCTATATATATAATTTTATTAGGTAAATAGGAAGTTTTTTCATAAATGTTTCTTTGGCAGTAAACATATGACTATTTCAGTCTATCTAGTGAACTACACAATAATAATAATAGCTACTATTTGTTGAACATTTACTATGGGACTGACACTAATAAAGATTTAAAGTGCATACCTAATTTAATCCTCACGATACCTTTAAGGGAGATTTTATACTTATTGCCATTGTACAGGGGGGAAAAAAAATCAAAGCTCAAACATTATATAACTTGTTTACACTCTGTTCTCTTGCACTTTGTTATCCAGAAATTGGACGCATTCATGACTGATTACAAAATTCAAACTCTAACTTTCTGAAGAACAAAACAGTATAGACTATCAGTAAACAGTAATGACTAGCAGTAGTTTTACATAAAGTTTTATTTAGAGGAAGTAGATTTTTCCAAGGAATATTTTTGTCCTTTAGAAAATCTCTTTTTATCAGAACATAAAAACCACAACAGGGTTTTCTTAAAGATAAAAATTTAAGACACTTTAAAAAAGTGAGTTTTATACAATCATATGTTCTGCCTTTCAACACATTTTTGAGAGAAAATAGCTATAGGGCTTAAGGGAGGAATTTGGTGTCTGGGAGGGCAATTGCCTCAAGATAGCAACAAATTGGGGACAACTCAAAAGCTATTACAGATGGGTTTAGACTTTCTCGGATTAATATTATTATAGCCATCAGGCTATACTTTATAACAAAGAGCCTCAGATTACTTGTGGCTTATAAAACCAAATATTTATAAGCTGGTTATTTTTATGTTATTTTTTTTAATCTCTTATGCTACATATTCACCAATTGTCAGCTAGGGGCTGTGGTCACATCCCATAAACCTGGGATCTAGACTGACAGACCCACTCATATCTCATTTTTTAGCTGGACCATTGCTATTGCAGAGGGAAAAAACAGAACTCTGGAGAGTAGAACCAGAAAAAAAAAAAATGCTCACGCAAGAGGTACAACATTTCTGTTCAAAACTCTTTCACCAGAACTAGATATATGGTTTACCCAAACAGGAACAAATCAAAAATTTAACTCTTCTAGGTACCTAACACCCACAGAGATTCAAAGTAGGTCAAAGAGAATTATGCAATGCTATGCCCGGGGGCTGGGTGGAGCAGTTATATAATTACAAAGACACTGGTGTAACTCTTTGAGTACAAGTTTACTTTTCCTAACAGTAGAATGAATTCTCCTTAGGATGACACCTGATTGTGTGAGATGACTTGGATAAGTCATCTGGAACTGAGCCTCTAGTGGCTGCTGGTGATGCGGAAAGAGAAGAGGAAGAAGGAAGAAGAGGAGGAGGGAGGCAATTTGCATGGGTGAAATCTAAGAACTGGTGGCTGAAGGGTTGTTGGGAAAATAATAGTAATGTTAAAAGAGAATTTAAGTTGCATGCTTGTTTTCTCCCAATGAGGTTCTTAGTTAAATTATAGGGTTTTGTACAGTGCTTTGTGGAGTTGTGGCAGAGCAGTGAAGTGCTGAGTCTACCCACGTTGGTATAGGCTAGAACCAGAGGTAATGCCATGATAATGCCTGACCTTTCTTTATTTTCCATTTCCAAACTACGGAACAGCCTATGCCTAGCCCTGGGGCAGAAGAAATGTCTATAACTCAGTATAGGAGTTTCCTCAAAGTCCATACAAGTGAGTGAGAATGTGCATGAGGGAGATCACCTTTCATTATTTTTAACAGGTTTAGCCCCTTGTTCCAGAGAATAGATTGTGATCACTGCAGCAAAGTTCCTCAGGGTACATGTTCCCACAGGCTGTGCAGTGTTCATTCCAGATATATAAATATTTCTGCTTAGGTCAGGTTTGAGAAATGTCATCCTTAAAATTTCTACATAGAATCATCTATGTACAATTTTGAAAACATACATTTCCATCACTTACGTGATCTTATGTAATATACAAATCAATTATTCAGTATAGGTAAGACACAGATTTTCTACTCATTTGGGATATTGAAAAACTGAGGACTAGAGAAAATGAACCAAGAACCCAGTGGCAGAGCCAGAATCCAATTGCTCATATGCCATCTAACGCCCAATCCAGTGCTTTGTTTATTGTATCTGTTGCCTTGTTAAATGCTAACCCCTGAATTAGCTGCTAAACATGGAGACATTTTGCTATTGGAATAATTTTAACAAAATATGCCTGACCTCTTCTGATTTTCTCAAGTTCCCTCTGCTCTCTTCTATCTCTAGAACTATTTTCTCCAGGGAAAGTCCTTTTCAAGTGAGTCAAATGTTTTTACCACCCAGATCCCAGATGGACCAGAATGTTTTCTGAAATAACTCCAGGGAGAAGTGAAGTGCTTTTCATGCATGAGGCTTTCATCCCTTCTTCTCTTTGGTAGTGTTCTTGAAGTTGACTTTCTCCTCCCCTGTTGGCCTTTAAATGTTTTTTTAAAAAGAAATCCTATCTTTCATTTTTCTCTGTGTGTTTTTTTCCTTAAATCTTAGGGTGGGTTTGTTTTTTTGTGTTGTTGTTTTTTTTAAATATTGTGAAAGGTTGACAGGTGTGTTTTTAGTTGTTGTGTTTTCTGAGAGAAAATGTTACTTTCTCTTTGCTCCTCCTATCCCACCCTCTCTGGCTTATTATCATTCATTTATTCCTCCTGGTAGGATATTAATTCACTCATTGACTATGGAGTCACTGGGCATTCTCATACTTTGACCTTTTAGTCTCTTGAGGCTGGTATTCCATTGGTTTCTGTCTTTCCATGTTTATTCCCATGTCCTTCCTCCATTCACCTGAGGCTAAGTATGATGAGAAGAAGCAAGCCATAGGATGGCAGAGTGCTTGCTACAAATCAGTGAAAGGTTATGAACTCTTTGCACTGCTTTCAGCAGAGTTGGAGTTCCAGGTCAGAGTAACTAATTATGCAAACCTAGGTCACAGCTACATGCCACCTGACTACAAGGAAAGGGGCTCTCAGACCACGTAGTCTTCCATTCAGACACTCACAGAAGAAACACTTCTAAAGGGAATTAGATGAAATTCTGAGATCAAATAAAAAGGCAAACATCTCGTATAATCCAATACCTAGGCTGCCAAAATCCACATGTACTCCTTTTTTCTACAGTTACACTACTAAAAATGTAAGTATATAAAAACAAAATGTTCTCAAATGTAGCTATTCACCTGTTACTGATAATATTTCCTCCCTAAAAGAATATGATCCAAAACCTTACTATATATAACTTTAAGTCTGGAATCTATGAATGTCCATTCCTCTATTAATTTTGCCATTATCTCATCAATATTCAGCCATCTTCACTACATAGTACCAACAAACCCTATTTTCATAGTAGGGAAAGGAAAATGATAAAACAAGAGAAATTTATTAAATACATAAGTAAATATATGATGTCACAAGGAAGAAAAGAGGACCAATAGCAATAAACAATAACATAATAGCTATTATCTCTATATATAAAAGCCTAAGCGACCATCGCAACCGAAACAACCGAAAGGACAACCGAACAGGCTGCGTGGGGTGACCAAGCCAGCAGGGGGGTTAGTGAGGGCCAAATAAACGACTGAACAGCAGGCTGTGTAGGGTGACCAGGCCAGCAGGGGGGGTGGCAGTTGGGGGTGACCAGGCCAGCGGGGGTGGGGGCAGTTGGGGGTGATCAGGCCAGCAGAGGGGGAAGTTGGGGGTGACCAGGCCATCCAGGGGGGGCAGTTAGGGGTGATCAGGAAGGCAGGCAGGTGAGCAGTTAGGAGCCAGTAGTCCCAGATTGTGAGAGGGATGTCTGACTGCTAGTTTAGGCCCGCTCCCACAGGGATCGATAGGTCCCGGATTGGAGAGGGTGCAGGCTGGGCTGAGGGGATCCCCTCCCCGCCCATCCACAAATTTCATGCACTGGGCCTCTAGTTAGTTAATAAATAACATTTATTAAGCACTTAGATTTTGCTTGTTTCTACACTAAATCCCATGTAATATTAATAGCAATTTTAGGAGGTAAATGTCATTATTTTATATAACATAAAGGAACTCTTACCCTTTGAGACAGCATGCATGGACCTGGAGATTATATTGCTAAGCGAAATGAGCGAGAAAGACAAATACCATATTATCTCATTTATATGTGGAATCTAATGAACTAAATAAGCTGACCAACAAAATAGAACCAGAAGCATGGACACATTGAGCAGACTGACAGAGATCAGAGAGTTGGAGGGTAAAGGGACTGGATGAAAGAAGGTGAAGAGATTAACCAAAGAATATATACGCATAGGCCATGGACACAGACAAAGTATGGTGATGGCCAGAGAGGGGGGGGGGGGAGAAAAGGGGGGGGCATGGCTAAAGGGGTTGGATGAGGGACATATCTAATAGTGTTAACAATAAAAAATAAAATAAAATGAAAAAATAATATAAAGGTACAAAACTGAAGCACAGAAAATTATGAGGCCACCAAGTTACTAAACCAGACTGCAATCCAGGCAGCCTACCTGCCTCCAGAACCCACCCAGGCCTGCCAGGTGATATTATTTCCTCTATTATTTCTATTCAGTCCACAGAGAATGACTACAGTCCTCAATTCTGCAACTGGATCCAAGGCAGTTGATGAGAGATATTACATCCCTTCTCTACCAGATTATCTGTTTACTTTCCATGGGTATCTCAGATTATCTGTTTTTGGTTTTTACCCAGTGGAGTGGCCCAAACTTTCACTCCTGAATGATCTAAACCTTGGTGTTCTGGCCTGTTTGAGCTTGCAGTATAGTCCCATGCACCTTTGCCCTTGCATGAAATAACTGGCAATCCCTTGGACTCAATTCATGCTCTCTTCTGCCTCCATTGCTATGGCACCACACTATTTCTTCTTGATCATCAGGTTCAGTCTATATAACCCACAGTACAACTCATATATCTTTCTATCAGTGATGTAGGAGGCCTAAATTGCAGGTCAGTCTCTCCAATTTCATTGAAATCATTTATGTATTGCCTGATGATAACATTCTTCCGTTGGGTTCTAAAAATTCTAATCATTAGCCAAAGGTCACTGAGATGGGAGGCAAATTTTTTGTTATTTTAGGTGTAACTGTGAAAAATCCCATAACATATGTGTGTCTTTATCTCTGACCTTATATATGGGCTGTGGGATAAATAGCAGTGAATGTTGGTGGCATTTTCAGATATTGCTCCACATGCTAAAAATAACACCACAAACTCATGGGTATTGTCTTCCAGGTGGTCCCATAATAGTTCCTTTAATAGGCTATTCCACCAATCTATAAGACCAGCTGCTTCTGGGTGATGAGATATTAGGTAAAATCTGTGAATCCCATCCCTTTATAGCCTAGCTTCTTTCACTGTAAATTATGTCACTTGGTAGGACTCAGTGTAATTTGATATTCCATCAACATCCTGAAAGTTTCTCTCATATAATAGTGTTGGAAGATGACAGATTGAAAAAGAAAAATCCAAATGTAGAATTAATGCTTATTCTGTGAGAACAAATGGTACCGTTTCAACAATGGAAGGAGTCAACTTATGTAAGCACTCTGCCGCCAGGGACCTAACCGGTCCCTGAAAGTTGCAGTACCATGAGTAGGATCGAGCTTGGTCGCTGCTGGTGGCACATTAGGAACTCGGCTGTATCAAGAGCCACGCCAGCCCTAGTGGGTTTGGCTCAGTGGAAAGACCATAGGCCTGCAGGCCAAAGGGTTCTGGTCAAGGTCATGAACCTCCGTTGCAGGCTCCTGCCCGGCCCAGGCCCTGGAAACAACCAATTGATGTGTTTCTCTCACATCGATATTTCTCTCTGTCTTTCCCTCTTTCTTTCACGCTTTCTAAAAAAAAAAAAAAAAAATCAATGGAAAAATATCCTCGAGTGAGGATTAAATAAATAAATAAATAAATAAAAATAGCCAGGCCAGAAGTGACAAGAGAAAGTGCATTTATAGCCTCTATCCCTGCCATGTGTCTTGCCTCAATGGGCACTTCATTCTAGGTGACCACAGAAGTAATTATGCTAATTATTTTACTACAGCATGCCATATGCTTTCAGGGGAACCCACTATGCATCATAATGGGATTTGACTGTCATCACTCTGAGATTAAAAACAAAGCTATAGCCCTGGCCAGTTTGGCTCAGAGGATAGAGTGTCAGCCTGTGAACTGAAGAATCCCAGGCTCGATTCTGGTCAAGGGCATGGAATTAGTTGCCGGCTGGATCCTTGGCCCTGGTCCTGGCTGGAGGCAACCAATTAATGTATCTCTCTCACATCCATGTTTCTCTCTGTCTCTCCCCCTCCCTTCCACTCTCTCTAAAAAAACAATGGAAACAATATTCTCAGGCAAGGATTAAGCAAAAAAAAAGATAAAACACAAAGCTATAAATGACAACAAATGGCAAGCCAGTCTCTATCTGAGGGCTGGCTCTCTAAATATCTAACAACTAGAGCTGGACTGGATATCGAAGAAAATGGAAGCTCTTACAAGATAAAAGAAGTGATTGCCAATGAATAATGGACAGGAAATAGGTGTTCTAGGTTTAACTTCATATCTAATTAGGAAGTTGACATAGGTAAGGCATGTCAAGACTTCACCTTCTAACTGTAGAATGAAACAAATGGGTCAAATTTGATATTCAAGGTAACATATTTAGTTTCATTTTACAGTTTTATGGAAGTTCTTTTCCAGACCTAACCTAAGAGTTTATGATTTTTTGACACAGGGATGTGATTAGTGTTGTAAAGTGTTAGTGAAGGCAATATATTTCTTTGGAAAAGTGAAGCAAAAAACCTTTATTTTTATCTTTCAATGGAATTCTTTTAGACAAGAAACTTGCAGAGTGCCTTAAAAATCCTCACTTTTCTAATGATGGGAAAGGGGCACATAATATGAATTATAAATCTGGGTAAAGTTTTCCCAGTGACTTGGGGAATTCATCTAATATTGAAAAATTCAATTCATCAAAAGTAAATAAACAAACCAAATTTAAGGCAATGATGCCTGTATCACATTAATCAAGGATAATTGGATTCTTAATTGACTGAAAATTTTAAATACGGTTTTAAAATATAAAAAATAAGATAATATAAAATAGTCATGATATTTGGAGTCACATTAACTGGTTAAAATTATGCTAATAATCTCAGCTGAAAGTTTTATACCTCTAAATTATTTCTCTTAGTCCTTTAGGTAATATCATCTGTAAAAAAATTAAAGAATATTACTCCACTTTATAAAAGAAAGCAAATCATAGTATAAATAATAAAGTTATTTTCCCCATGAACCCCTCTGAGAGTTTTCTAAGCTTTTTCTCATATTTAATCTTCAGTATTACTTGGTAATTATACAGGAAAATTGTCTATCCTTACTCTCTAAATCCTATTAAATAGTTAATAAAATATTTAAACAATGATATCAAATTGTTGTTTATTTCAATAATATTCTCTAATCCTGACCTATGGAGTAATTAAGCATTCCATTTCAATAGTGTTGCATGGCAAACACTACTACCCTTCCATGCTAAACTTGTGTGCATACACAGACCCATTAATGTGATTTGTGGTGTTATTTACATACATTATTGTAATAATATTCTGAGTTGAGAGCTTCTTGGAAATTCTTAGTTAAATAGGCCAGAATTACCATCTGTTATTCTCATACTGGAATCGCCCAATCTGAATCAGAATTCGAATCTTGGCAAAGGTGAGATTTTGGTGCCTTGAAGAGAAATGAAGACAGGAAGGGAGGGAGGGAGGAAGGGAGGAAGAGAAGGAGGGAGGGAGGGGAATGAAGAAGAAAAAGACTTGCTCTCTGAAACATTTCAGAGTAAAAACTCCCTGCATCTCCATGAATTCTCACTGGATACTTAAAAATAATGGATCTCTAGTTTCTGACATCATCATTGAAAAGATAAATGAGTAAAATAGGAGCCAATTTTTTAAAAAGTGAGTATGCTTTATCTTTAACTTAGTACATGTTTATTTTAGAAAATTTTAAACCACAAAAAATCAAGCAACAATAACAAAATGCTGTAATTCCACACCCAGACTACATAAGTTCAAATTCACAATCTTCCACTTTATTATTGGGTGACTGTGGGTAGGCCACATTTTCGCAACATTTGTTTTCATGTCTGTACAATGTAAATAATACACTTATATCTTAAAATTGCTGGGAAAGTTAAATTAAATTGTTACAGAATTTACCAGGCAACCAAAAAATACACACATAGGAGTACTCGGAGATACAGGAAAAACCCACTTATTTCAAGATGTACTAGTACCGTGACTCAGGGGAGCCTGTTTCCAAATCCTGAGCCAACCAATATGGAGAAAGCTTTCTCTTTATACCATTTGGTTTCTTTGTCCCCCAAATAAGGATCAGACTTCCAGACCTTTTGCGAGCTTTGCAAAAAGCCCCATGTGTTGGGATGGGGGATATAAGACCACACCTAAAGGCCTGGCCTGGTGCCAGCATTGTGTATTGTTCATGGTTTATGGCCTCTGTAAAATGTGAGTATTTAGGTAAATAGGTCTTGCACGACCAGATAATTAAAGAAGGGGCAGTGACTAGACTATAGGCTAACAGGAATGTGCATTAGGGATATTGATTAACTAGATACAGAGTCAGGCTGTTAGCCCCTCTCCTCCCCCAAAATATCTTATTTTCCTCATCAAGACAATAAACCTAGCTTAGCACAAGGTGGTTACATACTAGTAATAGTAGCTAATTAAATATGTTTACATTTAAATTACCATATTTTCTGGCGTATAAGACAACTTTTTAACCCAGGAAAATCTTCTATACGCCCAGTTGTCTTATATGCCAGAAAATACGGTAGTTGGTAACCAGAAATGGATTTTTCTCAATGAATTGCTTTAAAATTAGCAACGGCATTGTCACTAGGATATCTTTGCAAATGACTGAAAAGAAAACCTACACATATTTACAGCTTCAAGAATAACAGGGTGAAAAACAATAGAACTAAGTAGTTGGTGTGAAAAATCTTCTGGCTTTCAGTGGAAACAAACACTAAGACTGAAAGGTATGGTATCTTTGTGATTTCCATTATTTAATCTTTTGAACTTTCAAGTGATGTTGATTGGCTGTATAGACATTGCCACAGGGACCCATTAATCATGGAAAGTCAACAACATTTATAAATGGGACATGTAAGGTATTGTTGTAGTACAAATTTTTTTTTCCAGTTCCTTAGTCCCAGATGCAGGGTACCTGAGGAATTACTAACACTTAATGCATTTCTCACAAGAAAGAAAAGAGATAAACAGCTCCTAAATCCCAGCTGCTTATCCAAACCTTTGATTTCTAGATCTGGTTCATCTATTAATTCACGTAGAGGGTGGTATTTTATGATAAGGCAAGGATGGAAATAATATTCTGCCTTTCTATTTTCAGATGCTTCAGATTGATATCAATCTCAGAAACACAGAAATCAATTGCAATGGAGACCAAGATCACATTAAGTGAAAATTTGTCCCTTAGGAAAATAGCCCCATTGGTTTCAGATATTAAGAACCTCTTAGGACTTGAAAAAAATTATAAATAATCTGAATTAATTGAGATAAAATAATATATTTGATTTTGGATTGTATTCTGAGTAATAACACCCAATGTACGGGTTTGATTCTATCACAGTATCCTTAAAACTTACCTTTGGAAAGAATAAAGTTGGCAATTTTTGTTTCCTATTTGAATTCCACTTTTTTAAGTCATCTTTTATCTTATATTTTAAAATATACTTTTATTGATTACAGAGAGGAATTGAAAGGGAGAGAAACATCAATGATGAGAGAGAGTCATTGATTAGCCACCTCCTGCACGCCCCACACTGGGGCTCAAGCCTGCAACCCCAGCATGTGCCCTGACCGGGAAGGAGCCCATGACCTCTTGGTTCATGGGTAGATTCTCAACCACTGAACCATGCTGGCTGGGCATCTCTCTCTCTCTCTCTCTCTCTCTCTCTCTCTCTCTCTCTCTCCCTCTCTTCCTCACTCTCCCCCTTCCTCTCTTGAAATTAAAATTTAAAAAATAAAAGTGTAAATGGACAGCAGGCCATATGTGCAAATCCTGAATCTAAGACAATGCAAAAGCCAAAAACAAACAAAACAACCAACCAAACTAACAAAAATCCACACACACAACTATGGAAGAGAAGGTAAGAGCCCACACCACTAGCATAGATATCCCCAGCAGGTAATTCTGCCAGAGTTATAATTCTGGAGGAGTAGACACTTTGTAAGTTTAAAAGGACTTTGATGAATAACCAATGAGGAAATCCATTTACTCAATTATGTCTTTAGAGAATAACTATAGTCAATACACGTACCCACAGACATAGGAAAGCAACGATTCTCCCTCACTTCGATATATCCCCATATGTGCACATAGACACATTTTTCTTTCCCAAAAGCTTGCCTCCTCTCCTCCACAGTTACCTGCAGGGAACTGGCACTGGTGATGCCTCAGGTAGGCTGAGAATCAGAGGTGGTGAGGCTCCGTATTTGCCAATGGGTATACCTTGTGTTTGGAATCCTCTCTAGTGCTGCGCACTGGGAACGGAGACTGAATCTGAGGAGGTTGTTTGTGATCAATTCCATTATTTGTGTGTAAAACTCTAGCACCTACAGTCCAAAGTCCCAATTAAACCTCCTCAACATCATATATATTTTCAATTGTATGTATTTTCTCAGGAAAATAATTATGAACCCTTAGACTGAATGTATTAGATGCTTTTTAATCAAAACCTAAGCCCACGTGGAATGAGTATATAGTTAGGATTGGTTTGCTGGAACTTTTAGATCCTTATAGTTCAGTTGCTGCCTAGGTTTCCTGGAACACCCAACACATTACCTGTGTGAATGTTTCCCACTCTGCAGCTGTCACAGCAGACCCATAACACGGCTAAGTCTGAGCAGCAGGCCAGGCTCTTAACTTGCTCTTCCCAGTTCATGTGCAGGGCAACATGTGAGTATGGTAACCTCTGCCTGAAGCTGTAGGTTGGCTTTTACTACAGCAATATGCATGCAATCCTAACTGATGCTGCTGGTAATTCAAGCTCCCTGTTTCTAAGCAACAAGAACCCCAGATCAACAATATATAAATCTTTATAGTGTGTTTTTTGGCATGCTGCTAATAAAAAAAAGAAAACTTGCACTCTGGCTTAAAAATAAAGAAAAGATTTTCCTTGAAGCATTTCTATGATTAAATAGAAAACTATAAATTGGGTATGCATGGTTTAAAGGTTAGAAAAAAGGCCACTTGTCAAATATCCAAAAAAAAAAAAAAAAAGCACATTAAATTATTCTGTGGTACATAAGCTGAGTTCCCAGAAAAAGAGAGAGAAAATAGTTCATTAAGTTGTTAATACAAGTCTTTAAATGGGTGCAGTAGAATTCTCATTGACTACAAGAACAGTATTTTTATCAGCTCCTGCAATAGGAAAACGGAACAAGAAACTGTGGATGCTCTTCCTTTGGTGTAAATAATAGCAGATGGCAGGAGAATTTATAAGCTGATCTTAATCAGCAGAATGAACCTTCTTTATAGGCAAATATGGCTGTACAAATACAATACTGAGCTTGGAGTAGGAAAATTATTGTTTTAATTCAATTGATAATGGGAAAGCTATTAGTCTAAGGCATCAGCCAGCTAGTTGAGATCGCACTGCTTATCTCATTGAATTTTGCAGTGGAAATCACAATGGTTGCAACTCAGTTACATTTAGTGCGAAGGTAGAGATTTGGGAAGAAAGCAAAGTAAAAATCAATTAATTACAGTTACATAATTACTAGTCCAGGACTATGCTTACCCTAGATTTTGCTATTTCTGGTTGTATTATTTGGATCAAGTCACTCCCCTTCTCTGAATCTGTTTCCTCCTCTTTAAATAATCTCTAAACTTCCCCCCATCTCTAAAATACTTTAGCCTGATAACTAGTTTTAAAATAACTTTCACATTAGCATGATCTCAAATTCCTTCTGGAAAACATCCACAATACTTTTTGGATTTGTCCATTTGCTTTGTTTTTGTTTGTTTGTTTATTTATTTTATTGTTTTTGTGAAGGAAGGCATGCGATTCCTAATGGTAATTTTAAAATAAAACAAGTATGAAAATAAAATTCAAATTGTGAATTGAATAAGGAGAATGAGAATAACACAAGACACTGAATAAACACTTATTGCAAAGGACATTGCTACTATCACACAACTGTTGAAAGCCATATTAAAAGAGAGAAGATAAAGGGAGAGAGAGAGGAAGAGAGGGAGAAAGAAAGGGAGGGAGGGAGGGAGGGAGGAAGGGAGGGAGGGAGGGAGGGAGGGAGGGAAGGAGGAAGGAAGGAAGGAAGGAAGGAAGGAAGGAAGGAAGGAAGGAAGGAAGGAAGGAAGGAAGGAAGGAAAGACAAGTAGGGGGAAAAAGAGGTGGGCCACTTTATTGCAAAATTCCAATGGGCACCATTTATACAGACAACAATAAGGACAGTGTCTCTCCCATTTTGCACTGAGGAGACCTAGGACCATACTCCTGGCCACCGTTATATCTTGCCAGGCTTAGAAAATACCTTCCTTACTGTTTACTCCACTATTCTAGTTAATTTTCTCACTCACTAATCCATTCTCCATGAAGAAGTTAGAAGTAATTTTCCTAAAATGAAGGACTGATCTTGTTGTTTTTCTGCTTAAAACCCTTAGTAGACTTTCTATTGAACTTGGAATAAAATCCCAAGGCCTCACTATGTTGACCAAGGCCCTGAACGACCCAGGTCCTGCCTGTTCTTTTCAGTATCTTCTTGTGCCCGGTTCCAGCCACACTGTCCTTAAAGTTCTACAAACACAACCAGACTATGCTTTGGTCAGGATCTTCACACTCACTACCCCTGGGCCTGCAATGTTCCTGCTTGTCTTCCCATTCCTCAACTGGATCATTCCTGTGGTCTCTTCTTGAATATTACTCAGAAACCTTTCTCTTAACTTTTCCTTCTAGTCAGGCATCCCATATGGCAAACTAAATCAGTTATCCTACTATATCTGTTGATCATGTTTCATAATACTTTTATCAATTTATTAATATGTATTTGTGTCATTACTTGATTAATTACTATCTCTTCCATTAACAAATAAACTTCACATCTGTTTTGGCCTGCTATATTTCTCATTAACTTGGAACATTGCCTGACACAAAGTAAGTACTCAAATTAGTTGTTGAATGAATGAATAAGACCTATTCTCAAGTTACAAAGTAAGGAAAATATTAAAATATCCAGATTGTTTAATTGGGACCAGATGCTTTGATCATGAAAATTCTGCAGAAGAGAACGGGGAATGACTGGTGTGACATAAAACCTTTGGGTAATAACAGGGCTGGAGAGATTCCCTGGAAGGGATTGGCTTGTTTAATTAGCAGTGTAACAGAGTGCTTTCTCTGATCATGTGCCTGTAAAGCAGTAAACAACATGCAATGAAAGTGCTTCTGGGCTAGAGAAGAAAGAAGGTCCCCTAACTCAACAAACAAAACCCAAAAACAAAAGATGAGAGAGGGAAAGGTCCAAGAAACAATGCTGAACTAAAGCAGTGTAAGTAAATTTAAGCAAGAATTTTCAGGAGACAGTACTAGGTGAAGAATGAGGAAATGGACAATAGAATTAGCACACCAGGCATCACTGAGTGGTCCATAGAGTTGCAGTCATTTAAGGAAGAAAATTCTTTGGAGAAATTCCTTGAAAAGACATCAAGGTATAGTGAAAAAGCTCTACATTCAGAGTTAGGATAGCTGACTCTTTTCTTAGATCAGCCCCTGATCAGACACATAACTTTGGTAGATCTTGGCGTCTCATATTCATAGATACGATGAAAGCATGAAAGTGAGTTTAAGATTTAGATTGCATTTCTGGCCCTGTCAGCTCATAAAATCAAGTACATCAAATCCTATTTAAGACAAAATCTATGGCGTTTGGGGAACATGTGAAGATCTCGGCCAATAAACCTCAGGGTGAAACACAGAGCCCCAGATCCACCTCCTCTCCTTGATGACGCTCTCTGTTTATTGACATATCACATCACTGCTCTGACAAATGGAGTGTGGGAGCCTGATAGAAAGTTTGGGGACTAATAAAAAAAATCTGTGTTCAAATTTCCAGCTTTCTAGAGGGCTGTATTATTTTTATTATTTCTGCTAAGAGTTGATATGGAGTTGGACTTATCACCTGGCTGAGATGGCTTTTACTGCCCATCACAGGGATTCTAGCATGCAGCCTGAGTTGGTTATCCATATTTTATATTTTTACTAAGGTGAAAATTTGCTTCACCAAAATTAATACTGCTATTTTCAAATGAATGGAGGAAGTACCAGAGGGGGAGGGTTATTGGACGTTCATAGCTACTCTCTGATGGTTAGATCACACGTCTTGAATCTCCACCCTCCTCTCTATCCACACTCCCTAGTTCAAAACCCTCACATCTCTTACTCAGATTATTTTAACTGCATTCCAGTTGTTTTTTCTGCCTCCAGCCTCTTTTTCCCCTAAAAACTAGCATGCCCTTTGCTACCAGAGTGAATTTTCTAAAATAATCGCATTTTATCACTCTCCTGCTTAAAAATCCTAAAGGATGAGGCTCAAATTATTTTACATGACATGGACATGCCTTCACAACCAGGGGCCAGTCCCCTTTCCAGTCACTTCACAGCAAACCAGATGATTGTTTTCTCCCACATTTGCCATTTCATGTCTCTTCACCTTTGCTCATGCTTGTTCTTCGTCCTGACAGGTGCTTCTGTCACTCTGTCTAGTAAACACTGATTTATCTTTCAAACTGCAAGTCAGTTCTATCTTCCTGTCTGTGACTTTCTCATATTATGCTTCCTACTGCCCCACACCAACATTAATTACTTTCTTACAGTGTCTTTAAAACACTTCATGTATACTCCTCTGGTCTCTTTGAGCATATTGCAAAATTTACTGTAATCGAAGGTATTTCTAGAAGGCACATGTGCTTGAACCTCTGGTGTCTTTATAATGTGTGACATAACTGGCATGCAACAAATGGTGACTGAACTTTTATGAACCCAACTGAATTAACTACATAATAACAGATAGTCATGACTATTGAGTATAAAAGGATGGAGACCTTTTAAAGTCTGCAGAATGATGGCCAAGTGCCTTTTTGCGTCATGGGGGAATGCAGCACTCTTGCCCTCTCCTCCAGGGCAAACATTCTGTCCTCTGCAGCCCGGCTATCAACAGAGGCACATGCTCGCTCTTCCAAATGAAAATGATCTGAATCGACCAGGAGAAAGTGGATGGGTAACATGAAAAGGAAAGGATCCATGACTAGAGCAAGATATTTTCTATCAATCTTGCATTTTTCACTACAAGGCCATTGGTAGAAATCCATGGCTTAGAAAACCCTGCAGGCAAAAATTTTTGTAAAGAAATATTGATATCATTGCAGAAATTTAAAAATTAAGAAAAATAAGAGACATACAAATGCCCAAGTAGAGATATGCCTGTAGGAGAACGAGTGTCAAATTATCAACTGTTTTTTCTTAAGAAGGAATATCCTTCATTCTGAGATTAAATACTTTCTGATTTCTTCCTATTATCATTTCCTGGTTTATAAGAAATGATGGTCACAAGAGATGCATGTTTGTTCTTTGGTTGTTGCATCTTTGTTTCTTATTTTTATTTTGTTTTTGTTACCTTTTTTAACTGCAATTTGTTGTGTGTGTGTGTGTGTGTGTGTGTGTGTGTGTGTGTGTTTTAATTCTCACCCAAGGATATTTTTTTTTAGAGAGAATAGAAGGGAGAGGGAGAGACAGTGTTTTTGTTACTTTTTAAAAGATTCTTATATGGACAAATTAGAATTTTGTAATACTCTCATGGAACTTAAAATAATTTTAAAAATTTGATCCACAAAAGCTAAAGTCTGGGAGCAAAAGAGTTCTCAAGAACAGGATGGGCAACTGTTGATAGCAACTCAAAGAACAATGCACTAAGAGACAAGAGGTGAGAGTTTAAGACTAAATTCTGTCACTAATTGAAGATGTTATTTTTTGCAAATTGCTTCCTAGATCTAGGGGGAACCCATCTTTCTCCATTTATAAATGAAGATGCTGAAGCAATTCATTTTTTTCAAGATCCGATAGAAGGTTGCCGGACATGCCCTGGAGCCCTCCCGCAGTCCCTCCTCAGCTGGCCAACCTCCTGCGTCCGTCCCTGGCCCTGATCATGCACTGGTGGGGTCCCTTGGCCTGGTCTGCACCCTCTCGCAATCCAGGACCCCTCGGGGGATGTCACATAGCCAGTTTTGGCAGGATCCCACAGGCCAGGTCAAGGAACCCCACTGGTACACGAACTTGTGCACCGGGCCTCTAGTCTTAGAATAAAAGATAAAAATCAATACCATTAGATAAAAATTCCAAGTGTCCTGTGCTGTTGGTAGGAAGGGGGCCTTGCCACTGTGGCTTCTCCTCCCTCTTCTCTCATCGCTCGCTCAGCTCCTGCCACTCGGTCCTCAGTGCTTCTTTCTGACAAGGTGGAATTTCTCCTGCCTCAGAGCCTTTTCACTACCTGGACTGCTCTTCCCCAATATACCACATGATGAAAACATCACCTCTTTTGTAGAATCCTAGAACCATTATGTACTACATATAGATTTTATACTTTTATGATTTTGGGTATTTCTATGATATCACAGTAACCCATTATATATTCTATATATTTTTTATTAAATCTTTATTGTTGAAAGTATTACATATGTCCTCCTTTTTTTCCCCACTGACCCTTCCTAGCCTGCCCCGGCCCCAACCCCTGACCTTTACCACCATATTGTCGGTGTCCATGGGTTATGCATATATGCATACAGTTCTTTGGCTGATCTCTTCCCACCCACCCACCTACCCCCACCTTAAAAAACAAAAACACTCTTTAAAGTATTTTGCTAACATTTTATTTCCTAACATTGTACTTTTTAAATGAGACCTACCTTGACCATTTTATTTAAAATTCAACCCATGGCCTGCTCCAGTATGTCTTATCCCTCTTATGCTACATTACTTTTTTGTTTATCCAGCATTCATTTATTCTTTTTTCATACTTTATTTATCATCTCTTACTTAGTATCTACATATCTTTGATAGAATGTAAGCTTAATAATGAAAGATTTCTCTGCCTACTTTTCCCCACTGATATCTCTTAAGCATCTCAAAGTGTGCCACTCCTCCAAACTAAATGTTCAATGGATATTTGTTAAATATTGAAAAAGTGAAGAAAGAATTTGATTACTTAATAAAACAAATCACTGGTAGACCTTATAATCATCAAGATCTCTCCTACCTCTAAAATACTGTTATTCTGTGAACCAATATGCAAAATTGATTCAGTGGCCCCCTAGGCCTACTGTATGGGTTTGAGGTCTAGCTACTTCCAGAACATCAGTGACAAAGCATTTTCTTTTCTTTTTTTTTTTTCCTTTTCTTTTGCTAGGCTAAAGTCGCACATTTCTTAAACTGTCTTACATGCCACTGGCAATTGATATGCCCTTGCTGCTCCCCACGCCTATACCAGCATCACCAAGAGAGTGATTCTGAAATTCTCCTGGTGCTGCATTTTGCTTCTGGCTGCTACATGGCTCAGCCATTGGGAGATATTACTTAGAATTTTGCACTGCTGCCATATTCAGATTTGTCAGCCAACCAGTGGCCAGAGGAGAGATGATTTAGCAGAATGGATTCTTCATCTAGCAGATAGTCCCCGTCTGAAATGAATGCAGCTGGGGCTTGTACAACTCTTATGACTTCAAACACATTTAGCTTGACAGGGGCTTGAAAGATGGGAACCTCTCCTACTGGGTTGATCTAGGAGAAGCCTTTTTTCAAGGAAAACATCTTTTTGCTCACTTTGTACAGAATATGTCTTCATTTATTGTACATTATTAAGTCCATACTTAGGAAACATATCTGAAAGGTCTCAGCAAAGACAAGCAGCCAATCAAGGATGCTAAGAAAGAAGATGTTTAGATTTGTGGTGCCTGTTTCCAGTTCCCTCACTGATGAGTTCTGCACTTATTCCAACAGTTAACTATCATATATATATCATATATATGTATGTTATTTTATTTTTAATAAATAAAATTCTAGCCCAGCCAGCCAGTGTGCTCAGTGTTTGAGCATTGACCCATGAACCAGGAGGTCATGGTTTGATTCCTGGTCAGGGCACATGCCTGGGTTGCAAACTTGATCCCCAGCAGGGGGCAAGCCAGATGCAGCCAATCCATGATGTTCTCTCATCATTGATGTTTCTATCTCTCTCTCTCTCTCCCTTCCTCTCTCTGAAATCAATAAAAACATTAAAAAAATAAGTAAAATTATAAAGATAAATTTCACAAGTTCTTTTGTATGAAAAAATAGTTCATATGATGGTGGGTGAGATAACATAAATTTTTTTGTGTGTGAAAAGGAATTACTTCTGGGTTTGTTTGTGTTTGAGTTTTTGTTTTGGTTTTTGCCAATGTCTGTCTTTTTCTCTTTTCTTCATTTATTTATTTTTTAAATAACTTTGATTTTTGTTACATTCTCTTTTTCTCGTGATTTTCATCACACTATGGAGGAAATATTTGCCACTGAGGTATCTTAAGTTGTTCCTTTAATGTACTGATTATGATAAATTACTCAACTTAAATCAGTCTTACTTTTCTTGTCTTCAAATTGTGCATAGTAAGAGTACTGACTAACCAGGTTTGAGTAAAGATGAAAGAAGATAACATAATGTGCAGCATCACAGATACACAAATATGTACATATGTATGTATGTATGTATGTACATATGCATAAAATCACTTGACCAGATGATTGATACCTGGGAATTTTTTTAGAAAAAAACAACACAGAACAGAACAAAAACACACAACTTTCTAGGGTTTTATTGTGTGTGTTGTTGTTGTTATTGTTCTCAAAACCCTAGACTTCAAGGACTTATCTGCCAACTCTATCTCCCTTATGCCCAGGAAAGTGTCGAACAGCCCAGTGTAGGGACCTGAAAATTTTAAAGAATATATAAATGGTCTCTTAGGAATTTTTTCTCTTTAAATTGTTTTATGAACTTGGTTAGGGACAGAAGTTTTTCAAAAATCTTAAGAGACTTTGAGAAACAAATGACAATTAATTTATAACCCCTCCAGGATTTTGGCCCTCCATCATTTCATTTTTGTTTTTTTAATCTCTCAATGGATTTTGAGATGTAATTACTATGCTACATTGTTAAAGGAGAAAGGAGACAGGCTTAGAACTGTGTAGTATTGTTTCCTAACATACTTAGTGGCCTCTAAGACAGTTTTTTTTTTTTTTTTACTTTAAGGGTTCAGGATAGGAATGATAGAGAGGCAAAGGTCAAAGTCGGGCAGAAAAGTGTGTAATTACATCAGTGGGAGGACACCTGACTACATGGATAGAATGGAAAGCTCTCATGTTTTTCCTTTCTAACCTTGGGGAGGTAGGTGGCTTCTATCAAGCACCGGAAAAAATGCTCTGTCCTCCAAGCAGTGACAGAGACAATGTGGTTGACTCCTAGAAAAGAGCAGTGGAATGGCAAAGACTTCAGATGAATTTGTTGTTAAAACCTCAAAAGTCAGTAGAGTGTGAGCATACATCTATATATAGTTACAACCCAACAACCAGCCAGTAGCTATGACATGCACTGATCACCAGAGGGCAGACGTTCAATGCAGGAGTTGCCGCCTTGTGGTCAGTGTGCACCCACAGCCAACCTCCCGCAGTCCCATGCCCCCCTCTGCCCCACCCCAATCGGGACTGGGTGAGATTCCCTAATCAGCCCCGATTGCTGGCCAGACAGAGAGACTGCACCAGTGCATGAATTTGTGCACCAGGCCTTTAGTTAGATATAATACAAAAGCATACAATCTTAAAGAATGACTGGATAAACAGTGACTTTTAAGGGAAATTCAAACATCCTGGGAAATTATTGAAGGATTTTGCTTACTTGAATTCAATTGAAGAGAAAAAAGTTTTCAAATGGAGGCATTTTGGGGCACCATTTGCCTGACTCTTAGCTCCAAGTGGCCAGTATATGTGGAAGCAGAAAACGTAGGTTGCACCCTGAGGTATGTCTTACTGTTGTCACACTCCCCATTACTCTCTCTCAGTGCCCTTTGTGTCTGTATCTGACAATGTGATTGGTACATCAAACTCTACAGAATTACTGGAGGTAAGTTGGATGATGCAATAGTCAGACTTCTAAGATGACTCCAAATGTTTCTGCTTCTTGGTCATGAGTAGGGCCTGGACCTAATAATTTTCTTCTATAGAAATATAGTGGTGAAAACAACTTCTGAGATTAGGTTTTAAAAGACACACTTCCATTTACTCTCTCTCTCTCTCTCTGTCTCTTCTCGCTTGCTCTGAAGAAGAAAGCTGCATACTGGTATCTGTGAGCTGCTCTGTGAAGACACTCACATGAGAGTGAACTCTGGGCAACGGCCAGTGAAAACTGGGGCCTTAGTGCCACTGCAGCAGCCTTGTGAATGAGCATAAAGAAGGATTCTCCCCAGATGATCATGAGATGACTGCAGCCCCAAATGTCGCCCTGATCACACCAGTGGGAGTCCCCAGAAGACCCACCTAAGTTGTGTTGAAATCCTGAGCCATAGAAACTGTAAGAAAATAAATGTTGTTGCTTTAAGTCACTGTGTTTTGGGGTAATTTACTACTTGTATGCACCTTGCTTTAGGTGATTAATGAGCTCCTTCCCATCAGTGTGTAAATCTCTTAGTAGCTGAAGTAGGCACAACACAAAACTTATGTGAGAAAAATGTTTTTTCCAGTCATCCAGTTAGCAAAGCAACGTGAGTATGGAAGAAGTATTTGACTATGGTTCCCACCTCCATGGTGGCATCATGGGAAATATATATTTGATCTTTGTCTCAGGTTCCTGGCAAATAGTTCCTACTTCTAAATACTTTGGAATTGCCTAAATACTTGGGAATTGCCTGAATGATAGGAGTGATAGAAACATCTTTTGTTATTCATAACAAGCACCTTTCAACCGCACCAGAGTTTATGCTAATAAGGTGATTCTCCTCGGGGTCCCATGACAGTTCAAGATGGAGCTGGTCCTCAGAAAGACCAAGCCTTGATTAAAACTTTTAGCCCTGCCTCCTGACCTCTGAGGAGGGGAGAAGGGCAGAGGATAAGTTCAGTCACCAATGGCCAATAATTTAATTATGCCTACCTAATAAACCTTCATGAACCCCATAAATGACAGGGTACAGAGCTTCTCCAGGTTGGTGAACACAATAGGGTATTCGTGCACCCAAAGAGGACATGAAAGTCCATGTCCCATACAAGTTTCCCATCTTGCCCTATGCATCTCTTCTATTTGGCTCTGCTCTTTTTGGGCTATAGTGAGTGCTAATAAACAAGTGATAGTAATTCAAGCTCTTTCCTGAGTTCTGTGAGTCATTCCAGCAAATTAACCTGAGGGGGCAGTTATGGGAAACCTCAACTTTGTAGTTAGCTAAGCATAATTGTGGGTAGCCAAGATACTCCGTTTGTGGTTGGAATCTACACTAGGGGCAGTCTTGTAAGATTGAGAGATCAGGATAGTTACTATTAAAACTGAATTAAACTGTAGGACACACAGTTGATGTTGGAGAATTGGAAAATTGGTTGTTGGTGTTGAAAAAATTACCATGTATTTTGGGTGTCAGGGAGGATAAAAACCTCTAAACTGCCTACTCTTCTGACCCTGTTTCCTTATCTGAGAAATGAGCATCAGGCTTCTTTTGCAAGGTTATTGTACAACTCAGAAAAAAAAGTGTCAACACTAAATAAAGCTTGACTTTAATAGGTGATCAATCAATTATAGCAATAATTATTTTTGCTTTATCATTTTTACAATTCTCATTTTCAAGTGTGTTTTGTAATTTACTTACTGAAGGACTTTGTATTATTACCAATAAAATAATTATATCATGAGAAAATAATCTTTAAAATCCCTTTACATTATGTGTCTTTATTTAGGTAAATGGTTTAATAAAAAATAATTGTCAGGAAATTAATCACAAATAAGCTACCAAAAGCTGATAGTATTTTGTAAATAAGGAAATGAGTCTAGGAAGAGGTAGAAACGATTGATGTTTCCATAAAATTTCCACTGCACCTCTGGAAGGTGACTACATTAGTCACTGAAAATTTGTGATAAATAGTGACTATTGAAGACTTACCAGACTTCCTTGTATAAAGAGGCATGCCACCATCTGCCTCATTTAAAATTATCTTTTTATTTCTTTATTTAATACGTCTATCTCATTACTATCAGTATTTAAGTTTTACAACAGCAGAATCCTATTTTTTATTTTTATCACTCTATTTCTACCACTTAGAAAAAATTTCAATAAATGTGGAATGAATGAATAAATAAATACCCATACATACAACTTCTGAAGATGAAAACTTACAGGTTTACGAGGTGATGAAAAAGTACCATAGTAGATGGATGCATTTGACGTAAAATGATCATTAGCTTCACTGCAATTTGGTCATCAACTATTATTCAAAATTAAAATGAAATGACCCAAGCTTTTGGTCTTAGGTGGGAAGATGCAGATATATTCTTTAGTATGTGGTAGTCTAGGCTGTAACTCCCTTTCCTTGGGTCCTTTGAAATAGGTAGCTTTACTACATAAATTCAACACCTGATCTCAACTCATGCCCCCACCAAGAAGTGGAAGAAAAATAGTGTCAGTAATAGCTCAAGCTGCTACACTTAAGGGGAACTGTCAGTTTTTCCACAAGTTTCACCCCATTCCTCACTTATTTTGAAGAATGTTACACATGCTGATAAGGCTCTGGATGTCAGGGCCAGATATGAAGCAGAAGGTATCTTCCATATTCAGGGAATAAGCTATGAAACAGCTCCATGCTCCCACCAGATTCAATGCTATCATAATGCAGTCTTCCTGCTTGGGAACCAGTAATTTAGGAGAGCATAACTCCTCATACATGGGTGTGGGGAGGGATTACAGAAGGTGGATACTGAGACACTTATGCTATTTGCTACAAGTGCCTGAACTACCCCAAGGTCCTTTCTTTTTGATATTTAGATGGGTACAATATAGTCATATACAGAAGGGCCTACATTATCTGCTTAACTTCAGACCCACAATCTTGCCTTTCAGATCTTGAGTCATGTCCCCATTGGTAAAGGTGAAATGAATGAATTTCTGCACAGATTTGGGGAATCTGAGTGAAGAGATGACTTATATCTTTATCCACAGATAGCCCCTTGAGTTGTAGTAATCCCCATAGAGTTCCTTAGGCCCAGGGTAGTATTGCATCAATAGATTAGAGGTGGCTGTGCGAGAAGTGGTGTCTAGGCAAACAGACCTGATATTTCCTAGAGTTCCTCAATCCCAGTAAAATATAGGAAAAACTAAAATTTTCCATGAGCTGAAGACATGAAAGGAAATGAGGAAGAGTTGGACTCAGGACGTATAGTGTTGGGCATGAAGAAATCCCCAGGATTGATTTCTATGGATTGATGTTGAGAAACCAAATATGAAGAGTGCCATCTCAGTGAAAACACCATGAATGAATAATAATACAGAACCGGATGATGCACCTCCCACAGCAAGCCTTTTCTATAATCCCTATGGTACCACCTCTTACCCACTAAATCTTAGTTTAGATGCAGCCTCAGAGATCAATGGAGACAGGGTGTTGAACTGAGTGGAACTTTTAAATAATTAAAATTTAGTTTCCATCCTTTGGCAGCCAGGAACTCAGTAAATGAAAATTAAATTTTTACATAAAAATAGAGTTGCATTCCTTTATTTGGCAAATGGGATTTTATACCCATTGTAGAGATATTTTATTCTGTAGAAAATGATGTCCTTTATAAACTCTATCTACCAGGTTTTAAACCTGAGGCAGCAATAAGATAGATACTGAGGAAAAATCATTCATGAGCTTTGGCATCTGTTGAACCTGGATTTGAATTATGGTTCTGTAACTTACTGCCTATGTGAGTTTAGAAAAAAAATTTTTTTAATTTTACCAAATATTCCTAGGCCTATGTTTTCATCCATAAATGGGGGGAAAATAATATAAATATCATGGAATTTTTTGGAGGACAGATAAGGCAAATGGAAATACTTAGTTCTATATGGGATGTATGATCAAGTCTACTGTTCAGTTGCTAGCACTGATGAGGATAGGCTCAGTTTAGGAATGGGTAGACACTGGAAATAATTGGGTTTTGACATTGCATGGTCTGCATTTCTGGATGTAGCTCCCAGCTTCTTGCCATGTCCAGAGTCAGGAGACTCAGGATCTCCTGAGGGAATGACCAGGATGGCTAGGCATCAAAGCTGTGTGGTGCTCAGCCTAGCCGGTTTGGCTCAGTGGATAGAGCTTTGGCCTGCAGACTGAAGGGTCCCAGGTGTGATTCCAGTCAAGGGCACATACCTTGGTTGCAGGCTCCTCTCTAGCCCTGGCCCTGGTCAAGGCACATGCAGGAAGCAACCAATTGATGTGTTTCTCTCACATCTATATTTCTCTCTGTCTTTCCCTCTCTCTTCCACTATCTAAAAAATAAATAAAAATTAAAAAAATCAATGGAAAAATATCCTCTGGTGAGGATTAAAAAAAAAGAAAAAGAAAAAAAGCTGTGTGGTGCTCTAGCAATATTCTCATTCCCTCAGGGCCTACTAGTTCAGCATTCAAGGGTGTGACTTTCTAATCAACTTTATATCCCCCTCGATTCTTATACGAAATCCCAATAACTTAAATATTCTGTTATCTTAATTTCTCTGCCTTGGAAAAATGACTAATTGACTAAATGAGCAACTTATTTACATCAATAAGTATAAAATAATTTTCTTGTTTCAACATTTTCCAATTACCATGTGGCAGGCATTGCACTGGCCAGAAAGGATAAAATCATGAATAAAATAAAATCCTTAGTCTCAAAGAGCTCAAAATATAATATGAAAGACAGACATAAATTAGAAGAACATATAATGTGTTCAATAAGGAGAAGTATATTCAGGATATACTTGAGGCTTGGCATAAAGGTTAGAGGGCAGAAGAGGAATAAGACTGCTAATTATTGACCATACATTATTTCCATACAACCTTTAACAAGAGGGGTTACTGAATCCATTTAAGAGATGGGAAAACTAGAAATCAAAGAGTTAGGTGACAAGTCTAAATTCAGTGATCTAGTCAAGAGTGAAGCTGAAAAAAGGAGCCAGCTAGGCCAGTCTAAATCCAGAGCCCACACTTTGTCCTCTGCCCCAAGGCCCCTTAGTAGCTACTTAATAGAACGAGGACAAGAAACAACCCTGCTGCCCAATTCCAACTCGCCTTAATCATTTCCTCTACAGTGACTGCTACATCTGCCACCAGATAACTCCTAAAAAGTCCATTATCACCCATGGAGAGGTTTCTTCAAGTTGTTTGTTTTCCCCATTATGAGTAGTGTTGTTGTTTTTATTTATGCCTTCCTTGTCAACTATAAAAACTTTGACAAATTTACTATACATTTTTTATTCCTTCTTTAGATCTGGTTGAGAGAAAAGGGTTTTCTCTAATTAGCTTATATATTAGAGTTTATGTTTCATTCTGAAACTGTCTAGAGACTCATTGGTGTGATAGGTATAATATAAATTGTAGTTGTTATCATGATAAACCCTCCACTAACACTTAAGCATTGTAAAGTTATAATTTGGGAAGTTTCTGGAAGAACCTGAAATAACTCATGTCATGAAATATCCCATTATTAGTGGCTGCTGGGCTGGTTTCAGTAATATATGGTGCTTTGTTCATTTTCACCCTGGCTCTCCTTCCACACGACTCGATGTTGACAGGCAAAAGCAATTAAAGTCACTGTTTTGGAACTCAGTTCATCTTCCCCATGCCTCCTCCTCATCTTCTCTCTCCATCCAATCTGTCAATAACACGCACAACGCTCTGGCCTTGAGCTGGCCTCAGCAGAGCCTAAGAAAGAGAAAGAATTTCCAGGAAACAGGGAGCCCTGCCATGGAGTGTGAAGGACTTTGCTCTAGGACTCAAGGGCCCTAGAAGGCTGCCTGTGCTTTCTGGTACTTGAAGATGTGTGTAGCAGCAACTTAATCACAAGCACAAGTGTGCATACTCTCTTAAGGACCAAGATCAATAGAGAAGTAGAAAGCTAGCCATTGGTAAAAGGAGGCAGCAATAGGAATGCTGAAAAAGACTACTTCCAGTTCTCAATAAATGCCATAAGCCTGGGCAAAGGCAAATAGAAAGAGGAACATTCAACGCTACATCATGGCTTTTTTCCCCCTGATATTTATGGAGTAATATGTTGCACACACAAACAGAAATAGACTTCTACAACAAGATACCTGCCATGCTAAATGGGTATTGCAGAAAACTGTCTTATTTGAATCTTGACTCTAATAAGTAAGTTTAATTCATTAAGCTATGCATTTAATGCCTATAGGGAGTGATCTTGTTTTAAAATTATTCTCAAGTTATATTAAATATACAATTTTTAAATGTGCACCTTGGTTAATTTTTACAGATCTATACACCTGCATAACCACCACCCTCACAAAATATATGTTCCCATTACCCTAATAGTTCTCCAGTTTTTCCTCCTGGACGGATTCTTTACTACAGGATTTTATAAAGTTAATAATATGTTTTGAGAAGTGAATAATCCCATATTCTGAAATGGTAATATAAGAGGTAATAATATAAAGTGAATGTACTCTGTTTGGGGTTTTTTGTTGTTTTTGTTTTGTCACTTTCCAGATCCTTCTCACCAGGAAATCAAGAACCACTCAGTCAGGGTTACAATGGGAATGGGTCTGACGCAGTCCAAATCTTTATCTGTAGGTATTTCTTTTTGCCTCGGGTTCTTATTGCCTATCCCAGCAAGTCAACCTCTTGTATCAATGCCCCTGCCAATGAGATTTATATATTTGTTCAGGACAAACTCCTGAAGATGCAACACTTTTCCCCTTGGTTTAAATGGAAGGGGTTATTTTCTTCTAATATAAACCCCCAAATACTGGTAGTGACCATGGAATGTTGTAGCTCTCTAATTCATAACTGTGAGACTTGGTGTCTTTCTCCTGTGGTAGTCCCATTGTTTCTGTAGGGTCAACAGTGCCTCCTCTGGTGCTGAGTGGCATTTTAAACCTCTCTCTCTTTTTTTTTTTTTTTCTTTTTTTTTGTGTGGCATCACTCCCTGCTTGGATTCTCCATTTACAGAGTGCTGTAAAACACCCTGTGTGATACCACTAAACACTCTTCCCACAGCAACAGCTTCCATGGTGATACGGTGGTGATGTGTTGTCAAATACCTAGTGCACTGTATTATTACTATACTGTATTTAGCTAGAGTTTTGTATTTTATTAGGTATTTCACCATATATTAAATTCATAGAATTATACTGTGAAGATAGGTATTCTTTTTAGCTTCACCTAATACATGAGCAGTAGGAGATTTCAAAAAAGTTAAACAATTCTGCCAACACAAGGCAGAGCTGGTGTTTTAAGTGTATAAATATATTATTTTTATCTCCAAATCGGGTGGGGTACAATCCAGCTGCATGAAATCAGGCAGCTGTCTCTATTTCTGTTGGTTGTTGGTATTTTTAACATTATCTAGGGTTCAAATGCATGGGACAAATTGCTCAATGATAGAACTAAGGTTTAAGGAAAAGCAGCTGTAGATGCAAACACTCCATATCACACTGCTATCTCTGCTCTTCTATTGAAAGTGTCTTCTGGAATTACAAATGTTATCATATAAATCTCTTGCTTAACATTTCTATTGTCTTTTCTTCTTCTACAGACACAATTAACAACTCCTAAGTCAGCTAAAGAGGCTTGATGACCTGAGACATTTCCAGATCATCTTTTCTTTAGCCCTCACACACACTCTCTCAAAGTCTATACTTTAGCAAATCTGGTCCTTATTTTTTTTTCTTACTTCCTCTTTCTTGTTGTCAGGCCTCTGGGAACATTATATTCTCTATCTCAGCAATTTCCAACCTTATTCATCTCATGGTACACATAAATTAATTTCTAAAATTCTGCGGCACACCAAAAAATATATTGTATTTTTGCCAACCTGACACAAAAAAGGGTATAATTTTGATTCAGTCGCTCTGAAAAGCTATTGTTGTGTTGGTTGTTGTCATTTTTTATTTGATATTCTAGGGGAAAAGAGGTCAGTGTCCATGACTATATAGTCAGGTATTGCATGTTTAAAAAATTCTTTGGTGTGCAGGTGTCCTGTAGTACACTGGTTGAAAACTGCTGCTCTATCTGGTTGAAATACCCCTATTTTTTGGTCTGTTGACTTTGATACCAAACCAAGGTTCAGTTACCTGCCACTGAAAACCAATAATGAAGAGAAAGGAGCAGATGGAAGAAAAATTTGGTTTATTCAAGAGCCAGGAACTTAAGAAGATGGTGGACTAATGTCACAAAGACTATCTTTTTATTATTTTTTATTTTTTATATTTCTTTATTGATTTCAGAGAGGAAGGGAGAGGGACAGAGAGATAGAAACATCAATGATGAGAGAGAATCATTGATCGGCTGCCTCCTGCATGCCCCCCACTGGGGATCGAGCCCACAACCCAGGCATATACCCTTGGCTGGAATCAAACCTGGGATCCTTCAGTCCCCACGCTGACGCTCTATCCACTAAGCCAAACCAGCTAGGGCCACAAAGACCATCTTAACATCTCAGTGCAGACAGGGCTTTTGATGAGTGGGAAAAGGGAAGGCAGAACAAAAATAACATAAAGCAGAAGGGCAGAGAGGTTGTGAGCTCATTACAGATTCTGTGTGTGAGTCAGCTCAGTCTGCTCCCATAACCATCTCAGAGCCGGTCAAGAGATGGTCTGGTTTTTGTCTGTGGAAGGTGAGCAAACCTCCAGGAGTTGCAGTGCCTGAAGGTTGAAGTCAGCTTCCTCTGAGCTTAGTTCCTAGAATCCTTTATGCAAAGAGGTTATTTTTCCGTAGCTACATGTGAAAAAATTACAAGTCGTCATTTACAGAAACAATGTTAAAAGAATGGTGGGGTGGGTTATGACTTCATCAAAGCTTACAAATCACTTGGTTTTAGAAGTCATGAGGACTGAATGTGATAATCCATGCAAAGTACTTTATTTCTTCAGAATTCACTCTAGGTGGCACTGTAAAAACTAAGCCAAAAGCAATCTGCTGCAGTGGGAAGAATGTGGGCATGGACTCTAATATCCCACAACCTTGGTTCTCATGCTTGCTCTTCCCCAGATGGATGTAGGTGAGTCATTTAATATCTTTACACTTTAGTTTGTTTTTATATGAAAAACGGGTAAGGTAATGACTACATGCAAGAATCTCTGCAATAATTGAAAAAATATACATGAGTGAAACGAGCACTCATTCTTTTTGTGTGCTGTTAGCTACTCTGTCACCCCATTTGTGCCTCTCCCTGATCCTAGTAGTTCCCTTTCTCCTGGTTGATTAACCAATGGCTTCCCAAATGACCTGCCCCTTAGGATATCTATCAAACCACCCCAATATATGGTCTAAAACCACTCTAAAGTGTTATTTCTCCCTTCAGGTATGCATTTTAATGGCAGTCCTTGAAAACCTACAAGCCTTAAACAACCAAAAGAAATCATGGTTTAATAGTGGAATTTGATTGTGACAGGGGAGAAGGAGCTGGAAGGGATTTTAAATTTCACTGAGTGCAACCTATTCATCTTATGGGTGAGAAAACTTAGAAGTAGAGAAGGTAATAATAGGTGTCACCCAACAGCCCCAGGTCTATAATTCAGGCATCAACTCAGATTAACAGATTGATAACAGCATGTTCTGCCTAAAGGGCCATGTGCTCTGAGGAAGGCTCAGCAGCAGCTACCTTACTATAAACAACAAAGATGTTCTGTCCTTCCTACCCAACACTCAACCCAATAGCAGTTGGGTCAGCTTCCTGGCCCCCAGGATCCACAGCAATACTTTTTTCTGAGCATTTCATCCTAAAGAACAGTATACTAAATTGATACTTTGCACCAGAAGTGGTGAGGAAAATGGAAAATACTCACTAATCAACTACTATTAAACAATTATGTATTATTCAAGGATCATTATATTACAAGAGGGGATGAATCAGCTTAATACTTACTTCACCCCACACAGAATTAACAACCAAGCCTTAAAAACATAGGCTGTAACAAGTTGTCTAATCCTATATCATTTTACCCCCATCCCAAGCTAGCTAGTATAGAAGTCATAGAATAGACTGTCATCACTTTAAGTATAGGCCTTATGTCTGAGTCAGAATCTCGGACTTTAGTTTCTAATGAGATAAAGTAAGCAATACCAGGAGCTCATCAGACGAATGTATTTTCTTAGGCCAATTTAGAAAACCGTTGAATGTATATAGTTCAAGTGAGCTTTTTCAACCCACATTGGTAGCCTCCAGCTCAGCCTCTCAATTTGTCATCTCTCAGGCCTAGCTTATTGCTTTCAGTGCTACAGGATATCAGTTGGATACCTGTTTAAATACCTAAGCCATTCTGAGTAGCCCGTTCTTTTGGGGAAACCACTTCCAAACAAAGGAAGATAGTAGAAGCAAAGAGATTACCTAAAAGAATAAATGATTTAAAACTCTAAAACCAAGAATGGGGGAATGGGGGGTGGCACAGAGGGGAAGAATCATGAAAACAGTAAAAGGAAAGTGAGGAGATTATATTTCAGAGACATCAAGGAAAACAATTAAAGATGATGAGAGGAAACTGTAATAAAATTGTCAAAAGAAGATCAGAGAGCAGGCAAACTAAGAGAGTTAAATAAGAATTTGCATAAAAAGAATTGAAAAAAATTACAAAGGAAGAGATCTAATGAAGACTATTGGAAAATAAATGAACATAGCAACAAGAAGGGTTCTGCAAGGAACAATACATCATGGTACTGTGAAAGGAAAAACATCAGAGAGAAACCGCAGAGTGAGGAAAATAAAAGAGAGAAAATAATTTAAAGTTCAGCCCACAGAGGAACCGAGAAGATGGAGATAAAAAGGATAAAAGAGGCAGTAAGTGACAGATACTAATACAATACACAGAAGGCATGAGAGAACTATTCAAAGCATAAAAGAGTGAAAGTAGGTGACAGGCATGGGCATGAAAGAAATGCATGCTCCTCATAGGCAGAGCATTTTTCAAAAAAAAAAAATCTGAGAAAGCATTCAATATTTCTTTAAATAGCATTGACAGGATGATAAAGGTATCTTCAGAACTGTAATTAAGAATTTATTCATGCATAAAAGCAGCCACTGCAATATTAGAAAAGTAAAGTCAGGGACCTTTATATCTCCATAAATATCTGGAGAGGCAACTCTGACGGTCTGCATGCACAATTTAGCTGTTATCTATCTACCTCCCTAAAGGAAGTATCCTGGGATTTTGCATTTAAGTATCAAAGGAAAATGGTTTTGAACTTTTCCTTCATCCATATGACATGAATTTCAGGACATTTGGAAAAACAGGACTAAGTTCTAAGTATATGGCTGTCTACAATATGGTAATTTTATTCCATTGTGCCCTTCCTCCAGCTCCAAGACTCAAGCAAAATAAAGTTAAAAAAAAAAAGAAAGCCTGCTTCACAATGTCCAGGTAATCCTAGTTTCAAGAACCTAAGTGTCATTGCCTACTTATCCAGGGTATCTCTTATTATGGACATACCTGCATCAGTGCAACCTCCACACACACTTATCAGAACATTGCTTCCACATAGAAGACATTCTCTCTTACCTAAACCATGGGGCCATCTAGATGACCTTCTGTTATATTTTAAGAGTCTCCCAGGTGTGCAGCATCACTGAATGTTAGGTTAGAAAGGGCCTGAGGATCTGAAATAGTGTACGCTCTATGTCACAGAATGGGAGGTCAACAGTGGTAACTATCTTAATCAAATTAACCCAACAAAGATGGCAGTTAATTTGCATACACAGGCGCCGAGTGACGGGGCAGGCGGGACACTTGCATCATCGCCATTGCAATGACGCAGGCATTCTGCCCCACCCCTGGTCTCTCAGGGCCTCTGGGCAGCATGGGAAGGCAGGGCTGGAGCAGAAAGAAGCAGCTCCTGGAGCGGAAAGAGGTGGCTCCAGGGCCTGAGTGGGAAGGGACTGGGCCGGTGTGGAAAGGCAGTGCTGGCAGCCAGGGAAAGGAAAGCCCATTCTAGCATGAATCTTCATGCATCGGGCTTCTAGTACTTATTATAAAACTAGAGGCCCAGTGCATGAAATTCGTGCACTGGGGGGGTGTCCCTAAGCCCAGCCTGCACCCTCTCCAATCTGGAAACCCTTGGGGGATGTCCGACTGCTGGTAGTCGGACATCCCTCTCACAATCCAGGACTGCTGGCTCCCAACCGCTCACCTGCCTGCCTGCCTGATTGCCCCTAACCACTCCCCTGCCAGCCTGATTGATGCCTAACTGCTCCCCTGCCAGCCTGATTGCCCCCAACTGCCCTCCCCTGCTGGCCCAGTCTCCACCACTGCCTTCCCCTGCTGGCCCGGTCACCCCAACTGCCCTCCTCTGCTGGCCCAGTCACCCCTAACTGCACTCCCCTGCCAGCCTGGTCACCCCCAACTGCCCTCCCCTGCTGGCCCAGTCTCCACCACTGCCTTCCCCTGCTGGCCCGGTCACCCCAACTGCCCTCCTCTGCTGGCCCAGTCACCCCTAACTGCACTCCCCTGCTGGCCTTGTCACCCCCAACTGCCCTCCCCTGCTGGCCTGATCACCCACAACTGCCCTCCCCTGCCAGCCATCTTGTGGTGGCCATCTTATGATGACATGGGGTAGCCATCTTGTGTGAGGGTGTGATGGTCAATTTGCATATTACCTCTTTATTATATAGGATAGTGTAGAAAAGAGAAGGCTTGAGTTCATATTTTTTAGTTAATCAACACAAAAGGAGGCTTTCAAAGTTATTTTATGAAGGAATAAATAAAAGAAAGATAGACCTTCATCCTGGCTTTGATTACACAATGATAATAAATGAAAGCTCTAAAGAAAAATTCATCAACTCCTCCTTAACTTGCAGAGAAAAATGGGCCTTGAGCTAAATAAATAATTAAATGGATGGATGGATGGATGATTGATAGATCAATTAAATAGGTATATAGATGAAATAGAACAAGCATTGATAAGATGAAATTGGAGTAAAGTTTTAAAAAGAAGGAAAAATATTATAAAAGAACAAGCTGCATTATCAGTGAGATGGAGGCCCTGAGATCCCTAAAATAAGGTCAGGAAACTTTGAGAATGTATGAAGATTGGAAAAGGGTGTGTAAGCAATTTTTAAGAAACGTATGCAGTAAATTTATATAAATTATTAAAAGTGAGTTTGATACAGATTCTGGTCCACAGTTTAGAACCCTTTTCCAGAGTTTGTTACTATTGCTTGCTTGCTTATTTCTTTAGTTACTACTTAGATTGCATTAGTGACAAAAGTTTCTCTCTTTCAATGTTAAGTTTCTGTTAATGCTGCTCAGGGAAGCATAGCTTGGATATGTCCCAGAGCCTCCAGATAAAAGCACTTATTAGCCAACACTTGCTTGCAGCCTTGTAAGATCCTAAGCTACAAACTCAGCCAAGCCCATGCAGATTTCTCACCTGCATACAGAACTATGAGTTAATAAATGAGTTTTGTTTAAGCCATTACATTTGTGGTAATTTTTTATGCATTAATAGAAAACCAGTAAAATGGTAAACCAGTCTCCAGTATTATCCCTCTCTAATCTATTCACCAAAAGAGATATCTGATTATAATTATTCCTTGATTCCCAGGAACTTTCAAAGAAAAATTTAAAAGCATAATGTCCAAGACCTCAACCAAATAGATTACCTGTGCTGAAATCAAACGGTGAACTTGCACTCTTGTAATAAGTCAGCTCTAATTCACATCCAATGATTGCACCAAATACTCTGGTCCCTCCAAGCTGCATTTAAAATGAAATCTGAGCCTAGCCAGCATGGCTCACTGGTTGAGCATTGACCAATGAACCAGGAGATCTTGGTTTGATTCCTGGTCAGGGCATATGCCTGGGTTGCGGGCTCGATCCCCAGTATGGGTCATGCAGGAGGCAGCCAATCCTCTTACCATTGATGTTTCTGTCTCTCTCTTCCTCTCTGGAATCAATAAAATTGTATTTTAAAAAATAAAATCTGAACTTTTTGCTATTATCTGTTAGTTCCTACACAATCTGCTCCTCTTCTCTTCACTGAATTCAACTAGTATCACTTCCTCTTGCTTGATTACTAAATTCCAGCCAAATGTTTTCTCTTCATTCAGTCTTTGGACTTCTTCTTCCCTATGCCTGAAATGCTCTTTTCCAGATCAGTGCTTGGCTGCATAATTCTTTTTTGGTCAGATCTTAGCTTTAATGACACATCTTCAAAGATGCCCTTCCTCACCACTTGGTGTAAAAGAGCCCCTTGAGTCACTCTCACATTACCACATTTTATTTTAGTCACACCAAAAAACTGTATTGGTCCATCAGAAAAATAAAACAATTTTTTATAAACATGTATGCACCCAATAACAAAGCATCAAAATACATGAAGCAAAAGACTTATAAAAATGAAGAAACTGACAATTTAGTATTCTAACAGGAGTGTAATATATTTTCTTGGTTATTTATTCACATTTCACCACCACCATACACTAAAATACTGTTTCTATAAAAACAGACTCCTAGATCACCTTATTTAACTGCATCCCTATACCATATAATAAAAGGCTAATATGCAAATCGACCGAACGGCAGAACAACTGGTCACTATGATGTGCACTGACCACCAGGGGGCAGATGCTCAATGCAGGAGCTGCCCCCTGGTGGTCAGTGAGCTCCTACAGGGGGAGCACCACTCAGCTAGAAACCGGGCTCACGGCTGGCGAGCGCAGTGGCAATGGCGGGAGCCTCTCCCACCTCCGTGGCAGTGCTAAGGATGTCCAAATGCCAACTTAAGCTGGCATTTGGACATCCCCCGAGGTCTCCCCGATGGTGAGAAGGTGCAGGCTGGACTGAGGGACACCCCCCCCAGAGTGCATGAATTTCATGCACCGGGCCTCTAGTTTTTTAGAAAAGAGACACATAATGGACACTCAATGATTTAATGAAATAATTATTGTCATCAGTGTGGTACAAGGTCTTTAAATATGGTTGCTCAGTGCAAAACCTGTTCACTGAGGGGTAAAACACACACATACACACACACACACACACACACACACACACACACACAACACAAACACAGCTCTATTTTATGATTATGATTTAATCTTCATAGGAGATATATAGAGCTACATGGGTGAGTGGAAAATTTTTAGTTAACCCAAGCTCTCCCAATACTCATCACCACATGATATATTACCTTGGCAAAAACTCCATAATTCTAATATTTAAAATGTGACAGAAAGGCAGGCAGGAGATAGTAGTTGAATTATTCAGTGGGATAACATAATTATACTAATTATTGTCTTATAAATTAGTAGCAATCAAATGTTGTAATGAAGATATTCATTATTTTGTTCTTGGACACCAGAGGGCTGAAATTCATTTAGCAGTCTATAAAGTAAACATATTGGAAATATATTTGCTAAATATATTGGCTAGTGATGGCATAGGATTCTTCATTGAAACCAGTATGAATCACTGAAATAATGCAATATGAACTCTAAAACAAACAAAATTTCAATAGTCATAGGATACTGATTACCAAGAAAGTCCATATTCGAAAGGAGAAGATATTTAGTAGATTCTGAGTTTGAGACTCTTTGGCATAGGAATGAAAAGTTTTCTATGGGAAATATTTTGAATATACATGTCAGCAAAACTGTAACTAGCCTCAATCATCATATAGTAACATTTTCTAAAAGCCATCTCTGGACCAGGTATTAATCAATTGTTGCCTGCATGGTTTTATACAAGTCCCTTCAATTTTACCACCCTTTATTTTTCCTTCTATAACAGAGACAAAATAACAAGAACAACAGCAATGAGCCTTGCCATTCACATATGACAGTTCGAGGTTCAAATAAAAAACAGCAACTGTATGATGTAATATTGTAAGCTACAATGAATGATTAAAGTAAACTATGTATTTTTGGTAATAATGATACAGAGATTTACCAGACATTGAGTACTCACATACACAGTAACACACCAACCCATTTACTTTTTGTTTCC
Organism: Cnephaeus nilssonii; assembly: GCF_951640355.1. Classification (NCBI taxonomy): domain Eukaryota; kingdom Metazoa; phylum Chordata; class Mammalia; order Chiroptera; family Vespertilionidae; genus Cnephaeus; species Cnephaeus nilssonii. Next base: position 20,617,854 of record NC_137079.1, read on the forward strand.
ACAGCACAAATTACTATGAACATCCAATAAAAATTAAATAGAATAAGAGATATATTTAGAATATATTTAAGCTGCTAACTTTCTCCTGTTACACCCCAGGGACACTGAGGCCGCAGGTTCAAAGGCCAATGTGAAATTCTATAGATAGGTTATCATAGCAGATCTCAAGGTGGCAGACCTTCATCCTCCCGCCCCCATGTTCAAATTTCAAGAGCACTGTATAACTTCAGAATTCTTCCCTGCTCCTGATGGGTCTCTAGCCATCAGCTATATCTGTCCTGTGGCCTTGTGCTTTTCTTTCCATTCTGCCTCCATGTGGCATTTCTGTCACTGCATCTGCCCTTAGAGACCTAAGCATCAGCAGTCACAGCTGGCAGGAGTGATTTCTATAAAGCATTTAAAGGTGAAAGGTGCTTCATCTACCTACAATGCTATCATTATCAGTCATCTCAGCAAAATCAAAGTTGAGTCTCCTGCTGGTGTAACAGCAGCTGCAAAGTGCTGATATCCTCTTGATATGGATTTCTTTATTTTAACCTAGAACAAAATGTATATTGCTTTGATAAAAAAATGCATGTGGAAAAGCTTCTTATTTGAAGGATTAAAAGTAAAATCTGTTTTTGTTCTAATTTTCTTCTGCTCTATTTGAACAGTTGGAAAACAGACTTATTTTTTACTATCCTTATGCTCAGGGCAATGGGATTTTGATATTAAACAAAAGAAGGGATTTACTTCAAATATCTAGGGCTAGGCCAAGGAACCAGGGCTATGAGTCAGTGACATGAAAATTGGACTTTGTTACATGAGATGCAACTCTAGATATTTTTTTTTTACTTAATTGACCCAGCAACTGCAGAAAAGTTCATTTACTGTAATCAATATTACTTTACATTGTGCCTCAGTCAAAAACTACTTTCTGTGGTCAATAGCAATTAGACAGATGGACAGAAATGGCAGCATCAATGGTGATGAAACTCAAGATTTATACCTGCCACTCTTCTAAAAAACAAAAAATATACACGCCAGGGAAACAGCTAATGGCATCATATTGAATTTGCAACCTTGCAGGGAAGACCTAGAATGTGCTCTGGAAAAAGTTGTAAGTACCACAGATCAGGAAGCTGAGATCTCTCTGTGTAACACTGGGGAATTGTAACCCACCCCACCATTCTTTTGACATTGTTTCTGTAAACGCTGACTGTGACTAATATGTAGCTTATAGATAAATAGCAAGTTTGTATAAGGATCCTAGGAACTAACTTTAGAAAATGCACATTCCAACCTTCAGTAATCCCAATTTCAGGAGATTTTCTTCAGCCATAGAAGTAGGATGACACAGAACCAGGAAGATGAAGACCAGGATGACACAAACCAGACTGCCACTTGACTAGTTTCAAGTTCTTACCAGAATAGAATGTACTGGCCTGCAAATAGAGAACTTTTTAACCCCTCCCTTGATTTTTGTTTCGTTTTGCTTTCCCTCTCCTTCCTTATAAAAACCTCTACTCAAAATGAGATGTTCAGATGGGCTTTAGACAAGAGTCCCTTATCTTCTTAGGTGATTGGAACTCAAATAAACCTCTTTCCTTTTTCACCAGCACCTGTCTTGTCAACAGGCAGCTGAATCTTGGTTTCAGTTACATCTAAACCCTTACCTCTGTTATCTTCTTAAGTTCACCAAGATCTAATAAACAAGAGGAAAAACACTTCTGCCATGGTATGTCAAACCAACTATACTTATGCAAACAGCACCTCAAACATCTGCTCCTTTGTGACGGGTTTTCTGATTTTTATCTTTGACCCATTTTTTTAAACCTATATTGAATGATTTGGACCAATATTCCCAGAAAGACAGAATCGCAGTGATACCAAGGGAAAGGTCACTAATTGTTGTTAGAATCAAGATAGGATGAGTTAAGTCAAACTAAGGACAGGACTTGCCAGAGAAGCAGTGGCAATGGTTTCTTGTGGGCTGAGGAATAGGCCTCATTCGCACAGCAAAAGCAGCCACATTTGATCAAAGCAAAGAAGAAAAATGAAATATGTGATCAAATCTAAGATGCAAAGATAGTGGTTAATAAAGTAGCTAAATCCTGGAACTGGGAATCCAGCTGAAGACTGCTGAATAGGACCCCTATAACCCAACTAACTACAGGGTACTGAGATTTAGGGAATATAAAAGAGACATATTTAGTATCACAATGATCATAACTTGCTGATTTCTCTGGAGATTTCTTCCTCCAAAAATAGTAGTTCCTACAGAAAAAGAAGGCAAAAACACCTGAAAATACCAAACTCATATTTTTGCTTTCTGGTTTGAAGAAGTTATTGAACTGTATTACAAACGCCCACAAATACTCATGAATACAATTTCCTTTCATTTTCCTCGAACAACCCTTAACTTTCGTTGACCATCTGCCTACTTGCTTCTATCCTTGTCATCTGTCTACATACATCCTCTTGACACTCAAGAAATATTTTGAAAATATAGTAAATTGGGTAAAATAATTCTCCTACTTAACCCCTTATACTAACATTCTATTATGACGTGAATACATTCAAACATCTTCTAATGTCCTGGAAGGACCTACAAGATGTATGTCCCTATCTGCATAGCCTTAACTCATGCTACTGCCCTAAACTTACAGTTTTCAATACAGCAAGAACATATGCACCTGAAGAACTTAACTCTACTTCTCTTTCTCTCCCTCCTATTAAGAATTTTCCCTACTGCCTAGAGGTTCTGAGACTATTTTTTTTCCAACCAGATAATTGATGGGTGTTTGTCCGGGAGAGAAATAGAATTAGCCAGAAGCCCTGATGATCTCCCACAACATTTCTTTTATTATATGCAAAAAGTTATTTATGGTCATTCCACCTTAATTCTTAGTGCTATGGACTCACCGATGAGCACCTAATGGGATTTTAGGAAGCTGGTTATAAAGTTAGCATAGAGGTCAAGATCTCATTAATCCAAAATCTCTGGGTACAAACATTGATTTCTACTACCTTCATTACTATCTAGCCATGTACATTTACACAAGTTAGTTTTATTAATTCTCTTTTCCTTCTTCTCTACTTTGGGGATTACAATTCTATTTTTTTTTTTTTTTTTGACAGAAGAAACGTTATTCACCTTTTATTTATTTATTTATTTATTTATTTATTTATTTATTGCATTTTAATTTCTTTATTAGTTAAGGTATTACATATTTGTCCTCTTCCCCCATTACCTTCCCACCGCCCCCGCCCCACTGCTGCCCTCACCCTCCTGTTGTCTGTGTCCACCAGTTAGGGTTATATGCATGCATACAAGTCCTTTGATTGATCTCTCCCCTTACCCCCAACCTCCCCTACCTTCCCAATGAGGTTTGACAGTCTGACCTATGCTTCCCTGTCTTTGGATCTGTTTTTGATCATAAGTTTATGTTGTTCATTATTTCCCATAGATGAGTGAGATCATGTGGAATTTATCGTTCTCTGACTGGCTTATTTCACTTAGCATAATGCTCTCCAGTTCCATCCATGTTGTTGCAAATGGTAGGAATTTCTTCTTTTTTAGTGCAGCGTAGTATTCCATTGTGTAACTATACCACAGTTTTTTAATCCACTCATCTGCTGATGGGCACTTAGGCTGTTTCCAAATCTTAGCTATGGTAAATTGTGCTGCTATGAACATAGGGCTGCATATATCCTTTCTGATTGATGTTTCTAGCTTCTTGGGATATATTCCTAGAAGTGGGATTACTGGGTCAAATGGGAGTTCCATTTTTAGTTTTTTGAGGAAACTCCATACTGTTCTCCACAGTGGCTGCACCAGTCTGCATTCCCACCAGCAGTGCACAAGGGTTCCTTTTTCTCTGCATCCTTGCCAACATTTGTTGATGATAGCCATTCTGACAGGTGTGAGATGGTACCGCATTGTCATTTTGATTTGCATCTCTCGGATAATCAGTGACTTTGAGCATGTTTTCATATGTCTCTTGGCCTTCCTTCTGTCTTCTTTCGAAAAGTTTCTATTTAGGTCCATTGCCCATTTCTTGTTTAGATTATTTATCTTCCTTTTGTTGAGTTGTATGAGTTCCCTGTAAATGTTGGAGATTAAACCCTTATCAGTGATAACATTGGCAAATATGTTCTCCCATGTAGTGGTCTTTCTTGTTGTTTTGTTGATGGTTTCTTTTGCTGTGCAAAAGCTTTTTATTTTGATGTAGTCCCATTTGTTTATTTTCTCTTTATTTTCCATTGCCCTAGGAGCAGTATCAATGAAGAAGTTCCTTCGGTATATGTCTGAGATTTTGCTGCCTGCGGATTCCTTTAGTATTTTTATGGTTTCCCATCTTATGTTTAGGTCCTTTATCCATTTTGAATTTATTTTTGTGTATGGTGTAAGTTGGTGGTCTAGTTTCATTTTTTGCATGTATCTGTCCAATTTTCCCAAGACCATTTATTGAAGAAACTGTCTTGATTCCATTGTATGTTCATTCCTCCTTTGTCTAATATTAATTGGGCATAGTGGTTTGGGTCGATTTCTGGGTTCTCTATTCTATTCCATTGATCTATATGTCTGTACTTGTGCCAGTACCAGGCTGTTTTGAGAACAGTGGCTTTGTAATACAGGTTGATGTCTGGTATTGAGATCCCACCTACTTTGTTCTTCTTTCTCAGGATTGCTGCAGCTAATCGGGGTCTTTTTTTATTCCAGATGAACTTTTGGAGAGTTCGTTCTAGGTCTGTGAAATATGCCATTGGTATTTTAATGGGGATAGCATTGAATCTATAGATTGCTTTGGGTAGTATGGACATTTTGATGATGTTGATTCTACCAATCCATGAATACGGTATGTTCTTCCATCTGTTTATATCTTCCTCTATCTCTTTTTTCAGTGTCCTGTAGTTTTTTGCATATAGGTCTTTTACCTCTTTAGTTAAGTTTATTCCTAGGTACCTTAATTTTTTTGGTACGATGGTAAATGGGATTGCTTTTTTAGTCTTTCTGTAAGTTCACTATTGGTATATAGAAATGCCATAGATTTCTTGGCATTAATTTTGTATCCTGCTACCTTGCTGATTCATTTATTAAGTCTAATAATTTTTTGATGGAATCTATAGGGTTTTCTATGTACAGAATCATGTCATCTGCGAATAAGGACAGTTATACTTCTTCTTTTCCAATTTGGATGCCTTTTATTTCTTCTTCTTGTCTGATAGCAATGGCTAGTACTTCCAGTACTATGTCAAACAGGAGTGGTGAGAGAGGGCATCCTTGTCTTGTTCCTGTTCTTAGGGGAAATGGTTCTAGTTTTGTCCATTGAGTGTGATGCTGGCTGTGGGTTTGTCATATATGGCTTTTATGGTGCTGAGGTATGATCCTTCTATTCCCAATTTGCTGAGAGTTTTTATCAAGAAAGGGTGTTGGATTTTGTCAAATGCTTTTTCTGCATCAATTGATATGACTATGTGATTTTTCTCCCCCAATTTGTTTATGTAATGTATCATGTTTACTGATTTGCAGATATTGTACCATCCTTGCATCCCTGGGATAAATCCTGCTTGGTCATGGTGTATGATCTTTCTTATGTACTGCTGGATCTGATTTGCTAGAATTTTGTTGAGAATTTTGGCATCTATGTTCATGAGGGATATTGGCCCATAATTCTCTTTCATTGTGTTGTCTTTATCTCATTTTGGTATGAGTGTGATGCTGGCTTCATAGAATGAGTTTGGAAGTGTTCCTTCCTCTTGAATTTTTTTGAATAGTCTGAGAATAGGTTTTAGTTCTTCCTTGAATGTTTGATATAACTCTCCTGTGAAGCCATCTGGCCCTGTGCTTTTGTTCGCTGAAAGCTTTTTGATGACTGCTTCAATTTCTTCCATAGTTATTGGCCTATTGATATTTTTAGAATCTTCCTGATTGAGTTTTGGAAGGTTGTATTTTTCTAGGAATATGTCCATTTCCTCTAGGTTGTCTAGTTTGTTGGAATAGAGTTGTTCATAATATTTTTTAACAACCCTTTGTATTTCTGTGGGGTCTGTTGTTATTTTTCCTCTATCATTTCTGATTTTGTTTATTTGATTCCACTTCTTTTGCTTCTTGGTGAGCCTGGGTAGAGGTTCATCAATCTTGTTTATCCCTTCAAAGAACCAACTCTTGGTTTCATTGATCTTTTGTATTGTTTTTTTGGTCTCTATGTCATTTATTTCTGCTCTAATCTTTATTATCTCCTCCCTTCTGCTCACTCTGGGCTTTTCTTGTTGCTCTCTTTCTAATTCTTTGAGTTGTAGTGTTAAATGATTTTCTACCATTTTTTCATATTTTTTTGAGGTAGGCCTGTAGAGCTATAAACTTCCCTCTCAGGATTGTTCTCATTGTGTCCCATAGGTTTTGGATTGTTGTGTTTTTATTGTCATTAGTTTCCAGAATGTTTTTAATTTCTTCTTTGATCTCATTGGTAACCCAATCAATATTTAATAACATGCTATTCAGCTGCCAAATGTTTGAGTGTTTTGGATTGTTTTTATTGTAGTTTATTTCTAATATTATGCCATTGTGGTCTGAAAAGATGCTTGGTATGATTTCAATCTTCTTAAATTTGGGAGACTTTGCTTGTGACCCAGTATGTGGTCTATTTTTGAGAATGTCCCATGTGTGCTTTAGAAGAACGTATATTCCGCAGCTTTGGGGTGAAATGTTCTGAAGATGTCAATTAAGTTCATCTTATCTAGTGAGTCATTTAGGATTGTTGTTTCTTTGCTAATTTTTTGTCTAGAGAATTTATCCAGTGATGTCAGTTGTATATTAAAATCCCCTACTATGATTGTATTGTTGTTGATCTCTCTCTTGATATCTTCCAGGAGATTTTTTATGTATTTGGGTGCTCCTGCATTGGGTGCATATATATTTATCAGGGTTATATCCTCTTGTTCTATTGATCCCTTTAGTATTATGAAGTGGCCTTCCTTATCTCTTGTTATGGACTTCACTTTGATGTCTATTTTGTCAGATATAAGTATTGCTACCCCAGCTTTTATTTTCATTTCCATTTGCCTGAAAGATATTTTTCCATCCCTTCACTTTCAGTCTGTGTGAGTCCCTTGTTCTGAGGTGGGTCTCTTGTAGACATTATATACATGGGTCATTTTTTTTTATCCATTCAGCCACTCAATGTCTTTTGATTGGGGCATTTAGTCTGTTTACGTTTAAAGTTATTATTGAAAGGTAGTTGTTTGTAGCCATTTTTATTTTTTGAGGCTGTGTTCCTTCTTATCTTTTTGTTTCTTCTTTTTACCGCATTCCCTTTAGCATTTCTTGCATTGTGGCTTTGTAGTGATAAACTCCCTTAGCCTTTTTTTGTCTGCAAAATTCCTAATTTCCTCTTCAATTTTGATTGATAGTCTTGTTGGATAGAGTATTCTTGGATTCAGTCCCTTGCTTTGTATCACTTTGTATATCTCCTTCCATTCCCTTCTAGCTTGATGTGTTTCTGTTATGAAATCATTTGATAATCTGATGGGGGATCCTTTGTAGGTAACTCTCTGTCTCTCTCTTGCAGCCTTTAAGATTCTCTCTTTGTCGATAACATTTGCTTATTGTAATTATGGCGTGTCTTGGTGTGGGTCTTTTGGGTTTCATCTTGCTTGGGACTCTCTGTACTTGTGTAACTTTTTTCTTCCCCGTATCAGGGAAGTTTTCTGTCATTATTTCTTTTTTTAATAATTTTTAAAATATATTTTATTGATTTTTTACAGAGAGGAAGAGAGAGGGATAGAGAGTCAGAAACATTGATCAGCTGCCTCTTGCACACCCCCCACCAGGGATGTGCCCACTACCAAGGTACATGCCCCTGACCGGAATCAAACCTGGGACCCTTCAGTCCGCAGGCTGACGCTCCATCCACTGAGCCAAACCGGTTTAGGCTGTCATTATTTCTTCAAATAAATTTTCTAATCCTTGCTGCTCTTCTTGTCCTTCTGGCAGCCCTATTATATGTATGTTATTTCATTTTGCATTGTCCCAAAGCTCCCTTAGGCTCTCCTCCTGCTTTTTAATTTTTTTCTCTAGTTGCTGTTCAGATTGGGTTTGTTTCTGTATCTGATCTTCTAACTCACTAATTCGGTCCTCTGCTTCTTCTAGTCTACTGTTGAAGTCTTCCATGGTGTTTTTGATTGTAGCTATATCATTTTTCATTTCTTCTTGATTTTTGCAAAAGTTGTTGATTTTCTCATCCATCTGGTGTATGAACTGTATGACCCATACTCTGAATTCTTTTTCTGTCATGTTGCATGCTTCTATTTCACTTATTTCCTTTCTTATCTCCTTTTCTTTCCTCTGGGTATTGCTTCGTTGTCTCCCCATTCTGACTATCACCTGAAGGTTCAAATGTTGAGTTGTGGGGGCCTGGTCGGTGTGCAGTGAGAGTTTTGCACCCCCCAAGTGTCACTCACTGAAGAGCTCTGGCATCAAGACGTGCAGTTGCTGTGGGTTGGTGGGAGCCACGCTTGCCCTGGGTCAGAGTCACAGGCGCTTAATGTGGCCTCGTGTGTGCACCTAGAATCAGGGACTTAGTGTGGACTGCGCCATGTTGAAATAGAAAACCCACTGGCATGTGCCAAAAATCAAAGTCCCCTATTGCGTGTCAGGAGTCAGAGGCTCCCTGTGTCCATGCTAAGAATTGAGTATCAGAGTCTCTGTTGCTTGGTGCTACCTCACACTGAGAGCCAAGGTCCCTGTGTGCACATGTGCCAAGAATTGGAGTCACTGGCTCTTAGTGTGAATGTACTGGGAATCGGGGATCCCAGGCGCACACAATGAGGAACAGAGTCTAGTCACTGGTGCTCATTGCTGCCTCTTGCATGGAGATTCAGGATCCCCGATCTGCTTGGGAGACCGGGTTGCTCAGTCGCACTGTGTTTGCAGGAGGTCCACTTCTGCCCTGAGGTAAACAGCCTTCTGTGTGCACTTGCACTGAATCAAAGTCAGGTAGCACTGCCGCTTAGTGTGGGTGTGGTTTCTGGTCACGCAGGTGTGCACTGTGGAAAACAAACTCCCCGTGTCCATGCACCCAGGTTCAAATTCAGTGGTGCCTCCCTGTGTGGGCACAGGGTCTGATTGTGGGGAACAAACTCCCCGAGTCCGCAAATCTCCAGGTTCAAATTCAGCACAGCCTCTCTGCTAAGGTGCAGGGTCTGGTCATGGGAAACAAACTCCCCGGGTTTGCACCCCCAGACTCAAATTCAGTGCTGTCTCTCTATGTGGGCATAGGATCTGGTCGCAGAAAATAATCTCCCCAAGGTCATGCATCTACACTCAAATTCAGGACTGCCTCCCTGCCTGGGCATGGAGACTAGTCGTGGTAAACAAATTCCCGGAGTTCACAAGTTCAGGCTCAAGTTCAGTGCTTTCTCCCTGCCCTGCATGGGCATGGAATCTGGTCACAGAAAACTAAGTCCCTAGGGATGAGCAGCTAGGCTCAAATTCAGCTCAGTCTCCCTGCCTGGGCATGGAGACTAGTCGCGGGAAACAAACTTCCCATGTCCGCCACCAAGGCTCAAAGTCAGGCAGAGTCGCCACTTCTTTGTGTGTGCAGAAAGCCTTATTGTGTGCCTGGGGTCCAGTAGTTTCAATGTCGCTGCATGGGGGGGGGGGGGGGGGGGGGAGGGGATTGGCTTTGTGACTCACAGAAATCTGCAGCTGTGGTGCCTGGAGTCTTGGTGTCCCTGGGTCTGCAGCAGTGATTGCAGGTCTTTTACCAGAGTGGCTATAGGGTCCTGGTTTGCTTCTGAGACCAGACTGGGTGTTGGTGAGAGACCAGGCTAGGATTCTAGTCTCAAGCAGTTCTGTTCTTCAAGATGGCGTGGTCTCTGTGCTGCCGGTGTCCTCCCCAGAGTGTTTGCGGCTGCAGCGGGGTTTTGCCGTCTAAGACTGCCCAGACTGGCAGCCCCCTGGAAGAACTTCAGGGTCTACCTGTCCCTATTTCACTCACACACACACCCACACATGTCCACACACACCTCTATCGCTCCCTCACTCTCTTACACACTCTCCCTCCCTACCTTCCTGCCAGTCGCCATCTTGCCTCCCCCACAATTCTAATTTTAAAGAGCAAAGGAAACAATTTATTGACAAGTTTCTGGTATATTCAGAAATTTTGAAATAGTATAAGTAACCCCCACCCCCTCCATTCTTAACAAGGACACAAAAGGAGAAAATAGCTGGGGTGAACTAAGAACCCAAAATGCAAAATGCACTGGGCTCTTTAAGAAACTGTTTAAATGTCATTAATTAAAATGCTGTAAAAAGAGTCTTACATTTGAGGAGCTATCATCTAGGACAGTGGTCAGCAAACTCATTAGTCAACAGAACCAAATATCAACAATACAACGATTGAAATTTCTTTTGAGAGCCAAATTTTTTAAACTTAAACTTCTAATGCCACTTCTTCAAAATAGACTCACCCAGGCCGTGGTATTTTGTGGAAAAGCCACACTCAAGGGGCCAAAGAGCCGCATGTGGCTCGCGAGCCGCAGTTTGCCGACCACGGATCTAGGAAAAAGATAAAACTACAACTGAATTACAATATGTCGTAAATGCTCTGTAGTGGGTTGAATTATATGCTTACCAATAAAAGGAGAAAGTAAAAAAAAAAAGTAACACCCCTGCCAAAGATATTTCTATCTGGATCCTCAGAATGTGACTCTTTGGAATAAAGGACTTTGCAATCTAATTAAGTATGGGATCTCTATATTAGATCATCCTGAATTTGGCTGAGCCCTAAATTTAACAATTGACGTCCTTATAAAAGACAGAAAAGAAGAGGACACAAACATACAGGAAAGGAGTCCATGTGAACACAGAGGTAGAGACTTACGTTATACATTGCAAGCCAAGAAATGCCAGGAGCTACTGGAAGAGAAAATGAAAGATTCTTCCCTAGAGACTTCAGAGGGACTGTGGCCCTGCCAACACCTTGATTTTGGACTTCAGGCTATCAAAACTATGAGAGAATACATTTTCTGATGTTTCAAGTCACTTAATTAGTTTTGTGGCAGCCCTAGGAATGTAATAGATGCTCTAATAGAGATAGAAGCAAAGTATTCAGGAAAATCAAGTCAAACCAAACTCTGTCTGGGGCTAGGTGTGGTTTGCCAAAGGGATGTGGTGAGTTAGAGCACAGGATGATGATGTACCATGCCTCTACACCGATGAAAAAACACAAAAACCAAAAAACTTGGCACTCCGATGCATTATTTTAACAGCTTGGGTTATATAAATGCTTTTTGCGTCAGAAAAGCAAAGCATCAACTAGAACACTTTCCACAAAATGGCTACGTAATAAAGATTAAGAATAGAGCAAATCTATTTTGCTTTCGGTAAAAGACTATCCCACATATTTATTGCTGCCTTCTCCCTTCTGCTTTATTTGTTTCCCTTAATTAAGATGCAACTTTAAATTCCAAGGGTTCTAATCACATCATTTGGAAGTCACTTTGGACAGGGGGAGAGGAAGGATTGGGAAGAGTTGGGGGGACGGAGCCGGTTCTGGATCCCCATATACAAGAAGCACCAAACAGAAAACAAAGGTTGGTGTCGCCCAGGCATTTTCTGTCTTACATTTCAAACTGTCATTTTAAACAAACAAATACAAATATTCCTGAGCAATGGGGAAAGCAAAGCGGGTTGTTGTTGTTTTCTGTTTCCACTTTTCATATCTCAGTGAGCTCCTTAATAGCACCTTTGACAAGTAACATGCTTTCCCACTTGTGATCAAAATCGCTGAAGAGCAGGCAGCTCTCCTTTCCTTTATTAGCTTGCTCTGTTGATGCTGCCCCAGGAGATTCTTTTCTTTCTTTCTTTTTTTTTTTTAATTCCCAAATAAAATCATTGAAGGTGACAACTAAACAGGAGATGTTTTATAATGAAGAATTACACCGAGATCATTTCATTAACCCTTCATTGCCCTCAAATCAGATTTAACCTTCTCCAAAAAGAACATAATTGAAAATATAGGAAATCTGTATCAACAAATGACAAAGCTGGAAGAGATATGCTTGCATGCTGTGTGATGGAAAAATGCACCTTGAGGGGCACTGCTTGACCTTTTCAAGAAATCAGCAGTCATAATTATGTACTAGAAGCACACTGAGTTTCCACAGAGACCAAAGAAACAAGAGACAAGGACAGCATATTACAGTTAAATGCACTCATCTTCCATTTATACTGAATATTTTGTTCAGTTCATAAAAGCAAGTCAGAATAAAAGTCTGGATTCAAACTTCCCATTGTGCAAGTTACCTACCCCAATTACATGTCCCCCTGTGATGACGAGCATTATACTGGCTCCTGATCCATAGAAGACTATGAAGATGGAATGCAATACTGTATATAAAGCTCCAAGCATAGGGTCTAGCATATATATATATTAGACCCCTAAATCATGTTATCTCTTGAAGGTAAAGTAGACCAGCCACTTGCCTTACTCTAAAAAATTATTAAATTGGTAATTTAGAGCATAAAGATTAGAGGAGACATTACTATTTTCTTTAATTTGTTCAGTCAGTGTTGATTCTAGGTAAATTTGGAAGCATTTATTTTCTCAATCACTATTCATTTTGTTGTAATATTACACAACTGTTTCTGGTCTCTGTTAAAGTAGGAGTATGTTATTATTATTGTCCACCACATGTTGGACCATGAAGAAAAGACAAAGATGATGCTTATTCAATTTTAGAATTTGTCAGCCATGGAAAGATTTAGCAGGCTAGTTTATTGGGAAAACTAGTTTATATTAGTCAAATAGACTTAAGTCTAATATCTCCTTTGTTTAGTAATATTAATGTATGTACTTTCTACTTGGATCTCTAATTATCAAATGGGAGTAATAATGTCTACACAATAATGTTAATAGGAGGACTAAGTATAGTATTCTTTTACATTTTATTTTGAAATATAAGACTTAATAGAGAGTTATAAAAACAACAAAGTTCTTTCATCCAGCTCTTTAAAAAAATAGGTCTATATTAATTTTAGAGAGTGGGATAGAAGAGAGATAGAAACATCAATGATGAGAGAGAATTGTTGATCAACTGCCTCCTGCATACCCCGCAACCCCCATTGGGATTCAAGCTCCAACCCAGCCATGTGCCCTTACTAGGAATTGAACCTTGACTTCCTGGTTCATAGGTTGATGCTCAATCATTTAGCCACACCAGCCAGACAATCCAGTTGTGTTTTTTTTTTCCAACAATGAGCAATGAAGACTTCATTAGTCACAATATATTTACTTATATGTTTAATTATTGTATAAATACAAGGTTGGTTCAGAGTTGCTAAACCACATTTCTGTGAAAATCAAATTTATGAAATAGAAGATAACATTTGTATATATATTTTTTGCATTATAGAATATACAATCAAAAAGCTATTTTCTAAAGTTATTTAAATTAGTTCTTTTCTTCTACATATTTCAATGTACTTATATCATTTATTTGTAATACAGTTGAATTCATTTGCTTGTATTCTATTTTGGGTATCCTTGGCAATTCAGTTGATTTCATTCATTCATTCATTCATTTCTAGGTCTATTCTAAAAATCAGAACTATAACCAAAGCTACATTCAGAGGTGTGACTCCTCCCTCATCTTTTTATCCCATTCCTATCCCCCTATTATTTTCACTCCAATCCCATCTTCTCCCTTTATGTAGCCAATCTCATTAAATTCTGATTCACTCTTGTATTTATTTTTGCACAAATGGTCAGATACAGATATATTTTATATCCTTTTTTATTACATAAAAGTAGCATACTGTAGACTCTCATAGGTGCTTTGTCCTTTTTCACTTAACAATATAACCAAGAAATTCCTCCATATCACTTCACAGAGATCTTTCTCATTCTTACTGATATCTGCACAGTTCTCTATTATGAGGATAAACCATAGTTAATTCAATTCATTTCCCATGCATGGGCATTTGGTAAAATCTCAATGTTTTGCATTTGTAAAAAAATGCTAGAATTAATAATCTTGTGTTATGTATTTTTGTATTATTGGAGGTATTATAATACTTTAAATGTTTCTGGTACATGGTGAAAGTTAGACATTAACCCTTCTAAGTACCCAAACTCTGACTTGAACTACATTCCAGGAGGAGATTATACTTGGCTGTGCACGTCAGGTGTATAAAGAGGAGAAAAAGAAATGCCCCAGGTTGAAAAGCTTGGAAATTGGGAAATAGTCCAAAGCACTGTCTACTGGGGAGACAGAGGAGGACTAAACTTGACCTGACATAAAGAGTTTGCCAAGTCATATATGAATCAAGATGTTTTGAGAGAGAAAAAATCAGAGTCAGAAGAAAGACCCTGAGGCCACAGTGTGTGGAATCCTTTACGAGGAGTGGAGAACAAACTGTTGTTAAAGTTGTCACAAGGGAAGCAAATGATTCTCCTTGCAGAAGGCCCTGCAAGTGTGCTCGTTTTATGAATTAATTTCTCCAAACTATTATTGATGGAAATGTAATAGACTGAAGCTACAGGAAGTAAAATGATAGCCTGTTCTCAGTCTGATATTTCTGGTAAATGCATCTAGTGTTTCCTGACCCATGTTGCTCAATTTGAGAATTCTCCCCTAAGACAATTCTCCAAGTTTTATCATTTTGAATTGAGAGGCATATTAAAGAGAATAATTTCAGAGTGTGTGACTGTTCCTTTCAAGTTTATCCTGTTTGCCTTAAGTCAAAAAGATATTCAGAGTTCATTAATTTAACAAGAGAACAGAACATTGTTGAAATGATCCTTATGGTATACAGCATTCCTCCCTCTAAGTGAAAGAGGTGTTTGAGGTCCAATAAATATTTTCAGCCTCCATGCCCAAGTTCTAAAATAATATTATATATATATATATATATATATATATATATATATATATATATATCAAAGAGCACAGCTATTTTAATTATTTTAAAGGCAAAACCAAAATACCTGTATTGGAGAATGTGACAGAATGGGATTTAATATCTGTGATACAATGATCTTGGTAATGTTTCATCTCCATCACAGGAGAAACAAGAAAATCAAATGCTTCCCTTTGGGGGTCTGTGTAGCAGAAAATAGAAGCTTCCTGCTGACAGGCTCAGTTCAGTCCCAAAGTAGAGAGCAGGAGGAGTAAAACTGAGCATACTCAGGTACACCTCCCATATTCATCAATCAATCAGTTACTTCTGTCCCATGTGCAGGCTGATTGAAGATGGAGGAAGAGACGAGGGCCCTCCGCAAGCGTAAATTGGTGGTGGGAAAAGGTTCTTCTCCAATCCTGCAAACACATACTTTCCATTGGGAAATAACTCACCATAAACACACCTCCAAGGTGAGATCGTAGAGCTACTTTCATACTCCAGATGCATTGTTTAAAGGTATGCTCTTTGTCTTCTGAGGTGGCCCTATGTTAGGGACCTGGAGCCAGGGTTTATTTCATATATATGTATTTGGTAGATCAGTACCATCTGAGTCCCAGCTTCAGAAGAATGCTTGGTAGCAAAGCTCTTAGCAAGGGTCCTTAGGCTCCTTATCCTTGATAATTAAACACAGCAGACTCCTACTCCTGCTTCTTCTTCTTTCTTTTTCTTTTCTTTTTTTTTTTTTGGTTTTTTAATCTGATGCTGGTTTTACATCTTGAATTAATTATTCTTCCAAAGCTCCTTGATTTGTTTGTCTCATACAGGGAATGACAGGTAGGAGAATTAATTAAATATCCTCTTGTCAAACAGATGATGAAATCTTCTGTGCCACTGGTTCTGGTGTGTGTGTGTGTGTGTGTGTGTGTGTGTGTGTGTGTGTGTGTGTGTTTATGTTCTTAACTTATTCTTCTGCAAAGAAACTGAAAGGCAGTATTAGCCTCCTTCTTTATTTTAATGGCTGGGTGGACTGTGCTTTGGAAAAAGACTACAGCAGCACAGAAGCAAGGTGGCAGCAGGGGTCTAATTGGGTGGTTTACCTGACAGTGCTCATAAGTAATTAGGACTATGTCATTGCCAAAACCTCTGCACTAAATGCTGGACCTCCAGATCTCTTTCATCGTGTCCTTTGTACTGATGGGGATGGACACAGCCCATTGCCTGCCAGGATATAGAAGGCACTTGGAGAGAATTGTGTTGCTACAAGAAGAACAAGATTATTACAAGAGGAAATATCTGGGTGAGGGATAGGGAGTGAGTGATTAGGATACTGGCAGGGCTTAAATGCCATTTGGAAGGAGAGAGCACATTTTTATTAACTTTATGTGTAACAAAGAATAATTTCAAGGCTTCCCCCCATCCCCCACCCCCCAAATATGTTTTCATTGATTCCAGAGAGGGAGAGAGAAATGGAAACACTGATGATAAGAGATAATCATTGGTTGGGTGCCTCCTGCACTGGGTAATCTCAAGTCACACCCAGGAGGGGAGTTTTTGTACACATAGGATTTACCTGTACTGGGTGCTCTCCTGCTTGTGAATTTTGACCTTTGCCCATTGATCTTATTTACATTGAGATTTTTTGACAATCCCTTCTCTACCCAAGGGCAGTGACAGGTTGGTATGCTAATAGCTGTTTTTTTTTCTTGTGCCTGCATGACTCTTCATTACAAAGAAAAAAGATGCTATGTCAGTAAAATACATTTTCATTTCCTTTGCATTATCCAGTAAGAAAAGGATGAGCCAAACCACTAAACTGCTTTAAAGCGGTGGCATTCAGTGACCCTGACTGCTCCTTTAGCCTGAGCTGAATCTGCACAGTGACCTTGAGGTGAAGATTTTCATTGGCCTTTCCTAAATGCCTAGCCCTTGATTCCCCCAGGATCTTAAATGTTTGCTTTGCAAATAGAAATGTCAAAAGGTCTAGATATAAATTTATATTTAGTGACCCAGCAGAAAAAAAATGTGGCTAAGAATTTATTTATATGGGAAAAGGTCCTAAGCTCTGAATCAGCTGGAGAGGTGTGGATAACTAAAGAGTGGCCCTGTTTTCCTGAAGAGCACTGACCTCCACCCTGTCCCAGCTTGTCAGACAGGCGGCGCCCGGCTGTGAGCCTGGAGGATGAGCAGACTGCCCACTCTGCCTTGGGACAACATGATGAGAATCAACCCAGGGACAGAGATTTTTAAAGATGTTTTATTAATGTGTCCCTTGACTGTTCATTTGCTAAGGGTTTACAAACGCTTTATCAATTATGAATGGTCTTGATACCTAGCTTTAAAGAAATCCTTAAAGTTGGGAAGGATGTGGACATTGAATAATTCACACCCGGTGCCATTTCTACTAAACTAATGCCTTTTAACAGATAAGGCCAGAGTAATCTGGATTAAATTTGTTTATCTCTGGGTTTGTTTTCTTTTTGTTCCTCTAAAAAATGGAGACTATCCCTTGAAAAACAAGGCATATTATCTGGTTGTTAAAATTGAAAATTGGGAGCCAGGACTTTCATGGTTTCAGGCTAATGTTTCTCCTGACCTTGGTTAACGGTTGGAAAGTCATTTCATAGGCCTCTCTTCTTGACATTTTCAGATTGCTCTGGCTTTATTCTGCTACTCATTTCTAAATGAATTATTGAAGATGAATTTAACCAGCCACCCATTAGTTTGCACTTTTCTCACTCTTCATATATCACGTTTGGCCTGGCTTTTTTTCTTGCAGACATTAAAAACATCACTAGTTCTGATTCCTGATTCTCAGTAGATGCTTTTTCACTACTTCACACATCCATTTTATTGTTTTTAACCAAGTGTAGTTAAAAACCAAAGGTATTTCGCATTCCATGTGTGCATGGAGTTTTCAAGGTCAAGAATCACAGTGTGTTTTTTAAATAGATCAACGTAGAGACAGAATGCTTTTAGGGTGGTAAAGCACTTAGGATGGGCAGCATACAGTGAATCAAATGAAACCTGTTGTTCAGAGTCTGCTTCTCTGAGTTTCGGATGTAAGTCTGGACAGCTAATCTGGCTACAGAAATTGGTCTAGGCAAGCACAGCTGAGAAGTCCAAGATAATGGATTCATTCCAGGAGCTACAATTTGGATAAAAGGGCATAGCAGCAACAAATCTCAGGTAGAAGGCAGGAATTCCCCAAACAGGCATTCTTGCATCTCAGTGTTTAGATATTGGAATATGATAGCTTCTAACTAGTAGTAGTTGGGGAGGTAAAGAATTAAGATTCAACATGATGAGCTAGGGACCTAGAAAGAGGTGGCATGGTACCTGGTGGATACTGCGGACTGGTCTGGAAAGCTGGCTGAATGGAAGTTCTACAACTAGACGGAAAGAAGGGGGAGCATTCAGGGCACAGGCACTGAAAAACTGAGGTACGGGGGCGCGCGCACGATACGGGCTGGCAGCCCGGCTGGCAGCGGGCGTTGCTTTCTTCAACCCAAAGAGAAACAAGCTCCCGATCTCTCTGAAATCCAGTTTCTGGGGAGAAGCTTGACTGTCTGCCATTGGGTCGGAAAGTGAGGGTGGCTTGCTTGCAGAGCTGCGCGCAATAATAATTGTTTGCTATGCTGGGGCACGAGACGCGGGGATGCGGTCAGAGAGGCAGAGAGGGCTCACTGCCAGCCATCGCTGTTTGCCACGCCCTAGCCTAGTGATGCCCTGAGACTCCGCCCCGGAAACCTACAAACACACCCAAGCTCCAAGCAGCAGCTTTTGCATATGAATGGCCTTCTCTATTGCAGTTTAACATAGTAAACTCACAACCCGGTGCAGACAGCTCCAAAGCCTCCAAGCTCCAAGCAAGAAGGAGAGAACTGTGGTTCTCGTGGTAGCTCCTGCAGGGTGGCCTCAGAGAGTAGCTGAACTGCACCCCATTGGAGATCCAGAAGCCAGTGTACCTAGTGGTCAGTGTGAGACACCAGATTTCAACTCCTCACATCCATATGTGACACATTTGGGAGGCAGGCTCAGTGAGCACCAAAGCCCCTCTGAAACATGCCTGCACCATAACCGTGTCTCCAACGCAGCAGTTCTTCCATTATAGACACATTGGGTCCTCACAGCCAATTGGCCTGGAGGTCAATTCCTCCCAGTGTACCAACAGCAATCAAGGCTTAACTACACCAAGACTTTGCACTCAGCCCACAAAGGGGTGTACCAAGAGCGACCACCTTGGGTGATTGGGGAAGCTGAGCTACTGGCCCCTATAGGTCACCTACCACACAAAGCCACTCCATCAACACAGGGAGGCAGCCAAAATGCAAAGACACAGAAGCATGTCACGAATGGGAGAGATGGAGGAAAGTAAACTACTGGACGACACAGTGTTCAGAACCACATTTATAAGGTTACTCAAGAATCTTCTAAAAACCACTGAGAAATTTGAAGAGACCTTCAAGGACCTTAATGAGAATGCCAAAAAAAATGGAAAAGGACCAGTCAGAAATTAAGGATACACTGTCTGAAATAAAGAATACACAGAAACTCAAATGTAGATCACCGTACCCGAAGAGTCAAACCAAAGATCTGGAATATGAGGAAGCAAAAAAAACACCCAACCAGAGAGACAGAAAGAAAGAAGAATCCAAAAGTGTGAGGATAGTGTAAGGAGCCTCTGGGACGGCTTTAAGCGTACCAACATCTGAAATTTTGGGGTGCCAGAAGAAGAGAGAGAGCAGGATATTGAAGGCCTATTGGAAGAAATAATGACAGAAAACTTTTCCTACCTGGTGAAAGATAGACTTACAAGTTTAGGAAGCGCACAGAACCCCAAACAAAAGGAATCCAAAGAGGACCACACCAAGACACATAATAATTAAAATGCCAAGGGCAAAAGACAAAGAGAGAATCTTGAAAGCAGCAAGAGAAACACAGTTAGTTACCTACAAGGGAGTACCCATACAACTGTCAGCTGATTTCTCAACAGAAACTATGCAGGCCAGAAGGGAGTGGCAAGAAATATTCAAAGTGATGAACAGCAAGAACCTACAACCAAGATTATTCTACCCAGCAAAGCTATCATTCAGAATTGAAGGCCAGATAAAGAGCTTCACAGACAAGAAAAAGATAAAGGAGTTCATCACCACCAAACCAGGATTACATGAAATGCTGAAGGGTATCCTATCTAATAAAAGAGTAATATGCAAATTGACCATCACTCCAACACACAAGATGGCTGCCCCCATGTGATCAAAGATGGCTGCCCCCATGTGGACACAAGATGGCTGCCACAAGATGGCCAGCAAAGGAGGGCTGTTGGGAGGGACCAGGCCTGCAAGGGAGGGCAGTTGTAGGCGATCAGGCCAACAGGGGAGGGCAGTTAGGGGCAAACACGCTGGCAGGGGAGCAGTTAGGCATCAATCAGGCTGGCAGGGGAGTGGTTAGGAGGTGATCAGGCTGGCAGGCAGAAGCGGTTAGGGGCAATCAGGAAGGCAGGCAGGTGATCAGTTGGGAGGCAGCAGTCCTGCATTGTGAGAGGGATGTCCCAGATTGGAGAGGGTGCAGGATGGGCTGAGGGACACACCCCCCCCCCCCCGCCATGCATGAATTTCATGTACCGGGCCTCTAGTTCTTTAAGAAGAGGAAGAAGAAGAAAAAGGTAAAGGTAAAAATTATGAACAACAAAAGGACATCAAATACATGCCTACCAACAAGTGAATCTAAAAATCAAGTGAATAAAAAATCTGAAGAACAGAATGGACTGGTGAATATAATAGAATCAGGGGCATAGAAAGGGAGTGGACTGACAATTCTCAGGGGGAAGGGGGTCTGAGGGGTGCGGGAAGAGATTGGACAAAAATCTTACACCTATGGACGAAGACAGTGGCAGGGGGTAAGGGCATGGGGTGGGGTGGGGAATCAGGTGGAGGGGAGCTATGGGGGGGGAAAGAGGAACACCTCTAATAATCTGAACAATAAAGATTTATTAAAAAAACAAAAACAAAAAACAAAGTCTCTGTTTGTATACCTTACACAATGCTCCTTTAGCTTTTGAACTCTATGATATACAGAAAGGTCATGGAACAGTATGTTCTCACAATGGATATGCTTCATATAATTACAAATTGGAATATACCAAATGAAAATTATCAAATATCTTTATCATGGAATTAGCACCCAAAATATATCATTTATCTAAGTTAATAATTTAAAAGGTACATCTAGATATTTACCAAATAATTTATATGCATGTATGCACAACTCATGGACATGGAATAGTGTGGTGAAGGCCTGGAGAGGGGGTTGAAATGGGGTGTAAGGGACCATTGTGGGGAAGAATGGGGGACATCTATAATACTTTCAACAATAAGGATAAACTTAAAAAAATATAAAATCTATTTCTAGAGTTCACAGTTCTAAATTACAAAAATCAGCTACTAACTTGGCAAAGACTGAAGTCTTGGCCAATAGAACTTTTTAAGAAGGACAATAGAGCATTAAAATAGAGAACATAGTGAATTTTTTTTCATATCCCCTTAATAAAATCATACAGCGGGGCAGAGAGAAGTATATATATATATATATATATATATATATATATATACACACATACATATATATATATATATATATATATATACACACATACATATATATATATGTATGTATATATATATCTTACCTTATAATAGACAAATATGCAAATTGACCGCACCTTCGCTACGCCCAAGCCACGCCCACCAACCACGCCCACCAGGAAACCGTTGCAGGGACGTTGGGGTGTGGCGGAGGCTTTCCCGGCCTTGGGCACCAGCAGGGAGCCTGCACAGATCGCAGGAAAGCAC
This sequence comes from Cnephaeus nilssonii, assembly GCF_951640355.1. Taxonomy (NCBI): domain Eukaryota; kingdom Metazoa; phylum Chordata; class Mammalia; order Chiroptera; family Vespertilionidae; genus Cnephaeus; species Cnephaeus nilssonii. The sequence goes on from NC_137079.1 coordinate 20,639,595, forward strand.
TGGGGGTCGGCTCCTGCGATCTGTAGCAGGGAAGCTGGGTGCGGCCGAGCCCAAGGCCAGGAAAACCGCCCGAGGCTTTCCGGGCCTTGGGCACCAGCAGGGAGCCTGCACAGATCGCAGGAAAGCACTGGGGGTCGGCTCCTGCGATCCTTAGCAGGGATGTTGGGTGTGGCCGAGCCCAAGGCCACTGCCCGGGGCCAAGCCCCGACCCTGAAAAAGGCAGAAGGCGGTGGCCACAGCCAAGGCCTGGGTCCCGGGTGCTGGCAGAAAACTGGTGCAGGCAGCCAGGTGAATGAAGGTCTATTGCACGAATCTTCGTGCAAACGGGCTACTAGTATATATATATGGACAGATGACTGGACTGATCATTAGTTATGTAAAAAGATAGAGAAGTTTCTTCTGGAAATTCACAAGTGTATCTCAAACCAATGTACTGAGCTAGTTCATGACACAGTTCATGCAATATTCTTGTCAGGTCTCCTTTTCTCTTTGTCTTATTTCGGTTGAAACAAATGATGTACATGCATCATTTTCCCTGAAGCTCTCTCAAAAATGTCTATCACCAAACTTTTCTTTCCAATATCTGATTTTAATTGGTTCACCTCTTGTAACTGAGAAATCACTTTGTTTCGAATTTTCAAGATACCTTTAATTCTTGTTCACATGAATATAATTAATGTGTTTCATGCTAGGGCAGCAACATAAAATATAATTTTCTTTTTTATGCTACAAAATTACCAGCTTAGTATTGAGAATAAGTGAGTTGCATTTAAAATGCCTGCAATTGAAAAGGAAATATTTTCGGAATGAAGTAAATTTGTATTTGTTTTTACTTCTATGATCTTTAACATCCTCCACTCTTATTTCATCACTGAATTTTAACACAGTGTTAGAAATGATTCCCTATGTAGTGTCCGGGCCCTGTCCCTAAATTTCAAAAGTATTTCATCTAAAGCCATCTCAGAGAACTCTAGTCATCCTTTCTTTTTTTTAATCCTCACCTGAGGATATTTTTCAATTTATATTTTTAGGGAGCGTGGAAGAGAGAGGGAGAGATGGAGAGAAACATCGATGTGAGAGAAACACATCGATTGGTTGTCATGAGCCTCAGGGCTTGAACCAGGGAGGAGCCTGCAACCAAGGTATGTGCCCTTGACCTGTAATCGAACCTGGGAACCTTTGGTCCACAGGCTGATGCTCTGTCCATTGAGCCAAACCGGCTAGAGCTAGTCATCCTTTTTTTCACTTAGTAAATATTCATTAAATGCTTACCATAGGCCAAATGCACTGTCCAGCCTAGGTGGCACAAAGATGAGAAGACAGTGCCTCTTCCTGTTATGAGCTCACTCTCTGAAAGAGAAGACAGATACAAAGGAAAAAAAAATACACGATGATACAATGATACGTGCTTGCTGACAGCCCAGGGAACTCAGGGGACACAGTTCATATTGCCTCAGGGAATCTGGAGCAGCTTCACCAGGGAGATGACATTTGAAGATGTCCAAGTGAGGCCATTCACACTTCCTTTTCATTTAAAATTATATACTGAAATCTAATGAAGAAATACAAAAATAGTATTAAACTTTAAAAATTGAAATATACATTCAGAAAATGGTTGATAAAAAGAATGGCATCGGTTTCTGTGGCAATCACTGGAAAGTAGAACTTATTATGAAGCAGATCCATTTTGGCTAGCAAAGTGCTTACAACTTTTGCTTTCCAAGTTGCTCTTTGAAGTCAGGGTTTTGTCCCAAATCAATCTTATATTCTATCTCTAACATGGACACTGAAAGATGTGGATTTGATCTCATCTCAGCTCTGTATTCTATTCCTCTGCTCCTCTATTTATCCTGGGATTCACAAACTTTTATCATTTTGATAGCAGAGTCTTGGTATCTGGTGAGGCAAAGAACCCTCCCCACTTCTTCAGAGTTCCTGGCTATTCTTGGCCTTTTGCTCTTCCAAATAAATTTTATAATCATATTATCTTATCCACATCAAGTCCATAAAAGACTTTGGAGAACTATTTGGAATTGGATTAAATACATGGATAAACTTAGGATTTACATTATCACAGTATTCTCCTCCAGGAAAATAATATATATTTCCCTTTATTTATATCCCTTTGAATATCTATTAGTACACTTTTTTAAAAATACATTTTATTGTTTTTTTACAGAGAGGAAGGGAGAGGGATAGAGAGTTAGAAACATCGATCAGCTGCCTCCTGCACACTCCCTACTGGGTATGTGCCCGCAACCAAGGTACATGCCCTTGACCGGAATTGAACCTGGGACCCTTGAGTTCGCAAGATGATGCTCTAGCCACTGAGCCAAACCGGTTAGGGATATTAGTACACTTTTATAATTCTCTCTTTTGTACTCCATTCTCTATGCTTCTCTTTTCCTCTCTTCTCTTTAGAATTTTAAAAGTAACCTCAAGACACCAAAGATTCTGCAACCACATCTATACTCTTGACCCCAGGGTCCGGCTTTCTGTAAATGCCTCAATACAATTAAAATGCAAAGCCCTATTGTTTTCCTCTGAAGCCTTCCCTGACACATCTCATACCACTAGGATCACTTTCATGCGCTTTTCCCTTCCAGGCATATTGTTACTTGACTTCAGGATGCAATTGTTATGAGGCCTTTTCACTGATCTGTAGTTTCATTCTTTAGTTGTATCTTGTAGCACGTTTTGTCTCCCCATAAGAGCCTATGACTACTCCCTCCTTTGTAATCCCTCCACTGGGCTTAGTAAAGGGCTTGACATTAGTTAGATTGGTATTCAAAATTGTTTACCAAAGGAACAAAAGACTTCAACAAATGCTTCTTTTATCCAAAGTATCTCGTTTCTAGAGCCATCCTGCTTGCTGAGAGATCATGAGGAAAGAAAGCCCTCTCGTCTCACTATTAGTTCCTCTCCTAGACTTGTCCACATGGCTTTCTTCACACTAAAGAAAAATAATCTATCACTTGGTATCAAACTATTTGCTTTTCAAATTGACTATATTAGAATAATAAATCATAAAAGAAAGGCCGTGAATCAAAAATGCCACCTGAACACATCCTGTATTATTTTTTCCTCAGCATAGCCCAAAATGACTGCTACATTAGAATAAATCATCAGATAATCAACACAAAAGGCCTCATTTAAGCTCATTATTCATATAGAGAGGCTGGGTTTGAGGCCTGATAGACTTTTTTCAGAACTTTGGTTTTCAGAGATAATAAAAACAAAGATATGCCAAACAAACCCTAGAGTTTTCATCTCTGTATAAATGACACGGGTCCTCCCTAAATTGGCTTCCTCCTCCTCAGCACACACCTCTAAACAACCTCCTTTCTTGGCTGTGCCACCATTTAGGGTGGCCATTCTGTGCCTTGGTTAAGCAGCACTGCTTCCTACTGAGATGTTCATTGTTCACCCCTCTGCAAAGTCAATAATACAGTTTTTAAAAAGATTCCAGCCCTAGCCGGTTTGGCTCAGTTGTTAAGAGTGTTGGCCAATGGATTCATTTCGGTCAAGGGCATGTACCTCAGTTGCAAGCTAGATCCACAGCCCTGGTCTGGGTGCATGCTGGAGGCAACCAATCCATGTGTCGCTCTCATATCCATGTTTCTCTCTCTCTCTTTTCCCCTCCCTTCCACTCTCTCTAAAAATCAATGGGAAAATATTCTCAGGTGAGGATTAACAAACAAACAAACCAACAAAATATTCCAATCCTACCTGAAGAGACTTCATTGATGCGGTCACACACTCATTTAGCAAACATTATTGAAGGTCCACTCTGCCTGTGACACTGTGCTTGGTGCTGAGGGAAGACAGATCACACGAGGTATAAGAGGAAGGACAACTTGGTACATGTGGATGGTTAAATAAAACACAGCAAATATCATGAAGCAGTACAGAAGGTTGCTGGCTCCCTTTTTCCTGAACAGACCCCCAGAGCAATACATACTCAGAGGGTAACCAAGTGCTATGGAAGCGAGAGATTGAGGGAAGGGCGTTGTCTTTGTAGACAGGGGACCTCTACTCCAGTTTTATTTGTACCACACACTAGCTCAGTGACAGGATGACTGACTCCTCTCTACAACTGTTTTCTCATCTGTAAAGCGAGGGAAATTTAGGCGATGATTTCTAACTTTACCTTCAGCTGTGTCTTTTTATGACTATGAAGCTGCATCATAAAGTCAACCACTGTAAAGAAAATGGAACCATCGATGTTGCATTCCTCACCATTAGTTCTATATTAAATAAATCATGGCTCTGATGAACCACCTGGCAAATGTCAACTCTAAATCTTGGTAATCACGTAAGAAAGTAAAATTTTATTTGGAGTCCAGTAACTGAGGTTGAAAATGTACAGTATTCACAGACTATGCAAGAAACCAAAAATGATGCAAAAGTTACAGACTTTGAATCAATTCAATTACCTTTATACAAAACTGTTAATTTTGACATAGGTTTTTTTAATAAAGCATTTGTCTATTATTTAAATTAAAATGGATTTGCTTAGAAAAATGAAATTACCAGCGATTTCAAATTTCTTCTTGATGCATGTCTATATTTTATACAACTACATATTACTTTAGTAATGAGACAAAAAATTAAAATTTCCTTTATTTCTTAAAATAGGTATTTCTGTGAGAAGTTTTTAAATTGTCTAATGTCAGTAAACTGATAGTAGGTGATGCCTCCACGTTTCTGGAATTACCATACCAAACCAAGCAATGAGCAAGTCTTCTGTTTTCAATCTACCCTCATTCAGTCTATGCAGCATATTGAGCCTCTAAGTTCTGGACCTGTCATCACCCCACCAGAGTGAAGAGTCCACTGGCCACTATGCCCAGTGTCCATTCGCATCAAGGTGACTGTAAAAAGAGCATGGGGACTTTCTCTCCTCCCTGTTTTAATAAGATATTCCCATTAGTCCTCCCCCAATGATAATCTCCACATTTCTCTGAAGCCTGCACCAATCTTGTCCTCCACCCTCCCTACACCTCCCTGTATAAAATTGCAGCTCATTAACCAACAAACTTTTCTTAACCTTTCAACATCTTGTCTTATTATCTTAAATGACACATGCCAATATTTTAAGGGTTCTACTTTCTCTATCCCCTCTGAGGTGGTGGCTGTTTATTTTCTCATGTCTTCAAACTAGAGATGGATCTAGAGTCATCTGTGCTATCACCTCTGCTTTAGATCATTAATTTACCAATGTAATTGTAAAAGTCTATCCCTTTGAGGCTCATGACATTCAGTTATATCATCCACTTCTCTCTACTGTTATCATTTATCATACCCCTGATAACTCCTTCTCATTCATCAACAACTTTGGTACTTGGGACAAGCTTCCTCCCCACTCCAAGCACTGCTCATTAAGAACCACATTAGCATCTATTTCCCTGACTCATCCAAACTTGCCTCTCAGATCCCCACCTCATTCCCAAGGACGTTCTCTTCTGTGCCTTGGCAATTTCATTATTCATAACTGCTCCGCCTCCCAAACTTCTACTTAAACAGGTCATTTGAACCACAGTCCTGTTCTTGATCCAATTTGCTTCTTTTGAAACTTCCAATACTTTGAAAATTCTCTGCATTGCTTTGACTCTGAGAAAGACTTCTAGTTACCCTATAATATCTATCTAGGGTTCCTCTCTTTCTCAGTAATAGAAAGCTTGAATGTTACCTTGACATCTGGTCATCTGGAATAAATATCAAATTTCTCAACTTCTGCAGGGGAGTCATGAACAGGTGACTGATTACTGGGTACCGTTTCAATGATTGGCTTTAAGGAAGGGAACATGCTTGCTTGTTCTTTCCTCTTTCCAACTTGTGCAAAAGTAGGAATGTGACAGGAAATGCAAAAACCCCTTTGTCTCATACAGTGACCCTGGGAACAAAAGCCACACACAGCTGATGAATCAGATAGGACACTGAGAAGCACAGTAACACGCATGCATAGATGGTCTAAATTAACTTATCTCCTATGAAGACTGTCTAGAAAGATTTCACCAACTTTGTTTTCTTTCTTTTGATTTTTTCCTCTGTAAAACCTCCTATAGTACACAAAGATTTTCAGAATCATTTTACTGATTTTATAGCTCTTATAACTGGATAATATTTTTAAAGGGCTATGGTTGTAAAAATAATCCATAGTTCATTAATTTAATTATGTGTGTATGAAGAGATGTTTCCTCTCCTTTTCTTTGTGGTTTTCTTTTTTCCCTCTCTTCTTCCTTAACATCAAAAGCATTTTTCTTGAAGGGGAATGACTCCCAAGGTGAGAGTCAAAGAATGCATGTTTTAGGAGTGTGAGAAAAGTCATGATTATCCTTTCTACCTGGGATGGTGGCCAGATATCTGTGGGATTCTATTAATAGAATCTTCAGTTACTTTTAAATGAATAAATGAAGTGTAGCAAGTGTTGTGCCCCTGTCTAGTGTCTTACACAGGCCTAGTCCTAGGAAGCATACTAATGAATGAAGTCTAGCAAAGGAGAGCAGCACTCTTAGTTTCCTAGTTGAATGGGGCAAGAAATGACACTTGGAAAGTATTGCAAATAGGAGTCCCTATATATGATTAATTGACAAATGAGGGGAAAAAACAGTAAGTCCTAATCTTTAAAAAGAAACATTCAGTAAAAGCTAAGGGAAATCATATGGGTTTGTGGCTAAAAGACACTAGAGCTGAGCATTGATAGATAGAGCTTTAGCAGACTGAGAATTAGGAAAAATCTTCTAAGCAGGAAAAGTGGTGGGAAACACAGGTCTGAAAGCATGATGTTTTAAAGAGGCAATAAAAAAGGTAATTCTGGCTGAATTTGAGAAATTTATGTCAGAGATCATAAGGAATCCAAAGTTAGCAATCATTTTATTGACAAAGAGAATTTGTTAAATATTTGACTAAGGATATTTGAGGGATATGAACTTAGTCATTCAGAAAAGAATGAAGAAGACAAAGGACACAGACATAACAGGAGGAATTTCACCATTTATCCCACTAATATGTGCTGATAAATTGTGAAAGAAGGAAGAAACTAATGTTTATTAAGTACTTAGTAGGTATTAGATTACAGTACAGATTTTACTTAAAATATATCATTTTACCTTTATAAAAACATTGAAAATATTTTAGTAGTATTAATTATTATTACTATTTTCAGACAATGGATATTTATATTTAAGTTGTGAAAGATCATATATGTAGTAAATAGTAAACTGAAGATCTGAACCTGGGTGCATAAGATTATAAAACTTTTATTTTTCTACAGTTCATCACATCTTTGGTGATGGAAATATAAAAGGGGAGAAATAAAATGAAATTGATATTATAAAATATAACAAAAACTTGGCAAATATTTGAAAGTTAATCTAAAAGAAAGGTTGGTTGACAAATATTTTTATATGATATTTTGATAATTAAGAGAGAGAGAATCCGGAAGACTTTTTTTTTAAATTAGGAAATGGGGAAGCTAGATTTTAGATGTGTTACACATGATGTGATAGAGGAACATCTCAATAAGTAAGTGGAAGACACATGGCAGGACAGATAAAGAAGTGAGGACATTAAATTAGGGGTTATAGCTAATGACAGCAATTATGACCTTACCCCAGTGTCCCATCAGTGTCCATCTCTTTGATAATTAATTGAATCATCAGCTACTAAATTATCCCTGCCTTGGAGTATAGGTCCCTTAGGTTTCCTCCTAATCAGAAATCATAACTGGTAGCCCCGAAAATTTAATATCAAGTTGGACTTTATCCGATTTTGCTCTGATCTGTTGCCTCTGAACTTTTGCTTTGTTTCTTAAAACAAATATCTGCTTTGCATCCCAGTTCCAGTAACTAGGATTTCTTCCTTTTACCTGAACCAAGCCATTGCTCATGTTTCTTACAAGACTCCCATATTTTCCTAAATCAAGGATTTTAACCTCCTTCTTGATCTGTGCTTTCAGGATCAGATATTCTGCACTAAATCCAGACAGTGGGCAGTGATCTTGACATCTGGGGCCAGACCTTGCTGCCTATCTTACTGCCAGCAGTTCTGTGTTCCTATGAAGGACCATATACTGGAGCATTTCCATCAGCATCTTACATGTTACACGAGCTCCATCTTATAAGACAAAACATGAGAAACAAAAAAACCTGCTCTTGACTCCACTCTAGCTTTCTCCCTTTGTAGCAAATAGTTTTTATATACAATGAAAATGTAAAATGACACACATTTCTATATAAAAAATTTAATCTTGTTCTCTAACCAACCAATGGCTACAAGAGGAAAGGAACTAAAGTTCTTTACTTTGAAATGGAAAATGGGAGGAGTGTCCGGGCTGAGAAAATCATAGGATTTTAATTAAGATGGTGGAGTATGGGCACTAAATTCCAAGTGTTCTCCCTGCACAATTTCAATCAGTCTAACACCAGAAGACATTGTAATCACTGCAGATGTCCTGGAAGTCCCAGGCAGCCATAGGACCCAGAATCGCTCCTGCCTATATTTGAACAGGAGTGGACAACTGCTACATGGTGGCAAATTTTTGTCAGGACCTGGGCAAATGTGGATCACGTAGCTGGACCCTTGGAACTACCAGCATGACAGGTACAAAGGTCATTTCATTAACCTTGAAATGACGGCACTCCACAGTTTATACAGTTGAAAATTTTAGACTCTGTGCATTGGATTATGGTAGAGTTTCCTGAAAACATGCTCTGTTTCCATTACTCCTTGACCCTCTGTAATCCGATTTTACTCTTTCCCACTTTTCACTGAAACTGCTTTTGTCAAGGTCACCAATGATAACCATTGTGTTAAATTGACTGTGCAAATTATTTGTCTTTATTTTACTTGACCTGCATTCAATATACTTGACCACATCCTCTTTTTTTTTTTCTAACACACTCTTATCTTTGCTTCCAAGACAACATCATCTTTTTTTTTTTTTTCTTTATTCAAGGGCCATTCTTTCTCAAATTTCTTTGATGCCTTAGCTTCTTCAATCTGACCTCTAAATGCTGGAGTCCCTCAGGGCTCCATTCTAAACTCTTCTCTGTGCCTACATGATCTGATTCACTCCCATGGACTTAAATATTGATTGTTCTCCAATTTATATTTCAATATAGAATTACCTATTGCATTTTTAAGATTGCATATCCAATGACCATTTGCACTTGATTTTCTTATAAACACCTCAAATTTTATTAAAACAACATTTTATTACAATCATCCTCATTTTCCCACTCTCTCCACCTTTCCCAGGAAATATCTCCTATTTTTAAATTTTCCATCTAAGCATTTTCAAAGATGCTACATTCAGAAACTAAGAAGTCACCCTTGATTCTTTTCTCTCATTGTGTCTTCTACTGAATCCATTTTCTTTTTTTATTAAATTTATGGGAGTGACTTGGTTTACAAAACCATAAAGATTTGAAGTCAATGTTGTCTATGTCAAAATGTTATGTATATATGATTTTTGCTTAATTCCTTCACCTTCTTTCATTAAGTCCCCCAAATCCCTCCCCTCCAACATCTGTGTTCATTTCCTGTTAATTATGTGTGAGTTATAATTTAGAATCATCCACTCCTTTTTCCCCCCAATCATCCCCTTAGTCAGACCACTGATAATCTCTTATCTGAATGACTGAAATAGACTACTATTAGTACCTCCCACTCCCTTATATCTCTTCTCCACATATTGTCAAAAGTGATCCTTCTAAGGGGCAAATTAAATAATGTTACTCTTCTACACACCCCTCAGTGGCTTCCCTTTCAACTCAGAAGAACACCCAATTTCTTTATCCATTGTTTAAAATACTATCTCAGTACTGAACAACTATCCCATTTCTCATTGAATGCCAGCCCCACAGGTCTTTTCTAAGGTACTCTAACATGCAAGGTCATTGTCATTTCAGAACTTCTTAATTTTCTGTTCTTTCTCTGTGAAATAATTTCTTTCTTTTTCCTTTCTTTAGGTCTCAGCATAAATGAAACCTCCTCAAAGAAGACTTCCTTAATCATCTTAATTTAAAACTGGTCCCTTTTGGGATTGTTTTTATCTCAGCTTTAGCATCATATGGTAGTGTATATATTTGTTTACTTATTTGCGTATGTGGACTAAAACTGTTGCCCATCACTATCCTTAATATTACCATAGTGCCTGGTATATAGTGGACATTCACTATGGTACATAGACCCTTTCTATAAACGCATAGTCAAAATGAATTATCATAAAGGGAAAAATTAGGAAGAATATAAGTACAGAGAAAGAAGAAGACACTTTAAAAACAAACAAAAAAATTGATCTATGATTTTTTTTAGAGCATTTAAGAATCAGACCTAATGTCTGATCTAGAAAAGTAGTAGAAGGCTACAATTACCTTTGAAAGACAGTGTCAATCTTATCTTTTTCCATGTGATTTAACAAGAACTGGAATTATGTAATCTTATTGGTCTGTATAGGATTTGACCGATAAATAACAAATATTTACTTATTTCTTTCTAGTAGACAGTGCACTGAAATAATTACATTAAAAAGTTTTGGGAGTTATATTTCAGTATTTGTGTGACTTTGCTTAAGTTATTTAACATCTTCAACCCTGAAAGTGTTCTCATTTTTCAAGTAGGGATGATAACAGCATCTGTCTCTTAGTCATGTTATAAAGAATAAATGAAATAAAACATGTATAAGTATATGTAACAGTGCTTGGCATATGTTAAGCACTCAATAAATGCTGTTAGCTACTGTTATAATATTTGTAATTTAAGCCTCACTTGTGATTAATGTAGCTCTTTCCCATTTGACAGACCCAGCCTCAGCTGAGATCCAACCTATCTCAACTATCCTTATGAAAGCAGTAGTCTGGGACAGAATCACAGGAGGGGTTTGTTTAAAGTGCACATTCCTGGGGTGTATCCCCAGAAATTCTTTCATTTTAAGTCCAGGGTAAAGAATAGGTGCTTAGAATAAACACTCCAGGCTATTCTTTATGAATAATGGGATCCTAGGAACTCATCTAGGTATAGTTTGGTATGGGATAGATCTAGGTCCTCTTTGCAGATGGCTAATGTGGGGTTGAGAAGACATATGTTTGCTGGTTTGAACTGAGAACAAATTAACAGGGGAGAGATTTGTTAAAGGGAAGTTTTGAAGAAATGTAAAGTGAAAACCACTGTGGAAAATCACTGACCATTAGAGTGTTAGAGCTTTATCAGAACAAACTTTCTCCCTCTCACAATCTCTCTCTCTCTCAACCTCTCTCTCTCTCTCTCTCTCTCTCTCTCTCTCTCTCTCTCTCTCTCTCACACACACACACACACACACACACACACACACACACACACACACACTAACTCTATCTCTCTCTCACACAGTTTTTGGCCACTCATTGGTCTTTTTATTTATAGTTGTGTGGATGAGTAAAAACTACATCAGTTTCACCATCACCAAATATAATAAAAAAATCTATCCATGTTTAAGAAACAGATGAAAGAACCCTTAGCTCTTTTGTTGAGTTTATTTTGTTGTTGTTGTTTTATGTCTAAATAGCACTCACATGTGGCAAGCTACTTGACAGCAGAAAGAAACAACATATAAACATTTCAGTACCATGAAATGAATCCAACTTATAACATTAAATTGTGCCTGTTTAAAATCTTTCCCAAAGTGTATCACTTTTAATTCTTCACCAAGCATGGCTGTGTCTATAATAGTTTAATGAAGTAAAGAGTTACCCATTGAATTTCATCTTTGTCAAGAGAATCTAAGCATCTCAGTTATAATAGGCTGTGTCTCTCTCTCTTTATTTCTTTATTAATTAAGGTATTACATATGTGTCCTTATCCCCCCATTGCCCCCCCGCCCCCATGCTCTCACCTCCCTGGTGTATTTGTCCATTAGTTAGGCTTATATGCATGCATACAAGTCCTTTGGTTGATCTCAAATCAGCTACATAGGGTTACAAATCCTGGTGGGAGCAGCAGTTACACAAATCATGAATATGCTGCATGGAAAACTGATCTGGATAACATCAAAGATGTTTATATCATTGCTCTATCAATGCAATCCATATTTTGCTAGTTTTTTTTTTCCTATCTATAATAGTAAAAGGGTAATATGCTAATTAGACTGGATGTCATTCCCGACGAAGCCAGGGCTGGAGGGAAGCCCAGGTCCTGGGTGCCAGAGGGAAGCCGGTGCCGGCAGCCAGGGCAGCTGGGGGAAGGAAGGCCTACCCTTGCATGAATTTCATGCATCAGACCTCTAGTCTACAATAATAAAAGTGTAATATGCAAATTGACCAAATAGACAAACAGTGAAACAACCTTCTGGACAACCTTCTTGATGACCTTCCGGACCAAGCCAGGGCTGTAGCCTAGGGATCGAGGCAGTCGCTGGGGCTGCGAAGGCTTACTCTTGCACGAATTTCGTGCATCGGGCCTCTAGTTTACTATAGTTAACTAGAACCTAGTAAGTGACAATGGGGGGAAAAAGTCATTGTGACATAGCAAATATATTTATTTTTTAAATATAAATTTTTCTCACCAAAAACTCTATTTAAATAATGTCTTTTGTTGTATGAATCAGTGCATTCTCTCCTCCAGATAATTTTCTTCTATTTATCCACAGATATATTTAATTGAATCATTAGGGTTGAATGTCATTTTCCTGGATCAGCTTTACTTTTAAAGATATATATCAGATTTTGTGAGCATTTTCCATGTGTTTAGGTGTCAAAATAGTATACATTTAATTTTTGAAACCAGAATAATACAGGAAACTTTGTTTTCCAATGCTTTCTTAAGAAATATGTACATGTTTATACTCCTTTCGTACATACTCCTTTGTCTCTTATCACAAAGGTGTTTGTGGCGGACATTTGCAGCCTATAACATTCTATCCTTCCACTTTCAGCATGAATTTCTGCCATCTCTTTTGAGTTTGATAGTAATTAATGCTCTCACTTTCAGTGCAATAGAATATGCAACCTCAGTAAAGATCAGAGTTTCTTTGTTCTATTTACATCAAATCTTCTCTCGATTGTTGCCATTTAGCTGCCAGTATAATCACAGATGATAATCTGTGCCTGGATGTCATTGAATAAATAATGGTGTAGCTGACGTAATAGTTAGCTATCCTTACCTTGCAAGAAAGTCGACAATAAATTGAGAAGAGGGCACTCAGGTGAAAGTACTTAAAAAAAAAAAAGTGTACTTTGAGAGGTATCATTTTTATTGCCTGCAGCCACTACTGTTGGAATCAAGACCCTCAACTATTTATCCTCAAATTATCTTCCCAACTTCCTCACTACTGACATGTCTATAGAGCCTATGACTCAAAATGAGTCCTAGATGGTACTGAGCCACTGGGTCTATTGCACTGTAACTAACCAAAGTTACAAGTGTAATTTTTTATTTAATGAATATGTATTTGTTCCATCATCTTCCAAGTATTATGCTAAGCACTGGAGATGCAAAGATGAAAGAAACATCTGTGATCACTATTGCGTGAACTTTCAATCTGGTAGAATTGAGACACAATTAATAAATTATAATAAATTCTGATAAATGCTATGCAGTGAGTTTATAATAAATTATTAGAAAAATTACAAGGGCAGCCTCCTTTATCTAGTGGATTAATTATCAGCATTATAAGCACAGTAATGTTTAGGTTGAAGCTGGCTTAAGGAATTTAGGAAAAAAGAAGTATTAGAACTTTTGCAAGACAAGACCAATTTCAGTGCCCTGAGGTGAGAAAGTACTAGTATAGTAAATGTGAATATCTAAAAGAAATGTAACACAGGTCAAACATAGAATGTAATGATTCATGGATCTTGATAAGAGACTATAGAGATAGGTGGGATCTATATTATAGGAAATGACTCAAGAAGTTTGGGTGACATACTAAGAGCAATGAATGGAAAGCCATAGACGGCTTTTAAGCAGGAAAAGTAAAATTATCATATCTTTGTTGTTAAAAGGTTCACTCTAAAAAGAACATAGAGGATGACTAGAAAGAGAATAAGACTAAAGATGAGAAAGGAGGAGTATGCTTAAGATGTGTAGCTTAGCAAATTAAAGTTTTTAAGACATTTAATTTCATGGGATGATGACAAGAGATGGCATGGAGAAAGAGTCACTGAACCAGGAACTAAATTTGTAATGGCTGAGACAGCAAATGATAATAATGAGGAGTATCGCTACTAGAAAATGCAACAGGTGTGAGACTATGTGAGAATCAAAGGAATCAGACTTTTTTTTTAATGAAGAAGTAAAACTGCCTTTATTCATAGATGACATGCTCATCGAGGTGGGAACATCTGATGGAATTTACAAAAAGCTACTAGAACTATTAAGGAAGCTCCATTTGGTAGTAGAATATAAGCTTGAGATACACAGATCAATTGTAATTCCATTTATCACAAATTGGACATTTAAAAAAAAGACTATAATAGCATCGAAAATTTTACATACTTGGGCATAAATTAGGGACAAAAGATGTGAAAGGTATCTCCATATTAGAAACTGTAAACGGTTGTTGGGAGCAATGAAAGATGATGCAATAAGGAAGAGCTTTACTGCCATATTCGTGGGTTGGAAGTCTCAGTATTACCAAGATGTCAGTTCTCTCTAAATTGATCTATAAATTCCATGCAATCACAATCAAAACTTCAGCAACCTTATTAAGGTAGAAATGGACAGATTCACTTTAAAACTCATATTAAAATGCAACAGACCTAAAGTAGCCAAAATAACTTTGACAAAGAACCAAATTGGAGGATTAATATTTGATTTTAAGATTTATATAAGACTATGGCAATCAAGAAAGTGTGGTATTGGTGTAAAAATAGATCAATCAGTGGAACATAACAAAGTCCAGAAAAAGACCCACACATGTATGGGCAATTGGTTTTTTTACAAAGGTGCAAAGGTGATTGAGTGGAGATAGAATAACCTTTTCAAGAAATGGTGTTAAAATAATTAGATAGCATAGGAGGCAAAAATGAATGAACCCATACCTTATTCCATATGTAAAAATTAACTCGAAATGGATCATGAATCTAAAGGTACAATCTATACTGTAAAACTTCTCAAAGAAAACCTGAGCAGGAGGCAGAGAGAAACTTCAGTGTGAGAGAGACACATCAATTAGTTGCCTCCCACAAGACTGAGTCTGCAACGGAAGTACAAGCCCTTGATGGAAACCAAACCTGGGACCGATCAGTCCATAGTCTGTCCAAACAGCTAGGGCTCCTCCTCCTCCTCCTTGAGGCATCTGGTCCCGGCAGGATCCATCCAGTGTTCCTGGGCTGAAGGGGGCGGGGGTGGCTGTTTCTGGGCTCCAGGGTGCTGGGACAGTGGCTGCTGGGGAGCCATCCCTGGCTCCCAAGCAGGTAGAGGCTGCCAGCCCCCTCATGGCTGCTGCCCATCAGAAGGCAAATGCTGCCCCTGCCCTTCCAGGGCCCAGTCCCCACATATGAGCGCCCTGGGGTCCCCCCGATGCGTGTCTATGCCACCAGCTTCTACCTGGAAGGGCTGTTGGGGAGCAGGAAATGCACCCATAGCTGAAGAGTGATGGAAACTCCCGGAAGGTTCTCCCAGTGTCTTGGCTGGAGTCTCCAGGTCGGGAGAGGCCACATTGGCGCCCAGCACACCAGTGTGCCCCCAGGGGACTGCGGGCCCAGAAGCACGCTCCGCCCCCCAGGAGAATTGGTCGCATTGCTCTGTAGAGTTCCTCCGCCGGAGCCATGTGGGGGGAAGGCCCTGGAGGCCATGGTGGTGGGGGGCAGGGAATGCACCCTGGCGGGATCCGGGAGCTGCAGCGTCTGCCTCCGGTCGGTCGGGGCCGCCTCTGGGAGTCCTTTGATTGTCTGCCTCTCCGGTTCTGAAACCACACCTGGATTCTGGACTGAGGAATCTGGATTTGCTTGGCTAGTTCTTCTCGCTCAGTGACATCAGGGTATGCGTCCTTCTCAAAGGCCTCGATAAGAACCTGAAGTTGGTTTTTGCTGAACTTGGTCCTCTTGCGCCTCCCGCTTCCTCGGGGCCTGTTGGAGGCCATGTCCGACGGCACCTACCCACCAGCAAGGACCCAGGCGTGAGCTGCCTTCCAACCGGAGTCAGGAATCAGACTTTTTGAAAGAAGACAGAGGAGCAATAAATGACCCTGGAATTATACAGAGCACACGTCTGATATTAAAATTAGTGTTGAGTGGAAGAATGAAAACCTCCACTTAGACTGCAAAAAATTCAACAACCTGCCGAAACCGGTTTAGCTCAGTGGATAGAGCCTCGGCCTGCGGACTCAAGGGTCCCAGGTTCGATTCCGGTCAAGGGCATGTACCTTGGTTGCCGGCACATCCCCAGTGGGGGGTGTGCAAGAGACAGCTGATTGATGTTTCTCTCTCATCGATGTTTCTAACTCTCTATCTCTCTCTCTTCCTCTCTGTGAAAAATCAATAAAATATATATTTTTTAAAAAATTCAACAACCTCAAAGGAGAAGTGGGTTTCTTTTGAAGCCAGGAGTTCTTGAAAATGTTTTTTGTTCGTTTTTTTCCATAGGCTGAAGATGCTAGGAAATGTTCCAGTTAATCACAAATGGCTTCTGAGAACTGCGTAGAGCAGTGCTAAGGGGGCCGTGTTATTTAGCACAAACCCCTGAATACAACTTCCATAGCAGTCATGCTGGGCTACTGAGCCTGTCCTCTGGCAATTTCCATGCAGAGCTTGCTTGGTGATTTCCTGCCAGGGAAGGCCTCCAAATATGTCTTAAGGATTCTATGAAGCCCTGAAACTGCTCAAAGATATCTCACCTCTTTGCTTTCACTTGCTCACCCTGGATACTCTTTATTATAATCACACTAGAGGTCCAGTGCACAAAATTCATGCATGGGTAGGGTCCCTAGTGGCTGCCAGCTGCTGGCCTTCCTTCAGTCCACGCTGCCCCCTGGTGGTCAGCGCATGTCACAGCAATCGAATTCCCAGTTGGTCGAACTCCCAAGGGGACACTTTGCATATTAGGCTTTTATATTTATAGATTACTTGTAAAGTTTTGTTCTCATTTTGTTTTATTCAACTGCTTTTCAACTTTAAGCATATCAAAAGCAGAGGTTGTGAAGTATTTAACTTTTTTCTTCAGTGTTTACCAATTAGAAGTTATTAATAAATATTAATTTAAATCATTAGTTAATTAATGAATGAAACCTGTCCAGCTGAGGCATCTTGTAATATTATAAAAGAAACAGTATCCCCCTTTCAGCAAAATGAATGATATACTATATCTATCGCTAGTATAAATATTTTGCTATCAATTTTCCTTAGAATATTTGCTTTTAATGGGAAGAAATTAATATCTCTCAAAAGATTTTCTGCCAAGATGAAGTGAGATACATATTTGAGCTCATATGTCAACTCTACTCAATTAGCTGTCACTCCTTACAGTACTACTTTGAGAATTTTGAGACTCCTTCCAGGCACTGCATGAATGAGTATCAGAATTGATTTGGGATCCATAGCATTGGTTCAAGATCTGGGAGTGATGGCAATTAGGCCACATTTTGTCCATTCCTAATCTAGACTTGCTTAACATATGTTGAAGTAACACTCTAATGCTCTCAGTAGAGATATTAGGTTATTTTACAGTTTTAAATGGTATGTCTATATTCCAACTCTCACTAATCTTTCCCTTGTGAAAACTATGAGATCTTATGGTTTAAACTGTACAATCTAGGTTATCAGTCAAAGTTTATGGGCATAGGGTTATTTTCTTTTCTGATTAGATTATAAGCAATATAAAATAAGAATCTTTTTTTTTTTCCTGATTATTAACTATCTGACTTTGGATAAATTAATTGTATCAGTCAGTTAGTGCTGCACAACAAACCACCCCAAAATTCAGTGGTATGAAACAAAAAAAAACATTTATTATTATGTTCACATTTCTTTGGGTAAACTGGGGTGGCTATGCTTCAAGCTGCAGGTTTATAGGTTGGCTGGGGCAAATTGGTTACCAATGGTTTATGGGGCAGTTACCTAGAGTAACTCTGCTCAACATAGGTCGTATTCTACTGAGACAAGTGAGCTGCAAAAGTCATATTGTTTTCAGCAATTTCAGAAATACCAGACAGCTTCTCTAGTGCAGAAGCACATTTCAAGTCTTTGCTTGGAGCCTGTCTTATAACAAACACCTTTTGGCAAGTCAAGTCCTTGGCCAAGCCTAACATTTACCCACATGGAGGGGTAGGCGAGTGACTGATTATTTGCTAAATCCAAACCCCAAGAGTATTCATTTTCCTCAAATTGAATGTGATGATAACCTGCAGGGCTCTGAGATTGTATTGTGACCATTGAGAAGAAAAATGCCTGGCACACACTGGCATTCAGTAAATATTTGTCGAGTTATTGGATTTATTTTTCTACTCTCATAGTATATATAGTAGATGAGACCAAGTTGAATTTTAGAGATGTCCTAGGAGACTTTGATCAAGTTGGGATTTCTATATTTTATCTCACTTTATTTTGTGGCCTTAGGCAGATTCAGAAATGCTTCTCCTCATTTTATCTCAAGTCAAGTTGCAGACCTCAGAGACACTATTTACTAGAGAATATTTGGGGACTCTATAATATATATTATGTAAATGGTTCCAAAAATTCAAAATTTTAGTTTCTAATAAAATCTCAACAGTAATTGTATGGAAAATGTTCCTGTTAAATTACTTGTTGATTTTAAGTAAAAATCACTTCCATTTTAAAAGATACAATTAACTTTCCACCTTTGAGGCATCAACTGTTGTAATTCATGAGTCCCAAAGTCAAAATCTTTGGCTTTGAAGCTTCATTTTTTGAAACTTTATAAATATAAATAAGTTCTCATGAAGTATTAATACATCATCTCCAGGCCACAAGAAAAAAAAAGTCATAACAAATAAAGAGACTCACAAAACCTTTAAATCCAAATAATGAAAAAATACATTTAAAAAGCAATAATCATAAAACTATGTTATTCATAATACACCATTTAACAACACCCTCCCTTCTCCAAAATGGGGGAAAAATGTACTTATCATATTCACACATGACAAAAGGCACAAGAGTGTGTCATCTGGTAGTGACCCCAGTGTGGCTGAGTAAAGAACCCTCTGTAGGAGACTTTATTTTCTTTATTGACCTTTTAATTTCTTATGGCTAATCACACTTTAAGGGAAGTTTCAGGAAGGGAGAAACTTCACTCTGTGGAATGATTGTTGTTTTGGAACTGTGTCAACATTTTTTCATACTGTTTCCTAAAATATGTGGTGCAGGTTTATAAAATACCTTAATACATTAATAAATATCTGTTCATTGATTCAACTGTATTTCTCTTGGTGTATATCTTTAAATTTTATGCCAGATAAATTAATATTAAAGTTAATATTAATATTGTATGTATTATGCATCAATCTTCTAAATGGTTTACTTATATTGCATAACAACATTAAGAGGTAGATACTACTATCCCCATTTTACAGATGAAAACAAGTCACAGAGTAGAGGTAGCTTACTGAAAGTCACAAAGCTAGTTAAGTGTCAATAAGCAGGATTTAAACTCAAACTTTCTGTTCCCAAGCTCTGCTCTTAACTAATATGTGACCAAACTAGCTAGGAAGGTACATACTTCTTAAGAAGGCAGAATAGCATCCTAATATATTAAAACCCAGCATCCATAATGACTGAAGGCTTGACCAAACACGAACACCAGAAGTCAGTCCTGCAGTCAGTGCTGGGTTGTCATGGAGACCCAGCACTGATGGCTGCCGCTGCGGGCACAGCAACCCAGCACTGACTGCCAAGGGGGCTGCAGATCAGGCCCAGAGAGAGAGAGACCCAGAGAGAGAGGCAGGCAGGGTCTGATCTGCAGCCTCTGTGGCAGCTGTTGATCAGCCATTGCCTCTCTCTTTCTCTCTGGGTTTTGCCAGCAACCGCACCTCTGTTTTACTCCGGGCCTCTGAGGGGGCTGCCAATCATCCCTGCCTCTCTGATCTGGCCCGGAGATAGGCCTGGAGATGCTGATGGGCATAGAAACCGACCAATCAGAACCAAATCTGAGTGAACTGTGAGGAGCCAATGGCTGCCTAGGAGGTGGAGCTTTTTGATGTTGACTGGCATAGAAACTGACCAATCAGAACCAAATCTTGGTGTACTGCAAGGAGCCAATGGCCGCCTAGGAGGAGGAGCTTTTGATGCTGACAGGCATAGAAACTGACCAATCAGAACCAAATTGGCTGGCAGGGCGAGAACAGTTGGGGGCGAGATCAGGCCTGCAGGGGAGGGCAGTTAGGGGTAATCAGGCAGGCAGAGGCAGTTAGGGGTGATCAGGCCACCAGGGGAGAGCAGTTGGTGGCAAGATCAGGCCAGCAGGGGAGGGCAGTTAGGGGCAATCAGGTAGGCAGGCAAAGAGGTTAGGTGATCAGGCAGGCAGGCAGAGGTAGTTAGGGGTGATCAGGCAGGCAGGCAGGTGAGCGGTTAGGAGCCAGCAGTCCCAGATTGAGAGATTGGACCTAAATTGGAAGTCTGACATCCCCCAAGGGGTCCCCAATTAGAGAGGGTGCAGGCTGAACTGAATTTTGTGCACCAGGCCACTAGTAAGTAATAAAGACATAGTTTTTAGAATAAACATGCCTCAATTAAAACCGCATTTCTACTCTTTGTTAGCTTGGCAACCTTGAGTAATTTTCTTACAACAAAACTTCAGGTTTGTTTTTTCTTTCTCTATGTCAAATATTTACTTAGAAGGGTTATTAATGAGATAAGAAAGTATACTTAACAGAATATTGGCATATAATAAACTGGAATTATTAATACTATTTTAGTCTAAGTGCCCAGGGAAATTAAATGGCTTGCCCAAGGTCATATATCTAGTTATGGAAAAGTGAAGTCTAAACTATGGATTTCTTGGTTCAAAGTCCAATACCTTACACTCTAGTAATGGCCAGCCCCCAGGGACTTCTTACATTAGTTCTTACATTACTTGATGAGGTGAGGTGATTCAGAAAGGAAACATATTGCCTAATAATGTGGTTACAAACCACACAGGGAGGCTAGGCTTTACAAATGTGTCACATCACTTCAACTAACCTGCATGCTATTGTCATGTTTTCTTCTGTAGATCAGAAACAATATGTAACAGAATATTCACAACAAAGCCAAAGTTTTCATGAGACTTTTCCAAATAAAATTTAAAGTGTAATAAAATTAGGTTTACACCACATCATCAATATCTGCATCCCCCTAGTAAGTGCTTCTCCATTTCCAGCTCTACACCCTAACATTTATCATCACTCACTTAAGAATTTCATGCATGTATAGATTTCCATACCGCAGCATTCATCTGCTAGTTTCCTGCTTAATACAGGGGTCGGCAAAAGTAGGTTTACGGTCGTAAGTACGCAAAACACAGTTACTAAAGCTATTGTAATAATCATAATCTGTATGTCTTTTTTCCATATGAACAACTGTGAATCTACCTTTGCCCATCCCTGTATAATGTTATATCAAGCCTTTTAAAATATCTACTTGTTCCTAGGCCATCAAGTTATCTTTTACCCTCCCAAGTTTAATAGGAGATGTAAGTGTAGAGGACATTCTATTTTCCTGGTGATTTGAATTTTTTAAAGCTCTCATAGCCATTGTGATACATAAGCTGTTTTGTTCCCTTCTTATATATTACCTTACTTAAATTATTTATTTTTCATTTAATGTATAGGAATTAAATTTATGCAAACACACTTAAAGTGGTTTCAAACATCTTTGATGTCTTTCTAGCATTTTTCCAGAAAGGCCCTAAATGTATTTTTAAGTCATATTTTTGATGACTCCCTGATGCTTCCTGCAAATATTTTCTCTGCATTCTCCAAGTCTGATTTGATTAGGCCTGCAGCTTTATAAATGTCCCTGAGACACATGGGGCATGACTATAATCGATGATTCAGCACATTTCCATCACATAAAAATCAAATTTCCACTGGCACCACTTACTCTTTATTGTGCTGAGATCAATAGTTGAAGGAACCCTTCACCCAGCCGCATGACTGTCTACCCAACATTTATTCATAATATCAGTCTATAAATTCAATAGAAATATTAGGTTACAGGGGAATTCATGCTCAGCATAGCAAGATTTCTTGAGTTTTTGGAGTACGCTTCCGACAAATTACTCTTCTAATTCTCAAAGTCTTCCAGGATGAAAGTGCACCAAAAGCAGGCCCCTGTGAGTTACCACAACTGTGAGTGGTGAGGAGCAGGTCCTGGATATTTTTAGGACATATAAAAACTCATTCCTGCCCTAACCAGTTTGGCTCAGTGGATAGAGTGTCAACATGTGGACTGAAGGGTCCCAGGTTCGATTCCAGTCAAGGGCATGTACCTTGGTTGCAGGCACACCCCAAGGTAGGGGATGTACAGGAGGCAGCTGATTGATGTTTCTAACTCTCTATCCCTCTCCCTTCCTCTCTGTAAAAAATCAATAAGATATATTAAGAAAAAAAAAACAAAAACACCTCATTCCTTCCCATCTACTTAGTTGACAACAAGAAACTGACGTCCTTGGACAGGTCCATATTCTTTCTTAGCTGAAACTTTTGCAATACCTGGGTGAGATCTGTCTCTTTCTGAGACAGAATGGGATTTCTTAGCACCTTTCCACAGAAGGTTGCACCTCACTAAATGCATACTCAGAGCTAATTATTATCCTGGTCCTGCTTTTCCTATCCATGTATCTCTTATATATTTATAGGAGATATAGCTACACATCTTCGTAATGTCACATCTAAACTCTAAGAAAAATATGACTTGGACAACAGGCATTTAACACCAGCTTTCAAATATATACAGTTTAGAAGCATCTTTGAAACTTTGGTTCTTAGAACAAGAGTGAAGCACTTTTTTAAAAAAGGTTTCCCTGAGTCCTGGCCTATGTGCCTCAGTTGGTTGAGCATCATCCAACTGAGAAGTCACCAGCTCAATTCTGGTCAGGGCACATGCAGAGGTTGCAGGCTCCATTCCCAGGAGGGGGTCTGCAGGAGACAGCCATTGATGCTTCTCTCACATCAATGTTTCTCTTTACATCTCCCACTGCCTTCCTCTGGCTCGCTAAAATCAATAAAACACATTTTTTAAAAATAAAAAATAAATACAAAGGTTCCCCTGATAGAGTTTAACACTTTCTGATTTACAATGCATTTTTTAAAAATAAAAAGGTATTATTTTCTTACGTTTTGCTTAAGTTGGCTCACTGTTAACTGATCTAAATCTAATTATTATTCCCTCTCTTACCACTCAGAAAACAGTCTGTGAATGTTACCAAAAACTTTGCTATTTTAAGGCAGGAAAATTCCTTTGAGAAAAGAACTACCATATATATATATTTCATGGAATAGACAGGAGGAGTAAGACAAAGAGAAAGCTAAATTGCTATGCATAATACAATAAATAATAGCATTTCTGGGTGTGGCCTGGAAAGACAGAATGGGAGGGCACAAGATGGTGTGGTGTGTGTGTGTGGGTGGGGGGGTGGGCGGAGAGGGACCTAGTATAAGGTAATGGAAGATGGCTTGACTTTGGGTGGTGGGCACACAATGCAATATACAAATCATGTATCATAGGAATGTACATACACTTGAAACCCATATAATCTTATTAACCAATGTCACCCCAATAAATTTCATTTAAAAAAGAAAAAAAAACAAGAAAGTATATATTCTCAAACAATCTAAAAATAAAATAAAATGGGAGCTGGTAAAGTAGATTAGGCATGCAGGTCCACATTGCTTTTCATTAACCCCTGCATTTCCTGGTCACCTTCCTACACATAATATGCCTCAAAAACCTACTAGATTATTCCATGGATTCTAGCACAACTTTTTGAAGAGTTAGAGAATTTTATGTATCAAACATTAAAATAAGTCTTGCCAATGGGATTGAAAAAGTCCAAGCAAATTTAAGGATCGATGCCCTGAAATAGAACAGAAATAATTCAAGAATGGCAGGGCATGGTGTACAAAGTGTCTGAGAGCATAAATGCAATCCTCACTCCTCAGCAGCCACTGCATGGTTATGAGCGAGAAGAACAATACAATTGTGTTAACTTCATTCATATGAACCCATGCATGGCTTGCCTTTGTTTCTTTAATCTTGAGAAGTGATCAATAGCTTAATGAATTTTTCAGGAGAAATGCACACACCAACTGAATGAGGCTTCTATAAGGACGTCCCTAAAGCAGAATCAGAGTTAACCAGTTAAATGAATATTGTGACCAGGAAGGTGGAATGACACACTCTAGTTTTCTTCTGCTTGGAGAACCTACTATTTAGTCTTTCTCATGATCCTAGTCCTCTGCCCACCACCTCAAAAACCTCAGACACACATTTTACATGCAATAAGATATTTTAGAATGTGTACAGGAGTGCATAGATACCAAAGAGGCTCCATCATTGCCTTATGTGAAACTTTGGGCGAATCAGCTAACATATTTAAAACCCCTTTTCTCCTCTGGAAAACAATGTATAATAATAAAAGGGTAATATGCTAATTAGACTGGACATCCTTCCGGACATCATTCTGGACGCCCTTTTGGACAAAGCCAGGGCCAGAGTAAAGCCTGGGTCCCGGGTGCCTGTGGGTGGCCGGAGGGAAGCCAGCCCAGGTGCCGAGTGCCAGAGGAAGCCAGTGCTGGCAGCCAGGAAAAGAAAGGCCTACTTTTGCATGAATTTCGTGCATTGGGCCTCTAGTCTATAATAATAAAAGGGTAATATGCTAATTAGACCAGACATCCTTCCAGGCGACCTTCAGGACGAAGCCACGGCGGTGGGGGCCGTGGCAAAGGCGGCCACTGCAGTGGCGGGGCCTAGCCTTTTGCACGAATTTTGCGCATTGGGCCTTTAGTAGAATAATAATAACCAAGAATGTTTTATGAGAGTTACTAGTAAAATATGTTATTTAAAAGTGCTTTTGTTTTGTTTTGTTTTTTTTGCTTAATCCCTTCACCTATTTCACTCAGCCCCACAAAATTCCCTTCCTTCTGACAGCAGTCAGTCTGTTCTCTGTATCTATGAGCCTGTTTCTATTTTGTTTGTTTGTTTATTTTTTTCTTTAGATTCCACACCACATATAAGTGAAATCATATGGCACTTGTCTTTCTTTGACTCGGCTTATTTCACCTGTCATAATACTCTCCATCCATGCTGTGGACAATAATATGATGATTACCAGAGGGGAACAGGATTGGGGGAAAGTAGGAGAGGGTGGGGAGGGGGATAAATGGTGATAGAAGGAGACTTGAATTTGGGTGTAAACACAGATGATGTATTATAGAATTGTGCACTGGAAACCAATACAATTTTATTAACCAACTAGAGGCCTGATGCACGAAATTCGTGCAAGGGTCTCAGCCCTCACAGCCCTGGCTTCATCTGGAAGGTCATCCAGAAGGTCATTTGGCTGTCCAGTCTAATTAGCATATTACACTTTTATTATTATAGATGGCACCCCATTAAATTCAATAAAAAATTTTAAAGTGCTTTTTAACCACCAAGTAAGTAAATGTCTTAGAATGCCTGTTAATTTTATTCTAAGTGGTCTTCTGTGCCAGCGCCCTCATACTGTTGCCTCGCATCTCCTACTGAGCACACCATGGCTTCTGCCATTTCAAATCATCTGTGAAGCCAAACAGCCTCCTAGGCTAAATACATTTTTAATGCTCAGAGTCAGGAGTCTTGCTAGTGACTGCAATGAGAGAGATTTTTGGCCCCACTTGATTGTAGCAATTACAGGCAAAAGAATGAAGGGCTGGAAGCCAATGTATTGGCCAAGCAAATGTCACAAATGCCTATTTCTTTTAAAAACAGCTAAAAGCTGTATTTTCATAGATAAGCACACATATATAGACACGCACTACTACCACAACCGCCTCAACCATCACCAAAGCATTAGTCATTTGCTTCCCAAAGCCAAAAGAAACTATTTACATTTTACTCTCATTTTTGCTTTCTTGGGATATGTTTTTATAGGAGGTAAATATATCGCATTTCCTCCCTAAACCATAGCAATTCTAGAACTCTCACCTCCTGTTTAATGGCTCTAAAACAGTGGTTCTCAACCTTTCTAATGCTGCGACCCTTTAATACAGTTCCTCATGTTGTGGTGACCCCAACCATAAAATTATTTTCGTTGCTACTTCATAACTATAATTTTGCTACTGTTATGAATCATAATGTAAATATCTGTGTTTTCCGATGGTCTTAGGCGACCCTGCTAGCGGTTCTCAACCTGTGGGTTGTGACAGGTTGAGAACCACTGCTGTAGAGCCTAAGGCCATCAGAAAACACAGATATTTACATTATGATTCATTAACAGTAGCAAAATTACCGTTATGAAGTAGCAACGAAAATAATTTTATGGTTGGGGGTCACCACAACATGAGGAACTGTATTAAAGGGTCGCGGCATTAGAAAGGTTGAGAACCACTGCTCTAAAAGAACAGATAACTTCATTGGGCACTTGCTATATGAGAGGGACTATGTTAAGTGTTTTGCATCTTGGCTCTGATACTTCTTCAGTTTACAGACACAGAGAAGTTAAGTCACTCCCTCAATGATCTCAGTAGTGAGTACTGAATGCCCGAGTCTTTCCACCTGACTCCAGTCCATGTTATTAATCACCATTTCACATTGCCTTCCAAATTCTTCATTAACTTTTATAAAGGGGCGGGCATTAAATTGTATAAAGGGGTGGGCATACCACTCTTCGTATGGAAAAAGAGATCCAAGTTATGATTATCGCAATAGCTTTATGAACCCAAAAGATCACCACGCATAACTGTAAACCTACTTTTGCCCACCCCTGTATATATTCTTAATATTAACATATTTATCCATATTAAAATACTATTACCATTACTTAGTACACTTCTGTGTGACAGGCACTGTTCTCAGTTCTTTATGTATATTGTTTTATTGATCCTCAAAACCACACTACGAGGTTGGAATCATTTTCATCATTCCCAATATACAGGTGAGAAAACTGAGGCATGAATGGGGAGCTAACTTTTCAAAGATCCCACTGCTATTAAACTGGAGGGACAGATCCAAATCCTGTACCTGCATCCCCTGTCTGTCCCATACCCTGCTCCCAGGGCCACGCCCAGGATCCAGAACCACTGAACCCTGGTCTCAGGTTCCTCTTTCCACCCTGTGCATGCCACGTCCTCATCATCACAGCAGATTGCCCATTATCCCTGATGTGCGCACGCTCGGGGCTACCCCAAGCCCTGGTCCCAGGCCCAGCTTTTCCTCTCCGCCCCTCTCCCCTGTGCTCACCTGGAGAAAGGCCTTCATCCTGCTAGGCCTTCCATGTGGACTTCGCCCTGTGGGCTCCTCCGTGCACTTCCCTTCCCCAGACATTTAATTATTTCCAGGACCCGGTGGGCGGGCTTCTGTTGCTCCTGTCGGTACCCTGCAGGCACACCTGCGGGACAGTGCTGGTTGGGTTCCAGGCCGCAGTAATTACAGCAAAGCCTAATGTCTTGCAGTTGGAGGGTCCAGACTTCAGGCTCCGAAAAGCACAACAGCTGTGAAGGGCGATAAAGCGAAGAGCAATGGCACGGGGTCAGCGGTGAGTTCCTGTTGCTTACGCTCCTCTCTGGAATGGGAGCTCCTCAAGCAGAATCATCGTAGAGGAGGTCATCGAGGGGATCTGACCTCCGGATGACCTTCAAGCTGGACCTGGACAATCACAGACTCCCGCCCCTCCAGGGTCCTTGGATAAAGGTACCTGCTGGGCGGGAACCCACGCCCTACGCAGGAGGTTTTCTCAAGACGCAGCACAAGGAAGAGGAAGCGAGGTGAACAGGTGAGGTACCTGAGCCCGGAACGTGGCTGACCCTCGTAAATGCCTTTCTATAAACTGTAAGATTCTCGGAGGCGGCCTTGGGGCTCATCTCCTGGGGCCTGAGACAACCTCCTATGTAGGTTCCCTTGCTTGTTTACCTGCCACCCACCAATCTGCATGGTCTGCTGCTTTCTTCGGCCTCTCCTTGCTCTCCGTGTAGGGGAAACAGTTTCAGATCTGACCCGGGAAGCGCCTGAGGTTGTGAAGCAATAGATGGCCTTTTATTTGTTCGTGGTCTCTAATGTCTGACAAAGTTTCTGGCATATAGTAGGTATGCATTTCCTTAGGTATTGAATTGAATTTGGTAGGACTCCTTTTGTTGTCTTTTATATTCTGTACCCAATATGATTAGAAATAATAATAATAATAAAACCAGAGACCCTGTCATGTAGTTTGCTCTAAGCAGGAAATTTTTGTAAAAAAAAAAATAATAGGTTTAGTCCCTATTCAGGATGCTTGAGTCCATGAATTTTGTTTCTCTGAGGTAATTTTAGTGCAATAAAATAACTGTTTTGTCAGTTCATTATCTATTAATACTGGGGGCCCAGTGCACAAATTCGTGCACCTTGAAAGGAACTGTGGGCCGCAAGGCTGCGGTAGGCACAGGGGCAGGTCTCAGCCCATCCTCCAAGCCCCTGCCCGGCCCCTCCCACCACAGTCCCCGGTCCACTGTCTGCCTGAAGCCCCACTCCCGCTGCCGCTCCCACCCGCTGAAGGAGAGGATCAATTGGGGCTGGTGCAAGTGGCGGGGGGGGGGGGGGGGGGGGGGGGGCGGGGGGGAGGTGTGAGCAGCAGCTGCTGCCCCAATCACCCTCAGGAGCACGGGGAGGTGGAGAATCCCTCAGGGGCGATTGGGGCTGGCAGCCAGCGATTGGGCAAGTGGGGCCGGTGCGGCAGCAGGTGCAAGCACTGGACGGGACCACAGCAGGAGCAAAGAATTTTCAGTAACCACCAGAGGCTCACCCTGATAACAGCGACTGGCACCCTGCCTTGGTCTGGTGCCCCTGCTCACTTGCTCCACTGTCCTGCCGCAGCCGATGCCCGTCATGTTCCGAGTACACCCCTGGTGGTCAGCGCATGTCATAGCGACCAGTTGTTCCACCCTTTGGTCTATTTGCATATTAGCCTTTTATTATATAAGATAGTGGGCTTGAGTTTGCAGTTTGGTTTAGCACTGCTCTCTGGTCTCTCTCTCTCTCTCTCTCTCTCTCTCTCTCTCTCTCTTCCTCTCTCTCTCTCTCTTCCTCTCTCTCTCTCTCTTCCTCTCTCTCTCTCTCATTTCCTTTACATTAATGATTGATTTCCAGACCTTTTATAAATTACTCTTTGCTATCAGTGAAATTTACCATTTTGTCTTGTGTTCAGATTAAGACACCAATTTCAGAACCATCTCACATAAAATCTCATGTGATGCTTTTCTATATGAAGCTAATATTAGTTTCTTCACATGTTCCAAATGTTCCCTCTTAATATTAAGTTTTATTATGATAAGTGATTTCTGATGTGTGAAAATTTAACTTAATGTGCTATTCCTGAAATAGTCTTTCAAGTTGATGTTAGGAGCTGCCCCAGTCCCCTTACAGAATAGAGATGGGGGTGGAAAATGGGAGTCATGTCCTGGCCCACAAGGACATACAAAGTCCAGATGGAGCAATAATGCCCATACTATGGAATTTTCCCATAAGGCCATTCCTGGCAGGTTTTCGTTATCTAAACTCTTTGATGCTCTCTACAGCATTTTGTGTGTCTCTGTTGATTTGACATTGACATTTGTCTACTCTCTTGGGATGTTCATTATCTGATTAGTGTTTGCAGTAAGCCTGTAATACTTGCTGCTTCTACACCCTCCCAAAATATTTCCCTATTTCTATTACTCTGAATTTTGCCACTCCTACTACTGTACCTCTAGTCCCATTCTTTACCAGACCCACTCAATTCACCAGTGACCATGAATTGTACCAATTAGAGCCTTTTACTCCCAAAACTGCCTAAATTTATATTGTCTTACCTGGTTTATTGGTCTTTGCCCTGACTTAATGTCTCATTCTCAGTGTATGACTTCCACAGGAAAAAATGACTATATTTGATATTTTTTGCTTAGATGGCATAATTGAAATATCACTGGTCTAGATCCTGTTCTTATTGAGTTGTGTATCCTTAAGCAAACAATCAATGAGGCATGTGCATCAAAATAAGTTGTACAATCTTTTTGATATGCAAATTCTTATGCTCAACCCTAGAACTATTGAAATGGAATCTCTTCAAGTGGAATCTCAGGAATGTATATTTTTCAGATACTAGATGATACTAATGTGTACAACTCAGTTTTGATATCTCATATTTTTCTTCCAGGAAGATAATGTTTCCCTCTCAAAAGTGTTTATCTTCTAAGAATTCTGGAGAATCAGACACAAATATTAAAAACTTAACTTTATATTTATCCAGAAGATATCAGTTATTTTTTATAATGTCTGTGTTAATTAGCCATGTCTTAGTATATTGTCTCAAAGGATTATCATGACCCAGGCTGCATTTTTACATTTTAAATAAGAAACACAGAATTTGAGTCATCTGGAAGAGTAACCACAAATAATACATTTTAAATTCTAAGTAATTGTTGTACATATTTCTCAAAACCTCTAGGACTTGTTGATAATTGTGGTGGTTAATACCACATTTTATAACTTCTGAATAACTAACTGGCTTTATTTTTAAAGACCAATGGGATTGCACCTAACATCATGCGTTATACATGCAATAACTATTGTCCCATGACAATCTAGCCCTTACTTTGCAGGTGTCCTCAAACTGCGGCCCATGTGCCACATGCGGGTGTTTTTGCCATTTTGTTTTTTTACTTCAAAATAAGATATGTGCAGTGTGCATAGGAATTTGTTCATAGTTTTTTTTAAACTATAGTCCGGCCCTCCAATGGTCTGAGGGACAGTGAACTGGCCCCTGTTTAAAAAGTTTGAGGACCCCTGCTATAGGGTATGAAAATTCTAAACACAAAACATCAGTGGTGGCAACAGAACTTCTTGCTGGAGATGGAGAGAAAACATTAAAGGGGAAGAAGAAGAATTAATATATAATATAGCAGGTGAAGTTGCATAAAGCCACTTGCTTCTGCTAATGCAATAGTTTTTTCACCTAAGAATCAATTTTAAAATATATTTTCTTCCTACAGGGAAGTTTATATCATCTCTTCAACCACCACCTTAGAAGGTTGAACAGATAAATTTGTCATTTGAGGGTAATTAGTAACAATACCTTTGTAGTTAATGCCCTGAAAGAAACAGAGCTTCTAACATAAAGTAGGAAATCAAGAAGACAGATAAATAGGATTATGAATTTACAATTGATGAAGAATATTTGTCTTGAAATTGTGAGTTTTTTGCAATTACTTATAGGGAGACTGAGTAATGTTTTCATTTATATTAAAAGCCACATCATGGAAATAGACCATTTTTGCAAAGACCAAGAATAGCAAAGATAATTAACAGAAGGCATTGAACCAGAAAAAGGTCAGGATTGCACTAAGCAAAGAGAATTCATTACCAATGCCCCTGACTGGAGAGTTATCATGTTCTGAGTAGGCAAGATTTGACATCAATGTTGCCCACTTCATATAGTTTGTATTCACTTTCTTTCTATGCATGTTTAAGTTGATTTTTTCGTGCACTGTGTATTACTAATTTCATGATGTTTTTCTTGTCATTTCTTTCTAATCAATTTTGTTGCTATCTATATATATATATTTTGAATCAAATAAACATTCAAAGGATAAGTAAGTTGGATAGGGTGAACCTAACTAATAATTAAACAGAATATAAAACAAAAATATTACAACATGATGGGAGAGTGATTGAGTATTGTCAAGCTTCATTTTGCATTTTTTCTGGAAGGGTAAATCCTAGGTGAAGTCTTAAGTGAAAAATAAAGTCAGGTTTCTTTCTGCACATCTGTTCTATCTTCTCTTCTAGTTCTCTTTCTCACTCTAACTCCCTCACTTCACCCCCCTTTTTCTCTTTCTTCTCTTCCTCCTTTAACACTTTCTGCGTCCTTCATTCCCTACCATAAACATATTTTGAGCAGCAAACACAGTGCATATTTTGCTTCTTTTCTTTATTTTCCTCTATGACTAATGAAAAAAATGCTCAAAAAGGAATCATTGTCAGTGAGTTCCTGCTACAGAGTCCAGTCTCACAGCCCTGAAATGATGTTCCATGGTGCATAGCTTTGCTGAGTTGGACACACACGGCAGCACTAAGATAACAGAATACTCAGATGATGCTGTCTTGTGAACTGAGGTGAGGCAGCTGTAAGTAAGAAGGGTGGGAAAATGCACTTTAAAAATGTACAGAAGCCTGGAGATGAGCAATCTGGCATAGCAGGAGCTCCTAGGTAACAGCTGGAGCAGACAGAGAAAATAGCCTGGTGTTTAGAAATTAAAAACTAAATTTCAGCTGAATACTAGTCTATAGTCGCTGATACTGAAACTCCATAGGATCTATTATTTTTAATGTTGACATGTTCTCCTAATTGTCAAACTCTATATCTATACATGATTACCAATCTTGAATAAATAGGTCCATTTGCAAGATAGCTGAATATATTACCCAAGTTGTGTCCAAGGTCTAGACTCTCTTTCTTGTTCTCACTCTTCCTTCCTGCTTCTCCTCATCCTCCTCCTTCTTCACATTTTAACAATTTTAATGAGGTATAAAGTAAATACAATAAAATAAAAAGTGTACAACATAATGAGTTTTAGCATATATATGAATCCATGAAACCATCACCACAAACAAAATAAACATTTTTGTAACCCCCAAAAGTTTCCTCCTGCTATTTTGTAATTTCAGCTCTTTCTCATCACTGGCTCCAGGTAATCACTGACCTTTTGTCATTATGAAACCATTTTCATTTTAAAGAATATTATGTAGCCCTGACCGGATTGGCTCAGTGGATAGAGTGTCGGCCTGCGACTGAAAGGTCCAAGGTTCAATTCCGGTCAAGGGCATGTACCTTGGTTTCGGGCACATACCCAGTAGGGGGTGTGCAGGAGGCAGCTGATTGATGTTTCTCTCTCATAGATGTTTCTAACTCTCTATCCCTCTCCCTTCCGCTCTGTAAAATAAATAAATAAATAAATAAATAAATAAATAAATAAATAAATAAATAAATAAATAAAATGTATTTTAAAAAAAGAATATTATGTAAATGGAATAATATAGAAAGTACTCTTTTTACTGCTTTATTGACTCAGCATAAATTTTAAGAGCCATCTATATTCTTTATATATCCATAATTTGTTTCTTTTTATTGCTGACTAGTATCCCACTCTATGAAAATACCATAGTTGGTTTATCCATTTCAGTTTTTTGCTACAAATAAAGCTGCTATAAGCCTTTGTACACAAGTTGTGTGTCTGTGTACAAATGCTTTCATCTCTCTTGGGTAAATATGTAAGAGTGAAATATCTGGACCATATGATGGGCACAGGTGTAACTTTTAAAGAAACAGTCAAACTTTTTCCCCAAGTGATTAGCCATTTAACTTTCTCACCAGTAATGTTTGAGTTCCAGTTGTGTCATCTCCTTGTTAACACTTGATACTCTTGGTCCTTTTCATTTTAGCCATTCTAATTGGTCTATAGTAGATTATCATTGTGTTTTGATTTGCATTTTCTTAAAGATTAAAGGTGTTGAGCATCTTTTTATGTGTTTATTAGTCATTTGTATCTGTTTTGGTTAATATCTATTCAAATCTTTTACCTATTTTTTAAATTGGGTTACTTGTCATATTGAATAAAAAAGGGATTTTAGCCCTGGTCAGTGTGGCTCAATTGGATGGAGCATTGTACTGTTCACTGAAGGTCACAGGTTCTTTTCCTGGTCAGAACACATATCTGTGTCTCTCACACATTAATGTTTTTGTTTTTTTTCTCTCTCTCTCTTGTTCCCTTCTCCCTCTCTAAAATCAATAATTTTAAAAATTTTAATAAAATATCTTAAAAATTATATATATATATATATATATATATATATATATATATATATTTCTCCTTTATCTGACACATGTATGTCAAATGTTTTCTCCCAGTCTGACTTTTCTTTTTATTTTTAAAAATGGTGTCTTTTAAGCAACAAAGATTTTTATTTTTTATTTTGATCCAATTGTGACCAAAATAAGTTTTCTTCTATGATTCAAACTTTTTGTATTTAAGAAACCTTTTTCTACTACAAGGTCACAAATATAGTTTTGCTATGTTTTCTTTTAGTAGTTTTATTATTTTAGGTTTGTCATTTTGGCTTATGATCAATTTCAAATTAATGCTTGTGTGTGGTGTAGTATAAGGATTTACTTTTTTTTCTAGTATGGATGTTCAATTGATATACCACCACTTTTTGCAAAGACTTTCCTTTCTCCCACTGAATTGCTTTGCAATTTGTCAAAACTTATGTTAACATATGTTAACTGTGTGTTTGTGCATGTTTCTTGGGCTATTGTTCTTTTGATCTACATGTTTATCTTTGCACCAAAACCAAATTGTCTTGACTATTTATTGTAACTATTTGGTAATTGTTGAAATCAGGTAGAATAAGAACTCCAACTTCGTTAAATCCCTTTGGTAGTATTGGCCTTTTGCATATTCATATAAATACTAGCGTTCCTGTTGCAGGAAAAATCCTGCAATAGGGTTTCCTACTTCACTCTACCCCGCCCCGCCTCCGCTCCTCCCTTGTACCCCGGCCTGCCTTCTCCGCCAGCCCACCCCGCTCGCCTTCCTTCTCCCCCCGGCCCCGCCTCCGCTCTTCCCTTCTCCTCCCCCTGGCTTGCTTGCTTCTCCGCAGCTTTGCTCCCTTCAGCATCTCTTGGCTTCTTTCTAAGCTGTCTTGATATGCAAATTAGCTGCCATCTTTGTTGGGGTAATTTGCATACTCATCCTGATTGGTTGGTGGGCGTGGCTTGGGCATAGCGAAGGTGCGGTCAATTTGCGTATTTGTCTATTATTAGGTAGGATTAAGCTTTTCAGTGTCTACAGAAGAGCCAAGTAAGATTTTTTGGGGTTTGCATTGAAAAGTCCTGGCCTTTTAGGATTCATATAAATTTCCTACACCTAAACAACTTCTTACTACTTAAGTTTTACATAAACTACAACTTATGTTTAGACATAGTTGCTTTGAAAGCCTCTGGCAACTGCTGCCCCTACCAGGTAGAGAGACATAGGCTGCGGCTGTTAGTTTTCAGCTGCAGACTTACTGAGGCACATTTTCAAATACTTTGGAACTGTGGTGGTTAAAATAACTTCTTTAAAGGAGAGAAGTGATACATTGGAAGCTAAGATCGTTATCACTGCACATTAATTTTTTTTTGGTATAAATGCATTTCTTTAAGACTTTAAGAACTCAGTTTTCATAATTATTCAATAAATATAAGCAGAAGGAAAAAATTCCACCAGAATCCCAGAAGCGGAAATAACATTACAATGCTAATACATTCAGTAGGAGGCCACAGTAATCCAGATTATCATACATAACTGTCTCATGGAAACTAATTTGACTTTTATTGTGCTGCTAAATGAAATTATTACATGAGCTATAGATTATTGAGCCCTGCAGCAATGCTGGAAAAGGAGGCACTGCGCTGCATCTTTTACTTTGATGACTGCAAGGTTTTTAAAGTACTTTGCAGATTAAGAGTGAGTAGAGAAGACTATAATACTCAGAAACAATACAGTGACTAAAACCATTACTTGCCAGAAACCATAAGTATGACAGAAATAATGCAGCAAACAAAGCATTTCCTCATTAACCATGTGCATCCAATGAAGACAAGGCCGCATTGAAAAGAACTTGCATGTGAAAGCTGTGTAATTCTAAAGACAGAGAGATTCCTCTGACAGGCGTGCCTAGGACAATGCCTGCAGCTGATTCCTACGCACTCCCCTAAGGGACTTGGAATATTCTGGAGAATTTGTCGTCTTTCATGATGGCTTTGGAAACAATGTACTGACCATGTAAATTCTACAACTTTGAAACCATTGGAAATGGTACAATCTGATTAAGGATATTGTTTATTAAAGACATAGTTTAAGGCCAAAGAGAGGACTTGTGTTTGGAGATAAGAAAGTCTTTTTGTTATAGGAATTACATGTAAACATTACAAGGAATATAATTCTTGACACAGGAATTGGCATTTGAATTACAATTATGTTAACAGCAATGGTTCAGATTAGTAGTATTTTTTTTCTTTATTCTATTTTCTCCACCCCCTATACCTTCTTCTACCTCCATCTACTTCTTCTCCATGCCTGTTCCTGCAATCACCACACTGTTGTTTGTGTCCATAAGTACTTTCTCTTTTTTGCTTAATCTCTCCACCCAACACCCCTCACCACCACCATTTGGAGATCCTCTTTGGACACACTTTGCAAATGGAGTTAGTGTCCTCGGTCTTGTTATGAGAACCACTGTGCTTTATTTAAATCATTACTGGAGCATTCGCCACA
The DNA here is from genome assembly GCF_951640355.1 of Cnephaeus nilssonii. NCBI lineage: Eukaryota > Metazoa > Chordata > Mammalia > Chiroptera > Vespertilionidae > Cnephaeus > Cnephaeus nilssonii. The sequence goes on from NC_137079.1 coordinate 20,676,028, forward strand.
TTTATTGTATGTAAGGGTTTCATATACATATCTCTCTGCCACTTTGAAAGCTCTGGTATTTCGGGGTCTGTACTATTAGATTATGCCATCCTGTCCTCCACCTAGATACAACCTACCAGCTCTTCAGGCCCATTTGTTGAATATTTAATTATGTGACTATAATCTTCCACACTACCCCAAGTCCTAACACCACCCAGGGTGACTTCATCATCATTGTGTAGCCAAGTCTGTCAGTCTTCTGAAAACTATAAATTCAAAACTATCAACCTAAGGCCACGACTTTCTCTTCTCCTGGCTTGTTTTCTTTTCTTTATTTTTTAATTTATTCCTGCTACAAGCCTTTCAGCTCATCTAGTTTCCCTACATATTAATCCCTTTTACCTTTTTGCAGACCTCTAACTCTCTACTTTTTCAATTTCTCCTTTTATCCCATGAAGGTTCTATGGTCTGTTTTGGCAATATCCTTTGCTCTACTGTTTGTTTGTTTGTTTGTTTGTTTGTTTATTCACTCATTGCAACTAAGCATCAGACTGGAAGACATCTATTGGCTCTTTCTTCATGTTTACTCACCAGTAGCCTATCACTACGTGGAACAAAAAGACAGATCAATTCCATGGATACTTACAATCACCAGCTTCAAATAGGTTCTCAGTAAGTATCTAGTTGACTCATTCTCCCACTTTCTGCAACAAATATTATATGCTTTCTTCACTGTTTTTAAAATTCCAAGCCACCCTTGCTGCTCTTCCTACTGTGAGTTGATAATTGTTTCCAGAGCAATAGAAGCAACCAAAGCAATAGCAGCAACCAAAAAAAAAGGCACTCATTTTTACAGTAACAAGTATCAATTTACCTCCTTCTGCACCTAGTCTATCATTCTTTTCTCTGATGAAATTGACCTATGTCTCCTCATGTCTGTGGTCAGACAATTCATCTACCTATTTATTGGATTCCACCTGCTCACCAATTCTTAAAAATTCAGAATATTGATAACTTCTCCTTCTGTATATTTAATTGATTTCTCAGCTCAAGCCTTTCCTCTGATATTTAAGCATGCTGAAGTATCTCCCATATTAATAAAAATGCTTGCTGGGTCCCAAAACCATTCAAGTCTCATCCCCTCTGCTTCCTTTCTTTCACTGACAAACTTTTAATCTCATGGTCTCCATTCCTAATCTGGAGTAATCACACAAAAATCTAAAATGTAGTGTCTTTTCCAACCACTGCATTGATAAAGCTAGTACTGGAATCCCCAATGAAGTCCATGTTATTTGGCATCCCAGCAGTATTTGACAGTGAACTGCTCCTTCCTTGAGATGCTTTTCCAGCGGCCTCTGGAATTCCTCTCCGAGTTGTCTTCCTGCCTCTCTGGTCACCTGCTCTACGCTTCTTAGAAAATAATTTCTCCTCTACCAGGCATTAAATAATTTGCTATCTTAAAGTTTAGAATCTCACCTTCCCTTCACACTATAATACCACCTAGAGATTAGAATCTCACCTTCCCTTCACACTATAATACCACCCCAAGCTTTTTAGTAGTATTAACATGCCAATGACCTTCAGCTCTGGCCTCACTTCTGAGCACTAGACCCATGTATATAGTGGTCTATCCATCAGCATCTCTATCTGGATACCTCAAATACACTTTAAGTACAACATGACCAAAACTGATTTCATGATTCACTGCCCATGTACAGGGGGGAAATATCTGGTTCATTTTCAGTGCCCTTTATCTCAGTAGAATAGCATCATCATTCAACCAGTTACATAAACTAGAAACCTTGGGGCACCCTTGACTCTCTCTCTTCACCAACCTAGATTTCTCATTTATTGCTAACGTTCATTCAAAGCCTTTTTACTGTGAATATCTTTCAAATTCCAACCCTTCATTCCATCTTCATGGTCACTAACCTAGCTCAAGCTGCCATACTCTCTTACCTGAAGCTCTATAATAGCATATTGCTAATCCTTCAGATCTATAATTTAATTTTCAAAATAAAGCTAAATGGATTACCTTAAAATATAAATATGATTGTGCTCCCCCAATCCTACTGTCTAAAACTTTTAGTGTTCCCGCTGTTCCAAGGATACAGAAAACAGAAAGCCCTTAATGGGACTATTTATTCAAACTCCTTACCATTAAAGCCTCTTGCTACATACTATTTGTCTCACTCTCTAGAACCTTGCCACACTAGCTCTCCCAAAATTCCTCCAATGTGTCATGTTCTGTCCTGTAACAGGAACTTGACACATGCAATTTCCTGTGTCTGCACACCCTTCCTCTCTTTGTTATTGAATAAATTCATAATCAGCCTGATCATTTTCTGAAACAAGCTTTCCCCCATCCACAGGCTAGATCAGATTCCTTTAGTTCCAAGCAAATTGACTTATGTCATTTTCATACATGCACAGTAGCCTTAGTTACTTTGGTCTGTGCCTATCTAGTCTCCACTGCCACACCAGGCTGGATGCTCCATGAGAATTGGACAGGGTCTATTTAGGACTGGCCTTTAGTAAAACTAAATACATATTTTTCATTGAACAGATGGATGGATGGATAGATAGATAGATAGATAGATAGATAAAATATAAAGAGCATAACAGCATGTTCAAAATATCAATAAACTAGAAGACAATATTTTCTGTTTTCTTTGTTTCTCATGTTTCTTATCCTATCTAATAAAAGAGTAATATGCAAATTAACCATCACTCTGCTACACCCACAAGCCACACCCACCATCCAATCAGGAGGGAGTATGCAAATTAACCCAACCAAGATGGCTGCGGCAATGGAGTGAGCAGGAGGCTTGGGTTTCCCCGGCAATGAAGGAAGCCAAGCTTTCCGCACACCCTGGCCGGCCCAGGCCTCCACTCAAGGCTACAAAGTTTCAATTATAGAAGATAAATAAATCCGAACAAAAATGACTGTAGCCACAGAGCAAGCAAGAGGCTTGGCTCCACTCAAGGCTACAAAGTTTCATTTATAGAAGATAAATAAATCCCAGATACCAGGGCCTCCACTTGGGTTGCCTGGGGGCGTGGCCATCCTGCAAACCACCACAGGCCCCTCGCTCAGGCCACCCCATGCCCCAAGGGAACCCCCACCCTGATCCGGGATACCCTTCAGGGCAAACCAGCTGGCCCCCACCTGTGCACCAGGCCTCTATCCTGTCTAATAAAAGAGTAATATGCAAATTGACCATCACTCCAACACACAAGATGACTGCCCCCATGTGGTCAAAGATGGCTGCCCCCATGTGGACACAAGTTGGCTGCCACAAGATGGCCAGCAGGGGAGGGCAGTTGGGAGGGACCAGGCCTTTAAGGGAGGGCAGTTGGGGGCAACCAGGCCTGTAGGGAAGGGCAGTTGGGGGGGACCCAGGCCTGCAGGGGAGAGCAGTTGGGTGGGGACCCAGCCTGCAGGGGAATGCAGTTAGGGGTGACCAGGCCTGCAGGGGAGGGCAGTTAGGGGCAAACAGGCTGGCAGGGGAGAAGTTAGGCATTAATCAGGCTGGCAGGGGAGTGGTTAGGGGTGATCAGGCTGGCAGGCAGAAGTGGTTAGGGGCAATCAGGAAGTCAGGCAGGCAAGCAGTTGGGAGCCAGCAGTCCTGGATTGTGAGAGGGATGTCCGACTGCCAGTGTAGGCCCAATCCCAGATTGGGCCTAAACAGGCAGTCGGACATCCCTTGAGGGGTCCCAGATTGGAGAGGGTGCAGGCTGGGCTGAGGAACACACATCCCCATGCACGAATTTCATGTACCGGGCCTCTAGTATTTTAATAAAGCAAAATCTATTAGTGACTTTTTAATCTCTTGTGTGATTTGATTTTTTTTTTCTAATTGAGAAAAAATTGGGTTCTTTGTTTTTTCTTTACCTTAATCAGTGGGGTTTTTATATTAGTCCAATATTCTGAAATAATCTTTCATCTCCCCATTTACCTACCTGGGTTTAAACGGAAGCAGCAGAAGTAATTTATAGCTAGGGAGTAAGCTTGGTAATTAGGGAAGAAACAGAAAAGTTCAATTATTAATTTTATTTTATGCTACACTACTTGATTTAAATTAAAGTGTTTATACTTTCCTAATATGTGTGGTATGATAGTTGAGTTTTATGAAATGATGTGATATAATGTATCCTATGTATTAATATAAAATATTAAAATATAATAACAGGAAATGGGTAATTGTAAACAATGAGTATGGAGATCACTTTAGTGGGTTGACTTCACAAAAATCTAACATTTCTGGAAAATTAGACACAACATACAGGGAAGTTTTACTTATTCTTGGTGAAATGATTTGCCCAAGATTCTTTACAAAGCTTTCTTGAAATAAGAATTGTAATTGAACAAAAACACACAAACTAATGACACCCACTAATGTGTGTATTGATATAAAGTACTGAAATCTATAACTTACTATGAAAAGTGTCAATAAAATAAGATGGACTAATGACTGGTTAGAGTCATGGGTGGTGGATAGTATCACATAAAGTAAGAGTTAAAATTTTTTTAAATATATTTTTATTGATTTCAGAGAGGCAGGGAGAGGGAGGTAAAGATAGAAACATCAATGATGAGAGAGAATCATTGATCGGCTGTGACCTCCTGGTTCATAGGTCGACGCTCAACCACTGAGCCACGCTGGTCTGGCTAAAGATTAATTATAAAATCTAGGTAGAGTAATTAGTTGTCCACCCTATTATCTTATCAACTTCTATGGATATTTAATTTTTTCATTAATAAAATATTGAACATTTTTTAGTACAAACAAAATAAAATAAAATTACTGTGTTTCTCTGTCCTTGCTCTTGACAGATTCTTAATGTATTTTAGCCATGGACTCACTTTGCATCAAAAGGTTCCCAAACTACCCCTCTTAGTTTGTCAAAGGAGCAATTCCAGTTTTGAGCAAAAATCTAACACAAGGAAAATAGTCCTTCCTAGTCTGGCTCCCTTTTCCTGAGGTAATTTCATTATAGGGACTTTTTCAACATTTCTACTTTAGGTATTTGCCTTAGAGATTCTTACAATTTGTCTCCAAAACTTGATCCTTAGTATAAATACTACATAAAGTTCTCTGGCCTCCGGGAATAAATATTTAATTTTTCTATAAAATTTGAACATACCTATTTGACCTTTGTTGTTGTTGTTTTGCGAGAAACTTTAAAATTTAAGACCTGCTTATGAGCCAATTGCCAAGTTGTCGCAGAATCTCAGGATTGGAAGCCGAGGTGTTTGGGGAGATATTAACATGAAAGAGAACATGGCGTCTTATAAAAACCCACAATAGATTATTCATCAATGCTGAAGGTCATGACATATATTCATCTCATGATATTCTTTCTGTTTTTAATTCCTAATGTTCAATTTTAATGTGGATGGACCTCAGGCAAACCATTTCACCACAAATAAGTAAAACTTTTGTTCATGTTACATCTAATTTTCCAGAAATGCTAAATAAGGAGAAGATAAGGAAGATAAGGAAATGTGGTGATTTCCAAGTATCTTCCATATTTTAGGTTCAAACATTTAGTGAGTCTTCCTTAATACTACATCTGGCTAAGGGCTAATTTTTCTTCAATCCTACTTACTCTGACATCTATTGCTACAAAATGAGAAGAGAAATGTGGTTTCTAGATGTGCCACAGACTCAGTAAGGCCAGTATTCTTGGGAACCACTAAGCAGGACCACAGCAGAAAATCTGTAACACTTTCGCTTTATCACTGTCTCATTCAGAGAACTGGATGCCAGGAGTCTTGTTGCTGTTGCTTTGGTTCCTTGAGATATAAAGTTACAAAACAGCTCAATAGCTCTTCAACTTTGTCCTGAGTAGTCTCTAACTAGAAGTGGAGACTTAGAAGTTTTATGTTAAGATAAAAATAAAAATTTAGCAAGTGCAAGGGCAAATGAAGCAGCAAGAACAAATGGCCAGTTTGGCTTTCCTAAGCAGTGTTAAAACATGAGCTGCACATTTCGAGTGATATGAGAGCCTCTTTGCAAACATTCCACTCCAGATATTGTTGTGTTGGAGAGTCACGCCTAAAGGATCTCAGAAGCTAATAGCTTGCCAATACCCAAAGCTCCTCACAAGCCTGTGTAAATCTCCTCAATTAATCTCCATTTTAAAAACTAAAAAGTAAATAGATAAGTAAATAAAAATAACTAACTGAACAGCATCTCCAGGACATTAAGAAAAAAATGCAATATATCATGTTTGTTTTATAAGAACAAAGAGATGAGGAGAGACAGGGAGAGAAAGAGGATTTATACAAGGGTATGGGCAGAGAGAGGTTGAGGGCTTTGAGTCAATAATGAGCATCAATTCACATTAAGAACCTTATTAATGTTTCTATTAGAGATCCCATAGCTTAATCATCCCAGGCCATCCTAGCCCTGTTGCATGTGTAATGTCTGGTGTCTGTTTTCACTGTTGCTATAGGATAAACTGGATTGAGTATCCAGGGAACAGAGAAGACATTCCTTGCAGATTTTGTCTTACTCCCTGAAATCATATCACTTCTCACAGTTTCTCAGCTTTATTATCTACCCACTGGAAGGAGTCACATCCTCTGAGGGATAATGCATAGTTCCAACACAAGTGGAAAGTTCTTGGAACAGCCCGGGGACAGGGACTCAGAAGACCCAGGGTTTACTCTCATCTATGACACTTTATCCCATTCATCTTGAGTAGAGTTTTTACCTTCATGGAGTCAGAGCCCCAATGTTGGTGAGATTGAAAAATCAATCGTGAACCACAAAGTTCTGCCCTCTAGCTCCAGGCAGGATGTTATAAAGGAGTTGGGGTGGGGATGATGATTTCTGATGATGGTCTCTAACATTGATCAGGCACCTACTATATTTGGGCACCATGTTAAATATTTTATGAGTGATATTTAACTTGTTCTCACAAAATTCCTATAGATGATAAATCTAAGGCATATTCTTACATTGCAGAGAGAGGGTGTATTCTAGGGCTTTTACTGTTTCTTACAAATCTTTTTTTTTTCTTTTTTCTTTTACCTCTTTGTACCCAGAACTATTGAGATGTCAAAATAAGTAAATGTCTGTAAAAATTCTTTAGAAATTATAAAACAAATTGTAAATGTGAATTACTATTTGGATCACTAGTCAGCACTCCATGCAAAATTGGGGACAAGCTATTTGCCTCTTTCCTGGATACATTTCAATCTCAATTTCATCTGCTCTCTAGTCATTTGAACCAGTCTCTCACTTGTATCTTTCTTACCTGTCTTTATTATTATTTTTTAATTTCATTCTATTCCAATAAAAACTTAGACATTGCTTGGCCTCACTATTGAAACGTTAGAGTCTTTATTCTCAAATTGTAAAGAAATTGTAAGTAAATTGTCATAGATTATTTCCCATTATGATGGGATGAAGTTTTCAACAATAAAAATAGAAGTGACTGCTAGGTTGTCTCTTGTGGTGTTCCTACACCAAAGGTTTATTTGGGATGACTCTTAAGAATAACAGCAAGGAAGCCTGAGCTGCTCTGTCAGTGGATAGAGCGTTGGCCTGCAGCCCGAAAAGCCCTCCTCAGTTTGATTCCAGTCAAGGGCACATGCCCTGGTTGAGGGCTCAATCCCCAGTAGGGGGCGTACAGGAGGAAGCCAATCAATGATTCTCTCTCATCATTGATATTTCTATCACTCTCTCCCTCTTCGTTCCTCTGGGGTCAGGGGGGGCGGGGGGGGGGATAACAGCAAGGAAGAAAAGGGTTGAAAACAGGTTGGTAAGAGGAAGAAGTAGAACTGCAATGTAGTTTTGATGGGAGTGCAGCCATTGTTACAGTGAATTCTGAAGCTGCAGATGTATTCTAAGTTGGTATGAGAGGGCCAGGCCTTGCTCCTCCCATGTAGCTTAGTCAGGAAATGATATGACCTTGGCTCTGTTCAGCAGAGGCAGGTCCCAAAGGGGCCTGACTGCTGAGGACTGGTTGCCTGCAGCAATTCCAGAAGCTGTGGTAACAGGTACTTCCTCCCTTTAGTCACCCACTGCCCTGGAGGATGGGCAAGAGGACATTTTGTGACCCGGAAAGCTTCTCTTCCAAATATACTTTGCTGTGCAAAACTGGTCACTGAATAATTTTGCTAAAGACCATCCTAGAGGGAAAAGGTATGTACCCTGAATTTTTCTTTTTTGAGACTGAATGCAGCAAGGAGACATTTTCTGTCTACTGAGATATTCCTAATTGAGATCTGCAAGAAGGAAAGGACCAGCAAAATGGCAAAGAAGAACTTAGCAGGTCACAAATAGGAAACTGGCCTGATAACTCATACTTTTCATAGGAACTGAAGGATTGTACTCAAAATGAGTTACACATGTTTTTCTCTTGTTAATCTGTCTTTTGTTATAGGGGCCCCAGACAAGAATTCAGAAAGGTCGAAGGATAATTGTTCTTTCCACCCTTACAAGACCAATAGTTGAGAATGTGATTAGGAAACAAAAATGGCTGCTATTTAGCAAACTTAAATGTGCACCACCATTGCAGATATACAGAGATCTGAACTAAAAAAAGGCAACACTGCAGTGGGCAAGGATGCTTAGAACTGGATGAGACTTTTTTGTACTAGTGACATCTTACGGACTTGTTCAAGGCAATTCAAATATTTATTTAATAAATATTTATTGAGTGACTACAGTGTAATGAGACTTCATCTAGGCACTGGGGATACAGCAGCAAACAAAACAGATGTAATCTCTGCCTTTAAATTCTAGTAGCAGAGACATAAAATAAATAAGCAACTAAAGAAATTAGATTGCTTAATATAGGATATCTACAATGAGGAAAATAAAACAGAATTAGTTGTGTGGAGAGAGGCTGGAGAATGCTGGCTCCTGACAAAGCCTCTCTCCTTTAACTAACTAACTAAGGTTTGGCTCCTCTGAGCCCTGTTCTCAACTAGGCCTTGACCTTGGCCCCTGTCATTGTGAGAAGCTGCATATCAAAGTCTTAGCAAGAATCTTGCTAAGTCAGTTGTGAGAATCTCCCACCCTTAATATTGAATCACATTTATATCTGATCAAATTCCTCATCCCCCACGATTGACATCTTATCTGTCTTTAGCAAGAATCCTGTGGTTAGTTTAGCAAAAATTCTCCCCTATCCTTGATGTCTCTCCTCTTAGAAACTTTCCATCCACTGATCCTTTTTTTTCTTGCTCATGGGCTATAAATCCTCAGTTGCCTTTGCTGTAGTCAGAGTTTAGCCTGATTTCTCTCTCTCTTGTTGTGATGCAATTGACTCCCATTCCAATAGTCCTAATAAAGTCATCCTTACCATTTTAACAAATGTTAGAATATTTTTTCTATAATAGTCTCCAAAATCTCCTGGAAAAAAAAAGTTGTTTAATATATCAAGAACAACCACTACCTCAACAGAGTCTGATAGCATCTTGGAGGAGGAAGGATAAGATCTGATCTATTGAGATTTGGAGGTCTAGTTTAAGGCAGATCTTTCAATAGGAAAGGTGGTGTTGATCAATATTGAGTAAGGATCCTATCTAATAATAGACAAATATGCTAATTGACCATACCTCCGACACATCCACAAGCCACGCCCACAAGCCACACCCACAAGCCAATCAGAGTGAGTATGCAAATTAACCCAAACCAAGATGGCTACAGCCACAGAGAGCAAGGTTTCCTAGGTAACAGAGGAAGCCAAGCTTTCCGCCTGCCCTGGCCAGGCCTAAGCCTCCACTCAAGCTACAAAGTTTCAATTATAGAAGGTAAACAAATTCAAACAAATGGCGGCAGAATGGAGCTTGAGAGAGCAGGCCAGGGTTGCCAGCGGCAACAGGGGAAGCAAAGCTTTCCGCACACCCTGGCCGGGCCCACCCGCTTAAGGCAACAAAGTTTCAATTATAACCCCAACACAAATGGCTGCGAGCCTCGGAGGGAGCCCCAGGCTTGGCTCTGCTCCAGGCTACAAAGTTTCAATTGTAGAAGGAAAATAAATTCCAGATACCAGGGCCTCTGCTTGGGTTGCCAGGGGGCGTGGCCGGCCTGCAAACCACCACAGGCCCCTTGCTCAGGCTGCCCCACACCCCAAGGGAACCCCCACCTGATCCCAGACGCCCTTCAGGGCAAACCAGCTGGCCCCCACCCCTGTACCAGGCCTCTATCCTATCTAATAAAAGAGTAATATGCAGATTGATCATCACTGCAACACACAATATCGCTGCCCCCATGTGGTCAAAGATCCTGCCCCCATGTGGACACAAGATGGCCACCACAAGATGGCCAGCAGGAGAGGGCAGTTGGGAGGCACCTGGCCTGCAAGGGAGGGCAGTTGAGAGGGAGCAAGCCTGCAAGGGAGGGCAGTTGGAGGTGATCAACCCTGCAGGAGAGGGCAGTTAGCGGTGACCAGGCCGGCAGAGGAGGGAAGTTGGGGGCAAACAGGCTGGCAGCAGAGTGGTTAGGGGGTGATCAGGCTGGCAGGCAGAAGCGGTTAGGGGCAATCAGGAAGGCAGGCAGGCAAGCAGTTGGGAGACAGCAGTCCTGGATTGTGAGAGGGATGTCCGACTGCCCGTCTGGGATCGGGCCTAAACGGGCAGTCGGACATCCCTTGAGGGGTCCCATATTGGTGAGGGTACAGGCTGGGCTGAGGGACAACTCCCCTCCGTGCACGAATTTTGTGCACCGGGCCTCTAGTCATGATATAATAGTTTAAGATTTGTGGACACAGCCAGAGGAGGAGTTTGAGGCAAGGGGTTCAAGAGTCTTGAGATATAAACTTCCTATTCATGCTTTTTCTATTAAAAGTAAGTCAGTCTTTCTGAAAGTTCTTGTAATAAATAAGTTATTTGCAACTTCTTTTCTTGAACAACAGTCTCCTAGAATAGTAAAGTTATGCTAAATAATGACAATAGTATAGCAAGGTCATGTTACTACAGTCAGTGATTACCAAATATTTACTATAGAGATACTATAGCAAATATTTTAGACTTTGAGGACCACATAAGACATCTGTCACATTCTCCTCTTTGTTTTTGTTTTTACTTTGTTTACAACTGCTTAAAAAATAATAATTGTTGAAAGCAAAGCAAAACATTATTTCCTTATATAAGAACAGGCCACAGACTGGATCTGGCCAACAGGTCATACTTTGCCAGCCAATTAAGTAAAGACTAAATTGTGTGAAGGAAGATGGGTTTGCCCTTTAATAAAGCTACTTTAGGATGGTCAGAGAAGGCTCCAAACGAATGAGACTTTTTGTCTATTCACCTGACTGGGAGAATCAGGAATATCATACTGTACTCTGAGGAAATCCACTCAGGATTGGATTATTTGGTATGGTGGAAGTCATTAAGAGGCAGGCACTTAGCAATTCTCTTAGCAATAACAGGGGATGGCGTTTAAGTAACTAATTAAAAAAAATATAAGTGAGCTTACTTGTACCCCAAATGTTGAAGCAGATCACAGATAGTATACCAATGAAAAATTATGAGCTGGGTAAGGGGTTGGAGTCTCTTTGAGAAAAATATGCTTTTCAGTTAAAAAGTTGAGCTTCATCTTTCCTGCTTCCCTTCTCACTTCAAACTAAGATTAATATAACTCGGAGAAATAATACTGCATCACTGAATATTTTATAAGCTTGTGAAGGTTAGTCATTATATATGTTCCAGGATGTGCCTTATTCACAGCCATTTGCAGCTAATTATAAAAGAGCCTTAGAGGTGTCTGTGGAGGGTAAATGGAGGGAGCCATTAATTGCAATGGAGATAAAACCTTGTAAACATATATATAAATATTTTAGAAGCAGGGTTAGAAGAAAAATCTACTATAGCTTAAATCCAATTTCATAGAACATCTAGCACAATAATTTGTAAATAATAGGTGCTAATGACCATTTCTAAATGAAGATATAAAAGCAAGCATAAGCAATGAAAATCATGTAGTTCTACACTGGGAATTGTTTCCTTATTTTTCATCCAGGCAACATATGTTCTTAACAACTCTGTTTTCAGTTGCTCTCATACCCTTTCCCATTTGGTGATTTCATTGCTTACTGTATAGCTCCTCCCTAGATGGAAAAAGAAAACGTATATCTCTCTTTATTTCAGGAGCTGTTATAGTAGGTATAGACATAAAAGAGATTGATAAAACAAGATAATGGGGAGGCTTGATGATTTCACCAAGTTTTATTTTTTTTAGCTATCCTGCTTTACCAATATAATTTCAAGGTGGTCCAAGCAAAATAATTCCAAGAACGTAAGTTGCTTTAAATTATGCTCTCTATTTCAAGCTGAGTTAAATTTCATTCCATGGTTAGCTAGTTGCTATATGGAAGTAAATACTTTGTGGTTATTTTAATCTTCTTGCCCTGTCTTCATGAAACAGAAGAAATAATTTATCAAGCAATGGAACAATATCATTGAATAAGATTTGGAAAAGTTTTATCTTGTCTTCAAGAAAAGTGGCTGTTTTTTCAAAATCTCTTTGGTGTTGCTTTGTCTTTGGAGATAAGGATGTTCCTTCCCTTTGGCTATAGGGAGGGCACCTCTCACAGGAGGGTTTATTACCTATTTCAGGGGAGTATAGAGGAGAGGTGAGTGGCCTCCCTGCTTCTGCTGTTTTCTCAAACTCCTTCACTTTAAAATACTCAATATCCCATATTTTGGGGTCACATCTCCTAAACCCCATCACTTCCTTGTTAATATCTGGCCCTAAAAGCATTCTCTTCAAATATTAGCTATAAATAGAATTGGCCTTAGAAATCAAGAAAATAAAGTTGTAATTAAAATGCAGCCCCAGCCGGTTTGGCTCAGTGGATGGCGCATCGGCCTGTGGACTGAAGGGTCCCAGGTTCAATTTTGGTCAAGGGAACATACCTCAGTTGCAGGCTCCTCCGCGGCCAAGGCCCTGGTCAGGTCACATGCAGTAGGCAGTCAATCGATGTGCTTCTCTCACATCAGTATTTCTCTCTGTCTTTCCCTCTCTCTTCTACTTTCTCTAAAATTCAACAGAAAATATCCTCAGGTGAGGATTAAAAAAATAAATAAAATGTTTTTTAAAATAAATAAATAAAATGCAGGTAGATTCACAGCAAACACTTGTCATAGAACACAAATGTTTGTGGGCTAATTCTCAGTTGGTATATGGAACTCTGAGCTTAGTCAAGAGGCTCCAGGATGTGAAAGCTAGTGTTTTGTTTTGGACTTTTTTGAGAGAGAGAGAGAAAACATATACAGTGAAGGGGTCCAGAACAGGCCTTCCCAAGTTCTGCTACTTTGTCATGTGAATTAGTTTGAGCTGAGGGCAAGACCCTGAAGGCTCAAGAGAAATTTTCACCTCTCCCTTAAGAAATTAAAATTGGGGACTTTCCCATAATAAGAATTATTGCCTAAAATAACTCTTTATGGCCTACCTATAGTGCAGGACAAACTTCTGATTACTGAACATCTGTTCTTATCATCCTGTGAATGTCCCTTCTCTCCTCTGAAACCCCAGGAAACCTTACTTTATTCCTTGATTCAGAATATCACATAAACCTCATTTTACCTTTCTGTTTCTGAACTTCTTATGTAAGTAGGGTCTCTGACTCTCATATATGCGGGGTTCCTCTATGAATATATGTAACTAAGTTTGGTTATTTTCCTTTGCTACTCTCTTTTATGTTGACTTAATTATTAGACAAGGCAAAAGAACCTAGAAGGGCAGAGTAAAATTTCTTCCTTCCCAAAAACAGGTTGGCAATATATCTATAGTATCAAAATTTCATGGAGGGTACAATTAGGGAAAATGTCTAAAAATCCTGCAGAGGGGGAAAATAAAACATGTTTTAGAAATAACTAGTTCAGATAGAAGGCTAAAGAAAACTGAAAAAGAGAAAGGGTAGTTACAATTAAAAGAACCAAATTAAAATTGAGATGGTTGAACCTGGTTTCAGAGCAAAAAAGACATTGTTGGGTAAAAATATACAAGTAATTTTCAATTGTGTATGAGTAGGGCAGTCTAATAGTTAAACAGTAGTTCCAAAAACTTATGGTTAGAAATGATATCTGCTAACAGAAAGAGGATTTGTTAACATAAAAAGAAACATTCAAATCTACACTAATAAAAGAGAAATATGCAAATTAACCATACCTCCGTGACACCCACCAGCCAATCAGGAGTGAGTATGCAAATTAACACAACAAAGATTGCAGGTTAATTTGCATATGCAGGCGCCAAGCGGCAGGGCCGGAGCGGCGCCAAGCAGCCTGGGTCCCGGGGATGGGCGCCAAACCCACAGCCTCCCAGGACCATCGCCGGCCCCAGAGGGCGTCCGTACCACAGGTCCCAGGACCATCGCTGGCCCCAGGAGGCGAGGGCAACCACACAGCTTGACAGCAGACAGCAGGGCCTGCTTGGCCATAGCTGCAGCGACCTGCGAGCAGGCAAGTGGGCCCACAGGCAGCACCCAGCAGGGCCTGCTTGCCCATTGCCGTGGTGTGGAACAGGCATGCTCCGCAGACAGCAGAGAACCATGGAGAGCGGGCCTAAGCTGTCAGTAGGACATTCCCTGAGGGCTCCCGGATTGGAGAGGGTGCAGGTCAGGCTGAGGGACCCCCTCCCCCGCCATGCATGAATTTCGTGCACCGGGCCCTTAATCTGTAAATAATTTTTGTGAGTTTATTTGAGCCAAACTGTCAATAATTGCCCAGAAGAAGAATCTCACCATATTGGGATAATGCTCTTGAGAATGGGAGTTTTTCACCTTGTTTTATACATCACCATCAAAGAAGGAGATGTAAGTGGGTTACATGAAATCCATTGGTGATAGATTAGGGAGACAGGAGAAAGTAAAGCTCCCCCCCCACACACCCTGCCCACCAGCCCCCTCCCCAGGAGACCTCTGGGATTGGATAAAAAGTAAAATGATAGACACATACTTCTTTTACTTAGGTGGGTATAGGATAGTTAATAATCAACAATTAGCATAACAATAACAATGGAGGAATTTGTGGTCTCCATCTTGGCACCCAGGCACATTTGATTGTGCTCTGAGAGGTCCAGAAAAGGGGAAGTTACAAGTTACCCTGACATTTCACAGGTATGTTATCTTAGATACAAAAAGACTATAGGCTCAGTAAAGATGGAAATTGATTTTTGTCAAGGAAGATCCTGGCTTAGGACATGACTACCCACTATCAACTGCTTTTTAATTAAAGGTTTTTAATTTCAGAGCATCCTTTGTGATTACTTTAGGTCTCATGAGTTTGCAAGGCCACCACACAGGCCTTCTCTGAGTTAGTCAGGTTAGCACATGGCCCTTTTGTTTCATCAACAGACTGAAAACCAGAAGGACTTATTTAATGAATTAAACCTTTGCCAAATAAATAGTGACATGAAGTGACACTTTTAAATTATGTCAATTCTATATAATTTATTATCTAAAATCCCTTACCACTCTTGTGACAATAAGCTATGCAATTTAGATTGATCAAGAATGCTGCACTTCAAGGACTGGACAGAAAGGGATTAAGTATAGTCAATGCCAGTGTCCTGGTTGTGAGACCTTTTGTAGTTACACAGGGCCCCATACTTGGAAGGACTCTGTGTTTGGTTTATGACTCTGTTGCCACTGTCCTGAAATCTATATATACAAAAGGCTAATATGCAAAGTGTCCCCTCAGGAGTTTGACCAGGAGACTAGGAGTTCGATCGCTCGCTATGACATGTGCTGACCACCAGGGGGCAGCGCAGAACAAAGGAAGGCCCCAGTCAGCAGCCAGAAGGCCTCGATTGGCCCTGATTGTCGGCCAGGCCTAGGGACCCTACCCATGCACAAATTTCATGCACCAGCCCTCTAGTTCTTTATAATTTTTAACAAGGGGATTTATTATTTTCATTTTTCACTAGCTTCCGCAAATTATGTTGTTGGTCCTGAGTATAGTAATAAAATAAGGGTGATCTCAGGAGCAGAGAGGTCTAGTCTTTGGAGGAGAAACTTCCCTTTCCCAATTTAATTTCTCAAGATGTTACCAGAAGAAAGCTTCCCCTGGGAAGCAGTGGGCAAATGCTTCTTTCTGTTTGGGTGCTCTAGGGGTCGTTTCACTGAATATTTGCAGAAATAAGAGGCTATTCTGTCTTTACACCAAAATGTATCCCACTTGTAGAAAAGCAATGCTACTATTACTATTGCAATTAGCTAGTTATTAACAACTAGAGGCCCAGTGCATGAAATTTATGCACTGGGGTGGGGGGGGTTGTCCTTCAGCCCAGCCTGCATCCTATCCAGTCTGGGACCCCTCGGGGGATGTCCGGCTCACAATCCGGGACTGCTGGCTCCCAATCACTTGCCTGCCTGCCTGCCTGATTGCCCCTAACCGCTTCTGCCTGCCAGCCTGATCACCCCCTAACCACTCTCCTGCCAGCCTGATCGACGCCTAACTGCTCCCCTGCCAGCCCGATTGCTCCCAACTACACTCCTCTGCCAGCCCAGTCACCCCCACCTGCCCTCCCCTGCCGACCTGGTCGCCCCTAACTGCCCTCTCCTGCAGGCCTGGGTCCTCCCAACTGCCCTCCCTCCCCTGCAGGCCCGGATGCCCACAACTGCCCTACTCTGCCGGCCATTTTGTGGTGGCCATCTTGTGACCACATGGGGCGGCCATCTTGTGCGAGGGTGTGACGGTCAATTTGCCTATTACCTCTTTATTATGTAGGACAGCAAAGGAGCAAAAGGAAAGACAGACATTGAAAGCATGGCCATCTGAGCAGCTCACTAGGAAGGTGCAACTTTAAACTCCCCAGGGAACCACCAGTCCACTACCTGCAAATCCCTAGCGGGAGAGGTCCAGCAAAGGGGGAGATGGAAGCATGTGCAGTGAGTTGGAGTGAGGTAGGGAATGCACTTGACTGTTAGTCTAACCTGGGAACCATGGATTGGCTAGAGGGGATGGATCACTGCAAGTGCACGAGATTTTAGAAGGTTAAAAATCCCCAGACAAAGGAGTTCTCACCTTCTTGGCTCTCTTGTTTCTCTGGTTTTGTTCCTGCTTCCTTGCATTTGCCCATGTTCCTAGAAACCACATGACCCATGTCCATGTGGACCCCACTCATAATGGACTAATGGACTGCAGTTGGGAACACAAGCTAAACTAATCTGATGCTGGATTAGACTGTGCAAATATGGAACAAAAACTCTAGGGAATGGCTTTAATTCTAGCTCCACTGAAGTCATAGCTGGAATTCTTTCATGGTGGGATGGAAGGAGAGGGGACCTTGGAAACTCAGGGTTTTAATTCCCATACAAATACTAGTAAGTGCCACTCATTCCCCGTGTGAATCTCAGAAAATTCGTTTTCTCCTCACATCGCAAGAAGCCCACTTCAACCAGCAACAGGTGGGAACATAGAGAGCTCCCCACCAATAACACTACTGCCAATCTGTGCATGCGATTGTGGCTAGGTTATTTGCCCTTTGTAGTCACCAGTGTCTACCACCTTCATGTTGGCCAGGATTCCACTAAATCAAATCTAATATATGCTCAATTAGCCTTATTCTTTGCATCTAAAATCATATAAGGTTATACTTTGATTGTTGGTATCATAAATAAATAAATAGATTCCATCAAAGTAAGCCTATTCCAAAAACTTTACTCCTACCAACTCTAAAATTCCATCATTTTATAATATAAGAGTGGGAGAAATTATGGATAATTATGAGAGATTGCTTTAACTAATGTGAGAGGTACAAGTGAAAATTTGTGGATGGGCTAAGGAGTTTCTGACTGTAATGTTTTAAAAAGTAAAATTATGCTGGAGCAGCTGTTTGCATTGCAAAATGATTGTATTTCAGAAGCTGATGAACTTTAGTTGCTAGAAGTGCAATGTGGCAATGGCAAAGATGAATGCTCCCCAAAAATGTTCTCTTTCCTTCCTTATGAATGCTTCCTGTCTGGAGGCCTCTCAGGAGCAGAATCAGATCCCTTTTCAGGGCACCAGCCCTATTCACAGGTGTCAGCAGGAGTCGTGGGAGAAGCTCTCAGCCAGTGCAGCTGCCTTTCTCCCCCAGGGAGGCTGAAGCTCTTTGCAGGTGATGAGAAGAAGGTGTGATTCTCACATTTAATGAAATCCCTGAAATTTGAGGCTTTTCTTTAACATCTGGTCTTGAAAGAGAAACCCTTGTCAGTCTATTTCCCTGCTGCTGGCTGACTGGTTGGGTCAAAGGGACGCCCTGTCCTCCTCCCCAGTCAAGAAAGCATTAGCCAAGGTTTCAGCTCCATTCACCCCAGCATGAGGAAAGCAGCCAGAGGGAGCCCACTCAAATGCCAGAGACTCCTGACAGCTGCCTCTCGCCATTCTCAGCCTGTGCCCTCTAATCAGGTATCTGTTCAATTATGTCCAATGAACCCTAGCTTGGCAATTAAAAAGGCAAACACTTCCTGAGAACAGCATGGCTGGAAAAATTGATAAATTTGCTTTTGCTTGTGACTCAAGGCACAGTGAAAACTGTATAAATGTTACCTTAGAGCCATGGCTTAGTTGAGCTTTAGAAAGAGCTTACCTTTCTCAAAGGGAAGGGGCTAAAATCTGCCAAGGGCACTGGGAAGTTCTTAAACAATTGACAATCGTTATAGCGCTCTCTCTCTCTCTCTCTCTCTCTCTCTCTCTCTCTCTCTCTCATCTATCCTCCCAGTAAAAACTGTCTTTCTGGTAGTGATGGTAAGTATTATTGCAAATGCTCTGATTGGCTCTTGTTACTGTGCTGGGGCTGACCAACAGACCTTGAGCAATGGATGAATAGATTACTCAAACACATTTGCTGTGAAATAGAGGGCTAAGGGAATGCCTGGCTAAAAGAACCAGACAGCCTACATCGCCTGCCTCATTAGGCTTTTATTGTAACAGCAGTTTGAGATAAAGCTTATATTTTAGATACAGTCAGCAGGGTAAGTAATATTGGAAGGACACGTGTTTGTAATGTCCTTGACGCAAGGACACACAAAGATTAAGTATAAGGATTCCAGTAAACACCCGGGGGTCTGCATGTGCATAGACTTGTTTGGAAAGGTCAAGGAATAATTAGGGGCACCACCTTCAGCACTCCCCTAAGTCCGAGTTCTAATAAACAGGGAAGGCGGCCTTCCACACACTTCCCTTTTCTCAGAATGTCCTCCTTATAAACTGTCCAACCAAGTCTTGTGTGCTCCCCAACATTACTGTAATCTATGCCCCACCAGAACTTTCTTTTCCCTCTCATAATTGGGGTTGTTTTGGTTCCAGAATTGATTATATGACATTATTGCAGGAAGATTTCCCAGATACAAATGGGAGTGAGATTTTTGGGGTGCCACTCAAATGAGCACTTTCAGAAGCCCCCTCGGGAGAGTAAGATATGGTAAAAGGCTTTATTGGCATGGAGTTACATTCCGTGGGTTGTGAAGTCCCAGGCCCCTTAACCCAGTCCTGAAAGAGGTGCAGCTGGGGTTCTAGTAGAGCCAAAAGCAAGGCCAGTATCCAGAGCTTCCATTCTATTTCATGTTGCAGTCAGGTGTAGTTCAGCATTCAGGCTAATTGAAGTCCATTAGTCCACTTTGTGGAGTGGCTTGGGTGTAGGGCAGCGCATCCCCTGCAACAGGAGCATGAAAGCCCAGCACGCTATAGAAAGAGACAGACAGAGGGAATGCGGGGGGGGGGGGGGGGGGGGAGAGAGTGGGAGAAGAGAAAGCATTCCTTTGTTTGGAAGTTTAGATATTCAGGTTTTGTGCACTTGCAGTGGCCATGTCCATCCTGGCCACTAATTTGTTTCCAGGTGTGACCAACAGACAGGCACCTTCCCGTGTCACTAAGACCTTAATGGGCATGCATCTAAACTGCCTTTGTTCAGTCCCTTACCCCATTGATCAGCAGGAAATAGACTTGGAGAGTGTTTAATTAGTAAAGCTGTATAAATGACATGTCTATATTATCTAGTATTCCCTATACTTTATTTACAAAGTATTATTTACTTTCCTGTAAAATAATAACCAGATTATTACAACAGTATCAAAGGGTTGTTTCATTGGTCATTGCTTCTCTCTTCCAATCTGCAGTTGTTTTTCTCTCCTCTTCTCTCTGGTTTCTATCCATTTCAAATGACCCAAGCTTTTCAAAACAAGAAGCTCAAAAAGTAACTATGAAGCAGGACATACAGGAACAGAGGGAGCCTGAACATGTCATCCTGTTAGTGGGGAATGGCTATATAGTGTTCAATCACCAAAAACAGTTTTTCCTGTGTGGAGCTGGTATTAAATAGATTTGTATTTTCAGAAACAAGTGCTATTATATTATTTGACTTAAAAGATACCAGCTACAAAACTATATTCTTAGGAGACAACCAAAGATGTGTAAAGATATTAGTTCTTGGAAATTTACTAGTATTATATGTAGAGGTAAAAAAAAGGGGGGTACAAGTTAAGTGTTAAGTAATAGTACTGGCTAAATAAACCAATGGTATCTTTATGCCATGATTACTAATGAAGTCATTAAAAGGATTATGTAGATGTATAGTTATCCTTAGTCCATATTTAACCTTTTGCACTCGGATGTCGAGTGTGACTTGACACGGTTAGTATTAGAATAAAGGAATCGAGAAAAAAGTAAGCGAGTGCAAAGAGTTAAAGACCATAAACTGATATAGAAATACTGTTTTTAAAGTCCTGCTCTTAAGAAGCTTATAAATTAACTAGAGACCCGGTGCACGAAATTTGTGCATGGGGGGGTGTCCCTCAGCCCAGCCTGCACCCTCTCCAATCTGGGACCCCTTGAGGGATGTCCGACCGCCCGTTAAACGGGCGGTCGGACATCCCTCTCACAATCCAAGACTGCTGGCTCCCAACCGTTCACCTGCCTGCCTGCCTGATTGCCCCTAACCACTTCTGCCTGCCAGCCTGATCACCCCCTAACCACACCCCTGCCAGCCTATTCGATGCCTAACTGCTCCCCGGCTGGCCCGATTGCCCCTAAATGCTCTCCCCTGCCAGCCTAGTCACCCCTAACTGCCCTCACCTGCCAGTCTAACCACCCCTAACTGTCCGCTGCAGGCCTGGTCTCCCCCAACTGCCCTCCCCTGCACGCCTGGTCACCCCCAACTGCCCTCCCTGCTTGCCCGATCACCCCTAACTGCCCTCCCCTGCCTGCCTGGTCACCCCCAACTGCCCTCCCTTGCCAGCCTGGTTGCCCCTAACTGCCCTCCCCTGCAGGCCTGGGTCCCCCCAACTGTCTTCCACTGCAGGCCTGGTCCCCCCCAGCTGCCTTCCCTTGCCAGCCTGGTTGCCCCTAACTGCCATCCCCTGCAGGCCTGGTCTCCCCCAACTGCCCTCCTCTGTCGGACAAGTCACCCCTAACTGCCTCCCTGCTTGCCTGATTGTCCACAACTTCCCTCCCCTGCAGGCATGGTCCCCCCCCTCAACTGCCCTCCCCTGCAGGCCTGGGTCACCCCAACTGCCCTCGTTGGCCTGGTCTCCCCCAACCGCCCTCCTCTGCTGGCCTGGTCACCCCCAACTGCCCTCCTCTGCTGGCCTGGTCACCCCTAACTGCCCACAACTGCCCTCCCCTGCTGGCCATCTTGTGGCAGCCATCTTGTGTCCACATGGGGGAAGCCATCTTTGACCACTTGGAGGTGGCCATCTTGTGTCTTGGAGTGATGGTCAATTTGCATATTACTCTTTTATTAGATAGGATTGAGAAAAAAAGGCAGATGTCGGTGAACATAGCAAATGTATAACTAATATAAATATATTAACTGTTATCTATTATTGTTAAAAATAGAATGTTCTGGTTAAACACTATAGTATTTACCAAAGAATTATCTTCAATAGTTTCCAACCAGTAACTCCAAAATCCATTCTCTAACTAATTTACAGTATTTTTAAACATTCTAGCACTATATATATATAATGCCAATTAAAAGAATGATCAGCAGAATGTCAGTTAACACATTAAGTGCCCAGCCTGTTATGTCTTCAGGACGGAAAGTATAGTGTCAGTCACCAGTGAGTGACATGGCGCTTAACGTGTTAATGAAAATTATAGATTTTTTCATAGAAATTATTTTAAGCTATGCTAAATAAGCCTTATATGAGGAATTTATATGTATATCTATATATGAATGTACCAACATAGATGCAAATAATGACAACCATATGGTATATTTGTATATATGTCAATGCAGGAAATAAGTAATTTCAAGGTGTGTAGCACATGATTTGATAAGGAACTACAAGGGCTTTCCACAAATGCTTGCAATCACTGTGACATTTTGATTCATTGTCAATCTGGTATTGCAGTTTTTCTGACAACTCTATTCCTTTACTGTAGTTTTCCCCAGTTACCATGCTATACTCTGTTTCTTGAGTCTGAAAAATTAGTAATTACCTTTCCTGCATAAATGTCCTACCACTCTCCTTTATTTTCCATATTATTCATGGCATAATTATATTGTGATAAGCGCCTGAGTAATGTAGCCATTCAACATTAAACTAATATAACTTTGATTGATATAGTAATTCAGAAAACTCTCTTAATTCACTTTTTTTCTATAGTTCAGGAGTTTAAGGACCATAGGGTTATCTTACAGTTGTGGATATAAATATGTGGCTTGCACTTCCAATATTTTATGCATTATCACTTTGAATGTTCATGGAAAACTCTCATTCTCTGTATTAATATGTGAAGTCTCTGCTATTATGTAGATAAAATGAGTATCTCTTTCTATCATCCAAAAAAAGAGCTCTGAATCTTATTTGAAGCTTCTCGTTATATTTTTATAACTTCTAGAGATGAGAAAACTTATTCAAGGTGTTTTGATTTCAGTTTGAACAAAGTCCAGGAGGTAATTTGTTAGACCATGGAAGCTGGCATCATTGCCTTTGGTATATTATTATCTTGGTGCCTGGGCTTTAATGAATGCCATTCAGGGAGGCCAGATGCATCAGCCTAGGAAAGAGCCTGGTGAGGGACATTGTTATCCTTGGTATTCGTTGCTAATGTTATCTTTATGAGGAATAAGGAAATCTGCCAAGTGTGTGGTACACATAACAGACTGCTCTCTACTACAATAGAAAATGTCTTAACAAAGAAAAATAAATTAGGACATGTTCTCTGGGAAGGAACAGAATCTCATACAAGGGCAGAACTAATGATAAAGAATCAATATGGCTGAAGCAAAAACATTGGTTGAAGGCTGGTGGACAAACTTGGAGAAAACCATGTGGTCTAGGATTATAAAATAACAATGCCCACTTATAATAGGTTTCTTTCCCTTATTGTAGAATAAAACTCAGATCCATGAGGCTAAACAATATCATTCAAAGAAGTTTTACAATTATGAGGAGGCATTGGCTTCTGGATTCAAAAAGTAAAATTCTGATAAAAACTATGAAGATAAATTAAGATTACGATGACTTAGGAAGCTGGAATCTCTAATATAAAGAAGAAAATATTTTCATTAGTTTCAGTTTTCAATGCTGTTGCTTGTAAAATGAACAGCACAGTTGTTCCAGGAGTATTGTTAGTCCTTTAAAATGTTAATACACGAAAAAGCAAACTTCAGTGACATTCCCACCCTTTACTACCCATGCAACAAGTGGTAACATTAAAATCTGAATTTGACATAGCTTTATCTTCACTATCCTATGTTTATGAGGCAATTTTCTAATTTTCTCTATCCCCGGGAGAAACTATTAGGTCCCCTGTTGAGTTCATTAGCATTGCCCAGTAAATTAAAATGTAGGAGACAGCTTGAAAGGAACAAGAGAGCACTATTTGTTAATGAAGCATCTTACCTGAACAAGTTTTTACTAATCAGGCTAGGGAAAACAAAGCTATGTTCGACAAGGTGCCCGTGCAGGAGAGAAGGGAAGGGATCATTGATTGTATAAGCAAGAAGGTAGCTGGTATTTGGCCTAACCAGCAGGGTCGGCAACTCTCTCCTTAATGCATTCAGTAGACTGTAGTGTGGTTGTAGCTCAGTCCATGAGGGCGTGGTATTTGATCTGTTTAAATGGAGATCTGTTTAAGGCAGTCCTCGGGTTACGTCGGACTCGAAGTATGTCGTTTCGTGGTTATGTCGCCATCTCCCATCCTATCTAATAAAAGAGTAATATGCAAATTGACCATCACTCCAACACACAAGATGGCTGCCCCATGTGGTCAAATATGGCCACCCCCATGTGGACACAAGATGGCTGCCACAAGATGTTTCAGCAGTGGAGGGCAGTTGGGAGGGACTAGGCCTGCAAGGGAGGGCAGTTGGGGGCAATTAGGCCTGCAGGGGAGGGCATTTGGGGGGGACCAGGCCTGCAGGGGAGAGTAGTTTGGGGGGACCAGGCCTGTAGGGGAGGACAGTTAGGGGTAACCGGGCTGGCAGGGGAGCAGTTAGACATCAATCAGGCTGGCAGGGGAGTGGTTAGGGGGTGATCATGCTGGCAGGCAGAAGCGGTTAGGTTCAATCTGGCAGGCAGGCAGGTGAGCAGTTGGGAGCCAGCAGTCCCGGATTGTGAATCCCGGTGGGATCAGGCCTAAACGGGCAGTCGGACATCCCTCAAGGGGTCCCAGATTGGAGAGGGTGCAGGCTGGGCTGAGGGACACCCCCCCCACCATGCACGAATTTCGTGCACTGAGCCTCTAGTTTATATATTAAAAAAAAAAGTTCCGTCATTTCGACGTATGTCCATATGTGCTTTATGTTTTTTATTATTTACTTACCACAAGTAAAGGTCAGGAATTGTTATCTTTCTTTTAATTTTTTTTACTGTTTCACTTCATTACTGCTGTGTATGTGTTCCATGTGAGTGCTGTGTATGTGTTCCATGTGAGTGCTGTGTATGTGTTCCATGTGAGTGACGTAGGTGCTTATGTAGGTGGGTTCCTACTTACGGCGAATATCGCGTTACGTCGCGCCATAGGAATGGATCTCCGACGTGACCCGAGGACCTACTGTACAGAGACGTGTAGGGAAATTGGATCTTAAGGAAACATCACTTTTTTAATAAGGACGAAGTGATTGCATACTCGCATGGATCTTAGTTCAGCCTCTCCTCATTTCTTATCTGCATTAGTGTCTGATATTCCTGCCTCTAAGCTGCAGGCTCCCACCCCAACCAACCTCAAAACTCCTCAGGGTGAATGTCCTGAAATGTGTCACTCATCTGCTGAAAACCCTTCAGAGGTTCCCATAACCTAAAGGATAAAAATCAAAATCCTTAGTCAAGCAGAGAAATCCCTATTACTAGTAGACTTGGCACCAGATGACCTTTGCTGTTTTATCTCTGGCTGCTCTTTACCTTGGGCACACTTGAGCATTAGTGTACCAAACCGCCTTAGTTCTCCAAACTCCCTGTGCTCCATCAAAAAACATTTGGCCACCTGAACATGTTGTAGTGACCATTACAATCCTCCTCACCTCTTGTATTACTGGTGAGCAGTTACCCTGCCTTTAAGACTCAGCTTCTATACCTTCTTTCTCATAGTTTATCTGTATAGGTGTATAGAGGTATATTTGTCTTTTATACACATGTACAGGGAGAGAGCCCTCATTTTGTGCAATAGCACAGGACCACACAATGACTATGCAAGCTAAAAAGCAAACAAAATGCTCTTAATAATCAATATGGAAAAGTACAATTGTTCCATGAACTTTAATTCTTTTTTTTTTTTTTTGGTCAAAACATTAAACACTCTCTCTTAGTGTCAATTATAAATGTATACAGAAATAAAAAATAAGATGAACATTTATTAGCACACTGTGATTAAAAACATTAGAAACACTGAGAATTCATTTTATTTCTTTATATAAAAAAAAGTAAGTATTTCGAAGAGTGCGTTTCTCCTCATGGCATAACTTACAAAATACACTAAGCATCTTCTCCATGTCTTGACAAACGGTCATATTCCTTTCTCAGTTTGAATCAGCTTCCAACACTTTATTCTTTGGATTTTCAATGTCATGAAATATCTCTAAGGTTTTCTTTAATGCAGTCTTTTGCCAGCATCACTCCCTCTGGGACATCTTCACCCTTTTTGTAATAAACTTTTTCCTCATTTATGTCGGCAAGTTTGCTTTTATTGAGTTCTTCTGGCTGCATATCTGGGGTCTCTCGAATGGCAGCTGTGTATATATTCCCACAGTCACCTATTTCTTCTATAATTCTATTTAAATCCAATTCGAATTTCACTTCCAATGTCATCACTTTTCATTTTTTTGCTGACTTGTCATCTTTGCTAGCCAGGTCCCTCTTTTCATTATTAATACTTGTAAAACATCACAAAGTTATATAAGTAGGAGACAGGAGGCAACAAAACTATGTACCCTGTTGCCTGAGTCTGAGGATGCACGGTGAGCAATCTCTGACAGACTCTAAAAGGAGTGACATATTTGTCACTGATCATGATGCACTCCTATTATTTACATTACAGATTGTGAATGGGAGAGCTAGCAATGGATTGTGTACTTTTTGCAATTACCCTCATCCCTCAGTATGGGTGAGGGATGGGTTCCAGAACCCCTCATAGGTGCCAAAATCCACAGATGCTCAAGTCCCTTATATAAAATGGTGTAGCATTTGCATATGACCTATACATACCCTCCTTGTACTTTAAATCATCTATAGATTATTTATAATACCTATTAGAATGTAAATGCTATGTAAATAGTGGTCATACAGCATTGTTTAGGAAGTAATGACAAGAAGAAAAGTCTGTACATATTCAGTACAGATGCAGCCATGCTAGGCCTAACTACATAATACATGTAAGCAATAATGTAACTTTTTCCCCCAGTATTTTCCATCCACAATTGGTTGAACCCATCCATGGATGTGGAATCCTTGAATACAGAGTGCCAGCTGTACTTACAGTTAATATACTAAAATTTAAACCATGTTGTTGAGGAACTGGTGTTATTTAAGTTAACTATGAGTCAAGATAACTAAAATGTATGTGTATTGGAATGTTGCAAAGCAAGGACTACGTGTGTGTGTGTGTGTGTGTGTGTGTGTGTGTGTGTGTGTGTGAGAGAGAGAGAGAGAGAGAGAGAGAGAGAGAGAGAGAGAGAGATGTGTCATATATTTGCAAATATCTTTCCATTTATAATGTAAATCTCTGTGTATGGAACATCACTTCAATACTTTTGGCTGCTAGTTTCACTCCAATTGCTCCTTGACTAACTCTGAAAAAAAAAAAATCAACTGTGCTTAGCTTAAGGTACTTCGCACCTCCCATCCCACATTTTTCTGTTTTTACTGAGGTATGAAATGCCAGGGGATCTGTTTGATACCCACACATAAGCACACAAGTATGGAAACCAATAGAGAATTCCTCACATTCCTTTACTTAGATAGATTGTTCTGAAACTCAGTAATTCATATAACCTCTCACTGGACATTCCTACAAGATCAAGCAATCTCTTATGCTGAACAAAAGGCAAAGACTTGATGCTGAGTTCTCAAGTGTTAACACATGTGGATCTGGTACTCAGTGAAGGCTTAAAATGCAGCTGCAGGTGATATCCTATATAATAAAAGTCTAATATGCTAAGTGTCCAGTCGTCCAGTCTTCTGTTCAACCAATCAAAGTGTAATATGCTAATGATATGCTAACCACTGGCCATGATGTGCACTGACTACCAGGGGCCAGGCAACCGACTGGTTGACCAGTCGCTATGATGTGCACTGACCACCAGCGGGCAGGTTAGCTTGCTACTGGGATCCGGCCAATTGGGAGCAAGACAGGCCAGACATGCCCTGAGCCCTCCTGCGGTCCCTCCCCAGCTGGCCAACCTCCTGTGTCCCTTCCCATCCCTGATCATGCACTGATGGGGTCCCTTGGCCTGGCCTATGCCCTCTAGAAATCTGGGACCCCTTGGGGGATGTCAGAGAGATGGTTTCAGCCCAATCCCACAGGCCAGGCTGAGGGACCCCACTGGTGCACAAATTCATGCACTGGACCTCTAGTTTGAAGATAACTATCAGATGTCCAAGCAGACAAGAAGGAGGAAGTCCTTCCAGGCAGAAGGAGTAAAGGTACAAAAGCATGAAAACATGCTAGAACATGGTATATCTGGGAGAATCACCAGTAATTCAGAAAGACTGGACTGTGTGAGAAATAAAAGTGAGAATGGAAATAATACCAGTAATAGTCTTTAGACCATGCTAAGAAATTATCACATGGGCTACAGGTAGCCATTAAGAAACTTTAAGCAGGAGACCAGCATAAACTGATTTTCCAGACAGAAGGGTTCTTGGAAGGTAGTGAGAAGGATGAATTGGAGATAGGAAGCACTTACTCTAATCTAGCTAGAAGATTTTGCAAGCCTGAAGTAGGCAGTGGCAATGTAGAAAATATCAGTGATCATGTTGAAAAGACTTTCAGAAGGTAAAACAGCACTGCATGAGATTGTAAGAAAGAGGGTAAAGGAGGAGGAATGATCTAGAATGATTTTTACCTAATAACCAGTGGGAAATGGATTATTTTTGGCTTTACCAATAAACTGAGTTTGGGAATTTAAAAAAAAAAAAGAGAGAGAACGCTAAGTTTTTGTAACCTCAAGATCTAGCAGCAGAGTATTTGGGTGAGAGCTGATATTTGGTACTTTTTACATTTATTTCTAAAGTATTCAACTTCTAATACTTTCTCTATCCCACCAGTCCAGCAAACTGAATCCCCTTGAGAAAGACAGCATGATTGTTTTCTTAAGGAATAATGTAATGTTTCTCTCTTAAATATAATGAAAAAACAATGTTCAGCAATAAGTAAGTAAAATGCTTTGACTAGATTCAGGCTGTGAAGCTTAGTTTTCACATTTATGAGTTGAGTTGTTGGCCATCTGGATTTTCCACATCGATCTATTTGAAAAGGAAACTTCAATGGTTTATAACGCTAAATTAATTTGTTTCTGGGGCCAAGTAACAGATATGTGTCTCCTTATGTAGCCTGACAGCTCACTTCTTTGCATTTTATCTATGCATGTATTTGGGAAGAAATGTGTCTCTCATTTTGGTTCTTGACAGTTATATCATTTAAGATCTGAAGTGTTTTGCCTTCCGAGAACTTGAGTCACATTTGTTAATTTTGATTTATAGCAAATGTTTGGTACTTCACTCATGACTTTCACTTAACACACTTAATGAGCATCAGTTCTCACAGTGCCCCGTATGTGGTCTGGAAATGTGATTTACAGCCTCTCAGTGAGGGAGATGTCACAACAAGGAGGCAGCAGAATAAGGCAGACTGGGATGAGCTGGGAAATAGTCAGTTCATATATGCAGTTTCAATGGGTCACGTGCTCAGAGATGAACCTTTCTTAGCCAATGCGTATGTTTAGCCAGATAGATAATAACAAAGTTTCAAAAATCCAAATGTCACAAGCAATGAAAATGCTATGTTGACGTCTTATAGATTGAGAAATTAAAGGGCAGTTGAATTTATCAAGTAGGTCATGTGTGATCACGATCCAGGTATTTCCAATAGATTACAGAGGAAGAAGCCTATTTTCAATAGGTTGATGTGAGAATAAAAATTTTAAAAATATGGGCAGAAGTTGTGACTTCTCTTGTAAGAATTTTAGTGGTGAAGGAAAGAAGGTAGATAGAACTATTATATTTTGATTGCAATATAAGGCAGTAGTGGAGAATTAGTGTTTAACACTGTTTTTGTAAAGGGAAGTTTTTTAATCTATTTTTAGTTTTAAGTGGGAAGGCCAGTAAAGAGAGAAAGTTTGGAAGAACAAAGAGAGAGGGAGGGTAAAAAGTTCTGGAGAAAGAGAGAAAAATTAACTCACACAAAGGGAAGATAACTGATTCTGTTTACTTAAAATGTTGAAGTGGGATTTTGCTTTATTAGATTACGCCAGACTAAGGAAATCGACGTAGACAAAGGAAATTTATGGTGGAGGTAATGTGGGTTGCTTTCAGGAAGCTTGGTTTATACTAGTATAGGGTCCTCCCTTTCAAGGCACAGAGAGGGCCCTAATGTTACCTGGTCATAAGTGTTTGTAAAATTTCAAAAACATGATATTTTACAACTAATTCGTAGAGACTGCTTTGTATTTCTACTCCAGCTTTATTTCCACCACACTTCTTGTGTCAAGTAGCCAAAGAATGGCTATGGACATCTTGGAGATTCTATCTAGGTGGAATTTAATTCAGTACTATAGTTTGGTTTTAGTGGGATATATATGTGGCTTTTAGGTACTTTCATGTGCAGATAAATTATTGACCCTCATTTCAGCATAGAAATATCTTTCATAAATACATTCCTACTACCAACTTGTCTACTCCCTGGGAGCGATAGCATCAGTGTGCAGGACTACAGGTTGTCTAGCTGAATAAAAGTATCAATTGTGGCACCAAAGTATGTGGACAGTGAAGCGGAAACAGGTTTGAAATGTATAAAGCCAGAAGCTAATCTTTGGAAAATTCTCCAAACTATAGAGCTTATGTAGTCAAACCTCATTTCTCAAAAGTCTCCCATTTTGAACAATTCGGTTCTCTACCAAGTTATTCACAGAAAGAAAGAAAAAAAAGTATGTATCGGTTGTTGAACCAAACTTTGGTTTGCAACCTGACAACCCTTTCTTGCAGCTACCTCAGCATGACCAAAAGCACCTCTCAGGAAATGAACAAAGGAGGGAATGCTTTTGTTGTTGGGGGAAATCAACTATTAGCACAATTTTAAAACATAAAGAGGCCTTCAAGAATGTTAATGTTGCTAAGGGTATGAAAGAAACAATGATCACAGGCAATTGAAGAGGTAGAAAAACTGTTGTTGATTTGGATAAATGAAGAGCTGTTAGCCTGGTGACAGCATTTTGGAGGCAGTGATATGTGAAAAAGCAAAGAAGCTGCATAACTGACCTGAAAGACATCCCTGGACCAAATCCTAAAAGGGATTCATTTAAGGATAATAGGGGGTGGTTCCATAAATATAAGAAAATAAGTGTTTATTTAAAGATTAAACAATACATTAGACATATGATATGGGAATTTTGGACTGGAAACATGCGGTGTTTCCCTGGGCGGAATGGTGTCCTGGGCTCCTGTCTGGTGGAGTCAAAGAATGAAGCCATGGATGGAAGGTGGTATAGTAAAGGTGGAAATTTATTGAAGAACAAGTACAGACTCCATGTGGGGAGGGGGAAAGAATATCATAGTACAGACCCCCACATGGGGAGGGGGAAAGAGTCCCACTGAGTCCCTTTTTCCATGGCTTATAAAGGCTGCAGTTTTTTTGTGCCTCGAGATCCCCTCTGATTGGTCACTATTTCCCTTTGATTTGGTCACTATAGCAACTCCTGAACTCAAAGATCAAACCTCACATGGGACACTTGAGGCTCTCCTCCCCTCCTTCCTTATAGTTTCCCTGTTCCCTCTGAGCTTTCTTCCTCCTTCCCTTTATTCTGTAAATGTGTACCTTTTGCTACTCCCAGCTCCCTTATCTTATAGAAATATAACTTCTGCTGCTCCCTTGTCTTATGGAAATGTACCCTTTTTGCAACTCTGTATCCCTGTGTTTTTTCTATGGACCCCTTAATTTTTAAAATTTCCTAAACCTGCCTATTTCACCCCCCCAAATTCCTATTTTACCCCCAAAAATTGCTTTTCCATATACACTGAGTAGCCAGATTATTATGATCTCTGAACGCATAATAATCTGGCCAGTCAGTATATATATATTAGAGGCCTGGTACATGAATTTGTGCATGGGTGGGGTCTGGCCCCCTGGCCAGGGGGAGGGGACATGGACAGTTGGCTGGCCTGCCTGCTGGTTGAACTCCTGGTCGAGGGGACAATTTGCATATTAGCCTTTTATTATATAAGATATACACTGAGTAGCCAGATTATTATGTGTTCAGAGATCATAGTAATCTGGCCACTCAGTGTATATAAGAAAGGTTAAAACAGGGAATCATTTGGGGGTCTGGAACGGATTAATTCAATTTATATTATTTCTAATGGGAAAAAATGATTTCGTTTTCAAACAAATCACTTCTTAAACAGCATTCTGAAATGAATGGTTCCACTGTATATGAAAAATCTTTAAAAAGTCCCCAAAGCTAGCAATATTCTAAAATTGAATATGCTTTATCAGTGAATTGTAAAGCTGATACTTTTTTAAATGATCAATAATTAAAACATAACAAATTTAATCAATCATAATCAATACAATTATATATTTTTCTGTAGAAAATTATACGTATTTAAAGGTCATTCTACGAAGGGGCTTTCGGAGAGTATGTAGCCCAAACATGAAGGATAAAAAGAGTTTAGAAGGATCAAGCAGTTAATTAGTAAAAACTATACTATTTTTCTGAAATTTTTTGATAATTGTGTTATTTATCAGATTTTAAATATATAATTTATTGTCATAGCTTTCTCTTTATAAATATTCATCTCTGCATGCAATTTTGTACCAGTAATTTTTTAAAGAAGTTTTTTGGGTAAAATAGGAATTTTGGGAGGTGAAACAGGCAGGTTTAGGAAATTTTAAAAATTAAGGGGTCCATGGAAAAAAACCCAGGGCTACAGAGTTGCAAAAGGGCCCATTTCCATAAGACAAGGGATCTGGGAGCAGCAGAAGTTATATTTCCATAAGACCAGCGAGCAGCAGAAGTTACATTTTCATAAGACAAGGGAGCTGGAAGTAGCAAAAGGTACACATTCGCAGAATAAAGGAAGGAGGAAGAAAGCCCAGAGGGAATAGGAGAACAATGAGGGAGGAGACCCTCATGTGTCCCATGTGAGGTTGGACCTTTGAGCTCAGGAGTTGCTATAGTGACCAAATCAGAAGAGGATGGTGACCAATCAGAGGGGATATCAAGGCACAAACATCTGCAGCCTTTATAAGGCATGGAAAAGGGGACTCAGTGGGACTCTTTCCCCCTCCCCAGGTGGGAGTCTGTACTTGTTCTTCAATAAATTTCCACCTTTACTACACCATCTTCCATTTGTCATTTCATTCTTTGACAAAGAGCCCAGGAAAAGCCATCCTGCCCAGGGAACATCATGCATTCCAGTTCAAAAATTCCCGTATCATTTTGTAGTCTTTTTCTCAAAGAAGGCTCTCAAAATTGTATGAGTTTCAAGTCTCACAGATCCTGGATTCACTGTGGCTAAATGTCCAGCTGGGAGTTAGAGACTTCTAAATTCCCACCCTGGTGCCTGGCAGTTCACTACAGAAAATGAATGGTAAACTGACTTTGTAAATTCCAAGCTTCTGACAATAAAAACAGTGGGAGGAAGAAGTGTACGTGAGGCAGTTAGGAAAGGGAGGGTAATATTATAGAGCATTGCAACTTTCGAGACACTGTGGTAGACAGTTTATGTAATTCATTTAGTCACTTACTATATGATAGGTACTATTCTAAGCATTTTTACATACCTTAACTCATTCTATCCTCACAACAACCTTATCATATTAGTATTATTATTATTCCTCATTTTACTGATGGGGACCTTAGGCACATCTCGAATTAGTAGTAAAGTTATGATTTATACACAGGCTATTTGTTTTCAAAGCTACAACTTTACCCCTACTGTATCCTTGCCTCACAGTAACATTGGTAAATCCATTATTTTCTTTCTTTGTTAACTATAAGTGCATACAAAATCAGATCATCTAAATAACTTGTTCAAGGTGTCACATAGTTTGTGATGGAGCTGAGATCTGAAATTATTCTCAGTGGTTTCCAAACCCATACATTTTTCTGCTGTATCAAACAGCCACTTATTAAGTCTAGTTACTCTGCAATGGGTACTCACCAAAAAAACTCCAAATATGGGGAATGCAAGAAGTACTCATGGGTCAGTTTACTGAAATTCAGAAACAGTGAGCCCCTCTTTTAAAAAATATATACATATTTTTATTGATTTCAGAGAGGAAGGGAGAGGGATAGAGAGAAACATCACTAATGAGAGATGTGCCCTGACCAGGAATCCAGCCATGACCTCCTCGTTCATAGGTCGATGCTCAACCACTGAGCCATGTCGGCAAGCCCCCCACCTTTTTGTTTCCCGGTACTCAATCTGCAGCAAAATGTAACCAGGTGAGGAGGTTGGGGAAAAAATACTCAAATACTTGGTCTGTGCCCAATAGGACAGTGCTGTTGGGCAAGTCATTGGAGGTCAACTAGAGCAGAAATGTCAAAAGATATAGAAAGCATGCACTGGATTAAGAGATGTGTCAGTACAGGTTACAGCTCAATGCAGTTGCAGTTTCAGAAATGCTAAGTGACCCTTTATCAAACTCAAAAAATAGTGATATAAATAAACTCTTGCCACCTTTATTTTCAAAAATTGCATTCTGTTTGGGGAGGTTTTTTGTTTGTTTGGTCAGTTGGTTTTATAAGTCAACTAGAGGTCCTCATTATTTTGTCATTGCAAATCACTTAGTAAACTATTAAGTGTCTGTGACATGATGTAAAATGACAAATCTTGTTCACTGAAGTTTTATCACAAGGAGCAAGCCAGTACAGGCTAAGGCAAATGGCAGAAAGAGTTTAAAATTACGTGTGTAATGACTTATCAATAAAATATATATTTTGCCTTATGTGGCCATATTACTTTGGTATAAATTAACTAGATTATAAATCTACTGTGATTTGTATTCTAGTTTTGGAAACAGACAGACAAATAAAATTCTGAAAAAGCACAACTGCCCAGAACATGACATACATAGGAAGTTGGAGAAAGGGAAAAACTAAAAATGACACAGTCTGGGCTTCTAGTGGCACTAGATAGACAGTGGTTTAGAAAAGAACAAAGTGAAACATATTATTAAGAAAGTGAAAACAGAATGGTATGATGGAAGACTAGAGAAGAGAGGTGGTTTTTTTGTTGTTGTTGGAGAACTATTGTAAATGATGTTTGATAGGTAGGTCGGGAGTAGATTTTCAAGGTCAAATTGAGGAGTCTGGACTTCATAAAATGGAGAATTATCAAAATGTGAAAGAGATCAATAACTGGGTGTTATTGTTTTAAGAAAATTGATTAGGTGTTAATATGCAGAGTTATTTGGGAAGTCTGAGTCCCAGAAGAGAGATTAATGAATGGATATCCTATAGTATGTTATTAACATTTTCCAGAATGAGGTGATAAGAGGCAGAAGTAAGGTAGGAAGTACTGGAATTCACTTTTAAAAATATATATTTGTATTCATTTTAGAGAGGAAGGGAGAAGGAGAGAAAGGAAGAGATAGAAATATCAATGATGATTGGCTGCCTCCCCCATAACCACCACTGGGAATCAAACCATGACCTCCTGGTTCATAGATAGATGCTAAACCACTGAGTAATACAGTCTGGGCCACTTTAGAAAAAACAAACCAACAAACAAACAAACAAAAACAGGACTTGAAGACTATGCAGTCTAGCCAGTTGTGTGAGGAAGGGTGAAAGCGTTTACTCGGTAATGTATAGGCGAAATATGGTGGTGTTCAAGTACTTCAAAAGAAAGAGAATAAGCAATGTTGGAGAAAAAGAGAGAGAGGGCTAATGTACTGAATTTCAGCATTCATGGAAGATATTGGCTTCTGTGGAAGTAAACCACGAGACTGTCGGTGAATGTGTAACCTGTGTGTTTTGGGACACTGGACTCTCTAAAAAATATCCACCTCCCTGTGCTCTAGTTCCAAGCTCACCAATCAGCTATCTCATTATTTATTTGGTTTCATATATATATATATATATATATATATATATATATATATATATATATATCAAGAAAGCACTGGCTGGAAATCATGAATACCACAGGCTCAAGAAAGTTCTCTCCCGACTGTAAACAAATCCTTGGCTTCTTGTTTATACATATGTTCTGTGTAAATCTGACTGGCAGAATGTGTCTCATTGGGTCCAATTAACTCTGGGGCTTGGGCAGGACAGAACTTCTGAGATCAGCTCTGCACTGTGCCCAATTAACCAAAGTAATGCTTCTTGTGAGGTTGTCTTGGTGCTCAGTCTCCTTGTCTGGTACACTTTTCATAACGCCATCCCCTTGGAAGTGCAGTCCCCTACAGAGAGAGGGCCATCCCTGTACTGTCTATACTTCCCTCCACAGGGAAGTCCCTGTGTGGTTTCTCTCTTTCATCCTTTGAGGTTCGTTAGAGGAATTGAAATTTTACATAAATGTGTTGATATGACTTGAATATTTTAGAAGGTATGATAGAGAATATTATCTTTATATATGCTCACATTTCCATTGTGATACAGTATTCATAAATAGATGTGACGTTTCAGAGAGAAGGTCTGAAAAAAATTCTTGTGAAATTGTCCTATGTGACCCATACTGAACCACCACATTGTCTTCTAAATTATAAAGCAATTGTGAGAGGTAATCAAATGTGTTCCTATTGATTTTTAGTTCCCCTTATGAAAGGTGCTTATATAAGGAAAGCAAATACTATAAAAAGCAATTTAGGATTATAGAGATGTTCTTGAATGATCTACAGGT
Source organism: Cnephaeus nilssonii (assembly GCF_951640355.1). Taxonomy (NCBI): domain Eukaryota; kingdom Metazoa; phylum Chordata; class Mammalia; order Chiroptera; family Vespertilionidae; genus Cnephaeus; species Cnephaeus nilssonii. Next base: position 20,712,466 of record NC_137079.1, read on the forward strand.
TTATTACTTAATGAAGTAAAAACGAACATACAAGGACTCTTACCCAATGTGCAGCAGACCATTTATCTATAATCATGTAAAATGCTAAACATTTCTTTCTTTTCTTTTATTGCCTCCTCTTCTTTTCTTTATTCCTTGCTTTTTCAGTGTTGGAATCTATGATATACTGTTCCATAATTCCTATACCTTGATTATATTTTAAAATAAGAATCAGAAATCCCATGTGACCCATGAATATAGAGAAGAGAAGATTGAAATGAAAGGATGTAAATTTGTGTATATATTTGTGAGATTAAAAAGAAAACAGAACAGTGTATCTTAGGAAAATAGGCAATATCTCAAAAACCCAAACCCAGATGTAATCAGATTTCAATTCAATCTAGCATCTTTTCAAATACTTTGCATCTAATAACAGCACAAACGGGAGTGCATTACATCAAAATGACATATAGAAGGGGCTCACCCAGCTGGCAGATAGAGGCTCTTAGTGGTTGGGATGGTGTTATTTAATGCGTTTATGACTATTGCTTAAGCATGTTCAGAATTTTATAACAGAGATACGAATAGTACTTACTGTATCTCATTACAGCCACATCTGCATAAAAAGCATATGGAATATGGATTTCCTCTGCACACTTTACCCCAAATTACTGATGTTAATGGCTATCCAGAAATTTTATTGAAAAAACAAATACTGGGAAGCAAAGCAAAGGTGTTGTTGTCAGGAAGGAAGTTTGATCCTCAAATTCATTAGTAGGGAATATTTCAAATGAGCTTTCTATTAATTGCAAGTTGATGACCTCTTCATGAACTACGCTTGCAACATGGCATCATTTCTCCCAGGCTTCAAAGTGATATAAATGCCCTTACCCATGAAATGGGCTTTTGTGAAACAGTAGAAGAAATTCACACTCTTCAATTTAGCCAACACCACTAAGGAGGAATTGAAGTGAAGGACGGATTCCAGGGAAAGCCAGATGACCACATACTTAATGGCAGAATGCTGAGAGATTTTCTAAAGTATATAATGAATGTAAATAATCCTTGCCTATATAAATGCCTCTGGGGGTGCTGTACCCACAAACTCTTTGGAATAGGTGGAACAGTTTTATTTCTCAGTATTTCTTAGCTTCCGAATTTAGTAGGTTCCCCGTTTTGTTATAACTCTTTCTTTTATGGCAGCAATTTTCATGTTTTTATAGCATTTTTACAACCCATCGAAAGGCCTCTTGGCACAATGTTTCACCGCAGATCTGTCACAAAAGAAGTCACAATAGTAGGGAGCAGAGCTTCATCAGTGGATTCAACCTACACTTGCCTTAGGTCTCATAGATGTCAGCCCCAAGGTATCTCAAATGACCTTATGACTAAGTTGATTCTCCTAAAAGTCCACAACCAATGATGGCTGAGCCTTTCTCAAGAGTGATTTCATAGCTTTAAGCATCTATCTTTGGACACCACACAAGAAACATACTGCTGTGTTCAGTCTCAATCCATCTAATTTGTCCTCTGACATAGTTTCAGTAAGAAATTTTGTCCCCTACCAAGACTAGAACCTTTCAGTAAATTGTAGATGAGTTAGTTGACCTTCCTGCACATTTTTTTCTACCTAGTTCATGGCAGTTTCCAATGTCCCACATTCTGGACCTGAGTCCCATAGTCTCAGTTGCTAAATGGAGCCTTACCTGAACTTATTCAAATGTCTCTGAAATACTGATGCCCATCCCTAAGACTGCTTAAACAAGAGGCAAAATATGAGACTATTTAAACAACATTGTATAAAGTCATATTATAATTGCACATACAGCTCAGAGGTCATCGGACAGCATTGGCTCTCAGAGAACTAGTTAAAGCTTCATTTTCACCCTTTAGTCATGATTTGTGGAAATTCAAAGCCACCCCTCCCCCCACACACACTTCTACTCATTCCCAAGGGCTCAAACACTCCTGATTCAGAATCTAAATTTATAGATGATGTAATTTTCAGGCATCATAACTCCAGGTCAAATGTTCCATCTTGTTAGCAGTTTCCACAAAATATCTACTTATATTAAGTTTATGAGATTGTATCAAATTCACCGAATATCCGGGATGTGTCAGAGGTTACAGGGATGCGTTACACTGCGGTGCACTTAAGCTTCCACCACCTATCTTGGCCTCTGTACTCCCTCCTCTCTACTCCCTCCCTCCTGGCCCTCCTCTCTCTTCCCTGGTCTTTACTCCCTCTCTCTTGATTCCCTGGTGCCATTTGATAACCAGGCCCTGCCTAGGGATTAAATTCTATCTCAAAGATCAACAAATACAGCTATATATGTGTAGGCTGTTATAGTAATAATTAATTCCCAACCAATTACATATATTTGCATAGATGAAAGAGGAGTACATCAAAATATTAATATCAGTTAATTCTTGATGGTAGATTTAAAAGTGACTTTATTTTATTATTCTGTAATTTCTAAATTTTCAAAAATGAATAAGTGTTACTTTTTCATTATAAAGAAAGAAAATATTTTTTAAATGAAATTGTCTCATAATATAGTGAATTATCCAAAATTAGAGACTAGATCATAATTTGGGGAACTATTTTAAAAGTAATGGTATCAAAGGGCCCTTCTATCTATAAAAGTTTAGTATTCAAGGGTTATTGTTAAGCTAAAATGGTGTAATGAAAATGAGAGTACTTTGAGAAGTACGAATCTCCATAAAATATGTTCTTTTGAACATATTGCTTTGTAGTGCAATGATGAGCACAATTGCTGGCACTGAATAGATTATAAAAAGCAAGTTGATTCATGAATAAAAGTTAGGAAAAGCAGAGTTAAAAGGTAAGAAGATTAATAAATATTTTGGGTTAGAAAAGTAGTCAGCTCTTTTACAATTAGTCCAGAAACGGTTAAAATTAAACAAATTAATATTTCTTGCTTATTGCATCTGAAAGTGTTAGCCACTTAAATCATAGGGGGCTCTTATTTGTTTTGTTTTTTTATAGTTCTTTAAGACATTTTAAACAGGTTAGGATAGAGCAAAAATCAAAGGAAAAAACTCCTTAGAAAACCGAGGTCCCTGCCATCATTTTTAAGGAGTGTCATCTATGCATATAAAACATACTTTCAGTTCCGTGAAACCTTAGCATTAAGATTATTGCACATTTTATTAGCCTTTCCCAAGCTGTGAAGCTGGAAATTCATCTGCCTCTAACCTTTCCACCCAAGTCGACTTCATACATAAGTAAAGAGCAAGTGGAAATTACAGGGAGCTGTAAAAAAATGGAAGTTCTCCACTTTCCTCTTTCAAAACCAATATTAAAATATATGAGGTGCAATTGTCAAACCAAAAAATTGCCAGATGATTCATAAGAAATGAGTGGCCGGCAGGCTAGCCTGACTACTTCCTTGCATTTCTGATTTTTAACTGGTCTTTGGGACGGAAGATGGTGACTGACTATGGAAGTCAGACAGCAGTGAAGGTGGGGCTAGCAAGCCAAGGGAAAGGAGAATGTCCAGGTGCTGAATACAATTGGAAGTAGTACTACTTGGCACATCATGTTCAGATGTTAAACTCTTTAGTAAACAGCTTATAAAGAAACCAAAAAAAACCTCCATTCCCTTATCTCTCCCACCTGCCTCCATTTTATCATTCCCCCAAGGAGAAACAAGCATACCTGTCAGGCATCCTTTTAACTTGTCAGGGACTGAACTCCAGCCAAGGCCAGATATTACAACTAAATGGATTTACACGTGAGGGTGACTATCTATTTCCATTCACTGAACCATGACACTGAGTTCTAATTTGTTGCTTACTTGTCACAACAGCATTGATTATTATTACCGTTCTGTGAGCAGGTGATCCTGCCCCATCGGAAAGGTCCTGAACCTGCATCTTCTTCACTTATGTGATAGGGATATGGTATGAACTTGGAAAGAGAGCAAAGGGGATGTGAAATCTTATTCCTGTTCTTTAGAAATTCCAACACCACTTCTGTGAACATCATGATGAGTAACATTTGAGGCTTTTCTCACATCCTGATTGCCTTATATTTGGAACTTTTATTGACTTCTCCATTCATTCATCAAATATTTATTGATATTGTTTATAAAGTTCTAGCAACTGTCCTTCAAGGCCTTGAATCTAATGAACATGAAAACTGAACTGGGTGCATTCAGATGAATATATATGTCTAGATCCCAGAGGGAGAGGGAAAGGGGTCATTCTGCTGGAATTGGACATAGGGTGAAGGTTGAAGGTTCTCATTGCATGAAGAGCTAATAATCCTAATGGGAGAGACAGTTAAGATATATTGTAGTCAATGACCAATGCCAGAATTGAAACAATGGGATAAGAAGGAGTATAGATAGGACTAGACATTTAAACTCTTGGGAAGTTTATTTGTTTAGAAAATCACTCCAGTAGAAAATAAAGTTGGTGTGTGCCCTAGCCGGTTTGGCTCAATGGATAGAGCATCGGCCTGCAGACCCAAGGATACCGGGTTACATTCAAGTCAAAGGCACATACCTCGATTTCAAGCTCCTTTCCAGCCCGGGCCCTCCTCGGGGCTAGTGCAGGAGGCAACCAATTGATGTGTTTCTCTCACATCAATATTTCTCTCTGTCTTACCCTCTCTTTTCCACTCTCTCTAAAAATCAATGGGAAAATATCCTTGAGTGAGGGTTAAAAAAAAAGAAAAGAAAGTTGATGTGTATCTTATTAACAGGCACATTCATTGAGTATCAATCATATGAGGAATGATTTGGGAGAATATTGTGTGGTATTAATTAAAGCATTTTTGACCTAGTGCCTCCAGGAAGATATACACAACTGCTATCTAAATAAACTAAACAAGCAGTGTTAAATAACAGAGAAGTGGTGCCATGAAGTAATTCTTATACGGAAGGGACAGAGTCCTTCTCCATGCCAGTAGAGTGATTGTGGAAGTGAGGTAAGGTATCAAGGACTAGAGCAGCACTGGAGATGACCCATGGAATGATAACAAACCCCAAAGTCAACTTCAGGATCAACTGAGAGCAACAGACTCTACAGCAGGTAGAGAAATTACAGAATTAGCAAGACTAGAAACCACTGGGCAGAGAATGCTTTGAAAAATATAACTGACAACAGAAACATGTATCAACTCTCTTGCTGTGAAGGAGTATTTCTCAACCTTGGCCACACAGTGGAATCACCTAGAGAACTTAAAAACAAAACAAAACAAAACAACAAAAAAACACATGCCTATCCTCAGGAATACAGATTCAATTGGTCTAGCATGAAACCCTGTCATCCCTGTTAGAATCCTCAAGGTTCTAATGTGCAGCCAGGATTAAGGACCATTATCATCAAGAAAAGGAGTGACTGGATAGGCTGGCTCAAGCAGTTAAACCCAACCTGCCCTGGAGCCAAAGACTAAGTCTATGATAATCCACACCTACCCACTTTAAGGCAGTCCTCAAGAGTGTAGTGGCTTGAGAAATATAATCTATATATATAAAAGCCTAAGTGACCATTCCACCAGTAGCTATGACACACACTGACCACCAGGGGGCAAACACTCAATGCACAGGCATGGAAACATGGAACAGACTGATGAATCTCAGGAGGAAGGGGGAAGGGGGGAGGGAGGGAAGAGATTAACCAAAGATCTTATATGCAGTGGGGTCCCTTGGCCTGGCCTGTGGGGATTGGGCTGAAACCAGCAGTTTGACATCTCCCGAGGGGTCCTGGATTGTGAGAGGGTGCAGACCCGGCCAAGGAACCCCACCAGTGCATGAATCTGTGCACCGGGCCTCTAGTTTACACATAAAAGATCAAACAGATAAATTTAATGTATCTTCAGACAGCATATCAGCTAAAATGAAGTTATATTTGCCCTATAAATCAAAATAAGTCTCAGGAGATACATAACGTAATATATAATACATATTAGTGTATAATGAATATATATACACATATATTGAAAGGCATTAATACATTCATAGTAGATTGATTAAGAAATTGCCTATATCTTTGCAATGAAGCTGAAATACTCCCATAGTTAAGAAGGATTGCAAGGTAATGTTTAAAGGCATATAATTTCTACTTTGTGAGTGAGGTAAGAGAGAAAATTTAAAACACAGGGCACACATGTATGACAATGAGGGTTTGAATGATTAAAGGAAATATTGAATAGTTTTACATTTTCTCTTTTTTTGGAAACAACCTCTTTTCTAGGGTGATTCTTTTCACTATTTAGAACTTGAAAATCTCTTAAGGAGATGCCTCATCTGACAGGTGGGAAATACTAAAACCATTAATAAGTATGTTAAGTTCTGAGTATAATAAATGCTTAGTAAATGGAAGTTATTCTCAGTCTTAATAATTATAGTTTAGTTATCAACAGAATCTGACTTATGTCCAAATAAAGTTTCCTGGATCAGAACTAGTCCAACACCTTCAAAATGTGTCAATAAAATAAACTTTGTGAGGGTGGGTACTGTGTTTTTGCTTGTGAATTGTGACTTCCATATTCACTGCTCGAGGGGGCAATTCTTTCAGTTCCTATATAACCCTGTTTGGAAGTTGGAATATGAGAGACAAAAAGGGAGCTGATGTTATTGCTATCTCCTGCAAATAGATAGCATGGTGGCTGTGCTGAGAACTAGAGGCTGGAGGAGGGGGGCAGAATCAAAGAGATCAGTGCTAGAAAGTTTCTTAAAGAGCTAGAACAAATATTTTTTAAAAAACAAATGAAATCTGAAACTGAGATAAAAAGATTTACATAAAATCCATTACTATTTCATTTATTGAAAGGGTTAGAACCCATAATCTCCAGATTCCCCATCATTCTCTCAACTAAAATATTATTTTTTTAAATAATTTTTGTCTATTATGAAATTGCTTTCTAAGCTTAGCATTTCTAAATTAAATTAAAACTTAGCATTTCTAAATTAAATTAATTAGTCTTACAGCTTTATTTTATATGCTTTATCCTGCAAAATCTTATAAACCTTATCTATCCTATAAAAACATAAAGCCTCTCTTTGTCAATCATTTGATCACCACAAAATGGCCTGAGATGATAGGGTCAAGCCAATCCCATCAGAAGAACTATGAAATGGAGAGACCATGAGAAACATTGGCATGAAGCTTCTGGGTCATATTTAGTTGTAATTCCAATGAAATAACATCATACTTTTCACATACAACAAAACACGGAGAATAGTGCAACCAGATATGCTCAGAGGTTCCGGTATGTATACATTCTCTATCTAACACTGAAGATATAAGAGATGATAACTTTGATTTAATGTAAAAATTGAAAGTGGGAAATATGGAACTACAAATTGAGTACCATTTATTTGGAAAATGAAGCAAAATTTAATACATTTTTATATTAACAGTTTATGTAGTAACTTTGAGTTAATTACAAATCCAATGTTATCTGCATCTCAATTCCTGTGAGGTAGGCAGTGCTATCTTCATCAGAAAGGTTTAGGGATTTACTCAAACTGACACAGCTCCAAGTTAGGAATCCAGGACCTGAAGTTATTGTGTTCTTTCTTAAACAATAGTTATTGCCCCCAACTTATTTGAAACACTTTGTTTTCTGTACTAAAAATGAATACATAAATAAATAAAAAACAGAAACATGTGTAGCATTTTGAGGTTTTAAGAAATGTTTTCCTGTAGTACTTTCAACATAAACTGTATAGACAGAGTACAAAGAAGAAACCACAACTGGAAAAAGAATCTTAAAGGTCAACTGGTTTGAGAGGGCAGCCAAGGAAGTCATCTCAATTTTACTGTGTTCTTGATGTATGGATCTAAACACAATCTGAAAAGACTAACCTAATATCTTTCTGACCCAGAGTTGACCCAAACACAATCCTAACTTGCAAAAGAAGGAAAGCAGAAGTTAAAGGTTTAAGGCCATCAATCTTATAGTATATCTTAGATGGAAAACATGAACAAACTAGCCAAAAAAAAGGATTACTGACCAGAAGTGAAGGAAAACAAATAACAGGTGGGAATAGTTTAGATGCACATTAAAAAGTAGTGAGAGTTTAAGTATAATAAATATATTTTTCACTGTCAACAGTTATCTGTATATAAATTGTTTATATATACACTAGAGGCCCCGTGCATGTAATTCGTGCACTTGGGGGCAGAGGGGTCCCTCAGCCCGGACTGAACCCTCTTGCAGGCTGGGAGCCCTCAGGGGATGTCCAACTGATGGATTAGGCCCGCTCCCTATGTGGGAGCACACTGACCACCAGAGGACAGCTCCTTCATTGAGCATCTGTCCCCTGGTGGTCAGTGCATGTCATAGCGACCGATCATTCTGCTGTTCAGTTGATTTGCATATTAGCCTTTTATTATATAGGACAATGTCTTATTATGGGCAATGCCTCTAATTCATTTTTTTTTTTAGGTAGTTAAAGGGAGGGGCAGAATTTTCACTTGAGCCTGAAGCTAAAATTGCCCTTATCTCAAAAATCTTCATACCACTGAGACACATCTTGGTGAGGCTCATTCTGAACCACCACACTGTTCTATTATGTATATAAGTATTGGGAACCATCTTATCTCTTTAGTGAAAGGAACCTTTTGTTATGTTACAATGACTAACTTTATCTCATGAGTTGTGTTTTGGCTTCAAGCCTGTATCCAGTATACATGCAGCAACTTCAGCTCTTCTGTTCAGTATTTACCTGGCATATCTTTTATTTTATTTTCTCTAAATCTTTCTAGATTTTTATGTATTATATAGGAATAGCCCATGGACACAGACAATAGTTTGGCGAAGGCCTGAAAGGGGTGGGTGCAGAGTGGAGGAGATCAATAGGAAAATAAAACTAAAACAAAGGGACATCTGTAATACTTTCAACAATAAAGATACATTTTAAATAAAGGAAAATATCTTAGTTGAAAAGAGTTTTATGTGAAATAATATAAGTAATTGCTCTACACTGTACTTTATATTCTCAACTCCTCTCAAAGAGATAGTAATTGACCCTATGTTCACTTAATATTAATTGACCCTATGTTCACTGACTGCAGGACTGACATCTGCCATGCTGACCCAGCACTGACTGCCATGGAGGCTGTGATCAGACCCTGCTTTTCTCTTCCAGCCCTCTGTCCAGGCTTTATCGCAGCCCCCTCAGCAGTCAGTGCTGGGTCACTGAGGCTGGGTTGCTGACTTCCGGTGTTCGGTGGAGCCTTCGGTAGTTTTGGATGTTACGGACCCTGGCTCTTTATATGTATATATAGAGAGGATACATACACAGTAATATTATTATTTTTTTGCTGCCAACATATGCTGAAATTTACCTGGAAAACCAGTGTAGGAAAAACAATGGACTATAGAATAATTGCCAATCTTCTCTCATAAAACTACAAAATGTGACTGAATGCATTAGTCAGCATTCTCCTAAGAAATAGAACTAGTAATATATATATATATATATATATATATATATATATATATATATATACACACACACACATACACACACACACATATATATCTATATTACATATATATTATATACATCAAGAATAATAAAGAACTTTTTGAATTTTTTTATAATTGACATGTAATATATTATTTTCAGGAGTACAACATAATTATTAGATATTTGTATATTTTGCAAAATGATCACCACAATAAATCAATTTAACATCAATCACCATTGTGATTTGTACATAGTTACAAATATTTTTATTGTAATGAGAACTTTTAAGATCTGCTCTCTTAACAGGTTTTAAAAAGACAATCTAGTACTATATAATAAAGAGGTAATATGCAAATTGACCATCACACCATCACTAGATGGCAGTGCCCACAGCAGTGGCAGGGCCGGCTGCTCCACGCACCTGCCGCCATAATCCCCTTAGCCCCGCCGGGGTCCTCGGGTCCTCTTGTATCCCACACTGACTGACAGCTCACCCAGGCTCCTCCAACAAGCTGCCCATCCCTCTCTTCCTCCCTCCCCCAAAGCTGAAGCCTGCCTGTGGTGTCAATATATTGGAAGTTATAACTAATGTCGTTGAGAGTATCCTCCATTCCTCAGCCAGGGTCAGCTGCTTGGCACGCTTGCCACTGGAGTCCCCTCAGCCCCACCGGGGGCCTTGGGTCCTCCTGCACCCCCTAATGACTGAGGCTCAGGAAAGCAGGGCTGGCCAAGGTGCAGGCAAGCCTCAGATGGTGGCTGCCCAGCCGCCCAGGGCCGGCCCAAAGCACAGGTAACCAGGGCCGGCTGAGGCTTGTACTACCAGCAGTGGCAGCAGCAGAGGTGTGATGGGGGCATCGCCTTCCCCTGATTGCCTGGGTCGCCTCCCACCCCTGAGGGTTCCTGGACTGTGAGAGGGAGCAGGCCGGGCTGAGGGACCCCCCCTCCAGTGCATGAATTTTCATGCACCGGGCCTCTAGTATTAACTATAATCATCATGCTATATATCACATCCCCATGACTTATGTGAGATGACGTTATTATAAGTAATTGGCTTACTGGATCATGCAACTATACAGGCTGACAAAGTCCAAGACCTGTAGGGTGAGACTCAAGAAAATTGATGGTTTAGTTTCAGTACTTGGGGGAGAGTTAGTCTTTTGGTTCTATTCTGTCCTTCAACTAATCGAATGAGGCTCACCCACATTAGAAAGAGTAATTTGCTTTACTCAGTCCACCAATTAAAACCTAATCTCATCCAAAAACATCCTCTATGAACAACCAGAATAATTTTTGACCAAATATCAGGTACTTCATAGCCCAGACAAGTCAATGCATAAAACAAACCATCACAATGGCTAAAAGTATAGAGACCAATGTTATAACAAATATATAGAATTTATAAAAGCAAGTAAATCTGGTTCTTCAATGTATTTCCTTTTGGAAATAATATATTCATTACCATAATGTGGTAAAAATATTTATATGATGTCCTTAAGGTCAGGTATGTTGGCAAAGGACAGGACATCCAAGAAAAAAAAATTCAAAGCTAAGTTTAGGTTACATGAAAGATCAAGTGGGTCTGTAATCAATCCCATTGTCTTGGACTGAAAGTCAAGAGAAACACAGAGTGAGTCCTTCACCCCTGCTCAGGCTAAGGACATGTATATGAAAAGTTTTGTATTGCCATGGAAGTATGGTGTGTGTGTGTGTGTGTGTGTGTGTGTGTGAGAGAGATAGAGAGAGAGAGAGAGAGAGAGAGAGAGAGAGAGAGAGAAAGAGAGAGAGTCTTGCTTTTTTTAAAAAATTATTCCTATCCTAGCTTAGCTGGTTTGGCTCAGTGGGTAAAGTGTCAGCCTGCAGACTGTAAGGGTCCCGGGTTCGATTCCAGTCAAGGGCATATGCCTGGTTGTGGCTTGATCCCCAGTAGGGGGCATGCAGGAGGCAGCCAATCAATGATTCTCTATCATCATTGATGTTTCTATCTCTCTCTCCCTCTCCCTCCCTCTCTGAATCAATAAAAATATATTTAAAAAATAAAATAAAATAAAAAATTATTCCTCCACTGGCAGATGAGGCAAATGTAAAGTAGAATCTAGGATTCCTCTGCCTTTAGAATAGTCTTGACAATTGCCATTTTAGAAGAAAAGCATTGAATTCTAAATGTCAGATAGAGAATGTGTTTGATATTGTGAAAAGCGTTGTCTGTAATTAGCATGTTTTAAAAGAAGCTGAGCAGGTAAAAATCAAAACAAACAAAAATGTAAGAAGGCTTTAGAAGCGGTTAGCTAAGAGCTTATTTTTAAACTTCTGACACAAAACACATTGGGGTTTTCTATTCTTTCCCCCCATATTTTCTGTTTTACACAATCAAATATTGAATATACTGCACGACCAAATATCTAATCATATATAATAAAAGGCTAATATGCAAATCGACCGATTGGTGGAATGACTGGTTGCTATGATGTTCACTGACCACCAGGGGCCAGACGCTCAATGCAGGAGCTGCCCCCTGGTGGTGAGTGCGCTCCCACAGGGGGAGCGCTGCTCAGCCAGAAGCGGGCTCATGGCTGGCAAGCACAGCGGCGGTGGCGGGAGCCTCTCCTGCCTCCACGGCAGTTGGATATCCCCCAAGGGCTCCCGGATTGCGAGAGGGCACAAGCTAGGCTGAGGGACCCCCCTGAGTGCATGAATTTCTTGCACCAGGCCTCTAGTTTGGATATGATGATATATAGTTACATTTCAAAATAACTTTTAGAATCTGTCATGTAATTGATTCTTACAAAATGTCTGATGTTGTTAGAATGGGTGTCTTATCTCCAACTTACAGATGGAAACACTGAGGCACAATTCAGGGAAATACCTTTTTAAATGTTACATAAAAATTGGGTGGCAGATCTGGGGAGACATTAGACTTTCTAATTTTTATACCACAATGCCACAACATTATCCATGGTTCTCTCATGATTTGTGTATAGTCATTGAAGTTCTTTTTTAAAAAACTTTGTTTTTTAAGGGGAAGTGATACTTATTTTTCTCTTGGCTATTTTGCATGGGCTGAACAACTCAATTATATCTGGATCACAGGGACTACCATTTTGTAATGTCTGGCATCCTCCTGTTCCCTGTGCTTGAACTGAAAACCTGATGCATTTGCTTGCTCCTCTCTTCTATTGCTTAAGCAATGAAGAAAACATTACCCTAATCACACTCAGTGTATGCTATCTCCCAGCACAGCTGTTGTGTAGGCCTTCCAAGCTCAGCCATTAAAGAGTTTTACCAATGGCAGAGCCCAACGAGAGCTGCAACTCCAGATACTTGCCCGCTAATATAATTCATTTTTGCTTTCCTAGGTAATTCCAGGAAAGACAGACTGTCGGGCAAGGTTTCACAGTCCATAACTCTCTCTTTATTGTCATATCCCCTCCTCCCCTTGAGGGGCAGTTTGTGAGCCAAACATAGCACATGGAGCAAAAGATTAAGCATGGCTTGGAGTCAGCCTCTTTAGCAAATGAACCCATTGAGTTTGAGCAAAAGTAAGCCTCAGAAAGATAGATCTGTTTTGGCATCTGGTCCACCAGTGAAGATGCCTATAGGAAAAGCAGTTGGTATCAGAGATGAAAAATGGCAAACTTTTCTGGCTGCCTGAGAAGACAACCACTTAAACTTGTCTCTTTTTGCTTAGTAAAGTAATTGGAACTGATTGGTAGTGAACTTTGAAGATCACATTACTGAACTGCTATGGGTGGGCTTGGAGTTTTCTAGAAGTGGGAATGGAAGAATGAGAAAGCCAGATTTATATTATAACTTGATTTACAATCACACTCACTACTATTAACTACTTTGGGGATATTAAGGTAAAAATATGGATTTTTAGTCAAAGATCTCAGTTTAAATCCCAGCTCTGTTCTTTACTAGTTGTGTTACTTAGAACAATTTATTAACACTATTTAAACTCAAGTTTCCCTATCTGTAAATTGGAGGATAATCATACCTACCTCTCTAAGTCTTTGTTTGGATTAAAATCTAGATGTAACTTAAGTGTTAAATGTAATACACATACTTCATAGAATATGGAGCATCTCATTAAATGGTGGTTATTATTACTTATTTAAAGAGCCATGCGATTGACGATGATTATTATTTCAGCAGTGAAAGTAGTGAGGCTCAGATTACAGAGCTGAAAAAAATAAAGCTAAGACCAAAACATATCACTCAAACATATAAGTAATTAGTTCTGTCATTCCAGAAATTGGACAAGTAACCAAGGATTTAAAAGAGCCTCCAGCTCTTTACCTTGCCTTTTTGTGTACAAATTGCATGAGATTATAGTCCTTGATTGAATGTGCCTACTATTAAAGAGGTACACTAAAGAAGGATGATGTGATTGGCCTTGAGTAGTAGCAGAAGAAGGAAAATCTGGTTGGGAGGGGCATAGGAATAAAATACATCCTTCGTTCACTTAAATTATTTCATAGAACAAGTTTAAGAAAAATGAATAGAAACATATCTCTTCTTAGATTGAAAATAGTAAAAGGAAGGACTGAACACATTTACCTATAGAGGGGATATGGATGTGTTATGTGGTTTATCTATCTGAATTGGTAAGTGGAAGGAGGTAAATTAGATAGAAAGGATAATAGTTATTTGCAAGTGTTCCTTAGACCTAGTTAGCTTTAGTACAGCCTTGATACCATTCGATGACAAGCTGATATAGGGCAGACTGTAATGAAATTATTAAACTCTTCTAATATACTTTCTGCGGGGTTACACTCTTTTAGCATATCAAGATGGCTATTTCTGGAAAGAATCCCTGCAGGGTCAGTGATTCTTATTGAGAAAGCATTGAGAAACTTATTTTATGAATTTATCTTTATTGTTGAAAGTATTATAGATGTCCCTCTTTTTCCCCCCATTGACCCCTTCTACCCTGCTCCCACCCCTCCCCCAGGCCTTCACTTCACTATTGTCTGTGTCCATAGGCTATGCATATATGCATGTAAATTATTTGGTTAATCTCTTCCCACATACCCCACCCCTCCTTCCTTCTGAGATTTCTCCGTCTGTTCTATGCTTCCATGTCTCTAGATACAGAACTTATTTTTTAGGTTCTACCCTCCTAAATTCTTATCATGACTGTGCTACCATTCTGCAGCTGTGTCCCCTTATATCCAAGGATTATCAGAGTCCTCACAATGTGCCAGACTTTAAAGCTTTATATCCTCACAACACTCCTAGAAGGTAATACTGATGTTATCCCCATCTATATAATAAAAGCCTAGTCGACCATTACGGCAGAACGACCAGAACGACTGGTCGCTATGATATGCACTGACCACCAGGGGGCAGACGCTCAACTCAGGAGTGTGCTAAGGAGCAGCAAGCAGGCAGGTGGTAAGAAGTGAGGGGTTTCAGACTGCAAGAGGGCACAGGTTGGACTGAGGCACCCTCCACCCCCCAGTGCATGAATTCATGCACCAGGCCTCTAGTAGTGAAATAAGAATAATGAATCACATGGAAGTTAAACAATTTGCCTTTTATCACACAGCTAGAAAACGATGACTTTGGCATTGGAACTCATGCAATCTCGCTCTAGAGCACAATCTTGTATCCAAGACAATATATCCAATGCCAATCCTTCTCAAACTATCTATGGTCAAAGACTGGATTTATTTTGTCTTTTAATATGCTAGAAACAGATACCCTTATAAACTACTAAAACTCACTTGGCAGAAACATGAATTTAAAAATATATCCAAAATAGAACTCACCCAGCCAGTGTGGCTCAATGGTTGAGCATCATCCTATGCACTGAGAGGTCACTGTTTAATTCCCAGTCAGGACACATGCCCAGGTCATGGGCTTGATCCCCAGGAGGGGGCATGCAGAAGGCAACCAATAGATGTTTCTCTCTCATCAATGTTTCCAACTCTCTATCCTTCTCCCTTCCCCTTTTTCTAAAATCAATAAAAACATATCTTAATAAAACAACAAAATAGAACTCTAATTTTTAAATTATTATAAAATTTAACATGCATAAAATTACCCTGTAAATTGCCATGTTTCTCAGTGCTTACTCTCGTCTTCTTTATGTACCCTGGTCCATTAGTGGTCCCCAAACACACTTTGAGTAACACTGCTCTAGGCTTAGGTGGCTGACTGGAGCTGGGCATATTTGTATCATTGAAATGAGTGAAGTTGGCTGCTCTGCAATGAAGTCCACTCTGATGCCCTGAGCTTCTAGACCTGTGTTCTTTAATCAACTACATTAACCAGTCATCTACACTGATTGAGAAATTAACAGATTGAGGGGTCCATTATAACTGGAACTATGGTTTATTATATATCCTACTAAGGGAAGTTGAATGTTCTGGTGCATCAACTTATAAAACAAAGTTTGCAAAATTTATCCTTAAGAACTAGCCATCTTCTCTCCCCAAATTTCTCCTTTATTGTAATATGAATTTCCTGTTGTTTTCCTAAGAAAAGAAGTATTTGCCACATTTTTTGAAAAATAATAGGTATCCAATAAAAGTTTGTGATTGAAAATTCATATTTTTTTCAACAAATACGATTCATATCAAATCTCCAGGTATGAATGATATCATATGAGTACTACCTGGGTCTGAAGGGATGATATATCTTCCCTGACTAGAGGTTAAGTACTAAAGGGAAAATATTACTGACAAACTTCCTAAGTGATGATTTATTCAAATGAAGTAGGGGAAATTAATAAGAAAAGAGTTAAACTCAAAAGTTTTATACTTTTGTTTTATTAAAAAACTCAAATCTTTTAATTTCCATGCTACAAACTTAATGTTCTTGTTATTATAACTTGGAGGCTTTAATTAATGCATGATTGCTCACAAAGTAAAGATTGCCTTCATAATAAAATTTTGTGTAAAAGTCTTTAAATTAAGAGTGCCAAATTTCATGTTAGTCTTCAAAACTTCAATTAGTCATTTTTTTTCTAACAATTCATAAATATGAGTCACACATAATAAAAGCATGCAGCTTGTCACTTGTGGAGAGCAAATTATTAATCTCAGCACCTACTAAATGCTGAGAACTTGGTACTACTGGATAGAGATGGGGATGGGGTAAAACGGAATATCAAACTGAGTTCTGCTCAAGTAGCATGTAGTTTAGTTGGGAACATATGAAGCAATGAGGTGATGGTTATCTTTCCTTTGTATAGCAGGGCTCTGTTCCAAACCCTGAATCCTCCCATTCTCCCCCTCACTCTCCAAGCCTAATGCAAGTGGACAGTGAAAGAAGCATGCTTAGGCTTTCATTAAATGTTACATTGTTCAGTCCACTCCACAAGGGCGGAGGGGATCAGGGCATAGGTGAAAGTTGTATAATAATTGTCAATATCTTGTCTGATTCCAACTATCAGAATTTAAAATGTATCAGAAACTTGAGAGATCTTTAGCTAAACATCCCTCGTAGAGAAGAGTGGGCTTTGAATTAGCTGCTGGAAAGTAACGTACATTGACCTCTCCTGTCCCTCTTAGTTGGCATTTCTGCTAATACATATCAGGTCATGGGCAGGGTTAAGGCATCCCTTGGATCCAGAAAACACTGCAATATACATTGCCCTCCCCTCCCCACACTGGATTCAAACCATAGAACTCACCTCCTTTTAGAGTTAGGCTTTAACTTAATCTATGTATTGGAGTCATAAGAACCGTACCCTAGCTCTCATAACCATCACAACCATTTTAAAAATTCAGTCTGTTGGGAAAATAGAAACATTTCTGAAAATTCCCTTCTCTTCAAGTAATGGCATTGTTCCTCTCATTTTTTTTTTCTTTCTTGGGTATTTAGCTTTGTCCTTTTCACATAGCTTCCATCATTTGGAACACATTTCCTATTATTTATGTAGAAACCTCTTCAAGATAAAATGGCATGATAAAGTCCCTGAAGAAGAGCAGGGACAGAGAAATTATGTTCTACAGTGTTGACTAAACAGAATAGGAAAGTTACATAAATGTTCATCTCACAACAGACACACTTTCATGTGGTTATACGTTAAAGAAGACAGGAAAGCAACTCTTCCTGATAAAGCTGGTTGGGAGAGGAAGTATCCAGAGCAGGCTAGGCTATGCTGTATTAATACTTGAACTCCCCAGTTCTAGTGAGTATACACAAAAATTGCTTATCTCTTCTATAGTGTTAAGTGTAAAAATCCCTGGCAATTCCCTGCCCAAAAGTGACTCAGGGATCTAGGCTCTTTTCACTCTATGGTATCATTATTTCCAAATAGAGTCCAGGAAAAACTTAAGACTTGATGACCTAAGGCACCCATAAATATAATAACACTTTCTTATACATCTAGAATACCGTACATCTACTAACTATGTACCATCCTAGGAAGAACTGAGGAAAAAAATCACACAGATAATTTTCTGTGTGCCTTAATTTGCTCATAGAACCTAAGTTCCGAAAGACTACAGTGAGGTTTCCTTGGAGTCCTCCACTAGATCTTCTGTATCCTACCTTCCAAAAGAGAAGAATGTCACCCATTGCTTAAGACATGTTATGGTCTCACCAAGGAGCGATGTGAAACACTTGCACTCACTTTCCATTGGCCAGGAAGCCCTGCCTATTCATAAGAAGTCCGGGAAATTGAACCTTCCTGTGTGCCCAGGAGGAGAAAATCATTTTTGTTTGTTTGTTTGTTTGCTTGTTTTCATATAGCCATTCTCTGTCCCAGGAGCAACATAGGTAGGTAGCATTGTAAGGCTTTATCTAATAGATCATTTCCTTCTGGTGGATCATCTTTGTACTTAATATAAATTATTAATGTACTTAAAATGATGCCTGGAACATAGTTAATGCTATGAGTTTTTTATTATTTGTTATTATTATCATCAACAGTGTTATTACTACCATTATTATATGATGAACAATACACTATTAGAAATGCTCTTACAGAGATTTTGTTCCTTGAGAAAACAGAGAAGTTCCTCAAGGTACCGTCTAGCCCTTCTCAGTTAGTTCATGGTCCTAGAATTGTTTATCATTTATCTAACTAGAGGCCCGGTGAACAAAATTTGTGCACGGGGGGGGGGGGGGGGGGGTCCCTCAGCCCAACCTGCACCCTCTCCAATCTTGGACCCCTCGAAGGATGTCTGACTGCCCATTTAGGCCTGATCCCTCTCACAATCCAGGACTGCTGGCTCCCAACTGCTCGCCTTCCTGCCTTCCTGATCGCCCCTAACCACTTCTGCCTGCCAGCCTGATCACCCCCTAACCACTCCCCTGCCAGCCTGTTTGATGCCTAACTGCTCCCCTGCCAGCCTGTTTGCCCCTAACTTCCCTCCTCTGCCGGCCTGGTCACCCCTAACTGCCCTCCCCTGCAGGGTTGATCGCCCCCAACTGCCCTCCCTTGCAGGCCTGGTCCCTCTCAACTGCCCTCCCTTGCAGGCCTGGTGCCTCCCAACTGCCCTCCCCTGCTGGCCATCTTGTGGTGGCCATCTTGTGTCCACATGGGGGCAGGATCTTTGACCACATGGGGGCAGCCATCTTGTGTGTTGGAGTGATGGTCAATCTGCATATTACTCTTTTATTAGATAGGATTCTCCACTTAGACCACAGAAAGACCCTGTCTCTAACAGAAGGGTACTATTTCACCAGGGGAGATGCTCTGGCAGCTCAAAACCTTGAGTAGCTATGACAACAGAGGTCCCAGCCCAGAGTTTCAACAGCACATGCCATGACCTTGAACCCCAGATGGAGAGTGGGGCCCTCCAGACCAGGTGCTGGGTGCAGGCATTTGATGGGCTCGGGCAGCCTGGGCAGAAGGGAGAAAGCCTCACAAGAAAACTAGAATGAATGATGCTCAGAGAATCCCTCCCCCTGTACCCCAGTTCTCCCAATGCTCTTTCCACTCCCCAGGACCTTTGGTAAGAGTTTTTGTTTAGCCATTCTCAGTCAATAAAATTTCATTTTCCCAATAAAATGTCAAATTCCCCAAGGGAACCTTTCCTCAAAGCTTTAGTGCATGGTGGTTAACTCCCCAATCCCTCAATCTCAAGTACCAGCCATGTGCTACAAACTACTGAGCAGGGACCTCCTAGGGCTACACAGATTGGCTTTTTATTGCTCACTGATCTCAACAACCCCCACCCCCTCCCAAAGAAAGACACACACAAAAAATCTACACCTTTACTGCTCAAAGCCTGAAAAAGCTGGAAAGTAGAGACAGAAAGATCATTTCACTTATTAGGATTTATCTTGCATTGTTTTGTTAGCGTTTTTTGCCTTTTTTTTCCCCTCTAAGAGTTCCAGTTATTCTGTAACCATGGTGTTAGTTAACACTTAAAGTGTCCCCTTTTGACAGGAGAATAAATACCATGAAGAAATAGTTTATAATCCACCTTCCATAGAGAAAACACATTTGGGAGAGCAGACATTCTCCTGGACATTTGTTAGGTGTGTTTCTGTCTAGGAGACAAATGTAATGGTCCATTCCTATGAAGGCTGCAGTTCTGTCAATGAACTGTTCTTTCCCTGAGTCTGTAATTAAAAGTTGACCCATCCTCAGGACCCAAGGATAATGCCTCCTCCATCTTCTTCCCCCAACCCTTCTTACAACTTTCATGGCATTTACTCTTTCCTCAAGTAGACCTGATCCCCCTACTACATTAGGGGAAAGATTTCAGGAGTAAGATTTGTATATGATTCATTCCTGTATACCTCATAATGATGAGCACAAATTAAAAGCTTAATACTTTGAGATAATATTTTAAAACATAAATATTTTGAGAAGCTCATGTCAGCAATATTGCCTGAAATGAGAGTGAACAATGTGCTTCAGAATGTGGACTTATCACAAGATAAAAGGTGAATTTGAAAGAGTTCTTTTATGTATGTGAAATTCAAATGTAATTATATCTTGATCTTCATTGTGTGAATGCATTCTTTCCAAAAGAGCAAAGTTACACATTTCTACAGTAAAATATTCCTATATGTATCAAAATGTATAGAGAAGTGTTTATTTTTGTTTACCTGCCCATAGTTTATCCAAAACATCCCATTAGTCCTATTCTATAGATTATTGGGAATGGCTGAGCATCTTAATTAGTGTGCCTAAACGGGCAGTTGGACATCCCTCCAGGAGTCCCAGATTGGAGAGGGTACAGGCTGGGCTGAGGGACAACCCCCCGCCGTGCACGAATTTCGTGCACCGGGCTTCTAGTTACGTATAACAGGATATTGTAAAAATTAAGTTACAAAATTTTTATTAAAATGTTTCTTACATACCATTATATTGGCTGGGCCGCAAAAATATTCATTGTGGGCCACATGTGGCCCGCTGGCCGTGAGTTTGACATGCTTGTCCTAAACCCAAGAGTTCAGGAATAAAATTATCACACAATTAAAAATAAAATGACAATTAATATGGCCAAAGATAACTCTGAATCACATAAATTGGGGGCTAAAATTCTTTCCTTGATTTAATTAAAAACATTCCTGTATAAGACAAACATTTTTATTATACAAGTAGATGCTATCTTCCACACATAACCCAAATTTTCTAGTGCTGACCTTATTATGTTCAAGATATGAAATAAAAATAAACTAAAAAATATATATTTTTTGCAATGGAAGTATAAACAAAACCATAGTATGTATTTATTTCCCAAGTTGTTCTCAGTTCTTTCATCTCTGGCTGTACAAATATGGATGCATAATGAAACCAATCCTAATAAACTGTGCTGTGTTTTAAATCCATGCCAATCCTACCCTCTATCACAGCTGTGCTTCTTAGCATGCCTACAAGAAAGGAAATCAATGTCTGATTCATTCCTATTTGCTCTCCTTTATAACCTGAAGTTAAATGTTAATTAATCATGATGATGATGGTATATTTTATAATTATTAAAAATATGAAAAACACAGCAACCACCTACAGAAATTCTATTTCTTTCCCAACTGCAACTTCCCTCGTGCCATCTAGCCTACCACCTCGCCATCTGTTATCATTCCTTTTCTTCACTGCCTCATCCTCTTGTCCTTTTTCCAGACTCCTTCCTCCACCTTCTTTCTTTGCCAGACATTTAACAAGAGGCCCTCCCTAGAAAACAAGTTTATGAGAGAAAAAGATAAATCCTGCAATTTCATAAAGGTGGTTGCTGTTTTCTGCACTTAGCTACAAAAATTAATTTTCTCTGTGCACCCACATCAGTGTTGTCTGCTTTAGCAGATAAGCTTCTTGGGAGCGGGGACCATGTTTTTCTTAATTAGGTACAGGCTTTTTTAAAGCTTTTCATCCTGGACCGAGGTCTCAAGGTCCCTATAGGTGCTCAATAAATATTAAACACAGGCGAGCCTTGTCTAATGGCATTTATTAAGCATGCCTTTGCACATCCAGCTGTTTAGAAAAAAAGTTCAACAGTCCAAGTCCTGCCTACTAGGAATCTGTGCTGGAAATTGGACAGCTCTGATGCACCATTGCAATAAAATGATAAAAGTAAGAAAGACTTTCACGTGTTCCCATACCCAAGGACTTTACATAGGTTTCTTAAGTAAATATTCCCATTCTTTATTTTGATTGGCTTTCTATCAAATCAGCCATCCATTGAGTACTGAGTCACCAGTCCTATGACTAGTTCAGAGAAACATAGCACATACTCCTTACATAAGAGATCTTGAAACCTATTTCTTGTTACTTAAATTCTTATATTTATCAATAAGTTAACTGCTTACATAAATGGCACTACGTGATGCATTAAAAGTCACATGAATAAATTGTTTAAGGGGGATTGGGTTTGAGTGGTCTTAGGCAAATGTTGAGCAGATTTCTGTAACTCTCCTTTATTAGACTTAAATATATCTTTAGAAAAATTAAAGTTATAGTTCCTCTAATCTGTAACTGAGAATATAAATCAGATACCCGCCATCTCACCCACTAGCTACATCATTTTAAATAATAGCTATCAAATAAGGTAATTCCTGATAGTTTTCTTTTCTTAAGATAATGTTTTTATTGATCTTTAGAGAGAAAAGAAGGGAGAGAGAGATAGAAACATCAAGGAGAAAGGAACATCATGGATCAACTGCCTCCTGCACACCCCCTACTGGGGATCAAGCCCACAGTTGAGGCATATGCCCTGACCCCCAACTGGGAATCAAACTAGTGACCTCTTGGTTCCTGGGTTGATGCTCAACTGCTACCAGCTGGCTTTTTTTTTTTTTAATTTTTTTTTCAATTATATTTTATTGATTTTTTACAGAGAGGAAGGGAGACGGATACAGAGTTAGAAACATCATCAATGTGAGAGAAACATCGATCAGCTGCCTCCTGCACACCCCCTAATGGGGATGTGCCCGCAACCAAGGTACATGCCGTTGACTGGAATGGAACCTTGGACCCTTCAGTCCACAGGCCAACGCTCTATCCACTGAGCCAAACCAGTTAGGCTTTTTTTTAACATTTTGATAACTATTTATTACACCTCTCTCTGTGCCTGGCTTTGTGCCTGAGGCTATGAACTCAGTTTCTTCAACTGGAACTGAAGCTACTCAACATTATTCCTGCCTGCAAACACTATTAGAATCTGATCCTTTTTAAAGTATTGGTAACTTACTTTTAAAATAATTTATAAAATTATTTTTTTTTACTTTTATTTTGTAGGAAATTATATAATAATAAATATTTTTATGTAGGTGCAAAAATAAGGTTTTAGTCTAAAACAAAGTGAAACCACCATGAAATTTCGAATTGAACACCAAAATTACAAGTCCTCTATTGCATCTGGAAGGCATATTGCATCTGGAAGGCAACCCTTGGTCCTCCAAATGAGTTGTTTCCACTTTGTCTTATTTTCTATAGAAAGAATAAGATACATAAGGTAGATTTTTAAATAGGTGTGGGTTGATCAGATGTTAAATAAAGCAGCAGCTTCCAGGTTGGAGGAATCATTTCCATAGCTTTAGCTGACATGTCACCCTGAATTACTAAGATGTCTCTGTGGAATTTTGTCTTTATTTGAATCTTGCAGTCCCTCTGTAGAGAGTCCCCTTAATTAAAAACTGTTTTATTTAAGTAACTGGAGAGAGATCCTGGGAATGAAAGCATTAAAAATCATTTTTTATTATTACACCTGTGTTTCTATGGGAAAATACATGTATAGCTAGTACTTCCTCATCCACACATGCAGACTCTTTTTCTGTCAATAGCAGCTCGTTTGTAAGGTGTTCAAAGCAAATATCAGGACACTTGACTTTTTTTAGTTATAATGGGTAAAATTAATTATTTTCTAGAAAAATCTTAGATTTCCCTGCTAGTAATCATTTTGACATTTTTCTTTTTGCTTTGCTTTCTGAAGCCAAAGCTAGAATAGCCTTTAAATGAAAAGGTGTGAAGTTTTATCAGAAAAGGCTTGCACATAATAGTGTGAGCTCAGTTACAGAGTGATTATCAAAATGGCAAGCACAAGTACTAGGTCCTTTTTCATTTCCCAAAGTAAAAGCAAATAGCATTTTCTCTCACGTATATTGCTGTAGTAGGAACAGACTAAAGACTATGGTAAAATCAATATCATTTGAGAAGCAGGAGTGTATGCTAGAATGAGCACAATATTTGGAGAGGAGAAATGAGAATTAAATTCTGACTTGGTCTCTTACATTTTATGTGCCTGAACAGATGACTTAACCTTCATGGCATTATTCTCTTCATCTGGAATCCAGAAGGGCTGTTGATAAGCTTAAATAAAGCAAAATATATAAAAGAGCTATCATTATATTAAATATAATGAAAATAAGCAATCATTATATTACTCCTTCAATAACATATTTATAACATATTTCATTCAAATTTTAACATTCTTAAAAGATATTCATTGCGACAAAATTGTTGTTTGCATTTATAAACTTATATAGGACATAATTCATTTATTTATCTACTTCTCATTTTATTGTAATATTTGAATTATAGTACCAAAGAGTTACTGAGTTTTACATTTGGATTTCTATAGTTCATTTGAACTGTTTTTAGAAAAATTGCTAAAGCATTGCTGCTTGGAAAGGAAACATCATTGTGTGCTAGTATTTAGAGGAGCAGAGAAACAGATTTTCATGCTATACATTCGTGATAAAAATTTTATGAAACAGGACATAAAAAGAGAAGACACCCCCAAGTAAGCAAACCTATGTGTTCTTATTATTGAGATGAATGCAAAAACAATTGTCTGTCACATGTCAGGCACATCAATTAAAAGCTATAGAAATTGTCAAATATCCTGGAATACATCATAGAATTTTCAAAGTCAGGAAAGGTTATATGAACAAGTCATACCTCATGAAATCACTCAAGTGCTGACTGTCTACCTTCAAATTTTCCAACTGGCTTTCAAGAGTCTGTTTAAATTCTATAGATATTTAATTCAATCCAGGCAAACACCAGACTAATTTGACAGTAAATCTCGAAGTATCTAATCAGTAGTAAAGGTTATCTCAATGATAATTAAAATACCTATTGATACTATCTTACAGAGGACCTAGTGTGATTTGAAAAATAAATTCTGAATATAAAGAGATCTGAGTCAAAAATTTTTGTTGTATCCCTGTGGAATAAAGTAAATTATAATTGCATTGATAAATGCATACTACTTGTTGAGTGACTTAAAAAAATCTCCACGTTTCTTTCCTTACACAAACAGAAGTTGTTATGATAGCCTCAATGTAGTAATTTAAAAATAACATAAGTGATTTCTATAAGGAATGATAATAAAAATTTAGATTTAAATAATATTTTTCTTTATAAATGGTCAAATATCCCCAAGCAAATTATTATTATATTTTATTTAGTAACTATTTTGATGAGGTAGGATAGAATATTTCATATTAGTTTACAGGTAGGAAAGTAGGTATAGAGATGTTCCATGGCTATTTTCTTATATTATCTACTAGAGGCCTGGTGCATGGGATTCATGCACTGGTAGGGGACATGGCCTGTGGGGATAGGCCCACTGTGGGAGTGCCACTCATCCCAGACAGCTGAGCTGTGCTCCCACTGTGGGAGCACACTGACAACCAGGGGGCAGCTCCTGTGTTAACTATCTGCCCCCCTTGCCCCCCTGGTGGTCAGTGAGTGTCATAGCAACTGGTCAACTGGTCATTCTGGTCGTTGCACCGTTCAGTCGCTGGATTTTTATCCTACATAATAAAATGGTAATATGTAAATTACCATCACTCCCCTACGCCCACGATTGGGCCAGCAGGAGGCGCAGGGGGCGGGACTCAGGGTGGCCGGGGTAGCTGATTGGGCCAGCAGGACGCTGAGCTCGCGGAGCCAGTGGCGCCGGGAGCTCAGCGTCTGTGCCATGGCCGCGCTGGAGGCTTTCGGAAGGCCTGGGGCACCAGCGGACAGACAGCCAGCCAGCTCCCCCGTGATCAAAAGCCAAAGCGGGGGAGCTGGCTGTCTGTCTGCTCCAGCACAAGGCCTTTCGAAAGCCTCCACCGCGCCGGAGGCTTTCGGAAGGCCTGGGGCACCAGCGGACAGCCAGCCAGCTGGTGCACCACGTGCATGATTAAATCATGCACTGGGCCTCTAGTTATATATGGTTATCTTAAAATAAGTCAGTTTAAAATAGTGAACATTTATTATGTACAGAGTTCCTAAAGGTCAGGAATGCAAGAGTTGCTTAGCTGGATCATTCTGGTTCAGAGTCTTTTAAGAAGTTGTAGCTAAGCTGTGGGACAAGGATTCAGTCTCTGAAGACTAGACTGGGGCTGTGATATTCACTTCCAGGCTCCCTCACATAGTCACCTGGCTGTTAGCAAAGGCCTCAACTCTTTCCCACATGGGCTTCTCCATAGACTTCTCACAATATAGTTTCCAGAGCAAGTGATGCGAGACAGAGAGACAGCAAGAGACCAAAACAGAAGTTGTGTCTTTTGTATTCTCAAATATGCTATACCATCGTTTTTCCCCATATTATATTTACACATAGACCAAACTTGGTAGAGTGTGGGAGGGGACTATTCAAGTAGATGACTACCAAGAAGTGGGATCACTGGGGTCATGTTGGAGGATTTTCACAGTAGTTAGTGTGCATGACTGGTGACACAGCTGGTGCTAGTGCTATTAATTCTACTCTAAGATTCAAGAAAAAAAGAATTACATTTAGAAACTACATAACTGCTCTGCATCCTAGAAGGCTAAAAGAGTTGGAATCATCTGGTTTGTATCTTTCTTTTTGTTTTGATAACAATAGAGCTAATAGCTTGATGACATTCATCAAGAATTTTCTGAAATAATGGTATAATTTAAGCCATTCAGATGTCTATGTACATACATGCAAATTGGGGAGACATCAGATAAATGCTTCCTAAAATATGCTAAGCTGAAAGTGTGCTTACTAACAGCTCCTAAACCAGCAATGTGGAGCAGAAAGTAGATACAGAGCACTAAAACTGTTGGCATGGAGGATGCTAGATGAATTTGGAAAGTCCATTTCTAGCCTGTGATTGTATTAGCTTCAAATGCATAATACCTAGAGAAAAATTCTGGTAGACAATTGTCTAATTTGTGAAGTAACTGTTAAAGTAATATGCAAATCTACAAGTTAAAAAGTCCCAGTAGTATAACTACTAAAAATAGCAGGGTATTTATAGGAATTCTTAATGACATAGAGTTTTAAGCTAGAAAACAGTTCCTGCTCCTCCATGACAGTAGGCTGTTTTGAGAACTTCTTTCTAGCTTTCAACTCTCTGAATTTATTTGTTTTTGATGCAAATTTTTTTAAGAAATTTTTTTTTAATATCACAAATTATTTCATCAGTTCACAATAAAAATAGAAGGATTCCTGTGCCTTAACAAATGGATAATAGCTATTATATTTGCATAGAATCCCTGTCATAAAATTTCAAATCACTTGGATTTTTATTAGATAATTTTTGTTTAGAATCAGCAGACTGTTATTAGAGAAGTACAGTGGGTCCAGGAAACCTTCTAAAGATATAATGCATTTTCTCTGCTATTTTTGATACCACCCACCCCTTCTCCCCAATTGAAATCTGGTTGTATCAGAGCTTGAAAACCTTCACACAAACAAGAGATGTCCTTTTTATACAGCAAAAACCTCCTTATGGGTACACATTTCTAATGCCATTATGATTAAAAAGAATCTAACCAGATAGGCCTGCTCAAGATGATTGACTAAATTTGCAAGCTATTTCTCCTTCTTAAAATTCCATTAAAAGTCACAATAAATGAAAATATAAGAATAAGTATATGGTATTACTGGAAGAATAAAATAATGCTATCCCCAGACTGAAATAGTTATTTCCTAAAGATATAAATATATTCTATTGAGTGAAATCCGACAGAGAGGTGGAACTTACAAACATATAAAAATGACAAGATTCTCCAAAATAAGATGAGTCTTCTTGGCAAAACTTACAATAAGGACTCAGTTAGTGGAATTCAATACAAAGAATGGGCCATGGGCAAGTAGGCTAATGTATTAAACAGCTTTTGTTGTAACAGTGCACACAACCAAAATACCATTGCTTTGTATCAATGAATATTAATTTCTTGCTCTTGTATAAGAAGATTGGCTCTGAAAGCTTCACTTAGAGTGTGGCTTAGGTTCAGCTCCTCTCCAGTTGTTTTCTTTTCAAAAAAATATATTTTTTGATTGATTTCAGAGAGGGGGAGAGAGAGAGATAGAACTATCAATGATGAGAGAGAATCATAGATAGACTGTCTCCTGCACACCCCACACTGGGGATGGAGCCCACAACCTGGGCATGTGCCCTGACTGGGAATTGAACCATGACTTTTTGCATAGGTCAACCACTGAGCCATGCCAGTCAAGTTCCAATTGTTTTCTCATTCCAGGACCCAGGCAAAAGCACATCCTATCTGGAATGTCCGGTTTTCATGGCCAAAGACCGGAGCACAATAAAATGAGTGGAAACCTGTGATACCTGTAAAGTCTGTGCTTGGAACTGGGATACCTTTCATTTGCCAAGTAAATTACATGACCAAGCCCAAAATCAATGGGACAAGAAATATACTCAAAACATAGAGGATAGGGGTGAACATTGTAAGTATTGAATAATAAAATCAACCATGGGCTTACCTCTTAGTCAAAAATATTCACTTGATTAGTAATATAAAATACATTCACCTCATACTTCATAAAGAAACCCAAAATCCCATTCAAACATGACATCAGACTTAAAATTTATTACCTCGGATAGTCACTTTATGGTTCCAGACATATAGGTTCTCTTTACCCAAAGATGTTAAATGCCAAGTTATCTCTCCCACAACAAATAACATACAATGTTTGAGCAGAAATAGGATAACTGCATAAATACTCAGATTCAGAAAGGGTAAGAATGGGAGACATATGCTAGTCATTGATCCACAGAATTTTCTGAAATTTCACAGGAAAACTTTACAATGTTCCCCAATCTAAGTAACATAGAACTGATTAGGCACCAGTCTTAATTGTTCCTGGGAGTAACAATTTGTTCCATTAGTTCTGAACTCTGTTCTTGTGAATTTCTTCCTTTTTCATTTTTCTCCTTGAATGTATCTGAAAAGCATGTCAGAAAATATTCTTTCCAAGGTGGCTAAGCAGCATCCATCCCAACCTGCTTTCTGCCGATTTAAAATGTGAGCACTCAAGGGTCATTTTATATCTGAAAGATTTTAAGTATCTTTTAGTCCAGATTGGAAATGTATTTGTCAAAAACTTTGTATTTTGGTTTAGTTTATTTTTATATATTTTATTCTACCAGTTCTTTATGCAGATGTACCCATTCCTAACTCTTTGCAAGTTATGACTCTGCATTTCTGCTGGTTCTGAGTTTCTTAGATGTCTGTGGGAACATGCCCTGAGTATCTACCTAATAAAAGAGTAACATGCTAATTGCCATACCTTTGTGACACCCACCAGCCAATCAAGAGCGAGTATGCAAATCAACCCAACAAAGATGGCGGATTAATTTGCATATGCAGGTGCCGAGTGGTGGGGGGCATTCCACACCACTCCTTGCCGCTCCGGGTCTCTGGGCAGCATGGGAAGGCAGAAAGGCGGCTCTGGGCCAGAACTGAAAGGCTGCTCTGGCCAGAGTGAAGGTGGTGCCAGCAGCCAGGGGAAGGAAGGCCCATTCTTGCACGAATTTTCGTGCATCGGGCTTCTAGTCTATTATAAGAGTCATTTTTATCTTGGGTCAGAATAGTCCATCAGTGGATTTAACAAAAAGTGCAATTTTCATTCCTTGTTAGGTCTTTTTCTGAGGTTTTCTTGCTCTGGGTCTCACCAGGCCTTTCTCACTCAAAGCTATTCTCAATTTTATCTTTTTTAAAATTCATCTTTATTCCTGAAAGTATGACCCCCATTAACCCCCTCTAGCTCAGACCTTCCCCCCGCCCCAGGAATTCACCACATTATTGTCTGTGTCTAGGGGTATGCATGTATGCATGTAAGTGTTTTGGTTAATCTCTTCCAACCCACCCACCCATCTTTGACTGGTTGACAAGGAGATGGAATTGAATCATTCAACTTTGCAAGTGACGACATTTGTGGATTTTTCTCTCTTTCCCCTCATTCCTAATTTCAAACTGATTAATCAATTTTAATTTTTTTTAGCTAATGTCATTTTTTAGAACCTTCTCGAACACTACCAGTAACAGTCAACTCAACTACCAACGTTCTCTCTTATCCTACTACATCAAAGGCATGAGTTTGTCAGATATCTTGACTATTTTCAAGATATTGAAAGAGGCAGTTTAATCAACTGTCTACCTCTATAATAGGATTGTCTTTTTTCCAATCTTCTATAACAGTTTCCTTGCCATTCACTGTCCTGCCCTAAAGCCAATGACATATATTTTTGTTTAGTTTTGTTGTTTCCTTTTTTTTTTTTATAACAGCATCACCCCATTCCTGGTACCAACTTCTATATTAGCTAACTTTGTTGCAGTAACAAATAGTTCCCAGATCAGTCTCTTACAATAACAGGCATTTACTTCATGCCCACAGATCTGCAGTGGCTCTGTTCTAGGCATTGGGAGTGGTTCAGGTCTATTACATTGGCTTGATTTGCAGAAATCCAGAGCAGTAGTTACCTGGCGCATGTTCTATTTATCCCTGAATGCAGGAGTAAAAGCGGATGAGCAAATAACACAAATACACTTAAAGGGCCTCTGTATACCTTTGCAGTGGCCAAAGTAAGATATGCCTAAACTCAACTGTATTAGGACAAGTAAACATAATGCTCCCACAGGTGGTAAAACAGGCAGTAATTAATAACTGCTGTAGAAAAAATGTGTCAAGTATGCATTTTCATATAAGTAGGCACCAGTATTTGCCCTCAGGATAAAGCAAGTCAAGTTTACTTCTCACAAAATAATTAGGAATTCTGACACAAGAGACTCTGAAAGCAGGTGCTCATGCTATAGAAGTAGGACAGTGTCCTACATAAATTTTTCTGCCAAAAAGGACAGGAAAATCCTACACCCAGAAGGCCAGCTCCACCCATAACACAAAGCAGGATTCATTAGTGACACATGTTAAGGGAAGATCAGTTCTTATCAAGACAGAAGACTTGTTTCATTTGTCAGAAAAAAAAAAGTTTCACTTTTCTGTTTATTTGAAAGGATGTAGACATGGTACACTGTCCAGTTCACCACAGTATCCACCAATTCTCACTATGCTAAAACCTCATTAGCTTTGAATATTTGCTTTACCTACTTAGCCGATAAAGGGAATACAGTTTCTCATGTTCTGTGAGGACCACCCATCTGGCCACAAACCTACTCCGCAGTCTGCCCTCCATCATGCCAGGGCAAAGAACTTTGAATCCTTGGTGTCTGCCATGAAAACAGATATATTCCCCAAAGCTGAGGAAATACTCTCCAGCCATAAAATTTGACCAAATAGTAGAACCTCACTCACAAAAAAGAGCAGAGAAAAATTATGAAAATGAAGCTTAAAAATAAAAAACAATAATTTTCCATTAAGGAAACAGTTAATACAAGAAACATAAATATAAACTAAGTTTAATTTTCCCAGCTTTATTAAGAAATAATTGGCATACATCACTGTAGAAGTTTAAAGTATACAGCATGACAGTTTGGTATATATACAGGGTGGCCCAAAAATATGTATACACATTTTAACAGCTGATAGTTCAATTTTAAAAATGAAATGTATTTTAATAAACACTGTCTTTATAAGTGTGTGTGTGTACATTTTTGGGATACCCTATATATATTGTGAAATGATTACCACAATAGGTCTAGTTAACTTACATGATCTCATATAGATACAATGAAAATATAAATTTTATCCATGTGAAACTCAGTACAATTTTAATTCTTAAATATAAAATAATGTAATGGGCAGAAAAATGAGAGAGTGAGAATGGGAGAGAAGTGGAAGAGAAAGACCAGAGGGGAGAAAGGAAGAAGTGCCAAGCAAGTGCAGTAATCAAAGTTATTGAAAAATTAAATTCTGGAAATAAGGTTGCACAAATAAAATAAATAGAAGGATTAATGTTGAATGTTCACAGGTTACATACATTTAAATATGTCAGTTTAAATTAGTTAGCAGAAAGATCAAGCTGAAGTATTCTTTCAGATTGCCAATGCAAGAGTTAAAAAGATAAAAATTCTGAAAAAATAATTAAGAGATATGGAGAATCCATATTAAACATTCAATATCCCACTAAACAGGGAAGATGTTCACAATATTTAACCAACTGTGTGGCAAAAGTGCCAGACAATGATACAGATACCCGGCAATCACAATGGAAAGGACCTGGTACACCATAATAATAGTTAGCTGACCATTAGCCCAGCTTTAATAAAAGATCCTGGAGTTGAAAACAGAAAGAGTAAAGAAGGAAACATACGGAATGTGCTTGGGATATTAAATGTTAGTTTAGTCATTAAGGAATACACTGGCCTCAGAATCCTAAATTGAATTATGCTTGCTAGATAGAATACAATAAATTAATATTGTCAAAGTCCTGAAAGATGATAAAAATAGTGATGATTATGATGACAATTACTATTGGTTATGATAATTTTATTCCTTAATTCTATACTCAGGCACTACCTCCAATAGTTTCAGTCTTTGAGTAGAAATGAAGTTTCCTTTCCTGTTTACAAAGCTTGGTAGCCATCTAGATTTTTCCCTTTAAATTCAAATCCTAATGGACTACAACTTTACTGTGTTTATAATTAACCACCAAAGAAAATGAAGAATTATTTAGAGAAATATGAGAACTGTATTATAGATAATCTTAAGAATTATACAAGGAAGCCCTTGTTGCTACCTAACACTGAATTCTCTTTCTCCCTCTTCCCTCCCGTAGATACAGCTAGACTTCCAGTCTGGAAATTTATTTTGATGCCCCCATCACTGCCTCATTTTGCTCTGTAGGGAGGTAGTTACATGCTACTCCGGTTGAAGCCATGACAGGTTCTCAGAAAGTCACAATAGTTGAAGAAACCGAAGTTGAAACTTCTGGCAGAGAAGAACTTGTTGTTTCTTTTGAGATCAGAAATTTAGACACTTTCTTCCTAAAACACAGTGTCTAGCAGGTAGGAAATGGTCAATGAATCCATGTTCAAAAAAATTAAACCATTACATCAAATTTCTCCCATCATAAAAACTAGGACTTTATATAACTTACAACTTTGTTTTTACAGCAGAATATAATGGAACCATGTATTTTTTTTTTACAAGGACCCTCCCCTTTCAAACAATAACAAGAAATGGGAGAATGGCTTTCTTAATTTATCAGTTGTATAGCTTGGGAAGTGTATTAATGTCTCAGAACTTCAATCTCCTTCATATATAAAATGTGAATAATTCCTAATGTACAGAATTATTGGAAGATTTTATAAAAAATGTCTGATTCTTAGAAAATCACATTTTTTCCCATTATTTTAATCTCAAAAAAACAATGGATTTTCCACACAATTAGCATAGTTTAGAGGAAGATTTCCTCCGAGGGGAACATTATTCCTGTTTTGGCAGCCTGGTCAAGAGAGAGATTTGTGAGCAGAGTGATGGGCCAATTTGTTGCCTGGATGAATTATATTCAAATAACTGCAGCACATCTCTCCAGAGAACTGTTTATAAGGTTACAAGCTCATCAAGATCCTGCTCTGTGTAAGAGAAGCCAATTGGGTTTGAACTGTGGGATCTTAAAGCATAAACCAGGGTGTCAGGGTCTCCCAAAGCTGATTGGAGTTCTGCCCTCCTGCGCCCTCTGCTTCCATCTACTTTTGGCAACTCCGTGTGGCAGGTCAGGTTTCTGGGAGGCTAATGCTTTTGAGGATATGATTAAGTCGGAGAAAGGGAGAAGTTTCTTGAATGGCAAGTTTCTCCCTCCCAAGAATTTGCATGCTCACTTGCCCCTCCCCCTCCCCACAAGCCAACTTAAATATTTATTTATAGAAATGTTAAAGATGAGAGGAGAGAACACCGTGTAGTTCCTGCTAATTCTGCTTCTAACATTAACGTTGTAGTAAGGTACTTGCCAGAGTAGTGCTTACCTTGCTGGTAAATAAATCTTAAATGTCACCTAGAAAAAAAAAATTGAAGCAGCCCTCACTTGTTTGGCTCAGTGGATAGAGTGTCGGCCTACAGACTGAAGGGTCCCAGGCTCGATTCTGGTCAAGGGCATGTACCTTGGTTTCGGGCACATCCCCAGTATAGGAGGTGTGCAGGAGGCTGATCGATGTTACTAACTCTCTGTCCCTCTCCCTTCCTCTCTGTAAAAAATCAATAAAATATATTTTTTAAAAAACTTGATGCATAAATCTTATTTTATAATAACACTTTCTACTTTGTTTCTTCACAAAATCGTGGAAAGTGACTCCTGTTTTTCTTTCTGGAAAGAGGATAGATGCGTGTGGTTCTGTCCATCCCTAGTGGTCTCCACAGGGACTGCCTCCTCCTGGAGCTGACCTTCCAGGGTGAACTCTTGCTGTAAGTCATGGCAGGGCACTGACTGTGGAGTGCCCAGCAGGATTTGTCCCACGAGGCCTTGGTTTTCCAGAAGATTATTCTCCTAATCATGTCTGTGTTCTGTAAGCTCTTTAATCAGCCCTTAATCCTTCCTCTTTCCTTTGCTGGAACTAATCATGGGGTGGGCAGTCTCCATGATGTCTGCATGAATGGATGCTTGAACGGCAGGCCAGGGCTTCTGTGGTGGAGATGGTGATTGGAGTGCCCAGCCCAAAGATGGCAGAAATGGTTCACTGACTGCGACAGGAGAGCAGAGACATCGTATCTTTTGAGGAGATGGCATTTCTCCATTAGGAAAGAGGGTCCTTTCTGACAGACCATTCAGTTCTGGGAATTATGCAGGAAGCAGTGAAAGGGGCCTGTCTAGCCCTCCAGACCTCGGAATTCTTGCTTAAATTAATGATGAAAGGGATCCTGCTGATGTTGTAGGCTGATCACCACCCACAGCTCACCATCCTCAGAAGGTGCTGACACCGGTCACATCAAAAGGTTGTGTCCGGTTTGGTTCCTCTGTGAAGTCTTTCATGGATCACCTGCCTACCCACTCTCATTCTTAAAACTTCTTGTATAACAAGTGTTACTCACCCAGCAATTAATCCAGTGCTTTCTGATTGCATTTCTTATGTCACTGGCTTGAAATATTATTTAGTCATTGACAGGTATCCGACAGTGTTGTAATCTTTCATTTCTCAGTAAGCAGGTCATACATTTATGTATTATCTTCCTTATATTGCTTTGTTAACTACATATAATTTTCCAAGACCTCTATAGGTGGAATGTTTCCTAACTGAAAAATCTCAGGGAGTTACAATTCAGCATTGCCAGGTCATCAGTTCCATTCCTCTACCATTCATGTCTCTGATGAACTTTTATTAAAGTAAGTTTACTTTAGTGCATAAAGTTTCTAACATCCTAGGCCAGTGGTCAGCAAACTACGGCTCGCAAGCCACATGCGGCTCTTTGGCCCCTTCAGTGTGGCTCTTCCACAAAATACCATGGCCTGGGAGAGTCTATTTTGAAGAAGTGGCATTAGAAGAAGTTTAAGTTTAAAAAATTTGGCTCTCAAAAGAAATTTCAATCATTGTACTGTTGATATTTGGCTCTGTTGACTAATGAGTTTGCTGACCACTGTCTAGGCTATAAGGATGCCTAAGAAAAGCTCTTGTTCAGCCCAGCTGGTGTGGCTCAGTGGATGAGCCTCAAACTATTAACCAAGAGGTCACGGTTCCATTCCCGGTCAGGGCACATGCATGGGTTGCAGGCTTAATCCCCAGTGTGGGGTTTGCAGGAGGCAGCCGATCAATGATTCTCTCTCATCATTGATGTTTCTGTCTCTCTCTCCCTCTCCCTTCCTCTCTGAAATCAATAATAATATATTTTTTAAAAATAAAAGAAAAACTCTTGTTCAAAAGGAAAGTAGTGCCATCAATCGAACTTTCTGCGATGATGAAAATGTTCTATAATATATACTGTCCAATCAGGTAGCAGTTAGTTATATTGTACTAGAGGCCCAATGCACGAATTCATGCAAGGGGCTCAGCCCTCACAGCCTCGGCAGCTGCCTTGGCCCTCGAAGCTCTGGCTTCATCCAGAAGGTCGTCCAGAAGGACGTCCAGAAGTGTTGTCCGGCTGTCCGGTCTAATTAGGATATTACTCTTTTATTATTATAGTTGTGGTGATTGAGCACCTGGAATGTGACCAGTGTAACTAAAGAACAAAGTTTCTAATTTCATTTTATTTTAATTAATTTTACTTTAAATAGCTACATACTACATTGGACCCTAAACCTGTCATTAGTTCGCCTCACACCCCTACACACAAAACACAAAAATTACAATTGCAATTTAGTTTGCAAATACAAAGGAGGTCTCTATCCCCACCCTCCCCCCTTACTGGCTATTTACAATGTAAACAAAAAAGGAAGCCCAAACCAAGATCATTCTGGTATCAGAGAGCCTTCCAGAAAAGGGGACCTCTCTGTGTAAGCAGCTAATGAACTAGCACAGGAATTGCAGTGTGAGAGATGTGAAGATTAAAGAACATAGATTGAGTTGTTCAGTGGTGTGGAGCGCCTGCCTAGAAAATAATTTAACCTTTGATAGTTCACTCTGGGGAACAGGGAAGACTGGATCTCACTTTGTAAAGAAAAGTGCTTTCTTATAATGGATCCCCATGTAGAAATAGATAAGGTAGCTAGTATCTTTTAACATGATTGCAGATAAATGAGAATGATTATAGAAAGCCACACAAATTAGGCAGTAACTATGACATCCTCACCAACTCCCCAGACACCTTTGGAAATACATTACCACCTAAGACAGTTCTGCTCATTTATTACCACCTTATTTGTATTTCTCTCCTCCCAGGATATGTCACACAGGATGTTTATATAAAAGAAAAAGCAGGACAAGATCATCTGGGGAACTTTTCGGCTCCTGCTGTTAACAGTCTAACACAAAGAAGGCACTCTGGCAGACTTCCTGCAAACAGGCTGGGGACAGCTGACGCTAACGTTTGTCCTGCCACTCAGAGACGGTTCTGTTAGCAGGAGTTGTTGAAGCTGAACAAATTACTCCCCTGCTTGGGTGCTCCCTTTGTCTCACCTCCACGCCCTTTCTAGGACTGAGGTTTTGCCCAGCTTGTGGCTGATGAAGCAAAACCTTACACTATTCACTGAGTGATGGCAGGGACAAAGGCATCCGTGGTGGGATGACTTAAACAGTAATGCTGGGAAATTCAGGTATGGAATTGGCATCGTGCCACTGTATATACTACTGAATGTCAAAACAGAAGGCAAACACAGCAATGAATTAAGTAGTACAAAAACCTACAATTATTCCCAACATTGATGTGTAATGTTGAAGCTTCCCTGAGCACATCAAGAGAAGCACTTTGGGGAAATTCTACTCAGGTTTCAGTCCTCAAAAGGCAGGTAGACTATTTTGTGCTAAGCCATCTAAACGTCTTGTAACATAATTAGAGCTGTTTGGAGTTCTGGGGAACAGCCTGTCAATTCTTCCTGGATTTCATTTTTAATTTGCCTCGGGAGCATAGGACCTACTTCAGAGTCTATTCAAATAGAGACAATATCGCACAGGTAGAAAAGTAAATATCCCTCCAAGGCTAAGAGGGGATGCTAAAATAAGCTGCTGTGGTTATATGCCAACTTGTTTATGCTAAACACTTGAGAAAGTCTGGTCTCCAGGGAGATCACTTTGAAACTTATAATTACCTAATAATTCTTCCTCATTCCTAAATGTGCTCTCAGTTTTGTTATTTTTAAATTTGTATAATATTAGGTGATATGACTGAGCAATTCCATTTCCAGGTATATACTCAACTGGTCAGTGTGTGTGTGTGTGTGTGTGTGTCTCTGTGTGTGTGTGTACTCATTAAAAGACATGTACAAGATCAGTTGTAGAAAAACAATTTAGAAAAAGCCCAAATATCTCCCAACAGTAGAATGGATAAATCCGTTATGGTATATTGATAGAATGGAATACTATACAGCCATGAAAAAGAATTATGCTTGCACAGAAGATGGGTAACTATCATTATATCACTAACAAACATTAATACAAATCATGCAGTGCATGAATGAGTTTATAAAGGGCCGGGAAAAAGCATAAGTTCTAAAGATAGGATGGCCAGTACTAAGATGATTATCTCAGGCTGGTTAAAACACGGTCAAGGCAAAAAGATCAATGTTTTCTATGAATGAAACTCTCCTTCAGGGTTCCATAAAATATTTTCCGTCATTAGATGGGTTCAGTTACTAATTTTCTGGTAATTATTTTAAAG
Source organism: Cnephaeus nilssonii (assembly GCF_951640355.1). Taxonomy (NCBI): domain Eukaryota; kingdom Metazoa; phylum Chordata; class Mammalia; order Chiroptera; family Vespertilionidae; genus Cnephaeus; species Cnephaeus nilssonii. The sequence continues at coordinate 20,750,714 of NC_137079.1, forward strand.
TAAGTTTCTTGATCCAAACAATGTGCCAAAACAAAAGTAAAAAACAAAACAAACAAAAAACATGTTTTATGAAAATTATAAATGAAGCAAACTTCAACTCTTCACTGCTTAATTGAGCCTGAATTGTGTTTATCTTATCATCCTACTCTTAACTTCAATTTGGTTACTATGCTCTGTTTTCATATAAGAAAAACCAACTTTTACTATTTTAGAGAAAGAAAAGGAATTTTCCAAAATAATCTAAATGGTTCAGAGAAGACTTCCCAAGCAGAAGGATTGACTTGGAGACAACTTCCAGGTCTTAGAAATTAGGAAGTATAACCATAGTTTTTTAGCAAACACCCCCTATTAGGACACTTCTGCTGCATATACTACATAGCTATTAAAGTTGAGTATTGTTGTACACTACCAGTACCATAGCCGTTGATGTTTATATCACTTGCTTAAGATTCAAAGTCTGGGATAGGAGCATCTTTTTTGCATGAAATGACTGAGTCTTGGCTGCTGGGGTGAAAAGAGAGAGGAAGTACCTTATTCCTCATGTATTCATACAAAACCAAATATTGCCTGCCACCAAAAACAAAAACACAGATTGGCCGGTATGGCTCAGAGGTTGAGCGTCAACCAATAAGCCAGGAGGTCACAGTTTGATTCCAGGTCAGGGCACATGCCCAGGTTGTGGGCTCAATCCTCAGTATGGGTCGTGTGGGGGGCAGCCAATTAATTATTCTCCCTCATCATTTATGTTCCTATCTCTCTCTCTCCCTCTCACTTCTTCTCTGAAATCAATAACAAAAAAGCATACGCAAAGTGAGGGAGCATTCCCAACCGGGAAATTCAAAGGAATGCTAAATTTAAAAATTCATTTATTTAATAGTAAAATGATCTCATTTTTGTCTGTTAGTTACTGGTCTCTGATCAACTTGACTGTAGAAACAGCATCTGGTTGTATCTCCCTTTGCCTACAAGAATGTTTACATTTGAGCACTTAATGGAAGCTCAATGACTGTTTGATGGGTAGATGGATGAATGCAAACAATTAGTGAATCCTTCAAACCAGAACCTATGCTTGCAAAATTTTGTAAACTCTCAAACTATTCTTGTACCTGAATCTAAGCCAAAGCAGCATTTGTTTTGACCTTACATATCAATAAGTAAAAGACTAAAATTTCATCAAAAGTGGTGAAAGGACATAAAGTTCATAAAGGAGGAAACACAAATAATTATGTACATATGAAAAACCTGGCTAGTTGCTACCAAAATGCAAAATAAAGCAAATGTGAGACTCTATCTGATTCCCTGGAATCTAGAGCAGGTCTGGGTACACAATGTTTCTAACACACCTACACAGTGCTGACCACAACACACAACCACACTTCCTCAGAGTCAACCTACATAATCTCTAGAAACCATGTTCCACCTGTTGGAATGGCTGTTCCAACTGATAGCATCTCTCCCACAACTAAGAGTAGAGAGAGCTCTAGATTCCATTCCCTTCCATTCTGCTCCATCAACTTCAATGGACCAAGCAGCAGAAAAACTGCCCTTGAGATTTGAGAAGCTCTGAAATGACACAATTCTTGTTATTAAATTTGAACTTGGCTAAAGATCATTTCTTCTCTGTGGTCATTTAATAATTTTCTATAATAATATGCTCTATGAGCCCTTTAAGAGGCAAGAATATGGACTTTGGATTCAGACTGCCAGCTCTGCCACTTACTATTTGAGTAATGTCTTGAGCAATTAATTTAACTGTCTAGTGTCTCCGTTTTCTCATTTGTACTATGGACATAATTAATGGGAACTACTTCATAGGGTTGTTGTAAGAATAGAAGATGTAATTATAAGTAAAGTGCTTAGAACAGTGAATACCACCCACGTTGTGGCTTCTCCACAGGTAGAACTACACAGCCCTGCTTCTGCAGTACTTCATGGCTTTAAATAATGATCTTCTGAGGAAGTCAGTAGAATATCTCTGAATAACATAGGGTATAAGAAAAGACTGCATACGAAGTACTATTACTGGAGGAGTTAGGACCCCTTGGATAACCTGGGTTGCAGGAAATCTCCAGAAAGTAGAATAAAAGAATTATTATGGCCGTCAAAATTGTAAATAGGGGTATTTTCCTGATGTATATATGATAAAAATGATCATATTCTCTACTACTACCTCTCCATTAAGGAGTGTCTATGGGCATAATTACCTGGAAACTGGGTGATATCATGGGCTTTAGAGACCTTAACAGTAAAAAGGCTTTTATTCACAAACCCAAGGAGCATCTATGAGTTACACCTATATTGGCAACATGCGGTGATAACTTCCAAAATAATCTAAATGAAGCTGACTCAGAGTGGTGAAATCACCATCCTGTAAAATAGTAATTCACTTTGTGTTTCCTCTATGGAGATATTACTGTGACTAATTCACAGTTTTCCTAATTTTTTTATCTTTCCACTGCTTGTTCTATAACCTGTAAGCCATACCCTTCTCAATTTCAGGCTTTCATTAAGTCCATCATTATTACATTCCATTTATTTTGTTCATCAACTGCCACAACAGCACTGATATTTAGTGGAAATTTGAATATGAGGTATCATTTCCCTATGTAGATATTACTTGACAATATTAAATGAATAACAAAAACTCTTCTCTTAGTTTTAGCCTATATGAACACATTCTATGGACACTCTCAAAGGCCTCTGGGAACAGTTCCTCAAGAAGTGCACCTCCTGGCCACCATGCTGAAGAGACCACGTGGAAAGCCACACCAACCACAGGAAGAGGGGAGAGAGATGCCCCGGCTCAGCTTTTCTAGCTTCTAGCCATTGAGTCAGTCAGCATGTGGCTCCAGACACCATAATGCAGAGGTGAGTGAGCGCCACACTTCCTGCCCAAATTTCAAATAGTAAGAAATGTAAACAACCATCATTGTTATAAACCATAACAATACAATGGGTTGTTTGTTATACAATGATATAGTACAGAAGCAGAATCAATGTGTGTACAGCTAAATTCCTTGGCTAAAAATAAAACTGGGCACACCTGGGGTATGTAAGGCACTCTATCGCCAATGACCTGAAGAATTTAAGGGACAGTGTACTTGACACCATATATCCTGAATGCCCAATGCTGGTAGCATTGTTGTCCACCATTACCCACTCTCGGGCCCACACGTTTACCACAACTAAATCCAAATCTCAGCTGTACCCCATAGTAGTTCAATCAACAATACAGAAGAGTGGCCCTGCTGGCTGAACCCTAACTTCCAGAGCTTGGGTTTTATTATATGCCAGATGAAAATTATGAACATATGTCCCATTACTTTTGTGAAAGCTTTATGGGCACTATAGCAGAAAACTCTAAATAAAATTGAGTAACACCTTGTTAATTTTGTTCTAAGGAAGCTGTAAAAAACTTTAAGTATACTAGTATATTATCTGATATTTTATTTAAGAACAGTGAGACATTTAAGTCAACTGGGGAGAAAGAACTCCTTTAAATTCATGCTTTTTTGAATAAAACTATATTAATTTAATAAGATTTCATTGCATAAAGGAATGCCATTATTTCCCAGCCAGCATGACTCAGTGGTTGAGCATCGACCTATGAATCAGGCAGTCATAGTTCGATTCCCGGTCAGCACACATGGCCTGGTTGCAGGCTGGATCCCCAGCATGAAGTGGGGAGGAGGCAGCCAATCAATGATTCTCTTTCATCGTTGATCTTTCTATCTTTCTCTCCCTCTTCCTTCCTCTCTGAAATCAATAAAAATATATTTTTTAAAAAGAAATGCCAGCCCTAGATGCTTTGGCTCAGTGGATAGAGTGTAGGCCTGTGGACTGAAGGGTCCCAGGTTCAATTCTAGTCAAGGGCACATGCCCAGCTTGCGGGCTCGATTCCTAGTAGGGGCGTACAGGAGGCAGCCGATCAATGATTCTCTCTCATCATTGATGTTCTATATCTTTCTCCCTCTCCTTTCCTCTGAAATAAAAAAATATATATATTAAAAGAGAAATGCCATATTACATTGTTGGATACATTATAGAAAGGTGTTTAGAATTATGGTGGCCATGGCCCAAATTTCATCTTTGTGCTAACCAAAGGTTCTGTGACATTTGTCATTATTCTTTGATAAGTTTTAGGGGTTCTTCCTCACCCCTCAAGGCAGGCCTCCCTCAGCTATGTGTTTCTGTTTCACCTGCTGTCTGTCCTGACTGTGGCCCTTAAAGTTTTCCCAACCATAAGTCCCTATTCCACAGCTCCTGGAGGCAAATTGAAAATATTTACTAGGAATCACAGCAATTGTCTTTGAAAACTCATTTCAAAGATTCCTCCCACCAACAGAGGATTCTTTAGCTCTGAAACACTCTGCATTGTTCTTGTACATTCCCTAAGTTTTAAGTTGGATGTCTCTAGTTGGTCTGTCCAGTGCCTGGCCTACAACTTCCTCCAGGCACATACCTCATTCTGTCCTTGTCCTATGTTACCACCAGCAGTCACGAAGGCAAGAGTGGGGGGATGGGTGTTTATTCTCAAGCTTCATAAAACCATACCTCAAGCCTGGCATCTGCTCATGTGAGCTTAGCTGCTCTCCTTTCATATCCCACCCTCTCAGGAGTATCTGTAGTTCAGGTTGGTGCCATGGGGTGATTTCCTGGGATACTGTATCAAGCCCTACAAGTAAGTTCTCCCCTGGAAGCAGGGGAGGAAATGGTTGGTGGCTTGGAAAATTTAACAACACTTCTCAAGTAAATTAGACTTTCATGGTCTTTATAGTTTATAAAACACTCCACATTTACTGTATGAATATCCTTGTAATGAGGGACATGTTGGTAATCAGTTCTCTAGATTAAAAATTAAAATTCAGAAGCTTAAGTGGCTTTTCTAAGGCCCCATGGATATTTAGCATATAGATTTGGAGTACCTTGGCATGAAAACTGACTTTACAATTTTCACTGTTCCAAGATTTTGGACTTAGACCGTGGGGTCTGGGCTAGGGATGAGTCAGAGCTCAAATTTCTGTCAAGATTTCTTAATTCAGGCTTTCTAAGAAGAAATGTAAAAAGGCAAAAACAGAGCTTAACCAATGGGTCTGTTACTAAAAACAAAGGCCATTTCAGAAGGGAGGAATCACAGCAGATCAGAACCAAGAGTGGAGAGGCAGGAGTTCATCCAGATGATTCTATAGGAAGAGGTGAAAAGACGGGAGGTGAGACATGTCACAAAAGGTTGAAAATGGAGTAGGTAGAAAATAATAAAGAGCAGACAGTTGTGTCAAAGACTGATAAGAGACCAATCTCTTAAATTTTGGATGCTTGCTGCAGACTTCACTCTGTACAGTACTGGTACAATTTTTGAGGCTGGATAACTATCCAAGACCATGAAACCACTTTGATGTGACCCTCTCCCTACCTTCCTTTCCTTTCTATGCTTGAATCTCCTTTACCTTTTGCCATTTATACTTATGTGTTCTGTCTCAGCCTCTCCTCTTTACTTCTTCATGCTTCCTGGAGACTAACAATCAAAGATTTATGAGAACTTGACAAGCAAGGTGATGACAACTCTGATTCCAAAGCATCATTTATGGATCCTGTTTAAATTTCCAGACTGACAGAATACCGCCTGACACTCCTTGAGACCAAATCTTAATCTACAACAAAAGATGCCCTGCTGAAGTTTTATACTTCCTTCTCCTCTCCCTTCGTGGATATCTGTTAACTAACTGAAGTTTCCCTGATTAAGCTTAGAGAGTTTGTTCATTTTATTATAACTAACCCTTTGCAATTATAACTCATAGGTAGAAAATTTAATAAAGTGCCACAATTTTCTTGCTTTTGCCTCATTCTTTCCTACTACTTTGGTGCCATTGGCAACAGGCGTACCAAAGATCAGTTGCTGATGATTCAAAGAAAGTGCATGCTCCTGAATGCTTCATGGCTTCCCCTGTGAATGACTTTAGGTATTTGCCTCAATCCAGAGTATTATAAGCAGCTATTGATTTTGCTTGGCCCCAGAGAGCAGGATAACAGGAATAAATCAAATGCCTTCATATGCCTCCACTGGTTCTTAATCAGGAACTCATCCCAGCCTTCTCCCAAACAAATATTTCCTAGCTGAGTAGGAAAAGCCTACACTACTCCTGTATTTCTCCTTTATCCTACTATAATACTCCCAACACTTCTGACACTAGCTGAGTGTTCTACTGTCTAACTCAATTCTGATATCAGTTACCTGCATATAGTGTCACCTGTAACAGGTTAAGGGCTCAGTGCCACAAGACTGCAACCCTCAATCCATTTTGAATGCCAATCAGAAGTCCACGTTGTGGCTTGTGCTTCTGACCAGTAATATAGACTTTTCATGTAAGAGCCGCTCTGCCTCACTTTCTGATGGAACTGTAGGCAGGTATGACCAGGGCTTGAAGGGAAGCTACAATAATAACTGTAATGAGAAAAAGCTTTGAAAAATTTACAGCTATTAATTCTTCCTCAAATGACAAAGGGCTGAGCAAACATGCAAATAACCTCGACATATCCAGATGTATGTCATGGAAGTTGATGTTATTTTTTTCCTTTCCCCCACTTTGATTTATTGTGGTCTCTGATTTGGTTGGTTTGGACTGTAATCATGCATACCCAAGTGTTTGGTTTTCTTTCACTAATGTATCCAAAAGCTATAATATTTGTTTCATCTTTTAGGTTTGCAAACAAAACAGCTTGAATTTACTGCAGGGATTTACTCTATTTTACCCTACCTTTTGTTTCATTTCCCCCCTCTCTCCTGGCTGGTTAAAATTGGCAGCTGCTTTGCGCATTCCCTGGAGGTAATCCTACAAAGCTAGTGATGCTAGTAGGGGTTCCATTCATTGCAGAAAAATGTCAAACAATGTACTTAGGAAGTGTTATTGTACACTATTATTTAGAGTGCAGGGGGTGGGGAAAGAAGGTCTGTCAATTCCTTGCATTTAAATGTCATTCTTGTCTATTTCATGGAATTTTATTTCAGATTGAATATAATTGAGATCTGGCTAGTATGAGTTAATGGAGCTACTTCTGCTGGTAAATACCTTTTTCCCCTTGTTTTCAGAAGTTATAAAAATCTTGGCAGTCTGATGAAAATTCAAAGTGTTTTTATGCCACACACACACACACACACTCCATGTAGTCTCTTGTGTCACTAACTTAAGATTTATTTGGTAATCGCATTGTGGGTATTGCCCCAGCAAACCTATTCCATAAGTATTCATATATAAGACATGCAATCTTCCACTACATCATCTTACACAGAATTAGTCTCTGCCTCCTCTGTCTTCTCATCTTCCTCCCTGTTCTCTATCTATCTATCTATCTATCTATCTATCTATCTATCTATCTACATATCTATCTATAATGAATGGCCAGATTATTATGATCTCTGAACACATAATTATCTGGCCACTCAGTGTATATCCTATATAATAAAAGGCTAATCTGCAAATTGTCCCCTCGACCAGGAGTTCGACCAACAGGCAGGCTGGCCAACGACCCATGTCCCCTCCCCCTGGCCAGGCTGGCCGGATCCCACCCATGCACGAATTCATGCACTGGGCGTGTGTGTGTGTGTGTGTGTGTGTGTGTGTGTATACACACACACACACACACACATTCTGAGTGGCCAGATTATTATGCATTCAGAGATAATAATCTGGCCACTCGATGTATATATATCAATAGATCCATTGTCTTTTTTTTTTACATATGAAGATAATGAGTTTAATTGGTCCCTGTTATGAACTAAATTTTGTTCCCCAAATATGCATATGTTGAAATTCAAGCCCCAATGTGACTGTATTTGGAGACAGGGCCTTTAGGGAGGTGATTAAGGTTAAATAAGTTTGGCACCCTAATCCAATAAAGCTAGTATCCTAACAAGAAGAGAAAGAGACAACAGAGAATTCTCACTCACTTTCCTGAATGCACAAAAGAAGACAGCAAAAAGTTGACTCTATAAGCCAGGAAAAGAGACCTCACTAAAAACTGATTCTGCTGGCACCTTGATCTAGGACTTTGAGACTCCAGAACCCTGCAGTTCTGGATCCAATTCAAGTTCTTTATTGTGTTTAATCATTATGCATCTTTCCCCTTCAATTTTTGAAAGTTCCAGTCTTCATTTATCTCTCATGTACTTGACAATTTTGAAGAATAATGATTAGGTGTTTTATACAATACTTCTGAAATTTAGATTTCTCTGATACTTTCTCCGGATTAGGTTGAGGTTATGCAATTTTGGCAATAATGCCACAGAAATCATGCTGTACCCTTCATAACAGGGAGCACATAATTTTGATGTGCCTTATTATTGGTGATATTAATTTAGATCACTTTCTTAAGGTGGTATCTGTTAAATATAGCCACTTCACAGTTACTATTTTCCCTTTGTAATTCGTACGTATCTTTTGAAGAGATACTTTGAGATTATGCAAATATCTTTTTTATCTCATCATATTTTTGCCCACTAATTTTAGCATCCATCATTGAACTTGAAACTGAACACAGGTTCAGCTGCCTGCAGGTTAGGCTGCTGCCACTTCAAAAGCCAATATTTGAGAAGCAGGTGCTGATGTAAGGAAAAATGGTTTATTAAAGAGCTGGAAGCCTGAGAAGATAGGGGACTCTCACCCCAAAGACCACCTTAACATCTCAATGCAGGCAAAGGAGGGGGAGGGAAAACAGAACAAAGAGAACAATGGGAGGTTGAAAAGTTCTCTACAAGCAGACCAGCACAGTTCATTCCATTAAGGATCTCAGACCTGGTCAAGTGATGGTCTGGTGTGCATCATCCTGGTATTTTGGCTAAAGCTGAAATACCTGAAAGTGGGAGTCTGTATCTTTTGAAGTTAGTTTCTAGTACTTTTACACAAACATGCTGTTTATCTTCAAGCTACATATTAGTCAGCATCAGCCTTTACAGAAACAATGTCAAAAGAATGGTGGGGTGGGTTACTAACCTCATCTGTAACTATTTTTATTTCTATCACTCCTTCTACATTGTTAAATTAGAATTCTTCTGTAAGAAGATGCTTTGCCTGATCCCTAATTTATTTGTTTACTCAATTATTTATTTCTATCGGTATGGTCTAATGAATATTTTATCCTTTGCATTATAATCTATTAATGTCATATTTTGTTGTTCAAGTTGTCACACATTTGGCCAATGAGAGATCTGCATTTGCCTCCTGAGTTCTTTTGTCAGATCTTCTTTATGTTTTAAGCACTTTCTTACTTCCTGGCACCATAAAATATTCCAAGATGATTTTGTATTTCTCCTGCCACAGTCCTATAATCAATCATTTCTCCAAGGAGCTCTACTTCCTTTTATTGAAGAATGATGTTTAGAAACCAAGATCTGGGTAATAGATGTGTTCATTTTTATTTGCTTACATGTCTCTCTTTAGACAAAGATAGTGAAATATTTGTATATTCACATACACACAGATATAGCCTTGCCCATTTTATTATATGTAACTTCTCTTTTCAACAGTGAGAAGCCTGATTTTTATTATATACTACATATTTATTTTCTCAATCCTATATACAAAAATTTATTTCATAATTACTAGCCATATCCCCATGAAAACCAAGTGTAATAATGAGAATGACATGTGCATTTCTTTTTGTTTTTATCCTTGCAGCATATAAGCAAAGACTTATTTTCCAACGTTATTTAGGTCAGTTCTTTTCTTTCCCACCCCCTTTAATGTAATTATTTTGTTCAAGTTTTTCAAACATTAAGAGTCACAGTCATTTGTTACAGTTTGAATTCCATTTGGGATTCCCCCCTTGCCCACCACAGCATCCTGGTTGATGTTAATTCTTTATTTATTGAGGAAGAGGTTCTGCTCACCAAATTTCAATGTGGAGCTAGTGATTTCCCCTCATATTTAACAAGCAATCCTAGGCCACCCATCTGAGTATCCTACAATTCAACTCAATTCTGACATTATCTACCTGGATAAATGGATAATTTGACATTATCTACCTGGTAAGATCCCATAGGTTAAAGTCCCCCTTCCCAATGTTGTAAGTGAAAATCAGGAAGACCATGGGATCTTGAGGAAAGCATTCTAAGGATGCATGCCCAGGAGATTGTGGTGTAGCAGAAATTATTTGGGTTGAAATAGACCCCTGGGTTTCCAATGTCCTATCTTTACCCATCCTGCCATGGAAAAAGTCCAACTGGGTCTTTAGCAAAGACAAAACAAAGGCCACTGTGCAAAGTTTCTGTTTCATACTAAGTTTTAGTTTAGTCTTTTAGAGCCCGTGTGGTCTGCTGTGGGCCTCAGGTTGGACTAGACTTTCATGGTTGCTTATGGAGAGAACTCTCAAATCAATAGGGCTAGTTCAGGTCCCGAGTTAGGGGGAGAGAAAGAGAGAGAGAACTTCTTTGTTCCCCTGAGTTTTTATCATCTTGGGGTTGGGAAAAACCAGGAGCCTATTCAAAATAACTAATGAACTTCCCAAGCTTTTGTGGGCTTTCAATAGGACCACCTCCTAGCCAATGATTCCTTCCCCAGGTTAGACTGACAGGACCCTGTACCATTTTGACTTCTATTGCACATGCGCTTACCTCCCCCTACTCCCCTTGACAATCTGGTACTGGAGGGCGAGCAGTGCTCCTGGGAAGATTTCCTGTCCACTCTGAGAGGATTAAGTCTCCTTGGTGTCAGTCCCCTGGAGTATGTGAATGAGTCTGTAGCTTCCTAGTGAAGCAAACAGGCTCAGTGTCCAATTCCCTTTGCTTTCTTTTCCTTCATTAATACCTAGCTAACCAGGGTAACAACTTCAGACACCAATTGCAAGTCCTTCTGATCTACTGGGTACAGATCAGAGGTTCTTAATGACATCCTCATTGGATTCAAATAATTTGCTCGAGTTCCTCACAGAACTCAGAGAAACATTTTACTCACTAGGTTGCAGGTTTATTATAAAGGTGTATGGCTTATGACAGCTAGATACAAGAGATGAGTAGGGCAAAGTATGGGGAAAGGGAGAAGGGGCTTCCATGCCCTCTCTGCAAACACCACATTCCTTAAATTTCCAAGTGTTCACCAACCTGAAAGCTCTCTGAACCCTGTCATTTTTATGGAAGTCTCATTACATAGGCATGATTTATTAAACGATTGACCATTGGCTATCAATTCCACCTCCAGATCCTCTTCCCTCCCTAGAGGTCAGGGGTTAAAATTTCCAATCCTCTAAATTACATGGCTGATTCTCCTGGCATCCCCCCCTTAGGTAGTTTCCAAAAGTCACCTCATTGACATAACAAAATACAGCCTTATTGCTTTCATCACTTAGAAAATTCCAAGGGTTTTAGGAGTTCTGTGCTAGAAACTGGGATGAAAACCAAATGTACATATCTTATTATAAATCACATTATCACATTAAGCATGTAAAACTTTAGGAGAGCTAAACAAAAATATATATATAAATATATATATATATATATATATATATATATATATATATATATATATTTAAATTCTTTATTGTTTAAAGTATTACATATGTTTCCTCTTTCCCCCATTGACCTCTCCCCGGCCACTCCCACCCCCCAGCACATGCCCTCACCCCCTTAGAGTCTGTGTCCATTTGTTATGCTTATATGCATGCATACAAGTCCTTTGGTTGATCTCTCACCTACCCCGCCCCTACCCCCCATCCTCCCCTGCCTTCCCTCTGAGGATTGATGGTCTGTTCCATGCTTCTCTGTCTCTGGATCTATTTTTGTTCATCAGTTTATGTTGTTCATTCCACAAATGAGTGAGATCCAGTGATGTTTATCTTTTTTCTGATTGGCTTATTTCACTTAGCATAATGCTCCAAAAAGATATATTTAAATAAGTTTCACTCCTCATCCCTTCTACCCTATGACCATTCCCCTGTTCTTCCCCACCCTCTTCTCTTAGGTAACAATTCTCACTATTTTTTGGTTTATCCTTCCTTCCTTTCTTTTGTATAAATGAGCAGATACATGCATACCTTCTAATGTCTCTTTTATTCCTATGTAAATAATAGTATATTCTAGATAATCTTTTGTAATTAATTTGCATACTAGTATATTTTGATGAGAAAATAGGATACATTCTCCACTCATATATGGACCATCCTATCTAATAAAAGAATAATATGCAAATTGACCTTCACTCTAACACACAAGATGGCTGCCCCTATGTGGTCAAAGATGGCTGCCCCCATGTGGACACAAGATGGCTGCCACAAGATGGCCAGCAGGGGAGGGGAGTTGGGGGTGATCAGGCCTGCAGGGGAGGGCAGTTAGGGGGGACCAGGCATGCAAGGAAGAGCAGTTGGGGGCTACCAGGCCAGCAAGGGAGGGCAGTTAGGGGTGACCAGGCTGGCAGGTGAGGGCAGTTAGGGGTGACCAGGCTGGCAGGAGAGGGAAGTTAGGGGTCACCAGGCCTCCAGGGGAGGGCAGTTAGAGGTGACCAGGCTGGCAGGGGAGGACAGTTGGGGACAATCAGCCTGGCAGGGGAGCAGTTAGGCATCAATCAGGCTGGCAGAGGAGTGGTTAGGGGGTGATCAGGCTGGCAGGCAGAAGTGGTTAGGGGCAATCAGGCAGACAGGCAGGCGAGCGGTTGGGAGCCAGCAGTCCTGGATTGTGAGAGGGATGTCTGACTGCCCATTTAGGCCCGATCCCAGGATTAGGCCTAAACCAGCAGTCGGACATCCCTCGAGGGGTCGCAGATTAGAAAGGGTGCAGGCTGGGCTGAAGGACACACCCCCCCATGCACGAATTTTGTGCACCGGGCCTCTAGTAGTTTGTAAAACTGAAGACTAATAACCTGGACTTTGGGGCCAGAGAACCTGGGTTTGAACCCAGATTCATCAAGTACTAATTTGTGATCTTAAGAAAACCAACATATATAAATCTTAGTTTTTTGGTCAATAAAATAGAGATAACAATATCTATTGTATAAGGCTGCTTAAGGATTAACTAAGCATCACATTGAAAGCTCTTAAAAAAATGCTTGACATTTGGTCAAGTGCCCATGAAATGTTAGAGTATTAGTAATATTAAGTGTATTAGTACAGTATCTGTGACTTTGTAATTAGATAATTGTCCCTTGCTAGCAATTTTTTGTCATAATTGCTTTCTTTAAGTGAAGACCATCATTAACTTTGCATATAAATAAAAAAAATTTTCCCAGGGAATTATATAAAAGGCAGAACTAATCTTACTTTTAATTTGAAAGAAAGTCCTCAAATCTTTCACATTAAAATTATAGTTGGATATATGTTTTAAAAGTTCAACTGTTCTGTTGTACTAATGTTAACCTCTTACTTTCTACTATGAGTCAGAAAGCCTCTCTCTAAACCAACTTTATATGCTATTTGTGATAACAGAACTTGTAACAGACAAAATCTTGGTGCATGTAATTTTTTGTACTAAAATAAAAGGTTTCTTTTTATTAATTAATAAATTGTTTATTAATTGGTTGCAGATAGGCTATTGAAGTAATTTTAATAACATTTAAATATACATTTAAAGTGGGTGGATGTTGTTTAGACTGATCAGACTTGGTTTGATGCATGCTGTACTGGCAAAATTTTAATTTATCAGCATTTATTAAGAGTCTGATATGGGTCATGCCTTTGTTAGGTGCTGAAGGTAAAACAACAAAAAAGAGATAGCCTTTCCTTCAAGGATCTTGCTGTCTCATAGGCTCATAGAAGTTATTTGAGTGGTGGAAACCAGGAAAAAGGAACTTCAGATCTTGGGTTTTCTTTAACCAGCCAGAATCTGTCTGGATCATTAAGAATTAATTGGGGCTATTCAGAATGAATTTATCTGATTATAATCAATTAGAATAATCTTGTAAGTATGCCTTCATTTTACAAATATATATTGAGTAAATAGCAGATGGCATGTACTGTTTCAATGCAAGAGCTACCATAGGAAAGCCTTTGAATTCAGAAAGCTCAGAGGAACACACCGGTGAGAATACATACTATGGACAAAGTTGATGAAGCATGTAGAATGGGTGAGTTGGATATTTTGCTAAGATTGGCTAAGAGAGGCCTCTCTAATAACAGAACTTCTAAACAAAGATGATGGAGAAATGTAGAGAGTGTGCTATGCCACAATTTCCCCACAGTAAGTTCTTCACAGCTGTAGAGGGTTCCCATAGCAAATTCAGAGGTCCAGAGTTGAGACTACACTTGACATATTTCAGAATGAGCAAGAAATTCAGTTGGAAGAGAGAAAGCAAATGAAAGGGTAAAAGAAGTAACATCAGTATGGTAGTGAAGACCACTTTCCTACCTGTGAAGCTATTGGAGGATTGTGAAGCTATTGGACGAATGGCATGATTTGGCTTACAAGTTAGAAGGATCCCTTTGGCCATGGTTCTGAAAATAGGCTGTAAAGACATGTGGGTATAAGCAGGGAACTCAGTAGAGGAAGGAAACCTGGCAACTGAAATCAGACAAGAGATGGTGCATTCTTGGACAAGAATGTTGAGGTGGTGGTTTACTTGAATAATTTTGAATGTAGAACTTACAGAAAAAAGTCATGTGGGGTATACAGAAAAGAGAATAGTTAATGACAAATCCAAACTTTGGACCTGAGCTTCCATAAGAACTGTTTGAATAACTTATTATGTCTTAAGAGTCCCAGTAAAGAAGCCATTCTCTCATTCCTTGTAGGAATTTACATTTCAGGAATACTGAGAAATATTGTGTCTTACTCACTTGCATAGAATAGAGACATCCAGATCTGCAGGGACATTTTCTGATTTGGGGGACTTGGGGGGGAAGCTCAGGCTAATCCAGTCCTATGAAGTCTGATTGGAACCTGCGTCAGTGTGGTTCACATCTCTATAGTGTAAGCTGATACATTTTCCATGTCCTCTTCCAGGGCCTGAAATATGCTTTACCCTCTAAGCACTTTTGAAAGTTTACTTTGTTAGACTAATATCTTGAGATTTATGCAGCTTAGTAAATACCATCCTTGAAATTACAAAGTTTCTGCCCCAAAATGATCTGGGGTCCACTGTCCAAGAGATTAGAGCACTTTATTTAGCTCTAGAGTAGAAAGAAAAGAAGAGCTTTTCTGCCCAAATGTCTTCCCACGATTTAGAATAATCTGATGTTCCTTTGCCCACGGTGGAGGAACACCTGACATATAATGTTTTATCTTATTGTTAGATGTGAAAGTTTCCTGTATTCTTTTGATTTTTGAAGGCTGTGGTAGGTTTATTTATTGTTGGGAATCATAGTGTGTGTGTGTTTTTTATGTCTGAAACATTGTGTTTTTCTTTTCCTTCCACAGTGTGTCAGGTTGCCTACATCTATCCAGATTCTTAGAAAAATAATAAGACTGACTTGAGAAAATGAATTTATGTTGGCTCCACTGCACTGCCATATGCATTTTAAATGACCCAGAGGAATTATCTGCATTAGTAAAAATGAATTATTAATTATGTCTTATAATTTAATAGTTGAGGGCTGATTTTTTAAGTTTAATTTTAGAAAGAGGTGCCATTTAAAACTATAGTGAGCACATTTGCACATTTAGATACACTGGTCTATGTTTCAAACCCTGCTTTTGGAGAAGGCAGTTCTAGCTACAAATCTTGCTGCAGAAAAAAAGGAAGAAACAATAGATTCAAAGGAAAAGTTGTCCATGCTTTTCATGTGACACTTGGCCTATGTTATGAGAAGCAGAGAGCAAAGCTGAATTTCATTCCTGGGGATTCTGGCAGTGCACACAGCTGGTGTAAACCCACTGAGTGTATCAAGTTCTAATGGAAATGACTGTACTAATTTATGCATGGGCTCTATTTGCTCATTAAAAGCTGCATGCAGGTAAGCAGTGCTCCCAAAAGGATTTGGGCCTGGATTCATAAGGGACCACATCCACTGCTACTTTCCAGGCATAATTAAACTAATTCAACCCAGTTGAATCCAGGGACGTTTCATCATTGGAAGGGTCCTAGAGTTGCAGTGAGGTAACATAAATTAAATAGTCTGACAAGTGGCAGGGCACACAGATTTCTGAGTCTCGCTTTAGTTATCTGAAAAAAAAAAAAAGTGTGTGTGTGTGTATATATATATATATATTAGCGGCCCGGTGCATGAATTCGTGCATGGGTGAGGTCCGGCCAGCCTGGCCAGGGGGAGGGGGCATGGGCGGTTGGCCGGCCTGCCTGCTGGTTGAACTCCTGGTCAAGGGGACAATTTGCATATTAGCCTTTTATTATATAGGATTATTTTTTGATAATGTAAGTCATAAAGTTCTGAGAATTAGAGATATGGCCAAAACCAGAAAACTGTTAAGGTCATCAGGGCTTTGTAGCTAGTAGTTCAAACAGCTCTGGATTAATTATTACACTATCTACATTGTAAACAAACTTGAATACTGGGCAAGTTAGAGATTTAGGAGCCCCCAAAATAGAGACTTAGTTATAGAAAGTAGAGTTTAAGATGAGGGTTTGGTCTGAAACTCATATTGGAAGACCTGGTACTTGAGTTTAAAAAAATGGAAATTAGAACTAAGGTTGGTTTAATTCTGAGCTGAGTCACTTAAATTTTCATCCCTGACTTTGGGCATATTTGAATAGATACTCACAATTGGTGATACCTGGTGTCAGCATTTACAGCTCCAACATTGGGAAGAGACATGGAGAACCAGTTACATAGATATCAAGTTCTATCATAACAAAGGGGAAATGAGGTTGGCTTTTGAGTGCTGATTAGTAATGCTTCTCTTTATGGTTTGCTTTTCTGTTTGATAATACTTTTACCTTTCTAGTTAGAAAATTGGATTAGATGAAGAACTGGCTACTTTCCCCTCTGGAAAGAAAATAATCACTAAAGATTGACGTTGTCTCATAGATTCTTTCTCATGAGCATTAACCATACTGATAACTACAGACAATTGGCTACTCATACATTGCCTCCCTGGAAAGAGTTTTCATATGTCATAATCAGACTAGGGAAAGTCTAGGTAAATCACAGATTATTCATCAAAGACCCAGCTCACAATAATAACACAGCATTTGTTCCTTTATTAACTAAGATCTTCAACTTGCTGAGAATTCTATGAAAACTTTGTGGGAGCTAGACCGGCACCTCCAGAAAAGGATAAATCCTCTCGTTGTTATGAAATTCTAAAATATATATCAATGACCAGCATGCAGTTGATAAATACTTTTTCATTCAAAAAAAACTAGTGATCATGAAAGGCAAATACACCCTAAGACAGTGGATTTGCTTGCAACTCAAGGCAACTTACTTGCTTACCAATCTCAAGACAGAAACAATTTTGTCATCTTCTTTCCTAACTTTTTTTCTAACTTGGGTGAAACCTCATTGCCAATGTGATATGTCTGCCCAGCCAGGGTGGCTCAGTGATTGAGCATTGACCTATGAACCAGGAGGTCATGGTTCGATTCCTGGTTAGGGCACATGCCCAGGTTGCAGGCTCGATCCCCAGTAGGGGACCTGCAGAAGTCAGCCAATCAATGATTCTCTCTCTCATTATTGATCTTTCTATCCCTCTCTCCCTCTCCTTTCCTCTCTGAAATCAATGAAATATATATTTTTAAATGTGATATGTCCAAGACATGTCACAGCAAGAAAAATAAGTTCACCCATCTGTGCCTACTCTTCTATGAAGTTTTGGTGTTACCCACTAACATTTAGCAGGAAACAGAGGTGATAACTGGCTGCCTTGTGGTCCTGATGCACACCAGGCATGGAGCCAAGTGGGGACCATCTCTCAACTTGCACAACATGACAATCAAACACTTGAAAATAATGTGACTCAGGCTGTTGCATTGTGTTTATTGGGAACAGAGACCAACTCAATGTGAGAACAACTTGGATTAACATAATAGGAGTTAACAGAGTAATTAAATCTTCCACATCACATGTAAGTGTAATGTGTTAATAAAAAAGTAATCGCACCTCCATTGTTTCAGCAGGTTCAGTTTAATTACATGGCAGTTAGAACTATCTCTCTCTCCTTATTCATACTCAGCAAGAACCCCCTTTACCATCTGCTGATATTTAATTAATATACATTAAACACCCGGCTCTGTTATTAAATGTAATTTAGCAACTTCCTCTGTACTCTCAATTCAGGGCAACATGAATGTAAGATGAAATGAAAGAAAACAGTCTACTCCCCTTATTAAAATATTATATACATATTTATCCACACATTATTTAATCTCATTTAGGAAAGATTATTTTTTCACCTCTTAAGCATGGAATGTCTCTTAGAAGCTTCAAGCATTCGTGGCTTATACACAGCCAAGAAAGAGGTTTTTTTTTGGTTGGCAGAATTACCTGGTTGGAAAATAGGCCCCTGTTGACCCTATTTCAAAAGCTTGGGAATTTAAGGAATTGGCAGATAATCAGAAGAAAAGTTATGTTTCTTTCCATCTAATATTTTCAGTATATGTTTTTTACCAAAATATACTGTGCAGACCTCAAAGATCAAAGAGAATTATGACAGGATATAGAGAACATAATTGCCCTTTTACAGAAATTCAGATGATGTCAAGGTTATAGCTTAACTTATATATACTTAGCATTATAAACCAAATAATATTAAAACTGCAACGTTCTAAATTTTGTAAGTTAGGAAACAGAAGGGGAGGACAATCAGGATGGTCTGTTCCCTCCCCCAGGTGCAGGCAACAAAGGAGTAGTTAGTGTTTAAAGACAAATTTAAAAAATTATAAAACCAATTAAAGTTGGGCTGCTTTTTATTATCACCATGCAGTGGCAATTTTGATGATAAAATACTTCTCCCAGCAGGTCAGACTTCTGTCCCAAGTTCCCCTCACTTCCCGTTGATATGCCACTGCCCAGAGCTTCTGGTGCCAAGATCCAGTCACATGTTACAACATCATGCAATCTCAACTCTCTCAAAAATATCAAAAAATTTAAAAAAGGTTTATACAAACAATCCTTCAAATGGGGTATCTTTAGAGAGGTGAAAATCCATTTTAGGTCTATCTGAGCTAATCTAAATAGTGTAGATACCAGATCCTGCTCTGAGGAATCCTGGCATGAAACCACTCTCGGAAAATATAACTCTCAAAGAACTATGCTTACTGAGTTATCAAGAGGTAGAGGGCAAAGGGGGAAGTGTCTCAGGAATCCCCCCTCTGAACTATGCATTCCTGAAAATTGAAAAACCCTGTTGTCATAGCAGCAACAGAAAACATGTTTGAACCTCATGAATGTCAAAATGTGAGTGCTGGGGTCTTGCTCCAGGATCCCAGGCCCAGGCTCTGTAAACACAACTGGCCCTTTAGTTTGTAAGAATGAAATCATGGGGAAATCTAAGTAGAAAAGATTGGAGACATCGTCTGGAGTTTCCTGTGTCAACCAGGCCTTTTCTCTAACTGACCAACATTGTCTCATAAAAAGAAATTGTAAAACTTAACAAAGAAAACCAGAAAACAATTTCTAAGAATGAAATTGCAGAATGACCCTAGAGGTGCTGAAGTCCCACACCATGCTTTTAAAGTGAGGTAGAGGTCATGGGTGTTGAGTCCCTTTCTTATTTGTTGTTTTCTTCTTCAATGAAAGTAGATATGACCTTAAGACCAATTATGTGTATGTAGAATTATTGTAAGGACTATTTTTATTCCATTTTACTTGCCCCAAAATAAACAGCTGATAAGCTCTGGACTCAGGTGTCACAAGCTCAGTGTCTACTCTGCAACAGTATACTAGAGTGCCCCATACCTGAGTTATACACTGCCATGATCTCCCTGTATCAAATACTTAACCATCTATTCTCACAACAACTCCACTTGCAAACATCGTATACACACAAACACACACACACACGCACACACACACACACACACACACACACACTCTGAGTGGCCAGATTATTATGATTTCTGAATGCATAACAATCTGGCCACTTGGTGTATATCCTATATAATAAAAGGCTAATATGCAAATTGTCCCCTCGACCAGGAGTTCGACCAGCAGGCAGGCTGGCCAACCGCCTTGTCCCCTCCCCCTGGCCAGGCTGGCCAGACCCCACCCATGCACAAATTCATGCACCAGGCCACTAATATATATATATATATACACACATACACATACATACATAATACACATACATACATACATACACAGTATATACAGAATATATATATCCTATATAATAAAAGGGTAATATGCAAACAGACCAAACGGCAGAACAACCGAACAACAATCAAAGCATAATATGCTAATGTTATGCTAAGGCTGTTCAACCACTCTCTATGACGTGCATTGACAACCAGGGGGCAGATGCTCCGACTGGTAGGTTAGCTTGCTGCTGGGGTCCAGCCAATTGGGACTGAGTGAGTAGGGCAGGACATGCCCTGGACCCCTCCCACAGTCCCTCCCTGGCTGGCCAACCTCCTGCATCCTGCCCCGGCCCTGATTGTGCACCAGTGGGATCTCTCAGCCTGGCCTGTGCCCTCTCGCAATTCGGGACCCCTCGGGGTATGTTGGAGAGCTGGTTTCAGCCGGATCCCACAGGCCACCTACCATAACAAAAGGGGAAAATGTGGTGAGGTTGGCTTTTGAGTGGTGATTGGTAATATGTTCTCTTTATAGTTTATTTGTCTGATAATACTTTTACCTTTCTAATGAAGAACATATAAACTACAAAAATATTGCCATATATCATATATATGTATATATATTTTTTTACATATTAAGGTATATAGCATATATTAGTATAAATCTAAGATATATTAGTATATATTAGCACTGTGCTAATTTAGTAGTGAACATTTTTTGCAATGTAGCAGGAAAGAGAGACATTAAACCAGAAATTATAGTTTAAGTATTGTAATGGGGGTTGGGATATACAGTGCTATGAGAACACATAGCCCATAAGATCTAATTAGTTTTGAGGTCAATAAATGTCTCCCTTGCGAAAGGATATTTAAGCTGAGACCTAAGGATCAGTGGAAATTAGTCAAAATAAATCAGAAAAAAAGGAAAAGAAAAAAACAAGTGAATTTCGTGGAGTCAAATATTCTGGTGGACTCAAAGAATTAGAGGCTATAGCTGGAATCCCCTTGAGAGGTGATGATGGCCTAGATGGGTCTGTTGGGAACACTGAGAAGCAACAATGAGAGGTGGGCATTGTTAGCTGTGGTGGATCCGCCATGAGAGGCCAAGGATGGCTCCTGGGTGTGTCTGTCCTCTCAGCCTAGTTCAACATGTCTTAGTCCTCCCATTCTCTAAGGCACATGGAACATACCCCGAGATGCCTTATATTAAGGTTTGTTATTTCATATTGAGTCCATAAGATGATGAGGTATTCTTCTTCTTTATGGCCCTAGGACTTTGATCAGCACCCCTATGTAGGTAACTTTGTTAATGTGTATTAAATTGAAATCATTTGATCAGAAGCCCTGTTCTACCAACTGTTATAGAAAAAGTTAATTGGGATTAAATTATTTGCTATGAGATCATAAGGCAAAAACACAAAATTTCTCATTTTTGCCTCTGAGATTCTCTTTCCAAAGTTCAAAAAGAATATATCTCCCTAGTCCAGTTAGCGATCAAGGTTCAGCATTATTCTCTCAGGGACTATTTTTCAAGATCCTCTCGTTCTCCCCCATATCTCCAGTAAAATAAAAATCCCCTCGGGATGAAAAATTTAAAATAGAAGAATGCCTAAAAGTCTCGGTTACCTTTAAAGAGATGGTCAGAAGATGTTCTCATCATTGTAGCTGAAGCACCCTGTCCATCATTATTGACAAAAAAAAAGCCAGCAAAAGCTATGCTTGGGACCATCCCTCCCTCCCTGCTATTGCTACCTTACCCATAGGAAATGCTCAGTGCACTTTCCATTCCAGACAGCCAATCCATTCCCAGAAGTCACACAAATGCATCAGTCAAGGTTGCTTTTACTTTTTATTCAGGTATTTCTTTCAAAAAAAAAAGTGTAGGCGGTATATAAAGGGAGAAAACAACCCAGGGAAAACATTTAACTGTAATTTCAGGTAGTAGATAACAGCTCTAGGCTGGCCCTCTTCTGTGTTTGATTTTACAAGTGTGAAATTGAAAGCATTCATGCTTCCATCCTCAGGGGGCCATCAGCAGTTTCACCCTGCTGGCTGCACGGTGTCTGTGTTCAGAACAGAGAGGACCAGACACTGGTGCGGCTCAACCTCATGATGCTCCCACTGTGATGAGGGACCATTATTGTTTTATGCTGGATATAGTCATTGCCTTGCCAATTGTTTTTCTACCTGCACGTGAATGATATGTAAAGGGTATGTCCTATTAACTTCCAAAGTTAATATTTTCTCTTTTTAGTATTATTTCTCACTTCCTTTTAGAGTACCATTCAAAACCTTTTAAACATAACCTAGAGTAGGAAATACATTTTGCATTGTAATCCTGTAAGTATGCACGATATTTTTTGTGCATTTAAGTATATATAGTAAAATAAATGTTTCATGCTTAACCATATGGTGAGATATTTTCTATTGTTTTCATTTTCTCTCTTTCTTCCTCTTTTCATTCTCTCTCTCTCTTTCTCTCTCTCTCTCTCTCTCTCTCTCTCTCTCTCTCTCTCTCTCTCTCCTCCCTCCCTCCGTGCCTCTCTCCCTCCCTCTTTTATTTTTTGAAAAAACATGTCACGGCCAACTAATGGGTTCCACTTCAAAATATTGTCTTATGTGGCGCCACAGTCATGCATATTATTCCTAGATATAAAAATCTATTTTATAACTGAAACTGATCATCTTTTCCATAAAGAAAATGATCCTGGCTGTCATTTTGGATAGTTTCTGGATGACTCTTGTTGAATATACTTCCGTGGCTAAAAGACGAATAAGTGTTTAGACCAGCCAAGAATATGGGACATAAAACAGGAAAAAACATTTCTACAAAGTGCTGGTTAGGTCCCATGTGGACTAGTGCATGCGATACTTCTTGTTAAACTACTCCAAGAAAGAGATAATGAAGCTGGGGAGATTTCAGGAAGGCAAATGACAGGGTTGAGTCTTCTGAGATACCAGGCAAAGGAGAAATGTGAGGATGGAAGCTTCTCACAAAGCACTCAGGTCCTGTTCTCATCGGCCTCATGGCACAGTCACACTGCCTTGTCTCTGGCCAGCAGTGAGACTGAGATTTTTTTAACTGGCTTTTTTATATCACTATCCTATCTAATAAAAGAGAAACATGCAAATTGACTGTACCTTCGCTACGCCCACCAGCTAATCAGAGTGAGTATGCAAATTAACCCAACAAATATGGCAGCGGCCACAGAGCTGGAGCAAGCAGGAGGCTTGGGTTGCCCCTGGCGATGGAGGAAGCCAAGCTTTCCACCCACCCTGGCTGGCCCTGGCCTCTGCTCAAGGCTACAAAGTTTAAATTATAGAAGATAAATAAATCCCAATACCTGCTTCCAGCTGGCCCTGGCCTCTGCTCAAGGCTAAAAAGTTTCAATTATAGAAGATAAATAAATCCCAGATACTTGCTTCCAGCCGGCCCTGGCCTCTGAAAAAAAAAGAAAAGAAAAAAGGAGGGGCTGGGAGCTTGGGTGGCCAAGGGGTGTGGTCAGCCTGCAAAGAGCCATCAGCCCCTCACCCAGGCTGGCCAGGCACCCGAGCGGGAACCCCCACCCTGAAGGGGGTGTGGCAAGCCTGAAAACAGCCATCAGCCCCTCACCCAGGCTGGCCAGGCACCCCAGTGGGGACCCCTACCCTGAAGGAGCTGTGGCCAGCCTGATAACGGCCCTCAGCCACTCACCCAGGCCACCCCACGCTCCAAGGTAACCCCCACCCTGATTTGGGAAACTCTTCAGGGCAAACCAGCCAGCCCCCACCCATGCACCAGGCCTCTATCTATACTAATAAAAGGGTAATATGCTAATTAGACTGGGAGACCTTCCAGGACACCTTCCGGACTTTCTTCTGGACAAAGCCATGGTGGTGGGGCCAAGGTAGAGGCGGTTAGAGGCCAAGAGGGGAATGCAGTTGTGGGTGATCAGGCTGGTGGGGGGTGGGGCCGTTGGGGGTAAGCAGACCAGCAGGGGGGCCAGTTGGGGGCGAGCAGGCCGTCAGTGGGGGTCAGTTGGAGGTGATCAGGATAGTGAGGGGGGGACAATTTGGAGTGAGCAGGCCAGCAGGGGGGGCAGTTGGGAGTGATCAGGTTGGCAGGGGGGGGCAGTTGGGGGTGAGCAGGCCGGCAGGCAGAGTGGTTAGGGGCAATCAGGCAGGCAGGCAGGCAGGTGAGCGGTTAGGAGCCAGCAGTCCTGGATTGCGAGAGGGATGTCTGACTGCCGGTTTAGGCCCAATCCCTGTAAACCGGCAGTAGGACATCCTTCGAGGGGTCCCAGATTGGAGAGGGTGCAGGCCGGGCTAAGGAACACCCCCCCCCATGCACGAATTTCGTGCACCGGGCCACTAGTTAAATAATATTTATTTATTTGTTTGTTTGTTTCTTACTTATTTGTTTTGTAAATCAAGAAAATACTGCTATGGACTGAATGAGTCTTCCCAAAATTCAGATGTTTAATCTCCAATGTGATGACATCTGTAGGTAGGGTGTCTAGGAGATAATTAGATTTAGGTGAAGTTCTGAGCCTGGAGCCCCATGATGGAATCGGTGTTCTAATAGAAGATGAAGGGAGCAGAGGTCTCTCTCTCTCATCGGGTGAGCCTATGTGAGCAAGAAAGACGCTGTCTGTCAGCCAGGACACAGGCTCTCACCAGACACCGGAAATGCTGGCACCCTGATGGACTTCCCAGCCTCCAGGACTATGAGAATTAAATGTTTGTCATTTAAGCTACCCAGTTTGTGGTATTTTGTTATAGCAGCCCACTGAGTAAAAGAAATACTATTTTAATGTAATCTGTAGCTGACAGTGAGGAAAAAATATCACTTCACCCTCCATAGATTGCTTTCACTTCTTTGTCTCCATATTCCCTGAATCTAATCTCCACACCAAACACAGGTAAATTGAACACCTGGCTACGAGTGAGACCACCTGACCACTACTGGGCTTAGGCCAGCAGAGGTAAAGCAGGACAATAGTATGCCTGAGACTGCTTTCTCATCTGCCATCCATATAATAATTGTGTACTTGAGCAAATATTTGGGTCAAGGTAATTGTCTGGAGAATTTATTAATTGCACTAGTTAATGAGTAATTATCAGATCACACCCAGATGCTCTCTTTTTCCATTTTTCCCCCCACTGGCACACCTAATGCAGCAACAAATTTTCTATTTAATATACTAATAGATTTGCTTTGCCTTGTGTTTCACTGGGAATTTATTTAACCAAGACTTCACCAGTGTGAGCAGTTGTTTAAATTGAAAAATTGCAATGCCTTCCCCAACAACCTTGATACAAGTCTTATCTGTGCTTGAAAGTGAAAAACATATCTTGTTATTGAGACAGTGTAGGGATGAGCTAACTACATAGACATGTTATTTTATATCTAGGATTAGAAATAAAGCAAAAGCTTGGTCCTTTCTCAGGGATCACCTGATTGTGGGCATAAACTGGATGTGAGTGCGTGGCTGGGTCACGTTCAGCTGGAACTACAGCCACAGTCTAAATGGGGACGGTAATATACTTCCATAGAGAAAGGTGTGGATTTGACATTTAGGTTTAAAAGGGGATAGGGTGATAGAATCTGGGGAGTTCTTTTCAATGCAGGCTTCTAAGTATTAATTATGTATTGTATCAACTTGACATTTTTATAGGGGCATCGGTAATGTATTTTACTAATAACCTCTCTTTTGCAATGGCCATACTTAAACATCGAAATAATGAGAGAATATATTCAGAATATCCACGCCTGCTTAAAAAACAGAAGTTTTAAGTATTTAATTTCTTATCAGAAATAAATACAATTCTCTAGGCCAAAATACATCACACAGATGAATACTTGTTCCTACACATAAGACAATCGTGTTTACGGAAATTCCTGGACACATCATGACATGTTGATTTTTTCCCCTCATTTTTCATTATAATTTTCCTTATATGAAATGATAGAAATTGTAAGGATCCATAGTGTGGAGAGAAGGAAGAATGACTGGTATGTGTTTGTGAGTGTGTGTGCATGAGAAAGAGAGAGAGGAAGAAATTGGGAGACAGAGAAATTGGGTGGGGGAGGGAGAGAGAGATTAGGAGAGAGGTGATAACGGTTTGGTTAGACATTAAGGGTACAAATAGAAGATTACTAGACCACAGGACATCCAGAGGAGGAGGAGAAATGCTCCTCAGAGAGTTGCAGCTGGTTCCAGAAGTGACTGCTGGTATGTGGACCAGGGGCGTACTGTGTTCAGATAAATCATTTCATAGAAGTCTATTCCCTAGGTGGGTTAGTAAAAGAATATTACTGGGATTTAAAAAAAGAACCAGAGAAGAGCATATAATATATTTTAGGTTCTAACACAGTCTTATAGCCTCAAATAGATTTTAAAATGCTTCATATCTTTGACTGAAGAAGATGCAGCGCCAGCTACAGACAGTTTGCCTCATTCCCATGCAGAACCCCTGGGCTGGCAATAACACATTCATTGTTATGAGGTACTTTGAGATATCTTCAATCCGTTAAAAAAAAAATACACACACACACATACACACACGTTTTGTAGCACTTCTTTTCAGCAGCAAATCATCCCTAAGAGGGTTAGCTCACTTGTTTATGTCTATGTACATGAATGAAATTTATCTGTGGTGTAAGAGAATATAGTCGCTGACCTTTACATGATATATAAGGAAACACTATCAATCTTACTTTGTTATCACTAACCCCTTAGCTAGTCCTCAGCCCACAAGGCATTAGTAAAATGCTACCTGTAAGGAAATAAAATTTTAAAAAGTCAAGTAAGAAAATGACAGTAGCTAAAGACACTTGGCGCCTATGGGCGGAACGAAGGAATTCTATCCATGGCTTTTTGCAGAATGAAATGCTTTCCTAGCTTCAGAGCCTTCACTAAATTTCCTTCTTGTTTTGCCTGCTAGGAATCCATTTATAGCCTGTTGGCATAACACCATTTTTTCAGTTATCATGAGGAATGTTTAAGCTTCTTTTAGGGAATAGGTATTAAAGAGGATCGTCCTGACTCAGTCATAGAGAAAGAGAGCAAATTGCACATGTGTCCCCAGGGCTCAGGACCAAGGTAGATGCAGAGATGTTGCCCTTGACTTGGCAGAGCCTCACAATCCTCACCACAAAGGCAAGAACTCAGGCATTTAAACAGGGATAGAACAACCACATTCATCAAGCACATATTATTTGTGTTCCTTGCCTTATTCTAGCCATTTTGCACATGACTAATTCGAGGCCTAGAGAGCTTAATTTATGTTCTCAAGGTCACCCAGCTTGTGAAAATAATGGCCAAGTCAGGATTTTGTCACAGGTCTCTAATTGATTTTACATTTTGCCATTACTTCACAAAGGTGCCCAAGAATCAAGCTTGGGAGGGGAGAAGTTTTTTATCCAAAACAATTGGGCAATAGCTCTCATCCTGGTACCTAAGTTCTGACTTAGTGTAAGAAAGTCTGTTGAGTATCATGGACCCATTTACGCAAACTCATAGTCATGTAAGAGAATGAAACACACAGCACAAGAAAATTGTAATGAGTGTATATTGGATACACACACATACACACACACACACACACACACACCAAGTGGGAAAAGGGGGAATGGAGGAATAGAAAAGAAGTAGATTAACTCTTTTTTGGATGATTAAGAAAACTCATGAAAATGGTTTAAATTTAATTATGTTCTGAAGGATAACTACACAGAAAAGAAAATTATAGATAGAATAGAATGGTTGGGATCAGCTCTGAGCAAAAAAGTTTTGGGCAAAGTCTGTAAGTTTCATGATCTAGATGAATTAATGAGAACATAAGGGTTAAAATAGACTTCAAAAAAACCCAAGTTAAGAAATTTAGATTTTACTCTGCATGCAAAAGGGGTACTTGAATTTTTCTAAACATGAAAGTGGAGTGCTTGTTTTACAGACTATGTGTGAGGATAACCTGGTCCCAGTAAGCAAAAGAATTTGAAAATCTTTAGACTCTGGGGGAAGTGCATAGAGTCTGATAGAAATAGAAACAAAAATATCTGGAAGAAATATTTCTGTCTGAAAGCACTGAGATTTATAAAGAGTAGCTGGGTGACTTGCCAGTGTGCCCAGCAGGAAGGACTAATCTATACTAATAAAGAGCTAATATGCTAATGGTCCATACGCCCTAACCTGGGGTGTTGCTCCAGAGACAGGGCGGAAGGGGGGAGGTGCCCAGAGAAGGCAGGACCAGCCCGAGGCAACTCAAGGGACTGAGGGCGGGGCTTGAAGCGGCCAGAGAAGGCCAGAGGGTTTGGGGGCTGGGCCAGGCGCGCTGGAGCTCTGCATGGACAGGTTTGGGTGTCAAGGCAGGGCTGCAGGTGGGTGGGCAGCTCTGCGCGAATTCACACGCTGGGCTCCTAGTAGATAATAATCCCAGATAGTACCCATTCAATTATCATCTCCATGTCTGAGAACTCATTCCTTGTGCTAAGAAGAGGTTAGTTGTTTTTAGAGGAATGGATTGCATGCATCTCCTCCAGAGAGAGAGCAATAAACATCCCTTCCACCAACCACGCTTTGGATAAGCGTTAAGGGCAATGAACTTCCTGACAAGTGTCTGGAGAGCTGTAAAGTGTGGAGCCTTATCTTTTAAGTGCTGGCTAAGGTAAGCTTTGGGCTGACAACCTCTTGTAAAAGCTGAGAATGAGAAAAGACATGTCTGTGCTCTTAAACCCACTCACTCGCGCTCACTCTATGCACAGAGGCCTCCTAAACACACCTGGCAAAAAAGACCAAAATTCTTTCTAAAAAGTAGCTTTTAGTGGTCACAGTCAAGCACCAAACTGTCTACTTGCCTTCAAATCTTATGTCTACATCATTTAGTTCTCAAAATATTTAGAGCAGACAAACCCAAACTCCATCATTATTTTAAATAAAGCTCCCAGGGACCGAGGTGGATTTAGGTGGAGCTAATGAAGTTTAAGTCTCAGTACTCTGATTCACAGGACTCTGTAAGGCTCTAGAAAGATCCCAAAACCACAGGAACTCTGTAGTGTTTGTTAGTTTTTTTGTTTTGAATTGTAATTTGTTAGTATTTTTTTCCTTGTCTAAGTAAACATGTAGAATGTGGGTGCGGTTTTTGTTTGTTTGTTTGTTTTTATTTGTTTTATTTGTAATAAAGAGGGCCTTCCCAAATATTCTAACCTGCACCTTGGGTCATATAACTTCCTGGTATAGTCACCAAGGTAAATTGGTTGAAAATATAAGCTATAGCTAACTACATGAATTGACTCACCAAATGCAGTCACAGTAATTGCCCCCTGTATTCACAGTCTGGCTTTCCGCAGTTTTAGTTATCTCAGTCAACCACACTTCAAAAAGACTAAATGAAAAATTACAGAAATAAACATTTCATAAGTTCTAAATTGCATATGGTTCAGAGCATTGGGATGAAATCTGGCACCAACCTTCTCCATCTGTGGTAGGCAGTTCGACATGAGCAGAGCAAGGACAATGGGCCAAGTACAGAAGGTTACCAGGGTGGAAAGTCCTTGGTGCCTAGCAAAGGACAATTGTAGGGCAGGACATTACCCCCAGGTGACCTATCTTCCCCTAGCATTGTGGTTGGCAAACTGCGGCTTGCGAGCCACATGTGGCTCTTTGGCCCCTTGAGTGTGGCTCTTCCACAAAATACCACGGCCTGGGCTAGTCTATTTTGAAGAAGTGGCGTTAGAAGAAGTTTAAGTTAAAAAAATTTGGCTCTCAAAAGAAGTTTCAATCATTGTACTGTTGATATTTGGCTCTGTTGACTAATGAGTTTGCCAACCACTGCCCTAGCATATTGCTGGTCATTCGGTTTGGACCCTCTGATCTTTCCTCCCTAGACGTAATATCTAGGCCTCAGTTGTAGTTCAGCTCCAGGTCCAGAAAAGCTGCAAAACCAGACAAGCAATGCCATGGCTGACCTCAGGACCAGCTGCATTGGAGAATGAACCCTACCCTGGTGCCAACAATCAATCAGTGGAGATCTAGACACTGAAAGGACCCACCTGGAAAGCTGCTGAATATTCTGTTGAGATCTTCCCCTGGGAGCTCCCCTAAAATCTCCACCCTTAAAACCCTTAGGACAGAGGACCCAGCAAGCTCTCCCTCCAGGGAGCATGCCTCTGTCTTTCCCTCCCCATCCCCCTCCCCTCAGACACATAACCTTACTTTCCTCACTCCCATGCTCCAGGGGGCCTTCTTTTACCTCCATAACCTGTTTCTTTAGTCCATTTCTTCTATGAATTACTTCTTCTACCTCTGTGATTTTATAAATAAATGTTCTCTTATAGTTGGAGTATTGGCTCTGCATTCTTTCCTAGCCGGAACTCAACTACTGTGGTTGAAGAACCCAGGTCATACCTGACCCCCAGTCTAGCCTCCACTGCCTCCGCCAACCCCAGAGATGAGAATCATGCTGGTCCAGCCTCTCCAAGCAGTATGCACTCCCTGCACAAAGGAGCCATCTTGATATTGTGGTGTCTGCTGTGGTCAAGGAGGCCTTATTTTACATAACAATGGCTCTAAATCACAAAAATAATGATGCTGACAATTCAGATATGCTAAAGAGAAGCCATAAAGCACTTCCTTTAAGTGAGAAATGAAAGTTCTGGACTTACTAAGGAAAGAAAAAGAGCGTATGCTGAGGTGGCTAGGATCTATGGTAAGAATGAAGCTTCTATCTGTGAAATAAGATATTTTGAGAGAGAAATAGACAGTACAATTGTTTTATTTTATTACCTGTTATTGTTGTTAATCTCTTCCTGTGCCTAATTTATAAATTCAAACTTTGTCTTAGGTATGTAATACAGGAAAAAACAGTATATATAGAGTTAGGTACTATCCATGATTTCAGGCATCTAACTGGGGATCTTGGAATGTATTCCTTCTAGATGCATTGATTTCAAGTCATTTAAATACCAGGGGTCATATGCCAATCACTAAATTGGTTTTGTAATACTTATTTTATAGCCACTCATGTTAACAGTTGACAAAAATGCCAGTTCTTTATTAAGGCCAACCCACACCTGACAAAAATCTATGTAATCTGCATATAAGAGAAGGTATCATCTTTTTTTTTTTTTGCTCTGTGGTAAGGGGCAATTATTCATTCTATCCAAGAGTAATTTCAAGTTACCAAGGAACAAGTTAAAAAATGGAGGTGCAGCACACATCTCAAATTTGAATTGCTGAAAATTGCATTGTTATCTGATATACATAATACTAGCTCCTCTAGTATTATGATAAATGTTTTATATGAACAATAACAATATAGTAACCAGAGCTTATATTGAGCTCCAGCAGTGTACTTGGCAACAATCCATATCTACAGAGTCAAAAAAAGTATAAAGGCCAGTAATAGCCATAACCTTGTATTCTTCCAGCTAATTGTACATAAGGTGATAAAGAGTTCCATTAATTGGGGTCAGCAGCCATAAAACTTACATCAAGCCTGTTTTCTTTTTGTGTAGAATATCAGCCTTAGGATAAACAACACAGTGATCAATAAGAGAATTGGCAAATGTTTTATATGGAATGTTTAGCGAGCTAATGACAGCTAATTAAGAGGAATAAAGGTTTGAAAGTTTAAAAAATTGATATATGCTGCAATAAATTCTGGCAAACCAGATGATGTTCATGGAGTTGATAAAGATAAATAAATTAGTGAGGATGTATGTCCATCAGGCAAGAGGAATGGTTTTGGACAGGTGCAAAAACAGAAAATCAACTCCTTTTTTTAAAAAAAAAAACTTCGTTGAGTTTTCTTCCAATTACGTAATAAATATGGACAATAAACAAAATTCTGTCAGCACCTAATCAGAGTGGCTTTGGCTTTATGAAGTTCAGGGCAATTTGCCTCATTTGTGAAGCTTGGGAAAGCCAGCCCCTCTGTGTTCCTTAGGATTTATACTTTCATATCATTTGCATCCCAGATCTGTTGGCCACCAAGATCTTTGTTATTACATCTGAGGTTTTGTGGTTTTAAGATTTAAAATAAAGTTTAAGTAGAATAAAAATCCTAGAGAAGTTTTTAATATTTTACATTATTAATATGCAGGGTGTCCTCCCTAAATGTATACACACTTTAACAGCTGATAGCTCAATTTTGAAAATGAAATGTATCTTAATAAACTTCCAGGGCTGACAAGCAGCCCCTGAATGACAGATGAATGGATTACTCCAGTGATGGCGAACCTATGACACATGTGTCAGCACTGACACGTGTAGCCATTTCTGATGACATGCGGCCGCTGAGGCGGCTGCATGCCGAGGATGAAACATTTGCTGCTCCTGAGGATGAAACATTTGCGAAATAATGTTTTTTCCTCAAAGTGACACACTACCCAAGTTATGCTCAGTTTTTTGGCAAAGTTTGACACACCAAGCTCAAAAGGTTGCCCATCACTTGATTACTCTGACACAACGTTTGCTGTGAAAGAGAGGGCTAAGGGATGGCCTGGCTATAACAACCAGGCAGCCTTAATTGCCTGCCTCATTAGGCTTTTATTGGAATTTTTATCTTTAGATACAATCAGTAGGGTGAGTAATCTTGGGAGGACACATGTGTTTACATTGTCCTCTAGGCAAGGACATCCAGGGATTAAGCATAAGGATTCCAATAAACACCTGGGGGTCTGCATGTGCACAGACTTGTTTGAAAAGGTCAAGGAATAATGAGGGGCACCGCCTTCGACACTCCCCTAAGTCTCCCCTAAGTCAGAATTCTGATAAACTGGGCAGGTGGCCTTCCACACACTTCCCTTTTCTCAGAATGTCCTCCTTACAAACTTTTCAACCAAGTCTCATGTGCTCCCTGACAATCAATACTGCCTTTATAATTATTCAAAGTGTGTGTATACATTTTTGGGAGACACCTATATATATATATTTGTACTTTGTAAGCTGCTAATGTGTGTTAAACATTATGCTGCCTAGAATAAGAGTCTCCTATTTACTGATGTGCTCTCAGGGTAGAATTAACTTTAGAGTATCAGCCATCTGTTGATAATGAGTTGTTTTTAATAGCTGGAAGGAGATTCTACATTTTAATGATATTTATTGCATTTTCCTGATTAAAAAGTAGTAAGTGTTCCTTTAAAAAGACAACATGATTTATTTTTAATTGTAATTGTCCATATTCCTACTTTATAAGTCACTTGAGATTTTGATTCAATAGGTATGGTGTGGGCCAAGACATCTGTAACTGTAATAAATCCCCCAGGTGATTCTGAGCTACACTAATTTTGAGAACCAATTTTGAATTATATATGCTATCTGGTTTTAATTATATATATATATATATACACACACACATATATGTATATATAATATCCTGCATTGTTAACAAAATATTTATTAAAATTTTTTTTTTCACTAAAAACACCTTGAAAGCATGATTTTCAATGAGTTAATGACTTCCCATCACAGGACTGGATCATGAAATTTAAAATATTTTTCCATTTTGAGCATATGTTTATTCTAAATTTACTCTTACAAATTATGTAACAGTAAACCTTTCAATGTAGAAACACTTGAAATCTGATAATTTTTTGCAGATATATTTTAGAAATAATATTACTGAATAAAAAAATGTTCATTTTTAAGTCTTTAAAGCAAGTTGCTAAATTATTTTCCAGAAAAGTTATGATAATTTATACTCACAACTATATTGCCCTGTGACCCCACTCCTCCAATTTTAAATGTTTTAATTATTTTTATCATTGCTAATTTGACAGCTGAATATCATCTCCTTATATTCTTAATTTGCATATATTTGAGTATATACAAGTTAAACATTTCTTTTCTATGTTTATGAGCTCTTGGTAATTTTCTTTAGTGAATTGTCCAGATCCTTTCCAAGGCAGGGTTAAAGGTCCTCAGATAACCATGGGTCATGAAGAGATTTTGAAATCCACCTAGCACGTCTAAATATTATCCTTCCTCTGGCCTTGTCAAGGCATTAGGGGTGAGTTATTTAAATGTTTGACCAAATATAGCAGGCTAATTTTTAAATTGATGATGGCCCAAGAATGATGTTACAGATATCCAAATGGCCCTTGACAGAAGAAAGGTTCCCCACCCCTATGCCCTCAAGTCTAATGAGTGCAAATGGGTTTCCAGGCAGCTATGATAAGGTTATAATTTAAGGGTTCAGAATATTCCTTCTCAGAATGAAAGATGACAGGAAGGAATCAGCTTCCATAGTCACTATCCTGTCCTTGACCATAGGCAGAAAAGAGGTAGAGCCCTAAAGCTCTGTCTGCTCCTGACGAGACTCCATTTCCTCTACTGAAACTCTCAAGTTCACCGCCACCATACAAGAAGAATCCCTTCAGTGCCACTAACCCTGTCAACTACTGTCACCACAAGAAACTCACTGGACACTCCAGGTTTTCCAACCTCATTCTCCAGACTCTGGCCTCCAACACCCCCAAATCCATCTCCTGCCGTCTCTCAGCTCCTGACACCTTCCCACTGTACCCTCTGAGATTCGGGGTCCCTCATCAGCCACACCTTTTATTTTTGGGTTCTTCTTTGAATGCTTTGGATTCACAGTCCTCTATCTGGCTCAGAGAGGAGAGCACTGCTCTCCTGCAGCTCTCTCTGCTGCTGGCTGCTTTGTCTCTCAGGTACTTTGTACTCCTGAGCTCGGATGTATAGTTGTGTCCTCGCTCCTCGGGCTCTGCTCAGAGCACAGTCCCTCTGTATTCTATAAAAGCCTTTAGCTTTGAAGCTCTTGTTAACACTCCACAGGTGTCTACCCCTCATTGTTGCAGTCACCTATGCACCCCTAGTGTACTTACTCTCATTCCCTGATTGTTTTGGCTCATTGTTGCTGGATGGAACACTAGCCACATGATCATTTTTGGTGACTTCAATACTTTAAATTTAAAAGTTATTTTTTAATATATTTGTATTGATTTCAGAGACGAAGGGAGAGGGAGGGAGAGAGAGAGAGAGATATCAATGATGAGGGGAATCCTTGATCAGCTGCCTCCTGCACACCCCCTACTGGGGATTGAGCCCACCAATCCAAGCATGTGCCCCAACCAGGCTTTAAACTGTGACCTCCTGGTTCACAGATTGATGCTCAACCACTGAGCCACCATGGCTGGGCAAAAGTCTTCTAAATTTAAGGAAATAAAGCTTTTGGACTTTCAAGAAACCAGGTATTCCCAGCAGAGTGCATTGCCCCATCCCTGAGTATTTCTGTTCACCTGATCCAAAGTGGAGTTTGATCCTGGGATTGGGGAACATTATAGGGCAGTGGTCGGCAAACTCATTAGTCAACAGAGCCAAATATCAACAGTACAACGATTGAAATTTCTTTTGAGAGCCAAAAACCGACTTCTGCGCATGGGCCACGAAGTTTCAATCGCACTGTACATGTGCACCTGCACGTGGTATTTTGTGGAAGAGCCACACTCAAGGGGCCAAAGAGCCGCATGTGGCTCGCGAGCCACAGTTTGCCGACCACTGTTATAGGGTATGTGGACTAGGTTTGCATCTTTCGGCTAAGTCAGCCAAATAAAATTTTCTCAAGGATTCAAATCACATAAAAGCTTCTATAGGCATTGGTGGGATAAAAGGTGGGAAACAACATCACTCAGCAAGCCAATTTACCAAGGTGAAAAGAAAAGGCTCAGTGTCCAGATCTCTTGATAGTCTGGTGTGAGCTGTCTGAGCAAAACAGCCTAAGGATGGAGGTACCTCGCAGGGTGCTTTGAGGAGCAGCTCACAGGAAAGGCCTCTGGGCTTTAGGGTCCAGGTTCTCATTTATACCAACACACCTGTAGCCATAGTCATCACAAATTAAAGAAAAACACACATTTAAAATAAGGATAACTATTAAAGGAGAAAGTCTTTTTATTTTTTTTTTCTTATTTAAAATAATGACTGTATGGCAGACCATTAAATGTAAATAAAAACCTAAATACGGAGAGTAAAGTATGAGAAAAAATAAAAAGAATAAAAAAAAGTTAAAAATAAAAATTCAAATTACAATAAAATTAAAGGTTAAACATTAAAAATAATAAGATAAGAATAGATGAGATGTAAAATAAAAGATAGAAAGCAAGAAGCCAATGAGATAAAAGGTTAAACACATGAGAGTAGAGAAAATGAAAAATTAAGATAAAAGACTAAAGGTCATGAGATAAAAATTTAACTATGTAAAAGAAAAATGGATTACAGGTTAAGAATAGAATGAGGAAGTTGAAATATAAAGTTAAAAAATGTGTACTGAAAAAGTAAAGAGCATTAGGAGAAAAATATATTAATGGAGGATGAAAATAAATAGCATTTTTTAATAGCATAGGAATATCTTTCAGCAGTTGACAAGGAGCAAGAATTTGCTGTAACATATTTCTTAGGGGTACTTGTGGCATTCCTCTTCCTCCAGTGCAATTTGTCCTTTGAAGTAGCATTTCCTCAGGAGCCCCACTTGTAGAGAGCTTTTCAATGAAGTAGATTTCATGGTAGGGCCTGGGTCTCCTTTGTTTAAAGTAACAGTAAAACTGAGCTCTGAATTTACTAAAGCAACAACCAGTTTGTCCCCTGGAAAGCTCTAGAAAAAAAAAAAAGTATATATGACATATAGAGTAATTATTCATCATACACAATTACATAATATGTTCATTTGGAAAGCATTTTCATGTATTATTTCCTTTGGGCCTTTATAGCATGCTCACAAGGTGGGCAGAGATCATTTGCACTTTCAAGAAGAAACAAGTTCCTAGAGATCAGAGGCTTATAGAGCTGAGGAACATGGAGTCAGAATCCTATATAATAAAGAGGTAATATGCAAATTTACCATCACACCCTCGCACAAGATGGCCGCCCCCATGTGGTCATAAGATGGCTGCCACAAGATGGCCGGCAGGGGAGGGCAGTTGTGGGTGATCAGGCCAGCAGGGGAGGGCAGTTAGGGGCAACCAGGTCAGCAGGGGAGGGCAGTTGGGGGCAACTGGACTTGTAGGGGAGGAAGGGCAGTTAGGGGTGACCAAGCCTGCAGGGGAGGGCAGTTGGGGGGACCAGGCCATCAGGGAAGGGCAGTGGGGGCAATCAGGCCAGCAGGGGAGCAGTTAGGCGTCAATCAGGCTGGCAGGGGAGTGGTTAGGGGGTGATCAGGCTGACAGGCAGAAACAGTTAGGGGCAATCAGGCAGGCAGGCAGGTGAGTGGTTGGGAGCCAGCAGTCCCAGATTGTGAGAGGGATGTCTAACTGCAGGTTTAGGCCCGATGCCACAGGGATGGGGCCTAAACCTGCAGTTGAACATCCCCTGAAGGGTCCCAGATTGGAGAGGGTGCATGCTGGGCTGAGGGACACC
The DNA here is from genome assembly GCF_951640355.1 of Cnephaeus nilssonii. NCBI lineage: Eukaryota > Metazoa > Chordata > Mammalia > Chiroptera > Vespertilionidae > Cnephaeus > Cnephaeus nilssonii. The sequence goes on from NC_137079.1 coordinate 20,788,170, forward strand.
CCCCGGCAGTGCACAAATTTTGTGAACCAGGCCTGTAGTTACCAGTATAATAGGAAGAAAGAGTACTCTCCATGAGAATATTATTTTAAAGCTAAAAGAGTTATATCCATGTGTTAACACACTCATAAAACAAGAGGAAGACTCAGGGTGGGTAAGAGGAAGCCTTGCAGAATGTTTGAGAGAAAGCCAATTGCTCAACCTATGCTGTGAATTGCCTTAGCAAGAAGGAAGTCTCTGTAAGGGCCTCGGTGCCATTCAGTCTAATCCCTTTCCTGTTTTCTGCTTGCCCTGCCATATGCAATCTATCCCACCGTCATTTGTGCAGCCACCTTGTGACCTTGCTATGGCAGGTAAGAAATGAGAAATTTTGAGGACGGCTGCACTCCCTGGATTTTCATGGCCTTGGCATGAAAATATTTAGTTCAGGTGCTTCCTGAGCAGTGAACTGGTGAGGAAGTGTTGCAGAATGCCATGAGCCTCAACATCACCTTTCTGCCTACAAGGGGCTACCCCTGCTTCGGGGGTCACGGTAGTCTGTAAATACCAAGGCCAGCAAGGAAGAATTATTGTTTGCTGTGCTATCATTAGAGAATTCCCACTTCTTCTGAGCTTTTCCAGACCTCAATATAAAAATATGAGTGTGTTGATTTTTGTTGTTTTTGTTTTAGGATGTGTGTGTGTGTGTGTGTGTGTGTGTGTGTGTGTGTGTGTGTGTGTGTATGTTCTTGTTTCTTTGGCTTATTTCTGATCTTTGAAAGGAAGCACTTCATAACCAAGGATTAATATGGACTGGAAACCATTTTGGGTCTGAAAGAAGCATCATTGTTTTCTGATTAAGCAGATGTTTGATGTTGGAGAGGTTCTAGAATGAGTAGGCAAGGACAGCTATTTCTCTATAGCCTCTGCTTCCTACAAGTCTGAATCTTGTTAGTATGCTGACTTGTTTGCCATGCTCCTGAGCTGTTGAAAGATAGAAACAACTAGGTATGAAAGGGAAAAGTTAACAAGGGCAACAAAGTAAAGAGAGAAAGACATTGTAGGTTACAGAGAAATACTCATGAGATATTTTTACAGAGAGTCAAATATTCTTAAGAATAATAAGTAAGCCATGGATGTCATAGAAAAATCTGAAAAGTCTCTCCTTGGGCTCCTCTGTTGTAGACTCTTGTTCCCTCTCTGTTCTGACTTTTACCGCCTCCCCCCCCTTCTATTGTTTCTCTTTTATTTTTCTGACTTTTTAGAAAGCTGAACACATAGCTTCTTTCTAGCATCTCCACCTCCAGGTAGCGGCAGCATGGTACTACTATACATTAATTAATTTGCAAATATTGTGTGCCCACCATGTACTAAGCACTGAGAGTGCTAATTACAATAGATGCCTATATTGAATATCTTCTATGTACAATAATATTCAGTATAAAATATTATGGAAAAGTAGCGGGAAGCCTTCTCTAAGAAATGCTGACTCAAGCTTGCTTCACTAAGAAGTTACTCCTCACCGGTTTTGCTCAGTGGATAGAGCATCAGCCCACAGATTGAAGGGTCTAGGGTTTGATTTTGGTCAAGGGCACATACCTGGGTTGCAGGTTCAATCTCCAGCCCCAGTCAGGGTGGGTACAGGAGGCAACCAATTGATATGTCTCTCTTAAATTGATGTTTCTTTCTGTGTGTCTCTCCCCTTCTCTTCCACTCTCTCTAAAAATCAATGGAAAAATATCCTCATCTGAGGATTAACAAAAAACAACAATAACCAGAAAGTTAAGTCACTTCAAATATATTCTCTTTCCCTTGACCCATATTTTTTATTTGCAGGAAGAAATTATGGCTAGATAGTTCTTGTTTATCACTTTGTATCAATTTCTTATTCACCCAAATAACTCTATTGGCAGAAAAGTTATAATTGGTACATATCTTGTATCTAATGTCAAATATTAATGTCTCCTACATTTAAAGCAGAAGACAATACAGCAGTCCTTCTTACCCACAGTCTCAATTTCTGCGGTTGCAGTTACCCATGGTCAGCCACTGTCCAAACATGTTAAATGGAACATTCCAGAAATGAGCAATTCATAGGTTTTAAATTGCAAGCTGTTCTGAGTAGCATGATGAAATCTTGCTCCATCCCCTTCCATCCCCTCTGGGATATGACTTATCTCCTTGTCCCCTTATTCACTAAGTAACCAGGTTATCAGATCCACTGTTGTGGTATCACAGAGCTGGTGTTCATGTTACCTTTATGTTCCTATGGCCCCATAGCACAGGAATAGTGATTCTGGCAATTTGGATGTGCCAAAGAGAAGCTGCGAAGTACTTTCTTTAAGTGAAAAGGTGAAAGTTCTCAACTTGATAAGGAAAGAAAAAAATCACATGCTGAGGCTGCTAAGATCTACAATAAGAACACATGTTCTAGTCATGAAATAGTCATGAAGGAAAAATAAATTCCTGCTAGTTTCACTATTGGACCTCACATGGGTCAAAAGGTCAATAGTAGCCTAGTGCTATGTTACAATGCCTACATCATTCACCTCACTTCATATCATTACCTAGGCAATTTATCATTTCACATCCTCATAAGAAAAAGAAGGGTGAGTATCCTATATAATAAAAGGCTAATATGCAAATAGACCGAATGGCAGGATGACCGGTCACTATGATGCACACTGACCACCAGGGGGCAGATGCTCAATGCAGGAGCTGCCCCCTGGTGGTCAGTGCACTCCCACAGGGGGAGCGCTGCTCAACCAGAAGCCAGGTTCATGGCTGGTGAGTGCAGCAGCAGTGGCAGCACTAAGGACCTCTTGGGGGATATCTGACTGCCGGCTTAGGCCTGCTCCCCCTTAAGTTGGCAGTCGGACATCCCCTGAAGGGTCCTGGACACTGAGAGGGTGCAGGCCAGGCTGAGGGACCACTCCCAGTGCATGAATGTCGTGCATTGGGCCTCTAGTAGTACAATAACATATTTTAAGAGAGAGAGAGACCACATTTACCTAACTTTTATTATTGTACTAGAGGCCTGGTGCATGAAAATGTGTGCACATGTCGGGGGGCGTCCCTCAGCCTGGCCTGCCCCCTCTCACAGTCTGGGAGCCCTCAGGGAATGTCCTACTGATGGCTTAGGCTTGCTCCTCCCTCTGTGGGAGGTGACCAGGCAATCATGGGAAGGCACAACCCCCATAACCTCCTTGCTGCTGCTGCCTCTGGCCTCCCTCTGCAGGAGGCAACTGGGCCAATCAGGGGAAGGCAACGCCCCTATCACACCACTGCTGCTGCCACTGCTGGCCACCGCGGATTGCCAGAGCCTCAGTCCGGCCCTTGCAGCAGCAGCTGCCACCATCAGCGGCTTGCCTGAGCCTCGGCCCAGCCCTCTCAGCAGCAGCCACTGTGGCTTTGTCTGGAAGGATAGCTGGAAGACGTCTGGTCTAATTAGCATATTACCCTTTTATTGGTATAGATATTGTGACATTTGCTCTATTTCATTATTATTGTTGTTAATCTCTTGATGTGCCTAATTTATAAATTAAACTCTATCATAGGCATGTACATATAGGGAAAAACATAGTATATATAGGGTTTCATACTATCCAAGTTTTCAGGCACCCATTAGGGGTCTTGGAACATACCCCTCCAGAGGTAAGGGGGTACTATTAAATATAAGAAGGGGTTACCACATGAAGCAGGTCTGAATTTACATACTACTAAGATATGTAAACAACAATAATTTAAAATTTTTAAATATTTTTTAAATGAAGCACATCCTGTGATTGGACCCCATTATCAAGGTTTGTGATTCATATTAAAAGTCATTAAATTGTGAGTCTTTGACCCCAGAACATGTGTCATGAATGCTGGAGTCTAGACTAAACAGCAGGTACTAACAAGATACCCAAAGGAAGCAGGTGGGACCACCACATCTGAGAAGACATCAGCAAAGAACACTCAGGGATGCAGAAACCCAGCAAATTGAGGGATGCCTCCAGAAAGGTCAGCAAGGACCACCTGTGTGGCAGAAGACCATAGGCTATTCTTCCGGTAGCTTCCCCTGTACTCAGTTTCCATCATGGGAAGGGCTGAGGAGAGAAACAATCTTGATAGAGAATTTGCAAAAGTTACAATAATTTGACAAGTTTGACTATTTTTTCTCAAGAACTAGAAGAGATCATGTAAAATACAGAGAATGCTACCATGTTTTGGACATAGAAGTCATTGTGTTTCTAATGCATTGTTATGCATTGTTCTGCCTGGAACTCTCTTTTGGAAGGATAGACCCCAAGACAGCTTTGGTGTCGATTTGTTAATAGGATACCAGAGGGGAAAAGCAGATCAATGAGTAATGTAAACTTTAGAATGAGCCTAACTTTATCTATTAAAAGGTGCACTAAGCTGTGCCTTATTGGTGAAAACCTGGACTCACACTGGTGAACATATGGCAACAAAAGCCAATGTTCGAAAAAACAAATTTCCCCCAGTATAACTCAGATAAAAAACTATTTGACCAAACTCTTTCATACGTCAAATATACCTTTGTCTTCTACTAATCTCAGCAAATGAAAATAAAACTAAAAATGAATCAAGTAAATAAACTTGTTCTAATAAGTACATCAATTTTTTTATGCTCTGCATTGAAGCAAAGGCAACTGACATATCACCTAAAAACTGAAAAAGGAAAGAGAAAGGCTCATCACACTCTATGTCTCTCACTTTTTAAAAACTGTATGGTATTGGCAATACAGTCTGGCCTAATCCGGAGACTTTTGTTCTTTTATGTTCCTTACTCAACTGTTCATTACAAGGACAGGATCTGGGGGTTTAATTAGCGGAGGGGCTCAGCATGGAACATTTGTGTCTTGGTTGGATGCAAAACCTCACTTGATTTCCAGCATTGTTCAATAATAAATATTTAACAGGAAGCTGTGAAGAGATGGAAGGTATTCAACTCAGAGGAAGATGTAACACACCAGGCCAGTGGTTAAACCAAATTACTACAGTTTGCAAACTGGAGGCAGCAGATCTATAAATGAACTAACAGAAAAATGGAACCACCTTCTAAAGTGCATTGAGTCTAGAAGATGTTAATCCACCTACCAGCCTCAATTACTTTTATTTAAGTGTGTATAACATGTATTTTCATTAAAATGTATATACTTATTTAAACGGTATAAACATTTCATTTAAACAGGTATAGGACACAAAAGAGGACATTTATAAGTCCAGGTAATAGGAATCATGGAACGGTGATCTTTAGAAAGAGGGCTGTGTCTGTCACTCCCTGCCACAGGTAAAGAAATGACTGAAATGATTGTCCTGTCTGGTCCACACTGCTAATCAAATAGAAAGAACCCTTCACCAGGGACTCACAAGCTCTTGGTGAGTCTATTCTTTTCAGTCTTTTCAAGTGCTGGTATCATCTGTTTTTCTCAGTCTCTGTATCATTGCTCCTTCAGAAATTTAAAGATGAGGATTCAAGACTTTCACAGGGTTTTCGGAGGGTCTAGTTATCACTAATAAAACAATGTAAATAAATTAATAAATAACTAAAGGGTGGTTCTTAAAAAGCTGTTTGCAAACTGATTTTCGTGCAATTGAGTTCTGTTTTAAATACAACTAAGAAACGTCTCTCTTTTAGGCAGCCCTGTCTTGAATCCTATAAAAAAGCAAAGATTGCCTTATATCTGTTTTGCATGTTAGATTTCAACCCACTGAATTCCCTAAAGCAAGAAAATAATAAATAAATGCCAATGATAAAACTCACTATGAAGTTTTTAAATGATCCAAGCTATTCCTTGTCCTTCTAGCTGTCTTCCTTTTATGCCTTTGCTCTTTCTCTCCACACCTTTCTCATTAAAAGGAGACTAAGTCTGGTCTCTTGAGGCCATTATTTTTTCTGAAGACAAAAGAAAAAGACAGCAGCATCCACCCTGCCTCCCACCTCCCTTTTGTGTATACTCCATGAGGGACCTAATTGTCTAAAATAGGTCAGATATGAATATAGTCAGGAAAGATTTATGGGACGTTGCCTCTTCCCACTTAAAATTCCTGAGATACACACATATTCTGGCAGTCTTGTGAAACAGAACAGCTTCAATTCATTTAAATTAGAATCTTTCTCTTTTCCTCCTGTTTAAAAAAAATTCACTCAATTCAAGTGACATTTTGCTAATAGTGATTTTATCATTCATTGAATATTTAACCTCTGTAAGCCTCTGATTTTCCTGATGAATAGTCTTTATTGTGGACAGAAAGCCACTATCAGGACAGAAGGTGGAGAGACAGAATGGTTTTCTATAGGCAGAGGTGAGAGACAAGGGTGCATTTTATATCCCTATTTGTTTAATGTCTGTGTAGAAATATACAAAAAACACTGGGCTTGACTGAGAGAAAGAGGAGGAAATATGGCTGGGAGAAATAACTTAAGATTTACAGATTACACTATCTTTCTGGCATAAAGGAGCAATGATTTGAAATGACTTTTGATGAAAATGAAAGAAGAAAGTGTCAAAGCAGGACTGCATTTGAACATCAATAAGACAAAAATCAGGACTACAGAAGAGATACACAACTTTAACAGACAATGAAGACATTAAAATTGTTACAGATGTTGCTCACCTTGGTTCAGTCATCAATTCAAATGGAGACTGAAGCCAAGAAGACAAGAAAAGGCTGAAACTTGGAAAAGCAATAATGGAAGAATTAGGAAAGCTCAAGAGCAATGATAAGTCATTAGAGACCAAGGCTAAGATCTTCCACACCTTTGTATTTCCAATTACTATGTACAGATGCAAACGTTGGGTAGTGAAGGTTGTTAAGAAAAAATGGATTCATTTGAAATATGGTATTGGGGATAGCGCCATGGACAACATGGAACAACAAAAAGATGACCAAATCAATCCTGGAGCAAATTAATCCTGAACCATTGCTGGAGGCAAAAACAACAAAACTGAAGCTATTCAGGCACATCATGAGAAAGCAGAGTTCTCTGGAAAAGACACTACTACTCAGAACAATAGAGGCAGCTTGGAAGAAGGAAGATCAAATATGAGATGGATTGACCCCTTAAAAAGAACTAGAGGCATGAATCTACATGCTGAGTAGGGCTGTTGGGGACAGTACATTGTGGACATCTCCCATTCATAGGGTCACCAGGAATCGGAGCCAACACAATGGCAAGTAACACACACACACAAGCCACTGACACTATTCTTGTTAGTTTTAAACACAGATTTATTGAGTAGTGTATACATGCATTTTATATGCATTGAAAGTTCAATACTTTTTAAATCTTCTAAGTAATGTAAGGGAAAAGTAGCAGTAATAATAATTAGAATTTATTAAAAGATGGTATGTGTCAGGCCTTGTTCTAAGTCCTTTGCATGTATTAACTGGGAATCTTTAATATGTGTCTGTAAGTGAGAGGACGGAGTCTTCCATAGGGAACTAACTGAGAGGGTTGGGAAAAGTGGTGTTAAGTTGAAAAGCCAATTTCAGCTTTGTTCACAATTGAATGCTACCAAGATTCAACCTCAACTATTCTCAGAGAACCCCACATTTGTTGTTGTTGTACAGTCTATTCTCAATAGAAATCAGAGCAATCCTATTCAAATACAAATAGACACATGTGACTGCTCTGCCCAGACAACTCCAATGGCTTCCCATCTACTGGAAGCAAAATCCAAACTTTTACCAGAGCCCACAGACTCTTCCACAGTGGTCCTCAGTCACATAGCTCTGGCCTCTTGCTGTCCCTCAGTTCTGCTAAGTAACCTGTCTGCCTCAGGGCCTTTGCACCCTCTATACCAGTGGTCAGCAAACCGGGGCTCACGAGCCACATGCGGCTCTTTGGCCCCTTGAGTGTGGCTCTTCCACAAAATACCACAGCCTGGGCGAGTCTATTTGAAGAAGTGGCGTTAGAAGAAGTTTAAGGTTAAAAAATTTGGCTCTCAAAAGAAATTTCAATCGTTGTACTGTTGATATTTGGCTCTGTTGACTAATGAGTTTGCCGACCACTGCTCTATACCAATTGCACTTAACACAGCACTAGGCACACAGTAGACATTCAATAATAATTGTTGAATGAGCAAATACATTAGACATTGCTGGGAATGTTGAATAATGGTAATGAGAAAAAAAAGGTTAAAAAAAAAAGAAGCCTTATTTTATTAGTCTAGAGCAGTGATGGCAAACCTATGACACGCGTGTCAGCACTGACATGCATAGCCATTTCTGATGACATGCAGCCGAGGATGAAACATTTGCTGCTCCTGAGGATGAAACATTTGCAAAATAATGTTTTTTCCTCAAAGTGACACACTACCCGAGTTATGCTCAGTTTTTTTTGGCGAAGTTTGACACACCAAGCTCAAAATGTTGCCCATCACTGGTCTAGAGGCAATAGACTTACTGCCCTTAGGCTGAATTCAGCCCTCAGCCATGTTTTGTTTTATCCACAGAGCAATTTTCAACAACATAAACCAATATTTAAATATCAGGAGAGTTCACATAAAACTCTAGATTTCTGTCTTCTTTTCAAAAGTGAAAAGGACTTGGCATCCACTGCCCTATATTCCCACAGTTCAACAACCGACTGGGCTTGAGTAGGAGCTGCACCTTTAAGGCCAGGCCTGCATTCTCCAGCTTGGACACACCCCCACAATTATCCTCCAACATCAAGGCCAAGTGTTAGTTGCCACATATCATTGTTATTGCACTATTGTATGAATTAAAGTAAAGAAATATTTTTCTATACCCATGTCTCTGTCAAGAGCAAAAAAAATAAAAGATTAAGAGAATGACATGACTCAAGAAAAATGGGAGTGAGTATACTTCTTTGTGGAAGTGAAGACATTCGTATATATGTTTAAATGCCAACATTGGGCTCCTTGTGTCATATATATTACCTGCCTATTCCCTGTAGTCACTTGAATTCATCATATCTGCGCTCCACACACACGGAGAAAGACAAGGGGAAAGAAGGGCTGAGTCTAGCAGGCCTCTTGGAGACTGGGCTTTAGTGACCTTAGGAAAAGGTCACTGAAAAGACACTCAAATATGCGTGTCTACTTCTGTGCTTTTGTCTTTCGTTTTTGTTTGTTCTATTTTTTACTTCGTTTCTTAGAAAAGTTTCTTTGGAAACAACTCTTTAACTCAGGTGAGGAACATGACATCTATGATTTATTATCAAGTACTATGTGCCTGAAACAATGTTAAGTGTCTTACTTGTATTGATTATATCATTTAATCTCCCCAGTGAATTTACACAATAATAACTTCTACTCCATTTAATAGATTGGGACAGTGGTTGGCAAACTGCGGCTCGCGAGCCACATGCGGCTCTTTGGCCCCTTGAGTGTGGCTCTTCCACAAAATACCACGTGCAGGCGCGCACATACAGTGCGATTGAAACTTCGTGGCCCATGCGCGGAAGTCGGTATTTGGCTCTCAAAAGAAATTTCAATCGTTGTACTGTTGATATTTGGCTCTGTTGACTAATGAGTTTGCTGACCACTGGATTGGGACATTGAGGCACATACACCAAAACACCTTATAATAACATCAGAGCTAGGAAATGGCAGAGCCAGAATTTATGACCAGGTCTGCCTGGTTCTAAAATCTGTGCTTGTAACCACCTCCCTGCACTGCCTTCACTGTAACACCCCAGCAGTCTCACACCCTGGCACTTACTGACATTGGAGGGTGGGTGCTGTTCTGTGCAATGTAGAATGCCTAGCAGCATACTTCACTTCTGCAATCACAATCTCCCCACCATGGGACAACCCAAAATTTCTCCCGACATATCCAATGTTCCCTGGGGAGCAAAGAGACCCTGGCTGAGAACCACTTTGTAAGGTGACACTAAGGATTGCTTGTCTCTTCTTGGCCAAGCTAGTTAGAGGGCTCAAAAGGCCAAAAGAAAAGGGGACAGTTAATTTTTGTTATTGTTGCTATTGTTATATACGAGTCCCTTTTATTTAACTTAGCTTGAATCAGTTTTGTTCCCACCCACCAAAACATTCCTGACTGGAATAGTGATAGTACAAATGAAACATTACGTAAGTTGTCAGTTGGTACTTTGTAAATCAAAGTCATTGTTATTAGCATCACCACCAAGACCCTTTAGAGTTGACTAAAATATGTCAGTGGAATGGTAAATCTTATTGCAAGGAAAGAGATCCAACAAATATTCAAGTAGTTCTACATACCAATGTGTCCACATATTTAATTACTCAAACATTTACTGAGCACCTACCATGTGACAAGATAATGCTAGATAACAAAAATTGCATCTTTCTATTCCTAGCATCTAGAAAGGTACCAGGCACAGAGTTGCATTCAATAAATGTTTCCTAACTTCATAAAGTTCACCTATAAGGAGATCTAGAACCCAAGGATAGAGACAATAAAAATAATTTAGCAAATTTTGAAGTTAAACATGTAGATACAAATTATGCATATAAATTTTAGATACAGCACCAAATTGTGGCATGTAGGCAAAGGATGAACTGCAAGACAGGGCACTAGTGACTGTCAATCCATTCTCATCATGAATTTCCTCTGCCGAGCACCTGTGGTGTAATGTAAAGCGAAGGCAATCACAGTACTGGCGGTCAGTGTGAGGCCTGGGCAGAGGTGAATTGGAAAGGTAATAGAACCAAAAGAGCTGGGAATACTAAAATAGTTTAGCAACACACTAGGCACCTACTTGTGTTTTTTTTTAAAAAAAAACATATGCATTAATTTATAAGCTGAAAGGTTTAATTTTTAAACAGAACTAAAACATGCATCTTAAAATTTCACACTATGCAATAAACATGTTTTCCTGCTCTCAAAACAGAAAATAGTACAAGAATAAAATTATGATCTATGCTTCTCAGCTTTGCTTCACTGCTGTTGCTGCTCTGGCTAAGTGCCTCCCCTCCACTCAGAACTGTCACTGGTTGTACGATGCCTTTCACTGTAGAGTCAGCGCACTGTGCTTTTAGAAGGGTTTGCTTCAGTCATTTCTCAAGGCAAGAAGTGCTATTTCAGTTTGAGCAAAAAGTGGCTTCTGGACTTAGTATTATAAGAACTAGATTCAATGGTGTATTTATATTTCATAAAAATAAATATTTCTTGGCTAAATACCTAAAGGAAATAAATATTTGTTGACTAAACACCTAATGGAAGTTTCTAGCTATAAAATAAAAAGAAAAAAAATTAATGTAAAAAAGTGAAATATAGCTAAAGCCACTTTTGTTTGTATTTGAGTCTGCCTTCCCTTCACTGGGGGAAGAATAATAATATGTGTGTGGTTTGGCAAAATAGTATTTATTATTGGATGCCTGTTTGACAGGTAGCCTGTGTGCAAAAGAGTGCTAAAGGGAGGCAGCGTGGCTTAGTGAAGACCCTTGCGTACAAGTCACCATCTCAAACTGGCTTCATCATAAAGGAAATAGATTGGAATGATTCTCAGGTGCCACACAAAATCCAAGGACATTATTAAAACCAGGAGCCCGAAAAGGGGGAAGCAGAGCAGCCTGGGATTCTTAACAGCAGGAGTTCACAAACATTTCCTGGAGTTGTACTGTTCAGAGTTCACCCTCCATTCTCAGCTCTGAGGATCTCTTAGGTCCTTGCTGGGTAGGGTCCAAGAGGTGAGAATCCTATGGCAGGAACAGGCTATAAGAGGTTCACATGTTGCTGGGAGATAGGGCAGTCCTCAATAAATAAAGACTAAGTCTAAGCAGGTACTCCATAGGTGTCTAGAATTATATCTTTGAGGTGGAGAAAAAAAATAAAGTAATATAAGGAGAAGTAAGAATTCAGAAATCATGGGACTACAACATAATGGCATGCTCTCTGAAACAAGTGAGCCTGGGTTCCAATTCTAGCTCTGCCACAGACTCTGAGCGACTTGGAGCAAGCATGTAACTTCTGTATGCCTCCGTTTCTCCATCTGTAAAAGGAAGCCAGTAATACAATCTAATGTATAGCATTGTTGTAAAGATTTAAAGTTAATATTTGGATGGTGCCTGGCTCAGAGTAAGTCCTAGATAAGTGTTAACTAGTATTAAGATGATCGAGATATAACCCAGATGTGGCTGGCTGCTGGTGTTGGGACATTGGCTCTTGATCTTGCCCACCTTTAGGTTATACTGGACCCAAACTTTGGATGTTCCCTTGCTTGAAAAATTTTCAACTTTGCAATACATTAGATAGATAGATAGATAGATAGATAGATAGATAGATAGATAGATGATAGATAGATAGATGGCACTTTTATGGGAAGGCAAGAAAATGGTTTACATATTATCAAAATTTAATAAAATTCTTACTAGGCACTTCTGGTCTTTCCTCAAATTTCTCTACTGCTGCAAGTTTCTTTCGTTTTCCCATGCAGACTTTGAAGAGCCTTCTAATAGCGTCACCAATTCAAACTGACTCCAGCTTTGCAGTCTGATGAGGGGGTAAAAAAATAAATAAAAAGTGCTGCAATTAACCAAGTAGGTCCCCATCCAAGTATCCAGACACAAATCAAACAGACCTTGTCCTGGGATGAGTTCAGAGAGAGGGAAAGAGCAGGAAACTGAAGAGGATGGATTCTGCTGCAAAGAAAATCTAGATTATTTTTTACTCCAAATTTTTAAAATTTCAAAACTGGAAGATATAGGAATATTATTTGAGGCAGCCTGTATCTCAGGAAAAAAAAAAGAGTACGTATTTTCAGTTATGGGCAAATCCACTGCAGTAGGTCTGAACTGAGGAGGCTGCCAGTCACATTATCTCATTTTGGTGGAAATGAAAAGCTTAGCGTGGAGACCCCTAGTGGCCATGTGTGGAGGACACTGGGTCAAGGTGGGTCCCCTGGAATCCAATGCCCTGCAGCTTGGGCTACAGGAAGCAGGTAAAGTGTGTGATTGGCACTTACGTTTTGAATTACAGTTCTGCCTCTCAGTAAGGCTTTGGCAAATTACTTGACCCCCTTCTTTGGCAAATTACTTGACCCCAGTCTCCTCGTCTGTAAAATCAGGATAAAAATAACACATACCTCATAGGGTTGTTTTGCTCATTAAACAACATATGTTGTTTATGACAGTGCCTGCACATCACCAGATCAAGTTGTTATTACAATGAGTATGATGCATTGTGATCAAATTGTCTTTCCAAGAGGCAGAAGATGCATGAGGCTTGGGGTGGGGAGTGAGGAGGTGGAACTGAGAACAGGGAGTCTGGTATGAAAGCCTGTTAAAATTCCAATTTGGTTTAAGCCATGGACATTTTAATATAACATTCGAAGTTATGAAATTGTATACTTGTATATAGTTTGTGTGATTGAAACAAACTGTAATAAAGTAATTTTCACCCTAAAGAATGGGGAGATGAAAGGGAAGTAAAAGAAATACTGTAGGTCATGATCCAATAAACTGCGGTTGGAAGAAGAGTCCCATCACTTACTTCCTCATGCCCAATGGCCTCAGAGTGTGGCACTCCTGGCCTCAAACTCTACCTCACCAAAGAGCTCGTGGAGCCTAGAACAGGGTGAGTCATAGGTTGTACCCATACATGACACCTCCTCAGCTTGGTTCTCAGCTTCATTGTCATCATTATCCACTACCTAGTTAAGTGCATAGTTCAAGGCATACTTATTTAATGAAAGACTAACACCCCTGGATGTATTATCATCCACATTACTGACAATGAAGCTCAGAGAGATAAGTATTTCTCCAAGATCATACAACTAAGCAGGATTTAAGTTCTGACCTTTCTTCTGCTGTAATATTTTGCAACAATCTTTTTCTGAAAGAAAGCAAACGAACAAACAGAATAACCTCCTATTGCTTCCCGTTGCAGTAAGAAGTGATTAGAATGACATTTCAGTTCCTCCAGAGGCCTCACACCCATCCACTCTTTAAACTTCCTTTCCAAGTCAACTTACTCACACTTCTTTTTTCTTCACCAAGTCAACACTGCTCTCTAGGATCCTGAAATTGCTACATGTTGCCTTTGCTCTTGTTTCCACACCTATAAGAACTCCTTCACCTCATGTCTTCTCCATTAAGCCTTTTCCAACCACAAGCTGGAAGTAATTCTTTCCCTTCTTAATCAGTATAGCATATTCTTGTGTCTCTACTAAAGAATTTTTTATTACAAAATGATGATTGCAGTGTCTGTTTTATCCCTGAACACAAGAAAAGGGAACCACATTGTGTACATCTCTCTGCTGCTTAAGGTGTAGTTTCTGGCAGCCTCTGACAGGCAGTCTTGAGCATAGGGGTACTCACTATTAGCTGAGAGAAGGAACATACATTATCAGATGTGATCTGGTAGAAGAGTGAAATACGCTTTTGGACACTCAGTTATGGCACAGCCTGGGATACAGTACCTTCATAGAGCTAGATAAAGTCCTTTGGGTGTGATATGTGATTTGAGCCAACATGTAGCTGGGACCCACAAGTCTGGGAACCCAAGAGTGGAAGTGAGAATGGATCCTATGACTCACTAGAAGTTTGTTGCTTTTCATCCTCAAAACTTTGGGTTCCTTTTGATTAAAGGTCTCAGTTTCCAAAAGAGAGAAACATCCATGTGACATTGACCTGAAAGTTGAGACTGACAAGTGGCTATTTGTGTTCCTCAAACAGATGAAGAGTATATGTTGTCTGGGTGACTATCACGGAGAAACAGAATTACTGTTACACAATAGGGTATAAAGGAGCGTGCCTGTAACCCAGAGATTCTCTGTGGAAACTTTTAGTATCCCCATATTCTATAGTAAAAGCTACTGAGAAACCACAATAACAAAATACCATCAAGACAACTAAAAGTACAGACCCACCAGGATAAGAACTATACCATCTGGGGTACTGCCTGAGTGCAAGGGAAAAATGAAATGAGCAGTAGAGAAAGTTACAAATTGTAATTATAGATTTGCGGTCAATTGTAAAATTGGCCACTGGATTATTTATGCATATTTTCATTGTTTTAATATGTGTGTCTGTGTGTGTGTGTGTGTGTGTGTGTGTGTGTACACAGAACTATTTCTTTTTCCTTTCTCCAATTCACTTTCTATCTGATATCAGATGTGTTAATAGTGGTTAATTCTATAAGCCAGTATTTATTTAAGTTAAAGGATATCAAGAGGATCGGGCCTAAACCGGCAGTCAGACATCCCTCTCACAATCCAGGACTGCTGGCTCCTAACTGCTCACCTGCCTGCCTGCCTGATCACCCCTAACTGCCCCCAATGCCAGCCTAATCACCCCCAACTGACCTCCTGCAGGCCTGGTTGCCCCAACTGCCCTGCCCCCGCCAGCCTGGTCACCCCTCACTGCCCCCCTCTGCCGGCCTGGTTGCCCCTAACTGCCCCCCCCACCAGCCTGGTCACCCCTAACTACACCCCCTCCCAGCCTGGTTGCCCCTCACTGCCCCCCTCTGCCGGCATGGTCGCCCCTGACTGCCTCCCCTGCTGACCTGGTAGCCCCACGCAGCCTGCGGTTCGGGGGTAGAGGATACCTATAAAAATAACTTGAAATACATTCAGAAGGCAAAATGGAGGTGAAGCCATTATCATGTGGAGGTTACTGTGAGCAAATGCAGTGTGTTCTAGACTTCTCTGTGAACTGTCTCTATCACAGTAACCTAGGAAATGGTCCGAATTTCTTCTCAGAGACTTCAAATTTGCAGTGCTTCATCACAGTACTTTTGAAAAATACCCACTTTGTGTTTCAGGCTGAAGTTTTTAGTGACTCTTACCCCAGTCTTACAACTGCAGCCTTCCAGAATGTCATTGTCTAAGATAAACCCTATCTCCTATATTGAACCCCTTTATTCCAAGAATATTTGGAATAGCTCAATTTTCCTAATCATATCCAAACTGATACAAGAAGAAATTGCAGTTTATATCTTTATATGATGTTTAAGAGACTTAAGTGTCTTCAGGGCCCCACAGTATAATTGAATATGAAACATATTCAGTTAACTATTAAGTAAAAGAATGAAGAGAGTGGTTCATTTTAAAAGGGATAATTATCAATTTTAAAAACTAGGTAAAATGCCCAAATACTTGACCTTTTTTATTTGTCTTGCCCTATTCCACCATTTGTATAGACTCTTTGTTTTATTTGTACTCCCATCTCTGCTCTCCCCATCAAGTTCTTAATCCCACTCTTTCCCTCTGCCCTCACTCACATTTGAACCTCTAGCTTCTAGCATTTATCAGGCCCCTTCCATTCTAAACTGACTACCACCTCCCATTGGCTCATGTTGGTTTTTTATTAATGATCTGTTATTTCCATAGAAAATATAATGTATTCCCACACAGAACTCATATGATCTCCCCAAATCACAAATATGATTTTATGTCAAGTCTCATGTTTAACACACTTAAAGGTCTTCTCCTTGATATTATAATAGAGCCCAACCCAATCCAACATCCTTCAATTGACTTTCATGACCCTGGATGATATATCTGTTCTCATTGAAAACACTTTTCCACTTACTCTCTATGCCCCACTACTCCAGACCTTTTTTGTTTGTTTTTATAATGCATATCTTCTTCCTTTCCAATTCATATATTTTTTATATAATGTGCCTCTCCCTGAAATACTTTCCTCTCTATACACATTCACTGTTATGTGTGTGAAAGACACATATCTTTCACCTCGTTAATTTTACTCATGTTGTAGGTGTTAGTTTAAACCCCATTTTCAGGAAAGCCATTCCTGATGCCCTGACTAGGTCAAGTTCTAGTATTATCAAGTTCTAGTATTATCCATTCTCAAAGAGCTGCTTCTGTGAAGTACTTACCACAGTGGTATTTAGTTCATTGTTCTGTGATACTTTCCATTTAAAAGTTCTGTGGGAAGAGACCAATACTCTTATATTTATCATCATGTTTATGTATGTTAAGCATTTAATAAATATTTTAAATATATATATATTCTTTATATAAAAAAGTTCATAATATTTTTTTGTCATTGTAGCTATTTTCTGTGTTGGATTCCAAAAGTGAGCTAGTGACAGATCATTGTCTTCAAGACAGAATAGTGAATGTTAACACTTATCTCCATTTTTCTAGAAAGCACAATAACTTACTGGCTTATCAAAAGCCTAGATCATACAAGTTAGAGTGGAAAATTATAATAAAAATAAAGCAGGTTCACATACCTAGATCACTTAAACCAATCTTCTTTGAAAGTAAAACTTTATGTCCATGAAAACAAAGTTTAAAAAGAAAGAGACAAAATTAGTAGTCTGGATTGGCTTTATTATAGACTTCCAGGGAACACCACATATAGACAAGTTCTGATGAAACAATACCAGCAGCATTGTCCAGATTTGTCTTGGGGCAACAGCATGGGATCAACTGATGAACAAATGTGCCCCTCTCCCAATTACCATCCAGGCTCCCACTTGTCTCTTTTATGTTTTATGAAACAAACATGCATGCCCATGCTTTAAGACACGACTCTCACACTTCCTAATGACTGTGAGATGAACCATTTTAATCTGTACAAACAAAAATATAACACCTATTCCATTACTGATTTTAGAAAGAGGCAGTATCTGTGGAAAGAACAATACTTCCGCTATGTTGAAAATCCAAACAAGCTTAAAGTCGTCCTTGGAAACCTCCTTTGCTGGTAAGTGGATTGTATTCATGTTTCACACCTCATTCTTTTTCCTCCCAACTGAAACATGAAGAATTTCTCCGAACAATCTGATCTATTTGTCTCTAGCTTCAATGGTTATAGATCATTCTTTTGGATCTTGACCTCAGAAAAATATTTTCCATGGTGTTTTTTAATTTAACTCTTTAACTTCAAAGTAGGCTAATATTACAGGAAAAGACAGTTCAAGCTTAACATTTAGGCTCTAGTAGGTTTGGTGAATCATATTATATGAAGTCCTTGGCACCCAATACTTTTGGATGAATAAAGGCAGAACTTAGAAGCCTTGTAATTAAGAAAGTGTTGCATCTCTATCCTCTAGAATAGTAACCCCAAGGCATTAGCCCTCCCCTGGGAGTGGTGGAATGATTTGTGACACCATCAAGGGCTTCCAATATTTAGGAGTAGGTGATTTCTGTCTCATTTACAAAATCTAGATGTACCTCCGAGAGTGACCATAAATTGTTATAAAGTTAATCAGATGGTGATGCCTGTTGTGGCTATAGTTCTGGAGCTGGAATCTACTATCACAAATCAGCCCAGCTTCTTGGCAATGCAGATATTGACTGAACAAATTGCTTTCTTTTTAGTCCACTTCAACAAAAAAAAAAATCAAGAGCAGTTTGCCTTTAGCAGACAAAGACCGCAACTCAGCCTCATTATCTATGCTCTGAGATAAGTGAACCCTCCCTCACTTGTCTGAAGGGCATTGAAATCCTGGATGTATCTTAGGAGAGACTACATTGGTTTATTACATTAAGAATAATTTTCCTAAATTGCCCTGGTTATTTCTTGGAATGTTTGTTTATGCTTAAGTAAGATATATTCATATCAGAATCTGAGAGATAAACTGAAAGAAGTGCAGGGCCCACCACATTGGTGAATTTTCTATGGCCCACTAATGGGAAACAAGTCTCTGCCCATGTACTACTCATTCAATCATTCAATACAATGAGGCACAAAATTTGGGGGAGGCAATTCTTTTTGGTTTCTGGGAGACAACAAATGTCACATTTGGATGTATTGTGCTGTCCAATTTGCTAAGTAATCCAAAAGTCTACCTGTTTTCAATAAGATCTGGAGAAAGAGGAGACTGAATTATGAGTAGGCTGCTGTGCAAGATACTCTACTCCTTGCCTCTTTTGAGTGGTGTTGTACATATATTAGACCAAATCTAAGAAGATCCAAAAGTTACAAATAAAGCACATTAGCAGGTGCTTCAAATTTTGTTAGTACCCTCTGTTGCAACCTCTCCTTCAACCCACACATATGATCAATTCACAGAGGAGGGCAATGCATGGGCCTGGTTTATGGACAGGTATGAATAGTATGCTGGTATCAGCTAGAAGTTCATAGTTGGTACATTAAAGCCCTACTGATGGTTGCCTCTGAAAAACAATGCCGAAAGGACATCCTTCCAGTATACAGAACTTCAAGCAGAAAAATCTGTTTGTCCATCTTCTTTGAAGAAAATATTATCTAAGGTATAGAGACACATTGAATGATAGACAGTTGCTAATAGTTTTAGTGGTCAAGGATTTGGCACAAAAATGAAAGACTGAAGATATGTAGTTGGGCTTCTTAGAATAGAAAGAGAATCCTACATAATAAAATGGTAATATGTAAATTACCATCACTCCGCTACGCCCACGATTGGGCCAGCAGGAGGCGCAGGGGGCGGGACTCAGGGTGGCCGGGGTAGCTGATTGGGCCAGAAGGACGCGCGGCGCTTCTGGCGCCGCGAGCTTAGCGTCTGTACCATGGCTGCCGGAGGCTTTCGGAAGGCCTGGGGTGCCTGCGGACAGCCAGCCGGACAGGTCCCCCGCGATCAAAGGCCAAAGCGGGGGACCTGGCCGCCTGTCTGCTCCGGCGCAAGGCCTTTCGAAAGCCTCCGCAGCGCCGGAGGCTTTCGGAAGGCCTGGGGCGCCTGCGGACAGCCAGCCGGACAGGTCCCCCGCGATCAAAGGCCAAAGCGGGGGACCTGGCCGCCTGTCTGCTCCGGCGCAAGGCCTTTCGAAAGCCTCCGCAGCGCCGGAGGCTTTCGGAAGGCCTGGGGCGCCTGCGGACAGCCAGCCGGACAGGTCCCCCGCGATCAAAGGCCAAAGCGGGGGACCTGGCCGCCTGTCTGCTCCGGCGCAAGGCCTTTCGAAAGCCTCCGCAGCGGCGGAGGCTTTCGGAAGGCCTGGGGCGCCTGCGGACAGCCAGCCGGACAGGTCCCCCGCGATCAAAGGCCAAAGCGGGGGACCTGGCCGCCTGTCTGCTCCGGCGCAAGGCCTTTCGAAAGCCTCCGCAGCGCCGGAGGCTTTCGGAAGGCCTGGGGCGCCTGCGGACAGCCAGCCGGACAGGTCCCCCGCGATCAAAGGCCAAAGCGGGGGACCTGGCCGCCTGTCTGCTCCGGCGCAAGGCCTTTCGAAAGCCTCCGCAGCGCCGGAGGCTTTCGGAAGGCCTGGGGCACCGGTGGACAGCCCGCTGGTGCACCAGGTGCATGATTAAATCATGCACTGGGCCTCTAGTGTAAATATACTTGTAAATACCCACTAGAAGGCAACCTTTGGAGAGGAGGTAAACAAAATATCCCATTTGCTAAATATGTCAGCCTCTTTTATTTGTTTTTTTTATTTCTTTATTGATTAAGGTATTACATATGTGTCCTCATCCCCCATTACCCCCCACCCCACCCCCCGACTCATGCCCTCACCCCCCTGCTGTCTGTGCTCATTGGTTAGGCTTATGTGCATGCATATAAGTCCTTTGGTTGATCTCTCTCCCTTACCCCCACCCTCCCCTACCTTCCCTCTGAGATTTGACAGTTCTTTTATTCATTTCTTTATTTGTGCCTCTTTTCTTAACCACCCCAGTTTTGGCTCAATGAACCTGTTTTAAAAGTGGTCATGGTGACAGTGATGGACGCAAACCTTGAGCTCAACAGCAGAGACTTTGCTTTCCTAAAGTTGATCACACAATGGCCACTTAGTGCCAACACTTAGACCCCAAAGAAGCTTATTACTTAGGAAAAGCAGCCATCTGCCTGGTGGTAGGTTTATTACATTGGATCTATTTTCATCATGGAAAGGGCAGTTATTTGTTTATGTTAGGATCAGGGTCAGAGTGTTTTTCTACAAGATGCAACTCATTCCTTACGCATGTGAGCAATCATTATACCTACCCATTAGCAAAGTGAACTGGTCCTGAGTAAGGAGCGTGCCAACGAAGAGGCCACTCTCAATATAACACCTCACACTTAAGGGGCTTCTACTTCCTTTCTCCATTAGCTTGAGTGGATTTGGAGGTCCGAGTGCCCAAGAAAGAAGTGCTTCTACTGGGAAATACAGATTAAATTGAAAAACTGAGGCTGCCTCCTGGCCATTTGAGGCCCCCTCCTGCTGCTTAACCAATAAGTAGAAAGGTAATCACTTTACTGGCTGGGATGATTCCTCCAGATTACTAGGAGAAAATTAGATAAATTGGGGATTTTACTGAAATTCAGCATATTCACTTGAATGCCTCTTAATGAATTATACTAATCAATAAGAAACTGAGGCAATTCAATAAAATCAGGACCACCAAGGACCCAGCTGTTATGAAAATTATTGTTTGGTTCACCTCATCTTGAGAAAAATTTCATCGTGCAATTAGTGACAGAAAAAGGAAACTTTGCTTTTCAATTTTGTCCTTATAAGCAGCTATAGAAGTCAAGACTATTGCATGTATATATTATTTTAATTAATTGCTATTGTTATTTCAATAACTTCCCTTTTCCCACTTTTGGATAATACAGAGCATATTAGTGAGGGCTAATATTTTTGGCTTCAGGTGGAAATCTGACTGAAATTATACCACTTTGTGATAGTATGATAGCTTATGGGGCACTCCAAGAGGAATACAGATTGCTATCTAGATAAAGAAACAAGAGTGGATGCTGATGGACAAACTCAATGGACTATGCTACATAATCTCAATTTGCCATCACATTCATCTTCACCAGTTTCACTCCCTCTTTTCTAGTGTTTTGCCCAGAAAGACTAAACACTATGGACTGCCTGAACTTTCTTGCCTCTGTTTGTGTTCAGCCAATGATAGGCAACTATGAGATATCATTGGGCAAGAGATTTACACTCGTGTGTCTTTGCCTGTCAAGCCAGAATTGGTAGAAGATACATTCTTCAACTGAGGGTCAAAGATCTCCAACAACTCTCTTCTATGATATCTCTCCCTTATTTTTTTTTAATATATTTTATTGATTTTTTACAGAGAGGAAGAGAGAGGGATAGAGAGTTAGAAACATCGATGAGAAACATCGATCAGCTGCCTCTTGCACACCCCCTAATGGGGATGTGCCCGCAACCAAGGTACATGCCCTTGACCGGAATCGAACCTGGGACCCTTGAGTCCGCAGGCCAACGCTCTATCCACTGAGCCAAACCGGTTTCGGCTCTCCCTTATTTTTGATAACCACTTCCTCCCCGTCCCACTTTAGGTGGGGTAGTAACTACTTTATTAACTCTAGGTAGTTTCCAGTAGCCTTGTTGACCTCTTTGCAAATAATTCCCTCTTTAAATTATCCTTCAATTATACCTTTGGAATGTGCCATTTGTTTCCTGCTGTGACTGAATTGAAGAAATTCTATGTTCCATCAATCCTGGAATTCTTTGTTTCTTTTCAGTTCTTATCGTGTCTTTATTTTTTTTTAAATCTTTTTTTTCTTTATTGATTAAGGTATTACATATGTGTCCTTATCCCCCCATTGCCTCTCCACCCCCCCACTCATGCCCTCACCGCCCTGGTGTCTGTGTCCATTGGTCAGGCTTATATGCATGCATACAAGTCAATTGGTTGATCTCTCCCCCTTACCCCCAGCCTCCCCTACCTTCCCTCTGAGGTTTGATGGTCTGATCGATGCTTCTCTGTCTCTGGATCTGTTTTTGTTCATCTGTCTATGTTGTTCATTATATTCCACAAATGAGTGAGATCATGTGATATTTGTCTTTCTCTGACTGGCTTATTTTGCTTAGCATATACTCTCCAGTTCCATCCATGCTGGTGCAAATGGTAAAAATTCCTTCTTTTTTACTGCAGTGTAGTATTCCATTGTGTAGATGTACCACAGTTTTTTAATCCACTCATCTGCTGATGGGCACTTAAGCTGTTTCCAAATCTTAGCTATGGTAAATTGTGCTGCTATGAACATAGGGGTGCATATATCCTTTCTGATTGGTGTTTCTAGTTACTTGGGATACAAGGTGTACCGGTTAATAATGCGGATTTTGTAATCAAAGAAAACACAATAATTTCAAGAGAAACATCAAAAGTGCTTTATTCAAAGTAATGTCCATTGCTAGCTACACATTTCCCCCATCTTTCAGGTAATTTGTGGATACTGTCCCAATAGAACTTCTCTTGTTTTGAGGCAAACCACTCAGAAATCCAATTTTTTACTTCTTCATACGTTTTGAAGTGCTGCTCAGAAAGTGTCTGTGCCATCCATCTGAACAAGTGGTAATCTGAAGGAGCAAGGTCTGGTGACTATAGCAGGAGGGTTAATACTTCCCAGGCAAGATCTTTTAACATATCTTTAAGTAGTTTTGAAGTGTGTGATGGTGCGTTATCATGGAGCAAAATTACTTTGCTGTGTCATCTGGCACATTCTGGTCATTTCACGATCAAAGCATGGTTCACATTGAGTATTTGTTGTTGGTAGGGATCAGTAGTAATGGTTTCACCTGGTTTTAGAAGCTCATAATACATCACACCTTTCTGATCCCACCAAACACAGAGCATTGTCTTCTTTCTGAAGCGATTTGGCCTTGCAGTCGATGTTGATGGTTGACCTGGATCAACCCATGATTTTGTGCATTTGGGATTCTCAAAATAAATCCACTTTTCATCGCCAGTCACAATTCGATGCAAAAAAGACTTTCTGTCATGCCTTTGGAGCAACATTTTACTGATGACTTTTCAGTTTTCCATTTGTCTTTCATTCAGTTGATGTGGCACCCATTTTCCTTCCTATAAAATCTTTCCCATTGCTTATAAATGATCAGAAATTGTTTGCTGAGCAATGTTTAATCTTTCTGCAAGTTTTTTTTTTTTTTTGAGGTTGACATGCATCTTCATCCAACAATGCTTGTAATTGTTGGTCTTCAAATTTTTTTTGGTTAACCTGGAAGTTCTTTGCCTTTCACATAGAAATCATCACTTTTAAAGCATTTAAACCAGCATTTACAAATATCTTGAGATGGAGCATATTCACCATAAGCTTCCCAAACTATATGATAACTTTCAACAGCACTTTCTTCAAAATAAAACAATGAATTAAAACTTCCTGCAAATGCTCATTTTTTGGCACAAAATTTGACATTTTTAAGCATAAAAATATCTATGTTGTTAACACCTTCAGAAAATTTGACATATGAAGTTTTGAAGCCTGTTGTCAATATAACAAAATAGCATACATATCAAATCGCATATTTATCAACATATGTATAACTCCACCTATTGAAAAAAATCTGCATTATTAACCGGTACACCTGGTATATTCCTAGAAGTGGGATCACTGGGTCAAATGGGAGTTCCATTTTTAGTTTTTTGAGGAAACTCCATACTGTTCTCCACAGTGGCTGCACCAGTCTGCATTCCCACCAGCAGTACACGAGGATTTATTGTGTCTTATCTCCAGGGTTAACTTACCTGTTTCTCTTGCCTGGAAGATTATTCTGCAATAATATTTTTAAATATACTAGAATTCTATATCCTTTTCTAGTCTTTAAGTTCCATATGTACATCTCCTCAGCACCTCCCATAGAGCTTGGCATAAAATAGGCACTGAATACCTGGGATAAATGATTCCATGCTCTCAACAGCTCCATCCAGAAAATGTTACATTAAAACTTTTTTTATAAAAGGGTTTTTGCTTAGTGAAAATTGACAATTTATTCACATTATTTGTCATGCTTTCAGCATATTCTCAATTAAACTGAAATTACCTTATTTGCCCCAGGGGTACATGCTTCTCTGCTTCCATGACTAACAGAAGCTTACAGGATAAATTAAACACATGACAGAGCAGGTTCTAAAGCTTATGTTCCCCCAAATTAGAGATGAAGAGTAATGTATTGACTCTGATTTCAGGTTAAACATATAAATTGTCACTCCTGTCTTTACAGCTATAATAATAATAATAATAATCTGAACAAACTAAAAATCAATGAATTTCCTTGGATCAATCAGATAATTGAATTTTGAAGGGCAAATTACCGATGTGAAATCTGATGAGACAGGGAAGCCAAGAGATTCTGTTCACTTAGAGCAGTGATTGGCAAACGGCGGCTCGCGAGCCACATGCGGCTCTTTGGCCCCTTGAGTGTGACTCTTCCACAAAATACCACGACCTGGGTGAGTCTGTTTTGAAGAAGTGGCGTTAGAAGAAGTTTAAGTTTTAAAAAATTTGGCTCTCAAAAGAAATTTCAATCGTTGTACTGTTGATATTTGGCTCTGTTGACTAATGAGTTTGCCGACCACTGACTTAGAGCGGAGGTTACTAGAGTCAAAACCTCACAGAAACAATTTAAGCAAGAAAATCCTGGGAACTGCAGTCCTGGAGCCCCTGACCTTTGCAGGTTTTACCTCCAAGAACCAACTAGTTTCTCAAGGTGGAGATCTAAGAAAGATTGTCTTGCAGTTCCAGAGAAATCAGTGCTGGGGAGAGCAATTATCATGAAATACACCCAACAGTGTTCTTCAAAACAAAGACATACTCTCCAGGGAAAGAGATTTTACCAAAGGCTTATCTGAAATGAGGGAAGAGCACTGTTGTCACTCCAGGCCCTTTAGCTTTCCTGCCTCATCTATGGGAGGAACAAAGCTATAAAAATGGTGAAATAACCTGTGAAGGTCACAGCCCAGAGTCCCAGATCCCTGAACAGCTGGGATTAAATCTTAGGTTTATAAAATACCTTCTCTCCCCTACTTGCCATCACATCCTTTTATGATAAAAACTCTCAGCACTCTCAGCAAACTACCAATAAAAGGAAACTTCCTCAACTTGATAAAAAACATCTTCAGCTAACATGATACTTAACGGTGAGGTACTGGATACTTTCCTATCTAACATCTGTAACAAAGCAATGATGTCCACTCTCCTTCTATTCAGCACGGTATTGAAAGGACTAGTAGCTTCAATCATACCAGAAAAAGAAATAAAAGACACACAGGAAAAGACAAAACTCATTGTTCTCAGAAGACAGGATTGTCTATGTAGGAAATCTTAAAGAATCAACAAGAATTCCTGAAACTAATAAGCAAGTATAACAAGGTTTCAATAAAAAATGTTAATATAATGAAGTCAAATGTTTTACTATATGCCACCAATAAACAATTAACAGTTAAAGAAAATGCCATTTAAAAAGCACCAAAAATTGAATTCTTAAGTACAAGCTCTAACAAAATATGTAGAGACTCTATACATGAAAAACTACAAAACTGATTTAGAAATATCAGACTATTTGCATAAATGTAGAAACAGTTTGTGTTCATAGATTAAAAGACTAAACATTATTAGAATGTCAACTTTTCTTAAATTGATCCAGAGATTTAATGCAATCTTATTAAAAATATCTGTAACATATTCAGCATATATTAACATAAACTGATTTTAAGTTCTCCAACTGTATTCTTTTCACTTAGGCAAATAATCTAGATTAGCCAACATACTACTAAGTGAGAAAAATATAGTTGGAAAACTCACACTAACTTAATTTCAAGTGTTAACTATAAAATTGTAGTAATAAACAGTGCAGTATTAATGAAAAAAAAAGACATAAATCAACATAACAATAGAGAGCCATCCAAATATAATTAACTAATGTTTGATCAAGGAGTATGGACAAGTCAAAAGAGAAAGTATAGCCTTTACAACAAATAATGCTGAAACAACTGAATGTCCAGATGCAAAAACAAACAAACAAACAAAAAAACCAACAACACATTGCATAGAAAAATATCCAAAACCTTTCACAGAAATTTTAACTCAAGTGAATCATAGCCCTAAATGTAAAATTCAAAACTATAAAACTCTGGAAAAATACTTAGAATTGGCAATGAATTTTTGGATACAACACCAAAAGTAAAATTGATGTGAAAATAAATAGGGCTTTATTAAAAACAAACAAACAAACAAAAAACAACCCACAAAACTTCTGCTGTGCAAAAAACACCATGAAGAGAACAGAAAGAAGAGCCACAGAAGGGAGAAAAAATTGCAAAGCACAAATATGACAAGGGACTTGTATCCAAAATACACAAAGAACTTATAAAATTAAGCAGTAAGAAAGCAAACAACCAAATTTAATAAATGGGCAAAAGTCCTGAGCATATCACCAAAGAAGATATGCAGATGGCAAATAATCATATGAAAAAAATGTTCTTCAACATTTTTTGTTAATCAATTACAAATTAAAGCAACAAATGTGATACCACTAGCACCTATAAAAATGGCTAAAATTTCCAAAAGAAGGACAATACTAAATGCTGGCAAGGGTATGGAGCAATAGAAACTCTCATTCACTAGTGGTGGTAATGCAAAATGATATAGTCACTTTGAAAGACAGTTTGACAATAGGTTATACAGCTAAACATAGTATTATGATACAATTCAGCAGTCATGTTCCTAGATATTTACCTAACTGATATCAAACTTATGCCCAACCTAAAGCCTGCCATTGATGTTTATAGAACCTTTATCTATAATTACTCAAAACAATAAGCAACCAAAATGTGTCTCTATATATGAATATGTAATCACACTATTCTATATTTATAAAATTGAATATTATTCTTCAATAATAAGAAATGGGCTATTAAGCCACCAAAAAAAAATGAATATTAAGTGCATACCGCTATGTGTGACAAGCCAATATGAAAGGCTACATGCTGTATGATTCAAATTATATGATATTCTGGAAATACAAATCAATAAAAGAGCCAAAATGATAGAAAGATTAGTGGGTTCAAGGGTTATGGATTAGGGGGTATGAGGTTGAATAAGTCAAACAAAACGAATTTTCAGGGTGGTGCAGCTATGCTGTATGATACTGTAATGGTAAATATATGGCAATGTACGTTTGTCAAAACCCATGAAACTTGTACATACCTTTCAATAATTACTTTAAATGTAAATGGACTAAATTCTCCAATAAAAAGATATAGAGTAGCTGAATGGATATGTAAATAAGACCCATCTATATGCTGCCTATAAGGAACTCACTTCAGAGGTAAGGGCACACATAGACTAAAAGTCAAGGGATAGAGAAAGCTATTCCATGCAAGTGGAAACAAAAAGAAAGCTGATGTTCATATCAGACAAAGTAGACATTTTTAAAATATATTTTTATTGTTGATAGTATTACAGGTATCTTCTATTTTCTCCAATTCTTCCCTCCTCCTAAAACAAAGAATATAGCACGGCTGGTGTGACTCAGTGATTGAGCATTGACGTATGAACCAGGAGTCACAGTTCAGTTCCTGGATAGGGCACATGACCGGGTTGTAGGCTCAATCCCCCACCCCTAGGGTGGTGAGGGGTGGCATGTGGGAGGCAGCTGATAAATGATTCTCTCTCATCATTGATGTTTCTATCTCTCTCGCCCTCTCCCTTCCTCTCTGAAATCAATAAAAACATTTTAAAACAAACAAACAAAACAAGACTGTAATAAAGACAAAGAGGGGCATTACATAATTATAAAAGGGTAAATATAGCAAGAAGACACAACTCATACATTTATATGCACTCAATGTGGAAGCACTAAAATATACAGAGCAATATTAACAAACATCAAGGGAGAAATTGATAGTATCCCAATAACCGTAGGATTCTTTAACATCTCACTTGCACCAATGAATATATCATCCAGACAGAAAGTCAACAAGGTAACATTGACCTTAAATAACACATTATACCAGATAAACTTAATAGTTGCATTCCATTCAAAAGCAGCAGAATACACATTCTTCTCAAGTATACATGAAACATTCTTCAGGATAGATCACATGTTAGGCCATAAAACAAGCATCAATAAATTCAAGAAGGTTGAATTATATCAAGTATATTCTTTGACCAAAATAAAATTAAAAATCAATTACAAAGTAAAAAAGAAAGAAAGAAAGAAAGAAAGAAAGAAAGAAAGAAAGAAAGAAAGAAAGAGAAAAGAAAGAAATGAAAAGGAAAAAAAAAACTGTGGAGACTAAACATGCTACTGAACAACCAATGGATAACCAAAGGAAAAAAAAAATTAATCACAAAATACCTAGAGACAAATGAAAACAAAAACATAACATACTAAATCTATGGGATGTAGTAAAAATAGTTATGAGGGGTGTTCATAGCAATACAAGCCTACCCCAAGAAACAAGAAAAATCTCAAATAAGCAATCTAACTTAACACCTAAAGGAACTAGAAAAAGAAGAACAAACCAAGACTGAGGTGAGTCTAAGGAAGGAAATAATCAAGATCAGAATGGAAATGAATGAAATAGACACTAAAAAAGATAAAAAGAAAATACCAATGAAAAAAAAAAACCAAAATGGCAGGTTCATTGAAAATATGAGCAAAATTGTCCTAACCGGTTTGGCTCAGTGGATAGAGTATCGGCCTGCAAACTGAAGGGTCCTGGGTTTGATTCTGGTCAAGGGCATGTTCCTTGATTGTGGGCACATCCCCAGTAGGGGGTGTGCAGGAGGCAGCTCATCAATGTTTCTCTCTCATCAATGTTTTTAATTCTCTATCCCTCTCCCTTCTTCTCTGTAAAAAATCAATAAAATATATTTTTAAAAAAGAAAATATGAACAAAATTGCCTGGCCGGTGTGGCTCAGTGGTTGAATGTCGACATCTGAACCAGGAGGTCATGGTTCGATTCCTGGTCAGGGCACATGCCCGGGTTGTGGGCTTGACCCCCTAGTAAGGGGCATGCAGGAGGCAACCGATCAATGATTCTCTCTCATCATTGATATTTCTATCTTTTTCTTCCTCTCCTTTTCTCTCTGAAAATCAATAAAAATATATTTTTAAAAAAGAAAAGATAAACAAAATTGAAAAACCTTTAGCTGGACTGACCAAGAAAAAAGAGAGAGAGCTCAAATTCAAAATCAGAAATAAAAATGAGGAAATTACAAAAAGAAAAAGAGAAAAAGTAATATTCTATATAATAAAGAGCTAATATGCTAATTAGACCGAACAGCAGAACAACCATCCAGACGACCTCCGGATGACCTTCCAGATGAAGCAGGGGCTGCGAGGGCCAAGCCCCTTGCATGAATTTTGTGCATAGGGCCTCTAGTTGGATTATAACCCGAAGTATAAAATAAATACCCATGAGTGCCATACTGATAAAAATAAATGAATAAACAACAAAATAAGGCAGAAGAATTCAAAATAATCTACCCTCAAGGAGATGTGGTATAATGTCCTCTCCTTATGATTGGGTTGCATGTAGTGACTTCCTTTCAAAGAGTACTGTATGGAAAAAGGAGACCATCACTTTACAGTGGAGAAACCTGGCAAACACTACCTCAGCCAGGTGATCAATGTTTGTATCAACACCGATGTTATGTTGCTTGCATGTACCCTTGGTATGTGTGAAAATGGCTTTTTATCTTTGTGATGTAGTAGCAAAGACTAACTTATCTTTTAAAGAGTTGCACAATTCCCTAATGACTAAAATGTAAAATCTCAACTTTTCAGTTCCTTCACTGAATTCTGCTAAGTTTAATCTCATCTCTGATATTCTTCCTTATTTACCTTGTGTGCTAAATTAATAATTCAGTTTTCTTTGGATAGGGACATACATAGTTGGAAGTGAAATTCATTCACTCTGCTCATCTACTTCCTCAATAAAGCCACTTTTAGCCCTTCAGTTTAAGATTTAGGTACTTTTTACCCTGTCCTTCTATATTATTTTAAAGTATTGCATCACACTATTTCAAAGTATCTCTCTACAACACTTGTTACATTGATGCAATTATGTTTACCTATCCACCTTTCCAACTACACCATGAGATTGTCAGTAAAAAGGGCTGTATTTTCTTCTTTATAGCCCCTATAACTCACAGAGTAGTTGGCATTTATCGTATCTTCAAATGAGAACTTATTGAGGGAATAAATAAACGTGAATATAGAAAGAAATGTATTCTAGCAAGTATGTTATCCAGTGTCTAAAAAACCATAGAAATCTGGCATTGTTGACATATTTTCCACAATATTCCAGAAAATGTAAACTATCCTAAGAAATGCATTGTAGAAACACCACTATCCCTCTCAGTGAAGGGTCTGAATCTTTAAAGCACATATTCCATAGATGCCACTCCATGGCTGTGGCCCTTCTTTATTACTTTATATTGTATATTTTGATTGTCTTATTCTTTATATAGAACTTTACAGTCTATAATTCACCTATATTGTTTAAGGACCTGCCCTGTCCCCTGCACAAATATGAACCAGCTATCTATCTGAAGCACAGATTACCTCTCTCAGTTGCAAGTTCCCTTGAACTTTCTCTATAATAATAAAAGTGTAATATGCTAATTGGACCGGATGTCCTTCCAGATGAAGCCAGGGCTGCGGGGGAAGCTCGGGTCCCTGGTGCCAGAGGGAAGCTGGTGCTGGCAGTCGGGCGAAGGAAAGCCTACTCTTGCACACTTTTGTGCATCGGGCCTCTAGTGTTTTATAAGAATGTGAACTACTAGAGAATGTGGCCCCATTTTCTGTCAGTTTCCAACCAAGCAAATGGAATTTGCTAGCACATTGGTCAAGTGGCTGAGACCTGGCCCAGACAGGCACATAAGTAGATCATTGCTTTCAAGGTGCAAGTTAGCATCCTAGAATGGTAACGCTGGAAGTAGTTTCTCTTCATTCACTTAGCACACGTTTGGAGGGCACACCACCTGCATGCAGGTGTGAAGCTGGGCTCGGGGATGTTACAGCCCCAGTTCAGCACTTTCATTTTATGCAAGAAAAAGACAGAGGTCCTGAGGGGTAAGTCAATTCTCCCCAGTCACTGAACTAGTTATTGCTGGAGTACAAACTAGAAGCCAGGCCTGCAAGATTTTTTCATTATTGCTTTTTCCAGATGTGAAGAATCTGGTCAAGTTTCCTAAAGGAAAATCGTATCCTTTCCAGAGTGGCCTCAGTGCTGAAATCCCACTATCCATTCTTTAGGGCTTCTTTCAACTTCTCCTGGGAGAAGTAACTAATATTAAAATCTGTAACATTTTAAAATAAATTAATTTTTTTAAGTATGAAAACAATTAGAACAGCATAGAAACACTGGGAACCTGGCAGGAAACAGATAATACGGAGCAGATGGGAAGTAAAACTCGGAGATGCACTGAGGCCGATGAATGCCAAGTACCGCAGGTCTTTGTCCCAGGCTGCCCCACGTGTTTCAGAATGGAGTTAATCACCTTGCTGAAGTTTGCGCCCTGGTTCTTCGGTCAGAAGGTTTCCCTGCGGTTAATACACGTCATCCTTCTGTTTGTGAGGAGCCAGACCTACTGAAACGTCTCCCCGGGCACGAAGTTTGCTGCTGATTAGCAGGGTTACTACAGGAGTGCCCACTCTCGAGGCCAAAGAATTTCTGAGGGTTTTTTTTTTTTCAAGTATTGACTTGCAATGCTCGTTCTTGTTCAGGGTCATAAATATCAACAGGAAGAAAGGAAAATTAAGAGAGAATTTGTTCATTAATTTTCAAGACCAAAAGCAATTCTAGCAAGAACACAGGTGTTTTGATAAGAGACAGCCAAAAAAGAAAAATGCTTTAGCCTAGATGGCTGGATTTTTTCACCCATAAATTGATTAGGAATACGAGGTAGACCCTTAGTGAAAGTAGAAAAGAACCACTTTGGACAATACAAAGGTCAGGCTTAATAGGGCTGTGCCTGGGCAGGTGGCCAGCTGAGTGGAAGCATGTTAAAGGAAGAATAATACCAGACAATGCAGAACTACAAACAAAGCGCCAATGTGTTTGGTATTCTGCTGATGTTGAACTAATAATTCCTTTCTTTTGCCTGTTTCTTTATTTATTTGGACTCTTGGTTGTGGAAAGATTCAGACACAAATGGTAGAAGAGTACACAGGGGCATAGTCAGGCACCCATCACTGAGATTTTAAATTACAGTTGTTTGCCAATCTGGTTTCATCTCTTTTCTCCCAGTCCTCTCCCTACTACCACTGGGTTATTTTAAAGCACACCTCAGACATCCTATCATTTTGTCGTAAATAAGTCAATGTAACTTGCATTTGTATAACCTGTATTTATTAATAAGATGTATTTGACTACAGAATCATTTGGCTGGCTGTGCTGGGGATCAGATGCTGCCTTCTTAGATAGCACACCCTCTTCTCTGTGCCCAGAATGCTGCCCTCCATTGTCAGTGACATCCTTAAGAACAATGGATTTGGAAGCTCAGGAAATACAGTTAGAAACGAGAGGGGATATCCATGGCAACTCTTCTCCCTGGCCCCTTGCGCTGAGTTCTAGTCTCTACGATTTGAATAAGGGTAGGAAGTTGATGGAACAATTTCCCTGTGAGACTGAGAGTCTGGGTGTGCGGTTGGGCCTAGTGCCTGGAGGAATTGTTTGGGAGAGCATGGAAAACGCTGATGAAAATAAAATGTATTTTGAGGCCCATGTGTGAGATGGGGCTTGGCAGAAAATCACTTCCTCGACTTCTGCATGGAAAACAGCAACACTCTGACCCTCTGAGATTTATATAGTATTTGGTGGTAACTTCTTCGGCAGTCATAACTTCTTCGGCATTTACATAAAGGACACTTTCAGTTCTGGCAAGAGCAAATTCCCACCATGTATTCATTGATTGTTTTTATTTTACTTATTTAAAAATATATTGAGCTCCTCCTACTGTGGGCTTCGTTCATGTTACCGGAGTCATAACAGAGATCAAGAAAAAAATTGCTAATATTTTATAGAGAAGAAGAGACAATATTCTTTCCATAGACAATATAATGTTGGTAGATAAATGCAAGGAAAGTAAACCAAATTAATAGGAGACTAGCTTCAGGCTCAGGGCTGTCTTTTACACAGGTGGATATGGAAGGCCTCTATGAGAGAAAAAATCCTGAGCAGAGGCCTGAATTAAATATGAGGGCAAGACACGCACAGGTGTGGGTGAAGAACATTTGAGTTAAAGAAACAGCAAATGCAAGCTCCCTTAGATTTAAATAAGTTTGGCATATCCCAGAGAAGAAAGATCATGCCCAGTAAGGGTCATGCAGCAGGTAGCCGATCAATGATTCTCTCTCATCATTGATGTTCCTATCTCTCTCTCCCACTCCCTTCCTCTCTGAAATCAATAAAAATGTATTATAAAAAATAAAGACCAGTGTGGCTGCTGTGGTGTAGTGATCAAGGGGCAGAATGATAGGGGTGAGACCAAGGCAGTTTGGATCTATCTTGTGTGGCTCCAGAGACCACAGTCATGAATTTCTGCTGCGTTCAGGGTCTCTACTTGCTTAATGACAGGCGCCATTCATTTCTTAGTCCACACTGGGCACCACGTAATCTGTGTGAGTATGGGCCATGGGCCTGAGGCTAAGTGTTTGAGCAAGGGACCAACAAGATCTGTTTCAATTTTAAAAAGAAGACCCTGGCTTCTGTGTAGGCAAGTGATTGCAGGGCAATATAACAAAAGCAGAGACCTTACAAGAAGCCATTGGAATAGATCTTACAAGAAGCCAACATGATGGGGTTAAGCCTAA
The DNA here is from genome assembly GCF_951640355.1 of Cnephaeus nilssonii. Lineage (NCBI taxonomy): Eukaryota > Metazoa > Chordata > Mammalia > Chiroptera > Vespertilionidae > Cnephaeus > Cnephaeus nilssonii. The sequence continues at coordinate 20,822,573 of NC_137079.1, forward strand.
CAAGGAGATAGTGAGATGCACTTGGATTGAAGCTCCTTTATCAGCTACAGCCAGCAGGACTGCTGATTGTCTGCCCTTTCCCAAGATGGAAGAGAGTAGGTTTGAGAGTGATGCAGATCCTTTTATTTGCTACCAAATCACCTTTCCTCTTTGTTCTCTCTCTTTTTTTTTTTCCTGCATCAATGTGTCCCTCTCTGTTTATTCCTAGGAGTAAACAAAGGAACAATTATATTTCCCATTCATATCTACTCCTTGGGCCTCCCTGGGTCTGCAAAATCTGAGTCAGCAGGTGGTACTTCCCATGCTCACTGGTTAGGAGGCTTCCGCTGGGTTTGGCCAATGGGAGAAAACGGGGAGAGATTGGCAGATAAGGGAAAGAAGAACACAGTGTTTCCCCTGCACCCTCTGCCTCAGGTGGGCGGCATCTCTGGGGGAGGCAAGGACTGATCCGTTTGGCACTCTAACTCTATTTAGGGTTCAGGAGGTCAAGAGGATCCAGAAAAGGGGACTAACATGGAGATACCAATAGAAAATGGGGAACCCCATAAACCAAGTGATAAACCCTTATCCAAAAGAGAATAATTAAATGTGTCAAATGCTGCTGAGAAGTCATGTAAGATAGCGACTGAGATTATTGATTCTATTTCACAGTTGATCCCGTTTGAAGAATTGATTAGCTGGATTAGTGGAAGTGAAAGCTTGATCAGGAAAGATTAAGGTAAAATATGAGGAGAGGAAATAGAAGCAAGTATTGGTAAATTTTAAGGGGACCAAAGAAATGTGACTAACTTGAAAATATAATGTGTGATGGAAATTTTCTAAAGAAGGGATATCTATCACCAAGAGTCCGTCCAGTAAAACAGAGCTCTCTTCAAGCATTTAAAACAAAGGTAACCTAAGGAAATGGGAGAGCTGAGGCCCCACACTAGCACCTGCGGGCCACTATTTCCTTCTGCCTAAAAGGACAAGGAACGAAAGATGTCACTACAGCCCAAAACTTGGGGTCACCCGCAGAAGCTGGAACTATAGCAGTCATGTCCATCTGTAGCTGGAGCCAGGGAGGAGACTCAGCTTTTACCAGAGACATTCTACAATTTAAGATTCTTCTTTCTGCCACTGCCTTGGATAAGTTTACACTGGGCAATGATTCTCAACCATGCCTGTACATATGAACCCTCTTAGGAGCCTTTAAAACATACCAGTGCCAAGACTATATACCCCAAGCCAATTAAATCAGAATCTATAAAGTGGGGAGCAAGGCCCTGGTATTTTTTTTAAAGATCCCCAATTGATTATAACATAAAGCCAGGACTGAGAACCCCTGCTCAGAATTCTGCATTGTAAAACAGAACTCAGTGCTTCCTTGCACAAAACTGTCTCTGAGGCTTGAAGCCAGACCTAAGGTATCCATCATAGCAATAAATGGTGTAAGCCCCATATCTCTCTGTAACATTGAATTAATTTCCTTAATGAAATAGGTGCCTGAAAGCTCCATCCTTTAATGCTGTTTTGAGGTTATGAGAGCAAAAACTGAAAAGCCCAGAAGCAACATTCTCTGTTTCCTTTCACCGTAACAGAATGATTAGGCAGCGTGGTTCCCCACGAGGCACGAAGAGATATGTTTTCCCGGATGCCATAGGTCGCAAGTGATAGAGGTAGAGGGGCATATGATAGCCACGTGGAGGGAGGAATTACCATATCTCTTTCCAAACCACTAAAACACCTTTCAGAGTGGATCATGTGTGTGTTCCTCTAATTTGGAATATACTATATACCTCATAATTAGGGCATCTCTTTTTCTTGGAGCCTGAAACATTTGTTACTTTTAGGGATTCCATATCTTGAGTCCGTGGATCAGAAATAAGTTTCTGGTCTTTTACTGAGAATCCTACATTTCGGATAGGTAATTTCCCCAAGCAGCTGGGATTTAGTCAGTGTTCTCAGTTATAATTAAATGATAAATCTTCACACGGAAGGCATCCAACACCAAATATGTCAGTTCCATTAAAGTGGAATAGATCACAAGATACATTTACCTAGGAAAGTGATTTCACTTTGGAAAACTACATTCTCTTGTCAGGAGCCAGATGACAAGCAGTTGCCTGTGAACAGTCAATAACAAAAGGCTCTGAGTGGCTCATGAAGCATCTTTCACAGCCGGCATCCATGCAGTTTTCTGGAAATAATGAGTGTCTCCCTCCCCGTCTGCCATTTCCTTATTGGCATCAACATCTCCAATGTCCAGATAGACTTAGCGTTCAGTGTAGATTTAGGGATGTTGTAATACTCAGCTGGGATGTGAAGCACACAGATCAATCTATCTTTCATGACTGTTGCTTATGCTACTTTCAAATCTCTTTACTGAGCACTTATTACATACCTACAATGGACTGGGCTTACTGGGCAATGTGGGAGGTACACTTTTGATTCACTTGTCCAGTCAGGCATTGGAAATTCATTAAGATGAGGGAAATAAGAGAGCCTGGACTTTGTGATTCAAACTATTTTGTCCTTTCCAGATTACAAATTATTTGGCTCTGATTACATATGTGTCCTTATCCATATATATTTGTATGTTTATATAGTACTGTTTAATTCACTTTTGTATATCATGTATCCTAGCACAAGACTCTGTAACTATAAAGAATTCATTAAGTTTGTGTTGACAATACACTACATGAATGGGTTAATTAGTTATGATCATTGGACATGCAGGGCATAAAAATTAAAAATGTTAAGCAACACATATGTTGCTTATTATGTGCAGAACACTATTAGAAATCATTTACTCCTCACAAACCATAGGAGGTGAGTATTCTTTTCATTATCATTTTTCATCTAAGAAATTGGAGACACATGGAGGAACCCATCTAAGCACACATAAACGGAAAGGGGGCAGAAATAAATAGGCTGACGCAGACTCAGAAGAAAAAAAATTCTCATTTGAAATGCAATAAGAGGAAACATAATTTTAAAGAAGATCACCTATATCCTTCTGGGAATTTTTCTTAGTAATTAGATAAGGAGGACAAAAAGTCATATAAAGATATTTTTAAATTAACTCAGCACCACACACCAGCACGTGGAGGCCTGTGGAAATGAAATCAACGTAGATGATACTTCACAGGGAGCATCGGCCAGGAGAAAGGCTTTGGCTCCTTGGGAACTGAAGGAGTAAAAATAGGCTCTCAGGCTTCAGAAGAGCCTTCCATCAACTGTCCTTCCACCCCAAATCCAATCATTAGGGCTGTATCAATGCACATTCTCATTGATAATAATCAAATAATTCTTTGGAGAAATATGATACTTTTGTTTAACACCAACAATGAAGTCTTTAGCTATTTGGGGTTTATCTTTTTTTTAATATATTTTTATTAATTTCAGAGAGGAAGGGATAGGGAGAGAGAGATGGAAACATCAACGATGAGAGAGAATCATTGATCAGCTGCCTCCTGCACGCCCCCCACTGGGGATCGAGCCTGCAACCGTTGCATATGCCCTTGACCAGAATCAAACCCGGGACCCTTCAGTCTGCTTGCCGACGCTCTATTCACTGAGCCAAACTGGCTAGGGCATTGGGGTTTATCTTAACACTAGAGGCTCGGTGCACAGATTCATGCAGGGGGCCCTCAGCCTGGCCTGCACCCTCTCACAATCTGGGGACCCCTTGGAGGATGTCCGCCTGCTGGTTTAGGCCTGAACCCCACAGGGCCAGGCCTGCAGGGATCAGGCCTAAGCCAGCAGTCAGACATCCCACAAGGGATGCAGCAGTGCGCCAAGCCACAAGCGGCCAGGGAGAAGCCCGAGCCAGGGCCGGGTGCCGTGCCACTCACACTCATCCTGACCCACTGTGCCTGCTGCCGCCACTCGGTAGCACTGATGCGGCATCGGGAGAGGCTTCTGATGTGGCGGCATCTGCGCTCACCAGCCGTGATCCTGGCTTCTGGTTGAGCAGCGCTCCCTCTGTGGGAGCGCACTGACCACCAGGGGGCAGCTCCTGCATTGAGTGTCTGCCCCCTGGTGGTCAGTGTGCATCATAGCGACTGGTCAACTGGTCGACAGTCTTTCCAGTCATTCCAGTCATTCAGTCGTAATGGTCTCTTAAGCTTTTACATATAGCGATGCCTTTATTACAAATAGCCTTTCTTTTGGCTTTAACATTGTTTATTGTGGTTTTTCAAATTAAAAAAATGCATCTTCCTGTTCCCTTTACCTTTGTCATTGGTGGGTGGGAGGGTAAGTCATCAGAAGCTGGGGGATTTAAAACTCTAAGTCCCCTTCAAGTGCAGAGTCCTCTGATGGCCCACCTCTCTGCACATCTACGGTTATACAACCACTCACATCAGACTTGTATTGAATGGAATCTCTGAATTTCTAACTCACATTAAACTAATTGCCATCCATGCCCCCTCAGGTCTTTCTCTCATTTGCACATAACTTCTCCTGTATTGACAGAGTGTGTTTTGCTTTCATAAGAATGAACTTCTCTTTGTTTCCACGACCCTTTTGCAGGTTTTCAGGGAGTCACAAGTGTCAACTGTTGAGGTGGTTTTTAATTATTGACTCATCAGCCTTGACCTTCCCCGGAGAGAGGGAATCTGCTTTACGCACACGCGTTCTATTGAGGGCAATGTCTAAGATGTGATAAATACATAACAGGGCATGATGAATGTCTGATCCTCCATAGGCCACAAGAGGAAACTTCTGTCAAAGCAGCTTCTTTCTCTCTTTAACAAGGCATCATCACAGCCACAGCTGCTGCTGTGGAGCACAAGCGAGTGCTTCAAGCACCCATTTTTTTCTATGTTTGGGAAAAGGGGGTGGCAGGTTTAATAAATCCTGAGTTGTAGGGGTTGTCTCTTTTTATCCTTTCTCTGGCCTATTTTAAAAGAAGAAGAACGAAAGTGAGATTTCCTCTCTGGAGACCAAGATGCATGTCCTTGCTTCATCATTGTGGTTCTCTTAGCAACCTGCTGTCTCTGATGTTCAGTTTTCTTATCTTCAAAATAGAACTATTACTTCATTCTACCTACACTGTAGCATTGTTAGGAAACCCCAATGAAATTATATGCATGGAAAACATCCTATATAATAAAAGCCTAATATGCTAAGTGTCAGGTCGACTGGTGGGCCGTTCAATCAAAGTGTAATATGCTAATGATATGCTAAGGTCTCTCAACCACTCACTATGATGTGCATCGACCACCAGGGGGCAGACAGTCAACTGGTCAACCAGTCACTATGATGTGCACTGGCCATCAGGGGGCAGACACTCTGACCAGTAGGTTAGCTTGCTGCTGGGGTCTGGACAATCAGGACTGAGAAAGATGGGCTGGACACGCCATGGAGCCCTCCCACAGTCCCTCCCCGTCTGGCCAACCTCCCAAGTCCCTCCCCAGCCCCAATCATGCACCAGTGTGGTCCCTCGGCCTGGCTTATGCCTTCTCGCAATCTGGGACCCCTCGGGGGATGTTGGAGAGCCAGTTTTGGCCCGATCCCACAGGCTAGGCAGAGGGACCCCACAGGTGCAATAATTCATTCACCGGGCCTCTAGTAAAATTATAAATGTGTATTAGCATCACACATTCTTTCATTTTACAAATATTTTAAGATCTATGAAAGCTGGGGCTTTGTTTTGCTTACTGCTATATTCTCAAGATTTAAAACAGCACCTGACACATGGTGAGAACTCATTAAATGTTTGAGAAATAAATGGATGAAGGAATAAAGAAATGAGTTAAGCATCCACCATGCAGTTACTATGCCTGATACTGGATAATGTAAAAGTAAATAAACCAGGTATACATCTGACCTTTTGGGATTTATAGTTTCATAGAAAATATGGTGCTTAGAGAAAAATATACTGAATTTCCTCTCTAGTTAGACAGGACTAGGAAAAATACAATATAATTTAAGTCTAAATTTTAAGTGTGCTTTTGAAGCTGACAAAGCCATCTTGGGGATTCAAAATCTGTTTTTCCTCTATTTTCAAACTCTTCTTATGAAAATACATCAGTGGTTTTCATATTAATGTAATTCTCAAACTAGTGTTCTTGGAGATGTCAATATTTGTTCCAAGTAAAGTGGATTTTCGTGTTCAATAACTCTGGAAAATGCTTGTTTAAACAATATTAAACAGATGTTATTGAATCTATACATGAATTTGGTAAGAACTGACATCTTTGAATGATTAAGTCTTCCCATGCATGAATGTGTATATCTCTCCATTTACATAAGACTGTTTAATTTTATTCAGCTATATTTTGTAGCTGTTAGTGGAGGAGTCTAGCACCATACATGTTAAATTTATTTTTGTCTGTTGTGTTTTTATGTTATTTTAAATATTTTAAAATTAAATTTCAAATAGTTTGAAATTTAATATACAGAAATATAGTTGATTTTTATATACTAAGATTTTATCTTCTGACTTTAAAAAATTACTTTGCTTATTTCTAGTAGTTTTTGTAGATTCTTTTGGATTTTCTATGCAGCTAACCATATCTTTGAGAATAAAGAATATTTCTTTCTTTTTTCCTAATAAATATGTCTTTTATTTTCCTATCATATCCTATTGACTCAAGACAGCCAGGTCAATACAGATAAAATTAGTGAGAGTATATTCAATGTTTTATTCTTAACTATAATGCTAGCTGTGGACTTTGTCAGGATGGGGAAGATTTCTTCTATTCTCAGATTGCTGAAAGTTTTAAATTATTATGGAGTTAATTGAAATTTTATTAATTATTAATGTAAGTGATTTAGTATTTGTTAATAATCTTATTAAATTATTATTTTATGAATCATGGGGTAAGTATTGGATTCAGCATCTAATGAGATGGCAATGTGAGATTTTTTTATTCTGTTAATATGTCAAATCAATTGACTGGTTTTGAATGTTAAATCAATTTTGCTTTTCTGGAATAAGTCCCACTTATTCATGATATATTATCATCTTATATATCACTAAATTCAGTTTGCAAATACATTTTTTAAAAGTTTGGTGTCTATATTCATGAGTAATATTTGTATATAACATGTTCTTTTTGGAATATGTTTGTTAGGGTTTGCTATCAATATTTTGTTTGTCTAATAAAACAAGTTGGTACATGGTTCCTCCTCTACTTTCTCATAATATTTGTGTAAGATTGGTAGTATTACATTCATAAATGTTTCATAAAATTAATCACGAAAGCAATCTGGACCTGGAATTTTCTTTGTGGAAGGATATTTGATAAGCAGTTAAATTATTTTAACGGGTATATGAGTCTTTAGATTTTATTTTATCTTGTGCCACTTTCTGTCATTTTAAAATTTCAAGTAATTTACCTATTTTGTCTGAGTTGTTAAATTTAGTGGCATAAAATTGGTCATAATATTTTCTTAATACCATTTAATATCTCTACATCTATTCTAATATGCCATATTTTATTGCTGGTACAATATTGGTCTCTCTCTCTCTCTCTCTGTATACCTAGGGATATATTAATTCTGTTAATACTTTCAAAGGAACAACTTTCAAATTTATAATTTTCTTTTACCTGAATTATTATCACATTCTCATAACTTGTCTCCTGGTTGTTATTTTCTTTTTTATCTTTGCCAAACCAGAATCTACTGTCAACCATGTAGGTCAAATCCTATTACTTCTGGCTTTAAATCCTCTACTGGCTTTCTACTCAACTCAAAGTAAAAATCAAAAATATTTCAAGAGCCTAGAAGTCCTACACCTTTAACCTTGCCCATGACCTCTCAAGTCTCAACTGCTACTGTCTCTGTTCACTTACTCTGTTCTAGCCATACTAGTCTTCTTGCTTTTTTTTTCCCCACACACATTTTATACACACTTAGGAGTTCCTGATGCAGTTTCCACTTCCTGTAATGCTTTCCTCAGATTGTTGTGTGCCTTATTTTCTTACTCTGTCAGATCTTTACTGAAAATATATTATCAATGAGGTCTTCCATGATCTTTTTATAATTAGAATCTTCCCATCTTTTCTACTCCCTTCTCTTCCTTATTATTTTCTTTTGAGAACCATCACCACCTCCCAGTGTACCACATCAGCTTTTCTATCTATCGATTCATCCATTCATCCATCCATCCCTCCATTTATTTACTTTTGTCTCCCACTCGCTTACTTCCACATGTGGATAGAATTTTGCTTGTTCTATCTACATATTTAAAAATAATATATTATAGCCAAGTATTAATTTTTCCAACCAATATATGGTATATCTAAATTTTAAATAATGAGATACTTTTATGTGTTGGATAATTGAAATAGTCATTATTTATTGAGGATTTAGAGTATTCAGCCTCTAGGTTCTTATTTTACCTGTACTGTCTCATTTCATAACAATTTATTGCGGTAAAAATGTTCTTCCCAAATTTTCAGGTGAAGAAACTACAGCAGGAGAAGATAAATAATTTTCCCAAAGTTGAACAGCATGTTGGCAAGGTTAGTACTTGAACCGGGGCATTCTGATTCTTAGCCACCACTATAACATTTGAGGTATGCGTGCCTTTCTACCAGGAATTCTTTCTAAGTTTTGTCTTTTGCTTGCTTTGCATGTATGTTATAGATATTTGTGAACAAATGTTTACTTTTCCTATAGATTATAAACTATCTGCAAAAGAGAGATTCAACCTTAAACATCTTTGAATATACCATAGTGCCCAGAGCTGGAGCTTTCACATGGAAGGAGCTCATTAAATGTTGGGTTAAAAAATATAGACTAATGTGTGACAGTTTGATGATAGATTGAAATTAAAATAGTAATTTGGCATTATGGACATTTGATCCTAGAAATACAGTGAAGCTCTCCAACTTCTATTTTTTTCTTTCAAGTCATTCTTAGGAATGAGAGGCGTGAGATGAATTAGAGGCAATGATTGCTCAGAATGATGCTAGCCAAGTTTACCTTCTTTCATATATTGTTTAGTATATAGTTTTCAGCATTATGCATAAAAGTAGAATAGATTTATGTTAACAAAAATATTCAGAGTAAGGGCTTTATAATTAATTAAATAATGCCAAAGTACTCTTTTAGGTTTGTGAGATATAAAAAAAAATGACATAAATAAATTTGTCTTTCAATTAACTTGAAATAATTTAATCACCAATAAGATGGTTGTCTCTTCCCAAACATAAGTTTTTTTAAAAAAAAATATTATTAATCAGGAAAAAAACTTACAAGATGTTTTAGAATTAAAAATATAGAACCATGATCTCATATTTTTCTTTGGTAGGCTCCTTATTATGAATTATGCAATTGTTAAAGTTCCTTTTTTTTGTAATTGGTAGCTTTGAATATATAGTTCTTAAAAACTCCTAAAAGGACACAACTAAAAGTTTAATGGGCATTTCAGTTAAGTCTGTTTCAATTTTGTATTAAATTTCCCTTTAGCCTTGGGTAAAGACACAGAAAAAAAATTGCCTGCTTAAAAATGTAATCATCACATACAGGAACCTTCCTAAAGTCAGCATCAAATAGAATAAAATATATTTTATTAATGATACAATTCACAAAATTACCAGGTCTGCCACTCTCTGCCCTCCAGGAACACCTCCTACTTTTATTACATGCACACCCACTCACTGGTGTTTGTTCTGTGCAATTTAACCTTCTGATTGCCTTGAATGCTTAATGAACTAGATTAAGTCCAATGCTGATTAGGAGTGTTGACTTCTGTTGAGAAAGTAGACCAGTAAAATCACTGTCTTGAGGCAGAACCCAAGGAAGGCCCAGTCCTGGTTGAGGAACTAGAATAAAAAAAAAGGACATGCACATTTTGTTTGTTTCCACATCTAAAGTTAGGTTTAGTAAATAAATGGAGTCCATTTTCAAAGATCCAGTCAGGCCTAGGAATCTAGGTCCCTTTTAAGTTGCGGTGGCCCTGTTTATACTAAATGCCTTATTTCTTTTTTAAAAATATGTGTTTATTGATTTTGAGAGAGTGAGAAAGGGAGAGGGAGAAGGAAGAGAGTGATAGAAACATCAATGAGAGAGAAACATTGATCGCCTGCCTCCTGCACACGCTCTACTGGGGATTAAGCCCACAACCCAGGTCCCAATAGAGCCAGGGACCTCTTGGTGCATGGGTAGATGCTCAACCACTGAGCCACACCAGCCAGGCTACAAGCCTTATTTCTTTTTCAATATATACATCTAGGACTCATACTAAATTATAATTACTCTCTGCTCTCTTGCCACAATTTGGTTGGTTTATCTATATCTCAAAACTAAATAAGTTCCTTCCTCAAATTTGTCTCAAAGAAGGAGAAGTTATACTTCCCTAGAAGATTGGTACACACGCCTAAGATTGGCTCCATCATGAAGTAAACACCTCACCTTTACAAAGACTCCCAGAAAGATGCTATGGCTTCTTAGAGAGATTTGTTAAAATGCTATTGGTTAATGTTTATCATTTTATAAGAAATAAAATTTGATTGTTGTATTTTAATCTAGGATTCATTAAACAATGAATATTTATTGACTATTTCTTAGATGTTAAAATTTGATTAGACTTTGTGGGTGAACCTTCCCCCCAAAAAAGAAAATTTTCTTAAGCAGTTTGTAGCCTCAAGATCTGGCAAATAGTAATGTATCAACTAAGAAATACCAAGTAGAAATTTTAAGTATTATTCGGTATGGCCAAGTTTAAAAGCTAAGATGCAAAAGATAAAGCTAGAGCAATCTATAATAATAAAAGCGTAATATGCTAATTAGACCTGATGTCCTTCTGGACGTCCTTCCAGATGACCTTCCGGTCGAAGCCGGGAAGCCTGGGTCCTGGGTGCCAGAGGGAAGCCAGTGCCGGTAGCCGGGGGAAGGAAGACCTACTCTTGCACGAATTTCATCGGGCCTCTAGTTTATAATAACAATTTTCCAATATCTAACATGAATTTTATTATTTAAATAGAAGAAAAGGTCAAAATGGCACATTGATTGTTCTAAGAGTAACTTTTTACTAGCTAAGTAGGGTTATACAGAAAATTAATGATTTCATAAACTTATTTAATCCCAATGAAATTACATCTCTACTTCAGAGGACATAAACCAATGAGAAGATAAACTCTTGTTTCTGAGGTATTTTAGAGTTGAACAATAAGCTAACCCTCTTTCAACAGACAGGAGCTTTATGCATGTATTTGTGTGGGGGCTGCTAAGGGACATATACAGCAGCAAAGCCATAGCTACACACTGGACCTTGTGTAATTGTCATTATTTCTATCCTGTTCAAAAGCTTCTCCTGCACAGGGTGGGGCTTCAATTTCCTGTAGCGGGTTGGGGGCCGGGCCAGGGCGGAGCCAGGCGGGCAAGGAGGGTGGGTTTAGCCGCACCCCCAGCGAGGTTCAGTGGGGTTCAGCTGTGGAGACGGTGCTGCTGCTGTCGGGGGGAAGGGTCTGACTCCGGGGGGCCACTCAGGCCTGCCTCCACCCCGGTCTGGAGTTGTAGGGGTCTGGAGTTGTAGGGATGAGAGGTGTGCCCAGGTCCCAGAGGAGGGGGCCCAGCAGTGGCAGGCCATGGGCCCCGGGGGTGCTGACCGGTGGTCGCCAGCATGCTATTGTTGTGGATGCCCCTGGCGGGAGTGGCGGGGGAAGATATTGGGAGTTGGAGGTGTGGGCTGCAGCTACCCCGGAGGCTGGGTCTTCTCCCCGTCTGGTAAGCCTCCCCGTCCCCCCAGGGGTGCAGGGGTGGGGTAGGGTGTTTGTCCGTTCCCCTGGGGGTGTGGGAGCTTGGGTAGGGTGTCTGTGCAGAGATTGGAAGAGCTCCCTGTGGCTGCTTCCTCTTCATTCTTTGCAGTCCGGGCTCCTCTCAGGCTCTCTCCTCAGACCCCTGGGAACTTGGCTCTGGCCACCCGCCCCCCTGCTGCATGTGCATCAATATGCAAATAGGTTGTTACAGGGACACCATCACGGACAAATTAGCATATTACCTCTTTATATGAATAGATGACAAGGTTGAAGTATTTTCTGAAGAGATGGAAAAAATACTTGATCAGATAGCTAATGTAGACAGAAAAACTTCAAGAAATACTTATACCTAATTCTAGTTGAGAAATAGTACAGTAGTTTATAACAATTATAAAATGATAAATAACTATATGTACATGTATACATATACACACAAATGAAAGTATACGCATACATTTACACACACTTATTTGATTACACTGGGGAAGACCAAAAGCAAGCAGATAAGGATACTGGGGGACATACTGTTTACTCTTAAGATTTGACTAAGGATATACCTAAAATAAAAGTCAGAGCTAAAATAGATCCTCACAAAACTGTAAACCAAACTGCCCAATGAAGGTGATCAACTGTAATTTCACTGCCTGCTAAAATAAAAATCATGACTTTTCAGAGAAGCATAACTAAATTCAGCATCTCTATAATGCATCAACAAAGTCAATTATGCAATAAAAATTATACATATTAGGAAGCTAGAGTGTATGGACTATAGTCAAAGGAAAAGGTAATCAAAAGAAAATTATTCTGAAGTGATCAAGATATTGAAATTAGCATACAAGTATTTTTAAAAAGCTATTATAACTACTGAAATATTAAAAATATAGGCTCATACTGAAAGAATAGGAAAATACACAAAAATTTAAATAATATAAACAAGGACCAAATGAATGTCTTAAAAATGAAAACTATAATGTCTCAAATAATGAATAGTTCACTAAATGGACTCCACAGTGGACTAGAGATGAAGGAAGAAATATTCAAGGAACTTTAAAATTGACGATCAAAAGTACCCACTATGAAATGAAAAAGAAAAAAATGGGGGGAAAAAGAAAAGATCAAAAGCATGTGGGAATGTACTAAATGATTTGCATAATATATTCATAATTTTAGAAGAAGAGCAGAAAGAGATCAGAGAAAATATTTGATGTAGTAATGGCTAAAAAATCCACAAATCAATGAAAGCTATAACTTTTAGATTTAAGAAGTATAGTGAACTCCATTGAGAATAAATACAAAAGAAATCAAATCTAGGTTTATCATAGTAAAACTTTGAATTAAAGAAAAATTGAAAGTAGCCAAAATAATATGACACATTACATAAATGGGTGATAAGATATGAAAGATAGCTGATTTCTTATCAGAAACAATGGAATCCATAAAATAGTAAAACATGATCTTTAAATACTGAAAGGGGGAAGCAAAACCCAAATCTGCCAACTCAGAATTTTATATCTTGAAAATATAGCAGTCAAGAATGAAGGCAAAATAAAAATCCTTCCAGATAAATAAAAATGGAGATTTGTTTCTCAGTTGATCTACACTAAAAGAAATGTAAAGACGGTTCTTTAGACTTAAAAAAAAATGATTTTAGATAGAAACTTGGATTTTCAAGAAGTGATAAAGAATGTGGGTGAAGATAAATATCTATCTATAATAATAAAAGCGTAATATGCTAACTAGACTGGATGTCCTTCCAGACAAAGCCGGGGCTACAAGGGAAGCCCGGGTCCTGGGTGCCAGAAGGAAGCCAGTGCTGGCAGCCAGGGGAAGGAAGGCCTACTCTTGCACAAATTTCATGCATCAGGCCTCTAGTGTATATACATAAGAGGCTGTTTTCCTTTTTTAAGACTGAAGGAGAGCCCTAACTGGTTTTCTCAATGGTTAGAGCATCTGCCTGCAGACCGAAGGGTCCCAGGTTCAATTCAAGGGCATATACCTCAGTTGCAGGCTCCTCCTTGGCCCAGGTGCTGGTCAGGGCATGTGCAGGAGGCAACCAATGCATGTGTTTCTCTCACATCAATATTTCTCTCTGTCTCTCCATCTCTCTTCCACTCTCTTTAAAAATCAATGGAAAAATATCCTCAGATGAGGATTTAAAAAAAATAGATTGAAGGAGAAGTAAGTTGGAGGACTGACACTACCTGGCTTTAAGACTTATTATAAAGCTACATTAATCAAGATAATGTGATACTGGTGAAAAATAGATAAAACAAATTAATGGAATGGAATAGAGAACCCAGAAATAGATCCACATAAATATAGTCAATTGATCTTTGACAATGGAACAAAGGTAGACTTTCCAACAACTATGATTGGAACAACTGGACATCCACATTAAAATATATATATAGACATAGATCTTACACTCTTAATAATAAAATTAACTCAAAATGGATCATAGCCTACAAGAAAATACAAAATTATAAACTTCAGTGAAGATAACGTAGGAGAAAAACTAGATGACCTTAGGTATAGCAATGGCTTTTTAGATAAACATGATCCATGAAAGAAATAATTGATAAGCTTAACTTTATTAAAATTAAAAAGTTGTGCTCTCCAAAAGGCAATGTCAAGAGACTAAGAATATGAATCTCAAACTGGGGGAAAATTTGGCAAAAGACACATCTGATAAAGAAGTGCTATACAAAATAAACAAAAAATTCTTAAACTCAAAAATAGGAAAACAAACAACTTGTTTTAAAAATTGGCCAAAGACCTAAACAGGCACCTCAGCAAAGAAGATATACAGATGGCAAATAAGCATACAAAATGATTCTCTACATCATATGTCATCAGGGAAATGCAAATTGAAGCAATTATGAGATACCACTACATACCTATTATAGTGGCCAAAATATGGAACACTGACAACATCAAATGCTGATGAGAATGTGTATCAATAGGAGCTCTCATTCATTGCTGGTGGAGATGCAAAATGATATAGCTTTGGAAGGCAGTTTGGTATTTCCTTAGACAATTAATGTACTCTTACCATAAGACCCAGCAATTATGTTCCTTGTTAGCTAAATTAATTGAAACTGTTTTCAAACCAAAACCTGCATTATTGTACAAACTTGCAAGCATAAGCATACATGATGTTTCAAGAGGTGAATGGATAATAAACTCTGATCCATCAGGCAGTGGAGTCTTATTCAGGACTAAAAAAATGAGCTATCAAGCCATGAAAAGACATGAAGGAACTTTAAATTCATACTCTAACTGAAAGAAGCCTATCTGAAAACACTATGTACTGTCTGATCTAACAATACAACTTTCTAAAAAAGGCAAAACTGTAGAGACATTAAAAAAGATTAGTGGTTGACAAAGGCTGGTAAAGAAACGGGGAGAAATAGGTGGATAAAAGAGTATTTTTAGAAGAGTAAAAGTACTCTGTATATTATTATAATGAATGCATATCATTATAACATTCATATACATCTATAGAATGGTCAAAACTAAAAGTGAACCTTAAGGTATATTTTAGAGCTTGGGTGGTTATATGTTAATGTAAGTTCATCAATGTAACAAATATACCATTCTGGTGAGTGATGTTGATAATGGAAGAAATTTGAGCCAGGGAATATATGGGAAATCTCTGTACTTTAAATTTTGCTATGAACATAAAACTACTCTAAAATAATCCTATATAATAAAGAGGTAATATGCAAATTGACCCTCACTCCATCACACCATCACAAGATGGCTACACCCACAGCAGAGGCAGGGTTCCCATAACACAAGATGGCTGAGTCCAGAGTGGAGGCGGGATTCCCATAACAAGCCATAATGAGTGATCAGCAGGGACCTGAGGCTGTATGGCGCCGGACCGGGGCAGGGGACCTCAGGCCACACCCCCTGCCCCAGTGCTGGGCCGGGGGACCTGAGGGTGCACCAGGGGACTTGAGGCTGCGCCCCCCCCCACCCGGAAGAGCTTGACAGGGGTCCTGAGGCTGCATCCCCCACATGGCAGGGCTTGACAGGGGACCTGAGGCTGTGCCCCCTGCCTGGCAGGGCTTGACGGAGATGGGGCCAACCAGGTCTGGATCTCACTCAATGGGGGTGAGGCCAGCCAGGTCTGGGTCTTGCATGATTTCGAGGTGCACACAGGTGGGCGGGGACTTGACTCTGGGTCCTGCAGCATGCCCCAGACTCTGACAGGAGGAAGATTTTCATACACATTTTATTAATTTTCTTTCATCTCTGACACTTCTATTATAGAGAAAGGGCAAATAGCAATATTAAAATATTTCCTCTAATTAATTCCCTTTTAATGAGCACAACTTTTGTGCACCAGGCCACTAGTTGTCTATAAAAAAATAAAAAGAATTATTAATGATGGCTAAAGGTGAATTACTATAGTGATGTCCTTGGGATGTTGGGATGAATTCAGTCCTAGAAGCACGTTAAATGGTAAATGGGGTTACAGGATATTATGAAAGTTTTATTCTGATTATTTCTATTTTCTCAGAAAATGAGGAAATACACGATAAACAGAAAGTGTTAAGGAAGAGAGGAGAGATATAAAAAAAAATTTTAGGAGGGTGCTACTTTTCCCTAGTCTTTTAGTAATTATAATGAGCTGTCCAGTTTGTAGAAACTGCTGTCTGCCAAGTTAGCTTATTATCTGCTTATCTCTAACATTTTCTCTGCTGAGATGACTGACTCAGTTTTGCCACTTTACTGTTAATTGAGAACAATAATGTTATTGTATTCCTGGCACTTATTCCAGTGTCTGGAACACAGTGGGCATTTAATTAATGCTTAAAATCAATAAATATTTTAGGACCTTATTGTATTTGTGAGAATTGCTAATTTTTTTACATATCTATATCAGTTGAGGCCACTACTTATCCAGTTAATTCAGAATACTCTGTGTTTCTCCAAAAGTTAAAAAAGAAATATGCTGTCTTTTAAGGAATATTTTAATGGCCCTGTAAATGTTAAGATTTGGAAATAATCTTTACGCTGACATGTATCTCAGGGCAGAGATTTCAATTATTTCTAGTGTACTATCAGCACCAAGACATTTAACATGGAAGAAAATCTATACTGTTTGAAATCAGAGAGATTGTAACTGGAAATTACAGTTCTATTTGGAAAGTTATTTTAACCCTCTCAAGGCCTCTGTCTACAGACATGGATTACATATTAAATAAGATATTATGACCCATATAAATGTTAATATATAGTGGGCATTTAATAAATTATAGCTAAGGAACCAACTGCCTGCATATTATATTCCTACTAGTGCTCTGGATTTGTGCACATTGAAAGGAAATTAATTAGAAGGTGGCTGCTGGGGTGGGACTTGGCAAGATGGGCTGGACATGCCCTGAAGCCAACCTCCCATGGTCCCTCCCCAGCCAGCCACACCTGGGGTGGCGCCTCGGCTTGAAAGGCATCTGCTGAGTGAGCAGGGGTCCCTCCGGCAGGTGGGGTCTCTCAGCCTGGCCTGCGGGGATTGGGCCAAAACCGGCTCTCCGACATCCCTGAGGGGTCCTGGATATCGAGTGACACACCCTGGAATCAGGCTCCCTCCTCTCTGGTTCCAGGGTGCGTCACCTGAGAACCGCTGCTGCCATGTCACCACAGCTTGGCAGCTCCTGCATTGAGCGTCTGTCCCCTGGTGGTCAGTGTGCATCATATCTACCAGCCGGTCAGATGGTTAGATGGTGACTTAGCCTTTTATATATATAGATTTTTTAAAGACAAGCTGATATTGAGAGTTGTCTAGTTGGAGGCCACAAGTTACCTTTGACTGTATTTTAATTAAGGAAGAATTACATGAGTAGAATCCCATTTTAATATAAATGTAAGACTCTAAGCACCCAATGACCCAGGGGAAAAGACTGTAGTCAAAACTTTTTATGTAGGCTGAAGAAGGCCAAATTCCATTCAATGGACCATTTTTGAACATGGAGACAAATTGAAGAACTTCAGTGGACGAGTGGACCTTACCACCCAACAACCACTGAGATTTCTGCGAGTGTTGGAAACAGAAAAAAACATCATTATCTCAGTGAAATAGATGGATTTCGACTGATTAGACCAGTACTTTACTGATGGGCAAGTGCATAAGAAGCAGCAGTAAAAGAAGCCCATGATGTATTAGCATAGTAAGCCTCCCTGGTTTCAGACATTTCTGCCCAAATGTCTAAACATTAGCCAGTGAATTAGGTCATAACAATTACATTTTTTAATTAATAATATTATAATCATTATTAGGTGCTATCTTCACAGAAGAACTCGAGGGGAAAACAGAATGGTCCACTGTTTCCCTCTTGTATGATTCCCTTGAGTGCCAAATGTTCCTCTGAAGCGTTTTTATCTCAGGCATTTAACTAGGTGGGGTCTCTCAGCCTGGCCTGCGGGGATTGGGCCAAAACTGGCTCTCCGACATCAGAGAGTTGTCTAGTTGATGTCTGAACTAAGATTCTGAACCCAAGGCCCTACTATTTTTCACTTAACTCTCTTACCCTGTTTTTATTCCAGAGGACTCCAAGGACAATAGCAACAGCAGAGCAGCTGAGTATCCTCTTTGGAGAAAGTGCCAGCATGGTCTTGCCTTCCTAGAAGATCCATTAGCTCTTAGTAGGTAAGTACTATCTTATACTTGATTTATGGTTCTCCATAACATCCAGCACAGTGAGTAGATTTATGATTGATGGATTGTTTAGTTGTGAAAACCCATTTTTTAGTGGGCAGTGAACCTAGGAATGAAGAAAGCTCGGTCACAGCTGGAATTGCCAATATTCCTGTGGTGCTAATCATGACCTTCCTGTAGCTTTACTTATCTGACATGTCTATTTCTCATCAGCCTTCACCAAGTGCAATGGTTGATGTTCCACTATTCTTTACATTGACTTTGCCATTCCACCCCACCTCAAAAAAAAACACACAACAACACTCAGAAAACTTTTTTGTGTTGCTTTTCGTATAAAATGTCAAGTCTGTGAAAACAGTTTATACAAAGATCAAAAAGGGAAAAAGAAAAGGTAGTTGGCATGAAAATTTTACTTGATTTGTCCTGACCCTCACACTAACATCACTGCTTTTGAGCCTCTTCCTTTCGCTATTCTATGACAGCAACTATATTGAGTACATTGGACTATCTCCACTCTTAAAAGTAAAAAAATTATTCACTGTGTCAAAGGCCTTTAAGCATCATTTAATAGCATTTTTTTAAAGAATGTTAAAGGCATTGAAAGTATTTAACCACCAGGTGAACTTCGGTAAAGGAGCAAGATTAAGAAGTACAGTGTTCCAATTCAGTGAGCAGCAGGCTGGATTGAAAGAATGTGAGTCAATGGAAGAGAAAATGTGATTAAAATGTTGGTCCTGCCAATAGTCAATTACTTTTTTCCCCCAAAAAATATATGAATAGAGTTCCTCGAGCCGTTTATTGTGTCTTTATCTCCACCATCACCTTTCTTTGGGGGGGCAAATAAGGCCTTCAATATGGTTTCCCAAATAGTTTCTTACTATTGAAGCAAGGTAAGCCTTCAAAAATTATGTAATTATTATTTGACAACCAAGCGCTTGAATGTTTTATCTGGGTTTATCTTCCTAATGGGAATTTTAGCCCTAATTCTCTGCCTCAGACTCTTAACAGACTAGATAAAATTGTTGTGAGTGATTGGGTAAAAATGACTCAAAAGCATTGAAACTATAGTAGGGTAAAGAGAAAATTGATGTTAAGATTAAGTTCAAGGTCCAAATATCAGGTGCTCACCACCAAACCACTTCCTCTGAAGAAGCTCCTCTGATTGCAGGCTCCTGAGCATCACCCACCCCCAACCACATCCATTCTGTTCTAATTCACCATCTCTAAGTTTGTGTATATAAGTATTTGATGTATTATTTATTCAACCATTAAATATATATTTCAACCATTAAACATATACTTCAACCATTAGATATACTTAGCACTCCTTCTAGGCCATGTTGGGTAAAGGGGATAGAAAAATAAAATAGCATGTGATCCTTTTCCTAAAAGGCTCAGACAGTCTTCCGGGGGGAGGGGGGGGGGGCACATTCATATAAACAAAACAAAGCCTGAACCAAGGGCAGTGAAGCTTAAAAGAAAGAATCCCTACTGTACGTGGGGAGACCAGCAAAAGCCTCACAGACACATAAAGCCTGAGCTTGACACAATAAATGATTGATAAGGAAGACACCCCCTTCGAGAGAGCAGCGGAAACAAATGCACGATGGTACAAAAGAAAATGGTGGGTCTAAGGAAACCTATTCAATTGTGACAGCAGCAGTGCAGGCAGCTCAGGGGAAAGGCAAGGGTGGCAATGATTGAAACAAAAAGATGCTGTCACTGATTGGAAACTATTGAAGAAGAATTTTGTAAAGAAAATTATGTGATTGTTTGTTCTGATGGGCAAGAGTAGGTAAAACCAGAGTGAAGGAATAATCCTGGAAGGAAAAGATACAAGTTTTGTGAAAGCAGTGGCAATGGTTATGGAGAAAAGTGGTCGACGAGATAGTTGAAGTTAAAATTTATATAACTGAGTTATACTGAAAGATAAAAAAGAAAGAAAGAGAGACTCCCAGGTTTATAATGCCCTTGATAAAATTAAAAATATAGGAGGAAGAATAAACTTGAGTGAAAAAGTTGTGCCTAGATTTAAACATTTTTTTATTTTGAGTTATTTGAGGGATTCCTTAGTAATTGACCCATAGCAAGGATTTAAGTATATATGTCTGTAATTCAGAAAAGAGTTCTGGTCTGGAAACTTAGAAATGTCTGTTATTAGGAAAGACTTATGTTCTGGAAAAGAGTCATCTACCTCACTTCTAAACTGATTATAACATTTTAGTAATGAGGATGATGTGGCATTGACATCAAGAGAGAAAAAATAAATAGAACCACGGAAGTGAATAGAATATTCAATTCACACTCATGTGGTCAATTATCTTTTGGTTAAAATACAAAGATAATTTAGTGGAAATAGCTTTCTAGAAATGGTGCTGGAACCATTGGATAACTATATACAAGAAATTAACCTTAATATTAAACTTACAGCTTATATAAAACTTAAATTGAAATTGAGCATAAGCTTACCAGTACATGTAAGAATTAAAAATCTAAATCATCTAAAAAAAAACAGAGAAGAAAATCATAATGACCTTGGGTTTAGCAACAGCTTTTTTAAATAGGATACAAAAACAATGAACTATAAATGCAAAAATCAATAATTTAGTCCTCATCAAAATGAAAAACAAAACTTCTTCAAAAGATACTTCAATAAGAGTGAAATGACAAGCCACAAACTTTGAGAAGATACTTGCAAAACACATATATGAGAAAGGATTTGATGTTTGAATAAATAAAGAATACTTACAAATCAATGTTAAAGAGACAAATAACCCAATTTTTTTAAATAGGCAAAAATAATTGAATAAACATTTCACAAAGATAGATAGATGAGCAAATAAATATGAATAAAGAGGCTCAATATCATTAGTCATTAGGAAAATGCACATTGTTATCACAATGAAATATTACTACATACCCACTAAAAAGGCTAAAATTAAAAAGAATAATCTTATAAATTATTGGTGAGACATGAGGCAGTTAGAACTCACATTTATTGCTGGTAGAAATGTAAAATGGTTCAACTAGTCTGGGAAATGTTTAATAGTTTCTTAAAAAGTTAAACATAAACATAATATACAACCCAGAAATTCTACTCCTAGATATTTTCCCAAAAGGAATAAAAATATATGTCCAAATTATTTGGGCATGAATGTCCATAGCAGTTTTATTTGTCATAGAAAATTAAAAACTGAAAACAATATATCTATTAATATGCGAATGAATAAATAATTTACAATTTATTCATACCATAGAATGCTATTCAACATTAAAAAGGAATAAACTACTAATATATGCAACAACATGAATTTATCTCTAAATAATTTTGCCGATGAAAGAAGCTAAATAACAGAGAGCCTAAACTGTATGGTTCCATTTATATAAAATTGTGAAAAGGTGAACTAAACTATAGTAACAGAAATTAGATCAGCTGTTGTCTGGGTCAGGGACAAGGGTGTGGGGGAGGAAGAGACCAAAAGGAGATACAAAGAGGCATAAAAAAAATTGTGGAGTGTGATAGATATGTTCATTGTCTTGATTTAAACATTAACAAGTCATACACTTTTAATACCATTTATCAAATGTCAATTATATAACATTAAAACTATAAAAATATATTAAAGACTAAATACCTCAAACAAAAAGCATATGCCTATTTGTATACATTTTTAAGAAAGTAGAAATAACCATCATAACTTCGGCTATGTTTACCATACCACCCTCTTTGATTCATATTTATATAATCAAGCCTCCTAGAGGTCCCACTTTCATGATCCATATTGTATTTGGTCAGTGGAAAAGGATAACCAATAATCTATCTAGGGACTAGGAAGGCATGAATTTGCTCTTTTGCCTCAAATGCTGCCCACCAGACCCCAGATTGGTACTGTGTTTGGGTGACAATTTTGCTATGTCAATAAAGCATTTCTACTTACCAGCATTGATCGTGGAATTTTACTGAAAACTCCTGTTGTTTGAACCAGAACTTTGCTTCTATAGGACCTCTCATTTCAAGAGGACCTCTATGAGACACTTTCATCATCCCATCTACAAAGTGAATTCTCAACCTTTTCTTTCCATTGGAAATTTTGTTAAGTGTGTGTATTACCAGGTATCTCAACAGATTGTAGAGATGTGTCATATAGACCACAATAACCACTACAACAGAAAGGTTTAAAGATAATATGAGTTGCCTCAGTAAGCAATCTGAGTTCAATTCACTTGAAGATGGAGTCAGTATATATCCAAGAATGAAGGAGTTCAATCTTTTTGGAGGAAAGAAAAGCTTACCAAAAGGGAGTGAGAATTGGCCACTTACCTTTGCCAGGCCTTCTCAGACTTATACATTGGGAAGATTACTTGCAGACTGAGCTACAAGTCAGTTCTGACCATGAGTAGCAGTGTATCAGGAGATAACCTTCCCACCCAAGGAGCAGTGAGTCTGACCTGGCCAGTGTTGCTCAGTGGGTGAGTGTTGTCCCATGAACCAGGAGGTCAGGGTTAGATTCCCCAGCAGGGCAGGTGCCTGGGTTGCAGGCTCAATCCCCAGTAGGGGGCATACAGGAGGCAGCCAATCAATATTTCTGTCTCAGCATTGATGTTTCTCTCTCTCCCTCTCTCTCCCTTCCTCTATCAGAAATCAATAAAAATATATTTTTAAAAAAGGAGCAAAGAGTCTGAAATTTGTGTTCCTGAATTAAACTTTTGGTGTCAACTTTGAACACTGTGTAGTCACTGAGTTGTAGCTTCCCACCATCTATCTGCAAATAGTTTTTCTAGTCCTAAGTTTTGTAATTATCTGATTACATTTCATTTCACTTCACTGAATATTCACTAAATCCTACTCTGTGCATTAAATTCTGGTAAATCAAGGATAAATACTGATCAAAAGCTCACCAGTTAGGAAAATACAAACCTAAGAAATACATGGCCCGTGTGCCTCAGTGAACTCATATCTAAAATAGGAGGCTGAGGGGTGGAAGGGGTCAATGGTGGGAATATGGGGGACATCTGTAATACTTTCAACAATAAATATATATTAAAATAAAATAGGAGACTGACCACCAGCCTTCTTACTAATCCTGGTCACATACCTATTTATTGTTTGGTTTTAAACATCTCCTGGTGTCACCTTTCTGTTACTGACCCAAAATTCTTGCTACTATACCAAGGGCCATTTTAGACTCCTTGGGGATTGATCCACAATCTGTGTTTTCCAAAAGCTTGGACGCTGTGGTTTGAATGATTAGCAACCTATTTTGGAGTTATTCCTTCAGTTAATTGTTAGCACTGCCCATTACTACTTTCTTTATATTTCCTTCCAACTTGCTGCAATTTTCCCATAAATGTTTGCACCCAATTTTCTATGGACTATGAAACTCATGTCACTCTTAGCTCCAAATATCCTTATGGCTCACTTTAATATTCAAATATTGTATTTGACTTACCAGAAATTCATAGAGGATATCCAAAGTTAGTGTAAATAACAAGCGTCAGGACCTCAAAAGCCAGGCAGAGGCAGAGACCATAATTTAATTCAAATGTCAGAATAGAGATAAGTTGATCATTCTACAGAGAGAATGACCAAGAAAAAACGATTTTTCTAGAATAATATAATCTGGTCATGTTCTCTGACACAGTAAAATAAAAAAAATTGTAGATAGGGGGAAGCTGAAGGAAATGCTAAAGGAGGGAGTTAATCTTGGGAAAGCTGGTCTGAAAGAAAGAGAAGGGGTTATGAGAAAGTGCATAGGAGAGAACATTGGCAAAGATGAGGGATGCAATTTTATGTGATGCTGTAGCAGACAGAGAGGAATACCAAAAGAACACTGATGATTTTTGAGATATTGAAGAAAGTAGAGAAACTTAGGTCAGAAGTTTTTTATTCTGCCAATATCATAGGTGTGATTCACACCTTCAGATGATAGGTGTAGGGGTGACAACCTAAGGAAATGAACATGTGGAATAATGTGGAGGAGTTGCTGTGAAGGATGTTTCTTGCATCCCCCACATATAAATAAATAAAGGATTGCTGAGCAGCAGGGAGGAAGACCTAACTGTGTTTACTTAGCATGAAATTGCAGTGGACCCAATTATTTTAGTTTTTTACTTTCGTTGGCTACTGCTAACAACCCAGCAGAAAGAGCAGCAATGTTGCTTGTTGGGGTTATCCAGGGTTAGGGATATATAAAGTAGACTTGATAGAAGCCCCAGAGTGGTGGTGGAAAATCCCAAGATGTTAATAAGATGTCACTGAATTGTTTTACCATGGGTTCCAGATTTTGTAGGAAGCCAAGTGAATTCAGATAAAGTTGGTAGACTAAAAGAACTGGGAGAGTTTCAGGGATTCAAAGTTATGAAGAAGATGAAAACCATGTCAGAAAGAAAACAGATTAGAATAAGGGCCTGATAAAAAATATTATGGTCACTCACACACACACAAAAGCATCTTAGCTATCCCATACTGAATGATAATGAGGTCTAGTAGGCATTATTATTATTATGTATCTGAAATGGAAGAACTGTAAAAGTCAAGACAGTAGCAAAAAAACAGAATCGAGAGGAAATGTGTAAGGGAAATATTATACTAGTTTCAACAGATGGAGAAATGACCTGTGTGTAGACAGATGAATTTGGTGAACCTAATCGGTCTTTAAAGGAGACTAAAGAAAATGGCATAAAACTCCAAGGTAAATACTAGAGTCTGGAAGTAGCCATAGCCTGATAGAGGTTTTAAAAAAAAAGTCTGACTCCATCAACTTGCCTCAACAATTGTCAAGGCAATGGAGCCGAGAATGATTGGAAGAGGAATTTAGAAAAAGTAATCCATTGGAGAATTCGGATTTTCAATTAATGCTAAGAGATAGAAGGATCACTAGTGGAAATTTATTAATTATAGGGAAATTTTCTTGCTTAAGGTACCACAAAGTTTCCATAGAGCACAATTAAAAGGATCTGGGGTGGGGGGTGGAAAGTGTGTAGAGTGCCTCAGGCAGGAAGAAGCTAACCTGAAAGGAAGTGGGAGTGCTGAAATAGGAAGGAAAGAATTTGCTCCTCCAACAGTAAGTGTCGGTAATGGGCATGAAGGAAGTGTTTAATAATTAGCTATATTATCTCTACTCTTCTTTGCTAAATTTATTAGAGCTTCACATTACTTCTTACAGATGATACTTTGATATTAGAAATAAAAGAAGTCATTGAGGGTTGGTGGAGGAAAAAAATTAAAAAATAAAGTGGGAAAGACATTTAGAATTCAATCAATTCTTACAGTAAGGCAAGTGAATTTAATGAAGTTAAATAACCTGTTTAAATGTCCTCAGCTTGGAAATAGGAGTCATGTCTTGTAACAATACTGCCCCCAATTAACTACAAATCAAAAGATTCATATTTTCACCTCCTCTCTGCTATTAGCTAGCTTTCTTTGCATTATTTTAAGCACTACATGCTTTTTTAAATTGTTATTTTTCATAAAAGCCACATAAAAAATCAGTGCTTTAATCTCCCAGTGTGTCTTGGTGGTAGGGTAAACTCAACCTGGGACCATTTGCCAGAAATACTGCATGGAGCTTCATTTCTTTTCCCAAGTAGAATGGCAGGTAAAACTTTGAGTTTGAATTCAGGATTCTCACATTTCCAAATCTTATTAAAATTACAAACAGCTACATAATTTTCTTTCTGGTCTGTTCTTTTTTCTTTTACTTATCTTATTCTTTCCCTGTGGATTAGCATGTAAAATATTAACAGACTTTGCTACTGACAAATATTTAAATTAACCAGTTCCTCTTTCTGATCTCTAAGTCATTTATATGTGAAACTAGAGGCCTGGTGCACGAAATCTGTGCATGGGGCGGGGGAGTCCCTCAGCCCTAAACCGGAAGTCGGACATCCATCTCACAATCCAGGACTGTTGGCTCCTAACCACTCGCCTGCCTGTCTGATTGCCCCTAACCACTCTGCCTGCCAGCCTCATAGCCACCTAACTGCTCCCCTGCTGGCCTGATTGATGCCTCACTGCTCCCCTGCTGACATGATTGTCCCCAACTGCCTTCCCCTGTGGGGCTGAGGGGACTTGGGGGACTGAGGTTGGATGAGGCTGGATGCTGTGGGGACTGGGTGAGGCGGGGATGAGGGGACTGGAGAACTCCAGCTGGATGAGGCAGGGCTGATGGGACTGGGCACTGCCATCTTGTGAGGATGTGTCAGTCAATTAGCATATTCCCTCTTTATTGGCTTTGGGTGCCGCCATCTTTGTGAGGGTGTGATAATCAATTAACATATTCCCTCATTATTAGATAGGATGAGAAAGTCCTACTACACCATTTCTAGAAGATGCAAGAATTTGCTATGAAACTCATGTGTCCTGTTCTCTTTTCTCTCTTTCCCCACAAAGTTCAAAGTGTCAGGATTTTCCCCAACCTCTATGAGTTCAGAAGTCTGTTTAGTTCTGAAATGTGTAGCAAGTAGAATCTACCCTAAGGGCCATGCTGCAGTAACACATGGCCCTCAAATTGCACACAGTTTGTTATGCAAAATGAATAAGTCCTGAAGATTTACTGTCTAACAGTGTGACTATAGTTACAATATTGTATTGTACACTTGGCATTTGGCAAGAGGATACATCTTAAGAGTTCTCAGTACCATGGAAAAGAAAAAATAAAACAGAAAAGAAAAAATAACTATGTGAGGTGATGGATATGTTAATTTGTTTGACCATGGCAATTGTTTCACAATATATACACATATCAAAACATCAACGTCTATACCTTAAAACTATATAATAAAGATGGAGAAAAAGTACACATTCATACAAAGTCCACTAGAAGTCTGAATAAACCCCAGGTTAATTTTCTTTCATGTGAAAGCTCAGCATTCCTGGCTGCTCTAATCGCATGGCGCCTCCACATCACATATACTATCAAGATTTCTGGGCAGATGACCGAGTGGAGCATTGAAAATAAAATGCTTTACCAGAAAGTGGCAGGCATCACTTTTGCTCACATTATATAGGCCAAACAAGTTTTATGGTCCTGCAGGATTTCAAAGGGTTGGGAAGTGCCTTCTATGTCTTCTGATGAGCAAAATGGTTCATGGGGAATAGTTGAAATACCCACTACAGGATGGGAAAGTAGCATTTCAATTCTATTTTCCCACTTAAGTGTTTATAATAGCTGGCAATAATTCAGTATCCTAGGTGGTCTTGTATTTACATGCTATTAAGATGTTTATAGTAATGTGCAGGTGCTCTAGTCTCAGTTTAAATGTTAGCTAAGGGAAATCAGTTGCTTCTTAAATGGTTGTAAGTGGAGAATAGTTAAGATTTATGGACTCTAAGGCATTATTTCCATGAATTTAATTCTCTGTATATATTTTTAAATCCAGGGGAGGGGAGGTAGTTATTATTTGTGGAGTTGGTTTTCTGTTTGATTTTTTGGAATTTTAGTCTCTAAAGACATGTAAAATCTAAAAGGTATTCATACAATATAGAAATCTGCTATATTAAATTATATATTGCAATAACATAAAAATAAAATTCTGACCCAGCTTGTTGTTCCAATGCTATACTGAAGAAAATGCTACTAGCGGTACTTTCAAAAAGGGAACTAGGAAAATTACATGCATGAAGTTTGGATTTCTTACCAACTACGTGACAAACTTACCCAAAACTTATTTAAACTTAGTAAGGCCAAGATAAAATGTCTGGGGATATTTTTTAAGAGGCATTTTACCATTGGCCTCTTTATTTTCCTTGGTTTGGACTTTATCTATGGAGAGATAGAAACATATACCAGGAGCCTGCCAAGGTATAATGGGCATTTTTCTAATATGCTTCATGCTAAAGTCTGTGTGACTAAATAATTAATTTGTCTTCTCGAGGCCCTTTCTCATATAGTATGTTTCCACAATAAATGTGAACAATTGGGACTCATGATTCTGGACCTTTACCTACAGTTGATTGGACCAGGGACAAGGGATCATGGGACCCCCAAGAAAGTAAGACAGAGTGTCTGCCATGGAAATCCTGAGGGCTTTCCAAGTTCTGGTTCAGGAACTCCCAGAAAACCAACAACACTTTCCATAAGATACTGCTTTAACTTAAAAAAAAAGTAGCTTTTCATATATTTGTTTTGTTTGAGGTAGTTTCCATGCCTTTAGGCCCCTTTATAGCCATACTATCACTGACGAAGAAGACACTAGGCATATGTTGGAAAATAGTAGGTAACAATTTTGAGCACTTACTGCTTTCCGACACAATTCTAAATGATATATTCTTTTAATTCTCAGGAATGCCGAAGGTAGTTGCTAAAATTATCCCCAATTGACAAAAAAGGAACCAAGGCACAGAAAGGTTGAATCACCTACCAAAACCACAGAGCTAGCAAGCGGCAGAGCCAGAACTCAAACCGCTAGTCTGGAGTATGTACTTTAGCCATTGTGCTATCATGCCCTGGAAGGTGAAAGTGCTTGTGTCTCTCTGCTTGGCTTTGTATTCATTTAGGCCAAAATCAGAAAATGGTAGGTCTGAGAAGTTCCAAAATAGACACCCTCCAGAATAAGAAGTCTGGGAAAGCATTGAAAATGAGAGAGCATCTCAGGTCTAGAGATGCCAAGGTCTAGTTAGTGTCCAGTGATGAAGACATGTCATTTATTGCCTGAAAAGTTTGCTGAAATCCTTACTTGGAGCAATGATCTGGAGAAATTCTTCTTTTTGCTTTTTCACTTTTAGCTTCTTAAGTAAGAGTTTTTAAGTTAAGGCAACAGCTTATATACATAAATTATTTGCTGAGTAACCAGGTTTCTCAAGTTTTGACTTTCCCGGAAAGATAATTGATTGAGATGCTTTGAACTATACTTTCTATTGTTAATAAACTCTGAGTACTGTTGTGACTGACAAAGATTGAAGAGATAGATAGATGATAGATAGATAGATAGATAGATAGATAGATAGATAGATAGATAGATAGATGATAGACAGATGATAGAGAGGTTATTATCTATAATAATAAAAGCATAACATGCTAATTAGACTGGACAGTCGAATGACCTTCCAGACGTCCTTCCAGAAGGACCTTCCGGACGAAACTGGGGCTGCTAGGGCCGAGGCAAGCTGCCGGCGCTGTGAGGGCCAAGCCCCTTGCACGAATTTCATGCATCGGGCCTCTAGTAATTTTATAATCAGCTAACTCCAACAAGTGAATTAGTCTCTAGCACTTCATTACCAGAACTGGCACAGACTAAGCATTCTTCTGCCTCAACAGATTTCCGCAAAGATACTGCCACAAGTCATGCTTCTAATTTCCTCCCCCTTGACAAGAGACATCGGATATATTGTGAAGTGTGGCTGATTTTTATCGACTGCGTTAAACAAAGCACCTTTTGTTAGCTCAATCATACTCAGCTCCTTCATGGGAAACACTCAGCATGATGCATGGCACCTGCTGCTGCTTATTACCTTGGGCTGTGCAAAAGGTAACATAAAAATGATCATATTTAAAGGGCCAGAAATAACAGAGATACAGAAGGAAAATCATCTGAAATAAATGGTTATTTGAAGGCATGGCAAATGCCCAGTAGCCAAGTTCTGAGCTGTGGTAGTGATTCCCAGTCCCCACTACTCATGAAGGTAAAACAAAAGTTCCAACATTTGGGGCAGTGAGAATCAAATCAGTCGCTTGGCAGGGAGAAATGCTTGTGATTGCTCTGGTACTTAGGTCTAAGTAAAAGTGATAAGTAGATGAGTCAAAATCATTGCAGGACATTGAGAATACCTTGCTGTTAACAGTTTTGTATCCAGGTTGAGATAAAGAAAACAATGTTAAGGAATATGTCTGTATAAAATGTTCACAGACTAAAGCTACTGAGAAATATGATTCACATTTCTCTTTTTAAAATATAATTTTATTGATTTTTGAGAGGAAGGGAGAGGGAGAGAGAAATAGAAACATCAACAATGAAAGAGAATCATTGATCAGCTGCCTCCTGCACACCCTCTACTGGGGATCTAGCCCACCACCCAGACATGTGCCCTGACTGGGAATCAAACCATGACCTCCTGGTTTATAGGTCTATGCTCAACTGCTGAGCCATGCCAGCCTGGCCTCACTTTTCTTTTTACCAATGAAATCAATGTGCACTTAAAAAATCTGGAGATTGAAATATGGACAAGCAACAATGTGGACCCCTCTGTGTCCCTTAGTGATCCAGCCCTAGAGTGTAATACCTTACACTCTAATTTTGGAATGTCCTAAGTGCTGCAGCCCTTGTTTTGAGCCTTTAACTACTGTAATAAAGGCCCCCTTTCATCAACTTGGCATTTTTTTTGGGGGGGAGGGGTGGCAATTTTAGAAGATTATCCATCAGTTTCATAGGGAGGAGAGCAGATGATTACCAGGCAGTTTTATATGCTACAGTTTTCTTACCTATTAGGTTCTTCTATCATTGAGGTAGGTTAGGCATTCCCCAACATTAGTGAATATAAGAATCACTCAGAGATAAAACTTCTATACAGATTCCTGGGATTGTCCCCAGTAGTTCTAGGTGGGGTTTAGTAATCTAGATTTTTTAACAAAGACTTAGCTGATTCCTATGTTCCAAGGCCCTCACTTTGGGAAATGCTCCTGGAATCACCAAGTTTCAGAGCCCATTGCTTAAGAATAATCCTGGCTAGGACTCCGCTTAAAACCAACTTGAGATGGATTCAGAGAAGAGCTGGATAACAGACGATGGATGGACAGGAGAGTCTATTGCAGGCCCGAGATGCACCTACCTCCATGCGTGTCTCTACAACGGGAAGCAAGTCTCATTTTTGATGAGTAGAGAGGAACTTAAGAGCAAGTTCCTAAGGAAATGGAGTTTCCTAACGTCTTAGATCTATCCATTCTAGAGGTCAGGATCTCACTCATTTCTAATCAGGTAACCAGGGTTATTCAGGGAGTAAAGTGATCAATCTCCTGATTGAGATCTGCAGGCTCAAAACAGTAACCCCACTCCTCTCTATCTGTTCATGGTCTGGAAATCCCAGAAAAGAGTATCTCCCATTGATGCTGTACCTTGCTTAAGGTGGCAAGGTATACAGTTTTGTTATCACTGTAATCAAGTCCCTTAAAGTTCCAGTCTTGACCAGCACAGGTCTAAGAGGAAACATGCGATAGCTCAGTCATTTGTTAAATAGTTACATATTATGTAGCTGAATTTTCTCCTTAGGCCCCATCTTTGAGATCAGAATTGAACCTTAGTGCATGTTAAATAAACAGACCTACTTAAAACAAACAAACAAACAAACAAATAAAAGATATTTTATAAATGTTTCATTTTATAAATGTTTAAAAGGAACGAGGGGAACTATTGCATTATGCACAGCATTTCAGTTAAAAAAGAAAAACTGTTTCCCCACACAATTTAATAACTCCCCCAGTTTGCACACTTCACTAAACAAAGCCCTCTGATACTAATACTTAGGGAAACCAAACCATGTCTGAAACTCACATCTATCCCCGGTGAAGTGAGGAAGGTCTCTTTTAATTAGTTAAGCTTTCAAACTCTGACTGCCTCAGTGAATTAAGGGAAGATGTTTCCCTTCTTATTAACCACCAGCTCGCTCCTATCTGTTCCTTTCCTTTGGAATCTGAAATAAATCAAAATGGGAAGTATTTTGGGCTCCTGAATTGATTAACTGCTTGACCAACATTTACAAAATGTATATGTTAAGACCTTTGGGAGCAATTTATTAACATAAGTACTTACAAGTTGCCTTCCATTTGCCTAAAGTCATCCTTTCCCATAAAATGTAGTGAGGTGACTGAGTGTCCTTGCTCTTTCTTTGATGGCCAACGATGATCCTTGTGCTAAGGGCAGTGGCCTCATCGTTTTACATGACAGTCCCTAGTAATACATCATGCCCTTAACCCCTTTCCCACCCAGTGGGAACGCAGGCCCCTGCTGTTTCAATGCCGGTGGGAGAATCAAATGCGCTCCAGGATGTCATCAGTCCTTGTTAAGGGAAGTCTTAGCCTCCCAGTAGCCTGTTTTTAATGTTTTTCAAAAGCTCACAGCTGAGAGTAGGTAAATCTGTCAGTAAACTGTTCATATTAAAGTTTAATTGTATTATTCTTGCAGAAGAGTGGGCTTCTTTGTGCATTGCCTTTCTTGCATATCAAATATGGGAATATGAGAAATAGAAGTCGGAGACAAAAAACAGAATCTTGGAAGAGTGAAGTTTAACAGGCTTTAGAGATGATGGCATCTAATCTCCTCATTCTACAGATGAGAAAAATGACGTCCAGAGAGAAGTGTCACTGCTCTGCAAATGTGTAACTTTCCAATGACTCCTCCAACCCCACCTGCAACTTTCCGCTCTCTTTTTTCCATTTGACCAGCTTCTAAATACCCTGAAACTCCAACTCAGTGCTGCAAGTCCAAAGCCCTTTGCTCTTATAATAATACCTCCATTTTAAACTAACAGTATTTTAGTAAATAATTAGCTGCATGTTTATCACTTTAGAGGCAGTGCCTTAATTAAATTTTTCATTCTCAGTTCCAACTGCAATGCATTGTAGAGAGAGGTTACTGGAAAAAAAATCTGTGTGGCTTGCTCAAGGTAACACAAGCAGCCATGAGAGGAGCCACTGATTTGTTGTTGGTTTGTATGGGGTTTTTTTGTGTTGTTTTTTTTTAACTCTCTTCAACTAGCACTATTTCTAATTCATCATGGAGATTCAGAGATTGTACAATAATCAGCTATTCTGCTTTGCTTCTCTTCTTATCAGCCTACATCTGGGCAAGGTGTACATTGTTGAAAATACTTAGCCAGATACATTGTTTTTAGTGACACTCTCATCTTTATGGAATGGAGAAACAAAAATAATAAGACTTTGGGGATTTATAATGCATAATATTAAAATGCCAGTTCTCCCACTGTCCTTTTGTGAAATTATTCAGCTAATATGAACTATCTATCTGATAAATTATTCTTTAACTTATCTGAATCTCCCTTCTAAAAGGGTTATTGTAAAAACTAAATGAGATTAAGTTTATAAAGCATGGACAAACAATAGGCATTTTGTTGAGGTTACTCCTCTCCTGTCTTCCTCTTTAATTTGGCACATTATAATTTCCAGTTTTTTAATGTACTTTATGTGATTTGAGACATTATTATTCTGTGAGGTGGGCAGAAGAGATATTACCTTCTAATTATAGACAAAGAAAATGGCATGCTTGAGCTACATTTATAAGAAATAAAATCAGGCATTATTTTTTTTACATCTATCAACGTAGTATCCATCCAGTGCCAAGAGTGAAGGCTAAATGTTTCCATGTGCTAAATCAGCAATTTTCAACCTCTGTGCTGCAAAATTTTTTAAAATATGCAATACCCAACTATTTTGTCAAGGGCACTGACCTATTTTCCCTTAGATTGTCAAATAAAATAAATAACAGCCAACACAACAATAACCGTCTGCTGTGAATGAATCAAAATTATACCTACTTTTTTTGTCAAATCAGCAAAAAATACAATATATCTTTTGGTGTGCCACAGAATTTTAGAAATTAGTTTATGTATGCCATGAGATGACAAGGTTGAAAATTGCTGCAATCAAGTATAAGATAAACACAAGCTCTTCCTTCCATGGATACCTGAACTTCCCTAGAAAATTCAAGGAGAACTGAAGATGAACCATAGTAGAATCTAGAAATAACCACAATTCTATTTAATAAGGTCTTGTTTGAGTCAAGTGTACCATCAATGTGGTAGGATTGTAAAAAATATGCAATTGAAATATATAATCCAGATAGGGGGTTATTGTCATTGATTTGTAATTAAAATATACAGATATATCTTTCAACATACCACTGATCTCTGTGTCTATATTTATGCCAGTATGACGCTATTTTGATTACTAGAGCTTTGTAGTATAGTTTGAAATCAGGAAGTGTGATGCCTCCAGGTTTGCTCTTCTTTCTCAGGATTATTTTAGCGATTCAGGGTCTTCGGTGGCTCCACACACATTTTAGAATTGTGTTTTTATTCTATTTCTGTGAAAAATAGCATTGGGATTTTTATAGGGATTGCATTGAATCTATGGATTGCTTTTGGTAGTAGGACATTTTAACATTATTAACTCTTCAGATTCATGAACATGAAATATCTTTCTATTTGTTTTTCGTCCTTTTTTTTTCATCAAAGTCTTGTAGTTTTCAGCATACAAATTTTCAATTCATTGATTAAATTTATTTCTAAGTATTTTATTATTTTGTTGCTATTGTTTATAGAATAGTTTTTCTTCCTTCTTTTTCAGATGTATTGTTGTTAGTGTATAGAAATGCAACTGATTCCCGTATGTTGATTTTTGGACCCTGCAACTTTACTGCATTTGTTGATTAGTTCTAAAAGCTTTTTTTCTTGTGGAATCTTTAGGATTTTCTATATTATAAGCTCATATTATCTGCACACAAATACAATTTTATGTCTTCCTTTCTGATTTGGATGCCTTTTATTTGCTTTTTTCTTGTTTAATTGCTCTGGCAAGAACTTCCAGTACTATGTTGAATAGAAGTGGTGAGAGTAGTTACTTTTGTCTTGTTTCTGATCTGAGAAGAAAATCTTTCAACTTTTCATTGTTTAGTTGAATGTTGGCTGTGGGTTTGTCACATATACTTTTTATTGTGTTGAGGCATGTTCATTCTATACCCAATTTTTTGAGCATTTTTATCATAAAAGGATGTATTTTTTCAAATGCTTTTTTTGCATTTAAAAGATGATCCTATAATTTTTATCTTTCATTATAATAATGTGATATATCACATTTACTGATTTTCATATATTGAATCATCTTTTCCTCCCAGGAATAATTCCCACTATACCCTGATACAGACACTACAAGAAAAGAAAATTGTAGACTGATATCCCTGATTCATATAGATGCAAACATTCTCAACACAGTATTAGCAAAATGAATTATACAACACTTTAAAGAGATCATGTGCCATAAACGTTTCATGCATAAAAGTTATGCTAGGACTAAGGAAAAATTAAATCATGTACTAATATTATTTTCAGGGAACTTGAATCAAGGAACTAGAACCTGTGGAAGAGAGCAAGTAGCACACAAATAACCTTCATCCTTCCTACAAGCAAGATGGAGGCAGACCATCCCAAGCTTAAATCCCACCTCTACAAATTAATAACCTGTGACATTGGGAAAGTCACTTAATCTTTATGAGATTAAGAATATTATGAGACAACAAAAAAATCTTACTTTATATACTTGTATAGAAGATAACATTTTAATTGAAAAGGGGGTAATAGATCATTGTGATTGAAACCAGGCCTCAGGAGCCATACTCTGCCTGACCCACTACTATCTCTGTGAAGAGTTAGAAAACTTGTCTAATTGGAAAAATTAATTCAACTCTTTATCCTTAGTTTTAATCACCTGTGAAATATACAAATGAGGGAAAGGATAAGATTGGGCAGGTTTGTGAGGTTACCAATATATTTACTCTGAATTTTTTTTTCTTTTAAGAGACAGGGGGCTATTCCAGGAGAATTCATGACTGGAGATACAGATACAGGAGTGTCAGGCATTGCAGTGATATTTAAATCCGTATTAGATGTAAGGCAGAAGGTAAGAAGTGGGAACTTAAAAGGAGCATACACTTGTAAGGCTTTGTAGCCACCGCCAACTGACTAGTGTCTACCTAAGCCCCACAACACCAGATTCCAGCTTAAAATCTTTCCTTCTGAAGCTTCAGAAGTGAAAGTGCAAAGGTAGCAAACAGGATGTAGAAATCTATTCTGTTTCAACTACCAGAGTATAGTAAGTTACCAGGAAATAGCTTGATTTAAATGTCTGTCTCTCCATTGGGATCTAGGTTCTTGAGGGCAGGGATCATATCTTCACAGCCCTAGCTCCTAGCACTGAGCAGAGCAGACACTGAATAAATGTGGGGTTGTGTTTTTTTGTTTGTTTGTTTGTTTGTTTGTTGTTTGTTTTTACAAAATGAATGATACATATAGGTTTCTTAGTGCTTGCTGGAATTGAACTTCCAAACACATAAGGTTCTTAACAGTAAAACAGCCAACACTGACATCAAATGACTTACATTCATTATTAAAGAATCAGATATGCAATATGAAATAGTCAAAAAGCAAATTGCCCTAGAAATGAGATATCATGTCTGTTATGCCTGTTTCTCTGGATTCCAGTCTCATCAGCTTCTTGTCCTGCAATAGTTATTGTCATCGTATCCTCATTCAAGCTCAGTCCTTTCTGAGGCTCTGAGGGAGGCTGTGGTCCCCACTGAAGGGAATTTACGTCACTTTCCCACCGGACTACTAGACCTTTTCTGAACTTGAGACGGAGCTTTAACAATAGGACTTCTGCCTTGTTCTTGAAGCCCAAACCCCGTCTTCTTTCTGGTTTTGGACACTGGACCCCTGTTTTGTTGACTACTTCTTACCCAGTGGCAAAGTTATTCTAGGACCAGGTCTGCTTCAAACCTGTCAATCTTTAGAACTGGAATATCCCCATTGGATGGTAGACCTGAGTTTGAAGGCTGCATTTCATACCTCTTTTAATAATCTATTGGGCAACTTATATCCACACATAAACTATACCACAATTTCTGCATACAAATTTTAAATCTACCAATTTTAAATCTTTTTCTTACCCTTCCTTTGTTTCTTATTCTTCCCTTTTTCTCTGTTTCTCCTTTGAAAATAAATGAAGGACCGTTCAAGTGAGAACAGATACTACAGAACTTGCTGTACTGAGGGAGTCAGCCACTGTCACTTGCATTTGGGCAGAAACTCCAAGGTAGTCAGAGAAGTGGCAAAGCTTTGTACTGAAAAAAGGAAGGCTCTGAGTGGAAGCTGTTAGACTGGGAAGTTGTAGGCAAGCTAGTTACAAGAGGGCATACCATGTGATTGGCTCTGGATGCATATTTGGCTTCCTCTAGTTGATCCTTAAGTTGGAAGCAAGGACAAAACTCAGGAAAGCTGTCAGTTATTAATCAAGTTCTGGTCACTTGGGGCTTATTGTTGTAGAAGTTATTGTTTACCCTCCTGGATTGTTCTTAGAGATGGTAATCTGGCTTTTCACAAGTTTGACTCACAGCAAACAGGCCTCCTGGGATGTTCATTATAGATAAAGAGGTTGGCTTCCTGAGAAGTTGGCTGCAGATTGGGGATCATATTTCTATTTTCATATATGGTCTGCCCATCACCCATTTGTATATTCAGTCTCTCGGGCTCTTAACTTTTTCACCTCCTTTTCTCCAAATCTTTTTCTCATTTTCCTTTATTTCTTCTTAATGTTTATGTATTTTCTCCGAGTTCAATAAAGATTGCGGAATGGGACTGTGAAATGTGGTTGAGTTTCAGTGTGTCAGGAAACATTTTGTTCATTCACATCAAGCTCTGAAGAGCTCTTAAATAAAAGATGGAAAATTTGGGCAATTTTATGATCCAGAATGTACAGTAAAGTTTGTTTTTATGAACAAATATTAAATGTCATGTCATTATCTGGCTATGGTCAAACATAACATTGAAATGCTTTTCTATGTAAGTTTCACAGAAAATATAAAATTAAACTCTGAAAACATGATTCAGTATCTTCTGGAAGTGAGATGGAACTTAATGCACTTCCATTTCTCTGCTCTGGACTTGCCAACACAGGGATATATTTTGAGGTGAGACAGCAGAAATCAGTAACAGCCTTTTCTGTGTGCCTCCAAAGTATTTACTATTTTTTTTTAGGAATTATGAATAGATCTTAAATGCAGCTATTTGCCCTAACAATGCCTCCTGTTGGAAGATGCACCCAAATGAAAAAAATTAGACTTTAAAGAAAGTGGGTGTTTGTTGTCTTCTTGGAATATTGCCAACTGGAGCAGTAAATCTAAGTGAGTCAGTGAGCATCAAGAGAGAGAAACTCATTTAAATAAAGAGCCAGAACTGATATTTTTGTATGACACCTGCTCCTGTGTGCTGAAGATCTATGATCAAAAAGCTAGAAATATTTCATATTCATTGCATACTTGCTAAATTTGTGCATCACACTTTGTTATGTGAAATTTACTTTTAATGGCATTCTTCCTCTCTCTTTTTTTTTTTTAAACCAATTAGGCATTAGTATCTTTAGCTATGAACATCTGCAGCATCTTCTCCACTCCACTCTTCACCTAGCATAACGCTGGGTCTTTCCAAGGGAAATGAATGTTGCTGTATATCCCTAAACCCAAGGAGCAAGGCAGGTTAGGCACCAAATCACAACGGCCTCCTACTGAACAATTGTGCCCCAGAACAGCGTTTTTGAAGGTGATCCAGCTGTGCTAGCTGAATCATTGCTCACAGTAATTTTACTAATGCATCCCATCCTGAATTTTAAAAGCCTGATGAGTCACCCTATATGCCCAACTGCTTTCATTATTAAGCAGAACAGGAAATCATTTACATATATTGGCATAATCCATTGCTGGATCAACCAAGTTAACTCCTACTGTTATAATTCTTCAAACTTCACATGGACAAAGTAAATGATCCTTTAACCAATAGAATGTGCTGGCAAATATAGAATTAAAATGTCAGTTGTTTTATTCAATCTCATATTTTATATCTGTGTTGTTCTTCCATAAAAGTAGTTAACCACTATACATAAATCTGAAGGAGAATGAAGGAGTAAGTTAAGTTGCCTAATATGCTAAAATGATACCCCCGTGAGGATATAGGACAATTTCCTATCGTGGTTTACCAAGAGAGTAACTTTCACTAATTTAAGAGAGTCTAGAAAATTTTTCCTTCTTGAGAGCGAGATTTATTTGAGGTGTCTTACAGGCCTTTATAAATAAATAGCAATGCGACTGTGTTTCAGAAGAGGAAGCAACTTGTGCCAGATAACAGGAGTGTCTCTATTTCCTTGGCCATTCTCTAGCACTATGATCGTCACTCATCATTCATGGTATATGGCACTTTTAATCTTCAGAACATTTGAGGCATTTTATCAAATTTTCCACACATCACTAGCAGGCACAGCTGCCTATGACATCCTGGATCTCACACTGTACTTTTGAAAAGTGTCTTGAGATTTTATTTATTGAGTCATTAATGCTAGGAACAGACCATCGATATTTATCATTATCTGTAAAAGAACGCCCTCAGTCATTTGTCCATGCTTCAAAAGTATTTGCTTATAATAATCCCCAAGGAAAAGATGTG
The DNA here is from genome assembly GCF_951640355.1 of Cnephaeus nilssonii. Taxonomy (NCBI): domain Eukaryota; kingdom Metazoa; phylum Chordata; class Mammalia; order Chiroptera; family Vespertilionidae; genus Cnephaeus; species Cnephaeus nilssonii. The sequence continues at coordinate 20,862,147 of NC_137079.1, forward strand.
ATGTTTCCAATATTGCACTTCTTTGGGGCATGAGGTGTTTTCTTACAGTGGCTTTTACATTTTTGTTCTATGTTCTAATCATGTTATCATCTAGGTCATCAGACATCTAGTTTGGTCCCTGAACATTTTACACTCAGTGTTCATGTGATAATGATCTCATTAGTGGAACAAAGTGTGAGATAATATTTAAGCAGTATTACATTATCAAAATGTTGTAGGGATCTTGAGGAATCACTATATCATTTTCACAGATGTTGGAATATCTCCAGTAATAGGTAACTCACTACCTTCAGCATTTTGAGGAGACTCTAGTTTCTAAAGAGTACAAGGACTAGAATTTGAACATGAATGAAAGGGCAAGAGATCAGGCTTGGTTCTTTCAAGGCAGAGAGGGGAAACTGAGAAAGCCATGCAAAATAAAAACTTCTTTAGCATTACAGATATAGCAAATGAGTATACTAAAAAATTCTAGACACTGGAATAGGTGGAATCACAGAAGTCTCTTTGGGGTTTTCTAGTTGTTGCTGTTGTTTATTTTTTTTTTGTTTTTTGTTTTGTTTTCAATTTGGTTTTGGCTTAGTTTCTGTGATTGGAAAAAACCACCTTCACTAAAACTCTATAACATATGCATTTGAGATTTAAACTTATCATACCTAAATGGTTCAAAAACACCTATCCCCAGGCTAATAAAAAATAGTCCTTGACCATTGACAACTACGAAAAACTTAGCATAAAACATAAAACCTCTCACATGTCTCAAATGATGTCATCTAGAAATCCCCCCAAAATGTCAACAGTAAATCATTTCATGAACCACGTTTATTAAACAAATAAACAATGTACTATAAGTGAGAGAGAGGGCTATTGGAATTAAATAACTTTAAGAGCTGTGTATCTCTTTCTTGTACATTCACTGTTGAATCTGAAAAATCAAGTATGGATATTGAAAATTTAAGGGTACCTACTGTATTTATGTATTTTCACTTATACCACCTTGGTTGTGAAAGATTTTTACTCTATCCAACATTCTTTTTTCTTGCTTTTTTTCTTCTGTCATTTTCTTTCTATTTAGAGAACTTCCTTTATTATTATTTTTAGAGTAAGTCTACTGACAATGATTCTCTTAGGTTTCCTTCATCTGAGAATGTCTTGATTTTTACTTCATCTGTAAAGAATATTTTCATTGCATATAGAATTTGGCTTTGAAATTGCTCTTCTTTTCACACTTGAAAATGTTATGCCACTCCCTCCTGGCCTCAATACTCTCTGATGAGAAATCTACTGTCAGTTAAATTATTATTTTCATTTCTCACTGCTTTCAATATTTTTTCTTTGTCTTCAGTTTTCAGAAGTTTGTGTTTTGGTGTGAGTTTCTTTGAATGTGTCATGTTGGGATCCTTTCAGCTTCTTGAATCTAAAGGTGTATGTCTTTTGCCAAATTTGAAAGTTTTCAACCATTGTCTTCAGTTACATTTTCAGCCTCACTTTCTCTTCTCCTTCTGAAATTCCAATGACACAAATCTATAGTTAGAGTACTATAAGTTGCTAAAACTATAGTTTTTTAAAGTATATTGTCTCCCTGCTTTTCATAATGGGTGATTTCTATTGTTCTATCTTCACATTCTGTGGTTCTCCCCCCGCCCCCATTCTGCTTTTGAGCTAATACATTGATATAAAAATTTCATTATTATATATTTCATTTCTAATTTTTTTCATTTGGTTATTTTTATTTATTATATTGCTTTGCTAGAAGTTTCTACTTCTTTGTTTTGTTTAGGCTGTCTACTTATTTCATTTATTTTAAGCATTTTTTTGTAATTATTCATTGAAGCATTTTTATGATGGCTACTGTATCATTCTAAGATAATTACAGCTTTTTCATGTCCATGTTGGCATCTATTGGTCATCTTTGCCTTTTTCTATTCAAGTTGAGATATTCTGGTTCGTTTCATGGTGAGTGGTTTTCTTTTGAAATCTGGATATTTTTATATTATGTTATGTAACTTCTAATCTTATTTTTTTATCTGGCTTTTCTATAACACTGCTTAGGCAAGGAAAGGGAGCAGGAGGGCAAGGTGCTGCGTTGTTGATATAGACAGAAGTCTACAGTCCTCACTCGGCATCATTGACATACAATTGGGCAGGGATAGGAGTTCCAAATCTTCAGTCAGCTTCACTGATACCACCCTGGCTGGGACACAAGAGAGTGCTTTATTATTGCTCCCCATGTAGCTTCCACTGATGCGACATTGGGGTGGCTTTATTGCTGCTGGATGGAAGTAAAAGTCCTGACTCTTCACGAAGATTCTTCTTTTCTTTTCTTTTTAATATATTTTATTGATTTTTTACAGAGAGGAAGGGAGAGGGATAGAGAGTCAGAAACATCGATGAGAGAGAAACATTAATCAGCTGCCTCCTGCACACCCCCTACTGGGGATATGCCTGCAACCAAGGTACATGCCCTTGACCGGAATCGAACCTGGAACCCTTCAGTCCGTAGGCTGACGCTCTATCCACTGAGGCAAACTGTTTAGGGCACGAAGATTCTTCTTATCTCATCCCAGCAAAAAAAAAAATGAAAGGGGTTCCTCATTATTGTTGGGTAAATGAATGGGTAAAAAAAATGTCCAAGATCTTCACGTGACACTGTGGCAAAGTAGGAGGGAATAATATTACCACCTGGGAGGGACAGAAGTCTCAGCTTCTTACTCAACCTTCTCTAACAGTGGTGTGGGGATGGGGCGCCTCAATTCATCTGGGTGAGGGTGAAACTCTAAGTTCCTGATCTGACTACTGCAGACTTGGGTGAGATGGAGTGTTTGGCTGGAGAAGAGTGATTGTCTAAAATTTTTCTGTGTTATTATGCACCTCCTTTCCTTGTCCTTTGGATAAAAACACAGGAGGGAGGGGTTGTTTCTTTGTTTGTGCCCATTTTCAAGTTGCTGCTTCCAGTCTGGGTATATAAGGCAAACACTAAACCTAGAGAAGTCACCATGTATTGTTCCTCAGGTGAGGTCCCTGGCCATTCTGCATTCTTTTCAATCTATCAGAGTCTTCCTATGTTTGTACATAATTTTCAACATGCTTAGTTGTAGTTGGGGGGGGGGGGGAGATACAGAAAAGTAGGCTTACTCCCTCTTTCTAAAAGTGGAAGTTCTCTAGTTTCCTTTTTGAGTCTTCTTGTGCCCTGAAATAAGATATATTATAGCCAAAAGAAGTTAATATTTGACTAGCAGCTTGGTAATTTCTTATAGTCTATTTTACTAAACTTGGATTTCTGTTCACTTATGTTTCTATTATAACATTTTTATTCCAAAGAGCAATATACAGATTTTTTTAAAAGAAAGAAAAAATTAAAGTTGTCAAGTTTTCTGTATCATATATCAGTATTACATATTAACAACTTCCCTCGCCCCTCTGGGAAGCAAACTTTATTCCTTTTATTGTCTTCTGGTTTATAATGTAATTTTAAATGCATGTACTTATTTTTCTTAGCATTTTTAGAGGTTTGAATATTTTTAATCCTACCTGCTATGATTCTTCATTTTTAAAAATAATTTCTCATTTTACACTACCATTTATTTAATGTCCATATGTGATCTGCCAGATGACATGTCTTTTAAAGGATGACTATAATATTACTAATTTTAAAATTATACAAAAATGGGTTTCAGAGCTATTCATTTATGAAACATATTTATCCACAAAACATGCTCACTACACACAAAAAAAAACCACACACAAACAACAACAAAAAACAACAAAATAGATGTGGTTTCAACCTTCATGGATTTTACAACAGAGAGAAAATATAAGTAAGCAAACAAAAATGTACAGTAATTGTACATATTGTAAATGGTATAAATGACTTTAAAATACAGACTATGGAGAATAACAGAGTAAAACAACATAGGAGGGTTATCAAGGAAGGCTGCTCTGAGGAGGTAATATATAATCTGAGAATCAAAGGCACAAAAAGAAGTCAGCCTTCCAAATAATGAAATAAATAGTGCTCTGGGCAGTCAAGGGCAAAAGCAAAATTAGAATGTACCACAAAGTGGGACAAGAGGTGCAGGGCACAGCCCACCACATTCTGTAGCTCTCATCCAGAGACCATTTCACGTTGGCTTTCTTCGGCTTTTCCAGATGTTGCTTCTGCCCACCATCTGCTCAGGCAGAAGGTGATCAAGCCTCAGGGGCATGGGCAGTGTCAGCTTCCCTGACGTTGCAGCAGCCTCTGGTCACTAGCGGGAGATCCATTCCATCTGAAGTCAAAAATCTCAGAACAATCTCTTTTTCTAATGCATCCACTCTCCAAACCACAAGCCACAAGGAAAGAAACTAAATCAAGAGAAAGGTTTGCATGGAACCATTGTAGACTGGGAATAGAATGCCAGAGTTCCAGTCTCAATTCTGCCAGGCTTTACTCTTTTGTATGTGTGGTCTATTGCCTTCACTTGAAATTATTCTTTTCTCCCCGGTAGGATAAAATTCTTAGAGGAGGAAAAGACCTTAGAGATTTGGTTCTGCAGCTCTCTTAACAGCATAGCCAGGTACATGCCGATTTCCAACCTCCACATCCTGTGATCTACTACATCTCACAGCTGTTACACATAAAACCTGCCTTGTCTTAGCTCCTAGGAATTTAAACTACAATCATGCTAAGTAATCCGTTTACGTGGATGTAGATGTGTATAATATTTGTAAACATAATCTGTAAAATACAGGTGTAAAATGGTTGCATAAGGGATTCAATTTCCTCAGAAGAACAGCTATACATACCCAAGGAAATGGTAATGTTGCATAAGATAAAGTCAAGGTCTTACAGTTTTTCTGCCTCTATGTGTATTCCAACCTCTGCAAAAGACAGAGATAGTTAACTAGTGATTGCCTTAGGAAAATGAGACACACTGAACATTTTTTTAAGATAATGCTGAGCATCTTCCCAGAGAATAAGACTTGACAAGAGGCAGAAGCATGGGAGAGTTTTCTTTTTAAGTAATCCAAACACCAACAGTCAGCTCAAAGGGAAATAATAAGCAAGACAGAAATAAAAATGAATGATGACTTAACCAGGACAGTATTAGAAAGGGCACTGAGAATTTTAACTATGCCACTTATAAATCTTACTTCTTCCCAGAATCAAGGCATAAGCTATGTCTACACATATGAATTTAGCGTGATCTCAGATATACATCATGTTTCTGGGATTTTAAAAAATTTTCTACTTTGGCCAGAGTAATTTAAATAAACATAGTTTATTTATTGACTCCAGTAACATTGCCCATCTTGTTTATTACCTAGTGAGTTCATCTGACCTGCCATTCCCCATTCTACCTCTCCCAGGACCAACATCTTCCAAAGAGTTCCATTACAATTTCAATATATTTCTTAGGGGGAAAAAATTCCATGTTAAGTTAGAGAAATGTTGAATGAAACAAAACTGCATGTACAGTTTCTGCAGAGCTTTTAACAAAATGAGCTGCATTTCCCATATCTTTTGAGAAAAGGATCCACCATTATGCATCAAGAGAAGCACCAGCATTTCTTGAAGCATAACTTAGGAACCAAACCCTAGGCACTCCAGTCAATCTGCAATACCCCGACCACAATTCATAGAATTCCTGTATGAAACAAAAATATTACTTTCATATTGCAAAAATGTTTCACATGACATGAGTCTGATAGTATTTGCCACTAGTGGTACAAAACTTTGTACTCTTAGAACTTTCAGAAGCAAGGAAGACATATCTTTTTCTCCTTGTCTGCCTCAAAGCTTGTATCCTACAACATAATGATTGAATCTAGTTTTCGTATAGCCCAGAGTAGACAATAGCAACCTTATTCTCAATATTCTCCCCTTGTTTCTATTTTTTAATATCATAGTGTTTTTTTTTGCTAGTTATCAATAACAAATTCATGCTCATTGTGGAAAATTCACCAAATGACAAGAAAATTTATATAATCTGATTTGATATTCTATAAACTATTAAAGTTTATATCTATACTAATAAAAGAGAAAGATGCAAATTGACCGTAAATTCGTGATGCCCACCAGCCAATCAGGAGTGAGTATGCAAATTAGCCCAACAAAGATGGTGGGTTAATTTGCATACACAGGCACCAAGAGGCCAGGGGTGGGACGCAGGCGTTCTGCACCGCCCCAGCCACTCTGGACCTCTGGACAGTGTGGGAAGGCAGAAAGGTGGCTCCGGGCCAGAGCAAAGGCGGTGCCGGCAGCCAGGGGAAAGAAGGCCCATTCTTGCACAAATCTTCATGCATCAGGCCTCTAGTTAAGTAATAAATACTTGAGAATAGCCAAGAAAATAGTGAAACAAAAGAACACAAGTAAAGCCCTGACCGGTTTGGCTCAGTGGATAGAGCGTCAGCCTGCGGACTGAAGGGTCCCAGGTTCGATTCCAGTCAAGGGTATGTACCTTGGTTGCAGGCACATCCTCAGTAGGACGTGTGCAGGAGGCAGCTGATCGATGTTTCTCTCTCATTGATGTTTCTAACTCTCTATCCCTTCCCCTTCCTTTCTGTAAAAAAATCAATAAAATATATATATTTTTTAAAAGAACATAAGTAAAGGTAGTATAGGGATTTGCCTCACCAGACATCAAAATGTACTAAAAACTCACTGTAATGTAATTAATGTGATAGTGCAGAGCAATAGATAAGTAGATTATTAAGACCATATATCAAACCCCAAAATATATCTAAGAAAATATGCGAACTTAATATGTAATAAAGGAGTATTTGAATTCAATGGCAAAAAAAAAATGCTTTTTAAAAGGACACATGGACATCAAAGAGAAAATAAAATCACATCTCTTTCTCACATCATATAAAAGATAGATTACACACTTAAATTTATTTTTTAATAAACATATTAAACCTTCAGCAGAAAATCTAGATTACATGTTTACAAGCTAAAGAAGAGGAGACATTTTGAACCTTAATAAGAAACCCAAACCCACTAAGAAATAAATATTTGAATATATGTATGAAAAATTTTATATGCCAAAATATAAAATAAAAAAGCAATAGATTTGGCTTTGAAAAAATAATGCAAATGACCAACTAAGTGCATATATTTGTAATGCATAGGTTTAAAAAAAACAATACAAATAACCCTATAAGAAAACTGGCAAAAATAGAAAAAGGCAATTTCCAGAAGAAAAAATTAGAATACCAAAATTAATACTAATTAGATAAATTCACCTAAGGTAATAATAAAATATAACATTATACCACTAATATTAGCAAATATGTTTTCTTTAATATCTATTGCTGGCAGAGTATGGAATGGAAATGTAAGGTTACCATCCCTGTAGAATGTGGGAAGAAATCTGGCATGAGCAATTAAAATTTAACATACTCAGCCATTTAACATTGAATTTCTGCTCTTGGTCATATTTCCCACTAAAACAATTCCTCAGTGTGTGTAAATGCATCTACATAGATGATTTTTGTAGAATTATTTGTAGTGACAAAAATGAACTTTGCTTCCATTAGGATGTAAAAAAAGGGAAAAAAAGGAAGTACTTGGATCCCACATTAACAACGAGAAAAACTTGTATCAACTAAAAAATCACCACTTTTCTTGACCTCATCAGAGTAGCTTGAATAACCAGAGAGACAGGCCCCACTCAGGCAAGACAATAGAGGCATTATTGACTTGCCCGAGACAGCAGAGAGAGAGGCTAGGGTTATTCTAGCTATCCTGGTGGGCTCATGGGAAGGCTCCTTTTCATGGAACCTCATCCGGTGCTCACCAGAAACACCAGTGGCAGGACAGGGGGTCAGAGTGACCCTCCACATGCCTGCTTTGTCAGTGCAGATATGTAGGAGGGGGTTAGGTGCCACTGTGGAAAAGGTGCCGAGCCTTACACCCCTAATCTGCTACCACAGACATTTATCTCATGGGAAACTGCAGCCCTAAGCTTCAAAGGAGGGCTAACAAATACTGTTACCTGCTGGGTACACATCGAGGCTTATGGGGGCTAGAGGAGGGATCAAAGAATAAACAAAATGACTCATTGCTAGTGGAAAAGCAAAAAGATAACATTGGGCCCTAGAACATACATGGGAGATTACTTACCAGTGGGGAATGTGTCACAAATGCTCTTCTATTCAAGATTTCCCCCTGATACACAGGAGGCTCTGTTTATCATGGAGACGAGAGACAAGAAAGCCCTCCCCTTGAGGTCCAGGCATGGTGGGTCTGCCTAAGACTGAGCTGGACCAGAACCCCCATCACCAGCCTGGCAAAGCACTGAGAAATGAGAACCATGGTCTAGCGGTGCTCGGAGAGGGGAGGGAACTTGGAGACAGACCACCCTCTGTGCACGTTTAGACAAGCATGAAAGGCTAGAATGTAAGGATAGGAAGTGAATGCTAAGAAAAGTCCTCTGATGCAACAGTCCTCTCCCTAAACACAAGGGAACAGCAGATTAATACTAGACTATGTTTTCCCCGATAACAGCTTTATTAAGATATCGCTCACACAGCATACACTTTATCAATTTAAAGTACAATTCAATGACTTTTAGTACGTTCAGGCGTCACCACAATCAATTTTTCATTTCCATCACCCCAAAAAGAAACAACCCTTTAGTTATTATCCCCAATCTTTCCATTTCCCCCATGCAAGCTCTAAAACTCTACTAATCTACCTTCTTCCTCTACCAATTTGTCTAAGCTGGACATTTCATATAAATGGAACCATATAATTTGTAGCCTCTTGTGATTGACTTCTTCACTTAGCATGACATTTTCAAGTTCATCTATGCTGTAGCATGTGTCAGTACTTCATTACTACTATGGCAGAATGATACATGGCATTTTGTTTATCAGTTCATCCATTGGTGACCATGTGAGTTGTATTCACTTTTGGACTACTATGAATAATGCTATTAGGAATATTCATGTGCAACTTGTTGTGTGGACATATGTTCTCTTCTGTGGCGGGTATAGACTTAGGAGTGGAATTGCTGGGTCAAATAGTAATTCTATGTTTAACTTTTTGAAGAACTGTTAAACTCTTTTCCAAAGTGCCTGCACCATTTCCAGCAATTCATGAGGCTCCTAATTTATTCACCAACTTGACAAAACTTATCTCTCTTTTAGATTACAGCCTCCTAGTTGATGAGAAATGTTATCTCATCATAGTTTTGATTTCCATTTTCCCCAATGACTAATTGGGGACATCTTTATATACGCTGCTATCCATTTATATGTCTTCATTGAAAAAATACCTATGTAGATTCTTTGCCCATCTTTAAGTGGGTTATTTGTCTTTTTATTATTGAGTTGTAGGAGTCTAGTCTTTTATATATTTTATATACAACTCCTTTATCAGATATGTGATTTGCAAACATTTTCTATCATCTTGTGAGTAGTCTTTTTACTGTTCTTTTTTACTAGCTTTATCCTACATAATAAGAGAGGAATATGCTAATTATCCATTATGCTCTGAGGCGTAACGACTGATCACTTAACGACCAGATCACCGATCTGCAGGAGGGTGGGGCAGCAAACTACAAGTGGGCAGCAGAGAGCTACAGGATGGGGCAGAGCAGCAAGCAAGTGACCTACAGGAGGGGGCAGGGCAGCAAGCTATGAGGGGGGGTGGGGGGAGCTACAGGAGGGTGGGCCAGTGGGCAGAGAGCTATAGGAGGGCGGCAGCAACCTACTGGCACACGGATTCGTGCACAGGGCTACTAGTTGAGATATAATTGCCATATAACATTGTGCACATTTAAGGTATACAATGTGATGATTTGATACATGTGTAAATTGCAAAGTGTTTATTAAAATAAGGTGAGTTAACACATTCTTCAACTCACATAATTACAGTTTTGGTGGTGGTGTTCTGGTGAGAACATTGAAGCTCAGAACATTAAAGCTCTACTCACATTGCAACCTTGAAGTATACAATACTGTACTGTTAACTGCAGGCACCAGGCTATCCCTTAGACCCCACAATTTCTCCATCTTATAACTGAGAATCTGTAACCTTTGATAAACATCTCCCCAATTCCTCCATCCCTCAGCTCCTGAAAATAACCATTCGACTCTCTGTTTCTATGAGTTTGATGTGCCCTCAAGGACCATCCATGTTGTTGCAAATGGCAAAGTTTTCTTCTTCTTTTTTTTTTTTTGATAAATAATATTCATGATAGATATACACACTGAGTGGCCAGATTTTTATGACCACCCCATCAGTACTTCATTGGGTCACATTTTGCCTTCAATACTGCGGCGATTCTTCTTGGCATTGACTCCATGAGATGTTGAAAGGTGATGCGAGGAATCTGACACCATGCCTGATGAATAGCACTGTCCAGTTCTGTGAGATTTGATGGTTGTGGAACCAGCTGCCTGATGGCTCTTTTAACTTCGTCCCACAAATGCTCAATTGGATTGGGATCTGTTGATTGTGAGAGCCACCTAAGCAAGGTAAAGTCTCCCTCATGTTCTTGAAACCACTCCTGCACAATACGAGCACCGTGGCATGGTACATTGTCTTGTTGAAAGAAGCCATCTCCATTGGGATACGCCATCAACATGATAGGATGAACTTGATCAGCAACGATACTTAGGTATGTTGTGCTATTCAGACGTTGTTCCACATGAATTAAAGGGCCCAAATCATGCCAGGAAAACATGCCCCAAACCATAACACTGCTCCCACCAGCTTGAAGGGTTGTACTCCTGCAGGTGGGGTGCATGCTTTCACGCTGTTTCCGCCAAATTCTCACTCTGCCATCTGCAACTGGAAATGTGATTCATCGGACCACATGACTTTTTTTCCAATGCTTGACTGTCCAATCCTTGTGTTCCTGTGCGAATTGGAGATGTTTTATCTTGGTAACTGCAGACAGCAAAGGTGTTCGAACAGGCCTTCGGCTTCCATATCCCATATGATGCAGTGTATGGCTAATTTGCCTACAAATGTCAGGTGGTTATAATAATCTGGCCACCCAGTGTAGATGATAGATAGATAGGTAGAAAGATAGATAGATAGATAGATAGATAGATAGATAGATAGATAGATAATCACACTTTTAATGAATTCTTAGATCTTTCCATATCTTGGCTCTTATGAATAATGCTGCAGTGAACATGGGAGTGAAGATATCTTAAGATGGTCATGTTATTTCCTATGTATATATAAATAGAAGTAGGATTGCTGAGTCATATGTAGTTCTATTTTTTATTTTTTAAGAACCTCTATACTGTTTTCTATAGTAGTTGTATGAATTTATATTCCCAAAAATAGTGTGGAAGAGTTTTCTACACATTCTCACCAACATTTGCTATGTCCAGTCTCTTTGATGATAGCCATTCTAACTCTTGTGAGGTGATATTTCATTGTGGTTTTAATTTTCATTACCTGGCTAGTGAAGTTGAGTGCCTTTTTGTTACTTGTTGGCCATTTGTATGTGAACTTTGGAGAAATGTCAATAAAAGTCCTCTGCCCGTGTTTTAATCAGATCATTTGGGTGGTGTTGGTTTTTTTGTTGTTGTTTTTTGTTTTTTGTTTTTTCTTTGTATCAAATAGTATGAGTTCTTTATATTTTTGGATATTAAACCCTTATCAAATATTTGGTTTGCAAATATTTTCTCTTACTCCATAGGTTGAATTTTTATTTTGTTGGTCATTTTCCTTTGCTGTACAGAAACTTTTTAGTTTGATGTAGTCCCTTTTATTAATTTTGCCTTTGTAGCTGTGGTTTTGGTGTCTTATTGAAAAATAAATCATTGCAAAGACCAATATCAAAGAGTTTTTTCTTATGTTTAATTAATTTCATATTAATTTTTAGTAATTGGTATAATATAGGGGGCTAATTTAATTATTTTTCATGTGAATATCCAGTTTTCCTAACAACATTTATTGAAGAGATTATCCTTTCCCCATTAAGTATTCTGGACTCCCTTGTCAAATATTAGTCGACCATATATATTTGGGTTTACTTCTGGGCAATGTCAGTTTTCTGGTTTTGATATTTACAGTTGTAAAAAAAGGTTACCATTGAGGAAAGCTGGATGAAGAATAGCAGGACTTTACTATTTTTACAACTTCTTATGGAGGAGAACCTAAAAAGAATAAAATCCTATATAATAAAAGGCCAGCGACCATAAGTGTAATGACTGGAATGACCGCTTGACCAGTCACTATTAGGTGGGGAGCCGGCGAGGGGAACCAGGTGGCTGGTGGTGGTGGTGGGGCGGGACGAGGGCCAGTGAGGGGAACTGGGTGGCTGGCAGCAGCGATGGGGCGGGACCCGAGGCTGATGAGGGGAACCAGCTGGCTGGCGGAGGTAGTGGGGTGGTAATGGGGACTGGTGAGTGGGTGAAAGATGGGCCTAATCTCAGGCTAGGCCCAGGGACCCTACCCGTGTGCACGATTTCATGAGCTGGGCCTCTAGTATACAAAGTAAGAAAGGATATAGCAGAAATAAATAAATAACCACAGATTCAGGGAGAATTCAAATTCTAGAGGAGTATTTTTTCCATCTTAGGAAAGTGATATTTAAATGGCATTAATCATTAGAACTTGATTTATAATTTATTGATTCACATCTCAAATCTGTGCATTTTCCCTCCATCAGAAGCTGCTGTATTCCTGTGTGACACCATCATTTCTCTCTTGCACATTGCAATAGCCTTCCAACTCATCTCTGATTCCATCTTTCACCTTCCCAATCATTCTTCACACAATAGCCATGGTAACCTTTTTAAAAGGTCAGTCCTGTCTGGCTGGCATGGCTCAGTGGTTGAGCATTGACTATGAACCAGGAGATCACGGTTCAATTCCAGATTGGGGCATATACCCAGGTTGTGGGCTCAATCCTCATTGTGGGGTGTGCAGGAGGCTACATCTACCACTTTCTATTCATGCCTCCCTGATTTATTTATTGATTGGTTGATTTATTGATTTATTGATTCATTGATTCATTCATTCATTCATCCATTCATTCCAAAATCTCAGCCACTGATTGTTTTGACACTCAAATTTAAACAGAAACATCACCTTATTACAGCCTTTAAAGCTTCTATGACAATTTACAATATTAAGTTTATTTAATGACCACAGGTTCCCTAAACCCAGTTTTCCTAGAGATAAAATTCTTTTAACTGATTTTTTCCCCTCTCCTTAAACTTTTTTGCTGACACACTAAGTTGATGCAAGTCATGTGATGTGCTGGAATATGAATCGGCCATCCATCTTGATACATCCCAATTCAATGTGTCAGCTGAATTCATTTTCAAAAGCCCTGCAGCTCCACAAAAATTCAGCTTTTCAAAGTCCCATAAAATAAAAGATTGCAGGTTGAGTGTTAACTTTCTAAAACACCACAAGCAAGAAAAGGAACCCCCTCAACATGAAGTGTTCCCTGCCTGTCCCTCATAATGGCCCATGCCACTCTCCAGAAATATCCAAGGTAGGGCTCATCCATCTGGGACAAGAAAAGAGATAGTAAGAGACTGCATAGTCTGCAGTCCCAGTCAAAGACATCAAAGCTGGCACAGAATGTAGCATTTGAGTGTAACCTGAAACTTCTTCTCTTCTACTTGGAGTATTTTATTATTATTTGCCATTCTCTCTAGCCACCTAAAATGAGAACTACGTAACTGACAAATGTACATTTATGTGTGTAGTAGAAACAAATTGTGAAATCGGATATTGCATTTCAAGTGTCATTTACTGTCTCTGGATTTAGCTATAAGAGGTCAGTGTCTCCTTGCCAAAAAAAAAAATGCTTAGAAGAAATATTTTCATTGTGTGATGGTTAATTTTACATGTTAACTAGGCTATAGTGCCTAGATATTTGTTTGAATACTGGTCTAGATGTTGCAGTGAAGGTAATAGTTAGATGAGATTAATTTTTAAATTGGTAGACTTTGAGAAAAGCAGGTAATCCTCCATAATGTAGGTGGGCCGCATCCAATCAGTTAAAGGCCTTAAAAGAAAAAGGACTGAGGTTCCCCAAGGAAGAGGGTGTTCTACCTGCACTCTGCCTTCAGACTTGAGAGCAGCATCAACTCTTCCCTGGGTCTCCAGCCTGCCAGGCTGTCCTAAAAGTTTTGGATTTGCCACAATCATGTGAGCCAATTCATTAAAATAAATCTCTATCTCTTCACTCTCATAAAGCTGTGAGACAGAGAGAGGAGAGAGGAAGAGAGACCTACATCTTTATGTATATCCTATTGGTTCTGTGTCTCAGAAGAACCCAGATAAATGTACATGGTGCTTAATATTATTAAGGAAAGAAGGTACAAATCAATACAAAGGGAAGTTAAATTTGTTCTTTTCATGCCCCTCAACTTGTAAAAAATGAACCAAATTTGGTATCAATGAACCAAGAAGCTTATGCATTTAATTATTTTTTAAGAATCAATGCTTCTAAGAAGGAAAATATTTCCTCATTTTGAACCTACAAGAGAATATGTGACACTGGCCACAGTGTTATACTTCATAGATTTAAAAGTTCCTCTCTCCTAGTATAGGCTATTAAGTATCTTTTTCAGAACAAGTATAGAGAACACACCCTTGGTTGACATTTTGCACATTTCTGGTTAATAAAAATGTTTAAAGTGTTGGACTTAATACTTATTATCGAAAGATTTGTTTTCCAAAATAACACAAGTGGTATAGTTTTATGTCAGAGCATGTTTAATAAGCTTGATTTTTAGATGTGGGGAGAAGGGAAATGCTTATTTGGGTAAAGTACTGTGTTTCTTATCAACACGGCATCAGATCTGGCCACCCCCCTGCTATGCTTTCAGCAAAACTATAAAACAACAACAACAAAAACAATAGATAACATGTATTACTTTTTAAAAAATTGCAGTTTAACACAAAACTGCAAGCCATCAGTATACAAATGTGTCTGAGTTGGAATTATAATTTTACCACTTAATAGCCATATAATATGGGACAAGTTTTAATCTCTCTGGTCCTTTGTTTCTCACCCCATAGAGAAAAAAAAAATGTATCTTTCCTCATGTTATTGTGCTGCTTAAATGAGTTGATGCATATAAATCCTTGAATGTAAAAAGCACTCAATCCATTTGACCTTTATGTATGGTTAGAGAATTCAAGTTTATTTTTCTGATTGTGTCTCTATGTAAAACCAGTTGACATTAAGTGACTCATCTGAATTCAGTTTAACAAACAAGAGTAGTTATTAATTATTTGGTTTCAAACGTTTTGTTTATTCTGTACCTCTTGGCATCTATGCAATGGAGTTATCTATGTTACTACCTTTTCTGTGGATGCAGCTCCCTTTAATGGGAGACCTCTGATTCCTGATATGATGGCAAGTAATCAGCCCTGCTACCTAATGGATGTTCATGAGAAATTTTCTGAAAAATATTCCCTTGTGATTTTGTTTCTTTTCTGAAAGTGTAGCAACTACCTGTAGGCAAGTGAGTAATCTTTTTTTTTTTTTTCAAATTCATTTCATTGAAGTTTTCCATTAAAGTACTTGAATATTTTTATTTGTTTGTCCACCTCCAATTCCTCCCACTAGTTATATTCCTAACAGGTTGCATTCTTTCTTTAGTTTGCAACACTTTTATTTGTTTACTAGAGGCCCGGTGCATGAAATTAGTGCACTTGGGGATGTCCCTCAGCCCAGCCTGCACCCTCTCACAGTCCAAGAGCCCTCGGGGGCAGTCGGACATTCTTAGTGCTGCCGTGGAGGTGGGAGAGGCTACCACCACCACCGCTGCACTCACCAGCCCTGAGCCTGGCTTCTGGCTGAGCAGCGCTCCCCCTGTGGGAGCGCACTGATCACCAGGGGGCAACTCCTGTGTTGAGTGTCTGCCCCCTGGTGGTCAGTGCGTGTCATAGCAACTGGTCATTCTGCTGTTCAGTAGATTTGCATATTAGCCTTTTATTACATAGGATGTCTTGACATCATAAAGCCCTACTGTGGAAGAATGGGCACATCTGAGTTAGCTTAATGAAGAGGAAGTAGTTATTAATTATTTGATTATTAAATGCTTTACTCTCAATTTACTTTTATTTCTCTTCAATTTTTCATTTTGTTGTATTTTTTTTCTTTTGTCTACTGACAGAGGTAAAACTGAAAACCACATTCAGATACCATAGTATGAGTATATAAAATACACAATATCTATTAAATAATTTTCTATTAAATAAATAAATTGAATCTCAGTTGTTTATAGCCCATATTTTATTTATTGTCTCTTTAATTCATAGCCAAGCTAAATTCCTATTCTCCCCCAACTCTAAGGAAAAAATAAATCTTCACCTTTCCCCCCACTGAATCATTTTTTTTTTTGCTTAAGGTGGTTGCCATATGGACATGTTAAAAATTACATCTAAAATTATATGTATGCAGATGTTCCACAAATACTTGTTTTAGAGAAACGTTTTTGTTGTGTGTGTGTTTTTTTATCTGAAACTCCAGATATGTCCCATCTTTATTTAATGGAACAGTCTAAACCTTGCTAAAATTATAGCTTTCATGATTGATTACATCATTGATCAAACCAAAGCTATTCTGGCATTAACATCTGTTAATCAACCAGATGTTCTCTTTGTCTACTGACTGAATAAGATATTTTCCCTGCTGGTTGTGGACTAATGGGGGAGAGGTGGGTTTTTTTTTGTTTGTTGTTTGTGTTTGTTTTTGCAAAGGACTCTTCTCAATACTGAAGGAGGAACACATAAATTCTAAAAAAAAGCAAAAATGTTTAGAGTCTCTTTAGGTTTGTACTTTGGTACACTGGGGATGATGTGCACAATTTGCATTCTTCTCTGGGTTAATACACTATGAGTCACTTTCTGACATCTACTCCAGCCTTATTTTAAGGGAGTATATTTTGGCTCCCTTTCAGTGAAACATCTGTATCCCACAAAAAAAAAAAAAAAGCGACCTATAAATCAAAGATCTTAACCTATATATTTTTAAGTCCATCTCTTACTATCCCTTTACTTGTCCAAGTAAAATTTCAGTATGAATATTTACCTCCTAGCAGCAATACAAAATCTGTGTGAATGATTCACAATCAGTATCTCTTTAGTTCCTGCAGGTTAAAAAATAAAAAAATTGTTCCAATAAATTGGATGTAGGAAACTAAAGAATGAGTGACGTCACCAAGATGGCACCATGAGTTGTTCCTGATTTCACTCCCCCCACAGAATGACAACCAATATCTATTCAAGAACAAGACCCCACTGAGAGGACCTTAGAACACAGGGGTGAGGCTGAAGGGCCTCCCTGCACCTCAAAGACCAAGACAGACTAACATTAGAGGAAAATCGCCTACATGTCGACCACATTGCCCCTCCCCAGGACAGCACAGCACCATGTGGAAGGTCTCCTGTGAGCCTCTGGCTCCTCCAGTGGGAAGAGTGAACCGAGGGAGTCAACCAGCCTTCCCCAGCATTGAGGGTCACTTTGTGGGCGCCCCTATTCTGACCTTGCGCCACAAGGATTACACGGGAATCTGTGGGGCCCAGCCACTGAAGATCTGACTTTGATGGACAAGTGGGGAGAGGCTTGCAACAAACAGCACAGGCATCTTGGCAGACCAAGTTCACACCTGCATTCCTCACCCCAACCAGAGGCTTTGCTCCTCTGTACAACCAAGTCGCGGGCACACTGACCAGGGAACTCCGTGGGGTGTAGATCTGCCTGACTCAGATCCTCAAAGGAAGAGTTTCGCCCGCCCTAGAACCCAGTTTTTCCACACCCAGGCAAGGTGCTGAGTCACAGCCCCCACACCCTGCTGAACAGAGTGCCTTCCAGCCCCATCTGCCCAGAAGGGCTGGTGACAGTTCCTGGAAGCTGAGCATCCTGGCACCTCTGGAACCAAGAGGCCTGTGGGCAGAGCTGATTGACCCCAGAACAAAGCCAGTGCTAGACGTGGAAGCTTCCTGTGCTGCAACACATGGCGGGAGGATTAACTCATCTCCAACCAGAGAGTAACCTCCCCTCCCATTCTGCTAGACATGGAGGCTGAGACATAAGAACAGGAACAAGACAGGGACGTCCGCTTTCACTGCTCTTATTCAACAACCCCACCCACTGTGGAGAGAGTCTCCTGGCCCCATCCAACCAGATGGACTGGCAAAAACATCTGAAAGGGATGCTGCCAAACAGATCGTGAGCCTAGAGAGTGGCAGGCAGAGCTGAGAGTTTGCAGAACAAAGCCAGTGACCCTGTTTGGCCAGGAACTTGGGATGCAGAATGACTTAAGACAAAGAAGTTGCAAAATATTTTAGCCATAGAGGTGTAGTAAAAGGAAAAGGGTAATGGATGTCCAATACCAAGGACTGGCCTTTGCATTGTGGGGAAGGTGAGAAGATATTTACAGTTTTGAGCTCCAGATTGTTTTAGCAGCAGGTAGCAGAGCAGTTTGGCCTTGGCTCTGTCCCCTCCCAACTTTCCTTGACCACTTCCTGCATCTAATCCCAGTCCAGGTAAGCTGGACACAGCAAAGCAAGGGGAAAGCAGGACTGATCCTGACTACCCAAAGGTAATGCTGTTTACACCACACTTGAGCTGCATGATATCCTTCCTGTTACATTTCTATTCTTACATCATCTCATTTTTATCCTCACAACAAACCTGGAGAGTAAGCATTATGACGTTGATTTCATAGCCAAGGGAACCCAGGCTCCGAATAGTCGAGTGACCACCCAGGGCACACACGTTTTGAGGGGAAGCTGGAATTCTAACCTGGTCTTCAAATCTCAAGTTAGGGGGATTTGTCCTTCCTCTATTCTCCAGAGTAAAGAAGGTGGCTCACTGAAGTGACAGTGAAAGGTCAGAAAGGATCAGGGCTGAACAAGCTGCCATTTCTCCTTCCTCTGTGTCACCACTTTTCTCAGAATAATATACCCAGAGCCCCAGACACACACTCAAATACACTGACTAATCCAAGATGCTAGCTCCCCTAATGGAAGAGAGGGTATTTCTAGAGACAGTAACCTGGGCATGTGACAATTGTTCATTTCTTGAATCCATGGAAAATGAAGGAACACTAATAAATTCATGCTCACAAACAGCCCTTTTTTTAAAAAAAAACAGCCCAAACAAGTCATATTTGTGAGCAAATCCTTGCCAGGTGGGACAATTACTGACCTTTCCTAAAGCCACACACAGCGTAGAGCTGTATGCATCTGTCTCACCTTAGAAAAATAACAAGGAGAATTAATAACAGCATTCTTGACAGTAGGAGGGGTGGAGGAACTTTGATTTTGAACAGGGAGTTGGCAGGCTTTTACCATTTTGAGCTTCCCATGCATTATGCTAATGACACAAAATTCTAGGGTTTAGAAAAGCTGGCTTTTCAGGCCAAGGACCCACAGAGAAATCTCTCCCTCCCCCAGGTAAATTTCCAGCTGTAGCCAAACCCAACTGAGAACATGTCTCCTTCTCCTTTAAACAAGCTGATCACAGACTCAGATGATAGAGAGAAGAAAGGAACCCATAATGTCATGTGGCCCATCCCACAGCTGAAAAGTAATAAGAATTGCTTGTAGTTCAAAATCTGGCCCCTACTCACCTTCCTATCTACTGTCCATCATAGATAAGAATTCTTCAGCCAAGTTGTCATATTTTTAAAATATCACATTTAAAAAACTTCATGCAGAATGAGCATTTATAAACAAATGAGAGGCCCGATGCACGAAATTAGTGCAAGGGGCTCAGCCCTCACAGCCCTGGCTTCATCCGGAAGGTAGCCTGGACAATCATTCCACTGTTCGGCCATCCTGTCTAATTAACATATTACACTTTTATTATTATAGATGCTATGGAAATTCCCAAAGACAAATTCAGCTACTTGTTGGCACAAGATTCCGCCCACACTAAGTCTCAGTTTCTCCAAGATT
Organism: Cnephaeus nilssonii; assembly: GCF_951640355.1. NCBI lineage: Eukaryota > Metazoa > Chordata > Mammalia > Chiroptera > Vespertilionidae > Cnephaeus > Cnephaeus nilssonii. Next base: position 20,882,032 of record NC_137079.1, read on the forward strand.
AATTCTTTTTTTGGACTTCTCTTTAATTCTTCTAAAATGTGGTCATCGGCAGTCTATATGGCCTTGTGATTATAGAGTGTGTTGGCTTGGGGTATAAGAGTTTGTGTTGTGTTCATACAATAGTTCCCCTTATCTAAAGAGGCTCCCAAGAATCCCAGTGGATGTCTGAAACTACAGATAGTACCAAACCCTAGATATACTGTTTTACTTTTCTATATATATATTTTTTTTTTCACTTAAAGGGAGCATTTTGTAACTCTTCTTTGGCATATCTATATTACCAGTACCATTCTTCTTATGTTTTGGGGCCATTTTTAAATAATATAAGGGTGACTTGAACACAAGCACTGCAATACCACAATTGATCTGACAGACCAGAGGGGTACTAAGTGAGTAACAGGCGGGGAGTGTATACAACACGGACACTGTGGATAAAGGGACCAGTGGGACAGAGAGGAATGGTGGGAGATTTCGTCACAACACTCAGAATGGTGAGCAATTTAAAAGTTATGTTTATTTCTGAAAATTTTCATTTAATATTTTTGAACTAGAGTTGACCATGGGTAAATAAAAGCAAAGATAAAGGGGGATTACTGCACGAGCTCTACCAATTCTTGGCCTCATTTCTTTTTTAATTCTTTAATGTTTAAAGAATTACATATTATTCCTTTTCCCCCATTGACCTCTCCCCACTAGTCCCTCCCCTCCCCGCACATATCCTCACCCCTCCCCACTGACTGTGTCCATGGGTTATGCTTATATGCATGCATACAAGTCCTTTGGTTGATCTTGGCCTCATTTCTTTCATCGGTTTAGTGGAGATAAGGATAACTAACGTTTAGGGTAATTGTGAAGATTACAAGAGTAATAGAGGCAAAACACTTAGTACATTACCTAGGACATTACATGTGCTTAATAAATAGTAACTATACAGATAGCACCACAAAGAAAATTAAGGAATATATATTACACATTTTTAAAAAATCTTCTAAATAAAGATTGTAACAACTAAACTTTATTTTTTTAAAGTTCATCAGGAAACTTTAATAACTTTAGAAATATTGACTCTAGCTATAAAACCATATGCCTAGTCTTACATCTTTTCATCTGCTCAGTCCCCATCCCTGACTCCAAAGTTAGCTCTACTAATTTAGCTTGTTATTCCATTGGCTTGGAGGAACAAGGAAACAGCCAATGAGGACATAGAAGGCAAGACTCTCTTCACATTGTTCTTTTAATTTAAAGAACTTGAATGTCTTGTACACTCAATAGAAAATTCAGAGCAATATCAGTTTGATTTCCCAAAGGGTAAGATTCAATGTTATAATCATCACATATGGAATACAGCTTCACAGACTCAAAAAAAGAGAGCAAAGGGAGACTATAGTCCTTGTTTGACGTTAATTAAAGTGGTAGTGAAACAGCCCATAAAACACTGTCTACAGCCAACTAATTCAACTGTAGCAAGGATGCTGATATATCTTGCTTATGGTGCATATATTTTTCCAAGGGTATTTTTCTACTTGAATTAAGAGAGAAAACAGTTCTGCTACTCAAATAAATGAGAGTGTCTCTTTCTGTGTGAAGCATTACCAGGGACACTTAAAAGCGGAGATTTCAAAGACTTACCGCTTGTCTTTTTTCAGGGTACCCACTGCAAGTTACAGAAAAAGGGAACAAAACTTGTGTGCCCTGTTTTATTTTTCCCTCTGCATTTTAGTCTTTGTCCTTTGTCCTTGGAGCTTCCCATGCATTATGCTCAAAATTCTAGGGTTTAGAAAAGCTGGCTTTTCAATGTCCTGTCTCTAACACAAGACATTTAGAGATAAGACCATTCTCCATTATGTTAAGGCCATCAAGGATACAAACCTGATGCAAATTAAGCACTTACACAGGACAAATATGGAACCAGACTCTTCCCTATTCATCGCCTTCTCATTTCCTACCATATAATAATTTCAATTTATTTATCTTTCAAAGCCACAAGAATCTTCCTTTGCTTTTCCAGACCACAAGTAACCACTCCTTACAAACTCATAGAATATGATGTGCCACTTATTTGTTAATTAATTACTACCTTTTTTTGATATTCTATGATATTGCTTACTGCTATTACTGATCCTTCCGCTATTTAATTTCAATATGCATATTCTTTACTTTATCTCCTTGCTATATTTTAAACTCTTTAAGCATGAAAAAAATCCCTTGGGAAATAGTGATCTGCTCCATATATTCTTCAAGTAATAACTCAAATTTTGTTTGGGCTTTGTTTTAATCTTTAGAACACCCAGTGAAATATGCATGAGAAGTGGGTGCATTTGTTTTCTTAGTTTAATTAATTTAACTCTATGTTGTATGTTTCACCTTTGCTGTGCCTCACTTCTGTGATGGTGATCAAGGCGCTTAAAGCCAGCAAGGCTCACTGGGTATATTTTGATTAAACAGGAACTATTTGGTGAGACAATAAGAAAGAGAATCATTTTGTGATTCATATTATTTTGCGCAGGACTTGACTGTTTGAGCATACATGGTTCTAGAATGGGTTCTGATAGATGACAAGGTTCACTCTAAAGTTTAAATGTCAAGACTGCTATCAACTCACAAAGCTTCCTCTTTTGTTCCCTCATAAGGTCAGCTATTGTTTCAGCCTTTTCATTGTTTGGGTTTATCATACCTACTGTCAGGAAGGACTTTGTTTCCTTAAGGGCTATATTCTTGCTTCAGAGTCTTAGGTTTATATTATCATTTCAATGAGGAAGAATTGATAGAAATGAGGGCCTGCAGCTAGATACTTGAGGCTATTTTGTTAAGATAAATAAATGACTATAGGAGTCATGCTTATATGATGGCAATAAACCTGCTCCCAATTTAAAAATGTGAGTGCACATGGGAGAGAAGGGGAAATGGTCTCTCTGCTCCTACCCATCAGCCCTGGCCTGGATTCTGCTTAGAAAACACCAAAATAAGCGTCCTGTCTTTCTTCACCACCCATTTTGAATTTGGGGAAAATAAAGGAGGAATGGTCAATCAGAAGCAGAAGGTAAAATTAAAGCTATTCAACAGAAGATTGGACCACCAGTGTTGCTAGGTAGCCCTCTCCCATACAACAACAAAATGGCAAGGGCTCCAATTGCATTTGGAATGAAAAGTTAAGGAAATTATCAGTATTCAAAGATTTTCTGAAGTTTCTATAAATCGACTTAATTTCAACATCAACACTGCCACAGCGCCTTGCTAAGCATCTGCTCAAGAGACCACCTATCCTACTGGCATCCCCTTGCCTAGAATGTGGAGGATGGACAGTTTTGTATTTTGGCATGTCAGTGTGCAGCCTGCTCTCCAAGGCCTCTGAAATCCTAAGCCAGAAAGTCTGTTTGCTGAATGAAATTCCTTAATCGAATGTTCAGAGCTCATTATCTTTAAAGAGGTCTGAACTTCCTTCCCCATGACCACCTGGCAGATGGAAAAAGAGGTCACTGCCACAGTTTCCAAGGGATGAAAATCTTTGTCAATACGTGTTAGTAACATGAAGCTTGAAATCCTCAGGCAGCATTTCTCTTCATTTAGTCGTCCTATCCGCTCACGAACCTTTTTTTGTGTGTAACAGAGTTAATTCCCAGAGCCAGCACTAAACTAACACACGATGACAGCTTCTCCTTCAGCTCAGTTTGGGGAACATGCAGTGTCAGGTTCAACATGACGGAGCCATGCCCTAATGCCTTCTGTTCCCTAGCAGTGAGGAACACTACAGCCAAGCAGTAAAACCTGCCTTGAAGTCAATTTGCATTGGCCTGGCCCCTGCCCTTTGTTACCGATAGGTGGAGCTGTTGCAATGCAGATCATTACATACATGCATGAACCTATGGTGTCTACAGACAGGAGTGTGTTAAGCTGACACCTGCAGGGACACGAAGGCACTCTAGCACATGGACCCTTGCACATCCTGACAAACAGCAAAGGGCCGGCCTTATTTCTGTCACCAAAACGGGTATTTATTTACTAAACAGATGATCACCCACATGATTAAAACAGCATGTTTGAACAGGACCCAAAATTTGACCTATAATTAAATAAATCTAGGCTTCCCTTTAATCATTTTTTAGATTATTTTCCTTAAATGAGCCTAACTATAGTTTACTTCGTTAACATTTTAAAAATACTCATTTATTTTCAATTCCCTCAGCAAGTCCTACTATTAAAGTATTGATGTTGTCTGTTTTAATATATGAGAAAAAAAGACTTCATTCTTTCCTCCCCTTTTCATCCCCTTACCTGGCTCTGTCTTTTTTGGCTTTGAGAGAAATGCTGTCTAATGATGCCATAGAACACAGACAAGAACAGAAGCTCTGACTTCAGAAATCTGTCCATCAGAGACAAGGAAAAATATCAAAACCCGATCAAAGATTACATATGTGTGTGTGTGTATATAAAATCTCCCCTATGGAATTCATCCATGTTTTATGCATTAATGCTTTTTCATATCTTGGCAGAGAAAATGTAGCAACAAGTTGAAAATCATTTCTATCCATCTGAAATGTGTTGCTGATCAGCTAAAGAGAAGCTGTGAGGAAGTCAGTGGTAAATAAGGCCAATCTTCCTACCTGTCCAGTGCCTGTCCATCTTTCTTTCACAATTGTAGGATCATTAACCAGTGAATGATAGTAGAGCTCTGCTTCCTGGAATTATGATCCCACAGAGAATTTAATATAGACCAGTACAAACTCTTCCAAATTCACAAGACATCTCTGAATTTTTTTATTTTTATTTATTTACTAGAGGCCCGATACACAAAATTTGTGCACGGGGGTGGGGGGTTCCCTCAGCCCAGCCTGCACCCTCTCCAATCTGGGACCCCTTGGGGGATGTCCGACTAAACCGGCAGTCGGACATCCCTCTCACAATCCGGGACCACTGGCTCCGAACTGCTCACCTGCCTGCCTGCCTGATAGCCCCTAACTACCCCTCCTGCCAGCCTGATCACCCCTAACTGCCTCTGCCAGCTGGCCTGATTGCCCCTAACTACCCCTCCTGCTGGCCTGGTCGCTCCACGCAGCCTGCTGTTCAGTTGTTTAGTCATCCCTCACTAACCCCCCTGCCAGCCTTGTAGCCCCAGGCAGCCTGCTGGTCATTATTGTTACTGTGATGGCATCCTGAACAATTTGCATATTCCTCTATTATTAGATTTATTTATTTCTTTATTTATTTTTCTTTGTAGCAAAGTGACTCTAAGTGTTCCAAATTGTCCTGAATAATTTTGTTCATAATTCTGGCAAGCCATTAATTTCCAGGGACACCCAAAATAACTCCCCCCAAAAAAACAAAAAAATGAACTGCTTCCAGGAAGCAGCTCCATCCTCTCTACATGAGCAAGTGACAACAGGCAAATGTTAGTTTCATAAGACTGGAAGAACTGGGTAGGATGATGGTAAGCAGGGTGCACAGTGGATATCAACAGCAGTGTTCCACATTAAAGTTACTGCCACTCGGTCTCAGCTCCAGTTGCACCACGAGTAAAGCTGTTCATTCCTCCCAAGCTCAGTCTTTCTAAGGAAGGCCAGAAATAGGTTTAACGCATTCAGCTTAGTGTCAGCAAATCTAAAACCTAAGCTGGACACCACCCTAGGTTTCTCGGTATTCTTAAGGTATTCCATTGGCAAAGGTTCCATGATTAATATTTTAAAATATCTTGTTTCAGAAAATCTGACTCTTTCTCTTAGGTAAATAATGTGTTTCTACTTAAGGGAAATGTGATGGTATCAGAAAAACTGCTCTGACACCTGGACCTCCATCCCAAATGGAAAATTATTGAACGAGAAATTTAATATTATGAAAATCAACTCCTAAACCTCATACAGCTAAACATTTTGTTCATGCTTCCACCCAGGATATTATATGTCTCTCTAAATGATGTATTTTAAACTAATTCATCATTTTCTTTTTTAAAAAATCTATCTTCCATTTCTAAAGACAGGAATACTTGTAACCCAATTGAATTAATTTTCCTTAATAACACATTTTTTAAGTCAACTGTCAGTCAATGAAGGGTGTATCTTAGATGACTATGGAGAATTCCCTCTATTTCTGATCTCTCTTCCTCTGCTCTCTACCTTCATTCTCCAAATAAAATTTTAAAAAATGAGCAAACAAAAAACAGATGCTTGTTCACTTGCTATGCAAGCAAAATATTTTAGATCCGGAGGGCTAGTGAAAGATTATAGTTTATGTAATTTTCTTTGAATAATACATTTCCAAAGCATCATTTCAGAACACACATGATGCACTGATTGGTGTCAGTAGATTTTTATAAGTTCTTAGTCAAGGGGGTGGGTGATGAAATTTTAAGGCTGTAATTCTTCAAAGTGGTTCATCTCAATCACAGAACAATATTCTTAATACACTCATCACTCTCTAAAATTATCTATTTGTATACACATTAATTTTCTTTTTTACACTTAATGAAATCTTTTCTTTAAAAAAGACATTTGAATAGCGCTTGATACATAGAGCCTCAACAAGTAAATTATAATAAATATACAATGTCCCACATGTTCTAGCGTTATGGATGGAAATAATAATAATAAAAAATGCCCTAACCAGTGTGGCTCAGTTGGTTGGAGCATCATCCCATGCACCAAAAGGTAGCAGGTTTGAGTCCAGGCCCATTGAAGTTTCTCTCTCATATCCATGCTTCCTTCTCTCTCTCTCTCTCTCTCTCTCTCTCAAATCAGTTTCTTATGAAATTACACATACACTTACCATATGACCCAACATATGTGGGGCCCAATAATCACACTTTTAAGTATTTACTCAAGTGCATTAAAAAGCTACATTCACAAAAAAATGTATGCAAATGTTTTAGCAGCTTTATTTATAATTGCTGAAAAGTGGAAATAGCCAAGATGTCCTTTAACAGATAAATAGATAAGCTAACAATGGAACATCCAGACAAATGCAGTATTATTCAGCAATAAAAAGGAATGAGCTTTGATGAAACTTGAATTCATTTTTGCTAAGTGAAAGAAAACATACCCAAAAGCCTACATATAGTATGGTCTATTTATGTGACATTCTTGAGAAGGCAAAACTATGGGGATGAAGAATGGATAAATATTTGTTTGAGTAATTTGAGAAGAAGGGGGCATGCAAATGAATTTATAGGGACATAGCACAGTTCTAATATGGTACTGGGGAGGCATATACACGACTGTGTATTTGTCAAAACTCACAAAACTATACACCACAAAAAGTGAAATGTATTACATGCAAATTAAAACAAACAAACAACCTGGCAGGCATGGCTCAGTGGTTGAGTGTTGACCTATGAATCAGGACATCACAGTTCCATTCCCAGTTAGGGCACACACCTCAGTTGTGGGCTCGATCCCCAGTAAGGGTGTGCAAGAGGCGCAGATCAATGATTCTCTCTCATCATTAATGTTTCTATATCTCTATTCCTCTCCCTTCTCTGAAATCCATAAAAATACTTTTTTAAAAACAAATAAGCAAACAAACAGATAATGTTATGAGATCTCAGATGGACTATAGACTTTGACAAATGAATCTAACTATATTACAAATATGTCAGAAAATTGTACTGAAAGGGCAGGCAAAAAAATAAGCTGACCTAAGTAAATTTGATAAACAATGGTTTGAATGGAAAAACAAGAGAAAAGACAAAGAAAGAACTCTACATAAACACTGTACTATAATTGGTAAGTCTATTTTTCAGTGTTACAGGTTAATAATTCCGAAATGAATTTGCATGTATACTAGAATTTAACAAATCAGTAAATAAATTGTAAATAACAGGGGCCAAGTTTCTCACTGCCAAAGAAAGAAATTACAAAATCAAATGAAAGGTGGGTCAGAGTAAGAGATGTAGTATGAAATTTCTCTATGTAGTTATCTTTCCTGTGTCTGTGTCTCTCTCTCTAAAAGAAAGGAGGGAGGGCAAGCATGTGTGTGTGGAGAGAGAGAGAGAGAGAGAGAGAGAGGGGGAGAGAGAGAGGAGAAGAGGAGGGTAGGGAAGTACCAAAATATAGATTTGAATATATACATAGAATAGTGTCCATACAGAAATATTCTCTAGTTCTGTACAGTGAGAGAACCTAAAAGCAAAGCAATGACAGGCCAGTAGCAACAAGTACAACTAGTGCCCAGATCTTGGTTTCTAAATGCTATTCTCTGATAATAGGAACCAAGGCTCCTTGGAGAAATAGTTAATTCTAGGGTCCAGGAAATACAAGATGAGCCTGGAGCATCTTGAAGTGCCAAAAATTAAAGACGTGATAAATGTTGGTATCTCAGAAAGAAATACAAGCTCCCAGTGGATAGCACTGGAACAAAATAAAGAGAATATTAGATTACTAGTGGCCCGGTGCATGAAATTCGTGCACGGGGAGGGGGTGGTCCCTCAGCCTGGCCTGCATCCTCTCCAATCTGGGACCCCTGTGGGATCGGGCCTAAACCTGCAGTTGGACAAACCCCTCACAATGTGGGACTACTGGCTCCTAACCGCTCACCTGCCTGCCTGCTTGATCTCCCCTAACCACTCTGCCTGCTGGCCTGCTTGCCCCCAACTACACCCCCCCCGCCAGCCTGCTCACCTCCAACTGCCCTCCCCTCCTGGTCTGATCACCCATAACCGCTTCTGCCTCAGCCCCGCCACCATGGCTTTGTCCAGAAGGACATCTGAAAGGTCTCATGGTCTAATTAGCATATTACCCTTTTATTAATATAGATAATATGACATACTGCCATAATTATAACATATCTACCAGTATTACTCTATGAGAATACATACTTCATCCAATAGGAAGGCATCTAATACATTACATTGTATATGTTGTAAGTAGTAGGAAATACTGTATTCGTAGCAATAATATATACCCTGTGACTTCCCTTCCTGATCTGGGAATGGTTCCCCAGTTCTTTTGACATTTCCTGGCCCCTAATGTATTTTTTTTTTGTCATTCAGTGTAACTTTATTTACTGTTTATTGCACATGATTTGAGGTCTTTAATTTCTAACCACCAAAGATTCAAAGGATTATTTTTTTTCCATGACATTTAACATTAACATTAGTGAATTCTGTATTCATGTGTTTTTATTGTAAACATCTGAATTATTCACATTGTCATAGATCCTGAACTCATAAGCGTGAACCATGCACAGGCTGGCAGCAAGCCAGGAAGCCACTCTGCAAGCAAACAGATACATTGCATAAGGAGAAAAGTCATAGCATAGCATTTAATGTCCAATCTGAGTCACCTCAGAATGTTATATATATTGACTTCTTAATTCATATAGTATTGGGAACTCAACTGCTTGGTTGGTGGCGGGGTTGACCTGGTTTTGGGAGGATTATTCCTGAAATAATTAAGGAAAGGAGGACTCAATCTTTCTTCTTGGTTGCTTGCTCCTCCCCAGCACCTTCATCTTTCTTCTCGTCCTCAGCTTCTTGGGCATCTTCTCCTTCACCTTCACCTCCTTCTTCCTCCTTTGCATCCTCAAATTCTTCCTTGGCACCTTCTTCCTCTTCCTCTCCTTCCTCTTCCTCAGCCTCTTCCTTCTCCTTTTCCTCCTCTTCAGCTTCTCCTTCAGAAGGGAGTTCATCCTTAGCTTCCTCGGCTTTTGCAGCCTCAATGGTCTCCTTCACCTCGATCTGCTCCTCCTGGACGTGGCTGGTGTATTAAGAAGGGAAGGAGTGAGCAGACATCAAGTAGGAGCTAGTCTGTAAACCACCGTCGGCAGATCACCAAAGACCTGGGAACTCTGGTAGTAGCTGCTGGCTATGCTTCCCACGCTGGTGAAACTGAGCCGGTCTCCTCACCTTCCAAGAGTTTCCTGTAAGCTGCAATGTAAATGTCCAAAACTATCTTCACATTAAAGAGGTCCTGGTATTCTTTTAAGTATCCTGCCATTTCACTCTTTGTGGTTCTCAACTCATTTTCTAATTTGGTTATTGTGTCCTGCATAGCACTAACATCAGAGTTCTGCTTATCCTCCAGCTCTTGCAGCTGCTTTCCCAGCGCTTTGTTCATGCCCCAGCTTGCTTCAATCTCCAGGGTCTTGGCCTTGAGCAGTTGCTGGCCCGCACCCCGTAGGTGCTCTTGGCAGTGCTCTCTGTCAGCATGGTGAAGCGGCTCTTGTACCATTCTTCGGCATTCTGCATGTTCTTGGCAGCCAGCTTCCCATACTGGGTGCGGATGGTCCTTGAGCATAGTGGAGGGGTCGGACTTGGAGAACACGTCCATTTCCACAGAGATCTGAGCATGCTGGACATGCACCTTCTTCAGAAAGGCGATTTTGTCCATCAGGCTTTCGATGCACTTTTCCAGCTCAGTGCTGGCAAGAGCTGCCTCATCTGCATCTTTGCTCACCTCCATCAGCCAGCCCTCTGCATCCTCATGGTTCAGCACCTCTTCCTGGTAGCTCGCCTGCAGGTTGTTCCCAGCCACTTCAGAACCCCAGTGCCTCCTAACTGCCCACTTCCCTCTCCTCTCCAGGGACAGGGCGCGGTGGGGCAGGGCACAGGCATCGCATTTTCATTAAAATGTTCAACCCTGGCCTGCTCCACCGGTGTCCTCAGGTGGCCCGGGGCAGACAGTGATCCTGGAGACCCTGGCCACCCCTGCCTACGGAGCCCGCAGGCAAAGTCAGGCACTGACCACGCTACCTGCCCAGTCCTGATTGCACCCTGGACCCCTCGGGTGACATCAGGTGCTATCCATGCCGCCTGCCTGGTCCTGATCACTGCCTGGACCCCGCGGATGACATCAGGCGCTGTCCATGCCGCCTGCCTGGTCCCGATAGCTCCCTGGATCCCACAGACAGCATCAGGCACTGCCTGCTAGAACTGCCTAGTCCCGATCACCGCCTGCACCCTGTGGGTGATGTCAGGCGCTATCCATGCCGCCTGCCAGGTCCCGATCGTCCCCTGGAACCCACAGACAGCGTCAGGTGGTGTCCATGCCGCCAGCCAGGTCCCGATCGCTGCGGGAACCCTGCGGGCAGCATCAGGTGGTGTCTATGCCACCTGCCCGGTCACGATCGCCGCCTGGACCCCGTGGATAGTATCAGCCGCTGTCCATGCCGCCTGCCCGTCCCGATCTCCCCCTGAACCCTGTGGGTAGCGTCAGGTGCTGTCCATGCTGCCTGCCTGGGCCCGATAGCACCCTGGACCCCACGGGCAGCATCAGGCGCTGTCCATGCCACTTGCCAGGTCCTGATCTCCCGCTGGACCCCGCGAGCAGCGTCAGGCACTGCCTGCTGAAACTGCCCGGTCCCGATGGAAGACTGGACTTCGCGGGCGACGTCAGGCGCCATCTGCCAGGCCAGCCCAGTCCTGATTGCCGCCTGGACCCCACGGGTGACATCAGGCGCTGTCCATGCTGCTTGCCCTACCGGATCGCCCCCTGGACCCCGCAGACAGCTGCCATGCTTAGTCCCAATGGCTTCCTGGTCCCGCGGGTGATGTTGGGCGCTGTCCGCTGGGCCTGCCTGGTCCCGATTACTGCCTGGACCCCGTGAACAGCGTCAGGTGCTGCCTGCTAAGTCTGCCCGGTCACTATCATGGCCTGGACCTTGTGGGTGACATCAGGTGCTGCCCACCAGGCCTACCGGGTCCATGGCGGCCTGGACTGTTCTGGCTAAGTCAGGCAGCACCGGCTTGCCTCCCTTCTCCGCTGCCCTGCCTGCTTGCTTCTTTCTATGCTGTCTTGATATGCAAATTAACCGCCATCTTTGTTGGGTTAATTTGCATACTCACCCTGATTGGTTGGTGGGCGTGGCTTAGGCATAGCGAAGGTGCAGTCAATTTGCATGTTACTCTATTATTAGGTAGGATAGGACAAATCTATAATAATAAAAGTATAATATGCTAATTAGACTGGTCAGCTTAACGAACTTCCGGACATCCTTCTAGACATCATTCAGGACGACCTTCCAGGCGAAGCCAGGGCTGCGAGGGACGAGGTAAGCTGCTGCGGCTGTGAGGACTGCACGCATTTCGGGCATCGGACCTCTAGTAGTAATACAAATGTCCATGGCATGCTGAATAAATAAATGATAGAGTAAATGAACAAATATCCCTAATAGATGAATCCCAAATAATAAATGAGGGAAATAGAAAAACACCATTAGATCATTATAATAATAATTGCTTCTTGCGAGATCTACTGATAGATTCTAAAATGAGTGAGCAAACTGTTAAAGAAAAACAGGATAAATGAATAGCTTAAAACTTCTCTCCCATCATGCTTATTAATTGCTATTGTGACTTTTAATATATTCCTGGACATTCTTTGGTACTGCTTCTTACAGAAGGTGGACCTACATTCTCCTCCCCTAAAATGTGGGCTAAACTTAGTGAATGACTAAATAGAATATGAAAAGGAAAAAAAAAAATGACAGTAGAGAAACCTGGCAGACAATGGCTTACTAAAGTGTTTGAGGCTACATTGCCAGCCAGTAACAAGTCACGATGCTAACAGGCACCTCTGCTGCAATGTGATGATAAGGGCACTTCACCTCTTTAGTATTCATTCCCAAACTCATAACCTCCATTTAATCATGAAAAAACCTAAGACGAACACAAATGGACATACCTCTGCAGAATACATATCCAGTACCCTAGAGTGTCAAGGTCACACACCAAAACAAAAAAGAAAGTAAAGGAAAGAATGAGAAATTGTCATAGGTTTGTGGAGACTACAGTGATGTGAAGACTAAATGCATTGTGGAATCCTAGACTGGATCCTGAAACAGAAAAAAAAAAAAAAAGGATCATATTTGAAAAACTAGAGAAATCCAAATAATCACTGCAGTTTAGTTAATAGTATCAGACCAATGCAAATTCTTAGTTTGGATTAATGTACCATGATTATGTAAGATGTTAACATTAGGGGAAGCTGAGCAGCTCTGTACATGGGACTCTCTGTACCAACTTCACAACACTTCAGTACATCTGAAATCGTTTCAAAATTTAAAATGAAAAACAAGTTAATTAATAATAGATATCCAGTGGGTAGGGAATCCCAAAACTGACCATGAATACCATGGTGAGCTTGGATGTTATCAACAGGGGAGCACATGAGAAGTTGAGTGTTGAAGGGTGTTTAGGATTTAAAGATTTAGACATTAAGAAGCAGGTGCAAAATGAACGGAGTTGTAGCAGCTGAAATGCACAGCTGGGTTAAGAAAGCTATGAGTGAACCCGTCCAACTAAATCTTGGGCTGGAGAATAAGGGAGGGCAGAGTTAGCAGGACTTTCTTATTATAGAAATAATGGTTTTGCAAGGTAATCATCTTATTCAGTTATTTGCAAGATTTATATTTCTAAATGAAAATATCTTCACCCTTGGTTCTAGATAAAAGAGTGAGTTCCATGCTATAATCCAGACATTATCTCATCAGTGTGTATAACTAGTAAATAAATAGTGTTTCTTGTGATCTGGTTGAGGGCATTTTTTAGCTCTCAATGAATTCATTACTGGCCAAAACAGTTGATAAAACATCTACTTAAGCCATTGTCTCAGGAGGAGGAAAGGTGGAGACATTAAAATCATTGAGTCTGATTGAACTCTTATTATTGGGCTAGAACAGTGAGAAATGATGTGGGCTCCCCTACATCACTAACTTTTGTTGACATTTGTCAGTCAAAGACCCTCCCATGTGTCCCAGAGTCACAGTCCTCAGGTATTGGCTGTTTCCTCACAAGATGGTATCCAGTCAAAATTCTTGTCATATTTGTGTATTGAGGACTTGAGTCATCTTTGCTGGTAATGTTAATAGTGTCTCTATGTGATGCGACGTTTATAGTAGTTGAGGAGTCTGCATGGAATGACCATGCATTGTGTATTTCAGATCCCCTGTGGGTCCATCTAGAAAACTTCTACAGCTCTCCAGAGCCCTCTGTGGCCTTCTACAGTGGGCACCATCGTTGCCACTTCGACATTTTATGGGAGAAATACAAAGCTGGTCATCTAGGGCAAAGATTTTCAACTGGTGGACCACAACCATTTTTGAAACAGGCAGTACCTGACTATTTAGTCAGGGACACTGACTTCTTTTCCCTTAAATTCTCATTTCTTAAAAATGACAACAGCCAACACAATAGCCATCTGGTGTGAATAAATCAAAATTATACCTATTTTTTTGTCAGATTGGCAAAAAAATATATTTTTTGGTGCCGCAGAATTTTAGTAATTAGCTTATGTGTGCCATGAGATTAAAATGGTTGACAATTGCTGCCCTAGGGAGCTAACATGCTACTTAGTTGAGGTTTAACTAATGATAGAACCACAGAGAAAGCATGGAAGCGAATGCCCCTCACTATGTTGGTTTCATGGGCAATCATTAAAATGCCTGGCAAAGTGTTTCCAAGTATCAATCTCACCATCCAAATGCAAACACATATGGACCCTTCTCATTGCAATCAGCCCTTACACACACAGACACCCCCCTGACCTCCAAACACCCCCCACGTCCCCCCCCACCCTCCCCCCCCCCCCCCACACACACACACACTTTGCTCTCATTACAGGGAACCTAGCCTAAAAACAATTGCCAGCTTTTGGAGAGAAAAATTCTTTCTTTCCTGCTAGTAATGAAAAGTGTAAAAATGTGCCCATAAAACCTCTGTCTCCTAGGGATTTACTGCTGCTCAAGCTAGGAGCTCACTGGTAACAAATTACTGAGGCAGGGAGGCAGCCTCTCCACGGCTTGAGGTGTCTCTATCAAATCCCACGTGAGCATATGGACGGTGTGTGACAAAGTAATCCTGGAAAGCGAGTCTATGTTTTGCACACCTCCTCAGTGTGATCAAAGATGAATAACTTTTAATGATTCTACTTTTGTTCTTACAATTAATTATGGCCTAGTCCAGAGAGCTCTGAAGATTAGCCCCTGCCTGACAAGAGTGTCTATTGTAGAGGCTGCAGGAAGGCATTTCCTAGGATATGGACTTAATTAAACTGAAAATACAGAATGTCAAGGTTAAAACCTTAGACTCACAGTGTGGTTTGATCCAGCAAGGGGGGGGGGGGGGGGAGGGAAATGCCTGTTAATCCTTGCAAGAAATAATGTGCATAAGAATGTGAATTTGGTGCCAATGAGGGATCCCAGACAGAGTAACAGAGGCCAAGTGAAAGCCCAGGCAATTGTCACCAGGAGCTCTGGGCATATCCCCTGCCCACCTGGCAGCTTGGCCCTGTCCCAGAAGTGCCCTGTCCTCTACAGAGAGCGGCATTACTGTGCAGATTCAGACAAAATCTCCTTTACAGGAGTGGTTTCCATCCTGTGGACACCCCAGCTTCAGAACCATGCCTCGGAACTGAATTTTCTTCGCTCTCTGGTGCTGCTGAATTTGTCTGCATGAGTTCTCCCAGGTGTCCCCATGCTCTCAAATCCTTTCTCCTTGGCACACATGCCCCAAACATTCATTGGAACCTGAATCCCTAAGAAGACGGAGACACAAGCCTCTTTTTCATGCATGGTGCCAACCAGAGCAAAAACGGTCTGCTCCTACTCATATATTCTGTTTCATTTCTACAAGAAAGCACACCCCTCCTCTCTCTCTCTCTCTCTCTCTCTCTCTCTCTCTCTCTCTCTCTCTCTCTCTCTCTGACACACACACAAGCACACATATCCACTCACAGAAATCTTCTTACTTTCAAGGCATGATCAATAGGAGGGTACACTGCTGGGGAGAGTTGCAAAGTGGGCCTCCTGCATGCAGCAGGCAAGAGAAACAGGCAAAGCTTTTCCTGGATGGACCAGCTGTGTGGTCGGCATGAGGCCTGATTTCAGTCACCAAGAGAGAAAGTGAGTGAGTATGGCCCAGGGTGACTTGGTACCCATGGGCACATCACCAGCCAGACAAGGTGCAGGTTGTCCTGACATGATAGCTTGACATTTGATAAACAGATGCACAGATGAGAAATCCCCGAAAAAAAAATAATTGCACTTTGAAGAGAGGGATAGTGTGACATTTCTCGCTCGCCAACCGCCTTTTCTAAGAAATCACTCTCCAGCATCAAAAAGTTTGGGAGTTAAAGTCAGATAAGGTTAAGGGATTGTATTCTCTCTAAAGAGAAAAAAGCAATAATCAAACAAAAACTGTTTAATAGAAAAACAATGCCGTGGTTTCTTTCACACCTCAGATGAGAACCTCAAAAAATCAATTTACAAAGAATGTCTTGCTTTTCTTGTGAAGTAGGAACTCTGCCGATGAAAAATTCTCATCTTCCACTTCAATTTCTGCTGCAAAACTGAGCAGCATCTCAGTCGATGTTCTTGAAAGCTCCCCCTGTTAGGTTAAGGGTATATGATGCCCAGGGTTTGTTTGTTTTTTTAAATAAAACTCTCTTTTCCTGTCTTCTGCATACCCCTTCCATTTTCTCCTCCTGGATACTTAGCAAATACAAGCAAAATTTGTGCATTTGAGCAGACTTGGCCACCAAAGCCTCTTCAGGCATCATGCTGAAGTCTAACCTCAACCATTTCGAATACTTCTTAATGAAATCATTTTCTTTGCTTCAAAAAAAAAAAAAAATGAGTATCCAGCTTTGAAATGTGATAACTCTGTTATCTCAGCTTATTACAATTACCCTTTCAGTAATCAGTGATTACCCTCTTTTATGGCGCATTACGGGAACCCCGCCTCCGCTGTGGGCACAGCCATCTTGTGACAGTGTGATGGCGTGAGGACCACCTAGGCTTTTGTTAGTAAAATATTTTTTATTGATTTCAGAGAGAGGAAGGGAGAGGGAGAGGGAGATAAATCAATGATGAGAGAGAATAATGGATTGGTTGCCACACTAAGAATCGAGCCTGCAACCCAGGCATATGCCCTCACAGGGAATTGAACCATGACCTCCTGGTTATGGGTTGACACTCAACCATTGAGCCACACTGGCAAGCCAACACTACCTTGTAAATGGAAGAGAATATGTATGTGCCGCACTCACACTCCATCCTATGCTATTTTGCTTCTTTCTCACCCTAACCATATGAGAGCATCACCATTGATCTCAAGTTACAAGGGAGGAAACTGGGGGTACCGGGTTTATGTAACTTATGCACAGCTCATCTGAGGGGTAGGACGCCAGTCCAAGCTTCTGTTATTACAGAGCCTAACTCCCTCTTCTGCACTGACCTATTCCCCAAGGTCATTAAATGGGTGAGAACTAGCAGAAAAGACCTAGGAAGTCTGAAACTGCGTCATTTTTATATGCTTGCCTTTCACATGAAATAGTAAGCCCTTAAAAATAGCATTTGTATTGTTTAAGCTTCAGTATTTAATATTAGTGTTGTAGGTTTTTTTTAATGAATACTCGTATTGTACACTATATCAGTTAATGTAAAATAATATGTCAAAACTAATAAATGTATATTTTTAATTCTAAGAAAAAGACAGAACTTTACCCCTCATTAGCATTTTCTGGATCTTTGATAAAAATTCCTAAGAAAAGAAAAATAGTGCTGAAAGACAGACACTGAATAGAAAGAATTGGGCCTTTTAATTACCCTAGCTGAATGGAATTTTAAAAGCACATCATGAATGATGAAAAATATTTCCTTTCCTGATGATAAAAGAAATCCAAATTTAATATAAAAAACATATAAATCCATCTTGTATTCGTAACAAGAGCAGGAAATATTTTTAAATATTAACTCTTTGTGTAAGGCATTTATAAATATATTGAGATCAAATGGCAAAGAATCATTTATCACCTACAAATATAAATATAATCTCAGCATTTTATCCTTAAAAATATAACTTGTCTCAGCATCTTATCATTAAAAGTCCAATTCATCCAACTCAATTTATTGACACTGTGAATTAAAATTCTGTCTATGAAGGAATCAGGAATCATATACAATAAAACTGTACAGCAATAAATCATAACATCTAACTGAATTCTCATTTTTTAGTCTTTTTAATTATAATACTTTTTATGAGAAGTAATTATTAGAATACTATTAAAAAGACCAGCTGAATATCATACCAGTGTTAGAAATAAATGATATAAAAAGTAGAAAAGAAATAGTTTTATAATGCATACATCTAGATTGAATATAGAATGTGTGTTCTATATCAGAGGTTGGCAAAATACACTTAAGGGCCAATATTCTGCCCTATTTGGTAAATAAAGTTTTATTGGGACACAGCCAGACTCACTTTTTACAGTGTCTATGGCTGCTTTCATGTATAAACAATGGCAGAATTGAGTCATTGCAATAAAGACAGTCTGGCCTGCAAAACCTAAAATGTTTATCATTTGGCCATTTACAGAAAAAAAGTTTGCCAATCCCTAATCTACATGTGACACATAACTATTTAGCAGTTTTTGTGGGATTTCATTTCATTATGGATCATTCCTGAATTTGTTGCAGCAACAAATTCTGGAGTTAATTCTGTAAGTTGATGAACAGGTAAATTCATATACTTGAATAAATTCATATACTTGAATAAACTCTTTGATTATGTTTTGGTTCAACATGATGAAACTGAGAAGTTAGTATATATAGAGATGTATATGAATATGTAATTCATACAGACATACAAATCCTATAAGTATGCCTACTGATGAGTTATATAAGCAAATATTCACATATATAGGCAAATGTTTGTGTAAACTCTCAGAGGCCTCAGTTTCCTCATTGATCAATGGTGATAAGGATAGTCATAGTATTGCTTACTAGCATATTTCTAAATAAAGATTAAAATAAATGAGTGCTTAGCAGATTGCTCAGCACAGACTAATCACTTAATAAATGAGAAGTCACTAACATCTTCATTACTGTTGTAGTATTATTGAGAATCCTTGCCCTCAAGCAGGCACCTCTATCCTGAGAGAACGCGTGTGATCTTTTCTATAGGAAAGACTAGAAATCAGTATCAGAATATTAACTTTGCCATCCAGACAACCAGTATGTAACGCAAATGGATGTGCTTATCAAAGTGCTGGCAATCTGAACTCCAGATTCTTGTCAGAGCATAATCATAATCTAGATTAGCTCTTACTCAACCCCTATGAAAAGAAAACGCAGAATGATTTGAATGTGTCAAGAGTAGTATGCTAATCATCCATTCTCATGGGCTTCCTTGAGTTTGCTGGTAAAGAGAACAGACAATGTGGGCTGCATGACCTTCATCTTGCATCAGTTTACCAGGTGCCAGGGAACATCTGGGGGACATCACAAATACTAGCTAAGCCCTATAGAAAATTGCTCTATTTGGTGGAATTTTTGTTTGTTTGTTTGTTTGTTTTACATCCAGTGACATTTGGGGTCTGCTTTTTTCTTGTACCTCTGTCTGTCATCAGCTCAACCTGAGGCCAGGTGATAGTTTCTTGGCTCTGGTTCTGGTTTCTCTCTTATACGGCTTTGGTCATCTTCTAAGTATTTCATCATCTCAGCGTTCAATTCTCTTTTTCCTTTACCACAGGAAGTGAATACCGTTAACTCACTGCTTCTCCAGCTCCTGCCAATCTTCACCCCTTTTCTGTATCAGACCAGATATGGTCAAATACTATCACTGAATTAAAATATAACATTGCATCCTTATTTTTATTTAGGGTCACTGTAAGAAATGGCTTCATGAAGTAAATTTTTGCATCTTCTAGCCAATTTTATTTTGAAGGATTTCTTTTGTTATTAACCAGGAACTCAAATGTCAAGATTTGTGTTAGGTTGTTATGCACAGAATTTAGTGCCAGAATCTGTCTCTTCTACATAACTGAAATACATGTGTGTGTTTTTTCAGGCTATGAAGGCAATATGAACATTTCTATCTATCTATCTATCAATCATTTATCTATTGGCTTAACACCTCGAAATTTAGACTAAATGTGACATTTAAGTGTACTGTTTAATCTAAGTTTGTATGAGAATTTTCATTCCATTTTCTATAAAATTACAGATCTCTTTTTTGGGACCTAAAAAGAATGTGGGGAAAAAACCCTAAACATATAAATATGCATGTATATAAATTTATATATTTTTTATTTTTATGTGCCATGATTTTTGAATAGTATTCTAGAATTAATAATTACACTTAAAATTTTAATGAAGTGATAAAGGCATACCTATATTAATAGCCATCTGAATTTTCCTGGAATCTTAATTTAACAAATTGTCCAGTATCTTTGATAATCTCCAGTAGGAAGTAAATACATTTAGGAACAAGCTAAAAACTATATAGAGAATAGGGTTGGATATTATTAAATACAATAGATATTGAATTAGTTTCTCACAGTAATCAGTGGTGTTTTTTATTTGTTTGTTTTTTGTTTTGCTGTGACAAGGTTCCTCTAGAAGTTATGGAATCTCTCAGTTTTGTGCAAAAAAGTTGTTATTGAGCTATAATTGCCATAAAACATTATGTTAGTTTCCTGTATACAACATAATAATTTGAATACTGTGAAATGATCACCACAAAATGTGTAGTTAATATGCATCCCCATATATAGTTACAATTTTTTATTGTGATAAGAATTTTTAAGGTCTATTCTCTTAGCCACTTTCAAATATGATTATTATTCACTATAGTCACTATTCTCTACATTATATTCCCGTGACTTATTTATTTTAAAATGGAAAGTTTATACCTTTGACCCTCTTTACTCTGGCAACCACCAATCTTTTCTCTGTACCTGTGAGCTTAGGTTGTTTTGTTTTAGGTAACACATATAAGTGAGATCATGCAGTATTGATCTCTCTATGTCTGACTTATTTCTCTTAGCATAATGCCCTCCAGGTCTATACACATTGTTTTAAATGGCAAGATCTGATTCTTTTTTATAGCTGAATTTATACATTCTTTATACATTCATCCACCAATGAACATTTAGGATGTTTCCATATCTTGGCTATTGTAAATAATGCTACAATGAACTTGGGGATTCACATATTTTTTTCAAATCAGTGTTTTTATTTTCTTCAGATAAAAACTCA
Organism: Cnephaeus nilssonii; assembly: GCF_951640355.1. Lineage (NCBI taxonomy): Eukaryota > Metazoa > Chordata > Mammalia > Chiroptera > Vespertilionidae > Cnephaeus > Cnephaeus nilssonii. The sequence continues at coordinate 20,902,993 of NC_137079.1, forward strand.
GGGGTGGCATTGCTGTACTATATGGTTTTGAGGAAAGGAAGCTCCCTACTGTTTTCCATAGTGGCTGTACCGATTTACATTCCCACTAACAGGGTTCCCTCTTCTCCACATCCTCACCAACACTTACTTCTTCTCTTTTTCATAATAGTCATTTTTACAGTTGTGCAGGGTTTTGATTTGCACTTCCCTGATGGTTAGTGATGTTGAGCACCTTTTTATGTACCTGTTCACTATCTGTACGTCTTCTTTGAGAAGATCTCTATTCAGATCTTCTGCCCATTTTTAATCAGAGTGAGATTATCTTGTTGGCTTTGCTATTGAGTTGTATTAGTTCTTATATATTTTGGATATTAACTCTTATCCGATACATGATTTGCAAATATTTTCTCCCATTCAGTGGGTTATGTTTTCATTTTGTTGACTGTTTCATTTGCTGCACAGAAGATTTTTTGGTTTTTTGGTTTTGTTTTTAATTTGAAGTTGTTCCCCTTATTTGTTTTTGCTTTTGTTGTTTTTGCTTTTGGAGTCAGATTAAAAAAATCATTGCCAAGACCAATACAATACATATTTTTTATTGGAAATTCTTTTTTTTCCTGTGCTTATGATTTACATATGAATTGGACATAGTATTAATATACCATACATTCTCAATAAATAATCATTAGCTTTAAAATGTATGTGATTATCCCTCAGACATGTCTGGAAAAAAGAGAACTCCTTTGTCAAAATGCATGTAGATAAAAATCAAGTGGTTTGAAATCTGTATATTGTTATGAAGATCCATTGATGTGGTGTATCAGTACTTTAACAAAGATATACAAGTGAAATAATAGGCCACCTATAGTGACTGTTGCATAATGTGGGGAGGGGCTAGCTCTCGGGAAATACAAAACATGTAATGAATAGCATGCTTAGAAAAAATAATGATATATTTTGTGGCTTAAAACAAAAATTAATTATTATCCCTCATGGTTGTGAGAGTTGCCTGGGCCACCTGGATGTTTTATGTTTGGTCTCTCATTCTGCTGCAGTCAGATGGCAAGGAGGCAGGAGTCACCTGGAGGCTTTCTCACTTATCTGTGGTGCCTGGGCTGGGAGGACAGAATGAGGGGGTGCCGGGGATGGGGTGGGGGTGGGGGGCTAGATGGGCGTGTCTTTCTCATTCTCACTGTCTCTCAGGCAGCCTTTATACACTGTGTGGAGATTTGGGGGAGTCTAACTTCTCACCTGGCAGCTGGATTCCCCCAAGCAAGTGTATCAAGAGCTTAAAATCATCTTCAAGAGATAAAATAATACTAATAGTTAAAATTTCGCCTATTCCTATGCCAACTATTATGAATATATTTCATTTCATTCTTATAACAACCCTGTAAAATGGAGTACCGTTATTCCAATAGTAAAGATGTAGAAATGGAGACTCAGAATTGTTACCTAATTGCATCAGCCACATAGCTATAAAATGGTGAAGCCAGCTTTTTTAAAAATCCAATTCAGATCCAAATTGTTCTCTCCCTAAAACCCTCATTCTTTGTCCTATGCTGAGCCACCTCATTAAACCTTGAAGAGTTAAATGGCAATACCAGAGATGAATAACAGTTCGATACACAATATAAGGGATGTCATAAATCCCACGTGATTAATAACCAAATTAAAGTACAGTTACCAGCTACTCCAGGAGTCCAGCAGAGGGAAAATTCTTTAAGAGCTAGTGTTTCTGAGGAGCTTTCTTAGAAGAGAATACGTGATCTAAGTGTGACAAAGTTTTATTAGTCAACTAAAGATAATTCAAGAAAATTTACACTTTTTTTTTGTTCATCAGAAATTTGTACTTACCTCAAAATTCTGTGGCTGTATTTTTCCCTTACATGATATTTAAATTCCAGGTCTGTAAAAAAAAGCAGAGCAGATAGAGTTTTCTTTAAGTGGCTTAGATAATAACTCTAGATATTTTTGCTGATTTCCTTTTTACTGTGTTAGATTATACGACCATTATTATTTAAGCCTAAAAGAGAGTCCAATCTGCTGATTAAAGCAGGAAGGAAGGACTTTCTCATTAGACAAGGCAGTTGTACTTTCCTTTATGGGGAGAATGATGATTACAATGCTAAATTGATGGAATATTTTCCCTGCTGGTTACAGACAGGGAGACATGGGCCGTGTGCAATCCTAAAATTCACCTCAAACTTTGCCTTATTCCTGCTGGCTATGCCACAGTCAAGTTTAGGGCTTTATGTGTGTGTTGGCTCTTATTTTCTCCTGCACTCCCATCCTTAGAGAAAGCTCCTGGGAGGGTCTCTTTCAACAAGTGCAGATTCCAAAAAGAGAGAGAGAGGGAGAGAAATGATGCATGCTTATGTGGGGAATGCAGCAGATTCGTCTTCATGCTGATTAAATTGCCCAATCAAGTAAAGTGGATCCATGACAAATGAGGCAGTGGAGGCCTGTAACGGCTTTGCAAGCTGAAGTTTCCCAGAACTCTCAGTGTCTCTAAAGTAAAGTTGGCACCATTTGCTAGATAGGAGGGCCATAAAGTTGCCTGGGTAAAGTCTACACACAAGTGTTGTCCAGATCTTTCTCTTCCTAGGCTTACAGATATTTCAGACTTCTGTGGCACCATCCAGAGTTGTTTGGCTAAATACAAAGAGTAATCTAATGATACTGCCAGGCACCTCGACTCCAAGCTACTGGAGGTAGTGATGTAGGCAAAGCAAGCAGATCCTTCTAGGTATCTAAGGTAGAGCTTGCCTACATTGTTGCTGATTTTTTTTTTCATAAATAAATATCTTTTGAATGTCTGCCTGCTGCACATTTTACAGGCAAGTGATATCAAACTCTTGCAGTTGGTTTCATATCCAAGTCATGCGCTGTAACTTGCTTCTGTTCTTTGCTCTGTCATTCTTCACTTGCCTTACTCCGCTTAGCTTCAGCTCAGATATTTCTCCTCCAGGAAACTTTCCAAAGCCTCATCCAATGTCACACACACTTCTGTCATGTCCCTGAAATAGTCGGTTGGAGGCATCTATATGTCATGTCTGGCTCCATAAACTCATTGAGAATAAAGATTTTTTTAATGGTCATTTCTTATTCATCCGTGTATGTCTGTGCCCATCTCCATGCCTGACTTGTAGTTTCAGCTCAGTTGTATTTGTTGATTTTAACTGAAGAATGGGAAGAGTTAGGAGCTCAGTGAGGCCAACAAGGGAGCTGGATGTCCCAGGCACCAGCAATGTCTTCTGAGTCCCGTAGAAGGCGTTTCTTGTACAGGGATTTTGTTCAAATTAACTCCATAGTGCCTCACAGAACTATAACTCCATTTTACAATTTTTTCTGAAGTTCAAACCTGCTATAGAAAACATAACTGGGAGGTTCTGACAATTAATTGAGTCTGTCCCTCTTCCCTTAGGAGTCAGGGGAAGAGCCAAGAGGAAAAAGGTAGAAACCAATGCAACCAGAGGGGTTTCCTACGTCTCAGAGCTGGAGTGGGAATTTCTGATAATCCCCAGAGAAGTACTGAATCCAGGAAAGTAGACAGAACAGAGGAATACCAAACTGAAGACATGTGCCACCTTGGCACAGGAGGGGTGACAGCAAGCCAGAGGTTAAGCATAAATGGAAAGGAATTCAAGTTAATCTCCTAGAAGAATTGACACTATTGGAGATGTGCTTGGATGTGTGAGATTTTAAACAGCCATAGGCTAAATGGGAGTGATGCTGGCTGCCTTGCCATGCTTTCCAGAGATCTGCAGCAGACGCTGGCCTGCTCCACGGCAGATCAGAAATGAGAAAGCCTAGACTGTTGGCTGGTCCTGTGAGTGATCCTAGTGCCAGTCAGCAGATCACAAATTTATTTAAGGCCAGCACGAAACCAGGCCCTAAGGTTTTCTGATGCACTTAGGAGAGGCAATGGGATACACTCAATACTTTTCCAAAATCAGTGAACCTTTATTTGCATCTCCATGGGGATTAGGAGATGGTGCCAACATGAAAGCACAGGACAGCGTTTCCTTCACTGTCCTCTGGGAAGCTGCTGGGAGCTTAGTCCCAGCCTCACTTCCTCCAATGCTATTTGAATGAGATTGTCTGCAAAACACTGCTTTTGCAAAAGATGGTACTAATGTCTCCCACAGAGTTTAAAGGAAAAGAGTGAAAGGACTGCCTCACCTTCTTTAGCCTCGTCATCAGTGAGTTGGATTCATGACCTTGGACTGAGCCAGGTTTTGGTTTCTTCAGGTCAAATACTGTCCACAAGAGTGTAGTATGTAGGTTGCCCTGAGCTATTGAGAGATGCTTCTGAACAGAGGAGAGCAATGAATTGCAGTTCCCAGCTGCATATTGAATCCTTCCTATTAGCTCACTAGCCTTTGCAGTAAATCAACTTACTCCCCATTACAATAGATGGCAATAGTGCATTGCTTGTCAGCAGCATGCTGCAATAATAAGGCTCTTTCAGACAGCCTCTCAAATACAGATTGTGATGTCTGCGGAGGAATAGAACTGCTTTTAAAAAGAATATGAGCAATAGCTCCATAATAAGGCCAGATCCACTATTTCAACAGAAGGGTCTCTGAATTTCCTTACATCATGACAAGAAATGTACTGCAAAGAGGATGATGGAAAGTCATTATTTAATTGAGAACTATTTATGAAGCTGAGGTCCTATTAACTCAGCAACAGAAATACAGCCTCTAAAATGTTTAAAGCCTACAGAAACTACAAATTATCTGGTGGACTCTGGAAACAGCCAGAAGGCTCGAATTCAAAGCCCGCCTCCGTGGTTTACCAGCTGTATGAGCATGGGTGGATTACTTAGACCCCCTCCTGACCTCCTCTGTCTAACGGAGGTAATGATAACGCCTTCTGTACAGAAATGTGGGTTAAATGAGATAACATCCACAATATACTACAAAATGCCTGTAACACAAAGATCTAATAAACATTACTTATTATTCTTTCACACGCAATGTTTTTGAGTTTTTAACATTGTAGGGCCAGATGCTCCATTTGATTCAGGGGACCGGTGGGATGCCTACTCCTCTCTTGCCCTTCCCTCATGCCAATATTAATTTGAGTTCTCAGAAAATCTTCCAGGGGGATTGGATGTTGAGCTTCCCAAATGAAGAAATGAAGAGACCAAAGTCAGCTTGTCCCCACTGGGTTGGCATCTGACAAAGATTTGAAGTGGCTCTGAGGCACCATGGAGAACAGCTGAAAATCACATCATCAACCCCAAAGGCATCAAAGCTAGGTGCAGGCTGGAGCCACCCCAGGGAGAATCCCCATTCAGCGTAGTCCCTGCAGAATCACACTTGGCCCCGGCAGGATGGGAACTAGCTTACCATCCCATATGGCACCTCCTTTGTTGTGAGCACTTGATGAAAAAGAAATAATGACAGTAATAACCTCTCTTCACCCACAAACGGTGTGCAGTTAGGGACATCTGTCACCATTATAACTACAGACAAAAATCCCAATATCACTTTGTGCTGCTTCAAACCCGAAGACGGTCTTCACTTTGAAGCTAATGGGGAGGACACCTTGCCTAACCTGTGCACATTAAGGAGGCCCAGCAATGGTGACAAGTACACGGGCCCCTGCTTTCTGTGGGTGTGTTGCTGGCACAGAGAAAGGAGTGTTTCATCCACTTCCGAGTATTTCTCTTGTGCTTAATTCCACTTCATTAGCCAGAATCCCTTCTGTACCTCCATATAATCCAGATCTAGTGAGTTCCTTATTTTAACTCTTGGCCGGCTGATGATTGTGTTCCCTCCTACCAAAAAGGTCTCTGCAGACTTTGGGAGCAAGATTCTTAGGAGAGTCTTGACTGGCCTCTTCTTTCTCTCTGGTGCGTCAAGCCTTCCTATCACACATGTCACATGAGCCTCTTAGTGACCAGAGGTGTACAGTGTTCCTGGGACCATGGTTTCTAAGACATAAAATTGTTTTCAGTTTTCTTGTAGATTTAAGGTTAGATTGCAGGCTATTTCTATGCTGAAGGAACCGACGGAGGAAGGTTTCCAAACCCTTCAGAATTTGACAAAGGTCAGCCCAAATTGGAGGCTTTGTTCCCTCCTGATTTCTTAGCAGGTCTCAATATTCTGGTTACTAGGAGGAAGTGAACTTTCCATGTGTGATTACTCCAAACAATGTGCAAATCAACCTCTAGTGAAATGTCTCCAATCAAGACCAACACACCCCACATGGAAGTGGGAGGAGATCCAAAATTCCTTTTTCCTTCACAGACTTTATTTTAATATAGAACCTGTAAATGCACTTAATAGTTGTTGTTTTTTAATAACTTATTTTGCTAAGTTAACATTCTTTGTCCGAGGTACAAATTGATAGATATCTCAGGGGTTAAGTGATTTTGCTGTAATGAGGTTTGAAGTGATTCTGTCTATGCAAGACAGGATATGCCATCATAATGTGTTTTTTTGCTTGTTTCTCCAGTTTTATTAAGCTATAATGGGCATATTACATTGTATAAGTTTAAGGTGTACAACAAAATGAGTTGATATGTGCATATATTATAAAATTATTACCACAAGAGTTTAGTTAACATCTATCACCTTACATAGTTACAATTTTTGTGTGTGACAAGAACATTTAAAATCTGCTCTCTTTGAAAATTTCAAATACACGATGCAGTATTATTGACTATAAACCCAGGAATATACATTCAATTAATATCTTAGAAGGTAGCAAAGAATACTCAATGAAGAAAAAACAATAAACATTGCTGGGAAAATTGGATATTCATATCCAAAAGAATGAAACTAGACTTCTATCTTACTGTCTTCATAAAAATTAACTTGAATTAGACTAAAGATTTGAAGCCATAAAACTCCTTGTAGAAAACACAGGGGAAGAACTCTTGGCAATGATTTTTTTATATGACACCTAGAGCACAAGCAACAAAAGCAAAAATAAATAAGTGGGACTGCATAATGTTGTTTTAATAATATAATAAGGATGATAGCTAATGTTTACAGTCAAACCTTCTTTCTCCAAAGTCTTTCCTGTCAAACAATCCAGTTCTTGACCAAGTTGATCAGGGAAAAAACAATCTTGGTTGTGGAACCAAATTGACAACCCTTTCAAGCTGCTACCTTAGCATGACAAAAGTACCTCTCAGGCAACAAACAAAGAAGAGAATGCTGTTGTTGCTGGGGAAGTCAACGACTAGCACAATTTTAAAACATAAAGAGGCCATCAAGAATGCTAATGTTGCTAAGGGTTTGCAAGAAACAATGATCATATGCAATTGAAGAGGTGGAAAAACTGTTGTTGATTTGGGTGAATGAAAAGCACTTAGCCAGTCACAGCCATTTTGGAGGCAGTGATATGTGATCAAGCAAAGATGAGGCATACTGACCCCTTGAAGGAATGCTGAAAGTGATTCCTTTAATCCCAGTAGGGAGTGGTTCAATAAATTTAACAAAATATGTGTTTGTTTATAGATTAAACAATACATTAGACATGCACTGTATATAAGAAAGGTTAAAACAGGGTATCATTTAGGGGTCTGGAACAGATTAATTCAATTTACATTATTTCTAATGGGAAACAATGATTCGGTTTTCCAACAAGTTGCTTCTCAAACAGACTTCCGGAGGAATTAAATTTGAGAAGCAAGGTTCTACTGTATTTGTTCTTACTATATGTTAATAGTATGCTAAGTTAACATTATAACAGGGCTTATAGCAGTCAATCCTCATAACAGTTTGATGAGGTCGATGCTGTTGCTGTCCCCCATTCTGTAGATGAAAACATTGAGTTTAAGAGAACTTAATGGCTTGCCAAGTGACAGACAAAAATAGATGGTAAAAATCAGGATTTGAACGTAGGTGTGTCCAAGCTCCACTATGCTCAAATAAACACTCATCTAACATCTACCTTTCATACCTTTCTGCTCCCATTTACTTTCTTTATTCCCTTTCTCTACATTGTGGTGGTTACGATTAATTGTGGCATAAGGCATTCATTTATGGAGTAAATATTTATTATGGTCCATGAGTGTATAACAGCCATTTCGACTAGTCGAGAAAATAAAGTGGATACAATAAAGAATTATTTTCTAAACTCTCCCAGATTATATCTTTCTCTCTCAGATTATTTATTTCTCCACATTTTGTGTGTTAAGTATAACCTCTCCATCCTGCTTTCTCCTGTGGAGGCTTCACAGCTCTGTGTACTTAACAACCCCTATTTTAGACTAGGTAGTGATGTGCAAAACAGTGCATAAGATCTTTTAAAGACCACCTTGGGTAACTTTCCTGCAATGTTTGAATCTGAAATATTTACCCCAAACCCACAATTTTCCATATAGTCAAACTGCTAAATTGCCTCTCTGAGAGTCAGAAATTACTCTGTTGATTTGATTTCCTTTGTCTTCTTAAGTAGGTGTAAGATATTACAAATTTCATTTTAATCCCACCACCACTGCCACGTCTCTCTCCTCGTTTCTAGAAGTCTAGACAATTTTCAACATAAATACTTACAAAAATATTAATGGTTAAGGAATGGTAAAAGTTATGTGCACAAATGTTCTAATCGTCATACTTGAACCTCTTTAAGAATGTTCTAGCTCAGATTAGAAACAAAACAGCAACAACATACAAGCAGTCACAACAGCCAGGACTCAGCTGCCTCATCTCCAGTCTCTGCTTCTGTGTCTACTGCTTGTCTAGCACTTATTGTAACACTGCCTTAAAGAAACTGAAGTAGATGTGGCTGGTTTGTTTTTGTTTTTTTAATCTTCTATGTGCTAATAAGTCAGTTTGAGAAGACACAGATTTCTGTGTTATGAAAAGTTGTGACACCACTTTTGGTAAAGATTTGGACTCTGGCTTTCCATATATGAAAGCTACTGAAAAAATTAGAAGCAAGCCAGTAGTTAGTGAATACTTTCTTCCTCTGAACCTGGATAATTAAGTCAAGATAATATCAAGTAGGGATAATTTCTCACAGTTACAGAACAAGTAAAGTCTAAGGACTTATGCAACTTCTTTAAATAACCAAATCCAATCATTCAAGAGCTGGAATTTCATTGTGCACTTGTGACCAGAATCCCAGCATTGTACCTACTCTACTGAAAATGAGGCACCTCCTCCTATTTTCTGTTTTGGTCAGAAGTTTCCTTATGGAATTTGGTCAGATTTTGAATGTCTGTTCACCTTCCTTTAGACTATTTTGCATACTCATTCTGGGTTAGTTTATGACTTAGTCATATGCTGGCTTTGTTCTGTAAGTCATATTCTGGCTTTGGGTTATTCCAGAACCTCAGAGGTAAGGATTTCATCACAGTTTGCATGAGTAATTGAAAGCTTGTGCATTTCTGTGAATAAAAGCAGATACTTAGAACATTCTAATATAAACACACAAGCATGGGCACACACACTCACAACCAAACCTAAACTTAATATACTGTACACAAAATTTACTCCCACAAAAACACTTTGGTTTTATTCAGATTAAAAGAGAAAGGGCTAAAATATGTGCAGATGGAAATGGCCATACAATAGAGGGGCGTGAAACAGAAGCTGATAAACTCAGAGAGAAAAAAGAAAAGGAAGGCAAAAGGGCTACAGAAATGAAAATGAGCAGAAAGAATACAAGGAGAATAGTTGCTGTGGCTATTAGAAGTCATAGAAGGACAAAGTAGAAATTAAAGAAAGAAAAAAATTAATAAATAATTAGAAGGGATATATAGAGGGGGAAAGCAAAGGCTAGGCAATGTATTCATATTTGTATTTCTTAAAAACAAACACAAAAGTATTAGAAAAAACAAATGTCTGAAAATTTAATTCAAGGGTGGAGAGACGTGGAAGAAGGTATCCTATATAATAAAGATGTAATATGAAAATGGTCTTTACGCTGTGAAGTGTAACGACCGACTGAGTAATAGCCAGATCACAGATCAGCAGGAGGGTGGGGCAGCGAGCTACAAGCAGGCGGCGGAGAGCTACAGGAGGGGGCAGGGCAGCAAGCCATGACAGGGGGCGAGGGGCAAGGGTGGAGGGAGCTACAGGAGGGTGGGGCAGCTAGCGGAGAGCTACAGGAGGGTAGCAGCAAGCTACTGGTGCAAGTATTCTTGCACAGGGCTACTAGTAAAGGAGATAAATGGTAATGGGCAGAGATGACAGTGTGGTGAATACACCATACAGTGTACCAATGATGTGCTATAAATTGTGCACCTGAAACCTGTATAACTTTGTTCACCAGTGTCATCCAAATAAATTTAATTAAAAAAGAAAATTTTATGAAAATAGAGAAACTTGACCCTACATTTTGTCCCAGAAAAAAATGACCAAAATAGTTAAGTTTATGATGTGCATTAATAAAGTTATTGAATGTTAAAGATAATGAAAGAATCCTCCAAATACAAAACAAAAAATTAATTCTAAATTTTAATCAAGTAACATCAGACTTCTCTTTCACAATATCCAATTCCAGGAGACAGTGAAGTATCACCTAAAAAATACTAGAGGCAAAAAGAGTAGTGAATCAAAGATTTTATATCTACCCAAACTATCCATAAAGCATATAAAATACGAGAGGCCCAGTGCATGAATTTGTGCATGGGTGGGGTCCCTCCCGCCTGATCAGGGCCAGCTCGCCCAATCCTGATTGGGCTGGCCAGCCAGGGGGGAAGGACCGTGGGATGTTGGCTGTGGGAGCACACTGACCACTAGGGGGCAGATCCTGCATTGAGCGTCTGCCCCTTGGTAGTCAGTGTGCATCATAGCTACTGGCCGGTCATCTGGTCATAACAGTTGCTTAGGCTTTTATATATAGAGATAAAAAACCATATATAACAAATACAGACAAACAATTTAAAATGGAAAAATTCAAAGTATATCTATTACTTAGTGGCACTTAAAGACATGATTTTAGTATTTTTACTCAGCCAATAAATGACTGAGAAAAGTTTAGCAACAGGCTCACGGTGAGCAATGACTATATTTTGCTATAGCTAAAATTAAAGCATGTGGGGATAAGGGTAACAGAACAGTATAGAAATACAAGATGGCTTGATAACATAGAAATAAAATGGCTAAGAAACGAATAGAAGAGAGTGCAAGTAAAATAAACTCCCAGGTGCCTCATTACTAGTAGCTGAGTGGCAAAGATAGCATGTAAAGCTAGCAAATCAAAAACAGAAATATGAGTAGAACATAAAGGAAAAATAAGTTACTTTGGGAGTGAGTGGGGAGATAGAAAGGAGGGAGAGGAATAGGGATGAAGAGTATAAGAAGATGTAAAATAATTTTTTAATGCACATAAAATGAAACTGGTAGAGACTAGGTTTGATTATAGTGATAATCACCTGAAAAATGCAAATTTTTTTATATCAGAGGTTGTGTAATTTTTAAAAAGTAATTAGGGGTAACTAATTAAACAGAACCTAACCCACTTGGGTATTATCAGAGCTTAGATGGCCTGAGGGAAGGAAAATACCCAACTCATGCCCACCCCAGCCATCCTCCCCAACGTAAGGGAGGAAACAAAGAAGGGGGTGGGGATTGTGAAGTTCACAGCCCAGAGGCACTTCTACACCACATTACTAAAAGCACCAGTAAACACAATGGATGCCATATGTTCACATTTCTTTATTTTGCATAAAGAAAAATCAGGAAAAATATTCAAGAAAATGATCCACGTGGTTGCCTGTTAGAGGCCAACAGGCATAAACCAGAATAAATGGGGGCTTGCCTTGGAGGGAAATTTGCATTTTATCTTAGTTTGATATTTTTTGTACAGAAATGAAAATATTACCTGTAAAAATGTATTTTCATTATTTGAAATTTAAAAATTAAATATTTAAAAAGAAAATAAATTGCATTCCATCTGCAATAATTCCATCGGAAAATTGTCCTATGGTTCACACTATCAATTTATTTCCTTTTCATATATACTCGGGCTTCTTAAAAGAGTAATAAATATTATTTTAATAAAAGCATGAGGAAATTGCATCAGCATTCTCCACTTCCTCATCATCATCTACTTATCCCATAAATATTTGCAGTTGACTTCCCAAAGTTACCAATGATCTCATGTGGTCAAAGTTATAAAAACCATCATCATTAATATACCTACTTTTACTCAACATTTATGTATAATGTTATAGCTACATCAAATGTTGCTTGTATTTAAAGGGAATTAAAGCCCAGCCGGCATGGTGCAGTGGTTGAGCATCAATCTATGAACCAGGGGGTCACGGTTAGATTCCTGGTCAGGGCACATGCCCGGATTGTGGGCTTGATCCCCAGTAGGGGATGTGCAGGGGACAGCTGATCAATAATTCTCTCTCATTGATATTTCTCTCTCTCCCCCTCCCTTCCTCTCTGAAATAAAAAGAAAATATATGTATTAAAAATAAAGAGAATCAGAAACGACTCTTTTTTTTTTTTTAGTAATTGATATTTATTTTCTAATTTATTTGTTTATGTTGCAACTAGAGGCCCAGTGAATGTGTAGGGTCCCCTACATGCTTTCGCTTTTCACGGTGGAGCTGGGTGCCTGTCCGCTGGTGCACCAGGCCTTTCAGAAGCCTCTGGCTTGGCAGAGGCTTCTGAAAGGCCTGGTGCCGGAGCAGACAGGCACCCAGCTCCCCCACTTTTGATGGTCCGCAGCCGCTGAGGGGGGTTACCCTGCTGTTGAGAGACGCAGGGGGCAGGACTCCCACCCCCTGCGCCTCTCAATGGCCACTGAGGGGGGCTGCCGCGGATACCTGGCTACCCTGCCGTTGAGAGGCACAGCTGGGTGTCCGCGGCAGGCCCCCTCAGCGGCCGTGGATCTGGCCGTTGAGAGGCACAGGGGGCGGGAGTCCCGCCCCCTGTGCCTCTCAACAGCAGGGTAGCCCCCCTCAGTGGCAGTGGATCCATGCCTCTCAATGGCCAGATAGGCCACCCCGAGTCCCGCCCCCCAGCCTCCCGCCGCCCAATCGTGGGTGTAGCAGAGTGATGGTAATTTACATGTTACTCTATTATTAGATAGGATTTTTGGTAGTTTTAATTTTATTAAAATAATGTTAGATGGAATGATTTTGATTTTTAAAATAGGATTAGTAAGATTACTTCTTTATTTTATTATTTAAAACAGGTTTCTGTGTGTAATTTGTTGTGTATTTACACAAGGTTTCACAAAGTGTCCATACTCCAGTTAGAGTGCAGTAATCATGCATTGCAATTCAACCACCATGATTCCACACCACAAGTGTTCATTCATGGAAGCTCCTTAACCCACCACCTCAGGGTTTCTTCTCAGATGCTCCCCACCTACACACCCACCAGTTTTGAAAATGGTTGTTATTAAATCAACAAGTGCATTGCCATGTCTTTGCTTCCTCTAGCTAGTACGCACTTCATTTTTCAAACTTAATGTGATAAAACAGAATCTGAAATTGTATTTTGTCTGAGGTGATAAGGGAGCACTAATTTTTGTGACACAATTTAAAGAAAATGTGTTTTAAAAATAAAAAAGCACATATAACCTAGAAAATGGCCTTTGTTTTCCTTTTGGCGCCAGAGCTTACTTCATTATGTTAATTCTAGAGGGCCCACAAAAGAAAATTGACTTAAATTGAACAGTAATCCATAATGAAATTGACCAATCCAGTTTCTCTTATTATGAACTCCATTAAATGCAAAAAGTAGTATATTAAATTGGAAATAACAAAAGGACAAACAGTGTTTCTAAATTGCTAATATATTGGAAAGCTAAGGTCTTCTTGCATGAGGTGTGCATGTAGCATAGGGATGTGTGTGCAAGTGGAAATTCTGCAGCCTGTTCTTATAAAAAATTGTATGAAACTCTATCAGAATTCAAATGCGTCATCTTTAACTCAGGCAAATCAAAGAGGCATTTTTATCTGGCAAAACCAGGCACAAACAAAGAAGAATAAGTAACTAGCAATTAAGAATTTCACTAGGAAAAGCCATAAAACATTACAAATGAATGTTCACTGTAGTATGTAATGAACTTCAACGTTGTGTCTAACGGATTCCTCCCATCCACACAGTCACCGAACTGCAGCTTCTGGCATGACAGGTGGTCTTCTTAGGAACTGTCCCAATGCCAATTTAAAAAGCATTCTCAAAAGTACTGAATAGTATGTATAGTTTGCTAGCATTTATCTAAGGGGGAAGGGATACAAATGTGTGTGTGTGTGTGTGTGTGTGTGATGCCTATAGAGGGTATGTGGGAATAAGGTAAAGGGAAAAACAATTCAAGCTAAACTTCTTTGAATATAGTTTGTCTTATAAATTAGACTTTGAAAATCAAATAGTTATATGTTATCCTACATAATAAGAGAGGAATATGCTAATTATTCATTACTAGTAGCCCGTTTGCACGAAGATTCATGCAATAGACCCTCATTCACCTGGCTGCCTGCACCAGTTTTCTGCCGGCACCAAGGACCCAGGCCTTGGCTATAGCCACCGCCTTTTGCCTTTTTCTGGGTTGGGGCTTGGCCCCGGGCGGTGGCCTTGGGCTCGGCGGCACCCAACATCCCTGCTAAGGATCGCAGGAGCCGACCCCCAGTGGTTTCCTGCGATCGGTGCAGGCTCCCCGCTGGTGCCCGAGGCTTTCCTGGCCTTGGGCTCACCGCACCCAGCGTCCCTGCTACTGATTGCAGGAGCCGACCCCCAGTGGTTTCCTTCGATCGGTGCAGGCTCCCCTCTGGTGCCGAAGGCCGGGAAAGCCTCCGCCCCGAGGCTTTCCCGGCCTTGGGCTCCACCACACCCCAACGTACCTGCAATGGTTTCCTGGTGGGCGTGGCTTGGTTGGTGGGCGTGGCTTGGGTGTAGCGAAGGTGCGGTCAATTTGCATATTTGTCTATTATAAGGTAAAATGCCCTGAGGTGTAACGACCGACTGCGTGACAACCAGATCACAGATCAGCAGGAGGGTGGGGCAGCGAGCTACAAGCAGCAGGCAAAGAGCTACAGGAGGGGTCAGGGCAGCAAGCTATGAGGGGGTTGCAGGGGAAGCTACAGGAGGGTGGGGCAGCGGGCAAAGAGCTACAGGAGGGCGGGGCAGTGGGTAGAGAGCTCGAGGAGGGCAGGGCAGTGAACTATGAGCAGCAGAGAGCTACCAGCGGCAGTGGGCGGGTGGCCAGCTGAGGCAAGCGGCAGCAAGCTACTCACACACGGATTCATGCGCAGGGCTACTAGTATAAATATAAAGCAAAATTAAAAAATGACCTTAGGGTCTGGTGTGGCTCAGTGATTGAGTGTCAACCTATGAACCAAGAGGTCATGGTTTGATTCCCAGGTCAAGGCACATGTCTGGGTTGCAGGCTCGATCCCCAGTGGGGGATGTGCAGGAGGCAACAGATCAATGATTCTTATCATTGATGTTTCTATCTCTCTCTCCCATGTCTTTCCTATCTGAAATCAATAAAAAAATATTTTTAAAAATGACTTTAGAAATAAAAAATTAAATTAAATTAAATTAAATAAAAACAGTGTAATTCAAATTTTTGCATAGCCAGTCGGATAGAAAATATATCAAGAGAGTTTCAAACACAATGATTTGGCTGCACATCTATCGTGGGATAGATCCCAAGGGAAGCAAACTGCAAAGTAAGAGTGTGCTGATGGAGAGGTACCACTGTTGTGTGCAAATGGGATTCAATCCCACTGGGCACGCTCAGAGACACTGGGTGGGGCATATGTCAGAATTGTCCCACAGAATGTCAAGGAAACTGGGCATTTATACTCTGTCACATATCACAGGTTGAGAGTTATTCTCTGGGACTTCTGGACTGTACCCAGGGCCTAAAATGTCCTCAGACAGAGAGACTCTGGAAGACTATGGCAGTCCCAGGAACTACGGAGCCTCTGACCTCAGAGGAAGACTGACGGAGTGCTCCTCAGACACAGTAAGCACTCCGTATATCACTCACTTTGCACAATTCTCAGATTATTTGTACTCTTTGTTTATGGACTTGGGACCCAAATAAGGTATATACATTGCGACTGATTAACATGTCTATTAAGCGTCTTCTAATTTATGATTCATCCTCCATCTCTCTATTTTTTGCATTTGTCTTATAGTTATAGGTTCTAGTCATATTTCCTATAGAAGCTATCACAGACTGTGTTGTGAAGTTTATCTCCACAATACTAACAAGCTCCGTGTTCTTTATTTTAAGTACATTGCTAATTACTATATTCAAGTTGGAGTTTTTCCTGACTAGTTTATATGAAGTGGTATGTTCTGATAGACGGTACATACTTTCCAGGCTTCCCTCTCATTATGACAGTAATCAAAAGTGAAAGTCGCTATCTAGATGCAGTAACTCATTAAAGGTTACAGAAAGGTAATGTTTCAATTCTATCATTCCTTTTTCAGTCATTAGTGTTAATCCTTCTGTAAAGAGAAATTTCTTCATCAGCTATTTAGCTGCCGAGAGTCCATTTTCCTTCCCACCCCTTTCCACTTCCTCTCACTCATAAAGTGCTCCTGTTGCTGTTTTTTAAAAAAGGAAGAGATTTTGGTCATATAGGAGTTTCAGAAAAAAAAATTTAACCTTTTATAGAAGAAAACATTGTCACAAAAATTATAGAAAAAGCATGACCATCTTGAGCATTACCTCTGATGTTTATACTGTTGAAAACAATTAGAAAAACAGTCTTTTAATTTCTAGGCAAAATCTCTGTGGGGACTTCTTGATGGTGCAAGCTATACAGTGGTCCCTTCTATCCATGTGGAAAGGTTCCAAAGCCCCTACTGGATGCCTGAAACAATGTACAGTACCAAACCCCCTATATACTATGTATTTTACTTTATGTACACACCATGATAAAGTTTAATTTATAAATTAGACACAGTAAGAGATTAACAATAACTAATAATGTAGAAAAATTATAATAACATATTAAAATAACAGTTATGTTAACTAAAACTGTTTTTCTCTCAATCAAAATACCTTCTTGCCCTAACTGGTTTGGCTCAGTGGATAGAGCATTGGCCTGTGGACCAAAGGGTCCCAGGTTCGATTCTGGTCAAGGGCACATACCTCAGGCAGGCTCCTCCCCCACCTGGGCCCTGGTTAGGGTGCTTGCAGGAGGTAACCAATCAATATGTTTCTCTCATATTGATGTTTCTCTCTGTCTTTACCTCTCTCTTCCATTCTCTCTAAAATCAATGGAAAAATATCCTCAGGTGAGAATTAAAAAAATAAATAAATACATATATATTAGAGGCCCAATGCATGAAATTCGTGCAAGGGGCTTGGCCCTCGCAGCCCCGGCTTCGTCCGGAAGGTCCTCCGGTCTAATTAGCATATTACACTTTTATTATTATGCTTTACTGTACACACCTTTCACTTGTAGAAAGCACTTTACGGCTTCTCTCTGGCATATCTGATTTGGCAGCATCACTACACTTGCACTTTGGGGCCATTATTAAGCAAAATAAGGGTTACTTGAACACAAGCACTGTGAGACCAGGACAATCATCTGATAACCAAGACAGCTGCTAAGTCACTCACAACCATGTAAGGTACAGAGCCTGAAGATGCTGGACAAAGGGATGAGTCATGTCCCAGGTGGGAGCAAGCAGGAAGATGAAGATTATATAAAGCATCCCAGAATGGCCTGCAATTTAAAAATATGAATTCTTTATTTTTAGAAGTTTTCATTTAATAGTTTTGGACCATTGTTGATCGAGGTTAACTGAAACAGCATGAAGCAAAACTGCTGATAAAGGGGGGGGGGGGGGGGGACTCCTGTATACTCATGAATGTGATTTTCTTTTAATAGCCACTTGATCTGATATTTTTAGCAGCACAGCAGGTGCACATTTATCCTCCTATTCTAAACTGTATTGTAAATTCATTTGAAATACTTTCTGAAGAGACGGACTATGTTGATTCCCCTTTCAGCTAGTTGTAGTGACTCACAGAATCAGTCTTTCTCCCTTTCCGCTGATACTAACCATGTCTGACTCAGCTGCAAAATCAGTTGATTCATCAAGCCGAACTCCACCATCAGAGATGATCTATAATTGCTACAAGAAGTTCTTGTTCATCTTATAATGCGTCTTTGGAGCACCTAACCCCAGCTTCTATGCTTATGGTGTCACTAAGGTTTTGACTCTTATAGTCAATTATTTTTACGGTACTTGTTTATTCAAATAAGGATCTTGATCTTATACTTAATCTGACTTATTAAATAAACTTCAAGTTACTAACTCTTCAATTCTTCAACATTTTACTAATGAAACCATGCCTCTTGGGTGTTAGGGTGTCAAATTATGTCTGGTTTAACTCTTTGCCTTTTATTTGGTTATTTGGGAAGCACAAAAAGTGTGAGATTAGTGTTTAAAAGTTGAGTTTCCCAGTGTTCATGGCAGTCGAATTCCATCTACCTCCCTTACACAATGGAGTAAGTATAGCTGTCACTGTATTTGAGGTTCTTCAACATGACACCACTCAGACATGTGGGAACATTTTTTCTATGAGAACAACCTGAACCAAAGCTTTAACAAGGAAATGTTAACTGAATTTGAAAAGGGCCCGGTCACTCACTAGAACACAGGCTGAGAAAACCCTCACAATAGTCAAAAGGCAGATCTTTTTAGCAGCAATACTACCATTCAACTCTCCACTGCCCATGAATCATTTGTCATTTTGACAAGTTTTGCACCAGCAATTGTGACTGTTCACCAGAGAGTCATACACACCGATGAATTATTTTGTCAGAGCTTTGCTCTCATGTCTTATTTGGATCATAATGAAATCGTGGAGGGAAATACATCCAAAATATCAATTGGTACCAAGGCAGGAAGGCAGTGCTAAAAAATGGTTTGGATCAATGTGGACATTTTTATAACCTTCATTACTGTGAGGTCTGAACTCAAGGTATTACAATAAGGCAAAACTTGTCCCTTCCTTCATGTCTAATAGATGAGAAGAGAAGAGTCTAGATATAATTTTCTTCTCTCTCTCTCTCTCATCTCATATGTATAAGAATACATGTTATATATACACTAGTGGCCTGGTGCACGAAATTTGGCATGGGGTGGGGGGGGTGTTCCTCAGCCCGGCCTGCATCCTCTCCAATCTGGGACCCCTGTGGGATCGGGCCTAAACTGGCAGTCGGGCAACCCCCTTGCAATCTGGGACTTCTGGCTCCTAACCGCTCACCTGCCTGCCTGCTTGATCGCCCCTAACCACTCTGCATGCTGGCCTGCTTGCCCCTGACTGCACCCCCCTGCCAGCCTGCTCACTCCCAACTGGTCCCCTCTGCCAGCCTGCTCGCCCCCAACTGCCCTCCCCTCCTGGCCTGATCACCCCTAACCACCTCTGCCTCGGCCCCGCCACCATGGCTTTGTCCGGAAGGACGTCTGGAAGGTCATGGTCTAATTAGCATATTACCCTTTTATTAATATAGATAGGATATGACAAACTGCCATAACTATAACATATCTACCAGTATTACTCTATGAGAATACATACTTCATGCGATAGGAAGGCATCTAATACATTACATTGTATATGTTGTAAGTAGTAGGAAATACTGTATTCGTAGCAATAATATACACCCTGTGACTTCCCTTCCTGATTTGGGAATGGTTCCCCAGTTCTTTGAACGTTTCCTGGCCCCTAATGTATTTTTTTGTCATTCAGTGTAACTTTATTTACTGTTTATTGCACATGAGTTGAGGTCTTTAATTTCTAACCACCAAAGATTCAAAGGACTATTTTTTCCATGAAGTTTAACATTAACATCAGTGAATTCATGTATTCATGTGTTTTTATTGTAAACATCTGATTTATTCACATTGTCATAGATCCTGAACTCATAAGCATGGACCATGCACAGGCTGGCAGCAAGTGAGGAAGCCACTCTGCAAGCAAACAGATACTCTGCATAAGGAGAAAAAGTCATAGCACAACATTTAATGTCCAACCTGAGTCATCTCAGAATGTTATATATATTGACTTCTTAATTCATATAGTATCAGGAACTCAACTGCTTGGTTGGTGACGGGGTTGACCTGGTTTCAGGAGGATTGTTCCTGAAATAATTAAGGAAAGGGGAGCTCAATCTTTCTTCTTGGTTGCTTGCTCCTCCCTAGCACCTTCATCTTTCTTCTCATCCTCAGCTTCTTGGGCATCTTCTCCTTTACCTTCACCTCCTTCTTCTTCTTTTTTTAAAATATATTTTATTGATTTTTTTTTTTTTTTTTTTTTTTTTACAGAGAGGAAGGGAGAGGGATAGAGAGTCAGAAACATCAATGGGAGAGAAACATCGATCAGCTGCCTCCTGCACACCTCCTACTGGGGATGTGCCCGCAACCAAGGTACATGCCCTTGACCGGAATCAAACCTGGGACCTTTCAGTCCGAAGGCCGACGCTCTATCCACTGAGCCAAACCAGTTAGGGCCACCTCCTTCTTATTCCTCCTTTGCATCCTCAAATTCTTCCTTGGCACCTTCTTCCTCTTCGTCTCCTTCCTCTTTGTCAGCCACTTCCTTCTCCTTCTACTCCTCTTCAGCTTCTCCTTCAGAGGTGGGGGTTCATCCTTAGCTTCCTCGTCTTTTGCAGCCTCAGTGGTCTCCTCCACCTCAATCTGCTCCTCATGGATGTGGCTGGTGTATTAAGAAGGGAAGGAGCAAGCGAACATCAAGTAGGAGCTGGTCTGTAATCCACTTTAGGCAGATCGACCAAATATCTGGGAACTCTGGGAGTAGCCACTGGCTATGCTTCCCACGCTGGTGAAACTGAGCTGGGTCTCCTCACCTTCCAAGAGTTTCCTGTAAGCTGCAATGTCAATGTCCAAAGTCACATTGAGGAGGTCCTGGTATTCTTTTACATATCATGCCATTTCACTCTTAGTAGTTCTCAACTCATTTTCTAATTTGTTGATTGTGTCCTGCATAGCACTAACGTCGGAGTTCTGCTTATCCTCCAGCTCTTGTGGCTGCTTTCCCAGCACTTCGTTCATGCCCCGGCATGCTTTGATCTCCAGGGTCTTGGCCTTGAGCAGGCGGCGGCTTTCAGACACCTCATCCTTGGCGGCGGGCACCCTGTAGGTGTTCTTGGCAGTGTTCTTGGCAGTGCTCATGGTCAGCATGGTGAAACAGCTCTTGTACCATTTTTTGGCATTCTGCATGTTCTTGGCAGCCAGCTTCTCATACTGGGCACGGCAGAGAGGTCAGACTTGGAGAACATGTTCATCTCCACGGAGATCTGAGCGTACTGGATCTGTGCCTGCAGATTGGCAATGTCCTCTTCATGCACCTTCTTCAGAAAGGTGATTTAGTCCATCAGGCTGTCGATGTGCTTTTCGAGCTCATCGCCAGTGAGAGCCGCCTCGTCTGCACCTTTGCACACCTCCATCAGCCAGCCCTCTGCGTCCTCATGGTTCAGCACCTCTTCCTGGTAGCATACCTGCAGGTTGCTCCCAGTCCCTTCCATGCCCTGGTGCCTGCTAACTGCCCCCTTCCCTCTCCTCACCAGGGACAGGACACGGTGGGCCAGGGCACAGGCATCCCATTTTCATTAAAATGTTCAACCCCGGCTTGCTCCACCAGTGTCCGCAGGCAGCCCAGGGACAGACAGTGATCCCAGAGACACTGGCCATCCCCGCCTGCCCGGGTCCCGATCGCAACATGGACCTCATGGGCAGCATCAGGCGCTGCCCGCCCAGCCTGCCCAGTTACTGATCACAGGCTACATCAGGCGCTGCCCACCTGGCCTACCCAGGCCCCGATGGAGGCCTAGACCCCTCGGCTGCGTCAGGAGCTGCCCGCCCGGCCTGCCTGGTTACCGATCACGGCCTGGACCCCGCAGGTGGCATCAGGCACTGCCCGCCCCGCCTGCATATGCAAATTTACCCACCATCTTTGTTGGCTTAATTTGCATATCACTCCTGTGGGCATAGTGGAGGTATGGTCAATTAGCATTTTTCTCTTTTATTAGTGTAGATAATTGATCTCTCTCTCTCTCTCTCTCTCTCTCTCTATATATATATATATATATATATATATATATATATATACTGCTTGGCTATGAAAATGCCATGTTAAACATAAGGTCAAGATATATATATATATATATATATATATATATATATATATAATGACATTCTCATAGCCAATCAGTAGACTTACATTTTTATTGGATTTTTGTAACTGAGCACCTTGGAATACTTTGCATCATTTAATTACATGCTGGTAATTAAATAACTATATTCAGGGAGAAAAAAATGCCACCAAGCAGATGTTGTATACTCAAGGAATGTCATCTTTGTTCTACAGATAAAACAACTGTATTAGTTTACAGCAAATTTATGATTAGCACAATATTTCCCATGTTGTGTCGGTGCTTTCCCTCTAACTATACATACTCTATGCCAGGAGTGTTTCTCTATTTCAATTCTAAAAGCTTCTTCCCAGTTGTCAGTAAAGAATCATCTGTTTCCCATGTCCATAGCCTAGTAAGTGAAGACACAGAGTGAGCAGGTCATTTTCACAACCACCACCCAGCCTTCCTTCCCCCGGTTTTATGATCTGCAGTTCACACTTCTTAACAAATAGAATCCTCCTACAACAATATTCATGCACAATACAATTGATTTGATTCATTTTTACCAAGTGTCTTTGCTCTGACATTTTTTTTTCAGTATTTGAAAGTCTGCCTTGTTTATATTTATTTTTCTGAGTACACATTATTTTTGTCATGGTTATCATGAAAACCCTTAGATGACAGGAACACTGCCTGCCTTGTGTTTAAAAAAAAACAACACTAATTGATTAAATTTTCAAACATATCCTATCTAATAATAGAGTAATATGCAAATCATCACTCCGCTACACTCACAAGCCACGCCCACCAGCCACGCCCCAGCCACACCCACCATCCAATCAGCGTGAGTATGCAATTAAACTGAAAACATGGCGGCAGCCCCGCCCTCCAGCATCTCCTGGTCTCTGGGAGTCGGAGAAGTCAGGCGCCAGCGCCTGAGGCTGGCTGCAGCCACGGAGACCAAGAAGCCGCCTGCCCCATGATCCCAGGCTGCAGCCAGCCTCAGAAGCCTCAGGTCCGCCTGCCCAACATCCTGGGGAGACTGAGAAACTGGGCCCCAGTGCCTGAGGCTGGCTGCAGCCACGGAGACCAGGAAGCCGCCCGCCCCGTGATCTCAGGCCTTAGACAGCTGGAGAAGCGGTTCACCCCAAGTCCTGGGGGAGACAAGAAACCAGGTGCCAGTGCCTGAGGCTGGCTGCAGCCCGGGAGATGAAGAAGACGCCTGCCCTGTAATCCCAGGCTGCAGCCAGCAGCAGAAACCTCAGGTCCACCTGCCCCACCTCCTGGGGGAGACTGAGAAACCGGGCCTCAGCACCTGAGGCTGGCTGCGACCTGGGAGATGAAGAAGCTGCCTGCCCCGTGATCCCAAGCCGCAGTCAGCTGGAGAAGCCACCCTCCCCACATCCTGGGGGAGACAGGAAACCGGGTGCCAGCACTTGAGGGTGGATGTGATCTGGGAGACGAAGAAGCCGCCTGCCCTATGATCCCAGGCTACAGCCAGCTGGAGAAGCCACCCACCCCATGTCCACCTGCCCCACGTCCTGGGGGAGATGGAGAAACTGGGCCCCAGTACCTGAGGCTGGCTGCAGCCCGGGAGATGGAGAAGCTGCCCACCCTGCGGTCCTGGGCACCAGTACCTGCAGCTGGCTATGGTCTGGGAGACAGTGAAGCTGCCCACCCTCAGTCCTGGGCACCAGTACCTGCGGCTGGCTGTGGCCTGGAAGACAGAGAAGCCACCCACCCTGCGGCCCAGGTGCCAGCACCTGCAGCTGGCTACAGCCTGGTAGATGGAGAAGCCACCCACCCTGCGGTCCTGGGTGCCAGCACTTGCAGCTGCAGCACAGGCAAAGCCCCCTGTCCACCATCCCCTGAGGCTGCAGCCAGCCTGGGCGCCTATGGCTGACCAGAGGGAGGGAAGCCCGGATCCTGGGTGCCTGTGGTCAGCTGGAGGAGGGAATCCTGGGTACCAGGTGCGGGCCGAAGCAGAGGTGGTTAGGGGCAATCAAGCCAGCAGGGGAGCAGTTAGGGACAATCAGGCTGGTAGGCAGAAGCAGTTAGGGGCAATCAGGCAAGCAGGTGAGCGGTTAGGAGCCAGCAGTTCTGAATTGTGAGAGGGATGTCCAACTGCTGGTTATCCCATGAGGGGTCCCAGATGGGAGAGGGTGCAGGCCAGGCTGAGGGACACCCTCCCCGCTGCCCCCCATGCACGAATTTCGTGCACCGGGCCTCTAGTTTTTCTATAATGCAGTAATAGCAATGCTGGCTGTGGCCAAGTTAAATACTGTGACAGAATACTTAAGGATTGTACAATAGATGTGCTTTAAGTTATCCTACCTAATAAAACAGTAATATGCAAATTGACCGCACCTTCACCACGCCCACCAGCCAAAGCCACGCCCACCAGTCAATCAGGGTGAGTATGCAAATTACCCAACAAAGATGGAAGTTAATTTGCATACGCTGAGGTAGGGAGGAGTGAAGACTGAAGACAACTTAGAAGGAAGAGGGAGGAAAAGCAGAAAGCAAGGTGGCTGCCAGAGGGAAAGCCCGTGCAGGGCGGGGCGGGGTGGAGCAGTATGGAGCGGGGCGGAGAGGGGTGGAACAGGGCGGGCGGCAGCGACCCGAGAGTGCTGTCTTAGTGGCCGCAACAGCGGCGCCAGCGGCAGCGCACGCGGCCACAGCGGCCGCTTGCAGTATTCTTCCTGCAAATGGGCTACTAGTGAGTTAATAAACACCTTGACCCAACACAACAAGAACACATAAGTAGTCTATTTTTGACATATAATTAAGCACAATTCAATTGTATTAGATATCACTTAAGTACAAACCTAATTGTGTTTTAGTGTTGATGGATTTAATTGATGCAGGTATATTTTAATAGAGAGTAATAAGTGCCCTTTAGACTGTATAAAAAGAATCCCCACTCCTACTTAAGCATTTTGTTATCAAGTTAGAAAATATTCTACCCTATGATTTTATCACAAAGAATGAACATATATTTTAGACCAGCCATTAAAAGAAAAACTTAGAAGGAAAATAGTTTACCTGTGGTTGATGGCATTTGGGATATCTTCAAAATCATTTCATACACACATTATTTGGCAGTGTCATAACACCAGAATATTTTGATGACTCAAACAACAGCAAAAAAGAAAAGAAAAGAAAATATGTGAATTAAAGGGTTTGGCAATGTGTGTTTTTATATTTTCCAAAATATCCAGTGGCTATGATCATTCTAATGACCAGCTCAGATTACATAGTGCAGTGGTCGGCAAACTCATTAGTCAACAGAGCCAAATATTAACAGTACAACGATTGAAATTTCTTTTGAGAGCCAAATTTTTTAAACTTAAACTATATAGGTAGGTACATTGTCATTAACTTAATTAGGGTACTCCTAAGCTGGCCTTTGCTAAAAACTCAAGGGGCCAAAGAGCCACATGTGGCCTACGAGCCGCAGTTTGCCGACCACTGACATAGTGAAAAGACCCTAGAATGAAGAAGGATAACCTATGATGTTAGGATAATATGTTAGAAGTTTCTCTGAAGGTCCTTCCTCATCTTCAGTTCTATGCCTTCAAAACAGCCACTGTCTACAGATTGGGGCTTACTAATCTGTATGCCTTCAAAACAGCCACTATGTATGCCTTCAAATTAGCCACTTACTAATCTCTATGCCTTCAAAACAGCCACTGTCTACAGATTGGGGCTTACTAATCAGAACTCTCCAACACTACACACTACACACCACAATCTCACAGAAACAGGTAGGATTATGTATTTAGTAATTTCTATTATTCAGTGTAATAATAGAGCATTTTTGTTCATCCATTTCACATGGGGTTGGGATTACAATGCAGCCAAATGATTTCAGCTCAAACCCCTGAGAATAAGTTCTTGAAGCCACCATGATGAGACAGGATTTTAATCAACAGTGACAAGAATAAAGTGCAGATCATCCTTGTAGTCATGCTTGCAATTGAATGCCAACTTCTTATTCTCCAATATGGCAAAATTGTTATTTTTATTAAATGCTAATTAGTAAACAGTTAATGAAAATACTTATAAATAACATGATTTGTATAAAGCTAAATCTGATTTTAGTTTCTATATCCTCAATTCATTTGTTCTAAAGTTGTGTCAATATCCAGAAATTTCTCTAATACCCTAAAATTTTATGATAATAATCATTTTTAAAATAAGCATTATCACATTTGCACTAACAACAAGGCCATCTCATGATCATATAGAAAAAGAGATGACTTGCTTATAAAGAATAACTCTCTTTATGGCAATGGAATCAAGGTCTTGTTTTATGTTCAATAGAATGACCATAAGTCCAAGGGCTGGGGTAATGTACCCAATAGGACAGTCCCAAACTTAAAAAAAAAAAAATTGGCAATAGAGTAATGTTATTTACATCAAGAGAAATAAAATACCATTTTGAAAATGAGTTTCAATAAAAATATAAATTATGTCAGACATATTCTTTATTTTGCTTATGTGGATTGATTTGCTTCACAGTTCAAGATTCTTGAAGTGTTGAATTTACCAGTGGACTTTTGTCATGGTATATGCTCTGTGTATATCCATATTTTTTAAATACTGAGATAAATTTGCCACATCATAGCAAGAAACAACTCTTTGCTTTGTCTTAGGGTTTGTGAGGTATACACTACTTACTATATTAAATATTTTAAAACAAAAAAGATGTTACTTAATGTATTAACCCATAGAAAATAAATTTATTGAAAGTAACAGTTTAAAAGAGGAGAATATATCCACTATTCAAATTCATAGGTTTTGGGAGCTGGAGTTCAATAAATGGTTTTATACTATTTGATATAATATCCTATTGTTAATCTTTGAGAATGCAGAGCATTGTACATATTATAAAATACCAACTGAAATTATTTTCACTAGATAAAAAGCAAGAATTCATTGTATATGCTGAGACCAGAAAGTACGATTGTACTTGAAAGTTAGAAGTATTTACCTGCCAAATAGTTTGTAGGATAGAGGAGACCAGAGAGACTGTGGGCAAAATCATACAGTGAAGTCATGAGATCTCAGACTGGTTGGGTTGTCTGTGAAGATAAGAATAAAGGAGACATCAATAACCATTTGGTCATCTTTCACTGAAAATAAAGACTTTTTTTTTCAAAAAACGTGGGGCTACATCCAAATAAAAAACGTATTTTTCTTCTCCTGTCTTTGGCTTTGGTAACAAGGTAATTCTAGTCTTATAATATGTGTTAGGACATATTCCCTCCTCTTCAATTTTTTGGAGGTATTGGGAAATACAGTTTTTTAATTTAAATTCTTTTTTGTCTGATACTAGTATAGTCCCTTCTCTCTCTTGTGTACTACTTGTATGAAATTTCTTTATCCATCCTTGCACTTTTAACCTATGTATGTCCTTAGATATGAGTCTCTTGTAGACAACACATAGATTTTAATCCATTTGCCTTTAAGGAAATTACAGATGGGTACTTATATTTTGACTTTGTGTTATTTATTTTTTGCATGTCTTATACCTCTATTTTTTGTAATGTTTTTTTTTCTATTTTCTATCTTTAGCATTCAATTGCCTCTGTAGTGAGTCAGTTTATCCTATTTTCATTTAATATTTTTAACATAGTTACCTTTTCCTTGAAAAAATTTATGAACTGCCTTAAAAGCTTTCTCTGCTAAATCCAACCTTTTGGCTCTTATTTCCTGAGTATAGATAACATTTTCAAGTTTCTTTGCATGGCTCAACATTTTTGTTAAAAAATAAACATCTAAAATACCATATTGTAGCAACATCCCAGGTTCTGTTCTTTTGTGTGTTTTTTTCTTTAATTTGTTTTACTTTTAATATCTTGCCAAGACTTAAACTCTAAAATCTGTCTCCCACTTAATGTGAGTGATATTTCTGCTTAATTTTTAATATTTCCATTTTATTTTTTTATCTGGTTCCCTAGGGTTTGCCCTTGTGTCCGCATAGCTTCATGGTCAGCCAATGATTTAAGAACTTAGATTCAAACGCCTAGAGCCCATAAGGCTGCTATCCTATGCAGTTAGATCTCATTGTGGTTTGGGGAGCACATTCAATGTTGAGCCAGTTCCTCCATCTCCCTGGCCTTTTACTCTTTGCTGGATTCTTTCAGGTCTTTTGCTCTTGTATGTAGTTTCCCAATCACCATGGTACCTACAGAGAATTCACCTCAGCACTTCTAGGGCTTTTCATCTTTCCAAAATCTCACATTAATTTCTGCCTAACTGTAGGTTCCCCCCAACTGGGACTTCAGTCTTCGGGTAGCACAGTCCCAGCTGTTTCCGCCATTTCCTACTGGGTTTGCCATTTAAAGCAGGCAAAGCTACACGATGCCCCCCTGCCCAAAACTGAGCTTCCCACTCTGGCAGCAAAACTGCTGGGATTTTTGGCCAGGTCTATGCTGTGAAAGCTATACTTCTCATTGATCAGGCTGGGAAGGAAGTTAAAAGGGTGGGCCATAGACCCCCACTGCTCTTAGCTCTAGGTCTTTTCATTTTGTCTTTCTGATTTGTCTCACTTTCACCCATTAAAATGGCTCTTTTTTTTTTTTATCAACTTTAAAATTTGTATTTTGCGGATAGGATTTGTTGACAATGCTTTCATAGTCACAGTGTGTCTTTATCAATTTTTGAAAACTCTGAAATAGTTATTGTATTGTACAGCCCGCCAAAGTAAGATAGATATAACAATATCTCTATGGGTTGTATTATTTTGTTTTTTAATTCTATTTTCATAAATTTTGCCCTGCATGCCTCTGTCCTCAGTGGCATTTTGGACAATTATATCA
This sequence comes from Cnephaeus nilssonii, assembly GCF_951640355.1. NCBI lineage: Eukaryota > Metazoa > Chordata > Mammalia > Chiroptera > Vespertilionidae > Cnephaeus > Cnephaeus nilssonii. The sequence continues at coordinate 20,931,862 of NC_137079.1, forward strand.
ACCACAAACACTTACTGAACAATTCCTGTCTACTAATTGTGTGCAGGATCATATTTATACAGAGAAAAATATGACACATTCCTTGAAATGGAATACCCTGTAAACTTCCTGAGGGAAATAATCTATTCAGCCCTTTTTCATATCTATTTAGTCTTTTTGTATGACATCTTGCCTCTTGCCTTGTCTTCAAGTATTTTATTTCATTAAATATTATAAAAAGGCTTATTTAAATCTTATAAACAAAATTGTAATATCAGAATTTCTCAGTAATGTGATTCTTTAGCTCATTGATTCTGTTTATGCACTCTTATGTAGGCTCTTTTCCTAGTATTGGTCATGTCAATTTTATGCTCATATTTGTCTGGGTTTTATGGGGCAAAAATCCCAGTTTTCAAGAGTTTGCTCTCCCAAGAGGACATTTTTTTTTTCTCTTTTGCTACATACCCTGGGACACTACCCATCTTGCACAAGTTAATTTCATGGTTTCGCTTTTCTGTAACTACATAGGTAATACATTTTTCACCCTCAAGCCTATATTCAGGAAGGACTCATTTAAAATTCTTACCCATCAAATCTTTGCAATGCTTACAGTGAGCAAAGTAACCTTTGGACTGGGTCAAACCAAGACTGTATTCCAAACAAGCATTTGCAAAGCTAACAGGACGGCAGACATCCTGACTACCAGACTGAAAATTAAAGACATTCTTTAAGAATTCGCATCACCATATATAGCTAACAAATAATTTCGGTTTATTTGTACCTATAGAAATTCCTTCCTTGACTTATTAACATCAATAAAAATTCCTTTCTTCAATACATTCCCCTTCTCTTTCTTATAAAATATCCTTGCCTTCACCCCCTAATTGCAACACCATTTGGGTTTCTGCCAGAATCAGTATTTCTCAAATACCTATTCTTTTGGATCTCACATGCTTGTTGCCTCTCACTTTGACCCTTTATTTTTAGGATAACAGAGTGATAGCCTTCTAGTTCATTAATGGTTTTAATAAGAATGACATGTATTTTGCTTTATATCTTTGGATCTGGGTTTGGAATAGTCAATCATAAGATTTTTATACTCATTATAGTTTAATCATAGTTAGTCAATATACATATGAAAAATGGAACAAATGTAACAAATACCTTGTTAGCACCTATTGAGATGACTGCCAGGTTTCAAGTATTCAAGGACTAAATTATTTTGGTCGAGTAAGGGACAGCTATTATCACTGACAGGGGAGAAGTCCCACTCCACCAGGAGCTGCTGGCCCCGGTGATCAGCTCACTCGATTTGGGGTTTCAGGAAAGACACAAATCACATAGATATTAGGTGAAACAAAACTTGCTCCCAAACAGAAGAGACAGCAACAGTAGGTGTAGGACCCCCACCGCCGGCAGGACTCCTCTGAAAACTCATGCATAGGGTCATGGTCCACGCACGCTTCTCCCCTTGCAAGCAAAGTGTTCTGACCCCTCCCCTGTGGGGTCTGACAGACAGAAAGCTGGAGGCATACCTGACGGCCATATGAAGCACACCTTTAAGCAGAAAAGGAAGCACATAGCAAGGCCAGGACAGGGAAAGACACTCCCAAACAGGGCACTATGCCTAGCACAGGCTGGAGGCCTTCCTGTCTCTCTGAAAGGAAATATTCCAGGCCCACGGCCACTCTTGTGCGGCTATGCGGGGGTCAAAAGATGGCACACAGGAAAAGAAACGTGCAGCCTTTTCCAACAAAGTTCTAGGACTGAACCTCTTAGCACTACCCAAAATCTCAACTTGGTCATATTCACACATACACACACACACATGCATACAAATGCAAATGTATATGTATTTTATATACTAGTATTTGTAATATGTATTTTATATGTACTATGTACACACATATACATTCATTTTAATTTAGAGCTTTGTAATTATATTCATATCAAAATTATTTGAAGTGTGCTTTCCTGTTTCCAGTACATATTGTACATTTAGATGTCTGAATTATGTTAGTTTTGTAATTAGAAAATAATTTTTTCTTCCATTTTCTTTGTTGAATTTTGAATTTAAAAATTAATAATGCTCATTTTATCTAGTGGAATAATGTAAAGATACATAAAAAAAGATAGTGATCTCTTCCCACTCTCAAACTTTTTACACTTTATTTCCACAGTTTTCTGTTTATAAAAATATACACACACATTATATATTTACTTGTTTTGTTGTGGTTTAGGTGGTTTGTTGGTTTTATTGAAATGGGATTTTTCCTGCTCATGACTTACTTTCCTAAAATAATGATATTGAATGTATTAGATATGCATAGATTTGTCACATATTTTTTCATAGCTCATAATATTTCATAATGTGGCTGGACTGCAATTTATTCAAATTTTCCTCTATTAGATGAATATTCACATAAGATTTATACAGATTTTATTTTTGTTTTGTTTTTGTTTGCCCCTACAAAAATAAACATCATTGTATACATAAATTATATACAAGTATTTTTTTTCCTGTATGATTAGATTTATTTTGTATCTTTTTTTCTTTTTAATTTCTTTATTGATTAAGGTATCACATATTTGTCCTCATCCCCCCATTCCCAGCCCACACCCCTCCCCACACATGCCCCCACCCCCCTGTTGTCCTTAACCGCTGGTTAGGCTCATATGCATGCACACAAGTCCTTTGGTTGATCTCTCCCCTTAACCCCCACCCTCCCCTGCCCTCCCTCTGAGGCCCGACAGTCTGATCCATGCCTCCTTGTTTCTGGGTCTGTTCTTGTTTATCAGTCTATGTTGTTCATTATTTCCCCTAGATGAGTGAGATCATGTGCTATTAGAAATACACTTAGAAGTATTTTTAAGTTTACAAGATAATTATATCAAATTGTGATTATAGTATAACATATTTTTTGAGTAATTTCCCAAAGGGTATTAGTAATTCTATCTCCCATGAGTAAAATACGAGTGAACATTTCTTGTTCATATTATAACCATTTCTGTATTACATCTTATAATATTACTAGAGGCCTGGTGCACAGATTCATGCACCAAAGGGGTCCCTCAGCCTGGCCTGCGGGGATTGGGCCAAAACCGGCTCAAGGAGTCAGGGATTGTTAGATGGCAGTTCGCGGGTGACGCACCCCGGAATTGAGCTCCCTCCTCTCTGGTTCCAGGTGCGTCACCTGAGAACTGCAGCTGCCAAGTCAACACAGCTCAGCAGCTCCTGTGTTGAGGTCTGCCCTCTGGTGGTCAGTATTCATCATAGCTACCAGTCAGATGGTCAGATAGTTGGATGGTCGCTTTGGCTTTTATATATATAGATAAGATGTATAGGTAATATTATGAGTGAAAGATAGTATTACATCATAGATTTCATTGGCATTTCTCAGATTGCTAATGAGATTGATCACTTCTTCATGTGTTTATTGGATTTCCTTTTCTGGATAATTGCCTTTTATTTGAATATAATATTATTAAATTACTTTTACTTATTGATATGTAGAAGCATATTATTTTTAAAAATAGTAACTAATTTTTGCCATATAAATTGCAAAAATATTCCCCATTTTGCTGTTTGTTTTTGATGCTATTCAGTTATTATGTTTTGACATAATTTTTCTTAAATAATTTTGTTGAAGTGTAACATATATATATAGAAAATGAACATATCAGAAATGTATAACGTAATGATTTTTAAAAATATATTTTTATTGATTTTAGATAGGAAGGGAGAGGGAGAGAGAGATAGAAACATCAATGATGAGAGAGAATCACTGATCGGCTGCCTCCTGCACACCCGCCACTGGGAATCAAGCCCGCAACCCAGATATGTGCCCTTGGCTGGAATTGAACCTGGGACCATTCAGTCTGCAGGCCGATGCTCTATCCACTGAGCCAAACTGGCTAGGGCTAATGTAATGATTTTTTAAGAAGCGAAATGTCAAGAAGCATCATCTGTATCTAGAAATAGGACAGTCCTAGCTGGTTTGGCTCAGTGGATAGAGCATCAGCCTGTGGACTAAAGGGTCCCAGGTTTGATTCCGGTCAAAGGCACATGCCTGAGCTATGGGCTTGATCCCCAGTGTGGGGTGTACAGGAGGAAGTTGAACAATGATTCCCTCTCATCATTGATGTTTCTACCTTTCTCTCCTCCCTCATCCTCTGTATAATAATAAAAATCAATAAAAATCTATAATAATAAAAGTGTAATATGCTAATTAGACCAGACATCCTTCCAGATGAAGCCAGGGATGCAAGGGAAGCCCGGGTTCTGGGTGCCTGCCAGAGGCTGGAGGGAAGCCCGGGTCCCTGGCACTGGAGGGAAACTGGTGCTGGCAGCCGGGGGAAGGAAGGCCTAGTCTTGCACGAATTACATGCATCGGGCCTCTAGTATATTAATAAAAAAGAAATAGGACAATACCAGCAGCCAAAATATTCTCTTATTGCCCTAATATTTTATTATACCTTCCTTTATCCCTCACTTTTAACACTATGTATTAGCTATGCCCACTACTAAAATTTATATATGTACATATATTTTAAACACATTATGATTTTACTGTTGGATATAATGAATTTTTGTTTTACAAAAACGTCATTTTGTATTGCCTTTCTTCTCTATTTTCATATTTTTGCTTTCACATGGTATCATTTTCCTTCTGCCTGAATAACTCCCTGTACTACTATTAATGTGAATCTGCTGATGATAAATTCCTTCATGTTTTATTTGTATATAAATGTGTACTTATTTACCTTTATTTTGAAGGGTATTTTCACTGAATACAGAATTTAAGTTAGCATTTCTTTCAATCTTTTGATTATACTCTTCCACTGCCTTACTACTTTCATCATTTTGTAAGCAATTATTATTCTTGCTACTCTGCCATTCCTTTGTTTTTACTGCTTCTATTAAAAAAAAAATGTTCTTTTTCCCCCAACAATTTTACTTGAAATGTCTTGGTGTGGCTTTCTTTTGATGGCTGCTTCATATTTTTAGCAGTTTTTGAATATCTTTGTCTTAATGAATTCCATTGATTATAAAATGTTCAGATGTTATCTCTTCAAATATTGCACCTGCTCTTTCTCCTTTCTTTTCCTCTGATACTGAAATCCCAAATTAGACCTTTTCAAAATATGCCTTTTGCTCTTTTCTCCATTTTTTTTATTTCTCAATATTACATTCTAGATATTTCCTTCTGATATCTTCTTCATATCACCAATTAACTCTTCATCTGCATCTATTATAATGTCACCCATCCAATAATTGTCTAATTTTAATTTCTGTATTCTTTAGATCTAGAATTTTCAATAGATTATTTTGACTTTTCCCAGTGAAAAGGCTGTGCCTTTGGAATTCTTACTTCCCTATACACCAGTCTTAGTGAGATGCATTTTTTTGAGGCACTCTTCTTGAGTTAGATAATTTCATTCCAGTCTCTTCTTTAAGCTATGCAGTTGGCTCTGATGTCCCATCTAGCATGAAACCATTTATTACACTGCATCATTCAGACTTCCATCTACCACTGCCTGCTTTCAAGAGCCAGAGCCCAGAAATTCCCTGGAGTTAGCCTCACTTACCATTCAGCAATTCTGTTCTGTTGATGATCCATACAAATAGTTATCTTGGGCACTAACTGGTTTGGCTCAGTGGATAGAGCGTTGGCCTGCGGACTGAAGAGTCCCAGGTTCGATTCTGGTCAAGGGCATGTACCTTGGCTGCAGGCACATTCCCAGTGGGGGGTGTGCAGGAGGCAGCTGATTGATGTTTCTCTCTCATCGATGTTTCTAACTCTCTTTCGCTCTCCCTTTCTCTCTGTAAAAAATCAATAAAATATATGTTTAAAAATATTTATCTTGGTTTTGAACCAGACTGTGTGACTTCACTTTTCTTTCTGATATGCTGCCTTTCATTCAGAGTCGAAAGGATTAAGGTGAACAATTACTATACCATCTTGAACAGAAGACATATCTTTTTCTTCAGAGTGTTAAAGAATACCTTGAAATATTTCAGTTTTATGTTTCATACACACATGCGCGCACGCGCATACACACACACACACACACACTCTGGATGGATGTGCCAGTTCATTCACACACACACACACACACACACACACACACACACACACACACGTGTGTGTATGTCATTTATTCATATATACACAAACAATTCATATACCTGTATACATATAAATATGTGTGTGTTTGTATGTGTAATTTGCATTTTCTTCTCAGCAGAGAAGTATGTTGTCATGTTCTCAGTAGTTTGATTGCAGGAAAATCAAAGGAGTTCTAGCTTTTATTTTCTGTTTGAATTATTTGTTACCAAAGTACTAATAATGATCTTGGCCTTCTAGTAATCTCCAAAATCTATTCTAGAACTATAATGTCTGTCTCAAGGGAAGTTAGTACTTGAGTTGGGATGAAGTCATCCTTATACCTGACAAGATGAGTAGAATATGTGTTTAAATTAAATTGCAAATGGTACTCTCTTAAATTTTATTTTCAGTAAAATACTACTTAACATGTAAAGCAGATCTTTTTCCCTTCAAAATGCATGACAGCCATTTACTAATGAATGCTTTTAAATCCACTGCCTGAGCTTAAGATATAATAAATTATAAATTCATAGTTTTTTTTTTCTTTTTTGCTACCCATATGGAGGAAAGGATTCAGGTATGGTAGGATTTGGGCCAGGAAAGTAAAAATATCAAAGCTTTATTTGAAAATTGGAAACAATTCTGTTTGTTAAGCCAGCATTTTCTCTTTGCACACCAATGGAAATCATTTAACACTTAATTAAGTCCCACTTAAATGAATAAACAATTGTTTTTCTCCTCCTAGTGACAGGGATTTATCACAAAAACAAAAAATAAAAAGCAAGAACTTGTATTGCTCATTTCTTTTGTTTTACTTTTCAGAGAACCCGTTCCTTTCTTTCCTTAGTGACTTCTACTTGGCATTTGTACAAGTACCTTGTTATGGTTAAATGTTCTTAGATAAACTCATCTGATTATATCAGCCACTCCCCAAATGTGTACACTGCCCTTGTGTTTGTCACATTTTGTTCCAGAGGCCAGATACCGCCTCCTTTTGGTTCATGGCAATATGTTCCCTTCTAGTCTCCAACTTGGACATACAGATATTCTCCTGACCGCATCCTTCTATTTCTTAGCCCTTGTTCTGGAATAAAACAGGTAGCTTTAATGTACAAGGACATCTGACAGCCTTAGTCATGTCCATATACTAGAAACTCTGCATCCAACCCTACTGTCCCCCAACCATTCACTCTGGGTAGTTGGCCAGATCTGAAAACCCAAACACCCCTGGATCTTGTGAGAGGAATGAGGAGTAATGGGGAGGTTGGATAGAAGTTTGTTCCACTGTCACATTTCTGACTCTTAATTCTATTCTTGACCAGAGCCCTCATGCCTTCCATCTTCTATTTGGAGATGGCTGTGTGGTTTACACGTGTGTTCTAGTAAAGGCTACATGGCGTTCATATGACGTGGAATTATAAATTTATTGTCATTATCTCTGGGTGTCTCCTCCCTCGTCTCCTCCAGCAGGCATAGTGTCTACCAGAGTATGTAGAGAGTAAAGAATCCTATCTAATAAAAGAGTAATATGCAGATTGACCATCACTCCAACACACAATATGCCTGCCCCCATGTGGTCAAAGATCCTGCCCCCATGTGGACACAAGATGGCCACCACAAGATGGCCAGCAAGGGAGGGCAGTTGGGAGGCACCAGGCCTGCAAGGGAGGGCAGTTGGAGGTGATCAACCCTGCAGGGGAGGGCAGTTAGGGATGACCAGGCTGGCAGAGGAGGGAAGTTGGGGACAAACAGGCTGGCAGGGGAGCAGTTAGGCATCAATCAGGCTGGCATGGGAGTGGTTAGGGGGTGATCAGGCTGGCAGGCAGAAGCGGTTAGGGGCAATCAGGAAGGCAGGCAGGCGAGCAGTTGGGAGCCAGCAGTCCTGGATTTTGAGAGGGATCCCAGATTGGAGAGGGTGCAGGCTGGGCTGAGAGACACCCCCACCCCTCTGTGCACGAATTTCGTGCACCGGGCCTCTAGTGAATATATAAATGAGGTCCTAAAGAGGGTTATGGAAGGAATAAATAGATACAAAAAAAGGGTAGCAAACACTTGCCAAAAATGCACACCCAACACAGGTTTGGCAGCATGTTCCATTTGACAGTAAGAGTCATGGTATTTTCTCCCACTATGGAAAGATTCCAAGCCATCCCTGAGCTACCACAATGACCGCAGAGTGCTGGAATGCGTAAATGGTCATGTTTCTGATGCTGAATGCCAAGGTCAGGTAACCCAGGCCTTACTTGTTATGCTATCATCAGATACCACATCTTCTAGGAGTTAACACATCTCTTTTTTCAAACCGCAGGTTATTATTTTTTAAAGCACTAACACATTAATTTACTGCCAAAGAATTGTGTTTCTTGTTATTATTTTTAAATTCTTTCACTTGTCTGTGTCAGCATCTGCAGCTGAAACTCCAAGATGCCTGGTTCCAGGGCGAATTCCCAGGGTGCAACATGGGAAGGGCATGCTTGCAGAGTCAGGAAAAACTTGTTTAGTTAGAGTCTTATCTTGGTGCCCTGCTGCCCTTTTTAAACAAATGTATTGGATTTTCGTACTTTATTGCTGCTTCATAGCCGAATGTCTAAAATAGACTTCTCTAATTCTGTGTGAGATAGAGTTTACTTAACAAACGATCCCATATTGCCTTTACAGGCGAGGTTGTTAACCGGGATTATTGTACACAGATAGCACATCACATGGGAAGCACTCACAGCTCCCTGGCTGTTAACATCCCTTTCCCCTGCCTCCATCAGGTTCATGAATCATGAGCAGGGCTGTGAGCACACAGTGGTGAATAAAATTTGGCATGCTCTCTGTAAGTCGCATGCATTTTTTAAAATGCGCTGCTCTGATTGAACAAGATCTTCCTGGGGGAATGACTGGCATGGAGCATATTCCCAATAGCAATATTGCTTGTAGAATATCTCATTTAATTGTATTGCCAAGTTCATCAATTGAAGTTGCCAGCTGTTGCCCTTTCATCCAGTTGATTTTGGCCTTCCCTATTTATTATCATAATTGTATGATTAACAGAGACAGTGGCGGAGCTAGAAATGGCCATCCGGGTCTTCAGTAGTCATCAGGTTCAGCAAAGAGGAACACTACAGTGTTTGCATCCCATATGTGGGAAGATTGCCTCTCTGACCCATGTCTAGGGAAGGATCTGTGTGCAGCTTTAAAAGGCCCTAAGAAAGAGAGAAAGATGGTTACAGTGGTTACAACCAACACTACCTGTTCAGTCCAGAAGGTGTACAAATGTATTGTGGAACCTTCTCAACTCTTCTCCTTTAAGTCTTTAATCAATGTTCATAAGCCCATCTCCTCTTTTTTTTAAAGGGACAGTAGTGTTCTATTCCCAAGAGTCTTGATCACAGTGACTTCTGACACCTTGCTTTCATTCAGATTTTAAATGAGGCACCTCCTTCTCATAAAAGAATCCAGTTGTATTGTTTAGGGCGGTCTAAGAACGTTTCCATACTTTCTGAAAGCTTCCATGAGTAAGGTGATTTTTTCTCTCTCTCTTCTGAGTGTCTTTTTTGTCTTTAGTAATCTAGCTGGGAACTGCAATTCCTTCACTATTTTTCATAAAGACTTCACTTGCCTCCATAATCTTAATGCGGGCTGAACTCTAAAGAGAAAGGCCACATCTTAACAGGCATGGCTTCCACCAGCTCCAACAAATTCTTCCCCTTTACTCATGTAAAATATTTCTACCTTCTTCAAGTTCTCTTGGAGTTTTACCACTTATACCAAACAGGTAGGATCAATCATGTAAAATAATTTTTTTCAGGCATGTATAGAGCTTTTCCTCAGGAATTATAGTAAACTACTTACAAATAAACCTATATAATAAAGAAGTAATATGCAAATTGACCATCAGGCCCTCACAAGATGGCTGTCTACGACCAGGCCGGCAGGGGGGTTAGTGAGGGACAACCAAAAAATTGAACAAGCAGGCTGCATGGGGTGACCAGGCCAGCAGGGAGGGGGGGCAGTAAGGGGTGACCAGGCGGGGGGGGGGGGCAGTTAGGAGCGACCAGGCCTGCAGGGAGGGGGCAGTTGGGGGCAACTTGGCCGGCAGCGGGGGGCAGTTAGAGGCGATCAGGCTGGCAAGGGGGGGGGGCAGTTGGGGGCGACCAGGCCTGCAGGGGGGGATCAGTTAGGGCCGATCAGGCTGGCACGCAGAGGCAGTGAGGGGCGATCAGGCTGGTGGGGGGGGGGCAGTCAAAGGCAACCAGGCAGGTAGGCAGGTGTGCAGTTAGGAGCCAGCAGTCCAGGATTGTGAGAGAGATGTCCGACTGTCGGTTTAGGCCTGATCCCCGAGATCAGGCCTAAACCGGCAGTCAGACATCCCCTGAGAGGTCCCAGATTGGAGAGGGTACAGGCTGGGCTGAGAGGACCCCCCTCCCCTATGCACAAATTTCATGCACCGGGCCTCTAGTTTATTATAATTGGAAGGACATATCACTCTATGCCTGATCTCTATGTTCCCTCCTCTAAGTTTGACTTGACTTAAACATTTTCTATTTTTTGAGACTAGCTTGGCTAGAAATTATCAACAGGCAATGGAAAAAGAAGGAAGTCCTGCCATTTGTGACAACATGGATGGACCTTGAGGGCATTATGTTAAGTGAACTAAGTTAGATAGAGAAAGACTAATGCTATATGATCTTACTTACTAGTATATGTGGAATCTAAACAAAACAAAACAAATCAAAACTAAAGAATCAATTTCATAGATACAGAGAACATACTGGTGGTTGTCAGTGGTAGGGTGTGTGTGTGTGTTCTGTGCTGTGTGTGTGTGAGAAATGGGTGAAGGGGGTCAAAAGGTACAAACTTCCAGTTATAAAATAAGTAAGTTCTGGATATGTAATGTACAGCATGGTGGTTACAGTTAATAATATTGCATAGTATGTTTGAAAATTGCTAAGAGAGATCTTAAAAGTTGTCATCACATGAAAAAAATTATAACTTTGTGGTGATAGATGTTAACTAGACTTATTGTGGTGATCATTTTGCAAAATACAACTATCAAATCATTATGTTGCACTTCTAAAATTAATATATGTTAATTATATTTGAACAAAAAGAAAACAATGGAAATACAAACTTTCTATCACTTTAACTTTATGTATACTAGTAACATGTTGGAAAATAAATAGAGTCAATTCAAATAACAAAGAATTGAGAAAAATACTTTACTAAGTCTATTCATTATATTAATACTAGAGGCCCAGTGCATGATTAAATCATGCAGGTGTAGGGTCCCCTACATGCTTTTGCTTTCGATCGCGGGGGAGCTGGGTGCCTGTCCGCTGGTGCACCAGGCCTTTCAGAAGCCTCCAGCGCGGCGGAGGCTTCTGAAAGGCCTGGTGCCGGAGCAGACAGGCACCTAGCTCCCACGCTTTTGCTTTCGATCGCTGGTGCACCAGGCCTTTCAGAAGCCTCCGCCGCACCTGGTGCCAGAGTGGACAGGCACCCAGCTCTCCTGCTTTTGATGGTCGGCGGCGGGGCTTGCGCCGCCACTGGCGACACGAGCTCAGCATCCCGCTGGACCAATCGGCCACCCCGGCCACCCCGAGTCTCGCCCCACCCCCCCGCGCCTCCTGGCCAATCATGGGCATAGCGAAGGTACGGTCAATTTGCATATTTGTCTATCATTATGTAGGATTACCTGGTCACAGCTAATACTTATGGCTTGGCTCTAATTCAAAATAATCTCTCACAACATATTTGTGACATAATTGTCCCAATTCCAGAAGAGGTGACTTAATTTCCAATTTTATTGTATTGAGTATTCAAAATCGTAACATGCTGGAGTTGAAAATGATGGATCTTAAATATGATTGATATTAAAACCATCTAGTAAAACACTCTCATTTTACAAATGAAATATAGGAGATATTGACTTGCCCAAGGCCACAAAACCAGCCCCTGGCAGTGTCAGGGACTAGACCTTTGGGACTCGAATCACATCCTGATTCTACTATTCTAGGCTCTTCTCCTTGCCCAGACACATGACCCTGGGTAGCAATGGATGGGGATATATCTCTAACGGAAATGGAATACAATTCATACATGTTTCAAAATAGCCAGGATAAGGTTAATACAGGGTGTATAAATATGTGGAACATAATCGATACATTATGTACATCCAATACATGGCATGTAAATGGGGTTAATTCTAAAGATTCAATTTCTCCCAGCCCGCTAGCTAAATCGAACTGAGGTGGATGAGGTGGAATGTCTCTGGAAAACCTGATGGAATGGACACTACCTCAGTCTTGATCTTGGGCCTGGAATTGCTCTCAAGCTGGTGTCTCATTCTTGGTGTTCAGCAACTTAGTTACGTGACCCTGAGCAAATCACTTCTACACTCAGCCTGACTTTCTTCACCTGCCAAACAGGGGTCAGAGTGCCTATCTTGAAGAGTTTGATTCTGCTCTAAACAAAATTATATGAAAGACCTAGTCCTTGAGCAGGGTACGCAATCGAAGGTTCTTGGTTTCCTTCCTTCTCTCTCATCTGTCTTTGCAATTTTACTTCCATTATTAACCTACGATTGTCTCATCTTTTCCTTGATAGTTTTTCAAAATAAAACTGTTTTTACTTTCGTTCCCCTCTGGGGACAGCAGTGATATTTAAATACTATCTTGGGAACATGGTCAGTTACATTTTCTTTCTTTTTTTCATTTTTGTATGGAAATGCTCATTTGTGATAGAACTGCCACATAGCTTGAAGAATAAGGAAAGTCAGAGGATGAATGACTATTTTCCAGAAGACAGGTAAAGCATATTTGGTAGATTAATTTTCAATTCACCTTCTCAGAGGAAAAAGGACAGAACCCTCATTTACTAAGATTCTAAAGAGATCTTCAGCAAGTCCCTAGCCAGCCCCACATCACTTGGCTTTGAAACATTCCTTCCCCAGAGCTTGGTTTTCTTTTCCTTTTTTTTTTTTTCTTATTGTCTAAAGTTTTACATATGTCTCCTTCCCCCCCCCCCCCCCCCCCCCGGATTGACCCCTCTCCCCCAGCCATTCCCACCCCGGGCAAGCCCCCACCGCCCCAGTGTTTGTGTCCATTGGTTATGCTAATATGCATGCATACGAGTCCTTTAGTTGCTCTCTAACCCGAGCTTGGTTTTCTTGACCAGGTCCCAAACCTTTCATTGAGCTGAAAGAAGACTAGAGGAAACAGTAGCTCTTTTCCCCCCCGACATTCACATGTCTGGTGGAGCTCAGGAGAGGGAGGGCATGCGTGTTGATCAGGGAATCAATCTTTCTGCCTATCATCCTCTTTTTCTCTGGAAGAAAGTGAGTTAGTGCAATTACCTTACCCAGAACAATTACCTTGTTTTAAGCTGTTTATTCTCCAGAGAAAGGTGTTTTTGGAAACAAATAGCACGTTGCAAGAAAGATGGATTTTTAAAAAGTACCTGTATCAATATTGATTGTGGGCAGTGGGGAACTGTTGGCAAGGCTGTCTGTCCTTCTTTCAGACTAAGACTGCATTTCCTATTGGGGTCCACCAGGCAAAAGGGGACACATACGTTGACCAGCTGAGTTATGATACCCTTTTGGGGGCTGGATATTGTGAGAGAGAATCTGGTGCTCTGACCTTGGAGCTTTGGACTCAGGGTCAACTCCCCAGGTGTGTTCTTTGCTCTGAAAAAGTGTGTCCTAACCCAATCACTCTTAAATTACTCTTCTGCACAGGGGAGAATAAGAATCAACCATGAAGTACTTTCAAAAGCAGTTAAATAAAGATTTGACAGTCTATTCAAAACAACTCGCACTTTTAAGAAAAGTTTGTCCTCTAGAAAGGGCCCAGCGTGACTTCCTTTCCCTGAGACCTAGGATAAAGGCAATTAATTCCCAGAGCCTGGATTTCAGCAAACACAACAGGAGCCATTAGAAGGGAGGGAGCTTTCTGAAAATTTGGGGGATCCAGGAGTGATTAGGATCACAGACAAGGGAATTGGGGGTGTGGTAAAAAACGAATATGGATCACATACCCCTTAAAGCACCCATGATTGTAATTTCCCCATACCTCTCCTGAGTGTCCTGGTACGTGCACGCATATTTAGCATAATTGCAACAATGGCTTTATTCTAGTGTATTTTTCCCAGCTTGGCATTTAAAGCCTTTTTCTTTTCCTTTGAGTTTTTCAGGAGTGATATCTGATCTGCTGTTAAAAAAAATTGGAAGAAGGAGAGGCACGACTGAGAAAGGCTCAAAGTTGAACAAAACAGAGTTTCCGCGGAAGCAGCAGATTGTGAGTTGGACTGCCCAGGCGGCCACATCTTTCCGCGCCGGGCTCACCTCCGAGAGGCCCGCCAGCTTTGCTCACATCCTGAGGCTTGTGCGGGTCTCCGCGAACCCGAGTCTGGACACGGTTCGGGAGCGGGTTTCATTTGCGGTGCGAGGAGAAACCCGGGGGGGCGCGCGGTCGCCGCAGGGCTCACCTGCGCCTCCCGCCCCGCGCGGCCGCCGGCCACCGCCCCTCCCGCCGCCCCGCCCCGCCCCGGCCCGGCTCATTGGCTGCCGCTCGGAGGGGCGGAGCCCGGGCGGCCGCGGGGGTCTCATTAGCGATGCGGACTCGTTTCTGCACTCGGTAGTGCCCGACCCGGCAGCGGCGGGCACGGCCAGCGACTCCGGCAGCGGCCGCGGCGGCAGCGGTCGCCCCGCCGTGGGAGGCCATGGGGGCGCGCTCTTGCTCCGGGTGTGCAGCCAGCGGCGTCTCGGTGCGCCCTGCCCGGCTGCTGTAGGGAGCGGCCGTGGAGCAGTCACTCGCTAAGGACCCTCGGGACCTGCTCGCTCAGCCCCGGGCTCGCCGGGCAACCCCGGGCTCCCGGGCGTGGAAGAGGAACCGTCCTCGGGAACCGGGCGAAGATCATGGGGAGAGCGGCCGCCGCAGGAGAGGGCGCGGGAGGAGCGCGCCGGTGGCTCCCGTGGCTGGGGCTCTGCTTCTGGGCGGCGGGGGCTGCGGCTGCCCGAGGTAAGCGCTGGGCAGAGCGGGCGGCGGGGCTGGGGGCGAGGCGAGAGGGCGCCGGCCAGACCGAGCGGGACCCACACCTACCGCGCTGGCTTCCCAAGTTGAGCCCTGCGCCTCTCCGCGCGCCGAGCCCAGCTGGGTGGGAATCGGGCGGAGGACCTCAGAGAGGACCACTGCTTCCCACCCCAAGTTTGCGACCGGGAGTAATCCTACAGGTTGCTGTCACGGGTCCCTTACCCTTGACTCTCCCGGCTCGCTCCATTTCCCAAGCCCTCCCCAATTGCTGCAGACTGGAGTACCCCGTTTTCTCCACTTCCTTCCAAAGCGAGATCGCTCCTGGGTGGGCGCCCATCGTGGTGCCCAAGAGTTCCTGGGAAGCGGGGTCTGGTGACGGGAGTCTCAGTGGGGTGGGCTTGGAGAGGGCACCTTTTCCCTCCCGGGAGTAGCGCCAGGGCCGAAGTCCGCTAAGCTTTGCACCCCTCGGGCGACACTAGCCCGTGGTCTTAGGTTGCACCGGGCTTTCGTTTGAGGAGGCTGCGTGGGTGCGGGAGCTGGGAGAGCTGAGCGCACCGCCCGCGTGGAACTGCGCCCTCAGTGCGGGGCGCGGGGAAGCGCTTGGCCCGAGGCCGCTCGCTGGCGCGTCCTCCCAACCGTGTGCCTACCCCAGCTCCGGAGCTCGCGAGCGCGGGGCCCCACGGAGCAGCGGGGAATCCGCTGCCTTTCCCGACTTAAAAACGCAGACCCCGTTTTCCTGGATCCTCTGGACTCCAGCAGAGGGAAATTGTATGACTGGGTTCGGCTCCACCTGGAGCGAGGACAGGGAGCATGAACTTAGAGACCAATACCGCGGACTTGGTTTGGAAGCTGATCAGAGGCATTTTGCACAGAGCTTGAGTATTGTGGCTTTACCTTTGAAACCATCGGGAAGCTTCGCCTTCCCGCCCTTCTTTCCCTTTCCCTTTCCCCGGGTGGCGTCCATTAGGCTTAGAATATGTCATTGCATTAAATGATGTCCCTAACGCTGGTCTGCTGAGAGATGGAACTGAGGTGGCGACCTCCCCTCTGTTCTGCTGGCCATCCTGGACAGACTCCAGTGTCCGCGAGACAGAAAGGGGTGGGAAGGATGGAGGACGGTCACAAAAGAAGCAACATAATCTCATTTTTATAAAAGCTAACGGTTTGTTAAAAGCAGCCGTGCTGTCTGGAATAAGGGATTGTTTTTAAAAAGTAGGTTGAGGCTTTCCGTTTTATGATCCTGTTCAGTGACTATTTGCATTGCATTTCCTGAAAAGTTTTTTTTTTTTTTTTAAATGGAGCAGGCTTTTTAAAAAGCAGGAAAGGTTTACAAAGGCGCCTCAGTGATTGCACACTGAGGGACGGCGAGGAGGCATGGTTCTCTTTTTCTTGCTGGAAGAAGCACAAGCTTCAGCCATTTCACTTACTACTGAGACGCCTCCTTGCAAAGTCAGCTCCCAGTTGTTTTCAATCTACTGTGATGCGGGAAAAGCCGGCCTTTTCTCTTCTAGATGTTGACCTAAATGTCTGAGTTACCAGTACCTAACAGTGACTGACTGTGTCCTGACCCCTTAGGCTCTGGTTGGTGGAGCTGTCTTGAAGCCAGCCCCAAACAAGAAGTGGGGGCATGCCAGAAGTCTCTTGGCTCGAGTTGTGCTGGCTGTGAAACTAAGGCTAGCACCTCTTGTCTGCAAGCTGTTCTTTAAAGGTCTCCTGGAAAACATACTGTACACTCTGCAGGCTTATTTACAACAAATGTGTGACATAGATCGTAGTAATGTTCGAGACACATGGAGTGGAAGCACTACATCTGACTAATATTTCCCTTGTAATATTTTACTTTCTGGGGCATGAAGTCCATTACTCTTAGCATCTGTCAGAGATTCTTCAGTCAGCAGGCTGTGAAACCTGTGAAGCCACGTGTACCTGGCTTTGGACAGGTGGGCACAATTGGAGTGCTCAGAACGCAGGGTGTGTTTTAATGCTACTTAAGTTCTCCCAGCCCAGGGAGGGGGCCCGTTCAGGAAAAGCAAGGGCAGGTGCGCTCTGTGGCGTGCTGGCCCAGGAGTCTCACCAGGCTCTTTCTGGTTGGCCCCAGGTTCCTCTTATTTATTCAAGTAACTCGTTCTTTCTTCTGCAAACCGTTTCATGTGGATTCGAACCAAGATAGACTGCCTTTCCTACTTAACAGGACTTACAGAATTATGCCATTTGCTTCAAGGATGTAAGAATGTTTAACAATTCAGTTGCATTCTCCTTACAATTATTCCTCATTTCTTTGTTTTCATGATTGCACCAATGACCTCCCTCCCCCCTTTTTTCCC
The DNA here is from genome assembly GCF_951640355.1 of Cnephaeus nilssonii. Lineage (NCBI taxonomy): Eukaryota > Metazoa > Chordata > Mammalia > Chiroptera > Vespertilionidae > Cnephaeus > Cnephaeus nilssonii. The sequence goes on from NC_137079.1 coordinate 20,949,295, forward strand.
CCCTTTCCTTTTCCACACTTAATGTAAAACCCTCTGAAGCTCAGAGGGGGATTTCTGATGATAGGCTCTGAATATAATGAGAGAGGAAGATACTTGAGGTAAGGGAGTGTCTGCAGAAAGCAGTAGTGGCCCAAATAGCAGTGTTCTGTTTCTCTCCTTGATAAGCAAGACTTGCCTCTTCGGATTTATGTTCCCGACTGGTGGACTGGTGGCATGCTCTAAGAAAGGCACTTTGGTGCCACGTTTACTGTACATTTCAACACTTTCCAACTTAAAAGAAGGTTGTTTTAAAGTTATTCGTGACCTGCCAAGTGTTAATTGAATCTACATCATGTTGTCGTACTGACTGGTTTCTGTTCTTTGCAACAAGAGGTACTGCCTTTGCTTTGGTTGGGATCCTGTATTAGATACTGTACATAAGATGTCCTAGTCTACCAGTGTGGCTCAGTGGTTGAGCATCGACCTCTGCACCAGGAGGTCATGGTTCGATTCCAGGTCAGGGCACATGCCTGGGTTGTGGGCTGGTTCCCCAGTGTGGGACGTGCAAGAGGCAACCGATCAATGATTCTCATCATTGATGTGTCTGTATCTCTCTTTCTTCCTCTCTGAAATCAATAAAAATATATTTTAAAAAATTAAGGCAGGGAGACAGATTGAGCTTTTGCACAATTCCTTGCTTTAAAATTTTCCCTGTCAATGAAATATTTCTTACAATAACTGTAGTAAAGCATTAAGGGCAAGAGAAGCACATGCTTATTTTATAGGCATAATAGGGTCATATGGTATGTGCATGCTTAAATCTCCTTATCTACCTAGTTCATACAGTATTAAATCTATAGTCATTTTCTCCTTTATGAATGTTATTAGCGTATCCCGACTCACCCCCACCTCTTTTCCTCATTCCGTTCCCTTTCCTCAAAAAACGGCCCTTCTATAGGGCTCCACGCAAAGAGTCTTTTCTCTCAATTTCCTGCCAGGCTTGTCTTTTCCTGACTCTTGGGTTGTGCTCTGAGCTTGAGCAGACCAGAGGCTCCATCTTTTCCCACCCGACAGAGTGTTCTGCTCTTCAGTGTCTCAGTGCCGTGACCTGGCTCTATAGCGGCAGCACTTGTCACACTTGGCCATGGTCTTGACTGTGACAAACAGTAATGCCCCTCCATCCTTCCTCATGATTTGAGTGGCCCATCCGTGGGTCTGTGGTTCTTCAAGGGGTACCAATAGGGTAGGAAAACCCAGGGAGCCCCACGAATGCTCTGGGAGCTCCCTCCAGACCTTCTCACTCAATCAGGGAGGTCCTCCCGACCTTGCTGTCTTATCAGTTAAGGACACCCTTGTCTATCTCCTCAATGACTTATAAACTTGTTTTTTATTGTCCTCCTTCTACGAAATATAGTATACAACTTAAAATGCTGCCAACTTTGAAGGTTCATCAAGAAATCGGTTTATCTAATGGACACAGACAACAGGGGGGTGAGGGCATGAGAGGGGAGGTGTGGGGGCAATGGGGCGATAAGGACACATATATAATACCTTAATCAAAAAAGAAAAAGAATTTAAAAAATTGGCTTATCAAGAGATGGGGAGTATTTGATACCTTTCCTTTAGACTTTTCTTCCTCCTGTTTTAATACAGAAGCTGGAGACCCAGATCCCATGTATTAAAATATAATCCAAAGACAGGTGTATAGAGAAAGGAAGGTGTCGGTGGTGGTGATGCAGGTGTCTTCTTAGTGTATGGGCACATGTGTTCACAGAAAGGCCAGATGTGCCCTGCTTCTGATTACACCTTTGCCATTAATTCTGACTATTCTACACTCCAGACAGTGCTACTTGACCAGCCCTGTCATTGTCTTCTCTTCTGTCCTCCTTATCCTGATGCCTTCATGAACTGACAGCGTGATGGAAACTTTCTTCTGTCATTCTCGACTGCGCATTCCAGATAAAGACACCTATCTGCTTACCCCCTTCACTGGCTACATGGCCAGCGTTGACATGACAACGGCCATCGTCTGCTACACTTTTTAGATTATGCTTATTTTTACGAGAAAGCATTTTTGCAGCCTTGTTTGATTATGAAAGAATAATAGTAATTGTTGCCTGTAGTGTCTGCCGTTGATTATTCTAAAAGCTTTACACATATGAGCCCATTTAGGTCTTAACTCTACGAGACAATATTAGTTTCTCATTTTTAAGGTAGGAAAAGAAGGGCAGACAGAGGTTAAATCACTTGCTCAAGACCATGGAGTTAGTATGAGGAGGAGCCTGGATTTGAACTGACATAGGCCGGCCAGCCCTAGAGTCTACAGCAATGCCAATTTTCTAAACTGCACCGAAAAGAAAATGCCCCTGATATTCTGGTGACAGAGTACTAAAATTATATCTCTATAACTGTGAGAGCTGTAGAGGAGTTTAGAGTAGCTTAAATAAATCTATAAATATATTCAGATAAATCTCAGAGATTTATGTTGTGTGAAAACAACCACCCTCTCACCATTCAGCTTAATATACTTTGGGATTGGATTCACGCTTAACATTCCGAACGCCCGTGTCTAATATGATAGCTTGCTTTTTTTTTTTTCTTTCCAATTTTGAATTTCAACAAAAAATATTACTCTGATTGAATACACCATCCATGGAATGGCAGATCCCAAGAGACTATTTGTTGCATGTCTTATATTTTTAGCCTTGTTTGCTGGCAAAATGTGGAGCATGAGATTTGAGAATAGATTGTTAACACCAGAGGCTGCTGTTTCTGCTGTTTTGGGTACTCCTGCTGCTGCTCTCGCAAGGCAGATGGCTGGATTCATTTATAGAAAATAGATATTCATTCTATTTTGCATTTCCACTTTGAAAAGAACTTCTAATTGTTTGTGCCACATTGCATCGTATGGCCTTATTGTGCGCATACACATGCCGTGTGTAGATAATTGTCAGAATTAGGCGGGTGTTAATGTGTTCTGTTTGGACGGCGTCAGAAGTCTATTGCAAACTCTGTTGTGCTTTTGGAGTGTTTCTTTGGGAAGTGGGTTTGTGTGTGGTATGGTGTGTACAGCATATTGTGTCCTTAACCCTCCCATCCCTACCCACCCCCTCCGACACTGAACTAAAAATGGAGGGCAGAAATATTCAAGTTTTGTTTCTGTGGCTAAAGTAAAAATGATAAGCATGTATTATGCTTCTCTTATGACATCAGACGGCTACCGGACATACATTACTTCCTAATATTGTTTCCAAGAAGACAAGAGTAAGGTGAAGGCTGGATTCTTCCTATATGACCAGTTCCTCTGACGGTTTCCTTCATAAATAAGGGAAATGCAAAGCCGAAAGCTGTCTTTCAAGTGAGGTCAGTGCAGATACGGACTATTTGCTCCCACGTTTCTGGTTCATAAAGTGCAAAAGAGACTTCCTCCCCAGAGGGAGACATTGGCACACGGATCCTTTGGAAACCAGCCCCGTAAGGATAGGAGGAATTATGTGGGAAAATATCACCGCGACAAGCGCAACTTGACTAAGAAAAGACTTACAAATGTTTTGTTGTCACCCAAATTGAAAATGTAATTTCTCAGTCAGGTAAGTCGAAGGGAAAATGACATTGCAGACATTCCAGAAGGTAGCTGACTGGCAGGCAGGCATGGGAAGCAGGAGATTCACGAGACCAAAGTGAAGAAATCCTTCTGACTACTTCAAGAATCCAACCAGTAGTGGGATAACTATGTTGAATATCATTCATACATTTTGAGAACTTACTATAAAAGCCAATTTATTTACTAAATATTGAATGAGCAGGTTTGCCTCTAAATACATTTGTAGCATGTTGTTTAGAGTTGTTTGAAAGTGATTGGTGGCTTCTGCTTGCAACAGTACTTATTTAGAAACTATCATCTTTATTTGAATTTAATTTAATAAAATCTGCTGGGAGAGGTGGGGGAACCAAATAAATGATCATGGGTTAGGGAAGCTAAGCTGGTAATATTTGAAACTCACAAATCAGTGCCTTTCAAATGTTAATGTGCATTTGAGTCACTGCCGATCTTATTAACATTCACATTCTGATTTCGCAAACCCGAGATTCTGCATTTCTGCCATGCTCCCTGATGACATAATCCACTGGCCATAGATGATAGTCATTCAGGTTTTTTATTTTCAATATTGTTTTTTTACTTGGAAGCCAGTGTGAAGTGGAATTCAATGTGTGACTATTTAAAAAAATGCCAACACAAATGTCAGTTTTAACTCAAACATACAACCACTCATAAAACTAATAGACATTCAGGGAGCACCATTCTGATGCAATATAATGTCTTAATTTCAGCATTTGTAAAGATAAATGAAATACTTTAAAACTCTTGAGTTTTATTTTGAAGTAGTTGAGGACTTACCTCTGCATCTAACTAATTTCCTGTAATAAAGAGGAAACTGAGTCCTCCAGAGGTTGAACAGTTTACCCAAGGTTTTTGTTAAAGAAGAGGCACTATTCGCCCTCTTCAATGTTCCTTCATTTTACTGTATCTTTTAACTGGAGCTACACTTAAAATGATCCAGAGTATAGGATAATGAGAGAGGTAGGCTATAGTTATAGTGTAGAACAAAACCAGTTGGTTAAAAACAAACAAACAGCAGCATTCATTCAGGGTCTTGATGTTCCCCAAGCAGCTGGATTGTGATAGTCACATGTGGTGTAGGAGCTGGTGTTTGGGGTCTTTGTCATAAGACAGTCATCTCTACCCATTATGTACTGTTACTCAGCACCTGGCAGTGCTTGTCCAATAGCACGTGCTAAATTATATATATATTTACTTTAACCTTTTTATGTTAAGGTATAAAAGTTTAAAATTTCTAAAATTTACTTATTATTTTGATAAAGCATCAGGAACATTTAGCTGCTAGAGAAAATTAAATAACTGTTAGAGGGTTTTACATTTTGTTTTGTTTTTAACGTATTGTAAAGTCTACATTCCTAGGTGGACTGCTATTCTAGAAAGATGATTAAGTATATGATGTGACACAATCATGGTCTGCTGTTTTAAATAATTCATTTGCATGGAACTTGACACTTTTAAGGTACATTGACAGTTGTGGTCACTTTGTATTTTCACATCCACCCTGATGATGGCATTGAGGTTTAGAGATGTTTCAACCAAGGGCAGACAGGTAGCAATAAACAGTATGGGGACTGGAAGCTGAGTCCCCAAAGGGTGTCTAGGCATTTTTTACTTTCTTACCATGTTGTTCTCTTTTATTACCAAACTAGAGGCCCGATGCATGAAATTCATGCAAGGGTAGGCCTTCCTTCCCCAGGCTGCCGGCACCAGCTTCCTTCTGGCCACCGGCTCTGTCTGGAAGGTCATCCGGAAGGACATCTGGTCTAATTAGCATATTGTGCATTTATTATTATAGATAGGTGAATTACACTTATTTGGACAATACAATAGTCTTCTGACATTACATTTGAGATAGGGCTCTGGATGCCTGAGCATAGGAGAAACAAATAAATACACATTTGTAAATGATACCTGTTTTCTTCTTGGTATACATGCCGTTATGCTTCTCAAGGTTATAAACATAAATAGCCTCATCTGGGAAAAGGGGCAGTAGGAGCTGTGTCAGGAGGGATTGGAGGAAAGTAGAATTTTGAATATATTTAAAATGGTATACCATAGTATGGAATGGTGGTATGTAAAATATTCTGAGGAGCTTGCTAAACAATAATATTTTCTTAAAAAGAAAAGGAATTAAAGTGTTCATTAAAGTAGGTAAAATTACAAATTAGTTTTGTAGTTTTCTTTTTAATGATGCCATTATGGATACCAAATACTTTTTAGAAATATAACACTAGCTCCTCAATCTGCATAGTTGACCAAATAACTTGTCTTTATTATTAATTTTGCGTGCTGTGTGCCTTAATTACTCTTTCTGTGCACAGTTATAAAACAAGATTATCAAGTCTTAATTTGTATTGTAATGCAGTGTAGTGGCACAATGCAGTTGGCCTTCCAATAACAATTTTTATCAATGTGTCTTTAAGAATGGTCTAACCTATTTTTTAAAAGAGATAGGGAAGAAATACAAACCCCCAAAATAAAATTCTTTGCCCGAGAAATGTGTGTTACTAGCCTTTTGAAAGGAGCTGGAATGAGTTCAACTCTCCTGCATCTAAACAGACAACCCTGTGTCTCCCTCCGTCTTGGAACCAGAAGCTGCAGTGATTGCCAGCAACTTGCATCCGGAAATTTCTTAAGTTGTTCCCCTTAAAAAAAGCAATCAGGAGGTTTACAGGTTTAGTCAGTGTGAGGTGTGTGGGTGGGATGTCAGCACTTGGGGTTTGCTTTTAAGAAATAAAGCTGGATAAAAACTTGTCATTATATATTTTTTTCACCTTGGAGAAAAACACACCACATTGGCTATTTTCTCCCGTTTAGCGGACAGGTTGAAGTGCCCAGTGACCTCTGGGATAGCAATGTGGAAACGACGGCCCTATCATACCACCTCCTGCCACAGAGAAGACCATCACCGCACAGCCAATTATTCATATTTGTCAAGGTGCTAAGTGCTTCAATGCATAGATATGTGTGTATGTATTATATATTAGGAGACTGTCATACATCATCATTATAGCAAACATATCATTAAGGTTCTCTGCTATTAATTTAAAAGGCATTAATAACACTTAAACTTGAGGTGTAGACACAGTTTTGACTTGAACATCAGCTTGTTCATTCAGGCACTGCCCTTTCTCTCTTTCTCCACGTATCTTCCATCTAACCTCCAATTCTTCGTCTCCTCTTGCTCCCTGTCTCTTCTCAAGTCAAAACTCCCTTCTCAATTAAGCGTCGCCGTGGGCTGGACAATTCAAGACCACGTGCCCTTCAACACGTCACTTTTCCCCCTGGTTCTTTTCATGTCTCAGATGAGAAGTTTAGATTATTTTTAAAACTCTTTCCCACTCTAACATTTTATGATGCTATCTATTGTTTTCAGTACCATTTACTCGCAGTACTTTTTTTTTTTTTATCATTTCGGGAAGCGATTCTTGGCATTTTAAATATATTTCAAAACCTTCAAGACAAAAATGCTCTGGAAATAGAATGTTCAGGTCAAGGTTAGTGTGACTTCAGAGATGATACTGGTAACTGTGGCTTAAGCATTTTCAGCAATGTACCAATAATAAGAGAACTTTAATTTTATGTATCAGTTTCTCTTAAATCAGTCATTCTAAACTAATGCTTACCTGTGCAACTATAGCAACAGAGTTGGGACGAGGGGAAACTGGCCCAAGGGGTTAGGAATCCCTCCAGTGCCTGAGCTCATTGTTGCTTAGGTGACTTTAGGTGGGTGCCCAGGCCCGTAGTTGCTAGATTGACATTTTCTTTTTTAATAGAAACCATATATATGACATTTCATGTTACATTTCCAGATTTGAAGTCTTTTCAAATGATTTTAATACAAAACCTTAGGCTCATAACTCATAAGATTCAGACTTCCAGTTTGTCTCAAATCAAACGACTTTTTCACATTTTGTTGAGATTTAAAGGCTCAGGGAATCAGTTAATCCTCTTTTTCTTAAACTTTGAACTATGCATGTAAAGCTTCTCTAGCTTTGTGGAGGAGCATGGTGTGAAAGAAGACAATAGAAAGCATTTAAGTAGCCTTTTATTTACCAATTGATACACACTAATCTGATCATAGAATGTATCTCTGTTTCCCATTTGTAAAGAAGAATCTTGACCTAGCTGGTTTGGCTCAATGGGTAGAGCATCGGCCTGCGGATTGAAGGGTCCCAGGTTCGATTCTGGCCAAGGACACATGCCTGGGTTGCGGGCTCGGTCACCAGTAGGGGGCATGCAGGAGGCAGCCAATCAATGATTCTCATAATTGATGTTTCTATCTCTCCCTTCCTCTCTGAAATCAATAGAAAATATATTTAAAAAAAAAGAAGAAGAATCTTAAAATTATATTGCTGAAAAGGACCCTAAGGTTTCTAAGCCAAAGCCCATTTCTCCACATGAACCACCAAGGTCTAAAGAAGCAACGTAACTTGCTTGGTTTTTAGAGGTCATTTCTATCAGAGCTGGGCCCTGAATCCAGGTCTTCACAGTCTCATTTTTCCTGCCTCTTTCCTTTTCGGGACTATTATAACAACAGTAATCAATGGAGGCACAAAGAAATTTTTAGAAAAAGATACCAGAAGACTAAAGACTATTGATCATATTACCCTTCTGTTCAAGGCTGTTTTTCTTTTACGTTTATATTTTTCTAAATGCCTTTGAAATAGGACAGATCCTCCCTATCCTCCCCTCCCCCTTGGTTGGGTTCTTAATCATAGAATATTGAAAGACTCAAGTTGGTTCAGTGTAGCAGAGCTAATTAATATTGTAAAAGAGGTTTATATTATAGATGCTATATATTTGTATTGAAATTTAGTGTAAATTTTAAGCTTTTGTTCTAATGAATTAAATTCTGCATCCTTGGTAAAAAAAAAAAAATTGGTCAGTATGAACCCACTAGTAGATGTACACATAGAAAAATGTATTCACTTCATATTTGCCATGAGTTAGAATAGGAACCTTCCGCCTTACCCAAGGAAGTAACTTTAGAATGGTATTTAACCACATGGCTACTAATTCTTATCTGGATAAGTAAATTACTTCCAATTTTCACTATTCTCTGTTTACATCTGGGTTTACGTTGTGGCGAGAAGGTAAAATTTTCCAATTTGAATGGGTGGCTAGGTCTGTTGTTAGGAGGGGGTGTTTTTGAAATGGCGCCATGGACACTGGCTGGAGCAGATTTTAAGGAACACAAGCGCTGACTTGTGCTGCTTAGAAGAAAGCTTTTGAGGTTGACCGAAACATACCAATAATGCCCCCATAAGGCCGTAAATCTGCATCCAAAGAGAGTGGATATGATTTTAAAAGCTTCGGATGCTTCTTCTCATGTACTCCCTATTGTTGTGAATTTTTAAGTGAATTCTGCATCTCTGAAGGCCATGGGAGCTTGCAAAAGGCACTCCCTGTAATTGAGCTGGAACTTACACACTCTGGTGCCTCTGTCATGATTATTCATGCTGAAGCCACCTTGCTGGGGAAGTGTAAGACGCGGAGGGTGTTGCAAACTTCTGATTCTTGGAGATTAGGTGTCAAAATATTCAGAGTTTGGTTATTTTAAGCAATTATCAGTGAAGGATCTCGAGGCTGGAAATGGTAGTCAGGTTTAAAATTTTTAAATCCCTGGTTATCACCCAAAGCCATTTTTTTAAAAACTTGCAGAAAGTTAAACATCTGTAATATTGGGTTAAGTGAGAAAATGATGACAGGTGCTTTCAATTTGGGTCAGCATTAGCTTTTTATTTTATTTTATTTTTTTTTACTTAAAAACTGATATTTCAGCCTGGCCAGTGTGGTTCAGTGGTTGAGCATCGGCCTGTGAACCAGGAGATCATGGTTCAATTCTTGATTAGGGCACATGCCTGGGTTGTGGGCTTTGTCCCTAATAGGGGGCATGAAGGAGGCAGCCAATCCACGATTCCCTCATCATTGATGTTTCTATATCTCTCTCTCTCTTCCTTCCTTTCTGAAATCAATAAAAATATATATTTTTAAAACTTAATATTTTATAGTTTAACATGCATTTAACATTTAACCAGTTTTTTGAAACATAATAGATTGAAAGGTGACCACTAAATGTTTAATGAAGCCCCTGTTTGTAGAAATACACATGATTATATTTTAAATTCGGAAGATAGACAGTGTAATTCTGACGTCTTCAGTCAGCTGATGCCAGGACCTGCATCTCAGAAAAATCAAGTTAGAATCTCAGCGGGCAGGACCCACTGATTTTTTTTTTTTTTTTAAGTTCCTCTGGTGATTCTCCGTTTGAGAACCCAAGATTGAGAGCCACTGACTTAATGAGTGCATTGATGGTGTAAAATTGTAGAAACTGATTTTTTTTTTTTGGTTGATATTTAGAGAACATCTTTAAGAATCCCTATCAGAGCAAAAGTGTACAGGGTGAAGGTGACCGCTCACGAATCGCCTTCCCCTCCGCATTAGGCCTTATCGGTCCACGTTGGATCTCAAATGACATGGGTGAGTGAAATTAGATGCTGGCACAGAACATTCCACCTTTCGGAGCTAGACATTTCCTGCTAGGATGGAAGCACTGAGGAATTAATAGGAGGAATGAGATTATATAAGAACCGTTATATAATAAGGGAAGGGACTTTAAGAACAGAGTTGGAGGGTGTACCATGTGTTTTTCTTCTGGAAAAAAGCACAGGGCCCACAAATGGAGATTCCTATTGTACCCCTCATCTAATGCCTCCTACGCCCAACAGTAAGCGATAAGTGAACATATTGATGAGTGGATTAATATCTTTGTGCTGGTCTCGGTGTCTGAAGGATGTAGGCTTGTACCTACTCCTACAGTGTAGGGCAAAGTCCTAGTCAGCACCACAGCTGTGGCTAGAAGAAGTGTGCAGGGACAGCTGGTTCACCTCCGACGCTGTAGGAAGCGAGGCATAGGAATTCTTCCGAAAGCCAGCTTTTCTAATACTACCATTTCGTTCACAGCTCCCCGTGGTTCCTTATCTGTGAAACTAGAGACAAATGCGGTAAAACATTTGGTGATTTATTCATTGTTGCATATGAATATAGTTTAAACATCAAATTTAAATGGATGTCTGTGAATTTACACCACACTTCAGAAGTAGAGCACAATCAACATTTATCTGTGCTTCCCTTGAACTCACCGCTCAGGTTCTCCTTTGGAAGTCATCACGTTCACATTCCGTGCTTATTTCCTTGTTTTTATAACTAGCTTAAACAGATATGTATGTTCTTTGGAACATAGTTTACTTTTGATTTTTTAAAGGTATATTTAAATTATAGTGCACATAGTCTTCACCATTGTTTTCATTCCTGGTATTGTTTCTATCTGTGTTATTATTGCACGTTTTTTGTTTGTTTGTTTTAAGAGAGAGGAAGGGAGAGGGAGTGATAGAAACATCGATGTGAGAGAGAAACATCAATCGGTTGTCTCTTGCATACACCCCACCAGGAATCAAACCTGTGACCCTTAGGTGTATGGGACGATGCTCCAGCCAACTGATCCACACTGGTGAGGGCTGCATTTGTTGTTGTTAATCCTCACCTGGGGAAAAAAAAAAAATAAAAAAAATATATATATATATATATATATATATATATATATATATATATATATATATTTAGAGAGAGAATGGAAGGGAGGAAGGGAGGGGAGAAAGGAAGAAAGAGAAACATCCATGTGAGAGAGACACATCCATTGATTGCCTCCCCCACAAGACCTGACGGGGCCAGGATCGAACCGCCAGAAACCCAGATACCTGCCCTGAATAGTAATCAAACCCGAGACTCTTCAGTGCATGGTGGAAGCTTTAACCATTGAACCACACCAGCCAGGGCTGCAAGTCCTAATTTTGGTTCACTTATTTCAACTACAACATTCAATGGTGTGACTAAACCATAATTGACTTATTTATCTTACTGTAACTGAAATTTTAGTTGTTTTCAGATTTCTTTCTATTAGGAAAATTGCTACTAGGAACATTCGTGTATATGTCTGCTGTTACATCAGAACTATACTGTTTTGCTTTATGATTTAAATTACACACATATGTATTTCTATAAAACAGGAGCTCCATTAAATATTTCAAGTGTTTCGTATTTATCTGAGAATAGATTACCAATAGCTAGGGCATGAACATGCTAAATTTTCCAGATAATGCCAAAAATTTTCCAGCAATGTGAGTTTCCATTACTTCACATCGGCCAGCATTTGATGTTTCCAGGCTTAGAGATTTCTGCTAATTTAGTGGATATAATATGATTATCTCTGCATGGGCTTAATTTTCATATCCCTAATTACTAATGAAGTTAAACATTTTTCATATATTTTATTGCCATTTATTTTCTATGAAACACCTATTCAAGACTTCTGTACATTTCTTTCTATTTATCTTATGTATTACAGGAGTTTTAGATATATATGTATGTGTAGGTATATATAAAACTAATAATCCTTATTGTATGATTGGAATTACTTCTTTTTATTTATTTTTTTTTACTTTATGGTATTTTCTGGTGACTTGAATTGAATTTTTTGTTCTCATGAACTAAAGTTTTAATTTTAATGTAATCAATGTTATCAATAATTTTATGGTTAGTTCTTTTGTGTCGTGCTTAGGACATTCTTCCTAAATTTCATTAAATGTATTTTATATTTCTTTTGAATTTTATAATTTGGTCTTTCATATTTGTACCTTTATTTCACCTAGAATAGATTTTTGTGTGTTTGTGTAACAGTTTGAGTTAGGGATTTAATTTCATTCTTTCATGTGAACAACCAATTGTCCCAGGACCATTACTGAGGAATCCCCCTCCTTTCTCTAATGATTGGCGATGTCACCTTTGTAATGTAGGAAAGTCTCCTATATGCATGGGAATTTGTTTTGTCTGGCATTAACTGTTTCTCAAAACAGTGCAGCAAACCTTTCTGGTTTATTTTCTACTGCCTTTTTAGATACCCTCTACTCAACTGGACTCCATCCTCTGCCTCAAAACTGGCCCTGAATTTCCTTTGTCTTGTAGATTTTATACCTTTTAAAAATATATTCTATTGTTATTATTGACATTATTACAGATGTCCCCCATTTCCCTCACCTTTACCCCCTCCACTCAGACCTGCTCCCTTGTGCTATTGTTTTTAGCATGCTTGTTTCTCTTTTGCTTCATATTATATGTAAATTTTTGAAAGCAGCCATAGTGTTTTGCTCAGATTCGATACCCTTGAACAGAATATGATACCTTTTACTTAATAGATACTTAATAAATTATTGACCTACATTGGGATTTGAAATTAAAGGGATCTTAGAAATGATTCAATCAATCTCATTATATTTTCCCACTTGTAATCATTGAGATGGGTATAGTTTAAGTTCAATGCCCAGGATCAAACAGCTGACTCTTTTTTTCTTGAGCTTATTGCAGAACACCTTTCATCATCCATTCCATAGGCAGAGGACGGAGCTATCAGACACTGCCCAGGAGTATGAACAATGTGACGACACTGGAAAGCAGGTGAAGAGACACATATGTGACAGGTCCAAGATCCTTATCCTAGTTGAGTCCATTGCAAACAATGAGGTTCATGTCACTACCAGATGATGGGCATTTCCCAAGTACACTGTGCTGACTCACATCTCTGTGTCCTTGTTCATGCCCCTGTTCAACAGAACTGTTTTTATGGACCACAATCCACGAATCTTCCCCACTCCTAGAGATTGCTTTCTTCTTATTGAATGATATATTTGCATACCTTGGCATCACTTCTGTTACTACACCAATCAGACCACATTTTAGCCTTTTTTATAAGTTTCTCTCTTGATTTTTACCACTTGAGGTCAGATACTTTTTTTTTTTTGTATTGTGTATCCTCAATTCCAAGCACAGAGCTATGTTTGCTGTAAGTTAGGTTTCTACAATATTCTAAATGCAAATAAGTAAACAAAAAAACCAACACCTTCAAGTGAGCTTATAAATATGTTCTGTTATTCCACCATTTAGGTGTTAATTTGTTTGGGTGAATGCATTGTACTACTAAAATACAAAAGCCATGGAAATGATAACATACTTCCTCAGTATTAGCGGCTATCACAGTCTAAATTAGCTAAAGAAATTGGTACATGTATTTAAAGGTTCCGTGTCTGAGAAAAAAGCATGCTAGGTTTCCAATTGAATGAGCTGTTGAGTTGGGAATTTGTGAAATCAGAAGCGTACTTAAGGGTCCTAGGTGTTTGGCTTTAGAGTCCAAAAAAGTTAATGGTTATAGGAAAAGGAATGGAGATAAGAGGGTTCCAGCTATCATTAACCTTGTAGCCTAATGAATGACCCTGGAAAACACATCCTGAGATGATTACAACTTCGGAGTGAGCATTCTGAAGAAGTAGCATGGGATCTCTTAGATATAATCACTGAACCAGCAGGGCATACAGCAAGATTTGGGGGAGCTGGCATCCTCTACTCTGTAAATCATATGTAGGCTAAATGGTTAGATCAACACAACTAAGGGGATTTCTATTTGCATCTATTCCAAATAGCTTTTTGAGATGAAAGTGTGTTTTTTTTCCTGAATTGTAAAAACATTATGTGTTTGTTGTAAGAAGTTTGAAAATATAGGAAAGCATTAAAGAAAATAGAAATCCCCAATAGATAATCCAAAAGCAGCCACCTCAGGGGAGTTCTTCAGATAGAAGCCATGTTCCTTATGGTGCTCTCTTAGTCTGCAGATCTCTGCTGGTCCTTCTTATGTCCCATCTTTGGGAAACAGGAACAACCAACCAGTTTGCCAAGTACTAAACCAAATACTTTAGTTCTGCTGTTCTTAGCTTTTTGGAATGTTCACATCTTGGTAGCAGATTCTGAGTATCTCTGTTATCTATTTTCAGTGCTTTGGGTAATGTGAAAATAGCACATCTTGTTCATTTTTTAGCAACTGGCCAGAGCTAGAGGACACACCCTTTCAGTGCCCATGGCCATTGGCAGCAACCTGCTCAGAAGCGCATAGAGCAGTGCTTTGTGCTCACTGAGCTAACTGCAGAAGACACCCAGTCATTCTTACCTCTCAGTATTTGGATGGCAGTGAGTGGATTCTGCTTTGATATTCAGAGCAGAGGTGTTTTTATTGTTTGTAACTCTCCCAAGACAACGTTGAAGGATGGTTTTCCTATTCCTGGTGTGTTTCCATATACAGCCGATCCTGGGTCCTCGAATAACAGTGTTCTGTTCAACCTCATTTCCTTATAATGTTGATGAGATGCCTTAGGAACTTAACTCTCGCTTATATCAATTAGCCTGTGTTAAAATTGGGTTCATTATACATCGTTTTGATTAATGTCTCAGAACCTATGGGTGACATTAAGTGAGGACTTACTTTACTGATTTTATCTCAGCATCAGAATGAATCAGACCAGGGCTAATAGGAGCTTTCCTGACTATGGTAGACTTAGATAAATAGGGATACATTTACTTAAAATATTTATTACTTTTATTTGTACAGAGACTGTCTCAGTTGTGGTAAATCTTTGTGTAGCCAAGAGTAATGACATCATTACATATGCTTAAATTATATTCTCTATTTTTTTGAGTTGGATAGAAACAAACAATTATATGGATTTTTCTTAGACAATTAGATTAATTAGTCTTTGTCAAGTCGCCTTCCCACCTTCTCCTTACACCAATTTATTAATAAAATGAATCTGAAGTAAGATGTAGAAAAAATATGAAGACCACATTTTTTGGCAAGTTGTGACTTATTGGGTTCTCAGTTCATCCATCTCTCCATCACCACCATCCCTCCTAGCCAGAGTACTCCCCTTTGAGTGTATATATGTAATGATATCAGAGTTTTGTAGTTGGTAGTCATCTATATAGGGAGTTGAATGTTTGTCTATGTTTTCTCAAAAAGCACCTTAATGACAGGGACTTACTGTTTCCTGAATTTTTGTATTTTTGTTTTTTGTCACTTTTTAGTAATTCAAATAATAAGTGAATAGATGAATGGATGAGGAATTACCTTCTTGCAACGAATATTTGTGTGTTAGCTGAGCTCTGTTAGATAATTATACATGAAAATGTGAATGTCTGCTATGTGCCATTCATTCTATTAGAGGCTGATCATATATACCTTTTAATTCCTACCACAACCCTACAAGGTAGGCATTATTACCTGTTTTATAAATAAGGAAATTAAAACTCAAATATACTTTCTTAAGTCCATACTTCCAATAAGTGGGAGAGTGTGTATTTGAGCACAGGTGAGTTTAGTTTCAAAACCTGTATTCCTTTTTAATATCACATCCGGGTGCCTTCCAGCCTTGTAAAAAAAGATACAAAGATTCATATGAGTGTCCAGGATTCTTTGGGTATAATACTCCTTTTAGACCCAGCTGTAGTTGGTTTTCCATAGTAGCTTCCTCAGCCCTTTCTTAGTCACCAGGTATGGAAGGAGTTCCCTAAGCAAAAGTGTGTTGAATCCATCTTTTTGGGTTCTGCTTTTGATTCTTGTCCCTGGTATCAGCAATTTATAGATTACAATTTATCCCCATATGTAAATGTCTTTGAACACCAATCCTGGTTTCCCATTTGAACAGTGAGTGCAGAAATGATGGATCTGGCTCTCTGGGGCTCTGGCAGGCTCACTCTGCTGGCTGGTGACTAGACCCCAGCTTGCATGTTCCTTGGATTCAGGGCCCATGTGTACACCCAGAGGAAAATTTCAACAGTGAGCCTTCTGCCATGGAGTTGGTGTATGACTGACCTTGCTTTGGGCAAAGATTGTGCATGTGTTGATGTACAGATAATAGTTGGAAATATTAATTATAGGTCAAATGATCACCTCAGGTAAAATTAGTAACCTCTATTTGTTACTGGGATTTTATTGCTTGAGACTCATTAAGAGAATTAACCTCATTGGTGGCTGTTTGGGCAGTGGAATTAACACATATTTAACACATCCATGTTAGTGCTAGCCAGATTTTATTTAGTCCTCAAAGGGGGTGCAGGGAAGGAAATAAAATTAGCAAGCATATAACTTTTCCTGGGTCATACGGATTGTAGGTGATGGGTCTGGATATTTAAAAATATTCTTCCAAAAACATGTAATGAGTATATTTAATGTATACATATATTTGAAAGAGGCATGGTAGACTAGTTGTAAAGAACATAGTCTCTATCATCAGATTATTTGAGTTAGAATTGAGTTTTAACACTTATTAGTTTCATGGCCTCCCTGTGTTTTATTCTCCTTATCTATCAACTGGGGATATGTAATAGTACCTCCAATGTAGTGGTATTGCGACGATTAAGTCGATTAAACAGGTAAAGTACTTAAAACAATTCTGATACATAATTTTTTGTCTATTACTACGACTCACGTGTTTGAGTGGCTGTGCTAGAAACTGAGGTCTAGAAGTAAAAGCCGCTGCCCCTGTCACCGAGGACCTCACAGTCTAGTGAGGGAGCTGCCAGAATAAACTTTACAGTATGAGGTGCCCTGGGAAACTCAGGGGGTGAGGGATCAGGCTGCGCCGGAAGCACAGCCAAGAGCCCCCAAATCTTGGAAGTCGGCGTTTACCCAGGGGAACTGATGACCAAGCTGGCTGAGGGATCGATTCTGAGTAGGAAGGCCTGCGAGTCAGAGACACCCCAGGCAGCAATAAGTTAAGGGCAAGCAAGACTCGGTCTCCTAAGAAATGCTCTTCCCCTGGCTGATCCTGCATTTTATAGAAGACAAAACTTTGTATTCCACGGAGAAAGGGAAAATACAGATGTCCTTAGGAGAGGTAACCGCTGGATTGCTCTGAGGCTTTAAGTTCTGAAATCCAGTGCTTTCTGGCGTGTACTTGCCAACAGTGGGATGGGGAGGTGGAGAGAAGCAGCAGCTGAGACTGTGGACGTAAATACAAAACTGTGGACTTCTGAAAAAAAAAAGGGAACCCATGAACCGAGGACTAGCTTGCGACAGGGATAACAGGTGTTCCGGGGACTGGCTGCAGGAAAGGGTGGGAGGGGTAGGGAGTGGACACAGGTTTCCCCACTTGACTGTCCAGAGTGGAAGTTTGCACCTGCTGGACGTGCATCATCATGAATAGCGGTTTGGAGAGGAGTCGGTTCCACTGGAAACAGACACCACCAAGATGTGAGCGGAGGCCGATGCCTTGCGTTTGTTTTCCAGCCCTGGACGCCAGGTGCTGCAGATATAAATCTAGGTGCTGTAGCAACTCCCCCCGACATTGGTAGTTCATTTTTACCTTCACCGAGTGAACACTTTAGGCAGGCTGATTTACTTCTTTTCCTCCTCCCTGAAATAGAGAAGTGCTCTTTAGCACTTTTACCCTTTGAAAATATAAAAATCACTCAAGGGCGTTCATATTTTCAAAGGGCAGAAGCAACTTTAGCACAAGAGAAGAGTGCAAAGAGCTGACTGATCTTTTTTTTTTTAAGTGATATAATGAAAATAAGTATCAGACATACCCTCCAGGCCTGTGTGTGTGTGGATGCTGGGAGAAACATGGATGAGGTGAGGAGGGAAGAAGGCAGAGAGGGATATATACGTGGAGAATAAGAAGGCTTTATCTGATGCTAGGGATTAACTTGATTTTTTTTTTCCTTTTTAACTTACTGGAGAAGAAACAATCCTTATCATGTTCCCCCCCAGACTAAGCTAAGACACAAATAAGTGGTGTCTCTCAAGATTTTAATTGATACAATGATTGCTCCCTTCTTTGGCATTGATTTGCCAAATCTCTGACCCTGAGAATACAATCAGAAGCATCAGGAACTCGGCAGTGTTATTCCTGGGTGAGTTTTGCCTTTGGAGTGACAGGTATAGTTACGTCTTCTCGGAAATACAGAGAGAACAGTTCACCTGTCAGATGAGAAACAAATAACGGAGCTACCAGCCAGGCCTATTATCTGCCCCTTGCACCGCACCTGCGCACAGCAGACACCTCTGGAGCGGTCCATCATCCGAAGGGGCCATATTTTACCCAATGAGGTGCTTACTACGAGCAGCTATAGAAATGATCTACTAACTCAGGCCTCGTTGGCAGTGCTAGATGATGGCCCTCTGTGTGAGATGGGCTGTTTGCCTACTCCCCAAAGCACATACAAGAAAGACTTATCTGCAGGTGGGATTTTACTTATTTACGTTTATTATTAAATATAAACGTGAACAGTGGCATAGGGAGCTTGTGGCAGTTGTGATTCTTAAATGCCATTTCCCAGAAATGGTGTCTTCTTTTGGCTACTCCAGGGATTACAACCATTAATCAGCAGGCTGGGAAATGTCCCCAGACCTTGTTCCAAGAAGACATGCAGGGCACTGCTGGTTGTTTCCAGATGAGTTGGGCTGGGGTTTGATAGACAATAACGCCAATAAAGAACATCCTTGGTGATTTCAGTGGCATAATAATGACTCTCCCTTTCTCATTCTCTCTCTCTTTTTCTTTTTGTAAGGTAGCCTGAACTGCTCTAGTCAGGAGTCAGGGAACATTTTCCGAGTGGTAAACTTACACTCTTCTTTGCATTTACTGCAGAGAAGTGATTAATTGTGAAACTACTGGAAGAGTTTATGATGACGCTTCAGATGGACATGCCCATCAAAGGGCCACTTAAAATTCATGTGCAGTAGCAACAGGGAAAGAATACCTAAGACTCATAAATAAAGCAAACCTATCTTAATTTATTGCCAGTCCCTTCTCTACCCATTGAGCTATTCTGAACCCTGCACAATTGATGTTTCTTTCCTCCAGTTATTTCAGTAAAAAATGAAGTCTATTTTATGCCACACAAGCATACTAATAAACTAGTGTTTTGCTGCTTATAAAGGCAAACTGTCACCCGTTAAAATATGTAACTGTCATAGAAAGATAAAAAAGGATCATTTAATAATGATGAACAATGTGCATGTGGCATAAATAGAACCCTAAAAGTAAACAGCACTTTGTTATGCGAGAGTCAGCCAGAGCTATTTCTCAATGAAGGGCTCCCAGTGCTCATCTTTGCACTCTTCCTCTGAAGGGAAATCCACCTTGGCTTACAGTGATGTGTGTGTGTGTGTGTGTGTGTGTGTGTGTGTGTGTTCCACGGAGGCTCATTACTGGTTCAGAATATGAACTGTTGCTCTTTTTAGGGAGGGAAAAATTTTTAGACATATTTTCTTAACTGATGAGGACAATCTTAAGTTCTCCAAGTTACTGTTTTCTAAAGCACTATAATAGGGAGTGTTTAGAAGTTCATTGTGCTGGTAGATTTGGGAAGGAGGTTGTTTTAATTAAGCTCTTCAGCTGCTTTTGTGTGTGTGTGTGTGTGTGTGTGTGTGTGTGTGTATGTGTGTGAAACCAAATATATCTCCAGAAAGAGTATATCTGATGCTGCAAAATAAAGCCTGTGCTATCAAGAAATAATCATGGGTTTATTGTAGTTTCCTGGGTTTCTTGATCTCTTCTTATTAACTTATTAGAGGCCTGGTGCATGAATTCATACACCAGTGGGGTCCCTCGGCCTGGCCTGCGGGATCGGGCTGAAACAGACTCTCCAACATCCCCTGAGGGGTCCTGGATTGTGAGAGGGTGCAAGCCAGGCCGAGGGACCCCACTGGTGCATGATTGGGGCCTGGAAGGGATGCGGGTGGTTGGCCAGCTTGGGAGGGACCACAGGAGGGCTCCAGGGTGTGTCCTGCCCATCTTGCCCAGTCCCAATTGGAGCCATTTGGGGCCGGGGAGGTACCATGGGAGGGCTCCAGGATGTGTCCGGCCCTTCTCACCCAGTCTTGATCAGCCAGACCCCAGTAGCAGCAAGCTTACCAACCAGTCGGAGCATCTGCCCCCTGGTGGTCAGTGCACGTCATAGCGACTGGTCGACCAGTCGACTGTCTGCCCCCTGGTGGTCATAACACGTCACAGTGAGTGGTTGAGCGGCCTTAGATTATCATTAGCATATTACGCTTTGATTGGTTGAATGGCCAACCAGTTGACTGGACACTTAGCATTTAGGCTTTTATTATATAGGATACTATGGCCTGTTGCAAGACATTCGTGCATTCAGGGGGGGTCCCTCAGCCTGGCCTGTGCCCTCTTGCAGTCTGGGAGCCCTCGGGGAATGTCCCTAGGAGGAGCGGGCCTAAGCCGGCAGTTGGACATTCTTAGTGCTGCTGCGGAGGCGAGAGAGGCTCCCAGCCTTGAGCCTGGCTTCTAGCTGAGTGGTGCTCCCCCTGTGGGAGTGCACTGACCACGGGGCAGCTCCTGTGTTGAGCGACTGCACCCTGGTGGTCAGTGCACGGCATAGTGACTGGTGGTTCTGCCGTTCGGTCTATTTGCATATTAGCCTTTTATTATATAGGATGACTAACACCTCCAAGTTTCCTTCATGATGTAAGGGGAGAATTACAGGCAGTGGGACAAGGTTAAATTTGTGTACCTGCACACAAAATTTTAATGGTCATTTTGGGCCTCTTTGGTTTTGGTGCAAATAATAAGAGATTAGAATGAAACTTTTTAAAAATAAATACTTTATTTGTAGCATGTTAAACTTCAGGGAATTAGAAACCTGGATAGTTACCACAATGAGAGCTTCTTCTCTTTTAGGGTCATTTCCTCCTCCTGTTTTCAGTTAGCATGTATTTACATTGACTAATGTCCTGGAAATGACAAACTATGGCCAATGGAATAAATATTGAATGTTTTAAATATTGTGTGAATATTTGCCCAATAGACCACCCTGGTTTCTGAAACATTTGGGCTTTTATATTAAGTTCCATTTGACACGATTTAAAAGCTTACTTAACAATGGAACAGAGGCATACTGGCTTTACAAAATTCTTTCTAAGCATAGTTAAATTTAAAGCATTGTATTCTGTAGGAAATGAATTTTCACCCAAATAAGAGGAGGGAAGATTGTATTGAAAGCATTAAGAAGGGCTTCATTGGAAAAACAGAGTGAGCTAGTTTCTGGGACTGAGAATCACAGTTGCTTATGTCCCAGTTCCAGCCCAGAATGTCCCCCTCACAGTGAAGATTCTTGATCTGGAAATTTCATTTCTCAGCAAAATGCTTACAATCATTGTGTTGTTTGTCAAAGTGATTTATAGACATTGAAAAACAATCACTTTATAAATTCAAGATGGAATCCTGTAATATTAGGTACTAGAGCAAGATTTGGCTGCCTTCCTATATCCCCTAGTAATTCATTTTCAGTACCAGAAATCTATTTCTAAAACCCTCATTTTTATTATTCCCCCAAATCGACAGCCGTTCTCTGTTGCCTTTAAGATGAAGTACCAGCTGCTTGCTAATGTAATTTGACCTCTCTCCACTCTTCGTTTCATTCCTCACCACAGTCCACCATGTGCTTTACACTCCAGCCACAGAAATGCATCATGAGCTTCTCGCAGCTCTGCACCTTTGCAGATGCTTTTGTCCAAGACACAGATTTGTCTGACATGCCACCAGGCTGATGAACTCCTACTTAGTCTTCTAAGCCCATTTCAAAGGTGTGTTCCAGTGGGAATTCTTTTGGTGAGTTCACTGAGCAGAATAAATCATTCCTCTCTGAAACCAGTACTTAAAAGGTGGCATTTGTGTTAATTTGCAGTTCATGGGTTGCCTCTTTCTGTAAGTTTGTACTATAAGGGATTGTGTTTTATTTATCAGTATTATAGACACTTAATAAATTAATATTTTTAAAAAGAGTAATGGACTTTTTCATTCAACCTCGTGGTGCTGAAATGTCACATCTGTGGCTTTGTATTAAAAAATTAATGATTTTAGGCTTTAAAGTGCATTTGAATAATACACCTTGATAATGGTAGAGTAGATTTAAGAATATAGACCACACAAGTCAGCTCACCTTAGGGTTGAGAATTAGGTGGTTGATTTTTATTTAGTTCCTCACATCCTCCTGGATCATGCTCATTTGACCACTGATGTACCTGTGGCTCTCAGCAAATTTTCTAGTTTGAAACTTTCTTATTTGGCAAATGAGAGTAAATACTATTCTTTCCTACTGTACTGGATGCAAACCCCAATGGTATGAATTTGCCACAGGTTTATCTGAAAATAATGTCCATATGTTTTTATTTATTTTTTGCTTTTTCTTGTGACTAGCTTTAATAATAACAGTAATAATAAGCCTAACAGGCTGTCTTATTTAATTAGTTATTATGACAGATTAACAGACTGTGTATAATTATTGCATAGTAGTGGTTGGTGTGGTTTGGTATATTCTTCAAATTAAAAGTAAAACATTGTATCTGTCCACTCTTAAATCGTAAGATCTGAAACAGAGCTCACTGTTCATTTATATTTTTATGAACCTCTTAGCTTTGTACAAATCTCCAGCAGACACCTGCCTCATGGCCATTTAAAACAGTGGCTCATAACATACAGTAAATTTATAGGCAGTCTTTGCTTACAGTTGCCAATTTTTGGCACTGTACTTGTGACTGCAATTAAAAAAATCTCTATCTCTTGACATTAGAATATGCCTCTAAGGTACATTTTGGATATATTATTCTATTACTGGGAATGGCCTCCTGTCATTTCTCATCAGCAGAACACATCTGTTTGGGCATGCTTTGTTTTTTAAAATATATACATGTCAAAGAACGTGTATGCATATATGCATAATGCATGGACACAGACAATAGGGTGGTGAAGGCCTGGGGTAGGGACAGAGGTGGACTAGAAGGGGTTAATGGGAGAAAAAAGGAGATATATGTAATACTTTCAACAATAAAGGTTAAAAAATATATATCCTATATAATAAAAGCCTAATATGCTAAGTTTCAGGTCATCTGGTCATCCATTCAACCAAAGTATAATGTGCTAATGATGTGCTAAGGCCGCTCAACCGCTCACTATGACGTGCACTGACCACCAGGGGGCAGACGCTCCGACTGGTAGGTTAGCTTGCTGCTGGGTTCCGGCTAATCAGGAGTGGGCAAGAGGGGCTGGACATACCCTGGAGCCCTCCCGTGGTCCCTCCTCAGCTGGCCAACCTCCTGTGTCCCTCCCTAGCCCCAATGGTACACCAGTGGGGTCCCTCGGCCTGGCCTGTGCCCTCTCACAATAGCCCCTCAGGGGATGTCGGAGAGCCGGTTTTGGCCTGATCCCACAGGCCAGGCCGAGGGACCCCACTGGTGCATGGATTCGTGCACTGGGCCTCTAATATATATATATATATATATATGTGTCACAATAAACACAACACTGACCTTTTAAGGGACATTAATGAATTCTGACTTGCACTTATATTTCAGAAAAGTAACCATCCTTAAAGAGAGTGTGAAAACAGAATTTCAAAGATTCTTTCATTCAACATATAACTGTATTCAGCATCTATAATTGGCTAGACATTGCTATAGGCACTGGGATAAGATGGACCAGTGACTTCCCTTTGAATGGATATGTTTAAAATAAGTTGTAAGTCTGAGAATAGCTCTATAGATGTTTTTTGTGTAACAGTACTGTGGGTAAAAATACTGTGGCAAGCACAATAAGGATAAGGATGGAAGCTCTTTTCAGCTGCACGTGTAGTGTAGTCTTGGTAGGTGTAACACATGGGCAATCTCCCCAACCCTGAAATAAAACTCCAGAACGCACGCACAGCAGCAATGGCATGGAGTTAATGCTACACTGTTTTTGAAATTGTTGGGTTTGCAGAAGGATAGTGCATTTGGATTGCTGAGTGTTTATGTAGCTCAAAACAAAACTGAAAAAAAAAGTTTAAAATGTAAATATTACTTAAAGTACAAGTTCAGTGGTCTACCTGGAGAATATAATGCTTTCTTCCATTTCTAAACATTTCATTTTAAGTGACCGGCATGGGTCAGGGATGCAGGCCACGTGCAGGACGCTGATTGTGGAGCGCACTGGGAGTCAGTTCTGGGGGATGTGCAGGGAGCAGGACTGAGTGAGAGAGACGTTGAAAGGCATTCCACCTGCAACAGAGGCCTAAGATGATTCCACTGTAGCTATGAAAAGAGAATCGCCCTTTAGAGTGGTTCCAAAGTGAGGCAAGTGCTTAGACTTTAAAAATACCCCATTGTTTTATTTTCTGCCCCCAGCAGTCACCACACCTGGCTTCCATGGGGGAGGGGGTGTTACTTTGAGTGAGAAATTAGCTCAGGGCTGGTGTCCAAACTGTACACCTGCATGCCTCCTAGCTCCCTGGTGGATGCACAGGGCCTCTGAAGGAAGTACCAGCTCAAGATAGTTCAGTTTCCGCATGTGATTGCTATTTTCCTTTCAAAGCCAGGTTTTCAGTATGAGAAAAAGCAAGTACCATGTGAAAATCAATTATAAACAGAAAATGAAGGTGGTAGTATCTCATCTTCCAAGGCTTAAAATTGTAGTGCCCCGTGGGTGCTAAGTTAAGACTTGAACACTTATCAAGTTGTTTGCCCTACTTATAAATGGTAGGTTAGGTGTATCTCTTTGAATTTAAAGAGTACATGCAAGACTCCAAGAAGTGACCACGCTTGAGGAACTCTGGCCTAGAGCGATTGTTGGAAGACAAGTGCTCAGCTAAAAGCTGTCAGTCATCACTGCTCCCAGCAGCTGGCGGACATGCGCTCTTGTCCTGAAGATGGATCTGGATGCAGATGTGGACCCTGAGAAAGAAGATGCCTGTGGAAAGGGTTCCTGGTGGCTTAACGGGCTCACATTTTAAAAAACAGAACCTAGCAGCCATTTCTTTTTAGTCAGCAAAATGACTTAGTACAGTGGTCGGCAAACTCATTAGTCAACAGAACCAAATATCAACAGTACAACGATTGAAATTTCTTTTGAGAGCCAAATTTTTTAAACTTAAACTTCTTCTAATGCCACTTCTTCAAAATAGACTCGCCCAGGCCGTGGTATTTTGTGGAAGAGCCACACTCAAGGGGCCAAAGAGCCGCAAGTGGCTCGCGAGCCATAGTTTGCCGACCACGGACTTAGTATATTGTTAAAAGTGTTTTAAATGTATCAATTCTCAAAGTCTCTTTTTAAATTAAAATACAATGAAATGGGAAAATAAATCTGTAGTCCTCCATCACTATTCTCCCTCATTTTGCTTTTTGCATTTTCACCAAATTTCTCTTCCTCTGTTTCCTGGTTTTGCTACCACCCCTTTTTTCAAAGAACCTTGGGTAGAAGTAATCTAATATTTTGGAATAAAAGTTCAAAACCTAAGTGACCATCTGTTACAAATGAATTAGTGTTTCCTAATTTCAGACAAAGTGCATTGGAAAAAAGTTTCATAAATACAAATTAATCTCATGACAAATCAATGTGGCAGATCGTATCTTTCGTGTAAGAGAATGTGACCTGCTTTTCTTTTCTCTGGAGCAATATAATTGAAAATTGGTATCTGTTCAGGGCGGTGATGAGGTGTAGAAGGGTGGAAGGGGAATAAGTGGAGATGGATGGATACTGGACTTGGGGTGCTGAACACATGATACCATGTACAGATGATGTGTTGTAGAATTGGGCACCTGAAACCTGTATAATTTTGTTAACCAGTGTCAATATAAAACAAAAACAAAAAAAAACAGAAAATTGGTAACTGTTTCCTTAGATATGTTTTTTTTCTTCACATTTCGGCTCTATGAAGTGATGCTTATTTAATTTGTTTTCATTACCTTTGGAGTTCCTGTGATTTTTTTTCAAGAAACATGAACTTTTGAGATCTAATCTCTTTTTCACCAATTAGTGTCTCTGTGATCTTGAGGAAATCACTGTGCCAAGGTTCCTCATCTGTAAAATGGGCATAATGAGACTTAAAATTGTATGTAAAAATTTGATTTGTCTCTAACTGCAGTTTTGTTTGTATGCCTTAAGTTTTATATGTCTGTACCTAATGGTCTATTTATATTCTAAATAGTTTGAATTTGTGGTTTTGAATTTTTTTTTTTATAGCATCAAGTCCTTTTGTAAATGAAATAGTTTAACATTTATAAGGATTATGGAGAAGTGTATGGCCAAAGAAATAAGATATGTGTGAATTCTGATTATATTTTTGGAAGGTGGGTAAATAGAGAGATAATAAGATTTTCTTTGTTGTTTAATATAGGATCATTTTTTTCATCAGTGATTTATGGGAATTTAAAATGCTTATTTTTAAAAATTTTATTTGCAGGCTATAAATGCTTTAATGTATATCTATTTAATCACCCTCTCAATAAAGTTTTCAAAATTTCTGAATAAGTTGTCAGTACAGGTGGTTATAGTGATTTGTACCATAACTACATAGTGATGATGGCAGCAAGTTTGCCCTCTGAGTGTTGAATAATTACATGTAATAGATCAAATATGAGATATATGGAAGGTATTTTTGTTTGCTTATTTTTTTTGGGGGGGGGTAAGAATTGTTTTGGGGCCAGCAATATTTAAGTGAAACCTAACTGGTTATATTAGCATAGCTAATAAATAACCCCTCAGCCCGTCCACAGACAAGTGATGCCAAGGAGCCCCACGTGACCTGGCAGTGCAAGCGCTTTCCAAGTCAGGATGAGCCTTTGTTGGTGGATTCAAACATTTTAAGCCATTGGTATGGCTGTATCTGGCTACTTTATGCTGGTGTCATTAAAGTTCTGATGAATCTTTCCACTTTTTAAATTCCATACTCATTAAGAGTCTTCTGTGTTATGGTATCATTTTCCATGTAGATCTGTATACAAGGAGAAGTGTGGTGAATTTTGCATGATACAGTGCTATCCACAGTTACCTATCACTGTTAATTCAACATTGCGTCTGGCCAGTGTGGCTCAGTTGGCTGAGTGTCATCCCGTGTACCGAAAGGTCGCTGGTTTGATTATAGTTTGGGCACATGCCCAGATTGGGGGCTCCATCCCAGGTAGTGGATGTATGGGAGGCAGCTGATTAATGTTTCTCTCTTACATAAATGTTTCTCTCTCCCTTACTCTCTCTCCAAAAACATCAATGAACACGTATTTCCACAAAAGGACTTTTAAAAAAATCAATAAATTAGCATTGCAACTATTAGTTTGTCTATTGGCAGGAATATATTTTTAGGTTAGTGTTTTACTGACCGGTAAATGGATTGCATGTTTTCAGAGCATTTTCTCACTTAAAGAGAGTTTTCAATTATTTTTTCCTTTGATAATTCTTTTTTCCTATCTACTCTGGTATCTGTTTGATGTTCCTGTAATGCAGACTGTCCATCCTTTGCCTGCCTTCATTGTCAGTTAGCTTTTCCTTTTTAATCTTTTATCTCTTTATCCTTCTTTTTGAGTCTTGGAAAAGCTTCTTTTCTCAAGCTTTTTATTTTACTGATTTGGTTTTTTCCACACTCCTGACGGCTCCTCTCTGCTTTTATTGTAGTCTCTAATTATGTAGGCTGGGCTTTTTATTTTCCCACTGTTCTTGACTGCTTCTTTTCAGAGACGCAGTGACCCTTTGAGTTTTACTAAAACAAAAAATTTAAAATAAATTCTCCTATATCTTGTCATAGTGGTTTTTCTTAGGAAGAGAATCACTTTGTTTCTTCAAAATTTTGCTTATGTATGCTTCTCAAAGATTGGCAATTGCAATGCGCTCTTTCAGAGATGATATGGAATACTGTTCAAATTTGTTAGTCATTAATGAGCAGAGAAGGGAATAGAGATTCAGCAGCTTGAGCAGGGAGTGACCAGGACCAAAAGACGTATCACAGGCGGCTTGCCCTATTTGCCAGTTTCTTCCTATAGACTGTGGTTTTCAGGAAATAGTTGGACTACTGCCTCATTCCTTCACCTGGTTTGGATCTTCTCATTCGCAGCCAGGCGAGGCTATGCTCCATTCTTCATGCCCAATGGAAGCCAGGTTTAATCTAGCAGAATTCTGATGTCAGATCCCTGCTCAGAGTGCCCGCCAGCCCCTCATTTCCCACAGATAGACCAGAACAGTCACATGTGCCTCACAACGCACCCACACTCACCACCAGCCCTACTGCTGTTGCCTAACGGGCGTTAGCAAACTTAATTTCCTGGGATCGTTTCTACAATCTTCCCAGGTATATACTTCTTTCACATTAAGATGTCTCCATCAGGCCATGCTTTCCTTAATTTGATTCAATCTGCATTATACCTAGCAAAAGGTCCTTGAAGTATGGTGTGAATAATATAGGGTGTCCCCCCGCCAAATGTAATCACACTTTGATCAATTATTAATTCCAATGGGTTAAGTCTGAAAAAAAAAACAAAACACCATCATTTAAGCTGTCAGCTGTTAAAGTGTGTATACTTTTTTGGGGACACCCTGTATAGGCAGATTATTTCTTGTTTTAAAACATCTAGTTGTCAGTCATTTCAGTGGGTATCTGAATTAGGAGATGGAGTTTCATGTGTTCAAGTCTGTGAAGTAGTACCTAGAAAACTATCTTTTAAAAACAGTCCACTAATTGTTAGGTTTTGTGAAGTATGGTAAATCCCAGTTATTATCACCTGTAGTGAATGATTATCTGTCCTAAGATGCAGGGTGTGTAGCCTTGACGAAGTTCAATTTCTGCCCTACCCCAGGCTCCCTGCTATGAACCCAGCCCAGGAGACTATGTAGAGCTCTAACTAAATCTTGCCCTACTCAGGTACATTGAGGAAGACAGGGTGTACGTCCTGAATCTAATGACACTGTGTCTACTCAATGCCTCTGTGCTCAGTTGTTTTGTCTGTAGTGACTGGTGCTTACACCGGTGAGTTAAGGCATCATTAATACCCTGGGTGTTTACAAAAGAGGAAGGTAAATAAACTCCAAAGAAATAGTTGAAGCTTCACTCAGTTGTCCACCTATAAGTTGGCGTGTTGGTATTTACAGTGGGCAGAGATGATGCTGGGAATAAGAAGCTATATAATGCTGAACTTGTAAACTATTCAAGAACACAAACATAATATAAATTTTATGTGGGTAGCAAATTGCTCCCAGGCTGACCGACCCTTTGCAATGAAGAGAAACATTGTCAGCATTGTGTTTTTGTTGTAGGTCACACTGGTGATTAATGAACACATCCCAAATGTAAAATAAGGAGGAATTAGTCCTCCATGGCCAGTTAATAAACGGCTCTGCTTACCAGAGTAAGCCTCAGGGATGGTGGTGACTCTTCCCACCTTCATCTCCCCTACCTCCAAGCACTTATATACATGCTCTGAAGTGACCTTGCTTTGCTTCAGAAAGACATTGGGGTGGAGAGCAACTCAGACTATACTTGCTGTTGGCTCTCCCATGAGGAAAAAAGATCCTCAGCTTCCCATTACCTAAGAGAAAATTTTGAGCCAAAACAGAAACAGAAGATAGAATCTATACATTTGGCCTTGTATAATTAAGAAAAATTCAGGATTCTGGGTACAGTTATGGTGGAAATCAAGCATCATATTCTCAATCATGTAGTTACTATGAATATAGCTAATATTTGTGAAGAAATGCTACCTTTTCTTTATGAATGATTAAAAATTTATAAATGATCTCTAATTACTCCACAAAATGCCTGTGACAGAGGATCTTTTTGAAAAGATAGTAAGTAGTGAGGTCTTGGTATTTATGATTCAATGTTTAGTGAGAGAGTCCATTGTGTCCTGTGTTGTGTATCAGATCCAGAGTTGACCTTCCTAATAATATTTTTCCTGAATCTGCATTGATCTATGACATTCCTAGTCTGTTGGGGTGGGGATTGGGGGAGGGTTGTTAATATGAGGACACTGGGCTGACTCACCTGGAATACATCCTCCGTTTGGTGACTCTCTTTACCCGTTGTCAACCAGAATGGAGATCATACAGGCTTGGCGATATTTGCAATGCTCCTCGGCACTTCTTATAACAAATTATACCTTTAGAAATCTGCAAATTCTAATTTAGTACCCCTCCTTCTTTTCATTCTCATTGCCACCTAGTTTTCTCCGGCTTACAAGACTGCATTTACATGGACTTCTATCCTGGGTGCCTTCCCCCATCCATCAAATCTGTCCTCCATCATCAGATTAATCTCCCTAATGCTCCAGCCAAATATTGTCTCTCCCTTCTCAGGTCCCCTCTCTGCTTCCTCATTGTCTAACAAAGTTCCAAAATGGTATTTATTTAAAGCATATGTGTGCCTGTCTGCCAGCTTATTATAAGTCTCAGCTTGATTCTTTCTACTGTCAGTCCAAGCACAAAGTCTTCTCTCTCTGCTCCTTTTGCCTGAACTCACTCAGCTCCTCACTCGCTCACCAGGCCTTCGCTGTGCCTCAGATCTCCGTTCTGTGATCACATTTCTGTGTATCTTCTCCCTGTGGGCAAACTTCTCTCTATATTGAAACCCTTTTTTTCAAATAGTCTTTCTAAGTCCTTGCCCTGCTGAAAATTAACCCGTTTCCTGGCAGTGTTGGGCTTCCTCGTTTCCTCTTTGCTCTCACTGCCCTCATTCAAAGAAGAAGAGACGTTTTCATGGCCAGCCCCTAGCTGAGTGGGGTACAGTAAGTACAGCATTTATCAAAGGTCACCTCTTGGTCACTGCGTGTGAATGATTCTTTCACTAAATGAGTAATTACAACTCTTTCCCACTAGTATTTTTTGCCAAAGTTCTCATCATTTTGAAACTCTAATGTTACTATTCTACTGCCCTGAACACACTCTTATTGGCCACATAAAGGGTTCTTGTAGAATGTTCCCCTGTGAACGTGCCTTAAAGCTGAGGTCTAGGACAGCCTCGCTCCACTGTCCCCATGGCCTGTGTCTTCAGTATCATAGGAAATACATCTTGCTCTGCCTTTGATGCTTCTTAGTGGATATCATTCTCTCTAGCCCATTTCCCTCATTTTGTCTGGGGAATGGTGTTATGATAATATCCTAAATCAAGGTATCCATCTCACTTTTACATTCTCTGTATTGTGAATTACTTTTTTGTCATTTTTTGAATATCTACTTTTAATGACCTCTCCCTTCACATGAACTTAGTTATTGTTTTAGGTACTAAAATATTGTGTTATTTTCCATCATTTAGTATCCACCTCAGCAGGATTCTATGGAGCAGTTCTAAATCTTCAAATTCTCAGAGAAATTGGCAGAAGCAGGAATTTGGTCTGAAAGCATTTTGCTTTTCTTCAAATATAAGTGGAGAGAAAACCCAGTCATAGTTGGCTTCCTTTTTAATATCTTGTGAAACAGTGGCCACTCTGTGAATATTCCTGTCTGTTACCACATATCAGAGGCCACAAGACAGCATTATCTGGCCTCCCTGGCTGCTAGCACTTTTGACCAACTTCACTGCATATTTTTTCTTTTCTTTACACCTGTTAACTGCTAAAATTTAGTTGCAAATTATGTAAATGTAGCAAAGTAGCCTCCTGTCCTTGTATAGGGAATAACAAACCGAACTTCCACTATACAACTATCTTTACCATTTTGAATCAGTTCTGTAAATGGATTATTGGAATTTTTTGTCACATATGAGGTCTCTTCAGCAAAGGAGTAGGGGTTTTCAGGGAGAAAGGATTTCTGTGATTTTGTCCCATGTATATATAACTTTCCATAGACACCTGTGTGTTCCTGAAGTTGATGATACACAAGGGACTTAAAACTTTACTCAGTACTATAATTTCTGGGGTAAAAATGCTCCCCATTTCTTTAAATGTGTTATTTCAGGCTCTGGCCAGGTAGCTCAGTTGGTTGAAGCATCATCCTGTACACCAAAAAGGTTGAGGGTTTGATCCCAGGTCAGGACGCGTGCAGGAGCCAACCGACCAATGTTTCTCACATCAATGTTTCTCTCTCTCTCTCTCCCTCTCCCATCCTCTCTCTAAAATCAAGAAAAAACATATCATTGGGAGAGGATTTTAAAAAGTGGTGTTTTTTTGTGTGTGTGTGTGTTTGTTTTTTTCTGTACTGAACTTTACGTTGCTATTCAAACAGGTCAGATATCACAACAAATTTTCTTGGTTTCCCATCCTGGAGCAACAACATTTATCAGCTAGCATAAAATCAACTACTTTAAATAATACTAATGGAACTTTATACATTTTTTATTATGGATATTTATTTTTAAAATTCAGAGTGAACCACCTTATAAAGAATTTCCTATTTTATTGGCAAATATTTTACTATATGAAAACATCAGTATTTTTTTTAAATCTAAATAGACTTTCAATCTTGACAAACACTTTCAATGTTTCATGAACTCCCAGGTTGGCTAAAACCAATACTATCAGTTTACATATGGTCTATGGTTTGGACATTATTCATTTGAAAATTTAATGCTCTTGGGAGAATATTTGGGGAAGGATTCACTCTTGAGATTGCCACTGGTAGAGAATAAGAAAATGTTTTTCACGAGAGAAAGGAATATCCTGCAGGTAAGAAAAGATTGAGTAAGATAGAGTGTATAAAATCAATTTGTGAGTTTCTTTTAAATAAAAAACTGATTTACAAACAAAATTGAATTTCTAAGTATGAGTTCAAAATATTTTTGTAACCCTGGACAGTGTTGCTCAGTGGTAGAGTGTTGGCCCGCATACCAAAGGGTCTTGGGTTTGATTCTCAGTCAAGGGTGTGTACCTGGGTTGCAGATTCTTTCCCAGGCCCTGGTTGGGGCACCTGCTGGAGGCAAACAATTGATGTGTCTCTCCCACATTGGTGTTTCCCTCTCTCTCTCCTCCTCCCTACCTTCCACTGTCTCTAAAAATCAATGGGAAAATATCCTCGGGTAAGGATTAACAAAACAAACAAACAAAAAGTATTTTTGTAAAAATATTTATGAAGATAGTTTTAATTTAACACATTCAATCACAACTACCTTGTCATATATCTTTTAGTTTGAGTAAATTTTCTCATGCAATTTTTTTCTTTTTTTATAGATTATTATCTATTGAGATCTCTTTGAAGCCCTTTGTCCCTTCTATACAGGTGGGGTCCCTCAGTCTGGTACCCCTTGGGGGATGTTGGAGAACCAGTTTTGGCCCAGTCCACACAGGTCAGGCGGAGGGACCCCACCGGTGCACGAATCCACGCACTGGGCCTCTACTTGTACATATAAAACAGGTACAGACTCACAGAGGGTATGAGTGGCTTTTATTAAACAGGAAATATTTTGTAACATACTGGTTAACTAGTTAAAAATAATTTCACTACTTTGGGTGAGATTTTCTTTGTGTAAGAATGGCAAAAATATGGCCTTCTTTACCACCCCTAGCACCATCCATCTAAACCCCAGTTTAATGCAATGAGTTGGAGATATATTACCTCCTGACAATTTCACTTATCTGTATCAGTTGTCACTGATAAATAAACCACATCTATTTTTGATTTAGCAACAGAAAAATTATTTTAAAATATCATTTATATTTTCTATAAGTAAAACATTTCTCACTCTCTATTATTTACTCTATAATACAGTTATTTTCATCCTTTGACCTGGAGTGCACTTTTCCTTTTTATACTTTCCTAACAAGTGATATTTAACATAGTGTCATCTACTTGGCTTTGAGATAGTTGTCAACATTGGCTAAATGGTGGCACTTGTGTTTCTGGTGTTTTGTAAAGATTATACTGTCATGCAATATTACTAATTGTATACTCATAAAACTTTCATGTGGCCCACAAATCCAAAATGGTAGCTAGATATATCTGAAACTATTAGACACTGTTGATAGCCTCATTGTCAGGTTCATGGAAGAGGAAATAGCCCGTGGATTTCCCTAGCCAATTTTCTACCGAATGAGACCAATTTATCTTCATTGAACATCTTTCCCTGGTCCTTCCTAGGAGAATTATGACATTCATTCTAGGACATTCTGTATCATGGAGAAGCTAACCATTATCCTGTATGCTCGCCCATAGTTTTGTTTAGAAGTAGTAACTTGTTTCAGATGAAGATTCACATAAGTTTGATTTCTAGAATTCTATGAATCTGTAAAAATATTTAAATGTTCCCCATAGGAGATTGATAGATGAATTTTACTAACCCTCTGGGTAGCATTCACTCTTGCTCTTTATATGAGGTAAAGGGGAAAAATTAAGTTAATTGGTCCATTACATTTATTCAGGGATCTGGAGTAAACAGTTTGTTATTTTGATCCAGAGTACAGAATTATAAAGAAAATCACTGTTTCATATCAAGTTAAGCTTCTTATTGAGGAAACCTTCCCTGGTAAGGCCAGTGAAAGGTGTTTCACCTGGAGAAAAGTTAACCTTCCCCTAGAGGGTTGGGGAATTCACAGATCTCCCCTCATCCATGAACCCAACAATGAGCCTATCAGTATTATCCAGCAGTTTCACGGCTGTCTACCTACAGTTTAGAGTTTGTAGACCACAGAAGTGAGATCTTATGATTATATAGTTAGTAACTCTTCTATGACACTTTAAACTTAAAAAATATTAGAAACAGAAATATAGGGTGTCTCAAAAATGTGTACACATTTTAACAGCTGATAGCTGTTAAATAAAAATGAAATGTATTTTAATAAATACTGTCTTTATAATTATTCAAAGGGTGTGTATCCAATTTTGGGGTGACACTATATTAGAAATATAAGTTAAAATTTAGTGTGTAATTTTTAAGAAAAAAAAATTCAAAATGATAACTATTGATAGGACTCCAAAGTTTTAAATAAAGATAAGAAAGCTGTTTGGGAGCTATGAATTACTGTAAACTTCTGTTAAATCTATCTTGACAACTGTTAAAAGGCATTATCATCAGAAATAAGGCTATATTTTATTGTCTGTCAAACATAACCAACATATAGGACTTGGAAAAAGTGTGACTAGAGAGTGTGTCAAAGTAAGTGGAAGGAATAACCAAATATCAGCTACTTTTGGCTACTGTTGGGGAAGGGCTTTAGAATAAAACTCCCAAACCAATGCCCAGTACCCTAAGAAAACTGAGCTCTTCAGAATTATCATTCATAAACTGAGAGAAAATACAGTGATGGGATTTCAAATCACTTTTTGATTGTTGTACAAGTCAACCAACCAACTATTATAAAAATAAGTACCATAATGGAAATGTCTGTACGAGTTTATGCAACATCCTTGGTAGTCTGAGGATCATTTGTGGCCATAATCTACCATGTCCAGATGCCTCTGAGATGCTTGTGGGGGGGGTAGCACTCTGGCTTTTGCAGTGGAAACAACATTGAGCTGGGAAATGGAAGAGTTTTTTCTGCACCCAACCTTATCTGCCCATGAGGTTGTTTCTTAGATACTTGGGTTACTTCTTTTAAAAATATATATATATATTTTTCTTGATTTCAGAGAAGAAGGGAGAGTGAGAGAGAGAGAGAAACATCAGTTATGAGAGAGAATCATTGACCAGCTGCCTCTTACAGTCCCCTTGCCAGAAGATCCAGCCTGCAACCCGGCCATGTGCCCTTACTGGGAATTGAACTGGGACCTCCTATTTTATAGGTCAAGGTTCATCCACTGAGCCACACAGGCCAGGCTGGGTCATTTTTTAAATGAGGTGGGCGGTGGATTATATGACCTTGAAGGCCATTCCTCCTCTGATATATCTTCATTTTAAATTTAGTTTCGTCCATTCCATTCTTCCATTTCTGCCACTTGTGTTCCTGAATTTCAGCTAACCAGACACAGATATAGCTCAGAGTGATACATTTGCTGTAATTATGAAGTTCAGTTTGAAGTCTAACTGGTTACTCCTGTTATACTTAATTGTATACTTAACTATTATAATAGTTGTATATATTAATATTATATTAAATTATAGCTATATATGAGTAATATAATATATGCTCTCTTTTTGTGTGTATGAATACACACACACAGAGTGAATACACAATTAGACTTCAAACGGAACCTCCTCATTATAACAAATGTCTCTTTGATGTGTAACATCTGTATCTGGACAGCTAAAGCTCAGCAACACAAGGGATATATATTTAATGTATTATAATATTGTAAATATTTACTGTATTATATAAATATTACCATATTATAATTATGTTATTAAATATGTTACAAAATCTATATATATAAAAACCTAAGCAACCATTAAGACCGAATGACCAGAACAACTGGCTGGTAGCTATGATGTGCACTGACCCAGACCTAGCTGCTGGGGCTCTGACAGCCCCAAATCTGGTTCACCCACACTCTGGACCCAGACAGAAGAGAAGAGGGAGCCTGATTCCTCACAGAATCAGCCTTTGGTTAGCTTGCTGCTGGGCCCTGACAGCCCCAAATCTGGTTCACCCACACTCTGGACCCAGACAGAAGAGAAGAGGGAGCCTGATTCCTCACAGAATCAGCCATTGGTTAGCTTGCTTCTGGGGCCCTTGACAGCCCCAAATCTGGTTCACCCGCACCCCGGACCCAGCAGGAGGGAGGAGGGAGCCCAATTCATTGCAGAATTGGCTGTTGGTTAGCTTCCCACAGCAGGCCCCCCCCACATCAGCCTCGATCATGGGCCAGGCCGAGGGATCCCACCCATGCACAAATTTGTGCACCAGGCCTCTGATATATAATATATAACAATATCTACACTAATACAAGAGAAATATATAAGTTGACCATACCTCCATGACAACCACCAGCCAATCAGGAGTGAATATGCAAATTAACCCGACAAAATGGGTAAATTTGCGTACACAGGCACAGAGTAAAGACTGAAGACTGAAGGCACCTGAAGGCTGAAGGCTTGGCTCCACTGTGGCCCAGGTCCCGGGTGCCGGAGGAAAACTGGTGTCGGCAGCCAGGGGAAGGAAGGCCTATTGCACGAATCTTCGTGCAACGAGCCTCTAGTACCTATATAAGAGATAATATATGTAATAACCAACTTTATTTTTCTTTTTTCTTAAAATATATATTTTATTGATTTTTTACAGAGAGGAAGGGAGAGGGATAGAGTTAGAAACATCGATGAGAGAGAAACATCGATCAGCTGCCTCCTGCACACCCCCTACTGGGATGTGCCCGCAACCAAGGTACATGCCCTTGACTGGAATCGAACCTGGGACCCTTCAGTCCACAGGCCGATGCTCTGTCCACTGAGCCATACTGGTTAGGGCTCAACTTTATTTTTCATGTACAAATAGAAATATATTCTTACTTAAAGTGATTGCTGTTAGTTATGGAAAGATTTGTGTAGTCATGTGAAAAAGCGCACATTTTTCCTAAAACATTCACTCATTGTTTTTTCTTTAATTCCTGAGACCATCAGTTGTCTTCCCCCACTTTGGCAAACTAACTGAAGTTAGACTATTTCTAGGGAGCGATTCATTAATTGAAAAGTTGGCGGTTTCTTGGGAGATTTCGGAAAGTCAAAATAGCTAGAAGGGTTTTAACAGCTCGGAAGCCCCAAATCCCTTTGTGATGGATACAGTTCGATTTCCCTTTTTCTTTTCCTAATTTGTTGTATTTCCTCCCACTCTAGTTTCCCCTTTCTGAAGAAGGAACTAGTGTCTGAATTGTATGCAAGGCATTTAAAAAGAATTTGTTCTACATCTCTAATTATCTTTATCTGCTATGTTAGAAAATTTTACTCACTTTGCCAAATTGCATTGCTACAAAGCCCATTAGGGATTTTATAAACCAGAATTAGTGTATGCTGCATAGTCAGACTTTAGTTATTCATTTTTGTGGAAAATTTTTGTTCTAATTATTGCAGCGTTGCAATTTGGACATTGGTCAAAGTTTCCAGAGATGGTTATGAAGCAACTTGAATTTATTTTATTATTTATTTATTTATTTATTTATTTATTTATATTTTATTGATTTTTTTTTTTTTACAGAGAGGAAGGGAGAGAGATAGAGATTTAGAAACATCAATGAGAGAGAAACATCGATCAGCTGCCTCCTGCACACCCCCTACTGGGGATGTGCCCGCAACCAAGGTACGCGCCCTTGACCGGAATCGAACCTGGGACCATTCAGTCCGCAGACTGATGCTCTATCCACTGAGCCAAACCGGTTTCGGCAATTTGAATTTATTTTAAATAAATTAGTTGATTCTATTATAGAGTCAAAACTAAGTATACCACACTACTCCCTTATATCATTGTATACTGTAATACCCATATTTTTAAATCTAAGGACATTCAGCAAATGATATAATTCCAATTTGTGATATCCATTGTCAACTACATAGTAATATTAACATTAGTGGGTTCTTTAGAGTTGAAACTCATATATGAAATTAGTTCAGTTAAAAACACTTACTAGTACAAAACCAATTTTAAGTAATGGGAGAAGATGTCTAAATAATGACCAGCAGTGGGAAGCTTCTGTTTGTCTCCATTCATTTGAGTCAACAGGGTTGATCCAGGCAAACTAGTGAACTGTATTAGTAATCAGTTCTATCTGACCACATTTTTAAATGCCTCCCACAAAGGTGAATGTTTCATACCACTCGCTTTTCTTCTAAGAAAAATTTCTCATAACTAGTCATACAATTAGTTTTTGGCTATTAGATTTGTTTTTAAGAAATTTTATTCTAAACTATAGCTTTTCCATTTTTCAATAAATTCTAGGAATCTAGATATCAGAAATAACTTGAGTAGGAGGGTGGAAGTGCCTCTGAAATGATGTTGTGT
This sequence comes from Cnephaeus nilssonii, assembly GCF_951640355.1. NCBI lineage: Eukaryota > Metazoa > Chordata > Mammalia > Chiroptera > Vespertilionidae > Cnephaeus > Cnephaeus nilssonii. Next base: position 20,988,378 of record NC_137079.1, read on the forward strand.
TCAATTACTTGGTCCTTCCCTTCCATTGATGTGAGTAGCAGCAGATGAAAGTATTTAAATGATGACATCACATCCCTTCAGTAGAGTGTTCCCCGTAATAGGTGGGCTGAGTCCACTTTGGGAAGTTGAAGAGCCAGAGGGCCCTAGAATTCATGCCAGCAGGTCTCTTGTCCTCCCCCTTGTCCTTCACTGGACCTAATCTCAACTCCCTTCTTAACTACTGTAGAGGACTTATTGGTGAGGGTGCATAGAAAAGTTCCAATCCTTGTTCCTTTAGCATTCATTAGGCTATAGCTGTGATAGGTGAGAATTGTGTTCCTTAATACCCTCAGTAAGATGTCTTTTACAAAATTAGTAAGTCAAATAAGGCTCAGTATCTATACTCAGCGGGATGCTATGAATACTAAGACCACATACTTACTCAAGTTTGGCTGGTACCTTGGTTGTTATTGAGTGGGTTCGAAATTGGGGGTCTTCTTTGATGTTTGGAACTGATGGTAGGAGCCTGGTTTTTAGTCAGTGAGGTTCCCCCTTAGCTTCACAGTCAGCTGTGGTGCTCTTTCTAGTCAGTCTCAGAGATGCTGCCCACAAGGCTGCCTTTCATGGTGGTTCTCTCTACAGACCACAGGCTCAGTCACAGGGGCCTCTTTTCTGTTCTGCAAAGTGTAGCTCTAGGGAGAAGCATTTGCTGACTGTTTAGAGCCCTTTCCCATGGATCTGGATTTTGCACACAACAGAAACATCCCCTCATCCCCTCAATTCCTCGAAACCCAATTCCCCTGGTTCCTTCCTAGTCTCATGAAAGCCAATTTTTTCTCTCCACTTGAGCCTCTTTGGCCTTTTTCCACAATTGGACAGTTCTACCACCTCACCCCTAAATTAGCTCCATGGCCTCTTTGCTAAAGGTAGAAATAATGAGGGAAATAGAAAATCAAATAGGGCAAACAACACAGTTGTTTTGATACAGGTCAGATTCGATGATGGAAGCTAAAATTGTGGGTGAAAATTTGTGCAGATACAGGATATTTGCAAAGTCTCAATGTATTTTCTCCCAGGTACTTACTTATTAAATTACAGAGGGAAAGGAGAGGAGATACAGTGGAGAAATCCTGAAGGCACCACTTTCAAAAGTGAATCAAGTTAATATCAGCTGTACTAAGACATTAGCATCCTGTGTCCCTTAACATGGTGCTCTGAGAAAGGCTGACATCACTTTTATGTTATTCTTGCCAAATGTGCATAACCTCAAACCTAATCTTGAGAAAACATCATAGAAACCCAAATGGATTGACTTTCACAAAACTACTAACCAGTTGATCTCCCAGTCACCACCAAAAAAAAAATAAAAAAAATCAAGGTAACGAACAACAGAACTGCCATAGACTGAAGGTGACTGAGAGGATAAGGAGTTATGACAACTCCAAGCAAGGTGGACTTATCCTTTGGGTCCTAGAACAAATAAAAAGACATCTGTGGGGGAAACTTGTGAAATTTTAATAAGATCTGTAGTTTAGTAAACAGTGTTAATTTCCTGGTTTTCATAATTATAGAATGATTTAAGAAGATTAACACCTCTGCAAGATGAGTGAAGAGTATAAAGGAACTCTTGGTACAATGTAAACCTAAAATTATCAGGAGAAAGAGACACAGAGGAATATGGAGCCTGGGATGGCTTGAGAAATTCAGCAATGGTGGGAAAACGATTGGTTTGAGAAACTAAACATTTTGTGTCTGATTAAATGGGGTGAGAGATAGCAGAGACTGGGGGGAGGGAGAAAGGGTAGAATTTGACTCTATATAATCCAGCTGGGATAAATTCAACACCTTACCCTTCTATATGAAATATTCATTTGGCATTGAGCACTTCAGTGGTGCCATTGGATTTTAAGGAATGAGAGAAGCTCTGAATCTCCAAATGGAGATGGGCTGAGAGCCAAATCTGGAAAATCCTTTCATGGGAGAAATTCTATCTCTCCATCGTTTCCTTTTCTTAGGATCCTGGATGTTTCCTGCATCATAAAAGGGGAAAGCGGAACCCAATGCAACTGAAATGTGATGACACAAAATGACCTTGTTACCCAATGGAAGAATTGTAGGGTTCTCTCTGCTTTCTTTTCCTTGGATGCTGTGCAACATTGAGGCTTTTAGGGGATTTATAAAAACTGCTTTAAAGAACCTTATTTTCATGACCAGATAGATAAAACAGTGTTAGGTGTGTGTGTGTGTGTGTGTGTGTGTGTGTGTGTGTGAGAGACAGAGAGAGAGACAGAGAGACAGAGAGAGAGAGAATGTGCTAGAGCTCCAAAGAACCAAGAGAATAGGAATTTTGAAGGGATGCTATCTCAAGACAGGATGGAAGATGAGATATATTTCTTTAATTCCTTTATTTCCGAGAACACATATTAAGCATTCATTAAGATCTTGTATTGCAAAGTGTTAAAGAGAAAAAAAAATGTTCGTCTAGGAAATTCAAATAGTTTATTAGGATTTTAAGGTATTAAATGTTGTTCAAGGTAAGTAAGCCATTCTCTGTACTGGGTAGTCTAATTCATAGAAATTGCCATTTTTTGAGTGGTATGTTAGACACTAAAGGATATGTTTTTATATATGCATTTTAATTTTTCCAAAACCCTAGAGTATAGTTATTATCTTTCCATTTTAAAGGTAAGGAATCTAAGGCTTGGAACAACATCACCTAATGTAAACATAACACAAGCCACATATGTAATTTTTAATTTGTAGTAGCCATATGAAAAAAGTAAAAAGAAACATGTGAAGTAAATTTTAATAATGTTTATTATTTAACTTAATTATGCAAAATATTATTTCAATATGTAATTAATATAAAACATTATTAAGATCTTTTACATTTTTTATGCTGCCTTTAAATTGATGCTCGCTTATACATAGAAAACATCTCAATTTGGATGCTAAATTTTCATTGGAAATACTTGATCTATGTTTAGATTTCATAAAATGTACACCAAGTTGTTCTAATGTGCTTAGAAGTTGTTCCAATAATTGAATAGAGTACCTGCTTTTACATTTAAATTTAAATTAAATTAATTAAAATTAAATAAAATTCAGCTTCTCAGTCACACTTGCCACATTTCAAGTGCTCAGTAGCCTATGGTTATCATATGGGACATTGCAAATTTAGAGAATTAAAATAAATTACCCACGGCACAGGGAGCTCACATATGGAACTGACATTTAAATCTGTGTCAACAGGACTCAGAATCACATGATCTGAAGCATAACTTCCAGTATGAACCTTGGTTGCTTAACAGAAGTGAAATGTTGGATGCAAATTATATGGGATAATGAACATTTACTTAGTTGAATGTATTCTCTCTTCTGTTTTTAGATAATGGTACTCAAGTTCATGGGCGTGAATGCCTAAAATCAATTGTCCACTGTGAGGACCTTGTTTATCAACAGGAGGAGGCTGGCCTTCAGAGAGCAGCCAGCAAACACACTCACAGGCAAAGATGCTAATGTGTGTCTTAGTTCATCTCAGTCACTGTCAGTGCACTGAGAACCCGAATGCAAATGGTCCGCTGAAAGCATGTACTCTGCAGGCCGGTCCTCTGACCAGGGTTCCCTAGTTGTACTTCATTAGCAGTCTGAGTTGTGTGACCTTTCCCTAACGCTTTTCCTTTTGTTTTGTACATTTCAGGGCTCTCTCATGTTAAAAACGAAAGCTATTAGACTGCATTTCTCAAGGGACTCAAATTCCCAAGTAGGCCTTTTGGATTCTAAAACAAGGGAAATCTAGACAGAATTCTTTGATTGTCAGGGGAAATTGTCATGGACTTGGATTTTTCCCCCCTAGCATCACTAGAGAATTATTTTGATGCTTCATATTTTTTACTAATAATAATATTTAAAAAACCCACACTAAAACATTGGCTTCATTTCTTAAAGCTGGTCTCTCTGTTACATATTTCCAGGAAGGCACATGTTGGTGATTTGCAGTTTTGACAGCAGGTTTTCTTCTGCTTAGCAAAAGAAAACGTGCTGGGCAGTATCTCTTGATGAAAGTAGAAAACCCTGCCGAAACCGGTTTGGCTCAGTGGATAGAGCATCGGCCTGCGGACTCAAGGGTCCCAGTTTCGATTCCGGTCAAGGGCATGTACCTTGGTTGCGGGCACATCCCCAGTGGGGGGTGTGCAAGAGGCAGCTGATCGATGTTTCTCTCTCATCGATGTTTCTAACTCTCTATTCCTCTCTCTTCCTCTCTGAAAGTAGAAAACCCTGTACCTTGGTAGAGAGGGAAGGGAAAGAGTAAAAGAAGAGAAATTGAATGACATGCCAGCAATTTTAGTTAATTTATAATAAGTTAATCTATGTCAGACAAAGTAAAATGAATCACAACCTAAAAGGAAATGGCTCTTTAATGAAAATTGTTCAGGCATGTCATTTACACTGTGTGTATGTGTTTCTATTTGAGACAGAAAAGCCATTAAACAGGAAAAAAAAGAGTGAATATTAAAAAGCTGTAGTAATTTTGTAAGCCAGTGTTTTGTTTTTCTTTTTAGTTTTCTATATGAAATGTTGGATGCAAATTATATGGGATAAAATAATTGTTCTCTCCCTGAACTATAGTCACAGTGTGACCTATTGGGTTTGCTCTATTTACTGTGTCTGCAGCATAATTATGAAGACTTAGCTGCTCTCCCAAATAGTTACAGATGTGGGAGAAAAATAAATTACTTTTGCATGCTAGCCCTGGAAGTCGTGCTGTTGTAATATAATGTAATCGGCCATGAACAAAAGGAAGTTATTATATTCATTTATATTAGTTTGAAAGCCACAGAAATGTACTATATTATTTTAGGCTGAATAATTGAAGCAGTGCCATTGATAATTCTGCTCCCCCCTTTCCAATCATAAAGCTTTCCTCTGAAGGTCATTTTTATGAAATGTGATAATTTCAGGCTTTTTATTTTACTTAAGATATACACAAATCATAGTTGTCATCAAATATGTGAAGACATATGAAAGAGAGGTTATATTTGTTCTGTATGACTTCAGGTGAAGTAAGATAGGATCAGCAGATAGAGAAGTGACAAGGTAAATTTTAATTGAGTATAAGGAGAAAATAAAGTGGACATACACAAGGCCAAGAGACATGAAACAATACTCAAAGTCACTAATCATCTGAGAGATGAAAATAAAAATGACAATGAGGCATCACCTCATATCTGTTCACAGACAATAGAGTGGTGAGGGCCTGGGAGGGATGGGTACGGGGTGGAGGGAGTCAATTGGAAAAAAACAAAAACAAACAAAGGGGCATCTGTAATACTTTCAACAATAAACATAAAAAAAGAAAAAAAAGTATTATGGTCAGAATTATCTAATGGTAAAATGGAATTTGGAAGCTGGTTAGTTCCCAGTGTCTTATGTCTTACTGGCACAATCCCTTTCCCTCTAAGCCCAGAAATTCTCCAAAGTTAGAGATGTGATTAAAAAAAAAAATCTACCTAAAGTCCATTTTCCTCCAACCCAGGGACCCATGAAATCAGACCTCTAAAGGGAGCATGGGCTTGTCACAAATATTGTAGAATTGTGAGTAAACCACCTGGATATCATGACTTGGGAAAAATTCCTCCAAATTTACATATAGATATATTGCAGACTATATGTAGAAATGTGATTAAGTTAATGGGGCTCTCTGTGAGATATACTGATATTGATCAATTTGCTAAACTTTAAGTTGACATGAATGCAACATAAAGCTAATTGTGCTTCATTCTTCACCTGAAATGATAAAAGGATAATGGTAAGTTGATTTAAACTACCAGAAGAGTGAATAAATGATGCGAGTTAGAACAAAAAAATAAGAAGTTTGGATCTGGTGACAATTTTTGCATATGTTTGTTTTTTCTTTCACTTAGGAGATGGCTTAAATATATTCCTATCTAATGATTACCCCACTATGCCTTATCTGCTTAAAAATATCCACTGAATTTTTCTCAGTTTCTCAAGGTTATTAGTTATATTTTCAGGTTTAACATACAATTTTATAAGCATAATCTTAGTGGTCTTTTTTTAAGGGAGAGATATTGTAAGTGGTTTTACCTGAATACCATGAAATATATTTATTCAAACATACTCAGATATGTGCCTGACCTTGTGTGTGCTCATACACACACACACACACACACACACACACACACACACACACACTCACAGCAGTAGGGAGGAGAGGGGAAGAGACAGAGAGCCCGCCCTGGAAGGGAATTCTTTAGATATATTTAAGGGGTTTGGAGGAAGAAGACCTGGTGTAATGAATTATCACCATAATGAGTTATCTCTGAAATTTGACATCGAGACTTTCTTACAGAGAACATTTCTCTAAATTGGAATACACTTCTGGGACAAATGGACATTTTTTTAAGTCTAAAGTTCCACTTATGTTTGGAATTGTTTAAAATTGTTTAACTGGGAATTTGAAACATTCGTCACTTCAGTTTGTTGTCATTTTTGTTGATTTCAGTTAGTCATTTGAAATTTTCAGTTGAAAGACAACTTGGCAAATCTAAAATTTTGTTAGTAAAGGTTATTCACAGTTGGGAAACTAAATATGATAGTCAACACCATAGCTTGGAATTCCAGCACAGGACTTATTTTGAGGTAAATGCTATACTTTGCATTGACTGCTTACTGCTAACCAGTCACAGGCTATCTGGACAATGTTCCTTATCCACCTGGGATTGTCTAATCTAGATTTGGCTCTTTCTCAACAGACTTGGGTGAGGAGGCATCATTTATCTAAGCAGCAGGTCTTCTACAGATGATTGTGACTCCCTCATTGCCTGGTGCTAGTTAATAAGAGGACAGTGGGAAGACCTAAAAGTTATTCTTTGGGTTAAGTGAGGAAAGGTTCCAGAGAGAATGAGCACAAAAGATGAGTAGGGGAAAAGGAAGTCCCAGTTAATATAAAATCATTTAAATCACTTCAGATTTAAATGATGGAGTTTGAAATAGAAAGAAAAGGCAATACATCATCATTTGCAGTGTACTTGGTTTAATTAACCTTGCATTTCCTCTTGTGCAGTCTTCTGGGTGGGTGAGGAGTGAATGCTTTGGGATAAAATTGACCTTGCTTTCCTACACATGCATATGGAAATTCCATGCAGGGACTTTACAATTAATATTGATTCAATGTCAGAAGCACAACATTGATTGCAATGGAAAACACTGTAGGGGGGCACCTCCTGAAATTTTCATTTGGAGTGTATGAAAGTGCAGGCCCTAATTATTGATTGATGTGGAGCTATTGAGGGTATGTGCTGAGACCTGTGGTAATCCACTTCTCATTTGCTATGGAGGCAGTTTTTTCATTCCACTTTGATTATGCCTTACATATTTCTTACTAAAAAGAAGAAAATGCGATAGAAGCAATAGAGTTACTTACTTTATGATGATATATATATATCTATAAATACAAGTTTAGAGAGAGGGCAGCTTTTATTCTGGCACATCATTTTTGTGTATCCTGGGTCTCCATCCAAAGGGCATTCTGTCAGCAAGCAATTAACAAAGATTTCCATTGATAAGACACAACCAAATTCCTGTTGGTTAATATAATGCTCCAGTCTCACCTGGGACACCATTTTGTGACATGAATCCAAGGACATTCTTACAATGAAACTATAGACATGTGAACGTGTTTTATGACCAAACAGTCCTGGGTTAACAACCACCACAGGGAAGGCCTATTAGCAGATTTATTCATTTGGGCCCTATTTACACTTCTGCTGTCAACTCTAATTACTATTTTTGAAATAAAAACTTTGGCCTTCACTACGGTCTCCAGTGCCTGTCAGTGAATGATAATCTGTTTGAATCATCTAAGCTATATTAGAATTTCACAGGTCTGCCATCTGGTAGTAGGAACCCAAGCTCAATCAATATTTATACATACAAAATGACAATTTCTGAGAAGGGATGGTTTTGACTTAAGTGAAGGCATGGCTAATGTTTACACTTGAATTACAAGCAGAGCCATGATCTGTGAGTCAATAATGATTATTCCATGCCATGGATGTTTTAGACTTTAACAGGGAAGAGCCATTATGCTGTAAAAATTACGGGACATGAAACCGGTGCTTTCACTGCTTGAAGGGAGGAGAGGTGGGGGGAGACAGCCAGGTTGGATGAATAACAGCCTTGAGCGACACTGTGGGTATAGCTATGGCAAGACAGCCATGCCTGCTTATAGTTTGCTTTATATTTAGTGCCTTTCAGGAAAAAAAATGCATTCCATAAAGAACACTGGCTAAGAGCTTATCCCTGCTCATCTGGACTCTATCTTATTCTTCAACAGGGAACAATTTGGGGACCTTCAAATGCTTGGGAAATCCCCCACAATTGTTGGTATCAACATGAAATAATGTTTGCCAACCATCAGTGCTCTGTTTCAACCTATATATTGAGAAACTGAAGCATGACTCAGATGAATGAATGACCTTGCCACCCAGAGTCATGCATTAGAAGGAAGCATAGTAAACAAGCCCTGCACACTCCTGTTGCAGATGTGACACTGAGGAGCAGAGGAGTTAGACTGAACATGAGATGGCGTGGTCTCTGCTTCATTTGTTCAGGGACAACGCCTGAAATCACTGGATATCCAGTCCTTTCCTAAGAGCTCATTCAAGTTCTTATGAGTTTTTGTGGGTCTTTGTAAAATGGAAAATATGTGTGTGGAAAAATAACTTTTCTTTGTCAATATAAATATGAAGTGTGAGTCAGCTTTATAACAAACCAAGACCATTAAGACATAAGTATTAATCCAAAAGGTTAATGGTAGATAGTTATTATTAGCAGTGGGTTTCAGAATTATTCCTTCTTGGCTAAAACACCGGAATTCCTCTGAGTCATTTTTCTCACATTTTTGTCACTTAAGTTATTGTTTTTACTTAACCATTTTGGAATGTTCTCAAATTTCAAAAGACATAAGCTTCTCCTAGGGAGCTTAGTTAAGATGCAGATTCCAAGGTTGTAGCCCCCAGAGATTGCTATTGAGTGGTTCTGGGGTGGGAACCCAGAAATTACATGCTCAACACACCTGCCAGGTGTTCTGCTACAAATAATCAACAGACATTTTGGGAATCATCAACCAAGTATGCTGATTTTAAATTCTGATTAATTTTAAATTTTAGTCATTTTTTGAGAAATTATGAATTATAGTGTTATCTCTAAATAAAATACACATGTGTTCATGTAGTTGGTACTACTCAAGATTCTTCATGGCTCATCTCGGCCTCTATTCTCATAACTGGATATTTATACTTAGATACTTTATTCAAATATTCTTTGAAAGCTACAAGTGCCTGTTTGAGAAAAACCACAATGCCTTAGCAATTGAAACTTAACTTTTTTGTTTTATGTCTTAATATAGAATTCAATGTGAACATGAAGTTGTTTGCTTTCATATATTTTTAAAGAAATCTCTCAATAAGCAAATAAAATAAATGAAAGATAAAGAATAGAAGGGAAGCTATACTTTCATTACCTAAAATTATTAGGCACTCAAGAATTGACAGCTAATTTACAAAGCTCTCTAGGGCAAGAAGTAATATATATACTAGAGACCCGGTGCATGAAATTCGTGCACAGGGGAGGGGGTGTGTCCCTCAGCCCAGCCTGCACCCTCTCCAATCTGGGACCCCTCGGGCAGTGTCCGACTGCGGGCAGTCGAACATCCCTCTCACAATCTGGGACTGCTGGCTCCCAACTGCTCTCCTCCCTGCCTGCCTGATCACCCCCTAACCACTCCCCTGCCAGCCTGATCGACACCTAACTGTTCCCCTGCCGGCCTGATTGCTCCCAACTGTCCTCCCCTGCTGGCCCAATTGCCCCAACTTCCCTCCCCTACTGGCCCAATTGGCCCCAACTGCCCTCCCCTGCTGGCCTGATCACCCACAACTACCCTCCCCTGCTGGCCATCTTGTGGTGGCCATCTTTGACCAGATGGGTGCGGCCATCTTGTGTGAGGGCATGAAGGTCAATTTGAATATTACCTCTTTATTATATAGGATATATCCTATCTAATAAAAGAGAGACATGCAAATTGACCGTACCTCTGCCATGCCCACAAGCCACACCCATCAGCCAATCAGGAACAAGTTTGCAAATTAACCCAACCAAGATGGCGGTGGTCACGGAGCTAGAGCGAGCAGGAGGCTTTGGTTGCCCCCAGCAATGGAGGAAGCCAAGCTTCCTGCCTGCCCTGGCTGGCCCTGGCCTCTGCTCAAGGCTACCTCCACTCAAGGAAGCACTGAAAAAAAAAAAAAAAAAGGAGGGGCTCGGAGCCTGGATTTCCAGGGGGCGTGGCCAGCCTGAAAACAGCCCTCAACCCCTCACCAGGCTGGCCACACCCCCATGGGGTGAGGGTCCCCACTGGGGGCCTTCACCAGCCTGGAAACGGCCCTCAGCCCCTCACCCAGGCTGCCCCATGCCCCAAGGGAACCGCCACCGTGATCCAGGACACCCTTCAGGGCAAACCAGTCGGCCCCCACCTGTGCACCAGGCCTCTACCTATACTAATAAAAGGGTAATATGCTAATTAAACTGGAAGACCTTCCAGGAGAGCTTCTGGACATTCTTCTGGACAGAGCCATGGTGGCGAGGCCGAGGTTGAGGCGGTAAGAGGCCAAGAGGGGAGGGCAGTTGTGGGTGATCAGGCCAGGATTGGATGTCAGTTTTGAGTGATCAGGCTGGTGGGGGGCAGGGCCGTTGGGGGTAAGCAGACCAGCAAGGGGGCCAGTTGGGGGTGAGCAGGATGTCAGTGGGGGTGAGTTGAAGGTGATCAGGATAGTGGGGGGTCAGTTTGGAGTGAGCAGACTAGCAGGGGTACAGTTGGGGGCGAGCAGGTCAGCAGGGGAGGCAGTTGGGGGTGAAAAGGCTGGCAGGGGATGCAGTTGGGGGCAAGCACACTGGCACGGGGGGGCAGTTGGGGGTGACCATGACAGCAGGGGGGCAGTAAGGGTTGAACAGGCAGGCAGGCAGGCAGGTGAGCGCTTAGGAGCTAGTGGTCTAGGATTGTGAGAGGGTGCAGGCTGGGCTGAGGGGACCCCCCCATGCACGAATTTCATGCACCAGGCCTCTAGTATATATATATATATACATATATATATATATATATATATATATATATATATATATATATATATATATATATTCATGTATTAGAATAGCATTCTCCACAGTTTTTTTTTCCATTATTTTTTTAAAAATTTTTTTATCGATTAAGGTATTACATATGTGTCCTCATCCCCCCATTACCCCCCCACCTCCACTCATTCTCTCACCCCCCTGTTGTCTGTGTCCATTGGTTAGGCTTATATGCATGCATATAAGTCCTTTGGTTGATCTCTCCACCTTACACCAACCTCCTCTATCTTCCCTCAGAGGTTTGACAGTGATCGATGCTTCTCTGTCTCTGGATCTGTTTTTGTTCATCAGTTTATGTTGTTCATTATATTCCATAAATGAGTGAGATCATGTGATATTTTATCTTTCTCTGACCGGCTTATTTTACTTAGTATAATGCTCTCCAATTCCATCCATGCTGTTGCAAATGGTAAGAATTCCTTCTTTTTTACCGCAGCATAGTATTCCATTGTGTAGATGTACCACAGGTTTTTTTTTAATTTCTTTATTGATTATGGTATCACATAATTGTCCTCATATCCCCATTCCCATCCCAAACCCCTCCCCACATATGCCCCCAGCCCCCTGTTGTCCATGACCACTAGTTAGGCTTATATGCATGCACACAAGTCCTTTGGTTGATCTCTCCCCCTTACCCACACTTTCCCCTACCTTTGCTCTGAGGTTTGACAGTTTGATCAATGCTTCCCTGTCTCCGGGTCTGTTTTTGTTCATCAGTTTATGTTCATTATTTCTCCTAGATGCGTGAGATCATGTGATATAAGAAATACCCTTATAAGAATTGAAAATGAGACAAGCCATAATGGTTATGCTGAGAGGCAAATGAATCAGTCTGTAGGTACCACAGTTTTTTAATTCACTCATCTGCTGATGGGCACTTAGGCTGTTTTCAAATCTTAGCTATGGTGAATTGTGCTGCTATGAACATAGGGTTGCATATATCCTTTCTAATTGGTGTTTCTAGCTTCTTGGGATATATTCTTAGAAGTGGGATCACTGTGTCAATTGGGAGTTCCATTTTTAGTTTTTTTGAGGAAACTCCATACTGTTCTCCACAGTGGCTGCACCAGTCTGAATTCCCACCAGCAGTGCACGAGGGTTCCTTTTTCTCCGCATCCTCGCCAACACTTGTCCTTTGTTGATTTGTTGATGATAGCCATTCTGACAGGTGTGAGATGGTACCACATTGTCGTTTTGATTTGCATCTCTTGGATAATTAGTGACTTTGAGCATGTTTTCATATATCCCTTGGCCTTCTTTCTGTCTTCTTTTGAAAATTTTTTATTTAAGTCTGTTGCCCATGTTTTGATTACATTGTTTATCTTCCTTTTGTTAAGTTGTATGAGTTCCCTGTAAATGTTGGAGATTAAACCATTATCAGTGATAACATTGGCAAATATGTTCTCCCATGCAGTGGGCTTTCTTGTTGTTTTGTTGATGGTTTCCTTTGCTGTGCAAAAGCTTTTTATTATAATGATTTAGAAAAATGGGGAATAAAGGACAAAGGAATGAGAAAAATGGAAAAGAAGGAAAAAAGTATTGAATGATTAGGTACTGTAAATTATTTGCATAGAAGTTTGGCTCTTTTTATTCATGAAATATATAACAAATTCATTTCTAAGTGTTTTTAAGTGTCTTGTATGGGACAAATTGCTATAGATGTATTAGTTTGTTAGGGCTGCCAAAAAACACACACACACACACACAAAAACAGACATTTTTTTAAGCAACAGACATTTATTTCCTTAGGGTTTGGGAGGCTGGAAGTTCAAGATCAAGATGCCTGCAGGGTGGGTTTCTCCTGAGGCCTCTGTCCTTGGTTTGCAGATGGATGTCTTCTTACTGTGCTCACATGGCCTTTCTTCGGTGGACACATACCTCTAGGATCTCCCTGTGCCTTCTAATCTCTTCTTAAATGGTCCAGTTAGGTTGGATTAGGATCTCATTTAACCATAACTTTCTCCTTAAAGACCCCATCTTCAAATCAGTCATATTGAGAGTTAGGAATTCAACATATGAATTTGTGGGAGGGATACACAATTCTGTCTATAGGGATGGATAAAAAGGTGAGATTAAGAGTTACAGGTCTCAGTATCTAATTGGACTAAAGATAATGTCTACTCTAACGCAGCTAATATGTGATCCATTTAAAGAGGTCTGTTGCCCTTTGGAAAGCCTGGAGAAGAACAAAGCTGCCACAGGATGATGTGGAGAAAGCATCATGAGGATTATATTTGAAACAGGCCTATGGAGCTGAATACAATTACATGAAAGGAGAGAATATGTCGGGGAACTGAGGCAGGGTGCATGGCAAAGGAGCTGCTTATTTAGGCACCTAAAAATAGAAGCGGTAGAAGATGGAATGTGTATAGGAAGTAGTGGGTCATAAAGCTGAGAAGGTTATTTTTGAAACTACTAGAAAAGGATAGTGTGCCACAGAGTTTGGACCACATATGTGAGTCATTCATTTGATGCAAAGGGGTCATGTGATCACTGGGATTTTGAAGATCACATAGGCATAGTCCAATGTGCAGACTCAAATGCTGGGCTTCTTATGGTCTTGGTTGGGAAAATTACTTAACCTCAGAGAACCTTTGATTTCTCATGCTAATATAAGGATAACCATCTCCCCCTTTTCATCAAGCTGTTGTGAGATTATGAATGTAAAATGCTTGCCATACAGCAAGCCCACAACATATGTTATAGTGGAGATCATTTGTTTCATTCAACAAATGTATATGATGGGCATGGCATCCCAGCTGTGGTTCAATAACATTACAGTTGTATAGAATTTAAAATACATTGTTATACCCTCATCACCAGCAAGCAAGGCAAGTAGGTGGAGGAGTTGGATGGAGAAAAGAGTAGGGAGGGCCCTGGAGGCAAAGACAACTGATCAAAGCTACTGGAACAATAAACTAATGAACAAAACAGATCCAGAGACATAGAAACATGGGACAGATTGATGAATCTCAGAGGAAGGCAAGAGTGGGTGTGTAGGTGGGAAGAGATTAACCAACGAATTTACTAGGTGTACAGTTAATAATGCGGATTTTGTAATCAAACAAAACACGATAATTTCAAGAGAAACATCAAAAATGCTTTATTCAAAATAATGTCTATTGCTAGCTACACATTTCCCCATCTTTAGGTAATTTGTGGATACCGTCCCAATAGAACTTTTCTTGTTTAGAGGCAAGCCATTCAGAGACCAAATTTTCCACTTTTTTGTACGTTTTGAAGTGCTGCTCAGAAAGTGCATGTGCCATGGATCGGAACAAGTGCTAACCTGAAGGAGCAAGATCTGGGTTAGTACTTCCCAGGCAAGATCGTTTAACGTGTCTTTAACTGGTTTTGAAGTGTGTGATGGTGCGTTATCATCAAAATTACTTTGCCATGTCTTGCACATTCTGGTTTTGGATCAAAGCGTGGTTCAAATGGATTATTTGTTGTCGGTAGCCATCAGTATTAATGGTTTCACCTGGTTTTAGAAGCTCATAGTACACCACACTTTCCTGATCCCACCAAACGCAGAGCATTGTCTTCTTTCCGAAGTGATTTGGCCTTGAGGTCGATGTTGATGGTTGACCTGGATCAACCCATGACTTTATGCATCTGGGATTCTCAAAATAAATCCACTTTTCATCGCCAGTCACAATTCGGTGCAGAAAAAGACATTCTTTCGTGCCATTGAAGCAACACTTTACTGATGACTTCGGTTTTCCATTTGTCTTTTGTTCAGTTGATGTGGCACCCATTTTCCTTTCTTTAAATTATTTCCCATTGCTTGTAAATCATCGGAAATTGTTTGCTGAGCAACAGTTAAACTTTCTGCAAGTTCTTTTTGAGTTTGACATGCATCTTCATCCAATAACGCTTGTAATTGTTGGTCTTCAAACTTTTTTGGTTGATCTGGACATTCTTTGTCTTTCACATCAAAATTATCACTTTTAAAGTGTTTAAACCAGCATTCACAAGTATCTTGATATGGAGCATGTTCACTACAAGCTTCCTGAACCATATGATAACTTTTTCTTCAAAATAATGAATTAAAACTTCCCGCATATGCTTTTTTTTTGGCATGAAATTTGACATTTTTTAAAAATATATATTTTATTGATTTTTTACAGAGAGGAAGGGAAAGGGATAGAGATTTAGAAACATCGATAAGAGAGAAACATCAATCAGCTGCCTCCTGCACACCTCCTACTAAGGATGTGCCCGCAACCAAGGTACATGCCCTTGACCGGAATCAAACCTGGGACCTTTCAGTTCGCAGGCCGACGCTCTATCCACTGAGCCAAACCGGTTAGGGCTCGACATTTTTAAGTGTAAAAATATCTATGATGCTAACACCTTCAGCAAATTTGACATATGAAGTTTTGAAGCTTGCTGTCAATACAACAAAATAGTATACTTATCAAATCGCATATATATCAACATATGTGTAACTCCATCTATTGAAAAAAATCCGCATTATTATTAACTGATATACCTTGTATATGCATATATGCATAACCCAAGAACACAGATAATAGTGTGATGAAGGCCCAGAGTGGTGAGAGAGGATGGGCTAAAAGAGGTTAGTGGGGGAAAAAAAATATCTGTAATAATTTCAACAATAAAAATAAATTTTTAAAAAAGTATAAGGAAGAGAACCTTATGTTAGGTCCCAGAGAATTAGTGGGATATGTTTTAATCTGCATGTCTGCAATCCTTGTATCAACACTCCTGATTTCACTTTGGCATAATACATTTCCATCTGTTTGTTAGATTAATGAAAAAGAAATCAGCTTTTTAAAAAATTTCCGCATTCTTTTTAAAATTCCGGCTGTTATGCTTGTGCTGTATTCCATTCACAATCAGTATTTCATTCTCAGAGGTACAGTTATGTTTCCCAAACTAACATTGTTTTTCAATTAATTAAAATCAGTTAAGAACAATTTAATTGAATGCTGTCAAAAGCGCCATGAATCATTGTGATGCCTTGCTGTCATAACCCAGCTTCTGAAAACACCTCTTGCGGCAAGATCCGACACAGCTTATAGCAATATCCAAACTGTTTAACCAGGATGACATAATTGTCAAATATGTAATTGTGCTTTTACTGCCTGTAGCTTTCACTACCACTTGGAAATGTCAGAAATTACTACCGTAGGCAAGTCGAACATTTAAAAATATGTCCGGAATACATTCTCTGCCTAGATGAAAAAGTGTCAGATCTCCTTGGTGACTTTAAAGTTTAATGCCCTGTGTATCAATAAGTGTCTCCCTTTGTGTTCACACAACATTTCAAGTTTGGGAAAAATGCAGTATAGTCTAGTCCCATCTGTGTGAATAGGAACCATTAGGTGTAGAAATTGGATACAAGGATCTTTTGAAGGGAATGAGGATAGATTTGTCATACTGGGTGGTATTTTAAAATGAATTTTGACATGTTCAGTAGGCTTCTTAACAAATGATTAGCATCTCAGAATACTAATGGACTCCATGACACCAGCTGTCTTAGGAGAGACGTCAGATCATAGCACCGATTCATGGATCAAAGGAAGAGTGGAATTGGTGTTGAATTTTCCCTTCTGTTTTAGCACTTAGTCTTTCAACTTAGGACAGTATTTCATAATAGAAACTCTCACTAAATTATCACCATTGTCTGAAGTTTATTTACTCTTTGGCTTTCTAACCTAAATTGCCAAATTAATACCCCTCGGCAATCCCTCCTCTCCCCTAACCCTCCCCATCAGCAGAGTACCTGGCTTTATCAATATGCACTCATTTGACAATTTTATGTCATATGGTAAGAGAGGTCTGTCAGACAACTGTGTAACCACTTTAAAATAATTCAGCAGGTCCTTTGAAAGGAATAATCAGTGCAAATTCAATGGAAATTTCTCCTTAAAGGGCAGGATAATGGTCACTGCTGGAATAGATATGCATCCACATTTGTTTTGTTAGAGCTCACCTATGATATGTCATTAGTATGGATTGTGCTTTTCTTAAAAATACAAAACGTACACGTTCAAGTAAATTGCAAATATTCGTCCATTCAAATATTTATCTAGAAGGATATAGTTCATGGGAATCTTTTCTTTGTCTGGAAAAGTACAATCATGCTGTTTGATATCATGGTGCTTTGTTCCTGTGATCCTGCCTTTGTGCTAAACTGCAGTGCAGGAAACATGTGAGCATATTGTAGACTGCTCATCACATTTCCGCTTCCACAGAATGAAATAGAGCCATGTCCTAAGTGATAGAAAACTACTATGATTAGCCCATTCCACATGGAAGTTTTATGATTATTTGCAGAATGAAAACCCAACACCCTTTTTAGCCAGAGATGGGCAGACCTTTTCTGATGGTCTTTCACTGACTTTTTTTCTTCTGATGTCACCAGTCATCAGAGACTTATTCCAGTTGTTTCTTTTTGTTTCCCCCATGATAGTTAGGATGATGGACACAGGATAGGGCTGCTCAAGTCTGAATCCTGGCCATGCCACATAGGAGCTATGTAACTTCGGCAGGTTACAACCTTTTTATAAGTATTCTTTCATCTGTTACAAAGACATAATAATAGTACAACCCTCACAGGATTGCTTTGAAGATTGGATGAGTTTATGTATCACATAAGCTTTAAGCACTGCCTGACACATAGTAAGAGCTCACCGCATTCAGCCATTATTTTTATTATTCTAACTTTTGTTCATATGAATTGATGTGGTGAAATTAACTACAGTTCAATGTTTCGATGCTTCATTGAGCATGAGAAAGGTGTCAGGAGAACAGAAATATTGCTCTAATTTTCTAAATTGATGGAATATTTCTATTCGGAAAATAATAGATTTTTACAGTTTCTCCCTTAAAAATTTCTAGTCAAAATTACTAAACAGATGGCTTTTGAGCACTCAGAAAAAAACTGTGGTGGTCACTAACCATCATAATGTGTTAATTAAAAGCAAGCCATTTCACACTAGTCTAATCTCATTTTTGGAAAGAGTTCCTGGATTGTTGAAATAAGAGGTGCCCTATCTGAATTTCTGAAAATATGTGGATTCTTTCATGACATATTTTGATTGAAAGGAAGACACATAAGCTTGATCAAGTAGAATTACTTTTCATGGGTAGGATACCACAAGTGTTACTGTTATTCTCAACGGAGATCTCGCATAGCTTAAAAAAGTACAGTCATTCTGCCCATTTTCATTTAGCAATTGTATCCATGATTTCTGTGAGGACCTAGAAAACATACACATCATTTGATACACACTTTGGAGAGGTATCTCATGTTGATGACAATTGTAAGTTTCAAAAACATAAATTAGTTGGAACAATGGTTGAAACAAATGAGTTAACATTTAATAGTAATATATGTAAAGTCATGTTAATTTATTTTTAAAAACTAGTAAATCAGCTAGAATAGAATTTCATCTAACACCATTTTAAACCTTTAAGTGCAAATAATTTTCTTTTGGAGAGTCAACTCCTGTTGGTTAGATAAGGTTGACTTAAGCACCATATTAAAGAGGTTTGAAAGTAGTATTTAATGGCCATTAGTGACATAGCCCCTACCCTTCAGGAATTTGTAAATAGTGTGGGTGACAAATATGCAAGTATTGCATTACAGTATGGAAATACTACTGTAAAGCAACACTTTTGGGAAAAGATAAACATAGTGTTCTTGAGAATTCACAGAAAGGACAATTGGCATCACTAATGATAATGGTGTCAGGACATAATCCTCAAAAGAGGATATAATTAAACTAAGAGGATTGAGAGTTTGCCAAGTGAAGGTAAGGACAATGGTATTCTAGGTTGATAAACTCTAGAAAGGCCTAGAGATGTGAACATATGTGTGTTCCAGAATTTTAAGTACCATTAATAATGGAAAGCATGCTAATAATAGAAATATTACTATTTCTATTGCTAATAATAGAAAGCAAGGTCCAAGTAATAATATAAAGTGAGGTATACACTACTGAGTTATCATACCTTATATTCATATGTGCCTGGAACTTTCAAAAGTGCTTTGCATATATTAACACATTTAATTGTGTTATGTGTTAGCTTTTGCTGTGTAACAAACCCATACATTAATTACGTAAAACAATAATTTCTTATTACTCATGAATCTAGGAATCAGCAGAGTAATTCTGCTGGTATGGGCCAGGCTTGGGTCATCTTGGCTAGATTCGCCAATTCATCTGTGCTCACTTGGCAGTTTATCTGGTCTGGATGATCTATGATGGTGTCATTCATATGCCTGGTGGTTGTTTTGCTTTTGATTGGGGCAATGGAGATGACTTGGCCCTGTGACTCTGGTCAATCAGTGGGTAAACCATACTTGTTCACAAGATAGTCAAAAGGTTCCAAGATCAGCAAGATAACAAACCTCAGTGTTCAAGTATGGTACAAGTCTCTGTTAATGTCCAAAATAAGTCACAGGATCAACCCAGATTGAAGGATGTGAGAAATGATTACATCATGAAAAAAGAAAAAGTATGTATGACCAAATTTGTAATCTATTCCAATTTAAAAATCACAATGAAGTAGGTAGGTAGGTATTGTCAACCCCAGTTATCTCTGAGGTACAGGCAGATATAACTTGGTCAAGGTCACATAGCTAGTAAGTGGCAGATCTGGGATTTTGAGGCAATCTGATGCTGGGTCTGATTTTTACCACCTTAGATCAGACTGTGAAGAACATTGTATGCTATTGTAAGAAGTTGGGATTTTAAGCTGAGGGTATACACAGCCATTGAAGAATGGTGATCAGAAGACTGACTGGCATGATCAGCTTTACAGCTCATAAAAATCAGTTGAACTGTAGGAAGGGGAATGAATTGTAGGAAGGCAAGATTGGGAATTGACTAACCAACCAGTAGGATCCTGATGAAAGAATGATCCAACGTGGTGATAGTTGAATTACTGTATAGTTTCATCTGAATTCAAGAAATATCATGTTAAAAAACTTTCCTGTAAATATGACACTACTGACTGAATCTAAATAGCTTGAGAAAACTACAGTTGTGAGTTTGTAACACATTTACGGAAGTACACTTTATCATTAGTCAATAATAAGTAATTAAAGCATAAGATTTTAGTTGATATAAATAAATGATTGGAGTTGACAGTGGAGGGTTAAAGGGACTTTACCAAATACATTTGCTAATTGTCATTGAATAGATGCCAGTCCTCATCTGTCTCTATAAGTGAAACACATAGATGGTACTTATTCAGTGAACACAAAACCCCATTGTGGTTGTCGACCTGCCAAACTAACTCACAAGATGTGAACATACATGCTTACAGAATACTGACGTAGCATCTTAGAATAATCAGTTGCATTGCCCTAACTATTCAAGAATGAAAGGGTGTTTTTTTTTAATCTTATTTGATATAGCAACTCCTAGCTTCTTGATTTCTGGGATGGTTCATGTAAGCCTAAGTGAAAATGATTACAGATTTAATCGAGAGCATAATTATTAGGTTAAATTTTTATGGAGCCTGCATTTTGGTGTGATGAGTAAGTAAGGTCACAGATAATGCAGAGACTACAGAGATTAGTTTTCTCATTGCTTATTGCCTTTTCAGGAAATATACTGTCAGATGGGTTGCCAATATTAGAGGCCACCAGAAGACATTCATTTAATCACCAAGAGCGGCTCTGACAGTCAAAGAGCCAATATTTGAGAGAAAATGAAGTCATTGAGCATAAAATAAATGTTCTGACTTTTAGATGATAAGCTAACATCTCATCTTAAAGTGAGAGATTGTTAGAGCTTCCGAAGGTCCTTAGACAGCATATACTAGTATTTCAATTTCTTCATTTTATGGATAAAGATATTGAGGCTCAGAACAGTTAAATAACATTTCCAAGATTATGTAGCTAATTAGCAGCGGAGTTAGAAAAATAGCCCAACGTTTTGGTTCTCATTCAATACATCTTTGGTCATCGTTTGCTATTTCAATGGCCCATAAAACTTATGATTAATTTTTCCCCAAATATCATGCGTCAGAAGAGGATTGGTATAACTGTTACTGAAAATCAGGAACTCTGTTCATTTGCTGAGAGAGAACTTCTGTTCTTGGATAGTTAAATGGGTTCTGAAGATGTTTAAAAGAAGGCAGTTTGGGTTCTGGTTACCTGATTTCACCGGCTACAAAGGATGTTGTAACAGTATCTTGGTAAATTTGTCATGGTCAAAGGTATGATTTTTAGCTTATCAGTCCAGAAATTAAATGCTCACAGTATATCAGGATGAGCTCCACTAAGGATGCTAAATCACATTAACAAATACTTGAAAGAGATTAACGGATAGAAAACAGACTGACCATCTGCTCAATGTATTACAATGAGAAACATAAACATCAGTCAGAGTAGACATTTCTTTCCACCTATAATATGCACTTTTCTGATTCCATTGACCTGGGAAGCCAGACTGCTTGGTGATGTCAGAGATAGGCTGAGAGAAGCTTGGTGATTGTCAAATAGTTCATGATTCCAAGCAAACATTGCCCATTATATCCACTGTAGGACTGCCTTTGCTGGGACAAGACAGCTTAGTTATTGGGGCTGCATAACACACCTGTGGTCAGTTGGAGGACAGGCACTGCTGAACCTTGTTTTAGTGACTAACCTCTTTTCCTCAAGTTCTGATATCCTCTCTTCTGGTTAATACTCCTTACCAAGCCAGCCACCAAGTATGTTAATACATTTTCAAGCTTAAGAGATAGTGTCTCTGAAAGGAGACTTTACACGTTTCTGCTCTGATTTTACTATTTAATTGTCCAAAGGCAACTTAATTTCCTTTCTTTCCCAATTGTTGGAAGATACCACATGACCTCACTGTCCTTTCAGAGTCCTGCCTGCAGTTCTGCCCAAGTAGGAGTCCAAATCTACATAAATGTCAAAATACTTTGGTGGACCAATGTATAAGGAGCATTTATCTTCCTGGTCTTCAGAAAGTCCTAAGAGCTAGTTCATGTTCACTCATTAATAGTAATGAAACTGACAGATGATGTCTCATGTAAGCTTTATAAACAGTAGCCTGGCCTACGTGGCTCAGTGCCTTAGTGTTGACCTATGAAACAGGACAAGGTTCAATTCTCCTTCAGGACACATGCCTGGGTTGTAGGCTCGATCCCTGGTAGGGGGCATGCTGGAGGAAGCAGGTCACTGATTCTCTCTTATCATTTATGTTTCTGTCTCTCTCTTCCTCTCCTCTTCTCTAAAAGTATATAAAAATTTAAATTAAAACAAAACAGTAAACACATAATATATGCATGATGCCCTAAGGCAGATATGAAAAGATAGGCTTAGAATCAGACACAGGATTGAAGCAGGCCTCAGTTCCTACTGGCTGTGTGACCTGGGGCAGGTATCTTTGTGTCTGATCCTTTTATCATCCATTACATTTTAACAGTACCTACCTTTTAAGGTTGTTTTAGAATTAAAAGTAGTTCTGTATATTTAATGATTGAATGCTTTATTAGTGTGAATACCACATTGGTGTTTAGTAATTATGTTATTTTCCATCTGAGAACTATAGATTGTTGCTATCTAAAGACAGAGAAAGTAACTTCCCATTTGATAAAACTTACTTTATTATCCTAAGCACAGTCAATACAGCCTGCACTATATCAGGGTGTCCCCCTGTGTGACACATTCTCAATAAGAATACAAATTTTCACCAAAGACCTTTGGATAACTAAACTGCAAATCTGTGGGTTTCTGGAACAGCTGTAACTTAATCATTCAGAGTGATCCGAGTGTGTATCCTTATACTACACAAAAAATTAATATTCACTTAGGAGTTTCAGATAACAGAAAATCTACTCAAGTCCATAGAGCCTTAGAGAAGGACCTCATCAACATTCCTCAAACAGGTAATCTATTCTTCTAGATTTTTTAGAAAATAGAAAGGATACTGTGATCCGCCACGGTAGCATTTCATAACCATACTAGAGGCCCAATGCACGAAATTTGTCCAAGGGGCTCTGCCCTCACAGCCCCGGCTGCCTCAGCCCTTGCAGCCCTGGCTTCGTCCAAAAGGTCGTCCAGATGGTTGTTCTGCTCTTGGCCATTCAGTCGATTTGCATATTATGCTTTAATATTATAGATTATTATAGACTAGAGGTACAATTTCGTGCACAGGTGGGGTCTGGCCAGCTTGCCCCGATTGGGCTGATCAGGCTGGCCGGCCACGGGGAGGGGACACGGGAGGTTGGCCGGCCGGTCTCGCCCCCAGTCTGGGGGGGGGGGGCTGATTGGGGGCGGGGCCAGCTGGGGGGACAGCTGTGGGCATTTGGCTGGTCGGCCCCACCCCTTGTTTGAACTCCAGGTCAAACTTCCAGTCGAGGGGACAATTTGCATATTAGCCTTTTATTATATAGGATGTTGTCTATGTTCAGTTCTTTAAGCTCACAAAGCATCTTGATCTGAGCTGCAGAATTATGGTGATAAAATCTGGACTCTCCGCCCTTTATGAGGTGTACAACCCCATTACAATGTCCTATAAGTGCCCAGCGGTATATGAGTGGATAAAAAAAGCTGTGGTACATTTACACAATGGAATACTATGCAGCTATAAAAAAGAAGGATCTCTTAACCTTTGACAGCATGGATGGACCAAGAGAGTATTATGCTAAGTGAAATAAGCCAGTTCAGAGAAAGACAAATATCACATTATCTCACTTCTATGTGGAATCTAATAAAGTAAACTTACTAACAAAATAGGCCTAGAAGCATGGATGCATGGAACAGACTGGCAGATCTCAGAGAAGAGGAGGGGGGAGGACTGGAAGAAGTTAACCCAAGAACATACGCATAGCCCCTGAACACAGACTATAGTGTGGGGCAGGGGCTGGGTGCAGAGGGCAAAAGAGGGGTTTTGGGGGGACATCTGTAATACTGTCAGCAATAAAAAATAAATTTTAGCAAATAAAATAAAATATATCCTTCAGGCCTACTTAACATCTCATTTATGGAAACATGGCCATATCTTCCTCTGTGCTCCACTGGCCTCGCCACTGTTGACTTGCTACCATTTTCGGACTGCATTCACAATTTGGTCAGTAATAGACCACATTTTTTTTTGGTTGTTGTTGTTTAAGAAATAGCTAAGAACCTTGAAGGGCTGCATGTGAAGCTGTCTGAATCCTTGATGCAATGTGCACTTGGATAAAGGTCAGGTTAATCTGTATTCCTTAATAGGATTGCCTGTTTCCCTGTGATATAATAGTTCTTGTCTTTTTGAAATGTGTATTTCCATGAAGACCACTCCACTGTCACTTTTGTTGCATGAGCTCCTGCCTTTTTCTCTTTTAAAATGGTGGTTCGCTAAGAGAATCACTCGACTGAGATAAATTAATTTCAATTTACATAGTGAGGAAGCCAGAAAACAAGACTACATTTTAGCCATAAGCTTCTGATGTGATTGAAACTTTGTAAAGTGACCAAATATAATATGTTCCTTCACAATTGTCATGTTTCTTTGGGAAATATCAGTAGTATTTGGACACCAAAGAGAATTGAAGTGGAGATTATATATTCCTTGCACCACGACTGGCAGTGGGCTATAATAATAGCAGGCCTAATACCAAATTCTTTCAACACAAACATTTGTTAATCGGCAGCTGTCACATAGCCCTCTGCAAGCTCATGTAGGACCTGATTCTGTCCGCATGACTACAACAAGCATCGGCATGGAGGGCTACCTGTAGAGCAGAGTCAATAGCGTGCTGATAACAAGACCAGACCCATGAACGGGCAGATCAAGGGCCAGGTTCCTGGGTCACCAGGGCTCCTCTTGGAGTGCTGCCTAGGAGACAGTAGGAGGCTCCTGGCTTTCTGGGTCTTGATCACCTATCATTTCATAATCTCTTGTTCTAATTAACTAACACTCTGGTGCAAATTATAAGAAAGTCTTTTGAAGCTTTTGGATATTTTTATACCCATTTTGTAGGCAGAAAACTAAAGCCCACAGTACCTATTTCACAGGTCTCTTGTGAGGAATACACACACACACACACACACACACACACACACACACACGGAATGCTCAGCTCTGTGCCTTAAAGAAAGTAGACGTTAGCTTTTACTGTTACCTACATAACCAAGAATTGGTTGAAGGAGGAAAATATTTTTAATACTTTAAAAATATGAAATGAAAATTATTTTTAATAAAAAACAATGTCATTATATCAGCAGATTCGGGTGTTCAGAGTTAGCCTTATTAAAGGGTTATTTACTTACTTGCTCACAGAAATTTTTTTGCTTCTAAATATGGCACATGCTTATATGTATTACCTGCTTATTTCTCAGACATGTGAATTCCAAATATTTAACAGTTCCTATTCCTTGTGTAAAGAATTAAAAACAAATGAAGGTTTTTCTCTTCTTTTTTTCTCCTGTTTTCTTGGTTCCTTTAGATTAAAAACAACAACACAGTAAAACAGTGTTTCTTTTACATGAGTACCTCATAAATTGAATAAGACGAAACATGTAAAGCATTTTACATGCTCACTTTCTTAGCATGTTGGAATTAGCATCTGCTTTGGGTACATTCATTTAGTTGTGGTCTCACACTCCAGGACTCAAATTGTTGCTTTCACATAATACAGTTTTGGATTCCCCCAAGGGACTGACTAGGTGAAACTGTTTAATCCCCTCCCTCATCCCTGCCTTCTCAAGGGAGCTTAATCATGATTTGAATAGAGAATAAGTGTATTCCAGTGTCCCTCATTTGCAATGCATGTTGTGTCTGCCTCTTTAAATAAACTAAAGGTTAATATGTTGATTTCCTATTTATAGGTAACTTAATGCTTCTAATTTTTTCTAATTATGGCACAAAGTTTTGGCTCAGTGCTATGATATTTTAAATGATCTTTCTAAATCATTATAATGATTTGATGCGTTTACTACTCTCCTAAGAGGTCAGATTGACAGGTTTAAAGAGACAAATTGTACAGTACTTCTTTTTGCCACATAATATCTAGTTACAGTGGCAAGTCCTTCCATTAAGCAAGCTGTATTTCTGGATGATAGATGCCTAGCCTTTTTATTTTAGCCCAGGCATCTCTGCCTTGACAATCCAGTTTTAACACGGGGGCTAATATGACCTTCACATGGATCAGAATAGAATCAGACAATATTTAATCAAAAGGCTGAACTAACACTACCCAGCAGAGTGAGTAGATATTAATCCATTACATCATTTTCATTTCTGACATTAACACACACACACACACACACACACACACACACACACACACACACACCTTGACATTTTACTCTTTTCTCTTTCTACTTTCCTTTTTTATAAAAATTAAACTTTAGCATATGAGCATAACCAATGGACACAGACAGTAGGGGGGTGAGGGCATGTGCTGGGGGGTGGGAGCAGCTGGGAAGAGGTCAGTGCAGGAAAAAGGAGACTTATGTTATACTTTAAACAATAAAGAATTTTAAAAAATTAATTAGCAAAAATGGCATTAAAGCATCTATTGCTTTAAAAAAAAATTAAACTTTAAAAAGCCTTTCTTCAGTCAGTATTAGACCTGTGACCATCTTGAGGAAGTGATGTAGGATCAACAGACATGAGCAGAGTAGGAATGATATGCCAGGTACAGGTCATCAGGGTGGAAAGCTCAGGTGCATAGTGACAGGCAAAACTGGGAAAAGTACTATTATAGGGTGGGACCTCGCCCCCCAGGCTGGTCTTTCCTCCCCAGCATATCGCTGGTTATGTGATTTAGACCCTCTGACATTTCATATCACTAGTCATGCGGTTCAGACCTCCCCCTGACCTTTCCTCCCCTGGCATGTTGCTAGTCATGTGGTAGACCCCCTTAGAGAAGGAACAAGGGGACTGGAGAACAGCTTTATAGGACTCCTATATAAGCCCTGTACAACCACTCCCTTAAGCATTAAGTCCTCAGGACAATGGAATTCTGTCCTGCATTAAATAATCTTAAGAACAAAGTCATAGGTCTATTGACCACAAAGGCAGAGTTCTGCTCAAATTAGAGATGACATCTAGGCCTCAGTTGTGTTTCAGCTCCAGGCCCAGAAAAAGCAGCAAGACCAGGTTAAGAGATGCTGTGGCTAACATCAGGACCAGACACAATTACTAATGACCCTCTCCTCTAGTACTGACCAATCAGTAGAGACCATGACTCTAAAAGGACACACCTGGAAAACTTATGAGTATTCTATTAAGATTCTCCTTTGAGACCTTCCCTAAAATCCCCACCTTTGGAAAGCATATAAAAACCCTCCAAACATTCCAGGCACCTACCTTTGCTTTCTTTCTTCTAAGCTCTAAGGGCCCTTCTTTTGCTTCTGTAACTTGCTTTTTGAGCCCACGCAACCTAAGTGGCTCACTTCTTCTAACTCTGTAACTTTCTAAATAAACTGATTTGTTAGAGTTCTTGGCTCTGAATTCTTTTCCAACAGAACTCAAGGACCGAGGTCTAATTTCTAACTTCTCTGGGAACATCTGATGCTGTCTGCTGTTAACAGAATTAATCAGTACTAAACTTGCCTCAACAAACTAGTGTATGTTCTCTGAAAATGAATGGGCTACCTAATTGGTATTGTTAAGTTGTATTGAGTATGCATGACACAACCTTTCCTCTATTTCACGTGGCTTCTAAGAAAATGCAGTGTACTATTTTTAATGAGCTGCAAAAATTCCCTGTCTGCTGCTTTCCAGTCTGTGCTTTACCATATTTGAGTGATTTGAGAGCATATAAGTTATGGAAAATACACATTTCTTCCAAGTAGAAACAAGTTTGAAGGTTCAATCAGTTATTCAATAAATATCACTCAGAACTATTTGTGGCAAGCATTGTGTCAGATACTGGAAATATTATTATTACTAAGTCCAAACACATGTATCATGTTTACAGTGTGTGAAGCTTAATTCTAAGCATTTTTACATATAGTAATCTAGTTTTCTTGAGAACATCCTATAGGGTAGGTACTCTTATTATTTCTGTTTTAATGATGAATCAGTTGTAGCACAGAAGGTTTAAGTTACTTGCCTAAGATGCTTCTAGGTGGTAGAGTGAATCTGTACCCAAGCAGTGTGTTTCCAGTATACGTTTAACCGCTTGTTCAAAGACAATTGCTAGCAAAGGCACTGCTTTTCTCAGCTCTCAGGTTGGCAAGTTGTCCATTCTTCGTTAGGAAAAGTCCCTGTTCAGTGCTCTTGAGAGCATGCTCTGTGTATACAGGTTCTGGGCAAATGTAAGAGTAATGATGAGTCATTCTCTCATCTGTTCACTAAATGCATGTCTATTGAGTACTTACCTAGTACACCTAGTACAGTGTAAGGCACTTGGAGACAAAAAGAGGAATAGTAAAAATCCTTTTCCTAATTTCATATGCAATTTAAGTTACTCATTACACCATTTCCATCCTTTGTTTTCCTGCTGTTTTAAAGTATTTAAAATGTCTAATGTACATATTAAGAAAGCACTTCATATCTAAACTGCCGTGCAAATATTACGTTTTACTTTTATCATTGCTTATTTTATTAAACAACTTTTTATGAGCCCTCCTCATAGGTTCCTTCAGTCATTTATTTTTCATTTATATTCTCTCTTAATGATTAAAGTTGGTGTTTGTGATTACTGAGTAAAAGAAACATCGTCAATTAAAATTTCAAAGCTACTATTCAGTATGAGAGGGCCGTGTTGCTAAATGAAAATGAATATCATATGAAGAAAGGAAGCTGCACTTTTTCTATCAAATTAGCAACTGTCTTGTTATAGACAATAAATGCTAATTGGTTCTCTGAGCTGGTGAAGGCATCCTATACCTGTTCCAGGACAGTGTTTGTAAAGCAGTCTCATTTCTTAAAGCCACAATTTATTCTTTTTTTTTTTTTTTTTTTTGGCACTGATATGAGAAGAGGGCAGGGGAGGATCATTATCCTGTGCCAGGACCCCTGTTGAGTGATACCACTCATCACCTCATTTACCAGCAGGACTGAATCTGAGCTAGCCATGTTTCTCAAAGTAGAAGCAAATCTTGGAAAGACTGGAAGTTCTTTCCAAATGAAGTGGGTTATTCCTAGCCAATGAGAAATTTAAACTGATGAAGGCCAAGAGAGGGGAGACCATTGAAATCAGGGCTAAAGCAGGTAAATAGAATTCAGTAGGAACATGACAAAGCAGTCTCTATCAATGGAAAAAGAATTTTAGGCTTTGGGGTTAATGGTTATCCAGCTTCTTGTCAAAACAGATTTTGAAATACATACATTAAGAGGCCTGGGGTTGCAGATAAAAAAAAATTCTGGTGACTACTTTTAAAGGGGACTTAACTTAATAATGCTCCTTAAACACTTTTAGGTTGAGAATCTTGAGATCACTAGTCAAGTTCAAAAGGCTCATACGTGTTTTTCTAACAAAGGTGGATAGATGCAAGTGTCAGGTCAAGAAAAGCAGGAAGAAAAGTAAGATTGAGAAAACTTAGAATAACTTGGCAAGTGGGTGGAAGTAACGGGAAGATTAGGTGGAGTCTGGGTGAAATGACCAGGTATGGGGTACATAAGTCAACAGGGGGAATGAAGAGTGTGTTGTTAGAAAAATTGCATCCGTGTTGAAGATAGTCATAATTCCTCTATATACTGGCCTGAACACACATTAGGTAGTGCTTTCCATTCTGGGTAGCATAGAAATATAGTAAACTAGAACATGTTCAAGGGAGAGGCTTGCAGGTAGAGTCTGGGTGTTATGCAGAAACTTACACAGTAAGGTGTTTTCATGATCCCAACTGGGGTATTTTGCTTTCAAAGCCCATATTTCTTATTTTGTTCTGTCTGAAGAGTTAGAAATGGGACCCATGGGTAGAAACTTTAACAATGATTTTGGTTCCATATAATGAACAGTTTTTTGGGGGTTTTTTTTGCCAAATTTGAATGAGGAAGAAAACATTTCATTGTGGATTTGGTCAGGACTCATCAGGCTATTCCCTTGACTGGACTTTTGTAGGGGCAGTGGTGGATGAACCCCTTTCTACCCTGGAAGTGTGTGTTTCCTGATTTTATGAATGAACCCTGGTTGAGCATCAGAGCCAGTAGCAGATCAGGAAGGAAACTCTTTAGGAGAGAAGGGGCAGGTCAAGGCAGATAGATGGTCAGAAACCAGAAGACATTTAAAAGGCAAGGCAGGAAGGCTCAGCTGGTAGCTAAGAAGCAGGAAGATCCACGGGAGCCCAGAGGGCAGGTTTCAAGTGGAAAAGAAATTAGATACAAGCCATCAGCGCCCTGAGAACATGGGTCCTGAGGTGAAGCTCTGCTGAGTCAGCAATCCCCAGGGACACAGCCGTACCCGAGTGTGGGTGTCCCAGGGCCCCTGGCTGATGGCAGATATATAAATGGGTTTGACTCCCAGCAGTAGTGTCATTCTATTTTGTCTTAAGGTTCAGCTGTGGTGGAATTGTAATGAACATTGTTCCCAACCGGATTGGCTTGTGGAGGGGGAAATTCGTCTGGATTCATGGAAATGGGCAGCTGTGCATGTCTAAGAAGGGCAAAGCACGGAATGGCGGAAAGACGAACAGGAGGAGTCACCTGGTAAAATTAGACACCCACTGGTTTCTGAAACATAACCACAATGATGTTTTCTACGCCATGTTTCCCAAAGGATATTTCCGTGATGAGCATAGAGCTTACTCACTCGAAACTGTGTAAACTATATCCATTAATTTTAACACGGACTAAACGGTCTTTACAAATGATTATAGTGATGCTCTTTGCTCAGGAGTGCTTTTTCTGTGTGTGTGCTTCCCACGTGGGGTATATCCTGTCAACAACCTGTGCATACAACTGCCCAATCATCCCAACATCCCAAGATTTAAGAGAGTTCCCAATTCAGGGAAAAGGCCACATGGTCTGTGTTAGGCAGGAAGACCATTTTTTGTCCTCAAGACTTCCATGACTGCAAGGGGGTCTTGGCAGGGCTCCTCTTCCATGGCAAGTGTCTGAATCTCTTCTTCATTTACCATTGAAATGACTCCTTGGAACAAGATGCTTATCTGCTGTAGGAGGAGCATGGGAAGTGAATTCCTAATCGACTGAATTGACTGCAACTGTGCTTTCTGAGGTTGGCACGGCCCGCCGCTGCAGAACTATGACTCTCTTCACATCCACAGTGATGGATTGAAGGTGACAGCCTGACTTAGACTTCTAAGCTCCAAGCTGGTCAGTTGATTTCACAAGTACAATGTTGCAGGAGTCATTTATCAGAAGTGCGAACCCAGAGATTTGGATGTTTGAGGTGACAGCTGTTTGAGACATGACTTAAATAACTCACAGAAGATTAGGATAAGATCTTTGATAGGTAACAGTGGGCTCCTTTGTTAATTTTTGGAGTGTGTGATTGGGGTGATGAAAAGTCTCCATGGACATTTCCATAATTTAAATGCCGGGATGGTTTCTTTCTTTTGACCGCAGTAACACCAGAAAAGATTAGAGTGGCCCCAAATTTCAGTTGATGCAACCCTTACTTAATGTTTGTGTATGGATTTGTAAAGAAAATTAAAACCCTAAAGCAAAGATACCCTGGGAATCATTTTTTAACAAAGAATGATTTTTGTGTGTGTGCCTAATGCTGTATTAGTGGTGCCCAGATAATCCCTTTGAAAAGTCACAGTATTGGGTCAAATCCTTTTAATCACAGACTATGGAGTCCATGAAAATTGTGCTCTTTAGACACTGAGCACTTTTTACCTCCACAGGAAAGTAAAATTAAATCATCATCTGTGATGTTCTTTGTTCTTTTATTGTCAAGTCTAAACATTGGCTTGGAGCAAGACTTTTGACATTCATTTTCTGGCAAGGACTCAGGCTCAGTTTATTTTGTGAACTAATAGCTGCGTTCACAGCATGAGCTCAAACTCTTTTTTTTTCTTCCTGCTATAATAATTACCCAAGTTATACTTCAAAATATATCTGTGGGTCTCATTTCTTATCAACTTTAGTTGGTATTGAGCCTTCTGATGCAACATAGCAGTTCCCAAGGCAGAGCAGACTTGAGTTGGAGAGAAAATTTTAATACACCAGCTCAGACATTACATATAAACGTAATAAAGTCGGATTGGCCCAATGTGTAAACTTCTTCCACGGCAGTCAGTCTGTATCAGGAACTGCATTTAGTCTCTGAGGCCCCGGGGTATCGTTCAGCATATTACCACCGAGGTGAATTGGTTCTTTCCTAATACATTTTGGAAGTACTCTATTTTTGTTTCTTCCCCAATCACACACACATGCACATTACCTTCTCTATGTGTCTTTTTCTCTGTCTTTCTTACATCCTCTTGCCCCAAATCCCTGCTTTCAAACACATATTCCTGCATTAGTCTGTTATCTCAATTGTATTTTCTGAGATACTGATGAGTGAGTTTGTAGATTTCTTTTCTTTTTTTTTAGATGACTCATAAAGTCATCTTTTTCTCCAGGTTTTCTTTTTCTGTTTTGTGGAGTTTGGCTCTTTTTATTTCTTCCTTTTGGACTGCTTAACTCCTGTGTGTATTAAATCTCTAATCATCACTGGCACCCATAAAGTAGATATGATTTCTCTCATACAGGAAATTGTTTTCAGAGAGGTTAAATCCTTCGCTTGCTCAAAGTCAGCCAAAATTTGATTTTGGAACTGTCCACTTCCTAAGTCCTATGTTTTAGTCCTATTCCTTTTCTGTCATATAGGGAGATTATGTATTTCTGATCTCTCTCTCTCTCTCTCTCTCTCTCTCTCTCTCTCTCTCTCTCTCTTTCTCTCTCACACACACACATATATACATATATATATATGTATATACATATAGACAGGTAGATAGGCATATTTCAGTATATACATGTAGCGTGGTAGATAACATTCCCAATTTCCTGAGTTTTTTATTGGGGTGAATTATATTTGAAAAAAATGATGAAGAAAATCAGACATCAATCCTGAAAGCAACAAATTAGATTGGAGTTCTGATGAGACCAGATAATAGAAAAGCAAGAGAAAAAAAAAAGCTAAACATCATTATCAATTTCTATTAATCATAGCTAAAGTCTTGCCCTAACCGGTTTGGCTCAGTGGATAGAGCATCAGCCTGGGGACTGAAGGGTCCCAGGTTTGATTCTGGTCAAGGGCATGTACCTTGGTTGCAGGCACATCCCCAGTAGGGGGTGTGCAGGAGGCAGCTGATCAATGTTTCTCTCTCATCGATGTTTCTAACGCTCTATCCCTCTCCCTTCCTCTTTGTAAAAAAAATCAATAAAATATATTTTAAAAAAAGCTAAAGTCTTACTCATTATTTCAGTTGCATTTTGATATTTCTTCCTCCTAGACTCCTTTCCATATATTAAGCCACGACAAGGTTTGCTAAAAAGGTGAACCAGTAAAAAAATAAAAGTAAAATTAAAAATCTGTAACTGTGGCCTAGCCCAGTTTGCCCGAGGTAGCCTCATTCTAAACAGAATCAAAGGCTTCTGTGCCCTTTGCACATGCTACATGGATCAGACTCCATTATTATTCTTGGTTTCTCTGCTTGTTTCTAGACTTGGGTCTTCTGGTACTTAAGCAGGTATGGAGTGTGTAATAATAATAATAACTAACATTTAATGAATCCTTAATCAATTCCAGGCACTGGGCTGAGCTCTTTATTTGCATTATCTCATTTAATTGTTCACACTTACAAAAAGGAGATAACTAAATACATTTGGAAATTTAATAACCTGTCTGTGGTTTCACAGCTGCTAAGTAATTTGTCCAAAGTCTCACAGATAGTAAGTAGTGAAGCCAGATTCAAAGTCTTAATTTTTCTGACTCCATAGCCCAAGCCCTTAACCCTCGTTCATACAAGATTTCCATTATCTAACGCAGTGTTCATCACATATTAATTGCTCAAAAAGTGCTTCCTGGATTGAAAAATAAGAGAGAGACTGTATTCTATTAAAACAAACACTAGACATAATTAGAAGATAAAGGTTTGAATTACATTTATTCTGCTTTTAGCTTTGTGGCATCAATAATTCATGTCACTCTTTGGATTCCCATTTTCTTCATCTGTAAAATGAAGGGAAGAGGGTTAAATGAGCTCTGAAGTCTCTTTAAACTCTGGCAAATAAACCCAGAAGTGGTAACTAGAAAAATAATTCAAAACCACTAGCTGATGCCCCAATACTGGGCAAATAGCTATTGCATTATTCTAGTGGATCTTCAGTTCAGCTGTGGTGGCATAATTCCATTTAGATCCAATCTAGATACGTTTTTGCTAGGTCCTCTATCATTTTTCAGAATGTTTGAAAAACAAAATACATTTAGGCTTCTCACCCTGAGTTTGGAAATCTGAAATATACATAAGATGATATGAGCAGAGGCTGACTTTGATTACCATATAGTGGCATAGCCGGGGGCTGCAATAAAAAAAACCAAAAAAAAACGATAAAATTGAACCTGATATGAACCATGACAGGCCTCCTTAATGTGGGGATGCTTTGGCTTTCAAGTATATTCTTTCACTGTATTATACAAAATGTGGATAAAGTGATAAGTGAGTTTAAAAATGATTGTATGAGAGAAGTGCACTGTGGCACTATAAAGCTCTTTGCCCCGCGGAGATCAGAAATGTAAGGCAGCCTCATTGCCTTTCTTTTAAGTGCTTTCTGGGGTGCTTAGGGTTGCCTACAATGGCTTGGTTGGTTTGTTGTTTGCTAAATTAAGGTAATATCAATCTTGATTCTTTTTGTGTTTTTTTTTTGAGGAATTGCTGTCCAAAGGAGATTTTTTTTTGAGAGGCTTAAAAAAATAAGGGCAGAGAGATTGAGAAAGAGAAAAGCTGGAAAAAGAAGAACCAGAGGAAAAGGAAGAAGATCAGAGAGAGAAATATTCATGCATAAGCCTATATGGCATTTGAAACAGTTTTAAGGCACAGGGGGAGGCCACTGGGCTTGCTTTAAGTCCAATGATCTAAAAAAATATTCAAGCACCAAAGTTGATGACCATTGCAGCTGCCTTCGCTATAGACCCCTGAGCACCCACATTGCCTCTCCCCAGCCTCGGTGACATGAATATTCAGCACAGATTTCTTTGCCCCCTGGGTATGGCAGACCGATATAGCCAGGCAGCTGGCAGTGCCCACACAGCTTCCAGGGGACCTGTAGACTAATGGCGCAATTGAGCCGAGTCCACTTGTCTTATCCTTATCTCTTACATCCTTTGCACTGTTTCTCTGCTGGTTCTCTGGTCAACCAGAGAGGAAACAACTTGAGCTTACCTTGCCCATCAGTTTCTCAGTCTCTAAACATGGATCAACCTTTGCATGGATCAACCTGGCCTAACTCACATCCACATTTCTTTCCTGTTTCCTTTGCATTGTGAACCAGTTTTCTCACGAGAAAGGATAATGAATGTGAAATGAACACAGTCAAACTGCCTGATATAAAATAAGAATGGGCTTTGGATTCAGCCTTCTGTCCTGCCTCCGTTCCTACTACCTGCAGGACGTTTGCTGAGTCTTCTACCTCACTGTTCCTCATCTGAAAAGGGGAAAACATTTTCTTTCTCCAGATCTCATGGCAGGTGGCGACAATACATATGAGGCATAGTTCCTAGCATATGGCACGTGTTTTGTATTTGGTAGTCATGATTATGATTTTGATTGCACTTGTTTTCCCTCTGGCCTGAAGGTAGACAACACTTCTCACGTACAGATGTCTTGAAGCTTCCAGTGTGTGTGGTCAGGCTTCACGTTGACCTGGCAAGAGCCCTCTATTTGGGGGTGAATGGTGAGCTTTCTGATTCAGGCCTAATATGCTAAAATTGGGGAGGACGCGATGCTAGGTTTATACTCACTTAGCAGTTTCAAAACCATAATAGTGTTATATGGAGGGTTAGCTTTAGTCTGCATTCTTTTTGGAGGCTTTTGCTATTTTACTCTCATGCCAAAGGGCAGGATTATTAAGAGTTCAATTTTGAAGTTCTTGGTCTAATATTCTCAAACACAAATCTTCTAGATTCTAGGGAGGATTGTGGCAATAACAACAAAAGATGCAAATATCTAGCTTTTATGTCATAGTAATCTCTTGTGAAGTATTGTTTGAAGTGCAAAGATTTCATGTGAGTGAGCTCATTGAATTTAGGCAGATCTTTTGTTTTAGTTGCTATGGTTACATATGTTGACTTTTGATGCCCAGCACATTGTTATAAAAATATGTGGTTTTAAAAAAATAAAATATTGGTAATTAAGCAGTATAATTAGACATAATCAACTGTCAACTATATGGGGGCAGACCAGTCATAGTAAGCCAAACAAATTCTAGACACTTCATTTCTTGGCCAAGAAATTTGATAATCAGGTCACCACTAATTAGTGCTGAATACTGACCTCTGCCTACCCTCTCACATTAACTGCAGTTGGTCAGAAGGAGGAGCAGGCCTAGTTGGAGGTCTGGGTAGCTGGAGTGTGACGACCAAGCAGAGAAGGCACTGGTCCTCACTCCAGCAGTAACTGAGCTGACATAGGCGCCAAATTAGAACTCCAAGTCTTTTTTTTTAAATATATTTTATTGATTTTTTTTACAGAGAGGAAGGGAAAGGGATAGAGAGTTAGAAACATCGATGAGAGAGAAACATCGATCAGCTGCCTCCTGCACACCCCCTACTGGGGATGTGCCCGCAACCAAGGTACATGCCCTTGACTGGAATCGAACCTGGGACCCTTCAGTCCGCAGGCTGATGCTCTATCCACTGAGCCAAACCGGTTAGGGCTAGAACTCCTAGTCTTGATTGCTCTTCTAGGTGGGGTTAACATGCCATTCTAATCAAGTACTTACTGTCTCATTTTCTTTTCCATCTGGGGAGATGAGTAGGTCCCAGGTACTTGATGCCCTTATGAATAAGCTGCTCTGAGACCAGATGTGGACTTCCCGTGTAGATAATGAAAGTTAAGCTTTAAACCCCTTACTTGAATGGGCTACTTTCAAATCCTGATTTAATATTGTATAACTTTTAGATCTCTCAGAAGCTGGAGAGTTAGTCTTTGTTTCAATCATGCTTTGGGGGTAAATCACTTACTACAAAGTTATGTTTAGAACATAGAGTGCTGCACTACAATATTTTAAAATCCTATATAATAAAACTCTAATATGCAAATTGACCGAACGGCACAATGACTGGTTGCTATGATGCGCACTGACCACCAGGGGGCAGACACTCAATGTAGGAGTTTCCCCCTGGTGGTCAGTGCGCTCCCACAGGGGGAGCACTGCTCAGCCAGAAACCAGGCTCATGGCTGGCGAGCGCAGCAGTGGTGATGGGAGCCTCTCCTGCCTCCGTGGCAGTCGGACATCCCCAGAGGGCTCCCAGACTATGAGAGGGCTCAGGCCGGGCTGAGGGACCCCCCAACCCAAGTGCACGAATTTCGTGCACTGGTCCTCTAGTGTTAAAATAATACTGTAACTTGCAGCAATAACTTACCAATTACCTAGTGTCCAGATCTTGGATACTTTGGAGTGCTTCAAATTCAACCCTAAGTACTCTAAGTGAATTAACCATTAATGTCAATAAAATTCCTCTAATGAACATTTTACTCTGTATGAAAGGTATGACAGAGGCCTCTTTCAGCGTAGAACCTTTATACTAATTTTTTTACTTGATTTGATATGTGGTGTATGCTTGCCATCTTTATGAAACTTCACAACTGAAGGTGTAAGAATCATTGACAGTGAAGGAAATAGATGAAAAGAGTAAGTTAAAAAAAAAAAAAAAGTCCCACCTGGAAAGGCAAAAAGTAACTGTGGAGATCAGAGACAGCTGGGAAAGACAGAGCACCTTCGATGAAAACAGCAGCAGTTTGGGGGCCATTCTGTGTAGGGACAGATTCATCAAAACCAAAATTGCCCCCAAGGATTTCACTTGCAGGGAGGTGACAAAATTACTAATTAGAACAACAGGCGTCAATTAAGCCTTCATATCTTATAGAGCAAAACAAGCGATGTTACACTAAAGTAAAACTGAATTAAAATCAATATGCTTTCTCTAGGTAGGGCTTTTTATAATATTTGAAGCTATACACTCTGGTGGTTAAGGGCACTAGCTTTGAAGTTGGACTGCCTGGATTTCTTATTGAGGTGTAATTAATGTATAATAAATTACTTATATTTAAACTTCCTGATTTGATGAATTTTGACCTGTATAGTCAAGTGTAAAACCATCATGATAATTAAGATAATAAACCTGTCTATTCCTCCTAAATGTTTTCTTATACCCCTTATAAATACTTCCCTCCATATTCTATACTCCACTTCCAGGCAATCAGTGATGTACTTTGTGTTACTGTAGATAAGTTTGCATTTTCTAGAAATTCATATAAATGGGATTATTCCATATATGCTCTTTTTGGTCAAGTTTCTATCACTTAGCTTAATTGTTTTGAGATCCATCCTGTTGTGTGTATCAGTAGTCTGTTGCTTTTTATTGCTGAGTAGTATTCCAATGTATATCTATGTGACAATGTTTATCCACTCACTATTGGTGGACATTTGGGTTGTTTCCACTTTTTACTGTTACAAACATCATGTCATGTTAAGTCTTTGTATGGATGTGCTTTCAATCTCTTGGATAAATTATTTAGGACTGGAATGGCTGGGTCATATGTAGGTGTATATATTCACTACCTGGAGTTAAAGCTATGCTTTATCAACTACTAGCTTATGACATTTTGTTAGTCAATTAACCTGTTAGTATGTAAGGTACAAGTTTGTTAGAAGACTTAAATTATATGATTCATGTAAAGCAGGGGTAGGGAAACTTTTTTCTTCCAAGGGCTATTTTGATGTTTATAACATCATTCACAGGCCATATCAAATTATCAACTTAAAAATTAGCCTGTTAGCTCTGACTGCTTTGCCTCAGTGGATAGAGCGTTGGCCTGCGGACTGAAAGGTCCCAGGTTTGATTCTGGTCAATGGCATGTACCTTGGTTGCGGGCACATCCCCAGTGGGGGGTATGCAGGAGGCAGCTGATCGATGTTTCTCTCTCATCGATGTTTCTGACTCTCTATCCCTCTCCCTTCCTCTCTGTAAAAAAATCAATAAAAATATATTTTAAAAAAATGAGCCTGTTATATTTAGGCAAACATTTAATTAATTCATCCCCAATTCCTTGACAGGGCCAGACCAAATGACTTTGCCAACCTTATATGGCCCACAGGCCAGATATTCCCACCCCTGATATACAACGTTTAGTACCATGACTAGCTTATAGTAAGCATTTGCAAATTTAACTATAATTGTTTTTTCAAAGCTTAAAAACTTGAGGCAATTTCAGTGTTGAAATTTCTTAGCTTTACTTCTCAGGAAAATTCATTCATGCGAAAAGTGATTATTCCATCATGCTGCATAATAGTGGGTCTAAAAATATCTGTTTAAAAGACATATTTACTTGTAACATGAGGTATGTGCATGGTTTTTGGCTAATGAAATTCATAGAATGATAGGAAGTCAACCTTTGAAATGATAGATTGCATAAGATTTCACTTTCTAAAAGGCTATTCATATATTAAAATGCATGGGTGTGTAATCAATTTAATAAGAGTTATTAATAACTAACTAAATATATACATATACATATATATGTGCATATATATATAAATAAATGGAGAGTCAATGATAAAAGTGCTAAGCTTCTCCTTTAGTTAGCGTGTGGTAATGAGGAATGATCTCGGGATTGAGGGCTGAAACCACCTTCCTTATTAGCTGTGTTGCTTTGGGACATCATTTAACCTCCCTGCTACTTTAGAAGAATTAGCTCCCAGCTCAAAAATCTAGGCTTTGTGCTGCATTCTATGACAAGTTACTTCCTTAACCATCCTGGCAGTCCCTAAAATCTAAACATTGAGTTAAATCCTTGTTAATTATGCCCACGGAGAGTTTCATGATTGCCCAAGGAGAGGTGTAGTACTTTAATGCATTTATGCAGGAGTCTTCCTGGGTGTCCAGATTCAGTGCTGTTAGCTTTTGGTTGGAATGATGAAAACCAGCCAGCATCACAGGGGACATTGCTGGGCTCTCAGGTTATCATCACTGACAGAGGGTCAGAGTGGAGCCGCCACCCTCCCTCCCTGTCTGCTTGAAAGTAGCCTGCACATGGGTAGTAAGCACACATTTTTCTTTCCTCCCAACTATAGAATAGTAATACTTGAAGAAAGGGCCTTCTCCTGAGAATGTAGATTTTTAAACAAAAAGCCCGAATAGATGCAAGGAAATGTATCCTTTCCTTCCCTTTGATCAATAATATATGTATTATTGACTTCAGAGAGGAAGGGAGAGGAAGAGAGAGAGAAATATCAATGATGATGATGATGAGAGAGAATCATTGATTGGCTGCCTCCTGCACGCCCTCACTGGGGATTGAGCCTACAACCCGGGCATGTGCCCTTACCTGGAATCGAACCTGGGACCCTTCAGTCTGCAGGCCGACGCTCTGTCCACTGAGCCAAACCTGCTAGGGCTCTACATCTTATTTTTAGCTTTACTGTTGTTTTGGACATTCTTCTCTTCTCAGCACTGCCTTATATGAAATGAACTATAACGCTGCACTTAAATTGGCACCTGCTTTCTGTCTTTTCAACTCACAGCTGGATGAACAGATGCCAGTGAGCAATTGCTGTCCAATAACTCCCCTCAATCGTTTTGTCAAGGCGATCACTTGCATTTTTCATATTTATTTATTTATATGTGTCGCTCCTTTTCCCTGAGTAATATTCAAAATGATGACCCCATCATAGGAGAGTAATGATTTAGAAATACTGCAGTGGTTATAAATTCTGTATAATACATCTTAGACTTCAACTGCTGAATGATCTTAATGGGGTCTTTTCCAGATGTACACTTGAGGAGGCATCAATGTCCTTAATACATTTAAATCCCTCCCCACCGCCAACTCAACATCATCACCTAACAGTGTGCAAGGGAGGATTCTGGATAGGTGTTGCCATGGTCGTTGCTAATATCTCTGCAATTAAGAATTGGTTCTTTTCTTGAGGAATCCTTAGAGACAGGAAAGTTATTTGGCAGGGCCTTATTTAAATCTTACTTTTAAACAAAATGCTTCTTTTCCTCCATTCTGATATAAGAAGCCATGTTTTGGATCACTACTGACATTTTATTTATACATTTAGCCTATTCAGTGGGTCTTTCTGGGCTTATGCTCCAGTCACCAAGAAAGCAGTCAGCTATTCATACCGAGTTAAGAGTTAAGAGAATATGCCCAATGTGTGGTCAGGTCCTCTGAGCATTCTGATATGATATCCAGTGTACATTGAATTTTGCTTCTTTCAGTAAGTAAGTTGCTAGACTGTTTTCTCTCAAACAAACTCAACTTCTGATCATCTGTTTTGGAAAAACTATAAAAGCCTCATTTTGTGCAACTATGGAAAAAAACTATTACCCTTTCCTAGTCTGGAAAAAGAAGGCAAATCAGATAACCAAGAAAGTCAATTGTTGGTTTAATTTCCACATTTCCGAACTGGTAATTATATTTTTAGTTATTACTGTCAAAGTATAAATTATTAAATGTTTGTGTTTGTGATATTTTTCACTGCTGAATTATCCAAATTGATTGACATGTGGTAAAAATTTAATTTGCCATTTGCTTTCTCATTGATTCAACATGTTTGCAGAATGCAAATGAGTATATTAAATTTTTGTGTGCATTATTCATAATCAGAGTGCTAGTTCAAAGTTTTAAATGGAAATTCAAGGTGAAGCCTTCCAACATTCATCCCTTGGTCTTCTTGAATATCTTTATTTTTTATACCTAATTTCTGAGGAGTTAAATGATCATTTAAAGCAGATAACATATTCTCCCTTAGAATGTAGAAATCTCACTAGAACATATTTTTACAGGGTAGACTGCCAAATGGCAGTTTCCTAAAAGGGAAAATTTTCCAAATTTTAAAATATGCTACTTCTTTAAGTTTTTTATTTTTATTTTTTGGTCAATTTTTTCATTCTGAGCAACTAATAAAAATGGGTCTAAATTTGAGGTCACGGTTTGATTCCTGGTTAGGGCGCATGCTCAGGTTGTGGGCTTTGTCCCCAATGTGGGGCATGCAGGAGGCAGCCGATCAATGATTCTCTCTCATCGTTGGGGTTTCTATTTCTCTCTCCCTCTCCCTTCCTTTCTGAAATCAATAAAAAGATAGATAGATAGATAGATAGATAGATAGATAGATAGATAGATACAATTCAGTCATGCCTTCAGCAATATTCCTTTTAATCAAGTTTAACTTCTCTGAGGTGTGTAGTGTGTGTGTGTGTGTGTGTGTGTGTGTGTGTGTGTGTGTGTGTGTGTAAAACAAGAAAGGTCAGTGAGATGATTTGCCAAAAAGAAAATTAAAAAACTGATTCCCGAGGATGGATTTGAGAAGCGGATCATCTGAGCTAGCAAGCATTGGGTCTATAACTCGGATTCAGATATTCCGTGGACACTGAAGTTTTCTGTTAGGTACCAGACCGGTTCTAGGGCAGGTGTGGCAAAAGTAAGGTTCTGGGAGCGGAGAGATTCTGCTCTTGTCTCTGACTTCCATGTGCTTTGTTTCCTGGCTCATGTTTTAGAAACACTCCAGTTTCCTCACTGCTTTCCTGTCTGCTGTTGACCCTCCTCTCCCCTCTGTGCCATCCATTCTCTCCATGCACCAGACCTGCCTGCCCTGGTGAGTGCACTCTGACCTCCTTCTGATCTGAATCTCATCCTCTTCCTCCATCCCGGGCCCAGGCCTTGGAAACTGACCAGACAGGAACCCCACTCCAGGCTCCCTAGGTATGGGTGAGTGTGTGCCGTGCGGCTGCTTCCTTCACTCCCCCTGGGCATTTGACTGAATGCCATTCTGTATGGCAGAGTTCCTTCTCCACTATTCTTTTATGCCCCAAATGATTTTCTGATTACCTCGTTTGAAGAGAAAAGAAAGAGAACCTAGGAAGAGACGCCATCCCTCTAACAGCATCATGTAGTAAAAAGTGTGTTG
The DNA here is from genome assembly GCF_951640355.1 of Cnephaeus nilssonii. Lineage (NCBI taxonomy): Eukaryota > Metazoa > Chordata > Mammalia > Chiroptera > Vespertilionidae > Cnephaeus > Cnephaeus nilssonii. The sequence continues at coordinate 21,031,586 of NC_137079.1, forward strand.
CCATCTGTTCAGCACCACCCATGTCTCCTCCCTTCCTTCCTTTCTCTTTTCCTTCCTTCATTAGTTATTCATAGTCAGCTGTGTGCAGTCCAGGGCTAAAAAGTCAATTTTCTCACATATACTATTTAGAGTTAACAAAACGGTGGAAGAGAAAGAGAAATAAGCAAATAACCACTGTACAATGTGACCCGTTTTAATAGTACGGGGCTGCTATTTACATGATGGTGCTTTTTGTCACGGTCAGGACATGGTGGGACTCCTTACCTCCTCGCCTTCTGTTTATTACCTTGCTTACAGTGGCATCTTCACAGAGGAAATGAGGTTTGCTTTGGAATTTGCAGGATGACTGGGAATTCTGCAGGCACCCAGGGGTGGAAGGAAATTCCAGGAAGAAGAAACAACATGTGCAGGGGCATGAAGGCATCTGGGAGTGTGGAGGGCTCAGGACACTGGGGCCAGCTGTGTGCTGCTGGAGCAGAGAGTGGGTGGCAGAGTGGAAGAGCGTATCTAGACTGGAAAACCCAGATCAGCTGATGGGGAGAAAATGTTCAAAAACACTTTTGCCCACCCCCACCCCACTCCCACAAAAAATACACAAAAAGCACTTTATCATAATAGGACAGGACACTTCTGCCTCTGACAACAGGGATGTACTTGTCTAAATAGAATTATCCTTGGGAATGCCTTAGCATTGGACAACTGGTACAGGATCATGGAAGAACACGACAGACTGCTGAGTGACAGATAAAGCAACATAGCTAATGGTTGTGCATAGACCAGAGTTATTTCTACTCCGAGAGTTTTTATTTAGTAACTAATTGCTTTACTTGCAATATGCTCACTAGTTTGGTGTGTCTTAGGGTTTACATAGTTGTTCTGAAGTGTGGATGAAAACAGTGAGACAGCAGATGGGGCTGGAGAGAGAATACCACCGCATGGTAATGGGATGATATGGGGTCTTCCGTTTGCAATGTACAGAGGATTTCTCTCTCCTTTGTCTCTAGAAACCAGGTCAAAAATTCATTGCTCCTCGCTTCAGAATGTGTTTGGTCATTTGGGATGTACAATTGGGAGAAAAAAACTGAATATGTATCAGTATACTAGGATGCAGAGCATGGGTAATAAATGGGACTCTGATTTGATTACTCTAGTTTGAAATTTACATAATAGCTACACAAGAGGACATAGATTTATTGATTTCTTACCAACCTTGGTGCTTAGGGGCCAAAAATTTCCTGTCAGATGTTAGGTAGGTGAAAAGTATTTTGGTTAAAATTTATTCTTTTGATACCCACCTTCCTAAGAGTGGAAGATATTCTCAGGAGAATAGAATGATTTTCTTAACCTAATGTTCAATAGTTCAAAAATGGTTGATATCAGAACATCGGAACATATTCTGACAATTATAATAGCAGGTATCTGTGATTATTCACCTATTATATTCTATGTTGACACGACTACTAGGTGTCCCAGTTAATAATGCAGATTTTTTTCAACAGATGGAGTTACACGTTGTTGATATAGATGCGATTTGATATGTATGCTATTTTGTTGTATTGATAGCAAGCTTCAAAACTTCATATGTCAAATTTGCTGAAGGTGTTAACAATCATAGGTATTTTTATGCTTAAAAATGTCAAATTTCATGCCAAAAAAGAGCATTTGTGGGAAATTTTAATTCATTAATTTATTTTGAAGAAAAAGGTATCGTATACTTCGGGAAGCTTATGGTGAACATGCTCCATCTCAAGATACTTGTGAACACTGGTTTAAACACTGTAAAAGTGAAGACTTCAATGTGAAAGACAAAGAATGTCCAGGTCAACTGAAAAAGTTTGAAGACCAGCAATGACAAGCATTATTGGATGAAGATGCGTGTCAAACTCAAAAAGAACTTGCAGAAAGATTAAACGTTGCTCAGCAAGCAATTTCTGATCATTTACAAGCAATGGGAAAGATTTTAAAGGAAGGAAAATGAGTGCCTCCTCAACTAACAAAAGACAAATGGAAAACTGAAAAGTCATCAGTGAAATGTTGCTTCAACGGCACAAAAGAAAGTCTTTTTTGCATCAAATTGTGACTGGCGATGAAAAGTGGATTTATTTTGAGAATCCCAAAGGCACAAAATCATGGGTTGATCCAGGTCAACCATCAACATCACCTGCAAGGCCAAATCGCTTCAGAAAGAAGATGATGCTCTGTGTTTGGTGGGATCAGGAAGGTGTGGTGTATTATGAGCTTCTAAAACCAGGTGAAACCATTAATACTGATCGCTACCGACAACAAATACTCAATGTGAACCATGCTTTGATCGTGAAACAACCAGAATGGGCCAGAAGACATGGCAAGGTAAATTTGCTTCATGATACCGCACCATCACACACTTCAAAACCAATTAAAGACACGTTAAACGATTTTGTCTGGGAAGTATTAACCCTTTGCACTCGGATGTCAAGTGTGACTCGACACGGTTAGCATTAGAATAAAGGACTTGAGAAAAAAGCAAGTGAGTGCAAAGGGTTAACCCACCCACTGTATTCACCAGACCTTGCTCCTTCAGATTACCACTTGTTCTGATCGATGGCATATGCACTTTCTGAATAGCACTTCAAAACCTACGAAGAAGTGGAAAATTGGGTTTCTGAATGGTTTGCCTCAAAACAAGAAAAGTTCTATTGGGACGGTATCCAGAAATTACCTGAAAGATGGGGAAATGTGTAGCTAGCGATGGACATTTCTTTGAATAAAACACTTTTGATGTTTCTCTTGAAATTATCGTGTTTTCTTTGATTACAAAATCCACCATTATTAACCGGTACACCTGATAAATCATGGAGCTATTAGTTTTCAGGAGCTATAGCACTCAGAGCAAAATCCTAGAAATTTCCAACCATATAAATCATATGGGAATAATTCATATTTTTCCAATATAACCTAGAAGTGATTTTAAAAATGTATATTTTTATTGATTTCAGAGAGGAAGGGAGAGGGGGAGAGAAATTGAAACATCAAGGATGAGAAAGAATCAATGCTCAGCTGCCTGCTGCATTCCCCCTACTGGGGATCAAGCTTGCAACCCAGGCATATACCCGGACCAGGAATCAAACCATGATCTGATTCATAGGGTATTGCTCAACCACTGAGCAACACTAGCCAGGCTAGAAGTGATTTTTATAAGAACTCAAAACTATGTCAAATATAAGAAGACATTTGTCAATCATTTTTTAATATATACCTGGGAGGCAGGGAAGACAGGGAAAACTTAAACAACAATTATTTTTTAGAGAATTCTGCTACATATATGTTTATTCTCACTTGACTTAATACTCAGATAAGCACTCTAGGTAAAGACTGTAAGCAGACCAGCCAAAACCAGAAAGGGTAGGGGGTAATGGGGTAGGTGAGGGAGGAATTTTTGTTTTTAAATGGGGCAGGTCTGGTTTGGCTCAGTGGATAGAGCATTGGCCTGCGGACTGAAGGGTCCCAGGTTCAATTCTGGTCAGGGGTATGTACCTTGGTTGCAGGCACATCCCCAGTAGGGGGTGTGCAGGAGGCAGCTGATCGATGTTTCTCTCTCATGGATGTTTCTAACTCTCTATCTCTCGCCCTTCCTCTCTGTAAAAAATCAGTAAAATATATATTAAAATAAATAAGTAAGTAAGTAAGTAAATAAATAAATAAATAAATGGGACAGGTTTAAAATTGAATGAACTGATCATTGGATATGCTAACAGCCATTGGATTTACTTCCTCTTCTTTTTCACCATTTTGAAATATTTTTAGCCTTTCATCCTAATATGACCTTTAAACAAGTACTCAGAAGAAAGTTGAGATGCTTAACAACTATTTAAATTAGGCAAAACAGAAACATCTTTGATAGGATAAATGACTAAGCAAAATGTGTTATTACCAAGTGGGCAGTGATGTGACAAATATTTTGTACAAATGAGATTAGTAGTGAATCATGCAGCAGTTAATATTTTTTAAATGAGACACTTAGAGTTAACTCATCTTTATGAGCCAAATGCTTTTGAAAAGATGTTTCATAGATGGCTTATACAAAAACATGTGGATTTCCCCCCCAATTTTTTATATTTGGGGAGAATAGAGCAAAATGCCAAACACTGCAATTTTACAGTAGCCCAAATGGGGTACGATATCAATACTGCATGCACCTAGGTTTTTCTTTTTCTCTCCCATCTTCAAGACTCTTGTCTCTCAATCTTGTAACAGCCTGAAAAATTTAACTTACCACTGATTCTTTGGATTCTTTGAAGTGATTTCTCCCCCAGGTTATTTGCAGTCTAAACAAAGCCCCTATAGAATTTTTAGGGCTCAGAGTGACTTATAGATAATTTTTGTAAATAGTATAAAATTCAACAAGCCAGGTCTTGTTGAGTTCTGATCTTTCCCTGTTACTTCAGAATCTCAAGTAGGTCAGATCTTGTCTCGTGGACTGACAGACAGACAGAAGGAAGGATGCTCTTGTCCCCTGATACTCATTCTTATTCCTTGTGTGGGACTTGATATTCTGTTGAGGATCATGCAGTGAGTTTCTGAAATTCCTTGCCATCTTTCCTTCTGATTCAAAAGATGTTGAATGTGATCTTCTGTGATAGGAGCAGGAAAATAGGAACCATCAGGAAAGTTGTAGGTAACCCACTCTCTGCAGATAATGGGAGTGTGGGCAAGAGAAACAACCTCACAAAACCAGGCAGAGATTTGGTCTATCAAAGTAAGAAGTTGCTTGTATCTTTTGGTGTAGATGATAGTTCTTCCAAATTCATCATTTACTAAGAAATATGGAAGATGTCTAAAGCAGTGTTTTTAATGTGATGTGTGGCACATCACCTTAAGAAAAATCTGAGGTACTTGGCAACAATCCACATTCCTGGGCACAGACCTATTTTAACACAACACAACTAGGCTATGTGTCAATATGCTCCATTTAGATTACAGGATTGTTAATATTTGCCAAGTTTCCTTTACATCTGTGTATATCTAATATAGAGGGGATATTGTGTTATTTCAGAGTAAGCTGCAGATAAGATGACACTTCATTTCTGACTGTCCAGTAGAGGGGCATTTTAAACAAGAACCTCTAGCAAAATTTTATCCAGGCTACAATTTGAGGCTTAGGAATTTCTGGTTCAAATAAATGCTTAGGTAAAAGTGAGGTTGCTCTCTGGGGACCACATTTTGAGAAGAGAATCGCTGTGTGCATTGCGACACACATTGTTTATTTTCAGTGTGGAGTCAAAATACACTGTTTCTCACCTTGGCCAGTGTTGCTCAGTTGATTGGGGGTCATTCTGTGCAGGGACAGGTTGCTGGTTCGATTCCCTGTCATGGCACATGCCCAGATTTCTGACTGGATCCCCAGTAGGGGGCGTGCAGGAGGGCAGCTGGTCTATGCTTCTATCTCTTCCTCTCCCTTGCACTTTCTATAAAAATCAATAAAATAAAATAGAAAAACCACTGTTTCTTCAAGCGTCTCTCTTTTAAAAAATCTGTTTCCCATTTCTATAATTGAAGGAGAAGGGGTCCCACTTTAAATGACACATAATGTTTGTATTCCCATCAAATATGTTATTTCTCTGCTGCTTCCTAAGTTCATCAGCCAAGAACCAAGCCTCCTGGATGAGTCCACTGGTCCAGTTCAAGTCCAATGGTAATGCTCCTGTGGCAGCTTGTTCAGAACTACAAGGGCCTCAGCCTTTAGCCCCAGATGTATTGGGTGAGACTAGTGTTATCTTACAGCACTTCTTACTCAGTTTGAGTGCTACTCTGGGGAGGAAGTAGGAAAGGAGGGAACTTCCAGAATAATATATTATCACCCTATAGCTGACACTTCCTTATCTACAAAGAAATAGTGAGACAGCTCCTGGGAGTCTGCCCCGGGGGCCTTTCTCTGGCTGACCACGCTGGTCCTGTGGGCAGGTACACTGGGAATGTAGGTGCAGAGGAATCTGTGCCAGGGATTTGGCCTAAGTACCCCAAGACAGGGACAGCTCTGAGAGTACCTGGTGGCATCTCCTAGAGGACCTGGCAGGATTGGTTCCAGGGTCCAGGGTGAGCTTCTCAGGCCTGTCCTGTGTAGTGGCCTCCTTTCCTTCCCTTTGATCAGCCTGTAGTGACAGGCATTATCATTACCCATTCACACCCAGTCTCCCTAGCAGTGCATCCCAAAGAAGCCAACTTTCACTTGAATCCCTGTCACATAGGTTGCATTATGGGTGGGCTGTAAGACGTCCTGTCCAGTTAAAACTTAAGTAACACTGGGAACCTAACACGAACATATAAAAACCAGCCTTTTAATATCTCTCTGGGAAGTATACTTGTTTTATTAGTAATGAATGCTCATTCCTGAAGAATTAGAAAATCAGGTAACCAAAACTTAAACATTTATCAAGCATCTAGAGGTGCATATAGGGGGAAATCAGGCACCATCCCCCCACCCCCATGACTCCAGGCTCTAGTCTCAGAGCAGTGCTGTGTTCAAACAACACATCTGACCTGGCCGGTGTGGTTCAGTGGTTGAGCGCTGACCCATGAACCAAGGTCAGGGCAAATGCAGAGTTTAGGGCTCAGTCCCAAGTAGGGGGCATACAGGAGGCAGTCAGTCAGTGATTCTCATCATTGATGTTTCTATCTCTCTTGCCTTCTCCCTTCCTCTCTCTGAAATCAATGAACAAATATATATACATATATATAATATAATTTATATAATTATGTTTATAATCTTTTTTAAAAAAGACCACATTCCTCCACTGAGAGGAAATTCCAAGTAGAATTAACTCAAATTATTTTATTTTTTTAAGTATTTAAAGGTTAAATATGTGCAACATGGTAATTCACCTTTAACCTATGCTTTTGTCATCCTCTCTACACCTATCAAATGCTGTGGCAGCCCCTGCACCTTTAAAAATGTTTTTTTATACAGTTCTCTCCTGATAAAACTCCCACTAAAATAAAAATCCATCCAGTATCAGATTGGTATCACCTATTCTGTATATCCTTTTTTCTTCTTAAATTTACATGGTATTAAGAAATCTAAGAGAAAATGCCTGCCTGGGATGAGGCAGGGATGGATGAAGAGGGAAGAAATGCAGAAACCTTAACAGGTTAAGGAAGGGGGATCTGGAGACATTAATTAATAATATGTATTCTATTACACAGATATTTATAGTATGCTTTATTTCTCTGGGACAACATTTTTTTTTCATTCAGCAATGCATTATATACTTTGCTCTTTAATAATTATGTATGCAGAGTCATCACTGTGATTGGGTTTCATAGATTCAATTAAAACTTTAATTTATTGGCCTAATCTTCTGTTACTGGATACATATGGCATTTTCATTTTTCTCTCCTACTATAAGTTGCTCTGCATACATATTTATGTACTAACGTGACACTTTCCTTAGGATTACTTGTAGAAGTAGATAACTAGGTTGGCAATTTCCATTTTCAGATCTTCTGATATATGTTGCCAGTTTATCTTCCAGCAATACATATAAGGTTATGGTGATTTGGCCATGACCTCAAAACCCAACAGGTCATCATTCTGTTTTAATCTTTGTCAACCAGACAGACAAAAGCAAACAAATAAATAGTATTTTGTAAAGCCCCTGGTTCCTTTGATCACTCTTAATCTGTTTACCTTTTTTGGTATGTTATACAATCTTCTTTCATTCTATAAATTGCTTTTTCTCTCTGTAGTTTTCTTTTTCTTTGAGACTTTAGTATCCATGTTTTCTAAGGTTGCTTAATGGATAAAATAAGTTATCCATTTATGTGGGAAACATTTCCCATGTTGGCATTTTCTTTTTAACACATTAAGCTTTTATATTAGCTACTTGAAGAATTGCTGTTTTAATGAACAAATTTGAAATCTTTTTTCCTGAATGATTCCCTTTTACCTTGTGGCTGCCACAGGCTTCGTTTCTCCAATCACAGCACATGTGGTACCACCTCATCTATGGCGGACATCATTTCTCAGAGTCTCAGAGTCTCGCAAACAATAGGCACTTTACATACTTTGGTATGCTGTATTGAATGTAAATGACATTGTTTGCAAATTTCACTTAAGGACTGCTTTTACCATTCTCATGGCTTAAAGTTGTTAACCTACACAAGAATTACACAAAGGATTCAGCTGAAGGTTATGTGAGATTGCCTAATCAAAATTGGTCTTCCTGACAAAAGCTTGAGAATTTCAGAGATGGCTGTGACCAGTGTCAGCTGGTCAGTTGCCTTTTGTTGGAGGCAGTGACTTGAAATGGCTCTGTTGGGATTTCAGTAGGTAGAGAGGTAAAAAAAAAAAAAAAGGCAATTCTGAGTCTCATTCTATTTTTTGTAAGCAAAGAAGGCTCTTCCAACACAAAGCAAATGAATAAAAATAAATGGCAATGCTAGTACATGGGCCAGCTCCTCATCCATGATTGAGTTGCTCAGTAGCAAGCTTCTGCTACATGCATACAAGCCCTGCTGACCTTTTGGGCAACTCTCCATGTGCAAAGCACGCAATGGCCTTGTGCCTTGGGTCACACTTGGCAGTAAAATTCCACGATCTCCATGATTCTCCTTGGAGAGAAAGCTTTGCTCTTATTTTGCTTTATTTCAGGTTCACATGCATTGGCTCAGGTTTCTGTACTGTGTAACTATCAAAGACTGTAAATGATACTCCTTGATATGCTGAATGGCTGTGCAGGAATATAAATAATATTTATGAGGAAGTTAGGAGTGCTTTAAATATTGGGAAAATGCTGACTTTGACACATTGGGGATAATGATGCAGAAACAGTCGGCTCTTTGTACACTGTTTAATGACAACAATTTTCTAAATCAAAGCAATCTACACTTCCCCATTTACAATTTCATCTCCAACTACTATGGTCTCGTAAAGAGGTTTACTACGTGGAGTCTTTTGCTTTTCGGGATGGTTAGCTACTACTCTGATGCTTCAGACCACTTATATTTTATCTCTCAAAACCATAGAGATGTTACATGAGGGTCGGAGGGGCATGTCATTTTGACAGAAATGTGGTGGTGTTAATAGAACATTTATTTAGGAAGCACAAGTTTAAAAAAATGTGAGATGATTCCCTTTTGCTAGTGTTTAATATTCTAGATAAATATTAATACTTACATAAGCGGGTTTGTGTGCTTATATGGAAATAATATAATGGCAATGTATGCATAACTCTAGCCCATTGAGTCATGGGTTTGCAGTAGTAAATGTGAAAAGAATTACGCAGTGCAACTCAATTACATTTAATGTTTCAAATATGGCAGTGCTTAATCTATATATTAACTTTTGTATTTGCTAAATTATAGACATTTACCTTAAAATGCACATTTTCTCTATGTGCGAGCTGCAAAGAATTCTTGTAATCTAATTATATTTGATTGTAGCCAGTGTTGTTTACATTTCATAATGCCTACATTTATTCCTGACCTGCTATTCATTGAATGAGTTTCTTCAAGAATTTTCTATAACCCTCCTTGCTTGTATCAGAAGAGAAAATAAGTTAAAGTAGCAGAAGTATGAAAGAAAATTGCCTTCTAAAAAATACTTGAACTTTAAAAAAAAAAAAACTAGAAAGAAGTTTCCTACTATGTGGTTGGTTCTTCTGGTCATAGGGAGCATTTCTAGAAATAAGAATTCTGCTGTACTCTGCTTTGAGTACATTTGAATAATACACCTCAATGTTCGTAACTTTTCTCTGATTCCATTTAAAAAGAGAGATGCCTTTTACTCAGGAAAGGGATTTTCGTCAACTCTGGCAGTATAATGCATGGGAAGCAAAGTAGACATAGCTGCGTGTTCAGAAGCACAATGTGCCAGCTTTTTATCTCTGGAACTTTGCTATAAACTTTTATTGTAAATGTTCTTCTGTGCACTCACAAAAATTTAAAGGGTATGAAATACATACTAGATATTTTTTAACCTCAAATACTGAATAAAAATTCATGCATGGAAGTACCTAAGAAAAAGGATAATGTCCAAAGGAAGGAACAGGGATTTTATGGTTCTAATACAGACCAGATAGAAAAAATTAACTTAAAAAGCAGAGTCCACTCTTTGTGAGGAGTATCACCAACCAGTTGAAAGATAAAGAATATTTGCACATTTAATTTCCGGTGATCTTTAGTATATGTGTATAGTCAACCCTGACCTTTTGGGTCATGGTACATATTTTCTCTGGAGGAATTCCAAGTCATTTCTATCATGTTGAAATTCTTAGAAAGAAACTAAAGTATTCTTGAAGTTCAAAACTCTTTGCTCTCTCTGATGCTCTCTATTTTGTATATTCTCCTGGGGAAAAGAGGAAATGAACTCTGGCTTGGGGTAAGATAGGCAGTTTGTCAGTTGAAACCATGGTGCTATCACTATTTTTAATTTTTATTTTTTATTGATTTCAGAGATCAAGGGAGAGGGAGAGGGAGATAGAAACATCAATGATGAGAGAAAGTCATTGATTGGCTGCCTCCTGCACGTCACACACTGGGGAATGAGCCCACAACCCGTCCATGTGCTCTGACCAGGAATCGAACTGTGACCTCCTGGTTCATAGGCTGATGCTCAACTACCAGTGCTATCATTATTTAGACTAGTAGGACCTGACAAAGGAACTGTGTGGAGACAATCAGTGTCTTTGTATGAAATTGCAAATCAGATTAAAGACTTTCCATGATAATGACTAATTAAATATAGATTTATGTAGAAAGTAGTGAAAGCTGATTAGGATTGCAAAGATTCTGTCCATGTAGACATTTGAAGAATCAATATAAAACATTGGTAATGTAGGAGATTTCAAGGTGTATTTTCATCTTTAGTGATATGTACTAGTTTATTGCATTTTTTCAATATATAGTTGCATAGTGGATATATGGATTATAGTTGGAGCAGGCTGAATTGTTAAAGGAAAATGGTGGGATAAAATAGAAGAGGAGAACTTTCAATTAGCATCTCAACTTCAGAAAAATGTAAAGCCATGAAATAAAAATAATCATATATAGGAGTATATACAGGGGTGGGCAAAAGTAGGCTTACAGTTAGGGACACAGTTTATTCTTATATTGTTATTTATAAATTATTGTATTATTGTTATTAACCTACTTTTGCCCATCTCTCTGTATATAAATATTTTATTGCATCTTTGCAGAACCAATAATTTTAAAGCTTAAATATTAAGTATTTGATACATACTTAAAAATCAGTTTAATAATTTGTATGATGGTCTCGAATGTACAGTAGAATCAGTTGCTCGTTTTGACTATAGATAGTGGAGTGTCACTATTCTAAATATTCATCTCTTTATTAGAATTATGAATGTGACTATTTCGAGAGGGCAATAAGCCTTCCCTCCTCCTCACATGCACATCCTTTTTCCCTCCTAATGATTCTGTCTGTCACATATTGACACTCACAGAAATGATTTTCTCTCCCTGTTTCTGTTTGTTTCTGTAAAACCACATTGGACCTCTTTGGAGTAACACATCAATGTAATGTGAATCAAATACATCAATGCAGACAAGACGATTTAAACATTAGAGCACAATAGCCATTATTCTTTAAGCTAATTGAAGCTTGACTGAAGTTGAACTAAAAGTAAGCAGTTATAAGAGAGGAATGCTCGCCACCATTAAAAGGATAGTAAAGAACAATTTAATGTTTATAAAATGGCTTTTGAGCCTTATAGTGTGAGTATGGTCAACAGATCACACCAATTGACAAGTTAAAATTGACTCATTTAGAACAGAATTAGGTTCTTTGTGGCAAACAGCCCAAACAGAGACTGGTCCCATGAGCAGCAGTTGTGTTAGCTCACACAACAATAATCTACCTATGTGGTAGGTGTTGTAGGGTGTATATTTAGCCATTCTCTTTTAGCAGCTTTGCAGAGCAAGCTTCTTTTCATATTGTGAAAGGAAGATTGCTTAAATAGATGATGGAAATACGGCATTCACCAGTCACCTTTGGTCTCTACTCAGTTCAAAATTACTCACTTTCATTGCAGCTGGCATGCATTCTTTGGGATGAAGTGAGAGTTTTCTTATGAATATTGTTACAAATGTTTTGTTAGAATCATCGTAATTAGTGTCATCCTCATCTCCCCCCGACTCCCCTCCCCCCCCCCCCCCCCCCCCGCCAGTATGCTTAGAGCTCATTCTCTGACATTTGTGACATGATTTCTTTAGGATTTGGTTGGAAGATTCTTGAGTGCCATCTTGCATTGCTCAAAGTCTAGCACATTCCTTCTTGTAAGTCCACTCTTATGAGCCTTGACATGGTCACAGGTAACAAAGAAAAGAAGTGACTTGGCCTCAGGTGTTGTGTTCCCTGAACTTTATGATGGCCTTCCTAGTGTGTATTTTCATATGACATTTTAACTCTATTGAACTCTGTAGGATTCAATTTAAGTTTATACTGTATAGCCAACGTGGTCACATGATGGAAGCCCAGGTATGTTTACTAAAGACTAATGAAGGCCTAACATAACCAGAGCTACAAATAACCTGTGATTGGGAACTAAATGTGAAGTAAATATTCAGTTTTCTTTTGTCTTTCTTCAGATTACAGATTTATTTTTTGATTTTTTTTTTTTAATCATTGAAACAAGGTAATGCAAAGATGTATAAAGATGAAGCTGAACATAATTCTTCCCTCTGGTCTTGATCCCCATCTTCCTACCTGATACATATAGTATTGACAGTTTGTCTATGCTTATACTTTTTGAAATTAAAAAAAAAATTATTCATTTCAGAGAGGAAAGGAGAGAGGGAGAGATAGAAACATTAATGATGAGAGAATAATTGATTGGCTGCCTCCTACACGCCCCTCATTAGGGATCAAGCCTACAACCTGGGCATGTGCCCTAACCAGGAACGAAACTGTGGCCTCCTAGGTCACAGGTTGATGCTCAACCACTGAGCCATGCCGGCTGGGCATATCCTTATACTTTTAATTGCTTATACAAATACTAGAGGCCGGATGCAGGAAGATTCGTGCAAGAATGGGCCTTCCTTCCCCTGGATGCCGGCACCACCTTCGCTCCGCCCGGAGCCGCCTTTCTGCCTTTGCTCTGGCCTGGAGCAGCCTTTCTGCCTTCCCATGCTGCCCAGAGGCCTGGAGCAGCTGGGGTGGTGCGGATCACCTGCATCGTTGCCATGGCGACAACGCAAGTGTCCCGTCCCTGGCCACTGGGCACCTGTGTATACAAATTAACCCACCATCTTTGTTGGGTTAATTTGCATACTCCTGATTGGCTGGTGGGTGTCGTGAAGGTATGGCCAATTTGTATCTTTCTCTTTTAATAGTGTAGATATTAAATTAGATTTAATTCCCATATCATTGGTGATATTATTTTACTGAAAGGAAATTATTCTCTATGCATTAGTGTAATTTGCATTTTTCACTAAAAATATATTATGGAATGAACAAGTTGTGAGCACAAGATATATAAGCAGAAGAGCAAAAATTAGGGGTGTCTGGAATACTGTTAGGCATAGTTTAATATTCAACACAAGTTCAAGTTCAATGATTGCAAAGTCTATTTTATGCTACAGGATAAGATGGATATATCCAATGTTACTTACTCAGTAAAAAAAAAAAAAAAAAGCTTTTTTTATTACTTGTACTCAAAGATTTAAAAACGCTGTAGAAGCTTTCGATCTGCCTGTGAAAATCAGTGTAGAGTTACTACACAAGATGCTCTCATCTTGTCATGCGAAAAGGAACTTTATGACAACAATGATATATTAATTCTCTGTGCTCAGAATGATAAACATTAAAAGTTGTTATAATTCCAGAAATTGGAGAGGGTGTAGAGAATGAGAACACTTATATGTAAAATTAGTAAAACTTAAAAAATGATTTTTCATTTTCTAATAAAGTTGAAGCTGTGTATGTGTATTCTGAACCCAGCATTTCTCTGCTAGAAATGTATCTGAGAACACAGATTCTCAAATACTTTTTCTCAGAACCCCTTCAGAGTTTTAAAAATTACTGAGAACCCCAAATATCTTTTACTTATGTAGGTTTTTCTGTTGATGATTACCAACATTAGACACTAGATTTTAGACAAATTTAAAGTATTATTATATTTAGAATTTTTTTATTTTAAATATATATTTTATTGATTTTTTACAGAGAAGAAGGAAGAGGGATAGAGAGTTAGAAACATCAATGAGAGAGAAACATCGATCAGCTGCCTCCTGCACACTCCCTACTGGGAATATGCCCGCAACCAAGGTACATGCCCTTGACCAGAATCGAACCTGGGACTCTTGCGTCCGCAGGCCAACACTCTATCCACTGAGCCAAACCGGTTAGGGCTATATTTAGAATTTTTAAAGAATTTAACCCATTACATATTATCATGAATGGCATATTTTTATGAAAAATGGCTATTTTCAAAAATAAAACTTTACAAAAAATCATAATATTATTTTACTTTTTGTATGTGTATGTGTTTTTTTGTTTGTTTGTTTGCAAATCTTATAAATGTTTGACTTAATAGGAAACAAACAATGATCTCTTCTGGAATCAATGTCTATAGTGATATGTTATTTTGGTTGCAATATATGAAGAAAATCTGTCCCCACACTGATGTGTGTATACACACATGCACTTTACAAAAGGAGTGTTCTTATAGCTTTTTCACATGATTCTTTCCACACCAAAACATGACAAGTGATAGTTTTCTAAAGTTTGAAATCTGAAACACTATCAAAGAACTTTTATACTCTATTTCTACACTGTTAGCTTGCATGAGTTTTGAAAATATTTTTTTTTACTGAGAGAGAAACAGATTGGTTGCCTCCTGTTTGAACTCCTCTTCCACCAGGCACTGAACCTGCCCTGACCAGGAATCGAACCATCTACCTTTCGTTGTGTGGGATGAAGCACAACCAACTGAGCCACACCAGCCAAGGCACAATGCATAGTATTTTAACATCATGCAACTGTCGATTGAAAATACTGGTTCACTGATTTCTGTAAGAGGTCTTCCAACTGTTGACACACTTCATAAAGCAATATTAAAATGACGTTCATAAATATTTCCACTGAAAAGTCTGAATTTTAGGAAGCTGGAAAATTTACAGTGGCCAAAAATAGTTTTAAAAATCCTAATTTTCAAATGAATGCACAATTTTTATTATTGGCATAAGTTCTGTCAATTTTTTTTATTTGAAAATATATTCTCACTGTTTATTTTCATGAAAATTACTGCTAAATACCCAGGTCAGAATATGTTTTTTTCAACCTTTTAAGTAAAACAGGGTGTCCCATGGGGAGGGGAGATGCTAGTTTAGCATGTAACTCAATTTATACAGGGCTTTTCCTTAAGACTACTATTCTACTTCAATATGCAACGGAAGGGCTTTCTGTGTAGTTTTATTTTTAATATATATTTTTATTGATTTCAGAGAGGAAGGGAGAGGGGAGAGAGAGATAGAAACATCAGTGATGAGAGGGAACCACCAATCAGCTGCCTCCCACACAAGCCCGCAACCCAGGCGTGTGCCCCTAACCGGAATCGAGCCGGGGACCCTTCAGTCCGCAGGCTGATGCTCTTTCCACTGAGCCAAACCAGCCAGGGCTGTAATTTTTGTTCTTAAAAAGACATGTACTCAAGGGTAGAGACCCAATAAAATGAATGACTGTTTTCTGCTTCATCAAGGACCTGAGACAGTCACTTTTTTTTCTGCTGCAAGTGTGTGGCAGTGAAAGATAGAGTGATTGCTAGTAGAGGTCGGTGCCACTGTGTCAGTCTTGCTAAGGTGCCCACAGCTTAACCCACCATTGATTTCACACCATCAGTGCAATGTCAATACAGTGGTAAGAGAAAGTCACATTTTAGTGTTGTTAGTATTTTTTTTCTTTCTGGGTCCCCTGAAGAAGTGTTGGGAACTGTCAGGGTTCTATGGACCACATTTTGAAAATAACTGCCTCATAAAAACTTGCATATGTTTACCAAATTACATGTACAAATATATTTGCAGTTCAATTGTACATGATAGGAAAATGTTCAGAAATGATCTCAATGACCATTAACTTGAGAATGGGTAAATAAATTGTGGTGTAGTCATATAATGGGGTTCTATCTCAAGAGTATAATGTTAGGTGAAAAAAATAGAAGTGAAAATGATTATAGTAGACTGATTCCTTGATTAAAATTTGAACTTCATGAGAGGG
Source organism: Cnephaeus nilssonii (assembly GCF_951640355.1). NCBI lineage: Eukaryota > Metazoa > Chordata > Mammalia > Chiroptera > Vespertilionidae > Cnephaeus > Cnephaeus nilssonii. Next base: position 21,047,793 of record NC_137079.1, read on the forward strand.
GGTGTCTTTGTCTATTGTATTCATGTGTGTATCTTAACTAAATGAAAGTGCCTAGCACATAATTGTTCCTCAACAAGTATTTTTCTCAGTGAAAGAATAATCCTATATTCTAAAAGGCTAATATGTAAATAGACCGAAAGGCGAAACAACCAGAACAACCGAACAACTGGTTGCTATGATGTACGCTGACCACCAGGGGCGTGTGTGGAACATGGCGGGCATTGGCCGTAGCAGGATGGTAGAGCAGGTGAGTGAGGGCACCAGACCAAGGCGGGCCACCAGTTGCTGTCATCAGGGTAAGACTCTGGTGATTACTGAAAATTCTTTGCTCCCATGCGCTGCGGTCCCGCCCAGCGCTGCGCCTGCTGCCGGTGCTGGCTCAACTCGCATCCACTGCCAGTACCGGTCCCGCTCACACCTGAAGCCAGCGCTGGAGCCACCACTCGCACCCACTGCCGGTGCCTGGCACCAGTCCTGATCACTCGGCACCATCAGTGGATATGAGCAGCGGCTTCTGGCCCTGATTGCCCCTGAGGGCTTCTCCACCTCCCCCTGCTCCTGAGGGGCGACTGGGGCAGCAGCCACTTGCACCTGCTGCTGGCACCAGCCACAATCGCTCTGCACCATCAGTGGGTGCCAGTGGTGCTGGCGCCATCAGCATGTGGGAGTGGTGCCGAAGGCAGAGGTGAGGCTGCCAGCAGACAGGGGACGGGGGTGGGGGTGGGGGTGTCTGTGGCAGGAGGGGCTTGACTGACGAGAGTGGAGGATGGGCTGAGACCCTCCCCTGTACCTATGGCAGCCTCGCAGCCCACAGTTCCTTTCAAGGTGCACGAATTCGTGCATTGGGCCCCTAGTTTACATTAACAAAATTCAAGAGCATGTAAAACTCAATAATACTGTATTTAGAGAACACAGAGGAAATAATAAACTCCTTCACCCCTCTCCACTTTTGATTTAAAAACAAATCTTTAAAATCGACCCCAAAATTAGTTCACATTCTCCAAGTGATTATTTAGAAATAGTCAAATTTTTCATGCTCCATCTTTCTTCTAAGCCTTTATTAAAGTGAGGTTTATAGTTTACTTAATGTAACAGGGACGGGGAAGTTATGTTTGGAAATACATGTAAGAACACTCTGTCTTCTGCTTTTGCGTTTGCTTTGATTGCCAATCCATGCACCGTCTTCTTTTGTGACCAACACGTACTTGCTGATTGTTGCATTTGTTACAGTTTTTGTTGTTTCCAACATAATTTTCTGTTTTCATTAAGAAGACCATGTTCAGATCCCATTTGAATGGGAAAGAAAGGATTCTGCAAATTACTCTAAAAAGTTTTGTGTGTTTTTTAAATAGAAATTTATGTCTTGAGATTCCACGTTATTTTGGTGAGGATATTTCTTTCGGCAGGTTTTAGAACAGTGTGTGTGTGTGTGTGTGTGTGTGTGTGTGTGTGTGTGTGTGTGTGTGTGAAATTAACTTTATAAGCAGCCAAGTTGAAAACACTGGCATAAGTATGCGTAAGCTTTTGATGGATGAACATTAGTTGCAGGGATCCACATGTGCAAGAACTTGTATCAGAGGCCCCAATTCCAAACCCATGAAACATCCTTTTTTAATCAAAAGATCATTGCAAAATCCTTTATTTTTTGGTTGTCTTACTCACCTAGTCTCCTACATGTCTCATAAAACTTTTAAACAGTTATATAGCTTTTAGAAGTTGTAAGTGATCTTAAACAGGGATTTATAAAATATTTCTGATGATTAAAGCGCTGAACTCAGAATATTAAATATATCCGTACACTTTAATTACATTTTTTAAAGGTGGACATGTTGACATATGCCAGTGTAAATATTTTAAAGCCTCACATATTATGGAATGCTAAATTACAGTGTGTGCTCACACATACCTACCTGAGAATTACTATCCCTTAGGAAGGAAAAAGTTTGTAGCATTAAATAACCATCACCTACAAAAGGTGAAGCTTGCTATTTTCATTCCATTTCCTTGGGGTCAGTTAATGGAATATTATTCTTTTCCTTTGGCGGTATCCTGTTTTTGCTTTTCATGCTTCTTATGGCTATGCATTGATATCTGTGCATTTGAGGGAGCAGTTTCCTCTTCTAGCCTTTTTCAGATTGACTGGTGGGGAAAGAGTTTCACTTGAAGTTGACTGCAAGGGTGCCAGCTGGGTGGGGTTCAGCATCTCTGGTTTCTGGGAGGCCACAGTGGCACAGTCTCTGTGCATGTGTTAGCTGACGTCATCTTTGGGTTTTCTGCGGCCCCGGCTGTAGAGGATCTCTGAGTGGCAGTGGCTGCTGGGGCTGTTATAATCCTCAGAGGTGAAGGATGCTGGGGTCCTCTCTCTTTTTATGTCTTCTCTTAGTGGACCCCTCCTGGTGCCAGGCCTGGTATGCTGACACTCCGTGCAGCAGCAGAGCCAGGGTCTCGGGGGTCAGGTGCTTGCAGAGCAACCGCAGCATTTGGGTCCTGGGACATAGGTGTCCTGTCTGTGGTGGTTGCTTTGGTGTCGGAGACGCAGGCCTGTGCGTGTTTCCCGAGGAACTGAAGTCTGGGCCTCTGGGGCTCATTGCAGTGACGTGGACCCTCTGTGTATGTGGGGACCAGAAGCAGCACAGGTCCTGGGATGACAGGGCAGAGTGGGGCTTTTGGCCAAGGGTCAGGATGAAGCAGTAGCCAGCATGGCAATGATGGCTCAGTGTCCAGCTCTGGCCACTGGGGCAGTGGAAGAAGGGCAGCAGCTCAGCTCTGGTGCTTGGACTCAGGGAGGGGGTGGGCAGGCAAAATGCTTCCTGTGTTTGCCTTTGCAGCTGTCCTTGGTTTCTGAGCTCTGCAGCATTTCTTCCACTTCTTTGTTATGTTCCAGAGCTTTCCCGGAACCATTTTCATCTGATTTGTAGTTGCTTATTGTTTTGCTGTTTTGTGGGGGAAACAAGTGTTGAGACGCTCTAGTCCTCCATCTTGCTGACATCATTTTCTCAATAACTTTAAAAGATAAAAAACTATCAGCATCAGAAATTATAAGATAATGCTATTGTGTAGTGAACACCAAGAAATTGTCTCCATTTTTAAAAATAACACTATAATTGCATTGGTTTAAATGTTGTTGGGAATAAAGGATTCATTAAAAAGATCTTAGAAGACATTTTGTTTTTGTTGTAAAAAGATTTCTCAATGATAATATTTGTTAATGACACTTCACTAATATCTGTTTTCTATAGAGCAAAATAGTGGATTCATTAAAGCAAAATAAATCAACAAAGGTAGTCCTCGCAACTATGACTGTAAATGCCCAGGTTATTAGAGAAAACTTTGACAAATTCAACTACTTTAAGAAAATTCTTGTCCTGATCAGTTTTACTCAGTGGTTAGAGCATCAGCCAGCAGACCAAAGGGTCTAGCTTTGACTTCTGGTCAAGGGTAGGCATATACCTGGATTGCAGGCTCGATCCTGGCCTGGGTCAGGGCATGTGCAGGAGGCAACTGATCGATGTGTCTCTCTTACATGGATGTTTCTCTCTCTCTTCCACTCTCTTAAAAATCAATGCATGAGGATTAACAACAACTATAACAAAAAAACAAAATAACTCTCATAGCAAAACCCCCATAAGCAAATTATAATGCTGTTAGGAAAGGGATTTTGGAACTCCTATCACAGTCAAAAAGCTAGTTTCTTCAAAACAAAGGATTCCTAGAAGATAAAAAAGACCAATAATTCGATAGGAAAGTAGATAAAGGATCTGAGCCAAGGGTTCAAAGAATAGGAAGCACAGATGGCTCTTAAACATGAACAATAAGCCCAGTGGTTGAGGCCTGGCTCAGTGGTTGAGTATTGACCTATGAACCAGGACGTCATGGTTCGGTTCCTGGTCAAGGCACATACCCGGGTTGTGGGCTCAATCCCTAGTAGGGGGAGTGCAGGAGGCAGCCAATCAATGATTCTCTCTCATCGATGTTTCTATCTCTCTCTCCCTCTCCTTCCTCTCTGAAATCAAGAAAATGTATATATATATTTCTTAAAAAAAACACACCAGAATAATACATAGGAGAATTATAAAATCAAACATACCAAAACACTAAGTTTTCACCTATCAAATTGGCAAAATCTAAACAGGATTAATAATGCTGTGGTCATGTATATGGATAAAATCATCCATTGCCTTCAGGATTGTAACTTTATACAGTCTCTATATATGCAAAATGGACAGTAATTATCTAAATTATAACCACATACACCATTTTACCCTGAAATTTTGCATCTTGGAAATGTATTGCGTACTAGCAAATGGTGTATCTAAAAGTACAGTCATCCCAGCATTGCTGGAAAGGAGCAAAGCTTCAGGCGTCCTAATGTTTACCCATAGGGTTGTGAATAACTATAGAGCAGTATGTTATTTCTATTACTCTAAAAATGAACATAATACCTCTATGTGGATTAATATTGAAAAACCTCCAAAAATATATTGGGAGGGAAAGGTTCAAGACTGTATAATGGTTGTGCAGAGAAGGTGGAAAATTACATCTACGTAGCCACATTCATACACATAAATTTTTTATATAAAATGTGCATATATACAAATATATATGGAATGCATTTAAATATAATTATATTAAAGCATACGTACTCTTAGAATAATATATTTTTAGAAATAAGCACAGGAAACGGAATATATTTGTTTTCACTAGGGAAAGGTATAGAGTGGCTGAAGATAGGGTTGGGAGGGTAACTTTTCTCTGTATGCTCTATACAAAGTTTGGAGTTTAAATAATGTAAATGTATCCCTTAGTCTGAAAATAAATTAAATATACATCTAAAATACAGCTCAGCCAGTGTTGCTCAGTGGTTGAAAATTGACCTATCAACCAGAAGGTCACGATTTAATTCCTGGTCAGGGCACATGCCCAGATTGTGGCCTTGATCCCCAGTGTGGGGCATGCAGGAGGCAGCCAGTCAATGATTATCTCTCCTCATTGATGTTTCTATCTCTCTCTCTCCCTCTCTCTTCCTGTCTGAAATCAATAAAACTGTATTTTTAAAATGCAATATAAGTAAAATATTAATGACTGCTCACAGTTTGTTTTGTGTATGTTCAGTAATTATTTGCAAGGTTGTGTTGAATACAGGAAAATTTATTGGAATCAAAGAATATTCTTATTTTTTTCCCTTTTGTAAAGTCTTCATTTGCTGTTACACTCCAAATAGGATAAAATAAGTGGGTCATTTCTTTCTGTGCTGATGTGTTTATTCTTTCTTTCTTTCCCCTCTTGTCTTATTCATCCTTCATATATTAGGCAAAGCAGGGACAGTGCCCCAGTGCATGAGTGACAGCCTGTCATTGGAAAAGTTCACTGTGGAAATCGTTCTGAGCTTATGACATCTTTGTTAATAGGCACTTAAAATTAACATCTTGCAAGAAGTTAACAGAGGGGTGTAGTGAACTCCAGTGCAACTCAAACTATTTCATATGCATGTGTTTTCAAGGTAACTGATTCTTCCCTTTCTGTTCTGCATAATTCATTTTACTTTGCTTAGTCCATATAGTATCCAAGATCACTGGCCTGGGCACTTATTTGTTGCTAATATATTCTCCCCAAAGTGAGGGAGAGGTTCACTTGAGCCCAAGAAGTAATTTTTTACTTAGGATCCTAAAAAGATGGCCTGGTTTTCTTAGTTTACTTATAATTCCATTCCAATTATCTTTAGAAAATTCCTGCATAACAAACCACATGAACATTCAGTGGCTTACAACCATTTTATGTAGCTCTCAGTTTTCTGGGTATGTTAGGAAGGGCTGGACTGTGTGACTTGCTTTTGATCCATAGCTCGGGCTGGAAGATCCATTTCTGAGATGGGTTCTTCTTCACTCAGTGGTCAGCACCTCAGTTCTCTGTGGCTGTTCTCTACACACAGCATATTGTCCTACAGTGGCTTTGTATGAGGCTCACAGTTCTCACAGTTTGTATCGGGATAGTCACTCTTCTCCCATGGCCGACGGTTCCCAAGAGCAAGTGCTCCAAGAGACAAGAAGTGAGAGCTGCCCGTCTCTTTGGGACTGGACCTGGAAACTGGCCCATTAGTCAGTGTAGTCAGAGTCTAGTGTCATTCAAAGGGCTGGGGCCTGGAACCAACCCCTCGATGGGATGATGTTAATGAATTTGTGTCCGATTTTAATCCACCGCAACTCCTTTCTTGTGAAGAACTTTGAAAATATCTAAGGACTGTATTGGGAAGTTTTTAAATGCCGTTATCCAGCTCAAACCCCACAGTGTACCTTCCTACAGTGTTAGCAATCAACCTGTACTTCTGTGCCAAGTCAAAGCAACTTACTTTTTTTTTTTTTACCTTATTAGGAAATGTGTGCCCAGATGGGAACTCTGAATATTGAGTTCAGCCTCTGTTCTTTCTCTAAATCTTAGCAGCCTGCAAACCTGATTCCCAGCGACAACGCCATTCCAGAAAGCCTTTTAAAAATAGCTTTGCTGGTCTTCCATCTTGATCTGTCAAGCAGATTGAAGTAGCCACTGAGAACCTAGTTGCGCAGTGCCCCCATTCACAGGACACTAGGGCTCATTTCTAATTCCTCACCTCTCCTGTTATTCAACCAGAGTCTGAGAGTACGCTCTGCATCCTATTTGTGTGTTTCCTAGCACCAAGCGGCACTAGCACTAGGAATATGGCCAGTGCTCAATATGTTAGCTATGCAAATGAATGGTAATAAAACAGTTATTCTCTCTAAACTTTTCTGAACCTTACCCTTACCCCCCCCCCCCCTCTTTCCTACTATCTCTGTTTTGGCTACTATTATATTTTATCTTGTTCATCCACAGTCTCCTAATTGATTCCCCTGATACCAGTCTTGCCAGCCTTCTATTCTCTTCTTCACATTGCAGCTGAAGTGATCATCCTAATGTGGAAGTCTAATGATGTGATTTTTCTGCTTAAATTTCTTTAATGGCTCTGTTGCCAGCAGAGTAAAGTCGAGGAACGTACAAGGCTCTGCGTGATTGGCCCCTGATTTCCTCTAGCCCTATCGTGACCTAGTTGCCCCTCTCACTTGATGTTCCAGCTATTTGTTTATTCTTAACTTCATGTCGCTGTGCATGGTGATGCCTCTGCCTGCCTCCCTCTTCCCTCCCTTTTTCATCTCTCTCACCCCTACCATTCTTAAGGCTGGAGGACATTTTCTTCAAGTTTCACCAAACTAAAGGGGTTTGTTTGCCTGCATACATCAAAGCTCAATAAGACACGGACAGGAGTTTGCAGCAAAGAAAGTAAAGGTTTATTTAAGGAAATAGCGCCAAACCAAGAGTCACAGGTGAGTGAGCCGATGCTCTAAAACCTGGCTTCCTGCTGAGTTTTAGGGGATAGGTTATATAGGGGACAGTCATTAATCTAAGGGAGTGAGGGTTGTGGGTTCTACTGATTGGCTGGAGCCAGGGTTGGGGGTAGTTTATCAATGCATCTGGTCCTGATGTCAGCCATGGCATCATTCTGTCTGGCTTCTCAAGGATGTGGTCGGTTGGGTTGTTCCCTTTTCTGGGTCTAAAACTGAAACACAATGGAGGCCTAGATGTTATCTTTAGTTTGACTGAAACTCTGTTCTGTGGTCAACAGACCTGAGGCTTTGCTCTTAAGACTGTTTGATGCTGACCAGATCTGATGTCCTAAGGACTTAATGTTTAAGGGAGTGAATATGCAAGGAAAGAGGGAGGCAGGTGAGTCAGCATGCTATTAGATGGACAAGGCCAGTTTGAATCAAGAGGAAAGAAAGGAAAAAGGAAAGAGATGAAGTTTCTGTGCCACTCCCTGACCCACCAAAGCTGGGTTAATTTCACTTTCATGTGTTTCTCTTTCACCTGCTTATTTTCCCCATGATAGATATCATTGCACATTACTATGTTGGCTTTGTTGACTTGCAGGTCCAAATATTCTCTTAGACTCTATAATTCTGTTCCCTAAAAGCATCAGGAAGCCAGGTTTTTGGGCACAAGCTCACCTGTCACTCCGGATTTGGTGCCATTTCATTAAATAAACCTTTACTTTCTTTGCTGGGAACTCCTGTTGATGTGCACAGGCAAATGAACACCTTCATTTCAGTAACACTTCAATTTTTTTGAGTGTTATATTGCCAGTGCCTAGCACAGTGCCTGATACATCCTAGGCCCCACATAAAGTTCAGCTGTGTGAATAAGTAAACATGCTTTGGCTAATAGTTCTTTGAGTAAAGCAATTTAGCTTGTTGTCTTGACAACATGCTTTTTATTGACCAGAAACTAGCCAGCTAGCTAGTTTTCTTCCTTTTCTCTTTTCTTTACTTCCTTTTCCTTTCCTTTCCTTTTGTTTTTCTCTCCTTTATTTTCTCCCCTCCTCTCTCTCCTCCTTCTCCTCCTCCCTGTTTTCTCTCCTCCTTCTCCCTCCCCCTTTTGTTTCTTTTCTTATTGATATTGTTTTAATATTAACAGTTGAGATTTCTATATGACTGTCTTTCAGATGAATCAGGATTTACTGTAATCTATTATAGCACCTTTCCATATTTATATCACATTTTGAACAATGGAAAATTTTTCTCTAGGCTCCAAATCATTGCTTACTATCCACATATTTTAGGACAAGCTCCTTGTGTTATTATCTGCTATATCATGTATTTAAATCATAGTTCAGTTTCCATCTCTTCTTTAAGAAATGTAACCCTTGCGTCATTCCATTCCAACTATCTTTTTTTCTTATGAAATAGTCTTTGATTTGTGATACACCCAATTATGTCCATTGACATTCACCCATGATTTCCTATATATAAAGTTGTAGGAACCAGTCTGGTGTCCTATAGAGCTGATATCACAGCAAGTCTTTACTGAGATACATGGAAACTGTATTTTTTATGAATAAGTTAAAATTTAACCTATTTAAAATTATGATTGCTTATGAAAATATATGATGTAGATGGAAAAATGGACCTATAGGTTATGTCTATTTAAGCAAAATTGTATTTGTTTTTGAATACACATAGTTTTACTTTCTATATCACTGGAGATTGTGGGCCATGTGGCAATCATATGTAAATACTGTCATCTTTGGCATGGGTTATTCTGGTGACTTAAATATCCTGATAAATGAAGTTACCATTTGTATCATATGTGGATTACCAAGTTTTGATACAGCACAATATTATTAGGTCTTTCCTTTCAATACCTATATTATGACTTTGTATTTTCTAGTCCCTCAGTATTGAGTACAGTTGCTTAGTCAAAGGATACTCTACATTATATCATTAAATGGATGTGTTTCTGATGATCTTCATGATGATTCATGAAGTGATATTGAATCTAAATCTATGAATACTAATTATCATTATGCCATAAAAACTTAGAAGTGAGCATTAATGGAGAGTTTCTATGCATTAGCTGACTCTGTGATCACTTTCCATTTTTTGCAAATTAGTTGAAATGATTCTAGTTAGTGTGCAGACTCAAATAACAATGCACTAGAAATCTGTTTTGTTCTAGGGTTTGTATGTGTGTGTGTGTGTGTGTGTGTGTGTGTGTGTGTCCCTTCACCATTGCCACTTTCTTTTTCTCTCCTTGAAGGCTCTGCCTCAGTACATTTATCAACCCGCCCCCGTCAGGTACTGTGCTTATCTCACCATGTCCTCTATCAGTGTTGTCTCCTGTTTTCTCTCACGTGCAAATGTGAATAGCTCTTCCAAATGGTTGTAACATGCTGAATCCCTATCATTCACACCAGAAGACTTCTGGGCTGTAGGCAGGGCTTTAATTAGAAATCTCTGCACCCTAAATTTTGTCAAGTCCTTCTTCCTCTAAAGTGGTTTTCTTGAACTTCATTAAGTCAGAGTTATGGAAGGCGTGGTCTCTGACTTTGGGCTTTGCTGAGCTGCTGATTGGCTTGATGTGTTGCTTGACATATTCTCTGGAATGCTGACTGTGTTCCAGAATTCCATAATCTATCTTGTTTAGTGCACTGTCTATAGCTTACCAGTCATTACTTGGAAAGAAGATTGTCTTCGCTGTTCCATGCATCTAAGTGTTAACTGCAGCTGTGTTATAAGTCAAGTATCTGCCTCTCTGGTTTCAATTTGTTAATTACTGCTCTCAGAGTACATAGTTTAGGAATCTGGAAGCTGATATGGGCATAATGGTAGGTATAAAGTAGGGCTATGCATTTATATGAATATACATTCCAAGAACTGATATGACATTGGCAATATATTTTTTAAAAATTCAAACTACAGCTACTGATAATAGTTTGAAACACAGTAAAACTCCTACTGTGTTTCCTGATTGGTCTCCCAGATGGGAGTTTTGTGTTGCAAAATTGCTGTTGCTTTAGATGGCTTTATTTTTTATGCAAGTTGCTTTTAAAACATTTAAAATATATATATTTTCAAACATCAACATTTTGGACTCATTTTTTAAAAGGAAAATAAGTTCATTGGGTGCCAAGATATCTGAAAAGAGTCAGGATTGTGATAATGGTATGTTGGTAGTGGAGGAATTTCAAGGTGGCTGCAAATATTAAACTGAAGTTCTCTGCATGATGGAATGTAAGTGTTGGATCAAGCATGGGGAGACCTGGATTGTGGTGGACATTGCTCTAATCGATCTTATTTCCTTTTCTTAGGCAATTATGCTCACCCTCCTTTGCTTCTGTCTTCTCATTTGTGGAATAAAGGAGCTAGACTAGATGATATCTAAGACCTAACTATGAAATTTCCTGGCAGCCCTTGATTTGAACATGGACAATAAACATACAAAGAAAGAAATAGGGCAGTTTGACCTTAAGTTATGAGACCATGCGGCCTCTGCACAATAACATTCAGAACGAAAGGCACAAAATAATTAGCCATTTATTCCAGTGCCTTCAAGATACCAACTCTGAATGCTTAGAAATAATGGGCTGATTTCTTTCAGGTGGGATATTGACTGTCATTGATACTGGGAGCAGAACACCAATAGGAATGCAGAGATGTGTGAGAAGGCCATTAGCTTGTAGCCAACGGAGGCTGTGCAGGAGGTAATTTGGGTTCTCAGAATCACCTGTGAAGTTTCCTCTATCGGATCTGAGATTTTCCGGTTTTGACTACCATTCCTATTAATATGAGTCTTAGCAACAACTTTAACTGACCATCTGCTTCAGTCAATATTTTCTTTAAGTCAAACCTGGAATATCATTCTACACGGAACAATCCAAATTAGTAAAAGGTATTTCCAAAAATATATGTTGGCCATATGACATATGTTGTATTTTATTCAGATACACATTTTATTATCTCTGAATTGGGAAGTATTGGTAATTGATGACATTTTCCAATTAAAACTGGCAAAACTTTTTTCTTAGTGGTACATAAAATACTGGTGCAACTTATAATCAGTGATACCTTAGATCTGATGGATTATGGTATTAACCTGTATCACAGGGCATGATATGAGTTCTTTCACTCAGATAATATTTATAACAACCTTAGATCTGATGGATTATGGTATTAACCTGTATCACAGGGCATGATGTGAGTCCTTTTATTCAGATAATATTTATAACGAAGTAGAGGCAGAAAACCTCCATTAATATGTTTGGGCTGCTGGGCATGGAGGGATTTTGCTAAAAATAACCCAGTTGACAGTTGAATTACTGTCTCCTGCTGCTCCTCTCTAGCTTTTGCTTGCTTACTTTACTATCTACTGAAAAGTGTATGTATGGAATTAGACATCTTTAAGTAAATGGATTTTCCTCTTTGCAAATGCAGTTCTTTACAAGAAAATAGGTATAAAGCACTCAGCCCAGAGCCTGGCATGGAATAGATGGTGACCATAAAGGGCTTCTGGGTAAGAGCGCTTTCTGGTTAAGTGCATGGGTTTGCATTTCCATATTTAGCCCTCTGTAAGGGTAGCCATTTCTCACCAGAGGCAACGAAGGGCCCAACTTCAATGTTTTAAGCCAAGGAAGAATTCATCTTACAAATGACCAGACCACTCTGACAGTGGAAATAACTAGGCTCCAAGGTATAGATTTATTTTTGAACTTTACCTTTTGAAATATTTTTAGACTTACCTAACAGTTGCAGGAAACAACCAGAATTCCTGTAAACCATTCTCTCAGATTCCCCAAATTAACATTTTAAATAAGAAAACAGTGCAATTATCAAAATCATGAAATGCACCTTTACCCAATACTCTATTTTTATCCAGAGATTAGCACACTGTTTACGAATAAGTTGTTTGGCTGTGCTGGCTGTAGGGTCAGTGTAGCTTCCTCTCACCTGCATGTTAGTGTAAGAGAATGGTAATGACTGTGTTTAAAAACTTCGAATCATAAAAATAGGTGAGCAGCTGGCCTCAGTTTGCCAACCCATGAAATCTACAGACCTTTTTCAGAATTTTGACAGTTTCACCAGTGCTATTTTTCCTTTGGTCCAGAATCCAACCCCTGATCACATGTTGTCATAACGCCTTAGTTTTCTTTAAGTTGAAACAGGCTCTCCATTTGTTTTTATACTTCATGATCTGAAAACTTTTGAAGGGTATTGCCAGATATTTTGAAGGTTATCTGTCATTTTGGGCTTTTTCTGATACTTCTTCATGGCTATATTTAGATTGCACATTTTAAGAATAACACCAAGTTAATATTGCAACCTTCTCTGGACATTATGCCAGGAGGCACATCCTGTTTCCTTATCTCATTACTGGTGATGGGAACATGGGCCATTTAGTTAGTATGTTATCTGCTAGGTTTCTCCACTGGAAGATGATTCTTTTTCTGTTTGTAACTGAAAAGTTACCATTTTCCCTTTGTGATTATCGTACTTGGAGACTCTGTACTCATACTTTTGCACATTAATTTTAGTGTCCATTATGGATTCTTTCCTTAGTAACTGTTGGTCTCACAGTTAATACTGTGGAATTTGCCAAGTGGTGACATGTTAGTTTCATTTTTCTTTTTTCATTTATCAGTTGGGATTTTACTATAAGGACCTTGCTTTTCCTTATACTTTGTATTAATATGAGATCATGGATTCTTATTTTATACTTTGGGCTAAGTTTTATTGCTGTCACTATTTATTTTGTTTCTTAAAGTGATCTCAGATTTGGCTCCTGGGAGGTGCTTCCAGTTAGTGGCGTGTCCTTTTGAATGTCCCAATTATTTTTAGGCACATTTTAAAAGCAAATTCTTATGATTGGCACCCGAGATGTTGCAAGCTTATCATGCGCTTTGCTTGTTCCAGTCCTGGGATCAGAGCATTTTAGTAGGATTCCTGCTTCCTTTTGTTAAAGCATAGTATTTAGATGCCATGATCAGAGTTACATATGTTATTATTACTGGAGTACCAGTGACTTCAGGCCCTCTCAGTCTACAGAGCTAGAATATATATGCACAAAAGTGTACACATATATACATGTGCATATTTGTATTCTGTCTGTATCCCTCAGTGTATATATTAAAAGTACTTCTCATTTCAATCCAGCATCACAGGAATTCAGTCTTCTTTCTTATCTATAACTTTTTTTTTCCAATGGGAAAGCTGGCTCCCATTATCTATGATATAGAAGTTGTTAACCTGTACCCCTGTGCAAACAAACCTACTATTGGTGTGCATTTTATTTGGGGGTCTTTAGCTTTAGATTATATAGTCAATATGTTATATTCCAAGGTTACTTCAGTTACCCCCTTCACTGTGTTTATGCTGTTCATTCATAATAAAGTTAATTCTATTTGTTAGTGTTTAAATACCATCTTCCCATATTTATTTATTTGAATTATTTATTATATAATGTGTGACACATTAGCATAGTTCTAAAGTCAGAAATACATGAAAAATTATACTTGGAGAAGTGTCACTCCCCCATCCCTTCTACCTGAATCCTATTTAATCATTTCTTTCCATTCTATTCCCATTTATCCCTCGGGTATAATTTATCCCATTTATGCCTAGAACATCTTTTCTATTTCATTTTATATAAGTGAGCAGATATACGGATATTTTTATGCACTCTTCTTTGTTCAGCAGTAGAAATTACATAGGTATAAAGGTTTTATTTATTGTAGCATTGTTTGTAATTGCAAAATATTGGAAACACCTAACTGTCCACACATAGAAAAGAGATTGAATTTACCATTGTACATTGTACACACACAGTGGAGTGCTTTCTATGTGGCTGTTACCAAAATGAAGATCTTGATGAACTGATTTGGAGATAATGTTAAAATATATTGTTAAGTGAAGACAAACAAGCACATAGGGAGTAGTTTTAAGAGAAGTTCTCAGATGGAAGACCCAGTAACATGTGCTTTCACACAATTCTTTCCCTACCACTTTTCGTCCAAAATTCTGCCCGTGGAGGATTATCTCTTTAGCTTGCAGTTTTTATACAAACAAACCAACCAACCACCACAAGTGTGAGGGAAAACACAGAACACAGTCACCACTCATTTACCGTCAGGGGAGATGAGGGTTTGAGAATACCCGTGGTCAAGGTGGTAGGCGTGATTCCTGCAGATACCAGGCACCGTGAGGAGGAATAGAATCCTGGAACTGGGTGTAATTTGCAGTTCTTCTTTCTAGAGGCTAGCGAGATTGCCGACTAGTCAACACTTTGCAAATAACCTGCTGGGAAAAAAAAATGAATGTTTAATGAACAAAGAACGATGAAGAAGCCTTAACTTAAATCTGAAAATGAAATGTTTCACCTATAGTTTGTATTAATTAGGATATGAAAGAGCTGTCCTGCTTTGGTGGGGGTGGGGCAGAAAATGAAGAAATTAAGTCAGATATAAACATAAGAATTAAATATCTAGCCAAAGAAGCCACTGAAATATTTAAGTCATTTTACACCCTACACACTACCTCAAAAATGTTGTGAATTTGGGCGGTGTAGGGAAGAAAGAAAGAAAGAAAGGGAAGAGCAGGTGATCCTCTATGGGCCTGTGGGATGCTTGGCCAAAATGTTGTCATACTTGGAATTAAAAATTTTTAAAATATTTTTTATTGATGTTTAGAGAGGGAGATGGGAAAGAGAGATAGACACATCGATGAGAGAGAAACATTGATCAGCTGCCTCCTGCATGCCCTCTAGTGGGGACTGAGCATGCAACGCAGGCATGTGCCCTGACCTAGAATGGAACTGTGACCTCTTGGTGCATGCATTGGTGCTCAACCAATGAGCAACACTGGCTGGGCTGGAATTAAATGTGTTTTAATGAACTAATCGCATATATATGTTTTAAAGCAGACAGACATCTTGGAGTGTGTGAGAACATACAGAGTGAACTTACCTTCTCTTTTACTTTGTCTATGCCCTTCCTCTGATAGAAATAAAAATGAACTTCTATTTTTCCTAGTGTTCCAACTCATTTTTGCCTCATGCATTTGCATATGCACTTTACCTGGACACCTCACCCCATCCCATGCACACATAATCACTCTTATTTTGTCTAATTTCACTCCATCTTCGGGTCTCACTGACATGTAATTTTCAAGTAATTTTTTCCTCACCCTCCAAAACTGGTGTGATTTCTCTGTTTTGTATTTGTTTTATCAGTGCACCTAGCAAATCACACTGTATTTACTTACCTAAGTGTTCACTAACTCTTCCTCTGCATCTTTGCAAAAGCTGGATCTGTTGTATACATCATTATATTCACCTAGAGCAGTATTCACCACCTACAACATATTTACAAAGTGAATGAATTCACCAGTGGTCCAGCAATCTAGGATGCTAGAAATATAAAACCTGGAGCCTCCTTCCCATGAGTAATTTAGAAGCTCTGGGTATAATTGGAAATGTATTGAAAAGCAGTTAATAAAAGAAAACAGGGTTATTAAAGCATGATTACTGTCATTTAAGATATATTACATATTCTACTTTGTCTCATGGTAGACAGCTTGATAAAAAGCCTAATCACTTAAGATTAATGGAAATTATTTTCTTAGCTCATGTCATAATAGAGATCATCAGCCTAGTGCAATCTTCTTTTGTACAACTCCAAGTAGGATATGATTAATAAAACAATTTGAAATGTGTTGCTATTTGACATGCCTGTAGTGGTTATAATTCAGTTAGTGGAAGTAACAACAGGCTGCATATCTTAAAATGGTACCAGTGTTTTTGTTACTCAGAACTTGTTAGAGCCTAGCATATACTTCCTCTCACTGTGAATCTTGCAGAGGATGTAGCATGCAGCATTTCCAAAATGATCATGGAACACTTTGTCTTTCTCCCCATAACCAAGTATCTTCTAGAACTAGTGATTATTGCTATCTATCTATCTATCTATCTATCTATCTATCTATCTATCATCATCTATCTATGTAACTATTATGTTTTGATAAATGTATAAGCCATCTACCCACCTACCTACCTACCTATAGAGGGAATGATTACTGAGGTGTTTTTAAAAATATTTTTATTGATTCTAGAGAGAAGAGAGAGGGAAAGAGAGCTAGAAACATCAATGATGAGAACCACTGATTGGCAGTCTCCTGCACACCCCACACTGGGGATTGAGCCCGCAACCGAGGCATGTGCCCTGACCAGGAATTGAACCATTGACCTCCTGGTTCATAGGTGGATGTTCAATCACTGAGCCATGCTGGCCATGCAGATTACTGAGTTCTTAACTCATTTTATCCTCCTGCTTTCATGCCCTTCTACAATTCCTGTCTGCCATTAAATTTTCTTTTTCTTTTTTTCTAATTTCTCATCTCTTTCCTACATAAAAAAATATTTGGACACACTATGCTTGGTCACCACAGCAGTAAACAAACCCTCCCCAGATGATAATTTGACCATAAATGAATCATGCTGGTTCCAGTATGTTGGTAGTGGGTGAGGGAATGTTCACCTACACTTTCCCAGAGGGAAAAACATTTGTCACTCTTCAGAACATAATAGAACATGCATAGCTCAACTATGGAAACTCAAAAATGCTTCCATTCTGCTTCTATAATAGTATAAAATGGCAAGTATAAAAGTAGTGAAATCAAACATTAAGACAGAAAATATGACATTAGTCAAACACTCATAAAACAAAATAGGCATGAAGAGTGCATTTATAATGACAGGACTGTGGGCTGCAGGAGCCTTGACAGTGGCTTGACTTAGTCTCCTTAGCTGTTGGACCAAATGAGCCAAACTCATTCATCACTCTGTCACGGGGGGCGGGACGCAACAGAAAGGTTGCCGGAACATGTCATTTACAGTGCCCTTCGCTCCTTCCTTTCGCTCTGCCTTGTTTGCTTCCTCCCTGTCTCCACTTCTCTATACTTTCCTCTGCTATTTCTTAACAAGCAGATTTCCTGTACAGTGTGCCTCTGAACACAGGTGCTATTCTACTTTTGTTTCTAATTGTAAGTAGTGGTTTAATAATGTGGTAGAGCTCATAAGGGAACAAAACAAATTAGGGTAGGTCCATTACATGATATATTTCCAAAAGCCTAGCAAAAGAAGAAATCTTAAAGGTGGTGTAACTGTAATCATAATATTATTTAGATTAAAAACCTCATTCTGGTTAATTTGATTTTTCTCAATTTTGGTTTTGAAGAATCTCAAGCCTACAGAGAAATTAAAAGAACCACAAACCAACAACTAATATTTTACAGCATTTATGCACACTCTCTCACCTCTCTCTCTCTCTCTCTCTCACACACACACACACACACACACACATTCATACATACACACATGCACAAGATTTTTTAAACTTAAATATTTTAAAGAAATTTGCAAATATATTTACAGTTTATCTTTGAATAGGCATTCTGTTACATAACCACTGTTTCATATTACACTTAACTTTTTTTTCTGTAAAGTTAAATATTTAATATAAATTTATTTACTAGAAATTAAGATGTAATGTAAATTTAATATAACATATAATATAATAAAATATATTATATTATATAATGTATATAAACAATATATATTACTTATATTAGGTATTTGTTATGGGCTGAATGCCTGTGTCCTCTCACATTCACGTGTTGAAGCCGTAATCTCCGATGTGATGGTATTTGGAGATGGGCCTCTGAGAGGTAATTAGGATAACATGAGTTAATGGGACTGGGGCCTCTCTGATGGATTAGAGCCTTTGTAAGAAGAGGCACTAGAGAGCATGCTCTCTTCATGTGCACATACCGAGGGAAGGCCATGTGAGGAAACAGCGAGAAGGCAGGAGGAGAGCTCTCACCAGAACTTGAACATGCTGGTAACCTGGTCTTGGACATCCAGTCTCCAGAGCTGTGAGAAAACAAATTTCCATTGTTGAACCCACCCAGTCTGTAGTATTTCGTTATAGCGCCTTGAGCTAAGACATTATAAAATATATTCTGATGATACTATAGATGATATATTTAATATAATATATTTAATTCTACTTTAAACACATTTTACCTAATGATGTAAAGATTGGAAGTTCAGAAAGAACCATGTTGGTGACTCAGGGAGGGTGATGACACGCCCTGTCTCTCAGGTGGTCTCTCCTGAGGATGAGCTCCCAAAGGTCACTCAGGAGCCACCTGCTTTTTGGCTTTAGGTTTTCAGCATCTGGATAATGCAGACTGGAGCACAGAAAACATGGTACATTGAGCTACACTTTGAATTAGTCTTATTTAAATGAACAGGTAGAGTGGCATTTCTTTCAATGTCATGTTTCAGAGCCTTTGAAATAGAATTCAAGTATGTATACACTTCAGGGATAGTGCATTTATAGTTAGGTGAAAAACACTAGCAGTAGATATTTATGAAGAGGAGTTAGGCAGATGTTCTTGATTCCTCAGATTTTTTCTTGCCTTTGTCAGAGAAGGCTTGAACCCCTATTAGATGCAAATCTAGTCTCAGCAGTTTGCGCCTCTTGGGTTGGTCTAGGAGTGCGATACTGAGCGTTTGTCTAGTTGGCTATGTCCATCCATAGATCTGTCCTGTAGAGTTTCTTTTCTCTTTTGGTTTGTTTACTTTGTTTGCAAACATCTCCTCTAGGAATAGGCATTATGGTTGCTGTGGGAAGGTATGTAGATGATTCTAGATGTTCTGTCTATTTATGTCTTTTTCCTCAGAATAGACTATCTTGAGCAGAACTATGTCTCTTAAGCTTTGGTTTAGTAAGGATTTCATTAGCTCTTTTTCTGCCATGCTTTCCCTATTGAATAATCATACTGTCAATGGCATAAGCAATGATGAATGAAACCCACCCACATATTTTCTGCATTGCAGGATTTTTCTTTTTGCTTTACATTTGGAAACCATCTCCTTTCTGCTCCTTCCACCCGCACTCTTAGGACTATTCCAGATGTGTTTTCCTTTCTTCTTTTCTTCCTTTTCCTTATGCCTTGAGACCAAGTTAGTGATGACTTTTATCCAGAATTTCAGAGAAGCTAACGTACCTTTGGGAGGAAGGCTGTTTCTCATTAAGTTGTATTTGTGGTCTTCCTGCCTTGAACCTCGTGAAATATGATTCTGTGATAATCTATAGTGTAGACTAAATGCCGTGTATTAACTGTGGATATTCTTTTCTAAAGAGAATTTTCAAATGGATAATTAGAAAGATCTTGGGTGCTCTGCCAGGCATATGGCAATGCTAAGATAAAGAAAAAATATAGTTTCTAGTAACAGATGGATTTGAACCACATTTGGAATCTGTTGAATAGTTTTTAATATTTAACTTGCAATGAATCTTTAATATAACATTTAACTAAGTGTTCTGTCATATTCTTTTAAAATATATGAAGCCTTTTCAATGTAATTGTGTCTAGAAGATTTCATAAGAATATTGAGTGTTTAAAATTAAAACTGCTATTGAAGGAAAAAAAACAACAGTAATTTTCCCAAGATTTTTATGGTTCACTTTGATTTGTGCTGTTTAGAATGTTGTATATATTTTTTAACAGTCTGTCAGCCTCTTCTTTATTTCCTGTTAGCTGAAAAAGAAAGGAATTAAATAATGAAAATGAATCACACATGAAAGTCATGCTGAGGCCATTGAATCCGATCTGTTTGTTGGCATGGAGCCAAGGACCACAATAGTTTCCTAACAATATAAGAAATGATGGTTGTAGCACAATCAGGGTTGTTATCCTTCACGGAGTTAGGCTGAATAAATGAAGTCACTAAGTAGGTGGTAAAACAGCCTCGTCAATCACAGCTATAGAAACCCATGTCACATTTCTCTTGAATTAATTATAATGTACCTGTTAAAACATTTCACACAAAACTTATTTTAATTTTTTTAAAAGGTGTATTAGAACGAAATGATGGCGAGCATAGCAATTAAAATGTGTTCTGAGCCTGGCCAGTTGAAGGTGGACCCATGAACCAGGAGGTCACGGTTCCATTTCCATTCAGGGCACATGCCCAGGTTGCGGGCTCGATCTTTGATAGGGGGCATGCAGGAGGCAGCTGATCCATGATTCTCTCTCATCATTGATGTTTCTGTCTCTCCCTCTCCCTTCCTCTCTCTGAAATCAATGAAAACATATGAAATAATTAAAAAGATGTGTTCTGATTTATACCTCATGCTGATTGATGTTGGATTGCTACATCTTAGTTGTGATTCTAACACCTGGGTGCCATTAGTGTGGAAGAGAGAAATGTAAAATTTGGTTCTTACGTCCAGGACAATATTCTTTAACAGTTCCTTCCCTTGAATATGATGATAGTCTCAATTTTGGCACATGTTAGGCTGACATTATCATTTTTTAAAAATACAGGAGATGTTAAAGACATGTAAAGCTCATCAAGGATTAAGGCTGGAAATCAAGCCTTTGTCTGGTAACACCTGGCAGGAGAGGGATTGACACTGGTTGAAAGTCTATCTGGTTGGTTAAGAGGAACTGGAACCAAATTACAGTTTATCATATATTAATAGCAGTCATTACTTCAGAAGACTCATTTTAGAAAGAAAAATGGGTCTGGGTCATAATTCTTGAAGTCTGTATCTCTGGACATTTCTCATACAGCCTTTTATCATTCTGGGTTCTAGAGGGGGTTTTTTGCTTGTTTATAGATTTACTTGCCTCACGCTGTATTATGCTGAGCATTTTGGCAAAGTGTCCCTTTAGGAAATAGATGCTTAGAGTTAATGACAGTTCTATAAGCCTTCATAACTAGGACCTGTGGGCTCATGGTTCTCTGAACTGAACAAACACGGATGAACTCTGAACAGTTGCCTAGTTGGGTGGGTTTTGGAGGAGTCACAAGGGCCTATATCATCTACTGTTTGGATTGTTGATCTTAGCCTCTGATCTGAGTCTACTCTTCCCTCACCATTTGATAATGGCATGGTAAGATGTATCACTTGATTTGGCTGATCACTAGTCTTTGGCTCTTTGATACTGATTAATCAGTACATCTTTAGAAGTTAATGTACTTTTTAAAATATATATATTTTTATTGATTTCATAGAGGAAGGGAGAGGGAGGGAGGGATAGAAACATCAATGATGAGAAAGAATCACCGATCAGCTGCCTCCTGCATGCCCCACACTGGGGATCTAGCCAGCAACCTGGGCATGTGCCCTGACCAGGAATCACACCACGACCTCCTGGTTCATAGGTTGATGCTCAACTACTGAGCAACACTGGTCGGTCAGAGTTAATGTACTTTCACACAAGCAGGTTGACTTATCTACCATAGCCATTGTTTGATATTTGAAGTTGAAACTTCTTGATAAAGAGGAATAAGCGCCCAATTTCATAATGAGTCAAAAGGTCCAAAATTTTAATTCACCCAATTCACAAATATATATTTACTGAATTGTCTCTTTATTCAACCCAATGGAGTGCCAGAAAAAAATTTCGTCCCAGAGCCAACTGTAGTTTGCTTTATTGTGTGTGCCAGGTAAACTGAATCACAGTTCCCTTTGCCTGGTCCACTCCCATTCCCATGCAGTGGCTCACAGAGACATCCTTTCTGGAAGAAAGGATCTGCCCTTTCCTCTTGTATTTCTTCCTCAGTGGCTTCCTGTGTGAAAAAGGGTAACTTGACGAGTGCTGAGCCCCGCCTGATGCTGTAGGACCTCAAGCTGCAATGTTGCATCTCAGAATAGTTTTACTTTTTAAACAAATGAGTTCAAAGTGAAGTGAGTTGTGAGTTATTTGTGCCCCACTGTTCAGGGACATTACCGCACCATATGGTGCTACACTGAATGATTGCAAACGCACGGGGAAATGTTACCTACTCCACAGTACAATAGGCATTTCTTTGAAAAAACAAAAGATACATGTAGCAATAAAGCATGGGCATGTTTATCCTCCCCTTCTCCTATCAGGCATATTCTTGAACACAGTTTTTATTTTCTAGTTAATAAGCATCCCATAATATGAAGCTCCATGCTTGTTCTGCTGGCTCTGGGACATATGCCCGAGCTGGTGAAGGCTTAATTGCTATCTCTAGTGCAATAAAACCAACAGTTCATGCAGCCGAAGGCCCCCTGATAAGGCAGATGATGTTCTTATTTTGAATGTACCCTGTCCTGGGAACGTACCAGCAATGCCTTTAGGATTGCTTACCCCAGAAGGTAAGATATCCAGAAGGGGGATAGAGAGTTAAGAGAAAGGACCAGAATCAACTGTCTGTGGTTGTTCACTATTTGAAAGTTTAAAACCCCAGAGTTAGCTCAAAATTCATGAGTCCAAACTTATCTTCCCCTTTTTGATATCATTATAGAAAAAATAATAATGTTGATAAATACATCAGAACAGACACTTCCTTATCTTATTCGAGCACCAGGGTTCCGGAGATCAAACCGATCTTTCTTCTTTTGGTGTGCTTTATTTTCCAAAATGCGTTGGGAATTGTTTGTCTTCAGGGAAGGAATAAGCAAGTGAGTGATGTGGATTTAAAAGGCTATTTTTTAATACAACGGATTAGCTTCAGAAAACACTATGAACTTTGTAGAGAAATCATGTCTTTCTGGTGACATGCCAGGAGTTTTATGTACATCTTAAATGTGTATTGATGATATTGCGTTTCAGTTGGAGAAATTACCACTGCTGCTTTACTTTGCTTTTACCGTAAACTGTCCCTCTGCTGTTTCATACAAGAAGTAATTCACTTCAGTGGTGACAGAAAGCGTTTTAAATAGCATTTGTGCGGTGTTCCCAGCCAGGTGTCCAGAGATGATGATGCAATGTCAGGCATTTAAAGTTGCATGGTTAAAGAAGTCGGAGGAAAGAAATACTAGGGAGAATGCTTTTCCAGGGCTATTCACCCATTTCTGGTTAGCATGACAGCTACTATGAAAACAGCCTCCTGAGATGTTACTAGAAAGTTATGTACAGCTGAGAGAATGCACAAAGCTCTTGTGCATAAAGAGTGGACTTACTATGTAGAGAAAGCATGTCAAACTCAAAGCCTAACACAGGCCAAATAAACAAGGTTTAAGTTTATGTGGGCTGCAAAAAACACACAAAAGCTTAAATTTTCATAGAAACATAGGTTTATTTCGATAGAGACATGCTGAATACAAAGGGCTGAAATAAATGAGTAATCGTTAACATAAAATAATAGAACACTTTAATAAAAATTAATATTTTTTCTTGAACATTAGCTTACCAAACACTGAATAACTGCATAAATAAATAAGCATAATGCAAATAAACCTATTTTTCTTGTTCTCCGAAAGCGAAATGTTTCCTGTTGCTCACACCAAA
The DNA here is from genome assembly GCF_951640355.1 of Cnephaeus nilssonii. Classification (NCBI taxonomy): domain Eukaryota; kingdom Metazoa; phylum Chordata; class Mammalia; order Chiroptera; family Vespertilionidae; genus Cnephaeus; species Cnephaeus nilssonii. The sequence goes on from NC_137079.1 coordinate 21,071,465, forward strand.
CAAGTCAGTACAAGACTAATGACATGGCAGTCGGCTGCTAAAATATTCACTGCTAGTATTAGTGGAGAGAAATGGTGCGCCTGCGTGTAAGGTGCGTAAGAGAAATAATGCAACATGATTATAGTAATCAGTCATTAGTGAACACTGTAGTTTGTTATTAATAATTAGAGGCCTGGTGCATGAAATTTGTGCACTCAGGGGGAGGGTCCCTCAGCCTGGCCTGTGCCCTCTTGCAGTCCAGGAGCCCACAGGGAGTGGGCCTAAGCTGGCAGTCGGACATCCTTAACGCTGCTGCGGAGGAGGGAGAGGCTCCCGCCACTGCCTCTGTGCTCAGCAGCCATGAGCCTGGCTTCTGGCTGAGCGTTGTTCCCCCGTGGGAGCGCACTGACCACCAGGGGGCAGCTCCTGCGTTGAGCGTCTGCCCCCTGGTGGTCAGTGCACATCATAGTGACTGGTTGACCAGTCGGCTTTCTGCCCCCTGGTGATCAGTGCACACCATAGTGAGCGGTTGAGCGGCCTTTGCATTGCTTTGATTGGTTGAACGGAAGACCGGATGACCAGACACTTAGCATATTAGGCTTTTATTATATATGAGTAGAGGCCCCGTGCACGAATTCATGCGCTGGTGGGTCCAGTCTGCCCGCTCAATGGGGGCTATTGGGAGCGGGTCGGCCAGGGCAAGGGTACGCTGGCAGTTTGCCAATGTCCCTGCCCCCGATTGCAGTGGGGGTGCCTGCTGGAGGGTGGGACCAGCTGGGGCAAGAGGTTGGGGCATTTCAGTCATTCCCCTGTTTGGCCAATTTGCATATTACCCTTTTATTATATAGGACTATGTATAACAGGTTATTGTAAAAATTAAGTTATGAAATTTTTATTAGAACATTTCTTACATACTGTTATATTGACTGGGCCACAAAAATATTTGTTGTGGGTCACATGCGGCCCATGGGCTGCAAGTTTGACATGCTTGATGTAGAACTAGATTAAGCCCATAAAGAGACCAAACCAAAAGGAGGTTAGTAGGAATTAGCAATCTCCTAACTCCCTTCCCACTTCCTTCCACCCACATCACACCCAGGGTGAGCTTCAGTAAGGTCCCAAATGCTTACTTGTTGCTGTCTCAGAAGGACACACTATAATCTCATTTAGGTGGTAGCTAATCTTCCTCTAGGTTCTAACAGAGATTGCAAATGTATATCCAAATACTTGATTGACGTAAGCAGAATTAGCGGTATTTTGGATTGTAGAATCCAAATAATAAAAGGCTAATATGCAAATTGACCCTATGGGCAGGAGTTTGACCAACTGGGAGTTAGACATGTACTGACCACCAGGGGGCAGTGTGGAACATGGAGGGCTTCGGTGACATGGCGCTGGCAGTGGAGGTGCTGCTGGCCCCAATGGGCCCCAATGAGAGCAGGACCACAGCAGGATGGTGGAGCAGGTGAGTGGGCAGCGCCAGGCCAAGGTGGGTGTGAAAGGAGGCCCCGGCCGGCAGCCCGCAGCTACTAGGGACCCTACCTGTGCATGAATTTCATGCACTGGGCCTGTAGTTTTAAAAATAAAACACAATTCATTGCTGTATAATACATTGATTGAGCATTAAGTGTTCATAGCTTTGCCTGAGATTCTTTGAAGCTCTGCCTTAATAAGGAGGTAAGACTAGTTGTTTTTTTTTAATTTAATTTATTCCATCACCTTTTTTTCCTTCTATGCCCTCTACCACCTCCACCCATGCCTCTCAACCCTTGCAATCACCACACTGTTGTCCATGCCCATGAGTTCTCTCTGTTTTTCTTTTTTGCTCAATCCTTCCTCCCACACCTACTCCTAGAGCTGTCTGCCAGCTCTCTAATTAGCTTAGCAGGTCAAATTTTAATATATAAATTGACCATTTAAGAAAAATGAGAACATTCATTTTATTATTAGGAACTAAATGTTCTTTTTATAACCTTTTCTATGTCACTTATTTTTGTAGTTAATTTTAAAAAAATCATGTATAGTATAAAGGTAGAATTCATCTATAAATTATATCTAAATTGGAGACTGTAATAAACAGATGAAGGTAGTGAGATTGTCTTTTAGGGGGAAATATGATAACTGTAATCTAATATGGGAAAGAAATTCACATGTGAGTTTGTGCCATTTCTTCCACATGGAAAGGTGAAAGGAAAAAGCTTTGTAAGTTTGTTTTCTGTGTAAGACTGTCCACAGAGGAACCGCAAAATATTTGAAGTAAAACTGTCTATTGCCAACACTTTGGTAACAGGAACAAGATAATTCCTATGAATTACTGAAGTATGCCTTCCTAATGATTTACACCTTGGTAATTGCCACACTGACTTTGTGCTTGGGAAGGAGAGAGAGGAAAAAGAAAGCCTGCATGACAAATATCACCTATAAAAAATAGGGATGAAACCCCCTCTTCCACAGTTGAGATCTTATCTAATAAAAAAGACAACACGCACAAGAAAAATAAATATGAGTTACAGTTCAGACCATGCGCAATGATGGCAAACCAATCCTCATGCAATAGCAAAAGTAACAAATAAGATTAATGGTGGTAGCTTTACAATCTATATTTAATTTTAGCAGTGGGAGTTCCATTTGTTAGAAATCACCAACATTTTAGAGAAAGCACTGGAATAAATAAAGGTCATTGAGAATTTTCTTCTCTAACCCAAACTATTGATTCAGGTGAATTTCATGGACTCTGCAGTTCTTAAAGCTACAGAGGGATTGCTGGGCAATTGAATTTGTCCCATTAGTTCAATTGCATTTTTGAAAGGGGGAATTATATTTAATCCCTTTAGAGTAGGGGCCCAGGGTGGTATTTGGAATCCCAAATGCTGATTATTTTTAGAGTCTCTTTCAATATAAAAATTCCAGGTAAAACCACCTCCTTGTACTCTCCCTCATTCTGAATCTCAAAGAAAATGTGAGGCATCCTCAGAAGTTTATTTTTGCCAACTACAGCCTGTATCTCTTTGTACTGAAGAAGTGTTTATATTGTGTGTTGTTTTTTTTATCACAAAAGATCTTACCACTTTCTATCTTAAGTAAAACTGAGGTTCTAAAAATGACTTACAATGTGCCTTAGTACCACTGGAGTATAAGCAGAGCATGCTAAGAGTAACATTTATTTTTTTTGGGGGGGGAACCCCTTAGGTTTGTGTGATCAGTTGTACCATGCACTTTCTCTTTGCACGAGGAAGCATGTAAGCAGAAGCAATAAGAGCAAAGATGGGCACGTATGAGTTTTAAGCCGCTCCCGAAAGACCGTTGCTTAAAGGGCTTTGTTTATTATAATTTATGACAGTAGGCCAGAGAGAATTTCTACAGAATGAAGTATTTAATGAAAAAATTATGTTGGCTTATGAAATGTCCTTTGCATGACAGAACAAACATAGGGCAGAGTGATGAGTGAGTAAAACCCATGGAATGGTGGCTAGTTAGTTTGATTGGGAAGAGCATGGGGCTAGACAGCTCAAGTTATATGTTTGTAAGTATGGCTGTTGGAGGGGAAGGAGGGAAAGAAGAAACTTTTATGCAAGTGAATGCCACTAATACAAAAGAGAGCTGATGAAATATGTGGGAAGACATATCCTAAAACCTGTGACTCCTCTGGAAGTCACTCTCCAACTCCCAAGTTTTCAGTGGCTGCCATACCAGATGATGGAATCCCTTCAAAGCCGTCTGCACTGTGGATATCTGTGCTATCTAACCAGCAGCCCTCTTCCTGTGCACCTCTGTTTATAGCAGTCCATCAGCCACTGTCCCACCTCCCTCGATCCATATACTCACCCTCTCCTCTGGATAGCAAAGCCATAACTTTCTCATAAAAAGGTCCTTGACCACGTCATGTCAATATACGTGTTCCCTTTCTACTTGCCTTTGGTAAACTTGGGTTGCCATACATTGAATTCTTACCTCTCCTTATGTATTTATTTTTATGCATGTCATCTTCTCCAGTTGGATATGAGGCTTTTCTGCAAAAAAGTGCCATGTGCTATTTATTTTGTCTCTTTCTTTGATCATACCCTGCATGGTGCCTTGTTGCCCAGCAAAAACTCTCTGTCTGGCAACACCAATCATTGGAGACCTTCATCACAGAATTGCTTTTGGATGTCCAACATGACCCGGAGCACAGGAGTCCCCTCACCTTTGTAACAGAGAGACCCTTCCTGGTAGAACCCTGTCCAGGCTCAGGTGCGGAGCGGCTGTTGTCCTGTGCTGTGGAGCACAGGTGTCCTGTCTGCATTTGAAATCTTCCAAGAGCCAAAGAACTCAGCTCTGGCTGCACACAGCCGCCTGCAGAGCCCAGCAGGAGCAGCAGGGCAGAGAGTGCTGGCGTGTCTCTGCAGGTCCCGGGTTTGGGGTGATTAAAGCAGAGTGTTTCTGTAATTGCAGCACAGTGGGAAAGCTCCCCATGTCACCTTCCTGTCCGCTGACCCAGCTTCCTGCTGGGCAGCCTGGGGCTGAATTAGTAATCCTCTATAGGACTACAGGGACAGCTGGAGTTCCTTTGATTCATCTGCCCTTGTTCCTCCAGTTTATCTGTGTTTACATGGGAAAGTCGTGATACGTATCAGAGGAGTCTCTAGGTAAGCCCCGGGGAAGTCGTTTATAATATGTGGGCACCGCTGGATCACTGGGACATTGCAGGTCACTTTTCTGAAGGGTGCCACAGAAGGGTCGTATCTGCACCTTTTTATGTGCTCTTCTTCTGAGTCTCTCCACTGGCTTTGAGTTTACAGTTAAACTTCTCTTTCCTCCTGAGGGAAGTTGTCCATTTCTAGGACATACACTTTATTTCTGTTTCCCTTTTTATGAGGTTCATCCTTTATCTCTCACCATATTGCAGGCACTCCAGGGTCATCCAGGGCTTTGGCTGCTATTGTGTTATGTTTTCCAGAACTCCTTGTGTAACATTTGGTGCCCAGTGATTGCGTGATTATAAACCACGGGCACTGCTATCTCATCACTCACCTCTCATCCATTTTCCCCCCAAACCTTTAGTGTTTTTCAAATCTCTGCTGTGAGGATAGACATGCTGGCTTCCTAACTCCTATTCCCCTATTTCCTTGCCTATAATGTCTTGTGACAGCTTTTCCTCCAAGGGCATGCACATATGGTTCTTAAATATATCTCCTTTCTAGATGAGTGCCATTTTCTACCCGAACAGGAAATTTTACCTTGTGACTCACTTTTCCCTGGGTCTCAACCCTTCAGTTCTCTTGCAGTACTTCCCCGGAACATCCAGTCTCCCACACCGGGTCCAGGCAGAGCAAAAAGGATTTCAGGAAATCGGCTCAATTCCGAAGCAGAAGGCAAGCTCTCCATCACCTGTCAGATTGGAAAGGCCTGGTGATACTTCATTTGGAGCAGAGGCTCCTGTCCCCTGGAATCAGTAGTCAAGTCCTGGGTGTGCTGTTTGCCCCAGGTTCTTGCGCCTGCCAATCCCTATGACCCAGGTTGCTGCCTGGCCTTTCTGTTTGAGGTCAGCTCCTGCCTGTGCCCTTGAACTACAAGTTCAGTTGGTGTATAGAGGTTTACACACTCCAGTTTGTCCCATATCTAAGACCCAACTCTACCCTTTGAGTTTATGCATTCAAATGTCTCCTGCTAAAAGTGGGAAGCATCCTTTCTCAACTACATTGCACAGCCTCTGATTTTGGCTGCACTTGCCTCATTCTTGCCCAGTGTCTGCTCCTCGCCTTTCCTGGAAAGTCCCTTGGTTTTTGAACTCATTCCACTACATTGGCTAGTGGAAGCTATAGAAACAGCTGGAAAAAAACCAACGGGTATTCCTGTTTTACACCTTACCTGTAAAGGTGTTGTTGGGTGGCAGGGTGCTGTGGAAGGAAGGGTGAAGAATGGAATGGAACATCGTACCCTGGAGTTGTCATGGTGGTCTGGGGAATTCCTACAGTGGTCTGAGTCAGATTACCTTCTCATTGGGCTCCATTTGCACCCCAAAATAGTGAATGGCAAAGCCCCTGGTTGTATCAGGTTGCAGGTGTGCAAGTGCTCCAGCAGGTGTCCTTGATTATTGGGAAAACCCTAGAAAGGGGAGAAGAAAATTTTCTAATCTTATGTGTAGAGCTACTTCCATGTGAAGGAGAATAACTTTTAAAATATATATATTTTTATTGATTTTTTTTTTACAGAGAGGAAGGGAGAAGGATAGAGAGTCAGAAACATTGATGAGAGAGAAACACCAATCAGCTGCCTCCTGCACACCTCCTACTGGGGATGTGCCCGCAACCAAGGTACATGCCCTTGACCGTAATCGAACCTGGGACCTTTCAGTTCTCAGGCCGATGCTCTATCCACTGAGCCAAATCGGTTAGGGTGAGAATAACTTTTGATTGCCTATATTGCTGATTGGGGAAATAGGAGTGACAACATTAGTGTTGTAGTGTCTTGAGCTGAGTAAGGAATAGAAGCCATCTAATTCCACCTGCTCATTTACAGGAGATAACGGAAGCCAAAGGTGACTTGTGTGTCCTGCCAAGGTCACAACGCTGCTTGGTGAGGGCACTTGACACCATCTTTAGTGTCCTTCCCATTTGCTCTGACACTATCCCGATTGTTTAATTACATGTCAGCTTGTTTCCCACCAACCCCATGAACCAGTTTACGTTCCTCTTTTCCCTCTTTCTATGAATGACATCACCCCACCCCCCCAAGTGGGAGATCCTAACATCCTCTTCACCCGCTCTCTTTATACTCTGTCAGTATAAAGAGCCCACTGAGCCTGATGGGTTCTGCCATCCCAGATTGGTCATTATATGCACTGTTCCTTTTATTATCTTTGTACGCTTCGTACTTGGCACTGTGTCTGCATGACCCTTCCCCAGACTAATTGCAGTAGAGTTCCCCATGGGTTTGCCTGACTTTCTGGGGTATCTTGCCCTACCATCCTACTGCCAGATCCACCTGCCAAGCATATGGCTGCATTCCTATTTATCTTCTGCATCCCCTGTCATCTAAGTGCCCTTTGTTGCCTTAGCCTCTCTATCTGATCCCAAGTTAAGAAAACCAGTGACTTAATGAGGACAAAGGAAAAACTACAGCTCACATTTATACAAAAGCTCCTGTGTGGAGTCACAAAAGGAATATTGAGACTTCATAATTTTTAGATTTTCTTTGTCTCTTAGCCTAAACAATGTACACTTTAGCATATAAGGCTGCCTCTGTAATATATATTTACACATATATACTTTTGTATACATTTACACATATAACATCAATATGTATTACTATTTTTGAATATATTATAACATGGAGCACATATTTTAATATATGAACTCTCCATTATGTTTGAAATAATGATGTTGCTTTATAAGAGATCTTTTATTTAGGGGAATGCTGAAAGCTTTTCGTGAGGAATACCCTTTCAGGATTACTTGGGGATCATTTTTATTAATATTGATTATAACATTGTAACAATGGTATTACTGCCTTAACACTATTGTAAATTATCATGCCTTTTTATTATAAAACCAAATTGAAAGTGACGCTTATTTGAATTTGATCTTGTAAAGCAGAGAAAACAAAAAGTTTGCTGTAGAATTACAAATTAGATGAAGAAGTAAGAGTCAGGATCATACACAGTTGAGATTGATATAAACTGATAATTATAGCAATATATCTATTAATCTGTGTATATTACTAAAACCAACAGTATGTATGTCATAGTTATAGTTCTTCTGTTCAATCAAGAGCAGTGTTTTTGTCAACTTTAAGAGAAATAAAGTAGCCATGAGGTGATTAATTTAAGATCACATTTTCCATGATCCTGTTTGTCATTTTCTTGCTCTAGGTGTTACCTTCTAATCAACTAAAAAATGTTTACTGGACAATAAGAAGGAAGATACTGTGTTAAACTCTGTGGAGAGAGAGACAAAGGTGTGTGTGTGCGTTTAAATATTCAGTCAGGAAGAATAATGATCTAGTTAAATATACAAGGTAGTCAAATTAGTATGCTAATCAGTGTAAAAATCAGCTTCTGAAATGTTCCAAATGAGTGGAGGAGAAAACTCCTAGGATTTAGAATGAGATCTCTGTGGGTTTACTGGGGTGGCCGTGAAAGATTTTTACAGAGCAAATGACACTTAGATTCTGCCTTTACCTGGTAGAGTCCAAATAATTTATCTTGTTCTTTTTATCTTGGCTGATTCCAGGGCCCTGCTTCCTGGGTGATTTGTAAGTACAGACTTTCCTATTGGAGAGGATGCTGGCTCTGTTAACAGGTCCCTCCCAGCCATGGCATCACACCAGCCCCTCCCTCGGTGATCCAGCCTTGGGGAGATCCTCTCACCAGCTCTGCTACCGAATCTTCTGAAGGACTTAGCAATGGACCTATCTTGTGTGTTTTTTAACTGTTGTTATTTAGAGTGAATAATTCAAATTAATTCAAGAGAAGATGATCTATATTCTTTCAAGTTTCATTAAATCGTCATGAGTATGCTGTATCTCATGCATCTTTCTTTTTCCAGTCGGAAGCACATAGTTTCCATAGCACTTATTACATTTTTTGTCCTGCCAAGCCACTATGCTAGCATGAAATATTGAAGTCTTGCTCCCTTGATTCTAGCCTAAAGCTTTATCACAACGCATATAGTCGCCCTGTGCTTTGTACACCTGCTTGGGCTTGATTTAAAAGAGGTTGGGCCTCCTTTCCCTTCCCTGCTTTCCTGTCACCAATTGCCGCTGCTTTTGTTCTGTGCCAGCGTTTTCATTTCGTATTAAATCTTCATTAACCTGAAAGGTGAGTGGATGCAGTGCAGCTACACTGCCAGGATCACATGTTTGAAGGTGGGATGTGATATCAAAAGTGAGTGTGGCAGCGGGTTCGAAAGAATGCATTTGTCTTTTGGGGTTTGACAAGAGCTTTGTGATTATGGATTATTTCAGTGCAAATACATTTTTCAGTAACAAGTGCCTGAAAATCTTGACACAAGAGACCCAGTGTAAAGAAATCTCAAATAACCTTTAGGCCTCCCTCACAGCTCTGCACAGAGGGAGATAACATCTGTCAAGGTGAAATGAAAGGCATCTGGAAGCCTGGAGGAGGAGGTTCTGTGTTTTCCCTTCAGCAGTTGATGACATTCTTTGATATGTAACTTGGGCCAGACAACTGTATCTCTTACTCTCCTTTAAGTGTCTGTGATGCCCTTAAACAGAAAAGCAAAGAACATTGGGGAGACTTTACGAATTGCCTCAAGTCACTTTTGCTACAAGAAAACTGAACTCGTTCAGGGCCCTTAGCTTGCACAATTATGAAGAGATGGCCCTTTTTATAAATTTATTTATTTATTTTGATTTAAAAAAAAAAGTAATGGTTTTTGTTTGTTTGTTTGTTTGCTAATTTGGGATTTTATGGACATATTTATTTTAAAAAGTACAGTTTTTTATTCACCATAGAATTTACTGGCTAAGTTACTTTGTCTTTTGTATCGTCTTGAGGCTGAGCTTTAATACTTCATTGGTAATAAACTCCAGCAGATGAGTCAGAATTGCAAAGGAGATGTTTGCTTTTTGTCGTCTGATAGCCACTGTGTCTGGACTCGCTTCCCACTGCCACATCTCCAGAAGGACACGAGCCCCTGCAGCTTCAGCAGTGCTTGCTTACGGAGCCCAGCATGCTGGGGAGGTTGTGAGTGCCCCTTAGTTGAGACCATGGCTCTGGTGCTTTTGTGAAAGCTTGTCTCTTGTCTAGCCAGTTTGGCTCAGTAGATGGAGTGTCGGCCCGTGGACTGAAGGATCCTGGGTTTGATTCTGGTCAAGGGCATGTACCTCCGTTGCAGGCTCGATTCCTGTCTCTGGTAAGATAAGAGTGCATGCGGGAGGTAGCCAATAGTTGTGTCTCTCTCACATCGATGCTTCTCTCTCTGTCTCTCCCCCTCCCTTCCACCCTCTCTAAATATCAAGGAAAACAATGTCCTTGGTTAAGGATTAACAATTAAAAAAAGAAAAGAAAGTTTGTATCTCACTTTTATATCCTTTATCACAATCACTTCTCTAATGTCTGGATATCACTGACATTTTGTTAATACTTTTCTCATCTACTTTTGATTGAATGCACAAGGAATACTGTGCTATAAGACTGCACAAGCTCTGTAAACTTCAGGTGTTGGATGGGACCAGGCTTAAAATACTCCCTGCTGGGAGGTAAGAGAGAATAACATGCATTTAGTGATGATTTAATAGGCCATTGCAACTTAAAGAACTCTTTCATATCAATGACCACATTAAAGCAATTTAACAAGAGGTCAGTTTATTATCTTCCTGATTTTATGGACAAGGGAACATCATCACAGTGACATTAAGCAGTTTGTTCAACAGCCTGCCATCGGTAAAACCGCAGCCCTGGCTGAAACCCACACCTTGTATTTTAGGGCCAGTGTTGCTTTTACTCATCTGTGGCATTTCCTGCAATACCTGTCACAAACAAGTGTCCTAGTTAAATATCCTCGTTAAGGGTTAGGAATACATATTACAGTAATTGGATCACGCCTTGAGGAGCCCACAGTCCCATGGAGGGAATGAAAATTATAAGGCAGGTTGAGAAGCGCTATTAGAATTAGATAATTACATACCCATTCCTTTAAGTTCATATAGGAAAAACTGACTGGTGTTGTCTGAGAGGTGTCCGAAGATCTTGCCATAGAGGTTTGAAAGACAAACAAGCAGTTTAAGCCCATGTTAGGTAGGGGGACAACGTGGGAAACAACATGGCCTATGGATGAGAGGAGGAAATAGTAGAAACTGAGTCTAAGCAGGTGGGATTTAAACTAAATTCCAGACTGAAGCTTAGCTTCCAGGCTTGTTTTGTAGTTGAAATGTCCTCAGTTTCTTAATAAAGCTAAGTCCATTTCACACACACGTGTGTGACAGCAGTAAAAAAAAAAAAAAGATAATTAGAAAACCATGGCCTTAGAAACTGGTCGGTATATTTATAAAACAGCTCTATTTCCCAGCGTGTTTAGAATAGGTTGTGCACATAGAATAGGGCTCATTGAAGACTTGGTTTGATTCATGGAGTGGGCTGTAAATGTGGGGGCATCCATATGTAGACATTCAAAGACGCCTTGCCTTGTGTCCCACTTTCTCTCTTCTTTTTCCTGTTTAATGTGGAAGTAGTTTTTATCTTTCAGATCCATGCTGATAGAGTCAACCTTCTGGTGTTAATGCCCATTTATTTGGTGGAACTTTGCTTTCAAATGACTCTTGATTTTTCCCTTAAGCGCTTTGGCTGCCTAATGAAATGCAGGCCTCTTAATCAAAGTTACAGATGGTAGCAGTTGCACAAACCCTAACTGGGACAAAGAGAAGAAAGAGGTGAGCAATTGACCCACATTTAGAGAGTGTGCTAATTAATTAGCAAGTAAAAGTTGCAGTTTATTTCTTTCTTATTTCTCAACTTGACAGGCCCAGTGAAGGTATTTGCCCCCCACAAGGAAGGTTTATCTCCCTATCACAGATATGGCCCTAGAGCCTGGTATGACCGAAGGTTTTCCATTTTTAGGTCTGTTGAGTTCACAGCGGTGTGGCTACCCTGTGAGTGTGACACTCTGCAAAGCGTGGGACTCCGCTTGGAATCTGCATGAATGGGCAGTGTATTAGTGGGAGCTCTTGGGGACACCCTGAAGTTGAGGTGGTGAACAAAGTCAAGATCTCCCCTGCCATGCATTGAGATGTACTCCAAGTGGTATTCTGAGAATGCCATGTAAAGTCCAAGGCAACCTTGGCAAGAAGCCACTGCTCACAGCACCCTGCTTCCTTAGTGAAAATCTCTGAGCTTTGCTAGAGCTGTGGAATAATGGAAATTAAGATGGGAAAGATCTATTCCATCCCATCCACCACTCCCCTCTCTGCCAGCCTGGAGATTGTTTGTTACTATTGAGTCTCAGTTCTTTGTCCAGTCCACTTTTAAATGATTCAAGTGATAAGATATTGATCTCTCCCAGTGCTGAACTTCTTTTGATTTGTTCACGCTGTCATTCTGCACACAAACTTGTGTAGCTCCTTGTTAAAATTCTTACACCACCTGAAACCTACATGCCACCAATTTTTCAACAGGGCTGGTTACTCTGTTCAACGGGGTCACACTAGTCGCTTTGTGTTCACATCCTTCCGCCTTCCTATTCTCAGCAAAGACAATAGTAGGCACCCTCATCAGATTTATGTCGATATTTAGCTAAAAAAAAAAGGGGGCTATGTTCTTTCTAACTGAAATTTTTTCTTATGTTTTCCAATAATTTCTAGACCTCTAACCATATGCAGGCAGTAATGCAGTATGTGATTGTAGTAGATTGTTTCAGTTTCACTACTGTTTAAGATGCCGTATGTAGTTGGTTTATTTTATTCATTTACTCCTCAGGCATGTCTTGTAGCATGGAACAACTGTTCTGTGTACTCAGAATGATAAAGGAGATAATTCTCTATTTGAAATGTCAGCACTCATTCCTAATTTGATTTTTCTTTTTACTCTCCCCTCAGTTTATCTATTTTTTTTTTCCAGTAAAAATTTCTAAGGGGAAGAAGAAAATAAAGTCAGCAATCACCGATTTTTCAAGCCATTTAACCCAAACTCTGTAAGAGCATTATGTGCTCATGTTTAAAGATGGACTTTCTAATAAGGAGTTATTAAAATTGTTAGCTAAGAGCAGAATATGGTATATTGTTCATTAGAGGGACACACACATGCAGGCACGCACACACACACCACAATTTAAAGAAGGAAATCACTCAGCCCCAAGAGCCTATAAATCAATTGCTTAGCTTTTTAACAACAGTACCTCATTGTTTTTTAACTTGAAGATTGAGCGATTTCGTCTGTTAATTATTTTTTTGTGAAAGGAGAGGAGATTCAGTGCTGTGAAAGGGAAATTGACTGAGAGCCGGAGGAGGGAAACAGGGTGTAGGTTGTAATTTTAGAAGAGCTGTTGCTCTGTTGTTAAACTTCGTCTGCAAAGAATCTCTGACCTATGAAAAATTGTTTGGATTCCCCCCATTTATCTTGTTTGAGCAGTAAAGAAAATATAATTGAGGAAATGGCATTGAAGAGTACCCTGGGTTATTTGTTATCAAACATGGCATGAGGTTTGCCACATTACATTTAAACATAAGTGGCTGAGTCTGTGGCTTTGGGAAAGGGACGTTTGGAGTTTACCTTTCCTTTCAAAGCTCTAATAGAAAATGATAGAGGCAGGGCTAACCATTTTTTTTTTCTTTTAAAACTGAAACTCTGAAGGTGACGATGAGTGGGAGTCTAAGACTGAAAGTGAGAAGTGACTTTTGAAATGTGATTATTGTAATTTGCAAATGATGCATGGTGAGAAAGAATATCTACCCGAGTGGCAGCGTCCACGTCACCTAGGCATTGGTTAGAGATGCAGATTCTCAGGCCCATCAGGGCAGTCTGAAATAAGAGAACCTGGGGCCTAAGCAATTTTCATAGATAAACCGTTCCTTCTCTAGACTCGAAATCACCTTCTACACCTGCTGAAAATACATCTCTTTGTTTGCTAATGCAGCAAAGTTCTTTAACATTGAATAAGTGCTTTTAGTACATGAAAGCTAGTAGAAAGACAAATAGAATTGCGATCCAGTGAGAGGACCCTGGCTCTCTGTATTTGAATCCTAGCAAGGTCCCTTCGTAGGTGTGCCCATGGACAACTTCCTTAAGGTCTTTGATCTTCATTATTTTCATGGGTAGAATAGGATGATGCAGTGATCAATACATTCCCCATCCTAATAGGTTTTGTGAGTACATACATTTAGCCACAGTGCCTGGGACCTAGTAAGTATGCAATAAAAATACCTATTATTTTAATTATGACTAACAAAAATAATTTTGGAAGAGGTCATCTATGTATTTGGTAGTATAATATTGAATAAATGAATGCTATTGGTTTCTTTTCGAAAAGCAGCTTTTGATGGGAGAAGTAGTAAGAAGGTAAATAATATCAGATTTCCAAAAGAGGAGGGCATAAACATTGAGGAAAGGGTCAAGAATGAGTAACAAATAATACCAAAGAGGAATTTCTAGTCCTCATCAGGAAGCAGCTTTGTTAAGCAGGGTGATTTTAAAATGGAAGCTAATCCAGGGCGCTTTACACTGGCTCCTTTTCCCTACGTTGCCGAGCACTGAATCTTCTGTCCACCATACTTTGGTGCATGCTCAACCTGTAGTCCCGAAGGCAGTAAGTTTCCTGTTTTCACAGCTTCAAGGGTTTAAATCAGAAAGTCTTGCAATAGCAGTCCAAATAAAAGGGTTTAAGGTCAAATAGATCCCTGGCAAGTGTACGGCATGACTGTGGTGATTTGATGGGGGTTAATACCAATACCAATCTATAGGTAAGTTTTTAGTCAATTCAATTAAATGCAAACATTCCTTATGTGTCCTCCCCATGCTCAGAGCTATAGATGTGAAGATGTATGAAAGATAGCCCATGTTATCAAGGTTCTAACATGTTATTTTCCTAAATGGCTGTTCTTTTGTTCTTTTTTGGTTGTTTGCCTGATTTTAGAATTGAAAGTTACTGATTTGTTCCAGAATGTATTTAAATTAATTATTCATTGACATAAAAGTTAGGCACTGATAAGAGAGTGAACATTTAGAAATAAAAATTACTGCTCTTATGTTGAAAGCATAAGATGTTCCAGCTCAGTAAACATGTGTAAGACTTTTTTCTTTTTTTTTCTGGAGACTTAAGCATCCTTGGAGTAAATGGAGTGGTTCCTCACCCTGAATCCGTTCAGAATTTATTGTGGTTGCTTATTATGTTTCTTTCATGAACTTCAGAGTTGACAAACAGACTGAGGAACGTTTTGGAGTATGTATGAGTAGTTAGTTTTTTAATTGGTTGGGAACAAGATTCCTTAAACATTTATCTGTGATTTGCCATACCTTCTACATGTCAGAACCACCTGTGGAATTTTCTTTAAAAATATACCGTATTTTCCGGCGTATAAGATTTTCCTGGATTAAAAAGTCATTTTATACGCCGGAAAATACGGTAGTCCAATATATCTAATCAATTATATCTAATCCCATCAATATAGTCCAATATACCGTAATTTACGGCTTATAAAATGACTTTTTAACTCAGGAAAATCTTATACACCCAGTCGTCTTATACGCCGGAAAGTACGGTAGATGTTTGGGCCCTGGCTGGTATGGCTCAGTTGGTTGAGGTCCCAGGTTCGATTCCCAGTCAGGGCACATGCCCAGGTTTGGGGCTTGATCCCCAATAGGGGGTGTGGAAGAGGCAGCCAATCAATGTTACTCTTTCTCATAAATGTTTCTCTCTCCTTTTCCCTTTCTGTTTCTCTAAAAATCAATAAAAAGATCATATATATATACATATATATATATATATATATATCCTACATAATAAAAAGGTAGTATGTAAATTACCATCACTCCACTACGCCCACGATTGGGCCAGCGGGAGACACAGGGGGCGGGACTCGGGGTAGCTGGGGTGGTGATTGGGCCGGCAGGATGCTGAGCTCGCGTTGCCAGCGGCGGCGCAAGCTCAGCGTCTGCACCATGGCTGTGCTGCAGCACAGACGGGCCTCTGGGGCAGCGAGCCGGGTGTTTGGAGGTTTGGAGGCGGCGCGGGTGGGCGGGCGACGTGTCTCCCGGGGGAGGAGTCTGGCGGCAGTTGGGCCGCAGGAGCACGTGGCGGTGTCCCGGTGTCCCGGTGTCCCAGTGTCCGCAGAGGACGCGGGTTTCCACGAAGGCAGAGGAGGCGGCGGCGGCCCCAGCCTTCCTGGGCGGGAGGCGAAGGCAAGACCCCTGCCTGGGTTCCGGCTGCAGGAGGACCACGCCCCCGCCCCGCCTCGCCCTAGGGGCCCAGGGACTTAGGAGCTGCCGGCCACACCGGGTCCCGACCAGCGGACAGACAGCCTACACGTGCATGATTAAATCATGCACTGGGCCTCTATATATATTATACACATATATATATTAGAGGCCTGATGCATGAATTCGTGCATGGGTGGGGTCCCTTGGCTTGGCCGGTGATTGGGGCCAATTGGGGCAGTCTTCCCCAGTTCCCATTAGGGCTGATTGGGGCCAGCTGGCCGTGGGAGGTTGGCTGTGGGAGCGCACTGATCACCAGGGGGCAGGCAGCTCCTGTGTTGAGCATCTGCCCCCTGGTGATCAGTGCGCATCATAGCTACCAGCCGGTCATCCGGTTGTCTGGTTGTAATGGTCGCTTAGGCTTTTATTATATAGATAGGTAATCTGGATCTGTTGCTTGAGATTTTGACTTTGTAGGTCATGTTCTGTCCTCATGTCTAATGCACAGCTATGATTGAGAAGCCATAAATTATTCTTGATTTCTACTACTTATGGCATTTTTAAGCTGTAAGAAAAAAAAACTTGGTCATTACTCTCAAATTTTAATATGCATACAAATCATCTATTCATTACAGTAGGGTAGGCCTAGGGCTCTGCATTTTTAAGATGTTCAAGGTCATACAGATGCTGTAGGCTCTCAGCACAAACTTAGAGTAGTAAAGAACTAGCTCATGATCTGCTCTTTGGAAAACAGGACCATCCATGATGGTAATTATGATAATGCTGGTACCCACTGTCTAATCCGCAAAACCCTCACATTCTTCCCCCTTTCTATTTTATAACAACAGAAAAAATTACAGCTTGGTAAATAATTTCCCTTTTCTTTCTTTACATGACTAAATATATATTACCAGAACTGAAAACTATTTTGCAGTATAGAAAGGATTTTGCAACCACGGTTCACCTCCTTAATGGAATTCTAGAAGTTAATGTTCTGACTGATAAAAAAGTCAGTCTTGTGGGGCAATGTATGGAAGCAATGAGAAGTTAAAGGAAATGAGCAAGGATATCTATGTGGATATCCAGATACAATTATGTCTACATAATTATAATTATCACTAGAGGCCCGGTACACGAAATTCGTGCACAGGGGTGGGGTGGGGTGGGGGGGGGCTGTCCCTCAGCCCAGCCTGCACCCTCTCCAATCTGGGACCCACCTGCTGGCTCCCAACTGCTTGCCTGCCTGCCTTCCTGATTGCCCCTAACCGCTTCTGCCTGCCAGCCTGATCACCCCATAAACACCTGCCAGCCTGATTGATGCCTAACTGCTCCCCTGCCAGCCTGTTTGCCCCTAACTGCCCTCCCCTGCAGGCCTGGCCACCCCTAACTGCCCTCCCCTGCAGGCCTGGTCACCCTTAACTGCCCTCCCCTGCAGGCCTGGTCCCCCACAACTGCTCTCCCCTGCAGGCCTGGGTCCCCCCCAACTGCCCTTCCCTGCAGGCCCGGTCACCCCCAACTTCCCTCCTCTGCTGGCCTGGTCAACTCTAACTGCCCTTCCCTGCAGGTTTGATCACCCCCAACTGCCATCCCTTACAGGCCTAGTCCCTCCCAAATGCCCTCCCCTGCTGGCCATCTTGTGGTGGCTATCTTGTGTCCACATGGGGGCAGGATCTTTGACCATATGGGGTCAGCGATCTTGTGTGTTGGAGTGATGGTCAATTTGCATATTACTCTTTTATTAGATAGGATAGAGCAGTGCTCGGCAAACTGCAGCTCGTGAGCCACATGTGGCTCTTTGACCCCTTGAGTTTGTGGTTCACGAGCCATGGTTTGTTGACCACTGATTTAGGACAATGATTTGGGTGATACCTTAGAGCAGTGGTCGGCAAACCATGGCTCGCAAGCCACAAACTCAAGGGGCCAAAGAGCCGCATGTGGCTCGCGAGCCGCAGTTTGCTGACCACTGGGATAGAGGCCTGGAGCATGGGTGGGGTCCAGCTGGTTTGCCCTGAAGGGTGTCCTGGATCAGGGTGGGGGTTCCCTTGGGGTGTGGAATGGTCTGGGCAAGGGGCCTGTGGTGGTTTGCAGGCCAGCCATGCCCCCTGGCAACCCAAGCAGAGGCACTGGTATCTGGGATTTATTTATCTTCTACAATTGAAACTTTGTAGCCTGGAGTAGAGGCCGAGGCCAGCCAGGGTTTGCGGAAAGCGTGGCTTCCTCCATCGCCGGGGAAACCCAAGCGTCCTTTCTGCTCACTCTGTGGCCACAGCCATCATGGTTAGGTTAATTTGCATACTCACACCTGATTGGCTGATGGGCGTGGCTGGTGGGCGTGACTTATGGGTGTAGCAGAGATATGGTTAATTTGCATATTACTCTTTTATTAGATAGGATTGCCTGCTAAGGGGTCTTGTTATGCAGACCTTTTTAGAGCATTAAATTAAAATGGGTTTGAAAAGCTCTTGGAGTAGAGAACACACAATACAATATATGGATGATGTATTATAGAATTATACATCTAAAATCTAAATAATTTTATTAATCCATGTCACCCCAACAAATTCAATTTTTAAAAAATCCTGAATACATAGCAAATCCTCAATAATTAGCAGTGATTGCCCTCATTATTACTGGTGATGGTTAGTGTTATCTTGCGTGATGGCAATGCTTTTCTATATAATAAAAGTCTAAGCAACCGTTACGGTGGAACGACCAGAATGATCAGTCGCTATGATGTGCACTGACCACCAGAAGGAAGATGCTCAATGCAGGATCTGCCCCCTGGTGGTCAGTGCACTCCCACAGAGGGAGCGCTGCTCAGCC